>NC_133518.1:34897500-37847500 GCF_049354715.1 Callithrix jacchus
TTTTCTTTGGGTGATGACCCAGGAACCTAGATTTAATCTGTGGCATTGCTGTAATTGTTGCATAGCTCCTAAGATCTCTTGGGGTATCTTTTTCACTTCGGTAGGGGGAAAAGAGAGTGAATGATTGAGTGGGAGATTTTTCATGGACCAGGCCTGAATGTAGTACTCATTCCTACTCTACACATTCCATTGGCTAGAACTCAGTCACATGGCTCTAACTAATTATAAGGAAAGTTGGGAAATAGAGTCTAGCAGGAAGAAAAGGAAATCGAGTGTGCTAAGTACATAGCAACCACATATGTATTCTCCAGCTCACCATAGTTCCTACCCAGACTTCTTCATGAATTTATCTACTTAGCTTCTGTAGGCATTTGAGTTTGCAATCTCCAATTTAGGTATTGAGAGTTGTAGTAGAAATTACTCAAATTAGGAGTTAGACCTGTTTGAAAATTGGTTGGCCACAATATTGCTAAAGATAATAGTACCTTAAGGGAGACCAAAACATAGTTGCTTCAATGAGATAAAAGAATTACTCCCCTGCATAGAAATTCAAGTTGATAGTGTTTCTAGAATGGAGGGCAGTTCTACCCCATAAAGTCATTCAGAAACCCAAGCTCCTTTTATCCTGTTGGTCTGCCACTCCTAAGGTGTGGTCCTGGTCCATGTGATTGGAGCAGGTGGTTTACCTTCAACACTAGGAGGAAGAAGGAAACGGGAACTGGAAGGCATGACCTGGAAGTTCATCACATCCTTTCCTTCTGCTCACATTCCATTAACCAAAATATAGTCACCTGTCCCACAAAGCTGCTAGGAGATCTGAAAAACGTGACCATTTGCTGAGTAGGCAGGTACTCAGCAATAATTTGGAAAATTCAGTTACTAAGAGAAGAATGAGGGTAACTATAAATAGGCCACAGCCATGAACTATTTGTGTGGCCTTGAAAAAAACAATTTTTCTGTACCTAAGTTTCTTTGTTTGTGAGCAGGTGATAGTAATACCTTTCTGTGTGTGTTAGAAATATGTTTGGATATACATAACAGAAAACCTACTTACAGAGAATTAAATAAACAGAGATGTTCTGTTTTCTTATGTAACAAGAGATCCGAAGGTGGGTTGTTGTTTATCAGGCTAATGATGTTTGGGAAAATATTTCAGTGAATTTTCTTTTGGCATTTCTCTCATAATTCCAAGATAGTTGTTCAAGCTTCAATCATCACATCCAAATTCAATTAAAGAGGAAGATGAAAGATGTACCAGTTGCATCTTTCACATTTATCAGGAAAAACAAACATCTTCCCATATTCCCAGGCATCCAGTGAGTGATAAATACATATTATCTCAAAAAAGTTACTTATTCATTTATTCTTTTTTGTTTTATTTTTAGTTAACATATTTATGGGATAGAGAGTGATATTTCAATACATGTATACAATGTGTAATTATCAATCAGAGTGATTAGCATGTCTACTTTTAATCATTTTGAACCTCAGTTTTCCTCTCCATTATATGGGATGTTAAGACCTAGCTCATGGAATTGTTGTGAGACTCAATGAAATAACATTGTTGTCTAGAACACTGCCTGACATGTGTTAGATGCTGAGTGAGGGGAAGAACTTATTATTTGAGGCAGTGAACTTTGACAGTTCTGTGTTTGAATTCTGGCTCCAATCCACATGTCCTCGATTAAGTTGCTTACCTTCTTTGAATCTGTTTCCTCTTCTTGAAAGATGGGGATAATAGTATCGTCTTTTTACAGAGCTGTTGTGAAGATTAAGTGGAGTTACATATATTAAGCACCTGGCTCACAGGAGGAACTCTTTCAGCATTTAAGCAGGAGCCACCCTGATTTACTTGGGGCAAGTTGGAGAGAACAGGAGACGCTGGGTGTATGTTGCTGAGATAGCTTCTCCCAGCCCACTCATGCAAGGTAGGGGGTGTGTAAACATGATGACTACAGTAAAACACCAACAGGGAGGCATGATGGGAAAGCCAAACCCAGGTCAGATTGATAAAGAATGCGCAAGTCCAAGAGCCAGTTCACTCTTCTGCCTGAAGCAGAGACAGTGCCAGGCAAGTTTCAACAGGGCTCTGGGTACCTGCCTAGGTGGAAGGTTAGGCCCTTCTCTATTGTACAGCACTGGTGAGCTCTGATGGTCTGGGGGTGATCAGCAAACTTTGACAGGGCTCTCTGTGTCGAGCCAACAGCCAATTAGGGCAGTAGAGGACCCAGGACAGGGCTCTGAAGGATACCTTCTTCAGCAGGGTGGCCAAGCAGCTGAGTTGGGGCAGGAGGTCATGGCAAGCTGATGTGGGTGAGGTTAGCCTCATGAATTACAAGGGGGCTGGGAATAAACACTTTGTTCTTGGGGGCAAATTAGGCCAGCACTAGAAGGAGGGCCTTTCTCCTTCATGACTCCTGGAAAAGGTTTGTTGGGGGAAGAGACATTGAGGGGCGAGATTAAATAGCTCAGTATTTACCGCAACCAGTTTGCTCTCTATACTTTGTCTTTCTTTCTCTCTCCCTCCATACATTCCTTCTTACTTTTTCTCCCTTCCCCTCCCCTTCCCTCCCTTCCCCTCCCCTCTTTTTTCTTCTTTCTTTCTTTCTTTTCTTTCTCTCTCTCTCTTTCTCCTTTCTTCAGCTTTATTGAGATATGGTCTGTGTACCAATAATATAATTCAGTGGCTTTTTAGTTTAGTGGTTTGTGCAACTGTCATCAATACCTAATTCCAGAACAATTTCATCACTCCAGAAAGAAACCCTGTGTCTGATAGCAGTCATTCCCTATTCCTCTATCCCAGCCTCTGGCAATTATTAACTACTTTATATCTCTATGGATTTGCTTATTCTGAACATTTCATGTACTTTTGTGGCGGGCTTCTTTCAGTTTGTTTGAAAACTTTTGTTTTCAAGGTTTATTCATGTTGTAACATGTATCAATACTTTTTTCTTTCATGGTTGATGATTCCTCTTTTATGGATATACCACGTTTATTTATCAGTTTGTCAGTTGATGGACAGTTAAGCTCTTTTCATCTTTTGGCTGTTATGAATAACACTGCTAGAAGATTTGTGTACAAGTTTTTGTGTGGACATGTTTTCATTTCTCTTGGTCATATACCTAGGAGTAAACTGCTGGGTATGTAGTAACTACATGTTTAACCTCTGAGGAACTGCCAGACTGTTTTCCGTAGTGACTGTACCATTTTGCATTCCTACCACTGTGTATGAGAGTTCCAATTTCTCCACATCCCCTTTTGCTTGTTTGCAAAAGGTACACCAAGTGTCTGAACCAATACTTGTTGTTGTCTTTTGTATTATAGCCATCCTAGTAAGTGTGAGGTGAAACCTCTTTGTGATTTTGAGAGTTGTAGTAGAAATTTGCATTTCTCTGATGACTAATGATGGTGTGACACCCCCACTTTTTTTTTTTTTTTGAGACGGAGTCTTCCGCTGTTGCCCAGGCTGGAGTGCAGTGGCACAATCTTGGCTCACTGCAACCTCCACCTCCCAGGTATAAGCAATTCTCTTGCCTCAGCATCCTGAGTAGCTGAGAATACAGGCATAAGCCACCAAGCCTGGCTAATTTTTGTATTATTAGAGACAGGGTTTCACCATGTTGGCTAGGCTGGTCTTCAACTCCTGACCTCAAGTGATCTGCCTGCCTCAGCTTCCCAAAGTGCTGGGGTTACAGTGGTGACCCACCATGCCCGGCTGCCCCCACCTTTTTTAAAGAGCAAGCTGAGTGGCTCCTTCAGTGGCAAACAGCATGGAGATCAAACAGCTTTTGGGGAAGGCCCTACCATATCCCAGAATGGCTTCTGGAAAGACACAGAGCTTGTGCTCAGTAATTTAGAGAAGGGCTAAGAAGAATTGGGACGAAGTGTCCTGAGGTAGCTGACAATTTGCTTCTGTTCTCCCAACTTGCATTACAGAGGTTTTAGTTATCTCTCCCAGGGCTGAAGGATGGTAGCTCCAGCTGTAAGTGGAAAGTTGCTCTACAAGCCAAGACGGTTAATATAGTAGAACATTCAATAGTGTTAAGCAGCTCCATTTAACTTTGCTGGAAACAAGGTTTATGAACAAGGTCAAGAATTCATCAAGTGCCCTAGCAAGCCTTAGGCAGAAAAGGTCTTAGCATTTCGAACTCTGGTTCCCAGCTGCTTGCTGAGTTCTCCTTTTCTATGAGCACAAACTGGTGATTAAAGACCCCAAATTGCTCGAAGTTAAGCGAGTAAAGAGTTTCCTGACCATATCCATGGAGCTAGATGAAACTGCTCCCTCCTCCTCTTGTACCTGGACACCAAGGTCATGAAGAGGTTGCCTTAAGCCCCAGGGAAAGAGAGGAAATGAGTTATTTCACTTTGTGTGCCCTGGTTTTTTAAAGCACTGAATTTACCTCTGCCTTCCTTGCCCACAATTCCCACTTCTCTCCCACAACCCTACAATAAAGCAGTCGATCTGAGATCTTATGAAATCTTGCCCGAAATGTTCTTCACAAAGAATATTCTTTGGGCTAGTTCAGGGCTCTAGGAAGGAAAAAGTCCTCTCCCTCTGCTTGGACAGACTAGAGAAAGATGGGGAAAGGTGGGAATGCCTTCATCGAGGTCTGGTAGGGAGGAACACCACAGGAAGAAGTAATACTTACTATGTTGATTATGTTTGAAGTGGGAGAACCTGGTATTTTCTGAAGAGCCACCATTTCAAACTGTGTTCTCATGACCCTCTGATGGTGTTTAAAAGGAGAGAGTTGATGGGATAAAATCTGGTTTGCAAAAGGAACACCAGGTGTCTGAATGATCTGCCCCTTTGAAATGTCTGGAATTTTCCTCTTCAAAGAACTGCTAAGTGGAATCTGGCTTTCAGATACTCTGAAAATGTCTCCAGACTTCAGCGACTTTCCCGGATTGTGTGGAGAGCACTCGTAGTTACAAAAATAATAATCTATAACATCTATTGTACTTTCTGTCTGTTTTTGGTAAATTCTCAGCCATGAGAAGTACAAGTCATGATGTGTGGAGAAGGGAGTTGGTTGTGTCTCTGACTTTGTTGGTCAAGGATGAGAAGTACAGGTGGAAAGCGTGTCATCCTTAACACAGAAGGAAATGCACTCATGTACATGCTACAATTCAGAACCCAGAGATTTCCTGACGTGCTCTTGTGCGACTTAGGACGAAATGTGCTTGTAGTGGAAATAAAAGAAGATGGGAGAAAGTATTCTTCTGGCGTGTTCTTGAGTGGGTGGGAGGTGAGGTGGAGAAAAAGGACAAATGGTATTATGAGAATATATCTTTGTTCTAATGACAGGTATTCTGATGGAGAAATGAATAGCTCAATCCCCAAACTAGTGCCAGTGCTATACATTTTCCTAGAATCAAGAATTCATTTTCAATCTAAATTTAAAACATATTTTTTTCCCAAGCGTGTTGCCCAGACACCAACAATTGAATTCTGTGGTGGAGAAGGGACAGAAGGAGAGGCAGAAGAAGCAGTGGAGAGGGTACAGTTTGTAATGTTGGTATAGCCAGGAATCCAGAAGTCAAAGACTTTTCTGGTTATCCCTGTATTACAGTTAATTCTTTGGAATTCTTAGAAGGATTAAGACAATCTACATTAAAAGGTTTCTTCATCAGACTCACCTTGTTAATTTACTTGCTGGAGGGAATTCATAGTCTCATTAAAAGTTAATAAGTTCTTAGGCTAAAAAGTGGATAGGGTGTAACATATTTGTAACTTTTTTTTTTTTTTTGATATGGAGTCTTGCCCGGTCACCCAAGCTAAAGTGCAATGGCGCGATCTCAGCTCACTGTAACCTCTGCTTCCTGAGTTCAAGTGATTCTCCTGCTTTAGCCTCCTGAGTAGCTGGGATTACAGACAAATGCCACCATGCCCGGCTAATTTTTTGTATCTTAGTAGAGACAGGGTTTCACCATGTTGGCCAGGCTGGTCTCAAACTCCTGACCTCGTGATCTGCCTGCCTCAGCCTCCCAAAGTGCTGGGATTACAGGCATGAGCCACTGCGCCCGGCCAACATATTTGTAACATTTAGCAGAACTATGTGGGAGGTTAGAATGCTGCAACCATACTGATTCTTTAAAAATAAAATGATTTACATGCCAAGTTGATATAAAAGCATTCCCCTGCATGAATAAAAAAATAAACATGCAGTGTTCTGTGTAAGAAGCTGTGGAACTGTTTGGTAAAGATTTTTGTTTTTCACTGAGGCTATAATCATTAATGTATACATTTTCCACTGAAATCCAAGCCATTTTCCTTTAGAAGTGAATTTTGAAAAATTATACAAATTTACATAGTTGCCAATTTATACTCAGAAATAATAAAAATGAATATTAAATTGCTTGTATATGTTTATTATAACTATATTCAGTGACCATAATTTTAAAACCAAAAGCAAGGCACATAGTTTGCCAAGCAGTCTTATCCAATCATTAATTTTGAATGCATTGCTTGAATGTCTGCTGTGTCTCAGATCCTGTATTAGTTTCTGAGCATAGAACAATGAACTAGAGTCACACACAGTGATCATAGAGCAGAGTATTTCTGATTGAACTGCCTCAGAAAATCTAGGTGACTGATTGCTATAGTTATAAATCATGCCTAGTTGCATATTACTACATCTTTTGATGGAATTTAATGAGTAATTTCTTTCCTGTGACAAAATGTCACCATTTGTACATAAATTTCCACACAAGTATAAAATAAGGTGCATATACTGTGGTTTATGGGCTTTTGTTAATGTGAAGTCCCTGAAGCCTGCAATTTAGAAGCGGTTTACATCCCAGAAGTTTGTTTATAAGTCACTTGTTCAATAGTTGGTTTCCAAAGCTGATCAGCAAAAAAAGTATTTAACCTATAAAGCAGCTGAAACCAAGCACTTGTCTTTTAATTAAAACTAACCACTAGATTTAGCAATGTGTCTAAGGTGGAGGACATTCAAAGTTCAATTCCAGGTTCTATCCATGAGCACGTTTTTCCTGGAAACGGTATGGAAATGCGAGTGGGAACATTTCGCGAATTACAAGGTAATCAAGGGAGCTACCACCTAAGCAGGGGTGGGTCCAGGCTTTGTGGTGGCCTGAAGATTAGACCACTTTGGGGGGCTCTCTTTAAGAAGAATAATTCACAATCATGAATACAAAATTAGATATGGAAACTTGGAAAGGGCTGGTGCAAGCTAGGACATCTGAAGTTTAAGCTTCATTGGTATCCTTGGTAAATCTGCCTCTACAGCTATGGTAGGGTCAGGCCAGGGGTAACAGTGGGTGAATGGGTGGGAGATTTCTCAGAGGAAGCTGAAGTTCTGTGGGGAGCAGTTAAAGGACTAAGAGAGATAGACACAAGGACCCTAACATAGCCAATGTAGGGGATGGGACATTCAACAGCTATGATTATTTCCATGCCAGAGGTGGTGTTACTCTGGCCTTTAACAGTCAGAGTTAAGGGCATGTTTTTGGAGGGACACGAGCTCTGGGGTGGCAGGATGGGGCCAAAGGAGGGACATTAACAGGATCGGTGAAAGGATGGGTAAAACTGGCCCAAAAGCCAAAAGTGGAAGGATAAGGATGCGGACAGATTTGATAGCTGAGCTGGGATGGAATGCAGGGTTTAGGTTAGCTCCACATTGCTGTGATTGTGGGTAGAAGAATCAGGTCAGCATTAGGAAAGGGGATTGTGAGGGAAGAAGGGAGGTGCATTCCACCTGCAGCAGGTGGAGGAAAGAGGCCACAGATGCAGGAGTGGTAAAAAGGGGTGGAGTCCCCTCGAGTTCAGAAAGGTATGATGTAAGGGGCCATGCATAAGTCAGAAGCCATAAGTGAGGCACAGCCTATAATTATGAAGAAGGATAACACTCACCAGACCAGAGCATGATTTGGATGCATATGAATTGAGAAAACTCAATCATTTCAGATGAATTAGAACAATGTGTTAGCAAACCCCACATGAACCTATAATCTGCAGTAGTTAGGCTTAGGATAAACTCTAGTGAGCACTCTGTGGTGACAAGAGATGAGCCCATGACCTTTAAATAAAGGCCACTGGTTTGTTTGAGAATAATTGTCTTTCCTGAGGAACAAGTGAAATGAGATTTTTGAATTCTTACACCAGAACAGCTTGAAATAAAGCCAGTGGAGAAATGTAGAGTCTGTACATGAGCAACACACAGTCATTTCCCCCTAAAACCCTAAAACCTCTGCCAGGGAGAGACTGAATAGGAGCCTTCTCTAATAGCTCAGCTTGGGCGACTCCTGTGGCCCTAGGAGTTTGGTCAGGGAGATTTCCACAATTAATGCTCTAAGTGTTCCAGTTTTGAAAAGAATGCAGAGGCCATTATGCCTATGTGTGTATCTACAAATAGTGTCCTTTTAAAAGGCATCCATAGCATTAAGCAAAGATAAAGAATGGTGGTTATGAAATATAGGGGCAGAGTGCAAGAAACTAACCTAAAGCTAGTATGTTAGGAGTTCCGCAATGTGAGTGTAAGATCAGATGTCATATGGAAGAGTATGGAGCTGTGTTTCTTTCTCATGGAGAAGCGTGTTTCAAAGCAAGAAACAGAAAATATGAAGTATATCAGTCAGGCCCTCTGGCCAGAAAAACAAGCCACTCCAGGTTTTTCTGACAGAGGAAATTTGACATGAAGAATTGATTACCTATGAAATAGAAGAGCAGAGAAGCAAAACATGAAATGCAGAGAGAATTCCAGAGTTTAGCAACCTTCTCTCACTTTTTCTTTCTTCCTTTTTTTTTTTTTCTTTTTGAGATGGAGTCTTACTCTGTCACCAGGCTGGAGTGCAGTGGCACAACCTTGGCTCACTGCAACCTCCACCTCCTGGGTTCAAGCAATTTTCCTGCCTCAGCCTTCTGAGTAGTTGGGACTACAGGTGTGCGCCACCACGCCCAGCTAATTTTTGTATTTTTAGTAGAGATGGGGTTTCACCATGTTGGACAGGATGGTCTCCATCTCTTGACCTTGTGATCCACTGTCCTCAGCCTCCTAAAGTGCTGGGATTACAGACGAGAGCCACCCCACCTGTCACACCTTCTGTCGGTTTAAGACTGGAAGAACAATAGTAGGAAATGGCATTATCTTAGCCCAGGGCCATTCAGTCGGACTTGAACCATAGTAGAGACTTCTTAGTTGGAGCTGAGACCACAGAGGCAACATTACTTGTGCTTGAAATACCACAGGGAACACAGAGAGAAACATACTCTAGCTTCTTTCTTCCTTTTACCCCCTCATTCTAGTGCTCATGACTTCCATTGGCTGTAGCTAGCTGGACCAGAGGTCCGAGCAGCCTGGGAGATGTAGTTTCTTTCAGCCAAAGCAGAGTACTGGATTCCTATGAGAACAAACTGCAGGTGGACTGCATAGCACAACAAATTTAAGTTTTGTTGCCATCATGCCTTGGAATTATTAGCCCCTTATGTGATCAACCTCGTAATAATGTCATAAGATGACTAGAAAATATTACTGTATTATTAGTAAAATTCTTGAACTTGACCTTCATTAGTTTTGATATAAAATTTTAATGAGTAGGTAATACAGGCACATAAAATAAAATTCAAAATTATGAAAGTGTAATGCCTACAGCTTTGCAACTTTGCTTTTTTTTTTTTTTTGCTTTTGCTTTGTTTTGTTTTTGTTTGGGATTGCTTTGGCTATTTGGGCTCTTTTTCAGTTCTTCATGAATTTTACAATACTTTTTTCTAATTCTATGAAGAATGATATTAGTAGTTTGATAGGGATAGCATTGAATCTGAAAATTGCTTTGAACACTATGGCCATTTTTATGATATTGATTCTTCTATGAGTATGGAATGTTTTCCATTTATTTGTGTCATCTCTGATTTCTTTCAGCAGTGAGCTGTAGCTCTCCTTGTAGATATTTTTCACTTCCTTGGTTAGCTGTATTCCTAGGTATTTTATTTTCTTTGTAGCTATTGTGAGTGGGATTGTGTTCTTGATTTCACTCTCAGCCTGGATGTTGATGTATGGAAATTCTGCTGACATTTGTACATTGATTTTGTATCTTGGAACTTTACTAAAGTCATTCATCAATTCTATAAGCCTTTCATGGAGTCCTAGGATTTTCTAGGAATAGGATCCTATCGTCAGTGAAGAGAGGTAGTTTGACTTCTTCCTGTTCTATTTGGATGCTTTTTATTTCTTTCTCTTGCCTGACTTCTCTGTCTAAGAATTCCAGTACTCTGTTGAATAGGACTGGAAAGAATGGGCATCCTTGTCTTGTTCCAATTCTCAAAGGGAATGGTTCCAGCTTTTGCCCATTCAGTATAATGATGGCTGTGAGTTTTTCGTAGATGGCTGTTATAAAGCCACAGTAACCAAACAGTTTGGTACTGGTACAAAAACAGACAATACACCAATTGAACAGAATAGAAAACTCAAAACTAAAGCCATACACCTACGACCATCTGATCTTCAACAAGTCTGACAAAAACAAACAATGGGGAAAGGATTCCCTATTCAATAATTGGTGCTGGGATAACTGGCTAGCTATATGCAGAAGATTGAGGCTGGACCCCAACCTCTCACCATATCAAAGTATAACTCAAAATGGATTAATGGTTTAAATGTAAGGCCTCAAACTATTAAAAGCCTGGAAAACAACCTAGGAGATACCCTTCTCAATATCAGCTTTGACAAGGAATTTTTGGCTAAGTTTCCAAAAGTAGTTTCAACAAAAACAAAAATAGAAAAGTGGGACCTAATTAAACCAAAGAGCTTCTGCTTAGCAAAAGAAACTATCAACAGAGCAAACAGACAACTTATAGAATGGGAAAAGATATTTGCAAAGTATACATCTGACAAATACCTAACATCCAGAATCCATGGGGAACTTAAACCAACAGACAATAAACAAATAATTTCATTAAAAAATGGGCAAAGGACCTGAACAGACACTTCTCAAAAGAAGGCATACACATCACTAACAAACATAAAAAAATGCTCAGCATTACTAATCATCAGAGAAATGCAAATCCAAACCGCAGTGAAATACCATCTCAATCTGAATGGCTGTTATTAAAAAGCCAAAGAACAACAGATGCAGGAGCGGTTGTGGAGAAAAGGGAAAGCTTATACGCCGCTGGTGGGAATATAAATTAGTTCAGCCACTGTGAAAAGCAGCCTGGAGATTTCTCAAAGATCTTAAAACAGAGCTACCTTTAAACCCAGCAATCCTGTTACTGGGTATATACTCGAAAGTAAATCATTCTGCCAAAAATACACATGCACTCATATGTTCATTGTTATGCTGTTCACAACAGCAAAGACATGGGATCAACCCAGGTGCCGATCAATTGTAGGTTGGATAAAGAAAATGTGGTACATATATACCATGGAATACTACGCAGCCATAAGAAAGAATAAAGTCATGTCCTTTGCAGTAACACAGATGGAGCTGGAGGCTATAATTGCAAGCAAATAAATGCAAGAACTAAAAACTAAATACTGCATGCTCTCACTTATAAGTGAGGGACTGTGGACTACTAGAGAGGCATGGTGAGTTTAAAACTCTACCTATCAGGTACTATGCCCACTACCAGGGTGACAGGATTTGTAATCCAAACCTCAGCCTCATGTAATATTCCCATGTAACAAATCTACATATATATCCCCATGTCTAAAATAAAAGTTGAAATTAAAAATTAAATTTTTAAAAGTTATGAAAGGATAATGAAAAGTTTCAGCCAGTCCTCACCCTCCCATATAGCTATACCATATCTATATATCGATATCTTAATCTATATCTATCCTTTTTTCTGTATACAGAAGACATACATTTTCTCTTCCACAAGTAAGAGCATACCACATGTGCTGCTCTATTGATTCATTTGGGACCTACCAATTTTACTCCAAAGATATTTCTTCTCTGTAGAAATACGATGGGTGTGCCCATTGGGTCAGACATGTGCCTGTCTATAAATCATAAGACTTGCAGTCATCCAGTGTTCAACCAGCCAGGCAAAGAATTCTCCAAGGAAGTAACTCAACAGAAGCTTTATGGATTTGTCAGAATGATTTGAGGGTTTGGAATGACTCACTGGGGCTTGAGTTAAGTAACCTCGGCTTAATCATATCACTCGGAGCAAAGGTAAGTTGAAGATTTGAATCCTGGTGGCTCAGTATCTCATCTGAACACTGCTAGAGTAATTCTGAGCCCAGCAACAGTGTCAGGGTCAGAAAAGCGGCCCAAATGCCTTGTATTATTGTACAGCAAGACAATGTCTTCATGGGTTAAAAAGAGTATGCATATAGGTGTTTATGTGTATATATGCACACGTACAAATACATATATTCAATACATATATTTGTACATACTACACATGTATGTACACGTGGGAAGAAAACAGATTGGAAAATTTCTTATGTCTCTGGAGTGGAGAGAGGCACCTTTATAAGCTTAGAAATGATAAAAATAATTACAAAAAGAAAAAGCTGGTTGATTATAAGAACATTAATGTGTTCTGCATATAAAAACACAAGAACAATAAAAATGCAAAACACTGGGAAAGTACTTTTGATAAGTGTGACAGAGAGACGACATCTTAATTATTTGATACATTCATATATGGCTGTATATTGAAGTACTGTATACTGAGGTGACAGTAAGAGTCTCAGCTTCAATGGAGGCTTCCTATGATATGAACTTATCTGGGTCCCAGTTTCTCCATCTGTAAAATGGTTATAATAGTAATACTTTTTGGAGTTTTGTGAGGTTTAAATGTGATATATATGTAAAATACTTAGAATAGTGCCTGGCACATGATACACACTCACTAGGAGTTACCTATTATTGTTATTAGTAAAAGCAAAATAATTAAACAAATAAATAAAAAATGATCTAACAGTCAACTGCAGTTAATAAATTGTAATACAAGGAAAATGTTCAAATTTATAATTTATTCAAGAAATATATTGTTCGATTTTGGCCAGAGTAGTTAGAAAATGAATACCCAATGCTAGTGAAGATGAAGTAAAGCTAATACACTTTCTGTGGCAATAAGGTTAGAACTCTACTTTTGAAAAGAAAATTGGCAATGTATATTAAGTGTCATGCAGTGTTTAGATTTTTATTTAATTTGATAACTTTGCTACTTATAATTTTCCTTAAAGATATAATCCAAAGAGAGAACACATAAACTAACTTTTTTTCTGCATTGTTTATGACAAGAGCATAAAGTCCAAAGCAGCTAACATATATACCTATAAAGTGGTTGATTACATTATGGTACAATAATTGTATGTATATGCATCAATACAAGATGATAGTTACTTGCAAAAAAATGGCAATTCATATACTGTAGTTATGTAGTTTATATTAAAAATATAAAATTCAAAGTTATAATGACCATGCAGCAACATTCTTATTATGTACTTTTGAAATTTTATATATTTTCCCATACTTAAACTCATATTAAAAGCTGGGGAGGCAATATATATAAATGAAAATTGTTGTGTTTGGGTGATGCAATTATGAGCAATTGTTTTTTTCTTTTATCTTTAAAATTCTTTAAAATTACTTTTAAATTACAAAAGTAATGCATGTTTATTGTTAAAAAAATTGCAGAGGCAAATAGAGCAGAAACTAAAAGTCCCTGATGAGTCCTCTCTCCCAATTTCCTACCCTCCCATCTCTATTCCAGCTCTTCAAATTCACACTTTTCCTCAGCAATGACCACTTAGGAATATGTCCTCCTAAACACCTCTCTATGCATTTACACATACATACATACATCTGCACATTTTTCTTACATTAATGGGATTTCTACTATTCTGCCATTTGCCTTTTTTGCTTCATTGATATATTTTCTTTGCTTTTATTCCTTGTCAGTTCAAATAGAATCATATGATTATTACATTCACGATATGGGCACACAATGATTTGTTTTATCAACCCATTATTAATGAATTTTTGTGCAGTTTTCAATTTTTGGCTATTGGAAATATTGTTACCATCCTTGTACTCTCTGTTAATATGTGTATTTCTTTAGGACATATTTTTAGAATGAAATTGCTGGGCCAAAGATTTGCCCATTCAAATTTCTAAGAATTGCTTCCAAACCACACTGTGAGAAGACTTTATCAACTTTTATGTTCATAAAATTTTTTAAAGAAAATATTCAATACCAGAAGTCCCATGAAATTAACATAAGAGATAAGCAAAAGTGTCTATACCCCATTGATTTCCACACCAGAGGCAGGTAATTTAATTTTGGTCTTTCTTTCAGTTATCCTTGTAAATTTAGCTAACTCATGATTTTACTATACCCCTCATTCATTTTTTACTTTAACTTTACTCTGACATTCTGGTCAGAATGAATGCTCATTTCTCGGTTTTGTCCTAGAAATGTGTTTGAACTGCTTAGATGAACTTAGTAAATAAAGATGAGTAACTTTGTAAATAAAGCTAATTGCTACACTGTTCCTGGAGCCGCTAGGCATGATTGTGCAGTTGTGCTCTACCAAAGGGGACTCAGTGGCACTAACATCCTGTCTGTGCTCCACTCACTAAGCCCTGTATCCTGGGTGCAGGCAGGGGAGGGCAGAGTCTGCTTGGAGGAAATAGTTTCTTTCAAAATTCATATTTAAAAATAAGGCTTATTCAGGTCTCAGCTGCCCTGATGATTCCTAATTAAAAATTTTTAAATCTAACTGATTCTTCACCTCTCAGTAAGGTTTGCCATATTAAAAGGATGATAAAAAATTTACAATTAGCCTTAGAATTTAAAGGGTAAGTGTAGTTCAAACAGTTCTGTCAGAATTTGGATATGAGTTTAAAAAGTTTTGGTGAGCTAAGGAGCCCAATGAGAATACATATCAGTGGGAAAGGAACTCTAATTGAAAATTCAGAAGCAGTCTAATAATTTCCTTATCATTGATAGATGATCATAAAATGAACTCATGTGTATACTGCCAAGTAATGAAATAGAATAGGGCTAGGATACATCTAGTTTATAATTATTATAGTTGTCAAGTACTGTTCCACTGTTAAATGCCTTTTCTTTTGGCAAGCCCTAATTGAGATATATTCAAGCAGATATAATTATTGCCGTTCCATAGATGCTAAACAAGATATTTCATGTTATCTGTAATGAGGCATAAAGTAATAACAATTTCAATGGTGAGCACTTGGTAAGTTATAGATCATCTTCCAATGTAAGAAGACATCCTCACTCCACTTTGTAATGTTTAAACTAGAACACACACAGTGTGCCTGTCAGCAGTGAACAATTTAGATAGAAAATACTGAGCATAGAGCCAATGGACTGATAAACGTGGATTGGAATGGATCTCATAAAAATCTTAATATGAGCTGATTCTATGAGCCTAAATAACATCAGGAAAAGTTTAGGTTATACCTAAAGGTAGGAAGGAAGAAAGGAAAAGAAAAGGACAGACTTGCCAAGGGAAGTATTGTTACCTGATGTTTCCGAGGTAACAAAATTATCTTTTGGGGATACCTTTATAATAAGACACATGAGTTTATGAACATAGGCTTTAAACTTTTTTTGAGAGATAGGGTCTTGCCATGTTGACCAGGCTGGTTTCAAACTCCTGGGCTCAAGCGATCGTCCCACCTGAACACTCAAGTGTTCAGTGTAGTTGGGACCACAGGCACACACCACCATGCTTGGCTATGGCTTTTTTGTTTTGTTTTTGATTTTTATTTCTGGTGATGGCAGGAATGTAAATTTTAGGAGAGTATCAGAGACTAGCTCTTGTTAGGGATTCTGAAATTCTGCTAAATAATTCCTGACTCTGGCAGTTGGCAGGTATATTCCAGACAGGCTCTAATAAAGGTAGTGATCAGTATTTAACAAGGAGAATTATTTTGCTTTGCTTTCTGTGACTTTGGATTCACTCAGAAGGAATGTGAGGACAGGATGAGTATGAACCACAGCTCTCATGCTCCTTCCGGCAGCTCTAAAACCACCAGAGTCTAGGACCATCCCTGCCCTTGACTGCATGGGGAGTTTGGATCTACCAACGTGAAGTTAGCGAGTCACAGTGATATCAAATTCCACCTGGGCCCAGCTGTTGAGTCCATGAAGGTCTCAGGCAAAATGAAAACTGGTAGGACTGGCAAGAATAGAGTATCAGGTGGGTGGGCAGCATGAGATGTGTGTGTTAGAAAGAGGAGAGGGGAGGATGTGCACATCAGCAACAGCTATTCATCACATTCTCTCAGGCTGGCAACAGCTCCGGAGCCAACCATTCTGAGTGATTGGGGCAACAGGAATTGGGCTGGTAAAGAAAAGCCACAAGTAGTTCTTAAATTTTATTTAAGCCTCAGAATCAAGCCTCTTTCTCATCAAAATGCTAAACTGGGTCAGTTTACGAATAACATTGGACTTGTCTCAACCACCTCAATAATTCCTTTCTAGTTTATGTAATACAAACTAGTGTATGCCTTCCCACCTGTCTGTAGGATGATTCCCTGGTTAACTGAATGTAGTGCCTATGTTTTTATCTAGGAGATATATATCCTGAGGTCAAATCCCAAATCATAAGACACCCATAATTTACCTTTATAAGAAGATAAAGAGCTCAATTTACAATGACAATAATAATAGTTAACATTCATGGAGTGCTTATGGTTAACTACTGAGCTGAGTGTTCACATTTCATAATTCAATACAGACAACATCCACTTTGAAGTACAGACTAGTACTTATTATCCTTATTATAAAGTTGAGGAACCTGAGTGACAAAGAAGTTAAGGAGCTTGCCCATGGTCACATCACTAGTAAATGGCAGTTACCAAGATGTTTTGGCTCCCATAAGGAATATTGCATTCCCAAACCTAAGGAAATCCTAACCCTTAATGTACTCAAGGAGCGGGCTAGATCACTTATTTATTGTAGTTTCTTTTTCTTCTCTTTATCCATGAATATAAACTATTTCATGTTTATATTCTGTGGAAGGATAGCTTTGAGTTACATGCCTCCTGTGCATATGGTGTACACATTAAACTGTACACATCTAGTAACAGAATAACGCGAGTGACTGGATCCAGCAGCCTCTTGGCACACTGCAGTCTCTGAGTCCCCTTTTGGGACTCCAAAAGCAGATTTAGTGCTTCTGGGAAAGCACTGTCCCTGCTCAATCACAGAGTTCAGTTGAAACACTGTGAGTATGTAATCCATGACACATAGTGAGGGAGGAAACCAGTATTTATCTGTGGGGCTCAGCCCCCAGTGATAAGGGACAATATGAGTGGGACTTTTTCATTCCTCATGGTTGGCAGAGGCCCAATAAAGCTGCCATCCATTCCTCCCATGGCCAGAGGCTTAAAGGAACTTCTGAGTCTAAAAAAAAAAAAAAAAGCTGGGTCACCCAACAGGTAGAGCACGGCAGGTGACAGGTGACAGGCTACACGCCCTGCTGCTGGGAAGTGTGATCACAGGCTGGCTCCAGCAGTCTTTTTTGCTGGGGCTGTGAATTTTTCTTTCACAGCTTAATACTTTTGGGTGGGACAGAAAAGTGTTAACGTAGTGTAATTTTAGATCCATTTGAAGGAGCTTAGTTCAGAATGCTCTCTCCCATTCTTTGGGCTAGGACGCCTGTGGGTCAGCATTTGAGATACAGTTAGATTTGATCCAGCTGAGCAGGGAGTACCTTGCAGCCAGCCAGTGATCTGGAAAGCGTTTATGACACCTTGTCAAGTGGAAACAGCAGCATATAAAACAGCAGTACACTTCAAATATGCACAGAAGGATAGATACCACCAAGTTAACAGTGGTTATCTCTAGATGGTGGGAATACGGGGGGTTTCTCTTTCATTTTACTCTTCATTCAGATATCATTTGAGTGGTTTCCATGACTGAGGCATAACAGATTCTCAACAAGTATTTTCTGTTGTATTTTAAAACACATGTGCTATATGAACATCTGTTTCTTTTGTAATAAGAAAAGAGCTATTTTTCAAAGACTACCTCATATCTCATATAAAAACGTTTACCTCTTTGGACGACAATCCAATGCACAAAAATCCTAAACTTAAAAACAAATAAACTATGATATGACCATTCATTTTACATCTAGATTCATCACGTGGTTATTTTAAATAGAGTACTCCTATTGATTATTATCAGAACATTTTTCATCACCCTCAAAAGTAACTCCATCTTCATTAACAGTCTCCTCTCTCCCTAGACCCTGGCAAGCACTAATTTACTTTCTGACTCTACAGACTTACCAGTTCTGGACATTTTATATAAATGGAATTATACAATATGTGGCCTTTTGTGTCTGGCTTCTTTCACTTAGCATAATGTTTCCAAGGCTCATCCATGTTGTAGCACACATCAGAACTTCATTCCTTTTTTTTTCAGATGGAGTCTTGCTTTGTCACCAGGCTGGAGTGCAGTGGCGTGATCTCAGCTTACTGCAACCTCTGCCTCCCGGGTTTTAAGAGATTCTCCTGCCTCAGCCTCCCGAGTAGCTGGGACTACAGGTGCACACCACCACACCCAGCTAATTTTTGTATTTTTAGTAGAGACAGGGTTTCATCATGTTGGCCAGGATGGTCTCCATCTCTTGACCTGTGATCCCCCCACCTCGGCCTCCCAAATTGCTGGGATTACAGGCATGAGCCACCCCGCCCAGCCCCTTTTTATGGTCAAATTATGTTTCATTATATGGGTATACATTTTGTTGATCCGTTCATCAGTTGATGGACATTTGAGTTGTTTTTACCCTCTGGCTATCATGAATAATGCTGCTAAAAATATTTATTTACCCACAGGCATCTTAAATAAATACACAGGAGTACCCACCTGAGTGAATGAAGTTTCAAATATTTTCTTCTTTACCAATGAATGTGGAAGTCTTTCTAGGGCTTCTCTCTGGCTCAGCTCTTGAAAACCTTTACACACTCTTTGAGGACCAGCTCGCTCTTGGCCAGCTTGATCTTTTTGCAGGCTCTGAAGTGGATCCATTTCTGGGTTCCTGTTTGGTAGTTTCCTAATCTAATTCCCTGTACAAACAAGGTTTAGCTGCCATCTGCATGTGTCATGCTGGGAATTATTTTACAGTGGGGATTCAGGATCTCACATGTGCACTGCTATCTATGCTCAGGGCTGTCTTGAAAGAGGCAGAATTTTCATCCTGCCACAATCAGAAGAGAACAAACTCTAGACTCTGGGCAATCTTAAACCATCAATGCATCAGAATGTTATCAAAATATTTATTTTAAAGAAGGAAACATTCAGAGTTATTGTTTAAACACACTCACTGTATAATATTCAAAACTGTACTTTTGTTCTTTTTGGTACATTTTTGAAATGTATCTATTTAATATGTGACCTGGAGTCCAAGAAAAGTAAATTGTGGCCTGAATCCATAGATCATTTCTTCAAACTCCTTTTCTTTGTTCTAACTTTTCTTTTGATCCCCTTATTCCAAACCACAGCCTTCTTTCTCCTATTTTCCACTCAATAAGTCTAGACCCTCCTCTGAAAAAGTCCCTAAATCAAAGCCTCCCTTCTTTAATCTCCCTTTCCAGACCTCATGCTCTGGTCTTTCTAGTTACCTCATCCTCTAAATCACAATTCTCTTTTAAAACTCATTTCCCAAACCAGCTTTGTTTTCCAAATCCAATCCCATGAAAACTATAGTTTACTTCTTGGAACTGAAAGACACACATGTACTACAATTAGTAATAGAGTTGGGACTGCTTCATGGAGAGAAGAGACCAGGATGCTATGAACTTTGGAGGCTGTAGAGAAACGTGTAGAGGTTACTGTAGACAGAAATTCAGAAATTCTACAATCATGATTTCAGGGCCCTCTGGATAAGCCTGGCGTTGTGGGCAGTTGCCCACATTTTTCTGAACTTCAATTTTCTCATCTGGCATGTACTAAGCCTCTGGTTCACAGGAGGTGCTAAATAATAATATTTGTTGACTTGATTAAGTGGTCAAATGAAGGACTCAGACAAGGTGACCTCTAAGCTGCTTTCAGCTCTACATAAAACTCTAATAACCATGAAGTCAATATGAAGAGGATTGGCAGAACTTTTGAAGTCTGAATTATTCAACCACTTACTTTCATTTTATTCTTCACTTTCCTTGTGTACATGAAGTCTTTTTTTTGGTCAAGGAGGAAAATGAATTGAATTTTCCTGGGAATAGATACAAGACAGTTTACTCCCCTCTTTGGACTCCAAACTCCTTGGCTATATATCTGTCAGTAGGTAGCTAATGAAAATAACTTTGGTTCCATGGAAATAATTGTGAGGACTATGAAATCCAGGGATGTGAGCTGGGAGTACAGGACGTCCAATCAGGATTGTTCTAAAGTGCTCAGAATGTACTAATGAAAATGAAATGCCATGTTTAATAAATATTTGTTGACTGATTAAAGAACATCAAATGCTGAATATATCTCTGATAAAAATATCTTGTAGCTCTATGTTTATACACCAAGGACCAAATGTAAATGGGCATGCTGGCTTCAATTAACGAGTAACCCCTTTCAAAAAGCCTGTAATCCCAGCACTTTGGGAGGCCGAGGCGGGTGGATCACGAGGTCAACAGATCAAGACCATCCTGGTCAACATGGTGAAACCCTATCTCTACTAAAAATACAAAAAATTAGCTGGGCATGGTGGTGTATGCCTGTAATCCCAGCTACTCAGGAGGCTGAGGCAGGAGAATTGCCTGAACCCAGGAGGCGGAGGCTGTGGTGAGCTGAGATCGCGCCATTGCACTCCAGCCTGGGTAACAAGAGCGAAACTCCGTCTCAAAAAAAAAAAAAAAAAAAGTTTCAAAAACTTTTTTAATTCAAAATGGGTCACAGATCAAAATGTAGAAAGTAAAACTATACAACTTTTAGAATAAAACATAAGAGAAAATATTCATAGACTTGAGCTAGGCAAGGAGTTCTTAGATAAAACACCAAAAGCATGATCCATAAAAGAAAAAATGGATATACTAGTCTTCATGAAAATTTAAAACTTTGCTCTGTAAAAGACACTCTAAAGAGAATGAAAAGACAAGCTATAGACTAAGACAACATTTTCAGGAATCACATATTTATAAAGAGCTTGTATCCAGAATATACAGAGAAATCTTAAAATTCAACACAAAGAAAACAAATGGCCAAGCACGATGGCTCATGCCTGTAATCCCAGCACTTCGGGAGGCTGAGACTGGCGAATCACTTGAGGCCAGGAGTTCGAGGCCAGCCTGGACAACGTGGTGAAACTCTGTCTTTGCTAAAAATACAAAAATTAGTGGGCATTGTGGCCTGTAATCCAAGCTACTCAGGAGACTGAAGCATGAGAATGAACCGGGGAGGCAGAGGTTGCAGTGAGCCGAGATCTCACCGCTGTACTATAGGCTAGGTGATGAGACCCAGCTCAAAAAAAGAAAGAAAGAAAAAAAGAAAAGAAAAAGAAGAAAAACAACCCAATACAACTGAGCAAAATATTTAAACATATACTTTACAAAAACTGATATATGGATAATAAATTAGTACATGAAAAAGTACTTGAGTATATTAGTCATTAGGGAAATGTAAACTAAAACCACAATGAGATACTACTATACACTTACTAAAATGGCTAAAAATAAAAACAAAACTGACATTTTCAAGTGCTGACAAGGATATGGAGCAACTTGGTTTTCATACATTGGGAATGTATGGAATGCTGATAGGAATGCAAAATGGTACAGGCACTCTGGAAAACAGTTTGGCAATTTCCTATGAAATTAAACATACACAAATCAGATGACTCAGCAGTCAAAATCCTAGGTGCTTACCCCGGAGAAATGAAAATTCAAGTTCACACGAACACCTATATCCAAATGCTTATAGCGGCATTATTTATAATTGCCAACAATGAAAACTATTAAGATGTCCTTCAGTGGGTGGATGGATAAGCAAATCATGATCCATTCATACAATGGAATGCTATTCAATAAGGAAGGACTGTTGATAATGTACCACAATATTGATAATTTTCAGATGTATTACGCTAAGTGAAAGAAGCCAGACTCAAAAGATTACATAATATATAATTAAATTTATATGACATTCTGTAGCAGATAAAGCTATAGGATGGAGTTGCCAGGAGTTGGGGGTGGGTGAGGAGTTTGACTCCAAAGGGGCAGCATCAGGGACATAGGGTGAGAGAATTGTTCTGTGTCCTGATTATGGTGATGGTTACATGACTATGCATTTGTTAAAATGTTCACAATTGTATACCGCCCCCCCCAAAGTTAGTTTATTGTATGTAAACCAGCAAAAAATGTTCTCTAAGTGACAGAAGGGAAAAAAATTAAGTCATCAGAGATCTACCATAGATTAGTCATGAAGCTTTAATTTTATTGGGAATAATCTTGTTTTTGATGCTTACCTGATTGTACAATGGGTACAAATTAATATTTTCCCGATACTATATTTACATAGCAGCTAGGACGACTCTTAAAGACATTCCCAAACA
The DNA here is from genome assembly GCF_049354715.1 of Callithrix jacchus. Classification (NCBI taxonomy): domain Eukaryota; kingdom Metazoa; phylum Chordata; class Mammalia; order Primates; family Cebidae; genus Callithrix; species Callithrix jacchus. The sequence continues at coordinate 34,919,997 of NC_133518.1, forward strand.
CAGGGCAGCTGTAACCCCTAGTGTTCTCAACCAAGCTATCTGGCACTCAAGCTCCTGTAACCTCAGAAGAATTATGACTGCCTAGCTAAACAAAGCCTTGATAACACCACACCCTGCACTTTTCACCTGAGCAAATGTCACCAACATCTCATGCATGTCATCTGCCTTGGTGAGTGTGCTGGCCTGAATGCAATCCACTAGAGGCTTCCATGTCCTCCTTACCAAACCCTTCTGACCTTGCCCCACTGATTGATCCCACTTTGATGACAGCTGAGATGCAAACTGGGTGCTGCCCCTGGGCAGGGCTCAGCTTTGACAAGCCTGATTTAGTACTCCATTTCTTTCCCTTATAAATCCTATCTTTCATTGTTTAGGAATTCAGGTCTCCTTGGGAGTCTCATGTCCTTCCAAGCCCTCGCCAGGCTTGGCTTGACTGCCATTCCCCTGCCAGCCCAAGGCTACATTCTGAGGCTCCAGGTACATGAGACAGAACTTCAGTGCTCACATCCTACATTGACGCTCTTCATGTTCTTGAATTACCACCTACCTGAAAAAGCCTCAACGTCTCAGGGGAACATCCTGGAATCCCTGCTGCCAAAAGGTTTTTTGAGTTTTAGTTGTCTTCCAAAGTTTATCATATAAAGTCTTAGTGCTTCACTGGAGTTTGTCATATGTCTGGATAATAAATCAGTTTCAAAAAAAAAAAAAATTGTAACTAACAGAAGTTCTAGTTGAATTTCCAAGGCTAGTAGGATTGTGTTCTTCTTCCTCTCCCTTTCCCTCCCTCCCTGCCTCCACCAACTGCCACAGATATATTAAAAGCTAACGTGCCAAACTTTGCCTTCCGGCAGAAATTACCTCGGAAATGAAGCTAAGATTCCAGGGGTCCTGGCCTTGAAGAGAATCTAATCCAAGAAGACAAGCGGAACTGAGAGGCCTAGGAAGACTTAAAGTTGGAAGGAAAGAATTCACAGCTAATTTGGAGGATAAACAGAAAAGTAGTTCAGCATAATGTGAACATTTTTCCATGTGCCACAGTAAAGGAAGGTGGATTTGGGCTATTTGAGGAGGAGAATTGCCCTTTCCACCTTAGCCTTCTTTTCTCAGAGTTAGCATTCAACCACCAAAACAGCCCCAAACCAGAGCATTGTTCCCATACTCACAATTTATATAGCTTTACTCCTTTCATAGCAGGTAGGTATCTAGCGACACTAAGGCTTCCTACCAGTTTTTTTTTTTTTTTTACAATTTCATTTTATTGCTCATGATTTCCTTTGGCTACTTTTATCAGCTTTGTGTCCTGGAATTTCACTTAGCCTGGCGGGCCTTCCCTCTGCCACAGCTAAAAGAGAACTCAAATTGACTTTGTGTTGGGAGTGGGACCTGACCCAGCCATCTGGGGTAACATATATCCCTTCTTGAACTAATTTTTCTATGATTTTTAAATCCTTGCTTTCAAAAGAAATGTAATCCTTATGTTTCTACCTCGTTTACACTCAATTTAGGAAAGCCCTCTTTTGTAAGAGCTGTGTGATGTCCAAATAGCCTCCTTGACACACATGCTCCTTTCAAGAGCCTGTAGAAGTCTTCCCAAGTCAGAACAGATGCTTTCTGACTCGAAATTGAAAATCCAATTAAACACGCAATTTAGGTGGATGCCAAAAAGTTTAGCCTTGAATTTTCAGCTAACGCCTACTAGCACAAAAGTATTTGAGAGCATTGAAATTCTATAATCTAGAAAAAGAGTCTGTGTGTGCTAACAATTCACCTCTCTAGAATCAATCATCTCTGACCCTGCAGCAAGCTGCAGCACCAGGAAGCGAGGCATTTGAATTCCATAGGTCACTTTAGCATCTAGTAACAATAGCTAAGATATGGGTTCCCGAGCATACTTTCTGCTTTTGAATCCTGCCTTTACATCTTAAGTTATTTGTAAATATTAAATGGGTTAAAGCAGGCAAAGCACTTACTGTAGTGCCTGACACAGTCACTACTCAGTCCCATTACCTGTGGTTACTAGGCTTTTGCACACTGCTCTTGGTTCTTATTGGGAACAATATAAGAAACTACTGTATCTACAGAAAGACATTTTTGAAACTTTTGTAAAACTACTTTTAAAGATACGGCTCATTTTGCCTTTTAATGTCCCTCATAGTAAATAAGCCTTTGTTAAATTAACGTTAGATTACTCAAGCTAGAAAGACAGAAATATGTCCTCCTGATGAGCTAATACGCTTCCTTTAACTTTAACACCATAAACACAGATGAGTGACTAGTATCTCATTCTTATTTTATTCTTGGCTTTGGCTGTCAAAAAGTTAGGGTTTATGTTTGGTTATAGTAGCAATCCCGAGTTTAGCAATAATACTGGCTTAATAATGGCTCTTATTTATGAAAAAAGTGCTAATGTTTAAGAGCATTTTAAAATATTATTGTCTGATTTTTGCACTCCAAAATAAAAATTAAAAGAGGGCAATTCCTGCAAATGAATATACCTGATATTAATACACAGGAAGTTTTTGAGTCACTTGCTTTATTCCTGTCCTGGCTCTGACCTATGTTATATTCTGATATAAACAGGAGAAAAGTATACATAGTCTAATGTTACAGATTTCAACAGCTGTTAAAATCACAAAGTAATTGTTCCTTCACACTGTGTAGAGTTACACCATGGTGAATTTGCTGCTCATACACAAGGAAGGAAATCAGAATCTAGGCATTGACGAGTACTCATTAAATCAGACACACGCATACAAAAAAATACTTTGATCTTCTTTTGTCTTTTACTCCAGTGCCATGTAAATTATACAGCCAAGGCTTTCTGGAAGTTTCTGATTCTCCACTGCCTTATGGACATGCACATGAATTTAAAGCACACGAATGACTAAATCTCTGGCTGCACCCAGCAACTGCTTACTATCTCAGACGCCCCAGTCCAGAGGGCCACAAGGAGGGCACAAATTCAAATTACAGTTCTTAGAGGTTCCAGAATGGACTTTTCATTTATTATCTAAACTGGGATCGCTTTGAGAGTAAAAGAAGGCACAATTAATAATTTTTGCCAAGACTACAGGTATAAACATATACTAGACAAATTAGGATGTATAGTCACCATACCTAACGGGCTCAGATTATTTCAAATCTATCATTGCATTTGCTGTTGGACTGAAAAGAATGTTGAGTCAAAATATTTCTGCACTTCCCTTTCCTTATTGATGACTTAAATTTCACCATTATGAATTCATTCCTTTGGATTAGAAGGGATACTTTTGCCACCAGAGAATATTTACCTAATGATACTTTTCATGGTCACAACTGGGATGGGGGCTGTTACTGGCATCTAATGGATGGAGAACATGGATGCCGCCAAACATACTACAATGCCCAGAACATTATCAAGCCCAAAGTGCCTATAGTATGGACTAAGGTTTAAAAACTCTGCTTTGGATTAAGCAGTCTCTTTTGTTGCTCCCATTTGAAGATAAAAGAATATCCAGAGAATGGTTAGACAAGCCATAGTCTGGGAGAAAATATTTGCAAAAGACATATCTGAGAAAATACTATAACAGTTATCCAAAATATACAAAGAACTCTTAAAACTCAACAATAAGAAAACAACATGAATTTAAAAATGGGTAAAAGACATGAACAGACACCTGACCAATGAAGATCTATAGATGAAAAATAAGCATATGAGAAGATGCTCACCATCGTATGTTATTAGGGAATTGCAAATAAAAACAACAACGATACCATTATACACCTATTACAACAGCCAAAATTCGGAACACTGACAACACCAAATGTTGGCACGGATGTGGAACAACAGGAACTTTCCTGCATTGCTGCCGGGAATCCATAATGATATGGCTGCTTTGAAAGACAGTCTGGCAGTTTCTTACAAAACCAAACACTTTTACCATAGATATAGGAATTGTACTTTTTGATTTTTACCCTAAGAAGTTAAAATTTATACAAGTTTTATTTATAATTGCCAAAACTTAGAAGCAACCAAGATGTCCTTCAGTAGGTAAATAGAAAAATAAACTGTGGTATACTCAGGCAATGAAATATGATTCAGTACTAAAAGGAAGTGAGCTATCAAGCCATGAAAAGACATGGAGGAACATTAAGTGCATATTATTAAGTAAAGGAAGCCAATCTGAAAGGGCTACATGTTGTACAATTCCATCTATATCACTGGTTTGAAAAGGCAAAATGATAGAGGCAATAAAATGAGCAGTGGTTGCCAGGGGTTAGGAGGAGGAAGTGATGAATAGGCAGAGCACAGAGGGTTTTTAAGGCAGTGAGATTATCCCATGTGCTACTATAACAGCGTGTACATACCATCATACACTTGTTAAAACCCGTAGACCGTGCAGCACCAAGAGTGAACCCTAGTGTAAATGGTAGACTTTGGGTAGTAATGATGTGCTGATGGAGGTTCATTGATTCTAACAAATGTGTCACTGTGGTGCAGGATTTTTTTTTTTACATCATTGGAACATTTTATTCCTCAGGACTCAGGTGCAGGATTTTGATAGTGGGGAGGCTGTACACGTGTGTGGGGCATATGAGAACACTCTGTGTCTTTTGCTCAATATTGTTATGAACTTAAAACTGCTTTTAGGAGATTGATCCAAGATGGCCGACCACTAACAGCTCAGGACTGTAGCTCCCAGTGAAAGCCCAGAGAACGAGACGACGCCACACTTTTAGAAAAATTTTCGTCACTCACCGATCAGCCGATTCCCAGTGGAGGAGCCCCACGGGTCACCAGCGCGACTCTTGTGGCCGCCGCAGCGGTTTTGCCGTCTAGGCGCAGCAGCTCTTCATGCAGAGCCAACGGGACTGCTTCCCCTACTGACCGGAGTTTGGAGCTCCGGGAACTCAGAGCCGCTTGTTGCGGACTCAAGAGGGAAGCCAGACCAGAGATTCCCGGGCAGAAGAGCACCATCAGTCTTATCGCTGCTATTTAGGCAGCCACAGTGGGTTGCTCGGATCCCAGCACTGGGAATCAATAAGTCGGACGTCGACTCAGAAAACTAATTAGAAAGGCAGTTCATCTACAATGAAGGGAAAAAAACAGCCTAAGAAGGCCGAGTATACTCAAAATCAGAACCCATCAGCAACGGAACAAGCCCTGATGGAAAAGGACTCATCAGCAACCGAACAAGCCCTGATGGAAAAGGACTCATCAGTAACGGAACAAGCCCTGATGGAAAAGGACTGTGTTCCATTATCTGAAGTAGGCTTTAAAAGGTGGATGATAAGAAACTTCTGGGAGTTAAAGGAACTTGTTCTAACCCAATGTAAAGAAACTAAGAACTTGGAAAAAAGGCTACATGAAATGTTGAAAAGAATAGACAATGTAGAGAGGAATACAAATGAACTTATGGAGTTGAAAAATACAACACGAGAACTTAGTGAAATTTGTACAAGCTTAAACAGCCGAATGGATCAAGCAGAAGAAAGGGTATCAGAGGTCGAAGATCAACTTAATGAAACAAAACAACAAGACAAGAATAGAGAAAAAAGGATAAAAAGGAATGAGCAAAGTCTCCAAGCAATATGGGACTATGTGAAAAGACCTAATATACGCTTGATTGGTGTACCTGAATGTGACGGAGAGAATGAATTCAAGCTGGAAAATACTCTCCAGGACATTATCCAGGAAAATTTTCCTAATTTAGCAAAGCAGGACACTATTCAACCCCAGGCAATACACAGAACACCACAAAGATATTCCTCAAGTAGACCAACCCCAAGGCACATAATCGTTAGATTCACCAAGATCGAAACGAAGGAGAAAATATTAAGGGCAGCCAGAGAGAAAGATCAAGTTACCCATAAAGGTAAGCCTATTAGGCTTACAGCAGATCTCTCAACGGAAACCCTACAAGCTAGAAGAGAGTGGGGACCAATATTCAATATACTTAATCAACAGAACTTTCATCCCAGAATATCATATCCTGCCAATTTAAGCTTTACATTTGAAGGAAAAATAAAATCTTTCAGGAACAAGCAAGTACTCAGAGATTTTATTACCACCAGGCCTGCTCTACAAGAACTTCTAAAAGAAGCATTATACACAGAAAGGAACAACCAGTATGACCCTTTCTAAAAATACACCAAAAAGTAAAGAGCATTAACATAAAGAAGAATTTTTATAAACGAAAGGACAAAATAGCCAGTTAATATCAAATGGCAGCAACCCTAAATTTAAATTGACCAAATCTCCCAATTAAAAGATACAGACAAAATCTAACGGTATATCCAAAGATATACATAGACTCAAAATAAAGGGTTGGAAAAAAAAATGTACCAGCCAAATAGAGAGCAAAAATAAATAAATAAAAAGCAGGAGTTGCAATTTTCACATTTGACAAAATAGATTTCAAAGCTACAAGGATACAAGGGTAAAAGGATTAATGTAATAATAAGAGATCTTAACACCCAGATACATAAGACCCATAATGAGATTTAGATTCAACGAGACAGAAAATTGATAATGATATCCGGGACTGGAACTAAGATCCAGAACAAATAAACTCAATAGAGCTCTCCATTTTAAACACACAAAATATATATTATCCACAAAATTTAACGATATATCTAAAGATATACAAAGACTCAAAACAAGGGGATGGAAAAAAAACTCACCAACCAAATGAAGAGCAAAAATAAATAAATAAAAAGCAGGAGTTGCAATTCTCACATTTAATAAAATAGATTTCAAAGCTACAAGGATGCAAGGGTAAAAGGATTAATGCAACAATAAGAGATCTTAACACCCAGATACATAAGACACATAAAGAGATTTAGATTCAACGAGACAACAAATTGATAACGATATCCAGGACTTGAACTCAGAGCCAGAACAAATAAACACAATAGAGGTCTCCATTTTAAACACATAAAATATGCATTAACCACTTTAAACACTCAAAATATTGATCGGCCATTATTGAAACCCATTTTAGGAATGAAGTAATATTCCTTTTTCCCTCTTTTTCTTTTTTTTCCCTTCTTTAAAAAAAAAAAAAAACTGCTTTTAAAAAAGATGCATGAAGGAAACACATAAGTCCCTCATACTTCATATCAAATGATTTTATCAAACAGTGAGAGAAAGTGATAAATGCAGGGCTGCCAAGTCAAAATATTACGGTCTTCAGATTATTGCCTATGCTGACTCTTCTATAGTAGACTGGGGGTGGTCAGGAGATGAGGGAGGTGACTGTAATTACCTCATGCTTTGAGAGAAGTTATAAAAATAATTCATTCATTTATTCATTTTACTAACCAAATTTTATTAAGCCCTGGTGTTGGCCAGAGCCTTAGGGATTTCCCATAAGCCTCCCATTTCCATAGCAGAAAACAACCTAAAGCTTGAACTATTGAAGCCTACATCCTGACCATTTCACTGCCCTCAGAGGCCACCATTTACCATGCAGTCACTAGACCTATGCTGGCATGATCAAAACTGTGGGTATGAACCTTAAACTCAGGCTACAGTTTCCTCATATGTGACATGACTGGTTTTACTCAGTATTTATGCATCCCAGTTATTCACCTTGTGGGTAGATGCACACTGCAGCAGTACCCTGAGTTTCTAGGAGTGTGTAGAATGGGCCAAGTATATAGGCCAGAAATGCCCTACATCCTGGATCTTGAAATGAGTAGGAGAGAAGGAAAACATTTATCTAAAGAAACATTTCCCTTAGTGTCCCATGCATGCCAATGATTGGCTTCTGTACTGTTCTCATGTCCTAACCTAAACTGTAGAGTTTGTTCTGTCCCACTAAATTCAGACCTTAGAGACACACAGGGCATATCCAAGCAACGCTAGTTACACTGATGACACCAAGACGCTGTGCAGATGCTTCAGAGTGAATGTTGCTACAGAAAGACAGACTAACTACATTGATGGTGGGATTAGCATATGTCGCACCTTGGTGAAAGCAATTTATTTTTTTATCTCATTCCAGGCAGCTGTGATGAGATTTTTCTGCACCCCATCCCCCAAAACAGAGATCTTGGGTTTTCCCAAAAGTAGCATAATTTTTCTGATGTAAACAGTAGATACCACCATAATCTTTTGTCAAAGATTGCTTCAGAAGATATAATTTTTCTGTGAAATTTCAATGAAGGAAAGAAGTAGCTCAGTGAGTATGCAAGCATATAGGAAGTATAACTCTCTGAACCTTCCATTGCAAGTATTATTCTATGCAAAATATTATTTTTTCTTTACGATGGGGAGGTGAGATTAAGAATTATTTTAGACACCATTAAATCATTCCTCCTATCTTTACATTTCTTCTAGTTATCCTTTCATCTTCTTTTCTTTTCTTTTTCTTTTTGAGACAGAGTTTCACTTTTGTCTCCCAGGCTAGAGTGCCATGGGGCAATCTTGGCTCACTGCAACCTCCACCTCCCAGGTTCAAGCGATTCTCCTGCCTCAGCCTCCTGAGTAGCTGGGATTATAGGTGCCTGCTACCATGTCCAGCTAATTTTTGTGTTTTTAGTGGAGATGGGGTTTTGCCATGTTGGCCAGGCTGGTCTTGAACTCCCGACCTCAGGTGATCCACCTGCCTCAGCCTCCCAAAGTGTTGGGATTACAGATGTGAGCCACCGCACCCAGCTTATCCTTTCATCTTCTAAGTCACTATATTTTGAAGTTTTCAATTACCTTTGTTTCTGACTTCTGTTTCCAGTGTTTCATAATTCTTTCACTGCCTCTCTTTTGGTTCAATCTGATGCCTTTCTTATTTCATTCTCTTTACTACAGCATTGTCTATGTGCACTTTTGTACTTATTTCCACTGCCTTTTTGCTCCCAGTTTTAGTGTCTAATCTTCTTTATCTCGTGTGCATGTGTGTTTTGCCACTAGTGATCATTCTTTTTACCTCTGAGGATTGTTTCTTTCTTTCAAAAAAAAATTTTAGAATGTGAACATTTTATCTGCTCATTTGTGGTATCTTTGTTTATTTTTTGAGTCTTCCAGTTTGGAACTCTCTCTCTCTGCCACAAATTCTGCCCTTGAGAAACTTTTTAACAACATGCCATACATAATGTGTGGCCCGATCTAATTAAGAGAATGGGAAAAAACCCAGATGATAAAAACACTGGGCTGAGATTATCACCGCTAATACTTTGGTTTGTTAGAAAACTCTTTCTTTTTGTTTGGGGGTACTGCAATCATACCTCTTTATGCCTTGATGACATGTGCATTGGAGGAGTTTCTGGAACAGACTTAATAGCCTTCAGTGATCTCTGAAGGAAATTAGTCAGCATTGCCAAAGGTATCAGAGAACTAAGCAGAAGAGTAGGAATATGGAGAGTGAGCTAAGGGATTAAGAAACAAAGAAAGAAGTGGAATGTTCAATTGGTTAAGAAAAATCTGAGCATGGTTAAGAAACACAAAGCCTATGTCTGTGAATGTCCTAGAATCTGTGTTAGGTCACTTCACCTCTCACTTCGATGAATTACTAGTTACTGTAGAGAAGCCACGTGACACCATCCGCATGTGTCAAGTTTCCTTTTTAAAAATCTGACCTCAGGTTCCCAACACCTAGTCTCCTAAGGAAGAATAGCAGGAACTTTAATTTGTACTTAGGAATTAACCATTTGAATTTTTCTATTTGGGACTCTGTAGATACACCTTTTAAAAAACACACAGAAATTAGGCAGTTTCTAATCGTTTTTTAAATAGGTAGGCCACTGGCTTGGGATGGAATTGTTCCTATTAGTATTATTTATTTGGAAGAGATTTTCTTGAACAAACTAGATGGCAAACTGGCATGTAATGTAAACTTATTGAGGGTTAGAGGTGTGTCTTTTACAACCATATAGCCCCGGAGAACCTACTGCAAAGCTCTGTACATTGTTAGCACTTAACAAATATTCATTGAAACAACGCACAAAGGAATAAATACCAAATTTCAGTGAAGTTGGAAGGGACCCTGAGTGATCAGCATGTGCTTCTCCATCCAGAATGAAGCAAATGGACATGTGTATAGGAAAGCTTCTTTCTTCCCTGATTCACTTTTAATATGGGAACAGCAGGGTCAGTTCCTTGTTCTTGAGGATTCCTGGGGATTGGAACTTACAAGCCAAATTCCCAATTGACAGAGTGCTTGGGAACATTTTGACAGGGACAAACTGTGTAAGGACAAAAGTGTATCACTTATCAATCACCTTCAGCAATCAAACCAGGCGTTCAGAACAGCCCTTGTTAGGTAACCATATAGGGAAGGCAGCACAGGAGAGTCAAACAAAATCAAGTCTGAAGAGACTGAAATAATGCTTTCTGAGAATTGATATTCCCAAGTTGGCATACAGATTTTGGCAGACACAAAGCCATTTCCTTTCCGGTAAACTCAGGGAATACTAAACCAAAAGTCTTTCTTATTTTAGTTGATTGGGTAAAGCGGGGATTTCTGAAAGTTAAGGAGACAAAATGAAAAGACTTCACAAGTATTGTTAGAGAATTTACAGCAGGAACCAGCAGTTCTTCCTTCCGACTTTAGAGCCTGTGACTGATGACTAATCAGTGAGTAAGCAAGTACTGAGTAAGTGTAAGGAAATGATAATTACATCTTATCAATTCTGATAATCCTATCAGTTTAATAGTAAATAAGTGTGCTGTGTGTTGGCAAGACTCTAATTCAAAGTAGTATTTCTAGAATATGGACCTTGGGATTACTTTTAGCACATTCACCACCTGTAAGCAAGACTTTGGCCCTTTTCATGGCACAGATATTTACTGCGCAATACCTTCCAGCACATGCTATGCACTGGAGATAAAGAAATCAAAGAAGTAGTGACTGCCTTGTGGAAGGGGGGTTTCTTCGTGTCAACACAACCTAAGGGAAGCTCAGAAATTCCATCCTCAATGCCTTTTTGTTCCCTCAAAGCATAACATATACAGTAGTTCCTTCCTTATTTGTGGTTTGTTACCTTGCCGTCAGTTGAGGATAAAAAATATCAAATGGAGAATTCCAGAAATAAACAATCTATATACATTTTAAATTGCTTACCGTTTTGCGGTGATGAAATCTCTCACCATTTCACTCAGCCCCGCATGGGACATGAATCATCCGTTTCTTTAGGGTATCCACATCCTTGCTGTATAGTTACCTGCCTGTGAGTCACTTAGTAGCCGTGTTGGTGATCAGATGGACTGTCATGATATCGCAGTGCTTGTTTTCAAGTAACTCTTATTTTTCTTAATACTGACCTCAAAGTACAAGAGTAGAGATGCTGGCATATTGTTATAATTGTTCTACTTTATTATTCATTACTGTTGATTTCTTACTGTGCCTAATTTATCAATTAAACTTGATAATAGGTATTAATGTATTGAAAATCAGGGTGTATATAACATTGAGTACTATTAATATCTGCAGTTTCAGGTATCCACTGGGGGTCTTGGAACCTATTCCCCATAGATAACAGGGAATTACTGTGTACTGGTTGATTTAAATGGATTTCCTTCACTCACCCTGCCACCTGATTCCACCACAGCCTTTTTGACTAGACCCCATGATTCAGACATGATGATGCCATGGTCTCTAACATGACAGTATTTAAAGACTTCTAAATGAGTCTATATGTTGGCAACTGCAATTTCATGTGCATTTTTTCTTGATAAATTTTGATTAGTTAATGAACTATAGCAATATCTAACAGCTATACAATATTTGTAATACCTCCTAATTCAGCCTTATATAAAATTTTTAATTAAATCTTTAACATAGCATGTTGTGGTTACTTTGAAATATTATGTGCAGAGGTAGGGTGCTGATTTGTTTACTAAGCACTGACAAATATATTATGATTTGTTTACTCTCAGTATCACTTTATTGCTACCTCACTTCCTTCTATTTCAGTTATGTTTTAAAATAACTGTTCTGTACTTTAGAAATAACACGTACTGCAGAAAACTTGGAAAACAAAGAAAAACTCAAAAGAAACAGGAAAATAAGTTACCCCAAATCCTGTCACATGTGGGTGGCTTCTATTATGTTTGGCAAAGCCTTATAATTTTTTTTCATGTATCTTATGTTGCCTGACAGAAATTATATCACATTATATTTACAGCTTTGCGCCTGTTTTTCTCTTAACAACATACTGGGGGCTGTTTTCCCATGTCAGCAAAGATTCTGTTAAATGGCTGAATAGCATCAAAGAGTATTATTCTTAAACTGCAACATGCTGCCTTGCCGTGGGTCAGCAGAAATACAGCCCCAGAAGCAGTGGTTTTCTCCAGACCGAGAAGCCATTCTTTGCATTCTCAGTGGAGCATCCTCCCCTTAGGAATGCGGAGCTGATGATGCCAAGTGTGTCCTTGACCTTCTGGGCAGGATGGAGAGCTCTTCTATTTTCTCAGGCTTCTTCCTGATAAGGGTGATCAAACAGCAAAATTCAAGATTTATTACTCGGGAATCTAATTTATTTGCAGTTGTTTCGAGCTTTCATTGGTGTCCTGATCCTTTTATTCATTTGCTGCCTTATTTTAGAAACTCACCAACTGAAACCAGTATCAATCAACAAAACCCCAATTTGCACCCTATTTACAATTCTGAATCAGTTTCTTTTCTGTTTATTGTTTTTCTTCGTCTATGATTGTTCCTATAGTGGTCAATATCAATATTTCATATTTGGCTACCACTTTATTTTGGCAAAATGCACCTAAAACATGTTTGTTAGTTGTTTAAAAATCTATATTTAATGGAAAATTTACCTCACAATTTGACTGTGATGTGTACATGAATGGATGTATTCACCTATATTTATATTGTTATATATGTAATTTTTTATAATGCAAGCTTTGATTTTTAAAAACATTTTTCTCTTGAGTATATCAGTTATATAATTCATGAAGTTATTAAATCCTGTGACTTGGCATCTTAATGTATTTTTTTTTTTTTTTTTTGCCTAGGCTAGAGTACAGTGGCATGATTTTGGGCTCACTGTAACCTCTGACTCCTGGGTTCAAGCAGTTCTCCTGCCTCAGCCTCCTGAGTAGCTGGGATTACAGGTGCCCACTACCATGTCTGGCTAATTCTTGTATTTTTAGTAGAGATGGGGTTTCACCATGTTGCCCAGGCTGGTCTTGAACTCCTGACCTCAGGTGATCCACCCACTTTGGCCTCCCAAATTGCTGGGATTACAGGTGTGAGCCACCATGCCCATCAATGCATTTTAGAGTCAAGGTTTTGGAAGTCCCAGAAAAGCTTATGATAATCAAAACAATAAATTATTTCTAAACCATGACATAAAATAATAGTAATAATGAACAGTTATGACACTCAGGTGTGCTCTACTTAAGCACTTTTCACTTTTTTTTTTCAATAAACTTCCTAAAACAACTCAAAAACAGTTACTATTATGAGCCCCATTACTGTAGATGAGGGAAACACAAGTGAGAATTTCTTAAAAGCCCAATTTTTCCCTACCTTTTTCCTCTAAGAAGGTCAATATGAATCTCAGTGCTAATTGCTCCCTCTTTAAAGTTAATAATGACACTATTAATAGCAACATGAGCAATCAATCATTGGGTGCATATCATGAGAAGCAGGTACTTTATAAATATTATTCCTAATCCTCATGTGGTAGATTGCATTTGTAACCACAATAATCTCTCCTTTCCATGTGCTCCTCTGCAAGGTGACCTAGCCATTCTCATATCAGAAAGAGATTTTCTTCAACCCCTCCAATCTCTACTCCCTCAATTTCTCCACCCCTCCAATATGGCTGCTTTGACCAAGAAAATACAGCAGAAGTGACATTATGCCAGTTTCAGGACCCAAGTCTTAAGATTTTACCTGCTTCCACTTCCCATCTCACAGAATATTTGCTATGGGGACCTAGCTACTGTGTAAGAAATGTGACTACTCTGGGACCACCATGCTGTGAGAAACCCAAGCTACATGGAAAGGCCCAAGAGTCAGGGTCAGCAAACTATACCCTGTGGGCCAAATCTGGCTCATCAGCCTGTTTTGCATCATTTACTAGCTAAGAACGGCGGGCAGGGCAGCCGAAAGAATAACAACAGTCTGTGATATGCAAAAAGTATATGAAACTTAAATAAAATTTTATTGAAATTGTCACACTCATTTGTTTACTTACTGTCTGTGGCTGCTTTCATGCTACAATGGCAGAGTTGAATAGCTGTGACAGACATCATATGACCCTTGAAGCCTAAAATATTCACTATATGGACCTTTACAGGAAAAGTCTGCCAACTCCCACCCCTAGAGGATAAGAGGGAGAGGCCAGGAAGCAGCAAGGAGCTAATACATATAGGTATATAATATACCATATATCTCACACCCTCCACTTTCAGCCAACTCAACGATGCCATATGGAACAGATACAAATTATCCAGCTGAGCCTTTCCCAAATTCCTTATCAACAATAGCAAAAGCAAAATAAATGGCTGTTTTAAAGCATTAAGTTTTGAGTAGTTTGTTACCTAGTAAGAGATAACCAAAACACCTTACAACCACCCTACAAAGGAATATATTGTCATCCAAATATTTAGATGAGGAAATAGAAACTCAGAAAGATTAAATAACTCACTTAAGTTCACACAGCTGACAAATAAGAAGCTCAGATTTCAACCCAGGTATTTTCAGTCCCTAAGCTTTGCTTGTAATACAGTAGCCTCATAATATTCAGGCTTTTCTCTACTGCAATACATTTTATGCCCATGTCACTCTTCATTAACTCAATAAATGTGTACTGACAATTGTCATCACAGGTAAGCACTGCACTAAGCTTTGTGGGGAAATAAGACATGTAATTCAGATGAAATTTGAAAGTTTTACTTAATTTTCTGCTTAGCTAAGAAGACCAATGGTTATTATAATGTGATGGTGGATGAAATTTATCAATTCAACTTTGACACATTTACTCTGAAGGTGGTGGCCTACAGAATTCCATTGTAGGTAATAAGAGTTTCAGAAAAGCTATTCATTTGGTCTTTATGTTACAGTTTTAGGACTGTTTTTAAGGAGCAAGTCAGCAGTCGGTGAAGAGATGACTTGAAAGCTCATCCTACCTACTCACAAAGTTAGTTACATGTCAGTGTTTTACTTTGTTTTTTCTTTTTTCATTTCAGATTAACTGTCCTCTTCTATGTTCAAACCGTATGTAACTGTAACTGAATGGAAGTTAAACATCTGGAAACCATTAGGATTGAATAGCAATGAAAGGCAGGAAGCACAAGACTATGGAAAGTGATTTCAAGAGACCAGGGTAAAGAATGTAAAGAAAACTGTCGAAGGATATTCTAGGTTGTCTGCCAGTCTTTTCCTGAGGTCATTACTGGAGATGGGTCACTCTGAAGTGAAGTCTGTCAACTATGAACACAGCTAGATGAAATACACTATGGCGAAGAATGGAGACAACTATGGGTTTAAAAGACATTTCCTTGTTTATCAAGGGCCCTACTTAAGTGTTGGCTGCTTGAGAACCGGAATATGTCATCTTTATAATATTTGATAGTCAGTGGTTTGTTGGGACTAGCACATACCAGCTTATAATAATGGATTAAATTTTTAGGAATTTTTGTGAGCTAATTGTTGAAATCTGTCATGGTAGGAGCATTTACACCATGGAAACTGGCAAATACAGTAAGTCAGGGCTCTTTTTTAAGAGAGCCGGTTTACCAACACACCACTGAGCCAGAGTCAATTAAAAATGATTAGCCAGTAGTACAAAATTCTTTAGAGTGTATGATAAATGACAAGGCATTCATTATATTCATGCTCTTCAATAATTTTTAGTGACATGAGAAACCAATCTGGAAGCAAAATTATAGCTCCAGTTTAGTCCCCCAAAATGCTAAAACATGTAGCAATATATAGAAACATTATAAGAAAGAAAATACATCAATGTCTTCACAGTGGTTATTCTTTGGGGTGTGGATTTACAGGTAACTATTGTTTCATGCATTGTATCTTTCAAGTATTCTACAAGTATTGCTTTTTAAATTAAAAAATACATTAAAAATAATGTGCCTAAGTATTAACTTGTTTAAATTTTGTGTACAAGAATGACAATGGGAAGAATAAGGAAGAAAGTTTGGAAGAGGAGGGCTTTCTCTTCCTAACTCATTAAATTCTGTGAGAAAGGGATTGAGGAGAAACTATTATGATTTAACTGGAGCTAGGAGTTCTGCTAGCGTCACAGAGGGAATGAGTAGAGAAGCAAAAGACAAATGAGTAGAGAGAGGCAGGAAAAGTAGCAGAGGGAATACTACTCTACTAAAATAGGGATCAGAAATTGTATCCCTCACAGCTTTAAGAAGCCATGTCAGAGTCATTTCACTTTTTGGGCATCAATTTTTTCCTCTCCAAACGGTGCAGACCACACTAGAAAAAAACACACACATTTCATTTTAATCAAGGTGGCTTCCTCTTGAGGGCAGCCAGCTCTCAAAGTGGGCGTGTGGCAGCGTGTGACTCACCTGGCAAAGGGAAGTGGTGCCAGTAGACTTGGATAGAGGAATGTTTGCTGGAGAGGAAGGAAGGGAATTGTGCACGATGAGGGTAGAAGGTTGTCGTTTAGTGAGGGCGCTGGAAGAAAACTGTCCTCATTATAAAAACTCAATGGTAGTATCAAAGGGATGTTTGGGGACAAAAAACAGGATTCCAGTTTTGTTTTATTTTATATGTAGATAAAGAATTGCTTCTCATAGTTACATTTCTAACTTCTACCAAGGAATTTCTGAATGTGGTCTATATAACAAGTATGACAAGATCCCTGATTGTGTGTTATAATGAGAATATCAGGAATCTTCATTAGATTACTCGGAAACTAAATGAATTTTGTTTAGTAATGTTTTAGACACATCTCTTAAGGTCCAGATTATTTTCTAGGATCACATTCTAAAATAGATCTTAAAAATATAGTAGAATTTTTTTTTGAGACAGGGTTTCATTTTGTCACCCGGGCTGGAGTGCAGTGGTGCAATCCCTGCTCACTGCAGCCTCAGCTTCCTGCCTCAAACGATCTTCCTGCCTCAGCACTCCAAGTGGCTGGGACTACAGGCATGCATCACCAAGTCCAGCTCATTTTTGTATTTTTCACAGAGATGTGGTCTCACCATTTTACTCAGGCTGGTCTCAAACTCCTGAGCTGAAGTTGTCTACCTGCCTTGGCTTTCCAAGGTGCTTAGAATTACAGGTGTGAGCCACAGCACCCAGCCTAGTAGAATTTTTATTAGTTGTTAACTCTGACACTAATGTAGTTAGAAAGAGGTGGAAACTAATGGCCCAGTATGTTACTTTATCTGTGGGTTCCAATTATCTATACAAAGTTGTTGCTTATTTCTACAATGTTTTCATGTCTATTATAGTTATTCTCACTCATCTTGAAGAAAAAAAATCCCCTGATGTGATAAAGCACAATGATTCCAACTCACATACTTAAAATGTAATTAAAATTAAACTTTAATCTTTTTATATAACTTTATTTAACACATGCCATGTGTGCCTTTTTTCAAGGAGAGCTGTATTTTTTAAATGACTTTGTAAGTCAGTCTAATATACACATGATGTAGAAGCTAATTGGTTATCTCCATTTTACTTGTATTTTTGAGATATTATAAGAAAAATATCAATGTTGTACTCCACTGGATCCCTCTTCCCAAACAGACCTGGATGAGTCTAGCTTTGCCCAGGACCGTGGACTTCCTTGCTATGTGGGGCTGGGTGCTGAGGACATCGACGCATCTGTAACCATACCAGTGAACCTCAGTGGGAGCTGAGAGCCATGTCTATGGAATGAGGGCCTCTCATTCCTTTGTTCTCGATATTTCCTGGCAACGTGTACACAAGCACATGCTATTAACAGATGGTGGAAGGCATAATTGGGATTTTTATCATAACATATCCCTCATGCTTCCACCATGTGCCAAAGAAGCAGAGATGCATGGGCTAGCTAGCTTCATCACAGCAGGACTAAAACCCCCTACTGCACTTCAAACCTCCCAAGACCCGAGTCCCTCCACGACAGACTCAACCACTCAGTTAGATGTGGTTTTCAGTCAGAAGTACAGAGCCAAATTTGGCAGACACGTTCATGTCAGATTCCTTTTAAGATCAATTGTTAATAGGAGAGAGACTGGAGCCTAGTTTATCTGGTAAGTTGAGGCATACATCTGTGCTGCAGAGCTGAGGCCTATGGGATTGGCAGAGAGCCCTAAACTTTGTACAGACAACTGTGCCTCAAAACCCACACAGATGAAAAGGTCTCCTTTGCTTAACCCCATAGCTATGTGCTGAGCAAGTCAAAAAGAAAGCAGGATAAGTATGGCAAAGAACTTAGCCAAAGAAGCTTAAGAGGATTAATTTTGATTTTTTGCTGTTGATGTTCAAATCTAGTGTGTGCCTTCTCAGTTCAAAATTGATCACCTAGGTCTGCTTTATAAAAGCATATATACATGGTGCATATTTTTAAGATAAAATTAATTCTTCATAATTTGTAAGTATCTAAAGAAGTACTGTTCCTAACGTTCATATGACTCTTGTGCATTTCTGCAGCTTGCATCATCCAAAGAATTTGAGGGGTTTTGTAAAAGGCTGGCTGGGAATATTTCACATTTCACCCAGGATGATTAAAATCGCAGGACTGTCCTTTTGGCACATGCCTGAGCATTGTAATCAGTGATGCTTATATTTGATGGTCAGTAGCATAGTTAAAGAAGTACCTCAGAGAGCTTGAACTCTAACATGGTGGTGGTTATTGCTGGTGGTCAGGAGCTGGGAATCAGATGGTTGGGTTCAAATCTGATGCTTTCTCCTACCAGCTAAGTAACTTCGATCAACACACTCACTTCTCTAAACCTTGATTTCCTTATTTATAAATAGGCATGAAAATATTATCATGAGATTAGTTATATCATTATAAAATATTTAAAATATGTAAAAGAGATCATTATAAAATATATAAAATATCATAGGATTGTGAATTTTAAATGTAGTAATATGTGAAAGTACTTAGCATAATACCTATTGCATAATATGTGCTAAATAAACATTAGCTATTATTTATACAAAGTGATAAACAGAGCTATATAATTTTCTGGTCCCACAGCAAAGTCAAAATGTGGGACCCTGTGTTCAGAAAGCAAAACAGGAAAAAAAAAGTGCTGTTAAAGCTACTTTAAAAAAACTTTTTATTCTCTTTTGTGCTCTCTATTGGCTTGTAATGGTGGTGTTGTATTTAATTACTAGACTTTATTTTTTAGAGCAATTTCAGATTTACAAAAAAAAAAAAAAGAAAGAAAGAAAGAAGAAGAAAGTGGAATTCTCATATTACCCTTTCCAGGTTTCCACTATTATTAACATCTTGCATTAGTGTGGCAAATTTTTTATACTTGACAAACTAGTATTGACACATAATTACTAACTAAAGTTCATAGTTTATATTAGAGTTCACTCTTAATTTGTATAGTTCTACATGTTTTGAAAAATGCGTAATGTCATGTATCTACCATTACAGTATCATACAGAATAGTTTCGCTGATCTGAAATATCCTTTCATAGCTGGCTAGTCATTTGCAGAAAACTGAAACTGGATCCCTACCTTTCACCACATACAAAAATTAACTCAAGATGAATTAAAGATTTAATTGTAAGATCTTAAACTATAAA
Organism: Callithrix jacchus; assembly: GCF_049354715.1. Taxonomy (NCBI): domain Eukaryota; kingdom Metazoa; phylum Chordata; class Mammalia; order Primates; family Cebidae; genus Callithrix; species Callithrix jacchus. Next base: position 34,939,664 of record NC_133518.1, read on the forward strand.
AATCCTAGAATAAAACATTGGAAGCAACATTCTGGACATAGCTTTGGGAAAGAATTTATGACTACATCCTTGAAAGTAATTGCAAGAAAAACAAAAATTGACAAGTGGGGCCTGGTTAAACTAAAGAGCTTCTGCATAGCCAAAGAAACTATCAGCAGAGTAAACAGACAACCTGCAGAATGAGAGAAAATATTCACAAACTATGCATTCAACAAAGATCTAATATCTGGAATCTATAAGGAACTTAGAGTTGAACAAGAAAAAAGCAAACTACTCCATTAAAAAATGGGCAAAAGACATTAACAAACACTTGTCAAAAGATGACATACAAGTCACCAACAAACATGAAAAAAACGGTTATCATCACTAATCATCAGAGAAATGCAAATCAAAATCACAGTGAGTTACCATCTCACAACAGTCAGAATAACTATCATTAAAATGTCAAAAAACAACAGATATTGGTGAGATTGTGGAGAAAGTAAAACCTTATACGCTGTTAATAGGAATGTAAATTAGTTCAGACACTGTGGAAAGCAGTTTGGAGATTTCTCAAAGAACTTAAAATAGAACTATCATTGATCCAGTAATGCCATTACTGAGTATATATACAAAATAACACAAATTATTCTACCAAAGGGACACTTGTACTTACATGTTCATTGCAGCACTATTCACAATAGCAAAGACATAGAACCAATTTAGGTGCCCATCAATGAAGGGTTAGATAAAGGAAATGTGGTACGTATACACCATGGAATACTATGCAGTCATAAAATAGAACAAAATCACCTGGCCAGTATGATCACCGTCTCTACTAAAAAATTTAAAATGGCTGGGCGCAGTGGCTCATGCCTGTAATCTCAGCACTTTGGGAGGCCGAAGCAGGTGGATCACGAGGTCAAGAGATCGAGATCATCCTGGCCATGGTGTAACTCCATCTCTACTAAAAATAAAAAAAAATTAGCCGGATGTGGTGGCATGCGCCTATGGTCCCAGCTACTTGAGAGGTTGAGGTGGAAGAATCGCTTGAACCCAGGGGATGGAGGCTGCAGTGAGCTGAGATTGCGCCACTGCACTCCAGCCTGGCAACAGAGCAAGACTCCGTCTCAAAAAAAAAAAAAAAAAAAAAGGAATAAAATCATGTTCTCTGCAGCAACATGGATGAAGTGGAGGCCATTATCCTAAGCAAATTAATGCAGGAACAGAAAACCAGAGACCACATGTTCTCACTTATAAGTGGGAACTAGACATTGAGAATTCCTGGACATAAAGGTGACAACAATGGACACTGGGGACTATTACAGGGGTGAGGAATGGTTGAAAAATGAATAGTTAGGTACTCTTCTGTATCTGGGTGACAGGATCATTTGTACTCCAAACTTCAGTATCGTGCAATAGAACCGGGTACAAACTTGCACATGTACCTCCTGAGTCTAAAATAGAATTTGGGGCTGGGCATGGTGGATCACACCTATAATCCTGGCACTTTGGGAGGGTGAAAGGGTGGTTCACTTGAGTCCAGGAGTTTGAGACTAGCCTGGGTAACACTAGTGAAACCGCATCTCTACAAAAAATACAAAATACTTAGCGGGGCATGATGGGTGCACCTATAGTCCCAGCTACTATAGAAGCTAAGTTGGGGAAATCACTTGAGCCCAGGAGGTGGAGGTTGCAGTAAGTCAAGATTGCACCACTGCACTGCAGCCTGGGTGACAGATTGAGACAAAAAAAAAGTTGAAAAATAAAAAAAAGATACCCTGTGCTTCACCTATGCATCATTTCCCCACGATTTCCTCCAACCCCTGGAAGCCACTGATCTTTTTTCATTGTCTCTATAGTTTTGTCTTTTCAGATGTCATATAGTTGGAATTATATAATATGTAGCTTTCAGACTAGCTTCTTTTAATTAGCAACATGCATTTCAGCTTTCTCTTCCATGTTTTTTTATGGCTTGATAGCTTATTTTTATTGCTGAATTTCATTGTATGGATATGCCACAGTTTATTCATTCATCTACCAAAACACATCTTGGTTACTTCCAATTTTTGACAACTGTGAATAAATTTACTATAAACATTTATGTGCAGTTTTTTGTGTGTGGGCATGTTTTTAACTCATTTTGTTCCTAGCCATTCTAATAGGTATGTAGTGATATCTCATTTTTGTTTTAAGCTGCAAATTTTTAACGGCACATGATGGGGAACAGTTTTTCATATGCTATTTGCCATCTATATATCTTCTTTGCAGAGATGTCTGTTCAGATATTTTTCTCTCTTTCTAATTGAATTGTTTGGCTTTTTTATTGTTGATATTTTTTGTTTGTTTGAGATGGAGTCTCATTCTGTTGCCAGGTTGGAGTGCACAGGTGTGATCTCAGCTCACTGCAACCTTTGCCTCCTGGGTTCAAGCAATTCTTCTGCCTCAGCCTCCCAAGTAGCTGGACTACTGGTGCATGCCACCATGCCAAGCTAATTTTTGTATTTTTAGTAGAGGTGGGGTTTCACCATGTTAGTCAGGATGGTCTTGATCCATTGACTTCGTGATCTGCCTACCTCAGCCTCCCAAAGTGTTGGGATTATAGGCGTGAGCCACTGTACCCAGTCTATTGTTGAGTTTTAAGAGTTCATTGTATATCCTTTCTCATATATATCTTTTGTGAATATTTTTATAAAATATATATAAAAGCATATATATATATGTCCTTTCTCAGATATATCTTTTGCTTTTTTTTTTTTTTTTTGAGACGGAGTTTCGCTCTTGTTACCCAGGCTGGAGTGCAATGGCACTATCTTGGCTCACCACAACCTCTGCCTCCTGGGTTCAGGCAATTCTCTTGCCTCAGCCTCCTGAGTAGCTGGGATTACAGGCACGTGCCACCATGCCCAGCTAATTTTTTGTATTTTTAGTAGAGACGGGGTTTCACCATGTTGACTAGGATAGTCTCAATCTCTTGACCTCGTGATCCACCCACCTCGGCCTCCCAAAGTGCTGGGATTACAGGCGTGAGCCACCGCGCCTGGCCCTCATCATCTTAATGAGTTTTTCACAGAGCAGGAATTTTTTATTGTAATGAAATCTAACTCAATGTTGTCTTCTAGAAGTTTTGTAGTTTTACATTTAGGTTTGTGATCTATTCAAAATTAATTTTTGTATAGTATAAGGTTAGAGTCTATATTCATTTTTTGCATGTGGATGTCCAATTGTTCCAGTATCATTTATTGAAAATGCTATCCTTTCCTCAGTAACTTTCCTTTGTCAAAGATCAGTTGACATTACTGTGTGGGTCTTTTTCCAGATTCTCTGTTCTATTCCTGTGCTCCATTTGTCTATTCTTTCACCAATACCACATTGTCTTGATTACTGTAGTTTTGCAGTAACTCTTGAGGATGTATTTTGTCAGTTCTTTGACTTTGTTCTTCTTCAATATTTTGTTGGTTATTCTGGGTCTTTTGCTTCCCCATGTAAACTCCAGAAGCAGTTTGTTGGTCACCACCAAGTAACTTTCTGGGCTATTTTATTGAGATTGCATTGAATCTGAAAATCAAATTGGGAAAAACTGATATTTTAACATTAAGTCTCCTTATCCATGAACATGGAATATCCCTTCATTTATTTGTGATCTACTTTGATTTCTTTCATTAGAGTTTTGTAGTTTTCTTCAGGTACATGTGATATCTTATACATATATACATAAATATATTATGTCTTTTATTTGCTATTTAATGTTGTTCTGAATTTAAAAATTAAAATATAACTTTTACCATTCATCTGATATCATGCAATTCCAGTTTTACATGCAAACATAAAACACTTAAGTCATATGTAGAATCACCAGAATTACACAGTGGAAAATCTGTAGAGAATGCATGTTCATAAAAGCAGTCCAGCTGATAAATGAGAAGTGGTGGAGATACAGGCAGTATAGTTGATCACAGAAGAATGTTAACTAACTAGAGAATAAGAATAAAGAATACTTCAGTTGGAAAGGAAATAATGTTGAACTCTGGTTCAAGAAACTAGGTCCCAAAATGAAAAGTGGCCAGGGTCACATAGGTAAAAAGTGATGAGAACCCTTCTCACTGTCCAAGCAGCATTGTTGAAATTCACGATATGATATTAGTTCAGGTTTCTTATTTACTGGATTTCAGGTCAGCTGACATTCAAAATTTTATTGAACTTGACTAGATACTTCTGGGAATATTCAGATGTACACACTGTGAGTCTAAGTGGAATCTCAAAGCAGTTACGACTGTCACAGATGTAGCAATCCCTTTAGCCCCAAAACTTGTTGAAGGAGAGACTAAATTAAAATTAGTCACACTGACAGATTTTTAATATTATGCATTGAATCTGCTGGGAAATAAAAGAGGCCTCTTCCTTCACAGGGGAGAAAAGTGACTGGTGTGTATGTGTTCTCAGCAGTAGTTTTGCCATCTGAGCCAGGCTCAGACAGGAAGAACATCAGATTCAGAAGAGACCGCAGAGATAAACCCATTCAGTGGCTTTTAAACTGTGTCCTAGGGATCCACACACATTTCATTACATTTATTATTTTAAATACTAAGTTAGAAAATGCTTACTACTCAAATGTGTTATAGATCAAAGCTTGATGTGGTAGAAATCACAGATCATGATAATCTTCAGGTGTATCATGAGGAAATGCTATATATGGTAACTTATAAAATAGATATACTACTTTGATATTGGGGAGCCATACAAGACTTCATTGTATGAAAGGATTCCTTTTCACAGAAGTTAAGTTTGAAAACCATTGATCTATTCATCCCCATCAAAATAAGCCTCTAAGAACTGTTGATAGATTCATAATACATGTTCAACAAATTTCAGCCATCATTATTTCCTACAGATAGAGAAATTGAAGCCTAGGTTGACTAAATGACTTGCCTAAACCATCCAGATATTTAGCAGCAAAGCCAGAATTTTACCTGTGTCTTGACTCCTATATCATTTTTCTTTTCACTCTATTGCAATGGCCTCCGGATTCAATCCCCAACAAAGCGGCTAAAATGTTAAGTCTTCCAGGCATAGGCTGTATTTACTGTCCCTTTGATCTATCCCTTTTCTTAGTCCTGGACCATGCTTGGCAAGCCAGGAGGGTAAAAGGGAGAGGGAGAGAGAGAGAGAGGGGGGGGGAGGGGAGGGGAGGGGAGGGGAGGGGAGGGGAGGGGAGGGGAGGGGAGGGGAGGGGAGGGGAGGGGAGGGGAGGGGAGGGGAGGGGAGAGGAGAGGAGAGGAGAGGAGAGGAGAGGAGAGGAGAGGAGAGGAGAGGAGAGGAGAGGAGAGGAGAGGAGAGGAGAGGAGAGGAGAGGAGAGGAGAGGAGAGGAGAGGAGAGGAGAGGAGAGGAGAGGAGAGGAGAGGAGAGGAGAGGAGAGATCGCCAGAGGACTCACCAAGATGTTCTTATTTTGACATCTTTAACACTGAAAAGGGACAGAAAAGTGATGGTTCTGCTTTTAAATGTTTATCCTATTTGCCTTATAAAAACATTTACATGTGGAGAACATGGATCTAAATTTTGATCAAAAATATTGTCTTTCAGAGGTCCCAAAGATAGACAATTGTTTAGATCCTAGAGGACAGGTAAGAACCCACAGCTACCATGAATGAATAATGGTGAGTTCTGACCACCATCCTCCAACTCTACAAACTGTGGCACTATGTGCAAATTTAAGATATCCAGAAACCCCACTTTTGAAAACTTTGCAGCCACTTATGCAGCCTGTTCTGAAGATACTTTCAAATCACTCCTTCTCCCTCCCATCCTCTATACGTTGATAGATTCTTGTCTATGACTGTCTTTCTAGTCTCTGAACACCTCCAAGTTCAGGCTTAAATCAACAAAGGAGTAAATGAGGAAAAAACTAAAGCCCCAAATCTCTTTACAAAGGATTAAGTGTATGATTAGACTATTACTGAAGTATCTCCATGGCAAATAATAGGAACTCAATAAATACTTGAATTAATAAATTTGTGTTTTGCATATTTTTACTGAATATTTTTTATTTTCTACCTACATTTTAAAGTGATAGTTGAAAAGCATACAAATTGATAAAATGAATAACTCCGTAAGCAAAGCTGCCTTTATATGGAGGTTTGGCCCATGCCCCACAACACTAGCTACTTGCTGGTGAGTTTTAGTGATGGTGATGAGTGACTTACCTGAATTCAGCCATCTTTAATCTACTCCCCCTTGTGGTTAGTGTGAGACATTTTTAAGGTGGCTGGTGTGGCTTTCACTCCTTTGGCACTATGTTCTGACCTAGAGATAAAATAATTCATGGACAAAACCAAACTCAAAACCAAAACATTTAAAAACGTAGACTAGTTTAATGTGAATGCAGGAAGACCTAGACAGTCAGGGCCTTTTCTCTTGATCACTTCCATTCCTAAGCAGCTCCTTCACCTTCTTCAAGACTCAGCTCAGGACCAACCCCCTCCAAAAAGTTTGTTCTGGTTTCTTGCTCTGTGAGTTTTGGGCCTCACCTTGTGACTGCCTCTATCAGAGTCTATCACTCTGTGTCTCTGCTCACTAGGCAGTTATCCCTAATGGACTGTGAACAACTGGGGATGGGGTAGGAACTGTGTCTTGCATTTTTTTTATTCCAAAATGTCTTATTTCGCCAGCTATAGAGTAGATGTTCAATAAATGTTCGTTGAAATAAGAAACTGGTTCTTGCCACTAAAAATTTTAGACAATCTCAGGTTGCAATTTTCTCATGTATAATTTTAGGGATTTAGGACTTTAAGTCCCTAAAGAGTCTGTGCATCTGGAATTATATTATTATCAAAATATTCTGTAAGAATGCTCCCTTTTTGACCTTCAAGTTCTTTTGTTTAGGAGTTCCTGAATTTCTTTTGGTTCTATAGAACTGCATGTCATGCATGGTATGTTAATATTGGAGGTGGGAATGAAAAATAGCCTAGTAGGCATTGAAGAGATTACTTCAAAAGTAATTGTTTGAATGATTATTTTCAAAAGGAAATCATCAATTCCATATAGACCTCAAATAAGTTTTTATTTACCTTTTTAAATTCCATTTGAAGACATATCAGCTTATGGAAAGGTCTAGAAGTATTTCCTCCTCTTGGCTTGGAGTTCCCAACATATCAAGTTTTAATAATATTTGACTCAGGACCACAAAACATTATTTAGCAAATACACAGTTTGTGTTCAAGACATTTGAGGAAAATAGAAATGTGAAGAAATAATTACTAAACTTCCCCTGTTTAAATTTCTATGTTGATTCAGTGAGTGAACATTGAAAAATGTGTATGACTGTGAATCTAAGGTTAGTAATACTTAATACAGACTCTGCCATAAAACAAAACTTTGTCCAGGCTTTTATGGAAAAGATAAGAAATAGCAAGTGTTAGTGAAGGTGTGGAGAAAGGGAAACTTTTGTACACTGTTGATGGGAATGTAGATTGATGCAGCAATTATGGAGGTGTCTAAAGAAACCAAAAGTAAAACTATCCTATGACCTGACAATCTCTCTTCTGGGCATATACCCAAAGGAAGTGAAATCACCGCCTAATAAAGATATCTGCACTTTCATGTTGATTGCAAAATTACTCACAATAGCCAAGATAAGGAAACAACCAAAGCATCTGTCAATAGATGAATGGATAAACTGTGATATATATAGTATGATGGAATATTATTCAGCTTTAAAAAGAAGATTCTGTTGTTTGAGACAACATGGATGAATGGAAAGGACACTGTTCTAAGTGAAGTAAACCAGACCATAGGAAGAAAAATACTGCATGACCTCACTTATATATGAAATCTTTGAAAACATTGAATAAATAGAAAAGGAGAGGATAATAGTAATTAGGGTGAGAGGACAGGGGAAATGGGCAGATGTAGGTCAAAGGGGACAAAGTTGCAGTTATATAGGATGAATTAGTGTAGAGATCTAATGAACAACATGAGTATGACAGTTAAGAATATTGTATACTGGCAATTTGCTAAGAGAGATTTTAGGTACTTTTACCACACACACAAAAGTAAGTATGTGAGGGCCGGGCGCGGTGGCTCAAGCCGGTAATCCCAGCACTTTGTGATGCTGAAGCGGGTGGATCACGAGGTCAAGAGATCGAGACCATCCTGGTCAATATGGTGAAACCCTGTCTCTACTAACAATACAAAAAATTAGCTGGGCGTGGTGGCGCGTGCCTGTGATCCCAGCTACTCAGGAGGCTGAGGCAGGAGAATTGCCTGGACCCAGGAGGCGGAGGTTGCGGTGAGCCGAGATCGCGCCATTGCACTCCAGCCTGGGTAACAAGAGCGAAACTCCGTCTCAAAAAAAAAAAAAAAGTAAGTATGTGAGAGGATGGACATGTTAGTTTACTTGATTGTAGTCATCACTTCATTGTATATCAAAACATCGTGCTATACATCTTAAATATATACAATAAAGAAAGTGTTCAAACTGCCCAAGACCTAGAAGCCATCAGAGACGATTGTATATCTCACTTGCAGTGAGGCCAAGTGACAATTCATTGTCTCATCCCATGTCTCTGTTTTGTTTTCTGAGAATTTGGGTCTATCTGAGGCAGAGAGAAAGTGTGTGCTCTAAGGATACTAAAAACTGAAACTTTTGTTCTCCTAAAGTAGCAAACACTCAGAAGTGGGAATGTTTGCAGGAGACAGTCCTTTCAGAACTGAGGTAAAACGTTTTTTAAATTAAAAAACTAATTTGGAGGTCCATGGAAAGAAATTGATATTTTTAATGAACTAAGTTAGAACAGGAGGACTCTTCAACTGGTCAGAAAATAGAATTTTAAGAAAAGGGAAGAAAAATAAATTGTAGATATGAGGATCTTTGTTGTTAAGCAGTAGTGTATGTGTGTGTGTGTGTGTTGTTTTTTGAGCCTTACTGCTAGTTTGTAAAGATGAACTGTTCGATTATGAAGCAAACTGCAGTTTGAAATGTAAAATGACCCCATAATGAGGCCTGTATTTGCGTTTACTGCAGTCTTTCCAGGAATGTAGGCACAGGCTAATTTGTGTGTACAGGATTATGTTAGCTTCTGAGAGACTCTGGGAAAGGGTTGTCCTGTTAAAGTCATAAAGGCTCTTCTTTTTCTTCAAAGGGGTTTTTTTCTTCTATGTAGAAAATCTACCAGAAAACCTTACCAAATATCGAAGGATGGCAAAAAGTGTTATCTCAGATCTTCTGTTCATGTTTAGGAATTCTAATAAGCTGAACTTAGGTTTTTGTTTATTTGTTTGTTTTGTTTTAAACTTTCGTGAGTACACAGTACATGTATATATTTATAGGGTTCATGAAATATTTTGATACAGGCATAAAATGCATAATAATCACATCAGGGTAAATAGGGTATCCACTGTCTTAAGCATTTCTCTTTCTCCTTCTTTGTGTTTCAAACAATCCAATTATAGTCTTTTAGTTATTTTTAAGTGTGCAATAAATTATTGTTGATTGTAGTCACTCTGTCATGCTATCAAATACTAAATCTTATTCCATCTAATTATATCTTTGGACCCATTAACCATCCCCATTTACCCCTCAGCCCCACTTACCCCTCATCCCCACTTACCCTCAGCCCCACTTACCCCTCAGCCCCACTAACCCCTCATCCCCACTTACCCTCATCCCCACTTACCCCTCAGCCCCACTTACTCCTCAGCCCCACTTACCCCTCAGCCCCACTTACCCTCAGCCCCACTTACCCCTCATCCCCACTTACCCCTCATCCCCACTTACCCCTCATCCCCACTTACCCCTCATCCCCGCTGCCAAACTATCCTTTCCAGCCTCTGGTAACCATCATTTTACTATCTACATGAGTTCAATTGTTTTTATTTTAAAATCCCACAGATAAGTGAGAACATGCAAAAGTTTGTCTTTCTGTGCCTGGCTTATTTCACTTAGCATAGTGACCTCCATTTCCATCCATGTTGTTGCAAATGAAAGGATATTATTTTTTTTATGGTGGAATTGTACTTCATTGTGTATATGTACATTTTCTTTATTCATTCATTTGTTAGGGATGCTTAGGTTGCCTTCAAATTTTAGCTATTATAAGCAGTGCTGCAGCAAACACAGGAGTGCAGACATCTCTTCAATACACTGATTTCCTTTCCTTTAGGTATATGTCTAAGAGTGCGATTGCTGGATTATGTGGTAGCTCTATTTTTAGTTTTTTGAGGAACCTCCAAACTGTTCTCCATGGTGGCTGTACTAATTTACATTTCCACCAACCGTGTACAAGGGTTCCCTTTTCTCTACATCCTTGCCAACATTTGTTATTGCCTGTCTTTGTATATAAGCCATTTTAACTGAGGTAAGATGATATCTCACTGTAGTTTCAATTTGCATTTCTCCGTTGATCAGTGATGTTTGCATATATCTGTTTGCCATTTGTATATCTTCTTTTGAGAAATGTCTGTTCAGATATTTTGCCCATTTAAGAATAGGATTATTAGGTTTTTTTTCCCCTATAGAGTTGTTTGAGCTCCCTATATATTCTGGGTATTAATCCTTTGTCAGGGTAGCTTGCAAATATTTTCTCACATGTTGTCTTTCACTTTGTTGATAGTTTCCTTTGCTGTGCAGAAGCTTTTTAGCTTGATGGGATTCCATTTGCCATTTTTGCTTTGGTTGCCCCTGCTCATAGGGAATTACTCAAGAAATCTTTGTCCAGTTCAATGTCCAGGAGAGTTTCTCTAATATTTTTTTAGTAGTTTCATAGTTTTAGGTCTTAGATGTAAGTCTGTAATTCATTTTGATTTGATTTATGTATGTGAGAGATGGGGTCTAGTTTCATTCTTTTGCATCTGGATATTCAGTTTTCCCTGCACGTTTTTTGGAGAGACTGACCTTTTCCCAATGTATGTTCTTGGCACCTCTGTCAAAAATGAGTTGACTGTAGGTGTATAGATTTGTTTCTGGGTTCTCTATTCTGATCTGTTGGCCTATGTGTCTGTTTTATGCCAGTCAGTACCATGCTGTTTTGGTTACCACAGTTCTGTAGTATTATTTGAATTCAGGTACTGTGATTGCTCCAGTTTTGTTTCTTTTGCTCAGGATGGCTTGGCTATTCTGGGTCTTTTGTGGTTCCATATACATTTTAGGATTTTTTTTAAATTTCTGTGAAGAATGTCATTGGTATTTTGATAGGGGTTGCATTGAATCTGAAGAATGCTTTGGATATATGGACATTTTAATAATGTTGATTCTTCCAATCTATGAACATGAAATATCTTTTCATTTTTTGTGTATTCTCTTCAACTTTTATCAGTGTTTTATGGTTTTCATTTGTAGAGGTCTTTCACTTCTTTGGTGAAGCTAATTCTTAGGTTATCATGTTATTTCTGAGCTCTAACAAATAATATAAGCTTGTTTACTTTGTGACAACAAAAATTTGTTTCTCTAGCTGTGTATTCATATATCAGGACCATTGGAATTTTTTAAAAAATAGATAAAACAGGCACAATATTTATTTTTAATTTGTGGGGCACTATTAATAAAGCTAGTACATTTGTAGCACTACAATGATGTTGAAGCAGAAAATTTCCCTGACTTTTTTGTGGGCAGGAACTGGAGTGCAGGCACTGGAACTAGCCAGCTGCTTCAGCACCAGCAGAGGCAAGCTCCACTCACTCAAACCCACTGTACTTAACCCTTTGTTGGAGGGAGCACACAGGTGAGGAGGTGCAGGAACTGGGGTGAGCATTTTGGGGTGCCAGCAGGAACAAAATTTTTACTGGTCCCATGGCAGCATCTTGGGGGTGCCCATGACCCCTGAGGCCCCAGAAGGAGTCTTAGAGTCAGTGCTCTTTTAGATTTGCCATCCATGGACAGCTCGAGTGTTAACAGCTCAGTAGAAGGTCAGTGTGACAGCCTTTTGCACCCACACCTGAGTTTTTATCTAGAGTCCAGGAGGAATGTTGCATGAATGAATTTAAAGGATGGTCAGTGTGGGGGATCTTATTGCCAATGAAAGTGGCTCTCAGCAGGAAGGGAAGCTGAAGAGGGGATAAATTGGGGGAAGATAGTCTTCCTCTGGAGTCTGGCTGGAGATGGCCCAACTCCTCTCCAAAGCTGTGCCTTCAAGCTGTCCCTCTGAAGTCAAGTTGCTTCTCTCCAACTGTAGTCTCTGACATCTGGCTGCATCTTGTCTTCTCTGTCTGCTGGCAGAGCCTGGGGTTTTTATGGGCACAGGATCTGGGGTGGGGTGGGCTATAGGTAATTTTGGAAAAGGCAACATTCGAGTGGGAAAACAGGGATGTATGTTCTCACTTTGGGCCATGGTTCCAGGCTTGAAGGTGAGGCCCTCACTGGGGACCCACCTTCTTCTGCCCAGAGTGTCCTTATTTCCTGTCCGTATCAATGTGAAAATTGGTTTTGATTTAAAATAATTAAATATTAGTTGACAGAATCAAAAGTTTTTTATTTCTAGAAAGACTTGAAAAATAGATCCCACACTGATCTATTTTTAGGTTTTGTGGTGACAGAGCCTGGCACATAAGGGACACTCAATAAATATTTGTTGACTCATGATTGAAAAGTATCAATTTTGAGGCTAAAATGAAAACTCTATTTAGAGTATAAGAAGTTTATATAACTTAACCACTATAATGATTTTAGCTGAAATTTTCATTTTTCTTCCTTCATTTAGATTTCCTGACCTCTGAAAAGTGGAAGACAATTTTATGTTAAAAAATTATCTCTAGGCCAGGTTTGATGATTCATGCCTGTAATCCCAGCACTTTTAGAGGCCAAGACAGGAGGATCACTAAAGACAAAGAGTTTGAGACTAGCCTGGGCAATATAGCAAGACCCTGTCTCTACTAAATAAATAAATAAATAGCTGAGTATGGTGGCACATGCTTATAGTCCTAGTTATGCAGGAGGCTGAAGTAGGAGGATCACTTGAGCTTGGAGGTCAAGGCTGCAGTGAGCTGTAATCTCTCAACTGCACTGCAGCCTGAGTGACAGAGCAAGACCCTGTCACACACACACACACACAGACACACACACGCACACACACACACACAATCTCTAAAACTTCTAAAATGATGTGATGTCTGGGATTAGCTTCAAAACAATGAACAAGATGAGCTACAAGTTCATTACTGTTGAGGCTGAATGATTCATACATGGAGGTGCATTGTATTACCCTCTATGCTTTTATATATATCTTAAACTTTTCAATACATAAGGTTACAAAAAGGATTTGTAAGATTGGAATGTAGTTCCCGTGTCTTTCCCAAATATTTCTTATTCTGGGTCCCTTACTTAAAAGACAAATGGGGTTGGGAGAGCATTTCCAGACTAAAATTTAATAGTACTGCTTATCTCCCTAACCCTAGGCCTCCTCTTTAGGAGCTTCTGGGCAGGAATGAAGGCTTTTGGAAGTTTCCCAAGACTTATGGTTGAACTACTTACTTTAGTTTCCATTACCTTCTTTTCTGGATGGAGGAAAAGCCCTTTAGGTTCAACAATTTACAGGGGTGAGACAGGGGAGGTGGTTTTTCACTGAGAACGAGATAATGGCAGCATTCCTTGCTGGAGAAAGGAGCTGCAAGGTTCTACGTGCTGTTGCCTCAGGGCACACTCGGACGACTGAAACCAGCTGTTGCTGACTGAGCTGGCTTTTAATTAATTATTTTGGTAATTGTGTTGGCAATTTTCCCTTTTTCTTAGTCTTTTAAAAAAAAGCAAACACATCTAACTGTTTATGTAACTATTAGAAAAAACACAAGGCTCTTAGCAACTGACCTAGTGTACCTTGACCGAATTGTATTATATTTTGTGGGCATGGGCTGTCATCTAATTTGTGAGTCTTTTTTGGTCACTAATGTTTGGCTGGTAATATTTCAACAAAGGGGAGGAGATACTCGGGGGCTGTCTTTGCTCTTGCCTTGCCAGATGTTCTCACCCTGCTCCAATATAATTGAGCCAATGTGAGTTTTAATCTTTTTTTCTTCATTAAGAAATGTTCAAATTTATGTATAGAACACTGACATCCAATATATATTTAAGAAGTTCTCTCTAGGCAGCATAAAAGAAACCTAATAACATTTGTAACACTACAATAATGTAAAAATTGATTTTGTTTGACTTAAAATGATTAAATATTTGTTAACAGAGTCAATACTTTTTTATTGCTAGAAAGACTTAAAAAAACAAACTCTGGAGATTATTCTATCTGAAAGTTCTTACTTTATGCAGTAGAAGTTACTGATGCCTAGAAAAGCCATGTGACTTGTCCACTATCACGGTCCCTTTGAAAAAAACTCAAGTTGCTTTTGCTCTCTCTGAAATGCAGTTTTACAGGGACTGACAAGAAAATTCACTCAGCACAACCATAGTTCAAAAGTTAGTGAGCCATAGGCGCTATGGCAGAGGAGAAAAATGAATTTGCTATCGTCTGCAGATTTATTTTATGCAAGACACATACCATGGAGCCTCCAGCTTTAGAGTTCTCCGGGAGACAATGTAGTGTAATGTTTCTGTTACAGAAAAAAATAGAGAAAACTTAGCCAGTTCAAAAATTCAGTTAACGTGCATTTGGGAAATCAAAATATCCTTCTCATATTCAAAGAAAATAATTGCTGTTAAAGTCAATTTTGGGAAAGTCTGCTTTTAATAATACTTTCTTTAGAGAATAGTCACTCAAAAAAATTGGGAAAATAGATTCAGCTTCAAGTAAAATATTCTCTATCCACTATACTGATAAGACAGAAATTGGGGGCAGTGGGAGTCTTCTAGAAAAGAATCAATAAATGGAGAATATATTACCAAGTGAAATGCACCTAACATTTTATTTCTCCTGAAATAATATTTATAAGAATTAACTTTCCTCTGTGTATGAAGTGTATATTATTTATAGCTATTTAAAGCTACTAAAAAGAAAATTGAAAAAGGCAATTTAAAAGTGTTTACATTCTCTAACCTTTTACATTTTGACTTATTCCGACTACTGCCACCATACATAGAACCTTTCTCATTCTAAAGGAGACACAGACCACTTTGTAGAACAAAAGTGGCTTTTAACAGTTACGATCTTAGGAGAGTGGAGAAAAGAGAGGGGAGGGAAGTAAGGAGGGTAGAAGAAAGGACTCTTTTCTAACAACCTTTTAAGAGCAATGGTCTTAGAAATATTTAACTCCTGTAAACTTTGCCTCACATATTTGCCAAGTGCTAAAGTAAAAGAGTAAAGGAGACAGTAATAATAGCGGGCTATAAAGGTGGATGGAAGACAACAAAGATAACTCCAGGAAAGGAACAATGCCTTGCGCTGACCCTGGGGAAGGAAGCAGGGGCATCTACGTCTGGACCGTGAGTTGCAAAGCACTTGACCCTCAGTTCCTCTGTGGACGATGTAAAATAAATAACATCCCCCTCTTCTTATTTCAATTCCAGTTAACCTAAGTGCATGAAACTTGGGAACTGGGTCATCTGTTCCCCTTACTGCTAATGAGAAATTTTGAACTGGGTTATTTCACATGTATGAGCCTGATTATCTATCAAAATAATCTCCTGAAAAAAATTGAATAGTGACATGCTGTGGATATTATGTATACGTTATACTGATGACATACTATAGTATTTTAAAGGGCCTCAGAACTTTTTTTTTGCACATGATCCACTGTAAGAAATACATTTTATATCACAACACACATATGCATATATGTAAATGTAAATTACTGAAATTGAAGTTTCATTTAAGAAATACTTTTCCTTACTAGGTATGATGCATTCTGATATTTTTCAATTTCACTGTATCATTTTTTTAAAATTCTGCATTTAATCCATTAAATTCATTTTACCACCCACGAAAGGTTTAGGACTCAGCATACGAGTCTGAATCACAAACATGAACAAAGCAGGGTGCTGGTTGTATTAGAGAATGATATGAAATTCAAGTATATCTTATTTGAAACAAACAAGTCTGGTGGAATCCAGAAGTTATCAAATTTGGGTTTTGTCATAATATAAAACTTAAAGTTTTTCAGAATCAGGTATTTTTCCAATTAGTATGTGGCTTATGCTGTTAAAAGATGATTTGGTGGCCGGGCGCGGTGGCTCAAGCCTGTAATCCCAGCACCTTGGGAGGCCGAGGCGGGTGGATCACGAGGTCAACAGATCGAGACCATCCTGGTCAACATGGTGAAACCCCGTCTCTACTAAAAATTACAAAAAATTAGCTGGGCACGGTGGCGCATGCCTGTAATCCCAGCTACTCAGGAGGCTGAGGCAGGAGAATTGCTTGAACCCAGGAGGCGGAGGTTGCAGTGAGCCGAGATCATGCCATTGCACTCCAGCCTGGGTAACAAAAGCGAAACTCCGTCTCAAAAAAAAAAAAAAAAAAAAAAAAAAAAGATGATTTGGCAGCATAGCTCTTAAATTTTAGACATTTTGCAATGAGAAGAACAGTAATTTCTCAGTTCGGGGGGTCTTAGTATAACATTGGGGCCTTAGATAAGAAAAAATCTTCTAAATAGAGAACTGACAACAATCTGGAGATAGAAAAGAGTTCTTAAAAATCACAAAATACTAACACATCACACCCTTACCATTGAATTCAGTTTTCCACAGGATGATGAATGCTTCCAAGAATCTCACAGTTAAAGCATCTTAAAGTTTTGCTTTCCAATGCCCCACTCAATAAATGCAGGATTTCCCTATGTGTTATTCTTTCAATTATTAAAAATATATTTATTAAACATCTACAATATGTTCAGAGATTCAGAAAGCAACAAAATTTAAAAAGCTTCCCCAGGATGCCTACAATTAGTTAGAAGAGATAAAAGATGAGCAGTAATATCCTAAAATGGATACTCATCCCCAATAAGCGGTGAGCTCGCTCTGTTTATTTTCTCCTACCATAGTAACTCAGTTTCTTCTATCACTGGCTACTTCTTTATTAGACAGCTCTGGTTGTTAGAAAGTTTTTTTACATTGAATTTTTCCTTCAGTGACATCAGTCCAAATTCTATTTCTGTCCTTGGTGGCCACACAGTTAAAAAAGAAACAAATTTGGAGTAAACCAGATTGACATCAAGAGGGGAGACACGTTCCTAAGACCCCATGAAAATCGGAGTGGGATACGCCCATTGGCATCCCAGTTTGAGACAGGGCAACTCCTGTACTGAATCCTACAATAGAATCAGAACCATAGACTGTTTTAGTTGACAGAGACCCTTCAAAGATATTTAGTCAACTTCTATAATTCTTTAAATAGAAAAATGAGTTTGCAACCTAATCCACTGAAATATTTTCTAGGAGATGTGATTCTGATGTCAATAAGGACATCAGTGGGAAAATAGGATTTACTTTTCAGAAGTTTAATTAAGTCAACTTTGCTGCAACAGATTTTTTTACCCCTGAGGCTGATATTTGATATGGTTTAGCCTCTAAAGTAACCTTAAACCTAGGGCTCTGGGCTTAATGATGAAGAATTTGTGTACGTAATATCCCCAAGTGAGCTGAAGTTAAGAAGAACTAGAATGAATAATAAATTGTAGTACAGGCTATAATGTATGTAGTACATAGCTTTTCAAGCTATGGATTATTATTGTTATTATACTATATTCACAGTTCACAATGTGTGTTCACAAACCTGCTCTTTTAAAGCCTCACAATAATCTTTGAAGTAGGTTTTTTCAAACACTTCTTTCACTAAAGGGAACTAAGAAAGAATTGCTCTTATACTCATGACAAATGAGAACTGGAACAGTGTAATGATTTTCTAGTTTAACTCCTTGATTTCGTAGAACCCAAGGTATGTAAGAGTTAAGCAACCTAGTAGATTTAGGACTAGAATTCAGGAGTAAGACTCTCAGGAGATCTTTTTGCCAAGGTTCTGCACGTTTGCCAGAATCCTGTGTGGGTAATCTCTAAGTCTCACTCGATTCCTCTAAGATTCCTTTATAAACTGGACCATGTTACACCTCTCGTTATGAAAATTTGTTTTCTCACTTGGCTATAACTTGGACATCTTTCTATGTTGATACCTATGTTGCAATCTCATTGTTATTTTTGAAGGATAAAATAATGGGTACTCAGTGAGTATGCTCCAACGCATTGATACCAATTATTTGTGGCCAGTGTCAGTCTTGACTTGTCTGCGCCCGTGCCATATTGGTTATTAAAGATTCTGCAAACTGATTACTAGCGCTTTCTCTGTATTCCAAAAATGAAGCAGCTGTCTCTCACAATTCGTGAATGTAACCATATTTCTCAACAAACCTAGAGCTCAACAAAGGCTAGAACTATGTGATAAGCATGCAGATCTTCATAAGGCAAGGCAGACAATTGGTTGTTTTTAGAGAGCAAGACTGAGGTCTTTCTGTAGATGTCTAGGCCAAATGTGGAAGTTGATACGTGGCAACAACAGGTAACTTTTGTTATTTTATTTTCCACAAGAATTCTGACTGTTAGAGAACCTTCCATGGGTATTTTAATCATTTCTGCTCTTTTGAACAAATTTAAAGACATTGTAATCCTTAGTGATATTCTCTGAGAGTTAAGAAAGCAGGATTTCTTCCTCTGTACCATCTTGAGTCACAATTGCACATATGCAAACAGTTGAGCAGAATATCCTTTGATGGAGTCACCAAAATGGCGAAAAGGACAATGATTTGATTGATGGCAAAATAAGATATTTGTCATTTGATAGTAGAATTGGATAAGGAAATATTTTGGAATTTCCCCTCAATTTTCTCATCAAATATAATTTTGACAGAATGAAGAATGTAAGTGTTTTTTTTTTAACTCCTATCTTCAAGATAGAAAACTTTCACCACTCTTGTGAATTCCTAATGAATTCAGTATTATTCAGTTTCATGTGTTGCCAGCATTTATGCCTTGCAGAAAAATAAGCAACTCCATAATGTTTTAAATTAGATATTTGTGATTTTGACTCATGTCTGTCAAAATGACAGTCACAGTGCGACTTTGGACGGTTGGGATTTGCAGCACATTGGAAAATCGAACCTCTTCCTTTGCAGTAAATGTGAAACCATAATTGATGTGAGTTTCGTTTTTTTTTCCTGTCATCATCAACTAACCCTCAAAGTAATAATAAAAATGTAGTCATGAGTACTGAGGAAAAGTGTCTGATCAGGCTGGTTGAGCAGTGAATGAAGCTGATAGTGTTGGGTGGTGCAGTTTTTCCAGGGAGTCTATCGTTTTAGATCTCTGACAAATGGAATGACTCTTTATTTTTCATTTACACATTGGCTCACAGCATAATACCTGCTGCCATTTGGTAGAAACTATTACCCAATTTAAACAAATTTGCTTTAATAATCCACTTATTTCTGCAGTTATGATGTATTCGACTTATGGGCTAGAAGAAATAGAAGAAGAAACAAATATATTTTCAAGGCCTAAAAGCTCCTATTATCATGCTCTTAAGGCATAACTTGATAGGGCCTAAAAACCCTATTTTTGTTTTGTCAAGGCAAACTTTAAACTAAAAGAAAGCTTATATACTCATCTTAAAACAGAAAACATTCTGCTCATGGTAAGCCACAGAGCAGTGTAAATTACACAGATGCGTGATGATATCAGAAGTAGCTAACAACATGTCCTGACTTGAATTAATGTAGAACCAATTCTGAATGTTCTTATTCAAACTTCAGCATTCTGCACCAGTCAATGTTATTTGGTTTGGGTTTTCTTATTTTAGCTACTTTTATGAAAATAACAGATATTTTTATCCCCTTCCCCTCCTGCCCTTCCTTCAACATGCACACAATTAAATTATAAAATTGTGTATGATTGTCAAATGACAGAATCTGTCTCTGGAGGTTCTGTTATACTACCCTCAATTTTCTCCTGTACCAACAAGCCTATTGACAACATCTACATTTGTGCTCTTAGATACTCCTCCTTTGATCTGAGGAACTGAGTCCCGTTTAAATGAAAGCAAACACCCCTAAGAAGGGTAATGTTTAAAGATTGTATCAGTCATTAACACCATAGCATAAATTGTTGAATTCAGGTAATTAGCATTGATTACAGGGCTTTCGAGGGCCTATGTCAGGCCTAGCGACCGTAGAGACATGCCCTTGAGGAGTTTTGGACTTCTGTGATTGTTTCATTTGGTAATGTTGGACAAGTTGATTCACTTTGGGGCTCAAATTTGTCATCTGTGAATTGAAGGGACTGGATTAGAATAATGGATTTTAAAATCTTTAGAGATTCCCAGGCTCTCCCTCTGGAAAGAAAAGGGGCTCTAACCAGTTGTAGCTCTTGGTTCACTTAATTATACCTTAGTCTTTTTGACACTTTTCTTTTGAAGACAGAGATTTTTCAGCTAAAGTACTAAAAATTAACAGTACTGAAAATAACCCTTCTGGATGATTTTCAAGATTTCTTTAAAAATTGTTGCCTCCAATGACATTCCAAATTACAGAATATTTTCTGTAGTAGTTCAGTAGGACACTCTCAGGGGGTTTCTTGGCATTGGTCAGACAAAGACGTAAAGTGTTTAGTCCTTTGTGTGCCAGTGTGAGGTGCAGGAGGTTGCACCCAAGCTCAACTTGACAGTTTCTCAGATTTGCAGAAGGCTAGGCCTGGGGCTCACCAGAGCCTGGGCCACCAACTTTGTGAGGAAAAATTTCCCTCTGAGAAACTTAACAATTTCTACCAATTCTTCCACTTCAGAAATGTCATTTCTCTCTAAGAAGTGTATTTCCTGCTACTTTTCAGAAAGAAGTTCGGGGCTTCAATAATTCCACTGGCTACATTTCAGCAGGCAAAGTGTAGCTTAAAAATATGCATAAGAAAAAGGAGCTTTCTACAAAATAATCTCATCTGATATGGAGAAGCTTTAAATACAAACCATATTATGCCTTTGGCTCTTTTCCTCCAGCCCCAACTTGGAATCTTTTCTGGAGTAGTTCCAAAAAAACTTTCTTAACAATGTCAAAAGAAACGTTAGGACAGTCTTTCAACAGTCCTTTAAAATATTAGGAAGTGCAAAAATCACTAACTGATTTGAACTGACCAAAATAGAGAAGGGCTTGTTGTTTGGCATTTTTTTATGATGCTCAGATAAAATCTCTTCTTAGATTGAGAGCACCAATGGAAAAGACTGACAGCTATCTGGAAGCTTTCAATTTTCCATTTGTACTCTCAAGCCACCTTTTCTCAAGACTCAAACCCTTTTTATTGGGGGCCATAGGGTTTGAGGCTTGAGAAAATGTGCCTTAACTTCCCCCCATTAAACTCTGGACTTTAGGAGGGAAATAAAATCCAATGGGCAAATTTACAAGGCCACCAGAGCAGCTATCCTAGTCAGGGAAAACACTTATGTTGGTAGGGAGTCGGACCTGGGAATCTTAACATTTTCATGTCGACTGCGACAGCATGTATGGTTGGGTGTCTGAGACACGACCTCTACATTGCAGAGAAAAGATAAATATCAATACAGTAGGAAGAGTGTCCCAGAGACTGGGGAGATGTAGGTGAGTAAAGGTAAGTAAATGAGGATGGTTAGCTTGAGGACGCAGTAGAGATAAAATGGATTGGTTCATGCCCAGCCCTCACTGATTTTTGAAACCGCTCAGCCTTGCGAGTGACTTCTGGTCAAGAAAAAGCCTAGATTTTAGGAATGTGGCAGGTGTAGATTTTATTACGTGCCATTGTCCCGAGACAGTTTTTTACTGAAGGAGGAGGAATTTTAAATCTATCAAGTGTATTAGTACATTTTCACGTTGATGATAAAGACATACCTAAGACTGGGTAATTAATATAGGAAAAAGGGATTAATCAACGTACAGTTCCACATGACTGGGGAGGCCTCACAATCATGGCAGAAGGCAAGGAGAAGTAAGTCACATCTTATGTGGGTGGCAGCAGACAAGAGAAGAGAGAGCTTGAACAGGGGAACTTCTCTTTTTGAAACCATCAGATCTTATGAGACTTATTCACTATCAAGAGAACAGCATGGGAAAGACCTGCTCCCATGATTCAGTTACCTCTCACCGGGTCCCTCCCACAGCATGTGGGAATTCAACATGAGATTTGAGTGGGGACACAGCCAAACCACATCAACAAAAGAATGCAGATGCCCAGTGAGTTCCAATGATAAATATTTTCCTCCAACTAGGAGGATCAGAACAAGTGTGAGGTACTTGACTAGAGTCATGGGTTGGGCACTTGCTCCAGAAACCAGGCTATCCAGACAAGGACTGGCCTTTCTGATCTTTGTAGTCCTTCTTGGAAAGGCATCATTCACAGCGAAGGGATTGAACTAGGCTCAGATTTGGTCCTCAGTGAGGCCGTACTTATAAAACGGGGTTATTCCTAGTTAGTAAAGAGGTTCAGAGGATGGACTTTGTGTCAGATGTTGTCGTTTTTTCCAGTGAGTCCAAGGTAGGCATTTGAGTGCCAGTTCTATCAGTTCTCTTTCTTACGGCTTTTCTGCATATGAAGGCGTAAAGTGTGATGTTTTCTATATACTTAGAATTTCTAAGAAAATAGGCTATTTTATTACAGAAAAAAATGGAAAACTATAGTATATTTGTGTTTTTAAACTAATACAATATTTTGTGTTAAACTGATTATACTGTGTATTGCACAACACTATTTTATAATTCTGCTAATGCCTAGTAATAAATCTATGACCCTGTATTGAGAGAAGACTGTTCTTGTGAAAAACCAGAAAGACAGAATCTCATAAAATGGACCTGTGCTTCCAAGTACATTATCAGTTACTTCTGATTTTTGTGGTATCTCTAGTCAATGAAGCTGCAAAGTGAGATCATTTGGAACTTAGGGGAGGCTAGATAAGAGAGAAAGCACAACTTCAAAATACAAGACTGGTTTAATCAAGACCAAGGGACCATGAACTGTTTGGGACTCAGAAGAAAAAAAGGAGAACTTGAAAGTGACTATAATAAATAGGCCCCAATCTGTTGTTCCAAGACTGGTTTCTACTTGATGGGAAAACTGTAGATCCCCAAAGTAAAGACAATAAATTTGATTAAGGGATCTGCCTGGAAAAGGGAGTGTACTCTGACCTCTGGGAGAGGGTTTTGCCTCACCACATCCTATGTGTACACTGGATGAGTAATATTTATTATTGAGCCATGTGATGGAGCGACGAACAAAGGTTGTTCCTGGTCATCCTGTGTCCATCACCACAATTGCTCCTCTTGTGGAATGTGATATATTGCTGGCCACCCTCAGCTGTTTTTGAAGCAGCAACAAATGCTATTTTGTAAATACAACTTAGAACCCCTGGGCATGTACTAAAACAGGCTTATCAAACATATTCCATGCTCACTCTCATGCTCAGTTGCAGAAGGATCTCTCAGCACTTCCCTAGCCATGGAGGCTGTGTTTTGATTGGCTGTGAATGATGTCATCACGCTGTTTACTTTTTTTAGTGAAGGCAAAGATCTGAGTGTGTTGTGCACATTGAATTAGGTAATGGGAGAAACGACCTATATTTCAAGCCATGTTGTACTCATTTACTATGAGCCTGTGATATTGCAACTCGGTAACATCAGTTGTGTGTCCTTTGGTTATTTACAACTTTTGAAAGTTTCTGTTTGTCTTGGGTGCTTCTGTTGGACTATCTTTATAAGTTTAGTATTTGAGTTCTACTGTTAACAAGCTGGGTTTTCTGCAAACATAGGGCAACCTTCTAGGCACAATTTGAAATGAAACTTACAGATAAAATTATACCTTGAGAAAATTTTAAGACAAATAGGGTTTGTTTATCATCGAGAGTTGAATTGGCAGGTCTCTGCAGCTCACATCCACAGAGAACGTGTCTGGGAAAAGAAGATACTTGACTAGGTGGTATATATATATAAAAAATAGCGTGTTTCTTGAGCTTGGAGAATATTGGATTCCTCTCTGGCATTTCTAGAGAGGTAGGAAAATGCTTGGTGTTAAGTTCAAAAATAACTGATTAAACCGTAGAATTGAACGTATGCAATACTGGTCAGTGGATGTCACTGAATAGACCAGGAAATTTTTAGGAGAGATGAATCCTACCAAAATGTCTTGAATGTTTTGGGTGCTTTTTTCTAAGTATGATTTCACCCTGCTCTATGCCAGGCATATTCCAGAAATGAGTTGCATAGTCAAAATAAGAATGATAATATTTTTATAATTACTTTTATTATAATTTGAAGGTAGAATGTCCAATAAAAAGCTGAGGACTCTAATTAAATAAAAACTAGGCTTAAGAACCCAAGAGGGCATCCTGAGGCAATGTCAGTTTTGGACATTTAAGGGTTCCTATCCTCATTAATCTATCTACACGGTAAGCCTAACGAATACTTGTTGATGCTGATGAGGGCTATTTCACATGATTTCAGCATAGTCATTAGAAGTATCTATAAACCAAAACATTCCTCAAAGTTAATTATTGGTTCATTGACAACTTTGGCTGGCACCATGGGATTTCCAGAAGTTGCATTATTGTTTCGGGCATTCACCGTAACTCACTCACTTGCAACTGCTTTCCTGGACACAATTCAAAATGTGTGTCTAGGTCTAAGGTGAGATAAAAGTAAATAAATGAATAAACAAAATGTGTTATGTTTTTACTATAGCACACTGATTTCCTAAAAGGCTAAATAACATTATATAGATAAATATAATTTTGAGTTCTCATTAGAATGTATATTTGACTAGAACCTATTAAACTTCTTTAGAAAAATATCTGTAGGCATTATCCAAAAATTCTTTAAAATATTTAAAATCTTGAACTTAAGAGATAAAATTGCTGTAAAATTTATTTAAATTTAGGAAGTTCTGTAAGGGGTTGTAAATTACCAACCTGCTTTTGGCTTTGTAGAATCACAGCTTGAACAAGGCCACAAGGACCTCAGGATGATCTATGATCTGTGGCATCCACGTTGTCCTCAGACACTGCCTATGGTGGAGAACTTACTTTTCATGATAACCCTTCCAACTTTATGTGGTTTTCAGAGGAAATTTAGTTGGTTGGCCTTGGGCAACAGATTTAAGTTTTCTGGGTCTCAGTTTTTTCACTTGTCAAGGTGTTCAGCATTTTTGAGTAGTTCCTACTATGGGTCAAGCAATCCCAAATCCCAGATGTTTTCTTTGGGGGGCTGAAGGAGGATCAAAGCAGGGTATAAATAAGCAGATACATGAAATGAAATAATGTGCACAGAAGTTTTAGACATTAGGGAAAAAAAAGTTAGCTTTCCAAGGGGAAGGGCTGGGACATAACAGTTATGAAGACACTATGGTGAGCAATTTAATAAGGTTCAAGGAATTCTGAGAACACTGAAGAGCACTGGGAACATTACTATCTGATTCTTTAGCAGCTCCTTCCCCACCAAGCCCATCAAGCTGATTTTCCTTAAAAACAGGTTAGTGGCTCTGTTGTCTGGATCAGGACTTCACTCTAGGTCCTTCCATCCACTCCCTCCAGAGTCTCCTAGACTGTACATGCCAATGAAGGCCGGGACTCCATCCATTTTGTTCATCTTTCATCCATATCACCAAACCCAAACCTGACATGGAGCTCCCAGTAAGTATTTGCTGAATAAAAAAATACATGGATCATATCCAGAAGCTAAAGGGGAGTTACTACAGGAAGTTACATAAAACATTGACATGCTTTTCTCTTCCCTTATTAGGCCATCTGGAAACATAATTCTGGTAGCAGTGGGGACATGGGTCAAAGGGACTTGAGGTAAAAGGCCTTGTAGGATGATATTGCAATGATTCAAGTAAAGAGTGATGAGCAGGTTAAATAGAGCGATTCTAAGGATACCAGGGGGTAGCCTTGATAGCTTACTGGCCATCTGTATCCTTTATCATCATTTGGATAAGAATCTTATTATTGACCATTGAAAACATTCTAACAAAAACAGCTGGAGCTGTACATTTTGTAGTCACCGGGCAATGGGTGACTGCTAAATCCAGGGATGTTAAAGGGGGTCCAGGGGAAAAGTGGGTGGAGAATGGAGTTCTGTGCACCTCACTGTACATTTTTGATTGCATTCAATTCCTTTTTCTAGCCTATGACACAAGAGGCCCTGAAGCATCAAGATACATCTTCTGCTTAACTTGAAGGTTATTATGTGGATGAGTGAGATAATATAATGTGCTTAGCACGCAGTATTAAATAAAGGCTACCTGGCATGATTATGAATAATTTAATACATAATGTATATCTAATGATGAAAATACACCAACAAATATGCTTATTTAGTTTTTCTTTTTCTTGCTTTGACTTGCCTCTCACTTCTAAGCAGCATGTTCCTCCTCCCTCCCTCTCTCTCTATCTGCCAGGGACGACTTAATCATTAGCCACAGTGTGCCCAGTGCTTAGGCCCACAGCACTTTTAGGAGCACACAAAAATGTTTTTATTTCTTTCAAAATCAGAAGAAAAAGATGAACTTTCAGGTTGAAGAAAATATTTTCATACATAATATAAGTGTATTCATCTTCATTCCCGTGTAGTAGTAAAATCTAAATTTTATTTTTTTATGGAGGAAGAAGCCCACAAAAGTCAGGATGCTGCCCTGCTGCCTTTCCCCTTTGAGCTGTGCTTTTTCTGTTTTTGTTTTTCTCTCCATCTTCATCTCCTTCTTGCCCTCACCCCACTCTTTACTATTGTAATTCCTAGTATTCTTCTTCCTCTAGCATTAGTTGGCCTATACCCATATGACTCCTTCATATTAAGTAAAAAAATAAAATAACATCAAAACTAGCATTTTCCTTGCATTAGTTTTCCTTTCCTGTCTCGGCTCTTTAATTCCTCAGGTTATCAGCTTTCAGAGTGAAGACACATAATCCCTGTTAGAGTGGAAGACTTAGAATCGAGTTTGAGACACACCTTCTGAAACGGCAGCCTCTTGGGAGCCTGATTCCCTGTGAAGAGGGTTGCTGCTTTGCATTTTTCACACTTGAACACAGTGAGGAAGATGAACGTTAATTAGGATTATAGTGCCATGGAGGCTTACTGTGCTGTGAGAAGTCACAAGAAAGAGAATGCCATTTCTTTTTTTGGATGCAATTCTGAGTGTCATGTATGTATTAGCTCTTGGGCCCAAGCCAAGATACTTTAGGGGTGATATACAATCTGTTATTTTTAGATCATATTGGATAAGGGTGTAGGCTGTTATTTTAGGTTTGTAAGAGAAGGTAGGTTTGTCTACTTTTAGACGATCAAGTTTCCTAATAGGAATCTTCCTTTAAAGAGTATTTTTGAAACGTTATCATTTATAGTTCAAGCTTGTGGAGGATTCAATGTTGGAAGCACTCCTTGGTTCAAGGGGATTTCTGGGTAATTTTCTAGCTTACTTGGCTCACTTAGATCCGTACGGCTTCTTAAATTTCACACATAATGGGTTAAAGAAAAAAAGTGCACACACCAAAGGCAAACCAATACTGAACTCCCTTCTCCAGCAACCGACCGTCCCAGGGAGAGGTATGTAAAGTAAGAAATAAAGTGGCAGGATTCCTGTTTCACAAATGACTTCAATTCTAATTATTTTTTAAATACAGATTTAAAACAAAACATTTTATGAATAACATACAGATCATTAAGACTGTAATCGTTAAACTCTAGCATATAATATAAGCCTCTAATTCACCACAAAAATTCACACTGATTACCCAGGATGATTTCCAGATGTTTACTCTCTGCATGTAATAAAATGTTGGTAAAAATTGTAACTTAGTTGCTATTAAAAAAAAAAACAGCAACAACAGCTTCACTCTGAACAGACACAAGAAATGTTCACCAAGACTTTCCCCATGTAGAGTCACCCCCCACTCATGACAGAAATCTTGAAAAAATCTCTGGCTTACTTAAACCCACCTTTAAGTAAGTGGGTTTAAGTAAGCCAGAGACTTTTCAAGATTTTTAAGATCACTTCACATATATCAACTGGGTGAAAATTTTCACAGAATTCACATAACTAGAAAATTGGTACAAGTAAATTATTGGGTTTGTATTCACAGATGTGAAGGGAATAGGAAAAAGATTAAAATGGCAGTAAAATTAAATCTTGGGGAGAATCAAAATATCATGGTAAAACAGGCATGAATATTGTCTTTTTTGTGTGTCAGGAATTTGAAATATAAGTTTGTGAAAATATGAGATGGATCAACTTGGAGCATGATAGTATTATGTACAGCAGCTGAAGAAGAGACACTAGGAACAGAGAGCCAGGTAGCTACCCAGGAAAGTAGTTCCAAGACATATATTATTAGAAGTCATTCAAATACATTAAAGAAGGAGATGGTAAAGTAATCAAATACAGGATAATAAAGTGGAAGGATGAGGGAAGGGGAAGGAGGTGAGATAATTTGTAAAGAGAAGAGATGAAGAGATAGAATGAGCGCACGCATGGGTGCAATGGTTCTGTAATGACCTGTTTCTCATGAAAAATGCATTATCCTAGAAAAGAATGATTTTTCTTCTCCCTCCCACTACTTTGATTTGTGTGTTTACATCATAAGCCCACTTGGATGCAGCTGAGGATTCAGAGCCTTTAGAATGATCAACCAGACACTGTTATTTCAAAAGACATCAAATGCAGCATAATTAAATATCAATACAAGTAACATTTTTTGAGCATGCACTCTCAGAATGATGCGAGCATCAGCCTTCCGATATACCTTAGGGTCTTGACAGAAAGCAAAAACCCAAATGAATAAAACGATGATCTGGGGGAGAGGGACTCAAAAAAGACAAATGTAACTTAGCCCAGTAGGTCATAACTTTTTGGGATAATAGACTTCTTTGTGAATCGGATGAAAGCCTCAGAGCTTCACCCAGGAAAATGCGCATTTGTGTGTAAAATCAGAATTTGCTTATGTCATGGAGTTCATAGATTTCCTCAAGTTCAGTTTTGGGCCCCTAGTTTAAGATCTTATAGTAAGTGTTGAATTTAATAGATGCATAGTTTTTAATAGGCTACGGTTTAAACTACATACAAATTCACTTCAGTTACAACCTTAAGAATGATTGGAATTCGTGAATTGAGCTAAAGAGTGGGGCCCGGGGGTCATCCTTCTGTGAAACCTTTAATAAAGCAACTACTTTCTCAATCCTTCAGTGGAGTTACATTTTTGGGGGTTTGTTTATAGGTTTATTTACACCTTGCCATGCTCTAGAAAAATTTTGACTTATAAAAGTACATATAATACAAAAAACAAAATAAATATTTTGGAAAATAAACATCAACCTATGTTTAGGATTGAGGATGTTGAACTAGCAGAACTTACAGTGTCACGGTAGATATAAGTTAAAATTTTCTAACTTCCTGGTGGCTAAAGGTAAGACAAAGTAGACTTAATTGCCCGACTAATAACAATCCATAAAATAAAAAAAACGAATCTGGTTGTTAGATTATTGGTTAAGACACATCAGGCTGCAAGTAACAGAACACCTAACTAGGAGTGGCTTACAGGCATTGTTAGGATATTTTTCTAAGACAGCAAGAAGCCCAGAGACAGGCAGTTGTTCAGTCACATTATCGATGATGCAGGCTTTTTCTATCTGTCATCTCTGCTATCTTTAGGGTGTTGGTTTCCATCATACCTGTAGCTTCATTGTTTCAAGTGAACTGCTAACTTGTGGCATCATATTCATGACCAAGGCGGGGGAAGACTAGAGAGCTCTTCTTCATCTCTAGCTTTCATCAGAAGCAATTGCCATCCTAAAAGCACCCTCGTAGACTTCCTTCTAAGTTTCATGGCCGGAACTGGATTATATGAATATCCCTGGCTACAAGAGACACTACAAAATGAGAATCTGCCATTTTGACCTTTCTAGAGAAAGAAGGGCAAAAATAGGTCTTGGGAATGGCATTGGGTTAGTATCTTTTACACAGGATATGAACAGTTTTTTTTCTGATATTGAGCAACCTTATTTCTGGGTGTCATCAAATGAAGATACTGTGTGATACATCAGACCATGTCCTAACATCAACCTATAAAATAACTATAACAGTAAATTCATCATGTACCGTGGAGTTTCATGGTTCTCTCTGTAGGCTGATGGTTTAGACCAAGGCACAAATTGGGAGAAGGCAGGTCTCCTAACAGGAAATCCGAGCAATGCATTCAAGTACACAGCCTTGTTGTGATCTAGTTTAATCCAAGGGTAACATTTAGCTTATCTAGAGTCATGTATGAACAGCAATGCCCTTGAACCACCTTTCCATAAATATCATTTCTCACAGTTGGACTTTGAATATAAATGGGACCACAGGGAGTTAAGGGCTGTAATCTCTAACACAAACCTACCTGGAGCACAAAAGCCTGCATTGCTGATAAGGACAGATACATAAGCTTTGATAACCAACCAGGGAGAGAGTAGGGTTAGCGCTCCTTATAAAAATTCAGAAGCATAACCAAGACATATACCTGTTAGACAAATGATCACTGGTGGTTTAGACTGGTGGAGGTGGGCCCCAAGAGGAGGTAATGATTCTTTCCATTATATTTCCTTAGCATGTGTCTCTATCTCCATAATAGTACGTACAGCCCATATTTATGTAGTTTGCTGGCTGTCTACCTACTCATTTTGTAGCCCCTGATCATGTGATCTTTCAAACCGACTTGGGTCTAATTTTAGAAATATTTAGAAAGACTATCCTTCTATTGAACAGTGAACCGTAGTTGCTTAGGTAATATTTGGAGGGACAACTTTGAAGAAAGAAATCAATGACAATTTATTTCATTCTATTTTCAGTACTAATTATTTGACATCAAAACATTGGCAAAAAACTGCAATTACTTTTGCGCCAATCTAATATCAAGAAGTATTTGAAGACCAGATTACCGGGTGTAATAGACTAGAGGTTAAAAGCTCAAGGGAAGAAACCTATGTTCCTTCCGTTGAAGAACCTATGAACTAGTTGAACTAGAGGAGCATAGAAAACTTATCTGAGAAAGAAAACAAGAACATTTATAAACACTATTGTTTTAGTAAAGGGTAATTCTATGTTTGGAAGAAAAAGGTACAATTGAATTATAATGCTTTTGTGTTCAATTCTATGTTCAGGGCATTTGCTTAATTAAAAAGGATTAAGGTTTATGATTTGCTTTATAGTTGGAGGTGTTAATAAATGAAGAGAGTTGGTGAATGGAGTTTCCCTATGTGAAATTTTTAAATGCACCTGTGAATACGTTCCTCATCATTTATACTCAAGCTACAACTTTTGCACTAATTGGTTTACATTAGAAACAGAAACACAATTTGCTAATTGTTTTTATTGCTATAGACATAAGGAGACATTTTCATCTTATTGGTGGTTTAGTAACAAGTGGAAAATAACATGACACAAATTACACACTTAATTGCAGGAATAACAGGAAATGAAAGATGAATGACATGTGGCAATAACAAAAAAGCTTATTTATTCTCACAGAAAATTAAACATTTAAGAACCGGGATGTCAGTTATCTGGGAAGTATGATATCTGAACAAATAATTTTAGATACTATTCAGAGAGTGATTGGTACTTTTTATATTCTTGCTATTAGATTATAAATTCTTTGAGAGCAAAGCCTGTCCTCTGGTTTTATGTTTATCCATTCAATAAACACTATGAAACTAGGTGGGGGATCAAAAATAAATAAGAAATAATTTCTTTTCCTCTGTGGACCATGGTCTGCTTTGTAAGAAATAATGTTTATAACAACAACAACAACAAAACTGTAATGGGGAATAGACTGTTCTAAATCCTACACAGGAGAATAAACCAAGTTCCCAAGATTCTGAGAAGAAAAGAGTATCTCCAGCTGTCCCACATCAGGAAAGGCTTCACAGCAGAGGTGACATCTGAGCTGGACACTAAGGAATCAGCAGTACTTTGCCACAGGGAGATGGAAAGAAGGACGTTCTAGGGAGGAAAAATCTAAAGTGCTGATGGCAGAAAAGAGAAGCTCATGTATAAAGAATAGAAAATCATCCAGTTTTCCTGGTCCACAAGAGCTCAGTGAGCAGAGAAATGAGAGATAAGGTTTAAAACATGAGTTGAGGTCATAAAAACATGGAGAGTCTGTTAGGTTTAAATTAAGGCCCTTGGACTTTGTTTGATAGATAATGAGGAGCTACTGATGGTTTTTGAGTACCCGATAGACATTAAACATAAGTTTTTAGAGTGCATGAGGTGTCAGGTGATCTAAACCATGCTATCATCCTGTACACTCTGAAGTGCCTAACACAGTGTTAGCACATAATAACTGTACAGCAATAGTTTTTAATTGGCTATAGAAAAATACATAAGCAGGGGAACCATCAAAAAAGGCATTGAGAATGTCTGACAGCTTAGAGATAAGCCAGACATGCTCTTTTGGCACTCACTGTTCACGTCTACCCCCTTCTGCACACTCTTGTGTCATAGGGGCTGGAAGGCTAACAACTACATTTCTCAGGCTCCCTTGCTGCCAGGATTTGAGGTGAAATCCAGGAAATAAGATCCCCCCCGTGAGATCTGGAAAGTGAAATGCTGGTGGAGACCATTTTTATTTCTACTCCAGTGGTAAGCCCTGGCAGAAGTGCATTTCGTAGTGGACAGGCTTCTCAATCACTCTCTAGTGACCAGCTTCATGAATGTGAAGCAACTGTGAAATTGGCAGCAGTTTCTTGACCTCTGCGTGTTGACAATGATTTCCTGACCTCTGGTTCATAGCTTCAGGGTTATAACCTTATAACCTAACATCGGCATGATCTGTAAGTCTAACAGGACCTCTTCATGTGCATTTCTACAGTTCTTCCAATGATTTTGTAGCACCCCATTCCCTGCATTAAATTCCTTTCTACTTGAAATACCTAAACCCTTTTCTATTTCCTGCACCAAATCTTTACTGGAATAAAAGATGAGGAAACTTGCATGGCAGAGGGTGAAAGTTCTTCAGTCCCACATTGACTTGTCTTTGAATGAAAGTACTTCAAGTCCAAGGCTCTTGTATACTACAAAGGGCATCGAAGTGCCTTTCAGTCTATGTCAATGCAGGCCCTTGTCCTCCACCCTCTCCCTTACTTATCTGAAAAGAAAAACAACAACATTTTTTTGGCCAATTTACAAATATAAATATATTCATTGTAGAAAACTTAGGAAATACAGAAAATTATGAAGAAGGAAATAAAAAGCATTTGTAATTCTACTAGTGGGAGATAACTTTTTGAATCAGTAAAGATGAGGTTAAGCTGTAAGAGACCGAAAACTCAACATACAAGCAACTTACATTAAGTAGACATTTCCCAGCACAAGCAACATTGCAAAACCCTATCTCCACAACAAACAAACAAACAAACAAACAAACAAAATCCACAAAAATTAGCCAGATGTGGTGGCATGTGCCTGTAGTCCCAGCTACTGGGAAGGCTGAGGTGTGAGGATCATCTGAGCCTGGGAGATCCTCACAGGAGGTGTGAGGGAGCCTGGGAGATCAAGGCTGCAGTGAGCTGTGATCATGCCACTGTGCTTCAGCTTGGGCAACAAAGCAAGATCCTGTCTCAAAAAAAAAAAAAAATTTTTACATTTTTTGTTTCTCACATAAAAAAGTTCAGGAGTAAGTAGTCCAGGGATAGTGGCTCTAAGACCATCAGGAACCCAGGCTCCTACTCTGTTACAGTTCTGCTATTCTTGACACATATTTACACTTCATTGTCCAAGATGACTGCTTTAGCTCACTCTCTCATACTACATTCCAGCCAGGAGAAAGGGAGAAAGAAAAGTAAGAACACATCCCTTCTCTTTAAGGAAATCACATGTGACGTTTTGCTGTTTCTTTGTTCCCTGTGGTCATACCTATTTGAAGAGAAAACTGAGAAATTCAATCTTTATTCTGAGCAGCTGTGTACTCAGGGAGAAACTGAGGTTCCCTCCTGAAGGTGTGAATGAACATTGGACGATAGTTAGTGCTCTCAGTCATATAACTGTGACTAGCCAGTCCTTCATACAGAAGCATTTTTCTCTTTCTTAGCATCTCAGGTCCCAAAGCTACCCTCATTCCAAGTGTTAATCTTAATGTTTCTGCTGATATCATTTTTTGTCACTTTGGCCTGTTGCCCTTTCCTGAAGCATTTTGCCTGGACTACTTCTATTCACATTAGTTACTTTTATTTTTTATTTATTTACTTTAGAGATGGGGTCTTGCTCTGTTGTCTAGGCTGGAGTGCAGTGATGTGATCATAGTTCACTGCAGCCTTGAAATCCTGGGCTTGGGTGAACGCAAACATGGCGTCGGCGGCGGTGGCGCTAAGGATCCGGACAGCCGTTACATCCTTGCTGAGCCCCTCTCCAGCTACAGCTCTTGCTGTCAGATATGCTTCCAAGAAGACGGGTGGTAGCTCCAAAAACCTCGGTGGAAAGTCATCAGGCAGACGCCTAGGCATTAAGAAAATGGAAGGACACTATGTTCATGCTGGGAACATCCTTGGAACACAGCGCCATTTCCGCTGGCACCCAGGTGCCCATGTGGGTCTTGGGAAGAATAAATGTCTATATGCCCTGGAAGAGGGGATAGTCCACTACACTAAGGATGTCTACATGCCTCATCCCAGAAATATGGAGGCTGTGGATCTCATCACCAGGCTGCCCAAGGGTGCTGTGCTCTACAAGACTTTTGTCCACGTGGTTCCTACCAAACCTGAGGGCACCTTCAAACTGGTAGCTATGCTTTGAAGTCCTGTGAGGTCATTGGACAGAGACTGGAACCCAGGTGACAGGAGATGGTGATACTAGAAGTCAAAGATTGGGGCAATTACACAGCCTCCTGAGGAAGGTGTCTGCTTGATGGTGACTCTGCAGGAGACTCTGAAGTGACTGCTGGGACACCCTTTGGGAGACTTGACTGGGGGCCAAAAATAAAGTGAACCAGAGTCATGAAAAAAAAAAAAAAAAAAAAAAGAAATCCTGGGCTCAAGCAATTATCTTGCCTCAGCCTCCCAAGTAGCTAGGACTACAGATGTGCTCCACCACACCTGGCTTATTGATGATTATTACTTTTCTAGAGATAGAGTCTCACTATGTTGCCCAGGCTGATTTACAACTTCTGGTCTCAAATGATCCTCCTGCTTCAGCCTCTCAAAGTGCTGGGATTATAGGTGTGAGGCACCACACCCGGCCAGCATTAAAAAATTCTCTATCAGTCCACCTGACTTTTCTCTTCTCGACTTACCTGAAAATGTAACACCCCACTGAGTCCCTCGGATTAAACTTTTTTTTTTTTGGAGACAGTTTCGCTCCTGTTGCCCAGGCTGGAGCACAGTGGTGCAATCTTGGCTCACTGCAACCCCTGCCTCCCGAAGTCAAGCAATCATTTTACCTCAGCCTCCCAAATAACTGGGATTACAGGAGCCTGCCTACAAATGGTCATCATAGAAGTTTGAGCTGGCCAGGCATGGTGACTCATGCCTGTAATCCCAGCACTTGGGGTGGCTAAGGCGGGCAGATCATTTAAGGCCAGGAGTTAGAGACCAGCCTGGCCAACACGGTGAAACCCCATGTCTTCTAAAAATACAAAAATTTGCCAGATATAGTGGCACCCACCTGTAATCCCAGCTACTGGGGAGGCTGAGGCATGAGAATTGCTTGAACCCGGGAGGCGGAGGCTGCAGTGAGCCGAGATCATGCCACTGCATTCCAGTCTGGGTGATAGAGTGAGACTGTCTCAAAAAAAAAAAGACCAATTGTAAAGCCACCTTGACCTGTATCTGAGTCCTTTTCCAAGAAGAGCTGCAGGCTGTATTGTCTGTCCTTCTCCTGACTCACCATTCTATCTTTCCTTGTAAATGTCAAGTCGTTCTTTAAACGAACACCTCCCGGAAGCATTTCCGGATTAATTGCAGCTCTCGTGCACCTCACAGGAAGTGCCAATCAATGTTCCTTCTTCTGTGCCTTACCAGGGCTGCACATTACTTTCTGTTCAGTGCAAATTGTTCAGTAAAAATTGTTCAGTAAAAATCAAAAGAATTCTGTTCAGTGCAAATTGTTCAGTAAAAATCAAAAGAATTCTGATTTTTAGCCAGTATTCTTTCTAGGTCCTTTAGAGTCTGAATTTTCTCTAACCATATTCTTCTTTTATCACTTTTTTCACTCTTACATTAAAAGCTGCTTAGGGACTGCAACCTCTAACCACAGAAATATATGCAAATACACACTTAATGTAGTCTGTTGATTAATTTCTCTCATGGCTCCTTTTAGGCTAAGCAAGACTCAGTGAGCATCTTCTTGCTTTTTTCTTGGAACCTACTATGGCTCTACAACATTGTGGGCTTCCCAAAGCTTGAGGATTTGAGATGCAACCATAGACAGTCGACTCCCAATGCTACTCCTTTGGAGAGATTCCCTGGCTATAAGAGTTCCTTGCTTAAATCAGGCAGGGGTGCTTTCTCAAGGATATCAAAGATCCTTTCAATATCTAATCTCTGTGAGTGCAATTGGACAAGGAAAGTTGTCTTTGGGACCTGTAGCAGTTAACAACAACCTAGGTTATGCTTCTATCATGAAAAACAGTAAAATATTAGTGGCTTTAAACAAAAAATGTTGATTTCTTGTTTATGTTACTTGGCCCTTGTGGGTTGGCAGGAGGACTTTGACATAATAGAGTCCCCATATCAGTGACCCTCATTGTAGAGAGAAAGAGTTCTGGGGTGTCTTGCATCAATAATTCAATATTCCAGACAGGAAGAGACCCATATCACTTCTGCTCATTGGCTAGAACTAGTCACATGGTTCTGTCCAAACAAAGAGATCAGGAATAACAATCTACCTTGTGTTTGAAAAGAAGGGGAACTGGAAATATTTAGAGAACAGCACTAATGATGTCCACAGACCCAATTGTAATGATTAACATTCACAGGCTAGTATTTGACCCAGACTAACTTGAGGCAATTGCAGTCAGCATTTCTAAACCTCTTTGTATTTCAATCAAAAGAAATCACTTTCAACATTTTGCTCCTAATTACTCTGTATCCCTCTCAAATTGTTCCTACTTCAAGGTGCAATCAGTGAAATGTTTTGAGAGCCCTGGTGCAGTTTCAGGCCTGTCACAGCTTCTTTGCTAACATCCTCACCTTGGCACTTGGGTTCTCCTTGAGAGTCCTCCCCACCCCCTTCACCAGCCTCAACCTCACTCTGCCTACCTCATCACCCTGGGAGCTGCTTGCATGCATCACTGTTTTGGTGGATGGCAGCAATACACAAGGGCACCTCATTGTTGGAAAGGAACTGCCTTCTGCCTGCCAAGGACAAACGCAGACACACAAAGCAATATCAAGCAAGACTTCACATCAAAGGGAACCCTGCCTGGGCTCGCCAAGCGCAGGCTGCCTCTGTCTTTCTCTTCAGCATTGTCAGTATTCTTACAGCTCAAGGGGCCTATGGTGTCCCTGCCAGGCTGCCTCATTCACCCAGCACTCCTGATCACTCTGACACCAAAAGCTCAGGGCTCTTCCTGAATCTGGGCTCAACCACTTGAACAGAGCACAATGCCAAGTGTTTAAAAATGTTAGGTTATAAAGAAGGAAAAGCTCTCAGAAATATTTACTCTGTAAACTCTATATGAGTAGGAGAACAGAATGCTTTGCCTTGTTCAGCGAAGCAACACATAGAAAGTTAAGAAATCCCTGCCTAAGACGTAGAAAAGCTTACCTGATGAGGAAGGAAGAATGCTCCGTGAGTGGAGATTTGGGAACGTTGGAGCCATTGCTGAAATTGACACTGGCTAGCCTGGGCATTCAGACTTGACTGGAGAAGTCATATGACAAACAGAAGATCCAGAGAAACTTCAAGTTCTACTTTAGCATCAACAGAAGAATTCAGATTCTGTTGCTTTCAGGAAAAGAAGACGCTCCTTTTACAGAGGATTAAGGAAAAATGGAAAAGAGGGACTGGCAGGGACAAAGAAGCAGATTGAAACTTTACTTTAGAAAACAGGCAAGCCTGTCTGTTCTGGATGCTAAAGAACTCTGCTGCAAGGATACACTCATCATCAAAATACAATGGAAGTTAAAAGTTTTAAAAGGCAAATATTGTGAGAGCTTGAAAGGGGAGATGGTCTTTTCCATTTTTTTTTTTTTTTTTTTAGTTATAAAAATCTAAGGCTCAGGAATGTCAAGGGGCTTTTTCACAGTCACACAGCTGCTTAGTGACAAAGCTGTAACTAGAACCCTGAGCTTCTGACTTTCAGGCATGGGTTGTTAAATCACAGTGTGGTGTAATGGGGCTACGTGTGGCATGCGATCCCGGAGCACAGGTCTGCAACTTCATTAAGTACGGCATTTTTAACATGGTGACTTCAACCCTTTGACTAAGATCTTCCACCGCAGCCAACCCTACGGTACTGTTCCAACAGCTTCCCAGAATGGTAGTAATTAGAGCAAAGAAAAAAAAGAGGACCCAGAGAAACTGTAACATTTCTAGTAGTGGGAGGAGGTGGAGATAATGCATTTACATAACTTTCTACTTTCAGAACACTTCATGTGACCACGGGTTATTAACCTAGGACCCATGGAGAGAACTCAGGCGCTCCAAGACAGGAAAAAAAAATGACATCTTTTACTAAAGTCTCACTGAAATGCGTCATTACCTTCATTACGAATGTAGGTTATAAACCACAACAGTGTCTGCAGTACTTGGACTTTGTCATTAATAGAAATAAATGTTTTCATATTACATTAGCTGTTGTGATATCTTGAAATATCTTTACCTTTTTTTTTTACCACTTTGCTATGATAGTAGTTTTTAGATCTGCTGCTAGATTTTCTTAAATAGTGCTTAATCAGCACCTACATTACTATACCACAGATTTCTGTAAATGTTTTGATAACAATATTTCAATATAATTGGATTATTTTATAATTCTATGTATTTATTTTAAGCAGTTAAAGGCATTATTCTGAGAAGGGCTCTGTAGGTTTTACCTGTCAGAGGGGTCCCTGGCATGAAAGTCAGGAATTCTAACATGTGAGGGCTGAACACGTGTCAGGTTGCCAATGGCTACCCGTGTCACTAGGTCCCCTGTCCCTGCACCATCATCCTGTGGGATCAGAATGACAGGGATGCTTGCTTGTCATTCTGGGTTGGAGAGCTGCCAATATCTCTTGCCACAGACTGTGTTTGTAATCCTAGGGTGTGCCAGCCTTTGAAAGATGACATGAGTATATTGCAAAATGTGACAGAAAAGAATCCATTGTTTGGCATTATTATTAAAATGAAGGCTGATATGGAGTTTGTAATATTTATATTAGGAGGGCTACATTCACACATCCATGGAAGTTGACTTTTCTATAGAAACTGGCACTTTGAAGTCCAGTCAAAAGGAAGTCAATGTTTTCAAAGATGACAAAAACTGATCTGTCATGGTCAATACATGTTCAGACTACTATTAAGTAAGAAAAATAAAAATTTTTAATATTAAGGCACCGTTTTTACCTCTCAAATAGGCCAAGAGTTTTAAAGATGGTAACTCTCCAGACTGATAGGGTATAGTAACATAGGTATTTTACTAAACTCTTCACAAGACCAAGGCTTGACATAACTTTTCTAGATGGCAAATTTGACTCTGTTTTAAGTGCTTCCTTTTCATCCAGTAATTTCACTTCTAGGAATTTATTCGACAGGTAGAATTACAAAGATATTCTTTCAAAGATATTCTTCAAAATATTATTCATAACAGTAAAACAAAATTGGAGAAACAGCATGAATGCCAACAACAAGAGCTTGGTTAAATTATACCACATCTGTAGGATGAACTATTACGTAGCTAACTGAAGAAATAGCCATTCTGACAATATGTAATGATAGGAGGAAATGTACAAAGATAATGTAGACTTAAAATACGACACATAAAACTGCAAGAGTAAAATAATTCTGTTTTTTAGTTGTAAAATATACTTTGTATTTCTTTGCAATCTTGTGTATGTATACCTATAGAATACGTATGTGTAAAAAACTGGACGGAAACATATTAAAGTGTTAGGGTAGTGGCATTTTAATGACTGGGTGATTTAATGAGGCATTGTAATTATTTGTATTTACTTCTTTATGTTTTTGTATCTCCTGACGTTAGAAAAAGCAGTGAGAAACTGTTTTGAAAAAGATGAGCTAGTGCCACATGGGCTGATGTGTTTGCTGTGCCTTCTTGTTGCTCCAGACAAAAGTTTGTTTTGCTGGTTGCTACTGAGTGTTATTTTTCTTGTAACCTTTGCTCTCTTTCCCCACCATTGGCTTCCAGATGTCTGATTTAACCAAGTTCAGGACACTTTACACATGTGCATTTTCCCCTTTAGCTTGAACAGAAAATTCAGAAACTGCCTTAAGGCTGCCAGCCTAAGAGGGTCAGCACAAACAGGACTGTCAACCCAAAACCTCTTGGCCTGACAAAAAATGGCTCGATGGGGGAATCTGAAGCTTTTGTAAAACCTGGGAACTGAGTTTGAGATAGGGTAATATTTGAGGAGGCATCTGCCGCTTTTTCCTCTTCATCAATGATGGTTTCTGCCTAGTTGTGCTTTCTGTATGTGTGGGCCAAGAATGAAGGTAAAAAATAATTCTTCGACAGCAACTTAACCTTTTGCTGATATTTGGTGGCAAGTGATAAATTTTTAACTTTCAGTAATTATTTAGCATATAGTGTATGAATTGGCAGGAAAAAAATCTGTTTGAAGAGATGAAGACATATTTTCTATGGATTTTACCTTGAAAGTGAGAAATACAAAGATAATTTTTTGGTTATGAATGTTTGTTTTAGGGTTCTACTATTTGCAGTGCCATTTAGAATTTTGGAAACATTAGAGTCTATATTCCATTCCTCCTCTCTTTCTTAAACTTGGATCAATTTTCTCCTGGGTGAAGTTTAAAATAATAAAAACTGGGAAACCATTTACTCAATGCCTCCTGTTGCATAGCAATCTAAACAAACAGGCCCCTTTCCTCTGTTAAGAACTTCCAACAAGCTTTGTGACAAATTACAAAGCTCTGTTTAAAAAAATGATTTCCAAGCTCCCCACCCCCAACCCCATTTTAAAGCTTCCTTTAAAAAACATAGAGGCAAAAGATTGTAGACAAGAAACTTAATTGGCTTTTTAGTGAGTCACTTCTCATGCTACTACAGGGATTAGAAAACTCTTTTGTTTGTGGTGAAGGCAGAGGATCTGAGCTGGACACATAAATACCAAGCCGACCAAAGCCAGGCAAATAATAAGCAATAATAGAAACCATCAGGGGGTCCGTATCTTCTGTGTAGCAGACACAGTGCCATGTAAGTTATCTAATCTTATAACAAACTTCCTGTGTTGGATATCTTAAATCTGCACCCCCAGGTCCTCTCTCTACTCTTCTCCATCCTGTTCTCTGCCCAGGGAGGATGACTTATTTAGACAGCAGCAAAGGGCTTGCTTACCCAAGGGCACTGGCAGGAGAGAGGAAGTAGGAGGTAAGATCAGAGTATTTTCCTGGCCCCTTCTCTGCTGGTTCCAGCAGGTTGGCCATGTCCCTCCACGCAGAGATACAGCTCCTGCCAGGTAGCCCTTTCCATTCGACTGCCCTCCTTGGCTTCCGAGAATGGCTCCTAGATGCTTCATTCAGGTCTATGGTGGTAAAAACTCCCTGCCGTTGCCAGCTCCATATCAAAGTGAACTCTTAGGCAATGTCTTTTCATGCAATTTATTGGGAAATCGATCAGAGACTGACCTTGCTAGACTACCTCTAGTGTCTTGTGAACATTATTTAAATTTTAAATTATTTGTCTTTTCAAATCATGGGCTTTGGCACCAAGTAGTTTTGGCCTTGAATGTAAGCTTGTCAACACTGAACGCTTGAACAAAATATTAACCCAGCAGAGCCTCAATTTACTAAAAATTAAAGAGTAACAGTAATATCTACCTTACATAATATTGTAAGGAGAATTCAGTGAACATACATAAAATTTTATTACAAGGTACAGCACATAAATATAATTTTATTCATTTTTTTTCCTCTTTCCTCCAACTAGGGGTCAAATTTAGCTAACATTTATTGAGTGCTTATTATGTGTCATGCACTAGTTTAAGCATTTTATACATATTAATTTATTTACATAAATCCTATATACTGCTATTCCCTCTTTTACAGATGGAGAAACCAAGGTGCAAAAAGGTTAAGAAACTTGCCCAGTGTTTGCTAGGACATAAGATGGGGGTACTAATTTACGACTAGATGGTAAACTTTTCAAGGCAAAACCAACTGTATACCAAATTTCTTTCTTTTTTCACAAGGCCTAGCAAGATGTCTTTCATACAGTAGGTGTTCAATACGTGCTGATTGTATTCCGGGAGCAGAGGCAATGAAGCTAGGGTTGTAATAGTTAGGGAGTCAGGAGCTCCACGTGGTCACAGTAGCAGCTGCTGTCCCGAAGTAGCAGTGATGCATGCCGCTCAGAACTGAATGCAAGGCCCTGGTAACTGAGGAACGGCTGCTGCTGGAAGATAGAGCAGAGAGCAGCCAGCTATCTTGGGGAGGGGTGAGTCAGGAAAGAGAATTTGAGCTGGGAGGCCAGCAACGGTGGAAAACTCCCCAAGCAAAGCTTGAGCTCCTCTCTCAGCCGTCCTCCTGGCCCTGAGGAGACAGTAAATCTCACTCCATCCTATGGTTACACCACTGAAGCATCTTTAAAAACACTTAGTCCCAAACGACGGGACCTTTCCTGCTGCTTTTCTTACCTGAGCCAGCAACCTCAGAGCTTTCTGGGATTTCTGTTAAAAACACCGAGATCCCAGGACTCCTTCTCTAACCAACACAACTGTCTCTCACACCAAGCATGGGACATATGGCCGAGCATCTGGGAGGGAGAAGATGGGCCAGGAGTGCTGGCAAGCGGCACATGCTTTCATTATAATGGATGTGTCACAGTAAATCATTTTGTAAATTCCCCTCCCCTCTGTGCTGCATAGCAAAACATAAAGGAAGATGAATTACCCACCGCACCACAATGCTGGTCGAATATGCCAAAGCTTGTGCCTGAGACACTTACTGACATTTCCTTAAATATCTTTTTAATATCTTGGCCAGGTCGGGCATACCAATGGCATTACAGAGCTTGCAAATCAATACCCCAGCTGTTTTGGTTTTTTAACAAAACTGAATGTGATCTACTTTAAATGATTGCCTTCCGCCCCTCTAATTCTCTACAGGACTTTCAGAGAGCAAGACTGTGGGCAGCCCTGGAGTCAGGCCTTGGCTCTGAAAGAGTAGTTGTTCCTTTCGGGGTTGGGGGTAGAAACTCAACATTGGCTGGGTTACTGTCGTCATCTTTTCCTGGTCCTCTATTCTCCCAGATCGGGTGATCTACATGATTTACGGGACGAATTTGTGGTTTGCTGCTGTTTTTTAAAAATGAATTTACTGAAATGTTGAAGAAGAATCTAAAGGGCTTAGCTTCTACAAATCAAATTGATTTCTTCATTTGGGATCAGTCCAAGTGATTTATTCATAATTTTATTAGAGACCTTTTCCTAAGGAAATTCTTTGTCTCTGATTATCGTCATGAAGAAAATGAAAAGAGCTTCTACCAAGAATTTGGTCACATGCATGTGACTCTTGCCCCTTGGAAAAGTGGCATATGTAAAACTGTCATCAACAGTAACCATCTTGGTTACTGGACACCCACAGTACTCAATAACTACAAGAATTCCTCATGCAAATAGGGAGGTGGCCCTGTCATATTTGGGGTCCCAGTAGGCAGAAAAGCCCAATCAAAGTACCTATAAATCAGAGTTTTATAAAGATATTAGTTGACTGCTACTTATGTGGGTCATAAATGTGATACCACAATAAACAATCAAGTCTCTTTGAGGATGTGTTTGAGGACTCTTTTATTGGCTTTGAGAAATCACAGCACTTCCAGCAGGAAAGTCTCATCTGCTTGTGCAGTTTATTGCTTTTATTTTCTGTAGTTTA
This sequence comes from Callithrix jacchus, assembly GCF_049354715.1. Taxonomy (NCBI): domain Eukaryota; kingdom Metazoa; phylum Chordata; class Mammalia; order Primates; family Cebidae; genus Callithrix; species Callithrix jacchus. The sequence goes on from NC_133518.1 coordinate 34,983,576, forward strand.
TACAAAGTATCTAAGCTTTTTTTCTTCCAGTATTTTTCCTGGGCTACATTAGTGCAAGTTCATGTTTTCCCTGGGCCAGCGGGACCACAAACCAGATTAAAACAAAAAGGGAGCTGGAGCCTTGGCGAGGCCCCTGGAGAGACCGCCTCCCTCTGCCTTCCCCACCGCTGACCTCTCACAAACCAGCTTCGAAGCAACTGAAATTTCTCTCTCTCTCTTTTCTTTCTTTTTTTTTTTCCCCTGACCACAGGCAAAATCCTGTCTCCTTGGTTCTCTGAAAGTTATCCATTCCTGAATTTTACCCTTAACCACAGCGGAGGAAAGGGAATAGCTGAGGTCAGGAAATATGGAAAGAATGTTAACAATTCACCACTAAAATATACATTAAGATTATTTTCAGCAAGTGTAATCTCCACGTTGAACTTCTAAATCTAGAATTCTCCTGTCACGTGACTATCTTCACATTTCTGTGTGCCCCTTTCAGCCTTTTCATCCCTTCCTGAATGAGTTCTCTGTGAAAGGTAGGACTGAGTAAAAATACACAAGTTAAACCTCCAAGTTTCCCTCCCTAGTCAACATTTGGTTGCACTGATTGCAAATGTCGAAGTGGTTAGGTGAAAGTTGTTGTCTTTTACGTGAGCTAGTGCACGAATATCATCAGAGATTTTAATAGGCATGAAACCAAGCGAAAATAGACACACAGGTAATACCTTCAATCAAACAGCTATTCTGTTAGAGAAATCTGAAATCATAAATGTTTAGATGCTGGTAAGAAGAAAAGGAATGGACCAGGGATATCTGATATCAGGTATCATCACAGAATCTTAGCATTAGAAAGCACGAGATTCTTTCATTCAATGTCCTCATTTTACATAGGTCACAATTAATAATTACTATTGCCAGTATATATGTATTTTTTCATTTAATTATTACAAAACCCTAGAATGTGTGACTTTCATTTTGCAGAGAAGAAAAAGTGAGGTGAAGTCATCTGCCCAAGGTGGAGTGATAGAGGTAGGATTCAAAGTCACACACTCTGGTTCTCATTCAAAAATCAAATTAGAGGCCCTCCAAGGACTTGAACTTGTTTCTCTCGGAAACCAAGGAGTCTCTGCCCTACTTCGGGCCAAGTAGATGGCTGCTAACTGCCTGGCTTTATCCACCCCTTCTTTGTGCCGCGTCTCACCCTCACGCTGGCCTCAGATTGGTTTGGAGTGGCTGTCAAGATCCAAGATGGATCTGCCTTTCCCCAAGGGCTTGGGCCAGTGCCCCCCCAGACACACATGCTGCACTGCATCTGTCGCTAATGGGATTTCCAGATTTCTCCCTCTTCATGAGTCCCCATTTGGCAGGCTTGCATATCTGTGAATCTAATGTCTGTGTGTAGTCGTGCTCCTCAGCTGTTCTAGTTTGGCAAATAAGTGATGATGGCTGTGGCCAGGTTAAATCTGAGGGCAGACTTACTGTGAATTTAGTTTTCTGAGTTCAACTTTGCAGAGAATGAAGCTACCTTGAGGATGTGATGTGTGCTGTGATCATGATGACCCTGGACATGTCCTAGACTCACCTTCTTCAGTTACTAGGTATTTCATATATTGTTTCTTTGTAGGTAAACTTTCCTTAGAGGGTGTAGTCCCTCTTTTCCCCTTTTTCTCTTAAGTGACATAGTATCTGGGAGGTCACTGTCTTGTTTAATTTTGTCTCTCCTATATATTACTTAGCTTGGGGCATTAAGCTTTGAAAATCAACAAATGATTATTATATATAAGAAGAATAGGCCAGGCATGGCGGCTCACACCTATAATCCCAGTACTTTGGGAGGCTGAGGCAGGTGGATCACTTGAGGTTAGGAGTTCAAGACCAGCCTGCCTAACATGGCCAACCCCGTCTCTATTTAAAAATACAGAAATTAGGTGGGTGTGGTGGTGCACGCCTGTAGTTCTAGCTACTCAGGAGGTTAAGGCAGGAGAATCATTTGAACCCAGGAGGCAGAGGTTGCAGTGAGTTAATATTGTACCACTGCACTCCAGCCGGGGCAACAAAGCAAAAAAAAGAAAAAAGAAAACAGAGAAGGACTAGATTGTAGTAAAGCCATCTTTTTAAGAAATTTGACCTGTGTAATAGACATTTGTTACTTCATGGCTATTCACAATACATTCTATATCCGAGTAAACCCTGCTTCCTGTTAGAGTATTATCTCCTGTCACGGCATGAGCTCTTAGTACTCGGAAAGTCCAAGCACACTACCCATTTCCCATTTCGAAAGCTGAAGGGAAAAGTTTCTGCTTCATAGGGTTGTTATGAGTATATTTGATGAGTTAATTTAGAAATAACACCTAAAACATGTGGCAACTACTAGTATTAGCTCTTTTTCTTCCTCTCCCCCTCCTCCTCCTCCTTCTTCTTCCTCTTCCTCCTTTCTTCTTCTTCCTCTTATTCTTCATCCTGTTATTGTTTGCCTTCTCATTTTTGCTGCTATTCATAGTAGTATTACCCTCTGCACAGCCAGGACAAGGGTCCTTGACCTATACTTGCCACTCAGATTCCTTGGAATACTGAATGTTGTATGGTTAACACAAGGACAGAAGATATAGTTTGGTTTTTTTTTAATTGTGAAGTATAACACAATTAAGAAACATGCAAAAGCTACACGAAAGATTTGCAAAGAACTGAAAGCAAATGGCCATGTAGCACGATTGTCCCGTTTATTAACCAGCCAAAGCCTTCTGCATGCTGTTCACCAGTCGAAGCCCTCCTCTTCCCTAAGGGACAGCTTCATCGGTTTGGGACCTGCACAGTCATACAAGGCTCCATGCTCAGAAGGATCTCATGCTTGGTTTAATGTCTGCCGTTGCCTTCTTGAAATTTTTTATGATTTTTGAACAAGTTGCCCTGCATTTTAATTTTGCTCTGAGACCCACAAATTATATAGCTAGTTGTGCCTTCACTATTAAGGGGACCATTATCATAACTGTTATGAGGATGATTTTCTTGCTCTTCTTTATAATTTGACCACCTGTATGCATCTGGAGCTGTTTCCTCCTAAAGGTATGCTTGACATACTATTCCTGCTATAAAGTCAGTCAGTTCTGTGAGTCCTGCTTCATAGACCCCAGATGTTCCAGTGACTGGCTCTTTCAATATTCTCCCAATACACTTTACCTTGCTCACATTTGCCAGCATTGATTTCTGTTGCTTGCAACCGAAGGAACATAACTGGTATCGTTTTTTTCCCCTAAAAGACTCTTGATAGAGAAAAAGACAGCGTGTAATAATTTGTCTTTGTTTTATCCCTTTCTGCACAAAGTCTTATGAATGTTCCATAGATGTAAGATTCATTTTAAAACTAACATCCTGGCAAACTTATTTTCCAGCAGAAAAAGTTGAAACCCGAAGTCGTTAATGTAGTTACTTACGTTTAGAAAAACGTTACGTGAAGCCCAAAGTGCCTGCCAATGACGTTTTTTTTTTCTTCTCATAAAAGTTGCCAGAAGTTACTAGTGGATCACCACTTTCTTGGAGAACTCTCCCTCATGACATGTGGTTGAATTGGAATCCCCAAATCGCTGGTTACACATGTATCCTCAGCCTCTTGGCCTGAGGATACATGCGTAGGCAGCCATTAGTGCAGGGCTAGGTGAATAGCCCAAACAAAACCAATAACGATCCTCCCAAGGAGTTTTCTACCTTGAGCTATCAGGGAAGATAATTTCATTTCACGTCTTTGGGTTGGGGCTCAGGGTGTCAAGGTATGGGGAAACCCTCCTACAGCAAACTGAGCAGCACACACACATGGTGGTGACAGAAACCATGAGGCAGTAGAAGCTCTGAGGTGTCCAGGGAGTAGTAGTCGAGATAGTGGCACAAAAGCAGAGGCAGAGAAATGCTGGCTGCCAGACTTCTCTAGAGTCTCTGGAGTTACTGTGCTGTCTTAAGGGACATTTTAGTGCTCTATGAAGGTTGGTCTGACCACTGTTAAGATGGCTCCCTCTGCTTCCTTACTTCCCTGCGCATCCTAAAATAAACTTCTAACATCTGTCTCAGACTTGATCATCAGAATTGGTGTCTATAATGAAACATATGTACAACCTTGCAACTTATTAACTGGACATGAGACATAAAACGAACCCTTCTCCATGCTTAATCCACTGTTGTTCTTTCTAACAGTGGAGCTTGTTTATACTCAGTCCCTGCATATCACTATCCCCCTCAGGAGTTTGTGAAACAGCTCAAAGCCAGAAACATCAAATGGTAACCCAGTGAAGAGGACCTAGCAAGAACTACCTGTCGCACTGGAGTGCTGACCTAGTGATTCTGAAATTATTTTTCTTTTCCATCTCTACTCTCCCCATCATATTTCAGGCTTCCAGAAAGCTTCCCCTGGATTGAAGTGGGCCTCCCTCCTTGCAATATTGCTCCTCTAAAGTCCATTCTCCATGGAGCAGTCAATGCAATTTTGATCAAATAAATAATAAAGTGACTGCCTATTGCTGTCAGGATGTGGTCCCAAATTCTTAGTTCACATGTGAGGTTGTTTATGATTTGGCTCTTGCTTACCTTCCCAGCCATATTCTTCCCACTTCTCCCCACCTCTATACCATCCCTTACATTCTCTGCTCTAGACTCGAACTCACTCTTTTTACTTGCCTTTTGCACAAGTCTTCTTCTACCTTGACTGCCTTCTTTCACTCCTTCCCCTTGCTTTCTCCTACTCTTCTTTAAGGCCTTAGTTTAAATGTCTCTTCCTCCAGAAAATTTCCCCTGAATCTCAAAGACCAGGGTTCACAAACATATACTCTGTAGAGTTCTCTTTTTAAAAATAAAATTGCCCTTTAGCTTGTCTGTCTTTAACTTGGCTGTAAGTTTCTTTAGGATGACTGGCACATAGTTGATGCACAAATGAAGGTACAAAATTAGACGAAACAACAGAATGTTTCTACTCTTGTGACCAGAGTCCAGGGCTGTGGTGTGGATGAACAGAGATCAGAGAATTGGACTAGTAGCTGTGGCAAAATCTGAGGCCAGGAATCCCACCCACTGATTTAACAAGACCGCTAGGAAACATGAATTACTTAAGAATTGCCATCCTGATTAGTTTAGTTTAAGGCAAGCCCCCAAACCCATCCCTCTCCTTTTCTTGCATATTTTAACTGGAGGCAAATAGCAGCTCTTCTCAAATGGTCAATACTTACATGTAAGACAACTTGCCTATTTCATAATTTCTCAAAACAAAAACAAAATCAGTCCAACTAGGATGCCTGGTGAGCTGTAGTTAGAAGCTTGGCTTAGGAATCCATTGATTAAAATTGTTTGGACTGGCAGTAGAACAAAGTAAAAATGGTTAAGCAGATTCCTTAAATTCTGCTAGAACAAGAGGAAAGATAAGAAAACCAGAAATGTCACCTCCATCCGGGCCAGCGTAGAAGAGCTAATAGGTGAATGACAGTATATTTTTAATCCATCGTGGAATGTTGGTTTGTTTTCTTGTTTAATGACTTCCTTTCTTTGGGAGAACCTGATACAAGCAGAACTCTGGAAGGCAACATCTTGAGAGCCCTGAAGTGACAATGGGATTCTGGGAAAGTCAATTCCTGGAGCCCCAGTCTCTTCATCTGCAAAATAGAAATAATGATTACAATAGAGCCTCTCCTGTCTGCTGGGAGGCATCATAGGAGACAGTGTTTGAGAAAGTCCTCTGTATTTTCGAGGTAGCATTAACACCTCCTCCCCCAGCTCCCCACCAATGAAGGCCTACAAAAGAAACAAAGCCAGGGAAAGTGAGTCAGGAAGCACTGAATTTGGGAGTTAGAGTGTTTCCAAGCAGAAGTCATGAGGTCAAACTTTGTAATACTAATAAATAGGAAGAAGCACAGGAATCCCATTTCTTTGATCAATTTATTAATTAATGTTTTAAGTCAATTCTCTCTTATCAATTGTGCTACAATATTTTTGCATCCCAGACAGTTTTATACAATGTCATGTTGTGTTTCATGTTTCTTATTCATCAGTATAAAGCAGTAAGTTGGCAAAATAGTTACAGGAACTGAGGTTCCCTTTTCTATTCAGCACAGAGTGGTGATATGGAAGGAACGTTCAGGAATATATTTCTATCTGGGTCTCAAGTAAAGGTGGCCACTGGCACCAGTTAGGGCTGGACTCAGGGTAATTATGGGGGCGTGCATACAGCTCCATCCCTTTACCATAGCAGACATGAGTGATCTACCACAGCACCTTTCCCCTCCTTAGACCTGGAGATGGCCTCAGAGCCCTTCCCAACACAGTGGTAACTGGATCAGATCCCGGTGAAATGCATTTGTCACGCCATGTCTAGGCACTGATCAGAAGCCATGACTCTTCATTATCAAGCTGTTAAGCAGCTATTAGGTGATGCCCTAACGCCCTCCTGAGAAAATTAAACCAGTAACTTACAGGTTTATGTCTTATTCTTTCCTTTTTTGAGCACTTATTGGTGGCACTTAATTCAAACAAAGAACACAGCGTAGCAGAGTTAAACCAAAATGCTTGGTTTGTAATTCCAAAGTTCTTTTCTCTTCTTCCAGCCACACAGGATATTTGATCCTTTTAATGTCTTTAACTGTTGGCTTCAAACAACTGTGAAGAAGAGCAGGAAACCTGACACTTTAGCTGGATGATGTTTATACAGATGCAGCTTCTTCCTTCACATATTTGGTTAGGAGGAGCTCAATGAGCTGGAGGCTGAATCTCAGGAATGTTTAAATAAAGTGACATTGACACAGACCCTGAGCAACATTTGCAAACCCCATTCTAACCTCACTTAGAGCTGAGGTTCTTAATCTTTATTGGACATGGATTCCTTTGGTGGACTGGTGAGGTTTATGCATCCTGCTCAGAATACTGCCTTTAGATAAAACAGTAAAAGAAAATAAATTGGGTTATGAAAAGAAAATACACTGGGCTAAAAACGCATCTGGGTATACCTTTTCCATGCTTAGTCAACCATTGTTCTTTCTAACAGTGAAGCTTGTTTGTGCTCAGTCCCTGCAACCAGGGGTGAGTGAAACAGCTCAAAGCCAGAAACATCAAATGGTAACCCAGTGAAGAGAACCTAGCAAGAGCTACCTGCCACACTGTAGTTCTTAATACAGTTATTAAACTGTTTTTTTTAATCTATGACAGATTTTCATATGTTCTTATTATTAAACATTATACAAAAAGATCTAATGACAAGTTAAGTAACTTCCATAATTTTGCAATAGTGATCAGGGCAAAAATTTTGAGATATCTGGGGTAACTATAATGTTATATGAAATTATCTTGATTTCTATTGGTGACTAAGCCACAGGTACCAATAATCCTACTGTAGTTTGTTACTATGTTTAAACTGATGAGAACAGATGCTACACTTGATCTTAGCCAAAAGGCTAAGAAGCGATGTTACCATATTTAAAATATAAAACTTGCTAAATTTCAGAGAGGGGTTACTCAAAATAGTGATTCCTCCCCCATCCAACTAGGCTGTAAACCCTTTGGATTATGTCCAGGGATCCCAGTAATAAACCTTGGACAAATTTGGATGTGGAGACCTCTGCGCTATCAGGGGTAACATTCCCACCACTAATTCTCCATTCAGAGAATTTCTGCGGTGGCTGCTCACAGTGTAATTCCAAAACTTTGGGAGGTGGGTGGATTGCTTGAGCTCATGAGTTGGAGACTGGCCTGGGCAACATGGCGAAACCTTGTTCCAAAAAAAAAAATACAAAAATTAGCTGGGCATGGTGGTTCCTGTAATTCCAGCTACTTGGGAGGCTGAGGCAGGAGAATCGCTTGAACCTGGGAGGTGGAGGTTGCAGTGAGCCAAGATCACTCCACTGCACTCTAGCCTGGGAGACAGAGCAAGACTCCGTCTCAGATAGAGACGAGAGAGAGAGAGAGAGAGAGAGAGAGAGAGAGAGAGAGAACTTCCTGAGGCAAAAGTAAAGAGTCTTCTATGGATTGCTTTGTTTTGGTGTGAGATTGCCTCTTCAAAAAGAGGATCTTCTTTACTTTCAGAGCATTTTTTTCAAGGGTGACATGCAGTTTAAACACGTTCTCTGGTCTAGAAACTGCACACCCCTGTGGATGTGAGGAAATGGGAGCCTACCCAGGTTAAGTGACCTGACCCACATAAATAAACAGTGGGAAAGGCCATCAACACTTTCTATTCCTGGCAAGTTGAAAAGTTAAGGTGGCCCCAAACTCTTGCTAGGTCTGACATGAACCAGAGGTTGAACCTGGGACTACAGTCTGGGACTCTGTGGTCTAGTGGGGTTGAACTCAGCTCCCACCAGCACCAGATAAGCTTAGAAATTTTTTGCCGGCCGCGGTGGCTCAAGCCTGTAATCCCAGCACTTTGGGAGGCCGAGGCGGGTGGATCACAAGGTCAACAGATCAAGACCATCCTGGTCAACATGGTGAAACCCCGCCACTACTGAAAATACAAAAAATTAGCTGGGCATGGTGGCGTGTGCCCGTAATCCCAGCTACTCAGGAGGCTGAGGCAGGAGAATTGCCTGAACCCAAGAGGCGGAGGTTGCGATGAGCTGAGATCGCGCCATTGCACTCCAGCCTGGGTAACGAGAGCGAAACTCCGTCTCAAAAAAAAAAAGAAATTTTTTGCAGGCTTCGGTAGGGGAGATTCTAAAGAGTGAAATATCCCCTAAGCCTATCTGGTGTTGGTGGGAGCTGCCGTAAGTGTGTCATCCAAACATTTGTTAGTGCTAGATGTTCTGCTTTGTGGTTGGCTTTGTACTAGACAACAAAATCATGGATGTGTGAGAGGCATGTGTGCTTGGAGGTGGAGCTGGGTGAAACAAGACATTTTAGGTGGGGTGCGGTGGCTCATGCCTGAATCCCAGCACTTTGGGATGCTGAGGCAGGCGGATCACCTGTGTTTAGTAAACAAAATGGAGTTTTAATTTAGTAGGAGGGATTTAAGGTTTTTGGAAAATAACATCAATCGAGGGCTAGCTGTTGGGATACATGATTAAAATATGATCTCTGTGCTCTGACAAGATAGCATTTAGTCTCTTGTTTTTGGGATTTGGCGAGTATATGTTTATTATGCAAAAGTATAATAAAGTTCAAGACCAGCCTGGCCAACATGGTGAAACACAATCTCAACTAAAAATACAAAAGTTAGCCAGGCATGGTGGTGGGTGCTTGTAATCCCAGCTACTTGAGAGACTGAGGCAGGAGAATCACTTGAACCTGGGAGGTGGAAGTTGCAGTGAGCCGAGATTGCGCCATTGCACTCCAGCCTGGCAACAAAAGTGAAACACTGTCTAAAAAAAAGAAAAAGAAAAGAAAAGAAAAAAGAAAAGACATTTCAGAAAATATTGCCACTGGGGTAATGTGCCTCTGACACAATTTAAATTCACATTGTAATTTAGCTTATATTCTCTATAAGAGCATTAAAGTTGAGTCATTATTAATTTCAATTGCAATTTCACTTCTTTATTTACTCAGAGATGATCACATAAGGGCACCCTAGCATTACTTAGTGCTAGAAAAACAGCTCCCAAGAGTCAATCAAATTAACCACCCCTTCTGAACAATATAGAATCCAGCACACTTTGGTTCTCATTTGGCATTTTGGATGATGTCAGTTGCAGAATTGAACTTCTGGGCATTTTGGTTTCTCCCCAGTTTAGGAGAATGCCCAGAATGCAGAAATATGAGAAGAAAGAACAAAACAAGGATGACTTTATAGGTCTCCTTTGGAGAGCTTCACATCTATCCAATTGCTTTCTCCCCACCAAAAAAAAATTACCTAAGTAATATATGCTCAGGTGAAAATATAAACAATATAGAAGTGAACTGAGCAGAAAGTGAAAGTCCTTCTTTGCCATCCTCCAATCTCACTTTCTTACCCAGAAGAATCTTTCCAGACCTTTTTCCTATGTGTTTATATGTGTGCATGTATATAAGTACACAAAAATACATGAATGCAAGTAAGATGTACATATTTCTTTACATAAATGGGAACATATACACTATATGTATTTTCCTATTACTTGCTTTTTATTTGCTAATATTTCTTGGAGATCTCTCTGCACATATAGAGCTATCTTGTTTTTTTTATTACTACATATTATTCCATAATATATATGAATGTACTGAGTTTGTTTAAGCATCTTCCTATGAATAGACATTCAGGTTGTGTGCGGGTTGGCTTTTCTGATGTGTTTGTTTTGTTGCTATCAGAAACAGTACTCCAAATGTATTCTACCTCTTTGAGCTGATAAAGACCAACCCTAGATGTGTTTCTTCTCTCTCTATTTCTGCAGGAAAAAGGGTGCAGATGAGAATAGGAAAGGGAGATAATGCGATCCCTTTTCTTCCTTCTGACCACCTTCTTCCCACCTCCCATCTCCCACTTCCTTCCTGTCCACAATATATAAAAAGAGAGCTCCCTCTGCTGGGAATGCCATTCTCTTCCTCCCGCTTACCTGGGTAACTCCTTTCATCCTGCAAATTACACCTCACTCTGTCTCCCAAGGTCCCCAGCTCACCACCTGGAAGGTCAAGGGCCTTCCTTCATCCTGCTTTGGCCCTCTCTGTATCCAACATCATATTAAAGTTACCCATCTGTACACCTGCCCCTGAGCAGAGGAAAGGAACTCACTGCATATCCTCAGTACCTAGCACCTGATCAGCTGCGGCAGGAGCCCAGGGGCATACCTGGTGGCCTGCACTGAAGGACCTTCAAGTGAATAAATCTTCACATAGCATGCACTTGGTTTCATTCCCATTAAATCCATGTTGAAGCCAACAGCATTAGATGATGAATCACCTGGATAACATTAGAGCCTCGGACAAGGTATGCAGACTAAGAACAGGATTTCAGAAACAGGAAAATAACACACATCGCACCAGCATTCGCTGGTTTCTTCTGTGGCCTTCCCCACACTCATCAGATTGGTAGGGATCACTCTGATATTGGCACCAGGCTTCCGCTGACTGAAAAAGAGCAATACCTGTTCTGCAGGTTCTTTTTTTAATTTTTATTAACATTTTAACCTATGTCCTTCTTGATCTCTCTCAGGCAGGCTGCTCTGATACAACCGGTTTAGTTATGTCCTTTCCCGGGTGCATTTCTGCCCAGAGAGAAGGCCAAAAGCACAGAAGGGGTTGGAGAGAGATCCATCTGGAGTAGCAGTGGGTCAGACCACAGGGCTAATCCTGAAACTAGACCATCAGGTATGTTGGAGATCAGCTAGTCAGTACTGGAGAAAAGAGTGGCTTGGAAGAGGTGGATCTCATGTTATGGAAAGCACAACACACAGTGGTTCCCTGCTGCCACCAGCTTGCTGCTCCCTAACTCGACCTGTAGAGAAATTCTGAAGAAAACTGGCAATCAGGCAGAACTTCCCACTCTGGCTTATACAGCTGAACTCTGATATCCACACGGCCGCCCCAACAGTGAGAGAAAAGGAAGAGGGATGAGGAGAGGAGGTGGTGGAAGGAGTGGTGGGGACTGGTTCTTCTTCCCACCCTTCATTCTACAGAGAAGCACATGGACACCCAGAGAGGTGAAGGGTCTGAGCCCCTCACTGCTGAGTTGGCGGCAGCCCTCTGAGAATTCGGCTCTCCTCTGTGCCAGTCTCCATGCTGTTCCTCTGCTCTGCATGTTGAATAGGTACAGTAGTTATCCACACACTCCAGTGTAGTCTGTGTCTAGGTGAGGGATCTACTATGGCTTAAATGCCTGCTCCACCTGGCTTGCTGATTTCTTATATAAAATAATGGTTTTGTTTATCGGTTCTTTTATAAATGCAAATGCCCCTGGGAGAGGCAACATAGCCTTAAAGGATTTATTAAATATTTTCTGCAAAGTAGGTGAGCAAAGTGAATTGGGGGCTAATAAGAGCTTGGGGATAGGGGTGTGTGTGCGTGTGTGTGTGTGTGTGTGTGTGCACGCGCGTGCATGCGAGCACGATGACCAATGTTCCAGAGGGACAACAGATGTCAAAGGGGCTGGGTTTACTTTTTGCATAGTAACAGGTTTGGTATGAGAGCCTTTTCTCTTAAGAGTGCTTATGGTCACTCTGACCACCAGGAGAGATGTGGACTCACCATAGTTCGTGACCTGGTCTGGCTGCTTTTACAGCTGTAAACTCCCACTGACCCAGATTCTTCCTGGCAGCCTACAGGAAGATGAGTGTGTGACAACCAGCAGATTAGCTCTTTAAAGTGGAAGACTGCCAGAGAGATGTGCCAGCACTCTCCTTGGTGGCAGAGGGTGGGAGAGTTTGCCTCGGGGTGAGGTGCATCCTCAGTCTCCTAAATCACCTGCCTGTGTCCCTGCCCATTCCTTCTCTCCTCACAGTGGATTCCTTAGGTCTTTGCCAGCTCCAGAAGCAGGGATGCCTTCAAACCCTGAAAGCTGCACTGATCTGGTGGCTCTACCTTTAATAGCTATTTCAGGTCTTTTCTAAACCTTGTCAAGTCTCCACATTTCTACTTAGTTGGAGGACCCTAGAGTGAAAAACAATCTATATACAGTAGCCCCCATTATCTGCAGAGGTACGTTCTAAGACCCCCAGTGGATGCCTGAAACTGCAGATAGTACAGAACTTTATACAGACTGTATATTTTTTTTCTATACATACCTATGATAAAGTTTAATTTACATATTAGGTACAGAAAGAGATTGGCAGCAATAATTAAAAATAAAATAGAACAATCATAAGAATACACTCTAATAAAATGTATGTGTATGTGGTCTCTGTCTTTCTCAAAATATCTTATAATGCTTTCTGCAGGTAACTGAAATCACAGAAAGCAAAACTGTGGATTATGGGGGTTAGGGAGGAACTACTGTCTTACACACACTATAGCAGCTACAAATGCTAGGAAGATCGCTTACAGAAGCCTGCTCCCAGCCCCCACTTCCTTTTTGAGTTCCCTTGTGAGGATGAATAAAGGAAAGTAATGCATCCAAAGCCCACTAAGCTCCTTGGGGAGAGGAGCTATGAATGCCCAGATTCTGTGGTTTTACACCGGGCATTTAATAATACCACTGACAGCTAGACTTTCTCCTCCCTAACAGAATTTGATTGCATGAATCACCCAAAGGTCTTTTCTGTAATAGAATTTTTTAAAAAATCAGTGAAAGTGGAAAACATCATAGTCTTCCAGTAATGACTGACAACAGGCAAGGTTCTGCTAAAACTGGGGGAGGGTACATTTCCTATGGGACATGGAGAATTCTTCCTTCCTCTCTGGAAAGTCTCAAAGACTGGAGAGGTAATGGGAAACACAAAGGCGAGTTTGACTACTGAAATTTAATAAGACCTGACATTTCTATGCCTAATCCTCATATATATTCCATTATGGTGATTTTCAAGACAGGCCACCAGAATGAGGCTGTCTTATGCATGCAAACGGGAGGCAGAAGGCAAGGGGAAGGGGGAGCTGAACTCACTGTAAAAATAAGAGCCATCACAAATAATCCCAGCAGAACTTTTGGAAAAACCAGTCCTGATTTCGATTTCTCAAGGAATTCTCCCTTTAAATCATTCTGCCAGGCTCCAGTGAAATCTTAAATCTAGTTCTTTATAGGCTCAAAACACAAAAATCCAATGTAAAACTAGACATTTTAAAACTAGGAACACAAAATGACACTGTGGAAAACCAGAAGAAAGTTTGGTAAGTCAACTCTTTCTAAAATATTTCAGCCTGCCTGGATCTCTAGACAAGGAAGGAATTCAGAACCCAGCTGCCTAGCTTCTTTCTGTGGCTGGTCAGACATTCTTCAGTGGCTCTGGTGGCAAAAAAACTAAAAGTTGCTTCAAAAAACAAGGAGCTCCCATCCGTGACTGTTAGAACTCAGAAAACCAGGCCTGTATTCACACTGGCCCAATCAGTGAAAGATTACATGTCTCACATAAGGCTGCAGTACCATCTACCCTTGAATAGAATGAGTAATTTTGTGCTATTTTTGGATGGTGCAGTGCTTTAAAACAAAGTGATAAATTAAAATGGCCTCAGTAATGCAGCAAAAATGTTAAACTGTTTGAAGGCAAATGGAAAATGTGGCCTTAGTGTACAAAGAAGGAGCCAGCAGATGGAAAGGTTTGGAGTCTCTCATCTGAGTTAAAAAGAATGGCAGCCAGTCAGACTGGTGAATTTGGAAACTATGCTGTGCCCAGTATTGTGCCTGGGCATGAGGAATTCTTAAAGAGAAATTATTAATTTTTTTTTTGTTTCTAAGTCCCCGGTTAGATAATTCCTTGAGGTCAGGCACATCATTTGTTTTTCCATAATAAGACCTGGGCTTGTATAGCCAACATCCCAACTTCTATAGATCAATGGCCTATTTTTGGTCACTGCAGGCATCCATCAACTCTTCCCATCCCTCTTCAAGTCCAGGCCCAATTTCTCCACTTAGTATTTATCTAAATCCTACATCCCACACATCCTCCAAGGTCCAGTGTACACCTCCTTTTGTTTCTTCATGATTTCAGCCTGTGCTGGTTGCTCCTTTCTCTCCTTTCCCATTGCACTTGGGGTCAGGTCACATTGGGGTTTAGATGAGCAGCGGGGAGTAGGGGACACCCCAGGAACAGTTTGGGTAAAGGCAGATTGGGTGTACCTCGGTGACGCTGAGAAAGGAGAAGAAAGGGAGAAAACGGAGGGAGCAAGGAGGAAGATGATAGATTCAGATCTCCCCACTCGTGAGCTCTGTAATATTGGGCAAACAATTTTCAAGTCAAACCCAGAGCCTCAGGTTTCTCCATTCTCAAAGACCTCCCACAAAGGGTTTTCATGAGTGATTGCCTGTAGTAGATGAACAATAAATAAAATGAATTTGTATGAAACTCATCTAACCGAAGACAAAATGGCATACTGGGATGAAGAGGGTAGACCATGTGGCAGTAATGATCTTCATCATGTTTGGCTCAACAGGATGCATCTTAATAGCAAGATTTAGACCATCCTGGCCAACATGGTGACATCCTGTCTCTACTAAAAATACAGAAAAATTAGCTGGGCGTGGTGGTATGTGCCTGTAGTCCCAGCTACTTGGGAAGCTGAGGCAGGAGAATTGCTTGAACCAGGGAGGCAGAGGTTGCAGTGAGTCGAGGTTGCGCCACTGCACTCCAGCCTGGTGCCTGGTGACGGAGTGAGACTCTGTCTCAAAAAAAAAAAAAAAAAAAAAAAAAAGCAAGATTTATTGAGTGCTTACTATGTGCTAGGCACAGTCCAAAGAACTTCACACCTGCTAATCCAATTACTCCTCACAACCATCCTATGAGGTCTGTATCTTATTATCATTAGTTGGGGAAGCCAAGATACCAGCACATCTGACTTCAGAGCCACTACTCTCTTGCTTATGACAGAGTCCCACTCTGTCACCCAGGCTGGAGTGCAGTGGTGTCATCTCTGCTCACTGCAACCTCTGCCTCCTGGGTTCAAGCAATTTTCCTGCCCCAGCCTTCCAAATAGCTTGGATTACAGGTGCCCGTGACCACACCTGACTAATTTTTGTATTTTTAGTAGAAATGGGGTTTCACCATCTTGGCCAGGCTGGTCTTGAACTCCCGACCTCGTGATCCACCTGCCTTGGCCTCCCAAAGTGCTGGGATTACAGGCATAAGCCACTGCACCTGGCCCAGAGACACTACTCTTAACCAGTACAGTATACAACACTGCTCCATCCTCTGACCTTTGAAAGGAATCCTATGGCTTGCCTTTGCATTTGCAAGTGATTTTTATTTTATTTTATTGAAAAGATGATGTAGCAATGTTAAGTGCAATTTAAAAAATAGTTTATGTATTTTTACCGTGACTTTCTGGTTCTTACTCATTTTTGCATGTCATTTCATAGAAGACCCTGGTTTGCCTCAATTGTATATGCACACTTAGAGGCGACAATAGCAAAAGGAGCATTACCTTAACCTGGCCCTGGCTCACCACTCAGTAATAATGACATGCAGTTATTACCAATTAATTTCATTAAATAATAATTATATTTGTGAATTTTTTGTGTACCCCAGTTCTCCTCCTGGTTTGTGCTTTACTTTCCCAACTTGAGATTTGAAAAAGTACGTTTACTACTTATTAAGGAAAATATTGACATCAAATTCTTTGTGTCCAGGAAATACAAGGTGTCCAGTGTTGGATCTGAATGATAAGAATACAGGTAATTTTCTTTTGATTACTTTTTGCTGCCCTTTTTAATATGTTACAGTGGAACATACATAATTCACTATGTGTTAAAATTATAGCATTAATTAAAATAAGACCAGACTGCACCAAACTGCCCATGAGAAGCACTTTCTGTGGCTGCAGATTACCAGGGCTTGTCCACAAACCACCTCCACTTGTGAAGACCCTTCAGTACCTTCCTTACCACGCCTCAGGCCATAACAGAGCCAGGATGTAGGGATTCCCACATGTTGTTGGTTTGTCCAAGATTATTATCTAGTGATGGTCCAAAGAACAGAATTCAGGCATCCTGATTTGCTGCTCTCTCATTTTCTAATTACATCCGAAATGAGCCTGCTTCCTGAGATTTTCTTTCTAAAGAGATTTAATCTTACTTTGCATAAGGTTCACGGGTTCATGGCTATAGAAACCTAAATGTGCTCATTGGGTGCAGGAGTAGCAAAAATCTGGTGTACTCTTACCTTGTTCTATCTCCCTCACCTGTAGCAGACATTATTAATGGATCACAGAATTCCTCTGAGCTCAAGTTTAGCTCAAATCCTTTTCAATATAGTACTCCAGGCAGCCACCACAATAATTGGCTCCAAGGATGAATTTATTTGTTTTCCCTGGAGATGGCATATCAGTGTTGACCTTTTTCTTTGTTAGTATCTGGCCTCAGTTGTATGCCAATCGTAGCTATGACCTTGCACTTCTTTCTCACTCTGCTTGATAAACTATATTCTGAGAATGGGTACTCAGGCAAAAAGCTACTTTCACTCCAAAACAATTTCCCCAGACACAAGGGTTGAGGGAATCACAGCTAACCCATTTACTTTGCACGTTCATAAAACCTCAAATGACTGGCTCAAGCTCACGCAGCTAGGTTCGTGATGGAACCAGGACCAGATCCCAGGCTGGCTGACTGCTTGCCCAGAGCTCTTGTCACCACTCTGCCTATCTGACTCTGGGCTTTATCAGACAGAACAAAGAAAATGTTCCTGGGATCTGACACTTGTAAACACTTCTCCATCACCCTGGTCATGGCAGCCTGCCAAGACAGGAATCAGTCCAAATTTAGTGGGTCCTTCAGCCCAGTGACTGCAGTTGAAACAATCCCCTGATATAGAAGAGGGGAGGCCAGAGGAAAATGTGCTGTTCTACAGAGAACAAAGCCTGGGATGATTCATTTTCCTGATTCCGGTGGTGAATGATTGCTGATGCCTGTCACTCATACATGGCTGTCAGCAACTCTGCAGGAATTCTCATATAGATGCTTGTCTTGAACACATAAATCCCATGCAAAATTATGCATATATGTAAACATTTACAAATATCTCATTTTTTTGAGGGGTTTATTCTACATGTTTTAGGTTAGTTTTTACAGAAATGGAATAAAATGGAATATATTATTCTGCAACATGCTTTTTCCACTGAACAATATCTTGGATTTCTTTACCACGTTGGCCCACATCGAGTTTCTTTTTAATTGCTGCGAAGGATCCATTGTGTGAATACACCATGTTTGCTTCTTTTTGTCAAGCACTCCTCCATTGATGGATATTTACTTTGCCTCTCTAGGGTTTCACTATTCTAAAAATCATTGCAATAAACTCATATTTTTGTCTACATATTTGGCAGTTTATCTAATATAGATATCTAGGAAAGCTAAACTGTTGGGTTTAGGAAAATGCAAATTGTACGTTTTGAAAAATTTTTGTCAAATTGTCCATCAGTGTGGTAGTACCAGAGGGAATACTTGTTTCCCCCATTCTTACTGATCTTCATTGCTTTTCCTTGCTAGCCAGATTGAGCACTATTACACATGTTTTTTGATCATGCATTTTATTTCATGAATTGCCTATTTATACCCTTTGCTCATTTTTCAGTTAGGATGATTTTTTAAAAATGAATTTGTAAGAGCATCAAAATAAAAAAAAAATCCATGTACTCATTACCTGGCTTCAACATATCTACTCATGACCAACATATTCTCCCACCTACTTCTACCCCAGGCAAGGATTATTTTGAAGCAAATCCCCATTACATTGTTTCATTTGTTAATATTTTACTAAGTAAATGTAAAAGACTAAAACTCTTTAAAATAGCTACAATTTTATCATCACTTAGAAAGATAATTATCTTAATATCAATATTCAGTAATTATATTTTCTCCATTAGCGCTTACATTTTAAAAAATAATTGCCTTAATAGCATCAAATATTCAGCCAGTGTTTACATTTTTTCCACTGCCTCATAAATCTTTTTAAAAATTTTATTTGAATCAAGACTGAAATAAGGATCAAACATTTTATTTATTTTTTATTGTTATGTAACAATTGTACATATTCATAGGCTACATGTGACATTTTGATACATGCATACAATATGTAATGATAAAATCGGGTTATTTAGAATATCCATGACCTCAAATATATATATATATATATATATATTTTTTTTTTTTTTTTGAGATGGAGTTTTGCTCTTGTTACCCAGGCTGGAGTGCAATGGCGCGATCTCGGCTCACTGCAACCTCCGCCTCTTGGGTTCAGGCAATTCTCCTGCCTCAGCCTCCTGAGTAGCTGGGATTACAGGCACACGCCACCATGCCCAGCTAATTTTTTGTATTTTTAGTAGAGACGGGGTTTCACCATGTTGACCACGATGGTCTCAATCTCTTGACCTCGTGATCCACCCGCCTCGGCCTCCCAAAGTGCTGGGATAACAGGCGTGAGCCACCGTGGCCGGCCATGACCTCAAATATTTATCACTTCTTTGTGTTGGGAACATTGCAAATCTTCTCTTCTAGTTATTCTGAAATATACAATAAGTTATTGTTAACTGCAGTCACCTCGTTGTGATATCAAAAATAGTACTTATTCCTTCTATCTAACTGTATTTGTTTCACCCATTAGCGAACCTCTCTTCATCCCTGCACCCTATAGTCTTTCAAGCCTGATACTCTGTCTACCCTCTACCTCCATAAGAACCACCTGTTTTGCTCCTCGACTGGATTATTTTACTTCACATAATGACTTTCAGCTCCTTCTCTGTGGTTTCAAGTGACAGGATTTTATTCTTGTTTTGTTTTGTTTTTGAGACAGAGTCTCACTCTGTCTTTCAGGCTGGAGGACAACAGCACAATCTTGGCTCACTGCAACTTTTGCCTCCCAGGGTCAAGCAATTCTCCTGCCTTGGCCTCCCGCATAGTTGGGATTACAGGCATGAGCCACTGTGCCTGGCCAGGATCTTACTCTTCTTATGGCTGAATAGTATTCCATTTTATATACATGCCACATTAAAAAAATCCATTCGTCCACTGATGGACACTTAGGTTGATTCCATACTTTGTCTATTGTGAATAGTTCCGCAATAAACATGGGCACACAAACATCTCTTTAATATATTGATTTCCTTTCTTTTGGATATATACTTAGCAATGGATTGCTAAATCATGTTAGATTTATTTTTAGTTCTTTGAGGAACCTTTATGCTGTCTTCTAGAGTGGCTATACTAATTTACATTTCCACCAACAGCATTGAAGAGTTCCCTTTTCTCCTCATTCTCACCAGCATATATGTTTTTTTTTCTTTTTGATAACAGCTATTTTAACTGAAGTGAAATGATATGTCATTGTGGTTTTGATTTGCATTTTCTGATAGTTAGTGATGCTGAGCATTTTTCATATACCTGTTTGCCATTTGTATGTTTTTTTGAGAAGTATCTATATAGATCATTCACCTATTAAAAAAATATATATATTTGCTATTAAGTTGTTGGAGCTCCTTATATATTCTGGTTATTAACCCCTTGTCAAATGAATAGTTTGCACACATTTTCTCTCATTCTGTAGGTTGTATCTTCATTCCAAGGTGGTTTCCTTGCTCTGCAAAAGCTTTTTAGCTTGATGTAATCCCATTTGTCTATTTTTCCTTTGGTTGCTTCTGCTTTTGAGATCTTACCCAAAAAAATCTTTGGCCAGAACAATGTCCTATAGCGTTTCCTCAATGTTTTCTTCTAGCAGTTTCTTAGTTTCAAGTCTTACAGCTAAATCTTTAATCCATTTTGATTTGAATTTTGTCTGGTGAGGGATTGAGGTCTAGGTTCATGTTTCGGCTTATGGATAACCAGTTTTCCCAGTACCATTCACTGAAGTGGTTGTTCATTCCCCAGTGAAGGTTTGGTGCCTTGTTGAAAGTCAGTTGGCTGTACATATGTGGATTTATTCCTGGGTTCTGTATTCTGTCCCAGTTGTCCATGTGTCTATCTTCATGCCAGTACTATGCTGTTTTGGTTCTGCAGTATGCTTTAAATTCAGGTAGTGTGATGCCTTTAGCAAGGTCCATACATGATTTTAATGGGTGCCTTTTAAGTCTCTGATTTTATAGATTCTTTCCCTCATTTGTTGAATAATTCTGGTTGTTTTCCCTATGGAGTTTCCTACAGGTTGGACTTTGCTGATTATACTCAGAATATCATTCAGCATGTTTCCACGCCCTGTGTATTTCTTGCATACTTTTAGTTAGATCTAAGGCTTGATCAGACTCAGGGCTGATGTCTTGACAACAATACTCGAAAGATTGAAAGATTGTGTTGTATATTTCCAAGAAGGCCACATAGTTCTGCTGTCTCCTTGTGAAGTTAGCAGCCATTCGTGGTTGTGTTGTTGTGTTCTGTTCTCCCCAAAAACAGAAGCCATTCATTAATTCAAATACTGAAAATTAAAAAAAAGAACAATTAAAATAAGTGATATGATTTAGCTGTGTCCCCACCCAAAATCTCATCACAAATTGTAATC
This sequence comes from Callithrix jacchus, assembly GCF_049354715.1. Lineage (NCBI taxonomy): Eukaryota > Metazoa > Chordata > Mammalia > Primates > Cebidae > Callithrix > Callithrix jacchus. The sequence continues at coordinate 35,004,551 of NC_133518.1, forward strand.
CGCATCATCCTCACATGTAAAGGAAATGATGTGGAGGTAATTGGACCCTGAGGGTGGTTTCCCCCATGCTGTTCTTGTGATAGTGAGTAAGTTCTCTTGAGATCTGATGGTTTTATAAGCATCTGGCATTTCCCTGCTTGCACTTACTCTGTCCTGCCACCCGGAGAAGAAGGTGCCTGATTCTTTTGCCTTCCACTGTGATTGTAAGCATCCTGAGGCCTCCCCAGCAATGCAGAACTGTGAGTCAGTTAAACCTCTTTCCTTTATAAATGACCCAGTCTCATGTATGTCTTTATTAGCAGCATGAGAACGGACTAATACAATAAGATGCGAGAGTACCTATGAAGACCATAAAGAGACTTCTAAAGAGTACCCTATGTCTGAGGGAGAGTACTCAAGGAAAAACAAACCTGGAAGGGGTGGGCTCTTCCCCAATACTGTGGTTCCGACATTGTTGGAGAAGACGAGCTTGTGGCCCTCTAGATAGCAGTTAAGTTCACTGGGCTGTCCAGCCAGAGCCAGTCCACAGTGCCAGGCCAGCAGGAAAGAACCCAGTGGGTGCAGCTGTGTTGAGTCTGGTAGGTGAGTCCTCATGTGTGCAATGGGTAGAGGGTCTGGTGTGCAATGCTCATGTTGGGTGGGCCCAGGGAAACAACATCCTGGGGTGCAGGCCAGCTGCTGCTGGAAAGCAGCGCCCAGGAGGAGTTGAGACTCCACTGTGGATGTTAATCCACATCACAAGGACTGAGGCAAGGTTCACTGGGCCCAGACTGGGGCTCCAAGGTCACTGAGGGACTGTACATTCTGGGTATGTGGCTGGGTTAGAGCACTATTGGGTGACTCACACATGTACTATTGACAGACCATGCAGCTGGAGCAAGAAAAAACAAAGGTCAATACCCTGGAACCAGGAAGAAAAGCCCCAGTCCTCCTGCAAGTGTCCCTCCGGCGCCCTCTACTGACAAAGCTTCACATGGATCTCATTGTAAAGGAGAAATGCTTGAAGAGTCCAGTCCATTATCACAGAGCAGGTACTGAAGCGTGGATGTGGGGCTGAGAGGCAATAAATTAATAACTGGCATAATGATCAGTGGTTAGATTCATTATTCATTATGGGTTGCAAAATGGTGATACTCTAATTTTATCCATCTTCCTACATTGGCTTGGAGGACTTCTAGAGGGATAAATTTCCCACATTCTGTCTTTGGTGGCTCCAAGGCAAAATATGTACAAAACTTGGCTCCCACCCCACTGCCCTCTTCTTATGTAGTTTAGATCCTTAGGGTCGCAGTACTTTAAAATCTATCTTATATTTAATTCCAGGTTTGTTCTGAACTCTACTTCTGACCTCTTGGTATCTCCTCTTCCCTCTGGTCCAATGCCTAACTTCAGGTCGAAGCTGTTTTCTTACCACCTCCTGCATCTTGACTGCCCATAAATGCCCTGAAGAGGATGCATGGAAAGGGGAACTTCTCATTCACATCTCATGCTTGAGATGCGTGTCATTGTCTGGATTTTACAAATGGGGAACCCAACTAAGGCTTAGAGATGTGAAGCAAGGAATGAAGGGCTGGGATTAGAGCCTGAGGCTGCTCACCTGTGAATTGTGAAAGTTGGAGGCCCAGGAGAACATGCTACCCTTTGCAGATTCCTCTTCGGGTAACATCAAACTCACATGCCTCCTGGATTCTCAGCAGTTCTCTGGGGTTTCCCCCCTGGATTTCCGGGTCATTAGAAAAGTTCTTCACATTGTCTCCTCCTAGTATCACCATTGAAAACTCCCATCTCTTACAGAATCACTTCCTCCAGTATCCAATCCAAGTCTTTATTTTCAGGCCTGAATTTGTTCTCAAACAGTTTCCCATGCTATTTAATGGCATTTACCTCCTCACGACTTAATTGCAGTTTATTTTCTCTGGTCTCAGATTATTGGGACAGACACCTAAATCCTCTCTAGTTTTGAAGATACTGTTTTTACCTCCTCCGCCATCCACTCTCCTGCACTCTCCCTACACAGAGAAGGAAATGAGGGCAGAGATAAGAACTTCTCTTCCCAGAGGCAGGTATGCTACTGAGGGGTGGGGTGAAAAGAAGGAAATAAACAGCTGCCAGACCCGCACGGACACTGAAATGCTCTTTATTCTCCACTTCAGAAAACCGTTAGCTGACGGTGAGGTCCTGATCATTCCAGCTGTGTAGAGACAGCTACAAATCACAGTGAAACCTGCATTCTCTTTTCTGCCTTCTCCAGTTCATCCTTCCTCCTTCAACAACTCACCTGCTACTTTTCCTTTTCTCTCAAGTCATTGCCTCCACCCCACAGTTATGACTCCTGCCTCCTGTCCATCCTGAGCTCCTTCCCTCCATTCCTTCCTCTTGGTCCACGGCCCCTCTTTTCCTCTCTTTCCTTCCTCTTACCCAAGCTTCACTGGCGAAATCAAACAACATAACAAAAGAATGGGGAATAAGCAAACAGCTGCTTACCCTTGCTTGGAAGTGCCGGGAAGCAGCTTCCTTCACCTCCATTGATTCCGAGTCTCTGTGCTTCAGAGTGTTTGGCCCTCGTTCAAGGCTACAGTGGCCATGGACTCATTGTGTTGAGAACGTAAATTCAGGCAGTTTCTTTTTTTAGATGCAATTGTGTTTCTGGAAAAGGCTGCACATCACATAATAGGAAATCCTGAGAGTGTGAAGACTGTTTCCTGCCAGTTGAAGCATTGTTGTCTTTGGTAAGGTGGTGGGGCAGAGAGGGAGGAGCTGGCTGTGCCGGGGAGATGAGGAGTGAAACTGCAGAGTCAGGGAAAGTGGAGATTGTCAGGGAAGGTGATAGAAACTATAAATGAAAGCAAAAAGATGTAGAACCCTACCAAAGGATGAAACCAGTCAAGAAAAACAAAAAGAAATTCTGATTACTTTGAGAAAATATCTGTCAAAATGCGATCAGCTAGGGGAAGACAGTATCAGCTCAGTATGGGCTGTCTGTTATAAAAAATGGTCCATGAATAAGTAGGTATCTTATGGATCCTGCTAGGGGATGGTAATGATGACCAGTCAGTGGTGATGACAATAATGGCGATAGTGATAACTGTATTGGAGAAAACCACAGCTTCATTCAATTAAAATAGAAATGCTGTCTGCTGTAGGATCTTCAGGCCTGAGAAACTGGAGGCTCTTTGGGGCCTCTGTGGATAGTTCTGGAGCAGGACCCCCATCCTTTAAGTGCATATGAATTTCCTGGGATCTTGTTAAAATGCAGGCTCTGATTCAGAAGCAGAATGAGCCCAAGATTCTGCATTTCTAACAAACTCCCAAGTGAGTTCTGCCAGCCGTTTAATAGATATATCCTCTTTATGCACTCAGGGACTAAGGCCTCTTTTCCCTATTTCGCATTCAATGACTTCATGTTGGCCACCTGAAATTGGCTAGTGCTGTATGTGAAAATCAGGGCTTTTTTCTCCCCCCTACTTTTTTTTTTTTTTTTCTCTTTCTTTTTAGAGAGCTGGTTTACTAGTATATCATTGGACTGGGAGAATGATCACTGGGTAGGTCAGGGACCCGTCAGGCCCATTTTGGGACTGATGTGGGCCATTTATCACAAGGTTTTGTATGTTCCATTCTATCGGGGGCCATGGTGGTGCTTGGGTCAACTGTCATTAGTGCCCACTCAGATTCTATGTCTAATAATCCTTCGAAGATCTAGGTGTTCTCCTTTCTCCAGTGGGGAATTACTCAGGTAAATGGCTAAGGGAGTCTCTGGGGAAGACTGCGGGAAGAGCTACCACAGATACTTCCTGTGGTGTTTGCAGTACCCTCCTCAAAGGGAACGGGCCTCCCCTTCAGTCAATGAGTCCTGGATCTTAGAACTGACTCACGTGCAGACACCGGGTGAGGGATTGTGATTTTTTTATTGTAGCAGCTGACACCAGCCTTCTGCCCACTTGCTCTTGATCTTTTTGGTAACATAAGTCAAGCCAGGCCCTCATTGGCTGCCCGTGATGTCCCCCGGAGCCACACCAAGGTTTATCAGCCACCCCCAGAGGTCCCTGCAGGTCATGGCTCAGGGTTGTCTTTCTTCTGTGCTTCCCATTATGACAATGACTTCCACCTTGCTTCTGATGGTTCAGTGCCTCCATCTGGCCTTTGGCATTCCAGCGTGGTATCATTCCCATTGACTCTGAAGCCCAATCTAAGGCAGCATCTCCTGCAAAAGAGCCACTGCAGAGCTTCTCAGGGACACTGATGCCTCCCTAACTACTGGACTCCTTGTTACTTTAGCAAAGTGAGAATGCTGGTTGCTTTCACCAGGATATTGATCCCCAGTCAATAAACTCTTCCTTGTCCAGCCTTGTTTTGTGTCCCTGCCCACCCTGCCTCAACACTGCGAAGATCCATTCCCATTTGTGTTCTCCCAGTTCCTGCCAGTGCTTATTAGCCAGGTCCTGTGGCTTTCCTCCCTTGCAGGGATGCTGCTTCCCTGCCTGAACCTTACTGACACTTGCCCATAACTGATCTAGCAGCAAAGGGGAGGGGCAGGAGCAGATCTTTGGGACAGCAAACGTTGTCTACGAAGCAAACAGTGCCCTAGGAAGGCACCTGACTCAGGGGAGGTCTTTGTCTAATCATCTCCTCTAGCAATTAAGACAGGCCAACTTCTGTCAGTCCAGTGGTTTCTGGGAATCTGGGGGTTCAGGTTCTCAGGAACATTACCCCGGGCTCCCCATCTTGGATATTGGGGCCCTATTCCTTTCTTATCAAGGGCCTCACTTTGCATAGGAGATATGCCAGGGCTGTGAATTCAATTTCCCTTGTTACCACAACACTGAAAGTCAGGGCCTGGACTTGTTTTCTTAACTGATCTGCCTTCCAGCTGCAGGAGATGAAGGTTTTAAAAATGCTGCCATGGAAGACTTCTGGCTTTCACACTATGCTCTCAGTTGATGGGTGGCTGATCTGAACCTGTCATTTTCTTCTTTTGTGGTTCCAATTACAGCTAAAGACAACTAACCAACTCTACAGACCTTTGCTACCATATTGCTCAAGTGCCAGAGCTATTGCATAAGCTGATGTGTCTACTTCCAGAGGACTCCATCTCCGTTCACTGCAGAGGAGGATCTCAACTGCAAAATGAGTATGACGAGAATCTTACAGAATCTTTCAGAACTCCACTCAACACCAACTATGGGGTCTTGTCACCATTAGACTGGTGAGTGATCCAATTCCACAATCCCATTCCCAGGGTCTGCTTCCCAGGATCACTTCTAGCACCAGCTCTCTGAGGCTGGGTTTCTTTCCAATCAGATCACAATGCAAGGATTTGAGTGCGAGTAGTTGATTTGCAAGGGGACTCAGGAAGCATTAGTAGAGACAGGGAAGGTAGGAAGCCAACAAAGAGCATGTTTTCAGGCAAGTGGGGCTCTGGAGCTTAGACCTGCCAGGGAACTGGGCAGCCTTCCTCAGTTACTCACTGCCCAGAGGGATGAGGAAGTTGGTGTATTCATCCAGCTGCACCTCATCTGTCATTGCTTAAGGGCTGCTTCTGGGGCATTAATTTGCTGGCAGGCCAAAAAGGCCCTCAGCAGAGAAAAATTACATGTTCACGTAAGGAGCCATTGGGGCTCAGAGATGAGTGCCAAAGAGATGTGGGCCTGGCATTGTCAGCCTCCACTGACACCTTGTACCATGGCCTGAGCTAAGGATCATCTTCCCTGAACCCTCAGTGGTAGTCGCTGTGAAAAAAAATCTAGAGCACACCCAGCCCAAATGGGGACAGCACTTGGAAAGTCTCTTAGGGAAAGAGAGACAGGGTAGAGGCCGTGTAATCTTGGCGCTGGAGCTGTTGGGCAAGCGCATTGTTCAGGAAGGAGTTTCAGCTGGAGAGCCAGGAGATGCCCCTGCCTAGGAGGAGTGGCCTACGGGAGTTTAATCCGCAAACTACCTTCTGTGGATTAACACTGTGCTCTCCAGGTAACAATGCCTTATCCCAGTTAAGAAGATTCCTCACCGTGTGACTCTTTGGGTGAGAATTGCAGCCACACGCTGTGGGAGAGTCATTTTGAGGAATGTTTTCTTTGGTAGGGTCCCTCAAATGACATCGAAAATGCTGCATCAGTTTGCATTTGCATGGGATTTTCAGAGCATTTCACATGAATCAGACCAGCTGACCCTCATAACAGCCCAGTGAGGACAGACGAGGGTGGGTATTTTTATCTTCATTTTACAGATGAGAAAATTGGACTCAGAAAGGTTAAGTGTCCTGCTCAAAGGTCACCATGCTGGGTGGTGGAGGAGAGGCTCAGTCTCAGACCTTCTGATACTCTGTCATTCAGCCCTTCTTCCTAGGCCAGCATTGGTCATATGCTCTCTCCCCCACTAACTGTAAAGGTGCACCTTGGTAGCAGGAGCATATCTGGTTTATTCTGGCATCGCCAGTGCTGGTATATTCTGAGTGCTTTGTATCTGTTTGTTAAGCAAATGAATTTTTAAATCCTCCCAGAGGACTTGGGAAGCCGTGAGGCAGCCGCTCTCAACTCTTCTTTCTTGTCTCTCCTCCCAGGTACACTTGCACACAACACACACAAACACAGATACACACGCACTGCACACACACACACACAGTCCTCCCCACGGACACTTTGCCCATCTGTCTCTCACACATTCTCTCTCTCTCTCCCCGCCCCCCCGCCCCCGCCACACCTGAGAATCCAAGGGAACACCTGAGAAATCTAAGGAAAGGCAGCGGTCAGAGGAGCCCTAACATGTATTCCTCATGGGGCCGGCTCCTGGGTTAGAAGGAGAACCGTTACCGACTCCTGGCTGCATTAGGATAGTCCCTCTCGCTGCCGGGATTTGCTCTCCCCAGGCCAGGCTTCGGTTGGAAGAGGCTGCCGTTCAGCGGGTGTGCAGTGACCGCAGAGAGCCACAAGAGGGAGCCAGTGCCGCGGGGAGCCGCCGGCCGCCTAGAGGACCCCGAGGCTCAACTGAACCCACAAAAGGCATCTGGGCGGAGAGCCTGAGTGCACAACCAGAAGGCCTCGGGGAGTGGGACAGACAGACAGCACGAGAAAAACCAGAAATATAAAGTAGAGGGGAGATCAAATTTTAATTACTCAAATTTAATATTAAAAAATAAATGGGTGGAGGACTTTCCTCTTTTACTTTACACTGCTCTGATTTTGGGGGGGGGGCGCACAAGTATATGCTATTTTCATAATTAAGAGTGAATATACATATATTTTAAACAAATTGGAAAAATGAAACAGGGAGCGAGCAAAGCGGTAGGAAAATCTTGACGCTTCCCTGGAGGTCTGGAAACAGGCTGTACGTCCCCAGCCTTGCCTTTGCGATGAGCCCCTGCCCCATCGTTCCTTCTTGCTCCTTCTCTTTTTTTTTTTTTTTTTTTTTTTTTTTTTTTTTTTTTTTTTTTTTTTGAGGCGGAGTTTCACTCTTGTTACCCAGGCTGGAGTGCAATGGCGTGATCTCGGCTCACCGCAACCTCCGCCTCCTGGGTTCAGGCAATTCTTCTGCCTTAGCCTCCTGAGTAGCTGGGATTACAGGCACACGCCACCGTGCCCAGCTAATTTTTTGTATTTTTAGTAGAGGCGGGGGTTCCACCATGTTGACCAGGATGGTCTCGATCTCTTGACCTCGTGATCCACCCGCCTCGGCCTCCCAAAGTGCTGGGATTACAGGCTTGAGCCACCGTGCCCGGCCTTCCCTCTCTTAAGAACCATGCAGGCCTGCTGAGGGTTGAACACACTACCTTTAGCCTGAAATGGAACAGAAATGAATTAATAGAAGGGGGTGTCTATGTTTTGTGATGACTCTTGGCTGACTCCATTAAGATACCACTTTTACTCCTTTATGAATATCAACCCTTAAATGACTGATGCCATTAATGAACCATAAGCTTCATTGTTAGAACTTTATGAGAAACAATAATAAAACTGATTTAGTTGCCTCTTGGAAGCCTCTATTGAGAGAATTTGTTTCGTGTATCCAAGGAGGCACGGTTATAAGCAATGAGAATGTTTTCAATTAAGCATCTTAGGCCTCATAAATCTAATTGACACTTTTCCTACAAACCACAGGAACCAACAGGATTATTATAAGCAATCCCAAAGCATTTGGCTGAGGAAATTTGTCCCCTGAGTCCATTTAGGAAAAAAAAATCATCAATTGTATGTCATGACTCTTTGGGACTCCAAATGTTATTAGCTGTATTAAAATGTGTTTTATTCATCTGAATTTAGCTGTGGGTGATGCAAAGCTCTTCTGGAAATTAAGCCACCCTCAGAGGATGAAGACTCGCCACCTCCATTGGAAGCTTGGGTTCCAGGAGAAGCAGTGAGGAAGAAACAGCAAATGGCCTTGGCGTTAGAGGCTGGAGCTGTCTGTTTGGTGGTAGAAGAGGTTGGACATCCCAGCTGCCTCTTGGATGCCCCCTTAGCTTCCCGGGGAGCAGCTGATGTGGTAAGAATGTCTGGGGCAGCCGGGGAAGTGAAACTTTTACTTAGAAAAGTTACAATCTTGCATATCATAATTACATAGAAAAGGTCACTATTTGTGTAAAAAGCTAGAACTGAAAGACATTTGGAGGCATCTGTAGGGGAGTTGGAGAAAAATTTCACTATATTTTCCTATATACGGGTGACTATTGGATTTGTATGGAACTTACAAAGAAAATCTTCTATCAATTTTAATGAGAAGCTTGAGTTTGCTTCCATGGACATAATTTTTTTGTATCAGTTTTTGCGTTTAAAATGACTCCTTGTAACAATTCCTTAAGACTCTTAAATGATGAGTTCTTCAAAGTTTTCTTGGTAACAATTATTGACTTTGTATCAGAAAGGGATACTAATTTTAAGACCAGCTTTACAACCATTCAAAAAGTTACAACATTTGAAATTGTAACAAAAGAGAATGCAACTTTTCTTCTTGTTTCATCTACAAAGGGAATGTTGACATTTCCTATGGTAAGGGAATGGATTTGGAATCCAATGGAATATTTTCAGGTTAAATATTTCAAAGCAAGGGATTCTAATTTGCAGAAGGAGCATGTACCATCAGAGTGCTTGCCTTGCAGCAAATAGCCAGAAGTCTCCCAGGGACACAAGACAGAGATTAGGAAGCCTAGAGGTTTTCTGTCCCCTCATTCTCTGTTGGTCACACCTTGGGTACTAGGAGCCAGATGCCTCTGGCAGCTGCCTAGATCCTTGATCTAGACAGCTATGAAGCTGCCCAGGTTGAGGGTTGGGGGATACCTCATTCACTGCCTTTAACTCACCAGTGCCCAACAACCAACTCTAGCATGCCCCAGGCTTTTGCGTTTGGAAATCAGGGTGTTGGGGATATGCTAGTAACCTACTGGAAAACCCCATGTGTACTGCTGCATACAGCCCATGTGTACAGCTGCATACAGTCTCTTCTAGTTTGGGCCCAAGGAGTCTTCTTCACTCACACACACTCAACTAGCTCCTCAGGAAGAGGAGCAGAAGGTGATCTCAAGCCACAGCTCCGTAGGTATCAGATGCCCTCTGCTGACTTTGCACCTGAGGCCACACTCTCTTGGAGCTCACTGGGGTTAGCCGCACCTACAGAAAGTAGATGTCATAGGCCAGGTGTGGTGGCTCACATCTGTAATCCCAGCACTTTGGGAGGCTGAGGGGGGAGGATCACTTGAGGTCAGGAGTTCAAGAGCAGCCTGGCCAACATGGTGAAACCCTATCTTTACTAAAAATGCAAAAATCAGCTGGGCCTAGTGGCACTTGCCTGTAATCCTAGCTACCTGGAGGCTGAGGCAGGAGAATTGCTTGAACCCAGGAGATGGAGGCTGCAGTGAGCTGAGATTGTGCCACTGTACTCCAGCCTGGGTGACAGAGACTCCATCCCTAAAAAGAAAAGAAAAGAAAGTAGATGTCTTGGTGTTACTGTTTTAGGGTATCTGTTACTGAGTTGTTACCAGCAACCTCTTTGCTACTGAGAGTGGAGGGTCTAAGAATTGTTCCAGTTGTGGTTGAAACAAGTGTTACTAGAATAAATGTAGTCTCAGCCAACATGGCCACTTTGAAAGGAATGACGCTCATGTGGATTTTAAAGTTCTCACGTTGGAATAACCTGCCTCTTCCCATCCTTACGTGTTCCTTTATATTTGTGGGTAGAGAATTCTGCTGAATTTCAGAAGCACTGGCTTAGTGCCTTGGTGAGTCAGCATAAAATTGGTTTTGTGAGTGGGCTGCTTCCACGTTCAGTCGGCTGTAGCTTCATCCCTCTCATTTGTTTATAACCCCTACCATGTAAATACTACCCCAGAATTTAGCATCTCAACATTAACAGATATTTACTATCTCACAATTTCTCTGGGTCAGGAATCAAGGGTGGCCCAGCTGGGAGTCTCTGACTTAAGACCTCTCAAGAGACTGCAGTCCAGCTGTGGTTGGTGGGGCTGCCATCTCATCTGAAGACTTGACTAAGGGAGGACTGTCTTCTAGGCTCTTTCATGTGGCTGTTGGCAGGAGGTTCCTTGTGGGCTGTTGGATGGGGGACCTCAGGCCCCAGCTGGCTTTGGCTGAAGCCTTCCCTCAGTCCCTTCCCACAGGAGTCTTTCCATGGGGCAGCTTATCACATGGTAGCTGGTTTCCCTCAGAGTGAGCAAGTAAGAGAGAGGAAAAAGTCCCCAAGGTGAAAGCTGCTACATGGGTAACCTAATCTTTTGTGTGATATCTCATTACCTCTCTCATAGTCTGTTTCTTACAAACAGGCCAATAAGTTCAGACCATATTCAAGGGGAGGAGATTTCCCAAGGGCATGAATGCCAGAAGGCAAAGGTCACTGCTAGCCATCACAGAAGCCACCTCTCCGCCTCCCCAGACACCTGCACTTGTTCCCTGTCTCTGAGGTTGCAGCTGGATTTTGAGCTGGTTTCCCCACCACTCTAGGAAAGGAGCATTGTTTGATTCTTGCTAGCATCTCCTTCATAATCGCTCAGTCACTCCTCCATTAAACACATCTACCTTGAGGCCTACTATGCCACATTCCATGCTGGGCACTGGCAAGTCAGCAGAAAAAAAGCACCATCTGTATGCACAGAGTTTATTTCCTTCTGGCCTCTTACCTGGAGCCCTGTGGCTGCTGTAGTCCTCTCAGAGGACAGCCAGTGCCTGGGTGACCCACAGGATTGCCAGGTTAGAAACACTGTGCCTCTGTCTGTGGCCTCCTCCCAAAAGTGCCTCCCTCAAGGGCATGTGCTTCCCCACTCGCCTGACCACTACCCTCTCTTCTGCAGCCAAACCCTACTTCTCCATCCTGAGAGTCTCCAGTTTAGTGCATCCCACTGTCTTCTGAGTGATGACCTGTTCCTCACACGGTGATAACTTGTACAGTGAATGGAGACAGTACAGGAATCACTCACATTATTATTATTATTCTACACACCTGCTCAGGCAGCTACAAAATTAGTCACATGACCACCGCGTCATCCCCATGGGGCTGCATGAATGGGAACATCAATATAAGGGTTATGCTTGTTTTCTTTAACTTAATCTTCACGTTGAAGCTCTTTACCTAAAAGGCCATGTGGTTTCATTATAGAAACCTCAGCTTCTTCTCATCAACCCTGGTTCTTTTCTCTCAAGGCTTCTGTCTTACTGTTGTTAGAGAAGAGACTATTAGGTGACCAGGATAGTTGGGAGCCACTCTGCTGTCCGCAGCTTCCTCACACTGCCTGGCTGTAGCCCACTTTCATTCTCTGTGATGGCAGAGGCACCCCTTTCACCACAGGGTGCTGCAGGCAGGAGGATCTGGGCCAAGCTTTCATATTCCGGCTCCGCGGGGTAGCCTGTCTGTAATGCCACGTGGTAAACTGCACAACAGCTGCTTGGAAGACACTGCTCAAAAGGCAGTGACTGTGTTGACACTGGAGTCCCTCCTTGAGTGTTGGTGGGCTTTGAGGAAGCAAGAGGTCCCTGAAAGGGCTTGTGGAGGCCTGCCCCAACCCCCTGCCATGTCCCTGATCATTTGGCAGAGATCACACAGGCAGCTAAACTTAGCTCAGCCACACCCCTGTCAGCCTTGCTTCCTTGCCACAAGGCAGGTGTTACATGGATGTGGCTAAACTTGCCCTCTCTGTCACCGCTGTCCTGTTGTGTCCCTAACTGCTGAGACTTAGGGTCAGGCCTCCTGGCTCCCTTTTTTTTTTTTTGTGGTACAAGTAAGTGTTTGTGTCCTCCTCTTAGCCTCCATCTGCAGCCTGATGAATAGACAGTGAAGGAAGAATGCTTACTGCTGACCACAAGCCAGGGAGGAGGGGGATTGTGAGAGATGGCCGGGGGCAAAGTGAGACTGTGAATCAGTACAACAGAGGTCTGCAACTCTCTCCTGAGAATGGGGGCACCCAGGAAGCCTTTCTCCCCTGATCTGGCTACAGCTGCCTGCCTCTTTCAGTTCCCCATTCATCCTTTTCTGATTTTTTTTCACCCAGCCCTCCCATCCTTCACCCCCCCACCTCCCCACTCCCCGTCACTGTCATTTCTCCCTGACATCTCCTCCTTGCAGGCTTTGCCTCCTCACCTGTGGAGCTTGTCTGGTCTGGGAGGAAGCATCCTCTCCTAGTGCTGGTCCTCTTCTCTTCCTTCTTTCACACCACATGCTCCTCTTTCCTTGAATTCCTGCCACTCTATTGCAGCTGTGGTTGGGGATGAAGGTCAGTGGCCTCCATGTCTGTGGCAGGCAGGTTAACAGAGCTTCTGTGGATAAGAGTAACAAGCATCTGCAAGCAGAATGTGGATTTTTCTTTAATGGAAGAGGGTCCCTGGCTTTAGGGCAAGGGTAGGTGAGTGTTAGATGCCTTCCCATTTCCTCCTCATCTACCACCGTCTTCTGCATCCAGCCTCCTAGCTCCTACCAAAGGACTGTTTTTCTCCACCTGGATCTTTAAGACTTCCTGACAGGTGTGTGGTTGGGGATTGGAAATGATCAGTTAAGAAACCCCCAGGATATGGAACTCCTGCAATTCAACAACACCTTGGACAAAGCTGCAGCCCTCCTGGAGTCTTGGTTCTTTCACTTGGGATAGGGGACTGTCGGGGCCCAGATCCTGCTGTGACTCAGTGTGACTGTGACTCGGGTGAGTTACTGAGCCCACTCACTTTGTCTTCCTCACCTGCAAAGGGGGGACAATACAACTTGCCCCATTGGGTTTTTGTTAGGGTTAGATTAATTATTTTTGTGTAAAATTCTTAAAATAATGCCAGACATACAGTAATTGCTAAATGAATATTAGCTGTAGAATGGAAGGTGGGGATGGATTAATTTAGAGGCAATAAGCAATATGAAGATTTTTTAAATTAAAAATTTTAAATGCTAAAACATCCAAACCAAAAATTTCCATGTACTCTAGCATTATAATAGCTTTATTCCCCTTAAATCTCTAGATTTTGCAAATTCCAGATGAGTTTATCGAAGCATATTTTCTCTTTTTCTTTTTTGCTGCTCCTGCTGTGCTGGTGTCCTAGGCATTTTTTAAGTTTGCCTAAACAGTAATCCGCGCTGACTTCGGGGAAGATAGATAAAAAATTAATTACCTACCTTAAGAGGTGGCTTTGTTGCTTAAGTAAGATAAACGTATGTGAAAAATTCCTTTTGTAGCATGCAATGTTCCTCAGTCCAGTGAGATTCAATGCCCCTGTTGATAATAGATGTTTGTTTGCAGCTTATGGTGGGCAGGATCCTAATATGGCCCTTCAATCCTAAGATTCTGACCCCACCCCATGTACTTGCCTCGTACAATCCCCTCCTCTTGAGTGTAGGCAGGATCATGAATTTGAGAGGCACAGGACCACTGCCATGATTAGGTTACTCATCAGCTGACTGTGAGTTAATGAAAAAGGACAGGATCCCGAGTGGGTCTGACCTTCATGAGAAAGTGAAGTATTTGATGCTTTCCTCTGGCTGCGACAAAACAAACTGTCATGTTGTGGCAGTGTCTACACAAGGAACACCCCGGAAGGATGTGCAGACAGGCAGCCTGCAGATGCTGAGAGCAGCCCCTGGTGACAGCCAGCAAGGAGTCAGGACCCTCAGTCCTACAACCATAGGGAACTAAATGTTGCCAATCGCCTGAGTAGCTTGGAAGAAGATCTTTTCCTGGTTAATCTCCAGATGAGGACGCAGCCAGTGAACACTCTAACTAATTTAGCCTTGTGAGTCCTGAGCAGAGGACGCAGCTGAAGCTGTGCTGGATGCTAGACCCCAGGAACTGGAGCTAATGAATTTGTGTGGTTTTAAACCACTAAATTTGCAGTGATTTGTTATATATAAGAGAAAATTGATTCTGGGTGTGGTGGTTTATGCCTGTAATCCCAGCACATTGGGAGGCTGAGGTGGGTGGATCACGCAGTCAGAAGTTCGACACCAGCTGGCCAACATGGTGAAACCCTGTCTCTAATAAAGATACAAAATTAGCCAGGCATGGTGGCACACATCTGTAGTCCCAGCTACTTGGGAGGCTGTGGTAGGAGAATTGCTTGAATGAACCTGGAGTTGGATGTTGCAGTGAGCCAAGATCACACCACTGCACTCCAGCCTGGAGACAGAGTGAGACTCCATCTAAAAAAAAAAAAAGAAAAGAAAAGAAAAGAAAATTGATACCCTCTTTTCTATCTTAAGACAAAATTCAAGATTAAGTTTGCTTAATCAGTAATTCAGTTCCTGGTGTGGATTATTCTGGAAGATTTGCAACATATTTGAGCTCTGTGCGGGTTCCCATTCATCATGAATCACCTCTGTTCCCTTACTTCCACACTTGTAAGTAGTTTGTAGCTACTTACAAGGGAGCATTTCTGCTTTAGTCTACTTCTACTCATACTTTAAAAATACCAGTGTGATATCTTAACTATAGTATAAGAAGTAAAAGGGAAGTCATTTCTGAAATATATATATATATATTTCAACATGTAAGTGCCCAGGCACAATCATACTGGAAGACCTGAAGGAGTAAGATGTTTGTAGTTGCACGCTGAATCAGAGGGAGGGTCAGAGGTACACAAGCCAACTGACTCAAGATCTCAAACTCACTGTGTGATTTTCCCAATATAGTGCACAACCCCTGGTGAAATTCTGTGCAAAATAAAGTACAACCTTTTGTGCATTTACATGCTAGTTATATTTCAAAAAATGTCAGTTAAAACCTAGCAAAAACTATTCTGTGCTCAAACTGGGTTTTGTGTACGTAGGAAGGCCTGTCATTCACATGGACATCTAGAGTGACATTCACAAGTGTCCACAATGCAGAAAAATTCTTGTTTGCAACAGGAGCCCATCTACTAAGGGCCAGGAACCCCCCTTTCCTGGAATGATAAAATTCAAAGTTCTCCCCCAAATTTCCAAAATGACCCCCAGCGAATGATGCTGCTGGCCAGATGCAGTGTGACATTCAGGTGCTGTTATGACTGTGGTGCCCTCCTCCCTGCCTGCCCTCCTCGAATGCTCTCCTAGATTGATCTTTGGGGTTGTTACACTGAGAACAGATTAAACTGTTAAACATTTAAAATGCTTCCATTGCAGGTTTTTGGCTTGTTTAGTAAGATGACAATATTATAATGAAATTAAAGATACAAAAACCACTAAGTGGTGATGGCAAAGGAACAATCCACCACAGAGGGTCCCCTTGCCTGGTGCCATGGGCAGCTTCCCAGCAGAGACAGTGTGAAGGCAACGCTGTGAGGTTGCACGTGTACAACCAAAGTTCTGGAAGCAGGAGGAAGCCCCTGATCATGGATTTTCATAGCTACCAGTATTGTTAGTGACAAGGTGAATCTAGTGGTTTAGATGATGTGGCTGGGCACAGTGGCTCACGCGAGTAATCCCAGCACTTTGGGAGGCCAAGGTAGATGACCTGAGGTCAGGAGTTTGAGACCAGCCTGTCCAACATGGTCTGAAACCCCATCTCTACTAAAAATATAAAAATTAGCCGGGCATGGTGGTGCATGCCTGTAGTCCCAGCTACTGGGGAAGCTGAGGCAGGAGAATTGCTTGAACCTGGGAGGCGGAGATTGCAGTGAGCTAAAATCGTGCCACTGCACTCCAGCCTGGGCAACAAGAGTGAGATTCCATCTCAAAAAAAAAAAAATAATAATAATAATAATGAGAAGATGTGAGACTTCAATGATGCTGATTTCTTCTGCTGCCCTGCAGGTGAAATGGTGAGGTGCAGTGTGCTTCTCAGAAAGCGAGAGGCCACTGCTACCCAAAATGAGGGCTCAGAAGTGAGACTGCTCCCACTTGCTCTAGGTGGGAGGACCTTGCCCACCCTGACCTGAGGGGGCCTGAACAGCAGGGAAGAAAGATCCTTGGGTCCAGCCTGGGCCTCTCAAAACAGTACCAACTAGATTCTATTGGGAGAGACTCTAGAAGGAGAATGCTCAGGAATTAACCTGCTTCCAGAGGCTCCAATCACAGCAAAACCTCCGGAGGGTTTTCCTCCCGGGAATCCCAGCTTCCTACAGGCCGCTGCAGGGAAGCTGAGAATAGAACAGCTCACCAGCAAATGCAGAGGCTTCCTCAGTACACAGGGCCTCAGAATCATGAATTGGTTTTTAACTATGTGTTAGAAGAAAACTGAGCAGGAAGCCTCCCTGATTCCCCAGAAGCAGCAGAATGAATTCATTCCCAAGTTGTGCTTCCCTCCAGGACAGAGAACCTCTGAGCTTCTGTTAATGTGGATTCTGGATCTCAGTGTGAGTTCCTCAGTGTGAATTCCTGCCTGAGAGAATCTGGGGGGCTAATGTAGCTTCTGAGCTCAGTTTCTGATGTGGATTGTTCTGGGAGGTTTACAATATGTAAGAGCTCTGTGCTGGTTCCCATTTGTCATGGATCACCTCTGCTTCCTTGCTTCCAGACTCTTGTGTAGCTACCTACAAGAGCACACTTCTGCTTTAAGCCAGAAATGGGAAGTGCCCTATTTCATTAAGTTCACTGGGCAGACACAGACAACTGTCATAGCATCTCTCTGTCCAGAAAGCAAGAAGAGTCGTGTGTTGAAACTTCACTGGCAGTACTTGCATGGTCCAGCAGCAATCCTTCCCCAGCAGATGGGGATATCACAGTGATCTCTCTGCCCCCATTCACACCACCGAGGAAAGAGCAACTCTAAATGTGAACTAGAGTAAGACTAGGAGTTTCAGCTTTAGGGCTGATACAATGATCTAAAAATATTTGGTTCTGTCTCCCTCCTAGAGCCACGACTTGTACTCAGGGCTATTATGTTCCTCAATTCCAAAATACACATCAAAACATTTCAACATCTTTAAAATTGAGATTTTTTTGTACATCTCTTAATATAACAATGTTGGGCAGCATCCTTTTTTCTTTCATAGCATACAAAATAATGGTGTGTCATATATTAACAGTAGCATGGATTCAATGAGGTACGACAAACAGGCAAGGTGGCCATGGAGAGGACCTTTCCTGAAATTTAAATGAGTGGGAATTGCACTGCGAAGAAATCTTAGGTTGCACATTTTGATAGGGTTGTCAGAGCTACAAATGATAGAAATAGGAAAATGTTTCCAGAGTGCCAAAGGCTTCTGTCTTAATCAACTTAGCTACTACTAAAAAATACCATAGAATGGGTGGCTTAAACAACAGACATTGATTTCTCACAGTTCTGGAGACTGGGAAGTCCAGGATCAAGGTACAAGCAGATTTAGCTCTTAGTGAGGGCTCCTTTCCTGACTTGTAAACGACCACCTTCTTCCTGTATCCTCACAGGGCAGCAAGAGAAAGGAAGTAAGTTCTTTGGTCTCTTAGTGGGCACACATCAGGACATTTTCTAAAATGCAATTCATTTTGCTGCCCATTATTCTCTTATAAGGGCACTAATCACATCATGGGGGCCCCACTCTCATGGCCCTTCTAAACCTAATTATCTCTCTAATGGCCCATCTCCAACGTATGAATTTTGGAGGAACACAGTTCCATCTACAGCAGACACCATTACAAGTGAGATGGTCCCTCATTTGAATGGCGGTTTTTCTGTCAATTGTGGTTGGACATAGTGTATGCAATGGAGTGACTCATGTCTGTGTTCATCTACTGAGGGTCATTTTTGATATGCCGCAAAACACATAACCTTGGCCCTTTTCTAGTCAATACTTTTCAAGTGATTTAAATTAAGACCTTTTATTCTAACCTCCTTTTTTTTTTTTTTTTAAAGATTTTTTTTTTTTTTCTCTTGTTGCTCAGGCTGGAGTGCAGTGGCACGACCTTGGCTTACCACAACCTCAGTCTCCTGGATTCAAGCGATTCTCCTACCTCCGCTTCCGGAGTAGCTGGGATTACAGGCATGTGCCACCATGCCCAGCTTTTAACACAGGTACCATAAGACTGCTTATCTAACTATTTATGGCTTCAAAGCATGAAGGAAAAAATGTATGTCCTATGTGGAAAATAATTCCCACGGAATGAAATCAAGGTGGTACTTAAGGAAAGAAAGGAAGTTTTCATTTTGGTTCAAAGAATCCATGTTATATGTGTAGGGTGGTGGAGAAGGCTCAGGGTCATTCCTTGTTGGGGAAGGTTGTGTTCAGTATCAAGTGTGATGCAGAACAAGAATGCAATAGTCATGAAAATGGGCAGCAAAATGGATGGCATTTTAGAAAGCGTCCTGATCTTAAAATGTAGTGGCTTTGCTGGACTGTGGACAGAGATGAACATAAGGCAGAGTTCCTAACCTTTGGCACTAATGACAGTTCGCAGATAATTCTTCATTGTGGGAGCTGTCCTGTACCTCCTAGGATCCCTGGCTTCTGTCCACTAGGAGACTTACCCTCCCCACAATTCAAGTTGTGACCATCAAGGATGCCTCCAGACGTCACCTAATGGCCTCTGGGAGGCAAAGTCACTGCCCCGCAGCCCTGCCACCCCAACCATTGATATAAAGTATTCTATTCAGTTTTTATTATCACATTTTAAGAAGGTAACAATGAAGCTAGAAAAATATTCCGTGAAAAGGGCCATGATTACATTAAAGCATATATTGAACATGTACAACATGCAAAGCACATGTTATTAAGTAGAATTTAAAAGCAAGGTCCTTGGACCTCAAGTGTCTATTAAATGCTTCTCTTTCAACACGGGGTTCCATAATAATCTTCAATTGTTTGAAGAGCTCTTGATTGAAGATGGACTAGACCAAGTGTACAGAAGTTACAGGAGATAGATTTTATGATACAAATGCAAGAGCTTTTCCTTTAGTTGCTTTTCTTTTTTTAAATAAATACTATTACATTAGTGTGCTAAGTAAAAAGAGCTCCTCCCTTTTTCCCAAACTCATTCACCAGGGGCAACCACAGGTTGTGGTTTTAGGAGGTTTTCCAGACCCATTCAGGCAAAATAGATTAATGTTGAAATGGCGGTGAATGTCCTTCCTCCCCCGGCTTCTTAAGTGTCTACTGAACCAGCGAGCTGCTTGCTTCCCTCTGCGTCTCCCCTTTCCCACATCCCACTTTGTGGAGAGTCTTTCTGCCACACTGATTCCAAGACTCAATTTTTTTATTGTGAAAATTTTCTGACTTCCACAAAAATGGAGAGAATAATTAAAAACAAAATTCATACAACTTCTCACTATCTAGATTTAATAATTGTCAATATTTTGCCACATGTATTTTATTTATCCTTTTTATTCTCCAAAAGTATTTGAAAACAGATCCAAAACGTCACGTTATTTCACATTGACATACTTCAGTGTTTCTCAGAAACATATGTAACTCTTAGGCTTGCACTTAAAAATCAGAGATGGAAAATGGAGGATGGAGCTGAAGAAACTGGAGGAGGAGGAGCAGGAAGGGAATGGGGAGGAGGCTGGGAAGGGGAGCAGAGAAGGAGTTGTCAACATCTGCATGGTCAGCAGCTGGGAGAGAACAACTCAGAGCTGCTGGGTTGGGGATGAGGGGAGGGTGTGAGCTCAGCTAGCTGAGAGGCTGGGGGACTCTGAGGTTCATTAAAATGGAGAGAAGAGACAATGGGATATTAGAAAGATTACTCAGAATTATATTTGATCACCCTTAAGTTCTTTCAAAAGACTCAAAGACTGAATTTTAAAACTCTAATTTAAAAAGTATTGGAATGTTGAAAATATGACCCCACTCTGAGTTTAAACCATGTGGGACTTGGCTTCAATAGACTGCATGCACATTAAATGTGTTAGTTTATCTTATGAAGAAAATTAAATGTGCTAGTTTATCTTACGAAGAAAATGGAATCTGCAGTTTGCACTCAGTATTGCAAACATCTTAGAAAAAGTGTTTTTATACAGATCTCCTTACAGTGGTCCAAGCTCCATTCTAAGTGAAATTTCTATTTGGTTTAAATTCACAGCAATCTTATGATATAGGTTATTATTATCCCCCTTTTATAGACAGGGAAACTATGGCTTAGAGAGGTTTCAATATCTTATCCAAGGTCACTGCTTTTGGAGGCACAGCCAGCTTTTAAACCCAAGTCCATCTCATGGTAAAGTATGGCTCTCAACCACTCTGCCACAGGAACTTACCATTGGCACGATGCCCATCTGACACTGGCAGGGAGGGTCCCATGGTTCTGTACTGCTGGAAATGCCACATTCCCTTCTTGGGGTTTCACAGGGGTTTCTGTCTATAAATTCCTATAAAAATGCAGACTCTCCTTGGGAGGGTAAAACCAGCAGTGAACTCATTGCTTATGAATGTGATGAGCTGGAGGGGAATGAAGTGATTAGAAGTAGGAACTCAGGCAAACTTGATCTCAGATCCTGCCCCTCCCCTTATAAGCTCTGGGACCTTGGGCAAATGGCCAATTCTCATACATTATTCCCAGGGTTGGAGGCAGGTCAGGATGGGGGAAGATGGAATTGTTTATAAGTACTAAGAGGAGAGCACACTCTTCTTAGAACTACAGAAAAGCAGCAGTGTCCACAGTAAGTTTCACCAGTGGGGCTGCTGGTGTTGGCCTTTTGTTCTCCTTATATTGGAGGCTTTGAGGACCTTCTTCAGTTTGTGTCCAATAAAGGCTAAGTCATGGTTCCTGAAGAATGTCCCTTCTATTGATGTCACTTTTGGGGCTTAATTTTGCACCACTGTTGAACACAGCCAGGGCCTCTGCAGTGCACAATGGGGACCAGCTGTAGAGGTGGTACTGTCAGTGCTGGAGCTGGGACTAGTGCTGGGCAAGCTGGGATGCATCAGTCATGTTTCTTGCACAGTCCTGGGGTGATCATCACAAAGTTGCCTATGTCAATGGGACACAGTTTGTGCAACTACATACCAGTCCTGAAAAGAGTCATTTAGAAAAAATCCTTGTGGTTGAGATTGAAATTATTACAGTTCGTATCCTTGGTGATTAACTCCAAGTGCCTCCACTAACCAGAAAAGGCTAGAGAAATAAATAACAATGTTATTTAGTCTCTATTTGGAGAAAAGTTTAACCTTTGTTGTCTCTAAAATAAATAACAAAATGATTTGATCTTCATTTGGAGAATGAGGCTACTTTCTCCCCCTCAACCTTTTATTCCCTCCATATTTTCACCCGTAAGGAAAAGGTGAAATAATAAAAAAACTACATATCCTCCACCTAGTTTTCAACGATTGTTCACATATTGCTATATTTGCATTGTCTCACTCCTTCCCCATCTATGTTATATTTGTTCACTCTCTCCTTCTCTCCCTAGGTATGCAAATGTGCCACATTCAAGTTCTTTCTATATTCTTGAAAATCTTTATATTTATTCTTGTTGATTTGAAAGTTGCAGACATGACACTTCACCCCTAAATGCTTACACACACCTCTTAAGAGGAATAAGGGCATTCAATCAAATGCCATAATTGTACTTAAGAAAATTAACAATTTCATAGTTATCTAACATTATTTTTTCCAGTTGTACCCAAGTAAATGCTTTTATAGAAAAAAAAGTCACATTGTTGTCACTCAATAATGGATTTACTTTTTGCCTATTCCCTTTTAGTCTTATTCTTTTTCAATGCTGCTTCCTGAAATATACCCAAAACAACTTGTTGATAAAGCTTGAGTTTGTTGCTTACTATGGTAAAAGAGAATGCTACCTTGGCCAGCCATGGTGGCTCACACCTGTAATCCCAGCACTTTGGGAGGCCAAGGCAGGTGGATCGCTTGAGGCCAGAAGATTGAAACCAGCCTGGCCAATATGGTAACCCTATCTCTACTAAAAATTAACAAATCAGCCGGGTGTGATGGCATGCACCTGTAATTCTAGCTTCTCAGAAGGCTGAGCCACAAGAGTCACTTGATCCCAGGAGGCAGAGGTTACAGTGAGCCAGGATTGCATCACTGCACTCCAGCCTGGGCAGTAGAGCAAGACTCTGTCTCAAAAAACAAAAACAAACAAAGAGGATGCTGCCTTGACAGAGGCTGCTGGTGTCTCAGACTAGGAAGGGCACTTGGGACATTTATTGAGATATTTGAAGTTTGGTTTAAGGTAGGTCTTTCAATGTGTGGTGAGGGATTAGAGCAAAATTAGTTTGTAATCTGTATGTCCTGTATGAATACACCATGCTCAGTAGCCTTAGGATGAAAAGTATTGTTTCTTTAGGTGTTGGCAGTAACTCAAGGAGTTGACCTAGGCCTGGCATGCCACTGGTCACGTAGATCTGCCCTCCCTCCTTCTAGAGAGAGAAAAAAGTCTTTCTCTTTTGACTCTATCCAGGGTGGAAGTGGAAGAGGAGGAGGAGGAGGTGCGGGGGTGGAGAAGGAGGAGGAGGAGGACCGTGACTAATACATCACAAGCCTCCTGGGTCACATCCACCAGCACTGAACTAAGAAGCTGCAGATGGTATAGAAACTGTGTTGTCTCCCTTTGGTTCTTTAAAGAGTGTTTCATATGCACAGCATATGATACAGCCACTGCTCACAATATTCATGGGAATATCTGGTAGAGTTTGTAACAAGATATGTGGAACTGTGTTAAGGATTGGCTGTGAGGAACTGGCACCCATTGGTGTCATTTAGAACTTCATCTGGCTGCTACTAATCAAAACCCTAGTGGCCCCAGTGAATTAGAAGTAGTCTGTTTTTCTGCACTTAATATAACATGTGGAAGATGACAGTCTTTTGTTCACTGGAAAGCTTCTTCTTATTGCCAAGGGCCTAGCTCCTTTTGTTTCTCTGCTCCATTATCCTTAGCACTGGCTTCACTCCTCATGGTTGCCATATGATCACGAGTGGCTGCTGGAACTCCAGCAATCACATTTGCTATCCACGCAATGAGAATGAAAGAGAAAGAACAAAACAGCATGCCGTCTGAGTCTACCCTCTTTAAGAAACTTATTGGAAATTCCGGTGACTTCCAATTTTGTGATCTTTTTACCTGCTCTGAATAAAACTGGGTTTCAACTAGTCAGGAAGAAGGGGAGAATAAAGATTGGAGAAACCACTGATAGCAGTTGCCAAATCATTCAAGCCAGTTTATGTCAAAAGGGAAGGCTACATGGGAGCCCCAGAAAAGCAGGACAAGAAGTACGGTCATGCCTCATTGGAAGCAAGAACCAGGAACTAGAAGCTATTTGAAACCCAGGTGGCCACTCTGGGGTGTCTCTTTCTTGGGCTGCGTGGTTTCCCTTCCATTCTTCACTCAGCACACTCACCTCCTACTTGTCTTTCTCTCCATCTGACTCTTTCCTTCTCTTTACACAAGGTAAAAAATGGTCACTTTCCATCCAAAATTCATATATTCTCTGCTCAAGGAAACTGGTGTATAAAGGGTTTCTCTGAATTCTGACTCCCCAACCTTCCAGTAGGGAGAATCTGATTACCTTGCACTGGTGAGGAGTTAACCCTGGTCTGACTCTCTGTGGTCAAAGGGCCACTATGTACAAACCTGTCTGCTAGTTTTGTGTGGGTGCACTGGGGTAAGAGGAGTAATTCTCAAAAGAGCACTCATAGAGTGAAATGAATGTCTTTTTACAAAAACATAGATAACCAGAAAGTTAAAATTTTTTTAAAAAGTTCTCCCTGACAATTAGGAAATCCTTGAGGCCCCGCCAGACCCTCCACATGCCATCCAAACCACATCAGTGAAAGGATAGATTAACTCCCATATCATCCTTAAGTGCTTTCTGTATCACTTTGAATCTTAAAAACAAAAAACCAACAAAAGTAAAAACCATGTCATTTATTTCTGAGTTGGGTGGGGATGCCCAGCTAACTAGAATATCCCATTCTCCTTTCTCTGGACTGCCCAATAAACAGGGGTTTACTGTCTTCCCTGGAGTCTGGAATGGTTTTTGGTCGAATAGGCTCCACATTTCCATGAGTTTTAAGATGCTGAATATCAGCCAGCTTCACCCCACCAAGTGTAATTGTTGACAGCTGTGTCTTGAAAAGGGTTTCTTTTGTGTTCATCCTGCTGAGTGAGCCGAATTGCTTCATTAACATTTAGGCCATGCTACACGTTCAAGTGCTTGTGAGGTATTTGGATTTCAGATGAGGTTTTTTTTTTTAATTCTTGTTCCAAACATGACAAGCCTCCATTTTTGTAATGAGTTTTTGTATATATGGGTGCTATTGAAATTTTTGCATCTTTGTTCATTTGTCATGCAAAGACATACAGAAATGATTGTTACAGGCTGACCTAGTTATTAAGGCCTTTTATATTTGTGAAGAGCAAATTTCAAATGATTCATTAGAGTCACTATGACTGTGGGTTCTTCCCCGCCCAAGAAGACAATGTCAGCTCCGAGGGGTATTTGGTGGGGGAAGAGGGGGTACTCCCCTCCAAAAAAAGTACCTAGGCTTCCCTAAGCCATCTCCAGTGAACCTACAATTAAGCAAAAAACAGTGCGTTTTCCATGAAAATTCAATTTCAAGATAAGCCCCCTTTCCTACCTGTCCAGCGAGATTTGTGCTCTGAAGCATTTCTCTGTAGGAACTTAGCAAGCGGAGCTAAGCAGCAAGCAGCCACTGCTCAGTTTGTGGTCCCAGGACAGGAAGAATTCCTGCAGCAGACACTAACTGCTTATGTAAGAGCCATTTTTCCTTCCTAACAGAATCCTAGTCACCATGCCGGTGGTGATGTGCTGTGCTAAAAGCATTTGTCTTTTCAGACTCCTTTGCAGCTAGAGATAGCTCTTGTGACCCAAATCTTGTCAATGAAATGTAAGGAAAAGTCATTGACTGAAACCAATGTAGAAAAACTTTTCAGAAGAAGCACTGCCTTGCCCTTGCCTCTTTTTATAGCGTTCAACACTGCTGTGGTAGCTACAGGCAGAGTAGTCATCCCCGGAGGAGGCAGGCAGAAAGACAGAAGGAGATTGAGTCTCTGGTGGCAGTGTGGAGAAGCTGTACCCATTCTAGGCTGCCCAGCTCTACACGTCTGTTATCTGATTAAACCACTGAACAGGGTTTTCTGTGATTTGCAGCCTAATACATTCTTAATTGGGACCTTCCATAAGGGCATAGATTTTTTTTTCATTTTATTGTTGTTGGGGCTTATTCTGGTTATCTGTTAAGTATATAACAAATTATTCCAAAACTTATGGCTTAAGGCAGCAACTATTTCACCATATCTCTTGGCTTGGTGGGTCAGGAATTCAGGCAGTGTCAGTGGGCAATTTTTCTGCTCCCTCTGTCATTGACTGAGATCACTGGTTGGTGCTCAGCTGGTGGACGGGCTGGTCTAGAGAGTCTGAGATAGATTTATTTACACGTCTGGTGCCTTGCCAGGGAACACTACAAAATAGGGCTCAGTGGAGTCCGTCAACAGGAACACTTACATGTGGCTTCTCTGGCACAATGGTCTTAGGCTGCTCAGATATTAGCCGGTAGCTCAGGGTGCCCTGAGAGAAGGAGTTCCAAAGGAGTAGAAGTTTCCAGATTCTCAAACCTGGGCCTGGAAGTAGGTGCTGCATTGCTCCTGCTGTATTGTATTGGCCAAAGCAGTTACAGGGCTGATCTACGTTCTGGGGCAAGGAAATTTAGATCTATCCTGATGGGAGCATTGTCAAAGAATTTGTGGTCATCATTAATCCACCACAGGGGCAATGGGTTACAAAATTACTTTGACAAAGTTTGATCTACAGGCCTATAATAGACAGCTCTCCCTCGGAGAGTAGACCTTGTATTCAAGTCTCTATGATTCTTGCAGGTAGACAGATAGTCCACATAGTGCCAGGAACTCGTCTAGACACTGGGAATGGAATGACAAATGTAACTATGAAGGTCCTCTTGTGTTATGTTTGAGGTTGTAGCAGAAGGAAAAATGGCATCCCTTCACCTTTTCAGGTTCTTTGGCCAGGGTGTGAATTAACATAAGAGATATTAACAGGAGAAGAAAAAACATATTTAATTATGTACATAAGCACAAGAGTCCCACACAACTTGAGACTCAAAGAAGGGCCAGATGATTGAAACGTGCGTAGCATTGTGAGCTATGGAAAGGAATAAGGACTGGGGGTGCCTGGGGTGATGGAGACAACGTGTGGTAAATAAGGATTGTCTTGTAACACAGGCAAGAAGTTTCTCAGGTAAAAACGTTGTCTTTATTAGCAGCTACCTGCTGATGCAGATGCTTTTACTAATGTAGGTTTCCTCTATTGATAAACATTTCTATTATAAAAGGGCAGCTTTTCAGAGCTACTCCCATGTCTGGTGTTTCTCAGGATAACTAGCTCAAAATAGGTATTAAAAGTATGTTTTGGGGTGGCATATTCTGATATCCTATGGTCATATTTTGGAGTGATGTCTAGAACCTGACAAAATTATTACCAGACACGAGAGGAGATGACAATTAAAGGAAATATTTGAAAATATATGGTGACCTAAGGTGGTGGCTGGGATGGTATAAAGAGCCTGGCCCACAGGAGCCTCCTAGGAGGAGTCCTGGGTTTTCATCTTCAGCTTGGTGCCAAGGTTCTGCGTGACCATAAGAAAGTCCAGTAATACCCTGGGGCTTCAGTTTCATTATCAGTAAAATGAAGGGACTGGATCTTCTCATCTCTGAGGTCTCTTCCGTTGTAAAGTTTTATGGGTCTGGGCAATCACTATTTATGATTATGAAAAGAGCTGGAGTTATGATTTCTTTTCTTAACTCTTAAAAATAACAGGCTTTTTCTGTAGTCAAATTCCACTGTGCTTTCTTCCACAGACATAGTTCATTTATAGAGCAGACCTCAGGAAGAACTCTGGGTAAAGGCAATATTTTTGTGAAAATTAAATCTTCCTAGCTAATTTGATTTCCCTGACTTTCCCTGAGAACTTATTCTTTCTAAACTTTCCCTGCTGTCCTCTTTTTAAGATTATGATATAAAATGTGTCCATTCACATTAGAACATGAAAAGCAGACTCAGTATGGCCAAATGTTCCAGGGTTCATTGGGTTCCTGAACCACATGGGAATCTGAGGAGTCTTAATAACAAAGTGAGTGAGGGAAAGTCTCAGAGAGAGTAACTTCAGGTTCAGTTAAGAAAAGGGGACCCTACATAATTGACAGACGAATGCCTACACGTGCAATATTGAACTTGGTGGTGGAAGAACCTACATGATTACTTCTTTGGGGGAATTTATTCATTTATTTCCACCTCAAAGATTTGTAGTAAAACAATGCAGTTTAATCCCACAGAAATTTGGGAATGGTTAGTGAATTCATTAAACACCTAAGTGATTGAGAGTACTTCGGTGAGTTTTGGGGATTGGAGAGGGGGAAAAAAATCTGGGTTTCTGAGGAGTGAAACCATGTATGACTCTTGCTGTGGCATCCCACAGTATTCTGGGCAAATCTGTTAATTATTTTATAATTAATATATGAACAATTATGGATAAACAATATTTGGGCATCTAGATAAAAAATGTACTTGTACACTTTTTCTATTTTATCTTAATACAGTTTATTACCACATAGGATTTGTAATTTGTTTTCTAAAATAAATACTACAAGACCTTCTTACAACTGTACCCTTGGGATGCATTCCTGGAGACAGCCTTACAAAGTCTTCATGCAGGGTCTTCATACAGTATGGCAGTAACTAGTATCCTCTGGATTGATTGTCTCCAGAAAGACCCAAAATACACAAAATGACATTTTACAATAAATAGTGTTACATTATACTGAAGATTCACCAAATAATAATGATGTAATAATAAGAATATTTATCAATGACTATGTGCAAACAGTATATCCAACACTGTGCTAAAAGCTTCTCCATATACAGTTTTTAATCCCCACAGTAGTACTGGAAGGTCTTATTGTCTCCATCTGGAAAGACAGAAGGTTAGGTAGTGTTCACTTTGGTGAGTCATGAGGCTGTAATTCTAACACAATCCTGTCTGTTGCCAAAGCCCAAGATTTTTCCACTTTTGTCTTTATCCAAATATTTCTTTGGGGGTAATGCAAACATTGTTAGAATACCATAGGAATTTAAAAACAAACAATTTGTATTCTGTTTTCTTGGTAAGAAAAGACAAGACAATTAGGCAGCAATTACACGGTTGAAACAGGATATTTTTTTCCTTTAAGATTTATGTGGTAAATAAATACCCATTGTCAAATATTTCTGGATTCAATGGTGCTATTTTTCACCTCAACAAATGCGATTCAGAGATTCATGAAAACCACAGCAGAGACTAGCTATGTCTGTCTGGTGGGTAAGAAGTTAAGATGCCCTATAATTTTATTGAGTACTGACTCTTTGGATGCTTTAATTTTTAAATGTGACCCCCACTTCCTCCCCACTTGCCTTTTGAGAATATTCTTCACTTCCAAATCTCTTCTTTGTTATCCTCATACTTCTTTATTCCTCCAGGGGCTCCCTTCCTGCTCTTTACTTGCAAATACCTCCCTTTAAGCTCGTCTGGCTCACTACCCCTGCCAAACACCTTGAAGAAAATACCACTTTCAGGAATGGTTACACACAATACTTCTTGTCCTAGGCCAAATTCTTGATTTTCTTCCCTCTGTCGCTAGACAGTGTTGTAGATAATTTATATCAATTGAGGGTCTCTGACATCAAGTTGTGAAGAATAGTGTAAACATAAATCACCCCAATTTGCCACTTATTGGAAACTTGTATAAAAATTTTAAAGAAAGGAGGATAAAATCAGTGGTGAAATGTTGTTTTTAAAAAACTATAGTTCAATTTAAAAAGAACTGACATTTTTACTTTGTTGATCTTTTAATCCATGAACATAGTACATCCTTCCATTCTTAAATTTTTAATTCTTTCACCAGCATTTTGCATTTTTAGTATACAAGCCCAGTATATATTTTATTAGATTTATATCTAGGTATTTTTCCAGTGATTATGAATGGTATTATATTTTAAATTTTGATTTCTAGGTATTTATTAAAAATATACAAAAAATACAAGTGACTTTAGCATTTTGATCTTGTATCTTGTGACTTGCTCAGCTCACTTGCTGGTTCCAAGAGTTGTTTTGTATATTTCAAAACACAGAGTTTCAAAAACTTAAATTTAAATTGTATATGCTTTCTTTTTTATTTTCATTATTATCAATATGAATTTAAATTCAGAGAGTACATTAAATAAGAACATGATCCATGGGGCTACCAGGCATGTAACTTTCCTTTATAAAAGTGTTATAGCATGCAGATGTGGAATCTGACATTTTCATCCATGCACATAATAAAAATTTATACTACAGTGAATGATGGTTCAACTTAGGACTTTCTGATTTTATGACAGTTCAAAAGTGATTCACATTCAGTATGCTCCTTGACTTATGATGAATTTATCTGGATGTAACCCAAGTACAAATTGAGGAGCATTTGTATTTTCTAAACCTTATGTGTATTAACCAAAATGAGTGACTGAACTGAGTTTTAGTCAATTGAGATTTATTGAGCCAGAGCTTGAGGGTGTGCCTGGGAAAAACACAAGACATAGACCTCTGTGTCTTGTGCTTCTCTGAAGACGTTTTCAGGAGGCTTAGTGTTTGTACATTTTCTTAAAGGGGAAAAGGCATGTAGGAAGGGGGGGTAGGTGGAAGAGTGATTCATCTTGTCTTTGTTTTGTACCCAAGAAGATAAGCATTATCAGTGTGAAATCAAATAGACTTTAGTTTTAGGAGCTAGGCTTAGACCACAGATCTATACAATTGACATGTTCTTGTTTTATGGAAGGATTACACCTTGAAAGGTTTTGAAGCCAGCAAATAGCAATTTGTAAGTATAGTCTAGGCCTATGGCATTTTGCCTTTCTGTGGGGGTCTGGCTGACATATAATGCTTTGACACAAGGTTTTAAAATAACAGCTATGGACTTGGAAAAAGATTGCAGTGTTGCATGACTCAACTCCAGACTTAACTTTCTCTTTACAATAATGAGTCTGGGGTCCTGAGGTTTTTCTTTTCCTTTATATGCATAACTCCCAAAACATATATACTTAAAGCCAACTCTCCCTTGCTTAATTTGTTGTTTTTGTTCTCCCATGTGCATTAGCTATAAATATGAAAAGAACACATGAAAATCTACTTCTATATCTAATAAAATATTATTATTTCCTATATCAAATAAAATTGTTGATAGTAAGCTGTTTTGCTTATTCAAATATACATTACATCATCTGTGAGTTAATCAGTAGGTGGGAAAGACAGGACCATACAAGGAAATGAGACTTTTAAAACATGTGCTCTGAATGAAGAGACCACCCCCTCCGGCTCCCAAACAGGCTTTGTGTGAGCAACATGACTGTTTATTGACCAGGGTGCTGGTGGGCTGAGTCTGAGAAGAGAGGCAGTAAAGGGCAGTGGGATAGGAGTTGGTTTTATGGGTTTGGGGTAGGCAATGGATAGTTACAGAAGTTACTGTTTAGGAGGATTTTTTGCAAGCTGAGAGGGGGTCATAGAGTCTGGAGTCATGAAGTTGACCAAGGTCAGTTACAAAGTCCAATTGCCTTATCAACTGAGGCAGGAATAAGGAACAATAGAGAGTGTCTCAAAGTCAATTAGGCACTGCAGGGGTTGATCAGTCTTTCTCTTGTGGTTTTCCAGTTACTTCAGACTTTCTAGTTCTGGGAGGCCACCCAGAGGTGTACGTGCAGGTCAAAGAGGTTACCATGCCATCCACGGTGCAGTCAGACCTTACAGAGATTGTATCTTGTAACTAGATTTTCTTTAGGTGCACCTCCAATTAAGTGCTTTCTATATAAGAGAAAAATACCCAGAATACTTTTGTTCTAGTATATAAATTGGATGATAGTGGATAGATCATGGAGGTGAGTATATTCAGATCTACTAGTAGACCCTGAGATCTTAAAACCCATGCCAGAAAAGGATCAGTCTCATTAAACCAGAGTGGTCTTCCTGGAATGCCACTATATTGGAGCGTGGTAATTCCCAAGTGCATCAAACTCTGTATAAGTGGTGAGGAAAAATTAATCATGTTTTTATTTAATATGCTATATCCAAGGTATATTATTTGTTTTAGGGCATTTGTCCTTATTACTTAAGAGAGCCTATTAGTTCAACAATGGAAAGAAGATGAAAATTCAGAAAGGTGAAGTGCTTGCCTTGGGATTTTTGTTGATTTAAAAGATGTAGGTAAAAGGCCTAGAGGTGGAGTAGTACTTTTGTTAGCTTTCAGGAGCAAGAGGCTAAAAGTTAGAGTAAATGGTCTGTCAAGACAGGGCCTGGGTGAATATTCACATATTGATTTGGGACCAGAAAGTCTATACCTTGGAACTAAGAATGAACCTGAAATAAAGTATCACTCATAGACCTCTTGCAGGCTTCACACAAATAGTTCAGTGATGCTAGAAACTCATATTCTTGGCAGAGCAAGCTAAACTGCTTTCTGAAAAAAAACATAGTATCACTTTGGCCTCAAATAATTTTAATAAACAGTTTTCTCCATGTAATGTCTAGCACAAAAACAAAGAAAACTGGGCATACAAGAAGGTAGAACAACATAAACAATAATCAAATAAAAATAACGGCAATAGAGAGTTATGGAAGCTCCAGATATTAGAGTTATCAGATACAGACATTAAAATAAATATATTGTTCAGGTATGGTGGCTCACGTCTGCAATCCCAGCCCTTCGAGAGGTCTAGGTGGGAGGATCACTTGAGCCCAGGAGTTTGAGATCAGCCTGGGTGACATAATGAGATTCTGTCTGTATTAAAAATTTTTTAAAAGTTAGCCCAGTTTGTTAGCATGCGCCTGTAGTCTCAGCTACTAGGGAGGTTGAGGTGAGAGAATTGCTTGAGCCTGGGAGGTCAAGGCTGCAGTAAGCTGTGATCACACCACTGCATTCCAGCCTGGGCAACAGAGTGAGATCCAGTTTCAAAAAGAAAAAAAAAAAAGAAAGAAAATATGTTTCCTATGTTCAAGAAGATAAAAGACAAAATGAAAATATGGTCAGAGAATTGAAAACTTAAAATATATATAGCCAGCTAAAAAAGCAAATAGAAATTTTAGAACTAAACAAATACAAAAATGGGCCAGGTGCAGTGGCTCATGTCTTTAATTGCAGCACTTTGGGAGGTCAAGGTAGAAACATCCCTTAAGGCCAGGAATTTGAGATCAGTCTGGGCAACATAGGGAGACCCTGTTTCTGCAAAATAATAAATAAATAAATAAATAATAATATAATAATAATAATAAAATCAAGCCAATTATTCACAACTGAAGAAAAATTAGTGTACTGAAAACAGGTAAGAAGAAAATATGCAAAATGAAGTACAGAGACACAAAAGGATGGAGCAAAGAGAAATGAATATAAGAAATATAACATAGAAAGATCTAACTTACTGATATTGTTGGATGTTTGTTTTCTTCAAATCTCATATTCAAATGTAATCCCCAGTGTTGGAGATGGGACCTGGTTGGAAGTGATTGGATTATGGGGGTGGTTCCTTCATGAATGATTTAGTACCATCCCCTTGGTGATAAGTGAGTTCTCACTCTGAGTTCACAGGAGATCTGGTTGTTTAAAAGTGTGTGGCACCTTCCTCCTCTTTCTTGCTCCTGCTCTGGCTATGTGACATGCTTGCTTTCCTTCACTTTCTGCCATAATTGTAAGATTCCTGAGGCCCTCACTAGAGGCAGATCTTGGAGCCATGCTGGGATAGCCTGCAGAACTGTGAGCCAATTAAACCTCTTTTCTTCATAAATTACCCAGACTCAGGTATTTCTTTATAGCAATGCAAGAATGACTTCACACATTTACATAAATTAGAGTTATAAATAGACAATCTAAATAAGCATATATCTATTAAAAAACTCGAATAATTAAAACCTTCTATAATGGAAAGTACCAAGTCCACATGGGCTCACTGGTGAATTCTACCAAACATTTAAGAAAAAAATTATAACAACAATTCTCTGCAATCTCTTCCAGAAGATAGAACAGAGGGAATAGTCCTAACTCATTCTATGGGGCCAGCATTACCCTAATATCAAAACCAGGCAAAGACATTACAAAAAATAAAAACTACAGATCAATATCTCTCATGAACACAGATATAAAAATCCTCACCAAAATATTATCAATACAAATTCAATAATGTTCCAGGTATACAAGGCTAGTTCAACATTCAAAAATCAACTAACACACTTTATCACATGGACAAGCTAAAGAAGAAGAATCACATTGTCATATCAATAGATGCAAAAAGAAAAAAAGCATTTGACAAAATTAAACACCCATTCATAATAGATAGCCTCAGCAAACTAGAAATAGAGGAATACTTTCTCAATTTGGGAAAGAACATCTACAAAAAACCTACAACTAACATTATACTTAAGAGAAGATAGAAGCTTTCCTGCTACAATTAGGAACAAGCAAGGATGTCTTCTCTGGCCATTGTGTCTCAACATTATACCAGAAATCCTAGTTAAGGCAATCAGACAGAAGAAATAAAAGGTATACAGATTGGGAAGGAAGAAGTAAAATTCTGTTTACAGATTACATGATTGTTTCTCTAGAGAATCTGAAAGAATCCATTAAAAACTCCTGAAACTATTAAGTGATTACAGCAAAGTTTCAGAATACAAGGGTAATACCCAGAAGTCAGTCACTTTCCTATGTACCAACAATGAACAAGTGGAATTTGAAAACTAAATCACAATCTTATTTACATTAGCACCTAAGAAAAGGAAATAATTATGTATAAATCTAATAATATATATATATAATCTTTATGAGGAAAACTATAAAACTCTGATGAAAGAAATTAAAAACTATATAAATGGAAAGATATTCTATGTTAATGGATAGGAAGACTCAACATTGTCAAGATGTCAGTTCTTCCCAACTTGAATTACAGATTCAATGCAAATTAATCAAAATCCCAGAAATTATTTTAAGGATATTAAAAGATCCAGAAAAGACAACACAATATTAAAGGAGAAAAACAACATCAGAAGATTGACACTACCCAATTTGAGTTACTATAAAGCTACAGTAATCAAGACAGTGTAGTATCAGTAAAAGAATGAAATAATGATAGATCAGTGTAGCAGAATATAGCCCAGAAAGAGATTCACTTAAAAATAGTCAACTAATCTCTAATAATGAAGCAAAAAAATAAAATGGATAAAATATAGTCTTTTTAACAAATGGTGCTGGAACAATTGCACATCCACAGGCCAAAAAAAAAAAAAAAATCTAAACACAAATCTTTCATCCTTCATAAAAATTAACTCAAAATGGATCATAGACCTAAATGTAAACTGCAAAACTATAAAACTCCTATGAGATAACATAGGGAAAAATCTAGATAACCTTGGGCATACTAATGATTTTTTACATAGAACACCCAAGGCACAATCCACAAAGAAATAATTGATAAGTTTGATCTCATTGAAATTAAAAATGTCTGCTCTGCAAAAGACACTGTCAAGAGATGAGAAGACAAGCCACAGACAGGAAGAGAACATTTGCCAAAGACTAATCTGGGAAAAAGTTGTTATCCAAAATATATGAAGAACTCCTGTATTCAACAATAAGAAAATAGCCTGAATAAAAATGGGCAAAAGACTTGAACAGACATTTCACCAAAGGAGTACAGATGCCAAATAAGTGTATGAGAAGATGCTCAATACCACAAGTCACAGAGAATACAAATTAAAACAATGAGATACCACCACATGTAGTTAGAATGGCCAAAATCCAAAACACTGACAACAACAAATGCTGCTGAGAATGTGGAGCAACAGGAATTTTCATTCATTGCTGGTGGGAATTCAGAATGGTACAGCCACATTGGAAGACAGTTTGGCAGTTTCTTACAAAACTAAACATACTTTTACCATATGATCCAGCAATTGCATTCCTTAGTATTTACCCAAAGGAGTTGAAACCTTATGTCTACACAAAAACCTGCACATAAATGTTTATAGCAGCTTTATTCATAATTGTTAAAACTTGGAAGCAACCAAGATGTCTTTCAGTAAGTTAATGGATAAACTGTGGTACATCCAGATGATGGAATATTATTCAGCGCTAAAAAGAAATGATTTAAACCATAAAAAGATATTAAGGGAACTTAAATGCATATTGTTAAGTTAAAGAAGCCAATATGTATGATTCCAACTGTAGAACATTCTGGAAAAGGCAACATTATGCCAATAGTAAAAGGATCAGTGGTTGCCAGGGATTACAGGGGAAAGAGTGGTGAATAGGTGGGGCACAGAGGATTTTAGGTAAGTGAAAATACTCTGTATGATACTGTAACAGTGGATACATGTCATTATACATTTGTCAAAACCCTTAGAATATACAATACCATGCGTGAACCCTAATGTAAACTATGGATTTTGGCTTGTAATGATATATCAATGTAGGCTCATCAGTTATAAAAATATACATAGCATTCCAGTGGGGGATGTTGAAAGTTGGGAAGGTTGGGGGTGGGGAGCAGGGGCATGTAGGATATCTCTGCACCTTCCATTCAATTTTGCTGTGAATGTAAAATTGCTCTAAAAGTATTCTATTAACAATATTTACAGAAGCATAACATATAAAATGCCTAGAGATAACTCTGACAAAAGATGTCCAAGACCTCTATATGAAAATCATGAAGCATTATTGAGAGAAATTAAAGACCTATGTAAGTAGAAAGACATGTCATGTTCCAATATTGTATACTTAATATTGTAAAGATGACAATTTTTCTCCTGTAGTCCACAGATTTAATGCAAACCTGTGATACTAAATTTTATATGAAAACACAAAGGCTTAGGGATGCCCAAGATACTCTTGAAGAAAAATGAGGGGCTTTGCTCTCCAGGATATGAAGACATATTAGTTCTAGTAATTAGGACAGTTTGATATGTTTTTATTTTATTTTAAATTCACAGTTTCTAATTGTACATATTCATGGGGTGCCAAGTGATGTTTTGATTTACAAATACAATGTGGAATAAAAAATAAAGCTAATTAACATATCCATCACCTCAAATACTTTAAACTTTTTGTGGTGAGAACTTTTGAAATTTAGTAATTTTAAAATGTACAATACACTATTATTAATTCTATTCACCATGCTATGCAATAGATATTTAAAAACCTTATTCCTCCTGTGGAACTGAGATTTTGTTTCCTTAGATCATCGTCTCCTCATTTGCCCCACTCCCAGCCACCATTCTACTCTCTGCTTCTATGAATTTGATTGTTTAGATTCCACATATGACCAAGAACATGCAATATTTGCCTCCCTGTGCCTTGCTTATTTCACCTAGCATAATATTCTCCAATTCCATCTCTGTTGTCACAAATGGCAGAATTTTCTTCTTCTTCAAGGCTGAGTAGTAGTCTGTTATTTATATGTACCACATTTTCTTTATTCATTCATCTGTTGATGGACACTTAGGTTGACTCCATAACTTGGCTATTGTGAATAACAGTGCTACAATAAATGGGAGACTAGACATCTCTTTGACAAGCTGATTTCAAATCTTTTGGGAAATACCTACAGGTGGTATTGCTGGGTCATATGGTAACTCTATTTTTATTTTTTTGAGGAGCCTTCATAGAGTTTTCAATAATGACTGTACTAATTTACATTCCCACTAGCAGTGTACAAATGTTCCCTTTTCTCCACATCCTTGCCAACACTTACCTTTTGTGTTTTTTTTTTTTTTTTTTTTTGAGATGGAGTCTTGCTCTGTCATCCAGGCTGAAATACAGTGGTAAGATCTCGGCTCACTGCAACCTCCACCTCCCAGGTTCAAGCAATTCTCCTGCCTCAGCCTCCTGAGTAGCTGAGATTACAGGCACATGCCACCACGCCTGGCTAATTTTTGTATTTTTAGTATAGGCAGGGTTTCACCATGTTGGTCAGGCTGGTCTTGAACTCCTGACCCATAATCCACCTACCTCAGTCTCCCAAAATGTTGGGATTACAGGCGTGAGCCACTGCACTTGGCCACCTTTTTGTTTTTTTATAATAGCCATGCTGACAGGTATGAGATGATACCTCTCCGAGGTTTTGATTTGTATTTCCGTAATGATTTAGCAATGTTGAATTTTTTTTTGTATATCTGTTTGCCATTTGTATGTTTTCTTTTGAGAGATATCTATTCAAGTTGTTTCCCCATATTTTAACTGTTTTTGTTCTTGCTATGGAGTTGTTCAAGTTTCTTAAATATTTTGGATATTAACCTTTTATCAGATGTATGGCTTGCAAATATTTTCTCTCAATATTTAGGTGGTTTCCTTTGCTTAATCCTATTTGTCTGTTTTTGCTATTGTTGCCTGTGCTTTTGGGGTTAAATAAAAAAAAATAATTGACCAGATTAATGTCATGTAGTTTTTTCCCCTATGTTTTCTTCTATAAGTGTTACAGTTTGTGGTCTTACTTTTAAGTCTTTAATCCATTTTGAGGTGATTTTTGTATATGGTGTAAGATAAGGGTCTAATTTCATTCTTCTGTCTGTGGGTATCCAGTTTTCTTAACATTTATTGAAGAAACTAGCCTTTCTCCATTGTGAATTCTTGGCACCTTCGCCAAAAATCAATGACTGTAGATGTGTGAGATCATTTCTAGGCTCTCTGTTCCGTTCCATTAGTCTATGTCTTTAGTTTTTCACCAGTACCATGCTGTTTTAATTACTATAGCTTTGTACTATGTTTTGAAATCAGATAATGTTATGCCTCCAGCTTTGTTCTTTTTGCTCATGATTGTCTCAGATATTCAGGTTTTTTTGTGGTTCCATATGAAGTTTAGTATTTTTTTTCTATTTCTATGAAAAATGACATTGGAATCTTGATAGGGATTGCATTGAATCTATAGATTTCTTGGACAGTTTTATATTCAGGCAAGGTAGAACAACGGAATAGAGATCATTCTCAAACAAACTCACAAATGAACACAATTTATGACAAGGGTGGTACCAAAGAACAGTTGGAAAAGGAGTGTCTGTCCAACAAATAAACTTGGGACAATTGGAAACCCATATAGAAAAAAATAAAGCTTGACCACTACCTTCTGTCCAATAAAATGTCCATTCCAGGAGACTAGGCTTAGATGCAAAAGGCAAAACAATAAAGCCTTGAAAGATAATACAGGGCAATGTCTTCCCTCAGGGCTGGGAAATATTTTTAAAGAGACACAAAACAAACACTTAAGAGTTAGAAATTGGGCTTTATGAAAATTAAGAACTTCGGTTCATACAGAGACAACAATTAAGCAAATGAAAAACAAGCCTTGACTGAGGGAATATATCTCAACATATGTAACTATTAAAAGCCTCGTAACCAGGATGTATAAAGAATGAGTACAAATAATTAAGAAAAAGGCAGACCTTGGGAAATTGGCCAACGGACTCCAATAAGTAATTCACAAAAGGGGATATCTACACAGCCAAGAAATATATGGGAAGTGCTTGACTTCACTAGTAACTAAGAAAATGCCAGTTAAAACACCATGAAGTATCCTGACCCCACCCATCAGAATGACAAAACTGAAACTGGCTGACGATACCAACTTTTGCAGATGATAAAGAGCAAAGGGAACCTTCACTTGGTCTTGATGAGAGTAAATTGTTTTATTTCCCTTAGGAAAGCAGTTGGTCATTACTTACTGAAGTTAAAAGTTTGTGAACCCTATGACCCATCAATTACAAATACATGCACAAAGGCCCCCAAAATCATATATGTACAGGATCCCGTTTATGGGCCTTCCCAGATTGCTCTGGACATTGTCAAGTCCCCAGAATTGATTTCATAACAACAAAGAAGTCTGCGCTCCCACCCTAGGAGGCAACATTTCATGCGCAGTCACTGATAAGCAAGACCTTAAGATAACTTAGTCTTCTTTCCGTTCCCGGGTTCATTCCCTTCCAAAGGCGATGTGTGACTTGGACTGTGCACTAAATTCCCACAGCCCAGCGGCTCCGGCTTTTTCGGTAACATTTTTAGGCAGAAGACGAGGTGCGTTTTTCATTTGGTAATCGCCCTTCGGAAAGGAGCTACTTCAGGATGCCGGTGGTTTTGTTTCTAACAACGCTAGATGGAGCCCCTTCTTTTCATTCCCTTTTGACTCTCGCCAGCAGCTTGGGCCCCGCAGTTTCTCACAACCCTGAGCGGGTGCCCTTGCACTCCCCGCAGGACAAGGACGTCGCTGTCCACCACCCGGGAATTAAATCGTGATGTCTTTACTCTGGGGGAGGGTGGAGTGCTCCTTTCCCTCAGGACAGCTAAGAGGCTTACGGAGTGTTCTAGTCAGCTTCATTCTTCTGCTTCTAGCACACGTGAGATCAAATAATTTCGAAACCTACAGTTCACTGCCTTTTCCTTAGAGACCGGAGGGAAGTGGAATCCAGGGATTTTTTCTTCCACGACAACCTTGATTATAACCTTCTGAGTAGCAAATATCTCCCCCTAGCATACAAAGAAGGACTCAATACATTTTTATTGTCCACTGAAAAAAATAACATTACATCATCGTAGGGAAAGCGGAGAGAATTAGCAGGAGCAATGAGTAAATGATTGGCCTGTAACCCACATGAACTGGGGTCACTCTGCTCCTGGCCCACCTAGATCTGCACCGGTGCCCCCAAAGCTGATTGTAAATTCCTGATGGGAATAGTCTCAGCTTCAGGGTTGCCTCTGCAAGGCAACCATTCATTCTTAGGTAGAGCCTCCATTCACCAACATATACTCTGCTTTATTTCTCATCCATTTATCTGCTCAGTTATTTATTGTCTGCACTCCACCAGGTTGAGTTCCCAGGGACTTTGTGTATCTAGTTCAAGGCATGGTCCTGTTGCCCTGGAATAGTCCTGGCATGTGTTGGGTACTCAGTGCTTGCGGAGTGAATGGTCCTGTGATTCCAAGCTCCATCTGGATCCACTGTGTTTATAGGTCTTTTCAAGCCTGTATATGCTGTCTGTATTCCACAGTTTGTCAACTTGTCTGTGGAACTCTAGCCCTTCCTTTGGTACCCCTGACAAACCTCCCATAGAAGGTATCTTTGATGTGAGAACCTCCACTGAAAATTTGGGTAGAAAGAGGGAGCTATGTAGAGGTGACCAGATAGTCTAACCCTCAACATTCATGTTTCCTGGATGTAACAGTCTCGTCTCCCTCCCGGTCACTGAGATCATCCATAATGCCCCATCCCATGGGTCTCTCTGGCATCTCAGGATCTTGCTGTCACCTCTCTCTTTTCATCTCTTCCATTTTTCAACTCTCTTCATACTTTTATGCTAAATAACTCAATTCAACTATTCTAGATCCTTCTCAGCTCAGCTTTGCCATCTAAAACCCATCAATGTACTAGCCAAGCTAAGGAGTACATTTCATTTCCCTTAGAAAATCTGAAGTGCAGAGAAAGAACAGTGTTTTCTTACAATAGTGTCCCCTTTCCTTTACAACCAAGATGTTCATCAGTTTACCTAATTCTGTAACTTTGCCTTTCTGTTCCCCAAAGCAGTTAGAATAAATACCCAGTATCCTTCCTATCCTCCAACAGTTTTAGCTAGAATAAAACTGATTTAAAAGATGACAGATGGAGACCTTGAGGTAGAAAAATAAACCCCTAAAGGTCTGGAGCATAGAGCTAAGTGCAGAAGTGGGGAGAGACAGGGAAACTTTCCCTTACTTTGCCTTGATGATTGCTTAAGACGGATGTTGTATTTATCAGCCTAAGATCTTTATTCATAGGTGGGAGGAGTTGAAAAGAGTCATCATTTCGATTCTTGAATTTCCTTTGCTCGCCATAAGCTTCCTTTGGACTTTTCTATGTGTTAAGTAAAGCTAGCTGCTGAAACAGATACACCTGGAATCTCAGAGACTAAATAAGGTTTATTTTTGTTCACATCAGAGTCCAAGATACATTGTATGGCCTTCCATGTGAACATTCAGAGGCTCAGCCCCCTTCCACCTTGGAATTCCTCTTCCTCTGCATCCTCTCAGTAGTGGGCAGTTAGGGAAACAGATTCTGTGGGAAATATATATGCTTCTTAGCCACTTGGCCTTTTACAAAGCTTTTTTGCTCACATTTTATTGTGTGAACCAATCCATTGGTGTAAAGGTTGATGAGGCTGGGAAATTTGGCTCCTGACTGTCTAGGAAGAACATGGGTTTTTGGCAGTCAAATAGTGGTTTGTCACACCCCGAAGGCAAATTTTCATCTGGAGCGTAGTCTCACGCCATTGGACTTCCTACCTTTTTCTAGCATTATTTTTTATTGTTTTAAGCATGAGGCTTCTCTCCATCCTGTATAACCCCCCAAATGCTTTTGTTTCTCTCAGACTTGTACCCCACTTAACACCCTGAAAAAGTTCACTTATTTGTAGGGGGCATTTATACATCGACCTGTTTCTTGACTTCAGTCTTTCTCTCGTTGGCCAAGATGGTGTCTCAGTTTCTGATTCCTCTTCATGAATGCACTGGACTCAAAGAATCCTGATTCCTCCTGCTCAGCCCGGGGCAGCATTTCCCAGCCTTGCCTATCCATTCATCCACTTATGGCTAGTTGGGCCA
The DNA here is from genome assembly GCF_049354715.1 of Callithrix jacchus. Classification (NCBI taxonomy): domain Eukaryota; kingdom Metazoa; phylum Chordata; class Mammalia; order Primates; family Cebidae; genus Callithrix; species Callithrix jacchus. Next base: position 35,046,495 of record NC_133518.1, read on the forward strand.
CAGGACTAATTCTTACTAATGGAATGTGAACAGAAGAGCTTTGGAAAGACCCACATGGTTAGGAAGCAGATGTGGCCAGGTGTGAGCACCTGTAATCCCAGCACTTTGGGAGGCTGAGGTGGGCAGATCACCTGAGGTCAGGAGTTTGAAACCAGCCTGACCAACATGGTAAAACTCTGTCTCTACAAAAAATACAAAAACCAACTGGGTGTGGTGGTGGGTGCCTATAGTCCCAGCTACTCAGGAGGCTGATGCAGAAGAATTGCTTGAACCCAGGAGGTGGAGGTTGTAGTGAGTTGAGATCTTGCCACTGCACTCCAACCTGGGTGACAGAGTGAGACTCCATCTTAAAAAAGAGAAAGAGAGAGAGAGAGAAGGAGATGTACCTTCTCCATAGTTACTTTCCCATCTGCTAGCCACTGTGAGGAAGAAGCTGCTACATGGAAGGGGTGGGGGTCTGAATGTTACATGGGCTATACAACCTGTGTGGCTGCTGCACCACTTTCACGAGGATGGCTTGGAGCTTCACAGAATGGTATCAGATATACAAAAGTTAGCCTCTGACACCACCTCATCTCCTTTCTAACTTCTGTTCTCTCATCTGGCCACTGTCCCCTGGTTTTCTAGATTAACTACTAAAAGCTTAAGGTATGAGCCTCTCAAAATTGTTTCTTTAATAAAAGACTTGAAATTGGAAAAGACTTAAAAACTCCTGAGGATGATATGGAATTATAGGCACTATGATAGCAAGGGAGAGAAAAATAGTTTTGAAAAAGGTACCATAGCCTCTTAAGTCTTCTGCAATGATTAATATGTATAATTTATTGACATTACCACATAAGAACTACAACATGCTTTGATTGAATTTTTTCTACAAACTTACAAGGTTGATTTAATGTTTGTCTTCTCTAACCTTTCAATCTCCAAATTGAGGACTATTGCTGGGAAATCTGCCAAGCTGTCTCCCTCTTCTTCCCTTCCTTGGGTTAAAACATCTGCTTATTTTCCTCGGGCATCAGAGTTGCATTCTTTTCTCTCCATTCCACTGAACTATAAACTGGTGGCTGAGAACATCTCTGTCTGTCTGCCACCTATCTGCCTACCTATCTAGTTCTCTTTATGTTCAAAGAGATTTGAAGCAGTTTTCTTATACATATTTATAAATCCTACAGAACTTAACTGAGCCACTTTTCCATAGAATATGCTTAATAACCATATATTTGAATAATGGATGAATTCCAATTTTCTAAGTTTTACATTCTAACTACTCATGTAGTTACTAAACCTAACTGGGTATCAGAATCAAGTAGGAGAATTTGTTGCTATATCAAGATTTCTGAGGTTGGGTTTTAGAAATCCTTATTTTTAACTACCACCCCAAGAGATTCTGAAGCAGCCAGCTTGTTTCCAGCCTGCAGACTGGCATTTGAAAGCCAATGGACCATTGCTATCTTTCCTCACCCCAGAATCCTATAATATCTCTTCTTCCCTCCAGTATCCATCCTGCCCTAGCCATCTTCTCTTAGCAACCAAAAACCAGTAACTGAATTGGTCTATCCCGAGATTCTCACCATAAAACAAAGATATGTTCCCAAAGTCTCTAGCAATGAGCTCTGCTCGACATCAAAATGTTCCCCTACCAATCAGTTCTTACCTGCAAGCCAGTGACCATTTCTACAACTCAAATACAAACCTGAGATCTATTTCCTGGATACCTTTCACCAGGTTGCTTATTTTGCCCAGTGAGACTCTTCCAAGTCCCCACGCTTGAGTTTTGCCTCTAAGCTATCCTTTCTGTCTACTTAGTATTTGGGAATCCCACATTCTCAGATGACCTGATTCTTCTGTTCTCTCATGCTGATCCCACCTGCAACATACTCTTCTGGGGAGCTTTTCGTAAAGAAGCTTTTAAAGTAGAACAAGTAGATTCAAGAAAATTGCCATCTGGTTTCCACGCTGCAGATGCCCACATGAGCCTTGAAAAATCTAGCTGGGGAGGAGGTGGAAGATCCTGTGGGCTGGCTGGTAAAGGAAGAAATGAGAAGGGGACATTTTTTTCCCTTAATGTTCCTACAGTTGGACCTAATCACCATATATACTCTCACCTCAAATATGTCTCACCATAATTTGAGAGAGAGAAAGAATGATCACTATTAGGTGAAGAGTGTGGAACATCTAAAAGCTTAAGACGGCGACCTTATTTTTATATTCTATAGTCTAGAGACACACATTGTACGGCCACCTTCATAGCTCTTCAGAGATGCCCAAGAATGGAATTCTTATCTAATCACTCCCATTTTTTCTTTTTCCTCTTTCTTATGTTTTCTGGCCAAACTCCTAGTGTGACTAAAGGAACAAGATTTTCCAGCTATATGTAGGCATGTATATGCCACTTTAATTATATATATATATATATATATACACACAAAATGTGGGATTATTTTCTACATTTGCTAAAGACAAAGTAGAAGTCAGACTATAAAAACTTAATTTGATTTCTAAAATATAGAGTTTTAGAGGTAAACAAAATCCTAGAGATTATTCAATCCAACCAGGCCTTCTGTAGGGGTAAAGTTGAGACTCAGAGAGACAAAGTGAACTGCCTAAGTACATAGGGTTAGGTAGGATTCGATCCGTGGTGGCCTCAGTGATGAGCCCCTCAGATCACTCTTAAAGGAGAAAGATAGTTCCTCTGCCACTGGGAGGGCAGTTGTCAGACAGCCTTTAACTGTCAGCTTCGTTAGGGTTCGTCTCAGCTGCAGAGAGTGGCCTCACTCAGGATCAGGTGTTTCCTGGGGCAGCCCGTATACAACAACTGATTGAGATTAGAGTATAAAGGCCCAACGTTTTGACCAAATGGGGGACACCTTTATGGGCCTTTTTTTATCTCCTGAGCTCCCCGTGGGGTTGGCTGAGGCTACCAGGCAGTCAATGGGGCTGCTTCGTGGCTTGACTTCTCCCTGTGCTTTCCTCCCACCCCCCACCCAGTGCTGATGGCAAGGACACTACTCAATAAACTTCTTCCACACTAACCTTCATCTCAGAGCGTGCTTCCCAAGGAACCCAATCTGGAATAACCACAAAATAAAAATTGTGTCTCCAAGCTCCTGCTAAAATGTTGGTGCTAGAAGTGTGTGTGTGTGTGTGTGTGTGTGTGTCTGTGGGTGTATACATGTGCCTGTGTTTGGATGACTATGTGTCTGCATGCATTCCCTGTCTCCCCATTTCCTAAGAAACTTCCCATTCGGGGAGTGGAACTGTGTCTCTTTTGTCCATTGTACACTGCCAGACTTTTGCCTCTGTAGCAAGATGGTGGTCATCTGGTCTAAACAAATGATTCATGTTGCTTAGCTCAGCTTGTGCAAGAGTAATAGCAAACTCACATCCTAGCTGTGAATGAATGACTCATTGAGAAAGTGAAGATCACAAGAAGAGAACTGTAAGGATTCCTGTAGTCTTCGACTTCACCTACTGACAGTGACCCCAGAAAACCAGTGGATGACCAACACCCTTCTCTCTCTTGTTTTTGCTTTGTAAATGCTTTATTAGGCAAAACTGCATACTATAAAAATGCTTTAGAAGGCAAAAGGAGAAGATGTAAAGACACAAAGAAGAGCATAGTGACACCTGGCTATCAGAACACACTAAAGAATCCACACTGCTTTCCCCATTTATCTAGAAAAGGAAGCTTCTAGGCTGCCTCCTCCTCAGCACATTCATTATAGCCAGAATAGTTTATCAGACATCATAAGAAATGCTATATCTCTTCATATTTTTCCCACCTCTACCTCCTTCATGGTTTGAAATTGCCTGTCCTCTATGAGCTAAGGCAGCCGTAGGAAAGCTGTCGTTCCTTTGTGCCATCTCAGCTGCCAGCCTCCCTCCTGGTTCCTTAGCTGCCCCTTGCCTCACTCCAAACATGCTTGACCATGAGTCAAGGACAATGACCCCCACACCCCAACAGCTAACCCTGGGCAATACTTCTTCCTAACCCTGGGCAATACTTCTTCCTTTTTCTTTATGCCTTTCCGATTTCACTGAGTATCATTGACTAGCTGAATGATCTTGGATAGCTTGCTTAAGTTCTCTGACCCTTAGTGTCCTCGTCTGTAAATGTGAAGCATGGTACTGCCTTGCAAGGTAGTTGTGAGGGCTGAACAAGATCATGGCTTTGGCCTCAGTGGACGTCCAACTCCTGCAGCTCTTCCTTACTGGCAGGGAGACTCCTGATCCAGTCCGTCTGTGTTAAACTTCCTTTCTCAAACACTGTCCTACCCTCTCCCATATACCTCTACTTAGCAAAGGAGGAATAACATTCATAATGCTTTCTCTATTTTCTTTAGTTCAGAAGAAATGCCCAGATTATATGATCAACTGGAAAATAAAGCTACATGCACAGTGCATTACTTCAATAAAACCCAAGCTTATCCAGGATTCTGTTGTTCTTAAGGGTATCTGTATCAATTATTATGCACATGTAAAATAGCTGCACATTTAAAAAATATTCTCACAAATTTGATGTTTGAAAGGGAATTATAAATGTATACCACATTTTTAGCCACTTTGCTGATTACTTAGGTATTTTCACCTCTCTGCCCTTGCTCTTTATTTCCCATGAACATTACATTGCACGCATATTGACACACAGACATTTTAAAGTCTCCCCATTTTGAGCCATTCTTCCTTGAAGATTTCTCACCACCCTCCCCTGTCTACTCCTCTTAAGAATGAAAATATCAGAGGGATAGGGGAGCAAATCATATAACTAAAAAGAGAGTTGCATATTGATGAACAAATAGCATTGTTGGGTTATAGAAAAGATAAACTACTGCTTTCAAATGTGTGGCCTTGTTCTATGCTAGAAGGCCCTGAATCTGTTTTTCAGCTGAAAATAATGATGGAAAAGAAGGAAGAGGAAAATACTGAGGAATGAAAGTAGAGGGAGGTATTTAAAAATTTGGTATGTATTTTTGGAGTAAAATCATAAAGCTGAAAGTGGATAAATACGGCAAAGCAGAAAAAGAGCGTACTATGAAAGATTTTCCTGCGGCTTTGGTAATGCCATCTACCTTATCAAACACATTTCAGTCCTGGGACTCTTTTATCTTTGTTTCTGTCATTATCATTCTATTCTATGTTGGGCAATTTATTTACCAATAGCACAGTTTTTCTTTTTGATCAAATCCTATTCTCCAAGTTTCTAACAGGAACTTCATAGGATAAATACAATGGTTTTGGCAAAATTTACACAATGAGAATTTAGGACTATATTACTATAGAGTTTCAGTATGTTTGCTAAGAAGAATGAACATTTATGGAGCATTAACTCTGCGCTGAGCACTGTTCTAAGAACTTACACCTATTAGCTCATTTATTTTTCAAGAAACTCTTGTGAGCTGGGCACTTGACTTTATGGTTGCATTACATTTTGGACATTGTAGTTCTTCACTTGGCAGTAGAAGAAATTGAGGTAGAGCGGACTGATTTGGCAGGCAGCTCTCTCTGCTTCTGGTTTTGACTCTGCCATGACTTGGGTCATGACCTTGAGCCTCACAGTTCTGAACTGTCAGCTTCTCATCTGTAAAATGGAGACACTCCATCAAATCATCTCAAAGAACTCCTCTTCCTAGAAAATACCCTGATTTGGGACTGCTATGTTTTGTTCCTAGGAAACTAAATTTTGGAATTCCTAAAACATTTTTTGTTATTTTTTTTAATGGAAAATGAAGACTATTGTGATTCAAACCTCAGCATTTATCAAGGTGCAGAATGATGTTGCCTGCAGCGTCTGTCTTGGGAATGATGAATTTATTTATTTATTTTTGCCATATTCTGCTATTCAACATTAGAGCTTATACCTTCTGGGACACCAGCTCCTTTTTTTTTTAATAAGTTACTGGTGTACAGGTGGTGTTTGGTTACATAAGTTCTTTAGTGGTGATCTGTGAGATTTTGGTGTACCCATCACCCATATATACACTGCACCATATTTGTAATCCTTTATCCCTCACCCCCTCCCACTCTTCCCCCCAAGTTCCCAAGTTCCATTGTATCATTCTTATGCCTTTGCATCCTCATAGCTTAGCTCCCACATTATCCGTGAGAACATAAGATACTTGGTTTTCCATTCCTGAGTTTCATCACTTAGAATTAGTCTCCAACCTCATCCAAGTTAATGGAAATGCTGTTAATGCATTCCTCTTTATGGTTATATAGTATTCCATTGTATATGCATACCAGAATTTCTTTATCCACTTGTTGACTGATGGGCATTTGGGTTGGTTCCATAATTTTGCAATTGTGAATTGTGCTGCTATAAACATGCATGTCCAAGTATCTTTTTTGTGTAATGACTTTTTTTCCTCTGCATTGATACCCAGTAGTGGGACTGTGGGATCAGATGGGAGTTCTACTTTAAGTTCTTTAGGACTCTCCACACTGTTTTCCATAGTGGCTGCACTGGTTTACATTCCCACCAGAAGTGCAGAAGTGTTTCCTGATCACTGCATCCACGCCAATATCTACTGGCTTTGGAATTTTTTATTATGGCCATTCTTGCAGGAGTAAGGCGGTATCATATTATGGTTTTAATTTGCATTTCCCTAGTCATTAGTGATGTTGAGCATTTTTTCATCTGTTTATTGGCCACTTGTATATCTTCTTTTGAGAGTTGTCTATTCATGTCCTTAGCCCACTAAGGGCCAAGGGATTGTTTGTTTTTTTCTTCCTGATTTGTTTGAGTTCATTGTAGATTCTGGATACTAGTCCTTTGTCAGATGTATAGATGGTAAAGATTTTCTCCCACTCTGTGGGTTGTCTGTTTACTCTGCTGACTTCCTTTTGCCATGCAAAAGCTCTTTAGTTTAACTAGGTCCCAGCTATTTATCTTTGTTCTTATAGCATTTGCTTTTGGGTTCTTGGTCATGAAATCCTTGCTTAAGCCAATGTCTAGAAGGGTTTTTCCAATGTTATCTTCTAGAATTTTTATAGTTTCAGGTCTTAGGTTTAAGCCCTTAATCCAGGAAATGATGAATTTATATTTCAAGTAGGAAAGAATAAGAAATTGGGGTTGAGGGAGTCAATGTTCTTCAAAAGAGAAAATATATATAAAAGCTTAGAAGAGGGTAGGATGTGGAAAATAGTTCATGGATAGGTAAGTGAGGGATAAGGCAGGGAAGTTGAACACCACAACATATTTTTCCTTTGAGACCATCTGCTGAAATTGTGAACATGAGAACAAAGTGGGATTTGAAGGATCTGGAATAAATGAAGTAAAAGAAATGCTAAGAAATCTTTAGACTGAGCAATTTCTAGACAAGCAAAGGGAAGTCATGTGACTTGTCCTGCTGGTCCAACCAAAGTATGTGAGTTCTTAGACAGCAAACTATGCTGGGAGCTCTCTGACTGAAAGGGTGTGATTGAAGGACCATAGTACAGAGAGCCCTAGAGCAAGAGGGTAGGAAGGATGTTGAGGAGTGCAGGCATTTGGCACTTAGGAACCGAAATAGGAGCAGAGAGTGGATTATATTACACAGAATAAAGCAGCATTTTAGACAAATAAATTATAGAACACTAAAACTCCTGAGATCTTATATGTCATTTACTTCTCCTGCTTCCTCTCACAGATAAGAACCCTGAGGCTCAGGAAAGGGAAGGGACTTTACAAAGATCAGAGTTCTTGAAATCGATGTATTGAGTACGAAAAGTGGCTTGAATTTTAAAAACAGATTTAACGTTCAAAAAATACTCTCCCTTACTCTCTTAAATATAGGAATACATTTTTCTTAAGGAATTCACTAAGTGGTAATCCTCAGACCCTTCAGCAATCATTTTGAAGGCTCTAGTATTAATTTATCATGTGAACTTATCTTTATTGTTTTTATAATGCCTAATTTAGGGTGACATTAAAAACAAAAGCTGTTCTAAAAACAAGAGTTAAAGCAATAGAAAAGCACTGATTTGAAAAACCCAGCAAACACAAAACCCTCCTTAGAGGAAAGCAGCAATGATAAAAGGGCCTGAGAAACTGAAGAAAAGGAAAAGAAAATCTACCCATGCTTATTTTTAGCAGACGTAGTTTTAAAATTTTATGTGGCTAATGTAAAAAGTAATCCATCAGAATGGAATTGATTAATCACCAAAAAATGAAGAATAAAATGGTTTGTGTTTTCAGTGACTTAAAGAATGTTTTAATCTAGCTGCCAGATCTACAACCTAATATATTTCTTTCCATCTCGTGTTTTCAATAATGGTCAAATCTGCAAAGAGAAAAATAGAAAAATGCTTAGAAAGCATTTTTTTTTTTAATAATTAGAAACTCAGATTTCAAGCGAGGCCCGAGAACCTTTCTCCAATAGCCAGTACAGAGTCCGTGACATGGGTCTAAGGGATGGAGCTGGGGCATCTTTCATTTCCTCTTCTATCTTAAATTAGACTGTCACTAACATTCGGTCCCTGTCTTTGCAAGACGAGCCAGTTTCCATGCCTGCTTTTTGGCTCCTGATTCTTCATGAGGGCTCTTGAAATTACATGCCCTAGGCACTGTAAGAAGGCCAGGAATAAAGGGCTTTGGAGCAGAAAAGAGACCTTTGTGTTTGCCTTAGTTCGTTCTTGCTGCTGTAACAAAATACCTGAGACAAGATAATTCATAAACTGCAGATATTTGTTTCTCATGGTTTTGAAGGCTGAAAATCCAGGATCGAGTGCCAGTAGGTTCCACTCTGAAGAGAGTCTGGTCTTTGCCTCTAAGATGGCAGCCTGATGCCACATCCTCTGGAGGGAATGGACTCTGTGTCCTCACAGGGCAGAAGGGATGGAAAGGCAAAAAGGGCTGAATACTGTGTACTGCCTCCTTTCATGAAGACCTTAATCCCATTCACAACCAAGGAGTCGTCATGACCTCATCTCTTCCTAAACACCCCACCTCTTAATACTATGGCTTTGGGGGATTAAGTCTCTACATGAATTTTGGAGGAGACAAACACATTCAAACAACAGCAGCCTTCTTTTCCTTTGATTGAAGGAAGAAACTAGCTGTCCAGTGGCCTCTGGCATGCAGAGCATATGGGCAGCATCTGCCCCTCTGGAGAGGAGAGGAGGGGAAGATGTCATGGCTGACATTCTTCTTGTCCCTTGAGGCTGCTCTCCACTGCACTGGATTTCTCCCAGTCAGGCCAAAAGCACTCAGGAGCTGACCACAACCAGCTGAACAACCTGTATTTGGAAGGAAGTCTCTCCTGGTGGCTTTGAGGACCCAAGTGGAATAAGTATCATAGGCAAATGCTCTAAGTTGGGATTTGGGCCATTTCAGAGAGTCAGATACCTCTTGCTCATATCCTTTTTGAGAGTACTTTTAAGTGCCATGTTACCCCATCTGGAGCTGCTCAGTGGCTCTTGGGCCCATTCAGACATAGCTATCCCTACAGTCAAACTCTTTCCTATTTGAGAAAAGGATCCAGATATACTCAAGAGTAGTTTCGAGTTTGTCCTTTGCAGGGCTTACTGAGATGTCAAAATATGGGAACTGGCCTGTAGAGTTTACATCTAAGAGTTTTAGTAAAGACTTCTTTTTCAAATTCATCTCTTTGTCTCTACCATAGCTTTGTTCTGCTACCAGTGTTTCTCCCCTGGGTTACTGTGACTACTCTTAATTGGTCTTATTGTCTCAAAGCCCTCCTCTGCTGTACCACCTGAAGAATGTTCTGGAATCACATATCTGCCTTCTATGCCCATAGCATTGCACTGCCTACCCCTTGTTTTCTGCTGGGCATCAATGCCCTCTAGAATCTGGCTCTCTTCATTACCTCCTGTTCCCACTCCTCACCTTACCACATGGGCCAGCCTTTCCCCTATTTGATTTTCTGGCATATAATACCGACTTGTTTTCAGAGGTCAGGCCTGATGTCACCTCCTGTGGGACAACTTCTCTGACTCCCTCCATCTGGGTTGAGCATCCCTTTCCTGTAGACTTGGCTGTGCCCACATCCATTGGCTTCACCAGAGTGTGAGCCCCTGGAGATCAAGAGCTGTGTCTCATTCTCCAGTCCCCAGAGCCTGGTCCAGGACTTGATACTTGTAACAGCTCAACCCATGTTTGGGGAATTAATGAAGGGTGTCAGTGACGCTGACAACCAGAGAGGAAGAACTGCCTGCCAGTAGTAGCTAGATCTTGCTGCTTCTTCCATTTTCCTTTCCTCATTGAGGATGAATATGCCAAGACTCCCCATTTACTCTCAGGAGCCAGGAGGAGGGTGAGGAGAGGGGAGCCTTTGTTCTTCCTCCAGATGGCTGAGGCTGGGATGGAGCCCAGCAGCTGTGTTTGGGTGGAAGGCGAGAGGGCAGATGGCCTGGTGTCTGTCTGCAGACAGCCTGAGAGGCCGCAGCCCTGGTGCAAGGCACTCTCTGCGGTGAACTCCGCAGGGCAGTGGGGGCATAGAGCAAATGCCAGGGCAGGGCACTGTGCTAGCATTCACTGCTCAACACTAGCTGGTGTGATCTTGAGACAGCAAAAAGAGAATCCTTTATACATAAGACCCTCGTGTTTCTGGTGGTGCTTTTAACATTTCAATCTAAACAAAGGCTTTTCTATATGAAAACTCTCTTAATTACTATCATTTAAACATTGGTTTAACACAGCAAGCCTCATTAGGTTTCAATTTTGTTTTCTGCAAATTTTGGCAGCCACTGAATTATTCATCTAACTGACGCTGGTGGTAGGGGGGCAGTTGGCAGAGGAGGGGAGTGTCCTTCATTGCTGAGAATATTTAGAACCAGAATATGACAAGAGGCTTAATAATTTGTACTAGGACAGTAGTCAGTCACATGCTTAGACCCAAGGTGCTCACTGATGTCCTCCTATCATCAGGAAATTCTTTCTTTCTTTTTCAAAAACAACAAAAACAGGATCCCTGGCGGACTAGAGTGAGAGCTAGAGTCAACATTGCTACCACCTTTCTGACTGCCTCTTCTCTCTTGCTCCAAAGCCAGTCAGTCCAAAAGCCAAAATACAATGTCATACCTCTGTTCTGAGGATACATGGGTGGCTTCCTTAAGATGACAGTTTGTAATGAACACATTTATGAAATAATCTCCAAATCTAAGATTCCTTAATCATCTATTTTGATAATCTTTTTTTCTAATTAAACATTCAAGCTAAAATGTGACTTAAATCACATTTTAGTTTCTGCACATAGTAAAATCGAACATTTAAAAGATGTGATGTCATGGTGCTGTCATATTGCATAGGTATAAACTATCTTCTCCCCAAAATGATTTTTAGCAACAATAAGGAATCAAAATCTACTGAGAATTCACTGGGGGCAACCTGGCGAGGAAAGTAGAATTGTCTTCTTTCTTGTCCCCTCCCCCAAAATACACATTACCACATACCGGGGGAGGGAACCCCCCAGCATTAGAATATTATTCTTTCAGGCATCTTTTAACAAAACAGAGTTGTAGCCAGAGGGTTCCTGGGTTTCCTTCTTGCACCGGACACTTTAGCATCCCCTCCCCAAGGGTTCCCCGCTACCAGCTAGGCTTTGCCTGAACTGACCAACATGGCAGCCAGTAGCCACATGAGGTGACTAAAATAAAAATGTAAATTAAGCAAAATTAAATATGTTAAGTGTTCAGTGCCTCAGGCACACTAGTCACATTTCAAGTGCTCAGGAGGCACATGAGGCTCCCGGCTACTGCCTAGGAAAGCACACACATAGAGCATTTTCCTTATCACAGAACGTTCCATCAGACAGCACTGCTTAAGACTAACTAAGCAGTTCACTCCAGCATCAGTTCAGGCTTGCTGGATTTTATGATTAAATTGACTCACTGCTTGAATTTATTAATCAGTTCAGTTGGACTAACTGTGACTCAGGCAGCTGTTGAGATGACAGAAGTGATTTGTTTCATAAAATGTTAATGGCAAGAATACAAGTATGGACAATAGTCATAGCTGACATTTACTGACACTTAGACTTCAGGCACTGTGCTAAGGACTTACCCTGTGTTATCTCATAATCTTGACAACAACTTTATTATTATCCCAGTTTAACAGGAGGGAAATTAATAGTAGAGGTGGAAAGGGTCTTTAGCATTAATCTCTTTGACCCTCTTAGTTGACAAAACTCAGAATCTGGAGTTGGACTGCCTGAATTCAGTTGAGTGGCCTTGGGCAAGTTCAAGTAACTTAAGCTCATTGTGCCTCAGTTTCCTCAACTGTAATTGGAGAAAATAGTAGGCCCTAGCTGATATATTATGGTGAAGTTTCAACATGAACAGTTTGTGTGAAGTACTAAGAACACAGTCAGTGTTAACTGCTTTGATTATTTATTGCTGGCGAGGAAAATCCAAGGAGATTAATGCCCAAGGTCACACAGTCAATGAAAGCCCAGTCCTCTTTCCATTATACAAACTCTTCTTGCATATGTCACATCGTGCCCTCCTTCCTTCCCCCACATGCTTTCACTAGCTGGGCCCCTTTTATCTTAATCACTTGGCAGCCAACTGCTCGTATGATGAGTGACATCAGCACTTTTGCATTGGCACAACCTGCAATGACTGTCCCATGGAAGCAGCCAGTTTCCAGGGCTTTCTGGCTTGGTGACATGTGGAGAATTACCTAGATGATCTCTAAGGTCCTGTCACTCCCAATGTTCTCAGATGATCTGAGCTAAGAAAGAAAAGGCACTTTTCCCTATTACGTAAAAGAGGACACATCTTTTGACTCAGTTGTCTGGATCTTAAGGTTTTTTGGGTGTTTTTTTTCTTTCTTTATAGGAGAGAAATAGTTGAGAAAAAATAGACAGAAGAAAAGATTATTTCACTAGACTAATCTATTAGTTTTCATATTTTTTCCTATTGCCGTTACAATTCTTCAATTATTTCCAGCACTATGCAGGATATAGGATATAAATAATAAGGGTAATCTCTGGTCTCATTTCAGGACCTGGAAAAAGTCCTGGGAATCCCAGTCTATTCAGTTTTCACTAAAGGGCTTAGGTCTTCTTATTTCTTAATTGCATAAAAATATAAATTGTGGGCACCACAGATGCTGTTGTTCCCTGTGGTGTGGTGGAGTGTTGCACAAATCATGCTGTGCTCTAGGAGAGGGGTAAGACAGAAAGGTACTGGTTATAAAAAAGAAAAAGACTGGTTATAAAAAAGAAAAAGGGATCCCAGATATAAAAGGAAAGACTTAGAATTGAGGGGGTTAGCTTGGAGACACTGGAGATAAACTGTTTTTCCATGAGCCAGTCTTCAGCACAGGTACCCAGAGAGGCTTTCTGCAGTGCAGTTTTAAAATCTACTTTAAGCATTCTATGGCAGTAATTCTCAAACTATTTGCAGACAGATCACTGTAATGCTTATCAAAATTACTTTGATTCAGTAGATCTTGGATGGGGCCTGAGATGTTGCATTCTTAGCAAGCTTCCAGGTGATGGAGATGCTATTGATTTAAGATCCACAGGTCTTAAATGGCAGAAGTTAGCAATTGGGGATTTCTGGATCACAGTCTTGTGGGTCTATGCCATCTTTTCCAGTCTTGTTAGTGAAGATCTCTGAGGCTTAAAGAAGCATTACTTGGATCTCCATACATTGCTGATCATCATGTAAAATAGGGCAGTCACTTTGGAAAACAGCTTGCCAGTTCCTCAGAATGTTAAACATAGAGTTATCATATGACCCAGCAGTTCTACTCCTACATACATGTCTAGGAGAATGAAGCATATGTTTATGAATAAACCTGTACGCAAATGCTTATAGCTGCATTAATTCATAATAGCCCAAAAGTGAGAATAGCCCAAATGTCCACCAGTTGATGAATGGATAAAAATGTGGATTATCCCTGCCAGAGAATATTATTCAGCAATAAAAAGGAATGAATGACTGATACATGCCACAACATGGATGAATCCTGAAAACATTATGCTAAGTAAAAGAAGCTAGTTATAAACGGCCAGGTATTGTATGATTCAATTTATATGAAATACTCAAAATAGGCAAATCTATAGAGATAGAAGGGAAATTAATGGTTGAAATTAAGGGGCTCAGGGGAGATAGAATGGGGAGTGACTGCTAATGGGTCCAAGGTTTCTTTTGGGAGTGATGATAATGTTGTAAAATTAGATTGTAGTGATGATTACATACCTCTATAAATATAAAAAAACCACAGCTGGGCACAGTGGCTCACACCTGTAATCCCAGCACTTTGGGAGGCTGAGACAGGTAGATCACCTGAGGTTGGGAGTTCGAGACCAGCCTGACCAACATGGAGAAACCCCATGTCTACTAAAAATACAAAATTAGGCGGGCATGGTGGCACATGCCTGTAATCCCAGCTACTCAGGAGGCTGAGGCAGGAGAATTGCTTGGACCTGGAGGTTGCAGTGAGTCAAGATCACGCCATTGCACTCCAGCCTGAGCAACAAGAGCGAAACTCTATCTCAAAAAAAAAGCCACTGAATTGTACACTTTAAATGGGTGAATTTTATATGTGAATTATATCTCAAAGCTGGTAAGTCTTACAGGGGTACAGGGGTGCCAAGTATCTCTTAAGAAAGCCCTGCACCCACCACCTTCTATCCATACCTGGGAGTTTATGCTTCCCCTTCTCTTTCTTCGGAAATCCTACACCTCATTAGATGCTTTCTCAGGTCTTGGTGATGTATCTATATTTAAAGCAATCTCACCCAGATTTTTTGAGTGTGCTAGAATATTGGTTTTTTAAAAAATAGGCTGTGAAACCTCAGAAAAATTTCAAAACCTAATCTAATTAAATGAGCATTTCATCTGATACTGCATCAGAGTGCACCCTCAGTACTACTGTCAGGAGTGTTGTGACAACAAGCCTGAGTCAGAAAAGTTATGGAAGCTCAGGTCAATTGACGTTTTCTCTTTTGCTTATTAGACCTCATTTCCCATGTAGAGTCCATAAACATCTGCAAAACCAAACCAGTGAGAACATTACTCAAACTTTGCTTTTGGAAGAATGATAATTTTCTTTCATGTAATAAATATTGGCACTTACTTTTCTGTATCCGTTCTCAAACAGCTGATGCTGTTATTTGCTGATAAATATGATTTGGAAATCTGCGTCACACCTAACGGATATCAATACCATTAATTTAAAGGTGGATTTTCTGTCATAAATATACATTTTAAAATGTAAATAAAATTAATCATTTGTGCCTGAAATTTAGTTAATCCTTACCTGATGGGTTTTTTTGGCAATGTTAGCTTGTGTGGGAATGGAGAGGCTCATTCCTTACAGGGTGTGATTGGCAATTGGCCAATTGCCCTCTTTTTTCCCATATTCTGCCTACCCTTCCCCAACAGTCTCCATTGACTATGCCTGAAGTTACACAGTTAAAGGTTTGGTTATTTCAATGGCTTAGTTATTGCTCTACTGATCTTTTTAAAAAATACAAACACCCTTGGGAGAAGCATACTTAGCACTGTTGAATCACCAATACCCTGGCTAAACAGATTCCTTATCAGATACTTTTTCCCCTTATAACTCAGAGCAGCACTCAGCAAAAAGGGAATCAGAGGCCTAGTGCATCCCCCACGGTCATCAGTTACTTAGTTCAGAGCCTTAGTTTCTTTATTTAAAAAAAAGAGAACAATGGGCCAGGATCAGAGGCTTATGTCTATACTCTCAGGACTTTGGGAAGCTGAAGGAGAAGGATGATTTGAACCTAGGAGTTTGAGACCAGCCTGGGCAACGTGGTAAGACCCTGTCTTAACAAAACAATTAAAAAAATATTATCTGGGTGTGGTGATGTAAACCTGTAGTCCTAGTTCTTTGTGAGGCTGAGGCAGAAGAATCACTTGAACCCAGAAGTTCTCTAGGCTGCAGTCATGATTGTGCCATTGCACTGCAGCCTGGGTGAGAGAACAAGGCTGTCTCAAATAAAACAAAACAAAAAACCCAGATATAAAAATTTTAAATAAAATTTAAGCACATCAAATTTAACATTATATAAAAAGAACAGTACTTTATAACAAAGTCAGGTTTACAAGGGGCTTGCTCTCTAAAAACAGCCTTCTTTGTTCCTCATAGATTGTAAGTCTGTATTTGTAAAGTCATAATTTCTTGTGAGAAGATGAATTGTATGCGTGACTATTTTACTGTTGGTTACTATTGCATCTATCAATTTGGGGAGAAATGTATTAGAGACAAAATAAGCTGGTTTTAATCCTAAAATAAAAGAAAAGAGAGAGAACAATGGTGGTGGTAACATCTGCCCTGCCAGCCTCCCAGGTAGAATCACAAGTGGTGGGTCAGGTGACTCTGAGTTTGCAAACATGAAACACAGCAGCATTTGAGGAACCTTCATAATGTGCTTGACACTGTTTAGGGGTGCAAATAGATCATTTCACTGCAACAGCATGCAGATTTGAAAGGTCCTATTTTCTACATAATTCCTGTGGGAAAACACAAAATGGGTTAGATTTTTTCCCCAACCTCTTGTTATAAAACTTTTCAATCATATATAAAAATTGAAAGAGGACTTTCACCAAGATGGCTGAATAGGAACAGCTCTGGAGCACAGTTCCTAGTGAGAGTGAAGCAGAAGGTGAGTGATCTCCACATTTCCAACTGACGCACCAGGTTCATCTCAATGGGACTGGTTGGACAGTGGGTGTAGCCCAAGGAGGGCAAACCGAGGCAGGGTGGGGTGTTGCCTCACCTGGGAAGTACAGGAGACCAGAGAACTCCCCCTCCTACCCAAGGGAGGCCATCAGGGACTTTTCCAGACACTCTAGCACTCCAGCTCAGATCCTGCGCTTTTCCCAAGGTCTTTACAGCCCAGAGACCAGGAGATTCCCACTGGTGCTGACAATACCAGCATGGCAGGTTTCCAGCACAAAACTGGGCAGCCATGTTAGCTGGTGCTGCAGGGTTCCAGCAAAAACTAGGCAGCTGTTTTAGCCAGTGCCTGGAACACCTGCAAGACAGAACCACCCATTCCCCTGCAAAAGAAAGGGGCTGAAGGCAGGGAGCCAAGTGATCTGGCTCAGTGGGACCCACCCTCACAAAGATCAGCAAACTGAGTCCCACTGGCTTGAGATTTTTGCAGCCAGCACAGCAGTTTGAGCTCACTGTGGGGAGGGGCGTCCATCATTACTGAGGCCTGTGTAAACAAAGTCGCAAGGAAGTTTACACAGCAGCTGGGTGGAGCCTTTGGCAGCTCAGCAAGACCTCTGCAGGCAGACTGTGACTAGACTCCCTCCTTGCTGGGCAGGGCATCTCTGAAAAAAGGCAGCAGCCCAACTGGGACTTAAAAATAAAGCCCCACCTTCCAGGGTCAGAGCACCTGGGAAAAGAGGCGATTGTGAGTCCCACTTCAGCAGATTTAAATGTCCCTACCCAGCAGCTCTGAAGGGAGCAACAGAGCTCCCAGCACAGCACTTGAGCTCTGAAAAGGGACAAGCTGCCTCCTCAAGTGGCTCCCTGACCTCTGTATATCCTTAGAGATACTTCATACAGGAGAGAACTCTGGTTGACATCTGGTGGGTACCCTTCTGGGACAAAACTACCAGAGGAAGGAACAGGCAGCAATCCTTATTGTTCTACAGCTGCTGTGGGTGATCCCCAGGCAAGCAGGGTCTGAACTGGACCTCTAGCAGTCCTGCAGCAGAGGGGCCAGACTATTAGAAGGAAAACTAAAAAATGGAAAGAAATAGCTACAACATCAACAGGAAGGACGTCCACTCAGAGACCCCATCTGAAAGTCACCAACTTCAAAGACCAAAGGTAGATAAATCCACGAACATAGGAAGAAACCACACAAAAGGGCAGAAAACACCAAAAACCAGAATGCGTCTTCTCCTCCAAGAGATCACATCTCCTCACCAACAAGAGAACAAAACTGGATGGAGAATGAGTTTGACGAATTCACAGAAGCAGGCTTCAGAAGGTGGGTAATAACAAACTTCTCTGAGCTAAAGGAACATGTTCTAACCCAATGCAAACAACCTTGAAAAAAAGGTTAGATGAAATGCTAACTAGAATAACCAGCTTAGAGAAGAACAAAAATGACTTGATGTTTCTGAAAAATACAGCATGAGAACTTTCTGAAGCATACACAAGTTTCAGTAGCCAAATTGACCAAGCAGAAGAAAGGATATCAGAGACTGAAGATCAACTCAATGAAATAAAATGAGAAGGCAAGATTAGAGAAAAAAAAAAACTGAAAAGAAATGAACAAAGCCTCCAATAAATATGGGATTATTTGAAAAGACCAAATCTACATTTGATTGGTGTACCTGAATGTGATGGGGAGAATGAAACCAAGTTGGAAAACTTTTCAAGATATTACCCAGGAGAACTTTCTCAACCTAGCAAGGCAGACCAACATTCAAGTCCAGGAAATATGGAGAACACCACAAAGATATTCCTCAAGAAGAGCAACCCCAAGGCACATAATTGTCAGATTCACCAGGGTTGAAATGAAGGAAAAAATGCTAAGGGGAGCCAGAGAGAAAGGTTGCATTAACCACAAAGGGAAGCACATCAGACTCACAGAGGATCTCCTGTCAGAAACCCTACAAGCCAGCAGAGACTATGCGCCAATATTCAACATCCTTAAAGAGAAGAACTTTCAGCCCAGAATTTCATATCCAGACAAACTAAGCTTAATACATGAAGGAGAAATAAAATCCTTTATGGACAAGCAGTTGCTGAGAGATTTTGTCACCACCAAGCCTGCCTTACAAGAGCTCCTGATGGAAGCATTAAACATGGAAAGGAACAACCAATACAAGCCACTGCAAAAACATACCATATGGTAAAGACCATCAACACAATGAAGAAACTGCATCAACTAACAGGCAAAACAATCAGCTAATATCAAAATGGCAGGATCAAATTCACACATAACAATATTAACCTTAAATGTAAATGGGCTAAATGCCCCAATCAAAAGATACAGACTGGCAAATTGGATAAAGAGTCAAGACCCATCAGTGTGCTGTATTGAGGAGACCCATCTCATGTGCAAAGACACACATGGGCTCAAACTAAAGGAATGGAGGAAGATTTACCAAGAAGATGGAGAGCAAACAAAAGCAGGGGTTGCAATCCTAGTCTCTGATAAAACAGAATTTAAACCAACAAAGATTAAAAGAGACAAAGAAGGGCATTATATAATGGTAAAGGGATCAATGCAATAAGAAGAGCTAACTATTCTAAACATATACACACCCAATACAGGAGCACCTGTTCTTAATGACCTACAAAGACACTTAGACTCCCACACAATAATAGTGGTAGACTTTTTCACCCCACTATCAATATTAGACAGATCAATGAGACAGAAAATTAACAAGGATATCCAGGACTTGAACTCAGCTCTGGACCAAATGGACCTAATAGACATCTACAGAACTCTCCATCCCAAATCCACAGAATATACATTCTTCTCAGCACCACATCACACTTACTCTAAAATTGACCACATAATTGGATGTAAATCACTCCTCAGCAAATGCAAAGCAATGGAAATCATAACAACCAGTCTCTCAGACCACAGTATAATCAAATTAGAACTCAGGATTAAGAAACTCACTCAAAACTGCACAACTTCATGGAAACTGAACAACCTGCTCCTGAAAGACTACTGGATAAATAATGAAGTGAAAGCAGAAATAAAGACATTCTTTGAAACCAGTGAGAACAAAGACACAACATACCAGAATCTCTGGGACACACTTAAATTTATGCAGCCAACAAACATATGAAAAAACGCTCATCATCACTGGTCATTAGAGAAATGCAAATCAAAACCACATTGACATACCATCTCATGCCACTTAGAATGGTGATCATTAAAAAATCTGGAGACAACAGCTGCTGGAGACGATGTGGAGAAATAGGAATGCTTTTACACTGTTATTGTGAGTGTAAATTATTTCAACCATTGTAAAATACAGTGTGGGGATTCCTCAAAGATCTATAAATAGAAATACCATTTGACCCAGCAATCCCACTGCTGGGTATATGCCCAAAGGATTATAAATCATTCTATTATAAAGACACATGCACACATATGTTAACTGCGGCACTGTTTACAATAGCAAAGACTTGGAACCAACTGAAATGCCCGTCAATGATAGAGTGGGTAAAGAAAATGTGGCACGTATACACCATGGAATACTATGCAGCCATTAAAAAGGATGAGTTTGTGCTCGATTCAGCAACATGTATACTAAAATTGGAACGATATAGAGAAGATTAGCATGGCCCCTGTGCAAGGATAACATGCAAATTTGTGAAGCCTTCCATATTAAAAAAAAATAAGGATGAGTTCATGTCCTTTGCAGGGACATGGATGAAGCTGGAACCATCATTCTTAGTAAATTGACACAAGAACAGAAAACCAAACACCACATTTTCTCACTCATAAGTGGGTGTTGAACAATGAGAACATAGGGATACAGGGAAGGGAACACCACACATCAGGGCCTTTTGGGGGGTTGGGGAGCTAGGGAAGGAATAGCAGGGAGTGGGGGGATTGGGGAGGGATAACATTAGAAGAAATACCTAATGTAGGTGACGGGGTATGGATGCAGCAAACCACCATGGCATGTGTATACCTATGTAATAGTCCTGCATAATTTGCACATGTTCCCCAGAACTTAAAGTATTATAAAAAATGAAACAAAAGCAAATACACAATGTTTGAAAAAATAAACAGTTGAAAGGAATTTACAGTGAGCACACATATATCTACCACCTAGAGTCTACAATTAACATCTTACAATACTTGTTTTATCATATTTCTCTCCATCCATTTGAGATTAAAATTTTTTTTCATCTTTTTGCCTTATGTACTACTTATTAAGATATTTTATCCAACATCAACATGTTCAAAGAAGAAAACCAAATAGGCTTTTTACATGGGGAGGGGGCATCCTACTTGGGCCTATTATGTCTAATAAAAACCTCAACTGCCAATTCTCCACGCCATCTTCAAAAAAAATGTATAGTTTCATATTTAGGTAAGAACCCAAAGGAAGGAAACAGGAGGATTATTTTTGTGTTTGTTTAAGCACTGTTGACATGAACCGACATGGAGAATGTATTTTTTTCAAAAAGAAGACAAAGAAAAGAGAAAGACTTGGCTGTTTTTAAAAGCCCTAACATAAAACAAAAACTACGAAAAAAAAAAGTTTAAACAGCTCTGATTGCTGGTTTCAGTTGTGTGCTCTGCACTTGAAGAAATGCCCAAGGAAACAGATATGATCTTAACACCAAATAAAGGTTTGTCTCCCTGAAGGGCCAAAGGTTTCTGTATCAAAGGCAGAGAAGGCACTGCAATACTATCATCTGGAATAGAAGCTTTTTGGACGATAATAATAAACATCTTGCAATAGTATTGAATTACATGTTCCAAATGTAGTCATTCAAGTATCCTTTCACTTTACTTGCCTCAGGATATTAATAGTTTTCTTTAAACTAACTTTTCCTTTACTTAGATACATATATTTTCAAAAGAGATCTTTCATCATTCCCATGAGTAGAAAATCAGGAGTATTTGTCATAAACAGAAAGTACCTTTGAAAACTAGTGCCATGCAAACCAAACAACGTTGTTAACTTTTAGCTCTATCCTAGAGCTTGACAAAAGCTCTGAACCTGGGTCTGTTCTCTGTTTAAATAAGAAAATTAGCAAGACAGGCAAGAATTAGAGAACTGTTAAAATTTTCAAGTGGAAACCCTTCTTGATTTAATTGGAAGGACTGGAAGATAATTTAAATCTCTTTGTATGTGACTCATGTAATATAAAATCAAGTCCTTGTACTATTTTGTGTACCACCATGGTATATAACCCATACTGGGTTTCCATCTCAAGAAGCAAGTAAAAGAAACACAAATGAAACAGATCAAAAAACCAAAAGACTGGAAATTAAAAAAAAAAGAGTGAGAAATCAATTAAATAGAAATGGAGGTAGAAACAAAATTGGAATAACACAAAAAATTGTTTATTGGAAAGATCCATAAAATTGATAAAGTCTGTAGAATTAAGAAGGAAAAAAAAGTCACAAATGACCTATTTCAGGAACTTCAAAAGAGGTATAGATGCTAAATTTAAAAACAAAAATGCCAAAAAATTTTACATCATTGTTGAAATGAACAAATTCCTTGAGAAATACAAATTATTTAAACTGACACAAGAGAAAATAGGAAAAATAAGTAATCCTATATTGATTTAAAAAACTGAATCTGTAATTAAAACCTCCCCACCCCAGAAAACAGAACAAAACCATAGGCTTGGATGGTTTTGTTGATAAATTTTTCTGAATACTCAAGGAAAAGTTAATATACTTTTCAAGAAGAATGAGAAAACAATTTCAAATTTTCAGGTTTTATGAGGCCAGCATAATTCTAATATCAAAAACTGCCAAGGACATTCTATGAAAGGACTATTATAGGTCTCTGTGTTTTAAGAGTGACATTACAATCCCAAACAAAGTAACATTAATAAATTGAATCTACTGATAAAGAAACAAGATTATACATTATGACCAAGTGAAGTTTTTACAAAACTACAAAACTGATTTGTTACTCAAAAATTGGTCAAAGTAATTCACCAAATTAACAAAATAAAAGAGAAAAATCATAGTATCACCTCAATATATGCAGAAAAACCATTTGACAAAATTCAAGTTATGCATGATAAAATCTCTTAGTAAACTAGAACAAGACGGAAAATTCCTTAATCTGGTAAAGAGTACCTATAAAATTCTTAAGGTTAACATTAAATAAAGGGTAAAATATTGATGTTCTTATCCCTAAGCCAGAAATAAGACAAGAATGCCCACTATCACCTTTGGCATTAAGCATTATGTTGGAGGAACTAGCAAGTTAATTAAGGCAAAAAAAAAAAATATATGTAAAGCTTGGAAATGAAGAAGTGACAGTATTTTTAATCACAGACAATATAGTGGCACATACCTACATTTATCCAATTACCTTGCTAATTTGAATTAGATATTCAACATTGTTAAGATGTCAATTCTCTCCAAATTGACCTGCAGATTCAATGAAGTTCCAATCACAATTCTAGTAGATTTTTTTGTGCAAATTCACAGTATTTTTATGGAAATGCAAATGTCCTAGAATAACCAAGATAACCCTGAAGAAATATGCAAAACTGAAGGATTTACACAACCAAATTTTAAGATTTGCTATAAAGCACGGTGATTCATACACTGTGGTACTGGCCTGAAGACAGGCAAATACACCAACAAAATAAACTAGAAAGCCTAGAAATATGCCTGCATACCTACAGTTACTTGATGTGCAATAACAACACAAAGGCAGAATTAGAATCTTTTCAGTGATGGTGTAACAGCAATGTATATCCATATAGAAAAAAGAACATTGCCTCTTACATCAGGCACAAAATATTATTTTGAGATTGATAGTAAAAATTGCATGTGAAGGATGAAACAATAAAGCTTCTAGAAGAAACATAGAAGAATATTTTTATAAACTTGGATTAAGCAGAGATTAAATAGGACACAGAAAGCACTAACTGTAAAATGTTAATTAATTGGACATCACTAAAATCAAGAACTCTACTCATCAAAAGTCAGACACCATTAAAGGAGTGAAAAGGCAAATAAGAGCCTGGGAGAAAATATTAACATTTGCATACATCCAACAGAAGACTTACATCCAGAATGTATAAAGAATTCCTGTAAATCAATAAGAAAAAAGACTAACACCCAAATAATAAGTGAGCAAATAAATTAGGTGGTGTGGTGCCACACAAGCACCTGTACTTCTAGCTACTCAGGAGTCAGAGGCAGCAGGATCACTTGAGCCAAGGAGTTTTAGGCTGTAGTGAGCTAGGACTGCTCCACTGCACTCCAGCCTGGGCAACAGAGTAAAATCCTGTCTCTGAAAACAAAGAAACAAGAAAGGTCAGAAGACATGAACAGACACATGGCAAAAGGATATTCAAATACCTAATTGTCTAATAAACGTATGGAAAAGTGCTCAACATTATTACTCATAAGGGAAATAGAACTTAAAACCACAATGAAATAACGCTGTATACTCATCATAATGGCTAAATGTAAAGACTGATGATACAAATTATGGTTAAGATATCAAGCAACTGAAACTCTCATATTGATGGTGAGAGTATAAATCCCTATGGTCCTGGGAAGCTGTTTGGCATTATACAGTAGTGCTAAATGCATAACTATATTTTGACCCAGCAACCCCACTCTTCAGTGTATATTCAAGAGAAATGAAGCTGCTGTCTACTAGAAGACATATACAAGAATGCTCATAGCAGCTTTTTTCAATAATAACCAAAAATTGGGAACAATCCAAATGTCCACCAACAGAAGAAGAGGTAAATAAATCTTGGCCTATTTATACAATACTACACAGTAATAAAAAATACACAGAATGACATATGTGAATCTCACAAATATTAAGCTTAGTAAAAGAATCTAGACAAAATAGAGTACATATTTTATGATATCATTTATATGAAAGTCGAGAAGAGGAAAATGGTGTACTTCATTTCATAGCAATTAATCTCAAATGTGCACAAAAGTTGCATATCTAGAGTACATAAAAATAAGAGAATCTCTGTTCTTTCAGTAGACATGATCAAAAGGATCAATTCCATTAACCCTTCTGAATGCCTGCCTTATAATCTAATCACAATTTAGCTGGGAAGACTGAGTAGGAGCACAACGTTCTTGCCAAAAAAAAAAAAAAAAAAAAAAAAGCCCACAGCAGCACATTACATATCAGAGCCTGTTGTGGACTAATGTTTTCAGATAACCACTGGGTGCCCACCCCAGCCCAGGATTTTCCTGCAGCTCTTCCTCCCACTCCAGCTTGTGGGGAGTTCAGTGTACTTTATCTCAGGGTGGGAACTACACGGCAGAAAGGGAGGGAAGCTTTTTTAGGTCTAAATGCCTATAGAGCCACAGCAGGGACCAGAAAGAACATAGGAGGTAGGACAAAAGATTTCAAAGAACACATAATGGCTCAGAGCCAGTTTTACCCCCCTCCAAACTAGCTTTACATAATTCCTAGATGAATGGCAGAAGAGGAATGGAAGGAAATATAAAAAGCTGGGCCCCTAAAGAGGTGCCCCCACTATTATTCTACCTCCCCCACTCTCCTCCTCTCACTCCTTGCCCTGCCTTCCCTGGGGATGGAGGGAGGAAGGGCAGAAACCCAACTAGGTTTGAGGAATCCAAGTGCAGAGGGCATCTATTCTTGCTTTCCAAGTAGAACCGGGGGATGGTAAGCCTCTGTGGTTGATCCTGCGCTAGCAGGACACAGGGGCGGCCAGTAAAGATGGCTCTATGGAGTGTCCCAAATGAGGGGCCTAAAGCAGCCTCATAAAATTCCCACATGCTCACAGGCAGAGAGGGGAGATGCCGAAAAGTAGACAAAACAGTGGGCTGAGAGAAGCAAAAAGAGCCACACTTGGGGAGGCCCAGAAGTAAGAAATGGGGATGGATAACACCTGTGGACCGATGAGGAGAGAAAATGCTGTGAATCTTAGCAGATGCCAGCCTCATGGATGATTACCAAGAGCCAGGTGTCCTTTGCCAAAGCTGTGACATAAGCCTCTTGGAACTTGGCCACAAACTCAGGGAGAAAGGGGAACCCTGAATAGACTGAGATTAAGTTTCTGTCACCAGGCAGGATGAAAGCTAAAATATGAATTCAATTGTCAAAGAAAAACAAAGAAAATTGTGTCTTACACAATTGGGAGTGTGTCCTGGGGTTTCTACACCTTACGCTTTTCTAGAGTGCAAGTATTTGGGTTATGGGTACTCATCCTGCTCTCATAAGCAGCACAACAAGGCTATATGGAGACTCTGGATTTCCCTGTGCAAAACCCTTTCTACTTCTAGCTATAAGGCAGTGTGAAGCAGCTGAAGAATGGGGGAGGTGGCCTCATTCACTTTTAGAATATGTGACAAAAATTTATATATGTATGCACATTCTCAGATTTCCTCTCCAAGCTCATTCAAGTGGATTCTGCCTTTGCCTATTCAACATTAACGATTCTAGTGCCCCCTGTGAGAGAATCCTGCCTTTGCCAGAGAGGGTCTCCTGAGGTTTTTCTTTTTCTTTTTTTTTTTTTTTTGAGACGGAGTTTCACTCTTGTTACCCAGGCTGGAGTGCAATGGCGCGATCTCGGTTCACTGCAACCTCTGCCTCCTGGGTTCAGGCAATTCTCCTGCCTCAGCCTCCTGAGTAGCTGGGATTACAGGCACACACCACCATGCTCAGCTAATTTTTTGTATTTTTAGTAGAGATGGGGTTTCACCATGTTGAACAGGATGGTCTCGATCTCTTGACCTTGTGATCCACCCGCCTCAGCCTCCCCAAGTGCTGGGATTACAGGCGTGAGCCACGGTGCCTGGCCCCCTCCTGAGGTGTTTCTACAGAAGAATTAAGAGGTCCAGGGAAAAGGTAGAAGAAGATGAAGGAAGTCCCACTATAGTCTTGGGGAAAGAGAGTTGGGGGTTGGGGGGTTGCATGTGTTCCAGGTGTGAATGAAGCAGATGGAGAGGAAAAAGTAGCTTTACAAATCATTGCTGTAGACCAACATGTTTACTGTGTTTGAGTAGTGAAAACTTTAGACACTTTGATATTACTTTTAGATACCTGACTGTACCATGGTTGGCTGCAGTTTCAATAGGATCACAGGGACTTCACAGTCATATTTCTTAATAATAAGCAACAGTACACCACACCATCCACTCTGGTGGATTTAAGCTGAACTGTCAAACGGGTTTTGAGTAGAAATGGCAGGAAAGCAGGATAACTGGGTTTGGAGCTATCTATGTCTAGAATGATCCTAAACCTCACCCCAGGACTTCTTTGGTAAGCATGCTGCTAGCACTGCCACTTGGCCCACTGAGTCACAAGATTATCACAGGGCTCCTGTCAGGTCTACTTGTTTCCTTCACTAACTTTGGTTCCAAGTGTGAGGCAGGTGTGTCTGAGAGGCTAAGCCTAGGTCATTTGCCTGAGATCTGGGAACACGTGTGATTGTTATTTTTCCGCTTCTGTGGTGGGTGGTGGTGTAAGATACAAAAGGAGGGGGGAATGTCCCCAAACATCAGATGAGGTGACAGGTAAAAAAGCCAGAAAGATGGCTCTTGTCTGTCACTGAGGTTAACTACCTTTTAAACCTGTGGGCAGAAGTTTGTTTTTTAGCATTTGTTTAATGCAGATTCCAGGTTCATTTCCCTGAGCTATTGAATCACAATCTATGAGAATGGGATCCTGAAACTGTCATTTTAAAAATCACCACTTCAAATGGTTTTTATGTATCTCAAGCTTTTATATACACCCCCGTCAACCCATAGTTACATGTAACGATCACTCTGAAAATCACCATATGTTAAAAGCATTCACATACCGGGAAATAAAGTATAACTTCCTATAGGTGGTTGTAGAGTCTGTGAGTTTAGACTATAACAGGCATTGGGTTAGTTCCAATTTTACCCTGTATGTAATTCTGCAATTTTAAAAAATGTTGCTTTTTCTCTGATATGGTTTGAATATATCTCCTAAAGTTCATTTTAAGCTCCAATGCAAGTGTTGGGAAGTGGGACCTTTAAGAGGTGATTAGGTCATAAAAGCTCTATGCTCATGAATGGATTAATGCTGTTATCTAATGAGTGGGTTCATTACCATGAGAGTGAGTTTTTTATAAAAGTGAGTACATCCTTGCTCTTTTTCTGTCTTGCTTTGTCTCACCCCCTTGCCTTTTGCCATAGTGTCATGCAGCAGGAAGGCCCTCACCAGATGCCAGTACCTTGATCTTGGACTTCTCAACTTCCAAAACTGTGAGAAATAAAGCTATTTCCTCATAAATTACCCAGTCTGTGGTATTCTATTACTGCAATACAAAACAGACTAAGACAATCTGGACCCTAGTTACATCACCTGTAAAATGGGATAACAATAATATAAACCTATATTAGTTAAGGTAGGATGGGATATGCTGCTGAAACAAACAGCTTGAAGTCTTGATGGCTTAACATGGTAAAAGTTTATCTCTTTTTAATACAGTTTTTTTTAGAATAGCTTTAGGTTCAAAGCAAATTTGAGTAGAAGGTACAGAGGTTTCCTAACAAACCCTGTCCTGAACATGCATAGCCTTCCCAATAATCAACATCTCACTAGAATAGTACCTTGGTTACAACTGATAAACCTATATTAACACACCATTATCACCCAGAGTCCCTAGTTTACAATAGAATTCACTTTTGCTGTAATACATTCTATGTGTGTGGACAAACGTATAAGGACATGTACCCACCACTATAGTATCATACAGAGCAGTTTCACTGCCCTAAATATCCTCTGCGCTCCACATATTTATCTTTCCCTCCTCCCTAACTACTAGCAACCACTGATCTTTTTACTGTTTCCATAGTTTTGCCTTTTCCAGAATGCCAGATTGCTGGAATTACACAGTATATAGCTTTTTTGGACTGATTTTTTTTCACTTAATAATGTACATTTGAGCTTTTTCGTGTTTTTTCATGGCTCATATCCTTTAGCACTGAATAATATTCCATCATTTAGTTGTACCACAGTTTATCCTTTCACGTACTGAAGGACATCTTGGTTGCTTTCAAGTTTTGGCAATTATGTATAAAGTTGCTTTAAATAACCAAGTACAGGTTCTCAAGTGGATATAAAGTTCCAATTCCTTTGGGTAGATAGCAATCAGCATGATTTCTGGATCATATGGTAAGAGTATGTTTGGTTTTGTGGGAAACTGCTAAACTGTCTTCTAATGTGGCTCTGCCATTTTGCATTCCCAGGAGCAATGAATGAGAGTTCCTGTGGCTCCATATCCTTGCCAGCATTTGGTGTTATCAGTTGTCTGGATTTTGGCCATTCTAATAGGTATGTAGAGGCATTTAATTGTCGTTTTAATTTGTGTTTTTCTAATGATATATGATGTAGATCATTTTACCATGTCCTTATTTGGCATCTGTATATCTTCTTTGGTGACATGTCTGTTAAGGTCTTTGACCTATTTTGTGATTGGGTTGTTTGAGTTCTTTTGCTGAGTTTTAAGAGTTCTTTTATATTTTGGATGATAGTCTTTAACTGTCTTTTGCTAGCATATTCTCCTAGTCTGAGGCTTATTTTCTCATTTTCTTGAATTGTCTTTCACCAAGAAGAAGTTTCAAATGTTAAATTATTAAAATGTTAAATTTTAAATTATTAAAATGTTATCAAATTCTTTATTTCATGAATTCTGTCTTCGGTGTTGCAGAGTCATTACCAAATCCAATTTCGTCTAGATTTTCACCTATATTGTCTTCTAGGAGTTTTATATTTTTTCATTTTATATTTAGGTCTATAATCCATTTTCTGTTAATTTTTATAAGAGTGTAAGGTCTTTGTCTAGATTTTTTGCATGTGGATGTCCAGTTGTTTCAACACTATTTGTTGAAAAGACTATCTTTCCTTCATTGCGTTGCCTTTGCTGCTTTGTCAAAGATTAGTGGACTACATTTATATGGGTCTATCTCTGGGCTCTAATGGAGATAATTGACCTGTTTGTCTACTCTTTGCTAATACCATGCTGTCTTGATCACCATAGCTTTACAGTAAGTGTTAAAGTCAGTTAGTATCATTTCTCTGACTTTGTTCTTTTCCTTCAATATTGAATTAGCTATTTGGGATCTTTTGCTTCTCCGTGTAAATTATAGAATTAGTTGTCAATATCCACAAATTAACTTGCTGGGATTTTTATTTCAAGTGTGCTGAATCTATAGATCAAGTTGGAAATAATCAACATCAATGTCTTTATAATATTGAGTTTTCCTATCTATGAACGTAAAATATTTCTACAGAGCTTTGCAGTTTTTCTCATATAAATTTTGCACATCTTATTAGATTTGTATCAGTATTTCATTTTTGGGGGTGCTAATGTAAATGGTAGTGTGTTTTAGCTTCAAATTCTTCTTGTTCATTGTTAGTTTATAGAAAAACTATTGACTTTTGTCTATTAACCTTGTATTCAGCAAAACTGCTATGCTCATTTTTTAGTTCCAGGAGATGTTTTTGTTGATCCTCTAAATTTTCCACATAGAGAATTACATAATCTATAAACAAAGACAGTTTTATTTCTTTCTTCCCAGTCTTTATGTCTTTTATTTTCTTCTCTTGTCTTATTGTATTAGCTAGGACTTCAAGTATGATGTTGAAAAGGAGAGGTGAAAGGGTATATTCTTGTCTTGTTCCTGACTTAGCAGGAATCTTTGTTTCCCAGCATTAAATGTATCTGCTGTGGGTTTTTGTAGATATTCCATTTTAAGTTGAGGAAGTTCTCTTCTATTTCTGGATTACTGAGAGTTTTTATAAGTGAGTGTTGGATTTTGTCAAATGCTTTACCTGCATCAATTGATATGTTTGTGTGATTTTTTCTTCAGTTGATGTAGTAGATAACATTAATTAATTTTCAAATGTTGAACTGGGCTTGTACATTTGGAATGAATATTTATTGCTTGTGGCATATAATTCTTTTTATTGGATTCTATTTGCTAATATGTTATTGAGAATTTTAGAATCTATGTTCATGAGTAATACTGGTCTTTAGTTTTCTTTTTTGTAATGTCTTTGTCTGGTTTTGGTATTAAGATAATGCTGGCCTCATAGAAAAAAGTTGGGAAGTAGTCCTTCTGCTTCTATTTTCTGGAAAATATTGTAGAATTAGTATAATTTATTCCTTAAATTTTTGGTAGAATTTACCAGTGAACCCTTCTAAACCTGTTGCTTTCTGTTTTGGAAGGTTATTAGACAGTCTTGTCAGAGAGTCTTGCTCTATTGCCCAGGCTGGAGTACAGTGGTGCCATCTCAGCTCACTGCAACCTCTGCCTCCCAGGTTCAAGCACTTCTCATGCCTCAGCCTCCCAAGTAGCTTGGATTACAGGTGTGCATCACCACACCCTGCTAATTTTTGTATTTTTACTACAGACAGGGTTTCACCATGTTGCCCAGGCTGGTCTCCAACTTCTGGCCTCAGGTGATCTGCCTGCCTTGACCTCCCAAAGTGCTAGGATTACAGGTGTGAGCCACTGCACCTGGCTTAGAAGGTTATTAATTATCGATTCAAATTTTAAACATGTATGTATACATATATATACATACACACATATAGTATATGTATTTATATATAAATATAAATATATATATATGCCTATTCAGATTTTCTATTTCTTCTTGTGTATGTATTTTGGCTAATTGAGTCTATCAATGAGTTGGCACATTTAATCTAGGTTATCAAATTTATAGGCATAGAGTTCTTCTCATGGTACTTCCTTATTGTCCTTTTAATGTGTCCATGGGAATTATAATAATATTCCCTCCTTCATTTTTGGATTTAGTAACTTGTATTATATTTTTTTATTTGCTAATATGGCTAGAGGCTTCTCAATTTTATTCACTTTCTCAAAAAACAAGCTTTCAGTTTTGTTGATTTTCTCTCCTGATTTCTTCTTTTCCACTTACTTTCCGCTCTGTTTTTATTATTTCTTTTCCACTTACTTTGGATTTCTATTACTTTTCTTTTTCTAGTTTCATAAAGTGGAAGTTTAGATGATTTATTTTAGATCTTTCTTCTTTCTAATACAGGCCTTCAATGCTATAAATTTTCCTCTAAGCACTGCTTTTGTAGCATCCCACAAATTTTGATAAGTTGTGTTTTCATTTTCATTTACTTCAAAGTATTTTAAAATTTCTCTTGTGATTTCTTCTTTGACCCATGTGTTATTTAGAAGTATGTTGTTTAATCTCCAAGTATTTCAGCATTTTCTATCTATCTTTCTGTTACAGATTTCTAGTTTAATTCTATTG
The DNA here is from genome assembly GCF_049354715.1 of Callithrix jacchus. Classification (NCBI taxonomy): domain Eukaryota; kingdom Metazoa; phylum Chordata; class Mammalia; order Primates; family Cebidae; genus Callithrix; species Callithrix jacchus. The sequence continues at coordinate 35,078,382 of NC_133518.1, forward strand.
TGTTATGAGAAGACATTGTACAAGTTATATTCTTTCATATTTGTGAAAGTGTGTTTTATGCCCCCAAATGTGGTCTCTCTTAGAAAATGTTCCATGTGAACTTGAGAAGTATGTGTACTGTACTGTTGTTAGATAATGTAGTCTACAGATGTCCTTATATCTGTTTGATTCATAGTGTTGTTGAGTTGGACTAGTCCTTACTGATTTTCTGCCTGTTGAATCTGTCCATTTCCTTTACAGATTGTTTATTATTAATGTATAGAAATGCAATTAATTTTTGTGTGTTACTTTGCTGAACTCAGTTATTAGTTCTAATAGTGTTTTTAAGAAATCTTCAAGGCTTTCTACATATAAGATTATATCATCTGTTTAATATATCAGAGATAATTTCTTATCTCTGACATAAAATCTACCAGAGATAAAATTATCTGTTTATATCAGAGATAATTTTACTTCTTCCTTTCCAATTTGGATGCCTTTTATTTATTTTTTCTTGCCTAATTGCTGTTGCTGAACTACCAGTACTCTGTTGACTAGAATGATAAAAGTGGGTATACTTCCTGTGTTCCTGATCTTACAGAAGTTTTAACTCTTTTATCATTGAGTATGATGTGCACTGTGAATTTTTCAAATATGACTTTTATATGTTGAGGTAATTTTTTCTCCCATTCATTCATTGTGGAATGTTTTCATCATGAAAGGGTGTTGAATTTTGTCCAGTGTTTTTTCTGCATCAATTAAAATGATCATGTGACTTCTTCATTTTGTCAATGTGGTATATTACATTCCACTGGAAGTCACATCAGCCAAATGCAGAGGGATTTGCAACAATGCTTGGGGAGGGAAATGCAACAACAATGGCTTTCTCTTTGTCTGCATCTCTGAGATCAGAAAAGAACCAATCCATAATTTTTGAGGACAGATCCATTTCACCCAACCTGGCTCCTGCAAGCTGTTTGCAGACTGTTATGGGAACATGTGCACAGCTGCTTGTCCCAGAGCTGAGGGATGGGGGATGGGTAACTGCTACTGTGCTAAGAGCAGAAATTGACTGAAATTAACCAGCATCTACCATCCAAGCCTTCCCCTGAAGTTTTAGGCCTTCAAAAGACTTCTGAGTTCCAAAACCATTACATTAGACAGATTCTGCCAGTGCAATTGGTGTTTAGGTGAGAAGATACATTCCTGGTGCTTTCTTTGGTGCTATCCTGCCAATACTCCTTCTCCACAGTTCTATTAGCTTTTCCTTACATATTTCAATTTCCTGTTGTTAGGCACATACTCATTGAGGATTGCGCTGTCTTCTTGGAGACTTGACCCTTTTATCATTAGGTAATGCCTCTCTTTATCCCTGATAACTTTCCTTGGTCTCTAGTCTATTCTGTCTGAAATTAATATATAGCTATTCTTGCTTTCTTTTGAGTAAGAAAGTTAGTGTGTTATATATCTTTCTTCCACTCTTCTGTTACTCTTAATTATTAAAACAGTTTGTTCAAAATAATAACAGAAACAGTGTATCCATATATACATGTTTATATATAAGTGAAATGAATGGCAACATGATAAAAGGAAAGTCAGAGAGGAATTACAGATATTTTGTTACTATAAGGTACTTGCACTGCAGCAATATAGTGTAATTTGAAAGTAGACTTGGATTTGTTATAACTGTCTGCTCCAAACTCTAGGGCAACCATAAATAAAAGTTAAAAAAAAAAAAAGAAGTATAAATGATATGCTAATAAAGGAGACAAAATGCTCATTAAAACCACAAAAGGCAGAAAAAGTGTGGAAGACAAAAATAAAAACAAATCAAGGGCAACAAATAGAAAATACCACAAATATGTTAGCTGTTAATGCAATTATATCAATAACAACTGTGAATGTCAATGATGTGAATACATTGGCTTAGACAGTTTGGGGTTCTGTAATAAATTCTCATACATTGGGTAGCTGAAAAGCAAGAGAAATTTATTTCTCACAGTTCTGGAGGCTGTAAGTCTCAGAGTGCCCCCATAGTTGAGTTAAGTGAGGGCCCCTTTCCAGGGTGCAGACTGCCAACTTTTTGTTGCATCCTCACATGACAGAAAGAGGGAGCACAAAGTGAGTGAAATACATGGCTTTCCTGGGCAGCTCTCTTTGAACATTTGAGCTCTTTTAATTGGGCGAGTTGGAGTTATTTGCTTTCAGTTGTGATGAAGAAGAGAAAGAGACAGAGAGTGCAAAAAGCACTGTAGGCTATTATAGGGCCGGGCTAGAAGGGGTGCATAACTTATGTCTGTATTTCATCTGTCAGAAGTTTGTTACATGACCAGTCTGACTGCAAGGGAGGCTGGAAATGCCATGAAACATGGATTTGGGAGAACACTGATAGTTTTACCTACACAATCTCATAGGATTGTTGCGAGAACTAAATAAGCAACATGTATAAAGCACCCACAAAAATTTTATTCTTTTATTTAGATTTTCTTGGTTTTTTTTTTTTTTTTTTTTGATATGGAGTCTTGCTCTGTCGCTAGGCTTGAGTGCAGTGGCACAATCTCGGCACACTGCAACCTCCGCCTCCTGGGTTCAAGCAATTCTCCTGCCTCAGCTTCCTGAGTAGCTGAGACTACAGGCATATGCCACCACACCCAGCTATATTTTTAGTAGAGATGGGGTTTCACAGTGTTGGGCAGGATGGTCTCTATCTCTTGATCTTGTGATCTGCCTACCTTGACCTCCCAAAGTGCTGGGATTACAGATGTGAGCCACCAGGCCTGGCCTGTTTTTGCATTTTTGTATGTTTTTAAGAAGAAGGATGCTGGATGACAGAGTATTTATGGTTTCATTTCATATGAATAACATGGGTACCTGAACTGTCTATTATTTTTTCTTGCTGTGCAGCCTAGCACTGGGACTAGTGACTCTGGTTGGCTGCTGGGCTACTCTTTCCACAGTGGCTTTATCTGTTCTCGGAGAAACCTGTTGAGCAAGCTCAGCACAGTAAGATTTTCTGCCTATCAGCAGCACTTCCAGCTCTTTGACACTGTGGAACAGAAATTTTTGGAAGCCACTGGGCAGCATGTGCCTTGCTTCTTTTTGCTCCCATAACCAATGTTGGGGGTCAAGGTCTTGCCTTTGATTTTTCTCCACACCCTGCTGTCACTGCCTCTGGGTTGCTGCTATGTGGGGTACATCTGAATTTGATATGTCAGTCTGACTGGTGATGGATGAACTTCTTGTCCGTTTTTGATAATCTTGAGCTTCAATGAGGAGTCTAGGGGTAGCCATAGTGCCAAGTAGGAGATGGCTTTCACCTCTGTAGGCAACACCCACGAAGAGAGGGGAAGATAATTATTTTTAACTTTTGATACAAAATTAATAGATCTTCATTATAGAAAAATTAAATAGTATACATAAGCAAAAGAATAAAACAAAAGTCCCCAATAAACTCAACCTCTAAAGATAATAGCTATTAAAATATGAATCTTTTTCTTTTATAAAAATTTTATTGTGCACACCATATTAGAAGTTTTCTTTTTAAAATTATCATGTACTGTGGTATAAATCCCTCGTGTTATTATACTTTTTTATATATCATCCTTTTCGAGAACTCTGAAGTAGTGAGTCTTACAGATGTACTGTAACAGTCAAACACTACACCAAACGCTGGGCATTTGTGCTATTTCAATTAATACTTTGATGAATATTTTGTGCTAAATCCTTGCACACCCTCAGCTCTTTCTTTATTAACCTGGGGTTTTTTTCCACTTCATTTAGCTCTCTGTGTTTGAGCTGGGCATACATAGCAGAGAATGTCTGGCTGGTCACGCTGGTCACTTAATCAACCATGCAGATTAGAACTGGTAGAACAGGTTGAGTTTATAGCTATAAAAACCAGCTAACCCTAGCTTTGACTTTTAAAATTATTTTCATTCCCTGGAGATTATGCCCCAGCTCAAACCTTTTCTGGCATACATAGTGCAAGAATCACTTCATGCATTATCTCATATTCTTAAGAGAATACAATGTCATCTTTGCCTGAGTCAAGAGGAGGCCCTGGCAGCATGGGCTATGTTACTATTTATAAAGCATGTTCTATACATGCTAGAGGATGCCAAATGTATTAAGTCAATGAGAGTCACTTGCACAATGCATATGGGATCAGGATATAAAATGAAGTCCTTTTTTGGTACAGAGAATAGTTTTACATTATGTAAAATCTACAGATCAGCTTGCAAACAGAATTTTTAAAAATCTGGCAAAAATGTTTTTATAAGGACCATTCTTCTTCTTTTGGATCTTTTTTTATACTTACCTTTGATTAAATGGGGTTCAGACAGTGGTTAGTAAAGCCCTTAAATGATTGTGCCACCAACCACTATGTTAAAAACACCTCAGTTCCTTGGTTGCCTACACAGGATGAAGTCCCAACCCTTTAGCACTTGCAGTTTCTGTATCCTTGCCAGTCTGGTCCCAAACCTCCCTTTGCGGTTTTGTCTCTGCCTGTCAATCCTTTCTTAGTGATCCACTATGGATTATAACACTTTATATCATGATTGGTCTAAAATCTATCTTTCCCACTCTGTAACTTCTTTTTTTATTAACCATAATATGCTGTCCCTTTCCTCTGCCTACATCTAAGGAACTAATACCTGACATACAGTAGATAATCAATAAATGTTTGCTAGTAATAATAGCTAACCAGATAGGAATGGTTAGCATTACTATGTTCTAAGACCTTTGCTTATATTATCTCATTTAACCCTCACAACTTTATGAGAGTGATAGTATTCTTATCCCCATTTTATAGATGAGGACACTAAGGCTCAGAGGTTAATCAACTTGTGCAAGATTCTAACAATGGGTGGCAGAACTAGGATTTGAACCTAGGCAGTAGTAAAGCTCCAAAATCCTGGTTCTTAACCTATACTAAGTGCAATTCATTGCAAAATGGAAAGTATTCACCATGTAATTGGGAAAGAGACCACATGTAGTGGAGTAGTATAGTTTGTTTGATAGATGTACAGCTCTGCAGACAGACAATACTTGAGTTTAAATTCTGTTTTCACCATGAGCAGCTTTGTGAGTCTGGAAAATCTAAATTTTACTAAATTTTCTAAGCCTTGTTTCCCCATTCACTAAGTGTGAAGAATAGCATCCCCAGTCCGATAAGATCATAGTGAACATTAAATGGTATAATCTTTATTAAGCCTGCAGGAAAGTGCCTAGCATCTCATAAGAGCTCAGTAATTACTGTATACATGTACATATTACCAGCTCAAAGACCTGGATTTATTGCTAACTATTTGCTGTCTTGGAGTGAATATTCGAAATGCTTTGGCAAGCAGGTCATTCATTCTCCAGCCACCCGCTTCATGTGCACATCTGTGGCATGTGTGTATACTGGCCACACGCACAGGTGATGTGAACACAGAATTACAAGATTCCTAAGTCAGCCAGATGGCCTTCCAAAGTGCATTCTGCCTCCAACATTTGTTAGGGCTTTTCAGGGAATCAATAGACAGTGCTTCAGTGTCTCAAGTGCTCTTGGGGACTTTCTGCCTCCAACATTCCATTAATCAAAGATTAAGGCCTCTCCTAGCACTTAGGCAGTCATCAGAATTTAGGACTATAGAAAGGATTGGAGCTCCATCCAGAACCTAGAAAAGCACCCTCCCTTCAACTGATTCACTATGACACTGGCACCCAGCATCCAGCCCACAAACCTGGCTAAGCTTGACCTTCCGGAGACTAAACTCTCTGGTTTCTTCTCCCACCAGGAGGGAGCTGGATGGGATTTGCCTGTGACCTCATATGTACTCTTGTTATATTTCTAGTGGGTCCAGGCAGCTGTGGCTTGAAAACAGCTCTGACTAGAGGAAATATGATCTCTTTTCTTTCATCACCAAAGCTCCAAGCTAAAGCTAAAGGTAAACTGAACTTCTGAAAAGGAAAAGGAGAAATCAGCCCAATTCAGAAGAATGCTGGGAGAGAGAGAAAAGCAAAACAGTGTTTGAAGACAAGGCAGCAATAGACCACAGCAATTACCACAACGGGTAAATGCAGAGCCCCCAGTTTGCTCAGATGGGGAGCCACCTCCTTCACTCCCAACTGCAGGCAGACTATGCTAAACAGCCTTAAATCCAGCCTGATATTATTAGTTAGGCCTTACTGATGAGAAAGGGCTTTGGGCACATCTTAAGCTGCCTGGAGTCATGTGAGTCAGCCTTACTTCCATAGGAAGTGGTCACTGGGAGGGGAAAATAGAATCATAGATGTTAGTGTTGGAAGGAATTTACTCAGATCTGCCCCCTCATTTTGCCTGGGGAGGAACCGAAGGTTAGAGTGAGTCCACTTGCTCAACGTCACAAAGTGAATTTGGGGCAGAGTGTGACTGTTAGTCCATCATCCTATTCTGTCTCTCTCCTCCTGACACCTTCCCTCCTGCAGCTGGCTTGTGTGCCACCCTTCCAACCTACCCTCTAGTCAAGCCTAACATAACGCAGGCTGCATGTTGGAGCTGTGCCACCCCTGGTGTGCTGCAGAGTGGAGAGGAGAACACAGAACACCATTACATAGGAAATATCATGGCATCTGTGCTTCCCCCAACTTGTGGAAATTAATTTCATTTTGGATCCCGTATATGGGGTTAATTTTCCACCCAAAGGAGAGAATGCAGAGCTCCCAAATCAAAGAAAGAACTGAGGGTTACATCACCCATTGAGCTTTTCTAAGCAAGCAGATGGAGGTGCTAAAAATGTTTCCAAACACTGGACACAGTCTTCTTTTGCTACATGTGGCTAATGCTTATCAATATTTTCTTAGCAAAAAAAAAAAAAAAAAAAAAAAAGAATCAATATCAGATTGCTTCTAGTAACTTTTATTGAGTATTCATTGTTTTCCAGGTAGTTTTGTTTCATCCTCAACAACATCATTTTTTTTAAAAAAGAAATAGAAGCAAAAAGGGGTTAAGTAACTTGCCCAAAGCCTTGCAATTGTAGTCTGACTCCAGGACTTGATTCTTTATCATGCTTTTAACTCTCTTGTAAGACTACATGTATTTCTTACTTCATAGCATGGGTTTAGTCATTCTCTTCAAGTTTCTTTTTTTTTTTCTTTTAAATGTTTATTTCTTCCTTGAGGAGTGAGATTCACTGGCTATCTTTTTTTTTTTCCTTATTTTTTAATTGCATTTTAGGTTTTGGGGTACATGTGCAGAGCATGCAATACAGTTGCATAGGTACACACATGGCAGTGTGTTCTGTTTGCTTTCACCCCTTCACCCACATTTGGCGTTTCTCCCCAGGCTATCCCTCCCCACCACCCCCTCCCACTGGCCCTCCCCTTTTCCCCCCAATAGACCCCAGTGTTTAGTACTCCCCTTTCTGTGTCCATGTGTTCTCATTTTTCATCACCCGCCTATGAGTGAGAATATGCGGTGTTTCATTTTCTGTTCTTGTGTCAGTTTGCTGAGAATGATGTTCTCCAGATTCATCCATGTCCCTACAAACGACACGAACTCATCATTTCTGATTGCTGCATAATATTCCATGGTGTATATGTGCCACATTTTCCCAATCTAGTCTATCATCAATGGGCATTTGGGTTGATTCCAGGTCTTTGCTATTGTAAACAGTGTTGCAATGAACATTCGTGTGCATGTGTCCTTATAGTAGAATCATTTATAGTCCTTTGGGTATATACCCAGTAATGGGATTGCTGGGTCAAATGGAATTTCTATTTCTAAGGCCTTGAGGAATCGCCACACTGTCTTCCACAATGGTTGGACTAATTTACACTCCCACCAACAGTGTAAAAGTGTTCCTTTTTCTCCACATCCTCTCCAGCATCTGTTGTCTCCAGATTTTTTAATGATCGCCATTTTAACTGGCATGAGATGGTATCTCAATGTGGTTTTGATTTGCATCTCTCTGATGACCAGTGACGATGAGCATTTTTTCATATGATTGTTGGCCTCATATATGTCTTCTTTCGTAAAGCGTCGGTTCATATCCTTTGCCCACTTTTGAATGGGCTTGTTTGGTTTTTTCTTGTAAATCTGTTTGAGTTCTTTGTAAATTCTGGATATCAGCCCTTTGTCAGATGGGTAAACTGCAAAAATTTTTTCCCATTCTGTTGGTTGTTGATTCACTCTAGTGACTGTTTCTTTTGCCGTGCAGAAGCTGTGGAGTTTGATTAGATCCCATTTGTCTATTTTGGCTTTTGTTGCCAATGCTTTTGGTGTTTTGTTCATGAAGTCCTTGCCTACTCCTATGTCCTGGATAGTTTTGCCTAGATTTCCTTCTAGGGTTTTTATCGTGCCAGGTCTTATGTTTAAGTCTTTAATCCATCTGGAGTTAATTTTAGTGTAAGGTGTCAGGAAGGGGTCCAGTTTCTGCTTTCTGCACATGGCTAGCCAGTTTTCCCAACACCATTTGTTAAATAGGGAATCCTTTCCCCCTTGCTTGTTTTTGTCAGGTTTATCAAAGATTGTATAGTTGTAGATATGTTGTGTTGCCTCCGGTGCCTCTGTTTTGTTCCATTGGTCTATATCTCTGTTTTGGTACCAGTACCATGCTGTTTTGATTACTGTAGCCTTGTAGTATAGTTTGAAATCCGGTAGTGTGATGCCCCCCGCTGTGTTCTTTTTGCTTAGAATTGACTTGGCTATGCGGGCTCTCTTTTGGTTCCATATGAAGTTCATGGTGGTTTTTTCCAGTTCTGTGAAGAAAGTCAATGGTAGCTTGATGGGGATAGCATTGATTCTGTAAATTACTTTGGGCAGTATAGCCATTTTCACGATATTAATTCTTCCTAACCATGAACATGGAATGTTTCTCCATCTGTTTGTGTCCTCTCTTATTTCATTGAGCAGTGGCTTGTAGTTCTCCTTGAAGAGGTCCCTTACGTTCTTTGTGAGTTGTATTCCAAGGTATTTTATTCTTTTTGTAGCAATTGTGAATGACAGTCGTTCTTGATTTGGCTTTCTTTAAATCTGTTATTGGTGTATAGGAATGCTTGTGATTTTTGCACATTGATTTTATATCCTGAGACTTTGCTGAAGTTTCTTATCAGTTTCAGGAGTTTTTGGGCTGAGGCGATGGGGTCTTCTAGATATACTATCATGTAGTCTGCAAATAGAGACAATTTGGCTTCCACCTTTCCTATTTGAATACACTTTATTTCTTTTTCTTGCCTGATTGCTCTGGCTAGAACTTCAAGTACTATATTGAATAGGAGTGGTGAGAGAGGGCATCCTTGTCTAGTGCCGGATTTCAAAGGGAATGCTTCCAGTTTTTGCCCATTCAGTATGATATTGGCTGTTGGTTTGTTATAAATAGCTTTTATTACTTTGAGATACGTTCCGTCGATACCGAGTTTATTGAGGGTTTTTAGCATAAAGGGCTGTTGAATTTTGTCAAATGCCTTCTCTGCGTCAATTGAGATAATCATGTGGTTTTTGGTTTTGGTTCTGTTTATGTGGTGAATTACGTTTATAGACTTGCGTATGTTGAACCAGCCTTGCATCCCCGGGATGAATCCTACTTGATCGTGATGAATACGTTTTTTGATTTGCTGTTGCAATCGGCTTGCCAATATTTTATTGAAGATTTTTGCATCTATGTTCATCATGGATATTGGCCGGAAGTTTTCTTTTCTTGTTGGGTCTCTGCCGGGTTTTGGTATCAGGATGATGTTGGTCTCATAAAATGATTTGGGAAGGATTCCCTCTTTTTGGATTATTTGGAATAGTTTTAGAAGGAATGGTACCAGCTCCTCTTTGTGTGTCTGGTAGAATTTGGCTGTGAACCCATCTGGATCTGGGCTTTTTTTGTGTGGTAGGCTCTTAATTGCTGCCTCGACTTCTGACCTTGTTATTGGTCTATTCATAGTTTCAGCTTCCTCCTGGTTTAGGCTTGGGAGGACACAGGAGTCCAGGAATTTATTCATTTCTTCCAGGTTTACTAGTTTATGTGCATAGAGCTGTTTGTAATATTCTCTGATGATGGTTTGAATTTCTGTGGAGTCGGTGGTGATTTCCCCTTTATCACTTTTATTGCATCTATTTGGTTGTTCTCTCTTTTCTTTTTAATCAATCTGGCTAGTGGTCTGTCTATTTTGTTGATCTTTTCAAAAAACCAGCTCTTGGATTTATTGATTTTTTGAAGGGTTTTTCGTGTCTCAGTCTCCTTCAGTTCAGCTCTGATCTTAGTTATTTCTTGTCTTCTGCTGGGTTTTGAGTTTTTTTGATCTTGCTCCTCTAGCTCTTTCAATTTTGACAATAGGGTGTCAATTTTGGATCTCTCCATTTTCCTCATATGGGCACTTATTGCTATATACTTTCCTCTAGAGACTGCTTTAAATGTGTCCCAGAGGTTCTGGCATGTTGTGTCTTCGTTCTCATTGGTTTCGAAGAACTTCTTTATTTCTGTCTTCATTTCATTGTGTACCCAGTCAACATTCAAGAGCCAGTTGTTCAGTTTCCATGAAGCTGTGCGGTTCTGGGTTGGTTTCTGTATTCTGAGTTCTAACTTGATTGCACTATGGTCTGAGAGGCTGTTTGTTATGATTTCAGTTGTTTTGCATTTGTTGAGCAGTGCTTTACTTCCAATTATGTGGTCAATTTTAGAGTAGGTGCGATGTGGTGCTGAGAAGAATGTGTATTCTGTGGATTTGGGATGGAGAGTTCTGTAAATGTCTATCAGGTTTGCTTGCTCCAGGTCTGAGTTCAAGCCCTGGATATCCTTGTTGATTTTCTGTCTGGTTGATCTGTCTAATATTGACAGTGGAGTGTTAAAGTCTCCCACTATTATTGTGTGGGAGTCTAGGTCTCTTTGTAAGTCATTAAGAACTTGCCTTATGTATCTGGGTGCTCCTGCATTGGGTCCATATATGTTCAGGATCGTTAGCTCTTCTTGTTGTATCGATCCTTTTACCATTATGTAATGTCCTTCTTTGTCTCTTTTGATCTTTGTTGCTTTAAAGTCTATTTTATCAGAGATGAGAATTGCAACTGCTGCTTTTTTTTGCTCTCCATTTGCTTGGTAAATCTTCCTCCATCCCTTTATTTTGAGCCTTTGTGTATCCTTGCATGTGAGATGGGTTTCCTGGATACAGCACACTGATGGGTTTTGGATTTTTATCCAATTTGCCAGTCTGTGTCTTTTGATTGGTGCATTTAGTCCATTTACATTTAGGGTTAATATTGTTATGTGTGAATTTGATACTGCCATTTTGATGCTAAGTGGCTGTTTTGCCTGTTAGTTGTTGTAGATTCTTCATTATGTTGATGTTCTTTAGCATTTAGTGTGATTTTGGAATGGCTGGTACTGGTTGTTCCTTTCTATGTGTAGTGCCTCTTTTAGGAGCTCTTGTAAAGCAGGCCTGGTGGTGACAAAATCTCTGAGTACTTGCTTGTTCATAAAAGATTTTATTTTTCCTTCACGTATGAAGGTCAGTTTGGCTGGATATGAAATTCTGGGTTGAAAGTTCTTTTCTTTAAGAATGTTGAATATTGGCCCCCGCTCTCTTCTGGTTTGTAGTGTTTCTGCCGAGAGATCTGCTGTGAGTCTGATAGGCTTCCCTTTGTGGGTGACCCAACCTTTCTCTCTGGCTGCCCTTAGTATTTTCTCCTTTATTTCAACCTTGTTGAATCTGACGATTATGTGCCTTGGTGTTGCTCTTCTTGCAGAATATCTTTGTGGTGCTCTCTGTATTTCCTGCATTTGAGGGTTGGCCTGTCTTGCTAGGTGGGGGAAGTTTTCCTGGATGATGTCCTGAAGAGTATTTTCCAGCTTGGATTCATTTTCTTCGTCCCCTTCTGGTACACCTATCAAACATAGGTTAGGTCTTTTCACATAGTCCCACATTTCTTGGAGACTTTGTTCATTCCTTTTTGCACTTTTTTCTCTGATCTTGGTTTCTCGTTTTATTTCATTGAGTTGGTCTTCGACTTCAGATATTCTATCTTCTGCTTGGTCAATTTGGCTATTGAAACTTGTGCATGCTTCGTGAAGTTCTCGTATTGTGTTTTTCAGCTCCTTTAATTCATTCATATTCCTCTCTAAGTTATACATTCTTGTTATCATTTCCTCATATCTTTTTTCGAGTTCCTTAGTTTCTTTGCATTGATTTAGTACATGTTTTTTTAGCTCATAAAAGTTTTTCATTATCCACCTTCTGAAGTCTAATTCCGTCATTTCGTCACAGTCATTCTCAGTCCAGCTTGTTCCCTTGCTGGTGAGGAGTTTTGGTCCTTTCTAGGAGGCGAGGTGTTCTGGTTTCGGGTGTTTTCCTCCTTTTTTCGCTGGTTTCTTCCCATCTTTGTGGATTTATCTGCTTGTTGTCTGTGTAGTTGCTGACTTTTCGATTGGGTCTCTGAGTGGACACCCAGATTTTTGATGATGAAGTATTTCTGTTACTTGGTTTTCCTTCTACCAGTCTAGCCCCTTCGCTGTACGACTGCTGAGGTCCACTCCAGGCCCTGCTTGTCCGGGGTGCACCTCTAGCAGCTGTGGCACAGCGAGGGATGCTACCAGTTTCTTTGTCTGCTATCTTTGTCCCAGGATGATGCCTGCCAAATGTCAGTCTTTTGGATATAGAGGGGTCAGGGAGCTGCTTGAGGAGACAGTCTGTACTTTATAGGAGCTCAATTGCTGAGCTGTGAGCTCTGTTGTTCATTCAGGGCTGTTAGGCTGCTATGTTTGATTCTGCTGCAACAGAGCTCATTAAAAAAACCCTTTTTTTCTCAAATGCTCTGTGGTGGGGGGTTCGGGCTTTATTTTTGGATGTCGGTTGAGGTGTCCTGCCCAGCTAGGAGGCAGACTAGCCACTGTTTGCCTGCCGAGGCTCCGCCCTGCTGTTGTGTGGTTCGCCCTGTTGCTGCAGGCTCTGCTGTTCTGCTGTGGTCTCCGCCACGCCCTGCGGCAGAGTCTCTCTGTTGTAGCGGGTTGCCTTGGCAATGGCAGGCTGCGTCAGCAGTGGGCATGTATCTCAGTAGGGACGGGTTGCCTCGGCAACGGCTGGCTGCGTCAGCAGTGGGCGTGTATCTCAGTTGGGGCGGGTTGCCTCGGTAATGGTGGACGCTCCTCCCCCACAGAGCATCTCGGACCGCCTGCACCAGGATCGTTTGAAATCGCGGTTTTGTTCGTCCCACTGGGCTACCCCAGACGCTCTGTCCCTGCAATCCCTTGGGCTGGCTCACTGTCCAAGTCTCGTTCAGTCTCAAGTCCCGCCCTCTCATGTCTCAGGTTGCCGGTTCAACCAGGCACCCGGACAAGCGCGCCCTGTGGGAAGCGCTGGGTAAGGCCAGCTGCCGCCACCCTGGCTGCCCGCTTTGCCAGGCAGAGGTACTGCCTGGCGTCCCGCATCTCCTTTATACTTGGGAATTTCCCCGTTCTGTGGGCAACAAAGATCAGTCTGGAAATGCAGCTCCGACTCACCTCTCCGCGGATTCAAGGAGAGCTCCAATCCTGGGTTGTTCTCACAGCGCCATCTTGAGTCCTCCACCTGTCTTCAAGTTTCTATTGGCTTCATGAAGTATTAAGTAAAGATCCCTTCTTGTTATTATTATTGATCAATATCTATACCCAATATAACAGTTGAGATGCCGGTGTTCCACTGATTTGCAGTTCTCACAAAATGTTCTTTTGACGACTTCTTTCTGTTTAAATGTGCTACCGGCTATGTAACCAATGTTAGCATGTTGGTGTATTTCCTTCCTGCTATTTTCTTTTTTATTTAACATGATAAAAACCACAAGGCCCTATTCAATTTTTTGACTGCTCCGTTACCATTCTTTAATGAATAAATAAATAACATTTCATTGAATAGCTCTTTCATTGTATGCTTTTGATGATACATAAGTAGAGCACATAAAACCCTATGAGATGTTTGGGCTGTTTCAAAATTTCTTATGTCATCGACAACTGTAATACACTATTCTTTATTTACCAGATATATTTTATTCCAGGTTAACAGAGATTTAATTCTCTGGAGGAGGCTCAAAGCAGGGTTTGTGTCTTTACAAGTTCAGGTGGGAAGAGTTTAAGGAATGCAGCTGGGTCATGAGCCAACCTAGAAGTCTCAGTAAGTTCAGTGAGCAGCATGAAAGGCCTGCATACGTCAGTAGCAGCAACAGAAGCAGTTGCCAAACCAACCAAGAGAATATGTACAAGAGATTTCAGAAACCCAGAAACCTCACTAGGTCTCAATGTCCTGAGTGAAGAGAAAACTCTCATATTAAAGGAACACTGACTTCCAATCCACATGGAAGCAGTTTTTCTGGAAGTGACATAACAATTGTGTTTTCCAGATTACTCAGGGCATTCTTAGCTCTTTGTGATCAACAAAATGGATGGCCTGCATGCACATCCACACAATCCAGAAGTGACCATTTTCTGCTCATTCATGTAACAGAGGTGGGAGACCTCGGGATGATGAGGTAGCAAGGCCCGGGGTTAGGATCTCAGCTTCACCCTTCCCGGCAATATGACTATTAGTTAACATGACTATTTTTCAGTTTTCTCACATGTAAAATGGGATCCATTTAAGAGAATGAACAAATTAATGAATTAAAAAAAATAAAACCCACAAACAATTACATAAATGTTAGCTCTTAGATATCTGTTAAGGCATGTAGAAATGCTATTTTATGATTTTTACCTATCTTGCAGGCTTAGGGTGGAAGTGGTCACATAAATATTTTATACTCATTTAATAGGACAGTTTGAGAGTTTTAAATGGGAGGTACTGATAAATGTTTTATTTCCCCTGCTGTAGCAGTCTCAGAAGAGACTACTGTCTCCCTGCTCCTGCCCCCTCAGCTGGTCCCAGTGGTATTAGAATTCTGAGCAGCTTTTCTGTTGCTAGGCACCAGGAAGGCCCCCCTGCCTTCCTGTTGGTGATATGGGAACCCATTTTGCCCAATTACTTATCTACAGGGTCTAGACATTTGAGCTTGGGCACTTCCATTCTGGGCAGTCATGACTGAATCTTGACATTCTCTCTCACTTCCTTGCTCATCCACACAGTAAATTCAGTTACCAAATTTTTTGTTTCCATTTTTTTCAATTGATTCTCTCCTTTCTCTTCTTACTGCTGCTGTTAAATTCCATCCACATTACCTCTTGCTTCACCTGTTGCCATCACCAATTTGGCCTTCCTGCTTCAAGTCTTCCTTCTTTTAGTCCCTCCTACAGCTCACTGAAAGATTGATTATATTCCTAAAATAGTTTCACATTTTTGCCTCAAAACAATTTATTGTCTCCAAATTCCTTGATAAATTAAATACAAACTATTCCAACATGATAGTTAAAGCCCTCTATATAACATCCATGTAGCAGAAACCAATAATTTGTTCTCTTCCTCCTCCTTAATAATAGATGTGCTTTCCTTTGCTGAATGTTAGCCAGACACATGACTACTCTGAATAAGGACTGCATTTCCCAGCTTCTGTTTTAGTTAGGTATAATCACGTGACTTAACTCTGCCAATGAGATGTGGGTAGAAGTGACATGTGCAACTTCTGGGAAGTGCCTTTATGAAGAAGATTCCTGTCTTTTGCTCTCCTTTCTTCCTGCTGCCTGGAATGCAGAAGTGGTGGCTGCATGAGTCTTAAACTATAAAGTGAAAGCCACATGCTGAGGATGGCCGTGCAATGGCATAGTAGGAGCCTGTTCCCTGGCCCTGTGTGTCACTGAACCAAACTGGGGTCTGCTCGCCTGGAGCAGTAAGACCAAATATCCACACTGAGGTTTGCAGCAGGAGAAAGGAGGGTTTTTATTTGCAGGGCATCAAGCAAGGAGAATCAGGCAGCTCATGCTTAAGACTCAACCACTGTTGGATATGGATACCATATACAATAGCTTTCAAGCCAGGGTTTTTGAAGGCATGGGCAAATTTCAGGAAAGCAGAAGTTATAGGCAAAACTGTAAATCAATATATGGAAGTTATAACTTGGTTTGGCCTTAAAAGGCAGGACATCTTGAGGCAAGGGCTTACAAAATCATAGGTAGATTCAGAGGTTTTCTGATTTGCAATTGGTTAAGGAGGAATAGCTTTGTTAAAAAGTTTGGGGTCAACAGAAAAGAATATTAGCTCTGGCTTGTGGATGTGACTTCCTTCAGGCCTCGGGAAGAACTTTAGAACAACAAATGGCTGTCAGAGTTCAGGCCTCAGTTCCCCCTTATCTCAGGTCTGTGTGCCAGTGCATCCATTTGATGGGGGTCTGGGTTTCTGCAAAACAACTCAGGGACATATGTGAAGATACGTCTTTAGATTTCATAGGGAAACAAATGTCCCATGATTCTAACTTCCTTGACTCTTGTTTTAAGCTACTATTACCTTCTTGCTTCTCAAGGTACTCTTTTACTTCTCAGGGCTAACTAGGTACCTGGAATTTCCCTTTAAGGAACTCAAGATTTTCCTTTCTTTCCATGTATGGCCCAGCAAGCCCCTAGAAGGGGTCCCTGCTCGATCTCATGTGAGCCCCACATCAGTCCTGTGTAGACTAGACTGTCTTGGGACAGCTTTTATATATGAAAAAAAACTTCCAGCTTGTTTCGTGTCATTGTATTTTTCCAAATATGTGCTTTTACTAATACATTTATTGAAATATTCACATATCATAAATTTCACCCTTTAAATGTGTCATCTTCTTGTGGATTTGGTCCCTTGTCCTTTGAACCCATAGCTTTTTTGTTTATCACAGTTGGTCTTGTTTTATAATTATTGTGTATCTGTCACATTTTCTCTACTGACATCCTATAGTAACTTAAACATTTAGGAGCTTAGTATTTCATTTCTTAAGACTTGGTATATTAATTATATGTGTGAGAACATAAAAATATTGGTTAAGTTGAAATTCCAAAATGAGAAAAATTTAATTATGTTTGAGAAACCCAAACATACTTTGACTCTGGTGGTTAATAGATGTTAGCAATTCTATTTTGCAAATGAGGAAACTAAAGCCCAGAATAAACAGTATTATTTCAGGAAATTGTGCCTCATTACTAGATATTATCTAAAGATTTTCATCATAACCAGTTTTCTGCATCCATGAGGGTCTTACTTCCCCTATAATCATTCAACATTTCTCAAAACATGGTCTGTGAAACACTGTAGACTTAAGATCTGGATTCTGGGGCCCTATATCCTGTGTCTATGAATTAGAATCTTTAGGTATGGGGTTCTGAAATCTATATTACAAATAAGTTTCTCCAGTGATTTTATACACACTGATGTCTGAGAACCTCAGCTATACCACAATTAACAAACATTAAGCTGGAAGACCTCAGCCCTTGGCTGGGCACTAGAAGCTCCCATGGAAACTGAATTGCCCTATAATTAGGACCCAAATTCTCAGGCAGTAGCTTTGGGGACCACTCTATTCCACTCTCAACTGGGACTCAACCATTCAGAGGGTTGAAATTATTGGAAATTTAGTGGACTACACATTTGGATGAAAAATTCATATTTGAAATAATCACCCAGGGCACTGAATAATATGTTCTACCAGGCCATCCTGCTCTGGAAAAAAGAAAATTGGAATACTACATTTAGGGAAGATTTTTCACAGGATTGTTTATTTCCAAAAAACTACCAGAAAACCTGTTGATCAAGTGAAGCAAAGCTTTTTAGCCTATTGTGGAAAAAGAAAACACGACCTTGACAAAATTTTGGTTGTGTCTCAAAAGGGGAAAGTCAGGAGAGGATATTCATAGAGTTTTAGTGCCTGGGATGGATGGCTTTTATGGCAAGTCTTGCAAGGCAGGAAACTAGGATTGCGCAGTTTCTAACACAATATCTTTGGATCGTTGGGCACAGTGGGCAGAGGGTATAGAAGTGAGTATTAATGAACAAGCTGTTACTCTTGGTAAGTTAGTCATTTCATTGGTTCTCAGTCAGCCTCTGAGAACAAGAATCTCCTGGAGCAAGTAGGTAAGTTATTTGGTCTGGTCCCAGGACTGTTGAACACAGAAGAAAGTATGTTTGTTTCCATTCTAATTGAAATTTAAAAGTATATTTGTGCTGAAGCCTCAATTATCCCTAAAAGTCTACCTTCTGAAACTTTACTTTCTGCAAGCACTGTGGTAGAAATCACATTTGTATTTTATTTAACAGTTTATAGAAAGAAAACACACACTTTGTGTTTTTTGATACAACCTGTGAGGTAGTTAAGCCAGATGATTTAAAATGCCCAGTTTACAGGTGAAGAAATTAAAACTCAGAGAAATTATGTAATTTGCCCAAAAAGTAGAGTGTTTTAAATAGGCATTGTATCCTGGTATTCAGACTCCACTATTTACACTCTTAAACAGTACCCCAAATAGGTTTGATTATGTCACAATGCATATTGTTATTATTGTTGCTTTGTTTTTTTTTTAATGTTGTAGAATCTGAGAAGAGTTCTTTAAACTTGATTAATTTGATGCAGGAATGCCAGAAGGAATTCATTTAACTTGGCAACAACTACAAACTCCCAGAATCATGGAACCTAGCGAAGAAACTATAACTGGCCAAGAGTAGAGCAATAATTAGCTAAGTATAAATCAACCAAGAAATAAGAAATAAACGATGACTTCCTGAGTGCAAAAGGCACTGCATAGCACTTTTGTCCTGGTTGCTACTAGCTTGTTAATGCAGCAACCTAGAAGCAAGTACCGAGAATTCCAAATTATAAGCTCCTACAAAGTAAAATGTGTTTTGAGTACACAAAGGCCCCCAAGGCTGACCAGGAAGTTATAAAGTTTTTCAAGTAGAAACTTACTGGTGGGGTCTAATGAACCATGTCATTTCCATTAGTGAAATGAAATATGCCACATTTCCAAATCTCCCTTTAAATTGAAGATCCATCTAACTGCGTCTTTTCAGATAAACAGATGCCACAGTTTCCCTCTCGATTGGAAAGCACAGTCTATGATGATCTGAGAGAAAAGCCCACAAAGTCAAATAAGGGAATATATCAGGGATATAGTAGGCGTAACATACATAATGAACTATCTCTTGGAAACTGAATGTCCGAACAGATTAAGTAAATATCCACTGCTTCTTGAAGAGAGAAAGAAATAGTCTCGTGCTTTTCTCAAGTAGGGTTCATACTCTAAATCAGGGTCTCTCAACTCTCATGTATTTTACAATCACCAGGGAAGCTTTGAAAATTCCTGTTATTCAGGGCTTTCCCCTGACCAAGTGGGTTTTAAAACTCCCCAGGTGATTCCAGTGTGCTGCCAGAACTCAGAACCCTGTGCCCTAAATCAGTGGTCCTCAAAGTGCAATCCCCAGACCAGCAGTGTCGCCATCACCTAGAAACTTGTTAGAAAGGCAAATTCTCTGACCCCACATCAGCCCCTGTGAATTAGAAATTCTCGGGCTGGGCCCTAGCATTCTGCATTTTAACAAGCCTCCTAGGTGGTGCTGGCATATGCTAAAGCACTTTTGAGAAACACTGCTCTAAATAAAAGGGCAGTGTTCCTCCACCTGCCGCTTAAGGAAACATAAGCCTGACCTGCCCCAAACACTGCTTGGGACATGTGGCTCTGTCAGAAGATGGAAGCCACTATTGACACAACACCTAGGCTTCTGGCTTCAAAGTAAACCTGTGGGGTGCCATGTTAACTATAAACTGTGGAGCTTAAAGGTGGAAGGGAACAACAGAAATCCTTGGCCCCAATTCCAGAGCTGATCTTATGGCAGGCTGGTCCCATATAGTGCATCTACTAGGGACCACAGTCAACATTTATTTGGGGTTTACCTCCCAGCACAGCCTTTCTTCTGACCTTAGGCCCAGATTTTTGTTGATGAATCCATTCCTCTCCCACTTTTAGTCCCCTGGGTGAGTCCCATGAGTGAGGGTGTAAGGTACATGGATGTGCTTTGGTCAAGGAATAGGCCAAGACAGATATCTAGTCCTGCATGACTCAGCAAGTTTGGCAAGCAGGTGCATACCTCCACTTGTTATATAACCTGCTTGTGTAAGCTCATACTTGGCTCTATGCCATTATTGTCTGTAAAAGGTATAATTGCCCTGCTAACCCTGTACAGGGGCTCTTGGGGTTCAACTCAGCTCAACATGGCTTGACATGGTAGGTGTAGGAGCCACAGAGCTGGAGCAAACAGCTGAGATAAAAGTAGACTGTGAATAAGCTGCTAAGAGAGCTGCTGCTGAATAAAACCATATTCAGCCTATGCCTCCCACCCCGAGTGTTCTTTCTGCTCATCCACCTACTCCCTGGAATTTCAGCATGAGCTGGACCTGGACCCCAGGACTTGACAGAGGCCCTGCAAGTCAAGGACTGCAGCCCTGCCTTTTTCTCTACTCCGTCTCCTGCCATCCTCCTAGGCAGCACCAGAATCATGCTGGATGGCCATCTGATTCCTTGGCCATGAACATTCTGAGCTTCTTCGTTCCCAATGACCTTCCCCTATACTCCATCTCGCCCATTCCTGCCCACAGATCTTTAAATTCATGAATTCAATTATCCTTTCTTTGGTCCTCAGCCTTCTATCCTTCCAGTGTCTTTGCTTGGATACTCCTGTTTCAACTCTTTGTTGACCTCACAAGCCCCTCTCATCTGTTGTCCCTTCACCTTCTTCCTCTATTGCTCCTCTTAATAAATGAATGCACCCAGTCAATGGTAGGGAATAAAGAGTGCATATGTTTTGTATCTTAAAGCACTCTTCTTGTAATTGCTACTTAAAATTCATTACTTTCTGCAAATCCCTGCCACCCTGCTATGATGGATAAAGTGTCCTTTCTGCCATTAAAGGCAAAGGTCCCCATATGTGCTTTGGTCCTTCTCTCTATATCCATCTTCTAAGAAACCTTATGGTATTTATTATCTGCTCTTATTTTCTCCTACCTTTTCAGTCTCATTCTTACAACCAGGTAAACAAGTGCTGACCATTTTGATCTTAAACTGAATTTTTCTCTGTATCTCTTCTATCACTCTTCTCATCTTATCCTTCTGGCTCAATCTCCCCTCCCCATGAGATTTGTCTACATTTCTTTTCTCAACTGGCTCGTCATTTGTTCCTTAGGGCTTTTTAATCTAATTTCTGTCTCTACCACTCCAATGTGTCTAGTGAGCTCCATGTGGTTTAATTTAGTAGACATTCTTCAGTCCTCATTGTCATTGACTTATTAATATTTGACACACTAATCACATCCTTCCTCTACTTCCTTAACGTCTCCAACTGTTATCCCCAACTAGAAGATAAACTTCATGAAAACAAAGGCCTTGTCTGACTTATACCTGCTGTATCTGCATCCTAGAACAGTTCTGTCACTGTTCAATGAACAAATGAATCAATCAACCACGTAAATACTAATTCCATCTTAGTATATGAGGGAAAGCACAACATGAAAAGAAGGATAATAGAGGATTTTTAACCTCATATTAGGAAGTGGTCAGGAAGGCTTCTACTGGTTTCTATGAGCTACACTTTCTGACTTTTCTTTCTACCTGTCTCTTCTCTCATTCCCAATCTCCTTTGCCATATGTTTTCCTCTTCTCTTTTCCTAGAGAATGATGAAACACATAATTCCTCAAGAATTGTTTCCACACCCTCTCCTCACACTGTATTTCCTCTCTAGTAACTTCAGCACTGTCATCGATGTCTTTACAACACTTCCTAGTTAGATGTTTCCAGCCTATCCTTCCTTCTGAGCTCCAGACCCATATAGCCAATACACCCCTGCCTGCCCAATGTCCAATAAGCATCTCAAATGCAACATATCCAAAATTGAGACACATATCAGTGCTTCCCAATCCTTCATATTTGATTCTTTTTCATGCTCTCTGTCTTAGCAAGTGACATCACATTATGCCTCGTTGCTCATTCCTAAAACTCATAAAGATGAAGGAAAATAAATGTGGACAAGAACACAGTGATCTAACCTTATATTACTTTTCTTATCTTGGAATCAAGGATAATGATTTTAATCATTTCTATAATGTGATATTATCTCTCTTAGACTCCTCATTCATTTTTCCTTACATACTAGATATAGGTAATCTCAATTGTAGTTCACATATACAATTTTCTTTTTCAAATGCTTGTTTTAACTAGAGTTATTATTTGCCACTTTTTTTGACTCACTGATGAGGTCTTCTCATACCTCTACTAGGTCTATAAAACACTTCTGAATACAATATTTTTATTTTATTATAAATTTATAATTTATAATATATATTATATATGTGTATATATTATGGGGTACAAAGTAATGTTATAATTTATGAATATGATGTGGGATAATTAAATCAAGCTAATCATCATATCCATTACCTCACTTATTATTTTTTCTGTTGAGAGCATTTGAAATTTACTCTTAGCAATTTTGAAATATACAATACACTATTATTAACTATATTCACCATGTTGTGCAACAGGTCACAAAATAAAAACTCATTCCTTCTGTGTGAGATATTATATCCTGTGACCATGATCCCTTCATTCCTCCCACCCTCTAGCCTCTGTAACCACCATGCTACTCTCTGCTTACATGAGTTTGACTCTATAGATTCCACGTATAACTGAGATCTTTCTGTATCTGGCTTATTTCACTTAAGATAATGTTGTCCTGTTCATCCATGTTGTCACAAATGAGAGAATTTCTTTCATTTTAAAGGCCAAATAATATTCCATTGTATATATAAACCATATTTTCTTTATTCATTTACCTGTTGATGGACACAGATTGATTCCATAATTGGGCTATCATGAATAGTTCCATAATGAACATGAGAATACAGACATCTTTTTGACAAACTGATTTCAAATATTTTCAGTAAATATCATTTCATGCATTAAGTGGAATTGCTGGATCATATGATAATTCTATGTTTAGTTTTTTGAGGAACTGCCATAAAATTTTCCATAGTAGCTGCACTAATTTACATTAAGAGTGTACAAGGGTTCTCTTTTCTCCACATGAACTCATTGTTTTAATTGTCTTTATTTTAAATGTTGAGGTTAATAAGTTTGCTGCCATTCTGATTTCTAACACTTCTGTGACATGCTTTTTCTCTGAAAGATTTTGAACTCCTTTATTTAGTTTTGGAGATCTTATTTTATGATGACGTGCCTTGCTACGTATCTTTTTTCATGCATTTCTGAGACCCTTTCAATCTGGAAACTTCTGTCTTTCAGTCCTGAAAATATTTCTTATATCATTATTATGGATTTTATATATAAATATAATTTTCTTTTCACCATTTTTAAATTCTATCTTTCTGCATCTAAAGTCTTGGGTATTTTTGCACCATCTATTTTTCCTCTAAGTTTTGGCTTTCTGTTTAATTCTGATCTCTCCCTTTTATACCAGAGGCTTTTCTTAAAGGCTGATCATCCTTGGATATCATAATTCAGCTTAAGCCATAATGTATGCTTGGGTGGAACTTGTTGGTTGGTGGGCTGTAGCGTAGGGCAACTGCATGGCTGCCTTGCTTTCTTACAGAGACCTTCTGGGTAATTTCTCTGTAGCAGTTCAGTTTCTTCAGAGAGAATCTTCTGATCTGTCTGAGTATGGTCTACAAGTTTCCTTGGACTTCCTGGAGCTGATGATTGGAAGTTTCTGTGGTTGTACTTTTCAATTAGCAGACTCACTTAATTTTCTTCTAATTCTGTGCCTTGATTCCTAAATACAGCACCCTTCTAGTTCATTCTCTCCAGGGATTCTTTTGTCTACTGCGAGGTTACCAGAGGGATAGTCTGTTGGGGATAGTAGGGGGAGGTCCAAGTACTGCTTATACAGGTCTTCAATTGCAATGTTTGCAACCCTATGCTCTACTTCTGCTTTTAGTGATAATATGTGCCTCCCATTCTGGAGCTTCTTCCAGGTCCTATGTGGTCACCCAGCTTGCTCTTCCTTGGTCTGTCTCTCTGCAGGTGCTAGGATTTGACTTTTACTCACTCTGTTAAACCTCTTCCCACCTTTTCATCTTTTTTCTATCTTCATACTTGGTGGTTCAAAATCACCAAGGCTTCTTGTTTTATTTAAAATGGAGGTTTGTATTCCTTTATTTCATTCTTTCTAGTAATTTAGGGGGTGGTTTTTGAAAGAAGAAAGGTAGATTATAACTGAGTAACTTACTAACTCATCTTGGCAAAATAAACGGATAAATTTCATCTTAGGATGGTGGTGCTATTATTTTAAAATGTTAACTCAAATTTTTTATGATGTTGTGATTACATATATCAGTCAAACAATAGTGAAAGAAGATGGAAAAAACTTGATCTCTAGAAAGGATCCAAGATCAGTCATCTGCATGTCAGTGTGGCTACATGTAAGGGATGATGGGAATGTTTAGTATTAACAAACTAAAGTGGCAGAGAATCAGCACCAGAGAAACATAATATTAACGGTAATTAGAGTCAGCTCTTCGTATCTTTGCATTCTGCCTCCACAGATTCAACCAGTTGCCAATTTGACCAACCACAGATTGAAAATATTTGGAAAAAATAATTTAAAATAACAATACAACAGAAAAAAATTTAAAAACCAATATAATATAACAACTGTTCATACAATATTTGCATTATATTAGGTATTATAAGTAATATATAGATGACTTAAAATATACAGGAGGCTATGCATAGGTTATATGTAAATACTACACCATTTTATATAAGGAACTTGAGCATCTACAGATTTTGGTACAGGGAGGGGGTGTCATGGGGTGGGGGGAAGAAGGTCCTAAAACCATTCCCCTGCAGATACCAAAGAATGACTGTATGCCTGATGTAAAAAGCACTGACATGAATTCATCTGGGCAGAAATTTTGGAATCTGATCTTAGGAGCTAACACAATCTCCTTAGAGAGAAACGGCAGTGAGTGACTAGATATTGGCATGGTGGGTTTCCTGTCCTTTCCTTGACCTTCAGGTTCAGGGTGCCTTTACTACTTCCTGCACTTCTTTTGTCCATAGTATTTTATGTCTGATAGAAATCCAGCCTTGCTTGAATATAAAATTTATGTAACCTGACTCTTAGACAATGAGATGAGATGTTAGTGTCAGGCTTATGCAGTGGAGCTCAAACTTCCATTATGTGCATTGTTGGGGGGGATGGGAGGTGGTAGAAATAGGAAGCAGATGGTAAGAAAAATGTAATGTATTAATCCATTCTCACGAGACTAATAAAGGTGAGCCTGAGTAATTTATAAAGGAAAGAGTTTTAATTGACTCACAGTTCCGCAGGGCTGGGGAGGCCTTAGGAAAATTACAATCATGGCAGAAGGGGAAGCAAAGTTGTCTTTCTTCACATGGCAGCAGCAAGAAGTGCAGAGAGAAGGTGGGGAAAAGCCCCTTGTGAAACAATCAAATCTCCTGAGAACTCACTCACTATCATGAGAACAGCATGGAGGTAATGGCCCCAATTACCTTCCACTGGGTCTTTCCCAGGATACGTAGGGATTATGTGAACTCCAGTTCAAGATGAGGTTTGGGTGAGGTCACAGAGCCAAACCATATCAAATGTGTAAACTTAAGACATCTTTGTGAGATTCTCGCTGTGACCAATATCTCTTGCCTGGCTTCCAGTGCAAAGCTACTGTGTAGTCATTGCCCATTTTAAAAATCTCTGAAATTTTAAAGTTTGTCCCTAATTATGGCAACAAAAAAGGCTTGATGTCTCTCTAAAAGGACTTTAGAATTCATCCAAAAAATTTTTGGAGGAATGTAGGAAAGGAAGCTGGAGACTCTTATACTTGAAATAAAACCTCTAACACAGCACTGCCCATTATGAAGACACATATGTAACTTTAAATTTTCTAGAAGGCTCATTAAAAAGAGTGAAGAAAAATTATTTTTAACAATATGAAATTAATTTTAACAGGCAAAATTAATTTTTAACAGTATACTTAATATATTCAAAGCATTATCATTTCAACATGTAATCAATTCTAAAAAATCTTGGAGGTATTTGACATTTTGTGTGTGTGCTAAGTCTTGGAAATACAGCATATGCTGTACTCTTGCAGTACATGCCAGCTGGAACCAGCTACATTTCAAGTGCTTAATATGGTCAGTGGCTACTGTATTGGCTATATTAAGGCATTCCATTTCAAAGGCAAGCAAAAGTTGTGACTATAATCTGCAAGCTTCAAAAGGTCAAAAATTGGTTTACTCAAACTATTCAAATTCAAAGCAAGTTTGTTTGGCAACAGGATTTGCACTGCTCAGCTGACAACATTCTGCAGCCTGCTGGACATAGGCCTTTGGCGCAATTGAATGGAAACAGGCTTTCTGCCTGAAGGACCAATTCCCATTAGCTATGAAGTCTTGGCCATTTTCCTTTCCCAAGTCTAGTATTTTTCCTCACTTTACAAATTAAGACTTTAATTTCCGGAGTTCCAACATGTCTCATGTAGCAACTAGGATGTGTTTATGAGCCTTTTGGGAATCTCTGGAATTTACATGGAATTCCATTGATGGTGTGGTGATGTGTAAAGCAGAATGAACTCCACACGCTCTGTGGCATGGATAGGCCTGAACCCAGTTACAACTAATTTCTGCATTAATTGAGCATTAATTCAAATAGTATATTTCTTTGCCTCACAATACATTAGGTTTTGAGATTATGAATACATTATCAAAATGACCTAATTCATTCTTGCTCTGTAGACTGATTGTTTTGGTTGGTAAATACCTAGTTTTACCTGTGATTGCTTCATTCAGTGAGCTACAGCTTCTTTCTCCTAAGAGAGACCTTATTGTCTCCAAGCAGGTGGGCAGGCTCCCACTACAGACCAGCTGGCTTCCCAGTTCTAAGACCCTTTTGCATCCTGTGAGGTACTCTCATGCTGTTCACAAATAGGTCCAAGAGGCATCCTTGAAGATTAAAATGCACACAGAAAGAGCATGTATGACTTTCAGAGGATCAGCCATATCATTTTTATGTCTGCTTGAAGGATGGCATCTCAAAATTTTCCAAACTGGGCCAAATCTGCAAACAAATGACCTGCATATTATCAGGTTACCAGCTCAGGCCAAGTCAGATACTCACTGCGCCTGGCCCGCCTGACTCCCAGCAGTCCTCTCTAGCCAGCTTGTCACACTTCTGATAGGTGACATTTTAGCAATCTGTTTATAAAACTGCCAAAGGAACATTTATCATGAGGTGCAAACAAAACAGGCACAGGAAACAAATTTTTTGCAGCAGGTTTCCCAGAATTCTGAAACATGTCTCCTAAACACTCTGAGACACCTCTGATTAACCTGTGCAGTAAGTAGCAGAAGCAAGTATCAGTAGAGAACATGGACCAGGTTTGGTGGCTTACTCCTGTAATCCCAACATTTTGGGAGACAAAGGCAGGAGGATTGCTTGAAGC
Source organism: Callithrix jacchus (assembly GCF_049354715.1). NCBI lineage: Eukaryota > Metazoa > Chordata > Mammalia > Primates > Cebidae > Callithrix > Callithrix jacchus. The sequence continues at coordinate 35,105,699 of NC_133518.1, forward strand.
CAGAAATTTGAGACCAGCCTGGGCAACAAAACAAAACCCCAATTTCTGAAAAAATTAGACAGGCATGGTGGCATCTGCCTGTAGTCCTAGCTATTAGGGAAGCTGAGGCAGGAGGATATGCTTGAACCCAGGAGTGTGAGGCTGCAGTGAGCTCTGATTGCACCACTGCACTTTAGCCCAGGCAACAGATCAAGACTCTGTATTCGTCAGTTCCCACACTGCTAATAAAGACATAACTGAGACTGAGTAATTTATAAAGAAAAAGAGGTTTAATGGACTCACAGTTCCACATGGCTGGCGAGGCCTCACAATCATGGCAGAAGGCAAAGGAGGAGAAGGGCATGTCTTACATGGCTATAGGCAAGAGGGAGTTTGTGTAGGGCAACTCCCCTTTATAAAACCATCAGCTTTCATGAGACTTATTCACTGTCATGAGAACAGCATGGGAAAGACCCACCCCCATGATTCAATTACCTCCCACAGGGTCCCTCCCATGACATATGGGAGCTACAATTCAAAATGAGATTTGGGTGGGGACACAGCCAAACCATATCACAAAAAAGCAAAACAAAACAAAATCCCACGTCCTGTAATGTACACACATTCTGAAGTAGAGACAAGCTGGGACATCCAGTATGGCTAGGAGTGTCAGAATCCTCCACAACTGTGTTCGAGGGATTATTAAAAGCATATGCTGATGGGAAATTTTTCTGATTACAGCAGAGGTGACATGAGTTCAAGAGGTCAAGGAATTGCTGAGTTAAAATACCCCTGACTGACTGCATTAGCCCCTAGCATTATATTAAAATTTGGCAAGCCACCCATGATTGGAAAGCAAAGAGACATTTGTTTCAACCCAATGGTGATAAATCAATCACTCACCAGGAGCAGTAGCCACTGACACACAGACATGAGTATTAGGCAGTTTTCTTTAGTGATTTACCTAGCTTGCTGTCTGCCTACTTGTTTGAACCTCTTTGAAGAAATACCAGAATTAGAAATTAATGTACTGAAAACGCTACCACCAGAACATTATTCACTAACTGAGAAAACCTGAAAATAATCAGAAAGATCTGGCTGCAGGCATTGATGCCAGACAAATACAGAGGCTGCTTCTCACTTCTCTGGAGGTCTTAGGCCAGGCCATCCCCGACACATTTGGGAAATTAGGGAAACAAACTCTGATGGACCAATCGGTCTTGTGGTCTACCACTGACACCCAGAAGGGTGTAGAGCTAAAAGGTGCTCTGAACACTTCAGAATGCTCCCCACACTAAACTCAGTCAAATGTGTATGGCAGGGGTGTCCAATCTTTTGACTTCCCTGGGCCACACTGGAAGAAGCAGAATTATCTTGAAGCACACATAAAATCCACTAACAACAACAATAGCTGATGAGCTAAAAAAATAAAATAAAATAAAATTGCAAAAAAAATCTCATAATGTTTTAAGAAAGTTTATGACTTGGTGTTGGGCCGCATTCAAAGCCATCCTGGGCCCCATGTGGCCCGTGGGCCGCAGGATGGACATGCTTGGTCTATGGCCAAAGCTCAGACCTTATCTGTCATAGATCTAGTGCTGGACTAGATGCCATTTCGTCTCCCTTTGTCCTTTTTTTTGTTCTCCCCCTTCTCTCCCCTCTCCCTCCCTCCTTTGTCCCCCTGCCCAGCAGATTGAAATAGAGAAGTAAGGGCTGGGTCAGAGGTAGGTGTTAGATGAATTTCATGGTGCCCTGCGAATGAATACAGCACAACATCCTGGCCCCCATCAATTAAAAGGCACTTCAAGGAGCCACTTTCTGGCTAGAGTAGGAGGTGGGTAAGGGACTGAAAGTAAGTCTCACACTGAAATATTTGTTTAAGTGACTTCTTCTTTCATAGGTTGTGGGCATCTTGAAGGCAGGAGTAATGTCTTAAGATCAGCTTTTAAAACAATATGTATTTTTATTGTCTGATTGTGAAAGAAATACATACTCGTAGAAAAATGAAAACACAGTTTTTAAAAATCTCATTTTACACCTAGCTTTTAGAAGTGTCTGGAACATAACAGGCACTCAATAAAATTGTGTTGGAGAGGGAGGAAGAAAGGAAAGTGACATCAATCTCCTCATTAAAATGCACATAATTCAGCAGTGGCCACGTGGGGGGTGGTGAGTCAGGAGGTGCTAAAGCTGCACTGTGTAGCTCCGGAGCACAGGTTTGCAGCTGCTGCCTCTGCCTCTAATCTCAGAAGTTTATCGAGGGTAGATGTGAATTCATCAGACAACAAGGACCTGGGATTACTTAGCCTGGAAAAGAGAAGTCTTGGAAACATTTTAAAAATTAGTATGGTAATAGTATTTCCATTCCACAGTCATATATGAGGGGTCATGGCCCATTTGTGGTCATGAAACTTATGTGGTAGGTCTAACTAGCATGGAAAAAGACAAACTGGAAGAGCATATAAAATGCTAAAATGTACCGTGTCCAGGGTAGGCAAGCATTGTCTGATGCAACCTTTGTTTCAGCAATAAAATAGGTATGGGTGTCCTGCATTCAAGATGCAGAAACAACCATTTACTGCGGGTTGTGGTCAAAAGGTTTGAGAAACAGTGTACCATATTTCTTGCTGCTTGTTCCCCTAATTTAATTAAAAAATGCTTATATATTATTGCATTTTAATGACAATATCATAATTGGTAGTATAATATGTCATTAAGTGGATGTACTATAACTTACCTGACACATCCCCTCTTGCTGGGCATTTATTTCATTTTGCAGTTATAAACAATATGGACATAAAAAATCTTTTGACAGCTTTTTTCCACTTATAAAACGAGATTTCAAAAAATGAAATTATATCAAAGGATATCATTTTCTTGTGTAACAGAGATGAAACTTAATAGGCTACATAACTGAGAAATGCGGTTTGTAAATTTCTTTCCTTTCTGTAACTGAATTTAACTAACTCCCACTTCCCTGTTTTTCCTCATTAGCAGAAAACTTAATCTCATCACTTCAAGATAAATTAGTCCCTCTTGTTTAAAATTCTGTTTGTTCTTGATAATCACTCCATCAATTTAGGATTCTTGCTCCTGCCTGCAGCTCTTCCAGGTGAAGCCCTCAGATGGGTGTAAATCTGGTCCAAAGTTACCTGCTGGCCTTGCTAACATACCTGAGGTGTACCTGGTTCCACCAGTTCTTGGGCAATCACTCCATTCTTGTCTCATCCATTTCTGCCAGTCATAGGCAGTCCAGTCTACACACTCTGCCTGTTCCTGGCCCAACCCAAAGGCTTCTCTAGCCTGCTGACCTTAGCTGCACGCTGTTCCCCTCCTGGGAGCACAGAAGCTCTCAGCTGTTTCCCTTGACCCAGCCAGGTAGTTCAGGACTCTGTGAAGCTTGCTGCGGGTTTATCTGCTTCAATATCTCCACAGCTATCACTACTCTGACATTCAGGTGTATGGATTTTCTGCAATACTTGCTCCCTTCCAGGCTTCTCCTGGGAAGCCAGGGAATAGTATCTTCTGCTGTGGGATCCTTGTAAATTTATCTGAGGGGTTTTCATTCTCCTAGGTTGTGCAGGCCATGGAGTATTTACAGCTTGCATCTCCCTTCAAGAAAGTCACTTGCCATTCAGATGCAAGAATGTCACTACCTGACAGGACCCAGCTATGTGTCTCTTCAGGTTCTTCCTCAGCTTTTGAGCTGAGGCCACACTCTTTCCAGGCAGGGCCCAGCCAACAATTAAGCACAGGGAGGATCCTCAGGTGTTGCCATTTCTGCCCATCACAGAACTCCCCTAAGAGGCTATCTTGGCTCCAGGGTTCCCAGGGGTGGGAAGAGACAGTCAGATTTACATTGCAGTTGTAGGCTCTCCCTGCCCAACTGTCCCTTTTTATCACAGGTGCCCTCCCCTGACACTTATCTCACCTATAAACTTCTTGCACTTTTAACTCCATCCCAGGGGCCCAAATGACACAAAGGCCCTTTCCCCAGAGCACTGGGCCCTATGCCCCCTCCCAGAAACTATCTGCATTTAAACCCTGGTTGCTTCCCTCCCATTCTCCCTTTGCTGTCATTAGTCAAAGATATATTTTTCTTTGGTGAGAAAGTAGATTTGACCTCATCTCCCTTTATATTTCCCTGCTTCCATCACTGCCAGGCACACAACTCACCGAGCATCACTGCATGCTGGCATGTGCTGGGAACTTTCCTTTATATTCAGAGTCTTTGGAAGCATCATCTCCATCCTACAGATGTAGAACATTAGATTCAAAGTCCTTGAGGTCCTATGTAGATTGTTCCTAAAGGACGAGTGCAAAATGAAGCATGGAGGACCCAGCTAGTGAGAAGGAGCTCTGATTTTCTGTCTGTATTTATTTTGTTTACATTCACCTAAACATTAGCCGGCTAGTGGTATGTAACTTATAGAACTATTAACTGAAATACTAAGAAAAAATGAATTTCTGAAGCTTCATAGAGTCAGGAGAGCTCCTGATTGAACATTCCTCAGGGCAGCCCAGAAAGCGCTGATTATAAAAGTCCTCAGGGAATTGCTAATCATCATAACTTTGATAAAATATCTAAAAAGGTGTGGTTTACATGGGACACAAAGGAGTTTAATCTGTGTTTGAGTTAATGAATGAATCTATATATATAGAATATAGGATATAGAAAATTTAATAACAGAGAAAAGAAGCCCAAAGTTTTTCATCTGGCCCAGTATCTATGACTTCCACAACTATGAGATGAAGATGTTCATGATGGACTGAGATATATTAGTATTAAGTAAAACCCCAAGAAATTCCCAGAAACTGATTCTTTTGTGCAGCTGACCTATCAGTTGTAGAGGAAACTCAAGGGAAACAAAGCAGACAGTCTCAGGCTGGGAGCACAGAGCTGGTATTCATGGTTCGAAGCAGGTCTCTCTGAAGCCAGGCTCTGTACACAACAGCTATTTATGGTCTAAGCAGCTCTCAGCTGGTGACATGCATCCTAGAACAGTGCCTCTTAAAATTTAATGTGCATACAAATTAAGGGGGCATCTTATTGATAAGCAGATTCTGATTCTGTAGATCTGGGTCAGGGCCTGAGACTCTACATATCAGTAAGCTCCGAGGTGACACCATGGACACTGCTAGTTCATTGGCCATAGTGTGAGTTCCAAAGGATATAGAATATGCTCAGACAACGTCATGCTTAATGCCAGAAGCATAGACACCTGTTTGAATAATTTATTCCCCCCACCCCCTGCCCTCATTTTCAAAGATTCTTTTGGAGTTTCTTGTTAAGGAAAGTTACTAAGAAGCAAACATAAGCCCCTCATAGCCTACCACAGCACTGTTTCTGTGAAGCCATCACCTCTCCCAACCGAAGACAAGTATTTCCTAAGTAGGTGATATATGCCCACAAAATGATTTTATTTGATAGGTAAACATAGCACTAAATGACCTTGAATCAATAAGGACATTACTTCCTTTCCAGTTCTGTTTCCATCCTCCTAAGTATGTTAAAAAGAAAGTCTCTATTAGGCTCTAGTATGTCTTTGAATGCTTATTGCTCTCCTTGTATTAGGATGTGACTGGTTGCTAACAACAGGAAACATAACTGAAAATGCCCTAAATAAAATAGCCTAGAGGGTGGACGGTGTGCTCAGGCTGGTTATCTCAGCTGGTTCTGGAGCATCTAAGATATTGGCCTCACTCTTGGGTTAGAAGTAACTCTTCCAAATGGCTGTGGCAACTCCAGGCTTTGCACTCATATTCAACATTGGCCCCAGTTAACATCCAGAGGAAAGGATACATTCTATTCTCAAAAGAGAAAAAAGCCTTCTTTTCCTAAAAGCTTCCAGAAAACTTCCTCCTCATGTTTCATCAGCACATATCAACTCACATGGCCTTTCCTGGACAGTTTCAATGACCAACAGCAGCCTAAGGCCTTCGGCTTGGGCCCTTGGCAAGGGGGATGAGTGATGGGTGGTTAAAAACAAGAATATCTCCATTGCCTTGTCAACAAAAATAGAACAGGCCTCTCGTTGGATGCCTTTGGCCAAGAAACAATGGGCAAGTCAACTGGATTTAAATAATGCAAGGTGTGTTTGGGTTTTTTGTTGTTTTTTCAGTTGCCTTCTCTTGATGGCAAATGATACTAATTTCTATTCACAGTTGTAAAAAGAAATTTTATTTTTTATTACTTGTATTTCAGTTTTACAATATAAGTTAATTTATTGAAAAATGTTAAATAATAGAACATGATACGTAAGTGTGGTAAAAATTATGAAGGTCATAGGAAAACGAGAAGTTTGAGAAACAGTAACTACGCTGTTACTTCCTGGCTAACAGATATTTGGAACTCCTAAATAAAGAAGGTTAGTTGTTTAAGAGACATCATCTGCTACTCAGTTCCTGTGGTTGTAGTCTGGTGGGTTCTCAACCTAGGCTGAATTAGAACCACATGGGAGTTTTAACAAAGCGAATGCCTGGGCTCCACCCTCCAAAGACTATAGATGTTTCCCATGGGGTCTGTGTGAACATTTTTTAAAAGCTTCATAGGCTATTCTAACATATAGCCAAGGAGAGAACCACTGCTGAGGCCTTTGAGAAATCATTTTGAAATGGAAAGTTTAAGGGTAACAGGAATTTAGTTTGGCCCCATTTGCTAGGCTGTGTCTCCATCTTGTAACTGACCAGTTTAGCTTCAAAACACATTTTTCAAACTTTTTACTCCCTTTTCTCTTTTCTCCTAGTCTCAAGATGTAACCTTGACGTAAACTGCAGAAAGTTCTTGTTTTCCTTCTTAGTCTTAAAATACAGCCTTGATGTGTACTTTGACACTTCATGTCTCTCCCTCTCCCACCATACACTCTTACATTGTGCCCATTTATCTAACTACAAGCTTATTACAAACATTCAGAGGTAATCTTGTGACAAACCAGGCATGAAGAGCTAGCTGTGAAATTTCATAGATGATCTCAAGGTGGTTAGTCTACAGCCCATCCGCTGCTGAGATGACACCAGCACACGCTCCAGGTGGACCGTGACTCAAGACGGCCACCAGAACAAGGCACCCAGAACTCACACCCAACACCACACCCACATACCTCTCTCTCCAAGTTCCTTTTTTAAGCCTCTCTTCCCCAGCCTAAAATTTAAAATGTTTCCTTTAAGGAATGAGCCTGGCCATTTCCCCAACTGCTGGATTTTGAAATAAAGCCACTTTCCTTTCACTGCATCTCATCCTTGTGTTTGGGTTTACAAGCAGTGATCAGCTGAGCTTGTGTTTGGTTACAATCTCAAAAATTATAACGTCTTATGTATCTACTATCAATGCAGTTAAGAAGAATATAAAGATGTGCACTGCTGTTCAGAAACCAAAGGGACAAGGGCATTATTATAGTAAATAGAATACATGTTGAAAATACTGTTTTCCAAGTAGCGTTCTCATAATAAATTCACAAGGAAGGTTATAAATGCAAGATGTTAATGTTAGGGTTATGATATCTCTCATGCATGCTTTGGAAAAAAGTGTGCACTGAAGCTTAGAGTATTTAAAAGCTATTTTAAAAGTTAATGTATGTTTTCTTATATTCTTGTTGATATAAAAATATTAACCTACAGGCATACAGCTTCAAATTTCAGATGTTCACCTGTTCCAGATTTAGCTAAGTGTTTGAAGATGAGTATAGTCACTGAGATCTAGAGTTATTGTTTCAACATATAATCACTGTCAAATGCACGTGAAAGGTCACATATTTGCACATGGGTGATTTTATGCTGCTGATGGCGTTTATAAAATAAGGTACCTTGCTCTTCACTATTCAATAGTATGATCAACGCAACAATACCACAGAACTACGGGGGTTGCTAATCTACCTCCATGTTTCCTCCACGTGAAAATTTACTGGTATCTTTGATCTTCCTTCTGTGTCATGGGAGTGTTGACATTTTTAATCCAACTACCTTGTAGCATAAATGAATGTTAACAAAGGTACTTTGAGTTCCTGGGTAAGAGCTAAGGGTGAAATGCCAAGGAAGGCTCACAACATGGAAGTAATCCCAGCAAGGACAGAATGAAACATTTGGCAATTCTGAAAGGTGCCTAAAACAGCTCTGGTGCTGGCAAAGAATGAACAATTTGTTGTAGATGAATAGAAGAGAATGTATGACTGTTATTTGCCCTATTTCCCAATCCTGCTCACATTTTTAATTCATCAAATACTTATCAAGCATCCATAAGTGCCAAGCTCAGACACTGAGGTAATGAATGCAAGCATAGAGATCTCTGTTGGAGGCCCAAGTCAGGTCAGAAGACAAGACTTTTGTCTCTCACTAGACAGCTCTTAGGGGAATGAGGTTGACATCCAGTTCAAGGACGACTAAATGTGTCATAAATAGATGTAGTTACTTTAACAGAGGAGTCTTACTGGGGATCATAACAAGCAAGTAAGTAGTAGTTCGGAAGGATAAAGTTCCTTTAGAGGGCGTCAGAGTAATTTTTCTCCTGTAGTGAACTCATGTATCTGGACTACCTCTGCTCCAGTCCAAGACCTTGACTCACATTTTTTCTCCTCCCCTTGCCCTTCTGACCACCACCACTCCTCACACCATCCCCTGGCACAACCTTTGCCTACCCTCATGGAATCACCATCGGCGCCTGACTGCTGGTCCTATCCTATTCTAGGCGCCCACATCCTTGGTATGATCCTCAAAATTTATATCCTTATTACAAGTCATTAACATTGAAACTTTATTTAATATTCCAGAATCATGTCTGATTTTTACTTTTATATTCCATACTAAAAAAAAATTTCACCTGGAAGTTTTACTTAAAGAATTAAAATGTAAGTAGGCAGATAATTCATAATTTAAGTCATTCATATTCCTTAATGCTACTGTAATAAGTTCATATAAGATGCTATGCCATGTTGCACAAACACTTGGATTTTGAGCTAACAAATAATATGATTATACAGCATCAACAACATTTCTCCTACAAAGGGAGGAGGATGTATTGTATAACCTTATTTCAAATGGGAAAGCAGGTGTCTGGGCCTGGCATTTAAGTGTGGTAGCATTGGCACTTGCTAACTGGTCAAGTTGCATGTGCATTTCAATAGACAGCTGCTTTTGTTCCAGTCTTGCTTTTTTGACCCGTGTCCATTTAAATGTATGTCTTAATTTGATTTTTTTTCTTTGCTACTTACCAAAGACAATACTCTTGAAAGCCAGTACAGAAAACTGAGGCCTGACATGTTCCCCCTTTACTTTGTCAGTATTGGTGATTTTATGGTTAGACTTGAGTGCAGAGAAAATAAAAGGAGAAAGTCATGTAAAACAAATTATTACCTGTCAAATTCTCTCTTTTTTTAAATTTCATATTAGAGATTATAGCCTCAACAAATGGATTTTTTTTCCTCCCTATTTAAAAGCACTCTCTCCTGATTGATATGTAATGCTTACAGTGACCACATGGGACATGTATTGTTTGCAGCCATGTAAGCTGCCTTCACTTAAAGGGTTCAATATAAAAGCCCAGAAGGACTATTTATTTATTTAGTTGCCTTTGGTCAAAACTGAAACAGTTCCTGGGCACTTTAAAGGGATATTGATCATTCAGCCCACTATGCTATTTGCAGAAAGGCAAATGAAACCACTTTGTGCCTTTCATAAAAATCCTTTCAATTATAGTTGAAAGAGCTTTATTTACACCTGCTAGTGCTACCTTTTATGTCTCTGCTTTACTTTCTGCAGAGTTTATCTTTGTTCTATCATATCTTTTAAAAAGTGTAGGTCACAGCGAATAATGATAAAACTTATGAGGAAATAGAGGACTCCACAGGGGACAATTTCAGTTCCTTTTTGAGATTGTCATTAGGGCTGTTCCCCAATACTCTTTATGCTATGGTAGGATTGCACCTCTCTGCCCACAGGAGGTTGCGAGTGGTCATAGGACTTGCCCTGACAGAGAGGTGTACATGGAAGTGATGTGTGTCACTTCCAGACAGGTTTAAGAGCCAGTGTGTACATGGCCATATTCTCTTTTCCCACTGCCATGACAACCAGCCATGGTCCAGAGAGCAGCTTCTCCTTCAGCCTGAGTCCCAGAGAGAAGACATAAAGCAGTGAAGCAGAGCTCCTGCTGGCAGTTGATGGACAATAGCACAATTATACACCTTTGCTGTTTCAAACCATCAAGATTTAGGGGCCAAGACCCAAGGAGAAACTATCTTGTAAGTGCCGTTTAGAAGGAAAATTTGTTTAGAGGTCACAATGACCAAATGAGAGCATAGTCTGTTATGCAAATTGAGTAAATAAGTTAAAATTCTGCATTTATATAATAATGATTGAGCCACTCCCTTCTCCCTCTCATCATTATTTTTATTCTTAAATAGGAGAAATCATGTGACTTTTTGGGACACAAACTACTGTGGCCACTTTCATTTTGAGATGTTTTTCTTTAATGGCGATTTTATTACTAAAGAACATGTGCCCCTGAGTAAGCCACTTAATTTCTCTAGGCCTCAGTTCCCTTGTATATGGAGAAGGGAGGAATTGGAGTAGATGCACCAGACTCCCTCCCTGTGGTATCCTGCGATGTATTAGCTCATTTTGGCTTTTATAACAACATACCATAAACCAGGTACCTGATAAACAACAGAAATGTATTTCCCATAGCTTTGGACGCTAGGACATGTAAAGTCAAGGCACAGGAAATTTTGGTGTCTGGTGAGAGCTGCCTCCTCACAGACAGCTATCTTTTCCCTGTAACCTCTCATGGCTGAAGGGAACCTCATCACCTCCCAAACGGCCCACTTCCTAATATCATCACCTTGGGAGTTAGGATTTCCACACAGGAATTTGGGAGGAACATAAACACTTAGTTAAGCAGTTGTATTCTATGTTTAACACTTAGTTCACAGAAATTAACAGAAAATTAAGTGAAACTTAAAACTTGTATCTTTTAGCTCTTCTTCTAGTTCCTGAATAGTGTTACTACAGCTCATAGCAATTTTATTATATCTTCCTAGGAGAGAGAAACCTAAGGTAAAAAAAGAGAACTTTCGAAGAAACTAGAGTTTGGGAAAATTTTGGTTTTGGGTTTTCTTTGTGAGTTTTTTGTAGTTGGTGGTGGCTGTTTGTTTGTGAGATGAAGTCTCTCTCTGTTGCCCAGGCTTGAGTAAAGTGGCATGATCTTGGCTCACTGCAACCTCTGCCTCCTGAGTTTAAGCGATTCTCCTGCCTCAGCCTCTGAAGATGCTGGGATCACAGATGCCCATCACCATGCCCAGCTAATTTTTTGTAGTTTTTTAGTAGAGACGGGGTCACGCCACATTGGCCTGGCTGGTCTTGAACTCCTGACCTCAGATGATCCACCCGCCTCAGCCTCCCAAAGTGCTGGGATTACAGGCGTGAGCCACTATGCCTGGCCTTGTTTTGTTTTTTAAGTGAACTTTTGATTGAAGTATACTCTGCATATGAAAAAAAATGTGCAAATCAAAAGTGAGGAGCTTGGCGAATTTTCACAAAATGAAACACACTCTTGTAACCAGCAGCCAGAGCAAGAAACAACACAATCAGCACTCAGAGACCCTCCTCAAACCACCCATTGACATAAAGGCTGTCACTAGGCTGACTTTCTCTTGGCTGATGTCTAATGTCAGAGATTAGTTTTGCTACTTTTTAACTTCATTGTTGTGTACCAGATGCACTCTTGTGTCTTTCTTCTTTAGTTAACAGTAGATTTATCCACAATTTTGCATGCAATTACAGTTTTGTCCTTGTCATTGCTATATAATATTTTGCCATGTGACTTTACTACAATTCATTCATTCTACTGTGATGAACACTGGAATGTTTTCAGGTTTGAGCTACTATCAGTAGTGGACATTTTAAGTCTTTTGGTTGATTTTTTTCCTCCTACATTTTCAAGTTGAGGGTTCAAGAGGTAGATATCTTTAGACCTAAGTAAGAGGACCTAGCTCTGTGGCAAAGATTGCATGTTGGAGTATCTTCCTGGCGTTGAAGGAGAGAAAGCAGTTCTGAAGTCCCAGGTAGGAAAAGGAGAGAGGAGAAAAGGAGAAAGGGAGGGAGGAAAGGAAGGAAAGGAAGCAGAAGCAGAAGCTCTGGGGAGCCAGAGGATTCAGTACTGGTGAATTCTACTCCTTCTAGCTAGGAGATGCCATTGTCCTTTTAGTTTAATCCTTTGAACCTGAAGGCTATACCGTGGGGAATTCCCTAGGAAGCATTTTTCTGGAGCATCATTTTTATGTCAATGTAGGAAGTCAGCAAAGATGGTAGATGTTTAGAAGGAAAATATTTTTTTAGACTTGCTACTGAAAATTGAAGTAATTGGGTCAGGTGTGGTGACTCACACCTATAATCCCAGCACTTTGCGAGGTTGGGGTGGGTGGATCAGTTGAGGCCAGGAGTTTGAGACCAACTTGGGCAACATGGTGAAACCCCGTCTCTACTAAAAGTACAAAAATTAGCCAGATGTGGTGGCACGTGCCTGTATTTCCAGCTGCGTGAGAGGCTGAGGCATAAGAATTGCTTGAACCTGGAAGGAGGAGGTTGCCGAGATCACGCCACTGCACTCCAGGCCGGGTGACAGAGTGAAACTCCATCTCAAAAAACAAAAAAAGAAAGAAAAAGGAAATTGAAGTATTATTGAGCACAAATACAATATGTCAATTACTAAATGAAAGTTGCATTAAAATTCATAATGGAGAGGGAGAGGGAGAGCAATTGCCAATTCACTTGCTCCCATTATTGATAGATCTTGAAACATCTCCCCTCCCCAGTTTTGGGTGTGTAATCCTATTAAAAAAATAGCAACTGATCCTTAAGCATGACTTTGCCCTTTTCTTTTCTCCATAAAACCATGAAATTAGGAGAGAATAAATAAGAGATTACATGCCTATAAGGTTGTCAGTTCAAATAGTAGTACCTGTTTTCATTACTGAATATGGGGATTTTTTTTTTGTCTTTGTCTCCTAGAATTCCAAAGCCTTCTGTCATACAACCCATACCATTTCTCCCTGAATATCCAATATCCAGTCCCTCTCTTCAGCTGTGTTTTTCTTTATGCATGCTTTGGTGAGTTAACCCACTAAATACTGGCCAGAAGAAAGCAGTTGTTTAATAATGTAACTTGCTGATTAAAAAAAAAAAAGCGCCAAGCTCTAATATTTAAAGAGGTTGATTCTGAGCCAAATCTGAGTGACCATGATTCAGGGCATAGTCCCAGGAGGTCCTGAGACCATATTTCCAAGGTGGTTGGGTTATAGCTTGGTTTTATACGTTTTAGGGAGACAGAAGTTACAGCTGAAAACATAAATCAATAAGTCAATACATAAAAGGTATACACTGGCTCAGCCTAGAAAAGTGGGACATCTCAAATGTGGAGAAGGAAGGTGGTGCTTACAGGTCACTGGTGGATTCAAAGATTTCCTGATTGGCAATTTGTTGAAAGAGTTTAGCTTTGCCTAAATGGTTGAAGTCAGCAGAAAGAAATGCTTAAGTTAAGATCAGGGGAAAGGGGGCTGTGGAATCCAGAGTTCTGGCTATGAAGCCTCTGAATAACAGGCTGCAGAGAGAATAGATGGCAAACGTCTCTTTTCAAACCTTAAAAGTATCAGAATCTCAGGCAAATCTCTCCTGGATTAGGAAACGACCTAGGAAGGGAAAGAGATTCTCTACAGGATGCAAATTACTCTCTCAAGAGACAGCTTTAGGGACCATTTCAAAATAAGTCAATGAAATATATTTTGGGGTAAAATACTTTGATTTCCTTCAAGGCCTGCTATCTGCCATATGATGCTCTACCTGAGTCAATGGGAATTTGGTTTTGTATTGCTGCAGAGAGTCTGTGCTGTCTGTCAGTCTTATGATCTCTGTTTTAATATTGACTAGTCAGTTGTGCCTAAACTCCGAAGGGAGGGGGTTATAACATGCCTCCCTTACCTTCGTGGTCTGAATTAGCTTTTCAGGTTTCTTTGGGACTCCCTTGGCCAAGAAGGAGGCCCATTCAGTCTGTTGGGAACCTTAAATTTTTATTTTTGGTTATGTCTACCTATTAATGTTGACCAAAAAAGCCAAACTCTAAAATATTTAAAGAAATTTATTCTGAGCCAAATATGAGTGACCATGGCCCAGGGCACCATCCCAAAACATGTGCCCTGGGCCATAGTCACTCATATTTGGCTTAGAATAAATCTCTTTAAACATTTTACAGAGTTCGACTTTTTTTCATCAACAAGCTTATTGAGTACTTTACATACATTCTCTCTAATCCTCCACACAATTTTGGGTGTTACTTTCTCTCTTTTGCAAATGAGAAAACTGAGGTTCAGTGAGGTTAAGACCTGTGGTTTATAAGACTCAGGAACAATATTTAGATATGTCCTTGTCTTTCATCTTTCCACCTGGAATATGTCTGTGCTGAGACTTATATTCTCAACCCAAAGTTATAGAGATGTATTAAATGGTACCTGGTATCCTCAGAGTACTCCTTCTTATTGGGAGGCTATTTGCCCCTCAGCATTTTGCAATGTCTAGAGACAACTGGAGTGAGGAAAGTACTATTCGCAACTACTGGATAGAGGTCAGGAATGATGTTAAATATCTTCCAATGCACTGCAGCCCTATACAGCAAAGAATTACTCATCCCAGGATGTCAGTAGTGCCAAGGCTGAGAAACCTGCCTTGCGGAATGTTTGCACGTCATAATAGTGTTTATTAAGCCTAAGAGAGTGTTGAATTATATTTGAAGGTGGCAATGAGGAATAGTTGAAAATATATCAGGAATCAGAAGGTCTGTGTTCTGGTTCCAGATCCAGGACCAATAAAACCTCAATTTCCCCATGAGTAAATCAGTGACAATAGTATCTGTTTTAACTATTTATTAATTCATCAAATTTTTATGTATTGCCATCTATGCATGAGGCAGTACCCTAGACATGAAGTGTGCCACAAGGAAGAAAATAGGCATCATCCCTGCTTTCAAGGAGCTTAGTGGAAAGCAGAGATAAGTAGAACTATGGGGTACTATGGGTTGCTCTGGTAACCTAGCAAAGAGACACCTAATTTAGTATTGCATAGTCAGAGAAGTAATCTCTTAGTTGACAATCAGGAAAAAGAAGTTAGGCAAGCAAAGTAGAAGGAGAAAAAGTAGAGGATAGGACAGTGCTTGCAAATGCACAGGTGAGAAAGACATGGAACAATCCAGGAACTGAAAAAATATGCAGTATGAGCAGACAGCAGAATGTGAGGGGAGGAAAGAGATGTGCTTAGGGAGGGAAGCAAAAGTCACCTTTTGGGGGGTTTTGTGGGTCAGCCTAAGGAGGCTGGAGGCAGAGGGAAAAAAATGAAAGGGTTTAAAAGCAAGGGCTGGCTTTTCAGATTTGAGCTTCAGAAAGACCATTAGGCTACAAGGTGGAGAATGGATTCTAGGGGCTGTTAGACCAGTTGGAAGTTTGTTACTACTGTTTCAGCAAGAGGACATGGTGGCCCACAACTCAGTTAGAGGCAATGGGACAGATAGAAGCAAATGCATATAAAAGAAGTTCAATCAATTCTTACTGCTAAGGTGTTGACAAGGGTGACAAGGTCTTAGAACAGCGGAGTTTCCAGAGCAAGGGATGACTGCCACTGCTGTGTCTGAAAGCTGGAAGTATCTCCAGTCTGCTCACCAGGTTGGATTCTTTAGAGTGAAGTTTTGTGGTGTCTGAAGAGCAGGACCTAGGTCACATGTCCACACTCGAGCTGCAAGGGATGTTGGTGAAGTGAGTTTCTATCATCTCCTTGAGAGTAACACCCTAAACTTGGAGAGGATGCTTCAAGAAGAAAGGCAAATATGCCCTACAGTAGCTATGGAGAATGATTTGCTAGAACCTATTTAGATAGAAAACCTGAAAATATGTTTCAAATTAAAAATATTCTTCCTTCTAAAAACCCCACTTCTTAGAATCTATTCCCTAGAAGTAAAATTATTCATACTTAAGAACATATGTGCATTGAGATAATATAATGGCATTGTTCTTTGGGCAAAAATTCAGTAAAAAGTGAATGTCTTTCAATGAGAAAGAGTTGAGTAAATTGTGCTACATTTATGCCGCTAAATATGCACTCAATCTACAAAAACTGAGTTGGAGTTAAACCCAGTTGGGACTGGGACTGAAAATCTGAGAGGGACATGCTGAGCCACTTCAGTAAAAATCTTATATGTACATAGATCTTGGTGTGTACCATCTCTCTTGGAATGAGGCGAGAGGGGGCTTCTTAGTACCACTGGCTCATCCCTCCTCCTCATTCCACACTCCTGTCCAGATTCAAATTGCTGCAAGTTTAGCTCATAAGTGCTGTTTCACTTAGGAACACACTACCCAAATAGGCTGGCCCACCGATGATCTCAAAGTTACCAACTTTCAGTTTACTCAGCTTCCTGTGGAAGTCTGGCTCCTGGCCTTGAATCTATTCTCCATCCCCGTTGGGCCAAGTGGACTCTGTGACTCAGCCCCATCCTTCAGGAAGCAAAGTAGCAGAGAAGCACCTGAAATAAATTCTTGGATAGGAGCTAAAAACGCCTCTTCCTAGAATTCCTGGGTAAAAGCCTAATTGTGTAATAACAGCTTGGTGGTCTGTCTCAATCTGCTCAGGCTACCTGTAACAAAATACCATAGAGTGGGTAGTTCATACGACAGATACTTATTTCTCACAGTTCTGGTGGCTGGAAATCTAAGATCAGGGTGCAGACAGATTCAGTACCTGGTGAGGGCCCTCTTCTGTATTTGCAGATGGCTGTCCTCCAAGTGGGGGTGGAGAGTGTGCTCTGGTTTTTTCCTGTTTCTATAGGGGCACTAATTCTATCATGGGGACTCTGCCTTTGTGGCCTCATCTAAACCGATTTACCAAAGGCTACATCTTAAATACTACCACATTGAGGAATAGGGCTTCAACATGAATTTGGAGGACAAAAATATTTAGTACACAAATATTTATGTCTCTGAGGCATTGCAGCATGGTCATTAAGAAGATAGGCTCTGGAACCAGACCAAATCCTGGTTCTGTCACTCACCAGCCATGTGTCCTTGGGCCAGTTACCTAGCCTTTGAGTGCTCCAGTCTCCTTGTATATAAAATGGGCTAGGAACAGTACTATCTCATAAGGCTATGTAAGTTAACATGTAATATACATAGAGCAATGCGTCAGACATACAAAGAGCTCAATAAATATCATCATCATCGTTCCCTTCTAGATCCAGATATGTCTCAAATTAATCTCTTCCTAAAATACTCAACCTGCAGGTACCCCAGCAGCTTTCTTACTCTCCCAGCCTTTGGTAGAAACTCCTGGTTTAAAAACTAAACAAAGCTGTATTTATTTATTTTTTTTTATTTTTTTTATTTTTTTTGAGACGGAGTTTCGCTCTTGTTACCCAGGCTGGAGTGCAATGGCGCAATCTCGGCTCACCGCAACCTCCGCCTCCTGGGTTCAGGCAATTCTCCTGCCTCAGCCTCCCGAGTAGCTGGGATTACAGGCACGGACCACCGTGCCCAGCTAATTTTTTGTATTTTTTTTAGTAGAGACGGGGTTTCACCATGTTGACCAGGATGGTCCCGATCTGCTGACCTCGTGATCCACCCGCCTCGGCCTCCCAAAGTGCTGGGATTACAGGCTTGAGCCACCGCGCCCGGCCTACAAAGCTGTATTTATTACACAAACAATATTACAGTAATGGGGATTTATAAAGGACACGGCTGAAATTCCTGGGGGTGGGAGAACGAGGGAGGGATTTCAGGAGTTCACTACAGCCACCCCAGTTCAGAGGGTGCTCTACCCAGTAGCGTTCTGTACTTGTAATGTTGCTACTTTCCATTTTCTAAAGCTTTATTTAACCATTGTAATTTGTGGCTTTCTCCAAGGCTAAGTATAGAGCAAAACATAATAATGCAAACTGGCTCATGCTGGGCTGAAATGAGTAGTGTTCTCTCACCAAATCCTCTTGTGAGCTTTATAACTTCTTTAATTTCTCTGTTATTTTCCAATACTGTATACCTATTCCAGAAGTACTCATTTTGTCTTTCCTAAACCAGCTTTCCTCTGCTGGGAAGATGACCACATTATTCCACTCCTGTCCTCCTGCCACACCTCTAGTTTTGGTTTTTCAGCTCCCGTTCTGGGGTTTACAACCAATTTAGCCATTGATCATAGCGAGAGTCTATAATTGAGTCAATACTGGAGATGAAATGACTTTGTCATTTTCAGGATAAGGGGAGAGAGAATGGGTAAAACTATGTACATGCATCCTACTTGCTTGTGGATAATAGAGTGGACTCCAATGTAGAGTGAAGTTAGGTCATTTTCTTGGATCCCACGATACACTATTCCTTTTTTATAAAATTAAAGATTATTGTCTAATATAAGGCAGGGAAGTTTCTTGTCTAGATTGGGTTGCAGAGACTACATTTAGACTATAAGCTCTTAGAAATAGCAAAACATGAATGCAGAAGTACTCATGTTTAGTAAATAAGTAAGGTATGTCAAGGGAAATCAGAAAATGTGAATTAAAATCTGGAGACAGAAAGAAAGAACGATGCTTAAAAAGGTAGTGAGTTGGTCAGTGATTACTTACGGCTGCTCTCACAGCTTACATGTAGTAGCCGTGTCCTTTTCTATATTTAGGTTTTCCTAGCAAAAGGAGACTATCTGGACATTTCAAAGTACCAATATAAGAAGGGTGAGTAACTTGAGCTGAAGTTTAGGATGAAAGGAGCAGGAGAGACCTGGCTCCTTGCAGGGATGCGAGGGGCTCTGGAGTACCTTCCAGGAGAGTCTGAGATGCCCCTTTACCCACATTCCTGCCAGACCTAATTGCTTACAGTTCCTTGAGAACTCTGTGTGCTTCAGCTCCTCTGTGCCTGAAGCATCTCTCCTTACACATGCACTCACTGCACCCACCCAAACCCAATTCAAATAATGTCAAGTCTTCTCCAGCTAGAATTAATCCCGTCCTCCCCTGCATTCTCATAGCCTGTCTTATCCTGCTCAGTTCTAACAATGCTCTCAAAAGCAGACCCTGAGTAAAGGATTTGAGTATGAGAATTTATTCAGGAGGAGATCCCAGGAAACACTGTGAAGGAGTAGGAAGTGAGACCAAGAACAGAGAAAAAGTCAAAAAAGAGTGCTTTAATCAGCAGATTCCTGCTGTGAGCAAAAAGGACTCAGCCCCATTGGGGATGCTCTGAGAGTGAGTGGAACATGCTCAGTGTCCTACTGAAGAGCAAGGAGCTGCCACCTTCGTGGGTGGTGAGTTGTCTGGAGACTGTTGAGTCTCTGGCACTCACTGAGCTGCTCTAAAGCTAGAGAATGCCTTCAGGTCAAGAAATGCTGGAAGCTATAGCCTCTAGGAGACTTCCCACCTGTGAAGGGGAAGGGGGTGGTCAAGGAGATAGGAACTTGACAAGGACATTCTGCTGTAACAATTGACAGTTGTATAAACTCTTTAAAGGCAGAGAACAAACTTTACTCATCTTTATATACCCAAAGTATCCAACCTACAGCCTTATGCCAAGTAGGTGCTTAATAACAGTTAAATAAGTAAGGGTGGCTCGCATTTAATAGAGCTGATGAACCAATGATACATTCAACATATATATATTGAAATGCCTATCATGTGCCGGAGAGTTCTCAAACAGGCCTGGTCCCTGCCCTTGAGAAGCTGACAGTCTCACAGGAAAGACAGGCAATGAGCAAATAATTACAGTGCTGGGGGACAGGTATATTGACCGACGTTGTTAATGTATGTTTCACCCCTCGATACCACCACCATGGTACAAAACCTATCATTTAATTTCAGCAGATTAGATTTTTTATTTTCAAAGAAAGAGGAGTTTATTTCTCCTATAGAGAATAGGGGCAGGGCATAATATTGATGGCATTGTTTTCAGTATGATTTCCGGGTTAATAAACAAGAATTTGAAATAACCTACTCTTGACCGGAAGCCTTACTGATAACATAAACAGTTGATTAACATGTATTTTGTATGTGGTATATATTATATACTGTATTCCTACCAATAAAATAAGCTAGAGAAAATAAAATGTTATTAAGAACACCATAAGGTGGAGAAAATACATTTAATATACATCTACAGTACATTATTGGACTGTATTTATTAATACCATAAGTTTATGTTATCTTTTTATAAGATGAATTATCTGTCTGAACAGTGGGCAAACATAGCTGCAGATCTCAATCTTCAGTTCATATCAAGCAATTCAACTTTTTTGTCATGTCGTGACCTCTCTGTGCTTCTTGGGGGCACTTCCAGTATCACCAGCAGCACTTTGTATGGGTCCCGTGGTGTTATTCAAGGTTTACAGTATGCACTCAACATAATGAAAACTGAGTGAGAACCACGAGAGATCACTGTTATACTGTGATACACAATTTACTGGAGAGGTGAACTGCTCACGTAGAGATGATGAGCATCACTTGATGTTTTAAGTAGACACACGCAACACTTGTGCTCACCATGACAGGAGCAGGGAATGGCGATGAAATTACGACAGTAGTATAGTATGTGCTACAATTAATTTTATGTAGTTTTAATTTAATACTGCAGCTTTTCTGTTTGCTTACATTTCTCTTGACTAAAAATGACATCAAGTACAGTCTGTGTTTATATGTTTTGATAAATTTTAACTTTTATAATAGATTTATACATATTTTATAGTAACACATGACAAAATATAGTAGTATCTACATGTATTTTAAGCATTCATACCATGCCTAACTTTTTCTTAATTTAAGAAATATTTCTAGGCTACATAATTCATCTGCAAGTTTCTTCAAATTGTTATAAATATCCAAAAAATTGTCCAATATATTTATTGAAAAACATGTGTGTATAAGTGGACCCATGCAGTTCAAATCCATGTTGTTCAAGGATCAACTGCACCTTACCTATAGAGAAGCAAAAATAAGAATTATATCCAATGTGTCCTCAGAAACCAGGGAAGCAAGTTAATTGTTGAATGTTGAGAGAAAAAACTGCCAAACTAGAATTCGTTAAGCTGCAAAATTAACTTTCAAAAGTGAAAGAGAAATAAAGACTTTCTCAGAGAAACAAAAAATTAAAGGACTGTTGTCAGTAGACATATCTTGCAAGAAATGTTAAAAATAAGTTCTTCAGAGAGAAGGAAAATAATGCAAGCCAGAAACTTTGACCTACATAAAGAAAAGGAGCTTCAGAGAAATAAGTAAAATTAAAACACTTTTATTTTTCTTATTCTTAATTTATCTAACAACTGTTAGATAAATTAAGAATAAGAAAAATAACAACAACATGTTCAATTATATATGCAATTATATGCCAATATATAAATGAAATGACAGCAGTGATACAAGAGACAGGAGGGAGGAGTTACAAGTATTTTGTTATTATAAGATATTAAAATACAAAGATTAGCCAGGCATAGTGATGAATGCCTGAAGTCCCAGGTACTTAGGAGGCTGAAGCAGGAGGATTGATTGAGCCTGGGAGGTTGGTAGAGGCTATAGTGAGCCATGATTGTACCCCTGCACTCCAGCTTGGGTAACAGAATGAGACCCTTTCTCAAAAACAAACAAAAAAAGTTTTTCACACTGGGTGCAGTGGCTCATGCCTATAATCCCAGCACTTTGAGAGGCAGAGGTGGGCAGATCACCTGAGGTTGGGAGTTCGAGACCAGCCTGGCCAACATGGAGAAACCCTGTCTCTACTAAAAATACAAAATTAGCTGGGTCTGGTGGCACATGCCTGTAATCCCAGCTGCTTGGGAGGCTGGGGCAGGAGAATTGCTTGAACCTGGGAGGCAGAGGTTGCAATGAGCCAAGATTGTGCCGTTGCACTCCAGCCTGGGCAACAAGAGTGAAACTCCATAAAAAAAGAAAAAGTTATTCACACTATCCATGAATTGATATAGTGTTTTTGATAAAAGTATCATGTATATACTAAGAAGGGGAAAACCAGGATTATATAAAATGCTCAATTAAAGCCCTAAGAGGTAGAAAAGAGAGAAAGACAAAAATAGAAGCAAAGAACAAGAGAAATGAATAGAAACTGGTAATAAATATGATAGATATAATCACTTTGAATGTCAATTGTGGGAATTCACTCAGGGTGGTGGCAAAAATATTAAGGAAAAAATATTAGATAAATATAAGACCTAAGGGTTTTTTTCTACAGTTCTTGGCTGAAGGCAGCCTAAATCCCCTTTACATTTAGTTAATAAGTAAAGCAAATAGCTAGGGTATGTGGGAGTTTACCTAACTAGCTTGTTTACTCATGTGGTCTTAAAACTAATCTTTGAGATGGATGGCCCTCTTGCGGGGAGGTCAACCAGGGTTATTACATGCTAATGATGTTTGCTTTTGGCATTGGAACCTGTCCTTTAATCTCTTCACTCTAGTGGTGCTGACTGAAGCCTTCGTCAATTAAACTTTACTAAAAAAATGCAAGTCTCTCTGAATGGTGGGGGCTGGCAGCTGCTATCCTATACAGCACTCTCCAAGGAGTCTGTAAGTGGCCACGGTCACTCAGTCAAACTGGCAAAGTATAGTATCTGTGTGTCAGTGTACTTTATTCATATGTCATTGAGTCAGGGTCTGCAGGTGGTGACCCCGACAGTGGCACTCAGTGTGGGACAACCCCAACAGTGGTGCCCCTTGTGAGGTGACCCTGACAGTCAATGGTCTACATACACTAATTAAAAGACAAACATTCTCAGAGTGGATTGAAAAAAGGATCCAACTATATGTTGCCTATTAGAAACCCACTTTAAATATGAAGACACATGTAGATTAGAAGTTAATAGAAAGATATGCTATGCTAATGCTAATCAAAAGAAGGAGGAGTTGCTATGTTAACTTCAGATAGAGCAGACTTGAGAGCAAGGAAAGGTATTAGGGATAAAAAAGGGCACTGCATAATGATAAAAGGGTCAATATTTAACAAAGACATAATGATCTTTAATGTGTATGTGTAAAAACCAAGTGTCAAATAGCTGAGGCAAAAACTGACAGAATTGCAGGAGAAATAGATTAGTCTGCTATTGTAGTTGGAAACCTTAACACCCATCTATCAGAAGTGGACAGACCCAGCAGGCAGAAAATTAGTAAGGATATAGTTGAACTCAACATCACCATCAATCAACTGGATATAATTGACATCTATAGACTACAGTCATGTGTCACTTAACAACAGGAATATGTTCTGAGAAATGCATCATTAGGCAATTTCATCATTGTGAAAATATTGTAGAGTATACTTAGGCAAACATAGATGGTACAGCCTACTATAGCCCTAGGTTATACAGTGTAGCCTAGGCTACAAACCCATAGAACATGTTACTGTACAGAACACTGTAGGCAATGGTAAGACAATGATAAGTATTTGTGTGTCTAAACATACCTAAACATAGAAAAGTAATGTGTTGTGCTATGATATTACAACATCATTAAGTGATAGAAATTTTTTAGTTTCCTTATTATCTGATGGGACCATCGTCATATATGTGGTCTCTTGTTGACTGAAACGTCATTCTGAGGTGAATGACCTCATAATCATCTGTGGGACATAAAACACATCCTAGGCCGGGCGCGGTGGCTCAAGCCTGTAATCCCAGCACTTTGGGAGGCCGAGGCGGGTGGATCACGAGGTCAACAGATCGAGACCATCCTGGTCAACATGGTGAAACCCCGTCTCTACTAAAAATTACAAAAAAAAGTTAGCTGGGCACAGTGGCGCGTGCCTGTAATCCCAGCTACTCAGGAGGCTGAGGCAGGAGAATTGCCTGAACCCAGGGGGCGGAGGTTGCGGTGAGCCGAGATTGCGCCATTGCACTCCAGCCTGGGTAACAAGAGCGAAACTCCGTCTCAAAAAAAAAAAAAAAAAAAAAAACACACATCCTAACAAATTTAAAAGATGAGAAATTATACAACTCATACTCTCAGATCACAATGGAATTAAACTAAAAATCAGTAACAGAAAGATAGCTGGAATCCAAAATACCTGGAGATTAAACAGCATTCTTCCAAATAATATATGGATGGGTCAAAGAAGAAATGTTAAGAGGAAATTTTAAAGCATTTTGAACTAAATGAAAATTAAAACATCAAAATGTGTAAGATGCCTCAAAAGCAGTGCTTAAAGGAAAATTTATTGAATTGGACACATATATTAGAAAAGAATAAATATATAATAAAGCACTGTTATATGAAATATATAAAGAACTCTTAAAACTACACAATAGAAAAATAACCTTATTAAAAAGTGGACAAAAGCCTGAACAGACCCCTAATCAAAGAAGATATATATGTAAACAGTCTGTTCCATACACACACACACACACACACACACACACACAAAGTGAATATATATGAAGATGTTCATCATATTTCATAAGAGAGTTGCAAATTAAAACAGGTATTAGAAGGGCCAAAATACAAAATACTGACAACACCAAATGCTAGTAAGGTTGTGGAGCAACAGGAACTCTCATTTATTGCTGCTAGGAATGCAAAATGGTACAGCCATATTGGAAGACAGTTTGGCAGCTTCTTACAAAACTAAACATATTCTTACCCAGTGATCCAACAATCACACTCCTTGGTATTTACCCAACAGAATTGGCAACTCCACACAAAAACCAGCACATGGATGTTTATAGTAGCTTTGTTCTTAATTTCCCAAAATTGGAAATAACCAAAATGTTTTTTAATAGGTGAATGGTATAAACTGTGGTATATCCTCATGAAGAAATATTATTCAGAGCTAAAATAAGTTATCAAGTTACCATGCCATGAAAAACATGGAGGCAACTTAAATGTGTGTTACCAAGTGAAAGAAACCAATCTGAAAAGGCTACATACTATATGATTCCAACTGTATGACATTGCAGAAAAGGCAAAAACTATGGGGACAGTTAAAAGATCAGTGGTTGCCAAGGTTAAAGAGGGAGGGCAATGCAGAGCACCGAGGATTTTTAGGGCAGTTAAACTATTCTGAATGATACTACAGCAGTAGACACTGAAAAATATCACCATACATTTAACAAAACCCATAGCATGTATAACACCAATAGTGAACCCTAATGTAAACTATGGGCTTTGGGTGCTAATGATGCATCGATATAGGTTCATTGATTGTAATGAATGTACCACTGTGGTAGGGGACAGGGGGATATGGCAACTCTCTGCACTTTCTGCTCAATTTTAAAACTGCTTTAAAAATAAATTATATTAATTTTTAAAAAAGTCATTGATTGAATTGTTAGAAACACAAACCTGTATTTTGCCAAATTAAAAAGAATTTTTTCTGTATCATGGTACAACTAATTAACTTTTAGGTGCCATAATTTGACATGAGAATTCATGTGCCTTCTTACATTTATATTTAAACTAAATATAATTCAATAAAGTACTTATTATGGATTCTACTGCCACTCACTTTGACAAGTACTATTGAGAAATATTAATCTTAAAATACATAGTTCAGAGATGCTAGATCATCTTTATTCATGAAATTATGTTCCCAGAAACAGTCTAGATTTCATTTACACGATTTGTGCTGCCCTGCATTTCATTTCCACATTTGTATTCTCTGCCTCCCTTCCTAAGCATACTAAGGGCTCACATAATGGTATATGGTTTGCAATATATGTAAAGGATGTTCCTAAATTGCTTTGGATTTTTAAGCTCAGAGTATATATTGGTGGGTAATTGTTAAACTTTTAAGTTTATTATTCCAAATACCAGTAATAATTGTTTTCCCAGTCTTATCTATCAACAAAATAAATTTTATCCACAGAGAGATTAGGGAACCACATGAGCATCTTCTGCCAGACTCTGTATGAAGAGAGTAGTGAATTTAGGGGCCAGTTCTTACCTAACTTCTCTTTAAATTCAGGGGACATTTCACTGACACTGCTGCCTTTTCCTGCAGCTTACCCTGAACACACATATATTTTTGAAGAAGTGGGATCAAGACTTCTTGTTTTGTTTTTGTCTTTCTTCTCCCTACGTTGTCTTTATTGATCATGTATTATGGGTATAATAAAAACATTTTTTAAAGGGGTAGGATGTTTGCTTGTTTGAAAAGCTTCTAGATGAGAGCTCAAACTCAGGAATTCTTAACCGCTTTTTCTCTGCTCTTCCCTTTGGCAGTCTGGGGAAGCCTGTGACAGCTTCGCAGTAGTACGTCCACTATAGAAGGAGAAATGCCTGCTGATGTGAATAGAATGTCAGCCTGAGTCACACTGTGAACTGAGTTGGGTCGGTAAATGGATAGACAGAGGCACAAACAAAGGACAGGAAAGTGGTAAAGGTTCATTAGAACCCCGTGAAGTGAATGGGAAGCTTCAGGTGGAGTACCTGCTGCCTTACTTAGTACAACACATGCCCTTTCAGGTGACCAAGCCCATCTTTTTCATCATGTGAGCATTTCAATCAGGACGTTTTAAACATTAAACTTCCCCACTTTCCATAAGGCTGGTTTAATTTGCAGACCCTGACAGATGACATTTCTCTCAGTGTGTCCCTCCCTGTTGGGGGTGGCACAGGACTCCAGGCCGAGCATCATCAAAGCCCTGCCAGAGGCTTATGGCTTAAGCACAGCAGAATGACCTGGCCCTGCCATTTGGTGGGGCCCCAGGGCATTTGGGGGCAAGGCAGGAATTCACAATGAGAAAGTTACTTGTGGCCTCTGTTGGAGATCCTTTCAATTAAAGCTTTTAATATTTTTCACAAGCAGCCCCTAGGGATTCATTCTCATCACCAGCTTTGATGGATGGCAGGCTAAAACAGCAAATGACTCACCCATCTCACTGCAAACACTATCAAAACCCATACACTCTTCCTTCTTCAGAAAGCCCTGTAGGCTCCTGACAGGGCCTCAAGAAGCTCTAAGAAAAGTTAATTTTACTTAAATACATGCTGCTTTCAGCATACATTGCTCATTGCTTGATATTTTTGTCTTTGAGTCATTAAAAAATGAAGAGAACAATGTTCTGTGGTCTCTTAATAGATACCACATTCTATTCATAGACTGGGCAGCAATCTGGTATCAGGAAGCAAAACAGGCCCAATTAAAATTCCAGTCCTGCTACTGACTGTGTGACTTTAGGCAAGTTACTTAATTTCTCTACACTGTTATTCCTTCATCCTGCAATGAGACTAATAACACCTACCTCATAGTTTTCATTCTGATTCAAAGGAGGGACCTCCTCTGTACCCTCATCTGTATTGTTTCTTTTATTCATGGGTCTAATTATGACGAACAGTATGTATGTATGATGTATGTATGTATCTATGCATCTAGAACCACACATATGTATACACACACAGATGACCTAACATTTAAGACCTGAATAATTACAGATAAATATTTCAGATTTCCACTTTCTCTTGAAAATAAATCAGAAGATCTGACAACATGAGGTTGAGTTTGACTGGCAGCTGCCCCTCGAGTCATGGCAGGTACACATAGTCCCACCATTTCACTTGGTTTGTGAACAGCCTGTCCCCTTTGGTCATTTGAGCGTGTCATTTTCTGTCTGCATCAGCCTCTATACCACAGGTTTTAATGGCAAGGACTCTTCAGAAAAGCAGAAGCAAACTCCAGTCAAATAGATTGGGGGTGGGTAGGCTAGGAGTTACTTTCAAAACAAGAGGACCTCCTTTGTCTTTTACCTTGTTGAAGAGTTAATCTTGGAAGAGAGGAATTCAGAAAAGATGTGTCAATTTTTTTAATTAAGAATTTTTTTTGTCACAGCCCTGGTCAAGAAGGTCATCTGCCTTTCTCCACAGTTGCACGGCTGAGCAGATGGTTTTGCTGGAAGTGGGAATAAAGCAATGGGTCCCAAATATATTTCAGCAATGACAGTGCTTCTCCGTGTGGGCACTATCCATCCATCCCTAGGGAGTGTATTAACTTGTCAGACTTTTTAGTTTCCACAGTGATTGGCAGGATACCACTTGCATTTGGTGGGTAGGACCAGGGTGGCAGTGTGATGGAAAATTCCTCACAATAAAGGACTTTCTGTCCACAACTTTTGGACATCCTGCCAGATATTTGTATATTTATAATTATCATATTAATAATTATCTAAAAAACTTACTTATAATTATCTTAACTAAAATCTAACCCCATTATGCACACAAAGTGTTTTCAAACAGTCTTAAAAAGCACTGAATTTTCTAGGAGTTCAGGCATGGTATAAAGTAAGGGAAGAGTGTACTTTCTTTGTTCAGAAATTTACTAAAAGCTCATTTCCTTTTCAGAAACTAGCTGAAGCCATCACTGTTTAAAGTATTGTGGCTGACAATCTGACCATCTGAGTCAGTCTGCCTGTGTAGATGCCTCATTCAGCATGTTTTTACCTATAGTTGCAAATGTCTATTTCATGAGGGATAACATAGAGTGGGCTGCAGTGGAGAACTGTGCACCATCTACACAACACCCCTCCAGGTTATCTGGTTCTTAGTCCATGGGGAGTATGCTGTAACTCTGTAAAATATAGATAACTGGCAGCAGCTTTCATCTGTAGACATGCAAATTCTGATCTGTTCGGTAAAGGTTCAATTGACGTCTCTACCCCACCATTAAGGAAGTTAGTTTTGCCTTTATTTGTACATTGGTTTCCATATTCCTGATCTATAAATGTGTCCATTATTTGGTTTCTCTCTTGAACAGGTTATAACATTTGCCTGGTTCCTCATTTTGAGTTAATTAAAATATATAACATATGCTCATTTTTATATCTGGGTGAGAGTCATGATTTTACCTTTTTAAAAAAATTTTAACAGTAGTCTTGTCTAGGCATTTACAAATTGAGATACATATCTTATTAAAAATGACTTTCTATTTTGTTCTCCTGTTATAACAGGATGTTATATTTATTTTTAAATGTGTCATATATAAATTTCATTCCAGTATACTAAAAGGGGTATTCAAATATTTGGTATAAAAGGGAACCTGGGACCTGACAGGGTTTAGAATCACAGATTCCACCAGAAATTCTCTGAACAAACCCACATATGTAACTGATGACCTAGGTCATTATTTTTCCCAGTCAGAGAGAAAGATCCAGAGCTCCAAGTGATTTACAGCAACCACTGGGCTGTACATTGTTTCTCACCTTCCCTCCAAGTCCAGCTTCATTTAGATAGGACAAATACAACATAGCTATTTATGAATACCACTGACCTAAACTTCTTCTAAAAATATCTTTCCCCATCATCAAATGCCAAGACTATTCCATACAAAAGGCATTGTCGTCTGGCCACCTTCAGTAATGTCAGAAATGATTCCATGAAGACACTTTATCTTTTTCCCTCTCTCCGATTCGCATTTTTTTAGTCTAAGATGAGAATACCCCAGAGTGTTCATTCTCCACATCACATACAAGAAAGCCTGGTCCCGACTTGCAGCCCTGTAGTAAGTCTTAGGACCAACTATTCTAATACATTCATATGCCGCCACATTTTAGAATCCAAAAGGAATAGGGTTTCAGGCTGAAATATTTTTAACTCAGAAAGAAACAATGAATCAGCTCACCCATCTTGAGACCCTTTCACCCCTACCTGCTGGCTAGGAATGGTCTCAGCTGACAATGATGAATGAAAGAGAAAATAGATCCACTCACAGTTGTGTACTACTAAAATATCCTTATTTCAAGATATTGCTATACTTTTTATTTAATAAACACATTTACCCCCAAAAAAGTACATAAAAGCTTGGCAAATAAAAATAAACTTTAGCAAATTTATAAGCCTGCCTTATATATTGCTTTATTTAGAGTATAATTCTCACATTTTTTTTCTTCCACCTACCAAAAGGAACATGCATAATAAATGAAACTAAGCTTGGCAGGAAATTCATCGATAAGGTTAATTTAAAGTGTAGGCAGAATAGCAAATCTCCATATGGCTATCAAGGGGTTTGTTCTTGTTTCAGAACCAATTGACTTCCAAACAACTGAACATGCCTTTCTGAAGAAACCAGATAGAAGGAACTCCCAGCCACCTAAACATCCACATCCTCATCATGATAACTTCTGGGAATTCATTTTTAGGGTCACTTAAAATATAAGAGCAAGACTATTCGGCTTCAAACTCTGGCTTCCTCACAAGCTTTGTAATTTGGGTTAGATACAAAAGTTCCATAAGCCTCAGTTTTCGCAGCTGTAAAATAAGGAGACTATATGGTGCTATATAACATTACGTATTATACACATGGTTCAGATGACTATATTAGCTAATTCATAAAAGTGTTTAGCAGTGTGTCTGGTATTATTGTAAATGTGAAATATGTAAGACTCGATTTTTTTCAATGATGTAAATTGGTGATGGGGTGAGTGCCGTAACAGGAAGAGTATCATTTTTAGAGATTAATAATTTTAAAAGAACAGCTCCTTCAAAGACAGGATCAGGAGAAGGGCTGGGCAAATGGTAGGCACTTTTGGTTTATAACATGAATGAACTTTGTCCTCACTAAGGCTTTACTCTTTTCTTGTGCTAAGCCCTCCACCAAAAACTATACCGGGGGATGACTCTGAACCACAGTAAAAACAAGACAAATTTCCTGTTGATTCCATAGGGAGTTAAGTACATGGAACACAAAAAAAATGGGAATCCTGGGATATGAAGGTTTTAAATGTCTGCAGCAGTGAGGTGTTAACATTTGTTTTTTGTAACTGGTAATACTATATGTTGCCATGAAGTTTCAGTCATTATAGGACAAATGGTGTCTAAAGATGTTAGTTGAGTCTAGGGATATCTTTTCAATAAATGAAATCACTCAAAGCACACAGAATTTGTGCTTTTTCAGAATGGACTAAAGGCAAGTTGCAGACTCCTGGATAGAGTATGATACCATTATTTGTTATTT
The DNA here is from genome assembly GCF_049354715.1 of Callithrix jacchus. NCBI lineage: Eukaryota > Metazoa > Chordata > Mammalia > Primates > Cebidae > Callithrix > Callithrix jacchus. Next base: position 35,136,607 of record NC_133518.1, read on the forward strand.
TCTTTAAAAAAAAGAGGACAAAAATATCACAAATATGTGTCTGTCTGTGTTGTATGTGTGAGTGTGTGAGTGTGTGTGTGTGTGTGTGGTATATGTCTAAGCATAGATATTAAGTCTAGATGGAGACCCATCAGATTTTAAATGCAGTTTTACCCACAGGAAGATGAATGGTCATGATGAAACAAAGAGGAGGCAATTCCTTCTTTAAATCATGTTGCTTTATAAACAGTTAATAAGCAGTATGTACTATTTCTACAAAAGGAAGAAAGGAAAGAAATAAGGAAGGGAGGGATGGATTACTTAAGTTCTCCTTTTGCCCCTTTTGTTTCCTCTCTAAGGTCTCTTTCAGTTCTAAAACTTTGTGTGTTTAAAAAAACTGTAAGAATACAAATGACTATCAAGGGTATATTCACAAAGGCAACTTTTACAGTATGTTCATTACCAGAACAGATTTATTCCATTTAAGTCTGCTGTTCGAACTGACCCAAGAACAAAAATAGTCTTCTAAAACATAAAACAGACAAACAAACAAAAAAGGTTGGGAATGGTAGCTCACACCTGTAATTCCAACACTTTGAGAGCCCAAGGCAGGAGGATTGCTTGAGCTCAGGACTTCAAGACCAACCTGGACAACACAGTGAGACCTCATCTCTACCAAAAAAAAAAAAAAAAAAAAAATAGCTAGGTGTGATGGTGTAGTCCCAGCTTCTCAGGAGGCTGAAGTGAGAAGATTGCTTGAACCTAGGAGGTCCAGGCTGCAGTGAGCCTAGATAATGCCACTGCACTCCAGCTTGGGTTACTGAGTGAGACCCTGTCTCAAAGCAACCAACCAACAAAACAAACAAACAAACAAACAAAATTATTCTCAGCCTGGTTTTGCTTCAGCGTCTTTGAGTTTATTGAATGGAATGTGACAGTATCTAAAAGATACAGAGGATCATATTAAACAAGTCAGAATCCATCTGCCCAAAATGCCTCCACACTTCCCCCTCAACCAGGTAAAGCCTTACTCAACACTATGGATTAAACTCCCAGCTGTAGAGTTCAAAAGTCATGAGTTTTTATTCTACCCTTGCTGCTTAGCTGTATTACCTCAGGCAAGCTAATTAACTTCTCAAAGCTTCAATTTCCTAATCCATAAAATGAACAGAAGTAAATCCTGAGCAATCAGGCAAAAAGAAGAAACAAAAGGCATCCAAATCAGAAAGGAAGAAGCAAAATGATCTGTTTCCAGATGTCATATGTTATCTGTACAATGCCCTAAAGATACAATACACATCAGATAAATAAATACATAAAACCTTATTAGAACTAGTACACTAATTCAACAAAGTTGCAGGATACAAATTCAATACACAGACATCAGCTGCATTTCTATATATTAACAACAAACAACCAAAAAATTAAAACAATTTTATTTCTAGTAACATCAAAAAGAACAAAATACTTAGAAATAAATGTAACCAAGGAGATGAAAGACTCATGTACTGAAAACTATAAAATAGTGCTGAAATAAATTAAGGAAGATACAAATAAATGAAAAGACATCCTATGTTCATGGATTGGAAGACTTAACCCAAAGTTATCTATGGATTCAATAGAATTCCTGTCAAAATCTCAATGGCATTTTTTGCAGAAATAGAAAATTTTGCTCTAAAATTTATATGGAATCTCAAGGGAACCTCAATAACCAAAACAATTTTGAAAAAGAACAAAGTTGGAGAACTCTTGCTTGCTGATTTCAAAACATTACAAAGCTTCAGTAATCAAAACAATGTGGTACTGGCATAACACAAATAGACCAATAGTATAGAATAGTAACTCAGAAAGAAACTCTCACGTATGTGGCCAAATAATCTTCAACAAGAATGCTAAGACCCCTCAATGGGGAATAAAAAATAAAACCTCTTCAACAAATGGTGTGGGAAAAAACTGGATATCCACATGCAAAAGAGTGAAGTTGGGTCCTTATCTTATACCACACACAGAAAATTAACTCAAAATGGATTAAAACCCTAAATGTAAGACCTAAAACTGTAAAATTACTAGAAGAAAACATAGGGGAAAATCTTCATGACATTAAACTCAGCAATGATTTCTTGGATATGAAAAATGGTTTCTTGGATACAACAGAAGTATAGGCAGCAAAAGTGAAAATTAGGCATATAGAACTAAAACAAAAATTTCTGGGCATCAAAGGACACAATTAACATAGTCAAAAGGTGACCTACAGAATGGAAGAAAATATTAGCAAATTATGTATCTAATAAGGGATTAATATATAGAATTTATAAAGAATTTCTATAACTCAACAATGTAATAATCAAATAACTCTTTTAGAAAATGGGCAAAGGACCTGAAGAGATGTTTTTCTAAATATAATAATATATACAAATGGCTAATATATGAAACGATGCTAGCATCACTAATTATCAGAAAAAATGCAAATCAAAACCACAATGAGATATCACTTTACACTCATTTGCATAGCTGCTGTCAAAAGGCAGAAAATAACAAGTGTTGGTGAGAATATGGACAAATTGGATCCCTTGTGCACTGTTGGAGGGGATGTTAAATGTTACAATCACTATGGAAAACAGCATGGAGTTTGTCAACAATAACTACCATATGATATAGCAACTTCATTTCTGGATCTATACCCAAAATAATTGAGAGCAGTATCTTGAAGAGGAATTTGCACACCCATATTCATAAGAGCATTATTCACATAGGCCAAAAAGTGAAAGTAACCCATGTATTCCATTCACTGATGGATCAATGGATAAACAAAATGTGTTATATACAAACAGTGGAATATTATTCAGCCATAAAAAGAAAGGAAATTCTGTTACATGCTACAACATGAATGAAATTTGAAGACATTATGCTAAATGAAATAAGCCAGTCACTCACACGCAAAAATTCAGTAGGATTCCACTAATTTCTGGTATCTAAAGTAGCCAAATTCACAGAAACAAAGTAAAATGGTAGTTACCAGGGGCTCGCGGAGATGAAAAGGGGAATTGTTGTTTAATGGGTATAGAGTGTCAAATCTGCAAGGTGAAAAAGTTCTGGACATCTATTTTACAACAATGTGAATATACTTAACACTATTATGCTGTACAATTAAAAATGCTTAAGATAGTAAATCTTACATCACATCTTTTTTTAACCACAATAAAAAAATAAAGGAAGTTAAATGACATACATGTGAAGGACTTAAGGAGGGTGCTTGGCACACAACAAATGTACATTAAATACTAGCTAGTAGCTATTAATGGGATTATCAAATGCTACTCCTCCAAGACAATTAATTCCTTGCCTTCCATCCTCTCCTCAGCCTGTTCCCCACAGGCACAATATGTTATTTTCCAATCTGTACTTATAGTCTGTCCTGTTTCATAGCTTACACTTTTGTACCATAAAAGGCAGGAGCCGTGGATTATTCACCATTGTGATTTCTTCTGGGTCCTACCTGGTGACATGCCTATAGGAGGTGCTCACTTTTTTAGAAGTTACATTTTTTTTCTCTTTTCATTATAACTACTGCACATCATTAATATAGAAAATATGGACAATAGTAAAATAGAAAATGGGAAAAAATCATCCCAAATTCCACCACTTAAAGCAATCACAGTTAATATTTTATTTCTTTCAGTAAATGCTTCCTGAATTAAACAGTTAAAATAAGATACTAACTTGCCTTAAAAGATGTGGTTGTACATTTGGAAATTATCTTTCTTGAGGATATTTCAGGGTAGGTTGAGGCACCTGGTAGCCAAGAGCTTGATGGGGAAGTTGAAGTAAAGGAGACAGTATGTAACTGTGATCATGCAAATATGGCTCTTGTACTCAGTCTATAATGTGTATAAGTCAGAGATTATATACCTAGTTAATGAGGGAACCAGCAGGATGGTAAAGCTGATTCAAAAGAGGACACAAGATGAATACATACTTAGTAAGAGATAAGATGATGAAACCACCTAGTTCCTAAGTTAGATATGAAGCAAAGCAGAAATCAAAGCAATATAACTATAGCCTCTATGGTTATCTATTCTACTCAACAAAAACTATTTGCATCCTCTAGAAGACAAAATCATACACAACTTAGTTAGTTAATATCTAACTTTAGGGAAACTGGATGCAAATCAATGGCCAGTTGTGCCAGACCAAGTTCCTGCCCTGCAGTGTCACCTGACCTTGGGCAGGCCAGCTCTCCACTATAACATTGAAAGGCATGCAGTCATTCATCCTCCTCCCTTATTTCTGAAGTTTTGATAATTTTTCAATACTGGGAGCCTCAAGTCATTGAATAATTATTGCTAACAAATATCAAACATTTATTGTGGACCAGGATTGTGCTAAATGCTTTCCATGCAATATCTCATTGAATTCTCACCACAACCCTGAGACTAGTACTATCATTATCTACTTTTACAGACTCTTCAATAGAAGGCTCAGAAAGGTCATTTCCCCAAGGTTATATGGGCAAGAAAGTGGCAGCACCAAGCCTCAGGCTCAGCTCTGTCTGCCCAGCCCTAATTATTAATACAACAGGAGTCGCTACAGTGGGCTGCAGGCACTGCAGAGCTAACACAAGAGGAGGCATTAGGGTGTAGAGAAAAAAGATTAGAACTTCCATTGAGGGTGACATAAACTCCTATTCTTTATATTTGCTATTACATGTATGCTTTAAGATGTATATATTAGTATATGAGGGTGTCTTAGTCCAGTCCTGCTATTATAACAAAATACCACAGACTGGGTATTTTTTTTTTTTTTTTTTTTGAGACAGAGTTTCGCTGTTGTTGACCAGGCTAGAGTGCGATGGCATGGTCTTGGCTCACTGCAACCTCAGCCTCCCAGGTTCAAGTGATTCTGCTGCCTCAGCCTCCCAAGTAGCTGGGATTACAGACATGCGCCACCACGCCCAGCTAATTTTGTATTTTTAGTAGAGACATGGTTTCTCCATGTTGGTCAGGCTGGTCTCGAACTCCTGACCTCAAGTGATCCGTCCACCTCAGCCTCCCCAGGTGCTGGAATACAGGCATGAACCAGCGTGCCCTGCCCAAACTGGGTAATTTATATAAACAATGTAAATGTATTACTTACCGTAGAGAGGCTGGGAAGTTCAAAGCCCAAGTGCCAGCAGTTTCAGTGTCTGGTGAGGGCCCAGTATCTACTTCCAAGATGGTGCCTTAAATGATGTATTCTCCAGAAAAGACGAACACTGTGTCCTCACTTAGTGGAAGGGCACAAGAGCACAAAGGGCCTAGCTAGTTTCCTTTAATGCTTTTATGAAGTGCTAATACCATTTGTGAGGGAGAAGCCCTCATAGACTAATCACCTTCTAAAGGCCCTACCTCTTAATACTGTTGCATCAGAGATTAAATTTCAACATGAATTTTGGAGGGGATGTAAACATTCAAGCCACAGCACAGAGATACATGGATAAACATACATGTGACAATCAAAAGGTTTTGGAGCCTTCTGTTGTAAAGCCTTTAGTTCACTGGGGCTGTGGTTTACTCACACTTTCACATCTGCTACTTGGCATTTCTGACTCACTTCTCTAAACTTACTCATTTTGTTTTCTCAAAACATTTAAGATTTTGATATCCAGCTGTGTAGATTGAGAGCCTCACACCTCTTCCTGGCAGTGCAAGGGGGGTAGAGCATTTTCATTTCTAGAGAGATTAGGAGATGCTGGGAGGTAGCATTGTTATCCTTCTGTGCCCTGGCTGGGAAGTCCTGGGGAAGGCAAATCCGCTTTCCCATTCCTTTTTGTCCCTGGCTCTGGGATTTGTGAGGGTGGAGGGAAGAGAGGTTTACCAGGAAATAGAAAGTGGTTTACATAACATGATTCTCAAATTTTCACACAGTGCTTTGAGAAATCACACTTGTGGGTGGCTGAAGTGATCTGAAGGTGAAAGAAGGGAAACAGCCCAGGTCCTAGCCTTGGGAAAACCAAAGAGCAATTCAGGCTTGATGCAGAGTCCACAGGAATTAAGGAGCTTTGCTTCTGAAGCAAAGTGCCAGGATTCTCCCCAGTGCCGAACGGAGAAAATGCTTGGCGTTTCTGGAGCAAAACACTCCAAGTGTGCTGTAACATCAGTATTACTGGGCATTTTTTGAAATTACTAGTTACACTTGGTTGAATAAATGCTTCTAAATGCAATTAATGTATTATATGTTAACTTCATGGATGAGCTAAGAAAAATACTCATTATCTTGTCTCTCTAGGAGATACTACAAAGGAATATGCACACACTGAGAGGCTTTGTGTCGTTGCCACAGTTGTAGGAGACAAACAAGGAGAGACCAGAGCTCCCCAGCCTAGCGGGGGATGTCCCTTCAGCTCCTCAACACCTACACACAGACTGCTTCATGCACAGCCCTTCCCCCAACTTGGAAGCCTCCATTGAGAAGCTGTGTTTGGATAAGTTGGGAAGTGCAGCTTCCTGCCTGCCCCAAATGCACCCCAAAAGCAGACGACTTTCATAGACCTCCCCAAAGGTGGATGATGGCACAAAAGTAGAGTCTGGTCCCAGGAAAAAGGAGGAAGTCTCCAGAAATAATGTGGCTTGGACTCTCAGCCTCCCACTGCAGCTCTCCTCAAACTAATCCTCACTGCTTTTTTAGGAGAATGAGATAAGCTCACCAGATGATTTCAGCTGGGCCTTCCTCTTCAGGATAATAAGGAGACTCTGGAGTGGATCATGGGTACTGAGTCTCAGCTCCCCGCTGCAGAGAAGTTTTGCCATTTGCTTGACAATTTGTTGTGCCAGGTACTGTACCTGGAAGGCTTCACCCCTTTGTGAGGTCACTAGCCGTGGCTTTTACTACCTCCTTGTGAGATCTGTTGGCAGCAACATAGTATCATTTAAGGGATTGTTAGCTATGTAGAACCTCACCTGGCTCAAACCCTACTGAAACAGACTATGCATTTGAACTAGATTCTTCAGGTGATTTGTAAATGCATTAGTTATCTTGCAAGCACTGATTTGAACTGTTTAAGAAGTTAGACTTTATTTAACAGATCTGACATCAAATTCCAGTTCCACCACTTGTGTAACTTCAGCAGAACCACTCAGCTAAACCACTCTTGAATTCCTTTTTTTTGAGATGAAGTCTCACTCTGTCACCCAGGGTGGAGTACAGTGCCACAATCTTGGCTCACTGCAACCTCCACCTCTGAATTCAAGTGATTCTCCTGCCTCAGCCTCCTAAGTAGCTGAAACTATAGGCACATGCCACCATACCTGGCTAATTTTTGTATTTTTAGTAGGGACAGGGTTTTACCATGTTGGTGAGGATGGTCTCAATCTTCTGACCTCATGATCGACTGCCTTGGCCTCCCAAAGTGCTGGGATTACAGACATGAGCCACTGGGCCCAGCCTCAGTTCTTGACTTGCAGAAATGATGTGAAATAATAAATATTTATAATTGTTCTAAGTTACTCCATTATGGGATAATTGGTTATGGCACGATAGGTAATTAATATGCCCACTATAGTATCCAAATGTATGTACAGTCTTTCCCAATAAAATTTTCATATCTAAGATCAATCAAAAGGAATAAGAAGAAGGAAATAAAATTCTCTTTCACTGGCACGTAATAAGGCATTTCAATAGTTACAGAAAGGCATAAAGCACACAGGTCCAAGATAAGAAATGTTAGCAGAGGGAACACATCCTTCCCATGTTCCCTTAGTTTTCCATAGAAGGGTTGATTAATCACTCCATTCCGGGAGGGTTCACTAGCATTTTCTTCCAGGAGTATCTTTCTGTCCCTTCACATTCTCATCTCTGGGGGAGCCAACTTAACTGAGTGCTGCATTTGGGAGAAGGGCCTGAGAATACTCAGCTCTGTCCGGTCCTCCCAGCTGCAGGGGGAGGTCGACTCTGAAATTTCACACATAAGCTTATGGAAATGGCCCTTGCAGCAAAGGCCTGCAGTGGTCCAGTACTTCCAAGGAATCTCTGCAGGGTCTTAAATTGAGTAGAATGTTAGGACCCATGTGTTCATATGCTTAAGCCATGTCCTCCATGCCAGATTTTATCAGTAGCGAAGTGTCACTTTGATTTTTTGATTTTGAGTTTTTAATTTAAGTCTTTAATCCATCTTGAGTTACCTTTGTATATGATGTAAGGAAGGTGACCACTTTTAATTTTCTGCATATGTGTATCAGGTCTTTTAAAACTGTTTTCTCAGTTAATCCTAATTCATTCCTATGAGGTACATCATTGTCCCCATTATGTAAAGTAGGAAATTGAGATCCATAAATGCACATTCATTCTTTCAACAAATATTTATTGTGTGCCAATAATGTACCAGGAACTGCTCTGACAATACATCAAAGTGATGCTTCTAGTGAATGAGCTTGCCTGAGTCACAAAGTTGTAAGAAAGAAAGGAGCCTAGACTTGACTTCAGACTGACTCACCCTGCACTTTCCTGAGCAGCTGACTGTCACACAGCTGGGTGGTCAGGCCAGTACAGACCAGGCACCAGGTGAAAGGTTTCATATTTCATCATTCATTCAACCCTCAGCCTTCAGGGTAGGCTAGTCACATTGTGTCATTCTACCTGAATATGTCCCCAGAGTCAAGCAAGCCCTGCCTTTACTGTCACTGCCATTTTACAGATGGGGAAACCAAGGCACATAGATGGTCCTAGGATCACAAAACCAGCAGGTGCCTGACAAGCTTCAGGCTGTTTTGTGATCTCTGTGAGGACAAGATGTCCATTTTCTATGTAGGCCATTGCTGTATATGCTGTAGGTGTTTGAGCCAGAGCTCAAACGGCTGGGCAGTGCCTGGCAAGGCCCTCCTGAAGTAGTCAGTGACCTTAGGAGCCAGGGCGGGTAGCGAGTCTCATAGTTGTGGGTTCCAAGCGGATGCCAACCCTAAGCATGTGGTGATTGTGCAGATTTGTGATTATATTTAGCTTCTTTGCATCACACACCCAACCAAACCTATTAAAACACAGTGTCTGCAGCTAAAGAACTAACGATATGAAAAGACAGGGAGAAAATGGTATGTGCCAGGAGGAAGGGAGAGAGTCTTTCCTTTCCATGCCGTTTCCAGGTTTATGCTGAGAACTTGTATCAGATACGGAATCAATACTTAATGCTTTTTGTTTTGATTACCCAGTAGCTTCAGTGGAAAGACATGGCCTGTTAATGTGGATCTCTGTCCACCGATTGCTTGGGTACATCAACACGTGAATGGCCAGCAGCCTTGATCAGGCAGGACCTCAGCCTCATATACAAAGTGTAGAACTCTGGATCTGGATGTGCATCAGAAGGACCCAGAGAGCTTGTTAAAGCATGAATTGCTGAGCCTCATCCTCCGAGTTTCTAATTGTCTTTCTAACAAGAGCTCATGTTATGCGGATCCTGTCCACCCAGGGACCACACTCTCAGAACCCCTCCTATCCTGCAAAGTCGCTCTGTGGGTGCTAGAATGAGCCCAAATCCAAGAAATATGAATGTTGAGTGATAAAAAGAAAGGGTTGTGGGAGAGTCTGGGGAAGAGTTTCCTACTATTTGTATAGAAAATGGGTTGGCATATACATTGCAGCTTGTACATGCATTGACTATTTCTGGATGGTTAAGAAGAAAATGGCAACATAGTCATCTCTCAGTGCATTTAAGGGGTTGTTTCCAGGACCTCACGTGTTACCCAAATCCATGCACCCTTCAAGTCCCGCAGTTGGCCCTGCACAACCCTCCTACACCAAAAGTCGGCCCTGTACTTATGCAGATTTCTAATCCCACAAATGTTGTATTTTTGATACTCCCAGTTTGAATGAAAAAGAAACTACATCTACATATAAGTAGATCCACACAGTTCAAGGGTCTACTGTAATTGTTGCCACAGCGGAGTCGGGGGTAGGGTGCTGCTGTGTTGGTTGTTCTGTGGGTCCTGCCCCAACCCCACACCTCCCCAGATCATGTTCCTGCCCTCTCTGCCCTGTTCAGAGCGTCTTAAAAGCCTCCATCACCCTGTTTTCTTCTTGCGTTTGACCAGTGGGATTCACCAGCAAAAGATTTGATAGTAAGAGGAGAGAAAGATGAGCTATTCCTTCCATGCTCCCTCCCTGCTTTGGTGTCATGTCTCACCATAACTGTGTCTGTCCACAACTAGGTCCTCCAAGGCTCCAACTCTCACTGTGCCCCACTAATGCCCTTTCCTTCCTCAGGCTGTTACCAGTCTCTGGGGCTTCCACATCTCTTGTTTTTTCCCTTAATCCTGCACATACCTCTGTAAGCAATCTTTTCAGTAAAGTCTCTTAATTTGAAGCTTCTAGAGGTAAATCTGGTTTTCTGTTAGGATCCTGACAGAGGTAGGAAACTTACTATTTGCTATCTATTCTTCGGTATCATTTAAATGTTTTGACACCAGGTGTAGTGGTTCATAATCTGTGAGTCAAGACCAGCCTGGGCCACATAAAAAGACCCTATCTCTACAAAAAGAAAAAAAAAAGCTGGGATGGTAGCACACACCTGTAGTCCTGGCTGCTCCAGAGGCTGAGGCAGGATTGTTTGAGGCCAGGAGTTTGAAGCTGCATGAGCTATGATCATGCCACTACACTCCAGCCTGTGTGACAGAGCAAGACCCTGTCGCTAAAAAAATACAGACTGGGCACGGTGGCTCACACCTATAATCCCAGCACTTTGGGAGGCTGAGCCAGGTAGATCACAAGATCGGGAGCTCAAGACCATCCTGGCCAACATGGTGAACTACCATCTTTATTAAAAATACAAAAAAATTAGCCAGGTGTGGTGGCAGGTGCCTGTAATCCCGGTTACCCAGGAGGCTAAGGCAGAGAATTGCTTGAATCCAGGAGGCAGAGGTCGCAGTGAGCCAAGATCTTGCCACTGCACTCCAGCCTGGGCAAGAGAGTGAGACTCCATCTCAAAAAAATAAAATAAAAAATACAATAAATATTTTGCCATGTACTCGTAACATGTGTTTGAAAAATATAAATAATAAAAAGTAAATAGTGGAAATGCAAATTCAATCTTGAATAATCTAGAACAGTAAGTTTCAAAGAGAATCACTGGAGAATTGGTTTTCTTCAGCACTTGATATTCCTTCATCTTGTTTGGCTTTAGTCTGATGCCAATTATGAGTTGTTATTTATCTTCTCATATTCCAGCCTGTCAGGAGCTAAACTGAGAGCTCCTGGAAGACAAAACCATACCTGAGGCCTCTTTGCAGTGCACATAGTGTCTAGGTAGCCAGGGCATAATATGGTGGAAAGAAATTTTTATCTTTGGTATCACACAGACTGAATTCAGACTGCATCTGTACCACTTGCTTTGATTCTGCCAGACTCCTGTCCCTCCTGGGTGCATTAGGGGAATCGTAATATCACAGAAAACATTTCTACTGTTTGGGTATGGCCTCTTGAATGACATAAACATTAAAACTTTAATGTTATTTCATGACCCTGAGAAGTAAACCATTAAACTCTTAGTTGTTTTCATGTCAGTATGTGTGCAACATCCACCCTTACCCCATGCCTGAGCTGTACCCAATCTCTGACTGGAGCAGGAGGGGAACAGGAGCCAAACACTGAAAAAGGCTGGTACCTAAGGCATGAAACTTAGATGACACAAAAATTGTAAATAATGATTTTGAAAGCTTAACATCTATTTAGCAAGAGTAATGATTTAAAGTGGGAAGCTGCCAGATGGTGTGCACTGTTAATAATGCCCATCTGTGAGCCCTATCATGAATTATAAAATTGATTTGGAGAAGAACATCGCCTGCTGTTTACCCCAGGTGCCAAAAATGTCTCCTTACAGCTCAAAGGGTCAGGAATGAGGCAGGCTGAGGTGCATGTTGCTTAATAATACATGATATTTTTACATAATAATAGAAAACAAGAAAAGAATGCTATATTTTAAGTTTATAAGATATTTGTGGCATCCAGGAGGCCATGTCAGAACTTTCTGCTTCATACACAGGCCTGCCTCCAGGAGCATGGAAAAGCCTGACGGTAGGCAGGGCCTCCATCTCCAGTGTCGGGTCTGGACAACTCCGGACCTTCTGCCCAAGGTCTGGTGGCCCCAGCTTCTGAGTCTCTTGATCCTCTCCTGGGGTCCTGATGAGGGCTTCAGGTTCTCTCACATTAGGGGCCAGTTTGCTGCTGCTTCTCCACTTTGCCCCTGCAAGCGCTGCATCCCACTGATGTCACAGCTGCAGATACTGAGTTTTCCCACCTTCCCCCTTGGTCCCTTGAAACCAGGTCAGCTTGATGACCCCCCACCTGGATTTTCTGACAGAAAAGGGAACTAGACACTGAGCAAGTTACGTAAGTCTTGGAGGCCCAGTTTCTTCATCTGTAACGATACATCACAGAAGAGTTCCAGTAAAGATTGATGTAAAGTGCTCAATGGAGGCTGGTAATGGGAATAGAGTAAAACAACCCTAAACCACACCCCCAGGACAGTCCGCTGGCTCTTCCCACACACCCAGCACACTCTTTCCTTTGCTTTCTGTCTCACCTGCCTGCAGTGAATGCCCCTTTCTACTCCCCAAGAAGCCCTAAGTCAACACTTTCCTGTAAAGTCTCCTCACTATCCTCACCCACCATGGTCTTTACTCCCCAGAAGCCCTATAAGTATAATGTCCACATGATTAGATATTGCTTTATGCTGCTCTCAGCTATTCTCCTTGTGCTTATCTTGCCTCTGATTACCAAATCCCCTGAGAGCCATGCCTTCTATGTCTTTGCACATTCTCCCATGATGTGTCTTATCTAGAGTTGGGAGACAGAGGGAGCTTAATTATTTCTATTTCTGCGTAATATATCTTGTCCTGTATTGGCAATCCTTAACCCTCACAGTGCATCAGAATCACCTGTGGAACTTTGCAATATGCTACTTCTCAGGCCCCCTCCCAGGGATCCAGTTTCCTTAGGTCTGGAACAGAGCCCACCTATGGGTGCCTGTTCAGAAGCTCCCCAAATGATTCTAATGTGACATAATTACCACCAGCAGTAAGCACCACTGCCCCATATTGACCAAGATGACTGTGTTCAGCTGTATTTCACTCCCCATGCCACAGGCTACACTTTCTCCATTTACAAATCTAAAATTATATCTTACAAGTTAAGTTGCGATCCTCAGCTGCTTTTTGATATCATATACAAGGAATCACCTTTAGGAAACTGAAAAGTTTCTGCCATTACCTTATTGGGCAGAGAGTCAAGCTGTAAAAAACCCAGCCGAGTAATTTCCTTCAAGATGAGACTCTCATTAATCAATGATCCCTTCTGCAAGCACGTGTGTGAAGCCAAGCAGTCACCATTTGTGACATTCCACTTCCTTCCCTCAAATTTATCAGACAGGAGAGCCAGCAAACAATGACCAAAGTTGTGCTTATGTATTGGGGTCACCTATAAGTTATAAGAAGAGAAAAGAAAAAGGCACAAAAAACAAAAATGATGAATTAATGAGGCTGCAATGACAAAATGAGTTAATGGCAAATATGTAAATTAATGAGGCTTTGATGGTGTTTACAAGTTTCATTTCGCTTGAATATCTCAATGAATTCAGTATCTTCTGATAAACTTTAAAAAAGATTAGACTTTGACGACTTTCTGCTAACCACAGGAAAAGCAGCCTTGAGGACTAGTATTCTTAATTGCCTCTTTTTGGTTTTCTGCAGTTTTAATTACTGGGTGAAGAGGTGAAAGGAAAGTAACCCAACAACCCACAGAACTATTCAATAGCCGAGGTGCTTTTAAGTGCAAAAATTTTTTTTTTTTTTGAGACGGAGTTTCGCTCTTGTTACCCAGGCTGGAGTGCAATGGCGCGATCTCGGCTCACCGCAACCTCAGCCTCCTGGGTTCAGGCAATTCTCCTGCCTCAACCTCCCGAGTAGCTGGGATTACAGGCACGTGCCACCATGCCCAGCTAATTTTTTGTATTTTTAGTAAAGACGGGGTTTCACCATGTTGATAAGTGCAAATTTTTATGAGACTGTTAAAACAAAGAAGAGAAGGGAACTGTGAGGAAGTCTACGCTCTACTAACAAAATTGTCTTCAAATTATAATAGTTTCCAAGGTTTTCCAAGAGGTGTCAATGAGTTTTTAAATATTTTGTCAGATTAATTTTCTCCACAATCACTTTAAAAGGAGCTCTGTTTACCTGCTCAGAACCAAGAGAGCTATTATACTTTTCTATAAACCATGGAGCTGTTTTAGGGAGGATCTACCGCTTCAACTTTTTCTCTGCGGTATACAGTTAAACTAGATTCTGGAATTCAGTGATTTACTTCTGCATCTACCCACTCATTCTTTTCATGTCCAAAATTTTTATTATTCATGAATCTTTGGTATTGAACAGGTTATTTTTTTACTTGGAAATTATTTCAAGACATTTTTAAAAATAAAATTTACCATTTTTTTCTTCTCAATAATTCAACAGAGAAGCCCACAGGGTGATACGTGCAGTATATATGCTTTTACGCATTTTAATTCCTCCCTCTGAAATATGAACAGAGGCCAAGGATCATCAACATTAGAAAAATCTTCCAATGTAAAAGAAAGTGACCCCAAAACACGTGTGCAGACTATGGGAATGTATATGAATGAGATAATGAAGAGAGAAGAAGAGAATATTGAAACATTATAATTTATATCTTGTGGGAGAAAAGAGAAGTTGTTTGTATCCACTAACCAAATCGAGCCTAGGAAAAAAGAAACATTTCAATAATAAGGAAAAACTCACAGAAATTTAAACTATGAGAGCCAAGATAAAAATATCAGTGATTATTATCACTAAAAATGAGATGAAAAAGTCAAGGGTAGAATGATAAAGTCAAGAAAATCTACTATAAGTAGAATAAAAAGAAGCAAATAAATGAAATAAAAAAGAGAAAGAAAAGTAATAACCCCAGAGGTCCAACAGTCAGTCACCTGTAATCCAGAAAGGGAAAATGAGGGATGTGTGGGGCTGAGATGGAGGAAACTGTGGACATTTTTCAGAATGTAAGAATGTTAGTTTCAGATGGAAAGGAATGGGTCCTGGAAAGTCCATCGTAGTGGTAAAAAGAAAAAAACCCAAACTAAGGCTAATCATTTAAACATTGTAGAACACCAGGGACAAGAAAAGATCATAAAGCTTTTGGTGATTATTTTAAAATGGCTTCAGCTTTCTCATCAGCAACACTAGACAGTAGAAGACAATGGGGGCCCAGCGCAATGGTAGCTCACGCTAGTAATCCCAGCACTTTGGGAGGCTGAGGTGGCCAGATCACTTGAAGTCAGGAGTTCAAGAGCAGCCTGGCCAACATGGTGAAACCCCATCTCTACTAAAAAAATAAAAATAAAAATTAGCTGGGCATGATGACACATGCCTATAGTCCCAGCTACTCAGGTGGCTGAGGCAGGAGAATCACTTGAACCCAGGAGGTGGAGGTTGCAGTGAGCCGAGATTGCACCACTGCATTCCAGCCTGGGAAACAGAGTAAGACTCTGTCTCAAAAAGAAAATCAAAAAAGAAGACAATGGATAAATACTACAAAAATTTAAGAATACTCACAAATTTAACTCTTATCCACCCTTTCTTAGGAAAGCATCAAAGAATACAAATGCCAACAAAAATAGAAAATAAACTAAGAAATACAAAGTCATTGAATGAAAGAAACAAAGGATTCTTCATAAAAGAATGGTGATAGGAACTCCCAAAAAGTTGCTCCCTATCCTGTCAACACTTGATATTGTCAGTTTTTTGTTTTTTGTCCTGTTTTTATTCTTGTCATCTAGTTGGTGTGTACTGGCATCTCCTTATGGCTTTTATTTGCACCTTTCTGGTAACTAACAGTGTTGCACACATTTTCATTTGTTTATTGACCACTTGGACATCTTCTTTATGCCTCTTCAAGCCTTTTGCCCATCTCTTAAATGTTACTGTCTCCTTTTTCTTATTGATTTGTAAGAATTCTTGTGGATCTTTCGGATATGAGTCCTCTGTCAGGCTTGCCTCATATTCTGTTAAAGGTATGTTTTGATGAGTAGAAGCTTTATTCAAAGTGTAAATTATTAGTCTTTTCATTTATGGTTAGTACTTTTTAATATTCTGTTAATATTGGAGTTTTCATTCCCAAATTGAGAATATTCTGTACATACTTTTTGTAACATTTTAAAAATTTACCAATGTATTGCAATGCATTTGACATCATAATATTTCTGAAAGAACACTTTTTAAGATAGCTACATATTATTTCCATTGTATGGATGTATTATTCCTTAAATAACTTAATACTGTTGTACATCTACATGGTTTTAGAGCACTACCTAAATAAAACTATACAATTAATAAGTGTACTATAAATTAAAAACCTAAGAGTTTTAAATGCAAGTTTGACTATTTCTAGTCTTCATTATCCAGTGAGTATGTCTTGAGCACCTAATGTTTCTTCTGGCATTATGTTGGATATTCTGGAGGATACAAGAGAACACATAAGGTAAGCCCTGTCTTAAGGAACTGACAATATATTTGGTGGCCCCAAATGTCACCTGTTTAACAATGAAGGAATAATTGATAACTCAACTAATTGTAATAACTATATATGAAATAGGAAGAAAGGGGAAAGCAAGATGGGGTGTGCTACAACAATTGGCTTCAAGGAAGAAATGGGACTTGAAGGGTCTTCACATGTTGGGGTTGAGTACTTTGTAGAGGGGAGACTGCATGATCAAAGGTGTGAAATCAGGAGAAGTAAGCAGGGCATACCTGAAGGGCAGAAAGGAGTTGCTCTAGATTGAAAGTCAGGGTAGATGTGGACAAGTGGAAGGAAATAAGAATGAATAAGTGGTTGGGCATGGTGGCTCATACCTGTCATCCCAGTGCTTTGGGAGGCCCAGACAGGCCAATCATGAGATCAGGAGTTCGAGACCAGCCTGACCAACACGGTGAAACCCCATCTCTACTAAAAATACAAAAAATTAGCCAAGCATGGTGGCAGGCGCCTGTAATCCCAGTTACTCAGGAGGCTGAGGCAGGAGAATTGCTTGAACCTGGGAGGCAGAGATTGCAGTGAGCTGAGACCATGCCATTGCACTCCAGCCTGGGCAACAGAGTGAGATTCCATCTCAAAATAAAACAAAATAAAAAGAATGGATAAGTAAGATGAAACCACATTAATGAGGGCTTTGACATGAGGAATTTGGATTAGGCTCACTGTACTGGGGGTGAGGCAGCAGGGAGCCCAGCCATTAAATGGCAGTTTCCATAACAGCCTTCAGGTGAGTGGGAGGTAGGTGGAGTGGAGGTAGAAGACAAATTAAAATTGATAGGAACTGTCAAAAGAGCAGGTGATGTAATCTTAAAGATTTACAGATGATATAATTTTTAAATAACACAGAAAATTAGATATTTACTCCATAGTCTCTTGTTTGGGTCTAAATAATATCTTGGGTTTTTTTTCAAGTGGCATTTCAAAAACTAAGTGTCTTAGCAATCATTTTTGAGGCCCACTAACAAGTGTTCTCTCTAAAAAAAAAAACTCTTTCAATACACAGGAATGGTTGTGATTCAGTCACTGTTTGGGAGTAAAAGGCAAATAGAATTGATTTATAGTGCTTTGGGGTATTACTTATATGGAGAAGCATTAGAACATAGTGGGCTGGGTTCAAATCCCAGCTGTGCCATATTAGAGAAGTCATTTAATCTCGCTAAACCCCACTTTCCTCTCCTGCAAAATGGGGATAACAATAATTAGAAAAATGCTTGGCACATAATAAATGTCAAGTTTGATTCACTTGGTCTGATTCACTTGGTCTCTGAGGTGGATGTTATTTTTATAGATTCATTGATCAAAATAAGGGCTACAAAGAGATAATTTATATTGGAAAAATATTGTCATTTATTATAGTGATAAACAAGGGGTTAAAGTTTGTTGTAAGAAATAAGTAATGAACAATGGGAAATTTCATTAAAACCACTAAGGACAAAGTACCATTCCTTAGCTCTGCACCTATTATAACCATAGTATTATTAATAGTAATAAAGTGCTTGGTTTCTATAGAGCCTAAGAGTTGGAAACAAAGCCAAGTGACATATTATATATTTATTTAATTGTGGGAGACCCGGCAACATTTGGCGGCAGGCGCGGTGTTCCACTCAGTGGGATGAAATGCGTGCTTCACGCCAGCTTCTTTAGAGGGACTGTTAATCATCACAGCTGTAATGTTCCCTTCAGAGAGCTCCCACCGGAATGGAAAAGGAGCACTGGCAATTTATATACAAAAGCCAACCCACGTTTGGCGTCGAGAATTCACTGGGAAACTGTATGCAGTCTGTTAGTTATTCACGGACATGCTCTGATTTCTGATGGAAGTGCTGTGGTTTCGTTTTGTTATCATCCCGGTAAAATTAGAAAGCAGCAAAGAAAAATTAAAGGACTAGCACGTAGACATATTCTAGCTGACAAATTGGTATATGGCAAGTTTTCAGTGTTTAGTGGCCGTGTAAAAATAGTCATAATTAGCACAGCCCTGTGTTTTGAGAGTGCATGCTGGCCTTTGCCCCTACGCCCAGCCCTGCCCCCACCTCCCCTTGATGAAGTTACGTAGTTATCTTCTTCCCTAGGAACACTCAACAAGCCTGCAGAGACACACCAACACGCTGCCTCTCAAAACAGTGCCATTTATGTGAAATACATTGGGACATCTCTTAACATCTAATGAATATAAATTGCTTTACAGTTGAATCTTGATTCAAAAGGACTAATATCTACAGTTAACCTTGCAGCTAAAATAGTTCCCTACCTCTTATTGGAATAGGTGCCTAACTCAAGGCACCAAGATTTCTTTTCAAATAATATATTATTTCATATCTACAGAAGTGTGACAATAGCAGATCTGCTATTCTAAAAGCACGTTCACATCTACCATCACATCTGATCTTTACAAGAAATGCCAGAGGGAGACAGGGCAGGTACCACAATACCCATTTTACAGATGAGGACACAGAAGTCCAGGAAGATTAACTAATTTGCACCAAATCTCACGAGTAGGAGGGACAGTAGTGGGGCACAAATCCAATGACCAGTAAAGGGTCCTGTTCAACACTTTATATCACTTTCCTGAAATGGTTTTTATTTTGCAAGAGAAATAAGGCTTCCTCTCCTGCAATCTTAAGTTAAATCTCACTATATTTAAATGACAAAGAATAAAAATAAGTAGTTTCTTTTAGTCCCAGCCAGAAAAGCAAGCATGGTACTGGATTGTTTAGGTATGAACTAGATGAGAATGTGATGCTGTCATTTTGTTGGTTGATATTTTCCCCCATGGAATCAGTTCTGTACTAATTTTAGTTCAACCAGCACTGAATTGAACAACCGCTATATAGCAACCAGTATGTCCTGGCTCTTGTCCCAATGGCCCTTTGTGGAGACAGACAAGTAAACACGCAACACCTCACGGTATTCTGAGTGCTGTGATCGAGAAGTACACACTGGCAGCTAGGAGAGCCCGCGGAGAGGGGGTGTCAGAAAGGCTTTCTGCTGGGGGAGACATCTAAGATTAGTTGTGAAGGATGAGTAGGAGTTCTTCAAACAAAGAAGGGTGGAAAGAAATTCCAGGCAAGTTCAGAAATGTGGAGATAGGAGACAACAAGAATAAACACAGTTTCTGCCAATGGGCACAATTTCTGCAGGGGGGGGGGCATTTTAAAGGGGAATGAAGTGTAATCATAATCATCACTAATGCTCACATAGTGCCTCCCAAGCACCAGACTATATTCCAAGCACTTTACATATACAAATGCATTTAATCCGCAGTCACCTGGGAGGTAGGGGCAATGATCACCCCCAATTGCAACAGAGAACTGAGGCACAAACATGAAGCAACTTAGTATTTCATGGCCTGTGCTTTACACACTGTGCTATTATACTGTCTTTCAAATGTGTGTGTGTGTGTGTGTGTGTGTGCCTGTGTGTGGAAGAGAGAACATGAAAAAGCTCCAAAGACAGAAAGACAGATGACCAAAGTTTTGGGAAACATTTAAATTTGGAAAACGTTAAACCAGCAGAGGGGCTTTATTCTAGAGAAGAGGGCGAGAAGGCAGCGTGAAGAAAATGAACCTCAGTAATATTAAGAAGCCTGTAAGTTAAACTCAAGTGAGAATGTTCTGCTGATTAGAAGTAAGCTAAGTCAGTCACGTGTCACCCAGGGGAGCTGCCAACTCTGCTTCCTGCAGGTTGTGCTCCTTGGAAATGTTTTGAATCGGTCTGAATCCCACCAGGTGACTTGGGAAGGATGTGAAGCAGACACATGTTTGTTGGAATGTGTAAGCTCTTTGAGGGCACATGTTCGATAAATATTAATTGAAGGCAAACCAAGTTTAGTGCTATAACTGAGTATCATGAATCGAGAACACCTCTCATGTTATGCATAGGTGTTATGTTTCATGGCCAACAGGTAAAAATCCTATAAGGAAAGTTTTGCATTTTCTATCTTCTCTTTCTTGAGGACTTTGGTATAGACAGGGGCTATCACTGGCTATTAGGAAGTTTCATGTTCAATTTGCAATCCACTTCTGGCAAGGTAAAAAGAACTTCGTGTTATTAGTTTACTTACTAATCTTGTCCCCCTTTCATCTTATTTTTTCGATGTTTATTTCCTCTCCATACTCACTATTTAAAAATAAATTATTGCACTATACGTGTCTTTGAAAATGACCACAAATTCTTTTGAAACAAGATACGGTATAATTAAACACACATGTAAAACAGATGTTACTTGGAGATTAGGTAAAAATTAGTTTATCCCCCACCTCGGGACCTCAGAGTATCTCCATGATTCCTATACTCCTGTGGGCCGTGTCAGTTCAGCCCTGTTTATTCATTTTTTTTTCACTCATTCTTTCAACAAGTGCCTACTGACCTCCTACCACAGCCCGGGCATTATGATAGGCAATAACGACACAATGGGGCAAACACAGGCAAGTTCCATTTCCGGCAGAATTTAAATTCCAGTGAGTGAGAGGCAGACAAACAAAAGTGAGGAATTCAGTGCATGAAAGGAGATTTTCAGATAGTGAAAAGTTTGATGAAGAAAGTGAAGCAGAGTTCTCTGAGGTCTTGAGATGTAGTGAATTTCCCCTGGGGGGCGGTTAGGGAAGTCTTCTCTGGAAGGCGGCTGCTGGCTGAAGCCTGAATGGCCCAGCTTGGCAGCCTGCAGATCTGGAGGAGGGGTTTCTGGCAAAGGAAACCACCAGGGCCAAAGCTTTGAGGCCAGGCTGAGCTGGGCACATTTCAAAGACAAGGGAGGCCTGAGTGGCAGAGATTAGTTGCACTCAGGAGAGAAGGGGTGGCTATGGGGGATGAGTAGCCAGAAGGGGCCAAATCATACCGTGCTTTGTAACCAGGAGGAGGTGGACATTTCTTCTGAGTGCGGGTCCTAAGGGATCTGATTGCTGATTTTTAAGAGGTCAGTGTTTCTGTTTTGCGGAGAAAAAATTGAACAGAAGCAGGAATGGAAGCAGAACACTCATTAGGAGGTTCTTGCATTTTCCAAGGGAGAGAACAAGGCTGCTTGAACTACGAGGAACTAGACATGCAGGTAGAAGTAGGTGGAGTTAGTTTCCATTGTAGAGATACTGAGAGAGGCAGACCTCCCTCCTGAGTCCCCCACCTACTCCCTTTGATGGCTTCTGCAAGAAACTGAATTGAACCAACTGAAATTTTTGGAAATTTATGAAAGATTTATAGGACCCTGAGGAGGGGTTCACCTTGGGGATCATGTGGGTATCTTGGATACCACCCTATTTGTCTCACTCTGCCCCCCTAGTTGTTTTTATTTTTTGAGACAGTGTTTCCCTCTTGTTGCCCAGGCTGGAGTGCAATGGCACAATCACGGATCACTGCAACCTCCACCTCCTGGGTTCAAGCAGTTCTCCTGCCTCAGCCTCCCGAGTAGCTGGGATTACAGGCATGCACCACCACGCCTGGCTAATTTTGTAGTTTTAGTAGAGACGGGGTTTTACCATCTTGGTCAGGCTGGTCTCAAACTCCTGACCTCAGGTGATCCACCTGTCTCGGCCTCCCAAAGTGCTGGAATTACAGGCGTGAGCCACCACGTCCAGCCTCACTCTGCCCTTTTTAAGGGTCCCTGGTGCTTACCCATGGCCCTCCCCTCTAATCCTGCCCCTACAACCAGCTTTCTCCAAGGGAGCAGTCCATCTGCATCAGTGTCAGTTTAAGATCATCACAAGCATATTAACTCATATGGAAATCCACCCACATTCCATTAAATGTTATTTACATGAGTTGACTTGTGGCTGACTTGATGATACAGCGTTATGGTTTGTAGACATTTTATTAAGCATTTATCTTTATTTTATGATTTACTTTTCTGTTGTTGTAATCTATATATATTTTCTCAGACTTCAAACATTTTGTAGGCCATTGCAAAGCCCATGTCTCCTGTGTCTGTGGGTCCTAATGATTCAAACAGCCGTGACCAGGCCTGCCTGTGTGGCCCAGCCTCACTGGCATTCTAATGAATAACATCATCTCCATCTCACTGCACAGAAGTATGAACTGCAGTGTCAGCAGGTTTCCATGACACCACCCGTGATGGAGAGCACACATCTCTCCCACACTCTGCTGGTTACCAAGCCCTGGCAGTGCAGACCAGGCCTCCTGGGCTGCCTTCCTCCCTCCAGCTCGGCTCGCCTCACAGGTTCCTCTTCGCTCCCACGCTCTGCTCCCTAGACCTCCGGCCCAGAAGGAGGGACCCAGAGCCTGAGGCAGGAGAAATTTCAAGGCAGAGACGAGTTGAGGGTGAGACCCAGGCCAGGCCAGATAGAAAACACTGTGAGAAAGGACTGAGGCCTCCACATGCTAGAATCTTGTGGAAAGAAGTGGAGGCAAAGTTGGGGATGAGAGAGAGAGGAGGGAGCAGAAGTGTAGTGAGGAAACGAGATGGGGAAACACCTGGGAAGGCAGACATGCATCTGGAAGATTCAAGAAAAGGTCATTTCATCAAGCTGTGCTCCAGCAGTTTGTGTTTCAGCAGCCACACGGACACCTGGGCTTTCCTTTCTGACATCGTTCTCCAGCCAGCCAGCCAGCCCTTCTCAGAGATCACAAAGGGCTCTCTATAAGGGAGACTTTCGAAACTAAGAAACAGATTTGGGTGTTGCACATGTTTGCTCTGGAGCCATACTGCTTGGGCTCAAATCCCAGAGCCATGCCTTCATCACCTGTAGACCTTGGGCACATTACTCCACATGCCTGTGCCTCAGTTTCCTCAGCCATGGAGTGCAGTGGTAATAGTTCCTACTTTTATTGAGTCATTGTGAAGTTTCCTGTGAAAGGCCTAGCATACGAAAAGCACTCCGTAAATGTTTAGCTGTCATTCTTTCAAGGAATTGTAAGAATAATATCACTTAATTGTGGAATATCATTACTGTTTACATTTAACAAATTATATGCTTCAATAAAAAATGCAATGGCATATAACTGATATCTACAGGTAATTATAGAAGTTAGGGTTTTTTTCTATTTAATTAAATTATAGCACTCTAGAAGTAGGATGGTTCAGTCATGGGAAGTGAGTTTAGAGTTGAATGAGAAGTATCTGTGTTATGACCATATTTATAACCTCATTTGGAAGCAGTGTTAAAAGCCCAAATTTGAAGTCCTTTGTAAATATTTGTCTCCAAGCCAAATGCTTTTCTGGGTCCCCTTCCTGACTCCTGCTCCCACCCCCACTCATATCTTAAAATGACTAGGGCAGAAAAGGGTGGGGGAGTTGGAATACACTCTACTTCCTGTCTCTGATTTTACAATTATATTAACAAGGCATGAGGCCTTTACCTCTACAGCTGGATGATTTATATGCTTATATATATATTACACACACACACACACACACACACACAGAGAGAGAGAGAGAGAGACAGAAAAAGAGACACACACACACAGAGATTCAGCTTAAGATGTCAGCATAGATCCTTTTGTAATTCATGAGCATGACGATGGGATATATGCCTCCCTCAAACCTTCTTCCTATAGGTTGGAACTTTGCCCACCCGACATGAAAAAAAAGTTAATGTACAAGGAGAGATAACGCAAGGCTAAAACTCATTTGTCCTGTAAACAACTGAAGGCGGGCCAGTCTTTGAGAAGATGAAGGCCTACAGGTACTAGCCAAAAGAGAAGGGTGGGGAGGACAGTTTAACTTTCCCTACCTCACAATTTTGTTTTAACTCATATATGCCCAATAGAAGCTGTGTGTAATGCAAGCAAAAAATGAGTGACCTTCTACCAAATGGCACTCTTCCTGGCTGCAAATGTGACCCTAAATTACAGCAGTCTATAATGTGGCAAACTCAAGAGGGACACGAAATTAACATTGCCCCATGGTTTCCCCTGGAAACACCAGTGCCATGCATGAAGAGCTTTGTGGCTGCTAACCCAGGGAGCATTGCTTGCAGAACTTTAGAAACTGGAGCCTTGCCAGCTCTCAGGGAAGCTGAGATGAAAAGTCTATCTAGAGTACAGCAGACTGGCTGACCTTTCAAAGGCCCTTTTATCCTCGAGAGTTTGTGGTTTTGATGTAGTGTTGAGTATTTTTTAACTTTCTCTCAAGAAGTATCAGTAAGTAGATGAAAAATAAGGTCTGGGTCTGCACTAATACAATAATTCCCTCATGCATTTTTAAAGATTTTTTAAAATAGACAAGTATTATGGTCATATAGTAAGCATCAATAATCCAAACGATGAGAAATTTAAATTTGTCTCCTTTGCAGATCTAAGAGTTCAAAATTGCTATGAAGGCATATTTTGGGGGGGATACTATTTTATAAATATGGGAGACAAGTCATTGTTGCTTTGCACACAGTAGGAAGATAGCACTTTTTTTGAGTGAATGATTTTTAAGGAAGCTTTTCATGTCTTAATGTTAATGATTTTGGAGGAAATAAAGTCATTGGATAATGATAACTTTAAAAAATAGCTAATATTTATTAAATGCAGTCTATCTCAGTTATCTAGTGCTGTGTAACAGACCACAAAATTTAGTTTCTTAAGATAATATTTCATTATTTCTTAAGGTTTTATGTATTGATTGGGCTCAGCTGGGAGGTTCTTCTGCCTCACATGGTGTCTGTTGAGACTGGAATGTCCAAGATAGCTGTCTAGTGTCTCAGTTGACCTGGATGAAAGAGCTTGGGTTTGGCTGGGCATTTCTCTTTCTCTCTCCAGGTGTCTCTCCAAGACAACCTAATCTTTTTATATGGTGGTTCAGGGCTCTAAGAGCATGTGTCCCAGGAGGATAAACTCCTATTTACAACCACTTATTAAGACTCTGCTTCCATACCATTTGCTAGAATCTCAATGGCCAAAGCAAGCTACTCGGTCAAATCCAGAGTCAATGGGAGATGGAACTAAATAAGGACTTAAATATTTGAAGGCATGGCTCATTTGGGGTCACATCACCAGTGTAACAGTCAACCACATAAGTTACATACCACACTTTGGATTGGACACTTTACATCCACTTGTCTTCTTTAAAAATAATAATTTAAAAATCCTATGAAGTGGATACTATTTACAATTTTCATTCTAAATAGACACAGAGAGGTTAGGTTACGTGAACAAAGTCACACTGGTAAAAAAAATGGCAGAGCTGGGATTAAATCCAAGCCATCTAACCCCAGAACCTGAACTTACAAATCTAAAGACACAAACAAGAATAAGAAATTATTAACTTCCAGAAGTAAATGATATTCCAGAAATACTTAGGTAATAATTGGTTTGAGAATGTATACATTCAATAGCAATTATAATAATTTTTTCCTGCTTTTTGAAGAGAGGTCTAAAAGCATTGTGAATCACAGAGGCAAGAGCAGTAGCTTGATCTGGGTAACAATTGTACTCTTCCTTATTCACTGAGGTACTCAATGTCTTAATTTCCTCAACTATAAAATGAGAATAGTAATACTATCTAACTTGCAAGTCTGTGATAAGGTTAAGTTAGATAGTATAGTGAGCATAAAGTACCTAAAATATTCTTGATGCATAGAAGGTGCTCATGGCCATGTGTAAGAGTCCTTGGTTGACACAGCTGACCATGGTAGGACATGTGGGAAGTGGGTCTCAGGGGATTCATGATCTCCCCCATTAGCTCTCTGGAGAATGACTAGGATGCTGAGTTTAAACCACAGGATAGGCTATTACCCTACTCATGGGTGGGAATCATGGGTCAGAACAGGGTGGAAGAAATTACTAGTTTGCCACACCTCACTCTAGGAACACTGGAAAAGTAGATACCATGGTTCCTGGGAGACTTACAACTGGTATCACCACAGAACTAGTCTAAGTAATCCATCCCAACTTGACCGGGCTATATTATCTGCAAATTTAATCCTACTCTAAAAATGTTTCAGGACACTTCCCAAATTTGGGAGGTACTAACTCAGTAAGGATCAGTTATCTTGTTCTGATCACCTTCCAGCAGAAAAACTGTTTTGATGTTAGTGAAGATGTGGATAAAAGGGAAGATAGGGAAAGCAATTCATCATGGATAACTTTCCAAACCTGTTTCTATGGTCTGGTTACGCCAGCTGCTGTCTGCTGGTTTTGAGGCAGTTTATAGCTGGAAGTAACAGGACTCCACATTTCTTCATTTGGGGTCTGAATGATGGCTTTTTCCATGATATTATAGTCACAGTTTTATAACATGAGTTATGGCAGCTTTAAATTACAGCCACAATATTATGGGTAAAAGGATAAATCCCTCACTTCCTTCTTTTATCTCTGAAGCAGTCGGGGAGGAGGCCACTTACCCCAAAGCAATAAAATGAGGGTGGGAGATGTGCCTATGTCAGAAAAGGCAGCTGGCAGCATGCTTTGCTGAAATGCTCTCAGATGCAAATGCTTATTATACAAATCTCTCTTCCCTGGTTGCAGAAGGACAAAGTAAAAGAGGATGATTGAGGAGAAACCCACAATCTTCAGAGCAAGCCCTTTTAAGATCTACTCATTCCATGTATGCCCCTGTTAGCCTATTGTTCAAACACTGCTCTCTGAGAACTCAAGGAAACTTTTCCCAAAGCTTCATTTTTGGGGTTTTTAAAGGTAGTTTTCCATAATTCATTAAATGTGTTTCTTTCTCACGATCTCACATGCTTAAGTAATTCTTGAGTGCAGCACCTCGATTCTGTGATACAGCTTCTGTTTCATTAGCTGTTAAACTCACATAAGTTTCTTCACCTCTTTAAATGCAGTTTCGTCATCTATAAAATATACATAATGACTCCTGCATCACAGTGTTATTGTGGGAGTGAAACGAAGTCATTTGCACCTTCCTTCCTCTTGCCTTTCTCCCCCGACACTATCAATTGTGTATCCCACATGTCTCTGGGATGAATTCCCTTTTCGCCATTGTCTGCTGACACATCATCTGTCACCTGGACCTGGCAGGACCCTCGATCCCCCTACCACAGATGCCAGAGGGATCTTTCAGAATGCACACTGACCTTCCTTCACCCAAAGCCCTTTGCTCACCCTCATTGGCTGTAGGCTAGGGTCCAAACTGGAGCAGAACACTCAAGGCTCCAGGATCCTGCCCTGAGGCACCCCTCCAGCTTCAGCTTTCACCGTCTCACTCTCCACACACAGTTTCCCACTTCACATAGCAGACGACAGCGTTTGCTTTTCCACCAAACTCTCTGTCTCTCTTTCTTGTTCTCTTTCTCAAGTCTCTTGTGTCTTTACACAAGTCACTTCCTCTGCACGGGGGCTCTGGTTCCTTTTTTCCCCCCAGAACCTTCCCATGCATCTTCAATACTCAGCACAGGAATCATCTTGTTCATGAAGTTTCCTTCTCCATCGCCCAGGAAGAGGCGGACTCCCCTTCCTCTACACAACACCTCCTACCTCCATGCAGGCACTTTTCAGTTCATTGTAGTACAGTCTACTGCACCTTGCTGTCAGCGGCAGCAACTTTCTTTGTAGCCTCAGGGTACTGCACAGGTCTACAGAGAAGAATGATTCAAAATATGTTGGCCTAAATGAACTAATAAATGCAAAGTTTTCTTCCTTTTAAATGATGACTTTCCTATCTCCCTCCCTCCTGTCTCAAGAAGTCAAACTCACTTTTAGCAACGATGATGAACTGCATGGATCAAGCTCAGCTCAAAGCAGACAGGACAGGGGGGAGCCATCATTTTCAGCACAAGCAAAATATAACAGGGACTCAAAATGATAAGACATGCAATACTGAATTCTGATAACATTTATTTTATCAATGCTTACATCTATTTCAAAAAAGCATCTGGGGGTAGTTCATAAATATCAAAGCATCTTTAAAACACGACAAATTAAAGAAATAAAAGCCAGAACAAAAATATTTTAAAGGGAGCAGAGAACAAGATGCCCCAAGTCCCTGGGATATTAGTGGCCTGTAAGAGTTGGGCTGGGGAGGAGGAAGGAAAAATGAGAAGTGAGAGCATCCACGAGTGGTATAGCCTTTGAAAGGGGGACAAAAGCTCCTTATGAGATGGCAGAATTGAGAATCCAAGATTGTTACAACTGTGTGGTCACATGTGCAGTGGGCAAAGCTGAAATTTTTGG
Organism: Callithrix jacchus; assembly: GCF_049354715.1. NCBI lineage: Eukaryota > Metazoa > Chordata > Mammalia > Primates > Cebidae > Callithrix > Callithrix jacchus. The sequence continues at coordinate 35,165,218 of NC_133518.1, forward strand.
TTTAAGTTTTTGTATGGAATTTGTATTTTAGGCACATTTCTTGGTCCTTGGAAGACTATTAGAAGCCTAGGTTTATTTCTGAACAAAAGCATTCCCATGTAGTCTTTTCCTGGTTTAAAAATGGATCTCTTAATTATAATTGAAAATACAATAAAAAGGGAATGTAAGCAGCATTTCCTTCCTTTGATTAGAAAACTCTTAGGACTTCTAGTCCTGGGAAGAGAAGAGGCACTTGGGAGGCTCGGGAGCCAGCTCTGTGAAAGGCTTTGATGCAGCAGCGAGGCAGTGAGGACACCTCTCGGGTCACACACCCTCTTTCCACTTGTGCGTCTGCAATGGTGTTAATCAGGGCTTCAATCTCAACATTTCAAGGAAAAAAGAAAATTATTTGGATGGACAGCTTTACAGTGTATGCCAAAAAGAAATTAGAAGCTGAAGGATGACGTTGAAAACATACACAAGAACAATAGACTTTACTCTGTAATAAAAAGAACCAAAATACAAAACACAATATGCAAAAACAGAGATGAACCTCAAAAGCATCAGGCTAAGTGAAAGATGCCAGGCACGAAAGATTACACACTAGGCGATTCCATTTATATGATATTCTGGAAAAGGTAAAGCTGTAGAGACAGAAATCAGATCAGGGATGGGAATGAGGGGAGGGGATTTACTAGAAAGGGGTGCAAAAGAATTTAGTGGGTGATGGAGCTGTTCTGTGTCTTGATTTTGGCATTATTACAAGACTGTTCAAACTCATCAAACTGGCTGGGTGTGGTTTGTAATCCCAGCACTTTGGGAGGCTGAGGTGGGCAGATGACCTAAGGTCAGGAGTTCGAGGCCACCCTGGTCAACATGGTGAAACCCCAACTCTACTAAAAATACAAAAAAAAATTAGCTGGGTGTGGTGGTAGGCGCCTGTAATCCCAGCTACTCAGGAGGCTGAGGCAGATGAATTATTTAAACCTGGGAGGAGGAGGTTGGAGTGAGCCGAGATTGCACCACTGCACTACAGCCTGAGCAACAAGAGCAAAACTCCATCTCAAAGAAAAAAAAAAAGCACATCAAACTGTACACCTACAGTTTTATTGTATTGAATTTTATTGTATGCAAATCATACCTTAATAAATGTTGCTTACACATCACACTCAGGACAGTCTTGATGGGTTATCTGAATCAGAGTCTGTGGAGGTGTCTGGGAAACGGCCACTTAGATTTTGCCTGTGTTATCCATTAAAGCTCTGTGGCAGATGTTGTCTGGAAAAAGAATTCTGCTGCTAAAAACAGTTGGAAACCACAGGATAAGATGAATGCCAGTGAGGGGCAGCCGAGGTTTCTTAAGAGACCAGTGCCTGTCTTCACTGTTGTTTTTACGTGTATCTTACTAGGAGACAGAAACCAGAAGAGGAATAAAAAAGACTATGTGTAATTACTTGCCCTGAGTAACCCCGCAAGTGTTTTCTTTCCTTACAATTTGGTCTTAATAAGAACTCTGCACTCTCTAAATTTAGGACCAACGGTATGGAAGCCATCTATTTTTGCCAGCTTGGAATAGTCACCTAAATGATGCCCCCATGGCAAAGAGGTGGAGTCAGCGACGCCTTTGTTAACCACAGACAAGTCCCTGATGCGCTTTACTGGCCCCCAAACAGCAATGATAGTACAGCAATAGGAGGACTTAGGAAAGTTTTGCAAGCTGGGAAGCTTGCTGAATGAATCATCTCCAAAGCTGCAGTTTGAAGCTGGCTCCAGGAACCAGACAGCTCACCTGAATTCAGGACTGTGTAATGCTTCCCTCTGAACCCCCTTCAGTGGGGCTGGCCTCACCCTTGCACCACCACCCCCCTTGCTCATTATTGGTTTTCACCTGAATTCCTCATAGGTTCCTGACTGAGCCCGGAAGGTGTCAAAGTCTATGAGAATGGTTAGAATTTGCTGACAAATATTTGGACTAAGGGTATTGATTGGAAGATGTGAAATTCTTTCTTTCCAGCCTCTGTAATCTGTGTCAAATGTTCAGATCGCAGTGTGCTCCATAGTCCTCGGAAGTCCAGGTCTCCCATGTCACCTATCCGCACCTGGACTCTCACCCCATGGTAACAGCGTCTCTCTGCTGCTAGTTCCTAGATGCTTCACCACCCTTTATTAGTTTCCTAATCCTGCCCACATTTAAGGAAATAATCTTCTCATTGCATTGTCTTCAGTCAAACCCTTTGAATGTTTCATCTGATTTCTGTTAGGATAGTGATCATCACAACTCTTTGTCCAAATCCTACAGTGAGTTCTCGGTGTCCTAAAGATCAAATCCAAACTCCTTTACAACCTTCCTCCCTGATCTCATCTCCTGCCACTCTCCTCTTGTCCAGTAGGTTCTGTTTCAACTTTTTCCCATTTGGGGCTGTTTGTATCAGCTGTTCCCCATCTCAATTGTTCTCTATATGCTGGTGTGGCTGTCTCATTCTCATTGTCATCGTAGCAGGTCAGACGTCACCTCTTCAGAAAGGCCTTTCCTGGCTACTTGAAGTAAAGTAGCCCTTTCCCCTAGATCATCTCCAGCCATTCCATTACCCTAGTGTGCTTTAAAAAAAAAGTTTTGTCACTATCTAAAATTACATAGATTTGCAAACACATTTGTTGTCTGTCTTTGTTCCACACCAACCTAAGCTCTAAGGAGGCCAGGACTTTATCTTATTTACCACTGTATGGTCAGAGTTACTGCAAAAAAGAGACGATAGCACACTCACACTGAGTCAAAGGAGTTTAATGACGGAACCATTTAGAAAAATGAGGGTAACAAGGGATAATGCAATACTCTGGGGCTAGTAACACCAGGGTCATCAGTGTTTGCCTGAACTCTGAGGGGACTGTCTGGTGGGTGACAGCTGCTGGTAACAAACCCACAGCAACAAGGCAGGCATGTTGGTCACATGCCTCCTCCAGTAAGGAGGCAGCTTAACTGGTCACTCTCCTCCTTCCCATTGTCCAGCCCCCAGTCAAAGGTCCCCATTATCCAACAGGAAGTTGGAGGGCAAAAGATTCAATGCAATCCATACTGGTCAGCCTCCGGGGACACAGCACAGGGTAAACAGCTGGGCACCTCTCAGGAAATATGGCATCATCTTCACTAGGCTCAAGATGAAGCTCAGCATCAGGCTTACCACTGTTTATAGCCTCAGGGCACCATTCATCCAGATTTGTGCAAAATGGTGGCTCTGCCTGGGAGTAGGATCTCAGAGAAGGAGGCATGGAATAAATCCATGAATTTTCATTGGTTTGGCTCTGGTTTCTAGCTACTGGTTGGGGGGGACATTCACTCCCTTCCTAACACAGGACAATCAGGACGAATGAAGGTTCACTCCCCAGTGGGCTTCCTGAAAGTATTCCCAAGACATCAGCCATGGCCCAGTATGATGGAGAGAGAGAATTACTGTGACTGGTAGACTTGTACATTCTGTGCCAAGGACATTTCTGAAGTTGAAGAACAATCTCTATTTATGTGCAGGATGGAAACTGGAGCTTGCTTTGCATTGTGTTTGGAGGCAGAGAGGAATCAGGTAGCAGGCTGGCAACTCCTCTGATTTTTTCATGGGCTACAGAGCTCTCCAGGCTTTGTGGTGGTAGGAACAAAATTATCCATCTACAGGATTAGTGGTTGAATGGGGAAGAAGCCAAGTCATTACACACCATGCCATCAACTTTTAGCAACGTGTAGAGTTACCATGGTGACATGTATGGGGTAGGTATATCTAAGTGGATTATTAATTAGAAATCCCCCTTGAGTGCCTACTAGATACAGGAATGGTGAGAATTAACAGTGATGTGAAGACAGACGTCTTCCCTTTAATGATAATTAATGAGAGGAGCTATAGATGCGTGATTGAGAAGCAATTACAAGGGGACATGTTACATGACTAAGAGTGAAGTGGGAGCTACTTGTCAAAAGAGTTTGAAATTAAGGCTGGAGAATAATATGATGTGATGAAAATTGCTGCCGGAACAGTCTTCCCCGCTTCCTCAGTGTAGGACAGGTTGCAAAAGGAGGTGGCCTGGGATGGCTGTGAAAATGAAGAAACTGGAACAGACAGGCAGACTGCCAGAATGTACAGCCCAGTCATCCCGGGTATGCCTGAGGGCTACGCTGTGTCATCTGATAAACACAGCTGACCTGTAAATAGCTGTAAGCTCTCTGGCTATGTTTACCTAGTAAATTTAATTTCCCAACACATCTTTCTATTTGATTCATCCTATCCTATTTGGATGAAATAATGTCATTGCTTTCAATTACTTTGCATTACTTTTGTTACAAAACAAAAATGAATCCCTAGCACATGTTAATTTCTGGTAGGAATTCTGGTTCCTCATAGAGGAGGCTGCTGCATACTTGTTGACTGATGACACCCTGATCCATAAAAAAAAAATCATAATAAAATCAGTGAGTACATGTCCTCTGGGGGCCTTTTAACTTCAAGCCTGTAATCAGAAACTTGTTCTTTCTTACCATAAACCACCCTGAGGTACCAGCTGATAATATATTCAGAAGTTTACCTTCTATGTGAAATTTGCATGGGAAAGGAGGATCTTTCTTTATTCAACATTTATGGAGCCTTTATCAAGTGCCAGGCTCTGTGTTAGGTATCGAGGATCCAAAGATGGCTAAGATGTGGCAGCAGCCCTTCAAGTAGCTCCCAGCTCAGGTGGAGGGGCATATAGGGCAATGCTTGACAGCGAGAGAAGCTGCCAACCTAGACTGGGGTTAGGGTTGGTCAGGGAAAGGGTTGTGGGTATCTCCTACTTGCCTCTCCAGGCCCACATGCATGCTGTTCTGTGCCCTGGGGGCTGGTTGCAGGCACTGCCTCAATGGGCTCCTGTGCCTGCTGCTTCTAGTTGGATTTGTTCAATGGCAAGCTGCAGCAAAGATGAGCTAGAGGAAGGAGAAGGCTGGGGTGTTAATTCTGTGGAATCCCTACTTCCAGGATCATTGCAGACTGGCTGTATCCCCTATTGAAGGATGCAGCTCCGGTCAAGCGGCACTCTCCTCCAACTCTTTCCTCTGGGTCCTAGTAACCTTCTCTCTCCTAGTACTTTCCAGCCTTTCAGATGGTCATAGGACTACTAGCCATGGGGTTCAGTGCCATTGCTTTTTTGTTTCCTTAAACCCTGCTCTCACTTTTATAACTAGTCCCTTTAACAGTGCTCCTCATTTACCCAGTGATAATTTGCCATACTTTTCCTCTGGAAGCCTGATGATCAAGGAAGCTTTCCAGGGAGAGGTGATGCCCGAGCCGAGTTTGGGTAGAAAAGTGGAAAGGGTTCAGTCAGAAGCAATAAGAAAACAGCAGGTTTCCAGCAGCTGAGGCATGATCCTTGAGCCCTCCTTCTCCTTTACCCACAATGTCCACCTGGACATCAAGCCCTGTCCATGCTAATTCCTCACCATCTTCCAACTGCCCACTTCTTTCCACCTTCACCGCCCTCTGGATTCCTTGCCTCTGTTACTACACCAGCTTTGCAGTCATTCTCACGCCCCTGCTGACACCCCTTCACTGTTTGCTCATAAGCTTCAGGGTAAAGGTGGACTCCTCACCAGGGTCCTCACAGACCTGCCCACTGGCCTCGGGGCCAGCCTTCTGCACTTGCTGCCGCAACTCTGCCTCATCAATTCACCTCCCCCGACTTGGTCTCTAGGCTCACTCTCCTCATCCCACAGAACAAACCTCAGGGGCTATGTCCCATGGGAAGTGTTTGGGATCACCCACCTGCCCTCAGTGACCAGCCACCTCTCCCGTCAGGTGAGGAGGTGCAGCTGCTCTTGTGTTCCTGTGGTACCTAGTGCTTTTCTCTATTTTACTGCTGCCCACAGGATCCTCAGTGATGCCTTCGTTCCTCTGTTTCCACCCCAGACTGTGAACATCTAAAGATCAGGGACTGGATCTTAATCTTCTTTAAATCCTGACATGCTAACAGAGCAGGGCACATGATAGGTGCCCAACTGATGTTTGCTGACTAAGGAAGGAGGTGCAGCTAACTCACTAGGGACACAGTGAGCAAAGAGGAGAAAAAATCAGGACTATGAGGTGAGGATGGAGGCAAGCAGTACCTGGATGAGAACAGACCTGATCAACTGGGCAGAGGATTACAGGCGTTATCCTGAGGGCAACTGGGAGCCATGGAGGGTCTTAGGTAGGAGTAAAGACCAGACCAGATGTAACTGGATGCAGCTCTCTAGCAGCATCAGTGAGTCAGAATTCAATGGAAAACCAAGATGGCAATGGGGGAGCAAGGAAAATGCCAGCCTCTGCCAAGGCAGGGCAGAGTAAGTGAAGAAAAAATGATTGCAAATGGGAAATCCTCTGAGTCCAAGAGAATATGTAGCTCCAGCATGTGGAAGACGTTCATAATATCTTGTTGAATATAATGTATAAAAGAGTATACATAATATACTTTCCCTCTTAACAAATTAAAAAGGCCAGGAGGCATGTACGTTAAAATATGAGCCGTAATTTGGTGATATTAGAAATATAGGTAATTTAAGCCTGAAACCTGGAAAAAAAAAAAAAAGAAAGGAACACAGGTAATTTTCACTTCTCTGTATTTTTTTCCTAGTCTGTTGCTTCCTTTCTTTGTTGTTTCTTCATTCCTCTCCTCCTCCTCCTTCTCCTTCTTTTTTTCCTCTTCTCCCTCTTCTTCCTTGATTTTTGTACTATGAACCTCTATTTCTTTCTAATAATATGTATATATGTTTTTGATACAAGAGGCAGCAAGAGGTGGATAAAATTCTGGTCAGGAATTTGTCCATCTGTAAGAAACAGAGCTTCTCACTACAGACTGAACATGCCTAATCTGAAAATTCAAAATGTGAAATTCTCCAAAACCCAAAACTTTTTGAGAACTGACATGAAACCACAAGTGGAAAATTCACACCTGACTTCACAAGATGAGTTGCAGTCAAAATACAGTCACAACTTTGCACAATTTTTCAGGTACAAAATTATTTAAAAACATTGCATAAAATTATCTTCATGCTATGTGCATAAGTTGTATATGAAATAGAAATAAATTTCATGTTTAGGTTTGGGTCCTATCCCCAAGATATCTCATTATGTATATGCAAATACCCCCAAATCCAAAAAAATTTGAAATCTGAAACACTCTGGTTCCAAGCATTTTCACTAAGAGTTATTCAATCTGCCCTTATAAAACCTCAGCCCACAGAATACAAGAAGTCTGAAAATTTTACAAGTAGCACAAGAGTTAAGAGTACAGGCTTTGAAATCAGACCAAGGATGGTGCTGGACAAGGGGAGGTATTTTGTTTTGCTCACTTCTCCAGTGTCCAGGACAGTGCCTGGCACACAGCAGATGCTCAAGAACGTTTGTACAATGAATGAAATCCCAGTTCCAACACAAATTAACTGGACGACTGTGAGCACATTAGGTCATCTCTCTATGCCTTGATTACCTTTACTATACAATGTGGAATAATTGTAGCAATTAACACAGAGATTGATGTGATAATTACATGAGACAATACCCATAAGTGGACTGCTTGGACTATAGTAAGCTCTCAATGAATAGTGCAAAAGTAAAAAGCCCTGGCCAATTCTAAACGAAGAATTTCCTCCTAGAATTGCATCTCTTTGCCCTTAGCATTTGAAGTACAGATGGATACTTTTTCCATCAGGAACAATGCCTAGGGCCCAGAAAATGCTTTATTTCTTTTAAAATCAGAAGCAAAAGGAATATAATAATAAGGACTATGTAATAATAAACCCAGACTGGATTATATTCACTGTTATACCAATGTGGTTATAAAACATAATATATATATTTTTGTTTTGATGCAAGAAAGTCTCCATAAAAAGTTATAATGTTTTTCTGTTTCTTTCCATCATCCTATTCTTATTATTCCAATGGATAATTTCATTCAAAACTGTATACATTAAGCTGCTACTGCAGATCAGACACTGCTCAGTCCAGAACAAAATCTAAAAAAGAGTGGGAGGGGCTCTCTGCATTTGGGGTGCTCATCAGGCACAGTATTAAGTAATGGAGAGGCAAAGAAGGCGGGTGGTAAAGACATGGAATAATCCAGAGAGGAGTGTTGTTTCCTCAAAAAGCTGATGATGTGAGTGACTAGGAAGTTCCTAACACATGATCCCAGCACGATGAACTGTCTGTATCAGGAGGAAGGTGACACAGCACTGCGGCATTATATCATTTTTCCAAGTCGGGAGTGTGAAGCTAAAAAAATGTTCTTAATGACAAGACATGGAGTAATAGAGTCCTGGTTTTCCTTCTTGACATTTGTAATGTATCATGTCAGAATTAATCTTGATTTTGCTGAATACCTAATATATAAGCTCTGAAAAAAAAACAGTAGTAATGTGTAAAATGTGAAGACATCGGTAGGTTTTTACTACATGAGTACTCAGATAAAAGTATAGCCATTTGGGCAGAGAGGAAAATAGAAGGAAATTATCAAAATATTGCAATAAATGTTCTGTCAACTTGGGGATAGAGTGCCATCAAAATCTAGCTATAGTTTATCTCTGAGTAATAGAATTGTGAGTGATTTTAATTTTGTTTTATTTTTATTTTTGCTTCTCTATTTTTTGTTTTTACAACGAACACTTGCAAATTTTGTCTCTAAGGGTCAATACAGTTTTTCGAACTCAGCTATAAAAAATAATGTCATATATTGAGAAAATGAAAACTGGACATAAATAAGTTTCACCAATACGAGATTCATTAAATACATTATAGTGCAGCCTTTAACAGACATTAAACATTATTATTTAGCTGGGATTTATTGATGTAAATAATATTCACAATATAGTATTGATTATAATGTACTAAAATGTATAAAAGGGTACATATGACATAATTTTATTCTTAAAAATATTAAAAATAACTTTTTAAGGCCAAGAAAGACATACATTAAAATATCAGTAGTAGGCCGGGCGCAGTGGCTCAAGCCTGTAATCCCAGCACTTTGGGAGGCCGAGGTGGGTGGATCACGGGGTCAAGAGATCCAGACCATCCTGGTCAACATGGTGAAACCCCGTCTCTACTAAAAATATTTTAAAAATTAGCTGGGCATGGTGGCGCGTGCCTGTAATCCCAGCTACTCTGGAGGCTGAGGCAGGAGAATTGCCTGAACCCAGGAGGTGGAGGTTGCGGTGAGCCAAGAACGCACCATTGCACTCCAGCCTGGGTAACAAGAGTGAAACTCCATCTCAAAAAAAAAAAAATATATATATATCAGCAGTAAAATTGAGGTACTGGAAAGGGAGGTAATTTTTACTTTTTCTTTATATCTTTCTTTCTAGTCTTCTTTACAAAAAAAAAAAAAATTTTAAAAACTATGTGTATATATTGTTTTCTGAGAAACATTTCCCCAAACATTTCCCTAACTGAAATCCAATGTGATTTTGAAAGAAGGAACAACAAGAATGCCACTGCCACAAATTCAACATCTCCAAGATCTATCGTCTCTTCCCATCCAACCGGCTTCTCCTTCCTGCTTGACTTATTGGGACCATTCTTGAGCCCACAAACCCAGGCATTTGTTTCCAAAACCAAGTTGCAGTGAGTTGCAATGACTATAATGACCACATGGCAAAAGTGAGGTTATATTTAGGATGGGCTGAGGGGCCATGCATTCCAGGCAGGGAGAAGAGCACGAACAAGGGCTGGCATTTAAGAAGATGCACATCATCTGTAATCCCAGCTCTTTGGGCAGATCACCTGAGGTCAGGAGTTTGAGACCAGCCTGAGCAACATGGAGGAACCTGTCTCTACTAAAAATACAAAAATTAGCCAGGCGTGATGGCGGGCACTTGTAAGCCCAGCTACTCAGGAGGCTGTGGCAGGAGAATTGTTTGAACCTGGGAGCCAGAGGTTGCAGTGAGCTGAGAACATGCCACTACACTCCAGACTAAATGATAAGAGCAAGACTTTGTCTCAAAAAAAAAAAAAAAAAATGCACATCGTCATTGAAAAACTGTGAGGAAACCCTAAGCAGATGAGTGGAGAGTTTGTGAGGCATATAGTAGGAGTAAGATAAAGTGGGCCACATCAGAGGACCTTCGGGGTCTTCAGTTTATCTAGGAAGTGATGGGGCCATTGAGATTTTGATCAGTACAATGACTAGAGGTGATTGGAATTTTTGAAAGACTCACCTGAAGTCAGAGAGCAAAAAGATCAGGTTTACTGCTGCTGTTCATATCTGGGATGAGAAGAGCCTGGATTAAAACAGCAGCAGTGGCAGAGGAAAAAGGGACAAATGAAAGACTCCCAAAGGAAATAAAATATTTACAATTTGGATTCAAGATGTCCACCTATCAGGAGTACACCTACAGGTTTGTCCCAACTCTGGGAAGAGACACTCCCTGAACTCTCAGACATACAGCTGGCACTCTATCATCCAACAGGGGTAACGACTGTGACACTGGCCATCGAGCCATCAGGGAGGTCTCCCCAGGGTTGTCATTGCCCACGGTCACAAGCACATTTGTCCAGGCACAGCTCAGAACATCCCAGTGAGCAGGTGTTATGTATTATATAATATATAATAATTATATATTATATAAATTATTTATATATATTTATTTTATATATTATATAATATATATCTATATATTAATATATATAGATATATATTAATACATAATATAATATGTAATATGTTTTATATATTATATATAATATATATTATATAAAATATATATTAATATATCATATTATATATAATATATAGCGATATATATTAATATATTATATTATATATAATGTATTATAATATATTATAATATACTACATAATATATATTAAGTAACATGATATATAATAAATCATATATTATGTATTATAATACCTGCTCACTGGGATGTTCTGAGCTGTGCCTCCTACCCAATTGAAAGATGAGGAAAATCATGACCAGGAACATTGAAATGACTTGTTAAAAGTCTCACAGCTACTAAGTGGCAAAGCTAGAAGCAGGGAGGGAAGTGACTATCGAGCACCCATGGTGGAATAGGCAATGGGCCAGGTACTTATATACTTTAGTGGGATTAATCCTCACAGTAACCCGATGTGCCGTTATTATCCCCATTTTATAGATGAAGAAACTGAGGCTTACAGAGGTTAAGTATCTTTCCCAATGTAGGCAAAGAGGTTCAGGATTGGAATTCATGTCTGTCTGATCCCGAAGCCCTGTGCTGTAGTTCACTGCTATACAACAAGTCACACAAGGACAGAGGAAAATGTTAAAGACCACCCAGGGCAATGATCCAGCCCCAGTCTGAATTAGAGGAGTAAATGAGCTGAGAAATTTCAATTCACTCGGCAATATGTATAAGGCTAGAGTCTGTTTTCCTGCTAATCAGCCTTGCAGTTTGGTCCAGACCTGTCTCCTGGCAGCTTTCTCTCCCCAACACCACATACAGGCCTGCAAACAAATACTCAGTGGTGCTTGGAGTCACAGAAGGGCTCAACTTTTTTGATTGCGACAGAGAGGAACTCAGTGTTAGCAAACTAAAAGCAGAAATCCCAACTGCCAGAGAGATCTTTACACTTTGTACGGTGCCTATTTCCTTAAAAGCCAAGCACTCCTAACTAACCGTCTGTTGTGACTCATCAGCAGAATGTTCTTTGGACAGACAGAGCTCAGAAGCTTCCAACAAAAAGTAAGATCGGCCCTTTGGAACTGCTTTGCTCCCTTACGGGTTGAAACTTCTGAACAGAATGCTTTAGGGTCAAGTTTCACTGGGACCTTAAATATATTTCTTCACTGTGGAGAGATCAGTGGATGAAGAATAAACAGAGGCCTGGAAAACGCCCTGGGGGTTCCGCTCATCCTTTTGCTGGTTTCACTCCTTTGCTACCTTTCAGGGAAGGGACAAAAACCTAAAAACGTAAAAAGTGTGTTAGGATCCTATTGTTTAGGTTTACACTGAAGTAAGACATTTGTTGCATACCTGGTTTCCTGAAAATTCCTTTCATGATCTCATGGTCTAGCCATCCAAAAAATAAAAAACTAACCTCAGGTAAAATGTATGTGAATGAAACGGACCTGGCCAACCTTAGCGAAAGGTATTCCGTCACAGCCTGTGGGGGTGTTGTATTCCTGATACACCCAGCCACGTATACACCCAGCCACGTATACACATCCACATTTGTCTACACTTCTTCCATAACCCTCACAAGGAATGATCTGTAACCTCCACAAAGAAATACCATTTTTTCACAATATGCTACCCCTGATTTGGCACTCATATCCACACGGACACATGGAGAGACCAGAGGACGTTAAAACAAAAGTGTGACTTTAAGAGAGCGTTGTTGGTGCTTAATATTGATGTGTATATTCCTCTCTCTCTCCAGCTGGTTTGTCAAGTCCCTGAGGACAGGGACCATGCCCTGTGCATCTTAGAGCCCCCACACAGAGCCTAGTTTGTGGTGGGTATTCAATGAGCAGGTTAGAAGATACAGGCTGGGGGAGAGAGCAGGTCAGGAAGACAGCCAGAAGAAAACACAGAGGAACATCTCAAACCGGAGAGTAGGCCACTTCTGCAGTGCCCATGATAACGCTGAGTTGGATGTGATTTTGCCACTGAGTTCCAGTGGTACAGGCATAAAGCCCAAAGTGGTGTCAGGTGGCTGCCACAGGGAGATGAGGCAGCAGCCGGTTGGCAGCGTCTGAACTGGCCAGAGTGAAAGGGGAGATGATTCAAAGGGAATCTCACCTGTCGCTCCAAGCCCTGATATGCCTTGGAAACAATTGGTGAAGCTTCAACAATTACCAGAGTTCCTCAGCCCTTTGGTTGTAGGTGGCACTGATCTATGACACAGCCTCTAAGTCCTGGCAGGCTTTGAGAGGGCAGAAAGGACGCTGCCTGCGCAGAGATTTCTATATTTAAGACGGATGTCTCAGCCTCTGATTTGGAAACTGTCATAACTAAGCCACGAGGGCTTCTCTATGGCGCTGTTTCTTTGCAGTTGACACCCTACATTGAAAAGTCACTTTTTGTTCTTTGTTTCAAGGGGTAGTCCTTCTGAATATTATCCATGTTTGTAGTAATGATTATAAAACAGAAAAACTGTTTAATTTATAGTTAAGCAAAGAAGCCGGAGTCACTGATCCTGGCTTCAAAATAAAGATTACTTATTTTGAAGATTATTTACATGCTTGTTGCAAAAACATGCAGCATCTTATATGATGGTTAGTGGTAAGAGAAATCCAGAATTTCTATACTGGAGGGGTTTAAGGTACCCATATGTTTGGAACTAGAGAAGGAGGCTGGAAGCTGCATTTACCTGGCAACTTTCACAGTATTGGGAAAAATCTCAATTTTCTATACCAAGAGTGGAGTGAGGACTAAAGTCCCTCTAACTACAATCATCATCCCTCCTAACCCTGAGTTGTCACTGCTTTTAGCTTAATCCTGCATTTCATCATGATTCTCAATCTTTTCCCACTCCATCAAAGGAAAGCCTTGTTCAGTTTAGCATTTTACTCTGAAATATTCATTTCAACCTATGATTTAGGTAACAATATGGGTTATTCTTGACTCCTCTCTTCTGAACCCACCCTCTGTGGGTTCTCCCATAGTCACAGCCTAAAATCACGACCCCATCATCTCTCTCCCAGACTATTGTAAAGACCTCTGCCCTCCTCATTCATCCTATTGCCTAAATGGACTTTCTTAACGCATATTTGAGTATCACTCTCCTTCTTCAACAGCTCTCTGCAGTATCCCATCTGACTTCCTTAGCATTACATCTCCAGGCTTTTATGACCTGACCCTTGCCTACCATTCTTATAAAAATGAAAATAGTTCTTTCTGTTGTTGCACAGGTTAATAATGTAATGAAGGCCTTAGTAACGGGTCACCATGATTAGGGATTACTGAACCCTCTGCAGCACTTTGTAGCTGTCCCCCAATGACTTCTGCTTCCAGGGAGCAATCTCTGGTGAAAAAATAATGACCACCATTGGAATCTGGTTAAAAAGGAACTCTCTTAGGCTTTTCCCAAGAGATTTCCAAGTTGTATGAGGGAGGGTGAGTTCAAATCAGGGCCGGTTACATATGGCATTCTTTCCCAGGTAAATATCTTTACCTTGGCAGCAGACAAACCTTCACAAATATTTCTTTGCATTCTAAAAGTTTTGAAAAACTAAGATGGAAATAGCCATTCTAATTACCAACAGTATTCAGAAGCTATTGATTCAAGGACAAGCCTATTAAATGACAAGAGAAAGAACTCCTTGTGGGCCCAATTGAGCCCAGAACTGCTGGGCTGTTAATTTGTGCTAAAAGATTACTGGTGTACTTTACTTTGTACTTTGCAACTGAAGCCTTCTGGGGGATGTTTACTCTTTGGGCTTTGATATCTATATTAATTTATTATTTAAAGATGAGTGAGTTTGTTAGCAGGCAAACTCTGACACTGAGGGAGAGACCCTCAAACTGGAAGAAGCCAGCCTTGCAAACAGGCTCAAGAAGATGAGATTTGCCTCCTGGGCCCCAGCCTCCCCTTTTGGGGTCATCCATGGCACCTCACCTGAGTGAGATAGAGACAGGGTTAACATTATAAAGTTATAAGGCCTGGGTTCAAATCCCTTAAGATAAATGGCTTAAAGTAGGGGGTGTCAAACTAAGGCCTGAGAGCAAAAGCCAGCCTGCCACCTGATTTTATAAATAAAAGTTTTATTGGAACACAGGCATGCTTACTCACTGAGGTGTTGCCTATGACTGCTTTTGTGCCCCAGCAGTAGTCAAGCAGCCACAAGAGAAATCAGACAGCTCTCAACGATTAAAACATGTTTCACATGATGTTTTACAGAAAGAGTTTGTAGATCCCTGACTTAGAGCTAGTGACTTAATCCCAATTTCTTTATCCATAGAATCCTGATAATAATACTACAAAGGTTTTATAATAATGCTAGTAGGTGTTAAACAAAAATAAATAAATATACTTGGAAAACTCTAGGTTAAACAAGGATGTGTGCCTTTACTACAGGCTCCCTCAGTTTTTTTTTTTTTTTTTTTTTTTTTGAGACAGGGTCTCACTCTGTCACCCAGGCTAAGTGCAATCTCTGGACTCAAGCAATCCTCCCACCTCCACTGAGTAGCTGGAACTGCAGGTATGTGCCAGCAAGCTCAGCTAGATGGGGTCTTGCTATGTTGCCCAGTCTTGTTTCAAATTCCTGGTACTGGTTTGTGACACATATTCAAGCAGTCCTCCCACCTTAGCCTCCCAAAGTGCTGGGATTACAGAGGGGTGAGCCACCACATCGGCCCCTCTCAGAGTCTTTAAGAAGCCAGTTGGGGAATCTGGCATGCATTTCCCAAATAAATTTAAACTTGGAGCCCTACTGTCATGGAAGAATATACAAGAGTTGTCTTCATACATACATACATGTGCTTCAGGGATACACAAAATCTTCCAAGAGATAGAGGGTCAAATGAACCAGTTTCCAGATCTTAATTCTATATGGATTCTTTTCATAAAAACTGACTCACCTAAGAATCAGCCTGCCTTCCCAATACCGTGGTCTTATCCCCCTTATAAGAGAGAGTTGGGCCCCAACCTTATTCCACGTCTTATCATGGGGACATGAACCGAGATCTGATTACTCTGGATTTCGCACTTCTTTAATGATAAATCATGAAGTCCCTAGGGCCCACTGTCTTACAGATTTTTGTTAAGCCTGAAGCTTTGCATTAATGAGGTGTTTGGGGCCTGCACAGATGCTCTGAATTCAGAATAGCTAAAGTGGTACAGGTTTGTGACACATATTCTTTAGCCTATAGCTGGAATGTTTTCTGAGACTACCAAATTTTTCAAAATACATAAAAGAAAATCCTTGGATAAAAATTCTACATCACTTCTTTTAAATTTGGGGCTCTATATTCAACAAGCTAGTTAAAACATTTTATCAAGTGATATTACGAAATATTTATATCAATTTTGATCCATCCCCACCTGATTTCAAGTTATCATTTGAATGTTTGAACTTTTCTACTCCTATTATTAAAAAAAGAATCTTTAGACTTATAATGAAAGATCTTAGATGTTAACTGTGCAAAAGGGTGTGTGACTCCTCAAAATTCTTTTATGAGGTAACTGAGCAAAAATGTCTGGAGACTTGTCCCTTGCAAGACTAGTTTGGTCAGCACTCTCTTTAAGGAAACGCCAAATCAGTCAGGTATTTGAAGAGTCTGTGAAGAGGCCCGACCCGACACACAGAACTACTTAATAACTATCTGTTATCTCCTCCTGGTCTCCTTGCCCAGCCAGTCTGATCAATATATTCATGCTCTTTCTCCTCTCTCCAAAACACCAACCTTGCTCCCAGCAGAGGGTTGATAAATTAATTTATACTAACAGACAATTTAATTAAGGGTGCTTGCTCATAGATCACCCAGCACCAGCATGTTCACATTAGAGAGAATACAAGCCAATGGAAGAGGCAAGGCAGTACTGGGGAATTTCCCTGCTCTTGATGTCAGGCTGCTGAAAGGGACCGCCTATTTGTACAGCCTTTTTTTTTTTTCCACTGGGATGCTTATGCGCTGTTTGAACCCCAAACAGAAAGTTTTACAAGAGCAGCCTTGGCCGGGCGCAGTGGCTCAAGCCTGTAACCCCAGCACTTTGGGAGGCTGAGGCGGGTGGATCACGAGGTCAAGAGATCGAGACCATCCTGGTCAACATGGTGAAACCCCGTCTCTACTAAAAATACAAAAATTAGCTGGGCATGATGGCACGTGCCTGTAATCCCAGCTACTCAGGAGGCTGAGGCAGGAGAATTGCCTGAACCCAGGAGGCGGAGGTTGCCCTGAGCCGAGATCAGGTAACAAGAGCAAAACTCCACCTCAAAAAAAAAAAAAAAAAGAGCAGCCTCATGGCTGGGCTCCCCCTCCATGGACTGTGAGGTTGAGGCTGACAGTGACTTCCAGGCCCCAGGAGTACATTCCCTCTGAAAGGTCCCATGAGGGCTGTGTACCAGCAACACTTCTGTGCCTTCTCCCAGCACCACCCACACTCTGCCAGCTTGTGGTATTTGGGCTGTCTTACTTTCTCAGAAGTTAGAGAACAATCTGGAAGGCCCAATTTTGTGAGTTTTCTCTAACTTCAGAGAGGAGATCAGTAAAACGATTAGCAGAGCACAAGAAAATCTGACCCATCTACCCTTTTAGGAAAGCCCTGAACAAAAATCAACCCAATTCTACAACATTCTCACCATTTACCTTCTGAACATCTTTACTGGCTTTGCACTGCCCCATGTCTAGCTTCTGGTAGGAGCTGCTGCTTTCAAAAAGAAGCCCCCATCCAGGAGGACTGCACTCAGGTAACATTCCAAACCGTCATCCCCAAAAAAGCCAGGAGGAGTTATTTTCTAAAAGTCTGACTCCTGAACTCAGAGGCCTTGTATACCATTATTACTCCTCCTTTAGGCTTTGTTCCTTTCACTCTAAGACTCTGTGTTAAAAAAAACAGCAGGTAAAGCTCCATGTTGAAGAAACAAAAAAAAGAAAATACCTATTATTATTATTCTTACTTGGCTCAAGTGTCTGAAACACAGAGGTAATAGGTACATCAAGTCGGGTTTGATCCAGCAGCTCAGATAATCCACTAAAGACCTCCCTCCTCCTTGCCACAACAAAGGATCCATCCTCAGCTCCACATGATGTGGGGCTGCAGCTCACCCTGCCCCATGCCTTCCACCCCATGACTACAGGAACTGTGCACCTCACACATTCACACTCCACTGCCAGAGGAAAAGAGGCTTATCAAATGGAAAGGAAAAGTTTCTTTCCTAGAAGCCCTAGCCAGCATGTTGTTTCTTATTGTCTCAGATTGGTTTATGTCAGTAGATTAAGTCAACAGGGTTCACCCCTATTGTGAGGATAGAATAAACCCCACTCAAACCATGCATAGACCCATTCCTTCCCCACTTTGAGACCAACTCCATGCTAAATAGAATGCACGTCGACACAAGCATTATGCTGACTGACCTGAATTCTTGACTTTTGCCTTGCCATGTCTTTAAGATGGAGCCCCATCTTTGCATCTCCTGACAGATGCCCTGCCTTCTAAACATCTAAACATCTCCCGACAGATCCCCTGTCTTCTGTATTGTGTCTTGAACTGTTTTCAAGCAACTACAGAGCATGTATCAAGTCGCACAACTAAGTTTGGGAAAACTTTAAGACACTTTCTATTTTGTTTGATAGCATCAACTTGCACAGCAGGTTATTCTGAAGAGTGCAAATGAGAGTTAAAATGCTGTTTGTATAAGTCTTTATCACCGTAACCATCTTTGTGTCTCCTGACAGATGACTTGCCTTCTAAACATCTGCTTCTTCCAGAGCCAGTACAAGTCGTTGATCTCAGACTATTGCCTTGATTGCCAGCCCCTTTGGGTTGGAAATTAGTTTTAAGGTGAACAGTACCTAGTTCTCTCCTCTTATTTCTCCCATGAGATAAATTTTCCCCTGTAACAAAGCCTCAGCATTGGCAATCTTTAGTACAGCAATGGTTGGGTGGGTAATGGGTCCATAGCCTCAGTTACTCTGACAACTCGGCATGAACACAAACCATCCCAGTCTGTTCTGCGGCAGGTCTGCTGGAGTTTGCTGGAGGTCCACTCCAGACCCTGCTTGCCTGGGAATCACCAGTGGAGGCTGCAGAACAGCAAAGATTGCTGCCTCTTCCTTCCTCTGGTAGCTTTGTCCCAAAGGGGTACCCACCAGATGCAGCCAGAGCTCTCCTGTATGAGGTGTCCCCAGTCTGTTCTGAAGCAACTCCCTTTGATCCCTTCCAGTTAGTTAGCTGCCTGCTTCTAGATCCAGCCCTACGATGAAGTGAAACATTGATGAGAAACATTATCCCCACTATTATATTAAGGGCTTCTCCAATCAAGCTAGCTGTTCACTTTTCTCTCTAGGCAGCCCAATCAGAGATTAGCTCTAACCAGGGTAGAATGGGAATCAGCCCAAAGTATGACAAAGATCTGATTTACTGTTCAAGCTCCTCTGGAGGCTTAGGTAGACTCCCTTTCTTTCTTGTAGGCATTTGGATTCAGGAGCCTCTGCTTTCTTCCCTGCCCCCCCCACACCTGAGTCTACATGGTGCACCCTAGTCTGGACACCACTTCACCCTGACTTCACTCCTTGGCCACATCAGAGCTCAGCATGCCGTGCTCACATTTAAGGCTTCCTCTGGCCTTGACAATGGCTCAGCCAGCCCTAGGAACAGCTTGCTTTGTTTGTGCAGCTTCTTTGAGCCACATGACTGATTTGTCATTCAAGGTGCAGGCACTCTGCTTACCAGCCTTAAAATCTGCCTAACCTTCTCAGCCCTGACCACTGGAAATCTATGTTAAAATAGCTGAGTCCTTTCCTAACTGAGCTCCATGCCTGTCCCTTGACTTTGAAAGACACCTGCCCTCCTCTGGCACCCCAGGATTCTGGCAGCTGAAATGCCCTAAACCAGCCCTCTGTCTCTTCTGATTCTACACACTTCTCTTAGTTGAACCTCCAGCCCCAGTCAGCATATTCTGCTTTCCTCCCAGGCCTCTTGTTTTCCCTCTTAAAAACCACAACATCTCATTAAAACCTCATGGTCTACTTTCTTTTCCCATACTGCTATCCTGAAGCTGCCAGTAGCATGTTAAAGAAAAACATTTCACCCCTTCCACTTTATATCTGATGTCCAAGTAGTGTTCTTTCCTTTTGCCATTAACATATTTTAAAATCCAGTTTTATGCTTTTCATATGCAACCCACTATTCAAGGATGCCCGAGCAGTCTAGAGAGTGCAAGCTGCAGTCATGAAAGTGGGCTCTTGAGATAGAATTCCTGGGGATAGGCTAGCAGGAAGGGTGGCAGGAACACATTATAAAGGACTGAGGCACTGGGGCAGGAGGGGAAGGGCCCATGGAGGACATTGTCTGCACATCCGGGTAGTCACAAATTGTGCCCTGTCCTGTCCTGTGCCTAATGCCTGTGACCAGGGCCAGGATTAGAATCAGCCGACTAGACCAGTGACCCCACTCCTGACCCTTCTCCACCTGGTGCTCTCTGGGTAGACTGGAAATATTCTCGGACTTGTCTGACCATCTTCTGGTGTCCCACCTCCCTTCTCCCATAGTAGCCAAGATGTAAGAATCAAGGCAGAAAGTTACAGTAGCCTTGACAATAGCCGCCGCCCCCAAAGGCTGCGAACCCCAAATGACAACCATCTTCCAACATGGTTGTCAGTCAGCATTTACATAGCACCCCACACTCACAGGTTGAGGGGCTGAGAGCAGTTAGTCATTTATAACAGGACAGAGAACAAGACGAGGGCTGGGGATCCTGTTTTCAATTTTTCTTAAGATCCTGATTCACTGCTTGAATGAAGAAACCCCAGCCCCATCTCCTTCAGGTATAGGCCTCTTGCCCAAGTGCAGGCTGAACCCCAAACTTGACACTAGCCTCTCCTGAGCTGTCATCCCATAGCCAACAGCTTTCCCTTCACAGAACACTCTAGGTTCCCTCTCCTGTTACGAGCCCTAGCAACAAATCAAACCCTAAACGGGTGAAGATGCCAAGCTCGCTTGAACATTGGCAGGTCAATGCAATTATGAGCATCTTTGTACTTCCAACTGACTGCTTCATTATTAATGTGAAATTCAACCCATTCTGAGCACTTACAATCTGGTAAGTTTTCTACAATTGTATTTACTGATATTGCCCTGATATTGAACACCTGGGAACAGATCTAATAAATAAAGGAGGTTCCAAATCTTAGACACGATTACTTTCAAGTTGGAAAAGCGTGGCTCTGAATGTGGCTTTGCCACGTGCTTGAGCCACTTAAATTCTCTCAGCCTCAACTTTTGCATCAGCAAAACAGGGATAATTATGCCTTCCATCTAGGGTTGTTGTAAAGACAGTAAGATTTGTAAAAGGCCTAACATAACATATGAAAATATAGTACATCTTCAATAAATAGTAGTTAGTATTAACGTGCTACATTACAGTGGAAGAATAATCAGAAGGTACAGATAAACAGAGCAACTCTTAAAAGCTTTCTTTTTCTTCTTTATGCATTTAACAGTATTCATGGAGCACCTACACTGTACCAGACACCATTCTAAAAGCAGAAAATACAATAGAGAACAAGACAGGTAAAGCCCCAGCTCTCCTGAAGGTTACCTGTGCATGGCAGAAAGATAATAGAGAAATACTAGTTAATTAAGATGATAATTTCAGATCTCCATAAGGGATGAGAAGAAAATTAAACAGGGTGATATGATAGACAGTGACTGGTGGGTTTTAGAAAGAACCTCTATAAAGGATCATAATTGAGGAAACACCTGACAGGAGGAGCCATAGGAGCACAGAGGGGACGGGGAGAGGAAACAAGTGCCCAGGCCTGAGGTGGGTTCAAGCCTGGCCTGTCAGGAGAACTGAATGAGAACAATGGTTTCTGGGGTGTGGTGAGATAGAGAGGGATGAGATGAAGTTGAAGGCTAGGCAGGGGATCTGAGTCACTATCCCAGCTCTGCTACTAGCAAGCTGTTTGGCTTTGAATAAAGATTTTAAACTCTTGACTGAGCGTGGTGGCTCATACCTGTAATCCCAGGACTTTGGGAGGCTGAGGTGGGCGGATCACCTGAGGTCGAGAGTTCAAGACCAGCCTGACCAACATGGCAAAACCCTGTCTCTACTAAAAATACAAAATTAGCTGGGCATGGTGGTGCATGCCTGTGGTCCCAGCTACTTGGGAGGCTGAGCCAGGAGAACCACTTGCACCCAGTTGGCAGAGGTTACGGTGAGCCGAGATCGAACAATTGCACAAGGCTTGGCAACAAGAGTGAAACTCCGTTAAAAAAAAAAAAAAAGATTTTAAACTCTTGAAGTCTCAATTTTGCCATCCGAAAAATGAGGGGAAGGGGTTACCTTTGATCATTGTTAAGGTCCTTTCAACTCTGATTTTAATGTAGACCAAAAGCACTCTTATTCTTCCTGTGATGGCAATACTGCAGTCAAATATGACTCTCTTACAGATTGTCTAGTCTTGCTTGTGTCTTAGGAGTTACCTGTAAAAGCAATCAGACCCCAAGACGTAAAATGCTTTATTCTGCTTATCTTGAAGTATCTTTTGGATTAGTTATGGCCAAAAGATCAGCTGGCCATAGTTCTTTTTTGGTTCCTGGTGGCAAAACACTAGCTCACAGATGGTCCCAGGAACCTAGTTTTTAAAGTTTATTTTAATTGTTCTGTATTTCATCTTGACCTTTTTTCAAGCAACTACAGAGCATGTATCAAGTCATACAACTGACTTTGGGAAAACTTTAAGACACTTTCTATTTTGTTTGATAGCATCAACTTGCACAGCAGGTTATTCTGAAGAGTCAAAATGAGTATTAAAATGCTGTTTGTAAATCTTTATCATTTTTTAAGTCCTCACAATAGTGATTTGATTAAATTAGTTGCTTTGTAAAACATTAGAGATCTCATAATTGTTAACAATTTACCAAACTGTAGTTAACTGGTGCGGTTTGCTGAACATGTTTTTTAAAGGAAAGGAAATGCCAAAACCTTGGTAAAGTCGTTCCATTGCTGCCTAAGAGAACAAAGATTTGTTCTTCAGACACTTTAAATCAGGCAAATAAAAATAGGTAGAGTTTCCCTTTCCCATCTGAAGCACTTCATCAGTAGAAATAGCCTGATAAATAACTAGTGAGTCTTTGCATTCAAGAGATTCCACAATATGTAATGCAATAATGGAAAGGTTTACCCTCTTTTTTTTTTTTTGAGATGGAGTCTTGCTCTGTTGCCAGGCTGGAGTACAATGGCGCGATCTCCCCTCACTGCAATCTCTGCCTCTCGGATTCAAGTGATTCCCCTGCCTCATCCTCCTGAGTAGCTGGGACTACAGGCATGTTCTACCATGCCCGGCTAATTTTTTTGTATTTTGGTAGAGACAGGGTTTCACCATGTTGACCAGGATAGTCTCAATCTCCTGACCTCATGATCTGCTCGCTTTGGCCTCCCAAAGTGCTGGGACTACAGGTGTGAGCCACCGCGCCTGGCCAGATTTGCGTTTTTTAGCTTCAAAGTTGGAGGATTTTGGTCATTTTAATTTTGTATGAAACTAGTGCTTTCTAGCCACAGTATCTTCATTCTGAGATAAGCAGTCTTCTTTACAATGTGTTTTTAATATCCTAATGCTCAATTTTAAGACAAAGCGATTTTAATACTAGGTGCACACTGCTACAAACTGCTTTTCTTGACAAGTTTTGAAGTAGTTCAAGGAGGTAGGTTAAGGCTGTATTACTGAATGGGGCTGGTAAACACCACACAATTTTTTTTCCTTATTTTTTTATTACATTTTAGGTTTTGGGGTACATGTGCAGAGCATGCAATACAGTTGCATAGGTACACACATGGCAGTGTGTTCTGTTTGCTTTCACCCCTTCACCCACATTTGGCGTTTCTCCCCAGGCTATCCCTCCCCACCTCCCCCTCCCACTGGCCCTCCCCTTTTCCCCCCAATAGACCCCAGTGTTTAGTACTCCCCTTTCTGTGTCCATGTGTTCTCATTTTTCATCACCCGCCTATGAGTGAGAATATGCGGTGTTTCATTTTCTGTTCTTGTGTCAGTTTGCTGAGAATGATGTTCTCCAGATTCATCCATGTCCCTACAAACGACACGAACTCATCATTTCTGATAACACCACACAATTTTTTTTGTCATGTTTCAGTCTTTTGTTTTCGATTTAGTGACTGATGCTATGAAATCAGATAGCAACAATGACAACATAATTAGGTTTGTTTTGAACTACAATTTAGCAGCAACTGAGGTTCCCAATTTTAACCCCTTGGCAGCAAGATCCAAGTTCCCTCATTTGCACATGAGCACCTAAGTGTTAAATAACAGCACAAAAGATACTGCACTTTGCGTTGTAGCATTTGGCAGAACTGAAAGGAAAGGAAGTTGTACTACCTGTTCAAGGGATTGTGAGCAATATAAAGATGACACCAGGAAAAGATAAAATGTCACATGAAGTCTTCATAGTCTTGTACATATCCTCTATCATAAGCACTGTAGTCTGCCAGATCATCTTTCATGGTGGCTTTTAATCCCCCCCAGGAATCACAGCTCTCTTCTTTTTCGCTTTGCTTTGCTTGCTTCTGTTTTTCACTGCAAAGCACAGCCACTGAACTGGTCATCTTTTTCAAGTCATCAATTTCCAATGCAATACATACCTCGTGAACTGAGACTTCCAAAAAAAAAAATGGCGTAATATAGTGACTTTTCATATTGTGTAATTTTATCTTTTAGTAACTTTCCAAACTCTGTGAAGTCATCTCTTGAAAATGGGTTCATAGCATCTATTCCATAAACAGTATTATTAACACCAGAAGTTTCCTTTGCTAATTTGAGGCCTGACCCGTCCTCTAATTTCTTCAGCTGAGGTTTATCTATTGATTGTTTTGCTGGTGTTAGCACTTTAGGGTCTTCAGGTTCTTCTAACCTCTTTTAAATTTCTTCTTGCCTTTCTTCGTTCTCTTTTATCTTCTCTGCTTTTTTTCTTTTCTGAAATTTTTACCTCTGGTTTTACTTCTGCTTCCTCTTTTTCTTCATCATCATCATCATCCCAGTTATCCTTGAGGTCCTCGTCCTCATCATCGCCCTCCCAGCGGCCCCACCGGCAGTGCCGCCGCCCCACACCTTCCGCACTGGGCCTTCCACAGAGAACGCGTCCGTGTCTAAGGAGTCAAGAGTCCGGCCGCACAGCCGCCATCTTGAGCCGGGTGTGAGCGTGTGTGAGGAGGAGAGCTAGCGAGGAGTTAGTGTGGCCAAGGTGAGTCACTGGGTTTGCTCAATCTTTACCACCTTAAATGTTCAAGCAACTCTGACTGTAGTGCATGCCTCTTCTCCAGGGATTTAATATGCAGTAGTTGACCCCCAAAACAAATGCACATTTAGGAAAATGACAATTATCCACGATGATCACCAGTGACATAGATAATTTAAAGTCACCCAGTGTGATAACTGAGTGAAATTCTAAGCCATCAGGTCAAGAATAACAGATCTGCACCAAAACTATTCTGGTCGAATGAGTAACTCTCCTGCTTTATTTTTTAAGCACTTATATATTCTTGGATAGAACTTTCCAGAACTTAACTCTCCAGTTCTTTCCTGTTTCTAGCCTAAGTCTGTTATATTGCTTTCTAGGTTATTTCCTCTAATTCTGCATATGTGGAGAA
The DNA here is from genome assembly GCF_049354715.1 of Callithrix jacchus. NCBI lineage: Eukaryota > Metazoa > Chordata > Mammalia > Primates > Cebidae > Callithrix > Callithrix jacchus. The sequence continues at coordinate 35,190,490 of NC_133518.1, forward strand.
GGGTAAACTGGTGGTTACCGTCAGCACATTACACTTTTTAATATGGTTTGGCTCTGTACTCCCACCCAAATCTCATGTTCAGTTGTAATCCCCAGTGTTAGAGTTGGGGTGGTTTCCAGTGGTTTACCACCATCGCTTAGTGCTATCTCATGATAGAATTTTCAGGAGATCTGGCTGTTTAAAAGTGTGTAGTGCCTCCCACTTCGTTTTCTTCCTACTTCTCTGGCCATTTAAGACATGCCTGCCTCTGCTTCCTCTTTACCTTCCTCCATGATTGTGAGTCTTCTGAGGCTCCCCCAGCCATGCTTCCTAAACACAGCTTGTGGAACTGTGAGTCAATTAAACCTCTTACCTTTATAAACTACCCAGTCTTAGGTAGTTCTTTAAAGCAATGAGAGAACAGACTACTACACTTTTAAAATAAATAACAATGACAAGCAACACACGTAGTGTTTACTAATCTAGGTTCTTTGCAGATTACCATTCGATTCTCACAACAACTCCATCAGATAGATAACTGTTTTAAATCCCACTTTACAGATGGGAAAACTGAGTCACAGAAACTAATCACCAGCTAGTCAGAGAGAGAGCTGGGATCTGAACCATGGCTCCAGGGTCTGTGCTTTAGTCACTGCACCATTTTGCCCCTCCCAGAAGCAAATTCTCCATCTGGGTTGCTATTCACAAATCTGCCTCTTTTCTTTTTTATTGTTTAGTAATTCATGAAGAGACACCAAAAACCTTTTTCTTCTTTCATTATTTTATGAATAATTGTAATTCTTTTCCTTTTTTCTGAAAATAAAAACCTATGACCAAAGTTTTATCTGAAAAAGAGTCTTTGACAGGTTATTATAAAAAGGGTCTTCGATTTATTCATGCTGTCCTCATTAAAGGAGAAAAAGTCTTGCTTGGCCAAATTAAATCAATGTGTTTGTTCCCCACTCATCGTCTAATTATTTTAAAAAGCACAATCCAACACCAGAATTAAAGCAGGAATTCTCCCCATGTATTGTGAGAGCACAAGAGGCCACAAGATGAACCACATAACTAAGACTGGTGAAGTGGACTGGAGAACCTGGGAGATACATTACTCAGGTTTATGTAGAGGCTTTCGTGGCACTCTGGTTTTTCTGCACCAGGAAAACAACTGCTCTCGGCAGAGAGATGGCAGCTCCATATCTATCTACATACCTGTGCATCTACATATCTATCTATTCACATATATGTACCCATACACACTCACACAATTTCTGTTCATTTTCCTTATTTTAACCACTAAAATACTAAGTTTTTGTGTACCCTTTCAAGTCTACATCACAGATAGCAAAGAAAAACCTACCCTTCTTACTGTCCACTTCCCAAGCAAATTCCCTAAAACCAGAAACATAAAATAGAAGATGCACGTAACTAAAATATATACAACATAGGTATAAATAAAAAAATTATATATACTTACAGGTATAAGTAGAAATTATATATATGGACATTGTGTATGTGTGTGTATATAGAGTATTTCAGACCACGAACTTAGTGGTGTAAAATATATCACGTTATTTAGTCTCAAGAGAACAAACTTTAATACATCTTATGAGGAAACAATCTCAGTCAAGAAGAGGTTCTTCTTCTAAGTTGCTGGGGAAGAGTTGTGTGCTCAGGTAATGGGTGAAAGCGGGTAACTGGGCTGGGTCATAATCCAATCAAGCCAGTGAAGACTGAGGCATCCTTATTGCTGCCTGGTCTTTGTTCACACAGAGAGGCGGCAAGGCTCCAGGGGTTCCACACTCTCAGAGCTGCAGCCCAGGGCACAAGCAGCTCCATGAGGCTGTCTGGGGCCCTGAACCCTGCGGCTCCAGCATGTACATAGAGATTCCAGAGGACCCTGGTTCTGGTCGCCACCCCTTTTAGGTTGGAGTAGAGAAACAGAAGAGTACAGAGGCTCACCAGGCTCAGATCCTCTCCTTCTATCTGGTATTTTTCTTACCCTGCACCTTACCTTTTTCCCAGGTGTTTCTGTGCTTCTGTTTAGCCTGGGGGATGGAGCAGCACGTGGGAAGTGTTTCTCAGGTCACACCAGAGTTTAGTTAACCTCCCTTTGCCTCCCCTCTAATTCACTTCCTTTCCCTATCTCTCTAACCTGTGAATCTTTGGAGGAATTAAGGGTCAAAGGGAAGACTCTCTCCTTTTCATTAGGTCTTCTTTATGCCCTGAGCCCCTGAGCCCCTGAGCACCTATGCTTTTAAAAGGCACAGCCTTTTTTTCTGCTGTAATAACTTGAAGCAAAGAGGTTGCATGCCTAAGTGATACAGTGGAGCAAAGGAAAATGCAGTGCAGAGAGACAACGGTCTTTTCATCCAATCACGTGTACCCACTTGGCATTACGTAATACATGACAACTGTGTGTATCTTAACATGATATATACATATATGTGTTTAATACACAAGAATCCTATTTACACATATAGGCATTACTCATGTGGTTTGGGACCATGGGTTGTGGCTTTTTTTGTGGTGAAAAAATCTATGGATGCTTACTTCTATCCGGTTCTTAAATATTTAATTCATAAGCATGTGTTCTTAATTTATGGATCATAAAAGAAAAAGTGGAGAAATAGAATATGGAAGAATTATAGATTACTATGTAGATAGATAATGATATATCAGATTATAGATAGATTTCTCATCACCAATTGCAGAGAGAGAAAAGGGAGCGAGAATTTCTGACTCAGGCACTCTGTAACAATCAACTTACTATACCCCAGCCATGTCATTTAGCTTCATTAACAATCTCATTTTCATTATTAATAAGGATGAAAATGTGCTCAAAATACATTGCAAGTATAAGATCACAGATTTCAGATAATAAAATTGAGTTGGAGATTGAAAATATTGGCTTATTCATGAATAAGACATCTTAGACCATTATGCAGACAATAAAGAATTCTTAATCCTTGCACCAGATGCCACAATTCAGGTTGTTTTTCTTTAGTATGAAATTACTTTCAATGTAAACTCAGACACACTTGGAAAAAGAATAGATTCTATAAGAACTTTTCATATAAAATATAGGTAAAATAACTTGAAAAATAAGTAAATCAATCTTAGGCTATATTGGTTACATCTTTAACTTACTGCTGCCTAGTTTAAGGCAAGAACTTAATTTTAATTTATATCTAAACATGCAAAGGGAAATATCCCTTTGCTTCATGGTGAGGTGATGTGACAAAGCAGTTTTTTTATTACTTGTGGTTGAGGAAATAGCTGTTTAAGAAAAGATACTTCCATTTATGTGGCTGCCTGAATCTTGAGAGGACAATCCCTCTCTTCCAGTTTTTGGGCAGGCTGTTTTTGCTCCTTGATGGAGACATATTTTCACTATTACCCCTAGGTGATAAGATTCAGGGAAAACAGTGTCTCAGGGATTACTTAGGAGGTACAATAGGCAGAGGCAGAATCCTGGAGGGAAAGCCCTCATGTAAAGGGTTGTCAAATTTAGCAAGTAAAAATACAGAAAAACCTGTAAAATGTAAATTTCAGATAAAGATCATACGTCCCCTATATTGCATGGGACCACCTTACCAAGGTGGAATCATGTGAACACAGGAAATGTCCAGTGGGTGAGTGCCCAGTGGGAATATGGGCTTACCAACCAAAAGAGTAAAAACAAGTGGCCTCAGAAGGTAACTTAGAATTGTACCAACTTCTATCAACAGTAGAACCAGTTTTCAGGGAGTACTAAAATGCGTGTGGCAAACTGAAACAGTGGTGTTAGCACGAACCTACCTTGGAATTAGCCTGAGCTGCTTGGTGCAACATTCAAGTGAGACCAAAGTGGGACAGAAGAAGGAACAGGGGCCTGTGTACCCAGGGAGTGTCTGTCATGCAAATCTGTGCCTTGTCTCTAAGTTATCTTAGGACATAAATCTGTGCTCAGGAAGCTCATCTGTTTCTGTGCTTCTGTTTCTTCCCTTTTTCGGTCTTCTTGTGCTTCCCCTCATTTCTCAAGTTTCTTTTTGAAAATTTTAGCTTTTGTCTCTGAATAATTAACTTCTAGGTCTTTAGTCTTGATCACCCTTACCAACCCATTCTCTTTGTGCCAACCAGAGGGCCTCTCTCTTTCTCTGTTTTAAAATCAGATTTATTGAGATATAATTTATACATAATAAAGTTCACCAATTTTATATGTATGATCTATGAGTTTTGACAAATGTATACAGTTGTATAACCACCACCATCACCACAATCAAGAGTATAGAATATTTCTATCACACCAAAAAAAAGTTTCTCATGTTCCTTTGCAGGCAGTCTCCTCCTTAAACACCTGGCCTCTGGTAACCACTGATCTGCTTTGGAACACTTAGTTTTACTTTTCTAGAACTTCATCTAACTGAAATCATGTTGCATGAAGTCTTTGTTGTCCAACTTCTTTTATTTAGCATAATGCTTTTGAGATTCATTTGTGTTGTGTGTATCAGTTTTTCATTCCTTTTTACTGCTGACTAGTATTCCATCATATTGACATACCACAATTTGTTTACCTATTCAATAATTAATTGACATTTGGGTTGGTTCTAGTTTAAGGCTGTTATACAGAAGGCTTCTATAACATTAAAGAGTTTTTGTGAATATGTGTTCTTTTCCCTTGGGTAAATATCTACAAGTAGAATTGCTGGGTTGTTATATCATAATGATAGTTGTACATCTAACTTATTAAAAACTACCAAACTGTTTCCCAAACTGGTTCTATCATTTTGTATTCACACCAGTTTCAGTTAACTTCACGTTCTCACCACACTTGGTATTGTCAGTCATTTGTCAATTATAAATGTGTGCTAATATCTCATTGTGATTTTAATTTAAATTTCCCTAATAATTAATGATGTTGATAATCTCGTGTGCTTCTTGGTGCTTTGTATTTTTTTGATTTATTCAAATCTTTTGTACAATTTTTAATCAGGTAGTTTGATTAGCATTTAGTTGTATATGTTCTTCATAGATTATGTATACAGACCTTTATCATATATATTTTGTAGATATTTTCTTCCACGCCGCAGCTTATCTTTTCACTTTTCTTTTAAAGAGTTTTTAATTTTGATGAAATTCAATTTATTGTTTTCACAGTTCATGCCTTTTTGTATTCTATCAAAGAAGACTGCTTAATACAAGGCCATGAATATCTTCTCCCATAATTTCTTCCAGAACTTTTGTAGTTTTAACTCTAACATTTTGGTCCATAATCCATTTCAAGTTAATGTTTTTTTAAAATGTGAAGTAAAGGTCAAGGTACTTTTTTTTGCATGCAACTACCTAGCTGATCTAGCACCATTATTGAAAAGGCCACCCTTTCCCATATTCATGTGCTTTGGCTCATTCATTGAGACCAGTTGGCTATTTATATGTGAGTCTACTTCTGGACTATCTATTTTGCTTAATTGATCTGTATGTCTGTCCTTAGGACAATACTCCACTTTCTTGATTATTTTAGCTTTGTAGTAAATCTTGAAGTCAGGTGATGTTAGTTTTTAGTTTTGTTTTGGCTGTTCTAGGTCCTTTGCATTTCTATATAAACTTGAGGATCAACTTGTCAATTTATTTATTCACTTATTTATTTATTTCCTTCCTTCCTTCTTTTTCAGAGATTCAGTCTCACGATGTTGTCCAGTCTCAAACCACCTGGGCTCAAGCCATCCACCTAGCTCAGCCTCCTGAGTGACTGGGATACCAGGTACATGCCACCAAGCTTAGCTAAATTTGTCCATTTCTTTAAAAAAAAAAAAGCCTCTCAGAATTTTGATTGAGAGTGCATTGAATCTATGGATCAGTTCAAGGAGAAATGACATTGTAGCAAGAGTAAGAATTCCAAACCATGAACACAGTATATCCCTCTTTTATTAGGTCTTTGATTTTTCTAAATGTTTTGAGTTTTCAGTATACAGATCTTCCATGTGTTTTGTTATATAACTTACTCATAAGTGTCATGATTTTTTAATGTTAATGTAAATAATATTTTCATTTTAATTTCTAATTGTTCATAGCATATAGAAATAGAATTGATTTTTTCATATTGACATGTATCTTGCACAGGTGCTAATTCAGTTTTTAGTTTGAGTCACTTTTTTATAGGTGCTTTGGCATTTTTTTTTATGTAGACAATCATGACATCTATTAATAGAGACAGTTTTCTTTCTTTCCAATCTGTATGCAAGTAATTTGTTTCTTTTTTTTTTTTTTTTTTTTTTGCCTGATTGCACTAGCTAGGGTCTCTAGTACAACACTGAATAGAGGTGGTGAGAGCAGACAGCCTTGCCTTATTCCTTATCTTAGGAGGAAAGTATTCAGTCATTCACCATTAAGAATTATGGTAGCTGTAGATATGCAGGTAGATAGGTAGTTGTAGTGAATGCTCCATGTGCACTTGATAAGAATGCATGTTCTGCTGTTGGGTAGAACATTCTATAAATATCAATTAGGTCAAAAGAACCAAAATGCCCTTTATTGAGTTGATGACTTTCCCTTCTATTTCTAGTTTGCTGACAGTTTGTATTATGATCCTCTGTTGATTTTTGTCAAATGCTTTTGCTGTATTTGTTGAAATGATCTTATGCCTTTTTCTCCTTGTCTGTTGATATGGCGAATTGTATTGATTGATTTTTAAACATTGAACCAGCCTTGCATTTCTTTTATAATGGTCATAATATGTTATCTTTTTATACTACTGGATTTCATTTGCTAGCATTTTGTTGATGTTTGTATGTGGGAAAATTGGTCTGTAGGAATATTGGTCTTAATTTTCCTTTCTTGTAATGTCTTTAACCAGTTTTGGTATCAGGATAATACTCATTTTAAAAAATGAGTTGGGGAGTATCTCCTCCTCTTTTTATTTTCTGGAATCTACACTACATAGAATTAGTCTTATTTCTTTCTTTAGTGTTTGATAGAATTCAGCAGGATCGCCAATTATGGCTAGGGTATTCTTTGTTGGATGGTTTATAATCAAGAACTTAATTTATTTAATTGTTAACACTATTCAAACTATTTCAAATTGGATGAATTGTTGTAGTTTGTGCTTTTTAAGGTATTGTTCTATTTCATTTAAGTTGTCAAACTTATGTGTGTAGAGTTTTCCTAGTATTCCCTTACCCTTTTGGTGTCTGCAGGGTATGTAGTGACATCTCCTGTTACATCCTTGATATTGGTGATTTGTTTCTTCTCTTTTTTTTGGTCAGGCTTGCTGGAGGATTGTCAAATTTTATTGATTTTTTTTTTTAAAGTATTAGTTTTTGTTTCATTGATTTGCTCTATTGTTTTTCTATTTTTAATTTCATTGATTTCTGCTCTTTTCGTATGGTGTCTTCTTTCTGCTTGCTTTGGATTTAATTAACTTTTTTTCTAGTTTCTTAAGCTGAAAGTTTAGAGACATTTCTTCATTCTTAATATCAGTCTTTAATTCTATAAATCTCTCTCTAAGCATTATTTTAGCTGATGCTGTGATTTCATTTCATTAAATTGTTTTCTAATTTGTTTTATGAATTTTTCTAATTTATAAATTATTTTCTAATTTATCTTATGAATTTCTCTTCGAATCATGAATTATTTAGCACTATGTTATTTAATTTCCAAATATTTGGGAATTTTTAGGTATCTTTCTACTATACTATAAAAATTTACATTTGTAAAGGCTTGTTTTGTGTCCCAGAATAGTATCTATATTAGTGAATGCTCCATGTACATGTGACAAGAATGTGTATTTTGCTGTTGAGTGAAATGTGCTGTAAATATTAATTAAGTTTGTTGATTGTTATTTAAGCCTTCTATATGCTTTCTTTTTAAATTTTTTATTTTTATTAAATATAATTTAATATTATGCCATCCACTCATTTAATGTATACACTGCGGTGGATTATTAGTGTATTCACAGTTATGCATTCATCACCAGAACATTTTTATAACTCCAAAAAGAAATTTCATATTGTTTAGTAGTCACCCCCCATTTGCTTCAATTGTGACTGCTAAACAATACGAAATTTCTTTGGAGTTATAAAAATAGATAAGAAATATAAATTTCTACTCTTTCAATTTCTATGGCTTTGCCAATTCTGGACATTTCATACTAATGAAATCATGCAATATGTGTCATTTTGTGTCTGGCTTCTTTGGCTTTGCATAATATTTCCAAGGTTTATGTTGCAGCAATTGCTAGAACTTCATTCCTTTTTATGGTGTAATGATACTTCATCATATAGATACACAGTCCATCAGAGATTCAAAGATTCCATATTTGTGAATTTGCCTACTTGCTAAAATTTATTTGTAATCCCAAAAATCAGCACTCACAGTGCTTTCACAGTCGTTTGTGGACTTGAACAGAACAACAAAAGATTGGATTTAGCCAATGTGCATATTCTCAGCTGAGGTCAAACAAGGTGATACCCAGCTATCTTGCTTTAGCTGTCATGCTGTACACCAGTGTCCTTTTTGTGGTCTGTTTATTGCCATGTTGTCCTAGTCCACCTCGTGTTGCTATAAGGGAATACCCGAGGCTGCATAATTTATAAAGAAAAGAGATTCATTTGGATCATGTTTCTTCAGGCTGTACAAGAAGCATGGCACCAGCATCTGCTTCTAGTGAGGGCTTCAGGTTGCTTCCACTCATGGCAAAAGGCCAAAGGGAGCCAGCATGTGCAGAGATTACATGGTGAGAGAGGAAGCACGAGAGAGAAAAGGTGCCAGGTTCTTAACAACCAGCTCCCACAGGAACTAATAAGAGAAAGAACTCACTCATTACCACAAGGATGATACCAAACCATTCATGAGGGATCCATTCCCATAATCCAAATACCTTTCAAAAGGCCCTACCTCCAATATTGGGGATCACATTTCATCATGGAGTGTAAAGTAGTCAAATATCCAAGCCACAGCACTTAACTTTCCAAATCTGTTAGTGTGAGTTCAGGGGGGTCTTAGGGCTAACTTAGCCCTACTGCTAAAATAATACCCTTCTGAGGAATCTATTCAATTTCCTGTGTATTACAAAGTCTTTTTATTCTGGATAGTGAAATATAAGCTACTTTCAAGTCTAGGAATTCTTCTGCCACACCGTTTTAGTGGCTCTTTTCCTGCATCTCATGGATATACAGATAAATACTTGGCCAAAAACTTGAGGATATTCCTCTACATCTCTCTCCAGAGCACTCTTGTTGGTTCGTTCATTCTCTCTCTCTCTCTGTCTGTCTGTCTCTCTCTCACCCTCCAAGCCCCCCTTCCCTCCCTCCCTTCCTCCTTCTCCTTCTCTCTCACTCTCTCCCTTCTCTGTCTCTGGTACTGTGCTGCCTTGGCTCCACAAACTCTGATCTCTGTCTCTTCACCTCAGCATGATGGTTGGGCCATTTTGGGATCTTCTTCCCTGTGCTGCAGCTTAGAAAGAGCCTGCAGGCAGAGACTTGGGGATATCACAGAGCTCACCTCATTTGTTTCCCTTCTATCAGAGATTACAGTCCTGCAGTGCATCTTGTTTAATATGTGAAGGCCATTGTTTCATATATTTTGTTTGGTTTTCTACTGTTTAAGGCAGGAGGGTAAATCTGGTCCTAGTTCTTCCATCTTGACTGAAAGAGAATTCCTGAGAGTCCAGGGTGCTCTTTTTATGACAAATATAATCGAGTTGCCTTTCTGTTGAAAACTTTTTAATGACTTCCTTGGGCATCAATTTCAAAACAGTAAATAAATGAAGGAGAAAGGGATATGCGTGTGTATCTCTAAAGATGGAAGAAGTTAAAACAAGGTATTTAGGGAACCAGGAATAGCGATGGAGTCTAGACAATGAAAGGTGCAAACACATGATGGGGAGTTCCGGGGGTGGATTATGAATGCAGAACCAAAATCACTGGTCCAGAATCTCAGTGTCCTGGAGTCCCTCTGCTGGAATCCACATATAGCTGAAACAGTGGCCAGTGGCCCACTCTGGCCATTTCAGTTACTCAGCTTCATGTCCTCTTTGCCCATACATCCTTTATCCTATAGAGTCTTGCCAAGAATACAGATCATGTAAATCATGTTGACTATGCTGCTAGATTTTGTGGGGGAGTTATTTGAAGGAATTAGAGAACTAAAATGGAAACATCTTTTGCCTTTAAGATTGAAAATGAGAAGATGGAAAGACAGACTATAACTGATTAAAAAGGACCCAATCAATGGTTAAAAAAAAAAGTTGGACAAAACAGCAAAGTTTCAGCTGTCTGAGAACCAAATGGGTTCAGGAGGGAAGCCCGAAGGAGGGAAGCCGTATTCTGCTTCTGGGTGAGTCTTAGGGCTGGCAGAGTCATTTAAGCCATAATCAGAAAAGGAAATTGGCTCCCTGGTCTAGATGTTTTTTGCTGCAACTGTTTACGTGCCAGAAAGCACAGCTTGAGTCTGTTCTTCTCAACTTCTACCTTGGGTTTTGGGAGACACCCGGGCTTGCTTGGGTTACTGAAAGGGTACTGACTGGGTGAGTCATGAAAGATGTCAACAGTTACTGAGGGAAAATACGTGAGCTGTTGTATCAGAGCCTTAAAGACCTCATCTGGTAATCTTAACAGTAACCCACATTTTACAGAGGAGAAAATTGAGGCTCAGAAAGGTTACATGCATGCTTTCAAGTTGGGGCTCTGTGAAAGCCCACCAGGCCATAAAAATGAAAGAGATTATTAGGTTTTATGGTGAGAGCAGCTCAAGCCAAGTTAGAATCCTGGCTATAAGTAAACATAAAGATGGGTGACATACACTTATGTCATTTAATTATAAATAGAATGATTTTCTTTAGAGAGTTTAACATACTGTAAAAGTACAATTTTCAAAAAGTTAAGGACATAACTCTTGTACAAATTTAGAGTGAACACATGTCAAATACGTTATTTAATTCATTAAGGAGGGAATTTGTAAGATGGTAACTCTGGTGCAAAAATATTGGAGGAACTGGGTGTTCCTTGGCAACAAAAAATAAAAAGAGAATGAGATTACTAGATAAGATACAAAACTCGTTAATGTCTTACAGGGCAATAAAATGAAAATCTTTTAGTAACTTCTCTCTCAGACAGAAGTCATTTGCATCTCTGCCAGACAAAAATGTCTACAAGTTAGCATGTAATTTCATGAAGTCTGAGACCTGTAAACGTTAATTGAAAAGGGATCAAACAAAGATACAGCTCCCTAGATAATTGAATACTCATTGATGGATTTCTTAAACAACTCATTGCATGATATTAAAAGGTCATGGTTTCTCTCTTGGTCTTATTTCCAAATTTTGGTTGATTATTTTTCTTATCAATACACTAGGAAATCTATCATAATAGTGTCAAGTCCTTCAACAGAAAGTGATTTCAGGTTTTATGGGGCCTGGAGTGTTTTTTTTTTTACAATATTAGAGTTTCTTTGAAAAAAAATACAAAAATATTTTACTTTTGCAAATTTTATAAAAATATGTCATCATGAAAACATGTAAATTTATATCCTCCAAGGGAATTGGAAGGATTTCATTTAACCAAGTGTCTTTAGCTCTGAGTTAGTGTATAGTTAGTGTATAGTGTGAATGAACACAGTTGTGTTCATTCTTTTGCATGCTGCTGATAAAGACATATCCAAGACTGGGTAATTTATAAAGAAAAAGAGGTTTAATGGACTCAATTCCACGTGGCTGCATCACCAGTGGAGGGTGTCCAGATTCTTGGCATCTTGAACAAAGAATTGGACAAAATGCACAAAGCAAGGAAGTAATGAAGGGATTTATTGTAAATGAAATTACACTCCACAGTGTGGGAGTGGCCAGAGCATGGAGGTCAGGGCCTGGATACAGAATCTTCTCGAGTCCAAATACCCTCAACAGGTTTCCCCTTGGCCACTTGGTGGTCACCTCATGTAAATGAAGTGGTGGCCTGCAATCAGTCTGATTGGTTGCTTTTTGCAACCTACTTTTCAGGCTGAAGTGTAGTTACAAAGGTAATACTCCTGTGCAAACATCTGATTGGCTGCAAAAACCAACCAATCAGAGCTACAGAGTTGCACTTTTAGGCAAAGGAAGACTGCTGACAATCAGTCTGACTAGTTGCAGACAGTCAGTTTCCTATCTGCCCTGTAGAAAAGGTGGGAGTTTGTAAAGGGAGCAGCCTCTGGTCCTTTTGTTACTTAGGCTTGGAAAGTTAGGGTTTTCCTTTCAATTTAGTTCTCAGAAGTCGGTGTGAAATGACCTTATTTTCCCTGCCTCTAGATGCTGTTCTCCTGCCTCAGCTAGGGAGGCCTCACAATCATGACAGAAGGTGAAAGGCACATCTTACATTGCGACACACAAGGGATAACGAGAGCCAAGTGAAAAAGGTTTCCCCTTATAAAACCATCAGATCTCATGAGACTTATTCACTAACGTGGGAACAGTATGGGGAAAACTACCCCCATCATTCAATTATCTTCCACCACTGGGTCCCTCCCACAACACATGGGAATTACGGGAGCTATAATTCAAAATGAGATTTGGGTGGGGACACAGACAAATCATATCAGTAACAAACCTAACTACTTATAATTTTTTGAATTATCTAATATTCTGTATTAAGATCATTCTGCTCACTGTTCCAGAGGTGATTTGGTTGAATGAGTTCCCTACATTCTTACGAATTGTCTTCAAAATCTTATACCAGAAAATATGTGCTGGCATTAAATTTTTACTAGTTAAGAAGGTATTAAAGGCTAATGTGAACAAACTAATATGTGTTCAGTCTATATTTGACAAACTCAACTTTGTTAACAAATGTGTGTTCTTGACAGATTCTCTTCTGTCCCCACTCACTGAAGAGGCTCTGCCTTCACCAGCTCAGTTTCTTCCCAGCCCTCAACCTTCAAAGCAAGTTCTGCCTGGTATTTACCAGACTAGTTTTCCACTTTCTAGCTCCCTTTTTCCCTCCCTTTCTCCCTCCCTCCTTCCCTTCTTCCCTTCCCTTCCCTTCCCCTCTTCCTCCCTTCCTTCCTTTCTTCCTTTTTCTTGATACAGGGTCACACTGTATTGCCCAAGCTGGCCTTGAGATCCTGGGTTCACTCCTGGGCTCAAGTGACCCTCCCCCCAGCCTCTTGAGTAGCTGCGACAATAGGCATATGCACTACCACAACCTGCTTTACCTTTTTTGGATGCTGACTTGAGGTATGGGGGAAAATTAACCGAGGAAAGAAAGGAAATGCAAGCAGACTATTAGAGTGGTACAGAGCATTTATTATATGCTGGGCACTGTTCTAAGAGCTCTGAATGTATTAACCTACCAGAGGCAGGCACTGCTACTATTCTTATATTATAGAGGAGGAAACAAAATGAATAGATAACTTGCTCAGGTAGAGCCAAAACCCATGTTTCCATCTCAGAGCAAAATCACATTCAAAGAAACACGAAGAGTTTGTGTTTTTCTATGTAGGGCCTTTGAAAAATGTAGTCTAAACACAGTGTTTATATCTACTCTTATTAAAATCCTTTGGCTTTTTTAAATTCTGTAATTCCCTTTGCATTGGGTCAAATGACAAAAATCCAGCTGAAACTTTCTCAAGCTAGAAGGGGCTCTCTTGAGGCTCTTGTAACTGGGGTGTTCTCCTTTCAGGCATGGCTGGATCCAGGGCCTTTAGTGATGCCATCAGAATTCTGAGTGTTTGTCTCCCCACCTCTTGGCTCTGCTTTCCTCTGTGTAATGGCTTTGTTCTACAGGCAGTTTCTCCCATACCGCTGAGGAAATTGCTCCCAACAATCCCAGGCTCACACAATCCCTACAACTAGAAATCCCAGAGTAAAATAGCCACCTCCTCTCTCCCAGTGTCCATAGAGCATGCCATAGGTAAGGCCAGTGTTCCAGATGATGGAGACTGCTGGTTAGTCTCCAGTGTTCCAGATGATGGAGACTGCTGGTTAGTCTCCAGTGTTCCAGATGATGGGCCACAGAGCGGGTGGAGAAGGTCATGGGGGAACTTCGTTTTTCCAGGACCACATGCAGTGTGAGAAGCATAGTCCCCAATATGGAGAAAGAGCATGTTGTTACCTGCTGAAGGGGAAAGGATACCAATCAGGTGAAATCAGTAGACATCCATGACACTCTGAAACACTGCTCTCGCTCCCTGCTGATTCAAATTTTCGTCTCTTTCATGCCATTTAGAAACTATGGTCTCACGCCCCAACATCTCTGCATGAATTCTACCCAGAACTCTCAAGAGATTATATTTCTGCATTGACTCTTCTCTCCCACAGCCTCCTTCTGATTTAGACTTGCATGCCAATCATTTACATTTTAATGTGGTTTTTCTCACTAATGCATGACATAGTGCATTAACACACTAATGCAGTTTCCCCATAATATTTGAACTTGAAGCCTAATTAAAGCATTTATCCCTAGCTTAAATTAATTTTAGCATAGGCAAACAGGGAAGCTGCAACTTCCCTGCAACCTGTGAAAATCCGGCAGATGGGCAGTTTTTTCTTTGCAAGCTGTTGTCACAGAGTTCACTGACCACACACCAGTTCATCGAGGCAGAAGAACAGAATCTGCCTGCAGCCCGTACACAAAGAATTCTTTCCATAAACAGTCATAGTTTCTTTTAGACCTGGGACACATGAACAGACGCTTCTGCTCAAGGAGATTTACTAGAAGCTCAAAATGTTCTTACCTTCTCTGGTTACCCAAACCAAATAGTTGACCCAACCACATTTCATCTGACATCACCATATCTGAATAGCCCTCTTATTCTTGCACAATTCTTTTTCTTTATACTTCCTTTCTCAGTCTCAGCAAAAACACATTGTAACCCCTCACTCTTACTCGTTTTTGACCTCTTACTGCCTCTTCTTTTATCTGCTGCATAACTCTTTGGATTGAGAGCTGCCTACAGCAGTAAAGGAAGCAAGAATTATGTTGGCTGGATGATGGAGTGGCATCCCAGATGCTACAAACAGTGGGAATAAATGGAAGGCGACATTTCGTCTCCAGCACTGGGTGGAGGAGGCTATTATTAAATCAACGAACAGCTCATGCCTAGAGCAGCAGCTGTGAGATCTCCTCTGCTGGGCCAACCTTTGGTTTTTAAATACATTCTGCCCACGGGTGGCCCAATGTTTTCTCTAAATTGTTTCTCATCAACAAATGAGCTCACCCCTAGCCCCTGGGGGTGGCGGCAAAGCATTGCAAGGTCTGTCCCTACCCTGCAAGCACAAGAAAAGTGTGGTATTTCTAGTGGAGAGAAGTGCTTTTTGCGTGCCTGCGTTTCTTCCACATTCTTCTGGTTGAGTTGGCATTGATTCATATAACAAACTTCTTCTCCAAGGAAAAGGCTTTGCTAATATAAGAACACTAAATAATACACACGTCACCTGACTTTATTTTCTTCATTCTGTTGGTGACATTGGTCCCTATGGGCCAGTAATCAATAGCAGTTTGCTATTTCTGTGCTGTAAAACACTTTGCTATAAAATGCTGCTTTCCCCTCCTGTGTTCCTTAGGGCAACATTTCTCTGTCAACCAGTACCATTATATATAGCTGGGGTCTCAAGGATAACTGGGGCTGTCTTGCCAGTAAAATTCAAGCATGTCTGGGTACCTCTGGAACACTGTAGACCGATAAAAGGAGCCCATTTGGAGGTTCATTTGCATGAGTGTCCAAGAAATTTATGGGAGGAAACTCCTACAAGAAGAAAGGATTCGTGTATGTGCACAAATGTGAGTGAAGGGGTGATTTTGAGTATGATGGGGAGTGCAGGGCTCACACTGCCGCATGGATCCCCCTTCCTGCTGCCCCCACCCTTAGCTTTCCCCTGTACCTTCTTCCCACAGTTCTCTGGCTAGGGTCGGGCAGGAAGGTTGAGATACAAAAATAAAGGAGAGGTGTTTCACTAACAGCTCTGTGAGGCTGTAAAAGCAGAGAGATTCAGACTCCTATGGCCCATGTTACAGAACACAACACAAATGGAAAACAGTGTGTTATCCCCATTTTATAGCGGCCAACCTGTCAGCTCAACATTGCCATCCAGAGCAGCAGAGCACCAAAGCCACCCAGCACAGACCCAGTGCTATCTGAGTGGGGAAGGTAGCGGATCACAGGAAACATGTACAAAGCTGTGGAGACAGGTTATGCTCAGGCCTCACCAAGGCTGCCATCTCCCTGCGCTCTTTGGGAATAATTTGGTTGAGGGGCAGGGGTAACAGGAAGGATGTATAGCTAGAGTTGCTGAAATTGTGCCTACATGCTGAGTAATAAAAAATCACTTTGTTACTATTTCTGTGACATGTTTCCCCAGGTTTGATGTGTGGAGATGAAATTCAGTTATGATAAAAATGCGTTTATTCAGTTGTCGGTGCGGTTTTTTTTTCCAAAATATAATTTTGATTCTAAGTCACTCAATTTTCTAGTTCTTAAATGAACTGACATTTGGAATTAGTCTGATTTTTTATTGGTTCTGTAATATACACTGTTTTTAAGAGGCTCCTGAAAGCAAGGCAACCCAAGGAAGGCCAAGCAATTATAATATTGGATTTGAATTACAAACACACTTTCAGTGGGACAAAGAGCAGGCCATATCCTTCACCAGTCTTCTACTGGGTGTCCCTATTTTAAGACTGTAATTTGGATGACTGCAATTATTTGCATTTTTATTACTAATTGCTCTTGCCATTGGTGCAACCAGCCACTTCTGGGTGCAATTACCCCCTCATGGGAGCAATTATATATAAAAACAATTCTGCACGTGCAGCTCATTGTGACAAAACAAAAGGAGGCCGAGGAGAACAATTTGGCTCATCAAGTCCTATCTCCAACTTCATCCATAGAAACCTATGCCAGCTATAAGGTAGAACAGCAGGGATAGGAAAGTAGCACCTATCCTGGGATATGCAGGCTGGAGCAGTCCTTCTGCTGTCTACAAACATATTTTAGAGTATTAGATTGTGGGTTTATTAACTTATTAGAGAAAAGCAACTCATCTTGGCCAGTCGTTGGCCTTTTGCTAAAGTGGGTTCCAGACACCAAATCAAGCCACAGAGCCCTCTAATTAAATACCCGGACTTTCAGCAAATTTTTATGAAATTCTGTGTTTTTACTAAGAGCACTGACACATCCATTCCACTGAATTATAACATACACACCAATCTACCTCCCCTTGTCCCTACCAGACACACCAACTTAACTGCTCCAGCCCTAGGATTGGGAATGATGGTGTAAAATGAGCTGACACATGAGGTCTGAGCACCCGGAGCAGCAGCCCCAATTGCAAAATGCAGCAGGCATTCCACACAAACCATCTTAGGGTTTCCAGGCAGCCCACAGACCAAATTGTCATATTACATCTCATTACCCAATTCAAATTTTAATTAGAAATGGGAAATGGGAGTGCATCCAAGGCTACCATCAGCCTGTATATAGAGGCTGTGTACACAATAACCTCATTGTACCTCAATTTCCTACTCTGTAAAATGGGAATAATAATAGCCCCTGCCTCACAGAGTTGTGACAGTGATTAAAAGAGCCAATTCAAGGAAATACTTAGAGCAGTGCCTAGCACTCCAAAAATGTTAACTAGTTTTATCATTACCTATGCTATTTTGTTGTAATTATTTATTTCTGGATCTGTCTGCTCTTTGAGTTAAAAAAAATTATACAAAACTAGAGATAATCATACAGATTTTAGCATCATAGTCAAGCATTGTTTAATATACAGACCTAAAGGAAAAGTAACTTTGACTTACTATTTTTTTGTTAACTAGAGGCTATATTCTGAAAAGTTAGATGTTTATTTGTGGAAGATCGATAAATCACAAATGATTTTTATCTAGGAGACAGGCAAACTATTTTCTTCCAATCAAAAAGAATAAACCCAAAGACTTAGGGTCCTGGAGGAAGCACATTACCTGTTTTGTACCTAATTTTGCCACCATATTCCAGCATTTTCTTTTTTCCTATTGACTATATTTTCCTTTGCTCCAGCTTTGCCATTTTGCTGTTCCCCTCATTAAAGAATTATATAAATCTTTGACACACACTCACTATATATTTTTCTGAAATACATATTTTTATTTTTTTTAATTTTTTTTTTATGTATGTGCATTTTTTTTTTTTTTTTTTTAGAAGGAGTTTTGTTCTTGTTGCCCAGGCCTGAGTGCAATGGCGTGATCTCAGCTCACTGCCACCTCCACCTTCTGGGTTCAAACAATTCTCCTGCCTCAGCCTCCCAAGTAGCTGGGATTACAGGCACCTACCACCATGCCCAACTAATTTTGTATTTTTAGCAGAGACAGGGTTTCTCCATGTTTGTCAGGCTGATCTTGAACTCCCAACCTCAAGTGATCTGCCTACCTCAGCCTCCCAAAGTGCTGGGTTTACAGGCGTGCGCCACTGTTCCTGACCATGTTTATTTTTTTTTTAAAAAAAAGTATTTGCCAGAAGCCATGCACTCCCTGAAGGTGGAAATCTCTCACAGTTGTCTTTGTATGCTAGTTCAGTGTTTCTCACATTTTAACGTGCATCCAAATCAACTGAGTGTTACCAGCAGTGAATCCATATGGGTCTACAGCAACCTCAGTTCTTGCCTCCTAAGAAGAAAGAATTCTGCTGAGGAGGGATAAGGCAAAAGGAGAGACTGAGGCAAGTTTTAGAGCAGGAATCAAAGTTATTAATAATCAAAAAGCCTTAGAGCAGGAATGAAAGGAAGAGAGTCAAGCAGGCAACTTGAGAGGTCAAGGTCTTGCATTACCTCCCTGATTCTTCCCTTGGGGTGGACTGTCTGCATTGGCAGTGGTCTGCTAACGTTTGGGAGGGAAGCATGTGCAGTCTGTTTCCTGGAGTTGTGCGCATGCTCACTTGAAGCATTCTTCCCTTACCAGTCGAATATCCCTAGAAGGTCTTATACCATTTAAACTCTATCATTTTGCCTCTTAATGCATATGCATCAGCTCACTTGCCCAGTTCCTGAGATCTTATCAGGACGCTGCTGATTACCAGTTTCAGGCTTTTTCTATCTATTGGGAGACTGCCTTTCCCTGGCACTAGATGCGACTGACCAATTGTTATTTTGGAGAGATAGTTTAACAACTGCCTGACCATCACCTGACGGTTACCTGACATTCCTGGTGGGGGGTGGGCAGGGCCCTCTCCTGCCCTGCACGTGCCTGACTAGCTACCTACTATAACATGAGGATTCACTCAGTCTGGAGAGGCCTACAGTATGAAATTTCTAAAGATGCTGCTGCTTTAGTCCTGAGCACAAAGCCTGGACTTAGAAACTGCAGGTGCTTAGAAATGTCTGTAAACATCCAGCTGTGAGGACAAATGACATGTCTTACTCCTTATTGCTACCTCCTCCAAGATCTTTTATTTCCACAACTTTTATGAGTAATACAGGGGACCTGATTTGGGTGGGGACACAATTAGTAGGGCTTGCTTATCATAATGACTTAGTTAAATGAGAGCTTAATAAGAGAGTGGGGGAAGGTGGGAGGTAGTTCAATAATAGAAAAATACAGTTAGGATGTAAAATCTAAGCCACTTACTGTGGCTATGGTCCCCCCATTGATGTCCCCATTGCAGGACTCTCAGCAGGAAGGTGTCTGACACCAGCAGCATTGCCCAACCTCATTCCGCCAAGGCTGCATGGATCCCCTCTCAGGCAATCTTAGGCTTCAGAGAAGTGAATCATAGTTGGCCTTGTTAGAAATAAACTTTCAGTGCTGCAAAGGAAATAGCACTTGAATATAAATATTCTCAGCAAGGTAATTTACTTCTATGGAAGGATGTGTCTCATGGATGGAGCAATGGTGAGAGCACAGCTGAACAAGGGAGGGGAAGGGATTCTTATCCCTGCTGCAAGTAGCCCTTACTGCTGTGTCATTCCCCTATTGGCTAGGGTTGGACTGCACAGTCTAAGTTAATTCCCATTGGCTCTTTTAAAGAGAGCAGGGGGTACAAGCCAGAGTAGCAGGATGAGCAGTTTCGGCAGGAAAGATGGCTATGGAACAGGTGACTAAAGTTGACTCAGGTCAGAGCAGGTGACCAGGAGTGACTCAGAATGGAACAGGTGACTAGGATGAGTTAGGACTCTTAAGTATGTGAGTTAGGAGAGGGATGTGCAAGGGGAACGTGTGGTTTCAGTGAGAAATAGGTGCAGGTAACCAGGGGAACAGATGTGAACTACTGATTAGAGCTGGCAGGAAGGTTGTTTACTGAAACTAGGGGCAAGGAGATGAAGAGAATGAGGAGGTTAAACTTTAAACTGGAGAGCAAAGAACAAGGAAACTGAACATACTGACATACTGATTCTTTGAAGAGAAACTTGGGACTCACTGTATTTAACAGCCCTAAAAACACAGTAGGGACTTCTAACCTAGGCAGCAGACTTAGTTTCTGGTTTCTGTTATCTCAGGGCATCCTACCTCCATGTGCCTTCATGTATGTAATATTAACAGGCAGTTAACTCTCTACTACTAGAAAAATAAAACAGTCATATAGTCCTTATGTGACTTTAGGCAGAATTATAATTGTCTACCCCAGTGGTTCTCAAACCTGAGGGAACATTAGAATCCGGAGCTTGTATAAAAACATACATATGCCTGGGTCTCACTTCTAGAGAGTCTGCTGTAGTTAGATTGGGCAACACATGAATGATATTCCTCTAAGGCTAAAGAGGAGATTAGCTCATCAGCTGCACTGTCATTGCAGTAAGTGGTAAGTTGTTAGGTGCTGACTTCTTCCATCATTCTCCAACACATTAAGGCAAAGGTGTCTCTAGTCATCTTAGAAGCACTGCAAATTTTCAAATAAAGTAATTTTAATTTTAATTATCTGTACCTTTATAATGTGAATGCATTAGAACTGCTTCTCAGGGGGAAGTGCTAGATGCTGTGAAAAGTCTGATATGAGTGGCGTGAATCCTGGCCATGAGGTGCCACATCCCCAAGCACCTGGCAAAAGGAGGAACAATGTTCCACCTGAGGCTGAAACTAATATAATCCACACACAATGGATAAAATTAAGCAACCAAATGATTGCAAATATGTGATTATAAAGTTTTCTTTGGCTTTTAAATAGAATACTTTTATTATTGAAATAATATATTTCTAAAAATAAAATAAATTACTTTGGAAAGAGTTATACGAGGTAAGAATGTAAAGTTTCCATTTCGGTAGGCTCTCACTCTCCATCGGCCCCCTGCTCCAAGCTCCTCCTTCCTCAAAGGGAGCTTTCATTGAGTCTAGCACATTTCCTTCCAGAGCTCTGCTGCATGTGTACAAACATGTGCTCGTGTGTATGTGTGTGTGTAGCTTTGACTTCTGTTTGCATCCTGTTTCTAAGTCTTCCCTACCATTCTCACTTAAATCTACCCTCATCAGGTTTTCCTTTATCCCAGGCAACTTTATTACAGGCAACTTCAGCAAAGCTCCCATGGTGGTTAAGTCCTATGGAAAATCTCTAGTTGTCACAGTGGCTCACTCCTGACATCATGTACTTCGGTTTTCCTCCTACCTCCTAGATTTGCTTCTCAGTCTCCTCTCCTGTGTTTTCTTTAATCCTCTCTCTGATCTTCACATTTGGAAATACCTTCCCCCCACCCTCCAGTCCTCCAAGCCCTTTCCTGTTCTATCTGCACTTACTCCCTCAGTAATCTCCATCAGTCTCTTGGCTTTAAACACCATGTGTATGCTGATGACACCCAGATTTGTATTTACAGTGTGGATAACGCTCATAAACTTTATGTTTTGGTTTGGTTTTTACATGAATATTTATTTGTATTCATATATCTTTTTTGCCTTCCCAACTTTTATTTTAGGTTCAGGGATACATATGCAGGTTTGTTACATGGGTAAATTACATGTGGTAGGGATTTGGTATGCAAATAATGTTGTCACTCAGATAATGAGCACACAGCACTTGATAGGTAGTTTTTCAATCCTTACTCTCCTCCCACCCTTCACCCTCAAGCGGCTCCAGTATCTTTTGTTGTCTCCTTTGTGTACATGTGTACTTAACATTTAGCTCCCACTTATAAATGAGAACATGCAGTATTTGATTTTTGGGTTCCTGCATTAATTCTCTTAGGATAATGGCCTCCAACTCCATCCATGTTGCTGCGAAGAACATGATCGCTTTCTTTGTTATGACTGCATAGTATTCCAAAGTGTATATGTATCACATTTTCTTTATCTAGTCCACTGTCTATGGGCATCTAGGTTGATTCCATATATTTTTTTGGTGGGGGGAGGCAGGGGGAGTTGTTTTATTAATTTGTTTTTTATTTTTTGCTTTAAATAATTTTTTAAAATTTCAATAGTTTTGGAAGGAACAGGTGGTGTTTGGTTACAGTAATAAGATCTTTAGTGGTAATTTCTGAGATTTTGGTGCACCCATCACCTGAGCAGTGTACACTGTACCCAGTGTGTAGTCTTTTATCCCTTGCCACCCCCAACTGTTTCCCTTGTGTCCCCGAAGTTCAATGTATCATTCTTATACCTTTGTGTCCTCATAGCTTAGCTCCCACATAGGAGTGAGAACATGAAATGTTTGGTTTTTCATTCATGAGTTACTTCACTTAAACTAATAGTCTCCAATTCCATCCAGGTTGCTGTGAATGCCATTATTTCATTCCTTTTTATGACTAAGTAGTATTCCATGTTGTGTGTGTGTGTGTGTGTGTGTGTGTGTGTGTTTATCACATTTTCTTTATTTACTTGTTGATTGATGGACATTTGGGCTGGTTCCATATTTTTGCAATTGTAGATAGTGCTCCATAAACATGCCTGTGCACGTATCTTTTTCGCATAATGACTTATTTTCCTGTGGGAGATACCTAGTAATAGGATTGCTGTATCTAACAGATCTACTTTTAGTTCTTAAGAATCTCCACACTGTTTTCCATAGTAGTTGTACTAATTTACATTTCCACCAGCAGTGTAGAAGTGTTTCCTTTTCACCATATCCATGTCAACATCTATTTTTTTTTTTTTAATTTTTGATTATGGCCATTCTTATAGGAGTGAGGTGGTATGGCATTGTGTTTTGATTTGCATTTCCCTGATAATTAGTGATACTGAGTATTTTTCCATATGCTTATGGGCCATTTGTACATCTTCTTTTGAGAATTGCCTATTCATGTCCTTAGCCCAATTTTTGATGAGATTGTTTGTTTTTTCTTGCTGATTTGTTTGAATTCTTCATAGATTCTGGATATTAGTCTTTTGTTGGGTGTATAGATTATGAAGATTTTCTCTCACTCTTTGGGTTATCTGTTAACTCTGTTGTTTATTTCTTTTGATGTGTAGAAGCTTTTTAGTTTAATTAAGTCCCATCTATTTATCTTTGTTTTTGCTGTATTTGCTTTTGGGTTCTTAGTCTTGAAGTCTTTGCCCAAGCCAATGTCTAGAAGGGTTTTTTCAATGTTGTCTTCTAGAATCTTTATGGTTTCCGGTCTTTAAGTCCTTGATCCATCTTGAGTTGATTTTTTTATAAGGTCAGAGGTGAGGATCCAGTTTTATTCTTCTGCATGTGGCTTGCCAATTGTCCCAGCACCATTTGTTGAATAGGGTATTTATGTTTCTGTTTGCTTTGTCAAAGATCAATTAGCTGTATTAGAGTTTATTTCTGGGTTCTCTATTCTGTTCCTGTGGTCTGTGTGCCTATTTTTATACCAGTACCATGCTGTTTTGGTGATTATAGCCTGACAGCATAGTTTGAAATTAGGTAATGTGACACCTCCAGATTTGTTCTTTCTTCTTAGTCTTGCTTTTGCTATGCGGGCTCTTTTTTGATTCCATATGAATTTTAGGACCTTTTTTTTTCTAGTTCTGAGAAGAATGATGGTGCTATTTTGATGGGAATTTTATTGAATTTGTACATTGCTTTTGGCAGTATGGTCATTTTCATGGTATTGATTCTATCCATGAGCATGGGATGTGTTTCTATTTGCTTGTGTTATCTGATTTCTTTCAGCAGTGTTTTGTAGTTTTCCTTGTAGAGGTCTTTCATGTCTTTGGTTAGGTATATTCCTAAGTATTTTATTTTATTTTGTTTTTTGCAGCTATTGTGAAGGGACTGAGTTGATTTGATTCTTATCTTGGTCACTGTTGGTGTATAGTAGAGCAACTGATTTATGTACATTAATTTTGTATCCTGAAACTTTGCTGAATTCATTTACCTGTTCTAGAAGCTTTTTGGATGAGTCTTTAGGGTTTTTTAGGTATACAGTCATATCATCAGCAAACAGCAATAATTTGATTTCCTCTTTACTGATTTGGATGCCTTTTCTTTCTTTCTCTTGTCTGATTGTTCTGGCTACCACTCCTGTGTTGAATAGACGTGGGAAAAGTGGGCATATTTGTCTTGTTCCATTCCTTGGAGGAATGCTTTCAACTTTTCCCTATTTGGTATAATATTGGCTGTGAGTTTGTCATACATGGCTTTTACTATGTTAAGGTATGTCCCTTCTATGCCAATTTTGCTGAGGTTTTTAATCATAAAGGATACTGGATTTTGTCAAATATTTTTTCTGCATCTGTTAAGATGATTATGTGATTTTTGTTTTTAATTCTGTTTATGTGGTGTATCACATTCGTTGACTTACATATGTTAAACCATCCCTGTGTCCCTCACATAAAGCCCACTTGATCATGGTGGATTATCTTTTTGATATGCTGTTAGATTTAGTTCACTTGCATTTTGTTGAGGATTTTTGCATCTATGTTCATCTGGGATAGTGGTCTGTAGTTTTCTTTTTTTGTTACATCCTTCCCTTGTTTTAATATTAGGGTGATACTGGCTTCATAGAATAATTTAGGGATGAGTCCCTTTTCTCTGTCTTTTGGAATAGTGTCAATAGGATCGGTACCAATTCTTCTTTGAATGTCTGATAGAATTCAATTGTGAATCCATCTGGTCCTGGACATTTTTTGTTGGCAGTTTTTTATTACCATTTCAATCTCCCTGCTTGCTATTGGTCTGTTCAGACATTCTGTGTCTTCCTGGTTTAATCTAGGAGAGTTGTATGTTTCCAGGAATTTATCTATCTCCTCTAAGTTCTAGTTTGTTTGCATAAAGGTGTTCATAGTAGCCCTGAATAATTTTTTGTATTTCTGTGCTTTCAGTAATAATATCTCCCATTCTGTTTCTAATTGAGCTTATTTGGATCTTCTCCCTTCTTTGTTAACCTCACTAATGGTCTATCAGTTTTATCTAACTTTTCAAAGAATGAGATTTTTGTTTCATTTATCCCCCCATCCCCACCCAATTTCATTTAGTTCTGCTCTAATCTTTGTTGTTTCTTCTCTTCTGCTGGGTTTGGGTTTGAATTGTTCTTATTTCTCCAGTTCCATGAGGTTTGGCCTTATGTTGTCTATTTGTGCTCTTTCAGACTTTTTGATGTTGGCATTTAATGAACTTTTCTCTTAGCACTGCTTTTGCTGTATCCCAGAGGTTTTAATATGTTGTGTCACTATTATCATTCAGTTCAAAGAGTTTTTAAATTTCCATCTTTCATTGTTGACTGAACATTCAGCAACAGGTTATTTAATTTCCACATATTTGCATGGTTTTGAGGGTTTCTTCTGGAGTTGATTTCCAATTTTATTCCATTGTGGTCTGAGAGAGTACTTGATATAGTTTTGATTTTCTTAAATTTACTGAGACTTGTTTTGTGGCCTATTATATGATCTATCTTGGAAAATGTTCCATGTGTTGATGAATAGAATGTATATTTTAGGGCTGGGTGCAGTGGCTCATGCCTGTAATTCCAGCACTTTGGGAGGCCAAGGTGTGTGGACCACCTGAGGTCAGGAGTTCAAGACCAGCCTGGCCAACATAGTGAAACCCTATCTCCACTTGATCTTAGCTAAAAGACCGAGAAGTGATTGAAACTCCATCTCTACCAAAAAAAAAAGTTAGCCAAGAGTGGTGGCAGCACCTTTTATTCCCAGCTACTTGGGAGGCCAACGCAGGAGAATTCCTTGAACCCAGGAGGTGGAGGTTGCAGCAGTGAGCCAGAGCTGAGATCATGCCATTGCACTCCAGCCTGGGTGAAAGAAGGAGGCTCTGTCTCAAAAAAAAAAAAAAAAAGTATATTCTTCAGTTGGTAAGTAGACTGTTCTGTAAATATCTGTTAAGTCCATTTGTTGCAGGGTACAGTTTAGGTTTAGGTTCATTGTTTCTTTGTTGACTTTCTGTCTTGATGACCTGTCTATTGCAGTCAGTGAAGTATAGTCCTCCATTATTGTGCTACCATCTATCTCATTTCTTAGATATAGTAGCAATTGCTTTATAAATTTGGGAGCTCCAGTGTTTGGTGCATATATATTTAGTATTGTGATATTTGCCCATTGGGCTAGTTATTTTATCATTATATGATGTCCCACTTTGTCTTTTAAAGTTTGTTTTGTCTAAGAATAGCTCCTCCTGCTTGCTTTTGGTATCCCTTTGCATGAAATATGTTTTTCCACCCCTTTGCCTTAAGTTTATATGAGTCCTTATGTGTTAGGTGAGTCTCCTGAATATGGTAGAAACTTGGCTGGCGAATTCTTATTCATTCTGCCATTCTGTATCTTTTAAGTGGAGCATTTAGGCCATTTACATTCAATGTTAATATTGACATGTAAGTTACTATTCTATTCATTGTGCTATTTGTTGCCTGAATATTTTGGGTGTTTTTCATTGTGTTATTGTTATATAAGTCCTGTGAGATTTATGCTCTAAGGAGGTTCTATTTTGGTGTATTTCAAGGATTTGTTTCAAGATTTAGAGCTCCTTTAGTATTTCTTGTAGTGCTGTCTTGGTAGTGCCAAATTCTCTCAGCATTTGTTTATTTGGAAAAGACTGTATCTTTCCTTCATTTGTGAAGCTTAGTTTTGCTGGATACAAAATTCTTGGCTGATAATTGTTTTGTTTAAGGAGGCTAAAAATAGTTCCCCATCCCTTCTAGCTGGTAGGGTTTCTGTTAAGAAATCTGCTGCTAATGTGATAGGTTTTCCTTTACAGGTCACCTGATCCTTTTGCTTCACAGCTCGTAAGATTCTTTCCTTTGTCTTAACTTCAGATAACCTGATGATTATGTGCCCAGGCAATGATCTTTTTGTGATGAATTTTGCAGGTGTTCTTTGAGCTTCTTGTATTTGGATGTCTAGATCTCTAGCAGAGCCAGGGAAGTTTTCCTTGATTATTACCTCAAATATGTTTTCTAAACTTTTAGATTTCTCTTCTTCCTCTGGAACACCAGTTATTCTTAGGGTTGGATGTTTAACATAGTCTCAAACTTCTTGGAGACTTTGTTCATTTAAAAAAATTATTTTCTCTTTGTCTTGGATGGATTGTGTTAATTCAAAAGCCTTGTCTTGGAGCTCTGGAATTGTTTCTTCTGCTTGTTTGATTTGATTGTTGAGACTTTGCAGTGCATTTTGCATTTCACTAAATGTGTCCTTGATTTCCATAAGTTGTGATTGTTTTTTATTTATGCTATTTATTTTACTGAAGAATTTTCCTTTTGTATCCTGTATCATGTTTTTGATTTCTTTAAGTTGGATTTTACCAACTTCTGGGAAGCAGAATTTTTCTGGTGCCTCTGTTATTAGCTTAATTTTGAATTCTTTTTCTGGCAATTCAGAGATTCTGTCTTGATTTGGATCCATTGCTGGTGAGCTGGTATGACCTTTTAGGGGTGTTAAAGAACCATGTTTTGTCATTCTACCGGAAGTGTGTTTCTGGTTTCTTCTCATTTGAGTAGACTATGTCAGAGGGAAGATCTGGGATTCAAGGGCTGCTCTTCAGATTCTTTTGTCCCACGGGGTGCTCCCTTGATGTGGTGTTCTTTCCCTTTCTCTAGAAATGTAGCTTCCAGAGAGCTAAACTGTAGTGGTTGTTTTCGGTTGTTTTGCTCTTCTGAGTCTCACCACCCAGCAGAGCTACTGGGCTCCAGGCTGGTACTGCAAAGAGTCCTGTGATGTGATCTGTTTTCAGGTCTTGCAAGCATGGATACCAGCACCTGCTCCAGTGGAGGTAGCAAGAGATCGAAGTGGACTCTGTGAGGGTCTTTGATTGTGTTTTTGTTTAGTGCACTGGTTTTGTGTTAGTTAACCTCTAGCCAGGAGGTGACACTTTCAAGATTGTATCAGCTGCGGCCCTATAAGGAGGATGCAAACTTGCCCTAGGGAGACCTGGTTAAGTGTTCAGGTTTCTCTGCAGTGGGCAAGGTCATAGAGCTCTCAAGAGATTATGACCTTTGTCTTCAGTTACCAGGGCAGGTAGAGAAAGACTACCAGGTGGGGACAGGGATAGGCATGCCTCAATTCAGCCTTTCCTGGGGCGGGGTTTGCTGCAGTGGCTGTGGGGAATGGGGATGTGGCTCCCAGTCCAATGGAATTATATTCCCTGGGGGATTATGGCTGCTTCTGCTGAGTCATACAGGTTGCCAGGGAAGTGGGGGAAAACTGGCAGTCATGGGCCTCACCCTGCTCCCACTCAACCCACAGTCCTAAAGGCTGGTCTCCTTCCCACCATGCCCCACCAACAGCACCAAGTCTATTTCCAGGCAGCCAGTGACCAGGGCTGAGAACTTGCCCCAGACCACAAGCCTTCCTGCTAAGAAAACAAGCAGACTCACAGATTTTCATCATCTCAGGGAGCCTGCAGCAGTGATCCACTTTCTTCAAACTGTCTGTAGATTATCTCGGCTTTCCTGGTATGTTCCTGTGGTAGTTCTAACAGCAAAAAAGCTCATGATGTGAGTCTCCTCCACATGCCACTCTGTTTATATGAGTGGGAGCTGCAAGCTAGTCCTCCCTCCTATCCGCCATCTTAATCCTCGTTTGGGCTGATTCCATGTCTTTGTTATTAGTGAATAGCACTGTGATGAACATACATGTTCATGTGTCTTTATGGTAGAACAATTTATATTCCTTTGAGTATATAACCAATAATGGGATTGCTGGGTCAAATGGTAGTTCTGTTTAAGTTCTTTGAGAAATCTCCAGATTGCCTTCCACAGTGACTGAACTAATTTTCATTCCCACCAGCAGTGTCTAAGATTTCCTTTTCTTTGCAACCTTGCCAGCATGTTATTTTTTGACTTTTTATTAATAGCTATTGTGACTGGTGTGAGATGGTGTCTCATTGTGGGTTTGATTTGCATTTCTCTAATGATTAGTGGTATTGAGCATTTTTTTATATGCTTGGAAATGTGAATGTGTTCTTTTGAGAACAAGTATCTGCTCATGTCCTTTGCCCATTTTTTAATGGAGTTATTTGTTTTTTGTTTATTGATTTAAGTTCCTTACAGATTCTGGACATTGGATCTTTTTCAGATGCGTAGTTTGCAAATATTTTCTCCCATTCTGTAGGTTGTCTGTTTATTCTGTTGCTAGTTTCTTTTACTGTGCAGAAGCTCTTGGTTTAATTAAGTCCCACTTATCAACTTTTTTGTTTTTGTTGCAGTTGCTTTTAGAGTGTTTATCATGAAATCTTTGCCAGGGGCTATGTCCAGAATGGTATTTTCTAGGTTTTCTTCTAGTTTTTTTTTTAATAGTTTTAGGTTTTATATTTAAATCATGTGTCTTTGTCTAAGTATGTATGAGTTGTAAATTCTTAACGCGGAATTACGAATGAGAATGTGGCCAGGCATGGTGGCTCATGCCTGTAATCCCAGCACTTTGGGAGGCCAAAGCAGGCGAATCACTTGAGGTCAGGGGTTTGAGACCAGCTGGGCCAACATGGTAAAACCCATCTCTACTAAAAATGCAAAAATTAGCCAGTTGGGGTGGGTGGTGCACGTTTGTAATTCCAGCTACTCAGGAGGCTAAGGCACAAGAATTGCTTGAACCTGGGAGACAGAGGTTGCAGTGAACTGAGATCACACCACTCTGCTCCAGTCTGAGTGACAGAATGAGACTCCATCTCAAAAAAATAAAAATAAATAATAATAATGAGAATGTTCTAGAATACCCAGGACTGCAATCAAGGTGACCTAAGTTTAATTTCTGGGAAGCAGAATTGAAAGTAATTGAATTTAGTGAATGAAAACTGAATCAATTTTATCATGAGATGGTGAGAGTGATGTATAGAAAAAGAAAACCCAATGAGCAAAAAATGTACATTGTTATCCAGCACGCTCAGTCAGTCTGAAAATATTTATTGAATGTCTATGATAGAGCTGACATATGCAAAGTAATGAGACATTGCCTCAGACAAACAGGAATTCAGCCCTAGAAAGTTTCTTTCTCTGAGGAGGCACTGCTACTCCATTGCTCCTATCCATGGCCTTGATCAGATTCCATTTTCACTGAGCAACTTCAGGCTTATGCCCTGATCCTGTACATTATACATTAGTCTTTCAAGTATTTCAAAGAATGTCTCTCAATAAAACAACCACTTTCAGAATCATAATTGCAACATTAGTGTTTACTTTTCCCCTGACACCCACTAAACACTTTATAATCTAATTTAGCCTTGGCAGTTATTCTCTGTGGTACAGAGTATCTCCATGTTCTGGATGAGGAAACTGAGGCTCAGCAAGATTAGGTAAATTGTCCGAGATCACATTGCTCCACATAGTGGCAGAGTGAAGATAAGGACACAGTTCTGAGTCCAGAGCCTGTGGTCATAATCCCTGAGCTATCCTGAGTCTAGGATTCTGGCTTAGACAATTGGTTCTTCAGGGATCAGTTGAAACAAATCAGTGCTTTTCTGCTGGTCAACTTCGTGTGACCTGATAAAGCCTAATTGTTGCCTAGCAAGGCTGAATAGCGGCCTTAATGCAAGGTTACACAAATTCATGGCACCATAGTGAAAGGCTTAGCTTGGGAGCCAGTGCACATCCCAAAAGGACATCTGTCTCACTTTTGCCCTTCTAATCCCAAAAGAGATAAATAGCAACAAGGACCACAGCGTTTAGGTAACAGAAAAAATGGCCCATGTGTGAAAGACATTGTATTCTGCCTGAGAGGTTTTCTTCCATGTCACTGCTGCTCATTCTTTACCAGGAACCATGCTACTGACTTCGAAGGAATAAAGGAGAATTCATCCTGAAAACCGCTCTGCATCAGCACCTCCGTCAGTGAAGAGGATGCCTTTGGATCACACCCATTTTTATCCAGAAGATTTCTTCCAGTGTCCAAAACAGTAAAGAGGGCACAGATGAGGCGGGAAGACATTTTGCGAAGTAAGACATAACACTATGAAAAATGGCATTAAATGCCAACAAAATAATGTCAAATACATACACCAATTTGGAAAGGCGAAGGTGGAGGAGGAGAAAATAACAGAAGAATAACTAAAATACAGAAGACAAGTATAAACAAGCAATGAAAAATTAAGAGTGGTTACTATGTGTTGGTCCCAAGTGCCAGGTACTTTATTGCACTGTGTTAGATCATTCTCAAAAGGGCCCAATGAGGTGGGACTCTCAGATGAGGTCTCTCTCCTGTAGTGGCTGCTGAATCAGGATTTTTCCCCACTTGGCCAACTTTACAGAACTTCCAATTTTGATGCTGGGGAGGGGACAGGGCACCATGTACCTGAGGCTGGCTGCTACTAGAGGGATGTAGTGGACCCTGGGCCCCTTGAGGATAGCACAGCCTCAAGAAGAGGAATGAATGAGCCCAGGGAAAACAACCAGATGAGGAAACACCCACACTGGACTATGAGTAAATAAGAAATACATTTTTGTTCATTCATTTACTTATGTATTAATTCATTCAACAGCCACTTACATAGTACTGTGTTCCAGGCACTATTCTAAGGGCTTCATAAATATTAGCTCCTTAAATACACAAAACAGCAACTGGGCACAGTGGCTCACACCTGTAATCCCAGCACTTTGGGAGGCTGAGGCAGGCGGATCATGAGGTCAGGAGATCAAGACCGACCTGGCTAACACGGTGAAACCCTATCTCTACTAAAAATACAAAAAATCAGCCAGGCATGGTGGCAAGCACCTGTGATCCCAGCTACTCGGGAGGCTGAGGCAGGAGAATCGCTTGAACCTGGGAGGTGGAGGTTGCAGTTAGCTCAGATTGATCACACCACTGCACTCCAGCCTGGCAACAGAGCAAGACTCCGTCTCAAAAATAATAATAAAATAAAATAAAATACACAAAACAGCATTGCGAGGCACATGCTAATATTATCCCCACTTTACAGATTAGGAGACTGACACAAGAAAAGGCTAAATAACTTCCCAAGGCTCAAATATCTTATGAGGCTATTAATCAGGAGTTGTATTCATTATAGCAGTGAGGTTACCCTAACTAATACAATGTCACTGTGCAGATATTTTCTATTCAGACTTAAAAGACTGATTTTGCCAAGGAGTTTGCAAAGCCTGGAAGAGTAGCTTTAAAGACATTGAAAGTGAGGTTCAAACAGCCTGATGCAGTGGCTCACGCCTGTAATCCCAGCACTTTGGGAGGCGGAGGCAGGTGAATCACGAGGTCAAGAGATCAAGACTATCCTGGTCAACATGGTGAAACCCCGTCTCTACTAAAAATACAAAAAATTAGCTGGGCATGGTGGCGCCTGCCTGTAATCCCAGCTACTCAGGAGGCTGAGGCAGGAGAATTGCCTGAACCCAGGAGGCGGAGGTTGCAGTGAGCCGAGATTGTGCCATTGCACTCCAGCCTGGGTAACAAGAGTGAAACTCCATCTCAAAAAAAAAGAAAGTGAGGTTCAAAGGACATCTCATATTTTGTTGTGGCTTCATTCAAAACATTTATGGCAATGATGAGTTTATTTGGATGGTATGGGAGGGAATAATATTACATTAATGATTTTTGATGGCATCTGTACAATTTTATCTAAAAAATCTCTTGTGAAATTCACAGTCTAAATGAATAGGTTTATCATTTGGGTTCTGATGCCTGTGTTCTCATCTGCTAAATGAAGGGTAGAGATGAATGAGCTGGGAAGTACCTTATAGCATCAACATTCTAGGCTGGCTCAACGTGGGAAATTTAACTTAAAGTAGGAGTAATTGCTTTTCACAAACAGTTCAAGACTTAAGGCTAAATAGAGCCTCTCACCCATCTTAACTCTGAGGTTGGAGCAGAAGTCATGAAGTGTCTGTGTAAGAATGTGAGCAAATTTATAAACACCAGCTAATGTAAAAGGATTCTAACTACACTTTAATTTGGCTCTCATTTTTAAAAAATCATTAATATTGTATGACTCTACCATAAATAACATGATTAATTGAAGGGTTTTTTTGTTGTTGTTGTTATGTTTTGTTTTGTTTTGGATGCAAACTAGAGTACTGCTAGATCCTGGAAAGGTTTCTAAGAGAAAACACATCAGCTCAATTTGACTTCCTCTTCCTTCTGCACCCCTTTGTTCTCTGTCCT
Source organism: Callithrix jacchus (assembly GCF_049354715.1). Taxonomy (NCBI): domain Eukaryota; kingdom Metazoa; phylum Chordata; class Mammalia; order Primates; family Cebidae; genus Callithrix; species Callithrix jacchus. The sequence continues at coordinate 35,223,828 of NC_133518.1, forward strand.
TTGAACTCCTCCTCATTAGAGCCCCTGGCTCTCTAATTTCCGCAGTCCCACAATTTGACATTGACTTCACCTTTCCTTTTGACAGGGCCTGCTGCTTTATCTTTTCTTTTTTCTAACTTTGCAAAGATAAAATCTTATTTCTCAATGAAAACTGAGACTCAGATGCAAGGTATACCCAAGGATTGACTTAATTGTTAAAGAAGAACAGTGATGGGTCAGGTTAGTGAGCTAACCCAGATCCAACTTTAAATCTGGGGTAATAATCGTCCTTTTTCAAACTCAGAACTGAATCATTACTTTTTGCAGGCTTTGTGAAACTCAATCAAGCATGCAGCAGGGTATGTGAAAGGCAGTATTTACAAAAATCAGTCGTACCAGCCTGCATTTCACTGGCTTGAACCTAACCAAGCTGGAACAACCTCAGGTGTCACTAGAAACTAAAATATAAGCAGCAAATTTTAAACTTCTGCTCCATTTAGGGTTAAAGTAGCAACTGCAATTAATTTTATCAATTAGACTGAGTAGTCTTTAAAACCAGCTTGAGAATTTGATTTTACCCTTCAGATAATTGGGTTCTTATTTATTCCATAAGCTAAAGTTAGACACTAAATCTAATATTCTCTCTCTCTCTGTTCCCTCAGCTCTGTCTCCTCACCTCCTTTACACTGGTCCTTTCCTCCTCTTTATCCCTCCCTCCCCTGTCCTCCCTCTTCTCTTTCCTTTACGTTTGGTTGATGGTGGGGGAATGTCCTCCAAGGCTCAGTCTTCTTACCATTTCTCCATTGAAGGGTCCAATCCAGTCTCATGAATTCACCTTTCTTAGCTCTGTCTATGATTTCTGTTTTGGGTCTCTAGTTCTATCGTTTTACCTAAATTCCAGGTCTACATGACACATTTGCATGAATGTTGTAGCTTGTCTCCAAGAATCACTTCCTTCTGTTAGTGGATTTGATCCCTTCAGCCCCTTGAATCTGGGCTGATGTGTGACTGTTTTAACCTGTAGGATATAGTGATGCTATGACACTTCTAAGGCTAGGTTTTTTTAAAAATTGCATTTCAGGTTTTGGGGTGCCTGTGAAGAACATGTAAGATTGTTGCATAGGTACACACATGGCAGTGTGGTTTGCTGCCTTCCTCCCCATCACCTATATCTGTCATTTCTCCCCATGTTGTCCCTTCCCAACTCCCCACCCCCTGCTATCCTTCCCCTATTTTCCCCCCAACAAACCCCAGTGTGTGATGCTCCCCTCCCTGTGTCCATGTGTTCTCATTGTTCCATACCTGTCTATGAGTGAGAACATGTGGTGTTTGATTTTCTGTTCTTGTGTCGGTTTGCTGAGAATGATGGTTTCCAGGTCCATTCATGTCCCTACAAAGGACATGAACTCATCGTTTCTTATGGCTGCATAGTATTCCATGGTGTATATGTGCCACATTTTCCCTGTCCAGTCTATCAACGATGGGCATTTGGGTTGGTTCCAAGTCTTTGCTATTATAAACAGTGCTGCAATGAACATTCATGTGCATGTGTCCTTATAATAGAACGATTTATAATCTTTGGATATATAACCAGTAATGGGATTGCTGGGTCAAATGGAATTTCTATGTCTAGGTCCTTGAGGAATCGCCACACTGTCTTCCACAATGGTTGAACTAATTACACTCCCACCAACAGTGTAAGAGTGTTCCTATTTCTCCACATCCTCTCCAGCATCTGTCTCCAGATGTTTTAATGATCGCCATTCTAACTGGCATGAGATGATATCTCGGTATAGTTTTGATTTGTATTTCTCTAATGACCAGTGATGACAAGCATTTTTTCATATGTTTGTTGGCCTCATGTATGTCTTCTTTTGTAAAGTGTCTGTTCATATCCTTCTCCCACTTTTGAATGGGGTTATTTGTTTTTTTCTTGTAAATCTGTTTTAGTTCTTTGTAGATTCCGGATATTAGCCCTTTTCAGATGGGCAGATTGCAAAAATTTTTTCCCATTCTGTTGGTTGCCACTTCACTGTAATGACTGTTTCTTTTGCTGTGCAGAAGCTGTGGAGTTTGATTCGGTCCCATTTGTCTATTTTGGCTTTTGTTACCAATGCTTTTGGTGTTTTAGGATGAAGTCTTTGCTTATGCCTATGTCCTGAATGGTTTTGCCTAGATTTTCTTCTAGGGTTTTTATGGTGTTAGGTCTTATGTTTAAGTCTTTAATCCATCTGGAGTTAATTTTAGTGTAAGGTGTCAGGAAGGGGTCCCATTTTTGCTTTCTGCACGTGACTAGCCCGTTTTCCCAACACCATTTATTAAACAGGGAATCCTTTCTCCATTGCTTGTTTTTGTGAGGTTTGTCAAAGATCAGATGGTTGTAGATGTATGGCATTGCCTCCGAGGCCTTCTGTTCTGTTCCATTGGTCTATGTCTCTGTTTTGGTACCAGTACCATGCTGTTTTGATTACTGTAGCCTTGTAGTATAGTTTGAACATGATGCCTCCAGCTTTCTTCTTTTTACTTAGAATTGACTTGGCTATGCGGGCTCTCTTATGGTTCCACATGAAGTTTAAGGTGTTTTTTTCCAGTTCTGTGAAGAAGGTCATTGGTAGCTTGATGGGGATAGCGTTGAATCTGTAAATTACTCTGGGCAGTATGGCCATTTTCATGATACTGATTCTTCCTAATCATGAGCATGGAATGTTTCTCCAACTGTTTGTGTCCTCTCTTATTTCATTGAGCAGTGGTTTGTAGCTCTCCTTGAAGAGGACCTTTATGTTCCTTGTTAGTTAATATTCCTAGGTATTTTATTCCCTTTGTAGCAATTGTGAATGGCAGTTCATTCTTGATTTGGCTCTCTCTAAGTCTGTTATTGGTATATAGGAATGCTTGTGATTTTTGCAAATTGATTTTGTATCCTGAGACAACATGATTGTATATTTAGAAGACCTCATTGTCTCAGCCCAAAATCTCCTGAAACTGATAGGCTAGGTTTTAAGAAATCTCGCAGCTTCCACCAGGGTCCCTTGGAACACTAATTGTGGGAGAAGCAATCCTGAGGAAAGCTAGCCATCATGAAAGAAATCAAACTACCCTGAGAACACTATGCTATAAGGAAGACCAAGTCACCAAGTCAGCAAACAAGAAAAACCCATGGCCGGGCCTGGTGGCTTACGCCTGTAATCCCAGTGCTTTGGGAGGCCGAGGCAGGCAGAACATGAGGTCAAGAGATTGAGACCATCCTGGCCAATATGGTGAAACCCTGTCTCTACTAAAAATACAAAAATTAGCTGGGCGGGGTGGCATGGGCGTGTAGTCCCAGCTACTCGAGAGGCTGAGGCAGGAGAATCACTTGAACCCAAAAGGCAGAGGTTACAGTGAGCTGAGATCATGCCAATGCACTCCGGCCTGGTAACAGAGTGAGGCTCTGTCAAAAAAAAAAAAAAAATGGAGACAGAGATGCCCCACCAGTACCCAAATGTCTCAGGCATCAGAGCCCAGGCATCAGACACATGAGTAAATAAACTATAAGCTAACCCCAGCCTGGGCTGTCATTTGACTGGAATCATATGAGGAACCCCAAGTGAGAACTACCTATCTGAGCTCATCAAGGCCACAGAATGGTAAGAGGTAATCATAAATGGTTGTTTCAAGCCACGAAGTTCAGGGGTAGATTGTTATACAGGAATAAATAACTAGCAGAGGTGTCTAACTTTCATTCATTTAGCAATTGTTTATTGAACACTTACTATATATGCAGCAACTTGCAAGGCACTAGGAACAAGAATGAACAAGACAGACCCAACTCTACTACTTTTATGGGGTTAACAGTCTTTTAGAAAGACATTGAAAAATTGATTGATCATTTCAACTTCTAATCCCTCTTACCCTGTGCTCACTCTAAGCAGGTGACTTTTCTCATTTTTTATTGAGACTTTAGAAATAATCAGAAAAGATCTCCATCAACCTAAAATGTAGACTCTTAACCTACTAGCATCTATGTAAAATTATTTACCTTTTCTTTTGTTTCTCTGGATGAACTGTCTCCAGAGATTGCCCCATGTACTTGAGCTCTGGATCCCATCCCCTTAACAATGACTTTTCTATCTCTTTCATCAAAAAGCAAACATGCTCCAGATGATCTCAACCAGGATCCCAGCTTGAATACCATCTTTGGGCTAATGGCCCAGGAATCCTTATCTCCAGCCTTGATCTATCTGCAGAACCACAGATTTTTATGTATTCAGCCTTTCACTTGACCCCTCAACTTAGATATCTGAGTAGGCATCTCAAACTTAGCATGACCCAAATAGAACTCTAGATGTTTCACCTGTAGCCTACCCCGCCTCACATTCTTTTCTACCCCCATAAATGGCCTCTTCACCAATTGTGTTTCTAAAATAGATAGGTTATCCTTGATTTCTTTCTTTCCCTTACCGCCACATCCAATCTAGTAGGCAGTCCTATTGACTCTGCCTTCAAAACATATCCTGAATCCACCCACTTCCCTTCAGCTTTAGCATCTCTACCCTGGTCCAAGCCACCATCCTATCACTGAATTGCTGAAATTTCAAACCTCCTAACTTGCCTGCCCCATTTCACTCTGACCCACCCAACCCGAGCCTCCTCTTCGTCTGGATGGTTTACTGGAAACATTCAAAGGGCACTGAAAAGGATCTTAAAATTCTACTAGATTTTTAAAACAGGCCTAAAGCAAGAGACACTGCATGACTCATTGCAAATTGTTCTCAAATCCTTCTCCAGCCATCCATGCCCGTCTCCACGGCAGTCACTCAGAAATCTCTCCTGGCTCCTTTCCCCACCCTTTCTTGCTAAACTCCTCCAGTGTTGGCTGTTTCCCTCTCCCCTCCCCACTTCTGCTCAGGTCTTCTCTAAGGAGACGCAATTAGCTTTTCTAGGCCTCCTTCAATTCATTTTTTATTCCAAGCAGCAACACAAAGCCAGGCTCTAAGACCTCCTTAGAAAGAAAGAGGGAGTCTGCAAACATTTGTTATACTATTCTGTTTCTTTTACCAGTCACAAATTCTCCCTAGAGAAAACTTTACTGTTCTCTGAAATGAAGACATCATACTGTCCAGGTCACCTTCCAGACACCCCAGCATACTTCCCCCAACCCTGTCCTCCTATTGGGTTCAGCCACGCTCTGCTCTGACATAGGTCTTGGGGGGTTAAGGACACTGCTGAGGTTGCTGGTGAGGACAAGGTTCTCTAGAGTTTCTCCTTGAAAAGTGACTTTCACACTTCTCTTTTATGACTTGTTGTAAGGAAAATATATTACACCTCAGCCAAGTACACATATGTGTACGCACACACATCTGAAGCAAAAGTTTAATATTACTCAACCTTCACCCTGATATTTTCTGTTCTATGTATGTCATTTCAAAATGGTACCAATCATCTTTTAGTGATACATACCAAAATATTTGCAGATGAAATGATACGAGGTCTGGAGCTTGCTTCAAAATAATTGAGACAGATAACTAGCTGAAACAAGATTGGCCATGAGTTGATCATCATATCAAACTGGGTGATAGGCATGTGGGAGTTAGTTGCACTATTCTAACATTTTATATATTTGACATCTTTAATAATAGAATATTTAAAACGAAAGAACATTATTGGTCATGCTCCACTAAATTGATTTCAGAACCCACTAATAGGCCAAGAACTAGTTTGTAAAGTACCTTCTAGAAAAATCTAGGAGCTGGGAAATTTAAAATTAGATGGCAGGGAGCACAAATCTACACTAAATTTAATCGAATGCTCTCTTTACACCCCACCCCCTAACAAAGTCTACTACTTCTTCCAAGGATGGGAGGTAGGATATTTAGTGAGTTTTCTGCCACCCTCAAAGTACAATTTCCTATCAGACGTCGTTCTTTGCCAAAACTGAAACAAAGAGGTGATCTCTACCCACCAAGATTCAAGTCAGTTTCTCATGAACTGCAATTTTCTAGACATCAGGGATTCGTCCCTGGGGGCTACAGGGGCCAGCAACCTGGTAGATTCTATCTGTGAGCAAACTAGTCATGTTGGAAGCAAACTAAGGGATACTGTCTGTGACCAAAGTCCTGGAAAGAATCTGGCAGGATCCTGGGCTGGGCATGAAAGCCTGCTCTGTCCCTCCTCCATGGCCAGGCTGTTCACCGCTTCTGGCTCATCAGCTGCTCCCTGGTGTTCTCTGAGGACCTCCATGGTCACCCCATACTCTTCTTCTCTAATTAGTTTATAGAAGGAAGAGCTCAGGTGACTATTTAGTTTGTGGCCAAATAAAAGTTTCTTTGGTATCTCTTGGTCACAAGGGTCTCCTGAATGAGCCTCAACTCTTCTTCTCCAGAACCCTTCATTGCACTGTGTTGAGCAGATGCCTCAGCCACCTCTTGTGTCTGAAAGCACACAAGGATCATTTCTCTATTTCCTTTGCTAGGTAGCTATGAACTCTACCTAGAAATCCCAGTTTGGTTTCAAACAAACAAAAAAATAGTCTTTCCATAGCTGAAGCAAATCTGTCACAAAATATTTAATGACTGGTGATGATGAGCTTTTTTTCATATGTTTGTTGGCTACATAAATGTCTTCTTTTGAAAAGTGTCTGTTCATATCCTTTGCCCACTTTTTGGTAGAGTTGTTTGTTTTTTTCTTGTAAATTTGTTTAGTTCCTTGTGAATTCTGGACATTAGCCCCTTGTCAGATGGATAGATTGCAAAAATTTTTTCCCATTATGTTGGTTGCCAGTTCACTCTAATGATAGTTTCTTTTGCTGTGCAGAAGCTCTTAAGTTTAATTAGATCCCATTTGTTTATTTTGGCTTTTGTTGCCAATCCTTTTGGTGTTTCAGTTATGAAGTCTTTGCCCATGCCTATGTCCTGAATGGTATTACCTAGGTTTTCTTCTAGAGTTTTTATGGTGTTAGGCCTCATGTTTAAATCTTTAATCCATCTAGAGTTAACTCCGCTGTCTTTTATAGGGGAACCAATCCCATCATGAGAGCTCCAGCCTAGTTATCTCTCATGACCTAGTTATCTCTCAAAAGACCCCATCTCCACATTCCATCACACTGAGGATTTAGGCTTCAACATATAAATTTTATGGGAATACAGATATTCAATATATCGTACTTACTACTGTACAAAGTAATTTTTCCTTTTATTTGTCTTAAATTTGCAACTTTCAAGCTTCACATAAGACTTTCTCCTGGCGAGTCTGTGTTTATCCAGTCCCAGCTTTCTCTGCTGTATGTATTTTAATATTTTCCCCCTCTAGGCCTTTTTTCTGGTCAAAGGGAGGTTCTCTGCTTTCTGTATATGGAAGTCACCTCTGCTCTTCGTTAAGCCCATTATGATTTTATTTCTTTAAATGCAATGACCAGAATAACACATGATGTTTCTAGGTCCAATAAACTGGCAAGATAGTGGTTATTTTCATTTATGATGTCTTTTTAATGATTCGTAGCATTTCATTGTTGTTTTAGTTCATCTTCTTGGGGCTGCAGAAGCAAAATAGGTAAATGTTTTCAGCTTACAACTTCCTGGAGTATAACTTTGCTCAGAACCAAGCATCTTGTTATATTGCTCACATTAGTTTTCTCTGAATAGTTAAAATATCATTTTTTCCTGTAGAGCTAAACGTTTTTAGTTCTCATTCTAGAGAGAACAGCACAGTACAAATTGTGTGAATGTGTGTCCCTATACTGGGAAAGGCTGACCAATGAGCCAGGAAAGACCTATATATATATATTTTAAAATAACCAGAACTTTCACATTTTCCCAAGAGTACCAGATATGATCTAATCTCTAATAGACTCTGTTCCTATGACTCATGACTCCAGATACATCTTTTAGCAATCAAGCTTTCTCTTAACAGAGATGATAGTATCTACCACCTGAGCAATGCAGATGAAGCAGATCTTTTTAAAGGCTTCTGTGTCTTCCAAAGAAGTAGAAACAGTATTTTGATTCAGATATATTTTATGCCTATCTTCTTAAATATATTTTTGAAAACATATATTTCTGACAGGTTTGTAGGCAAATTTGCATGTAAGCCTCAGGGTAATTGCCAGTTGGTGGTGGAGGTTGACCCTGACACAGCTCCTGACAGTATATATCTAGGCTCTGTAAGGTAATCAGTTTCAAAGCCTATATAATTTGAGATGATGCCATTCATCAACCTAGCTGAGAAAGCCTGTAATTCTTTCCTAGCAATTTATCTCCACAATGAAAGATTCTATTGATGAGGCTCTTTCTGGACATTCAGGCAACTTTTTCAAAGTCTTCAGTGTTTTTCATGACCTCTCTCTCCCCTCTATGATATTCATGCTTATTCTGTCTAGTCAGCTAGCTCCTTTGTACTAACTTCTCTCAGTCTCTTTTTAGAAAACCAATAAAAGTTTCACCCACTCTCACTATCTAACACATTTCCTGTCTTATATATATTTTTGTTTTATAAAATTAAGTTTAGAATCCAAGATAAATACTTCTGCGATAAGGAAAACCAAGTGTGTGGTATCCTTGTTGACTGTACTGGGCACCTTTTCTCAACCAAGGTAAACATCACACTATCCTAAGTTGTCCGAGGCTCCCAGTACCTCATGGCAGAAGGAACAATGAACCCCTCTGCTTCCTTGGAATAAGAATAAATTGTGAAGAATAAATAATTGATTAGGATATTGCTTTAGAACTTATTTTTATAACTATTATAATAAATGAATATAGTAAATCCATCTGTGAAGATAAACAAAATACAAACAGAATACATTTTATTTGCTTATCAAGAAGCCTATAGAGTAGGCCAGGTGCAGTGGCTCACGCCTGTAATCCCAGCACTTTGGGAGGCTGAGGCAGGCAGATCATGAGGTCAAGAGAGCGAGACCATCCTGGCCAACATGGTAAAACCCTGTCTCTACTAAGAAGATACAAGTTAGCTGGTCATGGTGGCACTCGCCTGTAATCCCAGCTACTCAGGAGGCTGAGGCAGGAGAATTGCTTGAACCTGGGAGGTAGAGGTTGCAGTGAGCCAAGATCATGCCATTGCACTCCTGCCTGGCAACAGAGCAAGACTGTGTCTCAAAAAAGAATCCTATAGAGTAGAATCATGTCTTATCCAGAACATTGACTCTAAAATCGATCTGTAATAAGATTACATATAATCCAATGTTCTCTTGAAAAGAATCAAACACAGTATTCCTAGCTTTGGACTTATAACTTTTTGCAATGTGTGCAGATGTCCAGAATATAATAAAGAATACACATGCCAAATATGTTTATGCTATTTTATTTCATGAGGGTAGTTGAATTGGACTCACAATATGCACATATTATGTGACTCTACTATATTTAATCTCTTCTGAATAGTGGTAGTGATGATGATGATGATGATGATCATGATGACAATGATTTTGCTAAAATTGTGCAGTGTGGCTACTGGCAGACACTGAAGCCACTGAGATCATCACAGCACTGTTCAGATCTCCTTCCATGTTGTAGGGTCAACCTTAGCCAAGGACAAAATGGTGCCAGCTAAGTTCAAAGGTAAACTAATTTAGCATATTTCAAATGTCTTAATATAATAGCCAACCCAAACTTTTGGCACCTGTAGTCTACTTATTTAAATCTTGCTCTCCATGTAAGCAAGCCTTCTCACTTAGTGATTTCCATGTCTCATCAATGGTCTGAGACAGGACTCAGCACTAGACCTGAAGAAACAACTTTCTTTGGAACTTCTTCCTGTAGCCTCTCCTTGCCATCAAACACTTCCATTGACCCATCCCCTAGGATGGGTCTCATTTGCTGACTTTAGGCTTTACTCCATAGCTTAGCCTCTCTTGTATTTTGTGAGTGGAGATTCTCTACCCACCCTACCCTATGAAATGCCTATGAGATTGACTCAGAGTCAGTCTCCATGAGACAGAGATTAACAAATGTGAGAATTATTAATTCATCCTCCTAACTCTTCATTAGATAGGACATAATAGTAATTAGGTATTAATGTTCATAATTCACATATAGAAGTCAGTTGGATTATATTATCTAGAATTCACAAACTCCAGGCTTGCTGAAAGGCTAGAGAATGTGACCATGTCACACATTCCTCAGATGGTCATAATTGCACAAAAAGGGGCTTGCTTACTGGGCTTTTTAGAACTGATACAATTTTATCAATAAAATGTCACATTTTGACAACCAATTTATTTAAACTTGGTGCAGATATTGTGTCACAGCCTCAGCCAGTAATCTCAGATGAGGATCCAAAGAACTTCTGGACAATCAGAGCTCAGGGACCTCAGTGGATCAAGTTGTCTGCAAGACCAGGTTTGCCCTAAAGCCTATGGAGCTCACTGGGAGCCCAAGGTGTAGAGTCCTGCCATTCCCAGGTTCAGAATGCTTGAAATTGAACCAAGGTTTAGTTAAAACAAGAGGAACATCAGGGTAAAGGAACCATAAGTCTGGCAGAGCTTGAAAAAGACAAAGCTTTTAGCCTATGTCAAAAATAATTATGTAATGTGACTCTCTAATCTTGTAATTATCTCTACTAAATAAAATTTTCTGGAACTGGAATTATTTCTAATTATTGCTATATCTAGAAATAACAGTCTGTGGCCATGAGCTTTCTGTGCATGCCAAATGTGCAGTGAGGTGTCCGTGAGAGGAGAGGGAAGACAAAAGCTTATAAATCTCAGGTTTGTATCTTTTATAGAAGACCGTCTTGGCCCTTTTCAAAATCGTGGAATATGAGCTATCACCTAGAGAGACTGCCCTAGATGGGGCATTTTTAATACATCAGGGACCCAAGAAACCAGGGGAAAAAATCTTACTTTAGGAGAGTAGGTTGCAGGTAGCCCTTGAAATAAAGAATTTCTACAGTCAATTTTGGACTCTCCCCATTTTATTAAAATGCACTATACATGTGACCTCTTCCCTGTTTAAAAAATTCTGAGCCACAAATATCCCAATAAAAAGATAGAAAGAAGGTAAAAATGAAGCCCTGCATTTTGTCAGATAGTCATTCTGGTTTCTACAAACAACTGGAGAAGAAACAAATTAAAAATTACCAATGCTTCTTAAACATTCCCAAAATTCTTATTAAAAGTTTTTATCTAGTTTTACATCCTTACTGATACCTCAAATTGAGTTGATTATTGATAATGTAATGGAACACAAACGGGGAAATATAGTCATGAATATAGAACATTTGTACCTAAAAATCCAGTCTGAAACATCATAGTTTTATACACTGTGTTCATCAAAATAGATCACATGTTATAATCTGTCAGATTTTGGAAACTAAAGTATTTTTGTCAAATAGTATTAATCCTTCTTTCTCCTAGTTGAAATCTTATTTTTGAAACAATTAACTTTACATAACTCACATAATTTGTCAGTTCTTCCATAGGCCACCAGGAGGGCAGACCCAAAATTCAGACCTTAATGTCATCTATCATAATCAAAATTAGTTATTTTCTCTAGGAAATAATGTAATCAAAAATTAATTTGTGACTTTATTTTTAATTGATACATAATATCTGTACACATTTATGGGGTACATGTGATATTTTGTTACATGCATAGAATGTGTAATGATCAAGTCAGGTTATTTAGGGTACCTGTCACCTCAAGTATATATCATTTTTATGCGTTAGGAATATTTCGAGTCCTTTCCTCTGTTTTGAAAGGTACAATATATTGTTGTTAACTATAATCATCCTATTCTGTTATCAAACATTAGAAACTTATTTCTTCTATCTAACTGCATGTTTTTACCCACTGATCAAACTCTATCCATCTTCCAAACCCCCATATACCCTTCCCAGCTTCTCATAACTATCATTTAACCCTCAGTCTCCATGAGATCAACCTCTGTAGCTCCCACAGACGAGTGAGAACATGTGATTATGTGATATTTGTTTTTCTGTGCCGTGCTTATTTCACTTAACATAGTAACTCCCAGTTCTATCCATGTTGCTGCAAATGACATGCATTTGTTATTTTTATGGCCAAACAGCATTGCATTTTGTAAATATAGATAAATAAAGATATTTTCTTTATCCATTCATTTGTTGATAGATGCTTAGGTTGATTCCGTATTTAGACTATTGTGAATAGTGCTGCTATAAACATGGGGCACAGGTATCTTTTTGATACACTGATTTCTTTTCCTTCAGAAAAATATCCAATAGTGGGATTGCTGGATCATATTATAGTTCTATTTTGAGTTTTTCTAATAAATCTCCGTATTGTTTTTTGTAGTAGCTCTACTAATTTTTATTCCTATCACCAGTGTATAAGAATTCCTTTTCTTCATATCCTCACCAGCATGTTATTCTTTTTGCCTTTTTAATAATAGCCAATTTAACTGGGGTAAGGTACCTCATTGAAATTTTATTTTGCTTTTCCCTGAATAAATATGTCTTTTTAAAAAAGTGAATGATGCTGGGAAAACTGAATATCCATGATTAGGAATATTGAGTATTTTTCATATACCCGTTGACCATTTCTATGTCTTATTTTGAAAAATGTTTATTCATGTCTTTTGCCCACTTTTTAATGGGATTGTTTGGTTTCTTACTGTTGAGCTGTTTTGAGTTATTTGTATATTCTGAATATTAGTCTCTGATTAAGTGAATACTTTGCAAATATTTTCTCCCATTAAACAGATTTTCTCTTTATTGATTGTTTCCTTGGCTGTGCAGAAGCTTTTTAATTTAAGTTTCATTTGTCTGTTTTTGTTTTTGTTACTTATACTTTCAGGTCTTAGGCATAAAGTATTTCCCTAGACCAGTGTCCCGAAGTGATTCCCCTGTATTTTCTGTTAGTAGTTTTATAGTTTTGGGTCTTACAGTTAAGTCTTTAACATATTTTGAGTTGATTTTCGTCTATGGTGAGAAATAGGGGAATATTCTTCTGCATATGATATCCAGTTTTTCTGTCACCATTCACTTTTTTAAAAAGACATTTATTCAGCATCATGTTCAGACAGACAATTACATTTAGCAATCAACAGCAAGAGTAGAAAAAAATCTACATTAAACCCCTTTTGTTGGAATGCTTTACACTTTCCACAGAACAGAAACATTAAGGTGTTATACAATTAGTCACAACTACAGTTCTCAAGTTTTTTGCTAATACACATGAGACACGTGAGTATTGTCTAAAACTGTGCTTGGCCAAGTTCACAAATCTCTTGTAACCTGTAGCTTCCTTATCACTTCTCTAGCTTTCCTCTACTGCTAAACTTTGTTTTCTGGCAGTAACTAAAATCTTCTGCTACTGCCATAGCTATTGCTGCTATTTCATTAGATAAGACATAATAGATAAGACACCATAGCCACCTGGGTTTTATAGTTTGGCAAAGTATTGGCCTCCACCACCATGGGAACTAGAACTTCTGCCTCCAAAGTTTCCTCCCTCATGGATTCAAAATTTGAAGACTGTTTGTTATAATTGCTAAAGTCATTGTAGCTGCCACCTCCAAAATTGCTTCCACTACTACCATTGACACTGCCTTTGCCTCCTCCATTGTTACAGCTGTCATGGGTGCCAGTCCTGCCATAGCCACTGCCCTGGTTTCCATAACCCTGTCCACCACTTCTGTAGCCTCTGCTTCCTCCTCCAGAGTAACCAGGGCTTCCTCCTTCATAAGCACCAACATTATAAAATTTACTGTAACTATGCCCACTGCCACCATGTCCACCACCACCACAGCTGCCACTAAAGCCAACACAACTGTTAAAGTTTCCTCCATGACCAAAATTGTTATTTCCAAAACCAGCTTCACAGCTACCACCAAAGTTTCTAGAACCACTGTGACTCTTTGTCTCCATGGAGCCATCTCTTGTTTTAAAAGGGCTTTCCTTACTTCCCCATTATATCCATTCACAGTATGGTGTTTCTGAATGACAGTCTTATCCACAGAGCAATGGTTGTCAAAGATTACAAAAGCAAAGACCTTTTTCTTGCCACCTCAGATAGTCATGATTTCAGTCATTTTAATTTTCTCATACTGTTCAAAATAATCTCTAAGGTAATGTTTTTCAATGTCTTCTTTAATAGCACCAACAAATATTTTTCTCACAGTTAAGTGGGCACCTGGTCTTTGGGAATCTTTTCTTGAGACAACTCCCTTCATTTCCACAAGTCTTCCATCTACTTTATGTGGCCTTGATTCATGGCTGCATCCACCTCCTCTAAATTGGTGTGTGTGACAAACAAACCCAAAGCTCCTGGAGCACTAAGTGTTTGGATCTCTCATTACCACACATTCTGTGTATGTTTCCCATTGCTAAGAATGGCTCCTCAGACTCTGGTTTGTTGTCTCACCAAGCCTTTGAAAAAGACCTTCCACAGCTGTTTGGTCTTTGTAACAGACCCTGATGTAGAATGGCAGATGGCAGATGGCAGAAATAGACAGATGGCAGTGGGAAGATGCTTTAATGATACTATTTTTTTTTTGAGACAGAGTCCTGGGTTCAAGCAATTCTCCCACCTCAGCCTCCTGAGTAGCTGGGACTACAGGCACGTGCCACCATGCCCAGCTAATTTTTTGTGTTTTTAGTAGAGATGGGGTTTCACCATGTTGACCAGGATGGTTTTGATCTCTTGACTCGTGATCCACCCGCCTCAGCCTCCCAAAGTGCTGGGATTACAGGTTAATGATACTTTTTATGCAGTCAGAAAAGAGTTAGCTAACAAACATATATCTCTTTTATTATTTTTTTGTTTCTATAAATGTAAGTGATACAAGTACAATTTTGTTACATGAATATATTGTGAAGTGGAGAAGTCTGGGTTTTTAGTGTATCCATCACCCAAATAATGTACATTGTACCTGTTAAGTAATTTCTCATCATCTACCTTCTCACATTCTTCCACCCTTCCTAGGTTCCATTGTCTATCAGCCTATGTATATACATTAGTTAGCTTCCATTTATAAGTGAGAACACACAGTATTTGTCTTTCTGTGTCTGATTTGTTTCGCTTAAGACAGTGGCCTTGGGCCGGGTGCGGTGGCTCAAGCCTGTAATCCCAGCACTTTGGGAGGCCGAGGCAGGTGGATCACAAGGTCAAGAGATCGAGACCACCCTGGTCAACATGGTGAAACCCCGTCTCTACTAAAAATATAAAAATTAGCTGGGCATGGTGGCGCATGCCTGTAATTCCAGCTACTCAGGAGGCTGAGGCAGGAGAATTGCCTGAACCCAGGAGGTGGAGGTTGCGGTGAGCCGAGATCGTGCCCTTGCACTCCAGCCTGGGTAACAAGAGCGAAACTCCATCTCAAAAAAATAAATAAAATAAAAAAGACAGTGGCCTCCAGTTGTATCCATGTTGCTGCAAAATACATGATTTCTTTTTTTATGGTTGTATAGTATTCCATTGTGTGTGTATGTGTATGTGTGTGTGTGAGTGTGTGTATACATTATATTTTCTTCATTCATTCATTGATGGACACTTAGGTGATTCCACATCTTTGCTCTTGTGATTGTAATTTTGTACTGTGATAAACATGGAAGTGTAGGTATCTTTTTGATATAATGATTTATTTTTTCTTGGGTAGATACCCAATAGTGGAATTGCTGGATTAAATGGCACTTCTATTTTCAGTTCTTGGATAAATTTCCATACAGTTTTCCAAACAGCTTGTACTAATTTACATTCCCACCAACAGTGAGTAGCATTCCCTTTTCTCTATATCCTTGTCATGTTATTTTTTGTCTTTTTAGTAATAGCCATTCTGACTGGTACAAGATGATATGTCATCATGGTTTTAATTTGCATTTCCCTGATGATTAGTGATGTTGAGCATTTTGTATATGCTGCTTGGCCATTTGTATGTCTTATTTTGAAAAATATCTATTACTATCCTTTGCCCACTACTTAATGAGATTATTGGGGGTTTTCCTTGTTATTGTTGAGTTATCTGAGTTCTGTGTAAATTCTGAATATCAGTCCCTACTGCGTGCATAGTTTGCAAATGTTTTCTCTTTTTCTGAAGGTTGTCTGATCACTTCATTATTTTTTTTCTGCAGAAGCTTTTTAGTTTAGTTAAGTTCCATTTGTCTATTTTCTGTTTTCATTGTTTATGGTTTTGAAGTCACTCATAAAATCTTACCTGAACCAATGTGCTGAAGTGCTTCCCCTATATTATCTGCTAGAAGTGTTATAGTTGCAGGTCTTATATTTAAGTGTTTAATGCTTTTCGAGTTGATTTTCATCTATGGTGAGAGATAGGGGTTAGAATTTCCTGGGGATCTTCCTACTTTCTTGATGTAGGTGTTTATTGCTATAAAATTCCTTCTTATCACTGCTTTGGTTATATCCCATCGGTGTTAACGTGTTGTGCTTTGATTTTCATTTGTTTCCTGTTTTTTTTGAACTTATTCCTTAATTTCTTCCTTGACCCAGTGGTCATTTAGGAGCATGTTTTAAAATTTCCATATTTGTACAGTTTCCAAAGTTCCTCTTCTTACCGAATTCTAGTTTTATTCCATTGTGGTCTGAGAAGATACTTGATATGATTACAATTTTTAAAAATCTGTGGAGAATTGTTTTGTGTCCTAATATATGGCTTATCTTGGAGAATGTTCCATGTGCTGATGAGAGGAATGTGTATTCTGTAGTTATTGGATGAAATGTAGCTGTTTGGTCCATCTGGTCTAATGTGCAGCTTAAGCTCAATGGTTATTTGTTAATTTTCTGTCTAGATGATCTATCTAATACTGAGAATGGAATGTTGAAGTCCCCAACTGTTATTATGTTGGAGTTTATCTCTCCCTTTAGATCCAGTATTTGCTATCTATTTTTGGATGGTCTGGTACTGGGTGCATATGTGTTTAGTATAATTATATTCTGTTGCTGAGTTGATCTTATCATCATTATATAATAACCTTCTTTGTCTCTTTTTACTGTTTTTCACTTTTAAATCTGTCTTGTCTGATTTTAAATAGCTATTCCTGCTTATTTTTGGTTTCTGTTTGCATGGGATATCTTTTTCCATCCCTTTATTTTCAGTCTATATGTGTCTTTACAGGAGAGATGAGTTTCTTGTTGGCAGTATGTAGTTGGGTCATGTTTTTTAATTCATTCAGCCACTCTACATCTTTTAAATGGACAGTTTAATTCATTTACATTCAAAGTTTTTATTGCTACATAAGGGCTATTCCTGTCATTTTATTAATCGATTTATGGTTGTTGTGTATATATTTTGTTCTTTTCTTTCTCTCATTATTTATCATTGTGGTTTTCTGTAGTAACATTTGAGTTCTCTTTCTTATTCATGTGTTTGCTCTACCATTGCATTTTATACTTTTGTATGTTTTCATGAGGATAGATATCATCTTTTGCTTCCACATGTGGGACTTCCTTAGACATTGTTTTTTCTTTTAAAATTTTCTTTCTGTTTTCTAAGAGATAAGTGTCTTGGTATGTTCCCAGGCTGGCCTTGTACTCCTGGGCTCAAGTGATCCTCCTGGCTTGGCCTCCCTGGTAGTTGTGACAATAGGCATGCATCACCACACCTGGTCAAGTTTTCTTGTAGGACCAGTCAAGTGGTGAAGAATTCCTTTAGCTTTTGCTTGTATGGAAAATACTTTATTTCTCCTTCACTTATGAAGGATAACTTTGCTGGGTGTAATGTCTTTGGCTGGCAGGCCTTTTTTCCCAGCATTTTGAATATACAGTCTCATTCTCTCCTGAGCTGTAAGGTTTCTGCTAAGAAATCTACCATTGGTCTGGTTTCCTCATAAGTAACCAGATACTTTTCTCCTGCTATTTTTAGAATTATCTCTTCATCCTTGACTTTAGATAGTTTGATGATAATGTGCTCTGAAGACCATTTTGAATTTTATCTGGAAATCTCTGAACTTCCTATATCTAGGTGTCTAAATTTTGCTAGACTTGGGAAGTTTTCAGCTAAATTTCATTAAGTAGGTTTACTATCCCTTTTATTTTCTCTTCACCCTGTGGGACATCAAAAATCCAAATAATTTGGTTGCCTTACAGTGTTCCATATGTCCCATCATTCTTTTTTCTTTATTTTTGTCTGACTAGGTGATTTTTAAAGACCCTTTTTCAAGTTCTGAAATTATTTCTTCTACTTTAGTCTATTATTAACAAGCTTTCATATGTATTTTGTATTTCATTCAATAAATTCTTCCATTACAGATTTTATGTTTAGTTCTTTTTTATGATATCTATATGTTTAGTAAATTTCTCATTCATGTCCTGAATTTTCTGATTTCTTTGTATTGCTTTTCTGAGTTCTTTTGTGCCTCACTGAGCTTTTTAAATATTATTTGGATTCATTTCAAATTATTTATCTGAGATTTCCTGAATTTCTTTTTCATTGGAATCTTTTGCTGGAGAATTATTGTGTTCTCTGGAAGGGTCTTGGTTTTTTTCCCTTTTTCATGTTTCCTGTGTCCTCATGTTGATATCTGTACATCTGGTGTAATGGTCACTTCTTCCAATTCTTTGAATTTGCTTTTATAGCAGAGGACTTTTTCCTGAAGATGTCTCTATGGCATTGTTTGGGTAGGGTACTTTGGCTTTGAATTAGGGTGTGTGCAATAGTGCAGTCTCCTTATGATTTCGTTGGCTATAAACAGTGTCAAGAGTATCTGTAATTCCCTCAGTGGATTAGGATATAATTATTAATGGAGTGTGTGGTGAAGTTTTGCTTCAGACAGGAACATCATGTGGACTAGCCATTGGACCCCAATGGTGGCAGCAGCATGCCAAGCATGCCTGTCCTTGGCTTCTCAGGGAAGTATACACAGGCATTGCTTTTAGCAGATCTAGGCGAGCCAATTCTTGGGCCTCCAGGCTGCCTACTTTGGTGCCAGTAGTGGCAGCGGTGGGTCAGGCTAGTGGGTGGGTCCTTGGGCCTCTGGGCAATGGGTGTAGTGTGGGCAATGACAGTAGCAATAGTGGGACAATTTTCTGGCTTCCAAGTGGTGTTGACAGTGGCAATGATAGGCTAGGTGAGCCAGTCCCCAGGCCTGAAGGTGATATACAAGAGTGAGTGCCAGCTATGATACTAGTAGCAGGCTGGGTGGGTCTGTTCTCTATCCCCCCAACCCCCGCTCCCCTGGAGGAGTCGTCACATACCAGTGGTGGTGGATGGGAAAGGAAATCCCAGGCTCCTGAACGGTGTGCCTGGGCACTGGGGAATAGGAGCTGGGCCAAGCAGACCTGTCCTCAGGCCCCTCAGAGGTGCACACAGGTGCTGGCTGTGGTAAGGCAGGGGTGGGGTGATCACCAGGCTTCTGGCTGAACGCTCAAGTAGGGGGAAGCTACGGCTATGCTGCAACTCTGCTTCTGTGAAGTGCAGGGTTGCCTTCAGTGGCTGCAGTCTTAAATGTATAGCTAGGGGACATGCATATTTGGGCCCTTGGTGGCAGATTTAAGGAGGATAGCCTATCCTCAGGATGCTTTTCAAGCAGCCATGTTACTAGGAGTGGGAGGGTTCTGCCAGTAGCTTGCACTTCAGCCATAGTGACAGCAGCTAGCAGCAAGACCTGGTTGCAAGCAAGATATGTCAGTGGGGCTCCATGGATATGAAGATACAGGGGCTACTGAGGCCCAGGGCAGGATGCAGGACTTGAGTCATTTGTGGGACTCCTCTCTGAAGCAGTCCTGTCATGCAGTCTCTAGGTAGATCACTATGTTAGTCTCAGGGCCCTCATGAGTTGAGAGGCTCTCTCATAGCTAGGATTGCAGAAGCCTGCAGTGGGAATATAGACCACTGGGGATCACTCACTCTTTCCTCACATTGAGGAGCCTCTGCAGACTCCCAGCTGATCCTGTCCTGAGTTGACTACCTCACTTCCCTCTCCTTCCTTGCCTTGGATGTCTACTGTCACTTCTCTGTTGAATTCCAATGTTCTTAGGTGATCTTTAGAAATGTGATTATCTACTCATTATTTTGGTTCTTCTTTGTGGAGGAGGCAAGTAGCAGATGCCTCTAGTCAGCCATCTTGAAGTCCCTTCTTCTATTTAACTTGCTATTTTAATATCAAATGTTGACTCAGAGATGGGGTTTCTTTGATTTTTGTTGAGCAAAATCATTTCTAATATCAAGATTGCTAATACCTCTATCAATGACTTATTTGGATGCTGTCTTAATTTCTAATATAAAACTCAATTTAGAATTATATTCCTCATAATGGCAGAGAAGCTTATATCTGACAAATCTTCCTGCAGATACGGTAATAACCTTTAGACAAACTACCAAAAGAAGCTGCTATTATAAGGTACAAAAGAGCAATCAAAGTTGATCACAGACTTCAGAGAACATGGAGGGATGAGAGCCACATTTACATAGTTTTGTCCCTAGAGGCACATCCCAGTTCAAACTATGCAGAATTGGAAGACTAAATGTTGGAATTAGTAGACAAGGACTTTGCAGTGGCTATTATAACTATTGTTTAAAAACTTAAAAGTTGTCATGAGGATGGAATAGATGTGAAATACCACAAAGAAATGGATACTATTAAAAAAAGAATGAAATGGAAATTATAAATCTGTTAACAAAATATCAGAAATTAAAAGAAAATTACATAACAGAATATTGGAAGCAGAGAAAAAAGTTTAAATAAAATTAAAGACACCAATAAAAATTATCAAATCTGAAGGATACAAAGAAAACAAGTTTTAAAACAATAAAAAGCATCTCAGTGATCCATAGGACAATATCAAGTGGTCTAACACACATGTAACTAGAGTCTCAGAAGAAGAGGAGATAGAGAATGGGGCAGAAAAATATATATTTAAACAAATAAAGGTGAAAAAATATTAATTTAGAAATCCAAAATTTCAGCAGACAACAAACAGACCCAAAGAAAACTCCACCTAGAAAAAAATAATAAAATTGGTAGAAACTAATGATAAAGAAAAAAATCTTTAAATCAGCTAGCAAAAAAGGGCATATTATATACAGGAGAACAATAACACAAATAGCAGCTTACTTCTCGTCAAAAATAAATAAATAAAGGGCAGAAGACAATATAATGGCATCTTAAAGTGTTGAAAGAAAATAAAACTGTTAAAACAGACATTTTCAGATGAAAAAAGCCAAAATAATTTATCACTAACAGACTTGTACTACAAGAAATATTAAAGGAAGTTTTTCTGGCTGAAGGGAAGCAGCATCAAAAATAAATTTTACTCTATAAAAAGGAAATAAGAACACTACACATAGCAAATATTTGGATAAATATAAGAGGCTACTTTTTCTTCTCTTAAAAGACAACTGGTTGTTTTTAAAGAAAAATTGTAACATTATAACATTTATAATCTAATCTGCATAAATGTAAAATACATGACAGTACTAGAACAAAGAATAGGGTGGCATAAATGAAATTACAGTTAAGTCTTCACTTAACCTCAATGGGTTCTTGGAATCTAAGTGAAACAACATATAAGGAAACTAATTTTACCAAAGGCCAGTTGATATAAACAGGAATTATGTTCCTACAGATTATTTCTGGTAACAAAAACATCACTAAACTTCTCATTAAAGACCCCAAACACCTCTAATATTAAACACTGGAATAAGTGTGAGCTATACATACATTTAAGAACAATTAATAAAAGCAAGTCAAATATTGATGTAATCTTTGGTGAATCAGTGAGTGACAGTGGTCATACTCATGGTGGTTTGAATCTAGGAATAAATGTTTGCAAAGTTAAAATTGTAAGGAGCACCTCCTATCACCATGCATTTCAAAAACAATCACAAATGTGGCAACTTGCTGAGCACTTTTGTACCACATTGTTTATGGTTGTGCATTTGTATGGTTCTCATGTAAATTTTTATTTTATAATAATTTGTATTTTTTCCTTCATTTTCTGCCTGCTTACTCTAGTTCAGAGTCATGGGTGGCTGGAGCCTATCCCAGCAGTTCAGGGCTTAAGACAGGAACCAGACCTGGACAGGATGCCATTCTGTCACAGGACACACTCACTCACAGACACACCCATACTCACTCAGACTGGGACCATTTAGACATGTCAGTTAACCTAACGTGCACATCTTTGGGATGTGGGAGGAAACCAGTGTATCCAAAGACATCCTTTGCAGACATGAGGAGATCATGCATACTCCACACAGACAGTGGCCGTGGTGAGGAGTCTATGTTTTTCTCATCAGTGGTATAACAAAATGACATGTAATGAAACAATGTTATTTGAGGACCTGCTGTACACCATTGTAAATTATTATACTTTGAATGAAGTGGTACAATACTAACTGTAAATAGACTCTGATGAGTTATGATACATATTGTAATCTGTAAAGCAACCAGTAGCAAAATACAAAGACATATCTAAAAATAAAGGAATCTAAATGGAATACTCAAATATATTTGATTCACTCAAAAGAAGGCAGAAAAGGAAGAAAGGAGGATAGGACAAATGGAAAAGAATATCAAAATACAGACCTAAATCCAACAGTATTAATTATATTAAATGTAAATGGATTATACACTTCAATTAAAAGGCATAGGATATTAAGTTGCATTTTTTAAAAAAACAAGACCCAACTAGATGATCTCTACAAGAGCTAGGTTAACATCCAATATATCACTGGATAGATGTTTCCTAAATTGTACATAATAAAATTGGAAATATTCCTGATTTTAAGTAAATATATTTAAGTTACAGTTTTCTCTAAGAGTCCCAACTCACTGAAGGGATAAAATTTGGAATTTTATGGGACAATTTTGTTTCTCCTGCTGCCAATCAAATATTTGTTCATGTGCCTTCCTGCTCTCTCTATAACTACATGCATTAATATGTCATCTTTAAACTTAAGACATGATCCAAGACTTCAAACCATTTTTAAGCATATAGCATCATGGTTTGAAATTCAAATAGTCTTTAATGAGGATAGGAATTATTAGTTAAGTGAACACATCATTAGACTGAGAATCAGGTGTCCCACAGTGAGATTTCTGCTAAGGTAGAGAGGCACTGGGCAATGGTTAGAGGGTAAGGGCACAGGCAGTCCCTTAAACCTTGCTTTAACACCTGTCTCCTCCTCTTATTGGCTGTGGAACTTGACAGTTTCACAAGTTAGCTAACTTTTGGTTTTCTCACCTGCTCCCTCCTCTGTTTAGGAAGATGACTAAGTGCCAAACTATGTAGGTTGAATTCAAACCATCTCCCAGCTAAATAACTTTAGGCAAGTACTCACCTTCTCCATGCCTTAGCTTTCTTATTTGTAAGATGGTTGAGTAACATCAACCTTATATGATTTATGTGGATTAATTGAGTGAATATTTATAGAGTACTCAGAACAATGTCTGGTATGTAGAAAGCATTATATAAGTGTTTGTTTGCTAAATAAAATAAATAATTAATCGCTTCTTGACTTTTTGGCTAAGATCAAGTGTAATAAAATAAATACTTTCATTGATTTTTTTAACATTTAATTATGATGACTTAAATAAATCACCTACCATTATGTCTGACAAATAGTGAGTAGTCAGCCGAAGTTGCCATTACTATTACAGGAGGTGATGTGGTGGTCATTGCTAAACATTACCTTACTAGTAGACTTTCAATCATACACTGGGGAGAAGTCTGTTTGCTCATCAATAATAAGAATTCATGGCCCTTATGCATTTTTTCTTATTATAGGCCATATAATCAAATAAAACAATGATAGTAAGGGAAAATTTGTTCAGGAAGAGATTCTTTAGGGAGGTTTTCTTTTTTAAAGGGGTGGTGATATAAATTTGTAGCTGTCAGGATTGTTCAAAGCTGATGAAAATGTTACTAAAGAACAAAAGCTTTATTTTTAGAGTGGACATAATTAATAAGGAAGAAATCAAGCTTTCAGAGCCTTTAGTCTGCAGACTGACAGCAACAGTGTCCCCTGCCCTCCACCATCCCCACCAGCTTGTTAGAAATGCAGAATATTGGGCCCTCCCAGAATCAGAATTAGCAAGGTCCTCAGGTGGTTCTTATGCAAATTTAAATTTGAGAAGCATTGTTGTGAATATTTTTACTGTCCATGTTTTTTCTGGTAGTTTATTTTGAATATGCCATATTAATAATATTGACATTTTGGTCATATTAGGTCTTTTTTTAAAGTGACACATTTCTTTGAGGATGTGACTAAAATTTGGCTACATTCATGATTTTAGTATATCCCGGAGACAAATTTTTCTAATCAAAAGTCCCTTCTGGTTTTAAAATACAAATAAGCATGAAAAGAGTCACCATATAGCAAATGTCACTGGCATTTCTCAGGTTTACTACATGAGGGATCCATGTTTTTAACAAATCATCTCTGAATCACCAGAGTTCAGAGTTTTATCACTTTTCACTGTATACTCTTGCTTAACCCAAAGATGAAAAATGAAAACAGGTATCTGATTCATCCTTCTTCTGCTCTAATGAAGCCACAACTCGCTGACTTTTAAAATAGACTGTTTGAAGACCAAATATTTTGTTTGGATATATCTGAGGAGCTAAAATATTTCTATTGAAACTCTCTGTGAGAAAACATTCTAGATATGAAACATCTGTTTTTGGTCAGTCCTGTTAAAGACTAATATTTGCATAGGGCAGAGAGGCCCATGGTAATATTGTGTTGTTCTAAGTACAGTATTCCCATGATGCAATATTCCTGAAGGATTGGGTCAAAGTATTCACCGCATTAACATGGCTCAGACATTCCCAACATATCTGCGAATATGTACATCTGCAAATATATTAAATGCACTTTCCCACTTCCTCTTTTTCTTTCTTTTTGGGGATAGAGGATAGGGAGAGTGTTGGTATGGGTGGGACACAGCTATGGAAAATCCCTGAAGCTCAAAATCAGGGGTAAAGTGCCTGGAAAGAGTCAAGAGAGACAGGAATGTCAGATTTAGTATTTCTCAGCAAGAGTCATTACAACCAGTGGCTGTTTCAGATGACCCTCTGGCCCAGAGTGAAGATGATCAAGACATCTACCATTTACATTGGTATGGGTGTGGGGGCCATCCATCCCTACCTTTTGCAAGGCAAAATGTCAGAAAGTTCTAGCCTCTAGTCTAACTTTCTTTATGTAGGGTACTGGAGCTCAAGGCCTTGTGATTAAACCTTTAGGTTTACAACCTTGGCTGCACAGTTGGAATCAGTTGGGGAGCTTTAAAAGTTACTGATGCCCAGGTCTCACCCCCAGATATTCTGATTGAAGTATTCTTGAGTATGACCTGGACATTGAGATTGTGATAACCAATGTGCAGACAGGGTCCTGTGTACCACAGCCCTTGGGTCTCCCCTCTCTCTTCCTTGGAATATACCCTCCTCTGATTTATGCTCCTTGAATCATTCAATTCCTTTTCTATATCCCCCGAGTTTCCATCGCAGATCCTTTCCAAGGCTCCCCTCTCTCTTCCTCAGAATATACCCTCCTCTGATTTATGCTCCTTGAATCATTCAGTTCCTTTTCTATATCCCCCGAGTTTCCATCGCAGATCCTTTCCAAGGCTGGGTTCTTCTGCCTACAGTGTTTGAGCCCTCAGTCTCTTGGGTCTTAGAAATCATTATGGGCTGAATTGTGCCCCAAAATTCACACATATGTTGAAGTCCTAACACCCATCCAGTACTCGAAAGATGTGACTGTATTTAGAGACAAGGCTTTTAAAGAGGTAATTAAGGTAAAATAAACTCATATGGTTGGCCCCTAATCCAATATAACAGGTGTCTTTACAAGAAGAGGACATTATGAGACAGGAAGGCACAGAGAAAAAATCATGTATTAATACAGAGAGAAGATGGCCATCTACAAGCTAAGAAGAAAAGCCTCAGAAGAAAGCAATCTTGTTTATACCTTGATGTGAGACTTCTAGCTGCCAGAATTGGGAAGTAAATTTTTGTTGTTCAAATCCCCCAGTCTGTGGTACTTGATATGGCAGCCCAAGCACACTAAGACAGAAATCTTCCCAGCACACAGGGTGCATTGTGAGTCATGGTTCTCCTCTCTGCAGAGACTGAGTCTGCTGGCATATGGATTAGCCTTTAATATCTGAGAGAGTTTTTTGCATAGAGAGGAACACTCACAATGATATGAACCTTAATGCCAGTGAACTATTTAGGTATTGATATAAAATTTGATTAAATTCCTTTAAACAGCAATTGCAAACTTAACATGTCTGCTTCTTTTGAATGTTTCAACACCTTAAAATACAAAATACACAAAATGCATTTTGTAGACAAAATATACAAATATGACAAAACTTATTACAACATTTAAGCTTAAACTATTCCAAACATCAAATGTCATGTGGTGAATTTATTTCTTACTTAAAGTTGTTTTATACCTTTCTAGTATTAGAGATAAACTGACTTTGATTTCTTTCTAATGTTTCAGTAATATTAGTTGGATACCTTCTGGGTAATAATTTTTACTCAACTCCAAATTCCCTGGGGTCTGTTTGTTTGTTTGTTTTTACCATTTCTTGCTTGAAACACAAAGTTCAATTTTTTTCTCCTAAAGTGACTTAAACATAAGACAATAGTGAGTCTCTCTTTCTTATTGTTAAACTTTGTTATTAGGTTGCTCAAACTTTTTTTTTTTTTTTTTTTTTGAGACGGAGTTTCGCTCTTGTTACCCAGTCTGGAGTGCAATGGCGCGATCTCGGCTCAACCTCTGCCTCAACCTCCGCCTCCTGGGTTCAGGCAATTCTCCTGCCTCAGCCTCCCGAGTAGCTGGGATTACAGGCACGCGCCACCATGCCCAGCTAATTTTTTGTATTTTTAGTAGAGACAGGGTTTCACCATGTTGACCAGGATGGTCTCGAACTCTTGACCTCAACCTCGTGATCCACCCACCTCGGCCTCCCAAAGTGCTGGGATTACAGGCTTGAGCCACCGTGTCTGGCCGGCATATTAGGATTTTAAACAACATGTATGTTCTTATTGATATTTTATTGCCATTGCTGGAACCACCAGCGTTTCATTACCTGAGTCTATGTGCTTAGCAAACCTCTGTAGGACATTTGGGAAATTTATCACTTTGGAATACATGAATGGACGTCTTTTTAATTTTGTTATGCAGCTGACCCCTGGTGCTAATTAACAATCCAATTTTTCTATACTTTTTATTAACTCATTAGTTAGAAGCTCATACTCCTTCATAGACTCCACTTGTTTCAATTTAATCTTACTCTATTTTTATGCTTAAATCACCACATCATTAGTGCCTATCTTCTGCTTGAGCTTGAGTCATATGACAAGCAAAATATCTTCCAGTTAGTTAACCTTGAGAAATGCCATGTTCAAAGCTTCCTACCCAGTCCCTGGCTTCTTCCCATTCTTATTTAACCTAGGGGAGCAGGGAGAAGGGCAGTTTTGGCCACACACACAAATGGGGTATTTTGTGTTGAGCTGATGAATAGAGACAGGATAGAATGTCTTCTTTCTGAGGGTGACTCTGAACCTCTTTGGAGAGGCTAAGAGCAGACACAATCAAGTGGGACTTTGTGAGATTTACCCGAGCTGAGCTGCTTTGGAGGCATATGCAACAAAGAATGGCCCAGAGTTAAAAGGAAGGTTCTGCTTGTTTTATTTTTTGTTGTTGTTGTTTTGTTTTGTTTTTTGGCGATAGAGTCTTGCTTTGTCCTCCAGGCTGGAATGCAGTGGCATGATCTCAGCTCACTACAACCTCTGCCTCCCAGGTTCAAGTGATTCTCATGCCTCAGCCTCCCTAGTAGCTGGGATTATAGGTGTCTGCTACCACACCCAACTAATTTTTGTATTTTTAGTAGAGACAGGGTTTCACCATATCTCAAACTCCTGACCTCAGGTGATCCTCCTGCCTCAGCCTCCCAAAGTGCTGGGATTACAGGCATGAGCCACCTCTCCCACCCCCCCTTGTTTATTATAATAATGATGATGATGACAGCTTTTTATTGTCTATTGTACCAGAGCCTGTGGTCCTACTTTGTATATTTTATATATTATATTTTCATTTAATTTAGTCCTCAAAATAGTCTTTTGAGCTAGGTATTACTTATTCTTCTTGTATACATCAGGAAATTGCAGCTTAGTGAGATTAGGTAATATCCAGGAAGTAGTAGGGCAGGGATTTAATCCAGGAGTATCTAGCTAAATGCCAAAGGTTTTTATTTTTTACTTAAATAAGCTTTGTCATTAAAGTATATGTACTGAAAAGTACACTTATCATAAAGGTACAGCTCAAGAAATTATTATGAAGCAAATAACCTGTATAACCACTGCTTTAAGTAGATCATGAAATAGAATATTACCAGCATCCCAGTAGCCTTCCTCATGCCCCGTCTTGATCACTAGCTCCTCTTCCCCGATGCTAGCTACTACTCTTGACTTCTGGCACCAGAAGTTGTGTTTGTCTATGTTTTCCATTTATAAAAATGAAAATCATATAGTATGCAGTCTTTCATCCCTAGCTTCTTTTATTAACATTGTTTGGATGAGTCTTTCCTGATGTGTTGTGTATTAATATTTCATTTATTTTCATTACTGTATGGTATTCCATTATTTGAATATAACACAATATATTTTTTATTCTACTGTTGATAGGCATTTGTGCTATTATAAATAATGCTGTTTTTCAACCTCTTTTAAAGGTCTTTTTGTACAAAAAGTGTGAGGTGTTTTCTGCATGTATACCTGTGGATGGAATGGATAGGTCCTAGGGTACTGCCAGGTTCAGCTTTAGGAGATTTGATATATATCACATCATAGGACCTCAAGACTAGCCTGGACAATATAACATGGTGAAATTCTGTCTCTACTAAAAAAAAAAAAAAAAATTAGCCAGGCATGGTAGCGGGTGCCTGTAGTGCTAGCTACTCAGGAGGCTGAGGCACGAGAATCGCTTAAACCTAGGAGGCAGAAGTTGCAGTGAGCTGAGATCATGCCACTGCATTCCAGTCTGGGCAACAGAACAAGACTGCGTCTCAAAACAAAAACCAAACAAAAAAACCACCACCAACAAAACAAAACAAAACAGAAGACCCCGAAATACATATTTATCACATGTCAGCAAGCACATTATATCAACATGACTTACTGTTGATGCTAACTTTGACCCACTTTCAAAGTCATGCTTGCCACTCTTCTCTTGCTATTTTTCCCTTTTCATATTCTATTCCTTAGCAGCAAGTCACTAAGTCCAACCTACACTCAAGAGAAAAGGAGTTAAGCTCTACCTCTGGAAGAGGGTATATGAAAGAATTTTTAGGCTTATGTTAAATGACCACAGTATTAATAAATATTTAGAAGGGGATACTTTGAGGTTATGCAAATATCTCACTCATCCTAAAAGCTTCACTCACTAATTTTAGCATTCATCAGAGGATCTTGCTCATAGTAGCTATTATTGTGGCGTTCTAATAGTGATTTTCTGTTTCCCTTGTTCCTTCTATATTTAGTACTTGCAATTCTTTGTACGGAAGATTTGTCCCTTCTTACCCATTTATTTATTTATGTCAGTATGCAGTCATGAACATCATGAAGGTTTTTTATGATTTTTTATTTTGGGGCTCTATTCCAGTACTTCCATTACTTAATTTGTTGCTCAAATTGTTCCAACTTTGGCCATTGGTAGCACTTTCGGTTGGTTCTTGTGTGTCTTCAACATACACCATCATTTTTTCGTTCATTTGTTCTTATTGAGCACTTTCTTCTTAGTCAGCTTTGTTGAGCTATAATTTATATACCATAAAATTTATTCATGTGTATGCACATGTTCAACTTTCATACTCATCACATCAGGAGGTACATGATATCAATATAATTTTTAGTATATTTACAGAGTTGTAAAACTAACAGGCCAAGCGAATTGTAGAATACTTCACCATCCTGAAGAAACATCATCTTCATTTGCAGTCACTTCCCCATTCCCAATCTCAGCCTTAGGCATTCACTAATCTAATTTCTGTCTCTATAATAGAGTTTTTTTTTCTTGACACTTCCTTTTTGGCACTATAAGGTGCTCCAGGCATCATATTATATTTACTCTGCCTTAGATCTAGAAACAACCATTTCTTTAAGGAGTACTGGTTTTGTTTGTTGGAAAAGGTATTTAGGTTTGGGAGGCTGAAGTGGGTAGATAACCTGAGATCATGAGTTTGAAATCCTGGCATTTTTTTAACTGTATGTTTGTGAGTTTCATCCATATGTTGAAAATAGTTACCATTTTGTTTCTTCTCCCTGCTGTATAATATTCCATTGCATGAATATAACATTTATTATCTGCTCTATTTTTGATAGGCATTTGGGTGTTTCCAGTTTGGAGTTATTATAAATTGTGCTGTGAATACTCTTGCAGTCTTTTAGGGAAGACATGGAAGCATTTTATACTTGGATGTGTATCTAGGAGTGGAACTGTGAAACCTTACGATTTGTATATGTTCAGTTATAGCAGACACTGCAAACATCATCCAAAATTATTGTACTATTTTACACTCCTAATAGCAGTCAGTGTATGTGTGATTCTGGTTGGTAACATGGTATTTTCTCTCTTTCTCATTTTTATCATTCTAATAGGTATTAGTGGTATTGCATTGTGGTTAAACTTTAATTGTAAAATACGCATAACAAAACTTACCATCTTAACCATTTTTAAGTGTACAGATCAGTGGAATGAATTCCATTCACATTATTATGCTACCATTACCACCATTCACATAAAAGTCTTTTTGTCTTCTTAAACCGAAACTCTGTACCCATTAAACAATAGCTCACTTCCTCCTTCCTCCATCCTTGGTACCACCATTCTATTTACTATCTCTATGATTTCAACTAAGTATCTCATATAAGTGGAATAATATACTATTTGTCTTTTTGTGACTGACTTATTTCACTAAGCATAATGTCCTCAAAGTTTATCCATGTCTTAACATGTGTCAGAATTTTCTTCCTTTTTAAGGCTAAATAACATTCCATTGTATGTATATACCACAGCTTGTTTATCCATCTGTCATGGACACGGGTTGCTTCTACTGTTTGGCTATTGGAAATAATGCTGCTATGAACATAGGTGTGCCATATCTGAGTTCTTGCTTTCACTTCTTTTGTTTATATCCCCAGAAATGAAATTTCTGGATCATATGGCAAATTTTTTTTAATTTTTGAGGAACCACCTTACTATTTTCGATTTTACATCCTACCAAGAGTGCACAAGGATTCCAATTTCTCCACATCCTCACCAACACTTATTATTTTCTTTTTTTTACTAATAGCCATCCTAATGGGTATAAGATGGTACAAAAGATAATTTGCTTTTTTCCTGGTGACTAATGCAGTTGAACATCTTCTCCTGTCGTTATTGATCTGTAGTCTCTTTCATAGATTTCCCATTCAAGCCTTTGCCCACTTTTCGTACAGGTTGTCACTCTGTTTCCATTGTCCTGTAGTTTATATACACATTTTGAGTGATTTGTATTAGTTTGTACTCACATTGCTATAAAAAACTACCTGAGACTCAGTAGTTCATAAAGAAAAGAGGTTTGATTGACTCACAGTTCCACAGGCTATACAGGTGGTGTGGCTGGGGAGGCCTCAGGAAATAAACAATTAAGGCAGAAGGTGGAGAAGCAGGCATAGTCTTCACATGGCAGAGCAGAAGAGAGTGAGTGAGTGAAGAGGGAAGTGACCTACACTTTCAAACAACCAGATCTTGTGAGAACTCTATCACAAGAACAGCAAGTGATTCAGTCACCTCCCACAAGGGCCCCTTCCATGACATGTGGGGATTACAATTCGACATGAGATTTGGGTGGGGACACAGAGCCAAACCATATCAAGTACTTTGTCAGATGTATGTGTTGCAAATATCTTGTCTCATTCTGTGGGCTGCTTTTTCTAGAGGGATGTGGAATCAGTAGCTTATGCTGTCTTTATAATTTTAAAAATCAAGATTCAGTTCTACCCACTCTTAAGGTCTAACAGTACTTGGGTCTTTTCTATGAAACATTATTTTATTTCTTATAACTCCAGCCTCCATTAATTTTCACCGTCTCTGCCCTTCTAGAGTGTCTACCATCTGATTTTGTGATCTAATGGTAATGCAATTAGTTCGTATTCTTGTTTGCCTCTTACATATTCTACAGCCAGACCACATTGCTTAAGTGCTTTGCATGCATTGCTTTCCTGCCTGATTTTAAATCAGAGGGCAAGGACCTTTTTAATAAATAATATCCTTAGTACATACCAACAAGTACAGCTGTAGCAAGAGCTCAATACTTGTTATATGATTTGAAAAATGTTAATATTACAAGGAATATCTACTATCCACTAAAAGAATCAATAGCAAATAAATTGTTCAAATTAAATATTTTGTTAAAGAGGTCTTTAAAGCAGAGCCACATAAGTCATCAAGTCTAATCTCTACAATATAAAGGAATTGAACGTGTTTCACTTGAACCTCCCTGGATTCTATTTGGAATTCCAGTTATTAACAGTCTTGAATATCACCTTCATTATCTACTTCATCTTGTTACTCACTCACTTCTAAAAACACTTACTTTTGACCTCAAGGTGGTAAAGTTAGCCTACTCTCATGTTTGTTTATGCTTTCGTTCTCTGCTTGTCTCTTTGGTCAATGTACCTCTATTCATATTATGAGTCTGGATCAGCCTGAAATTGTAAAGTGGGATAAAGCATCAACATGGTCTTTGATAGTCTTAGTATGTGCATAATTAGCCACTTAATGTAAGTTTCTTAGTAAGAATGGGGGTGCTTAAGATGGTGGTGGTGTTTACATTATCAAATGATTTAGACATCTATATATTTGAGATTCACTTTTAAAATGCTTATAAATGCAATGCAGCCATTGTTCAATTTACATTTTTTTAAGTTCTCTATCTAGATGTTTGTGAACCCAGAAAGAATTGTCCCCAGAAATGATAGCTGAGTTTCATTGGATAAAAACAAAAGATTTTAAAAGCCTAATTTAATAGTTTTTTTGGGAGGAAAACAGCTACTTAATTAAATTTTATTACTTGTCTTCTGGGACTGAGATGAAGAAAAATTAGACATGCAATCTCTTTGGGGGGGTGTTTTGATGGATTGCCTGCATTTCTCTCACATGTCAGATAACAAGGTGGCCAGTGTTTTTATAGGCTTTGTGCCTTTACCCTTGGAATTCTACAAAAAACAAAACAACAACAACAAAACCATCTCTCAAGTTCACGTGTAACTTTCTTGGAATGAAATGCTCAACATGTGTTTCCAGAATTCTCTTTTCTGCATCAAATCAAAAAAAATGAGTCAAAACTCATAAGGAATTTTCTACCAGCTAGTGTGACATTTAGGGAAGTACAAGAAATCCCTGAAGCCTCTAGGGCACTATTTATTATTGCAAAAAAACAGTAGAGCCATTTTCTATGATATGGCTAATTCAGTCATTATTACAATAGGGATGCAATAATTGTAAAGCATTTCCTCAAGAGCTTAACTCATTATGGAAAAGCAAAACTGGATAAACCTGAATGCTTAGAGACTTGAGGTGGGACAGCAAAATGGATACTCTGGACAAAGCAGGGTCTGGTTGCACTTAGCAGAGGCTGATTACAGTAATTTAACCAAGTAAGGAGTTTATCCAATATAACAAGAGGCTGCGGTAGGAAATATATGGATACGGAAGGCACTTGAGGAAACATGCCCCTTACCCCTCCTGCTCCACAATGCTCAGCACTTACAAATGACTGCTCCACTTTGACATGAATCACAATCTGGACAAGAGAAAAGACAGGTTAAAAGTAGAAAGCTTATGCCAGCTGAGCAGATCTTTACAGAAAGATGTAGATATCAAGGAAAAAAATAGCTTTCCATGAAGTAACTTTTGATGTAGTTTATTGGCCAGTGGACTAGACCACCCTAGTTGGAAGGGCATTT
Organism: Callithrix jacchus; assembly: GCF_049354715.1. Classification (NCBI taxonomy): domain Eukaryota; kingdom Metazoa; phylum Chordata; class Mammalia; order Primates; family Cebidae; genus Callithrix; species Callithrix jacchus. The sequence goes on from NC_133518.1 coordinate 35,257,697, forward strand.
ATGGAGGTATATTAAATTATTTACTATTGTCTGAATCAAATTCATGATTCTGTTATAAGGAAGAAGAGTACATACTGGATAGACAAACCAGCAGTGTCTATCACATTTGACTAACTGAATTAAGTGCCACACTTCATATTTTAAATCTTGTCATTAGACATTTAAAAGAATGTATTTTATCCATTTCCACACAGTTCAAAGCTCACCACATAGGTCATAATGAAGTTTTCTTTTGGTTATTGTTTCTCAACGTACGTGATATTTCAATAAGAAATGATAACTTCTGATACAGCCACTTGATGGACAACTGCACAGTCATTAACAATGAAAAATGTGTAGCAGAAGATTTGCACAGGCACTTCACAAAAGTATCTAAATGACTAATGACAACATAAATATGTTCACCTTTGTCATTGGAAATACACAAATTAAATCCATAATTAAATACAATAATACACCTAACAAAATATTTAAAAGGAAAAAGACACAAAATATAAAGTGTTGGTGCAGATGTGGAGCAACTGAAATCCTCATACAGAAATTATTAGAAAAATCTTCAAAACTTCCTTTTCCTGCCAAATAAAGAAGCAAATCTTGAGCAGAAAGCGGTGCTGAAGTCTGTATGTAAGCAGGAAAAACAGGTCTAGTCTGAGTGCAAATGCCAATGGCAGCTCTGTGAGGAGCCGAACCAGATGCTCCTGCATTTGGGGGCGCCACAGAGAGGATGAAAGTGCCCCCAGGTTGCTAGTACCTTGGACATATAGTAGAAGCAGATACAACCGTTTCTGAAGAAAAATGTCCTCAATTTAGGCCATTAGATTTCCCACATATTAAGAGCAAGGAAATATCATTCACAATCTTTAAGATAACCAAGTATACAAGGAGACAAGCCCTTATGGGTGAGATAGATTAGGAAAAACACACGACTTGTTTAGATACTGGAATTGTCAGATACAAATACAGAGTACAGAATAAGTAGGTAAGAAACATTTAAAGAATGAAGTGTGAAACCACAAAGATGGAGAAAGAATCCAAGAGTATCAGGAATAGCTGGGAAGATAGGCATAACAATAAAATGGAACTTCTAAAATGAAAAATAGACTTTCAGAAATTAAAAAACCTCAATGTATGGGTTTAACAACAGATGAAACATAGTTGAACAGTGATCTGGAGTAAACAGCTGAGGAAATTACCCAGAACAGAGCACAGAGAGGAGTAAGAAGATAAAAAAGATGAAAGAAGAGATACGCAGAACAGAAGAGGAAAGAGAAACATACGTATTCTGACTTCTAAGACAGCAGAGAGAACTGAGTAAAAGGAATAATTGAATACATAGTGATTGATAATTTTACAGAAGTAATGCAGATACAAATCTATTTTTCTAAGAAAAAGTAACCCAAATGTAAACACATCATAGTGAACCTGTAGAAAAGCAAACACAAAAAGGTTCCAAAGTAGCCAGAGGAAAAGAGACAAATCATCCATAATGGCACAACAGCAATGCCAAAAACCAGAATGAAATGGAATAACATCTTCAAAGTGTCTATTTTGCATTGTAGATCCATCCCATTGTTGGAAGATGAAAGTGATATAAGACATTTTCAGAGAAACAAAAGTTTATCACCAAGAGACCTCTATTAAAGGAACTTCTAAGAGATGTACTTTAGAAAGAAAAATGATCATAGAATGATGATCTGAGATATGAAAAGGAATAGTAAAATACAAACATGTAAGTACATATATCTACACACATACACAAACATCTGTGTAAAATAGTGTGAACAGAGATGTCCAGATTTAAAACATTCTGAGGTCCTTGGATTGTCTCGGGGGAGGTTTTAAGATACTGAACTTAAAACTTTATTGTATTAAACATGCAAGGCAAAAATTTAAGGGTAATACTAAAAGAACAGAAATTGATAGTATAAATTTGAAAAAAAAATATGGAAAAATAAAACACCCCACATTTTTTAAAGGCAAGGATGAAAAAAGAAGCATAGAAAAAAATAAGACTAATAAAATTAGTTCAAACAAGTCAAAATATATGTCAGTAATTACAATGAATGTAAATGGAATAAACTTGCCAATTAAAGGTTATATTGCCATATTGGAAAAAAAATCCAGCTATGTGAAGCTTATGAGACATAAAGAAAATGTAAGGACAGACAAAGGTGAAAGAAGGGTTGGGGAGCTGGGACGTTACCTTAATATTTGACAAAATAAATTTTAAGACAAAAAGCAGTATTGGTGAGAGAGAGGGCAACTACTAAATGGTAAGAATAAATTCATCGGAAAGGAAAAAATATAACAATTTAAACTTCCATTTTCCTAATAGCCTCAAAATAAAATAGGAAAAATTCATAGAATTTCAGGAATGGAGAATTCTCCAAATGGAGAATTATAGGTACTCCTTTTGCTTTACTGTAAAAATCATAAATAAAACAGTGAATACATTCAAAAGATAACATTGTATTAGCTTGTGGGATTAAGGATGATTTTTCTCCATTTTCTAAGTTTACTGCTGTGATAATGTACCTTTTTCAAAAATGAAGTATGCAAGTGAAATTTTTAGATAGCTGAGGGCTAACTGTGGTTTTACTAAATTTGGGGGTATTTACGGTCTATAGTTTCAGATCCTGCCCCTGATGTTTATCAGGTTGTATACATTTTCTTTTTCTTTTTTTTACATGAATAATAGAAGCACTGTGGTTTGTAGGTTGTATACATTTTAAAGATAATTTCTTGTTTGTGTTTTGCTAAAATTTCAAATGGTTTTTACATGGACTCAAGTGGTTCAGACACCACTTGACTTACACATTAAAGAATGTGGCTTACTACAGTTTCTGCTGTACTAAAATAAAAGCATTCTGGAAAGAATGCATAATAATGCATTCCAAACTTAAATATGCTATTGATTGTTAATGGCATTAGTCTGGATATTTGTATCAACAACACAGCTACAACTTTTTAGACTTCTGCCCAGATATTACAATGATTACCCTAGGGATTAGTTACCGTCAAAAAAGTAGATAAATATACAAATTGGTAATTCTTTTTCTCACACTGATACTCCTTTGGACTTAAGTAAACCAATGTTGTTATTACTAAAGCTCAGTATTCTACCTCTATCTATACTTTCTGAAATGTGTGATAAGCAACAGTTAGATGAAATAGAAAATCACTGTACACAAATGGAATATAAAGCAGGAAGCTGGTTCTAAAGAAAACAATCACAGATTACTTTATCATAGTATCGAAAAGCAAGACAGCAAATGGACTCTTTTTGAATATATGACCTAAAAATTGAAACTGTAAAATTTAATCTATTCTACAGAATATATTTGTTCATAGTTGTTTAAATTTTACTGTTTGAAATTCTGGAAGAATAACATGTTGGAAAAGTAAACAGTAATTTAAAATGTATTATTTAGAAAAATATAGAAAAATGACAGGAATTCTAAATTTTCGTGAATATTTTACCCAATAAATGTGTTTTAGAATCTTGTGAATTCGAAAATACTGTTGGTCAAACCCTTTCACTGTTTAAAGCCAACAATAAAAGAACAGGAAAAGAATGTAGTTATTTCCGGCTCTGTGCTATAACAATTAATGATGTCTAGAAATTATATCTTAAAACCTTAAGAGTAAATTAATAAAAATTCAACATACTTCATTATCATCACTTTATTTTTTCTATCACTACCTTGTTTACTGTTTCAATTTGTTGAATTATACTTACAGTGAAGAACACAAGCATAAATGTACAGCTTGATGAATTCTCACATAGCATATCTGTGTTACAAATAATCTATTAACTTTTGAGATAATACAATGCCATGATCAAAGGACTAAAATGATCAACACCCACCACAAAAGGCCGAGTCAAAAACAAGAACAATTAAGTGTAATTAAATCAGGTGGGACACACATGTACAAAAAAGAAACAATTTTGGGCTCACATTTTATACCACACAGGTATTCTGTATCTTTAGAACATGAGAAAACACACAGTCTCTGTCTGATCGGTCTCTGACTTGGGGTTCTTTTACTGTACTGTTTTTTTCTTTCTCCAGTAGCTGAACATTGCAACGGAGTCAGCAGAAAAAACATAAAATTTCAGAACCAATTAAAGACTTTTTAAAGCAACGTTCTTGTCTTTTCTAGAGATACATTCCTTAATCCTCTTACAAATCGCGACCTTACACGATAACTTTAAACAGTGAACATCTACCTATGGACGTTTTGGTGCTTTCTTTCCCTTAAGTGGCAGATGGTTTCTTTTAACCTAAAATTGAAGTCCTTGGGGAACTCCTAATTCCACGTCTAGTCCTAGTGTCCACAGGCTACCAAAGATGATACGAATAGCTTCTCAGCTACTTTACCCACCTTTTACCTTTGTTAATACAAATATTTCCCAGATCTGGGTCCCGAAATTATTTTACCCTGCAGAGCAGAAATGTTATGATGTTCATTCAGTGAACTCTTCCCTAGTTTTTCCCTTTGCATTTTCTGCGTGTACTTCAAGCCACCAGTAACTTTCCCAGTTACCATGAAACAGTTAACACAGGTTGCTATTTGTTTTGTTCGGAATTTACGAGCCATTTAACCACACACGTGATTAGCAACTTTAAGGGGGCTCTTCCAGGCAAACAATCCGCAGAATGCGAGGCCCCTGGTACCCAAATGAGGCAACAATGAAAGATCCGCGAAGCTCAGCAAGGTTCCTGAGCGCCACGGACGCCAGCTCTGATTTCAGATTTCCGGAGTGCGCCTGCGGGGCTGCGTTTATGGCCGAGGCGCAAAACGGGTCCAGGAAAGAGGGTGCCCTTAGGGACTTGGAGATTACCGTGGGCGACCCTGCCACCAGCCGCCCCCACCACAAAGAAGAGGAAACGCTCCGCATCCCGTCACCAGGGCAACTCTGCAATCCGACACCTCAAGATTCCGTATCTTGGGCAGCGCATACAAGAGAAAAGCGCTTCGCAGCCCTGCTGCGGGGCTTCAAGTCGTCTCTGCCACCGCTGTTCCTGGGGTGCTGAGAGCGACGCGGGAGCCACCTACTCCGCGAACCGAGGTCCGGGGCTCAGCCATCCCCTGCAACGCCACGGCGCCCGGCGCTTCCCGCACGTGGCGGCCGTGATTGTCCCGGGGCGGTATCCCTCCGCGCCCCCGCCTCAGTCTCTCCCCGCCCTTCCCGGGACCCTCCGTGCCCGGGCGCCGCGGAAGGATCACACGCACGCGCGCGCACGCCTTGCCGTGTCCGCGGAGAACGGAGGGCGCTGCGGTTAGGAACAGCAGCCGCCGCCGCCGCCGCCGCCGCGGGCACAGCAGCTCCACAGCCTCCCGCTGCTGGGTGGTCAGCCCCGCGGCTGCGGGCGGCCGGGCGGCCGGGCGCGCTCTGAGGCTCGCCCCTCACCGCTGTACCCGCGTCCTCCCTCCTCAGCTCTTCGGGGAGGGGGGCGGTCGGTGCCTGCGCAGAGCCGCCTCCTCCCCGCCCCCGCCCCGCCTCCCCCCTGTGCTGCCGCCGCCGCCCGCTACCGCCGCCGCCGCCGCTGCGCCTGCTGCTCCTCGCCGTCCCCGCTGCAGTGCGAAGGGCTCGAAGATGGCCGGTTGGCAGAGCTACGTGGATAACCTGATGTGCGATGGCTGCTGCCAGGAGGCCGCCATTGTCGGCTACTGCGACGCCAAATACGTCTGGGCAGCCACGGCCGGGGGCGTCTTTCAGAGCATTACGGTGAGGACCAGTGGCGGCCGGGACCCTGGTCCCTGCACCGGAGCGGGGTTGGCCGGCCTCGGGTGCGCCGCAACATGGAGGGTCGAGCCCGCAGGTGTGCGAGGCAGCAGGCGCTGAGGATGCGGTTGCCGGGCGGGCTGGGAGGCCGAAGCCCGGGGACGCCCCCTCGCCTGGGGCTGCGCTGACAGGCGGGGGGCGGCGGCCGGACTCCTCGCCGGCCCGGGTCGGGCGCCCCAGGCATTCTCAGCGTCAGTCCAGGTGCCCGGGTTGGGGGAGGGGGCACGCACCGGCCAGGGCTAGGGTAGGGGTTCCTTTTTTCCGCCTAGTGTGGTTCTCCTAAGGTTCTGTTGAAGCCTTGAGGTTTACTATGCACGTCCAGAGGTGGAAGCGAGGGTCGGGGATCCAAGCTGAGGAGCGCGGGCCCCGGGTGGAGGTACCCAGGCTCTCTGGCCGCCTCTTGCTCCGCGGACAGCGCGCCGCCCGCGCCTCTGGCTGTTGGAGGCGGCGGCCCCGGTCCGGCCCCCGGGATTCTCGAAGCGACTTTGCGTAGGTTTGCGGGTGTCCAGGCCTCTGGGGCTTGCGAGAGATGTACGCCTACCGCGTAGGTGGATTCGTGAATCTCGACTTCAGCTCTAGCTCTATAGGTTTTTTTTTTTTTTTTTAATTCTCCAAGATGGCGAACTGCCATTGATTTCTCTCCTTCTCATATGGAGATTCATCGATATACGGTTATCCCCAGTTACGCAACATAGCTCAAAAGAGGGGTGCTTTTCGGGGGCTTTCAATAATTGCGAAGACCAGAAGGACACTTCACTTCTCCAAGTCCCTCCCTCTTTAGTGGTGGTAGTAAAGGAACTAATGCAGATTTATGCTTCACATTGCCTGATTTTCTTGAGACTTGATGGTTTTGACTTGGTTGCAATATGTTTGGGGAATATTTGACACTAAGCCTCCAGCTTATTGTTTTGCCTATTTCTGCCCAAGGCTGTTTCTAAAATTGTGATAATTGTATTAAATATGAGACCATTTCCTTAATTGCTTAGCACCAAGCTTTTCCCTTAAACCCCAACAGTCAGGTCCCCTATTACGGGTGCTAGTTATTCTTTTACCACTTAACATGGTTTAAAGTCTAACTTTAGAACTCAGTACTTGATAATAGTACTTTAAGGTTTCGAATACCCGCAGTGGACTACAATTCTTGTAGGGAATTGGCATCTGGTCATCAACTTTTTTCCTGCGGTTCTCTTGTCTTTGTGTGTGAGTTCCCGCTGTCTGACTAGGAAGATTGCTGGAGTGTGCTTGGAAATGGCTGGGGCCTGCTATGACTCTGCAGTTCTGATGGGGGCGACGCCTTCCTTCTTATTCATGGAATGTTAGAATGCACGTTTTCTCCTTTCCGGTTCTGGTGCCTACCTCAGTTTCTTTCCCAATCTCCCTCCATTTTCTCTGTTTCTGTAGCTTATTGCTGTAGGTGGAATCCACTTTGCATTTCCCCAGAAAGAAAATGATTACTGAGATGGGAGGGGAAGGGAAGTTGGAAAGAAACGGGAGTTGTGGCTAGAAAAACAGGAGGGAAATATGAATTGGAAAAGCACTGATGTCTAGGGATTGACGTCCATAATATCATCAAGGATATTTCTAGCTATTCCAAGCAGAGAAGTGAACAATCAAAGAACAGGCTTTATTTCGGTAGACTTTGAGGCAACTTTAAATTTGATGAAACATGATTGACTGTAATGTGACTGAATATGATAGACCATCTGTGTTCAGAGTTGATGGCTGAATTTTTACGGTTACGTGAACACTTTCAGTTGACTTAATACAGTTTATAAATAACTCCTAAGTTTGCACTTTGTCTAGTGTCAACTATTTAGAGTTTCTTTGTATAGACTGGTCTTGGTTAGGAGCTGACACCGATAACTGAAGTCAAATCAAATGATGTAAAACATGTAATCATATCAGATTAAGTAATTCTTTAGAAAAGACTGAATCTTGGTTTTACATGAATGTGGCTGTCTCGCGGTGGTATAAGCTTAGCACACAGCCTTTCCTTTATATCAAGCCCTGAAAGGAATTAACTACAACTTCCATTTCTTTTTTCTTTTTGGTGGGGGACAGCCAATAGAAATAGATATGATTGTAGGAAAAGACCGGGAAGGTTTCTTTACCAACGGTTTGACTCTTGGCGCGAAGAAATGCTCAGTGATCAGGGATAGTCTATACGTCGATGGTGACTGCACAATGGACATCCGGACAAAGAGTCAAGGTGGGGAGCCAACATACAATGTTGCTGTCGGCAGAGCTGGTAGAGGTAAGTAAGGTATTCTTTTGGTTAAAAGTTGCATGCCACATTACAACTTACTAAGCAGTTTCTTTTAACATTTTGATTAAAAGTTAGTCCATAATGGCTATTAAGGTGGTTTTTGTGAACTGCTCAGCACTGTGAAGCACTCTAAGCATTTTACAACCTGACCTCTTAGATCCTGATTTTGTTCTAAGAATATTCATATCAACTCACTTTCACCTTTATTAAACTTAAAAGTCTCTTAAACTGCTTGAAATGTCAAATGATAATCCTGTGGTGTTTCAGATTGTTAAATTGTTGGAATCACTTGGTTATTTTAGTCCGTTTCAGTGCCTGTTTGACTTTTGGATCTCTCTCCTTTTTTTTCTTGTTTGTATTCTAACCATTTCACTACTCAGCATAAAGAAGGAACAATTAACATCAGTTCTCAGTTAGGAACTTTGCTGGGGAAGAGATAAATAATTAGATGAGAATTTTGGAGTAAGTTGTCCACTGAAATATTTTCAAAGATTGTGTGTCTGGGACTTAGATTTGAAAAGTAGGAAATTACATTTAGTTTGTATACTTGGTCCAAAAATTCAGGTGTCTCCAGATTGTTGTCAACATTATAGAAACTCTTAATTGCACTAAAGAAGTCTCCCTACTTTTTCAAAATAAACTTCTGAAATTGAGGTTATGACATCTAATTGATTTACAAATACATTTAAATATGTTAATGCATATGAATATGTTGTAAATAGAGAGTGCTTCTGTAGCCTCCCATAGCTGACTTGGCACATCTAATTTTAATAACAGCTCTATCATATGAGAGGACTTAAAGCTGCTCTGAGTTGTAATTTAATGCTCTGGTTCTACCAGCTCCCTGTGATTATCCTAAAAGTTACTCTTATTCTGGTGTGAGTTGATGTTTATAAATATTTATCTATAAGAAAATTAGATGACTTTGAAATAGTGACAAATCTCTTTAAACCTTAGCTGCACTCAAAGATAAATATGCTAAAAAGCGTCCAACGCAAGAAACCAGAATATTTTATACCATACAGCACTACTGACATCTAGTGGTAGTGAATATAAAATTTGACATATACATATATTTTGGATTATAGACCTTTGAATTGCATCATAGAAGAGCAATTAGAAATCGTAAACCTATTTTTTTAGAACGCAATTAAAAAAAAGGCTAGTATGGTAAAGTTATCAGTAAGCACACACCTTAAATACATTTAATTTGGCCTTTTCTGAATGATACTGAATATGCTACTTAAAATTAGATCTTCATTTTCCTTTGGAAATAACAGACACATTTAGCCTCACTGGTAAAACTTAATAGTTTATACTTATCAAGCATGTTAAAATTTGGGGAGTTTGTAAGTAAATAACTCACCAAGTTTCCTAAGTTTATATTTTTGGGGCAAGTAATGACATGTACTTGTCATATCAGCCAGAATATTTTTGCCCTAAAATAGAAGACAAATGATCACTTTTTTTTTTCTCTCTAGTTAGTGTAAAGATAGTTGTATAGAACTTTTGCTTGCATTGATGGTGGCTTCCAAGATGCAGTCACATTTATTATTTTCTGTTTAGTATATTACTTGTTTGAGGGTTCTTTTTGGAGACCTAATTGACTTCAGTGATTTGCAGTTCATGGAAAACTAACTTAATGTTAACTTATTAATCGGGGTTCTGTCTGCTAAAACTTATGTGACTTTCTTGATTAACACTTCTTTTGAAACACTTTTCTTCTTTCTCTTTCAGTCTTGGTCTTTGTAATGGGAAAAGAAGGGGTCCATGGAGGCGGATTGAATAAGAAGGCATACTCAATGGCAAAATACTTGAGAGACTCTGGGTTCTAGCTGCTAGGCAGACTGTTAAGTATTAGGGGGAAATTGCTCTTAAACTTTCCTAGCTGTAAGCTTAAGTCTTAATTCTGGAAATTTTATTAGCAATGCAGGGTGATGGGGTATGAACCTGTGTCTCCTTTGTATCCCTCTGTTGGTGGGGAAAGGTGTCTTTCTTTCTGCCCTCCCCTCCTTAAATAATTCTGTTCACTTTTGTTTTGTTTCCTTGTGTACTCCAGCATTGGTTATAGTCATGGGAAAGGAAGGTGTCCACGGAGGCACACTTAACAAGAAAGCATATGAACTCGCTTTATACCTGAGGAGGTCTGATGTGTAAGCAGCCTCTCCCCATCTACCTAGCAACTGTCTTCATCAACAACCCCAATTATGGTCACAGTGCTACCAAACTATAGACGGTAGCTAATTTTTCTTTATCTATTTTCTAATGTCATGATTCCTGTTTGCCCAATGGATCATTTGTATGTTAACCACTGTATGTAACCAACCTTTATCTGGCAACATAATTGCAGCACAATAATGATTTGCATGATACCTTGAAATTGGGGGGAGGGGGCATGCCAAGTTGGGCATCACTTTGTCTTAGCAATTAATGGGATATTGATTACTAAAATAAGTTAATATTAAGCAAGGTGCCGGTTGTACAATCTCTGATCAATGTCTTTTCAGCACTTTGAGCATTTACTTGGCTCATTTAGTCTTCCTTTTGTAGCGCATGGTTGGGAGGAAAAAGTGCATGCATCTTTCCTTCACTCTTCTCTTTTTCCCACCCCTCCCCCCGCCCTTTGCCCACAGGCATTTGGTTTGCTTTCATCTTTTTTTTACACACTGCCTGTTTTTTTTTTTTAACCAATTAATATCTCTTTTGTTGATGAGCTATTGAGAGCTGCAGTAGTTGCTTTTAGTATTGTTGCACTTGAGACAAACCTTTATTCAGTGTCTACAGGACATATGAAGAGTGCAATGGCAAAACGAGCAAAAAGCACTTCCTCCCATGACCTTACAGTAACCATACTGATTGAATCCCCAGGGACATTCCATCATTGCAATAGCTCAGACTTTTGTTCCTGTCTTTTTCTTTGCACACCAGCTCTACTCTTTAGTAAAAGTGTAAAAGGCTGCCATTATGGACATTAGGTATCCCAACATAACCATCTGGAGTGTGTCCAGTTTCTTCTTCATAGGACCAATTTTTATTTGCAGCTTGAGTTTTTATATGAAGTTGCATTATTGTGGACTTGGCTGTCTTGTGATGAATTTTTTTCATATGTATTCTGTGCCATACTATTGTTAAAATGAACTGTTGCTATTGTGAGATGGATTTTAACTGACCTATTAAGGGTTTCTTTTGAATGGCACTACTTTAGGGACATTCTAGTATTTGCTTCTATTGTTTGGGCCTTGTGGATAATGTACAGATTTAAAAACAAATCTTGTTGCTGATTTGTCCATTTCTTTCCCTGCACTTTGTTACATCTGGGATACAGTCTAACTCATCTGATTTAATATGCATTTAAAAAAATGCCATAACTATTAAACACCTTGTTTACAGACAGATGAAATAAATTTATTCCAACCAAATATTCTAGACTCCTGTTGTTTATATACATTTTTGGCTTATGTTAAAAGTTGATTTTTGACACAGTGGGAATACACAGAATAGGCCAAAGTCTGCTGCAGGCATAAAACTTTTAATAGCATTCAGCTGATGGCTTACTTCATTTCAAGTAATATTACAGATAAAATAAGTGCCTCAGAATTTCTTTTTGATGTTACATGTAACTTTTAGTTATTTTAGGCTCATCTTCAGACATATATGAGAAACTTGACTTATCTGCTAGAAAGTAAGTATTTTCCTCTTCTTGCTGGTTTCTAGATGTGAAATCTAATAAACAGTAAAGGGAATACCAAGAAGGGTTTCTGCACTGTTTTGGATTTTTCTGTGTTGAAATGTCATATGACTTTAGATTTGGAGGCTGTGTTGGCAGCCTGAAGTCAGCCAGCTGGGGCCCTCCCACATAAGAGCAGAAGACATTCCTTAGGCACGATATAAGATAATTGGGGTGCTTTTGCATTTTTTGGCTTTGTAGTGACATGTTGACCATGGCTATGTTATAGGTTTAATCTCAAAGCCCATAAAATCCCTGATATGTATTGAAGTTTAATAAATATGTACATTTATGGCTATTTAGATAAATCATTATTAACCAGCAACTGCCAAACAGATGCTTATAAGAGCCAGGGGTGCTCAAAAGTTAATGGGTCTCAATAAACTGTGGAGCTGGTTATAATGCAGATTAAGGACTTTGGGTTTCTACCCTGGAGATGGAGATTCCATAAGCTCAGGAAATCCCTTTTCAGAAACAATCACTGACTGGGTTATTCTGATTCATTTTTAGTGGTGTATATACTGCCTTTTGAGAAACAATGGGTAAGGAATAGGAATTAATCTCTGTCTTATATAAAATGAAAATTTTTTTCTTTGACTAGTTGGGCATTGGTTGTGAATATGGTTGTACATATAGGGATGTAAAAGTATGGAAGATAAAGGATTTGGGGCTTTTTTGGTAGTCGGACATAACCTAGAAATTGTAAAACTGTAATAAAAACCTGGTATCAGTTTCTTGACCTGTTAGGCCAAAAGATTGGGTAAATGAAAATTTGGTGGTTGAGTTGTGATGATTTGAGATTTTACAGTAATACACATTCTCACTTGTAAAGAACTGTTAGGAAAACTAATTATAGAAACCAGTGACCAAAATTCTGAAACTCTTAAATGAATTGATCTGTAAGTAGGTGAGAGGGCAGTGTGTGTTCAGAGAGGAGGCAGTGCAGTGGAAGGTGGTAAAGGGTGACTGTATCATTTAAATAGTATATAATGAAACTTCTCATTGGCCCTCTACCCGCAATTTCATTGGAAAAATATGGAAATACATACATGTGTGCTTTGCTTTGTACTTAGTTCTAGGAATTTAGCATATGGAAATGAAACTACACAAATTTGTATACCAGAATGTCCATCACACAGCATTACTTTATCAGACTTGGAAAACATCTACAAGGTTTAGCTTTTTCAGGGGTATGGTTTGAATAAATGATTTTATGTCCATAGGACAAAATAGTCATTGGAGAGTGACATGAGAATGCTTACCAATGAATGTTAATATGATATAAACGTCAGATGATACTTCACATACATACAGTATTAATATGCATGTATTTTACATATGTACTTTGAAGGCAATCTATCTCTGGAGTGAACGTTTCCATGAGACTGTATTTTGACTTCTGTTTTAATGTTACTTTTTAATCGAGAAAATTTTAAATTTGTTTTTTAAATAGAAATTGGATTTTAATTGTACATACTGTCCTATTCTAAAAGCTGTACCATGAAATTACAGAACATTTCAGATGAACATTAAGAGAACTAGCAACAGTCCTAACCAGTGCTGCTAAATGAGACACTTCATAAATTTTCTTTTATATATATATATATTTTATTGCACTTTAGGTTCTGGGGTACATGTGCAGAACATGCAGGACTGTTGCATAGGTACACACATGGCAATGTGGTTTGCTGCCTCCATCCCCCCCATCGCCTATATCTGGCATTTCTCCCCATATTATCCCTCCCCAACCTCCCCTTTTCCCCCCCAACAGACCCCAGTGTGTGATGCTTCCCTCCCTGTGTCCATGTGTTCTCACTGTTCACCCGCCTATGTGTGAGAACATGCAGTATTTGATTTTCGGTTCTTGTGTCAGTTTGCTGAGAATGATGGTTTCCAGATTCATCCATTTCCCTACAAAGGACACGAACTCATCGTTTCTTATGGCTGCATAGTATTCCATGTGCCACATTTTCCTTGTCCAGTCTATCATCAGTGGGCATTTGGTTTGGTTCCAGGTCTTTGCTATTGTAAACAGTGCCTCAGTGAACATACGTGTGCATGTGTCTTTATAACAGAATGATTTATAATCCTTTGGGTATATGCCCAGTAATGGGATTGCTGGGTCAAATGGAATTTCTATTTCTAGGTCCTTGAGGAATCACCACACTGACTTTCACAATGGTTGAACTAATTTACACTCCCACCAACAGTGTAAAAGTGTTCCTATTTCTCCACATCCTCTCCAGCATCTGTTGTCTCCAGATTTTTTAATGGTCACCATTCTAACTGGCGTGAGATGGTACCTCAATGTGATTTTGATTTTCATTTCTCTAATGACCAATGATGAGCATTTTTTCATGTTTGTTGGCTGCATAAATGTCTTTTGAAAAGTGTTCATGTCTTTTGCCTACTTTTGAATGGGTTTGTTTTTTCTTGTAAATCTGCTAAGTTCTTTGTAGATCCTGGATATTAGCCCTTTGTCAGATGGGTAGATTGCAAAAATTTTTTCCCATTCTGTTGGTTGCCAGTTCACTCTAATGATTGTTTCTTTTGCTGTACAGAAGCTCTGGAGTTTAATTAGATCCCATTTGTCTATTTTGGCTTCTGTTGCCAATGCTTTTGGGAACAACTAAAAGTAATAATTCAGAATTTCAAACAAATTTTTTTTTCCATAAAAACTAACATAAAGGAACCAGGTCCTTGTTGTAAACTTTGGAGTAGAGACTGAGGGAATATAACATCTAATACGTAGTTACCCATTACTGTGACTTTTTTTCCCCGTTTCCTATTTTAAAATATTGTTTTAGGTTTGATGTTTTTATTATTTGACAGTTATTTTGAAGGCTGTTACTTACTGTGCATTTATGTGCCAGATACTGAATTCAATGTTTTGTCCTCATACCCTAACTTGTTAAATGAAAATTCTGCAAATAACCAAGCAGTTTTAAAAAGGTTATAGCCATACAGTTACCTCAAATTCCAAACTGTGCTTTACTACCATGGTAACTAACCTTTGATGTTCTGTTTCTCAGGCCTGTGTTTATTTTTTTTATAAAAAAAGGGAAGAGGAATGAGATGAAGAGGGGAGAAATTATGAGATATCATTTCTACTTGGGAAAATAAACGGTTGAATTCAACTGATATCCATAAAACTGGGGAGCTGGTTATAATACTGGTATCAGTTGATGTTTATTTTCAATAAATTCAACCGTTTATTTTCCAAAGTAAAAATACCTATTTTTTTTCCTGATTATGAAAATTTTTTAAAAGGCAACTCAGTGAAATTTTCCCTTGATATACCATAATTTACAACAGGGTACCACCAAAATGTACACTGTTTATTTTTGGAATAATTTTGGCAGTAGTGTGAACTTTTTGGGAGATTACCTAACTGCAGGTGAGTGGTCAGTTACCTTGTATAAAATTCAAAGGTGATGTGATTTTTCTGATCTCAGTCAGTCATTATCCCTTTATAGGACAGTGTGTGTGTGTGTGTGTGTCTAATATGGTAAGTAATACTGTTGAACATTTACTGGATCTTAAAGTGGAAAACATGTTTATTAACATTCAAACTCCCCTCATACAAGGCCATATAAAAATTCTTAGCATTTTGATTATACATCAGTCTACATTTTCTACATAGTTACAATAATGTATAATTTAGCTTTTCATAATACATTGTTTCAATATATCATTAGTTCTGTTAAACATAAGTCACTTACTTTCAAATCCAATACTTGAACAGTTTCCTCTGTACATAGTTTAGCAGGGCTAACTAGCAGAAGATGCTATTTATTAAGAGGTATATGGTCTGAGTATTAACAGTTGCTGAAGTTTGGTATTTTTATGCAGCATTTTCTTTTTGCTTTGATAACACCACAAAACCCTTAAGGATACTGAAATTTAGTAAGTAAAGTTCAGAGACATTACTTTAGCTGCTGAATGAAATCTCTACGTAACACTATAGTAATTAAAATGTTAAAAAAAACAGTGTTGAAATCTGCACTAGTATAGAATACTCCTGTCAGGATAAGACTGCTTTGGGTTTCTTTGTGCTGATAGGAGGAAAGGTACTGAATTAACTTGTTGCCTCTTGCTAATGATGGCAGGTCGGGTAAATGCCCGAACATACTCCAACTCAACTCTAGGTAACTTTATGGAGGTGGAAGCTGGGTTAGTTCATGCTAGGTGGCTGTAGCAATGACCTCGTGTATAAAACGCAAAACACTTAAATACTGTGATCTAGGTCTTAATTGCAAGCTAAACTGAGGATTTTTTTTGTTTTTAATGTTTTGGCTATACTTGCATTCCGAAAGAAGAACTGAGTTGGTGCTTGAGTTACAGCACCAGTCTATTAGTGAATGAAGTACACTCTTGCAGATGATAAATACCAGATCAGAAGTCCTGTTTCAGCAATTCAATTAAATTGTAGAATACTAAAAAATGTTATTTCTACAGAAATCTTTGAAGGGAGCAAAAAAAAAAAAAAAAATCGAATTACAGTATATACCTAAACATTTGAAAGGGAAATGAACCAATCTTCTGAAAGTCAAACAGTATTTGCTATGTTGTAATCCCGTTCGCCATTAGACTGCAACTGGACCACTACATCATGTTCATTAATTTCATTTTCTGCATCACTACTGTCAGTATCTTCATTGTCATCTTCCTCATAGTCTGAAGATTCTGTCATGTTCTGATGTGAGCGGGATTCCGACAAAGCCCCAAAGGACTGGGCACTGACAGAAGCTAAAGGTCTAAGTAAAGGGGTATGTTCTGTCACTTCATTTTCTTCTTGACTACTATCTGTGTCAGAGTCTGAATCACCCTGAGAAGGAACAACTTTTTGCTTGCACACTGGACAGGTTTTTTTGGTTTTAGTTAACCAAGGGTCTACACACTTGCAGTGATAAGCTGTTGAAGCAAAATACACATCTTTAGTTAATATGTTGTGGTTGAGAATTTTATATTTAATCTCCTGCCTTATTCTGTATGTATCAGGTAGGGAAAGGAGGAGAAAGTTTATAATTTTTATAAATACACCTCCATCCTTGAATGAGACCACTACTTAGTACAGGGCCTGCCTAATGGTGTGTTAATAACTATTTTCTGCCTCTTCCCCTGGAATATGGAACCTAAATATAAATTGCTATATATAAATTCAAAGCAGTATGTAATTACTCATACCATGGGAACAGGGAAGGATTCTGAGTTTGTCTCCATCTTCATACTCATCCAGACAAATGGCACATACATCATATTCATCTCCTGTAACAGAAAACAAAATTTGTAAAAAGTACTTTTTCACCTTTTAAACTCTTAAAGTTAGTCTTCCTCAGTCAGTTATTGCCTTATTTTGAATGATGCCTTTTTCAAGGATCTGCTTAAGACCTGAAGGTTTAATTTAAGTAATTAACATTTTACCTAAAATAATTAAAAATAAATAGATGCCAAATTTGTTTACCTTATCTTTGCAAAATATTTTAATAAGAATCATAACTATATCAGTGTTTTACAGGACCAAATGCCTGGTTTTGAAATATTTTATGCCAGAGAACAAAATTTCACTATTAAAAATTTCAAACTCTCTGGGTAATTTTTTAAATAAAAATGGAAACATAAGAATATACACAAATGTTTAACTATATTTAGCCAATAAAAACAGATTTGAAATGTGTCACACAGGGCTTCAAATCTCCCAACATTTACGAAGCTCTGTGGTGCATGGCAAGTTGCTTAATGTTTGCTATCCAGTTCTTTGTAAGTAAAAAGATTAACTTACCTTGTGGGTTATAAGGATGAAATGAAATGAGATGAGCAAAGGGCCAGACACAAAGGTACTTAATCAAGGGTATGTACTATTAATGTTGCCTTTTTAATTGTCTTACTGTGGAATTTATCACTTTTGTAATCATAGAGGTTTATTAATTCATAGCTCTTTTTGGAGTTCCACTATGTTTTCTAAGTTTTTAAAGGAAGTAGTTTTTTTTTTTTTTGAGATGGAGTTTCGCTTTTATTACCCAGGCTGGAGTGCAATGGCGCAATCTCGGCTCACCGCAACCTCCACCTCCTGGGTTCAGGCAATTCTCCTGCCTCAGCCTTCTGAGTAGCTGGGATTACAGGCATGCGCCATCATGCCCAGCTAATTTTTTGTATATTTAGTAGAGACGGGGTTTCACCATGTTGACCAGGATGGTCTCGATCTCTTGACCTCGTGATCCACCCGCCTCGGCCTCCCAAAGTGCTGGGATTACAGGCGTGAGCCACTGCGCCTGGCCGGAAGTACTAGTTTTTTAAATATAGCAGCTTTTTCAGTTAATAGTGGCTTAGACACCACTGTGAGTGCTTGAAAGCAGTTTTGTGAGTTTTTTTGCCATTAAATTAATATGTTAGACAAAAACTTAAAAACCTTTTAGGGAACAAAAGACAGTTAAATTCATTACCCCACACAGAGGGTAACAACCTTGGAAGACATACCAGAAAACCAGAAATAAAGCCATTATCTAGATAGGACGAACATGACACATAAAAAAGGTACTGATAGTTCTTATGAAACAATCCCTTTAATGTTCTAGTCATGTAAAACAGCACATTCACGAGGAATCTGAAACAGAAAGCTTTAATGAAAATTACTAATTTTTGTCCAATATCTTGAATTTGGTTACTGTAGTATCTAAATTACATTCTGTAACAAATGCATGTGTGCATATGTTAGAACCTTGTGTGTGGAATTTGGTGAGACTTACTTTGAGTCACATCACCTTGTGAAAATGCCTTCTAAAAACAACAGTTAATGTAGCTGAACAGGAACTGTGGCTCAAAGCTGTGCCAAGGCTTTAAGCCTCTTTTTATTGAGGTTAGGGTGATTAGCATGTATTATCCATGTGAGCCCAATGTGATCACAAGGGTTTTAAAAAGTGGAAGAAGGAGGGAAGAAAGTTCAGAGTCAGGCGAGTGGTTACAGATGAATGGTAAGAGAGATCAACTACTGGCTTTGAAGGTAGGGGCAAGAAAAGTCACAAGCCAAGGAATGTGAGTGGCCTTCAGAAGCTAGAAAAGGTAAGGAAATGGATTCTGACACCTTGGTTTTGGCCCCACGAGACGTGTGTCAAACTTCTGAGCTACAGATAATATATTTTTGTTGTTTTAGGGCACTAAGCTTGTGGTGACTTGTTATCACAGTAATAGGAAACTAATACAGGAATATTTGTCTGGTTATCTTTAACTGTATGGACTTGATGCTTTGGAGTCACTGAGCTCTCTTATCCTTTGAATTGTTCCAAGCAGTAGATTTATATTAATCTCCCACATTTTCTTGCCATAGCACTTACTTTGAAGATGTCAGGTCAACATTTCAAGGTACAGTTTGTGATCATGGACCAAACTGGAGCTTAGTACTCTGTAGAAAATTAACCTTTATGGACTTGGACTTGTGATTCTAAAGCATACATTAGAATGTTTGGGGGTGGTCCTTTTATTTATTAGCTATGTAACCTTTTGTAAAACACAATTATGTATTAGGCATGTTGTAAGGATTAAGAGATAGTGCAAGTAATTTATATGGTGTGTCATGCATACAACTCTTAACCAATTTTAGTAAAACTAGCCGATAGTCGTATGTGCTTATCACATGGTAGAAGGCTATGGCTAGAAGGCTCTTCTCTAACCAACCATATGCTTTTGTCTCACCAGATGATCAACTGCATGCTTAAAAAAGGCTAGTAGCAGTGATCATTGAGCCTTTTTGTTTTACTTAGGGTAATTATATAATTTAGTTAAATATTCAGCAGTTTATAAAGTGTAAGTGTAAAAGACTTCTAGTTTTATTTGAAAGCTAAGTTGAATGCATTAGAAACACTTTTTAAAAAACTAGTTGCTCCCCTCCACTCATCCCCAGCCAAAAAGTGATTAAATTGGGTGTGGGTAAGAAAACTAAAAGATTGGACAAATGCTAAAAGCAAGGATGAAAGCAGAATCCAGTTTCCCCCCAAGTTAAAATACCTGAAACGTACAACATCAGTTGTTGAGTGGATTTATAGTTACATTTAACTTAAAATAGATGTTTAAGGTATTTATCTATTTTTATGATTTGTAAGATTTTAAACATGTACTGGCTCTGGTACTCTAAGATAAAGTGGCTATAAAAAGTGCTTAATAGATCCAAGATGGCCAAATAGGAACAGCTCTGGATTACAGTTCCCAGCAAAAATGAAGAGGGTGAGTGATTACTGTATTTCCAAACAAATTTTTACTGCCCACAGACTAGGAGATTCCTGGGTGGAAAAGTGCCAGGAGCCCCAAACATGGCTGTTTCAGCTGGTGCAGCGGGTCTCCACACAAAAATTCACACAAAGCAGGGCACCTTTTCAACTGGCGACTGGAACACCTGGGAGGCAGAGTTGCCCATTCAACTGAAAAAAAAGGTCCTGAAACAGGGAGCCAGGCCAGGAGATTCCTGGGTAGAAAAGCGCCACAGGCCCCAAGTGTGGCTGTTGCAGCTGGCACACCAGATCTCAGCATGATAACTCACACAAATCCAGGTGCCTTTTCAACTGGTGACTGGAACACCTGGGAGACAGAGTCTTCCATTCAACTGATAAAAAGAGGACTGAAATGAAGCCAGGCCAGGACATTCCCGGGCGGGAAAGCACCACGAGCCCCCAGTGCGGCTGTTTCAGCCAGCACAGAGGGTCTCCACACAAAAACTTACACAAATCCGGGCCTTTTCAACTGGCGACTAGAACACCTGGGAGACAGAGTGGCCTGTGCAACTGAGGAAAAAGGGGACTGAAACAGGGAGCCTGGTGATCTGGATTGGCCAGTCCCACCCCGACAAACACCAGCAATCTGAAACGCTCTGGATTCAGAGTTTCACAGCAAGCACAGGTGGACCCAGTTCAGCCCAGCTCTGTGGGGGAAGGGTGTCTGCCACTACTGAGGTGGTCTGCTTATTACAGAGGCAGACCACCATTACCGAGGCAGTCTGACTATACCCCTATAAACAAAACTGCAAGGAAATTCACACAGCAGCTGGGCAGAGCCCATGGCAGCTCAGCAATGCCTCTGCTGGCAGACTAGGCTACTTCCTCACTAGACAGGGCATCTCTGAAAAAAGGCAGCAGTGTGACAGAAACTTATAAAGCCCCACCTTCCTGGGACAGAGCACCTGGGAAAAAGTGATTATGAGCTCTGCTGCAACAGATGTAAACGTACCTGCCCAGCAGCTCTGAACAGAACAACTGAGCTCAGAGCTCAGCACTTGAGCTCCTATAAAGGACAGACTGTCTCCTCAAGCAGCTTCCTGACCCCTGTATATACAAAGAGTCACCTCATAAAGGAGAGCTCAGGCTGACATCTGGTGGGTATCCTTCTGGGACAAAGATAGCAGAAGAAGAAACTGGTAGCAACCCTTACTGTTCTGCAGCCACTGCAGGTGATCCCCAGGCAAGCAGGGTCTGGAGTGGACCTCCAGCAGTCCTACAGCAGAGAGGCCTGTTAGAAAGAAAACTAAGGAGCAGAAAGAAATAACTTCATTATCAACAAACAGGACGTCCACTCAGACCCCATCTGAAAGTCACCAACTACAAAGACCACAGGGAACTAAATGCACAAAGATGGGAAGAAACCAACGTAAAAAGAATGAAAATACCAAAAGCAGAATGCCTCTCCTCTTCAAAGGAATCACAGCTCCTGAGCAGCAAGAGAACAAGACTGGATGGAGAATGAGTCTGAATTGACAGAAATAGGCTTCAGAAGGTGAGTAATAAGAAACTTCTCTGAGCTAAAAGACCATGTTCTAACCCAATTCAAAGAAACTAAGAACATTGAAAAAAGGTTTGATGAAATGCTAACGAGAATAAAAAGCTTAGAAAGAATATAAATGAATTGATGGAGCTGAAAATCAACACAAGAAGTTCGTGAAGCATACACAAGTTTCAATAGCTGAATTGACCATGCAGAAGAAAGGATATCACAGATTGAAGATCAACTCAATGAAATAAATGGGAAGGCAAGATTAGAGAAAAAAGAATAAAAAGAAATTAACAAAGCCTCTAAGAAATATGGGATTATGTGAAAAGACCTAATCTACATTTGATAGGTGTACCTGAATGTGATGGAGAGAATGAATCCAGGCTGGAAAACACTCTCCAGGATATTATCCAGGAAAACTTTCCCAACCTAGCAAGGCAGGCAAATATGCAAGTCCAGGAAACACAGAGAACACCACAAAGATATTCCTCAAAAGAGCAACCCCAAGGCATATAAGTGTCAGATTCACCAGGTTGAAATGAAGGAAAAAATGCTAAGGGCAGCCAGAGAGAAAGGTCGGGTTACCTACAGAGGGAAGCCCATCAGACTCACAGCAGATCTCAGCAGAAACCCTACAAGCCAGAAGAGAGTGAGGACCAATATTCAACATGCTTTAAGAAAATAATTTTTAACCTGGAGTTTCATATCCAGCCAAACTAAAAGTTTCATAAGCAAAGGAGAAATAAAATCCTTTACAAACAAGCAATTGCTCAGAGATTTCATCACCACCAGGCCTGCTTTATAAGAGCTCCAGAAAGAAGCACTAAACATAGGAACAACCAGTAGCAGCCACTCCAAAAACATACCAAATAGTAAAGGGCATCAACACAATGAAGAAGCTGCATTAACTAACAGGCAAAACAAACAGCTAGCATCAAAATGGCAGGATCAAATTCACACATAACAATATTAACCTTCAATGTAAATGGGCTAAATGCCCCAGTCAAAAGACACAGACTGGCAAATTGGATAAAAAGTCAAAACCCATTGGTGTTCTGTATCCAGGAAACCCATCTCACATGCAAGGATACACATAGGCTCAAAACAAAGGGACGGAGGAATATTTACCAAGCACCTAGAGAGCAAAAAAAACCAGGAGTTGCAATCTGAGTCTCTGATAAAACAGACTTTAAACCAACAAAGATCAAAAGAGACAAAGAAAGACATTACATAATGGAAAATGATCAATGCAACAAGAAGAGCTAACGATCCTAAATATATACACACCAAATACAGGAGCACCCAGATACATAAAGCAAGTTCTTAATGACTTACAAAGAGACTTAGGCTCCCACACAATAATAGTGGGAGACTTTAATACTCCACTGTCAATATTAGACAGATCAATGAAACAGAAAATTAACAAGGATATCCAGGACTTGAACTCAGCTCTGGACCAAATGGACCTAATAGACATCTACAGAACTCTCTACCCCAAATCCACACAATATACATTCTTCTCAGCACCACACCACACCTGCTCTAAAATTGACCACATAATTGGATGTAAATCACTCCTCATTGTTCAGCAAATGCAAAACAATGGAAATCATAACAGTCTCTCAAACCACAGTGCAATCAGGTTAGAACTGAGAACTCAGAAACTCACTCAAACCATACAACTTCATGGAAACTGAACAACTGGCTCCTGAATGTTGACTGGATAAACAATGACATGACGGCAGAAATAAAGATGTTCTTCAAAACAAGAATGAAGACACAACATACCAGAATCTCTGGGACACATTAAAAGCATTGTCTAGAGGAAAATATATAGCAATAAATGCCCACATGAGAAACAAGGAAATATCTAAAATTGACACCCTATTGTCAAAATTGAAAGGGCTAGAGGATCAAGATCAAAAAAACTCAAAAGCTAGCAGAAGACAAGAAATAACTAAAGACAGAGCAGAACTGAAGGAGATAGAGACACAAAAAAACCCTTCAAAAAATCAATCAATCCAGGAGCTGTTTTTTTTTAAAAGATCAACAAAATAGACCACTAGCCAGATTAATAAAAGAGAAAATAATAATCAAATAGATGCAATAAAAAATGATAAAGGGGATATCACCACAGATTCCACAGAAATACAAACCACCATCAAGAGATTACTATAAAAAACTATGCACATAAACCAGTAAATCTGGAAGAAATGGATAAATTCCTGGACACTTGCATCTTCCCAAGCCTAAGCCAGGAATAAGTTGAAACTCTGAATAGACAATAACAAGGGCTGAAGTTGAGGCAGCAGTGAATAACCTACCAACCAAAAAAAGCCCAGGTCCAGATGGGTTCACAGCTGAATTCTACCAGACAGTATGAGGAGCTGCTACCACTCCTCCTGAAACTATTTCAAACAATCCAAAAAGAGGGAATCCTTCCCAAATCATTTTATGAGACCAACATCGTCCTGATACCAAAACCCGGCAGAGACTCAGCAAGAAAAGAAAACTTCTTTTGAAAACATCATGGCCAATATCCATGATGAACATAGATGCAAAAATCTTCAACAAAATACTGGCAAACCGATTGCAACAGCACATAAATAAGCTTATCCATCACGATCACATAGGCTTCATCCCAGGGATGCAAGGCTGGTTCAACATAAACCAGTCTGTAAACGTAATTCACCACATAAACAGAACCAAAGACAAAAACCATGTGATTATCTCAACAGATGCAGAGAAAGCCTTTGACAAAGTTCAACAGCTCTTTATGCTAAAAACTCTCAATAAACTAGGTATTGACAAACGTATCTCAAAATAAAAGCTATTTACGACAAACCCACAGCCAATATCATACTGAATGGGCAAAACCTGGAAGCATTCCCTTTGAAATCTGGCACTAGACAAGGATGCCCTCTCTCACCACTCCCATTGAAGATAGTACTGGAAGTTTTATCCAGAGCAATCAGGCAAGAAAAAGAAATAAAGGGTATTCAATTAGGAAATGAGGAAGTCAAATTGTCTCTATTTGCAGATGACATGATTGTATGTTTAGAAGACCCTATCATCTCAGCCCAAAATCTCCTGAAACTGATAAGCAACTTCAGCAAAGTCTCAGGATACAAAATAAATGTGCAAAAATCACAAGCATTCCTATACACCAATAACAGACTTAAAGAGAGCCAAATCAAGAACAAACTGCCATTCACAACTGCTGCAAAGAGAATAAAATACCTAGGAATACAACTAACAAAGGATGTAAAGGAACGTAAGGGACCTCTTCAAGGGGAACTACAAACCACTGCCCAATGAAATAAGAGAGGACACAAACAGATGGAGAAACATTCCACACTCATGTTTAGGAAGAATCAATAGTGTGAAAATGGCCATACTGCTCAAAGTAATTTATAGATTCAATGCTATCCCCTTCAAGCTACCAATAACCTTCACAGAACTGGAAAAAACCACCTTAAACTTCATATGGAACCAAAAGAGAGCCTGCATAGCCAAGTCAATTCTAAGGAAAAAGAAGAAAGCTGGAGGCATCATGCTACCTGACTTCAAACTACAAGGCTACAGTAATCAAAACAGCATAGTACTGGTAACCAAAACAGAGATACAGACCAATGGAACAGAACAGAGGCTTTGCAGGCAATGCCACACATCTACAACCATCTGATGTTTGACAAACCTGACGAAAACAAGCAATGGAGAAAGAATTCCCTGTTTAATAAATGGTGTTGGGAAAACGGGCTAGTCATGTGCAGAAAGCAGAAACTGGACCCCTTCCTGACACCTTACAATAAAATTAATTGCAGATGGATTAAAGACTTAAAACATAAGACCTAACACCATAAAAACCCTAGAAGAAAACCTAGGCAAAACCATTCAGGACATAGGCATAGGCAAGGACTTCATGACTAGAACACCAAAAAGCATTGGCAACAAAAGCCAAAATAGACAAATGAGATCAAATTAAACTCCAGAGCGTCTGCATATGCAAAAGAAACAATCATTAGAGTGAACTGGCAACCAACAGAATGGGAAAAATCTTTTGCAATCTACCCATCTGACAAAGGCTAATACCCAGAATCTACAAAGAACTAAAACAGATTTACAAGAAAAACACAAACCAATTCAAAAGTGGGCAAAGAATATGAACAGACACTTTTCAAAAGAAGATATATATGAGGCCAACAAACATGAAAAAATGTTCATTATCACTGGTCATTAGAGAAATGCAAACAAAACTACATTGAGATACCATCTCATGCCAGTTAGAATGGCGATCATTAAAAAATCTGGAGACAACATGTTGGAGTGGATGTGGAGAAATAGGAACACTTTTACACTGTTGGTGGGAGTGTAAATTAGTTCAACCATTGTTGAACTACAGTGTGGCAATTCCTCAAGGACCTAGAAATAGAAATTCCATTTGACCCCACAATTCGATTACTGGGTATATACCCAAAGGATTATAAATCATTCTATTATTAAGGACATATGCACACGAATGTTCACTGCAGCACTGTTTACAATAGCAAAGACTTGGAACCAACCCAAATGCCCATCGTCAATAGACTGGACAGGGAAATGTGGCACATAGACACCATGGAATACTATGCAGCCATAAAAAACGATGAGTTTGTGTCCTTTGTAGGGACATGGATGAACCTGGAAACCATCATTCTCAGCAAACTGACACGAGCAGAAAATCAAACACCATGTGTTCTCACTAATAGGTGGGTGTTAAACAATGAGAACACATGGACACAGGGAGGGGAGCATCACACACTGGGGTTTGTTGGTGGGGGGAGGTCGGGGAGGGATAACATGGAGAGAAATGCCAGATGTAGGTGATGGGGAGCAAGGCAGAAAACCACATTGCCATGTATGTACCCATACAACAATCCTGCAAGTTCTTCACATATACCCCCAAAACCAAAAACACAATAAAATACATATATATTTTTTAAAAAGTGCTTAATAAGTGTTAGTTTTGTTACTATTAGCACCATGCTAGAAAATTCTGTTGCTTAGTTTGCTTCTAAACTGAGGATGATTTTGCCCCTCCCTCCCTAAGGACATCTGGTGATATGTGGAGACATTTTGGTTTTCATAACTGAGAGTTGTTGCTGCAGGCATCTTACGGACCAGGGATGCTGCTAAAGATCCTAAAATGTACTGAACAGCCCCCTAAACCATCTAAATGTCAGTAGAGCTGAGGGTGAAAAACCCTCACAGAAACCCTGCAGGCTAACAAAACTTTGCTAGTTCACTAGTGGGTAAGATGTCAGAAGTTGTGGAAGAATTCAGATTCATGTCTGTTACATGAAACAACAGGACACACTTCTGTCTGGAATGTGTTTGGCACTGTTGTAGAATAAAGTTTCAGAAAAATTTAATGAAGGTATTTTTAAAGTAAATCTCATCAATCTGGGAATGTTAAAACATGTAGGTGGACAGAACTTAGACTGTCTCCCTAGTAAACTTGTTGATCCATGATTTTTCCCCACTTCAAGCCCCAACCTTTGGCTCATCAGGTAGAGCAAAAGCATTGGCCCTTCGTAACAGGACTCACACAGAGACCTAAGCAGCCAAGGCAGTGGCAGAACTGATCAGGCCTAAGAATATCTCTGATTCTTCTTTTCCTTAGAGGCTGCATACAATCTGTCCCCAGATCCTGGAACCTTTTTAGTGCAAAACAAATCCTGAATCTTTCCCCTTCTCTCCATCACCTTAGTTACTCTGGTCTAATAGTCTAGATTATGCTAAGAGCCTCTTCTCCCGTCTCCCATCTATTCCTGGCCCATGTAGTTTTTAGCAGCCAGAGTGATCTTTGAAAAATGCGTATCACATCATGCCATTCTAACTTAGATGGCTTCCCTGAGAATAAAATCTGACCTCCTTTTATGGCTTTCATATAGCTATATATGATCTGATCCCCTACCTCCCCCTCCGGTCTCATTTCATACCAGCCTACCCTTCATGCTTCATCCATGTTGGCCTTCTTTCAGAACATAAATATGAAAGTAAGTTAGATGGGAACCTGCATTTGGCCAGGCTGTAACAAAAACATTTGGACATAAAATTAAATTTACAAAGAGGAATCACCATTTCTAAACATGGCTTAAAACTGAGCTAGTTAATCTAGTCACAGTGCAGACAAATTGACGTAGAGCTTAATTGTTCAATTCTATACCAAACTAGTCCGGGTATCAAGTAAACCAAGAATAGGTTTCCTCAAAGTAATAAAAGAGATTGAAGATTCAAGGTCAGATACACATAGATTTCACTAGTGATAATGACTTTACATATGTCTTATAAATAATCTGCCCAGAGATGATGCATCATTGGATTCATGAGTTGGCACTTACTTGCAGCTTCTGCCAGTGAAAAAAACAAAGCAGCTTTTTTTCTTAGTATTGATTTCTTTTTAATTGCCCTGTAGTCCAAGAGTGTGTTTGGAATGAATAGCAGCTTTTTTTTGATAGCAAATAAAAAATAAATGAATCTTATTTTTTTCTGTACCAGTTCCCAGGAAATCTCAAGAAAATACAACAGGGTAAAATATTTTTAAAGCCAAATTTGCCCTGTAATCCCAGCACTTTGGGAGGCCAAGGCGGGTGGATCACAAGGTCAAGAGATCGAGACCATCCTGGTCAACATGGTGAAAGCCCGTCTCTACTAAAAAAAAAAAATACAAAAAATTAGCTGGGCATGGTGGCGCGTGCCTGTAATCCCAGCTACTCAGGAGGCTGAGGCAGGAGAATTGCCTGAACCCAGGAGGCAGAGGTTGCGGTGAGCTGAGATCGCGCCTTTGCACTCTAGCCTGGGCTGGAGTAACAAGAGTGAAACTCCGTCTCAAAAAAAAAAAAAAAAAAAAAAGCCAAATTTGC
This sequence comes from Callithrix jacchus, assembly GCF_049354715.1. Taxonomy (NCBI): domain Eukaryota; kingdom Metazoa; phylum Chordata; class Mammalia; order Primates; family Cebidae; genus Callithrix; species Callithrix jacchus. Next base: position 35,286,136 of record NC_133518.1, read on the forward strand.
CTGAGAACTCTTTCTGATTATTTCCAAACCCTGGGCAAAGGAGCTAATATTTATTATTAAGGTTAGATTAAAAGCTGCTAAAATGTAGTTATAAAAAAAGAAGTACTTTTAATAGTTACATTAAAGTTAAAAATTATAAAAATTAACTATTGCCTCATTTTATGAAATCTACTAACATGCTATGTTGCTTTTTCTAGTCTCTGAAATAAAATCTTTCCCCTTCTGTACATATTATTTTTTAAAATCTCAATGATTAAAGCCATAAAGGAAAAATGCCTGGTAACTTAAAATGTCAGATATGAAATCCACTTTTATCATTTATAGTTCAGAGATCTGGCTGTTTTAATATACTAATGGGGCAGTGGAGACAGCTCCCAGAGAGAGCTGCTTAATAGAGGGATGGTTAAGTGAAAACATAAGGATTTTCCATCTGTTAGAAAACAGTATGTGGTAACCAGTTCTTATGGTTAGATACATTAATCGAATGACACAGGAAATACAGGACACTACATTTTGCTTGAAGAGCTCTTTTTGAGGAAAAAAAATGAATAATGAAAAAATTTATAAGGCTGCTAGCTGCTTCAAAAGCCAGAAAACAACTCAAAGGCTATTACTGTTTTATATGTGCTAGAAATGGCTAAGTTAATACTTAAACTGTTTAAGTTTTAATCAGCATGAACATTCCTGAAAGAGCTTCAAAAGTGAAGATGAGTAAGATAGGAGGATTTAAGATCCTGTCCCCAAAGTATGGTAGATATGAAAGTTTACAGATTATTATATTCCAGTTGTTTTTACAGGTTTCTGTGAATTATATTACAAGCTATACCAGTGGAAGATATTTCCAAATACCAAATACTTTTTGGTTCATTGGTAAATATTTCCAAAACAGAAATACTTTTTAACACAACGAAGCAGTTGAATACTACAATAGTTTATTTTATTCTTTTTTTTTTTTTTTTTTTTTGCAGGTGGGAAAGGAGAAAGGTAAGGGTGGGAATTTTATGGTAATACAAATGTTACATAGTCCCCTAACATTTCCACTACATTATAAGCCTATAGGAGTTCTTTTAAAGACTTCCACGGCTTCCATGGTACTATGAGTGGTATGAAAAGTACCCACAGATGTGTTCTACACTTCCCTCTATGTTTTCAAGTACATGCAGTAAGGAGAAAATTGCAACAACCAAAGGGATTTTTTTTTTAAAACATCTAGGTATATATCTTGTCAAAACCATTAGAGCATGCCAGAACATGGTATAACAAATAAACCTTTTACTTAAGATGTCAAATCTCATGATCACCAAAAAATTCTAAAGCAAAAATACAGTTAGCCCAAACTTAACTGTTATTGAAATTTCAAGTGTAATGGTTTTATTTTCCAACTGCTTCATGATTTTGGCAGTCTTGTCTTTTTTTAATCATAAAATATGTTTAATGACTGAATTTTGATGACACTAATATTTTATTTATGGTTTTTATTTAAGAGGTTTTGCTTTTATAATAATAATTGCTACTTTGTTGAGTTCTATGTACCAGGCACAATTGTAGGCATTTTTCATAAACTGATTTAAATCTCTCCCACCACACACCTTGTGAAGTAGGTACTATTTAGTTATATTTACACCTGAATGGTTGTTCAGTGAGGTTAAGAAACTTGCACAAGGTCACACAGAATTCCAGCCCAGGTCTATTAGACTCTAAAATCTTGGCACAGTCTTAACTGTTAGGTTGTATTGTCTCCTTAGGTTATGTATGTAGGATTTTTGGGTATGTTTAAATATTCACCTTTGATTCACAGTGTTAAGAAATACACTTAAGCCACTACCTATTTACTTAGAGATGAAAATGTTTCCAAATTCATAAGTCAGAACACATTTTTCTTCAGATATTTAACACAGAGAAGGGATGAAGACCATATTTTATTCCCATCTCCCATGGTTTCATATTTTTATAAACATTTCTAGAATGCTATACAATAGCAGCTATATTCTGCAACTTTAATTAAAGGTCGAACATTTCTTCTATATTCTGATGATGTAGTGATAGTTAGTGCATGCACTAAAACAATCAGATGACTCCACCGAGGGAAAGAGCATTGCATTAGCAACTCTTCGGGGGAAATGTGTTAGTGAATTATTTCATGAATGGAGTAAGAATAAAATGATTGTCTTAGAGGCTATAAATAAATCCATTTAAGTTAAAACTCAAGTCTAGGAATTGATACCTGCTTTGGCCAAATTTTATTTTGGGTAATCTAACTTTAAAAAAAAATCTACCTTTCCCTATAGTATTTTAAATGGTTGTTTTATATTACTCTTTATTGGTTCTAACTTGGTTGATATTATCTATGCAGATTAACCCAAAGCCTTTCTGAATAAAGATTTATCATCCTCAAGAGAAAAACGAATGGCAAATATTGTGCCAGACCTCAAGTACTTAAAAAGCATTTCCTTGTACTAAGTACAGAAGGTTCATTCTTCTTCTTTCATTATTCTTTTTCAGGCCACTAGGAAATGAGGGTGTACAACACCCTTCCAGAGCCAACTTCAACAAAACTCAAATTTATGTACATCCTAGAATACTAGTGTGTTCCAATCAAGAAATTAAATTTTAAAAAACCATCCATCTTAGGTACACTTGGGGCACTGGGCCTACATTATTTTTGCATAAAGCCTAATTGCTTCTAGATGACTTCTGCTTGTTGATTAGATTTGTTGCAGCTCTCAGAGTGGCAAAGGTGACTATAGAAAATCATAAAATATCCTTCAAAACAGTGCATACAAATCAATAATAAAATAATATGATCCCAATAGAAATGTGAACTAAGGGATGCTAGGTTACAAAAGCAGAAATTATGGGTAATTTACCTTGTTAATGTAGAATATGATGAAATTAGTATTATCATATACTGCTAGTAGACTTGAACTTTCAGCAAATTAGTTTGTCTCAAAAATGGTCTTTCCCTTTCTCTTTGACATAGTGAGCTGAAGAGAAGGAGAAGTAGGGGTAGGGTGGGGGGAATGACAAGAGAAGGAGGAGAATGGGAAGAGTGAAAGCCATGAAATGGTAGTGACTGAAAAGAGTATGGTGGTATTTACAAGATAGTGTTTGGAGTCGGGAAGTTGAATTGCAGCCCTGCCACTTACCTTTAGCTGGCTGTGTACCCTCAGGTAATTTACTTGACCTTTCTAAGTCTCATTTTCCTCATCCGTGAAATAGACAGTACTTTCCTAATTAGGCTGCTCTGAAAACTAATTGAATTCATGTATGCAAAGTAAACTGTTTGCTTTTATACTACATAATAGTATGTGTTATATGCTTATAAGACCTAAAATGCAAAATTATCAAAATCTGATTTGGTGCAGTGCCCATCCCAATCCATGTTAATCCCAAATAACCCATTTGATTCAAATAACACTGACTTCAGTAGAAAAAGGCATGGTTCTCCTGAGCGATTACAGCTACAGGCAAATTAAAAAAAGAGTGCCATGATACAGACCAACCTATAGCACCAACTCTCTCAGTCTCCTTCAGTCACAGCAGTACAGACCTTAGGATCTTTATCTCTGGACATGCGGTAATAAAATAGTTCCTTTTCAAATAACTCAGGAAAGCACTGATTTCTTAGGACCCATAGCCATGGTAGTAATTCCTCACCCAACCTGCATCCTCAGTTATTTCATTGCTTTGTGGCCCTTCTGAAAAGTATTCCTTTAGAAGAACTGAGAAATACTCCCTTTTCTGACAGATGGCAGATACAGAGAGTCACAACTTAGCAGAAACCCTGAGTAGAAAACCACCACAAGAACCAGTACTGGTAGCAAAGCCTGAACTGTAATAAACAAATTGCCATAGACTCAGTGTGGACAATTTTGAGAGTTAAAAACTTCCAGGGGACCCAGTGCTTTCGTGAGTTTTACCTCCTGGAGCTCCACCAGGAAAAATCTCAGGTATTGGGGGTAATGGGGAGACACATTCTATTCTGAACAAGGCCTTCCCCCAAGAAAAAATATTTTACCAGATCATAATCTACTGTGGTTTTAGAATCTAACTGACCAACTCCAGGGCAAAACCCAACTCCAGCTAGCTCTAACTTTCTATATGGAACAGAAAATACCCAACTCCAGCGCTCTCCAGCCATCTGGTCCCACCTAATTCTGGGAAAAGAAGTGAAGGTCACTTGTGAAGTTCGGACCTAGGGCCACAGGCTCACTTAAAGACTAACAGGCCAAGCATGGTGGCTCACGTCTATAATCCCAACACTTTGGGAAGCTGGGGTGGGAGGAGCAGTTGATGACAGATGCTCAAGAACAGCCTGGGCAACACAGAGAGACCCCATTTCTTAAAAAAAAAAAAAATTAGCTGGGCATGGTGCTGTGTGCCAGTAGTCCCAGCTATGAGCACAGGAGGTAGAGGCTGCAGTGGGTGAAGATCATGCCACTGCATTCTAGGCTGGGTACCAGAGTGAGAGCTTTACTCTGTCCTAATTTTTTTAAAAGGTTGATATATAATCATAAAATTATAGAACTATACCTCACTACCACAGGACTAATGGTCTGTTTACTGCAACAGACTAATTTACATAGGTCTATTTACTACCAATAGACTAATGGTCTATTTACTGCAATTCTTTCCACCCAGTACATCATGTCCAACTTTCAAGAAAAAATTAACAAAGCATACTAAAAGGCAAAACCACTGCTTGAAGAAACAGAACAGATATCACAAACACAGTCAGATATGGCAGGAATGTTGGAATTATCAGATCAGGAATTTAAAACAACCACAGTTAATATTCTAAGGGCACTACTGGAAAAATTAGGCAACATGCAACAATGGTTGGATAATGTAGGCAGGGAGATGGAAATTCTAAGAAAGAATTAAAAAGAAGTGCTAGAGATCAAAAACACTGTAACAAAATGAATGCATTCGATTGGCTCATTAGTATACTGGACAAAGCTTAAGAAAAGTATCTCTGAGCTTAAAGCACATGTCAGTAGAAACCTACACAACTAAAAAGCAAAGAGAAAAAAGACTGAAAAAAAAAGAACAATATCCAACAATGTGGAACAACTACAGAAAATGTAACACATGCATAATTGAAACATCAAGAAAATTAAAAGAGAAAAGAACAGAAGCAATAAATAAAGTAATAACGACTGGGAATTTCCTGAAACTAGTTTCAGACACCCCACCACAGATCCAGAAAGTTCAGAGAACACAAAGCAGGATAAATCCCAAAAAAAGCAAGAAGAAAAAATAAAGGAAGAGGAGCAAAAAGAAAAAAAGAATGAAGAAAAATGAAGAGAATCTGAGGGAATTACAGCATCAAATAGAAGAAAACATGCATTATGGAAACCTCAGAAGGAGAATCAAGAAAGGGGTAGAGGACCTATTTAAAGAAATAATGGTCAGAAATTTCCCAAATCTGAGAGAAATAGATATACAAATTCAAGAATCTCAGATAATTCCAACCAGAATAAATCTAAAGGGATCAACACTGAGACATATCATCATATTATAATTAAACTGTCTAGTGACAGAGATCTTGAAAGCAGAAAAAAAAAAAAAAAAAAAAAAAAAGCAACCAAGTACATACAAAGGAGCTTATATTAGATTCTAAGCAGACTTAGCAGCAGAAACCCTGCAGGCTAGGAAGTGGGATGATGTATTCAAAGTACAGAAAGAAAAGCAGTGCCAATCAAGAATGCTATGTTTAGTAAAAGTGCCCTTTTAAAAAAAGGAAGAAATTAAGACTTTTACAAATAAAATTTGAGGGAGTTTATCACCACTACTAGAAATATTCTATAGGAAATTCCGAAAGGGCACCTATAAGTTGAAGTGAAAAGATGATTAACAGGAACAAAAAACCCATATATTAATAAAAACCTAAGTCCCAGGCAAAGGTAAATAAATAGACAAATTTAGAACCTGTATGATTGTAATGTAGGTGAGTAAGTCACTTATAAATCTGGTATTGAATTTTTTTTATTCTAGACAGGAACTGGCTCTGTCACCATGCTGGAATGCAGTAGCATGATCTTGACTCTCTGCAACTTTTGCCTCCCAGGCTCAAGCCTTCCTCTTGCCTCAGTCTCCCAAGAAGCTGGGACTACAGGCACTTGCCACCATGCCTGGCTAATTTTTGTGTTTTTTGTAGATCTGAGGTTTCACCATGTTGCTCAGGCTGGTCTTAAACTCCTGAACTCAAGTTATCTGCACACCTTGGCCTCCCAAAGGGATGGGATGCAATTACAGGCATGAGCCACCACTCCTGGCCCAGAATTTTTTTAAAAGCATAAAAAGTAATTATCAATCTATATTAAGTGATAAGCAATGTAAAAACAGGCAATTTTAATGATCTATAATATAAAATGGGATGCAGAGAGATATATAAAGGAGCATGCTTTTTGTATGTGATGTTACTTTGTACGTGATGTTAAATATTTAAAATTTGTCAGTTTAAAATAGATCATTAGAACTTTTAAGATGTTTTATGTAATTACAAGAGTAACTATGAGGAAAGTATCTGTAGAATACATACAAAGGGAAATAATGAAATCAAAACATGGCTAGAAAAAAATCAACAAAAAACAAACACAGCGAGAGGAAAGACAAAGCTGTAAGACAGACAAAAAAACAATGAACAAAATTAATACTAAATCCTTTCCTATCAGTAATTACTTTAAACATAAAAGGATTAAACACACCAAAGTAATACCAAATCCTTTCCTATCAGTAATTATTTTAAACGTAAAAAGATAAACCATACCAAGACATAGATTGATTGAATGGCTAAAAAATTTGAGATCCAACTGTAAGCTGCCTACAAGAAACTCACTTTATATCTAAAAACACATTGGCTGAAAGTGAAAAGGTGGAAAAAGGTATTCTATCCAAATGAGAAACTGGAGAGCAGAACTAGCCATACATATATCAGATAGAATAGACTTTAAGGGGAAAAAAAAACTATCATAAGAGAAAAAGGGAGATATTATATAATGACAAAATGGTAAATTCACCAAAAAGATATAACAATAAATACATATACATCTAACATCAAAGCAGTGGGATATGTGAAGCAACATTGACAGAACTGAAGGAAGATGGCCAGGCACGGTGGCTCGTGCCTGTAATCCCAGCACTTTGGGAGGCCAAGATGGGTGGATCACCCGAGCTCAGGAGTTCAAGACCAGCCTGGTCAACATGGTGAAACCCCATCTCTACTAAAAATACAGTTACCCAGGCATAGTGGTAGGTGCCTATAAGCCCAGCTACTCAGGAGGCTGAGGCAGGAGAATCACCTGAACCCAGGGGGAGGAGGATGCAGTGAGCCAAGATTGCACCACTTCACTCCAGCTTGGGCAAAAGATTGAAAATCCATCTAAAAAAAATTTTTTTTTAAAGAACTGAAGGAATAAATGAGCAGCAACACAGTACTAACAGGCCACATCAATACCTCACTTTCAGTAAGAATAGAACAACAAGACAGAAGATCAAACAGAAGACACAGATGACTTGAATGACTCTTTAGACCAATTGGAACTAACAAACATACAGAACACTCCACCCAACAACAGGGAATACACATTTCTTCTCAAGTGCACATGTAATATTCTCCAACAGAAACTACATGTTAGGTCACAAAACGAGCCTTAAATATAAGAAAATTGAAGTCGTACAAATAAATTCTCCAATCTCAGCACAATGAAACTATAAATCAATAGCAGAAGAACAAGCAAATCCACAAATGTGTGGAAATTAAGCAATGCAGTGTAAAACAACCAATGAGTCAAAGAAGAAATCACAAGGGAATTTAAAAAATATCTGGAGATAAAATGAAAACACAGCATACCGAAACTGATGGAATGCAACAAAGCAGTATTAACAGGAAGAAAGACCTCAAATCAACAACTTAGCCTTACACTTAAAGGAATAAAGAAGATAAACAAAATCCACATCTAGAAGGAAGAAAATAACAAAGATCAGAGCAGCCATAAATAAAACAAATAGGAGAAAAGATAGAAAAAATACAATTAAACCAATAGTTGGTATTTTGAAAAGATGAACAAAATCAGCAAATCTTTAGTTGCAATAACTAAAATGGAAAGAAGACTGAAATAACTAAAATCAGAAAGAAAAGAGAAGATGTTCAACTGATGTCACAGAAATAATAAGAATTTTGAGACTTCTATTAAATTACAATCAAACCAGATAATCTAGAAGAAATGGACAAATTCCTAGAAACATATAGCCTACCAATATTAAATCATGTAGAAATATATGTGAACATATTTTTATTACTAGAGTAGATATGTGAACATATACCTATAACTAGTAAAGAACTGAAACAGTAATAATAATAATAATAAAACCCTCCCAGAAACAACAACAAAAAAGGCCAGAACCAGATAAATTCACTGGAGAAGTCCTTCAAACATTTAAATAAGACCTAACACTAATCCTTCTCAAAGTCTTTCAAAGAACTGAAACACTTCCAAACTCATTCTGTGAGTTCAGAATTACCTGAATACCAAATGAGACAAACATATAAGAAAATAAAACTGCAGCCAAATACCTCTTAAGTATACTGATATGAAAATCCTCAACAAAATGCTAGTAAACTGAATACAACAGTACCTTAAAAGGATTATACACCATGACCAGTGGGACTTATTCATGGAATGAAAGGATGGTTCAACATGTAAAAATAAATCTATTTAATACACCACATTAACAAGATGAAGGACAAAACCACATGATCATTCCAATTGATGCAGACAAAATTCAACAATCCATGATACAAACACTCAATAAACTAGGAACAGAAAAAAAGTACCTCAGCATAATAAAATTCATATATGAGAAGGCTACATTTAATATCACAGTCAACAAAGACTGAAACTTTCCCTCTAAGATCAGGAATAAGGCAAGGATGCCCACACCACTACTATTCAACACAGTACTAGGAGGTCTATCCAGAGCAATTAGACAACAAAATGAAATAGAAAACATAGATTGGAAAATTAGTAAAATCAGTTCCCTTCACAGATGACATGTTTTATAAAAACTGTTAAAATTAGTAAATTCAGCAAAGTTACAGGATGCAAAATCAAAGTTTAGAAACTGCATTTCTATACACTAACAATCAATTTACAAAGGAAATTATCCCCCAACCAAAGGAGCTTGAAAAAAAAGAAATTAAGAAAACAATTCCATTTACTATAGCAACAAAAAGGATAAAATAGGAATGACCTCAACTAAGAAGGTAAAAGATTTCTACACTACACTACACTATACTACACCACACTACACTACACTACTTTGATTTCTTACAAGAAATCAAAGAAGATAGAAATAAATGGAAAGATATTCCAGGCTCATGGATTGTAAGACTTGACATTGTCACACTGTCCATGCTACCCACAGTGATCTAAAAATTCAATGTACTTCTTATCAAAATACCAATTACATTTTTTGCAGAAACAGAAAACAGCATCCTAAAATTCTCAAGGGACTATGAATAGCCAAAACAATCTTGACAAAGAACAGAGTTAGAAGACTCATTTCTAACTCTGATTCAAAACATTCTACACAGCAATAATTAAGATGGTATGGTATAAAGATAGATATATACACCAATGGAACAGAATTAAGAGTCTAGGAATAAACCCTTATATATATGGCCAAATGATTTTTGACAAGGATGCCAAGACTACAGTGAATAAAAGACAGTCTCCTTAACAAATGGTGCTGGGAAAACTGGGATATCCACATGCAAAAATAAGTAAAATAAAAATTAAGCTGGACATTAACTTATATCATACATAAAATTAACTCAAAAGGGATTAAAGACGTAAACATAAGGCCTAAAACTATTAAACTTCTAGAAAAAAATACAGAGGAAAAAGTTCATGATACTGGATTTGAGAATTATTTCTCAGAAGTGACACCATAAGCACAAGGAACAAAAGAAAAAAATAGGCAAATGGAACTATGGGAAACTTTTGTGCATAAACAGACACGATCAAATTATGGACTGGGCAAAAATAATTGCAACTCATGTATCCGATTTGGGGTTAATATCCAGACTATATAAGGAACTTCTAAAACTCAACAGTAAATAAATAAATAAATAACCTAATTTAAAAATGAGAAAATGACTTCAATAGAAAACTCTCCAAAGAAGATATACGACTAGCCAATAAATACTTGAAAAGATGCTTGTCATCACTAATCATCAGGGAAATGCAAATCAAAACAATGAGACATCAACTCATACTCACTAGAATGGTCACTATCAGAAGAGCAGAATATAAATGTTGAGCATGTGGTGAGCCCTTGTGCACTGCTGATGGGAATGTAAAATGGTGCAGGTAGTACGGAGAGCAGTAGAGATACTTCAAAAATTAAAAGTACAGTTAGAATATGATTCAGCAATTCTACTTCTAGATATATATCCAAAAATAATTCAAAGCAGGATCTAAAAGATAAATTTTCACCCATGTTCACTGAAGGGGTAGAGTAAAATAGACAAGGGGTAGAGTGAAAACAATCTAAATGTCTATTGACAACAGATGGAAAAGGAAAATATGGTATATACATAAAATAGAATAGTATGAAATCTTCAAAAAAAAAAAAAGAATATTCTGTCACATGCCTCAACATAGGTGAACCGTGAGGGCATTATGCTAGTCAAAATATGCCAGTTGCAAAAGGACAAATGCTGTATGAATCCACTCATAAAAAGTATCTAAAGTAGTCAAATCATAGAAAAGAAAAAGCAGAAATGTGGTTAGCAAGGGCTGGAGGGATGATGAGGAGGGAATTATTAGTGTTTAGTGAGTACAGAGTCTTACTGTTATAAGATTTAAAAAATGCTAGAGATCAGTTGCACAATACTGTGAATATACCTAACACTATTGAACTGTACACTTAAAAATGGTTAAGATTGTGAATTTATTAAGTGTTTTTTGTACCACAATAAAAAATGCAAGCAAAAAAAGATGAAGAAAAAATAAAAACTTTCATAAACATAATTTGAGGTAATTTTTACCAACAGAACTGATTTGTGAGAAATGTTAAAAGAAGTTCTTTAGAAGAAAAATGACATGGGTTAGAAACTAGATCTACATAAAGGAAGGAAGAGTCCTGGAGAAGAAATAAGTAAAATTAAAATAAAAACTTCTACTTTTCTTATTCTTACTTGATTTTACTTGTGAACAAACGAATGGCAGTTTGTTCAAAATAATAACAGCAATAATAAATTATGTATGCTATGTATGTATGTATGTATGTATAAGTGAAATGAATAACAGCAACGATACAAGGGATGGAGGGTAGAAATTAGGAATATTCTGTTATTATAAGGAACTTGTACTACCCATGAAGAAGTATAGTGTTATTTGAAAGTCAAATTGGATTAGTTGTAAATATACAGTGCAAGCCCTAGGGCAACCACTAAAAAAGAAAACACACATACATAAATAATATTAATATGCTAAGAAAGGAAAGTGGAATCATATGAAATGCTTAATTAAAACCACAAATTGTGAAAAAAAAAGTAAAACAAAAACAGAAACAAGGGCAACAAATACAGAACAATGATAAATATAATAGCTATTAATCTAACTATATTCATAATCACTTTAGATGTCTATGTCCTGAATACACTAATTAAAAGACAGATTGCCAGAATGGATCAGATTAAAAAAATAAGATCAGCTATATTTTCTCAAAAAGAAACCACTTTAAATATTAAGACACATCCCTGCTGTGATTCTGTCCTGTGCAGCTGTTCTCTGGGGCTGCAGTCATTTATCTCCATTTGCCTCCTCTACCACCTAAGTGCATGCCACCACCCCGGTGGACATGGACATTAGCCCCCTGAGGCCCCAGAACTATCTTTTCAGTTAGTTCTGAAAGGCCAAAAAAGATTATCACTTTAGGTTGATAATGATGAAAATGAGCACCAGTTATCTTTAAGAATGGCCAGTTCAGGGGCTGGTGCAAAGGATGAATTGCACATTGCTGAAGCAGAGGCAACGAATTACGAAGGCAGTCCAATTAAAGTAACACTGGCAACTTTGAAAATGTTTGTACAGCCAATGGTCTCCCTTGGGGGCCTTGAAATAACACCTCCAGTGATCCTACAGTTGAAGTGTGGTTTGGGGCCATTGCTTATTAGTGGACAGCACTTAGTAGCTGTGGAGGAAGATGCAGAGTCAGAGAAGGAAGAAGCAAAGTCAGAAGATGAAGAGGAGGAGTATGAAACTCATAAGTATATATGGAAAGCAATCTGCCCCTGGAGGTGGTAGCCAGGTTCCACAGAAAAAAGTAAAACTTGCCACTGATGAAGATGATGATGATGATGATGAAGATGCCAATGATGATTTTGATGATGAGGAAACTGAAGAAAAAATGCCAGTGAAGTAATCTATATGAGATACTCCAGCCAAAAATGCACAAAAGTCAAATTGGAATGGAAAAAACTCAAAACCATCAACACCAAGATCAAAAGGACAAGAATCCTTCAAAAAACAGGAAAAAACTACTAAAATACCAAAAGGACCTAGTTCTGCAGAAGACATTAAAATGCAAGCAGTTCATCAATTATGTGAAGAATTGCTTCTGGATGACTGACCAGAAGGCTATTCAAGATCTCTGTCAGTGGAAGAAGTCTCTTTAGGAAAACAGTTTAAACAATTTGTTAAAATTATTTCATCTTATTTCATTTCCGTAACAGTTGATATCTGACTGTCCTTTTTATAATGCAGAGTGAGGACTTTCCCTATTGTGTTTGATAAATGTTGTCCAGGTTCCATTGCCAAGAATGTGTTGTCCAAAATGCCTGTTTTTAAAGTTGGAACTCTTTCCTTTGCTTGGTTTTCAGTATGTATGGAATGTTATGATAGGACATAGTAGTAGTGGTGGTCAGACATGGAAATGGTGGTGAGGCAAAAATATACATGTGAAATAAAACTCAGTATTTTAATAGAGTTAAAAAAATTAAGACACATAGATTCAAAGCAAAGATATTGACAAGAATATCATGTAACACCAATCCAAAAAATGTTAAAGCAAGCATATTTTCAGATAGAGCAGACATCTGGGCAAGAAAAATCATTACAGATAAAGAGAGAAATTACATAATAATAAAGGGATCAATTCTCCAAAAAAAAGTAACAATATGGCCAGGAGTGGTGGCTCATGCCTGTAATCCTAGCACTTTGGGAGGGCGAGGTGGGTGAATCACTTTAGGTCAGCAGTTGGACCAGGCTGGCCCAACATAGTGAAATTCTGTCTTTACTAAAAAATACAAATACTAGCTGGGCATGGTGGTGTGCACCTGTAGTCCCAGCTCCTCGGGAGGCTGAGGCAGGAGAATTGCTTGAACCCAGGAGGCAGAGGCTGCAGTGAGCCGAGATCGTGCCATTGTACTTCAGCCTGGGTGACAGAGCAAGAGTAAAAAAACTCTATCTCAAAACAACAACAACAAAAAACAAAAGAAAAAACCCATGCGCGCACACGACACACACAATATTTAATGTGTATGCGCCTAATAACAGAGTGCCAAAATATATAAGGCAAAAACTGATAGAACTGCAAGGAGAAACAGATGAATCTGCTATTACAGTTGGAGACATCGACACCCCCCTATCTGAAATGGACAGATCCAGCAGGCAGGAAATGAATAAGGATACAGTTGAACTTAACATCAGTACCAGTCAACTGGATTTAATTGACATACAGAGTACATCATCCAACAAGAAGTAGAATATACATTCCTTTCAAGCTCACATGGAACATTCATCCACTGAGAGACCACATTCTGGGGCATAAAGGATACTTTAACAATTTTTTTAAAAATAAAAATCATACAATATTACCACTCAGACCACAATGGAGTTAAACTAGAAATATATAAATACCAATAGCAGGAAAATTCCAAAACGTGGAGATTTAAAAAAACACTTCTGAATAACAAGTAGGTCAAAGAAGAAATCTTAAGAGAAATTTAAAAATATTTTGAAAATAAGGATACAACATATCAAAATCTGTAAAATGCAGTGAAGTTACCAAAATAGCAGAATAGAGGCAATCTGAAAAAAATGAGAAACAACTATACAGTGACAACATTATCACCACCAATATTCCAGAACTCAAAACTGAGGTTGTGACAATCCTTGGTGTCACAAAGAAGTGAAAAATTATGGGTAGAAGAGAGAATGGACTTCTTCATCCATGATGCTCCGCTCCTAAGTTGTTAGGCACTGGATAAAAAAAGTCTCCCGAGACTCATGGTTCCTATCCTGGAGAAACTGAGACTGAGGTAGACAGATAGCTTCTCCACCACCTAGGGTTACTTTGCAGGAAAGTGATTCCTGCCTTAGCCCAAGGAAGCATTGCTAGTGCCTTTTGGGAAAAAAATCTGAGGACAGCTATGGACAATCATGGAAGTAGGGCTAGGAACTCCAGCAAAGGAAACCTGGGGCTGCTCTTTATCTCTCAGCCAAAGGAGATGCCAAATCAGAGAGAAAGTAGATCAGCAGCAGTAGAAGTCACATTCCATGGGTCCTCTGGGCACAAACTCCTAGGTAATTCCCTTCCCTGCCAACCTCAGCCAGGGAATCCCCTTTTGAATATCCCCCTAACCCAAGATGAAAGTGCACTAAACTTTTGTGAAAGCTACGCAAACCTGGGCTTAGGGTGCCATCTAATGCTGAAAAGAAGGCAGTGATCTAAGTCTAAGGGAATAAAACAAACCACATACACACCTGAAAGACCAAACCAAGGCAGACAGCAATAACTAGAATAACATATCAATGTGAAGACATACATGGACATTTGTAAGAAACAACATCAAACAGGGAACCACAACCTTCCTGAATGTACAAAGCAAGGAGCTAGTGACTGACCCTACCAACTTGAGACAAAGATGTGTAAGCTCTCTGATCAAGAATTCAAAATAGCAATTTTGAAGAAATCTGGGGAACTCCAAGATAGCACAGTAAAAAACTTTAGAAACTTAATCAGAAAAATTTAACAAAGAGATTTAAAAAATTAAAAAATAGAAGTCCTGGAACTGTGAAATACATTGGCTGAACTGAAAATGCATGAGGGTTTTGACAGTAGAATTAATCAAGCAGAAGAATCAGTGAGCTCAAGGACAATTTGAAAATACATAAAGAGAGGACACATAGGAGAATAAAAAGGAAGAACACATGTGAGATCTAGAAAATAGCCTAAAAAGAGCAAATTTAAGAGTCACTGGCCTACAAGACAGAGTTAAGAAAGAACAAAGGGTAGAAAGCTTATTCAAAGAAATAATAACACAAAACTTTTCAGATCTATAGAAAAAAATAAATATCCAGGCATAGGAAGGGCAAAGAATACAGTACCCAAGAGATTAAACCCAAATAAGACTACCCCAAAGGCATACACTAATCAAATTCTTAAAGGGCAAAACCAAAAAGGGAAGTCTAAAAGCAGGAAAAAATGAAGCAGCATAACATATAAAGAGCTCTAAGTCATCTGGACATCCAGTGGAAACCATACATGACTGAAAAGAGTGGGATGACATATTAAAAAGCTAAAGGAAAAAAAGAAAATAAAACCCTGCCAATTGAGATTACTATACCCAGCAAAGCTATCCTTCGACCATAAATGAGAGATAATAACTTCTGAAGACAAACAAAAGCTAAAGGAATTTCATCTTATAAAAAATGTCAAAGCTAGTTCTTCAATCTGAAACAAAAGACACATGCAACAAAAAAATACCTGAAGTTATAAAAGTATTGGTAAAAGTAGGTAGACAAATTTAGAAAATCTAATACTGTAGCTGGTATCTCTAGTATGAAGACTAAACCTACTAAAATAAAATAATAAACTGTTAAAAGTTAAGTAATATAAAAAGATGTAAATTGTGTCAACGAAAGGTCAAAACGAGTGTCAGGGGGATGAAATAACAATGTAAAGTTTTTTGTTTTTTTCTTTGTGATCAACATTGAGTTCTCATATATTCAGAATAACTTATAAGATGTCTTTTGAAAGCCTCATAATAACCACAAAGCAAAACACCTATAATAGGTAACACTAAAAATAAAAAGCAAGTAATTAAAACATACTACCAGAGAAAATTATAAAATCACAAAGAAAGAAGAGAGGGGGAAGGGCATAGGGAGGGGGAAGGGAAGGGGGAGGAGAGAGGAGAGGGAGTTATAAAATAACCAGAAAACAAACAACAAAATGACAGGATTAAGTTCTTACCTATCAATAATAACAATGTAAATGAACTAAATGTTCTAATTAAAAGACACAGAGTGATAAAATGAATAGAAAAACAGAACCCAATGATATGCTGCCAGTAAGAAACACTTCACCTATAAAGACACAAACACTGAAAGTAAAGGGGTGGAAAAAGAGATTACATGAAATTGGAAAACAAAAAAGAGCAAGAATAGCTGTATTTATATCAGATAAAATAAACTATAAACACTATAAAAAGAGACCAAAGACATCACTATATAATGATAACTGACATTTGCAAAACATTTCATCCAACTCTGTGGAATATACATTCTTCTCATCAACACATGAAACATTCTCCAGGACAGATCACATTAGGAGAAAAAACAAATCTCAGCAAACTCAAAAATGTCAAACTTATATCAACTATCTTTTTAGACCATGGTAGAATAAAACCAGATTTTTATTCTTTAAAAAAAAAAAACAACTTTGGGCTAGGTGTGGTGGTTCATGCCTGTAATCCCAGCAATCTGGGAGGCTAAGGCAGGCAGATCACTTGAGTCCAGGAGTGCAAGACCAGCGTTGGGAAACATGGTGAAACTTCATCTCTATTAAAAAAATACAAAAAATTAGCTTGGCATGGTAGTGCATGCCTGTACTCCTAGCTGCTTGGGAAGTGGAAGCTGCACTGAGCTGAGACTGTGCAACTGCACTCCAGCCTTGGGCAACAGAGTTAGACACTGTATTAAAAGAAAGAAAGACAGAAAGAAAAAGAACTTTGAAAACTATAAATAAGTGAAAATTAAACAACATGCTCCTGAGTAAAAAATTGGTCAATAAAGAAATTAAAAAGGAAATCTAAATTTTTTTTGGGCAAATGAAAATGGAAACAGCATATCAAAGTCTATGGGACAAGCAAAAGCAATACAAAGTAAGAAGTTCATAGCCGTAAGTGCCTCCATCAATAAAAAAGAAAAATTTCATATAAACAACTGAACAATCCACTTCAAGGAACTAGAAAAATAACAATAAATAAAATCCAAAATTTGTAGAAATAAATAATATGGATCAGAGCAGAAATAAAATTGAAACTGAAAAAATACAAAAGGTAAATGAAAGAAAAAAATGTGGGCCGGGCGTGGTGGCTCACGCCTGTAATCCCAGCACTTTGGGAGGCCGAGGAGGGTGGATCACGAGGTCAAAAGATTGAGACCATCCTGGCCAACATAGTGAAACCCTGTCTCTACTAAATACAAAAAAATTTAGCCGGGCATGGTGGCACATGCCTGTAATCCCAGCTACTTGGGAGGCTGAGACAGGAGAATCGTTTGAACCCAGGAGGCAGAGGTTGCGGTGAGCCAAGAATGCGCCATTGCACTCCAGCCTGGGTAACAAGAGCGAAACTCCATCTCAAAAAAAAAAAAAGAAAGAAAGAAAGAAAAAAATGTTTTTTGGAACGATAAGGCCACATATCTTTAGCTAGACTAATAAAAAAAAGAGAAAACACGTAAAGTATAAATGAAAACAAGCATTACAACCAGTACCTAGAAATATAATGATCATTAGAGATTTTATGAATAACTATATGCCAACAAATTAGATAACCTAGAAAAAACGGACAAATTTGTAGACATATAACACCTATCAAGACTGAACCATAAAGAAATAGAAAGCCTGAACAGACCAATAGCAAGTAATGAGACTGAAGCATAATAAAAAGGCTCCCATCAAAGAAAAGCCCAGGGCTGGCTGGCTTCACTGCAGAAAACTACCAAACATTTAAGGAAAAAGTAACAACACCTTTACTCAAACTATTTTAAGAAACTGAAGAGGAGAGAATACTTCTAAAATTATTCTATGAGGCAAACATTACCCTGATACCAGAACCAGACAAGGACAAAAAATAAAAATAAAAACAGAGAGTGAGAGAAAACTAGAGGCCAGTATCACTGATGAACACAGACATAAAGATCCTCAACAAAATACCAGCACTCCGAATTCAACACATGTTAAAAATACATTCACCATGATCAAGAGGGATTCATCCTAGAGATGTAAGGATGTTTCTAAATACAAAAATCAATAAACATGATACATCACTTTAACAGAATCAAAGAAAAAAATATAGCTTCAGTATATGTTTAAAAAGAATTTGATAAAATTCAATATCACTTCATGATAAAAACTATCAAAAAACTGGGTAGAGAAGGAACAGAACACAAAATAAAGGACAGATATGACATACCCACAGCTAACATCATTCTGAATAGAAAAAAAACCTGAAAGCCTTTTCTGTAAGATCTGAAGACAAAAATGCCCATTTTTACCACTTTTATTCAATATAGTACTGAAAGTCCTACCCAAAGCAATTAAGCGAGAAAAACAAAGAAAGGGCTTCCGGCCAGGTGCAGCGGCTCATGTCTATAATCCCAGCACTTTGGGAGGTAGAGTTGGGTAGATCATCTGAGGTCAGGAGTTCGAAACTAGCCTGGCCAACATGGTGAAACCCTATCTCCACTAAAAACAAAAAAAATTACTCAGGCATGGTGGCACATGCCTGTAATCCCAGCTACTCAGGAGGCTGAGCCAGGAGAATCAGGAGGCAGAGGTTGCAGTGAGCCAGGATCACGCCACTGCACTGCAGCCTGGGTGACAGAGTAAGACTTTGTCTCAAAATAAGAAGAAAAGAACTTCTTTCCTTTCCAGTCATATTAACCTTGTTCACAGATGACTTGATTATATATTTTAAAAACCAAAGAAAACTCATCAAGAAACTGTTAAGAGGCTGGGTGTGGTAGCTCATGCCTGTAATCCCAGCCCTTTGGGAGGCCAGGGCAGCTGGATCACTTGAGGTCAGGAGTTCAAGACCAGCCTGGTCAATATAGTGAAACCCCATCTCTACTAAAAATACAAAAATCAGCTGGGTGTGGTGGTGGGTGCCTGTAATCTTGGGAGACTGAGGCAGGAGAATTGCTTGAACCTGGGAGCCAGAAATTGCAGTGACCTGAGATTGCACCACTACACTCCAGTCCGGGCGAGAAAGCTAGACTCCATCTCAAAAAAAAAAAAAAAAAAAAGAAGAGAGAGAGAAACTGTTATAAGTAATAGCAAATTCAGTAAAGTTGCAGGATACAAAATCAACATACAAAAATCAGTAGCATTTGTATATGCCAATGGCAAACAATCTGAAAAATAAGAAAGTAGTCTCATTTACAATAGCTACTAATATGGTTTGGATATTTGTCTCCTCCAAATCTCATGTTGAAATGTGATCTCCAATGTTGGAGGTGGGGCCTGGTGGAAGGTGTCTGGGTCATGGGGGTAGATCCCTCATTAGTGGCTTGGTGCCATTCTTACAGTATTGAGTTCACACTCTACAAGTTCACATGAGATCTGGTTGTTTTAAAAGAGCCTAGAACTTTCTCCTCTCTCTCTGTTTCAGGGCTCACAGAGCCCTGAAACATGGGCTGAAATATGGGCTCTCCATGTGACATGCCTGCTCTGCCTTTCACCTTCCATCAGGATTAGAAACTTCCTGGGGTCCTCACTAGAAGCAGATGCTAGCACTATACTTCCTATACAGCCCATAGTACCATGAGCCAAATAAACCTCTTTTCTTTATAAATTGCCCAGCCTCAGGTACTTCTTTATGGCATTGTGAATGGACCAATACAGAAAATTGATACCAGGAGCAGAGTGTTGCTATAAAGATACTGAAAATGTGGTGGCAGCTTTGGAACTGGATAAGGAGCTCACGCCTGTAATTCCAGCACTTTGGGAGGCCGAGGCAGCTGGATCACTTGAGGTCAGAAGTTCAAGACCAGCCTGGTCAACATAGTGAAACCCCATCTCTACTAAAAATACAAAAATCAGCTGGAACAGGCAGATGTTGGAAGAGTCTGGAGGTCTTGAAAGAAGACAAGAAGATGAGAGAAAGTTTGGAACTTCTTAGAGACTGGTAAGTGGCTATTACCAAACTGCCAATAGAAATATGAAAAGCTGATACTGATAACATCTCAGATGTAAATAAAGAAGTTATTGGAAACTGGAATAAAGGCCACCTTTGTTATGCCCTAGCAAAGAACTTGGATGCATCTGTCAATGTCCTAGGGATCTGTGGAAGTTTGAACTTATGAGTGATGACTTAGGGTATCTGGCAGAAGTCTCTAAGCAGCAATGTGCTCAAGCAGTAATGTGGCTGCTTCTAATAGCCTATGATCAATTATGGGAGCAAAGAAATTACTTAAAGTTGAAACTTTTATTTAAAAGGGAAGCAGAGTGTAAAAATTTGGAAAAATTTAGAAAATCTAGCCATGTGATAGAGAAGGAAACAGTATTTTCAATAGAGGAATACAAGTAGGCTATGAACTAACCACTTGCTAGATAGATTAGCAATACTAAAAGGAAGCCAAGTGCTAATATCCAAGACAATTTTTTAAAAAAGTCTCAAAAGGCAGCCCCTCCCATCACAAGCTCAGAGGCCTAGGAAGAAAGAATGGTTTAGTGGGTCAGGCCTCCAGAGCCACTGCCCTGCACCACCTTAACAGGCTGGTCCCTACATCCTGGCTGCTCTAGCTCCAGCCTCAGCTCTAAAGGATCCCAGTACAGTTTGGAGCACTGCTCTGGAAAGCACAGCTATAATCCTTGGTGGCTTCCATGTGGTGTTAAGGATGTAGTTGTACAGCATTCAAGAGTGAAGACAGCTTGGCAGCTTCCAACCTAAATTTCAGAGGATGTATTACAAAGCCTGGGTCCCAGGCAGAAGTCTGCCATAGGACATAGCCCCCACACAGAAACTCTGCTAGTGCTAGGAGAAATGTGGGGTTGGATTCCCAACACAGACTCCTACCAAGGCACTGCTAGGTGAAGCTAGGGGAACAAGGCCGCTACCCTCCAGACTCAAGCAGGGTAGAGCCACCAGCAGCTTGAACCCTCAGCATTGAATATGCACAGGCACCAGACTCCAACCTGTGAGAGCCACAGTGATGGAGCTTCTCAAGGCCTTGGAAGCCCACCCCTTGCACCAGTGTTCCTTGGATGCAGGATACAGACTCAAGGATTATGTTGGAGCTTTAAGGTCTAACTTCTGCCCTGCTGGATTTCAGACTTGTGTGGGGCCTATTGCCCCTTTCTTTTGGCCAATTCCTCCTTTTCAGAATGGGAATGTTTACCTAATATCTGCAACACCATTGTATCTTGGAAGTTAAGAATTTGTTTTTTATTTTATAGGCTAATAGGTGGAAGGAGATGTGCCTTGAGTCTCAGATGAGACCTTAGACTTTGGATTTTTGAGTTGATGCTGGAATGAGTTAAGACTTTGGATACTACCGGGAAGAAATGATTGTACAATGCAAGAAGAACATGAGATGTGTTGGAAAAAAGTGGACCTTTCATACACTGCTGGTGGGAATATAAATTAGTATGGCCACTATGGAAAACAGTATTGAGGTTCCTCAAAAAACTAAAAATGAAACTACCATATGATCCGGCAATCCCACTGCTGTATAAATGTCCAAGAGAAAGGAAAATCAGTATATCAAAAAGATATCTGCATTCCCATGTTTACTGCAGCACTATTCACAATAGCAGGATATGGAATCAACCTAAGTGTCTATCAATGGATGAAAGGATAAAGAAAATGTGGTACATATACAGACAATAGAATTCAGCCATAAAAAAATGAAACACTGTTATTTGCAGTAACATAGATGGAACTACAGAACATGATGCTAAATGACATAAGCCAAGCCCAG
Organism: Callithrix jacchus; assembly: GCF_049354715.1. Classification (NCBI taxonomy): domain Eukaryota; kingdom Metazoa; phylum Chordata; class Mammalia; order Primates; family Cebidae; genus Callithrix; species Callithrix jacchus. The sequence goes on from NC_133518.1 coordinate 35,308,137, forward strand.
AAAGACAAATATCCCATGTTCTCACTCATATGTGGGAACTAAGAAAATGGATATCATGGAGATAGAGAGCAAATTGGTGGTTACCAGATGCTGGGAAGGGTGGTAGAGGGCAGTGAAGGGAGGGTGGCTACTGAGTACAAAAACAGTTAGATAGAAAGAATAAGTTTTAGTTTTTGATATCATGGTAAGACAACTATAGTTAACAACAATGTTATATGTTTCAAATAGCTAGATGAGAAGCTTTCAATTATTCCCTACACACAAAACAGTGATAATTGCTTGTGGTGATGAACATCCCAATTATCTTGATTTGGTCATTACATATTGTATGCATGTATTGAAATATAACATGTACCCCCATAAATATGTACAACTATTATATATCAATAAAAACTTGTGAGATGCAATGAAAGCAGTACAGGGAAATTTAAAGCACTGAACACATATATTAGAAAAGAAGAAAGATCTAAAATCAGTAATAGTAATAATAAATCCAAGAAGAAAGATCTAAAATCAATAATAATTAATTGAAGCTTTACCTTTAGGAAACTAGAAAAAGAGCAAACTAAATTCAAAGTAGGCCGAAAAAAAGAAATAAAAATTGAACAAATCAATGCAAGTAAAAGCAGAAAATCAGGCTGTGTGTGGTGGCTCATGCCTGTAAATTCCAGCACTTTGGGAGGCCAAAGTGGGAGGATCACTTGAGGCCAGGAGTTCAAGATCAGACCTGGCAACACAGTGAGGCCGTCCCTACAAAAAATTTAAAAAATTAGCCAGGCACAGTGGTGCACACCTGTAGTTCCAGCTACTTGGGAGGCTAAGGTGGAAAGGTTGCTTGAGCCTGGGAAGTTGAGGCTGCAGTTAGCCATGGTTGTACCACTGCACTCCAGCCTGGGTGACAGACCGAGACCCTGTCTCAAAAAAAAAAAAAAAGAACACACACAAAAAAACACCAGAAAATCAATACAGAAAATCAAAGAAACCAAAATATTGTTCTATGAAAAGATCAATGAAATTAATACCTAGAGCTAGGTTAACCAGGAAAAAGAGACAAAAGATACAAATTACTAACATCAAAAATTTTAGAAAAGAGGACATCACTATTAATCCTATGAATATGAAAACAATAATAAAGAAATACTAAACAACTCTATGCCTACAAATCTGGTAACAGATAAAACGTACTAATTACTCAGAAAGGCACAATCTGTCAAAATCCACATAAAAAGAAATACACAATCTGAATAGGCCTAAGTCTATTAAAGAACCTGAACCAATAATGAATAACTTTCTAAAACAGCAACCACCATATCCAGATGGGTTCACTGGTGTATTCCACCAAACACTCAAGAAAGTTATTATCCAAGTCTCAAAACTAGACACAGACATCACAAGAAAGGAAAACTACTGACTAGTAACTATTATGAACACAGATGATAAATCCTAAACAAAATACTAGAAAACTGAATATCTGTATATTAAAAAATTACACACCATGACCAAGTGGGATTCCCAACTTGATTTATAAATTCAATGCAATCCTAATCAAAATCTCAACAATTTATATTTTTGGATACCAACAAACTAGTTCACAAGTGTATATGGAAAGGCAAAAGATCAAAACAGCCAACACCATACTGAAATAATGAAGTCAATGAACTAACACTACCCAATGTTAAGAATTACTATAAAATACAGTTATCAGCCAGGCATGATGGCTCATGCCTATAATCCCAGCACTTTGGGAGACTGAGGCAGCCAGACCACTTGAGGTCAGGAGTTCCAGATCAGCTTGGCTAACATGGAAAAACCCCGTCTCTACTAAAAATACAAAAAAAAAAAAAAAAAAAAAAAAAATTAGCTAGGCATGGTGGCACATGCCTGTAATCCCAGTTACTCGGGAGGCTGAGGCAGAAGAATTGCTTGAACCTGGGAGGTGAAGGTTGCAATGAGCCAAGATTGCATCACTGCACTCCAGCCTGGGAGACAGAGCAAGACTCCATCACAAAACACAACAAAAAACAAAACAAAACAAAAGTACAGTAATCAAGGTGGTATGGTACTAGTAAGCAAATAAACAGATAGATAAATGGAACAGAATAGAGATCCCAGAAAAAGACTCACACAAATATAGTCAACTGCTCTCTGACAACAGAGCAAAGGTGATTTAAGGGAGAAAGAAAAGTCTTTTCAACAAATAATGCTGGAACAAGTAGATATTCACATGCCATAAAAATGAACCTATATAGTAGGGGACTTCATCAACTTGATAAAGGGCATTTTATATTAAAAAATAACAACAACTCACAGCTAAAATACTCACTGGTTAAAGACTGCAAATTTTTGCCTTAAAATCGAAAACAAAGTAGAATGGCCACTGTCACCACTGTTATTCAATATTGCACTGCAAGCTCTGTAAGCAGTTACACAAGAAAATGAATTAAAAGAAATCCATGTTGGAAAGAAAGAAGTAAAACTACACCTATTCACAGATGACATGATCTGTGATATAGTTTGTCTGTGTCTCCACCCAAAATCTCATCTTGAATTATAATCCACATAATCCCCACGTGTTAGGGGCAGGACCAGGTGGAGGTAATTGGATCATGGGGGCAGTTTCCCCCATGGTGTTCTCATGGAAGTGAGTCTCATGAGATCTGATGGTTTTATAAGCATCTGGCATTTCCCCTGCTCGCACTCACTCCGTCCTGCCACCCTAGAAGATGTCTGCTTCTCCTTTGCCTTCCACCATGATCGTAAGTTTCCTGAGGCTTCTTCAGCAAGGTGAAACTGTGAGTTAATTAAACCTTTCTTTTATAAATTACCCAGTCTCTAGTATTTCTTATAGTAGTGTGAGAACGGACTAATACAATCTGCCATATAGGAAATACCTAAGAATCCACCAAAAAGCTACCAGAGCTATATACAAATTCATCAAACTTGTAGGTTACAAGATCAGTGCATAAAAATCAATTGTGTTTCTCCACACCAGCAATGAAAAATCCATAAAGGAAATTTAGAAAGGAATTCTATTTATAGTAGTATCTAAAACAATAAAATACACAGAAATAAATCTAACTAAGGAGGTGAAAGACTTGTACACTGAAAACTACATGACATTGCTGAAGGAAATCAAAGAAGACCTCAATAAATGGAAAAGCATTTTATATTCATGAATTGGAAGACTTAATATTGTTAAGATATCAAGACTACCCAAAGCAATCTACAAATTCAGCACAATTCCTATCAAAATTCTACTAACATTTTTGCAGAAATACAAAATACTATCTTTAAATTTTTCTCAAATTATTATGGAATTGCAAAGGACCCTGAATAACTAAAATATTGAAAAAGAACAACAAATCTGGAGAACTCAAAATTCTCAATTTCAAAACTTACTATAAAACTAGAGTAATCAAAATAGTGTAGGACTGGCATAAGGATAATCATATAGACCAAAGGAATGTACCTGAGAGTCCATAAATAAGACCATACATCTATGGCCAATTTATTTTTGATGACAGTGCCAAGATATTCAATGAGAAAACAATCTCTTCAACAAATGGTGCTGGGATAACTGGATTTCCACATGCAAAATATTAAACCGGAAGCCCTATCTCATATATACTATATATAAAAATCAACTCTAAATTGATCAAAGTCTAAATATTGGCTATAACCATAAAACATTTTGAAGAAAACAGGGGTAAACCTTTATGACCTTGGATTTAGCAATGTATTCTTAGATATGACACTATAAGGTAAACGGACTTAATCAAAATTTTAAACTTTTCATTTCTGTAAAAAAGTTCTTGGAATTTTGATCAGAATTGTGCTGAATTTGTAGACTGCTTTGAGTAGTCTTGACATCTTAGCAATATTAAGTCTTCCTATCCATGAATGTGGGATGCTTTTCCATTTACTGAGGTTGTCTTCAACTTCCTTCATAAGCAAAAAAAAAAAAGTTTTGGCTTGTGCTTCATACCATAAGCAAAAAAAAAAAAAGAAAAAAGGTAAATTGGACTGTATCAAAATTTAAAATTTCTGTATGTAAAATGACATTATCAAGAAAGTGACAAGACAACTGACAGAATGGGAAAAATATTTGCAAATCATGTAACATTTAGAATATTGTTTTAGAACAAATTTAGAAATTTGTTTCTGTACCTCAAGAACAAAATGATAAACAACCCAACTGAAAATAAGCAAAGTACTTGAACAGATAATTTTCCAAAGAAAATATACAAGTGGAAAATAAACACAGGAAAAGATGCTGAACATCATTAGCCAGTAGCGAAATGCAAATAAAACCACATTAAGGTACCACTTTATACCCATTAGCATAGCCATATTAAAACAAAACAACACAATACAACAAGTGTTGACAAAGATGTGGAAAAATATGAACCCCTGAGCATTGCTGGTGGGAATGTAAAATGATACAATAACTGCAACAGTATCCAGGTTCCTCATAAAGTGAAACAATATCACTCCTTAGTATATACCCAACAGAACTGAATCCATGGACTCAAACAGATACTTTTGTATCAATGTTCATTGCAGCATTATTTATAATAGCCAAAAGGTATAACTAACTTGTATCCATTAAGAGATGAATAAACAAAATGTGGTAAAAATACACAAGACTATTATTCAGCCAGAAAAATTAAAGACATTCTGATATATGCTACAACATGGAAAATCCTTGAAAACATTATGGGAAATGAAATAAGTCAGAAACAGGACAAATATCAGGTAATTCCACTTATATGAGTACCTAGAATAGTCAAATTCAGAGACAGAAAGAATGGTGGTTGCCAGTGGCTGGGGAAAGTGGAAATGGGGAGTTACTGTTTAACAGGTACAGAGTTTCAGTCTGGGAAGATAAAGAGTTCTAGAGATGGATGGTGGTGATGGCTGCATAACAATATGAAGGTACTTAATATTATTCAATTGTACAAATGATTAAAATGGAAAATTTTATGTTGTGTGTATTCTGCTACAAGAAAAAATACAATCGTTTGTGTATATATTTAGAGGCACGGTGGCCTTGACAAGTCGATTTTTAACCTTTAAGTGGAAAGGCAAAGTGTTAAACATAGGTAAACACTGTTGGGAAAAACCAACAAAGTGTGAAGACTAGCTCTATCAAGTCTTCCCATTAACCTACTATAATTGAAACAGCGTGATACTGATACATGGTTAAACAATAAAACCAAGAGAAATCCACAAACAAACTCACATATATGCGGACCTTAACTTACATCAGAGGTGACACTGCAGAACAGTTCATTTTTAATAATTAGCAATTAGAACAACTGGATACCCTTATGTAAAATATTAAATTTAAAAAAAAAACTTAAATTGGACTCCAGTTTTACACAATCAATTCATGTGGATTAAACACAAAAGGCAAAAATATAAAGCTTTCAGAAGATAATACAAAAATAACATCTGTATGACTTTGGGGTAGAAAAAGTTCTCTAAAAACACAGAACACTACCATGAAAATCAAGAATTTTAGTCCATAAACTAGAAAGTCAGTTAAAATTCATAAAATTATTGAAGAACTAAATTGCCATATACTACACCTCCAGAGGTGCTTGTAGGTACTTATAAATAATTCCTCCCGCATATGAAGCACACATATCGGCATGTTATCACGAAAGGTACTTCATGAAAGTGAAAACTCCAACTGACAAATAATGTGAACAGATATTTAACCTCATTGCAAGAAGAGAAATAAAAATTAAAATGACGAGTTATAAACCCACCAGAATGGCTAAAATTTAAAAGTCCATCAGTACTAAATGTTGATAAATATATGAAACAACAGGAACTCCTATAGACTGTTGGTCAGAGTATAAATTGGTACCAAACAGTTTTGAAGATGGCGCTGTGAGAACAACCCAGGATTGGAGCTCTCGTTGAATCCGCAAAGAGGTGAGTCGGAGTTGCATTTCCAGACTGATCTTTGTTGCCCACAGAACGGGGAAACTCCCAAGTGTAAGGGAGACACGGGACGCCAGGCAGTAGGTCTGCCTGGCGAAGCCGGCAGCCGGGGCGGCGGCGGCCGGCCCTACCCAGCAATCCCCACAGGGTGCGCTTGTCCGGGTGCCCTGTTGAACTGGCAACCTGAGACTTGAGAGGGCTGGACTTGAGACTGAACGAGACTTGGACAGTAGGCCAGCCCAGGGGATTGCAGGGACAGAGCGTTCAGGGTACCCAGTGGGACGAACAAAACCGCTATTTCAAACTATCCCGAGCAGACGGTCCGAAACACTCTGTGGGGGAGGGGCGTCCACCACCACCGAGGCAATCCGCCCCAACTGAGATACACGCCCACTGCTGACGCAGCCAGCCATTGCCGAGGCAACCCGTCCCTACTGAGATACATGCCCACTGCTGACGCAGCCTCCCGTTGCCGAGGCAACCCGTCCCTACTGAGATACATGCCCACTGCTGACGCAGCCTGCCGTTGCTCAGGCAACACGCTACAACAAAGAGACTCCGCCGCAGGGCGTGGCGAAGACCACAGCAGAGCCTGCAGGAACAGGGCGAATCACACAACAGCAGGGCGGAGCCTCGGCAGGCAAACAGTGGCTAGTCTGCCTCCTAGCTGGGCAGGACACCTCAATGAACATCCAAAAATAAAGCCCGAACCCCCCAACACAGAGCATTTGAGAAAAAAAGGGTTTTTTTAATGAGCTCTGTTGCAGCAGAATCAAACATAGCAGCCTAACAGCCCTGAATGAACAACAGAGCTCACAGCTCAGAAATTGAGCTCCTAAAAAGAACAGACTCTCTCCTCAAGCAGCTCCCTGACCCCTCTATATCCAAAAGACTGACATTTGGCAGGCATCATCCTGGGACAAAGATAGCAGAAAAAGAAACAGGTAGCATCCCTCACTGTGCCACAGCTGCTAGAGGTGCACCCCAGACAAGCAGGGCCTGGAGTGGACCTCAGCAGTCGTACAGCGAAGGGGCTAGGCTGGTAGAAGGAAAACCAACTAACAGAAATACTTCATCATCAACAATCTGGGTGTCCACTCAGAGACCCAATCGAAAAGTCAGCAACTACGCAGACGACAAGCAGATAAACCCACAAAGATGGGAAGAAACCAGCGAAAAAAGGAGGAAAACACCCGAAACCAGAACACCTCGCCTCCTAGAAAGGACCAAAACTCCTCACCGGCAAGGGAACAAAGCTGGACGGAGAATGACTGTGACGAAATGACGGAATTAGACTTCAGAAGGTGGATAATGAGAAACTTTTGTGAGCTAAAAGAACATGTTGTAAATCAATGCAAAGAAACTAAGGAACTTAAAAAAAGATATGAGGAAATGATAACAAGAATGGATAACTTAGAGAGGAATATGAATGAATTAAAGGAGCTGAAAAACACAATACGAGAACTTCGCGAAGCATGCACAAGTTTCAATAGCCGAATTGACCAAGCAGAAGAAAGAATATCTGAAGTCGAACACCAACTCAATGAAATTAAATGAGAAACCAAGATTAGAGAAAAAAGCGCAGAAAGGAATGAACAAAGTCTCCAAGAAATGTGGGACTATGTGAAAAGACCTAACCTACGTTTGATAGGTGTACCAGAAGGGGACGAACAGAATGAATCCAAGCTGGAAAATACTCTTCAGGACATCATCCATGAAAACTTCCCCCACCTAGCAAGACAGGCCAACACTCAAATGCAGGAAATACAGAGAACACCACAAAGATATTCTGCAAGAAGAGCAACCCCAAGGCACATAATCGTCAGATTCAACAAGGTTGAAATAAAGGAGAAAATACTAAGGGCAGCCAGAGAGAAAGGTCGAGTTACCCACAAAGGGAAGCCCATCAGACTCACAGCAGATCTCTCGGCAGAAACACTACAATCCAGAAGAGAGCGGGGGCCAATATTCAACATTCTTAAAGAAAAGAACTTTCAACCCAGAATTTCATATCCAGCCAAACTGAGCTTCAGAAGTGAAGGAAAAATAAAATCCTTCAGGAACAAGCAAGTACTCAGAGATTTTGTCACCACCAGGCCTGCTTTACAAGAGCTCCTAAAAGAGGCACTACACATAGAAAGGAACAACCAGTACCAGCCATTCCAAAATCACACTAAATACTAAAGAGCATCAACATAATGAAGAATCTACAACAACTAATAGGCAAAACAGCCACTTAGCATCAAAATGGCAGTATCAAATTCACACATAACAATATTAACCCTAAATGTAAATGGACTAAATGCACCAATCAAAAGACACAGACTGGCAAACTGGATAAAAATCCAAAACCCATCAGTGTGCTGTATCCAGGAAACCCATCTCACATGCAAGGATACACAAAGGCTCAAAATAAAGGGATGGAGGAAGATTTACCAAGCAAATGGAGAGCAAAAAAAAGCAGGAGTTGCAATTTTCATCTCTGATAAAATAGACTTTAAAGCAACAAAGATCAAAAGAGACAAAGAAGGCCATTACATAATGGTAAAAGGATCGATAAAACAAGAAGAGCTAACGATCCTAAACATATATGGACCCAATGCAGGAGCACCCAGATACATAAGGCAAGTTCTTAATGACTTACAAAGAGACTTAGACTCCCACACAATAATAGTGGGAGACTTTAACACTCCACTGTCAATATTAGACAGATCAACCAGACAGAAAATCAACAAGGATATCCAGGGCTTGAACTCAGACCTGGAGCAAGCAAACCTGATAGACATTTACAGAACTCTCCACCCCAAATCCACAGAATATACATTCTTCACAGCACTACATCACACCTACTCTAAAATTGACCACATAATTGGAAGTAAAGCACTGCTCAACAAATGCAAAACAACTGAAATCATAACAAACAGCCTCTCAGACCATAGTGCAATCAAGTTAGAACTCAGAATACAGAAACCAACCCAGAACCGCACAGCTTCATGGAAACTGAACAACTGGCTCTTGAATGTTGACTGGGTAAACAATGAAATGAAGGCAGAAATAAAGAAGTTCTTCGAAACCAATGAGAACGAAGACACTACATGCCAGAACCTCTGGGACACATTTAAAGCAGTCTCTAGAGGAAACTATATAGCAATAAGTGCCCATATGAGGAGAATGGAGAGATCCAAAATTGACACCCTATCGTCAAAATTGAAAGAGCTAGAGGAGCAAGATCAAAAAAACTCAAAACCCAGCAGAAGACAAGAAATAACTAAGATCAGAGCTGAACTGAAGGAGACTGAGACACGAAAAACCCTTCAAAAAATCAATAAATCCAAGAGCTGGTTTTTTGAAAAGATCAACAAAATAGACAGACCACTAGCCAGATTGATTAAAAAGAAAAGAGAGAACAACCAAATAGATGCAATAAAAAATGATAAAGGGGAAATCACCACAGATTCCACAGAAATTCAAACCATCATCAGAGAATATTACAACAACTCTATGCACATAAACTAGTAAACCTGGAAGAAATGGATAAATTCCTGGACTCCTGCATCCTCCCAAGCCTAAACCAGGAGGAAGCTGAAACTATGAATAGACCAATAACAAGGTCAGAAGTCGAGGCAGCAATTAAGAGCCTACCACACAAAAAAAGCCCAGGTCCAGACGGGTTCACAGCCAAATTCTACCAGACACACAAAGAGGAGTTGGTACCATTCCTTATAAAACTATTTCAAACAATCCAAAAAGAGGGAATACTTCCCAAATCATTTTACGAGACCAACATCATTCTGATACCAAAACCCGGCAGAGACCCAACAAGAAAAGAAAACTTCCGGCCAATATCCATGATGAACATAGATGCAAAAATCTTCAATAAAATATTGGCAAGCCGAATGCAACAGCAAATCAAAAAACTTATTCACCATGATCAAGTAGTATTCATCCCGGGGATGCAAGGCTGGTTCAACATACGCAAGTCTATAAACGTAGTTCACCACATAAACAGAACCAAAAACAAAAACCACATGATTATCTCAATTGACGCAGAGAAGGCATTTGACAAAATTCAACAGCCCTTTATGCTAAAAACCCTCAATAAACTCGGTATCGATGGAACGTATCTCAAAGTAATAAAAGCTATTTATGACAAACCAACAGCCAATATCATACTGAATGGGTAAAAACTGGAACCATTCCCTTTGAAATCTGGCACTAGACAAGGATGCCCTCTTTCACCACTCCTATTCAATATAGTACTGGAAGTTCTAGCCAGAGCAATCAGGCAAGAGAAAGAAATAAAGGGTATTCGAATAGGAAAGGAGGAAGCCAAATTGTCTCTATTTGCAGACGACATGATAGTATACCTAGCAGACCCCATCACCTCAGCCCAAAAACTCCTGAAACTGATAAGCAACTTCAGCAAAGTCTCAGGATATAAAATCAATGTGCAAAAAATCACAAGCATTCGTCTACACCAATAACAGACTTAAAGAAAGCCAAATCAAGAACAAACTGCCATTCACAATTGCTACAAAAAGAATAAAATACCTTGGAATACAACTCACAAGGAACGTAAAAGCCAAATCAAGAACAAACTGCCATTCACAATTGCTACAAAAAGAATAAAATACCTTGGAATACAACTCACAAGGAACGTAAGGGACCTCTTCAAGGAGAACTACAAACCACTGCTCAATGAAATCAGAGAGGACACAAACAGATGGAGAAACATTCCATGTTCATGGTTAGGAAGAATTAACATCATGAAAATGGCTATACTGCCCAACGTAATTTACAGAATCAACGCTATCCCCATCAAGCTACCATTGACTTTCTTCACAGAACTGGAGAAAAACCACCATGAACTTCATATGGAACCAAAAGAGAGCCCGCATAGCCAAGTCAATTCTAAGCAAAAGGAACACAGCGGGAGGTAGTTTGAACACTACCAGACTTCAAACTGTACTACAAGGCTACAGTAATCAAAACAGCATGGTACTGGTACCAAAACAGAGATATAGACCAATGGAACAAAACAGAGGCACCGGAGGCAACACAACATATCTACAACTATACAATCTTTGATAAACCTGACAAAAACAAGCAAGGGGGAAAGGATTCCCTGTTCAACAAATGGTGTTGGGAAAACTGGCTAGCCATGTGCAGAAAGCAGAAACTGGACCCCTTCCTGACACCTTACACTAAAATTAACTCCAGATGGATTAAAGACTTAAACATAAGACCTGGCACCACAAAAACCCTAGAAGGAAATATAGGCAAAACCATCCAGGACATAGGAGTAGGCAAGGACTTCATGAACAAAACACCAAAAGCATTGGCAACAAAAGCCAAAATAGACAAATGGGACCTAATCAAACTCCACAGCTTCTGCACGGCAAAAGAAACAGTCACTAGAGTGGATCGGCAACCAACAGAATGGGAAAACATTTTTGCAGTTTACCCATCTGACAAAGGGCTGATATCCAGAATTTACAAAGAACTCAAACGGATTTACAGGAAAAATACAAACAAGCCCATTCAAAAGTGGGCAAAGGATATGAACAGACACTTTATGAAAGAAGACATATATGAGGCCAACAATCATATGAAAAAATGCTCATCGTCACTGGTCATCAGAGAGATGCAAATCAAAACCACATTGAGATACCATCTCACGCCAGTTAGAATGGCGATCATTGGCCGGGCGCGGTGGCTCAAGCCTGTAATCCCAGCACTTTGGGAGGCCGAGGCGGGTGGATCACGAGGTCAAGAGATCGAGACCATCCCGGTCAACATGGTGAAACCCCGTCTCTACTAAAAATACAAAAAATTAGCTGGGCACGGTGGCGCGTGCCTGTAATCCCAGCTACTCAGGAGGCTGAGGCAGGAGAATTGCCTGAACCCAGGAGGCGGAGGTTGCGGTGAGCCGAGATCGCGCCATTGCACTCCAGCCTGGGTAACAAGAGCGAAACTCCGTCTCAAAAAAAAAAAAAAAAAAAAAAAAAAAAGAATGGCGATCATTAAAAAATCTGGAGACAACAGATGCTGGAGAGGATGTGGAGAAAAAGGAACACTTTTACACTGTTGGTGGGAGTGTAAATTAGTTCATCCATTGTGGAAGACAGTGTGGCGATTCCTCAAGGCCTTAGAAATAGAAATTCCATTTGACCCAGCAATCCCATTACTGGGTATATATCCAAAAGACTATAAATCGTTCTACTACAAGGACACATGTACACGAATGTTCATTGCAGCACTGTTTACAATAGCAAAGACCTGGAATCAACCCAAATGCCCATTGATAATAGACTGGATTGGAAAAATGTGGCACATATACACCATGGAATATTATGCAGCAATCAGAAATGATGAGTTTGTGTCGTTTGTAGGGACATGGATGAATCTGGAGAACGTCATCCTCAGCAAACTGACACAAGAACAGAAAATGAAACACCGCATATTCTCACTCACAGGCGGGTGATGAAAAATGAGAACACATGGACACAGAAAGGGGAGTACTAAACACTGGAGTCTATTGGGGGAAAAGGGGAGGGCCAGTGGGAGGGGGAGGTGGGGAGGGATAGCCTGGGGAGAAATGACAAATGTGGGTGAAGGGGAGAAGGAAAGAAAAGCACACTGCCATGTGTGTTCCTACGCAACTGTCTTGCATGCTCTGCTCATGTACCCCAAAACCTAAAATCCAATAAAAAGTTAAATAAAATAAAATAAATTGGTACCATTGATCACTCTAGAAATGATTTTGCATTATCCAATAAAATTGAAAATAGATATATACTATGATCAAATTAATCTAGTTTTAGGTATATATCCTAAAGAAATTCATGTGCATATGTACCAGAATATATGTACAAGAATATTCTCAAAAGTGTGGTCTATAATAGCCCTAAACTGGAAAAAAAAAGAATGTATATTAATAGTAAAATGGATATCTTCATACGACGGAATGAAAGTAAATGAACCATACCTATATGCAATACAGTGTACTAATTTCATAAAAAATTAGAGGTAAGAAAAAATATAGTTCAAAAATACAGCCTTACTATACTGAATACAATTTTTTGAATTGTATTAAAAAATACAATTCAAAAATTAAGCCAGTTGTTTAGGTATGCATTCATATGTGGTACAACTTGAGAAAGGCAGTGAAATTATCATAAGCCAGGATAGTGATTACCCCCAGAGGGCAAGAAAGGATTATCTAGAAGGGAACATAATAGCTCCTGGGGTGGTAGTAATGTTCTATTTCTTGAACTGGATGGTTCTAGAAATATGTATCCTACATACTCTCCTATATAAATGTTACACTTCACATTTTGGAAAAAGTGATGATAAACACTATTCCATATACCACTCCATGGAGAAAAACAGGTACACTGACAGGTTCATAATGGGTTCAGGCTGCCATATTATATTTCCCTAGTCCATTCCTCCTCTTACTCTCCTGGAATAATAATATTTTATAATTTCTGTTCTTAAAACCTCCAATACCTCCTCTTCTGTCCTCACCCTTGGTTGGTGATTTCCTACCTGAGAGATAAGAAAGCAAAGACTGCTACAGACTCACCACTACAAATACCCACCTACCATGATTTTTCACCCACATATTCTACTTATGATACTACCTAAGGCCAGTCCACCTATTTGAACAAGAGATCCAATCTCCTCTTGCCTTCTCAAGAACATTACAGCAACTCTCCCATCTGTCACCTACATCATCAATTTCCTTCAGCAAACAAACATGCTGTTACTTTTTGACTCAAATTTCACCAGCAGCTATGACCCCATTTCTTTGGTCACCTTTCTAGTTAAACTTCTTACAAAAATTATTTCCAATTCCTCTCTTTCCATTCTCTCTTAAATCTACCACAATCAGATTTTTGGCCTGACCACTCTGTCAACTGTTCATCAACATCATCAATAACCTCTAATGGTCAATTCTCAGCTCTTATCTTACTTGTGTTTCAGGAGCAATGACACAGGTTATCATCCCTTGCTCCCCGATAGATCTGAATTACTGGGTTTCTGATAAATCATGCTGTCCTAATTTTCTTCCTGTGTAATTGGTCACACCTTCTCAGTCTCCACTGCTGCCACTTCTGATTTCCTCCTCTGCTTAATGGTGGAATGCCCCACAGTGTCTTTGGTATTCTTCTCTCTCTCTATACTCATTTTCTTGGTAATCTCATCCAGTCTAATGACATAAACACATCTTTGTGCCAGTATTTCCAGTTCAGACCCCTCTCTTAAATTCCAGACTCATTTCTAATGTCTAATAGGTATCTGAAATTCCATATGTTCCACACCAATCCTCCGATTTCCCCCCTAAAATCTCTCTCATACATTAACCATTCTTATTTCTATTTAAGGACTTTCCTGAAGTAGATGAATCATCCATTTTGTTGTTCAGAGCAAAATATCTGCAGTCATCCTTGTCTCCTCTCCCAATATCTAGTTCATCAGTAAATTCAGTGTATTCCATCTCCAGACATAGCCAGTATTTGAAGATTTTTTCTCTTCCACTGATAACAGCCCAAGCCACATTTATATCACACCTGAATTACTACGATAACTTTCCTATCTGTTCTCTGTTTATACTGTTTGTCCTCAAACAACCTATTCCTAATATGTCAGCAGAAGGATCCTTTTAACAGTTAATTGAGATATCTCTCTCTTAACATGCATTCCCTTTAAATCCAGGACAATATCACCATTTTTTAAACATATATATATATATTTTTGGAGATGGTGTCTCACTCTGTTGCCAGGCTGGAGTGCAGTGGCACAATTTCAGCTCACTGAAACTTCCGCCTCCCAAGTTCAAGTAATTCCCCTGCCTCAGTCTCCTGAGTAGCTGGGACTACAGGCATGTGCCACCACACCCAGTTTTGTACTTTAGTAGAGATGGGGTTTCACCATGTTGGCCAGATGGTCTCAATCTCCTGACCTCGTGATCCGCCCATCTTGGCCTCCCTAAGTGCTGGGATTATAGGTGTGAGCCACCGTGCCGGGTCTTTTTAAACATATTTTTAAACATACAAAGCGAAGCCTAAAAGAGTAATTCCTAAAGCTAATCTTCAAACTAGTTCTGGTATATGTGGAAATTTTAACTAATTCAAGGTAGGCCCAGTGCCACATGCCATAGTCTTAGCTACATGAGAAGCTGAAATGGGATGATCACTTGAGCCCAGGAGTTCAAGCCCAGCCTGAGCAACACAGTGAAACCCCATCTCTTAAAAAAAAAAAAAAAAAAAAAAACTATTAGCTAATCCACACTGTATAATGGCAGTGCAGTGCATTTTTAGAAATGTCCATTCATTTATTTATTTGAATACGATATTCTTTTTCCTACTATTTTTATTGTTAAATGTTCTATTTTTTAATGTTAATGGTTACTGGCAGGTTTATAAAACATTTTATTATTTGAAAAGTAAAAATGCAGCTGAACTATGTTTTATTGCCATTTTCTCTATTTTCTCCCTCCACTCCCTCCACTTTTTCACTTCTGAATTAAAAACAGAGCACTTTTACCAGTACATGAAAATGAAGTCTGGGAAGTACCAGCCAAAATGATTTATCAAGCAGGTATCTGCACTAAAAGCTCACTAAACCACAGAGAAACTACACTGTAGGGGAAATTTATATTGGCTATGACATTCTATTCACACCTCTCCTCTAGCTCTGTCAATAGTGGCTAGGTGATATTAAAATTCATAATGTCCCTGACCCTCCTTTTCCTCATCTATACAGGGAAAATAATAATAGTATACATTTCATAAAAGCATGAAAATTAAGATGATACATGTAAGTGATTATATATAACAGCTACCTACCTATATGTTTAGTTAATACAACACTATACAGTGTTATATCATGGGAGACAGAATAGGAGGAAGTGGGAGAAGTCCACCTGGTGTAGAAAAATATTTTATCCACTGACATTGTTTAGAACTAATGGCACATGGTGATAATAATAACATTTTGGTTAGTTTGATTATTGTTTTTAAATTCTCTGCAGACTGTGCATCCCTCTCCTGCCTTCCCCGGGTCATCACAGCAAAAGATCACCTTTCACATTCATTCATTTGTTCACTCATTCATTAACTGAAAGTCTACTTAGTGTTAGGCACAGTTGATGGCAGGAACCCAGAAGGTAGTATAAGAGTATAGTCCCTACGCATTCTTAAATACACTAAGGATAATTTAGAAAACAAATACTCACTTACCTTTCTTGAATTTATGTACGGGAAGTTTCTTAAGTTGATCTTTACGAAGTCTGTTTCTTCTAGCTCTATGTCTATCCTGCACAAATTTTGTGATCTGAAAATAAAAGAGAAAACAAAGGAGTCAGATATTAAACATTCAGATAGAAAGTGACCACTAAAATAATAAATATCTTTTAAGTTTCTGGATAGCTACTGCAAATCAATTCATTTAAATTCTAATTGCAATAGTATTATTAATTAAAGCATTAAATTACATTAGTGATTAGTTAACCCATAAATTATCCCTTAAATTTTTTATTAATTGACCTTGATTATCTTTGATTATACTGACAGAGTCATTATAAATAACGTATACCTGTTTTCTTGCAAAAATACAAACGGTAAACTATAGATTTATAAAGGCTCCAATGGGTTAAAAAAAAATTGGAAGGTTAAGATTCCCATACATTACAACTAAAAAAAATTTCAAACATATACTTATTAGTTGCTGCAGAATAATAAGCAGAACACCTTCACTACAAATATTCAGAAATGCTGAATAAAATATACAAAATATTTTAAACTATAAATTGCTATGCATGCAAGAATTAAAAGGAAGTCCACAGGGCCAAAAATCAAATACTAAAAACACCGTCTGTAAAGGAAAAATTTGACTATGTAAAAGTTAAAAACTTCTCTGCTCAAAAGGCACTGTTAAAAAAATAAAAGACAACTGAAGTGGGAGGATTGTTTTAGGCAAGGAAATCAAGACCAGCCTGGGCAACATAGTGAAACCCCATCTCTAAAAAGAAAAAAATTAGGCTGGCACAGTGTGGCATGTGCCTGTGGTCCCAGCTACTTGGAAGGCTGAAGTGAGAGAATCCTTTGAGCCCAGGATGTCAAGGCTGCAGTGATTCATGTTTGTGCCACTTGTACTCCAGCCTGGGCAACAGAGCAAGAGCCTGTCTCAAAAAACATAAATGAGTAAATAAATAAATACAATTTTAAAATTAAAAATAAAAGATGAACCACAGATTGAAATATTTGCAAATTGTATACATAAGGGATTTCTATCCAGAATATATATATATAAAAAACTCTCAAATGGACAAAATATTTGAAGATACTTCACCATACAAGACATACAAATGGCAAATAAGCTCTTGAAGAGATGTGCAACATCAGTAGTCAATAGGAAAACAAAAATTCAAATCACAAATAATATAATACAAGGCACCTACCAGAATGACTAAAATGTAAAAGACTGACTATACCAAGTGTTGACATGGAAGTGGAGGAACCAACACTCTCACACACTTACTGGAGGGATTGTAAAATGGTACAACCACTTTGGAAAAGAGCTTGACAATTTCTTATGAATCTAAACACACACTTATCCTGTGCCCAACTGTCCCACTCCTAGATATACTTACCCAATAGAAATGAAAGCATATTTCCATATAACAAATGTCCAAGTCAGCTTTATTTGTTATAGAAATAAAGCCAAAAACTAGAAACAACCCAAATGTTCATCAATAGGTAAATGGGTAAACAAATCATGATATATTCACACAATGAAATCTATCTCAGCAATAAAAAGGAATAAACAATCCATGCACTCAATAACATATATAAATCTCAAAATAATTACGGTAACAAAAAGCAGACACAAAAGAGTACAGACTTTATGACTCCATTTATATAAAGCTGTAAAAAATACAAAGTAATCTATAATGACTAAAATTAGATTTGTAGTTGCCTGATCATGGAGAAGGGTGGGGAGGCAACGATGAAGGAAAAGTTGGAAGGGATGGAAGGAAGGCACTGCCAAACTTTTTAGGGTGGTTAATATTTCATTATCTTGATTGTGGTAGTGGTGGTTTCACAGGCATATTACATACATACCTGTTACATATGTATGGTAAGTGTGGTATATAAATGTGATATATATGTAATATACATATGCATATGTGATATATATAGAGACATATAAACCTATGTCAAAATTTACCAAACTGTACAATTTAATTATGTGTAATTTATGTCAAATCACCCCTGCATAAGTTTTTTTTAAAGTTTAATGGTAAGCACTGAAAAAACAGCAATATGATATAAATTTTCCTATCAACAGGAAAAATAAAGCAAAAGTTACTAATGCAAATTTACAAAGAAGAAAAACAGAATAAAAATTAAACAACAGAAATTAATCAAAATACATGTGATAACAATATATATTAAATGGATTAAATTCACTAATTTTTAAAAGGAGTGTATTACATTGTGTAAGAAAAAAATTCCAATCATATGTTATTTACGAGATACAAGATTAAAACTGACTGATATATTAGGACAAAAATAAAAGTAAATAAAGGGACAGGATCAGGTGTAGTGGCTTACACCTGTAATTCCAGTGCTTTTGGAGGCCAAGGCTGAAGGATTGCTTGAGCCCAGGAGTTTGAAACTAGCCCTGTTTAATTTATCTCTACAAAAAATAAAAACAACTAGCTGGACATGGTGATGTGATGTGTGCCTCTAGTCCCAGCTACTTAGGAGGCTGTGGTGGGAGGGTGAGTTGAGGTTATAGTGAACTATGATTGTGCCACTGCACTCCAGCCTGGGTGATAGAACAAGACCCTGTATAAAATAACCAAATTAACATGAAGAATAAAACAAAATAAAGGTATAAAGATCTACCATGAAAATAGTAAGCAAAAGAAAAACTAGAGTATCAAGCAAAATAGAATTTACGGCAAAAAGCAACATTAAGAGAGTCATGACAATGACAAAAACAACAACTCATCTAGAAATAAAATAGTGGAATACATACATTCACAAGCTTGGCAACTTATAGCTTAAGCACACAAAAATTTTAGAAGACTATCGACCTGTGCTGTCCAATATGGTGGCCACCAAGTACATGTGACTACTGAGCATCTGAAACACAGCTAGTCTGAATTGGGATGTGTTCTAAGTGTAAAATAGACACCAGATTACAAAGACATTGTACAAAAAGAATGCAAAAATATATTTGTATTAACTGAATGTTGTTATATACTTTAGATTTATTAGGTTAATAAATATAGTATTAAAAATTTCATGTTTCCTTTTCTTAACTCTTCAAATTTGGTTACCAGAAAATTTAAAATTACAATAAAATGTGGCTCATAATACTGTTCTATTCTTAGCACTGCTTCAGAAAATAGAAAAAGAATACCCAAAATTATTAACAATTGTGGTGATGGTTGCATAATTCTGGGAATATACTTAAAATTATTGAATTGTGCATTTTAAATGAGTTTAAGTTATATGAATTATATATCAACAAAGCTGTTAAAATATTTTTTAAAAAAGACTAGACAAAACAAATTAACAACTTTGAACTAATAGACATACAACTGCACTTCACAAATCTTTTCACACACAGGGAATTTACAAAAGTTAATCAGAAAACCATGCCACAAAAGAGGTTTTTGAAAATAACCAAATAATCCATAACATACAATGTTTGCTGACCTCAATACAACTGAATTAGAAATCAACAGAAAAAAAATACATATTTTGGAAATGTAAAACTGTACTGAAATAATTCATAAGTCACAGAACAAATCACAATGAATATCTACATTTCTGAGGGGGCGTTTTAATCAGCATGCCCCTTTGCCACCTGCTTTCTAAACTTGAGAAATAAGACCATGAACTGGCAAGAAGGAGGAAGGTGAAACAACTCACTCACTGAAGAAAGAATTAGAACTTTTTGTACTCATTTCAGCAGCACATTTACTAAAACTGGAATGGTACAGAGAAGATTCGAATGATCCCTGTGCAAGAAACAGAACTTTTTATTGAGCAATAGAATTATTAGGTTGCCTTAGCCACTCAGACACAGACAAAGACAACTTTGGAATGAAGTAGGCCTTCCCCACACCCTGAAGAAGAATGGCAGAATCAGCCCGGGAGGAGCTGAATGAATATTTATGCCCCAAAGTCTGGTTAATCACAAAACAAAGATGGTGCAGCTGAGCCAAGTGTGCCCAATTTATTCTTCCTAAGTCATACCACACCGATAAGATACTTTATCTCCTCTAAGGTGGAATGAGTAAACGGGTAGAGAAGGGCTAAGAGTTATAGTAACTGAGTTCCCCCTTCACATGGAGTGAAGCATTAAGAGTGATAAAGAAACATCCTATATTAAAATGAAAACTTTTAAATTTAAGTCAAATGAAAATAAAAATACTCCTTATGAAAAGTTGTGAGTTTCAGTTGTGAGTTACTTCTGTAGAAAAAATTATAACCTAAATGCATATACTAGAAAGAAAAAAATTAGCATTTGGTTCAATAAACTAGAAAAAGAAAAGCGATACAATTAGACAAAGTAAAAGAAAGAAAATAATGATAAGAACAAAAATTCGTGATAAAGATAAAGAAAGTAAAGAACTTAGAATTAAGTTCTACTAAAATGTAAGCTGCTTACCATCAGGGATCTTTACCTATTTTGTTTATTGATGAACCTGCAGACCCTTGAACAGTGCCTAGTTAATTCATCGTGGGTGTAGAATGTATTTTTATTGAATGAAAGCCTACTTCTCTGAAAAACTAATAAGGCAATAACTTCTGATAACATTGTGCAAGGCACAGATGAATATGAATAAAGAGAATTTATTCCACAAATAGTAAATTCTTTTTAAATTGTTATTTGAGTATATGAATATTATAAATCACTTTATTCCACTATACTTGAAAACAGAAAATTTCTTAGAAATATAGTTTAGTAGGAACTGGAAAACCATCTGAACGTCTATATAACTATGAAAAAGTCACTAGACCTAGATGATTTTATAGACATTCTCTATAAAAAAGTAATGGATAACCCCAATTTTATTTTTTAAAAAATGATTTTAAAAAAATAAGAAAAAGCTTTAGTTTTATGAGGCTATAATTTTGACTATCTAGTTATTTTTATTTTTTTAAATTATAGTAAAATACAACATAAACCTTACTATATCAACCATTTTTAAGTTACAGTTCTGTGGCTTTAGTACATTTATGCTGTTGTGCTACCATCACTACCATACATTCACAGACTTCATCTTATTAAACTGAAACTCTGTACCCATTAAACAACTCCCCCTTTCTCCCTCCCCTCAGTCCCTGGCAAGCACCATTTTACCTTCTGTCTCTATGAATTTGAATGCTCTAGGTACCTCATATAAGCAGAATCAGAATTTGTCCTTTTGTGACTGGCTTATTTTACATAGCATAAAGTCTTCAAGCTTCATCTATATTGTAGCATGTGTCAGAATATCCTTCCTTAATAATGCTGAATAATATTATATTGTATGTATGTTTCATACATGGTTTATCCATTCATCCATCAATGTTCACTTGGGTTGCTTTCACCGTTGGCTTGGGTTGCTTTCACCATTGGCTATTGTGACTAATACTGCTATGAACACAGTGTACAAATATCTGAATGAGTCTTTGCTTTGAATTCTTTTTGGTACATGCCCAGAAGTGGAATTACCAAATCATATGGCAATTCCATGTTTTATTTTTTGAAGAGCTGTCATACTGTTTTCTACAGTGGTTGTTCCAGTCTACCTTCCTACACACAACGCTCAAGGAGATTGTCTAGTTTTGAGGTCAAGATTATTCTAGCCCCATTAAATCAAAGCTTTCTCTTACCTGAATATTCAGATTGCTAATATTCTAGTATTTTTACATCTATATCCAAGTATAAAATAATATATATTAGAAATCTGAATAATCCAGAGATGTAAAGACAAAATTTACACATCATAATCAAACAGGATTTAGCCCTAAAATATAAGGAATTTCAAAATTTACAAAGCATATTAATGTAATTCAACATAAACATGATAAAAGAGAGAAAAACCAGTTATTATTACAACAGATAAAAGACAGACATATAATCCAGTATTCATTTAAAGAAATCAAGCAAATAAAAATCTGGTTTCTTTATGTCCAGGCCTTGTACAGCTTTTTCACCCTTATTTTACCAAAAAATATAGCACAATGTTAAAAAGAGGTACAACGATAGACATCCATTTCCTGTTCTTGACTTTCAATGTTTATTTTAAGTTTTTCATCTATATTCTTTATCAGTATAAGGATATTTACTTGGTTTTCCAAGGGAATTTTTGTTTGTTTGCTGTTTCGTTTTCTAACTTTCTCTCTACTTTCTTCCTTCTACACTGAAACCCTAGGGGAATCAACAAACAAATTACTGTAACAGAATTCATTACATGATTACATGATTAATTATTAATGACATGATTATTAATGACATGATTATATGATTAATATATAAAAATCAATAATGTCCACTGACCAAACCTTGCTTTCTAAATACAACTCTCTAATTAAAACAACCAGGGGTCCTTGGGAAAAGGTCTGATGATAGGGCTGGGACAAGAAAAATATAAGATGAATCTGAAGCATCTTATAGTATACAACAGTAGTAACGAACTGCTTAATAAAAAAAAAGGATAGGGTTGAACCAAAGGAACATATGATCCAGCCTGACAAGAGCCAAAGTTAAACAATTTAAAAACAACTGAAAAACAAAAATAATGTATTAATAGTACTGGATTATAACCTAAGTGTAAAATAAATATACATGAGTGCATACTAATATAAATGGTTGACTAAATAAATAAATAAATGTGGAAAAGAAGAAAATCTTCCTTGTAGAAGAATTTCAAATAAGGTAGATATGAACCCCTCCAGGAGGTGAAGTTCAGTTTCTTCCCTTTCCCAACTTGAGGGTGACTATACTTAATGCCTCATTTCTAAAGAAAAAATAGAGTAGAAAAAGGAAAAAATATTAGCTTTATAGTGAAGTAATTCAGCAAACACTACTGTAACCAAGGGATGAAGGTTAGCATCATCAGTGATGTTCTACACATATTATGTATCCCCAAATATGATGTGCTGAGAAGGGCACTTCACCTCCATGACATTCTTTTGAAAAACCTGAAGCCCAGTCTAATCATGAGAAAAAAATCAGGTTGAGAACATTCTACAGGATACTTGGCCAGTACTCCTCAAAACTGTCAAGGTCATGAAAAACAAGAACAGCAAAATTGTCATAGACCAGAGGGAAGACAGGATAATTAAATACAATGTGGTATCCTGGATTTAATCCTGGAACAGAAAGAGTACATTAATGAAAAGCCTGGTGAAATCCAAAGTGTGGAGTTCAATTAATAGTAATGTACCAATGTCAGTTTCTTAGTTTTGACTACAGTCCCCTGGTAATGTAAAATGTTAAAAATGCGGGAAAGTAGATGAGGGATGAAAAGGAATTATCTTCGTTGCAAACTTACTGTAAATCTTAACATTATTCTAAAATTAAATGTTTATTAAAAAGCAATGCTCTAATACTCAATTATATGAATTACCAATTATAAAATGTAATTTCAAAAATCTCTTTTTTTGGTAGCAAGAAATACTTACTATATATGTAATAAGTCTAAAATAAGACATGCAAAACACTTGTAGGAAAAAAATTATTTAACTGATGGATATGAAAGACCTAAAAAAGTAAATTCAAAAATACTGTAGCATAATAGAAAGAGTGAACATTTTAAAGATAACATTTAATCTTTAATCTATGAATTCAATATAATAATAAATGTACTGAATATAATAAATTATTCTTTATGATAAAAACGTTGGCAAGAATAGTGGGACTGTTTCCTATATCTGTCCAAATAGGATACAGAGGGATTTTTAAACTGCTTCTGTCTTCAAGTATTTTGATATTGCACATCATGTAGCCTCTAGAAACTTCTACTATATTCCTCTAAGAGAATGAGAGTGACAAAGGCTACCTTAGTATTATTACATAAATAATTTTGACCTTGTAGACTCACTAATAGTCCTGTGACCATACTTTGATAACCACTGTGATGGGTAAATAATATGTCATTCCCTATTAACTTTAAGCTCTCACATTATTTTTTTCGTATTTTAATATAAAAATGTTCAAACATACATAAGAGTTAAATTTTATAACAAATACTCATATGTCCACCTGGATTCTGTAATTAACATTTTACTATGCTTTTTGTCATATCTCTATTTACTCATCAATAAATCTTTTTCCTCTTATTTTTTTTACAATGTATTTTAAAGTAAGTTGCAAATATCAGTGTATTTTCCACAAACTATTTTGGCATGCATATCATTACTCAGTTTAGTAAATTTTTTGACAGTTCTTTTGTTTTCTTTTGAGGTAAAATTTATGTATAATGAAATGTACAACACAATTATGTAATTTCATGAATCCAGACAAATACCATGTATTTGTGCAACCCACATCTCTATCTATATATAGAACATGACTGTCACCCCCCAAAAGTTCCTCATACCCTTTTCGGTAAATCACTCACCTCTCTCTAACATCCCAGAGGAAATCACCATTCTGACTTTTTCTTACTCACACTATCTTTGTCTTTTCTAGAACTTCATGTAAATGAATTTATACAATATGTACTCTTTTCTGTATATACGGTATAAATTCTCACTCAATACAATGTTTTTAGATTCATTCATACTATTTTTTTTAATTATTAAAAGTTAATGTACCTACCATGAAAATGACTATCAAGATGAGACAGATGCCCACTATGATAAGGAAGGGAATTAGGTAGTATTCCAAAGGAAGACTAAATTCTGGAACTAAGATAAGGTGGCCCCTAGAAGAAAACCAAAATCAATAATTGAGAAATGAAAAGCTGTCAAATTATGATGTTAATTAAAAATAGGAAAAAATATTTTTAAAAACAGACATATAGACATTACAATTAAATCCACTATACACATTTCATTTTCTAAAATATGACTTCCAATAATTTAAGGAATGCTTTCTACATCTTTAAGTTTATTTTACATATTTTTCCTAATAGTATACCTATATGATCAAACTGGGTAAAGAAAACTAGCCAATCAATACTGTGTTTATCCTGGAGAGATTTTATTTATTTTATCTTATTTAGATGGAGTCTTGCTCTGTTGTCCAGGCTGCAGTACAGTGGCATGATCTCAGCTCACTGCAACCTTCACTTCCCAGGTTCAACTGATTCTTCTACCTCAGCCTCATGATTAGCTGGGATTACAGGCTGGCTAATTTTGTATTTTAGTAGAGACAGGGTTTTGCCATGTTGGCCAGGCTGGTCTTGAACTCCTGACCTTAGGTGATCTGCCTGACTCGGCCTCCGAGTGTTGGGATTATAGGCATGAGCCACCACACCAGACCTAGAGATGTTATTTACTGAATTTGGTAACCTGGGAAAAAGTTATATTTTTTATGTAAAATCATGTTAGCACCTTGGGTATCAACAAGAACCTCCACCTCAATCAAATTACTGTTCATAAATTCTTCCTATGGAAAAAATTCTAGAGTCAGTACTGATAGAAATTATACTGTTTCCTCCCTATCTGCTTTACATGTATCTGTTGTACCAGGTACAATGGATACAGGTCCTATACCCTACAATTGTCTGTGAGATATAGAATGAAAAACCGGTCAAAGATTTCATAAGAGTTACGGCTTCCTGCATATCCCCCACCTTCTCCACCACTGGACTGAAAAAAACTACAGAAATGTGTGTGTTATAATGTGGGGAAAAGGAAATGCTACATGCCTTAATTCTTATTTGTCATTAACCATGTTATTACTGTGACATTATCATTATAAAAATTGACAGGGACCCAGGAAATAAAACTGTAATCAGAATAAGCACATCATTTGTGTTGCATGAGGAAATTTTACATGGCATCAAAACTTTGCATAGAAAATATCCTTAGTTTAGGGAAGAGTCTGTATAATGTTCAGTAATATGACAGATCACTCCATTGGGTTCACTGTGGTACTAGACTAGTATGCTGCCAGCAAAGCTCCTCTGTTATCCACTGATAGTTAATTTTTTAGGTAGTGAAGCCAGGTATTTCATAAAAGAAAGGTTCAATGCAAAACAAGAGTTCTCAGTATAAAGAAAAATAAAAACATATTTACTCCTTTCCTCATACAGAGGTACTTAGGACACTATAGTACTTACTTAAGACAAATAACATGAAAGCAACTTATTTCTTTCTGAGGCTATAAATCTTCATGC
Source organism: Callithrix jacchus (assembly GCF_049354715.1). Taxonomy (NCBI): domain Eukaryota; kingdom Metazoa; phylum Chordata; class Mammalia; order Primates; family Cebidae; genus Callithrix; species Callithrix jacchus. Next base: position 35,334,454 of record NC_133518.1, read on the forward strand.
TATTATTTATTATACATGCATACAAGGGTTTCTATCAAGCTTCCACAAACAAAAAAGATAATACTAGGAATTTCCATCAAATATTCAAACTTTCTAAAAATTGCTAGGATTGCTAGCTTTTTATTTCAATCACTTTCCAGCAGAATGCGGGATGACAGAGGATTTAATACACACTTGTATAGCCTGGCACAAAATACTAAAGTAACTAATATATCATCAGTGTAAAAAAAAAGAAAATCTGCAGCAGTAGGGCCTAAGCTGCTATATTTGATACCATCTTTTCCAGCATGAGGCCAGCCAGTTCTGCAAATAATATCCCTGTTCTCAGCACATACCCTCTGAAACTGCCCTGAGCCAGTGGTATCACTTTTAAATGTAGGAGCCTTTCCATGAGACACTAATCCTCTATAACCTCCCTACCCCACAGCCACTAATATGCTATAAATTAACATTGTTGGGGTTTAGAAGCCAAACTATTGCATATCCTAAATTCAACCCATTGTAACTTAGTATCTCAGCAGTAGAAAGGCTTATAACTCTCATATTCTGTGTTTTTCTTCTTTTTGTTTATGACTTCCTAAGATACATTCAGCCTTGATGAGATAAATAAATCCTCTCCTATGAGACAAGCCCCAGGGTTGCTCAGAATAAACAGAGCTGCTAGGTGAGAAGGAGCAACCTAAAAGAACAAATCAGGAAGTCCCAGTGAACTAGAAACTTCCTGTGTGTTTGTAACTATAGAAATGGAATCAATTCCAGAACTTCCCAGTAAGCATTGTGCTAAGATTCATAGGCCTGGGTTCTAAATCTAATATTCCACATATCCTATTAATGCTTTCCATTATAAACTAAATACCATTTTAGTTTACTGTCAAGGACTGTAGGATTATGAGGATTTTAAAGGGTCAACCATTGATAAAAGATTTTGAGCATCTTGCCTGTAATCTCACCACTTTAGGCCAGGATAGGTGGATTGCTTGAGGTCACAGGAGTTCGAGAGCAGCCTGGCCAACATGGCAAAACCCCATCTCTACTAAAAATACAAAAAAAAAAAAAAAAAAAAAGTTAACCAGGCATGGTGGCAGGTGCCTGTAGTCCCAGCTACTCCAGGGCCTGAGGCATGAGAATTGCTTGAACCCAGGAGGTGGAGGGTACAGTGAGCTGAGATGGCACCACTGCACTCCAGCCTGGGTGACAAAATGAAGCTCTGCCTCAAAAAAAAAAAAAAAAAAATTGGTTTGGAACATCTTCAATCAAAAGCTCGATGTACATTCAAGATACTGTTCTTTTCTTAACCAAATTGCTAATGGTGGATGTGGTGATGGTGATGATACAGGAAACTATAACAGAACTACAACAGAATTTCAGTACTTTGTCTTCATTTCTATTTCTTCTGTCAGGCCAGGTCTCCCACAGCTGAACTTTCAGACTCATCCTTGCCCTAGTCCCAGATTAATCTGTATTTGAGGAAGAAGGTATTTAAACAGCTTCAGTAAGTATCCTACCACACTGCCTCCATGTCCATGCCTAAACACAGCACATCTTAAGAGCTCTGCAACTAAGATCTGATCATTGAAGCAGAGTCCTAAGCAACCCAGAAAATAAGATCTTATTTGTCTTTGTGTGACTTCCCAGGCTAATTTCAAACCAGCTGCCTAGGCTTAATTAAGCTTTATAATAACAACCTGTCTAATTTCCCCATCCTTCTGTTGACACATGAAGTCTTGTCTGTTCTTTCTGACATCCATCCCCCACCAATCAAACTACTGAGCCTCAGTGGATTTATAGCCACACAGCAGAGCCTTCTGTCCTAGAGATCAGCTTTCTAAGCAACAACCTATATTCAGTCCAACTGCTGGATATCCCCACTATTTCAGCTGATTACTTGCTTGAACTTGCTCCTTTCAGACAAAGCTCACAGCTGCCTCATTAAACATCCTACATCCCTTAATAAACAGGCTCAGTGCCCAGCCCTGTGTCCCTATTTGTGGAACTCCCTGTTTTGCTGCCAGTACACTGCTCTGTCTTCTTGAGGAATCCTGAGGTAGCATAAAAGCAGTTTAATTTCAGTAGAATTTACCAAATATCTACTGTGATGTAGTCTTTGGGCCTGGTGCTAGGGATTAAATGTGAAAAAATAGAATCCCTAACCATCAGAGAGAATTATAGAGATCTTACAGTTGAAAGGAACCTCAAAGTTCTTTGTTCTAAGTCTTCATTTTAAAAAGATAAAATATGTCCATGAAGATTAAATACCCCCCAAAGGCCACACCCCAGCAATCCCTCCAGTATACCTCATTACTCGCTCTGATCAAAAACAAGCTTTGTCTCTGACTACAACTTGTAAAAATTGTATGTTATCCAGTAATTTGCCTTCCCTAATAAAAAGTTACAAAATGCTTCTAGAATTTAAGTTTTTAAAAGACCAAAATGGACAAAGGACACCAAACAGTTTATAAAAATGTTCCCTATGAATAAAGAAATGCTAATCAGACCAGCTTATTTTCTTCTTGTCAGATTGGGAGGTCATAAAAAAGACTCATAATATATATTTCTGACAAGAGTAGGGGAAAACATTGGCTTTCCTAAAATGTTGGTGGAAACATAATTGGTTCAACCTTTTTTAAAGGGCAACATGACAACTGTTTACTGAATTTTAAAACTGTTTCTCCTTAGTCAAAAAAAATCCACTTTTAGGTGCTTTTGCTAAAGAAACATTTGTGCATTTGCATATAACATATGGTCAAGGATATCATTATAGCACTTCCTATAATAGACAAAAATTGGAAGGAGAATAAGAGTTAACATTTATGAAGCATTTACTATGTCCCAGGTATTCTTCTAAGAATGCTATTCATGTGTTTAATCCTTCCAGCAATACTATATGCTATTCTAGGTACTATTATTGTTCACGTTTTAGTGAGGAAAGAGGTTAAGGCCCAGAGATAATGAATTTTTTGTTGAAGGTCACACAGCTAAGAAGTGACAGGTAGATTGCAAAAATTTTTTCCCATTCTGTTGGTTGCCGATTCACTCTAACGATTGTTTCTTTTGCTGTGCAGAAGCTCCGGAGTTTATTATAGGTCTCCACATGTACCCCAAAACCTAAAATGCAGTAAAATATATATTTTTTTAAAAAAGTGATAGGAGCCAGGATTTGAATCCACATGGTTCCTACTCCAGAGGTCATGCTTATAGCCAGTAGTTTACTAAGTATATTAGGGTATTTCTAAACAATAGACTATTGTTAAATCCAGAATATACTATCCTTTTTAATAGTAGTTAAAAGAACAGTAGCTAAAAAGAATAAAGTACACTAAAACAGTAATTGATGAATACTTTATTAATATGATAAAAAACTAGAATCTTACTTAAAGAGAAAACGAAAAGCTTTCTCACTAAAGAGAGTAACAAGAGAAAGATGCCTATCTCCACTACTATTTAACATGGTGTTAAAGTTATTACCAATGCAATTAGATAAGGGAAAGCAATTAGAAGCATAAGAATTGGAAAGGAAAAGATAAAACTATTCCCATTTATATGAAAAAATTACCACCGACAGTAAGAGAATTTAGTCAAATTGCAGGTTATAATATCAACACTCAAAAATGAGCTTTCAGCTGTACAAATGAAGACCAGTTAGTAGATAGAATAAAAGAAGAGACTCCACTTATGATAGCAAACAATACAGTACCTTGGCATAAATTTAACAAGAAATGTTTATCTCACATAGAATTTGGACTAAAAAACAATAAAACTGAATATATAAAAAGAGAATTGGCTGGGGGTGGTGGCTCACCCACGCCTGTAATCCCAGCACTTTGGGAGGCTGAGGCAGGCAGACTGCTTGAGTCCAGGAGTTCAAGACCAGCCCAGGGAACATGCTGAAACTCCATCTCTACTAAAAATACAAAAAATTAGCTGGGCAAGGTGGTGTGCGCCTACAGTTCTAACTACTCAGGAGGCTGCAGTGGGAGCATCATCTGAGCCTGAGAGATCAAGGCTGCAGGGAGCTGAGATCATGCTACTGCACTCCAGCCTGGGCAACTAGAATGAGACATGAGACCCTTTTTAAAAAAAGAATAGAAAAAGCAGAATTGAACAAATAACAGGACATACTAAGGAGACTTATGCTAAAAATGTCAATTCTTCCTAAATTAATTTATGAATACAATATAATCTCAATAAAAATATCATCAGGTTTTGCTGAAGCTAGATCAGCTGATTATTAAATTCCTTTGGAAGTAAAAATTGGAACCCTCATACATTGCTGTTGTGTGAATATAAAAAAGTCTGGCAGTTCCTAGAAGTATTAAACATACAGTTACCATATAATGCAACAATTCTATTCTAGTATATACCAAAGAGGAAAAAAACATATGCACATGTAAAAATATATACTAAATAGTGAAAAAAAAGCATTATTCATAATAGTCAAATTATGGAAACAAGCTAAATGTCCACCAGCTGATGTACAGATAAACAAAATGTAGTATAACCATACAATGGAATGCTATTCAGCAATAAAAAGAATGAAATATCAATATACGCTACAACATGGTGAACCTTGAAAACATTACATTAAATGAAAAAAAAATCACAAAGGAATACATATGATTCCATTTATGTGAAATAACCAGAATTATTTCTTATGCTTAAAAGCTATTTATATTTTATTTTTTAATGAGCCTTTTAAGCATAAGAAAAAATGCTCAAATTTGCTTGTAATCAGAGAAATATACATGAACACTATATTAGAATACCATTTGTCACCTATCTGAGTAGTAAAAATTTAAAAAAAAAACCCAACAACAACTTTATTAGTGAGGCTACAATAAAACAGACACCCTCATAAACGGCTGGCATGACCCTTATGGATGGGTATTTGACAATATCTAGCAAAAATACATAAACATTTAACCTCTGAACTAGAAATCCTACTTCTAAAAATCTATTCCAAAAGTATACTGGGAAAAAAGGTAAACATTTATGCATAAGGTTATACATTATTGCATTATTTATAATTACAAAATAATGTAAACAATTCAAATGCTGATAAACAGGGGACTGGCTGATTAAACTGGAACATGCACAAAATAAGAGTTCTGTGCAGCTATATAAAAGAATGAAGAATATCTCTATCTATTCAAGGATAAACTATTAAGTCAAAAGCAGGACAGGCAATAGTGTTTATGTAGTAAGGGTAAACGATAAGGGAGAAGATACATATTTTTTCCTATATATTTTTAAATTTAATGAACTAAAGAATAAATTAAAATCTTTTTTAAATTCTAACTTATGAGGTAAGGTTAGGAATAAAATGGACAAGATGGATGACACTTAGAATCTGAATTTCTTTGAATATACATTGTTTCATTGATTTTGACCTAAAGTTTATATATAATTTTTAAAATCACACTTTGAGGTAAGAGGAGCAATCTCTAAAATCTAAAAACAAATGAATCACATAAACCTGTGTTTTCAATTGATGATATCAGCACACAGACTATTTCACTTATCTTTTAAAAAAATAATTTGCCTGTAGCCCCCAGCTACTGAAGAGGCTGAGGTAGGAGGATCACTTGAGACCAGGAGGCAGAGGTTGCAGTGAGTCAAGATCATGCCACTGCACTCCAGCATGGGCAACAGAGCAAAAGCCTGTCTCAAAAATAATAATAATAATAATGTGACTTTACTAATTTATTATGATATACTTTAAGCAGAGAAAAACTTTTCTTTTTAAATGTTGGTAATAGCATTCTTCTTCTGAGTCTGTTGTGTATATACTCTATAATTAGAAAAGAAAATACTGTGTTGATGTCTTTCAGCATAGAAAAATAAAATACACATTTAAGATCAATAAAGTAAAAATTCTAGACTCTTGAATTTAAATAGAAAGTAACAGTATATACTCATGATTTACTGTATCTTTAAAAGCCGTATATATTTCCTAGTTCTGCCCACTAAAAGAAAGAGAGGGGGCTTGAGGGTGAAGCAGGTAGGTAGGTAGTAGATAGATAATAAATAGATAAATAGATGACAGATAGACAGATATAGATCTTTATGTACAGCTCTATAATTCCTTACGCACAATTCTAAAATCCAAAAAGCTTTAAAAAATAATGTTTGTAATTCATTTGATAGTCAATTTGAAATGAACTGACATGAAAAAAATAGCCATATATTTACTGCAGATACATTAATTTATTTGATTATGGGGTGTTACCTCAAATTCTATTTGGAATGTTATTTAACTTCTTAAAATTTAAAAATTTTTCATTGCCACAATATACTGTCCCCAAGAGGTGGGATAAGAGAGTTTGTAAACTTGTGTTTGCCTAGAAAGGGTCAAAACATTAAGTAAATAAAGCAAGTTACAATTTTTTATGTATTGTATGGTTCCATTTTATAAGCACATGATCACTAATTAATGTCAATAATCAAATATGGGGGAGAAAGGGCTTTTAAAAAAACAGTAGTTGTTAGAGAGTAGTTTCACATAGGGACTTTCGCTGTAAATGTTTTATATTTCAATTTTTCCATATTTTGCTAGCATGTATATATTATTTTTTAATTTTAAAAAGTATGGTCTTATAATTAACAACAAAAAAGACTCTTTAAAATACACATAAAATTTACAGAAGTGTTCTACATGAGGGAGCAATATTGAGGTAAAAGCAAGTACTAATTCTCCCCTTTTAATATGGCTGACAAAACATCACCTTGCATAATTGTTTTTTGATACAACTTCCAAAATTATATTCCTTAACTTAAAAAAAAATGTTCTGAGCATGTAATATGTGAACAGTATTTTTTTTTTTTTGAGACGGTGTTTCGCTCTTGTTACCCAGGCTGGAGTGCAATGGCATGATCTCGGCTCACCGCAACCTCCGCCTCCTGGGTTCACGCAATTCTCCTGCCTCAGCCTCCTGAGTAGCTGGGATTACAGGCACGCACCACCGTGCCCAGCTAATTTTTTGTATTTTTAATAGAGACGAGGTTTCACCATGTTGACCAGAATGGTCTCGATCTCTTGACCTCATGATCCACCCGTCTTGGCCTCCCAAAGTGCTGGGATTAGAGGCTTGAGCCACCGCGCCCGGCCGTGAACAGTATTTTAAATATCAACACTGTAGTGGGGAAATAACAATAACAGTAAACAGAAAACCTTGCCCTCTTCTTTTTTATGCATTTTCAAACTCAAATATTCGTGGATTTCTTTTCCTCCTAAATACTTACTGGGTTTCATTGTGCCAGTTTCCTCTTTTGACAAATGTAGATAATAACTGATAATAATAACAACCACTAGAGGGTTGCTGTGAGGATTAAATGGATAACAAATGTGTAAATCTTGCTTTCATGAGTGCCCACTCTTGCTAAATGCTCAATAAATACTAGCTGCTTTTATTATCATTTTTGTTGTTCACTAGGTCAAAAGTCTGTTACAGTCCACTACGTTTTGGGGATCTGGAAGAACCTCCGAAGTGTTCATCATACTGTTTTCTATATATGTTCTATATTAGATGAGACAGCTGTGCCTTAATTTGAGTTGGTATGTTATCTTGGTAATGAGATTTTTTTTGTGGGGTTGGGGGAGAAGAGTTTTATATAAAAGTTTTCATTCAAATCGAACTTCCAAAACTTGAAAACTGACTTTTTGTCTTTGTAAATGTTAGTCACTTAACACAGTGTTTTTGATTCTGTGTTTATCATATATAAAATATCTTTTTAATAATATAAAAAACATTTCTTAATAGAAAATTTCATATAAACATAAATTGCATTATTTTTAAATACTAGTTTGATTAAACTGTAAAATGAAAAGTTACCTTATCTTTTTAGCAACAAGGGTGCCATTCACTAGCATGAATATATTTTCAACATGATCATACAAAGTAAAAGCAGTAAAATACTTTAAAATACTATGTCTTAAAAGCAAAATGACTTAAAAAGGGATAATTTAGCATACAGAGTTCATTCTGAAACATAATCTTGATTACAATATTATATAATTCTACCCTAATATAAAGAATATTAAGCAACATGATTTTTTTATATCTATTACTCACCCTTTGTCATATGTGAATTCATCTTTCAGAGAATTAGCTGATGATTCACCAATAAAGACAGATGGAATGTCAATTTTCTTTAGTATTTCAACTGTATAAAAGAATAATAAAATTATTCTAAAAAGCCCATACTTAGTGTATAATCAATTTAACTTTCTTCATAATAGCAGCAAATGCAACTGGAAACAATTACAATCAACTTTGTCTATTGCTTGATTTTTCCAGATTACAGATTTTACTTATCATCAAAATGGTTGAGAATAGCATTTACAGTAACAAAGCTAACATTTTACACATATACATTACCTGAATTGTCTCAATAATCTATGAGATTGAGATGTAATTTTAATTTTTAATATTTCCATTTGATTTTTTCCTCTCTAGACATAACTTATTAGAGAAGAAAGATGGAGGAAGAAATTTTAGGTTTCCTTCCCACACATAACTTAATTACTAAATGAAAAAGAGAAAAGCTTATTTTACATACCCATATCCAGGAGAGGTATAAGCCAGAGAATATAAGAAAAGACAACTTCGTAGCAATCTAATAAGTAATACCACACTTCTCTGGCTTTCCAGAGAAAGGCTGACAGGAGTTGAGAAGGGGAATAGAAGGGAATAGAGTAGGAAAGCTGGGTACATTTCTACTTCCTCATAAGCCTGGAGCTCATGGCAAAGCTTTGTGTTTGATTGGTATCTTAAGATATTTGACTCTTACATCCATATTCAAAACCAAAATCAAATGCCACCCAAAAAGAATTTTGTAAAAATTACCCATTACTCAGGAATAGAAATAAAAACAAGCCTCTTAATGTGCGAATAGAAAAAGCAGCCTCATTATTAGCTGTGAGTTAATTTAACACATTTGGCTTTAGAGAAAGCCCATTTGTTCCCTTTTTATAGTTTTCAAAATAACTTTGTTCTGTGTTTAAAAACAATGCATATTCATTATTCATTTAAAAGGTGGGGAGGCAAGTAAAGAAAAAGAAAACAAAACCATAATCCTTCCCATCCAAGGATAAATGTTTTATTTGAAGTAATAAGCAGTTCTGTAAGTTGCGACAAATACCATTATAACCACAACCACAATTATGATCTAGAATGTTCCATCACCCACCAAAATTCCCTCATATAGTCAACCCCTCCCCCTAAACCCATAAACCACTGATCTATTTTGTTGTTGTTGTTTTCATCCTTATAAAGTTTAAAATCTTGAAATACTTGGTAGAGTAAGGTTTTTTCCACTTCTAGATTATTTTATGCAAATACAAATATTCAACTCTCACACATTCTCTCTCTCTCTTATACACACACACACACCCCACACACACACACCAGAAAAAAACATGTAAGCCCCAAAGCCCAAATGGGCAGAAACCAAAAATATTAGTCAAGAAATACATAATCACTATTTTTATATCAATGTGATCAATATAATTTTATTTTTTATATCAATGGGATCACATAATTTTTTAAAGTGCAAGCATTTTTTCTACACAATGATACAATTCAGATATCCTGTTATGTCAATAAATACAGATCTACACCTCCTCATTTATTTTTATTTATTTATTTATTTATTTATTTATTTATTTGAGACAGGATATTGCTATGTTGCTCAGGCTCCAGTGCAGTGACTACTCACAGATGCCACCATTGAGTACTACAGCCTGTAACTCCTGGGCTCAAGCGACCCTCATGTCTCAGCCTCCCAGGTAGCCGGGGCTACAGGCATTATTTCCTTTTTCTTAATAGATGCAGAGGTATTGTTATAAGACCAAATATATTTTTCATATTTGGGAGATATTTTCTATCTTGCTAAGATATTTTCTCTACCACATATGAGTTTAAAGCTTACTTTGGTATTTAAAACTTGGAATTATATACCTTGTGTATGATGCTTTATTCTTTCGTGAAGATGCTTTTGGTTTGTAACTACTGGTAATAATATTGGAAGTAACCTAGCTTCTTTGAATTATCATATCTAAAGAGATGTAGAAAGCGCCTTACTTTAATAAAATGATTAAGAAAAAGGGTGAAAATACTGTATACAAATATGAGTAGCAATCTTGAAAATGGCAACATTATCTACCAAAAACAAAACTAAATATGTTTTACTTCACAAAATACTTCTAAGACACTCTAATTTTGATTTGTAAAACAACTCTGTGAAGTATATACTGACAAACAAAGATAAATTATAATTTGAATGACCCAATCCCAACCTCTCCAGATTCATATATCCAATTGCCCATTCAGGATCTCCATTTGATTGCCTAATAGATGTTTCAAACAAAGTTTCTCAATTAAACTCTGAATGTCTCCTTTCCCTCAATCCATCAACTCTATTTCTCATCTCTGTAAACAGCATAGCCATTCACTTAGTTTCTCGGGCTAAACATCTTGGAGTCAACCTTGACTCCTCCATTTCCCTTACTTTCTATACCAAATCCTGTCAACTTCAAAATATAGACATATTCCTATCACTTCTCATTACTTTACTAACACTCCAAATCACCATGAGTCTTGCTTGGCTGCTTCAGCAACTTTCTAAATATTCTCTGTTGGCACTTTTGCTCGCCTTTCACCTTCAGTGTTCTCTCCAAATAACAGCTAAAGCACTCCTTTTATAAAATGTCATATTACTTTACATGCCTGTTTAAAACTTATTTATTTGGAGATGGAGTCTCACTCTGTTGCCAAGGCTGGAGTGCAGTGGCACGATCTCAGTTTACCACCCAGGTTTAAGTGATTCTCGTGTCTCAGTCTCTTGGGTATCTGGGACTACAGGTGTGCATGCCACCACAGCTGGTTAGTTTTTTATATATTTAGTAGAGACAGGGTTTTACCATGTTGCCCAGGTTGGTCTCGAACTCCTGAGCACAGGCAATCCTCCTGCCTTGGCATCCCGAAATGCTAGGATTACAGGCCTGAGCCACTGTGCCCAGCCTAAAACTTATTTAAAATAAATTCCAAAATCTTTATCATGGCTGAAAAGGCCCATCATATTGGACCCCTTGCTCCTTCTCTAACCTTATCGCCTGCCACTCCCTCCCTTGCTCACTACACCAGCTATCGTGGCTTTATGCCACACTTTGGAAACAGCAAGCATGCTTTATCTTCAGTTGTTGTGCTTGTTGTTCCCCCTCCTTGGAATACCCTCCTTCAGAAATCTGCATGACTCAGCCTCTAACTTTAGATCTGTGCCTAAATTGCAATGCCTCACAGAAGCTTTCTCTGACCACCCTATCTAAAATAGGCGCCTTCCTTTCATCTCTCATTCTATATCCCCTTATGTTGATGTTTTTCTTCATAGCATTTCTCTCTACTTGACATTATAGCACATCTATTTGATTATGTGTTCATTTCTTCTCTTCTAGCCTAGAATGCAATAAAATGTTAATAATCACAATAAAAACAGCTGAACAACCATTAAATGATTGCTAAGAACCAGGAAGTCTTCTAGATGCTTAACAGGCCTTAATTCATTCAATCCTCATAGTAACTCAATGACTTAGGTACTATTATTATCCCAATGTCACGGATCAGAAAAACAGAAGCATACAGATATTAGGTAATGTACCCAAGGTTATACAACTACTAGGTGGTAGAGCTAGGATTCAAACCCTGACAGGCGGTACCCAGAAAGCACTTTCTTAACTACCGCAGTCTACTACCTCAATGAAAGATATGAAGGTAGAGCCTCTGACTGTATCATTACTTACTATAGTCATACTGCCTAAAACACTGCAGAGTAAGCTGTCAAAAAGCATTTGTTGAAGGAAGAAAGCAAAGGAGAAAAAAATGATGCAGATATTAATAACTTGACCTGTTTATATAGTTAAATATTTACACAGTTTGGACTCAAACGTAAGGCTTCTGACTCCTTATATAGGCTCCTCCCACTCTGCCATTGCATGAGTCTTCTCATATACCTTCTCTCACATGATTTTCACAAATTTGTCACGTAAAATAATTATTAAAATTATTTATACTATTATAGATGAAAATAATGAGCTTATAAAGATTAAGTAACTTTACACAGGTACCTGGTTCATATATTAACTAGTCTGGTTTACAATAAACACGTATTTCCTGGTTCTGAAGTTGGTATCCTTCCTACCACTTTCTGCTGTTTCCTAAAGATAATGAATTTTATTGGCTCACTGAATTAATCCATTCTGTTCCTGGCTGAAAGAAAAAATTGGTACATTCCTTACATGAAGTATCAATAGGAAGGGGCTTTTAAAATTTCCTTTTGTTTCCAATGTTAGTATCTCTACTTGGTATAAGATACCAATATTCCTAGGGAAAGCCTTGAAAAGAGGGACAGATACAAGCCTCTTTTGATTAATCCATGCTTTTCTTACCTCTACCAAGTAACAGCACAGATGAAAATGGTAAAGATCTTTACAACAATTGTTTCTGAACATATAAAATGTTTAAACACATACGCAAAGATGGAGCAAAATATCATATAAAATAATCTAAGCAACAAAGTCAAGAACCAAATTCTGAGCAGTCTTTGAATAACAACTCAGTTGAAATATTTCCATGGCAACAGCAGGCTTATATGGTTATGTGCAACTTCTAATATTGAACATATTCTTTTTAAGAGTTGACATGATTATTGCAAAAAGTGTTTACAGTATTATAAAGACAAAATAAGTGATAAAGGGAACTGACAATTTCAGACTGCAAAAGTTTTACTGAAAACATGTCAAAGGAGTAAATAGTTTACAAATAATAATCAGTTCGTTCAATCCAAAACATATTTAGCTCTTGAGAAGGTCTTGAAGATTTGCTAAATCCTTACACAAAGAGTAAGTAACTTGCTCAAAGTCATACAACTGATACAAGTAGGATTTGATTTTGAATTCAGGCCTATCTATTTCTAGACTATGCATGCTTTCCATTTTGCCAATAAGTGTATACAGATCACAAAAGTTACTGACCCTGGGATGTATCAAGTGGGATAATTTTTTTAAGAGGGAAATACATAAAGGAGGAGAAGTAAAATGTGTCATATTGGCAGCACTAACATTGCCAGTTCATTTGATAAGTAAACTCACTTCACCAAGTAAGTCCTATAATTACCATGTAGTAGCTGTCTCACTATTCCTGAAATGCTAAAACTTCTTATAGGTACTTAATGGATTTACAGTCATGAAGATTAAATCAGCTAGGAGGTTAAAATAATAATTTAAAATATAAAGAAATTCACTAAGAAGTACATTAATGAATTTTACTTTTTATATATTCTAATTTTGCCTCACTATATTAGGGTTAAGGAGGACAAAAACAAAAACAACAGAAAACACTGTCATACGCTAAAAGAAGACTTTCTGGTTACGAAATATAAAATATTTCCTATTCAGGATGTAGTTCTTTAAACTCCTAAATACATTCCAATGTTTTCTATCAGTCTGTAGCTTTATGTCTATACTTGCTCTACTTTGAAAATATGAATCAACAGGACTTAGTAGCAAAAGATTATGGTTATGCACTAAAAATATAAAATAAAATAAATTATAATCATTAGTGTTGACAGTAAATCATCTTAGTATCAATTAGAAAGGTTTTGATAATACCCCATAGTGCCCTGAGTCAAAGAAACTACATTAAGTGAGGCATACAGCTTAAGTCAGTGTCTTATTATAGCCAGTTATTTCACTAAAATTGGCTCATTTTTCCCTACAAGCTAATAATTAGTAGAGCATAAGGAAAGACGTTCCCATCTGAAACGAAAAACTATGAACATGCCAACGTATGACAAAGGACAAATAACCAACTGATATAAGAAAGCACAAATATGTGGCTTTGAAATTCCAGCAGGTTATAGCAGCTAATGAGTACCTCTACATACCCTAAAATGTAATGCTATGACTCTCTAAATAAATTACAAAAAGCCCTTTATGGCATTCTTAACTCAGCATGTTTATCTCTATTAAAGCTGTTTAAAAAACAGTTCAGAAAAGAAAAAGTAACTTTCATCTCTATTATGAATAAAATCATCCAAAGAGAATTAAGAATGAGGAATTATCTGATAGAGAAAAAAATCTGATTTTTAAAAAGAAAATGAGAGAAGGAAAATCCTGTTAATTTTGAGTTACAAGTTATCTGTCAAACAGGAGAGAAGAAAAGTGATACCTGTACTTACTGTCGTTGGATCCCATGCTAATGAGGTCATCAGAATCAACATTGTGAACTATGGCTGCTTTGTATCCCGCTCTCTGTGCATTTAAAACCTGCAAATAAAAAAAAAATTATGTTATAAGGAAGACAGTGGTTTGTCGTATTATCCCTCAACTCTATAAATCAACAAGCCTATACTATATATCTAGGACTGGATTATGAATATGTAGAAATAAATCTCAGGTATGTCTTGAAACATACAGATGTTTTACAATTGATTATCAAAAACTTCTTGAAGTAAATAAAGGATGAGGATATAAGCTAAAACATTAAAAGGACCCAAACCAATAAATCTGTGTTGCTCTAAAGAGGTAGCAACTTGCTGTAATCAGGGTTAGGAGTTACCACACCTAGAGTATTTAATTCCTACCTCTGCCCATATGAATCAGTGGGATGAACTTGAGCAATTATTTATTTTGTAATCCTCAGTTTCCTAACCTTTGAAATGAGAATGACAATATTCTTCTCCTGTGTAAAATAATACTTTTAAAATGCATAATACCACGCCTAATACATAGTAATAAGTCAGATAAAAGCAATTCATATGGCTACCTTGATCATCCAAAATACTCTGTAAAATTCCTTTCTAAAGCTTTTTTAAAAATTAAAAATACCTGCAGGCAGAAGTTTCTTATTCTATCTATTTGATCTTTCTTAAAGCTAGCCTCCAAAATAGTAACATTTGCACCATAAGGATATAGTTGGATGTGTGGCAGAATTTTCTTACATGAAAGATCTAGAAAGTGTCAAAACATGTTATTACATCTCATTTTACAAATAATATTCTAAGTAAAAATAAACCCAGACGTAAACTACTTATTGTATGACCTTTAGACTATTAGCAAAAATGAAGGATCAGATCATTATTTGCATATTGGTTGAAAAAAAAAATTGGGAGGACAAACATACATATACATAGTTTTGAATACTTGAAATGCTTTTGAATATATAGAGTTCTGGATACTAATTGTAGTAAGAAACTCTTGAAATACATTACCTTATGAGCAGTGCATAATGGTATATCTCAAAATGTTTGAGTGTTAAGTGTTCTTAAGAAACAGGCATATTAATTTTTTAGAAGAATTTCCAGGTCTAATATTAGCTCTGTTTTAGTTATCAGCATTATAATGACTTAACACTCTGCTATAATTCAATAAAAATAAAACCTGAGTCATGTTCCAAAGGTCCAGGGAAAGCCCAAAGAGTCAAGTTCCCAAAAGTAAAAAGGATGTGCAATTATTCAGACTCTGGATCTGAAAGCTAGGTAAGAGAAATGAGGACTACATATTCAACCCCAGTAAGGTCAGTTGGCTTGGCATAGATAAAAATTCTCTTCTACACTATTCTTGACTTCTCTAAAACTACCCCACCAATTCGTTAGATTTCTGAAAGAGACAACAGTGTGGATAAATCAGAATAATATTACCCTATTACTCAAAAAAAACTAAATCTGTAGGAGATATGACTACCCCAAGAAATTAATATACTTCATTCACCTTACAGCCTCCATAATACCTATGAAATAGCCTGACACAGGGTAGGCACTTATTAAATATTACTTGAATAAATTCAATGTATTTTTTAAATGTGCTTAAATTAATTGCTCATAACATTACACACACAGGAGATAAAAATCAGGCAGAAAGTGATTTTTAAAAAAACTAATTAAAATAATATAAATTGTTCACTGGCACAGGACTTACTGCTCTAATGTAGGAATAATGGCAAGAAATCAACCAGTCAACAAAACTGTAACAAGCATGTTTTGGAGTTGTGCAAAGAAGGGTCAATAATCAAAAAAGTAAGTTTAGCATTTTTGCATATGAGTACATGTTTTATTTTTAGGTGGATTTTGTTAGCCAATGAATATTGAGAAAATGCCAGTCCCCCACAGCCTCTTTCCCTTAGATATCATTATTTTCCAAAGGGAGGAAAAAATAATCTCTTATGAATGCAGTTTATAAACCTTATTTGCTACATATATTAACTTATTATTTATGCATCATATTACCATGGCAGTACAGACTTCACTTGGCTTTTATTTAAACAAAAGTATACTCAGTTGGGGTTACTACTAGTTTATCTGATGCTTTCATGACCATTTTAATTTTTGTCAAAAAGCTAACCAAGGAACTGAGGAGAAATGTTTCTTTCCACACCCAAAAAATAACTGCTGCCAAAGACACAATTTAAGAAATATAAAATTGACCAATACCAAAAGCTGTTTCCTGCTAATGCAAAACTTAAGTTTTAAATTTCTTTTTAAAGCCAACCAATGCACACAGTCATTGAAATTATGTAATTTAACTTTTTTCCCTGAGTAAAAATATATATGAAAGCAAACATGTAACATGTTAGAACACAGAGAAAGGTGGTCTCAGGAACCACAACAATGAGTAAAAACCGTAGCTGAATTGAGCAAGTAGTTGCTGAGCTTACATAATGAGTAAAATAACTGTATCCATACTAGATGTGAAACCTGAGGGTCAATCAGAAAGCCATTATCCTTCACTGGCAGTCAGCATTTGTTTAAAAACAAACAAACAAACAAACAAACAAACACATGAATGAAGGTTATTACCCTCAAGGAAATTTCAATACTGATGGATAGCCAAACAGGTCAGTTGCTTTCTTGACCCTGTGTAGAACCGGCTTTGTCTTGTGAATGCCTATCAGTACTTCAAATTCCATCATCTCCATGAAGCCTTTCCTATCCTGTACCCCTATGTCACATGTACCCACATTAATTTCTCCCTGCTTAGAGTATTTATATCAATCTATTTATATTTTTCTTCAAGATCTTATATAGTGTCTTATACCTACACATATTGATGTCATATTTCAGGGGTCCCCAATCTTTTTGGCACCAGGCACTGGTTTTGTGGAAGACAACTTTTTCACCAGGGAAATGGTTTCAGGATGAAACTGTTCCATCGCAGATCATCAGGCATTAGTTAGATTCTCCTAAGGCACGTGCAACTTAGATCCCTTGCATTCACAGTTCACAGCAGGGTTCACGCTCCTATCAGAATCTAATACTGCCACTGATCTGACAGGAAGCAGAACTCAGGCAGTAATGCTTGCTTGCCCACTGCTCATCTGCTGTTGTGCAGCCCGGTTCCTAACAGATATGGGCCCATGGCCCAGGAATTGGGGGACTCCTGTACTATCCCACTTCCCAAACAGGTCTTCAGGAGGTACTTAAATCTACAGTTATCTACATATCAACTTTTCTAGAGAGAAGAGACAAAGTAATAATCTTGCAAGAGGCTTTCTTACTCTCAAATTATTACAAATAATCAGTATAAATGAATGGATTTATAACAGTCTATCATGTTTAACTAAATCTAGCCATTAGGCTCTTAAGACATATTTCTCCTAAGGTGTACCAAGCAAGTTAGGAGAAATATGTCTTTCGCACATCCAAAATGCACTTCTTTCTATAAATACAGTATAAAATTATATCAGTATCAAAAGCTGTTCTCTGTTAATTTAATAATAAAACTACTAAAATAGAAACCTTGGGAAACCACTAAAATGGGAAGAAATTCTGTAGGCATAAGTGTGATCTCCGAAAAAGAGAAGCATGTTTTAAAAATGTAGCAAGTATGAGGGCTTTCCCAAGGTTTTTGTTGTTGTTTTTATTGATTTTTTAAAATAAAGAAATGAAATTAAATCAAAGAACACATTAACATATGGACTAACAGGCTTATGAATACAAACAAGGAAAATACATCCACGTTTATGAACTATAAAACTCATGTGTCAGTCAAATTAAATTACATTTTCAACTAAGCGGCAGCTGGTATTTTTAAGAACATATGAGGCAGAAATAAATTTTAAATCATTTAGTAAGCATTTGCAAAGTTTCCCATTCATAAAATGCAACCTCAACACATGGTATCAGATGGAAGCAAAGAACTTAAAGATTCATGAAACAAAGCATGCACAGGGAACAAATCTAAATCCAAAACAACCATCAAAACTGAAAACTACATTATAAAGCCTTCTAAATTGTACTGGCAATCTGCCTTTTTAAGGACACTGATCAGAGCGGTTAGCTCAAATTGTGGTAAATGCACTGAGTATTTTACAGCCAATGAACAGATTAGATGCAACTAAATTATATAAACCAGGTGGTACCTAACCAAGAGGTTTAAAGAAATATGGAACTGCTCGCTTGTTGTAATAAATAGCAAGTCTGTCAGAAGATAGCAGATTGCTAATGAAAGAGTCTTAATAAGACAGGTTCTAAAAGGAACCCTGGGAACAACACAATAATTCATCTTATTTCCAAACTGAACAAATTCATAATACTGACACTAATAAAACATGCCTTATAAGAAAATAGAAATGATTAAGCTGTTGAGATGATCATGAATAGAGATCTTTTTAAAAGAAACCTCTGTGTGCTAGTGCCTTATACATATTATCCCTAATATTCAAGACAACTCTACAATGCAGGTATTCTTTTCTATCATTTAGAAATGAGGAAAGATAGGTAAGTGTAACTACCGTAAGCTCACTCTTAGGCAGGGCTGAGATTTAAACACTGCTTTGTCTGGTTAGATAGAGAAGCATGGGGTTGCCCAATGGATCAGGATGAGTCCCAGGATCACTAACCTTATGTAACATTTTACAAATGTTCAGAAAGAGGAATTGAACTGAGAAAGCATCAAGATGCTAACGACATTAATCTTAAAATCCTGTAGGCAAAATAAAATCTATAAACAAAACAACACAGCCAAGAAGAAACATGTTAAAATATTGTGGGAGAGTTGAGCAAAACTTAGAGGAAAAAAGGCTGTGGGATGAAATACCTATGGCAGATTTTATGAGACTTGAATTACACCTCAACAAAAAGAAAAAATTCTGGTTAACAGTGGGAAAAGTTGGAGAAAGGTTTTCATGTGGGAAGAGAGCTACAACAGGGCAAATGGCATGTTCACTTTCAAAACAAAACAAAAAACACAGTGACCTGACTTAAAGAAGAGTGTTACTGAAAGGCAGAACAGCAGATTAGTAAAAGTACAGACTCTTGGAACTAGACTACCTGGGCTCAAATCCTACTTCTATTAGACATGCAAGTGATTTAATGCCTATATTACTAGTATTAAAATATATATAACTTAATTAAATTATTGTTTAATCAAAGGATTAAATAATTTAATATATGAGAAGTACTTAAAATAATGCTCAAACAGGGCCTGGCACATATGAAGTAAGAGTTATGTTTACTGCCATTGCTATTAGTGTTTATTGTTGGAGAGTCAGAAGTGAGAAGAGAGAGAAAAAAGGGACAGATTGTACAGTAAGTACCCTGCTCCTTAGAAAAGTAGCATGTGGTCTCAGTCAAGAGTTCACAGTAGGCACTTGAATAAGGGGTTGACATGGCTAAAACACTGCTTTGGAAGAATCTGGTAATGATTACATTGACTCAGAGAGGAGAGACTGAAGACTTAGGAGCTGTTATGACAAGGCAGGATGGCAGCAATGATGTAAAAGAATACTATCTTTTATTCTTCATAACCCAAAACTTAGAGAACTTGGAGAACGCCTTTGGCCAAAATGGGAAAGCTGAGAAACAGAGTTTGTTTTGATAGGAAAGCAGCAGACACTGGCTTTAAGCATACTAAATTTGAGAGGTAGTAAGTTTTCCTAGGTAGGTAGAATACAACAGGTTAGGACTGAAGACAAAAATTTTCAGATTTTCAGCAAATTAATCTATTTATTCATTCAATAAATATTTGGGACAAATTGAGTCACCTTGTTGTTGAAAACAAACTTTTAATAAAATGCAATTCGTTCACATTATTACATTTCCTATAATCTTTAATCCTCTTTAACATCTATATGTAAACTAAGTTAAGTGTATTTCATTGTTCCTTTGGGAAGAGATGTTGCAAATAAGCAGACACGTGTATATGTCCAAGTTACACACCTGCAAGAATGGTTTCTGTGGTGAATTATAACCTTGAAAATAACCCAGTTATTATATCAGACAGGAGTCTAGATATTCATGTAAAATGACACACACTTAGAACAAGAACCTTATTTACCTGAAATATAAATTTGCATTTCAAGTTCTAAAACTTTTATCTGAATTATAGTGCTGTTTTGCTTTCAAAAAGAAGAGAGGAAAGAGTAAAGATAACTTTCTCTTGCATTTTGAATACCAGTTCAGCCACAGAATAGGGCACTGAACAGAGTCATGAGGCACTCATTCCAGGCCCTAGCTCATGATACACAACACTTCTAGATACACCATGGGCAGAAAGAGAACCTGCTGCTTTGAAAAGAAGGACGCAGTCCTGGCAGGATACCCAGGTGAGCCTTGGGCCCTGAGATATGCTGATCTTAGGTATGACTCAGCACATTCCCACTTGTGGTGTTTATGGTAGAAGACTCCTTCTGTTTGAGAAAAGCAGAGGGAAAGGGAAAGGAGATTTTGTCTTGCACCTTAGGTATCAGCTAAGCCACAGTAGGGTAGAGCAACAAGCAGGCTCTTGGGGTCCCTGACTTTAGGCCTAAGTTCTTGGACAGGATTTCTGAACCTGTCCTGGGCCAGAGGGGAGCCCACTTCCCTGAAGGGTGAGTCTCAGGCCTGACAGTATTCACAAGCTGACCGAAGACCCCCTGGGTTTTCAGTAAACATTGGCAGTGGTCTGGCAGAATCCCCTGTGGGCTGGTGGTGGTGGCGGCCATACAAAGACGTCCTCTGAATATGGAGAGGGGAGGAAAGAGCAGGAAGGATCTTGTCTTGTGGTTTGACTGCCAGCTTAGCTGCAACAGAGGAGCCTATCAAGTAAATTTCTAAGGTTTTTGACTCTAATCCCTGGTTCCCAAACAGCATCTCTGGACCCATCAGGAGCCTGGGGAACTTATTGCGCTGAAAGGAAGGGCACAAACCTGACTGGCTTCACCACCTGCTGATTGTAGTTCCCTAAAAGCCTTGAGTGAACATAGGTGGTAGACAGGTAGTGGTTACAGTGGGCCTTGGGCAAGACCCAGTGCTGTGCTGGCTTCAAGTCTCATCCAGCACAGTCCCGTGGTGGTGGCCACAGGGATATTTATATTACCATACCCCCAGATCCAGGCAGGCAGCTCAGCACAGAAAAAGCGAGAGACTCCATCTGTTTAGGAAAAAGTAAATGAAAAGAACAAGAGTCTCTGCCTAATAATCCAGAGAATTCTTCCAGATCTTATCCAAGACCACAAAGGCAGTACCTCTATGAGTCTGCATTATTGGACTTGAAGCCTAAGTCCCTTTCAATATCTGGACAACTTTCTTAAGAAGGATGACCACAAATAAGCCAAGGTTGTGAAGATTACAATAAATACCTAACTCTTAAATGCTGAGACACTGAAGAACATTACAAGCATCAAGATCATCCAGGAAAACATGACCTCACAAAATGAATGAAATGCAGCACCAGGGACCAATCTTGGAGAATCAGAGATAAGTGACCTTTCAGACAGAGAATTCAAAATAGCTGTGTTGAGGAAACTCAAAGAAATTCGAGATAACACAGAGAAGAAATCCAGAATTCTATTAGATAAATTTAACAAAAAGACTGGAATACTTTTTAGAATCAAGCTGAAATTCTAGAGTTGAAAAATGCAATTAACACACCAAAGAATGTATCAGAATCTCTTAATAGTAAAATAGATTAGGTAGAAAGAATTAGTGAGCTATTAGAAAATAGAGGTAACAAAAGAAGAAGAATATAAAAAAATGAAGCGTGCCTACAAGACCTAGAAAATAGCCCCAAAAGGGAAAATCTAAGAGATACTGATCTTAAAGTGGAGGTAGAGAAAGAGACAGGAGTAGAGAGTTAATTCAAAAGAATAATATCAGAGAATATACCAAACCTACGGAAAGGTATCAACACTCAAATACAAGAAAGTTATAGAACACCAAGCAGATTTAACCCAAAGAAAACTACCTCGAGGCATTTCAACAATCAAACTCCTGAAGATCAAGGATAAAGAAAGGTTCCTAAAAACAGCAACAGAAAAGACACAACATACAATGGAGCTCCAACACATGTGGCAGCAGACTTTTCAATGGAAATCTTATCAGCTAGGAGAGAGTGGCATCACATATTTAAAGTGCTAAAGGAAAAAACCTTTACCCTAGAATAGTGTATCCAGAAAAAAATGACCTTCAAGTATGAAGGAGAAAATAAAGACCTTCTCAGACAAACAAAAGTTGAGGGATTTCATCAACACCCAGACCTATACTACAAGAAATGCTAAAGAGTTTTTCAATCTAAAAGAAAAGGATGTTAGCAAGAAGAAACCATCAGAAGGTACAAAACTCATTGATAAGAGTAAGCACACAGAAAAACACAGAATAATTTAATATTGTAATTGTGGTATGCAAACTACTCTTAAATAGAAAGATTAAATAATGAACTAATCAAAATTAATAACTACACTTTTCAAGACATGGACAGTAAAATAAAACATAAAGAAAAACAACAGGCAGGGCATGGTGGCTCATGTCAGTAATCCCAGCACTTTGGGGCAAGGCAGGCAGATCACCTCAGGTCAGGAGTTTGAGACCAGCCTGGCCAACATGGTAAAACTCTGTCTCTACTAAAAATACAAAAAATCTAGCTGGGTGTGGTGGCAGGCACCTGTAATCCCAGCTACTTGGGACGCTGAGGATTGGAGGATCACTTGAAGTCAGGAGGCAGATGTTGCAGTGAGCCAAGATCATGCCATTGCACTCCAGCCTGAGCAACAAGAGTGAGACTCCATCTCAAAAAAAAAAAAGAAAGAAAAACAAAAAATTGTAAAGCAGTGGGATGAAGTTAAACTGTAGAGTTTTTATTAGTTTTTTCTTCTGTGTTTGTTTATGCAATTTGTGTGAAGCTGTCATCAGTTTAAAATAATGGGTTACACAATGGTATTTGCAAACTTCATAGTAACCTCAAATTGAAAAACCTAAATATACCAAAAAAAAAGGAAAAATTAAATTATATCATCAGAGAAAATCACCTTCACTAAAAGGAAGACAGGAAGGATGTAAAGAAAAAAAAGATCACAAAACAACCAAAAAATAAATAACAAATGGCAGAAGTCCTTATTTATGAATAAAAATACCAAATATAAATGGACTCAATTCTCCAATAAAAAGAGAGCAGCTGAATGGATGAAAAAACAACACCCAATGATCTGTTGCCTACAAGAAAAACACTTCACCTACAAAGATAAATATAGACTGAAAATAAAAGGATGAAAAAAGATATTCCATGCCAATTGAAGCCAAAAAAGAGCAGGAATCACTATACTTACATCAGACAAAACAGATTTCAAGACAAAAACTGTAAGAAGAGAAAAAGAAAGTCATTATATAATGATGAAGGGGTCAATTCAGCAATAAAATATAATAATTGTTAATATACATGTACCTAATAGTGGGGTACTCAGATATACATTAGTAGAGCTAAAGAGAGAGAAACCTCAGAACAGTAACATCCCATTTGCAGCACTAGACAGGTCTCTCAGATAGAAAATCAACAAAGAAACATTGGACTTAATCTGCGCTACAGAACGAATGAACCTAAACAGATACTTACAGAACATTTCATCCAATGCAGAATACACTTTCTTCTCCTCAGCACATAGATTGTTCTCAATGATAAACCATATTTTAGGGTCACAAAACAAGTCTTTTTAAATTTAAATTTAAATTTTTTTATTTTTGAGATGGGGTCTCACTATGTTGCTCAGGCTGCTCTCAAACTCCTGGGATCAAGCAATCCTCCCGCTTTGGCCTCCCAAAGTGCTGGGATTACAGGCATAGCCACCATGCCCAGCCAGAAAACAAGTCTTAAAACTACAAAAAAAACTGAAACAATACCAAACATCTTCTGACCACAATGAAATACAACTAGAAATCAACAACAAGAAAAATTTTGGATACTACACCAACACATGCAAATTGAACAGTATGCTCCTGAATGTCCAGTGAATGAGTGAGGAAATTAAGGAGGAAATTTAAAAATTCCTTGAAATAAATAAAAATGGAACATAACATATCAAAACCGAGGGGATACAGAAAAGGCAGCACAAAGAAGGAAATTTATAGCCGTAAGTGCCCACATCAAAAAAGAAGAAAAATAACACATAAAAAACTTAGCAATTTATCATATAGAACCAGAAATTAAGAGCAAATTGAACCCATGAACCCAAAATTAATAAAAGAAATAATAGGCTGGGTGCAGTGGCTCACGCCTGTAATCCCAGCACTTTGGGAGGCTGAGGTGGGTGGATCCGAAGATAAGGAGTTCAGGGCCAGCTTGGCCAAGATGGTGAAACCCCATCTCTACTAAAAATACAAAAACTAGCTGGGCATGGTGCTGGGCACCTGTAATCCCAGCTACTCAGGAGTCTGAGGTAGAGAAGTGGTTGAACCCAGGAGGCAGAATTTGCACCACTGCACTCCAGCCTGGGCAAAAAATGAGACTGTGTCTCAAAGAAACAAAAAGAAATAATAAAGATCGGAACATAAATAAATAAATTTGAAATGAAGAAAACAATACAACAAAATCAATGAAACAAATAGTTTTTTGAAAAGATAAAGGTAATTAACAAACCTTTAGCTAGACTGAGAAAAAAGGAAGATGACTCAAAGAAAATAAAAAATAAAAAGAAGACATTACAACTGATACCATAAAAATTCAAAGCATCATTAGTGGCTTCTATGAACATCTGCCAATAATATTGGAAAATCTAAAAGAAATGGATAAATTTCTATACACAAACAACCTAAACATAAAGAAATCCAAAATCTAAACAGACCAATAACAAATAAACAGATTGAAGCCACAGTAAAGTCTCCCAGTAAAGAAAAGCCTGGGACCTGATGGCTTCACCGCTAAATTCTACCAAACATTTAAAGAACTAATACCAATCCAAATCAAACTATTCCATAATATACAGAAGGAAGGAATACTTCCAAACTCATTCTATGAGGCCAGTATTACCTTCATGCCAAAATCAAACAAAGACACGTAAAATAAAGAAAACTACAGGTCAATGTCTCTGATGAATATTATTACAAAAAACCTCCACAATATATGAGCAAACCAAATTCAACAATACATTAAAAAGATCATTCTTCATCACCAAGTAGAATTTATACGGGGGATGCATGGATGCTTCAATATACACAAATCAATCAATGTGACACATCGTATCAATAGAATGAAGGACAAAAACTATATAATCATTTCAGTTGTTCTGAACAAGCATCTGATAAAATTCAAAACCACTTTATGATTTAAAAAAAAACCCTCAAAAAACTGTATATAGAAAGAACATACCTTGAGGTAATAAAAGCCATATACAACAGACCCACAGCTAGTATCATAGTGAATGAAGAAAAACTGAAAGGCTTTCCTGTAAGGTCTGGAGTTTAACAAGGATGCCCACTTTCATGACTGTTATTCAACATAGTACCAGAAGTCCTAGCAGGGACAATCAGAAAAGAGAAAGAAATAAACAGCATACAAATTGGAAAGGAAGAAGTCAAATTACACTTGTTCGCAGAAAAGATCTTATATTTGACAAAAACCTAAAGACTCCACACACACTTAAAAAAAATATTAGAACTGATAAATCTGGTAAAGTTGCAGGATATGAAATCAACATACAAAAATCTGTAGCACTTCTATATGCCAATAGTGAACAATTTGAAAAGGAAATTTAAAAAAGTAATTCTACTTACTAAAGCCACAAATAAAAGTAAATACATAGAAATAAGCTTAACAACAGAAGTGAAAGATCTCTACAATGAAAACTATAAAACACTGATGAAAGAAATTGAAGAGGACACAAAAATGGAAAGATATTCCATGTTCATAGACTGGAAGAATCAATATTGTTAAAATGCCCGTATTACCCAATGCAATCTACAGATTCAATGCAATTCCCATCGAAACCAATGACATTCTTCATAGAAAAACAACTGTAAAATTTATATGAAACTACAGAAGACCAAGAATAGCCATAGGTATCCTGAACAAAAAGAACAAAACTGAAGGAATCATATTACCTGACTTTAAATTATACTAGATGGCAATAGTAATAGCATGGTACTGGCATAAAAAGATACACAGAAAAATGGAACAGAATAGAGAACCCAGAAATAAATCCTCGCAACTATAGTGAACTCACTTTTGACAGTAATGTCAAGAATCTACACTGGGGAAAAGACACTCTCTTCAACAAATAGTGCTGAGAAAACTGGATATACATATGTAGAAGAATGAAACTAGGCCCCTATCTCTTGCCATATACAAATATCAAATTAAAATAGATGAAATACTTAAATTTAAGACCTCAAACTATGAAACTACTACAAGAAAACACTGGGGAAAATCTCCAGGACATTTGTCTGGGCAAGTATTTCTTGAGTAATATCTCATGAGCACAGGCAACCAAAGCAAAAGGGACAAATGGGCTCACATCAAGTTAAAAGGCTTCCACACAGCAAAGGAAACATTCAACACAGTGAAGAGACAACCCACAGAATAGGAGAAAATATCTGCAAACTACCCAGCTGAAAAGGAATTAATAACCAGAATATATAAGGAGTTCAAACAATGCTATAGGGAATATCAGATAATGCAATTAATAAATGGGCAAAAGATTTGAATAGACATTTCTCAAAAGAAGACATACAAATGGGAAACAGGCAAATGAAAAGGTGCTCAACATCACTGATCATCAGAGAAATGCAAATCAAAACTACAAGGTGGTATCATCTCACCCCAGTTAAAATGGCTTTTATCCAAAAAACAGGCAATAAGAAATGCTGTAGAGTATACAGAGAAAAGGGAACCCCTGTACACTGTTGATAGGAATGGAAATTAGCACAATCACTATGGAGAATGGTTTGGAGATTCCTCAAAAAACTAAAAATAGAGCTGCCATATGATCCAGCTACCTCAGTGCTAGGTATATACCCAAAAGAAAGAAAATCAGTATATGAAAAAGATACCCAAGCTCCCATATTTGTTGCAGCACTGTTCCCAATAGCCAAGACTTGGAAGCAACCTAAGTGCCCATCAACAGATGAATGGATTAAAAAAATGTGGTATACATACACAATGGAGTACTCTTCAGTCATAAGAAAAAATAAGATCCTGTCATTTACAGCAACATGAATGAAAATGAAGTTCATTATGTTAAGAGAAATGGGCCAGGGACAGATTAAGACAAAGATCACATGTTCTCACTTACTTGTAGGATCTAAAAATCAAAACAATTGAAGATTAAGAGATAAGAGTGAAGAAGGATGGTTATCAGAGAGGTTGGGAAGGGTAGTGAGGGGAGATGGAAATGGCTAATGGGTACAAAAAAAAACCAGAATGAACAAGACTTAGTATTTGATAGTACAATAGGGTTACTATAGCTAATAATAATTTAATTGTACGTTCTAAAACAACTAAAAAGTAAAACTGGATTATACAAAGGATAATGCTTGAGGGCACAGACACTCCATTTTCCATAATGTGATTATTACACATTACATGTCTTTGTCAAAAGATCTCATGTACCCCATAAATATATAAACGTAGTATGTACCCACAAAAATTTAAACTAAAAAACTAAAAAAAATGTAGATGGGTTCCCCTCGGGGCTTTGGCTAAATAAGAATGGCATATGCATGCATAGAGTGAGGCCTGTAAGCCTGGACAAACCTCACTAGGAAAAAAAAACAATTATTGGGAAACTTAAGATTAACAATTTCTAGAATTCAAACAGGTGTAGCTACAGAGTCATGGAGTGTCCCTTATTGCTATGCTGAAGTGCAGGATCCAAGAAATAAAGAGACAGGACACAGAAGGACTGGAAAAGATAGCTGGGCTCAGGGGGCCACGCCACTTACAAGTGGAGACAGGTGAGGCCCCGAATGTCCAGAAGCATTTGTATTTATTAGGTACAAGACGGGGGAAGGGTCGTGAGTGAGGTCATCTATAGGCTTAATGATAGGGCATACATAATCACGTGATTAGCAAATGATGGGGCCACCCTTATTAGGTCACCTAGTCACAGAGGTAGGCCGTGCGCAGTAGGGGGCCGTGCTGTGCGCAGTAGTAGAGGGTTGTGTACAAAAAAGGTGGTCCACTCCCATTAGGTCACCGAGGCAAGGAGGTGAGCTTGTGCAACAAGTGCCATGTGCGACACTTCTTATCTGGAGGCTGGAGACTTCAAAGGATTCCTATAGAAGGATGCTATAAACCAATGCAGTGGGAGCTGACAGAGTGTGCTCTTCTCTCAGATATTTGATAGGAGGATGATTTGAGCCAGCACAGTAGCGAGAAAAGCCAACAGGATGTACAGCCGCCATGGCGCGATTACACCAGAGGGGTTCCTCTCCTTCGGTTGTTTGCAGGATCTCAGGCCTGAGGCCTACTTTCCACAAGAACTGGATGCAAGGTACTGCAACTCCTTTTCAGGAAGAGTAACTCTTGCTACAAGCCGGCTAATGGAGCAGGTACTGAGTGCTGCCATCTAGGGCCTGACTAGTCATATAGCATAAGGCCTTTCTTGCAGGGGCGCTACCGCCTGGGTCATTGGTTCTTGTCCTTGTCTGGCTGTTTTTCCCATGTACTTGCTTCTGCTCTGTGACAGCTCTAGGCATTCCTCCTACTACAAACTGCTATATGGTTATATAGAAGTATTATATAAATCAGCACTAAATGTGTCGGTACAGCTCCGACTACAATCCATTATATGATTATATAGAAAGATTACACGGAAATAAGTAAGATTATATATATAAACTAGATATAAGTAAGCAGTAAGTTATGCTTCAGGCACTATTTGTGTCTGGGGTCTGCACAGCTCTCCTTCCTCAGTGCCCATGTGGTGGGTTACCCACAAATAGGGTCAGAAAAAGTTCAAGCTTTGACTAGCCAGAGAGGGGAGACTTCCTTGAATACTAGATCATTCAGAGGACACCCTAGAAGGGTCATATCTCATTAGCAGAGCTAAAATAGTGGTGCTACAGTAAAGGCAACTTTTGATAAACTTAACAAACTTTAAAAACAAGCCTCAAAATAACCAAGCTCATCTGCAAGTAACTTAACTACCAGATGCAATAAAATTAAAGGGTCTTTAAAGAAAGACAACAAAACCAAGACATATGACAATACAACACTATGTCCAATATATAATCAAAATTTACTAGATATGCACTATTCACAACAGCAAAGACATGAAATCAACTCAAATGCCCATCAATCATAGACTAGATAAAGCAAAAGTGGTATATATATATATATATATATATATATATATATATGTACACACATGCACACACACACATACATACATACATACATACATACCATGGAATACTAAGCAGTCATAAAAAGAAATGAGATCATGTCCTTTGCAGGGACATGAATGGACGCCATTAACCTTGGCAAACTAACACAGAAACAGAAAACCAACCACCACGTGTTCTCACTTATAAGTGGGAGCTAAATGTTGAGAACACATGGACACATGGTAGAGAACAACATACACTAGGGCCTGTCAGGGAGGGTGTGGGGAGAGAGAGCATCAGGAAGAATAGCTAATGGTTGCTGAGCTTAATTCTTGGGTGATAGGTTGATCTGTGCAGCAAACCACCATGGCACATGCTTACCTATGTAACAAACCTGCACATCCTGTACATGAACCCTGGAACTTAAAAAATAAAAGTTGAAAAAAAAAAATAGTAGACATGCCAAGAAGCAAGAAAATGTGACCCATAATCATGAGAAATATAATTCAACCAGAAACGGAATTATTAATAGTAGACAAGGATTTTAAAACAGCTACTACAAATTATAATTTATTATTATTAAAATATATTTACGTGTAATATAAATGGACATAAAATTATAAATTATGTTCAAGGATTTGAAGGAATATACAAATATAAGGCTCAGATAAATGGATGATACACACACACATTTTTAAAGATCCAAATGAAACTTCTAGATAAAAGACATATAATATGAAAAGTTCACTAGGTGGGCTTAAAAGTTTAGGACGGGCACAGCGGCTCACGCCTGTAATTCCAGCACTTTGGGAGGCCAAGGAGGGTGGATCATGAGGTCAAGAGATCAAGACCATCCTGGCCAACATGGTGAAACCCCGTCTCTACTAAAAATACGAAAATTAGCTAGGAGTGGTGGCGTGCGCCTGTAGTCCCAGCTACTCAGGAGGCTGAGGCAGGAGAACTGCTTGAACCCATTAGGTGGAGGTTGCCCTGAGCCGAGATTGCACCACTGCACCCCAGCCTGGCACCTGGCGACAGAGTGAGACTCTGTCTCAAAAAAAAAAAAAATAAGTTTATAGACATTGTAGAATAAAGAATCAGTAAACATGAAGACAAAGGAATAGAAATTATTAAACTGAAACACAAAAATGTACAAAGTAGAAGAAAAAGCATCAAGAGCTACTGCAGATTAAAGGAGACATGACAAATAAGCTGAATGTGTTTAGTTTGGGATTCATGATTAGATCCTGAAATGGTTAAAAAGAAAATGACTATAAGGGATATTTTAGAGACAATTAGGAAGTTTAAACATGCAGTTTATATTATTAGAGAATATTTATCAATATTAAATTTCTTAAGTGTGGTAACTACATGTAGGTAAGTGCTGCTGTCATACAGAGAATGAATAAGACAAAAACACGGGGCTTATTTTAAAATAGTTTAAGAAAAAACACTTGGTAGTTACTAACAATGGATTAAATTCAGAAGTATACTTAATGTTTTTATCTTTGTTATAACACAAACCACTAGCTTTTTTCTTGAGGGCATTATTTTTTAAATATCCAGCGGAGCACTATGACAATCTGATACATTTTAATCAGGGCAGCTTCACATAATTAACTTTAAATAGATTAATTTTCAACTACCATGGCTCATTAAAAAATTGATATAAATATGGGCTAATTTCATCATGCTCTCAAAATGAAAATAAAAACAAAATCATGCTGCACTTAGTAAAGTGCACAGCACAATACTAGTAAGCAAAATTTGTGAAAATTTATATTTCAGAGTATTACTTTAAAAATTAAAAGAAGATCTTTTTATGCTTCTTGGTATAAAATTAATTACTAGAAAACTAAGACTGTTTTCACCCTGAAAAACCGAGATCTGACAAAATAACATTTACAGCATTTTGAGTGCCAGGCTTTATGTTCCTTAAGAACAATCTTTTTGATTTCTGTATATCTCAAGCCTAGAAAAATAGGATTCATATAGTTGTTTAAAGTAAACTGCAACTAAGGTAACTGATTATCCAGCCCTAACCAGCAATATATAAACCAAAAAAATAAAATGTTCTCCTATCTTTTGCTTAGTTCCTCCCCCACCCGCATCTCCCACAAAAGCACACAGTAAGTTTTACTTTAGTCATTTTAAGATAAAATTTTTTCTGATGTGTTGCATTTTCTCCACTTTTTCACCAATATAACTTGACCTTTTCCAGTTACTCAGGGATCATCATGAACATGCTTCAACAGACTATGATTTTTCTCCTTAATGTTAAGTGTCAAATGTTACTTCCTCTCTCTGTGTTTACCACTTAGTAGACTAACAGTCATTCCAGCCTTCCTCCATCCCTATATTCTTCTTTCTGACAGAGAAAAAAAAAGAACTAACCCTGATAAGTATTATTCTTAAAAATTAAGTGCATAAGAATTCTGAGAAAAACTTCGAGGAAAGTACATGGTTTGAACGCTGAAGCTCAGCAACATTCACAACAATGGTAACAAACGCACATTTCCTTCTCTTTCCTGAGGCTATATTCCGAGACAGCTGACCTTTTGCTAAGTGGGAAGTTACTACTGTACATGTTAGGCTTAGAGGTAAGCCAAATTTATATATTTCATTAGAAAACATTTTTGGTAGGGCTGGTAAAATCTTCTGTATTATACAAAAAGCCATTCTTATTTGTTTCAAGTACAGTATACCAAAAACAGAAGTCAAAATGGTTGGAACTTAAATTATTAAAGATCTTATGTTGGCCAGGTGCAGTGGCTCACGCCTGTAATCCCAGCACTTTGGAAGGCCGAAGTGGGCAGATCACTTGAGGTCAGGAGTTCAAGACCAGCCTGGACAACATGGACAAACCCCATCTCTACTAAAAATAGAAAAATTAGCCAGGCGTGGTGGTGGGTGCCTGTAATCCCAGCTACTCAGGAGGCTGAGGCAGGAGAATCACTTGAACCTGGAAGGCGGAGATTGTAGTGAGCTGAGATCAAGCCACTGCACTCCAGCCTGGGAGACAGAGCGAGACTCCATATTAAAAAAAAAAAAAAGATCTTATGTTATTTTTTCCAATGGCATCATTTTAAACTCAATCTCTGGTATAGTGGCAAGCAATTTTAAATACTGGGAGACACGATTTAATAATAAAACTACAAATAAAAAGCAATTTTTAAATTTAGAACTGCTCAGGCAAAAAGTGTTCTTAGCGTCCCTGCCAGTTTTCACTGCTACACAGAAAAGACTGGCCTAAATCTGCATTTTTCAAACTACAGGTCATGATCCACTACCAGGCAATAAGGTCATTTAGTAAACCAAGTGAATTTGTTTTTTTAATAAAAAGGAATTTCATATACCAAGTTATTACCATATAGGTAGTATATGAAGTACTACTTCATGAAACTTTGTCAGTCTGTGTGCTGCATACATACTGGGGGAAACAAGTAAAAATAACCTCCTTACTGTGGGTGGGTTGTAGTCAAAAAGTTTGAAACCCACTCATATAGATAGTTCTTAATGTTCCACAGGTTGTTGACAATCAGAAAAAAGATTGATGCCTTTCCACGATTGTTCCACGTTGAAACAGTCATGTTCTGCAACATCTCATCACAAAATCAAAGTTATTAGCATATAGGTCTTTGAATGTGGCTATTTCCAGTATTATGACGTTTAACATTGTAGCTGGAACATGATTAGTACTAAAAATAATAAAATGAATAACATAAAATTAAAATTAACTTAAAAGTTAAATCACATTTGTCTTTTTTTCCCCAGTGACATTAAGAAAATCTGAATAATCTTTATGTGCAGTTATTTCAGATTCTTGCTATAAATTAAAACTGCTCTAAAAAGAAATCTTTGCTTTGTAATGAACCACACCAGTTAAAATGAACTGTAAGTTAAAAGCTGCCTAAATATTTGTCAGAATTGGAATTTAAGTCTAAAAAAGCTATTCATAAAATGTTATCTAGTTGCTTATGTATATTATATATTTAAAATAAAGTATCTGATCTAAGTTCATATTTTTTAAATATAGGATTTATATTTCAATCAAATCTTAATGATTTCTCATCCTGACATAGCTGAGGCCCCATTTCAGCCTACTCACCACTGAAAATAAAGCCTTTAGAATAACTTTTTGTGCAAAAAAAAGATAACTATCTGTACTTTTAATCAATTTACTAGGAATTTCTAAAGTAACATGGGAACTCCCATTGCATTTGAAAAGTTACTGTGATGGAACAATTACAGTAAGAATCCTGATGTTCAGCGCCACCCAGTGACAGATCTCTGAGTATACTCCTCCTTTACTACCTATTAATTGTTTCTGGTATTGTAGGCACTGTACCAAAAACTCAGTACACAGAAATGCAAAAAACATAAGCTCTCCTCCCAGAATCTGAAGTTAGAAAAGACACACTCGTGGGTTTTTTAGGCTAGGATCAAGCAAGAGGTAATGAAAATAGTATTATGGAGCAAAAAGAAAGAATTAGAAAATACACAGTATTGCTGAGATTTGCTCTGGCCTTACAAAGAACCTTTCCCATTGCAAGCTCTTATAAACACAGGCCAAAAATGAGTGACTTTAATGAGCAATCACTTTATGATATACTTAACAACATTTTATTTAAAACATTTGAAATCAATGTAAAAACAGTCCAAATAGCTTTCTCGTTATGAAGATCAGCTCTTTTAACATAATCTGCAGATGGAATGAAGTCTTGAAGATAAAAAAATTACCAGGCCAGGCACAATGGTTCACGTCTGTAATCCCAGCACTTTGGAAGGCCAAGGTGAAAGGATCATTTGAGCCCAGGAGTTTGAGACCAGCCTGGGCAACATAGCAACACCCCCTCTCAACAAAACAAAATAAAAATTAGCCAGGCATGGTGGAGTGTGCCTGTAGTCCTAGCTACTTGGGAGACTGAGGTGGGAGAATCACCTAAACCAGGAAGGTGAAAGCTTCAGTGAGCCGTGTTCATGCCATTTCACTCCAGCCCAGGCAACAGTATAAGACCCTGTCACAAGACAAACAAACAACAAACAACAAAAAAAAAACAAAAACAAAACAAAGACCTGATACAAAGGTCTCTAATGAAATCTGATTAAAGTTACACATTAGAAAGTAACAGGTCTCTCTTAAACTGAGTACACAGAAATTCATTTTACTATTATTTAAATTGCAGATACACACATTTACTTTTACTGTGTATGCTGTTTCAAAACACAAAACGTAAAAAGTCAAAACAAAAAAGAAAATAGCATAATACAGATACTGGATGGTTTTCGAGCCTGGCCTCTTATAACTATCTAGTTACAAATTGGGTTTTTGAAGTTCTAGCAATGTGACACAACTAGACCTTCACTTTAATGTCTACCTTCTAAGGATTCCCTGAAGAAAACACACTCTACCTCTGCTTCTAAGTCTTTCCAAGTGCAAAATGGAAAAGTTCCCTGAAAAACCAATTTTCTCTTCTTTCAGAATAGCCAACACAAAACAACAGTAAATTAACCATCAGACTGGACACAAAATACCCTTTCTCCCCACCTAGATTTCCAATAGAGGAGAACAAGTACTTATTCTGTAAGGGAAGAAAATGAAATAAAGAAATGGGAGACATAACGAATAGAGATATTGCTCAATACCTAGCTATGATCATCTTTTTGAGTCCAACGAAATAAAAAGAAATTAAGAAGTAGAATCTCTCAAGTGATCAAAGCAATGCAGATGAAAATAGAGCAATAGATAGTTCAGGTTCACATCAGGATTCAGATGTGAATGTAAATATTTATTTTCAAATTATTGGATAAAAATTCCTGGGAACTTTGCAGTATCAAATAATCAATTGTTGAAATAAGATCCAGAATTGTAGCAAGCAATCTTGCCACTATTACATTCCATTTCAACATTGTTCTTTTCTGCACATTATTTTAGGATTACTGCAGGCCATGTTGGGAATAGCTACTCCTCTGAAAAGAGTATCAGGCTCTTTTGACATTTTAACTCTCATTAATATTATAGTTCAGTGATATAAACTATCTTACTGTCTTTTGATCCTGTCTTTCCTCCTTATCTAGACATTGTTCATTTATAGTGTAGCTGAGTAATCTGAATATCTTGATTTTAATACATTTATTGCTTGGGTCCAAAACAAAACAGTAAGTCTCCTGAAAAGTGTATGGTCTAGAATTCTGGCATCTGTGATAAAAGAAAACCTATGTAAAAGTTCTGGAGCAAAAGAATGTTTGAGGAAGAGATATATAAATAAAGTTACTGGCATTACATTGCTTCATTAGATTAGGATAAAGCACAGGTAAATTAATATTTTTCAGCTTTTTTCATTCATTGAATATTATCTTCCTGGTAAAAGAAGGGAATTTTGCTTTGTTATTTTAATATTGAATAAATTTGTGTACAAAGCAACCTAATCATTAAAATGCAGGTATGTTTACCAATTAAAGGGTGGAAGAAACAAAAGAATGAACAAATGAATGAATGTAGCACAAAGCTGTTTGACTGAACCACATAGGAATAGAACTGTTTCCATCATCGAGTATCCTTGAATATGCTCCTTTAGTGGAATCTTTTAAACATGATTCGGAAGTAGATTAATAACATATGTTATAAATCACTTTGTAGAAATATATAAATTATAAAAAAATTAAATGATACTAAATGACTTTCAGGCACTTTGCAGAGTTTATTCTCTACTTAAGGTCATATCTACTTGCTTACTACTACTGAAATAGCAGTACAGAGTATGTTCTGGGGATGACAAGTAATGTGTTTGCCTGGAGGCCTGAAAGGGAATAATGAAAGGTAAGCCTGGAAAGGAAAACTGGAAGATTACTTTCTGAGATAACAAAATCTCACCAAAAAAAAAAGAAAGAAAGAAAGAAAGAAAAAGAGTTATTATGATATGTTCAAATAATCCCAAAAATATTTATAGTAGTTTAAAAAAAATTCTATAAACATTTGGAACTAGAGAAAAATGTCTGTGGGATAAACACATATCTTAGACTTAGAAATAATTCCAAAAGCATTAAATGAACATGAAGCAAATGGAAAGTTCCAGTGATACTGTTTATGCCCTAATCTATTCACATTTTATTATAAGTCCTTAAGGTTTTTCAAGTAATCATTCTGCAAATATTTTTTATTCATCTACCAAGTGCCATGTAAATGCATTAGGCACTAGCACTACAGAATCTAAAATATGATTTTTTTTCTCTCAAAGAGTGTACAGAGACTGACATGGGATTAAATAGTATATAAAAGATATAGGCTGGGCACAGTAGCTCAGACCTGTAATCTCTGCACTTTGGGAGGCTGAGGCGAGTGGGTAACCTGAGGTCAGGAGTTTGAGACTAGCCTGTCTCTACTAAAAAACACAAAAACACTAAAACCCGTCTCTACTAAAAAACACAAAAAATTAGCTTGGTGTGGTGGCACACGCCTATAATCCCAGCCACTTGAGGGGCTAAAGCAGGAGAATTGCTTGAATGCAGGAGGTGGAGGTTGCTGTGAGCTGAGATCATGCCACTGCTCTCCAGCCTGGGCAACAAGAGCAAAACTCTATTTAAAAAAAAAAAAAAAAAAAAAAAATATATATATATATATATATATATATATGAATATGATAAATTCTATCTTGAAGAAAATCAGGAAAGGTTTCAGACAGGAGACAGTTTATCTTAGATCTAAAATAAAGTCAGATTGATCAGACAGACAAGTAGAAGGAAGACATGCCAGATGGAGGACATGACAGAAACTAAGACAGAGTGGGAGAGACTGCTCAGCACATATGGGGACTTGTAAATTCTTATGAGGTGGGAGGAGTGGCAAAATAGAGATGAGACTTGAGAGAGAGGCAGAACTCAGGTAAAGTACCCCAGTTAAGTTTTGTATCTGTATCCCAGTTAAGTTTTTCAAAAGCCATATTATAGCACAAAATAGCTCTGAAGATATCCAACATATCCTTTATCATCTACAATTCAAATGTACCTCCATTCATGGCAAAAAAAAAAGGGGGGGTGTGTGAGAAGGGAGAATAATATCTAAGTCCTTTCAGCCTTGATAACTGGCCTAGATGGCTTTGCAGCTGCATTTTTCAAAAATACTCATTCACACCTAAGATAGAATAAGATTCAGCACACACTGCTGAATAAAGTGCAAATGCTGCATCATTTCTGTGTACCAGCCTTCCCTAAAGTCCAGCTAAAATATAGTAAATTGGCTACTTGAAGAAATTGGTGACTTACAATTATACCCAAGTAATGAAGGTATCTTGTACTGAAATAACAATGGACAGATTTTTTTTTATAACTTGTCTTTATTCGATTATAGACACAGAAAATTGTATAGCTGTGAAAGTTCAATGTTAAGTGATTATTTTAATGGCCTTTCAATTACTGGGTATTTTACAGATTTTTTTTTTTAAAGATTATTTCTGACTGGGATGCCTGGAATTCAAGCCTTCTGAGAAATCTCTCCCTCTGAATGCTTCCAAGCCAATTTTCTAATTAAAAGATTTAATATAGCCTTAATTTATTTACCAAAGAGCCAACAATGTTTTTTTAATTTCAAATGCTCGCCAAAATCTGATCTTTCCAAACAATTATGTTTTCTCACAGTAAAGAACAGCATCATACACAGACAAAATAGCACTGTTTTGCTTTTCCACTAAAGAGCTGTATTTTTCAGAGGATACAGTTTTTGTCAGTATAAGTGATTACTTTGAGAATAAGTACCTGACATATAATCAATAGTCCTTCTTACTGGCTTTTTGGGTATTCTACATATTCAAACATTCATTCTGAGGATGGGTTTTGCTGCATTTCCTCAGGGCAACATAGATTAAAAGGTTCATATGTGCTTCTCTCAATAGAAGATAAAAAGTTAAAACAATAGCTCTCTTTATTTGGAAAGCAATTCCCTTTCCTCCAGGAACTGTTAATTGCATTTCTGCTGCTTTAGAGGCTATCTCTGAGTCACAAATCACTTGGGATGGTCTGTATGAAGAAAATCTGCCATTTTAAAAATTATAACACACATTTCACATGCTCTTTTTAAAGAAGAAATAAGAAAAGTATAGTTTCTTTAATCTTTTTTAAAAAACTAAAAGAGTTGTAAAAATTCTGAAATACCCACCAACATGAATCATCTGAAATATCTCAATAAATTTTTATTCCTTGTTTTTTTTTTCTCTTTGTGGTCTATAACAAAGAGTTCCTTTCTCCAAGGAAAACTTTAAAAGATAGAGACAATTTTCCTTTGACTGAGATAATTTGTATGTCACTTTGGGCATGCCAAAATATAACCCTGCACTACTATCAATTGCAGTATTACGTATGGTGCTGAATTGTTTTCCTCAGTACTCAGTCCTAGTAAACTATGTAATAAATAAGGAAATAAATCATTTTTTTTTAACTATTTTAAGTCAATGCATCATACAAAATTGTGGATATGCATGAATAACCACAATTAATTATCTACAAGAGATATTTACCTGCAATTCTGAAAAGAAGTATTGTACATAATATTGATGACCAAATTCCACAACACACTTAATATAAAACTGTATGTAGCCATCATTTTGGAAGCTCATTAAATGCAGTCAGAGATTCCTGATATGAAAATTACAGCTAATAAGGCTAACAGCTTATCCATCAGGAACCACTCTAGAAAAAAAATTTTCTTTAGGATGAGATTGCAGTTGTTTTTCCAGTAATCATAATGACTTTATCCTTACCCAGTCACATTATCTTGATAGGTGATCCATATTTCGTAGTATTAAAAATTTATGAAACATATTTTATACATTCCACAATGGCATGACTAAACTGTCTTTATAAGCCAAATTAGAAATTTTATACATCAGCTGACACTGAGTAGCTATATCACATGTGACTTATCAGACAATTTAATTTCTGAAAAGTCAGCAATTTTGCCATCTTTACCCCTGTTCTATTTAATTCCAATAGTTAAAATAGCAACAGCTAAGACCCACTGCCTCCTCCTGTGTGCAAGACACTGTTTAATAGGCATTTAACACTGACTAGTTCATTTAATCCTCCCAACAATCCTATGATATAGGAAACATTCTAATTCTTATTTTACAGGTAATGAAATTGAGGCACACAGAAGTAAAATAACTTGTCCAAGATCATACTGCTAATAAATAATAAAGATGAGATTGAAGTATATGCAGTCTGTTTCCAGATCTTGATTATAATCATTGTGTCTCCCTTGTAAACTGATGTTTCAGAAATTTATACAACTGAGACAAAGACAGAAATCATTAGGAATGACATAAATAAGTAATCTTTAGCCTTAAATGACCACAATGTACTCCACTGTATATTTGTGGAAGAAAAATAACCACGTTAAACAACAGAGTGAAGCCTTATTCATTAAAACTGTGCCTACATGGAAAAGTATAATGAAACTTTTTTAACATTTCCCTTTCTAACTTAAGAATGGCTCAACTGAAATATTTTTCCATATTTTTTATATGTACATGTTCTTAAAGATTAATCACATAAGCAAAAGGTTTACTATTACATAGTTTGATTTAATAAGCCTTGATTGTTTACCATGTACTATAATACAAATGGGATATGTAAATACGATTAAAACATGAACTCTAAACACCATCAGTTCACAAGTGAGAAATACATTTAATAAAAAGTAATAACAATGTGATAAAAAGCAATGAAGGAAGTATTTACAAAGTGGAAGGGTGAAAGCATAAATAATAGCACATTGAGCTGAAATTATTTGTGCTGCAAAGGAGGAAGTAGAAAGAAAAATAAGGCTTCCTGAGGAGGTAACATCCTCAGTTAGCACGTAACTCATGAAACAGATAAATGGGTGGTAAAGGTCATTGGAGACAGAGATCTTGGACAGAGAAAACAGTACATGTAAAGGCACAAACGCATGATCAGCATGGCACAGCCAGTTGAGAGAGTTCAAGTATTAAATCACTGTTCAAGACACTCAACAAATGCCTGAAAATTCTTAGAACCAGTAAAGCTATTTTTATTCTAGGCATCCTGTTTATTTTCAATCTTACTGGCTTTTAAATTTTAAATCTTTTCTGAAACAAGAGAGAATTTAAATGAGCTAACTAAACAAATAGGAAACAAAAAATGAAAAAACAAAATCATACCTTTATATCAAAATTACAATCAAGTCTTCTAATTAACACGATGAAAGTGCCAGATGAATTGTCTTTTACTGGTGGAGGCACTATGGGTTCACAGGCATTCTCTGGTTTTGAGTTAATCAAAAATCCCTGAAAAAGAATTGGTAAAAGTTATCTGTTTCATTCAATGAATCAATCAACTTATTTCTACAAATATCTTTTTATCTTGTCATGTTTTTTGCATTATTTTAGATGTATTACTGGGCATCTACAACTGCTCACAATCCCAGAACTTCTAAAGCAGCATTTGCTTTCATAAGCATTTCGTTTTCTAAAATAAGTTCTATTTTTTGTATTGAAGTTAAAAAAAAAAGCAAACCCATGCAAAGGCCAATCACCCCAAAGACAAGCTCTGGTATATTTTCTAACAATATTTGACGTTTTCAAACCAAGCAAATATGTCTTAAAAATTAACTTTCTTTCATTTTAGCAGACAATGGAATGCACATAATAAATACATTTCTAGAAATTTATTCCACAGAAATGCTAGCTTGAGTATATAAAGTATATGTGGAAAGTCACTGGTACATTATTTTTAATAGCAAAAACTGGAAATCATGCATATCCACAAGGCAGCTATTTAAACAATTACAGTATACT
Source organism: Callithrix jacchus (assembly GCF_049354715.1). NCBI lineage: Eukaryota > Metazoa > Chordata > Mammalia > Primates > Cebidae > Callithrix > Callithrix jacchus. The sequence continues at coordinate 35,375,817 of NC_133518.1, forward strand.
TTATACAATAGAAAAATAATGCAGCCATTAAAAAAAATGAGGAAGACCTGTAAACACTAAACTGAAAAGATGTTCACAAGATAACCATGAATTTAAAAAGTAAACAGCAAGTTGCTTTTGCAGGAATGCAGGATGGTTTGACATAAGAAATTGTGGTAACAGGCAGGTAATGGTCACTCACACCTGTAATCCCAGCACTTTGGGAGGCTGAGGCAGGTGGATCACCTGAGGTCAGGAGTTTGAGACTGGCCTGGCCAGCATGGCGAAACCCTGTCTCTACTAAAAATACAAGTTAGGCAAGTATGGTGGCAGATGCCTGTAGTCCCAGCTACTTGGGAGGCTAAGGCAGGAAAATCGCTAGAACCTGGGAGGTGGAGGTTGCAGTGAGTCAAGATTGTGCCACTGCATTCCAGCCTAGGGGTGATAGAGCAACTGTCTCAACAACAACAACAACAAAAAATGTGATAACAGATTAAAACAGAAAAATCAAATGACTATCTTAACAGATGTAAAAAGTGAATAAACACATAAAGATGATCAAATTCACTGAATTCATTTATAAAGGAAGAAGGAGGCAATTAAAGCTATGAGACAACGTCTTAACAACAGTTCTGTATGGTCTCTGAACTGGTCACACCAATCATCTATTCCACAGGATTTGGCAATTTCTTCCCCCTGAAAATTAACTTTCTTTGTCAATTTCTTCCCCCTGAAATTACATTGCTTGGCTTGTGATATGGAAATGTTAAAATATTCAATGATGAATATTTGCTTTATTCTTGGTAAATCTGCACCCTGCTCTAAGTACCTTTCTGCAAACACTTTTTGCTTTAATGCCAAATCACTAGTGTAGGAAATCTTTTAACATGGCTATTATAGCAACTAAACTCAAGCCTTACAGGTTGACTTCCAGTTCCAAAATGGTGGTATAGAACCAAGCTGGCTTGACGCCCCGCAAAGAAAAATAAAAACACACACACAGCCATGAGATTACGGCCAGAAATAAGCCAGAACTCAAATATAAGGAGACATCATTTCCAGGGCCACAGAGAAGTTAAAAAAACTCCCAGCAGATGGAGAATCAGACTTCCACATCCACAATGCCCTGCCCACCATTTTGCCTAGCACCAAATGCAAGAAAAATTTCCCCCCAACTCACTGTTTCTACACTGGAAAAAGTAAGACCAAGGTGGAACCAGATTGCCCACTATCTTGCATTGCCTGTGTCTCTTCCTTAACCCACAGAAAGCATCACAAATGCCTGAAGGGAAAAATATCCATGAGGTAGACAGAGACTAAGAGGGGAAGCAGGACTATAATCCCCAGCTGGAATTATAGTCCTGGAAAGGAGAGTACTCCTTTCTAACTCTACCAAAGGAGATGTCAAATCACAGAAGCAATTCCGCAGCACTGCACAATAGGTTTGTCCCTATATGGTCTAAAAAGGGGAGGCATAAATAATCTACCCCAGGCCGGGCACAGTGGCTCACACCTGTAATCCCAGCACTTTAGGAGGCAGAGGTGGGTGGATCACCTGAGGTCAGGAGTTCAAGACCAGCTTGACCAACATAGAGAAACCCTGTCTCTCTCTATAAAAATAAAAATAAAAATAATAATAATAATCCACCCCTTGTTTCTTAATATACTTGCTTTCGCTTTGCACTGAGGACTCATCCTGAATTCTTTCTTTTGCAAGATCCAAGGGCCTTCTCTTGGGGTCTGGCTTGAGACCCCTTTCCCGTAACACCACCAGCACCACAACAGTTTACAGATGTCATTACAACATCAGGAAATTACCCTATATGGTCTAAAAACAGAAGGCAGAAATAATCCTACCCCTTGTTTAGCATATCAACAAGAAATAAAAGCAACCAACAGCCCTCTGGGCCGCTCTGTCTATGGAGTAGCCATTATTTTATTCCTTTACTTTTCTAATAAACTTGCTTTCACTTTACTCTGTGACTCACCCTGAATTCTTTCTTGCATGAGATCCAGGAACCCTCTCTTGGGTTCTGGATCAGGACCCCTTTCCTGTAACAAATGCTTATATCAAAAAAGCATAAAGATTTCAAATAAACAACCTAACAATGAACTACAAGGAACTAGAAAAGCAACACTAAATGAAACCCAAAATTAGCAGACAGAAAGAAAGATCATTCATTCCAATTTTTCTGTATACAAAAAGAAGAAAGAAAGAAAGAAGGAAGGAAGGAAGGGAGGGAGGGAGTGGAGGGGAGAGGATATAAATTGAGATGTAAAAACAACACAGAAGATCAACAAACCAAAATGTTGTTTTTGTGAAAAGACAAACATCAAAAACCTTTTTTCTGGACAAAGAAAAAAAGAGAGAAGACCCAAGTAAACAAAATCAGAATCAAAAAAAGGATACATAACAGGCCAAAGGAAGGAGCTGACAAATTCAGTTTCTTAGAAAGAAAAATTTAATAGGGACTTATGAATAGAAGCCATGTCTGTGTCTCTGGTGGTAGCGAGATGTCTGATCCCAGTGCCATTGCCCCCAGAACTGGGAAGAGCTCAGCTTGCATAAACTTGCAGTGCCAATGGGCCAGGCCAAAGGCATTTTTGCCGTGAGACTGTGATCAGGGAACCCTCACTTAGTGTTACAGACACAAAGCAGTGTCACTTCTGGATTATCTATTCCCGGAGGGCAGCCACCGTCTGCTCTTCCAACCAGTTTTACTTGCCCAATAGGGCTTTGCATACAAAGTATTTAGCCTTCAGTGTTAACTCTGTGCTTGACTATTTAACCTCATGCTCAGGCCAGGAAGGTGTTCAGAACCAGTGCTGCCTTATTAAACATATTTCTGGATGAGGGTTCTTCAATTACTTTCACTGTCTTCCTTCTGTTCAAACATCTCCAATGGACTGCATCCTTACTTCGCAAATCATGGTTTAAGGACCAGCAGCACAGGCACCATCTGGGAACTTGTTACAAATGCAGAATCTGAGGCTCCATCCCAGAGCTGAAACAGAATCTGTTGAAACAGAATCTGCATTTTAACAAGATCCCTGGGTGCTTTGTATGCACACTGAAGTTGAAGTAGGTCTGCTTGGCATTACCAACTGAGAAAAGCACAACTTCTTAGCTGACCCTATACTACTCATTACACCTCCAAATTAATATTTACTCCAGGATATTATGGTCTACATCAGTTTGGTGCCCTTAAAAGCTCTCTCTTAATGTGTGTGTTCTGGCTTTTAGTTTCAGACTTCATTCATTTTTTGATGGGGCTTATATACACAGGGAATATATATATGATGGGGGCAGGTATAACCTGGGGCTTATAAACACAGGGAAAGGATTTGTAGAACAATTAAAGGATGGACAAGAAAAATGTGGCATGTATACAACATGGAATACTATGCAGCCATAAAAAACGATGAGTTTGTGTCCTTTGTAGGGACATGGATGAATCTGGAAACCATCATTCGCAGCAAACTGACACAAGAACAGAAAATCAAACACCACATGTTCTCACTCATAGGGGGTGTTGAACAATGAGAACACATTGACATAGAGAGGGGAGCATCACACACTGGGGTCTGTTGGGGGGGCCGTGGGAGGGACAGCGGGGTGGGGTGGGGAGGTCGGGAAGGGATAACTTGGGGAGAAAAGCCAGATGCAGGTGATGGGGGGATGGAGGCAGCAAACCACATTACCATGTGTGTACCTATGCAACAAGCCTGCATGATCTGTACATGTACCCCAGAACCTAAAGTACAATTTAAAAAAAGAAAGAATGATAACAAGGTTGTTTGACCTAAGGTCAGAATTTACTGGCAAGGACCTATTTTTACACAAGGAACAACAGATAAACCTCTTTCACTAAAGAGGTGAAAGATTTAAGCAAGGAAGACTATAAAACACTGGTGAAAAAACTTAATTGAGATACCATCCCACTCCAGTTAAAATGGCTACTATCAAAAAGACAGTTAATAACACATGCTGATGAGAATGTGTAGAAAGTGGAATGCTTGTACACTGTTGGTGGGAAAATCATTAGTACAGACACTATGGAGAACATCGTGCAGAGTCTTTAAAAAAACTGAGCATAGAACTACCATTTGACGGTGGCTCATGCCTGTAATCCCAGCACTTTGGGAGGCTGAGGCGGGTGGATCACGAGGTCAAGATATCGAGACCATCCTGGTCAACGTGGTGAAACCCTGTCTCTACTAAAAATACAAAAAATTGGCTGGGCATGGTGGCACGTGCCTGTAATCCAAGCTGCTCAGGAGGCTGAGGCAGGAGAATTGCCTGAACCCAGGAGGCAGAGGTTGCGGTGAGCGGAGATCATGCCATTGCACTCCAGCCTGGGTAACAGGAGCGAAACTCCGTCTCAAAAATAAATAAATAAATAAAAATAAAAGAACTACCATTTGATCGAACAATTCTACTACTGGGTACATATCCAAAATAAAGGAAATCAATATATTAAAGAGATACCTATAATCACATGTTTATTGCAGCACTATTCACAATATCCAAAAGATGGAATCAACCTAAGTGTCCATCAACAGATAAATGGATAAAGAAAATGTGATCACACACACACACACACACACACACACACACACACTACAGTATTATTCAGCCACCAAAAAGAATGAAATCCTGTCATTTACAGCAACCTAGATGGAACTAGAGTCCAGTATGTTAAATGAAATAAGCCAAGTACAGAAAGAAAAATATCACATGTTCTCACTTATATGTGTGGCTAAAAAAATTTCATTTCATGAAGACATAGTAGATGTGGTTGCCAGAGGCCAGGAAGGGGAAAGGGAGTAAAAAATAAATAGGAAAAATATATATAAATGTATTTATTACCACTGAACTTACTTAAAAATAATAAATTATATATGTTTATTTTACCTCAATAATAAACACACAACATATCAAAACAAATGGGGTGTTGCTAAAACAATTCTTAGAAACTGTTAACTGCAAACAAACAACAATCTCGAGTCAAAAACTTAATGTTCCACCTTAAAATACTTGAAAAAATAAGAGAACTAAATCTAAAGCAAGCAGAAAAAAGGAAATAAAAATTAGAGTAGAAATTAATAAAACAGAGAATAAAAAGTAAAGAAAATCAATAAAACCAAAATTTGGCCTTGTAAAAAATCAAAATTAACAAATATGTATCTGGTCAGACCAAATGAAAGAGAAGACTCAAATTAATAAAAGCAAGAACTTAAGAGGGGATGGAACACTGTTAGCAACCCTACAAAAATGAAAAGCCCAGGCCAAGAAGGCCTAACTGGTTGCATTTCACTGATGTTTAAAGAAGAATTAGCACAAATCTTCCACAAAATCTTATCAAAAAAGTAGAAGGGGAACCCTTCCAAACTCATTCTATGAGGCCAGTATTACAATGATACCAAACTAGGTAAAAACATCAAAGGAAAAGAAAACTACAGACCAATATTCTTTGTGAATATAGAAATTAAAATCCTCAAAAAAATTTTGGAAAATTGAATTCAACCAAATATATTTTTTAAATTATATACATCATTACCATGTTGGATTTATTCAAGAAATGCAATGTTGTTATGTCAACAAAAATTAATTAATGTGATATGCTATATCAACAGAATAATGGGGGGAAATTACAAGATCATCTTAATAGACAAAGAAAAAAAGCATTTGGAAAATTCAACATCCCTTCATGATAAAAAATATTCAATAATAATAGAAGGGAATTTTTTCAGCCTAATAAAGGACATTTACAAAAAACCCATAGCTAACACTATAATGATGAAAGACTAGATGCTTTCCCCTTCATATCAAGGGCAAGGCAAGGATGTCTGCTCCACACTTCTTTCAAAACTGTACTGGTAGTTTCACCAGAGCATTTGGGAGAAAAATAAATAAAATAAAAGCCATCCAGATTAGAAAAGAAGGATTCAACCTAGCTATTTGCAAATAACATGATCTCACATAAAGAAATCCTAAAGAATTCACTAAAAAACAACTACAATCAACAAATTCAGCAAGGCTGCAGGATTAAAGATCACCTTAAAAATAACTGAATCTCTAAATATTTGCAATGAGAAATCCAAAAATGAAATTAGGAAAGCAATACCATCTACAATAGTATCAAAGAGGATAAATACCTAGGAATAAATTTAACAAAAGAAGTACAAGGCCTGCCCACTACAAGTTACAAGACTTTGTTTAAAAAAAAATAAAGACCTAATAAATAGAAAGCTATTTTCATAGGTCAGAAGATTTAATATTGTCAAGACAGCCATGCTCCCTAAATTAATTTTGATACAGTCTATAGGAAAATCCAGCTGGATTTTTATTTTTGCAGAAACTGACAATGTGATCTGAGAACTCAACTGAAAATTCAAAGGTTCTAAAAAAATAACCAAAATAGGCTGAAAAAAGATGAACAAGTTGGAAGACTCACATTTCAAATTTCAAAAATCACTACATACCTATAGTAATCAAGACAGTATAGTACTAGCATACAGACAGACATATAGATAATGAAGTAGAATACAGATTCTAGAAATAAACCTTCATATTTATGGTCAATTGCCTTTTTACTAAGGGTATCATGACAACTCAATGGGAAAAGAATAGTTTTTTCAACCAGTGGTGCTAGGACAACTGGATGTTCACATGCTAAAGAATTAAGTTGGACCTCACCTCACACCATATACAAAATTTAACTCAAAATAAATTAAAGATCTGAATCTGAGTGACACAAAAAGTTTATTGCTGGGAGGACTCAAGATGGAGCTGTGAGAACAACCCAGGATTGGAGCTCTCCTTGAATCCGCGGAGAGGTGAGTCGGAGCTGCATTTCTAGACTGATCTTTGTTGCCCACAGAACGGGGAAATTCCCAAGTATAAACAAGATGTGGGACGCCTGGCAGTACCTCTGCCTGGCGAAGCCGGCAGCCGGGGTGGCGGCGGCCGGCCCTACCCATCGCTCCCCACAGGGCGCGCTTGTCCGGGTGCCCTGTTGAACTGGCAACCTGAGACTTGAGAGGGCTGGACTTGAGACTGAACGAGACTTGGACAGTGGGCCAGCCCAGGGGATTGCAGGGACAGAGCGTTTAGGCTAGCCCAGTGGGACGAACAAAACTGCGATTTCAAATGATCCCCGTGCAGTCGGTCTGAGACGCTCTGTGGGGGAGGGGCGTCCACCATTACCGAGGCAACCCGCCCCAACTGAGATACATGCCCACTGCTGACGCAGCCTGCCGTTGCTGAAGCAACCCGCTAAAACAGAGAGACTCCGCCTCACGGCATGGCGGAGACCACAGCAGAACAGCAGAGCCTGCCCCAACAGAGCGAGCCTCACAACAGCAGGGCAGAGCCTTGGCAGGCAAACAGTGGCTAGTCTGCCTCCTAGCTGGGCAGGACACCTCAATGAACATCCAAAAATAAAGCCCGAACCCCCCAACACAGAGCATTTGAGAAAAAAAGGGTTTTTTTAATGAGCTCTGTTGCAGCAGAATCAAACATAGCAGCCTAACAGCCCTGAATGAACAACAGAGATCACAGCTCAGCAATTGAGCTCCTATAAAGTACAGACAGTCTCCTCAAGCAGCTCCCTGACCCCTCTATATCCAAAAGACTAACATTTGGCAGGCATCATCCTGGGACAAAGATAGCAGAAAAAGAAACAGGTAGCATCCCTCACTGTGCCACAGCTGCTAGAGGTGCACCCCAGACAAGCAGGGCCTGGAGTGGACCTCAGCAGTTGTACAGCGAAGGGGCTAGACTGGTAGAAGGAAAACCAAGTAACAGAAATACTTCATCATCAACAATCTGGGTGTCCACTCAGAGACCCAATCGTAAAGTCAGCACTTTATCCGCGACAAGCGGATAAACCCACAAAGATGGAAAGAAACCAGCGAAAAAAGGAGGAAAACACCCGAAACCAGAACACCTCGCCTCCTAGAAAGGACCAAAACTCCTCACCGGCAAGGGAACAAAGCTGGACGGAGAATGACTGTGACGAAATGACGGAATTAGACTTCAGAAGGTGGATAATGAGAAACTTTTGTGAGCTAAAAGAACATGTTGTAAATCAATGCAAAGAAACTAAGGAACTTAAAAAAAGATATGAGGAAATGATAACAAGAATGGATAACTTAGAGAGGAATCTGAATGAATTAAAGGAGCTGAAAAACACAATACGAGAACTTCGCGAAGCATGCACAAGTTTCAATAGCCGAATTGACCAAGCAGAAGAAAGAATATCTGAAGTCGAACACCAACTCAATGAAATTAAACGAGAAACCAAGATTAGAGAAAAAAGCACAAAAAGGAATGAACAAAGTCTCCAAGAAATGTGGGACTATGTGAAAAGACCTAACCTACGTTTGATAGGTGTACCAGAAGGGGACGAAGAGAATGAATCCAAGCTGGAAAATACTCTTCAGGACATCATCCATGAAAACTTCCCCCACCTAGCAAGACAGGCCAACACTCAAATGCAGGAAATACAGAGAACACCACAAAGATATTCTGCAAGAAGAGCAACCCCAAGGCACATAATCGTCAGATTCAACAAGGTTGAAATAAAGGAGAAAATACTAAGGGCAGCCAGAGAGAAAGGTCGAGTTACCCACAAAGGGAAGCCCATCAGACTCACAGCAGATCTCTCGGCAGAAACACTACAAGCCAGAAGAGAGTGGGGGCGAATATTCAACAATCTTAAAGAAAAGAACTTTCAACCCAGAATTTCATATCCAGCCAAACTGAGCTTCAGAAGTGAAGGAAAAATAAAATCCTTTGCGAACAAGCAAGTACTCAGAGATTTTGTCACCACCAGGCCTGCTTTACAAGAGCTCCTAAAAGAGGCACTACACATAGAAAGGAACAACCAGTACCAGCCATTCCAAAATCACACTAAATGCTAAAGAGCATCAACATAATGAAGAATCTACAACAACTAACAGGCAAAACAGCCACTTAGCATCAAAATGGCAGTATCAAATTCACACATAACAATATTAACCCTAAATGTAAATGGACTAAATGCACCAATCAAAAGACACAGACTGGCAAATTGGATAAAAATCCAAAACCCATCAGTGTGCTGTATCCAGGAAACCCATCTCACATGCAAGGATACACAAAGGCTCAAAATAAAGGGATGGAGGAAGATTTACCAAGCAAATGGAGAGCAAAAAAAAGCAGGAGTTGCAATTTTCATCTCTGATAAAGTAGACTTTAAAGCAACAAAGATCAAAAGAGACAAAGAAGGCCATTACATAATGGTAAAAGGATCGATACAACAAGAAGAGCTAACGATCCTGAACATATATGGACCCAATGCAGGAGCACCCAGATACATAAGGCAAGTTCTTAATGACTTACAAAGAGACTTAGACTCCCACACAATAATAGTGGGAGACTTTAACACTCCACTGTCAATATTAGACAGATCAACCAGACAGAAAATCAACAAGGATATCCAGGGCTTGAACTCAGACCTGGAGCAAGCAAACCTGATAGACATTTACAGAACTCTCCACTCCAAATCCACAGAATACACATTCTTCTCAGCACCACATCACACCTACTCTAAAATTGACCACATAATTGGAAGTAAAGCACTGCTCAACAAATGCAAAACAACTAAAATCATAACAAACAGCCTCTCAGACCATAGTGCAATCAAGTTAGAACTCAGAATTCAGAAACTAACTCAGAACCGCAGAGCTTCATGGAAACTGAACAACTGGCTCTTGAATGTTGACTGGATATACAACAAAATGAAGGCAGAAATAAAGAAGTTCTTCGAAACCAATGAGAACGAAGACACAACAAGCCAGAACCTCTGGGACACATTTAAAGCAGTCTCTAGAGGAAAGTATATAGCAATAAGTGCCCATATGAGGAGAATGGAGAGATCCAAAATTGACACCCTATCGTCAAAATTGAAAGAGCTAGAGGAGCAAGATCAAAAAAACTCAAAACCCAGCAGAAGACAAGAAATAACTAAGATCAGAGCTGAACTGAAGGAGATTGAGACACGAAAAACCCTTCAAAAAATCAATAAATCCAAGAGCTGGTTTTTTGAAAAGATCAACAAAATACACAGACCACTAGCCAGATTGATTAAAAAGAAAAGAGAGAACAACCAAATAGATGCAATAAAAAATGATAAAGGGGAAATCACCACAGACTCCACAGAAATTCAAACCATCATCAGAGAATATTACAAACAACCCTATGCACATAAACTAGTAAACCTGGAAGAAATGGATAAATTCTTGGACTCCTGTGTCCTCCCAAGCCTAAACCAGGAGGAAGCTGAAACTATGAATAGACCAATAACAAGGTCAGAAGTCGAGGCAGCAATTAAGAGCCTAACACTCAAAAAAAGCCCAGGTCCAGATGGATTCACAGCCGAATTCTACCAGACACACAAGGAGGAGCTGGTACCATTCCTTCTAAAACTATTTCAAACAATCCAAAAAGAGGGAAGCCTTCCCAAATCATTTTACGAGACCAACATCATTCTGATACCAAAACCCGGCAGAGACCCAACAAGAAAAGAAAACTTCCGGCCAATATCCATGATAAACATAGATGCAAAAATCTTCAATAAAATACTGGCAAGCCGATTGCAACAGCAAATCACAAAACTTATTCACCATGATCAAGTAGGATTCATCCCGGGGATGCAAGGCTGGTTCAACATACGCAAGTCTATCAACGTAATTCACCACAGAAACAGAACCAAAAACAAAAACCACATGATTATCTCAATTGACGCAGAGAAGGCATTTGACAAAATTCAACAGCCCTGTATGCTAAAAACCTTCAATAAACTCGGTATCGATGGAATGTATCTCAAAGTAATAAAAGCTATTTATGACAAACCAACAGCCAATATCATACTGAATGGGCAAAAACTGGAACCATTCCCTTTGAAATCTGGCACTAGACAAGGATGCCCTCTTTCACCACTCCTATTCAATATAGTACTGGAAGTTCTAGCCAGAGCAATCAGGCAAGAAAAAGAAATAAAGCGTTTTCAAATAGGAAAGGTGGAAGCCAAATTGTCTCTATTTGCAGACGACATGATAGTATACCTAGAAGACCCCATCACCTCAGCCCAAAAACTCCTGAAACTGATAAGCAGCTTCAGCAAAGTCTCAGGATATAAAATCAATGTGCAAAAATCACAAGCATTCGTCTACACCAATAACAGTCTTAAAGAAAGCCAAATCAAGAACGAACTGCCATTCACAATTGCTACAAAAAGAATAAAATACCTTGGAATACAACTCACAAGGAACGTAAGGGACCTCTTCAAGGAGAACTACAAACCACTGCTCAACAAAATCAGAGAGGACACAAACAGATGGAGAAACATTCCATGTTCATGGTTAGGAAGAATTAATATTGTGAAAATGGCTATACTGCCCAAAGTAATTTACAGAATCAATGCTATCCCCATCAAGCTACCATAGTTTCTTCACAGAACTGGAGAAAACCACCATGAACTTCATATGGAACCAAAAGAGAGCCCGCATAGCCAAGTCAATTCTAAGCAAAAAGAACACAGCGGGGGGCATCACACTACCGGATTTCACACTATACTACAAGGCTACAGTAATCAAAACAGCATGGTACTGGTACCAAAACAGAGATATAGACCAATGGAACAGAACAGAGGCACCGGAGGCAACACAACATATCTACAACTATACAATCTTTGATAAACCTGACAAAAACAAGCAATGGGGAAAGGATTCCCTGTTTAACAAATGGTGTTGGGAAAACTGGCTAGCCATGTGCAGAAAGCAGAAACTGGACCCCTTCCTGACACCTTACACCAAAATTAACTCCAGATGGATTAAAGACTTAAACATAAGACCTGGCATGATAAAAACCCTAGAAGGAAATCTAGGCAAAACTATCCAGGACATAGGAGTAGGCAAGGACTTCATGAACAAAACACCAAAAGCATTGGCAACAAAAGCCAAAATAGACAAAAGGGACCTAATGAAACTCCACAGCTTCTGCACAGCAAAAGAAACAGTCACTAGAGTGAATTGGCAACCAACAGAATGGGAAAAAATTTTTGCAGTTTACCAATCTGACAAAGGGCTGATATCCAGAATTTACAAAGAACTCAAACAGATTTACAAGAAAAAAACAAACAAGCCCATTCAAAAGTGGGCAAAGGATATGAACAGACACTTTACAAAAGAAGACATATATGAGGCTAACAATCATATGAAAAAATGCTCATCGTCACTGGTCATCAGAGAGATGCAAACCAAAACCACATTGAGATACCATCTCACGCCAGTTAGAATGGCAATCATTAAAAAATCTGGAGACAACAGATGCTGGAGAGGATGTGGAGAAATAGGAACACTTTTACACTGTTGGTGGGAGTGTAAATTAGTTCAACCATTGTGGAAGACAGTGTGGCGATTCCTCAAGGCCTTAGAAATAGAAATTCCATTTGACCCAGCAATCCCATTACTGGGTATATATCCAAAAGACTATAAATCGTTCTACTATAAGGACACATGTACACGAATGTTCATTGCAGCACTGTTTACAATAGCAAAGACCTGGAATCAACCCAAATGCCCATTGATAATAGACTGGATTGGAAAAATGTGGCACATATACACCATGGAATATTATGCAGCAATCAGAAATGATGAGTTCGTGTCGTTTGTAGGGACATGGATGAATCTGGAGAACATCATCCTCAGCAAACTGACACAAGAACAGAAAATGAAACACCGCATATTCTCATTCATAGGCGGGTGATGAAAAATGAGAACACATGGACACAGAAAGGGGAGTACTAAACACTGGGGTCTATTGGGGGGAAAAGGGGAGGGCCAGTCGGAGGGGGAGGTGGGGAGGGATAGCCTGGGGAGAAATGCCAAACGTGGGTGAAGGGGAGAAGCAAAGCAAAGCACACTGCCATGTGCGTACCTACGCAACTGTCTTGCATGCTCTTCTCATGTACCCCAAAACCTAAAATCCAATAAAAAATTAAAAAAAAAAAAATATCTAAATCTAAGAATTAAGATGATAAAATCCTTGGAGAAAGAGGCATAGATTTTCAAGAATTTGGATTAAGCACTTGTTTCTTAAATATAACATAAAAAACATAACAAGAGAAATAATAAAATGGACTTAAAATTAAAAACTTTTGTTCTTCAAAGAACAAAAAATATCAAAGAATGAAAAGACAACCCAGAGAATAGGAAAATGTATCTGTAAATCATATATCTGATGGGGGACTTGTATCTAGAATATATAAAGAAACTTACAAATACATAGTAAACTCATATAAATCAATTTAAAAATAAGCAAAGGATCTAAATAGACATTTCTTCTAAGAAGATATACAAATGGCTAATAAGCACATGTATAGATGTTCAGTATCATTAATCTTTAGGAAAATGCGAATCAAAACCACAATGAGATACCACTTCACAACCTCCAGGATGTCATCAAAAAAGACAGATAAAAACAAGTCCTGACAAACACATGGAGAAATTGTAACCCTCAAACACTGCTGGTTGGAACTTAAATGGTGAAGCCACTTTGAAAATGAATCTGGCAGTTCCTTAAAAGGTTAACTATAAAGTTACCATATGACCCAGCAATTACACTCTTGTATACACTCAAGAAAAATGAAAACATATGCCCACACATAACACATGTACATTTACAGCAGCATTATCCATAACAGCCAAAAGTAGAAACAACCCAAATGTCCATCAACTGATGAAAATATAAACAAAATGGGATACATTCACACAATGACATATTATTCAGCCATCAAAAGAAACAAAGTACTGAATGAACCTTGATGGCAGGCCAAGTGAAAAAAGCTGGAAACCAAAGTCCACATATTATATGATTTTATTTATATGAAATGTCAAAATAGGCAAATCTAGAAACAGCTAGTAAATTAATGACTGCCAAGACTGGGAGCGGAGGGTTCAGGAAAATGAGGAATCACACTACTAATGAGTATGGGGAGTTTCTCTTGCAGGTGATGAAGATATCCTAAAACTATGGTAACAGCCGCATAACTGTGAAAATACTAAGAGAGAAATGTACACCGAAATCAGTGAATTGCATATGAATTATATCTTCATAAAGCTGTTGTTCAAAAGAAAAGAGTGGCAGCCATGGTGGCTCATGCTTGTAATCCCAGCACTTTGGGAGGCCAAGGCAGGCAGATTGCTTGAGTTCATTAGTATGAGAACACCTGAGCAACATGGCAAAACCCCATCTCTACAAAAAATACAAAAATTGGCTGGCTGTGGTGGTGCACGCCTATAGTCTCAGCTACTCTGGAGGCTAAGGTGGGAGGATTGACTGAGCCCAGGAGTGGGAGGCTGCAGTGAGCCAAAAGCACACCACTGTACACAAGCTTGGCAGACAGAGTGAGACCCTCCCTCTCAAAAAGAGAACAAAACAGGAGGGTATAGGGCTGGTCAATTAACAAGACAGCTTTTGAGGTTATATCTTAAATACTCCTGTTTTTACTATTAATATTGATGGTTATTATAACAAACATAATATCTGTTTAATATATACATCACCAAAATATCTAGAAAGAAGTTTCATGAATGTGTTGAAAGGATTAGCCCCTTTGCACAGGCTCCAGTCTACTGTGACCAGTGATAAGTGCTACTTCTGCAGACAGCCAGAAAAGGCATTTTTATCTCATGAAGATGCTTGTTTTTATTTATTTATTTTTATTTCTTGGATCACACTGGTTAAGGAGAAATACATTCCAAATGCCTAATTTTTCTTCTCTTGGTTTTGGAATTTTGGTTATCCCATCTAAATACAATATATCTTATTAAACATGCACTATACCTTTCTTTATATCATCAGAATAAGATTAACATGATTCCAAATAAAATTTCACTTATATATAAATTAATAAACATCTTCTCCCAAAGTTTACTACTTCAAATTAATTTGCAGACACAAATAGTTTGCTAGTGACCTTGCCATTAAAAGAAAAAAGGAGAAAAGGGTGGCAACAAATCATAGTATCCAGAATAAAGCTAGGAAATAAGATGAATAAATTCTTTTTTATTCGAATTGATATGGAGAGATTTAAACTAAGGGAAATCATAAAAGAGGATGAAGTGATGGTAGTGGTTAACTCCATAGAGTCAGAGTGGAGAAAGGATGGCTAAAGGGTATTTCTCTTTATTAGTATTATCTTTTTTTTTTTTTTTTTTTTGAAAGAAAGAAAAAGAGAAAGGGGGAGAGAGTAGAGGAGTCTTGTTCTATTGCTCAGGCTGGAATGCAATCTAAAAATAGCTATTAAAAACCTCTTTTATGCTGATAATTGTGCTTAACAGAGGAGACAGGAAGGAATAAGGGAAGAAAATAACAAACAGCCAACCTAAAATTTAGTTCTTAACAATAGCGTAATTGGTAAACATTTAATGATTGTAACCTTCAGTTTTCTTTCACTTAACAGTAGTGATTTGTCAGGATTTTGATTTTATGATATTCCAGCTCTGAAGAAAAGGTCACTTGGTTGTGCCTCTCATTTGGTACACACAGATAACATTTGTTCACTCGATGGATATGATATCTTGACATTTTAGAAAACAAAATGAAATGTGCACTCTGGAGTCAATGCCTTTTAATTGATATGTTACTGTCTTGGTGTGTTTGTATTGCTAAAAGGAATACCTGAGGCTGGGTAATTTGTAAAGAGGTTTATTTGGCTCATAGAAGAAAGCAAACAAACAAAAAATGCATGGCACCAGCATCTGTTTCTGATGTCCTGCTTCCACTCATGCATGGTGGAAGATGAAGGTGAGCCGGCGTGAGAAGAGATCACAAGATGAGAGAAGAGAGTTGCCAGACTCTTGAACAACCAGCTCTCACAAGAACTGAGTGAGAATTCATTCATTATGGCAGAGATCACCAAGCCATTCATGAGGGATCCACTTCCATGACCCAAACATCCTCCCATTGGACCTTACCTCCAACACTAGGGATCAAATTTCAACATAAGGATCAAATATCCAAACTACAGTAATTACATTCACTACTATATTACAATTAATACTATAAGCACAGTATCTTTCTAATATATATATATCTCCAACGAAACATTGCCATTTCAGCTACATGCAACAAAATAATTTCTCTAAAAATAAGAGTTCTAAGTGGATTGTGCTTACAGTGATAATGCATGTCCTCTACAAGTGCCATATAATCAGTACAACCAAGTAAGGAATATTTATGCATAATTCATATTCTATAAAATTTGACAAATCCTGTAAAAATATAAAGAGGCTAAATGTAATAACTACAGAATTCTTAACAAAATCTTTGATAGCAAAAGTTTAGAAACAAACACAAAAAGTAAATCCATGAAAACTTAACAGGCATCAGAGAAATCCTCCTTCAGTATTTCAAACAAAGTAGGCCAGGTGCAGTGGCTCATGCCTGTAATCCCAGTACTTTGGGAGACCGAGGCAGGCAGATCAACTGAGGTCAGGAGTTCAAGACCAGCCTAGCCAACATGATGAAATACCGTATCTGCTAAAAACACAAAAATTGCCAGGCATGGTTGCACATGCCTATAATCCCAACCACCCAGGAAGCTGAGGCACAACAATTGTTTGAACCCAGGAGGCACAGGTTGCAGTGAGCTGAGATTGCACCACTGCACTCCAACCTGGGTGACAGAGCAAGGTTCCATCTTAAAAAAAAAAAGTATCAAGACTAAGAGGAATTCTTTGGTAATGAAACAAAAACCATACTGTTTTCTAAAACATAAAAAACACAACCATGACAAAAAAAAGACCCTCACTCATTCATTACTTACCACAGCACTTGCCATTTGCAATTTGTCATTATAACTCAGTTTATGGTTGACTACGACCTGGTTAACTAAAGGTGATACAATTTGGTTATCAATCTGATTAAAGGATCATAATGATGGAAATGGTAAGATCCTAACTAGAGGAATTATTTCAGTATTCAGAATTCAAAGAGAATAGCAACTGGCAGGAAGGGATAGCGCAGGCAAACTAAAGTGGGGAGAACAGTTACAATACCTTAATAAGAGTACTGTCATTGCCATTAGTTATTCTGTTAATTTCAAAGGTGATAATTACTTATTCATTTATTTCATGAAACAGGAAATATGTCAAATGTAAAGAATTATTTTATTACTTATCACTTACAGAAGAAGGGGGATATTAATAAACTCACCAAAGTGGCTAGACATTCTTTTATACCAGCAGTATGTAAAAATACCTGGTTTCATATCCCGGCCAGTTGTGGATATTGTTAGACTCATATTTTTACTAATTTGATGAGTGTGAATACAAGAAGACATATTTAAAAGATGTTCATTAAAAAAGAAAGTTAAAAAATTGGCATCTACCAGCAAAAAAACAAAAAAAATAAATTGTGGCATATTCATAAGATGTAGTATGCGACAGTTAAAATGAATTAGAAATATGTAATAACAAAAATTTCAAACATAGTGTTAGATGAAAAAACCAAGTTTTAAAAACTTGCTTTTTAAAAATTTGCTTTTTAGCAAAAAAATTTAAATGGAAGCACAACGTCTATAATGTATATATGGCAGAATATATATATGTTTTATAACATAAATGGGAAAGATATACATAAGTTTTAGAATAATGATCATCTACAAGGAGCGAAGTAAGGGAACACAACAATATGGTACGATAAAAAGGATGTTTCACTGGTATCTGTAATATTTTGTTTCCTCTTTTAAAAAAAGAGTAAAATATTAACCTCTAGGTAGCAGATATACAGGATGCTCCGCTATTCTCACACTCTTGTCTATGTTTGAAATAGTTCAATTTTTTAAAAGTGAAAGCAATATAAATGTCCAATCACACAAATTACATTATGGTGTAATTCAAGTGTTATAAATTGTATAATTTGGAATGATGATATGAATGTATAGATTTTTATTTGGAAAGATATCTATAATATTGGATATCCCATCCCACATATTGCCAATTTTTAAGGTTGTAAAATAGCAAATAAAAGTGCATGAAATTAAGTCATGAGTGCGTCTATACAAGTTCACACAGTTGAACCCAAATGTCTACCACTATAATCTTTAACTGCAGAATTATGTATGATTTTCATATTCTTTTTTAACTTTATTGATATTTAATATTTTACATATTTATGGGATACATGTGATAATTTGTTTCATGCATAAAACATGTAATGATCAAGTCAGGATACTTCACCAATCTATCACCTTGAGTATTTATCATTTCTATCTGTTGAGAATATTTCAAGTTCTCTCTTCTAGCTACTTTATAATATACTTAGTACATCATTGCTAACTATAGTCACTCTATTCTGTTATCAAACTTTAGAACCTTCTATCTAACTGTATGTTTGTACCCTCTTCCAACCTCTCTTCATTTCCCCCTCTCAACCACACCCTTTCCCCACCCTCTGGTATCTATCATTCTACTCTCAGCCTCCATAAGATCAACTTTTTTAGCTTCCACAAATGAGTGAGAACATTGGGTATTTGTTCTTTCTCTGCCTGTATAATTCCACTTAGCATAATAATCTCTAGTTCCATTCATGTTGTAACAGCTGACATGATTTCATTCTTTTTTTTTTTTTTGAGATGGAGTTTCGCTCTTGTTACCCAGGCTGGAGTGCAATGGCGTGATCTCAGCTCACCGCAACCTCCGCCTCCTGGGTTCAGGCAATTCTCCCGCCTCAGCCTCCCGAGTAGCTAGGATTACAGGCGCACACCACCGTGCCCAGCTAATTTTTCGTATTTTTGTATTAGTAGAGACAGGGTTTCACCATGTTGACCAGGACAGTCTCGATCTCTTGACCTCGTGATTCCCCCCACCTCGGCCTCCCAAAGTGCTGGGATTACAGGCTTGAGCCACCGCGCCCTGCCGATTTCATTCTTTATATAGCCAAATAGTATTACATTTCATATATATACATTTTTTTTAATCCATTCATCTATTGATGAACACTTTCCACGTCTTGGCTATTGTTAAGTGAGGTAATAAATGTGCAAGTGCAGGTATTCCTTTGATACATTTATTCTCCTTTGGATAAATACCCAGTAGTGGGACTGCTGGATCTTATGGTAGTGCTATTTTTAGTTTCCTGACCCCTGCCATTTTTAGTTTATTTTGGAAATCTCCATATCATTTTCCATAGTAGCTGTACTAATTTACATTCCCACTAACAGTGTAGGAGTTCCCTTTCCTTTGAATCCTTGCCAAGATCTGTAACGTTTTGTTCTTTTAATAACAGCCATCCTAACTGGATTAAGATGCTATCTCACTGTGGTTTTGATTTACATTTCCCTGAGGTTTAGTGATGTTGAACATTTTTTTCATATGCCCATTAACCATTTGTATGTCTTCTTTGAGAAATATGTTTATATCATTTGCCCTTTTTTACATCAGATTGTTTTCTTGCTGTTGAGATGTTCAAATTCCTTACATACTCTAGATATTAGTCACTTGTCAGATGGATAGTTTGCAAATATCTTCTCCCATTCAACAGGTTGTCTCTTCCCTCTGTTGATTCCTTTGCTGTGCAAAAGCTTTTTAGTTCAATATAGTCTCATTTGTCTATTTTTGTTTTTGTTGTCTGTACTTTTGAGGTCTTAGCCATAAAATGTTTGCCTAGATCAATGCCCTGAAGTGTTTTCCCTATGTTTTCTTCCAGTAGTTTGACAGTTTTGGGGCTTATGTTTAATTCTTTTTTTTTTTTTTTTTTTGAGACGGAGTTTTGCTCTTGTTACCCAGGCTGGAGTGCAATGGCGCGATCTCGGCTCACCGCAACCTCCGCCTCCTGGGTTCAGGCAATTCTCCTGCCTCAGCCTCCTGAGTAGCTGGGATTACAGGCACGTGCCACTATGCCCAGCTAATTTTTTGTATCTTCAGTAGAGTCGGGGTTTCACCATGTTGACCAGGATGGTCTCGATATCTTGACCTCGTGATCCACCCACTTTGGCCTCCCAAAGTGCTGGGATTACAAGCTTGAGCCACCACGCCCGGCCATATGTTTAATTCTTTAATCCATCTTGAATTGATTTTTGTATACAGTGAGAGATGGCGGTTCAGTTTCATTCTTCTGCATGTGGATATCCAATTTTCCCAGCACCCTTTATTGAAGAGACTGTCCTTTCCCCAATGTATGTTTGTGATACCCTTGTCAAAAATCATTTGGCTATAAATATGTGAATTTATTTCTGGATCCTCTACTCTGTAGCATTGGTCTGTGTGTCTGTTTTTATATCAGTACCATACTGTTTTGGTTCTTGTAGCCTTGTTTTATATATACATGTGTGTAATATGTATATAAGTGTATAGATATGTATAAATATATATGTATGTGTGTATATATGCATAAATACATTTTACATATATATATGTGTGTGTGTGTATATATATATACACATATATATGTATATATTTTTTCTTTTGGATGGAGTCTCTCTTTGTTGCCCAGGCTGGGGTGCAGTGACACAATCATGGCTCACTGCAACCTGCGCCTCCCAAGTTCATGCAATTCTCCTGCCTCAGCCTCCTAAGTAGCTGAGACTACAGGTGCCCACCACCATGCCCAGCTAATTTCTGTATTTTTAGTACAGATGGAGTTTCACCATGTTGGCCAGGCTGATCTCAAACTCCTTCCAAATGATCCACCCACTTCAGGATCCCAAAATGCTGGGATTACAAGTGTGAGCCACCACACCTGGCCACCTTGTAACATATTTTGATGTCAGGTAGTTTGGATGTCTCCAGCTTTGTTCTTTTTGTTCAGGATTTCTTTGGCTATTCATGGTCTTTTCTGGATCCATATAAATTTTAGGATCATTTTTCTATTTCTATGAAAAATGACATTGATATTTTGATAGAAATTGCATTGAATCTGTAGACTGCTTTGGGCAGTATGGTCATTTTAATCATAACAATTCTCCTACTCCAAGAACCATATTATTTTTCATATCTATGTATCATCTTAATTTTAATGGTGAGCATATAACACTCTTCTAATGAGAAAAATAGTTTTTCATGAGCAGAATAAAAAATTAGTCTTTTGCCATATTGAACTGAGAAAGCCAGTAAGAAAACCTAATAAAAACTACTAAGTGAACAACAAAGATGCCCAGTAATGCAACGAGAAAATGGAGTGTGTGATTTATGCAATCAAAAACCTGAGCCTCCTTTGATTTCATGTGTGTGTGTGTGTGTGTGTGAGTGTGTGTCTGTGTCTGTGTCTTTACCTCCCCTCTTCTCTAAGTGATTATTTGCCATGAGGAAATAATTTATTATTTTCTACATCAAATGAATGCTATATTCCCTCTTCATTTAATAAATGAACAAGCAACAATTACTTTTTGAAATTAAGAGGAAAGGGTTTATTTTAGAAGCTCAAAATTCACTACAAAAGTATGCTTTTTATACCATCTAACTATGTGCATTTGAAAACGTCTTTAGATCTTAGAATTCCTATTTCATATATAGCCAGATGGTTTTACTCTTTATTTTGACAATGCTATTCCATTATTTATCCTTTGAAAAAGGAACTCTGACCTTTGTTTAAGTCTACAGACTGATGTTGATACTGTAACAGTTCTAAGGGTGAGGAAGTCCAGCACACTGAGCCTTAACCAAGGCTTCTTTACATCACAAAACTGTGTAAGTGTTCTGAGAGGAATAATATACTAAGCAGCACTGAGCTTCTTTCCTGCAAAGAAAGCAGGCAAAGGAAGTACCACAAATAAGACATCCAAACAACCACATTTCCTTGCAGTATTTCCATTTTCCTTCACTAGAGAAAAAAAAAAAAAACCTCTTCTAATCTCAAGACTTTATATTAAAAAAATATCATTTCCTGTAATAAGAATCTTGAAATAGGCAGGGCATGGTGGCTCACTCCTGTAATTCCAGCACTTTGGGAGGCTAAGGCAGGCAGATCACAAGATAGGAGTTCAAGACCAGCCTGGCCAACATGGTGAAACCCTGTCTCTACTAAAAACACAAAAAATTATGCAGGTATGGTGGCATACACCTGCAATCCTAGCTACTCTGGAGACTGAGGCAGGAGAATTGCTTGAACCCAGGAGGCAGGGGTTGTGGTGAGCAGAGATCACACCATTGTACTCCAGCCTGGGTGACAGAGAAAGACTCCATCTCAAAAAAAAAAAGATTCTTAAAAATTAACTGGTAAAATAACTTTCAAAGAACAAGCCTAGTTTGTGGAAAATTAACTGGTGATGATATAGGGCACTAATTTCATGAATAATGATGAGGAGAAATAAATTATACATCATATTAAGAAAAACACCTTATTTGCAACTTTGTTCTGGATAGTAGAACAAATCTGCATCCCATGATCTTCATCGCCTCTATTTTCTTCCTCTTCAACATAGCTACCAGATTACAAAAACACAGTATATGTGGATTATAGGAGATCAGTCAGGGTGGTGGGAAAAATTATAAGAAAGATGCAAACCTTCTTGGAAGGCTGAGAGTTTCTGCAAAGCTTCGGGAAGGAATGAGCCAAAGGCGCTGTACTTATACGGAGGAAATTAGGCGAGGAGTAGGTACAAAGGAATTTATCTAAATAGCTTGTTTACTCATGTTGGCCTAAGACTGACCTTGGATCTTCTGTGTCTAGAACTACCCTTTATTGGGGGGGGGGGGCGTTGGGGGCTGCAATGTTAATTACCCAATAATGCTGTTTACTGGAGACCTCTGTCATTAAATCTGTTCAACATAAATGTGGAGTGTCTTCAGCTTATGGAGGCTTCAAAATCGGACTCCCTCTTTGGGATCTATGAGCTGTGGGGTCCCCTTGCCTCACTCATGCAGGCAAAACATCTGTGTCTGTGAACTCCTGTCATGTGTCGCTCAGACAGAGTCTGTGAGTCACTCAGCAGTGGAACATGGTAAATCTAGTCCCAAAGCTGTGTTGCTGAAAATGAAATTTGCCATTGATAATTATAACAAGGAATCTGACACTTGGCTTACTCGACAAAGCTTCTTTATCAGCGATAAATCTTGTTTTCAATTTTTAAACAATCATTATCTCCTCCACCTATCAAGGTACTTGCTAAAAATACAGAAACAAGAAATCTGGAAAACCTTGATTCTCTTGATACTGGCCCTCAATGTGTAACCAAATTATTCCAATTATACTGACAATAAAAAGCATATCAAGAGACCTTGCTAGCATTACAAATATACATGTAAAGTCTTGACTACTGCCTTGGTCTATTTTGTATTTCTGTAACAGGACACCCGAGGAAGGTTATTTATTTATTTATTTATTTGTTGATTGATTGAGACAGAGTTTTACTCTTGTTGCCCAGGCTGGAGAGCAGTGGCGTCATCTCAGCTCACTGCACTTCCAGTTTCAAGCAATTCTCCTGCCTCAGCTTCCCAAGTAGCTGTGATTATAGGTATCTACCACCATGTCCCACTAATTTTTGTATTTTTAGTGGAGACGGGGTTTCACCATGTTGGCCAGGCTGGTCTTGAACTCCTGACCTCATGATCTGCCCCCCTCGGCCTCCCAAAGTGCTGGGATTACAAGCATAAGCCACCACACCTGGCCAAGGCAGGTTATTTATAAAGGAAGGAGGTTTATTTAGCTTATGGTTCTTCAGGCTATTTAAGAAGCATAGCACTAGCACCTGCTCAGCTTCTGGTGAGGGCTAAATCAAAACATGATGGAGAAGGCCAAAGAATAAGTTGGCATATGTGAAGAGGGACCAAACCAAAGGGGCATCCTAGCTTTATAACAACCCATTCTTGAGAGAACTAATCCATTCCATTAGAACTATTTCCATCTTGCCAGAAAGAGAATTATCAAGTCATTCAGGAGGGATCTGCCCCTATGACCCAGTAGGCCCTACCTCCCAACACCCCCATAACTGGGGATCAAATTTCAACATGCAATTTGGTGGGGACAAAAAAGTCATATCCAAACCAAAGCAACTACTCAATATTGATTCTTTAATACTTGGTTATCCATCTGAAAAAAGTAAAAATAGAGTCATAATTTACATTATATAATAAAATAATTATAGGCCTCCTAAACATGGAGTGGGGCAGGGGAAAAGTGAAAGGCAATCTTTACCAATTTTTTAATATTTTATATACATAGGAAAGTATATTTATACTGCTAAGTAACATTATTTATCTTTTCAAAGACAAAATATGTTTTCCAAAAAGAAAAGTTTTATGGTTCTGAATATTGTTGAAATGAACTGTACACTAATTACTAATGGTACTCCAAGATTACAAGGTCTAAAAGGGTTGTCTGGAAAAGGCAACTTCCTAAACAGTGAATTAAAATATAAAACTACAAACACTGGAGAACTTACCTAGATAAAAAAAATAAAATCTTTCTTTTAAAACTTCTACAACACTGATGTGTCATATTTCAATCCATGTGAAGATTTACATTTTTGCATTAAAGCTCAAATAGTTCAAAATTCTTTGGCTTTCTCATTTTCTTATACTTAATAGTCTTTTTTAAAATACAGGAGAGGACAGAAAAAGGCTTTAAATACAATTAACCTAATATTGGGGCATATATAAATAGAATACAAATGCAGAATTTCAACTGATACACCATAAATATCTGATGTCTTATAAATGATACTGATGGAATCCAGGGATGTTATAAAGGCTACAAAATATAGAACATAAATAAGACCAACAAAAACTATCTCACCTAAACTCTCTGGGCAGTTTAAAAGTAAGATATTTTGGCCAGGTGCAGTAGCTCACACCTATAATCTCATCACCTTAGGAGGCCAAAGCAGGAGGATTGCTTGAAGCCAGGTGTTCACAACCAGCCTGGGAAACATAGGAAGTTTCCTTCTCTAAAAAAATTTAAAAATTAGCCAGGCACAGTGGTACAATCCTGTAGTCCTAGCTACACAGGAGACTGAGGTGGGAGGATTGCTTGAGCCCAGCAGTTGGTGGTTTCAGCGAGCTATGATCATGCCTCTGCACTCCAGGCTATGCAGTGGAGCAAGACTCTGTCTCAAAAAAAAAAAAAAAATTTTTTTAGCTAAGTCTCTTAATAACTACATTGCATTTTTAAATTAACTTATATTTTTACCATATTTATTTAACTGGTTTTACAGACATTATACTATAGTGAGCAACCTCACTTCATTATTATCAAGTCCTTGTAAACAAATGTAAATCTTTGTATGGCTGGCATTTTAAATTCTGATTCTGGGCAATGGCAAAACTAGTCATGCAACTATAAAAACTACCCATAATAATCCAATAATTTTGTTAGAATATTTCACTTCTCTTCTTGTCCTATATTGTCACAGTCCAAAAAGCAGACAGATCTCTAGCACCATTTTTTTTTGGGGGGGGGTCAAGCAGTGAGTAAACAAATTTGACAAAGTATCTTTTAAATGTAAACCAAATTTATAGTAACATAGTAATTGAGGAGCACCAATAAAATTATGCTTATCAAGAACTAATGGAGCTCTTTAAAATAAGCTTATTCAGCAGAAAGGCTCTTTAGTAAGAAAGTCTTACTCCTTATGGTAGAATAAAAGAAAGGGTGCCAGCTCATCATTAGTAATCAGAGAAATGCAAATTAAAACAAGATAACAGTTTTGCCCATCAGATTGGCAAAAGTTTAAAAGACTGATAATGTCCAGTGTTGGCAAAGGTACATCGAGATACACATTCTCCTACAGTGTTAATGCAAATAAATTAGCACAGCCTTTGCAAAGGTAATCTGGCAGTATCTATGAAACTTTTAGATGTATACACTGATTGATTTCATCGATTCTACTTCCATACCTCAATCCTAGAGAAATAACAACTTTGGAAAAAAACAAAACAAAATATTTATTAAGAGGAAATTACTAAAAACTACAATCATTCATATCACAGAATACCATGCAGTGCTTATAGGAACATGCTAGATTTATAGAAGCCGCTGTGGAAAGAGCTCTAAAATGGAAGAAATAGGGGAATCAAACTACAGAGTAATTGTTTATTTATTTTTATTTTTGAGACAGGGTCTCACACTGTCACCCAGGCTAGAGTGCAACAGCACGATCTCAGCTCACTACAACATCAGCTTCCTGGGTTCAAGCGATTCTCCCACCTCAGCATCCCAAGTAGCTGGGACCATAGGCTTGCACCACCATGCCTGGCTAATTTTTATATTTTTTGGTAGAGACATGGTTTTACCATGTTGCTCAAGCTGGTCTCTTTACCTCAAGTGATCTACCTATCTTGGCCTCCCAAAGTGCTGGGACTGCAGGCATGAGCCACCACACCCAGCCCAGCCTTGCAGAGTAATTATTGCAGTAGACATCTGTCACTCATGGTGCTCCAAATTTTCTGAACCCACTATGAATTCCACCTTTTCAAAGTAGGTTAAAACAACAAACAACAACAACAACAAACCTATACTGTATTTCCAGCCTTCCTCATACCTAGGTATTTCACTAAACTATATAGCCAATAACTATATGGCCAAGAGTCTGTCAATCAGAAAAATACAAGTGTTGGATTTGGAAGCAGACATGTCAAAAAAAAAAATAATAAACAGTCTGAAAAAGGGTATCTCTTTGATTAACTTGGGTGGCAGAAGAGATAGAAATGTTGTGAGGTAAAGCCACAAAGGCTTCCTGATGAGAGAAAAAATAATGTGGTTTGAGGGTCCATTGGCTGCAGCACTCATCTGTCTTGCAAGGGGGTTCTGGATTTTATTCCTGAAACAGTTTAGAAACTGCCTGTCCAGGCTGTGATACTGTGAACATCTTTATCCCTTTATAAATCCCTTTCTGGGTAAAACTAGCTAGAGTGAATTCCATTATAAGAATTAAAAAACTTTTCATATATACAAATAATAACCATTTACGAATATACACATTCATAAATTTATGGACAAAAAAGAACTGAAAAGCATTACATGTTCAGAAAAGTATCTGAAGGCCTGTAAAATCACTGCTAATACTTAACTCTGAAGAAGGAAGTGTGACTGGCTTTTATTCTTTATGAAAGGAAAAGATTTCCTTATATAGATAAGGAAAGAATAAAAGTGCTTCCTTTTTCTTATTTATGTTTCTTTTTGGTTGAAATATTTTTACAAGAAATAGTCATACAATGCTGTGAATTATTTAAAAATAACTTAAAAGTTGAATGCCCCTCCCAGAGGTGTCTGCCATCCTAATTAAGACTAACAGGTTTGTGGTATCTTACTAAGAAATTCTGGTAGGGCACAGTGGCTCATGCCTGAAATCCCAGTACTTTGGGACGCTGAGGTGAGCAGATCACTTGAGCTCAAGAGTTCAAGACCAGCCTGGGCAACACAGCAAAACCCCATCTCTACAAAAAAATACAAAAACTAGCTGAGCATGGTGGTGCATGCTTAGTCTCAGCTACTCAGGAAGCTGAGGTGAGAGGATCACTTGAGCCCAGAGGGTGGAGGTTGCAGTGAGCCGAGATTGCACCACTGCACTCCAGCCTGGGCAACAGAGTAAAACCCTACCTCAAAAAAAACAAAAAAAAAAAGACAAATTTTCAGAAAATTAGAATAAACTGAAAACATTCTGTGATATATATCTATCTATACAATTTCATGTATTCATATAATTAAAAAATCTCATATTATCTTAGAATGAGAAAGGACTTTCTAACACCCAGAGGTAGAAGAAAAAAATAAGAATTTTTAGCTACATAAACAAAACTTTTGAAATCATAAACAAAAATTAAAAGATAAAGGAAAAACTGAGGAAGGGATAATCTGAAGCATGTATGGCAAACGATAAATTGATACTTCCAATATATAAAGAAGTCTTACAAATCATAAAGACACTTTAATTTCAAAATGGGCAAAGAGCATCAATAGTCCATTCTCTCTCTCTCTCTCTCTCTCTCTCACACACACACACACACATACACACACACCACATAAAATATGTTTAAGTTCATTAGATTTTAAAAATCAAATTAGCAAAAGTTCAGTAATATCTAGTACTTAAGAGGGTATGGGGAAAAGGACAGTCTCAGACAACTATTGATAAAATTTGAAATTGTTCCAAACTTTTTGGGGGGAAAACTGTAAATACAGAACAAAATTTTAAACATTCATGCCATAAAGCAATTCTACATTTGGAAATGTATCCTATGGCAATAAATGGATGAATACACAAAGACAAAGACACTACAGCACTGTAATAGTAAAAACTTGACAACGTAAATATCCACTATGAAAAACTATACAACTGTTCAAAATCCATACTATTTCATGATATTGCAAAACCATGAAGCTGTTTCAAATAATAATATAAATCCTTACCTATCAGCATGAAAAAAAATGATCAAGACATACAATTAAGAGAAAAAGGTAGGTAACCAAATAACATGTTTCTATTAGTGTTAAATATAGATTCACTGTATATGAAAGCATTTACTTATATATGTAAATGTGTAATACATTTACATCTACATACATCTACAAACACACACATATATCTACACATACATCTACAAACACACACATAGCACATATCCTAAAAAAAGGTCTGAAATATGATATACCAAAATATTAACCACAGCTATTTCAGAATAATACAATCCTAGGTAATTTTCACTTTCTTTCTGATAGCTTTTGAATAATCTGACCCTTTACAAATGATTATATATGGGTTTTATAATAATAAATAGTAAGAAATGTTTTCATTCTTTAAATAATAAACAATAAAAATCACCTTATTAAATACCTTGTGTCATTACAATGTATTACCAATTGTCTTACCTTTAAACCTTCAGCTGGAAGTCTATAACCAAATCTTGCAGGGAGGTCATCAAATGTCTGAGATGCATTTTCAAAGTTATACTAAAAATAAAATGAAAAATACTCAAGTTAAGACCAATTTATACATGACATTAAAAACAAAGATTTATTCAGCCTGGCCAACATGGTGAAAACCCATCTCTAGTAAATAAATAAATAAATAGAATTAGCTGGACGTGGATGCCTATAGTTCCAGCTACTCAGCAGGCTGAGGCAGGAGATTTGCTTCAACCCAGGAGGTAGAGGATGCAGTGAGCTGAGATTGAGCCACTGCACTCCAGCCTGGGTGACAGAGCGAGACTCTGTCGCACAAAAAAAAAAAAAAGATTTATTAAATTATGCATATTATTTTGACAATTCTGATTACTAACACAGCTTATCAAAATAAAATCAAATTTGTAAACATACATCCACTAAAGAAGAAGCTATATGTACAATTTACAACATATACAACTGCTTAAATTGGATTCTCATTTCAAATATTATTATTGAGCAGCAACACTAATTCAGCCTACTGTCTGAGTTTTCCCATAGACAATTTCCTAGCAAAGAATTTTCCAGACAGATCATCTTCCAGGAAGAGTGTTCCATTTTTTTTTTCTATATTATAAGAGTCTGATTTACTAGAAGAAATTTACAGGATTTCTGGCTCTAGCTATGGAAAATAAAATGACTTTCTTTTTGGAAAGAAGCAGCATCATATCATATTTTTAAAGCACATCAATTTTGTATAAGCTGGACATTTTTATCCAGGGTTGAACACTGAAAAGACCAAATTCAATTAAATACATATACAGAAAAAGTTGAAGGTATTCAAAGTCTTTAACAACTTTCCCCCTTCCACAGAGATACAGATTCCAATGCTACAATATTTATCAGTCCTCTACCAAAACATCACAAACAACGGTTCTTTGTGCTTTTAGAGGATAACAGTAATATAATAATTGTGATGTGAGTTTGCTGTATCATTTAATAATGTTCAATTTGCTATACAGAGAGCAAGAGAAACAAGAGATATGGATGAAACTCAGCATAGAATGTAAACAAGTAACTTTGGAAACTGAAAATTATGATGTACTAGAAATTAAGGTAGTTGCTCATAATGTGTAAGACATAAATAGAAAAAAACAGAACATATTTGTTTTGCATATTGATACAAGGGACGGTTTGAAGATAGAGAAAAAGGAAAAAACAAGTGATATATATAGATAAGAAAGAATGGAAGGATCCAGTAAACCTTGAGTACTCACAAAGCATAGATTAGGTCACACATCCAGATTGCTACCTATGTCATCCCTGAATCAAATACTCATTGGTGAGCCCTATTCTAGCCTGTTGTATCATCTTACAGAGGCATGCAGATAAGCAACTCCACAGTTTAACAGCAAATTATAGCTGTGGCCTGCTGCCTTGCATCTCTCCAGTAGAGCAAGCAAGTGTTGGATCTAGACACCTTCCATCTGTCAAGTACCCTTGGCTCACCATCAACTCAGGTCCTGGTAACCAAACTGCACTATAAGCAGGGAAAGTTGATGCAGCGTACAGGCAGACTGGACAAACTACAACGGGTAACCCAGGATTCAGCTAGTGTGGTTCTTGTAAAGCCCTGGAACTCTATCTTGAGTGTCTTACCACGTACATCTTATATCTTTGCTTCTCATTGTATGTTTGTAATTAGCTCAGGAAACTGTGTGATTCAAGCATCTAAATGTAGTCACTAAACCTATTCATTCTGTTACTGCTGGGATAATCATCCTAACAATGTACTTGGAGGCCACCAAGTATATGTGGTAATTGCTTCGGCATGACTTCTCACTGTAACAATAATTCATATTTGCAGAGTAGTCCACAGTTTACAAAGTACTTTAGAGTCACAAAATGCTTTTAAACCCATTATCACAATCTATCATTTAATCTCTTAATTAAAACCTTTGTTTAATTGATTTAATTCATCTATGATCAGGTTAACGGTGAACTTGAGAAAAACATTTAATTTCTCCCAGACAAAGATGCCATTGTTAAATAGCTTTTCTAGATCAATGGAAGTAGAACAAAGACAAATACAAATGTGGGTAAGCAGTATTTTTTTTTTGAGATGGAGTCTCGCTCTGTCCTCCAGGCTGGAGTGCAATAGTGCAATCATGACTCGCTGCAACCTCTGCCTCCTGGGTTCAAGCAATTCTCCTGCCTCAGTCTCCCAAGTAGCTGGAACAACAGGTGCGTGCCACCACGCCTGGCTAATTTTTTGTATTTTTAGTACAGACGGGGTTTCACCATGTTAGCCAGGATGTTTTTGATCTCCTGATCTCATGATCTGCCTGCCTTGGCCTCCCAAAGTACTGGGATTACAGGTGTGAGACATCACACCCAGCCATAAGCAGTACTTTTTAATGTACTTTTGAAGTTAGGAAATGGAAAATCTACAACTATACTATAGTATTCTTTTATCTCTTTCTATTGCTGAAGAGTTTCACTATTATGGCTAAAATTATAGAAATAAAATGTGTAGTTTGAACTACAGTAATTATAACACTGAGATACAGAATAAGTTTTGTTACTGAGTGAAACCCTTTCTGAAACTGCTTTGACTTTCCTTAAAGCAAAATAAAGATTGTCTCATATTGCCTCTTAAAACCATACTGTTTAAAACAAAAATGTTCCTACAGTAAGCAAGACTAACAAAGGTGCTTTACGTTTTTGGTACAAGGAGGGAGGGGCATGATGCTTACAAAATTAAAGCTAATACCTGCATAAAGCACAGGGAACACTGCAGGCAAAAAGGACTGACTATTCTTCTATGCCTAACATTTTGTTTCGTCTCTACATTTAAAAATAAAGCTCACTAGCAATCATGTTCACTTAAAAAAAAATACAGCTCAGATAGTTTCATATCTTCTCAAGGGGCTGAGTGATGTATAATCAGAATGATAATTATAATGAAGATTAAAACCATATATAAAACATTTGCTATGTGTCAGATACTATTCTAAGCAGTTTATCTTATTTAATCATCTCCACAACACTACAGTTTATATAAAGAAATAAAGAAACTGTGGCACTTATAGCAGCTGAATAATTTGATCGAGGTCATAGATCTCCTTAAGTTCCCGAACACAACACTGAAAATCATTTAACCCATCAGGCAGCTGGACCATAAAATAGCAAACCACCTCAGGTATAAAAGAAAGAAAGAAAGGGAGTATGTACCAAGAACGATACAACATGGCTGACTGCTAACATCTCAGGATTGCAGCTCCTAGTGAAAGCGCACAGAATGAGAGGATGCCACACTTTCAGACAAATTTTTGTCGCTCACAGACCAGAAGATTCCCAGTGGAGGAGCCGCACGGGTTGCCAGCATGACTCTTGTGGCCGGCGCAGCGGTTTTGCCAGCACCTCGGCGTGGTATCTCTTGGTGCAGAGTAAACGGGACTGGTTCCCATTCTGACTGATGTTTGGAGCTCTGGGAAGGCAGAGTCACCTATTACGGACTCAAGAAGGAAGCCAGACTGGAGATTCCCAGGCAGAAAAGCACCATCAGTCTTAACGCCGCTGTTTTGGCTGGCGCAGTGGGTTGCTCATATTTCGGCCCTGGGAATTAACAACTTGGATGTCCACTCAGAGACCTAATTTGAAAGTTGGTAATTACAAAGATGACAGGTGGATAAATTTATAATGATGGGAAGAAACCAGCATAAAAATGCTGAGAATACTGAAAATCAGAATGCCTCTCCCTCTAAGGAGGATCACAGTTCCTCATCAACAAGGGAACAAGGCTTGATGGAGAACGAGTGTATTCCTTTAACAGAATCAGGCTTCAGAAGGTGGATAATAAGAAACTTCTGTGAGTTAAAAGAACATGTTGTAGCCCAGTGTAAAGAAACTAAGAACTTTGAAAAAAGATTTGACAAAATCCTAATGAGAATAGACAATTTAGAGAGGAATATAAGTGAATTAATGGAACTGAAGAATACAATATGGGAACTCTGAGAAGTATGCACAGGTTTTAACACTCGAATTGATCAAGCAGAATAAAGGATATCAGAGCTCAAAGACCAATTTAATGAAACAAAATGAGAAAACAAGAATAGAGAAAAAAGGATAAAAAGGAATGAGCAAAGTCTCCAAGAAATATGGGACTATGTGAAAAGACCTAATTTATGTTTGATAGGTGTACCTGAATGTGACGAAGAGAATGAATCCAAGCTGGAAAATACTCTTCAGGATATTATTCAGGAAAACTTTCCCAACCTAGCAAAGCAGGACAATATTCAACCCCAGGTAATACAGAGAACACCACAAAGATATTCCTCAAAAAGAGCAACCCCAAGGCACATAATCGTTAGATTCACCAGGGTTGAAACAAAGGAGAAAATACTAAGGGCAGCCAGAGAGAAAGGTCAGGTTATCCACAAAGGGAAGCCTATCAGACTTACAGCAGATGTCTCAGCAGAAACCCTACAAGCCAGAAGAGAGTGGGGGCCAATATTCAACATGCTTAAAGAACAGAACTTTCAGCCCAGAATTTCATATCCAGCCAAACTAAGCTTCACAACTGAAGGAAAAATAAAATCTTTTATGAACAAGCAAGTACTCAGAGATTTTATTACCACCAGGCCTGCTTTACAAGAGCTTCTGAAAGAAGCATTACACATAGAAAGAAACAACCAGTATTAGCCTTTCTAAAAATATACCAAAAAATAAAGAGCATCAACATAAAGAATTTACATCAATGAATGGATAAAACAGCCAGTTAACATCAAATGGCAGTAACCCTAAATTTAAATCGATTAAATCCCCCAATCAAAAGATACAGCCAAAACCCAATGGTATGCTACATCCAGACCCATTTCACATGCAAGGATACACAAAGACTCAAACAAAAGGGATGGAGAAAGATTTACCAACCAAAGGGAGAGTAAAAATAAAAATAAATAAATAATAAAAAGCAGGAGTTGCAATTCTCGCATCTGATAAAATAGATTTTAAAGCAACAAAGATATAGTAGTAAAAGGATCAATGCAACAATAAGAGCTAATGATCCTAACACCCAGATACATAAGACCTATAAAGAGACTTAGACTCAACGAGACAGAAAATTAATAAGGATATCCAGGACTTGAACTCAGATCCAGAAAAGTAAACTTAATAAATATTCATAGAGCTCTCCACTTTAAATATACAAAATATACATTCTTGTCAATACCACATCACACCTACTCATAGGTTTAAATGAAATATTGATCAGCCATTATTAATACCCATTTTTAAAATAAAGCAACATTTCCATTCTCTCTCCCTCTTTTTCTTCCTCTCTCTTCCTCTCCTTCACTCCTTTTTTTTCCTTCTCTCCAAAAAAAAAGAAAGAAAGAAAGAAGGCAAAAGGATGGAAAGGCATTAAAAACAACAGAGGGAAAAAGAGAGACACAAAATAGAAGAAATCAAAGGAGAGAAAGGAGACAAGGAGAACTTCATTCCCTGATCAGTCCATAAATCCTCTAACTCATTTCAAAAGTCATGCCAAGAATATTCTGAGAACTTTAGGAACAATTTAGAAGAGAGATTTGAATAGCAATGGACTCAGTCTTTAAAGGTTCTATTTCCACTCTGCCTCAAAAAGAGCAAGACTATTCCCAAAAACAACCTAATCAACCAGTTCCCTACTACAGAGGACAACAGGGGGTGCGAAATCGCATATAGATTACTAAAATTGTTTGCCTTCAAAAGCTATAGTATGGAAACCAACCTGGCTCTCCCAAGTTCTACAATGATCTCGAAATCTTCCGGAATTGCTGCAACATGCAGAAACACAGAGAGGGACCATATCAAGCTTTGGTCAGCAACAATTCTGGCTCTTTTAAATTTCTCACCTGATATCATTAAGCAAATCAGTGGTACCCAGAAAGTAAAACCATATCCTTAACACAGACCTAGAATATAGGCATGTATGTTCTTTTTCTACCTTCACAGAAAAAGAGAAATAAAAAATATGTATAGATGCTCCTCAACTTACAATGGGGCTACATCTGAATAAACCCATCAAAATTAAAAATATCTGTCAACATGTTTCATAAGTCAAATTCTACTTATGATATTTTCAATTTATGATGGGGTTGTTGGACCATAATCTCATCAAAAGTCGAGGAGCATGCTGAATGCATATCACTTTCACATCATCATAAAGTCAAAAAGTCACTAGTCAACCCATCTTAAGCTGGAGACCATTCGTATACTCCTCACTGTGGAGGACAGTAACACAGTAGCTAAGAGAGGCTAACTAAGGTTTTGAGCAGCAATCTTCTTATCTGAAAACTCTTCCTTCTATCCATCATCAAAGACAGGACCACTTTGCTTCTCTTCTGACTCATTAGTGATAATCTTGGATTTAAATTTTCTATGGGCATCTTGTAGAATTTCTTAAATACTGAGATACTACTGAGATCTTACAGTCATTAAGATATATACTAGGTACCAAGAAAAACAGTAAAATTCTTCCTAAGTACACAGCAGGTAGGTATGTGTGCACAAGTATCCATATGTACACACATACCCTAATGAGCAACATCATTTATCAGGCACTGATTGTTCATGAGATCTTACACTAGATATGAAGCAATAAAAAATGAACAAGGGGCCAGGCGTGATGGCTCACACCTGTAATCCCAGCACTTTGGGAGGCCAAGGCAGGCAGATCACCTGAGGCCAGGAGTTCAAGACCAGCCTGGCCAATATGGTAAAATCTCATCTTTACTAAAAATACAAAAAAATTAGTCAGGCGTGATGGCACACGCCTATAATCCCAGCACTTTGGGAGGCCGAGGCAGGCGGATCACCTGAGGTCAGGAGTTTGAGGCCAGCCTGGCCAACATGGTAAAACCCTGTCTCTACTAAAAATACAAAAAAATTAGTCAGGCATGGTGGCACAAGCTACTCAGGAGGCTGAGGCAGGAGAACTGCTTAAACCTGGGAGGCAGAGGTTGCAGTGAGCCAGGACCGTGCCACTGCACTCTAGCCTGGGCAACAAGAATGAAACTCCATCTCAAAAAAGAAAAAAAAAATAAAAAAAGAATAAGGTACCCCAATGTCAAGTAACTGTAACTGTATGTAAGTGCTGGGGTATGTTTTTAGATTAAAATGTCATAAGGTTCTATCATTCAGGGCTTTTTTAAAAGCTTTTCTTTAAGAGATGTTTCTAGACATAAATACATTTTACTGTACTTACTGCTAAAATGTCTGCTTCTACAGGCAGTAGGTTTAAGAATGCAAAGAGCTGGACAGTCAAGATGGTGTAGACTTGTGTGGCTGACAGCATGAGCATCCCTATGGAGAGCAGCATCTCGTTGTAAAATCACCTGGAAGACAAGGATGTAAGTAACAATGAGAGCTGGTGCTTTGTCCCAGGGATCAGATCATTTGATATATTAATTCCCAATGTCCAAAAATATCCCTTTTAATTACAAACATGTATTAATATTAAAATTAAAGCTTTAATTTCAAAAGCATAAGAACTTACACAGATTTGGACATTTAGGTAAACACCCACATTTAGTCAATACCTATATAACTGATGGTGACAAACTTCTGTGTTTTAATCATCCTCCCATAGAGCTCAGTTTACAGTATAGCTTGTCTTACTAACTCAATTTTCAGAGAAACTAGATTTCAACCAAAACAATGGTTAAAAACACACACACTAGTACCTTTGCTTTAAAATAGAAAATTTCCTACAATAAATTTTTAGCTTCTGGTTCAATATAAATAAATTCACATGTAAATTTGCTTTTCATTTACTATTGTCTGTTGTACCCACACCAGAGAATGTCAAAAAATTAATAGCCACTTATTATAAAGGAATACTTTTTGTTCATTACCTTCTAACAATCTACACTTTTTTTCTCTCTCTGCATCTGAATGGCAACAGTGTAACTACCTCTCCAAACTTTACCCTATTCACTATGAATAGTGAATATTTCTCTATTTTAGCAAAAAGATACCATGAAAAGACTATATGTCGACCCATAAATATAAAAATGCTTATTGGTAAGCCTCAATCAATTGTATTATGTACTTTTAAACTAGTAAAAACAAACATTACAAAAACAACGGCTTTTATAATGAATTATTTCATTAAATATCCCACATTCATGTAATATTCATTTTGATGATGGTTAGTATGGATAAGTGCTCTGGATGTAGAAACTGTCATACAGACTCAAACTCTGAAATCTTTGGCTAAGACACTGGAAGTAAAATACCTGTAAATAAATTTTAAGTTATCATTTACAAAGCCATTAATATCAGAGATAAAAATTAAAATGACAACATAAGAATAGATTTGTCCCTTAATGACAGAAAGTAAATTAGTGGTTGCCTAGGGATTGGCAGGGCGTGGGGGAAAAGCCTGAGGGAGGGGAAAGGTGGGAATGAGGAATGACGCTAAGGAGTAATGTTATTGGGGGAGAGATGATGAAAATGTTCTAAAATCAGACTCTGGTGATGGCTGCACAACTCTATAAATATGCTAAAAATCACTGCACTGTAAACTTCAATTGGTTGAATTTTATAGTATGAGAATTGTATCTCAATAAAGCTTTTATAAAATGTCTAGATTTGTTGCCATTCATTTCTTAAATAGATTTCATAACATTATAGAAAAGAGTTTAAGATAGCAGGCTTGAGATTGCTGTCCCTAGAAAGGTCTGCTTGCAAGGCTGGCTCCTGGCTGACATCTAGAAATTTAGATTTCAGGACAGTTTCCACCATTTCCTAGTAAGAACAGCTCAGTGTGCCTACACTTTACAAACAAGGTGATTTGTGTTGAACACCTGTTTTCCTTCTGGGTAACTAGAATTTTGTACATGCTAGGCAGAGAGTGTCTGTCTATATGAACAATTCCTAATAAAAACTGAGTCTCTAATAAAGCTTCCCTGGTAGATACTTTACATGTGTTGTCACAACTAGCTGGAGGAATTAAATACATCCTGTGTAACTCCACTGGGAAAAGACCCTTAGAAGAATCACTGATTTACTCTGGACTTTACCCCATGTGCCTTTTCCCCTCATTGATTTTGTTTTGTATCCTTTTGCTGTAATAAATCACAGCCATAAGTACAACCATGTGCTAAGTCTTGTAAATCCTCCTAGTTAATCACTGATGGTGGACAACTGCTGGTTAGAAATCCTACCATAAAAACATACAAATCTTTACAAAATCAGATATATTTGCTATTAAATTTTAGTAGGAAGAAGTATACACCATATTGACCAATGACCTCTTTGGGAAACTGAATCTGATAAAAACTTCACTTTCTTTGGGAAGCCAAGGCGGGCAGATCATGAGGTCAAGAGATGGAGACCATCCTGGCCAACATGGTGAAACCCCATCTCTACTAAAAATACAAAAATTAGCTGGGCGTGGTGGCGCATGCCTGTAGTCCCAGCTACTCAGGAGGCTGAGGCAGGAGAATTGCTTGAACCTGGGAGACAGAGGTTGCAGTGAGCCAAGATAGCGCCACTGCACTCCAGCCTGGCACCTGGAGACGGAGCAAGATTCTGTCTCTAAAAAAAAAAAAAAAAAACCTTGACTTTCCATCTAAAGTTCTGGAATTTCCAGCTAACTCTGGGGAAGGAAAAGGGAGACAAAGTTTAGAGGGAAAATAAAAGACAGGAAAAATAACCAAAACAACTAATATTGATCACTTAATAAGTGCCAGGCTTGCTGTGACATGTAAGCATGTTACTGAGTTAACTCATTTAATCCTAACCTCCCTATACGGTACATATAATTTCACAAATGGAGAAAACTTAGGAACTGGTAAGCGACTTGCCCAAGATAAAACAATAAATAATAGCAGAGCTGGATTCAAAACCAATAGTTTCCAAAGTCCACATTCTAAACCCCTACTGAAAACAGCATCAATATCCATCCAAGGCTGATATTCAAAGAGTAGAGTACAGCCCCTTACCTACACAAGTATTCCAGAGCTTCAAAAGCCAATGTTCATGGAGCAACAGTCACTAGTTTTCTTTTACTTTGTATATGAGAGTGTATGTGTGTATACTATGTGTATTCAATGATATGTGGTATGTTTTGAGGGGTGTTTTGCATTTATCACCTTTTTAAATAATGTTCAGGAGTTTTGCTTTATGCTCTCTATTTACAAAACTAATTTTTGTTCCTTGTAGAAAATGTGGGGAAAATGAACATTATAAATAATCCTCAAATTTAGGAATAACTAGTGTTCATACTTTGATGTATAACTTTCCAGTCTTTTAGCAATGTATAGAGTTGTCCCTTGGTATCCACGGTGGTTGGTTCCAGGACTCCCTGAGGATACCAGAATCTGAGAATCCTCAAGTTCCTTATGTAAAATGATGTAGTATTTGCATATAACCTACACACATCCTCCCAAATACTTTAAAACATCTCTTGATTGCTTATAATATCTAACACAATGTAAATGCCATGTAAGTAGTGGTTATGCTGTATTGTTTCAAGAATAATGACAAGAAAAATAGCCTGTTCATGTTCACTACAGATGATGTCTTTCCTCAAATATTTTCACTCTGTAGTTGATTGAATCCATGGATGTAGAAGCCATGGAAATGGAGAACCAACTGTGCATTCAAATACATTTTTAGCCAACTGCACATTCAAAATTGGGGGTACACTATGCATATTGTTTTACTAATTGTATTTTTTTCACTTATGGTACTATGAGTATTTTCCTAATTCTCCTCAAAAACCATTGCAGATACCTGTCCATGAAATACTCTGGAGATTCCCTCCCTTTCAAGCACATTTTTTCTTTTTTTGGTTTCTATAAGTTCTGGGGTACATGTGCAGTATGTGCAGGTTTGTTACATAGGCACACATGTGCCATGGTGGTTTGCTGCATCCATCACCCCGTCATCTACATTAGGTATTTCTCCTAATGCTATCCCTCCCCTATCCCTCCCCTCTCCCTCCACCCCTTGCTATCCCTCCCCTAGCCCCCAACTCCCTCCTATCCCTCCCCTAGCCCCCGACTCCCTGCTATCCCTCCCCTAGCCCCCCACCCCTGCTATCCCTCCCCTAGGCCCCCACCCCCTGCTATCCCTCCCCTAGCCCCCAACTCCCTGCTATCCCTCTCCTAGCCCCCCCACCCCCTGCTATCCCTCCCCTAGCCCCCCCACCCTCTGCTATCCCTCCCCTAGCCCCGGACTCCCTGCTATCCCTCCCCTAGCCCCGTACTCCGACAGGCCCCAGTGTGTAATGCTCCCCTCCCTGTGTCTATGTGTTCTCATTGTTCAACACCCACTTATGAGTGAAAACATGTGGTCAAGCACTATTTTTTCTTAATCTGTTTCTCACATTGGGTTTCCATACATGATTTGTTTATACAAAATAAAAAATTACTGATCAAATAATATGATGTATATTGGCCACATGGTATTCCTTATGAATATTATTTAATGGGCAGCATAGGAATTCCTACTGTTGGAGATTTCATTTTTTTTTTTAGAAAAACTCTGCAATAAATATTATTTTAATTACACCTATAGGTATACCCTTAATTTTTTTAGATTAAAGTCACAGAAGTGGCTGGCATTATAACTGCGGTAAAAAATAGAAAATCTATAGATCTGGGTTTATGTCCCAGCACTGTCCCATACTAATAGTATGATTTGGCGGTAAATGTTTAAACTACATAAATTGCTTTATCTCTAAAAGAAGGATCAGTAGGACCTGTAAGACAACTCTGTAGAATAAATACAATTATGCACAGAAGGGCTTAACATAGCAATGGAATATAAAAAGAAAGGACTTTGGACAGGGATGCCAACAGATGAAACAGGAAATATGGAAGGAAGACCACAGTGAGAGGGTAAGTACAATTTTAAAATTTTAAAACTTAATATTTGGGGGACAGTCTGGTGGACATATGCATAGGCAATAATAAATAAACATCTAGAGCTCCACACACAAGGCAAAAAGAGACTTAGGAATCATCAGTAGATAGGAATAACTGAAGTGATCTTAATGTAAAAGTGAAAATTGAAGAATATTAAAAAAAACTCTGAGGAATATTTAAGTTTCAAAGGCAGAGAAAATAACTTTAAAATGAAGGTGGGAGGAAGTAAGGCATTGGCCAACAGAAGTAAATGTTGGAGAACGATCACTTCAGTTATTCCTATCTACTGATGATTCCCAAGGTGCAAGAAGGTCTAAAATTTTCACATTTAAGCATCTGCCCAGGCCGAGCACAGTGGCTCATGCCAGTAATCCTAACACTTTGGGAGGCCAAGGCAAGTGGATCACCTGAGGTCAGGAGTTCCAGACCAGCCTGGCCAACATGGGGAAACCCTACCTCTACTGAAAATACAAAAATTAGCCAGGCACAGTGGCAGGTGCTTACAGTCCCAGCTACTTGGGAGGCTGAGGCACAGGAACCACTTGAACCCAGGAGGCAGAGGTTACAGTGAGCCAAGATCATGCCACTGCACTCTAACCAGGGCAACAGAGCAAGACTCCGTTTCAGAAAAATATAAAAAAAGAATCTGCCCAATGTAAACAATTTTATTTCCCTATACTCTACCACTCACTCATGCTCTGATCAACTCACTGTTTCCAGCAAACACCTTGCTGGCATTGTATCTTCATTCACGTGTTACTCAGGAACTAAAATATACTCCCTTCTATCTTCAAAAGAAAATTTGGGGTAAAACTACAAATCCTATGAAACTGCAAAATTTTGTGTTCATTTAAGTATATGTAGTTTCTGTGAAAAAGATCCACAGTTATTAACACGTTCTCCAATAAGCTCATGGATCTCGTT
The DNA here is from genome assembly GCF_049354715.1 of Callithrix jacchus. NCBI lineage: Eukaryota > Metazoa > Chordata > Mammalia > Primates > Cebidae > Callithrix > Callithrix jacchus. The sequence continues at coordinate 35,417,508 of NC_133518.1, forward strand.
GTCGCTGCTGGGTTTTGTTTTCATTTAAATCTTCCCTTTTCCAGGAAGCTGCCTAAGGAGAAAGGTTAGCAAACTTAAATTCTTTGATACATCTCCTGGCACTTAATAAACTCAATTAAAATAAATTCAGGCTGTCAGCTGTATTACTAGGCAATATTATTTATGGTAAAAATGACTCCTTATTCATGAAAAATATTTAAACTGAAAAGACTGTATATTAACTATAAAAGCTTATTACAAAAACATAAACAAAAAAGTCTCTGATTCCCTGCAGTGTGTGTTTCTTGAAAGCAAGCATGACACTTGAGGGAAGCTGGAGCTACTAACAGACTATTAAAAGAAGTGTCCCTTTCATGTATGACACTTTAGTATGCTGAGGTGACACACATTCACATATTTACATCACTGGTTACAATCCAGTACACTCTTTGGTGAGTATAAAAGCTTTATCTAAATGAATGTAAGGCTTCCCAATAAAGATGCATTTTGTGCTTATATGTTGTGCTCCTAGTTTCTATCCTCCTACTTCCAACCAAGCTAGTGGACCTGGAATCAGGTAATAGCCCATCAGTTATTGAGAGTCTGGATGCCAGTCAGAACCCCTGACCACGCTGGTGGACAGTGAGTGTGGTATCTTTCTTCCCCATAACAATTCTTACTGGCCTCTCATCCTTGAACTTATTCAACTGTTGGAGTTGCACAGACTACAACTAATACTGATCACTTACTAAGTATTACACTGATCAAACAATACAATAAAGTATTGTTTGTTGAGACTCTTACCCCCCAACAAATAGAATACATCTAACTTGAGGATATTTTAGAACCAATTTTTTTAGAACCATTTTTGGAAGCAGAGAACACATAGAAATAAAATTTAGTAGAATCTTGCTGATGACAAACATCTACCTCTTTTCCTCTTTCCCTTTATCCTTTTCCTCCTCCTTGTGCCCCTCCAACCCCAGCTCATATTACCAAAGATAGAACATAACTTCGTATTCATTTTGAGTATGCCTATAATTAAAAAAAAAAGATACTTCTTCAAAGGAAGAAGGTTGAAAGTAGAGAATATACAAGAAACCCTTAAGAACTACCATAGAGGATTCTAGAGATGTGTCCACCACCATCTTTGATCACATCTAACTTGGCCTACTATTTGACATAATTCTACTAGTTATTAACAGACATTTTATCTGAAATCAGTTTCCTGACTCTAAAGATTTTTCCCACTGGCAAATTCCAATTTTACTTTCTGATCAGTCTGTACTATAACGCTTAAGATGTATTCTTGCAAAACTATTTTAAATCAATTCTAACAAGCATTTAGCTCTAACTTCAAGCTTACAGGAATTGTCTGGAATGGATAAGAAATGAATAAGATACCACAAGATGGGTGTCTTGGTTGAGGGCAATGCTTCAATTTCTACAAATTCAAATAAACAAAGACAGCATAAGAGGACAGAATGAGGAAATGGCATGAAACTGTTGTACATCAAAAGAGATGAGAAATATTAAAAACAAATGCAACACACAGTTCCATTAAACAAACAATAAAAAGACATTTTGTAAATGATGGAGACAATGTAAATATGGCCCAGATATTAGATATCTTAGGAAAATCCTTAGATATGATGATAGTATTATGGCTGATATGGGTTTGGCTGTGTCCCCACCCAAATCTCATCTTGAATTCCCAGGTGTTGTGGGAGAAATCTGGTGAGAGGTAACCGAATCATGGGGCAAGTCTTTCCCATGTTATTCTCCTGATAGTGAATAAGTCTCATGAGACCTGATAGGTTTATAAAGGGGAGTTTCCCTGCAAACTCTCTTCTCCTGTCTGCTATCATGTGAGATGTGCCTTTCATCCTCCACCATGATTGTGAGGCCTCCCCAGCCAGGTGGAACTGCAAGTCCATTAAACCTCTTTCTTTTGTAAATTGCCCAGTTTCAGGTATGTCTTTAATAGCAGCTTGAAAATGAACTAATACAGTAAGGTATCAGGAGAGGGGGGGTGCTGCTGAAAAAATACCAAAAAATGTGGAAGTGACTTTGGAACTGGGTAACAGGTAGAGGTTGGAACAGTTTGGAGGGTTCAGAAGAGTCTCTCTTGATTTTTGTGAAGTCAATCTTTTGATTTTATAGGCTCATAGGCAGAAAGGACTTAGCCTATGAGGCTTTGGACTGATGAGATGAGACTTTGGACTGTGGACTTTTAGTTAATGCTCAGACGTATTAAGACTTTGGGGACTGTTGGCGAGGCATGATTCATTTTGAAGCATGAGGACTGAGATTTGGGAGGGGCCAGAGGCAGGTATTTCTTCATAGCAGTATGAAAATGGACTACACAGTATGTGTTAGAAGTTCAGAATTCCTGGAAGTCTTGATGCTTTTTAAAGAACACTATGAAGTTATTGATATATTTAGTATTGATATATTGTGGAGGAAATTTTATAGTACCTATGTATGTTACATACATAACCATAATCACATTTGTAGAAAAAATAAACTATTAAATGATGTTAGACTGGCCATTATACATTTTGCACTAAAATAGTTAACTAATTGCTCACTTATTTTTTTCTGTTAGTGTTTGGTATAGTATATATTCTTTTGATGCTTATTGTAATATAAGGTACATTTATTGAAAAAAAAAAACAAATGGAAATTACTGTTTGTCTATTATTTTTGCAAATTTGGAAAAAATGACAATTCTTTTAGTAGTGTAATATTTTGGTCCAGTTCTTAAGATGCTCATGAAGGTCAGGAATGTAGCTTCAGAATCAATGAGGTCTGAGCTTACTTGGAGGATTTCTTATGGAGACAGTTGGCTGTTCTGTGAGTGTTATTTGGCACTGAAGCAGTTGGTATCACACTGTTGAGTCATCTTCAGAATTAAAATTTATTTTGAAGTGAATTTCCTGAAAGCAATACTGGTCTTAAAAATTCATTGTCACAGATTTAAATGTGAAGTTAGGATTAACTGTGATTCTTGGGAAATTTTTTAATTTTTCAGTGACCAGCATTAGACAACTAACTATCATCTGTCTTCTAAAACCATACAGATAATTATGTATGGCAGTCACTTTGTTCAGTTTCTCAAAAATGAGGCCAAGAGAAAAATCAGCAAAACCAAGAGTTGGTTTTTCAAAAGAAAAGGAAAACAAGAGAGGAGACTCAACTAAAATCAGAAATGAAAGAAGAGACATAACCACCAATTTTACAGAAATAAAAAGGATTGTGAAAGTGCTGTGAATAATTGTATGCCAAGATACTGGATTACTAGATGAAATGGAAAGACATAACCTCCCCAAACTAAATGATAAAAAATAGAAAACCTGCACAGACCTATGGGAGATTGAAGCAATAATCAAAAACATTCCAAGAAAGAAAAGCCTGGAATCAGACGCCTTCATTGGTGAATTCTACCAAATATTTAAGGAAGAATCAACATCATTTTTTCTCAAGATTTACCAAAAAACTGAAAAAGAGGGAACACCTCCTAACTCATTCTAAGGGGCCAAAATTACCCTGATACCAAAGTCAGACAATAATACTACAAAAAAAGAAAAAGAAAACTACAGACCATTATCTCTTAGGAGTGCTGATGCAAAAATCCTCATTAAAATGCCAGCAAAGTGAATTCAGCAGCACATTAAAAGCATTATACACATGACCAAGTCAGACTTATTCCTGGAATGCAAGAATGATTCTACATGTGTTACAATCAATGTAATGTACCACATTAAGAGAATAAAAACACATAATCATTTCAATAAATGCAGAAAAAGCCTATTTGACAAATTTAACACCCTTTCATAATAAAATGCCCAACAAACTGAAAACAGAAACTACCTCAACAAAATAAAGGCCATATGTAAAAAACCAACAACAAATACCGTAATTGGTCATAAAAGACTGAAAGCTTTTCCTCTAAAATCAGGAACAAGACAAGGATTCCTGCCTTTGCCATTTCTATTTATCATGGTATCAAAAGTCCTAGCTAGAGCAATTAGGCAAGAAAAAGAAATAAAAGTCATCCACATTAAAAAGGAATAAGTAAAATATCTTTGTTAGCAAATGACATGATCTTACATGTGGATAATCTTAAAGATTCCACAAAAGAAAAATATCTAATAGAACTGTTAATAAAAGAATTCAGCAGATTTGCAGGATAGAAAATCACATATTAAAATCAACTGCATTCCTATAAACTAACAGTGAACTAACTATCCAAAAAGGAAAATAATAATATAGTTAGTAATAAATTAAACCAAGGAGGTGGAAGAGCTGTACGCTGAAAATTATAAAAGTTTGCTGAAGTAAATTAAAGAAGACATAAAGGAAAAGACATTCCATGTTTATGGATTGATAAACTTAATATAGTTAAGATGTCAGTACCACCTACTGCAATCTATGGATTCAATGTAATCATTATCAAAATCCCAATGACCTTTTTGCAAAAATAGGAAAATCTATCCTAAACCACATGTGGAATCTCAAGGGACTCCAAATAGCCAAAACAACATTGAAAAATAAGAACAAAGTTGTAGGTTGCAAACTTCCTGATTTCAACACTTAACTACAAAATTACAGTAATTAAAATAGTGTGTTACTGGTATAAAGACAGACATATAGATCAACGGAATAAAGAGCTCAGGAATAAAACCTCACATAGATGCTTAAATGACTTCTGACAGAAGTCCTCCTATGGTTTGCTTGTCCTCATCCAAGTATCATATTGATATCTGATTCCCAATATTGGAGGTAGGGTCTGATGGGAGCTATCTGGATTATTGGGGTAGATCCCTCATGAATGGCTTGATGCCATTCTCATGAGAGTGACTGAATTTTCACTCTTAATTCCTGTGAGAACTGGTGATTGAAAAGAGCCTGGCACTTTCTTCTCTGTCTCTCACTTCCTGCTCTTGCTATGTGGTGGGCTCCCTTTTGCTTTCTGCCATAAATGGAAGCAGCTTGAGGTTCTCACCAGATAGAGATATTGGCACTGTGCTTCTTGTACAGCTTGCAGAACCGTGGGCCAATTAAACCTATTTTCTTCATAAATTACCCAGCTTCAGGTATTCCTTTATAGCAACACAAACGGACTAAGACATGTTTCAATACCATTCGATGGAGAAAGGAGTTGTACACAGTCTTTTCAACAAATGGTGTTGGGAAAACTGAATATCTATATGCCAAAGAATGAATTTGACCTTCACTTTATACCATATGCAACAATTAACTCACAATGGATCAGAGACCTAAACATAAGAGCTACTATGTAAAACTCTTAGAAAACATAGGGAGTGCTTCACAGCAGTGGAATTGTCAATAATTTCTTGGACATGACACCAAAAACACAGACAACAAAAGAAAAAAATAGATGTTTGACTTCCTGAAAATTAAAACCTTTTTGTGCACTGAAGGACAGTACCAGCAAGGTGAAAACAATGAGAGAAAATACTTTTCCTTTTCTTTTCTTTTTTTTTTTTTTGAGATGGAGTTTTGCTCTTGTTGCCCAGGCTGAAGTGCAATGGCATGATCTTGGCTCACCGCAACCTCTGCCTCCTGGGTTCAAGCAATTCTCCTGCCCCAGCTTCCCGAGTAGCTGGGATTACAGGCATGTGCCACCATGCCCAGATAATTTTTTATTTTATTTTTAGTAGAGATGGAGTTTCTCTATGTTGGTCAGGCTGGTCTTGAACTCCCAACCTCAGGTGATTCGCCTGCCTCAGCCTCCTGAAGTGGACTACAGGCATGAGCCACTGTGTCTGGCCAAGAAAATACTTTGCAATCATGTATTTTATAAGGGATTACTGTCTAGAATATACAATTCCTTTTTAAAAAAAAATTCATTTGCATAAGTTCTTGGGGAACAGGTGGTATTTGATTACATAAGTTCTTTAGTGGTAATTTGTGAGGTTTTGGTGGATCTATCACCTGAGCAGTATACACCCTCACCCCTCTCCCACCCCACCCCCCAAGTCTCCAAAGTCCATTGTATCATTCTTATGCCTTTGCAGTCTCATAGCTTAGCTCCCAGGTAGGAGTGAGAATATACAATGTTTGGTTTTCCATTCCCAAGTTACTTCACTTAGAATAATAGTTTCTAGTTCTATCCCGGTTGCTGCAAATGCCATTAATTCATTCATTTTTATGGCTGAATAGTATTCCATTATATATATACACACACCACAATTTCTTTATCCACTTATTGACTGATGAGCATTTGGGCTGCTTCCATATTTTTGCAATTGTGAACTCTGGTGTTATAAACATGTGTATAAATATCTTTTTCATATAACTTTTCCCCTGGGTAAAGTAATGGGATTGCTAAATCCCCAGCAGTGGGATTGCTGGATAAAATGGTAGTTCTATTTTTGGTTCTTTAAGGAATTTCCACACCATTTTCCATAGTGGTTGTACTAGTTTACATTCCCACCATCAGTGTAGAAGTGTTCCCTTTCACTATATCCATGCCAAAGTCCATTTTTTTTTTTCTTATTATGGCCATTCTTGCAGTAGTAAGGTGGTATTACATTGTGGTTCTGATTGGCATTTCTCTGATCATTAGTGATTTTGAGCGTTTTAAAAAATATTTTTGTTGTCCATTTGTCTATCTTCTTTTGAGAATTGCCTATTCATGTCCTTAGCCCACTTTCTGATGGGATTGTTAATTCAGTGGCAGAAAACCAAGCAACCCAATTGAAAAATGAGCATAGGACCTGAATAGACATTTTTTCAAAGAAGACATACAAATGGCCAAAAACCACATGAAAAGATGCTCAACATCACAAACCATTGGGGAAATACAAGTCAAGACCAAAATGAGATACCACTTTACATCTATTTTAGTATGGCTATATGTGTCTATATTGCATATATATGTTGATCATAAAATAGATATAAAGTGGAATCTCATTGTGGTCTTGAATGAAAACAAGATAAAATAACAATGTTGACAAGGATGTGAAGAAATAGTAACTGAGTATTATTGGTGGAAAGTAAAACGGTGCAACAACTTTGGAAAATGGTAATTCCTTAAAAAAAAAATCAAACATAGAATTACCCATATGATCCAGCAATTTCACTTCTGGGTATATACCCCAAAGAATTTAAAACAGGAACTCAGTTATTTTTTTTTTTTGCAATTGCTAAAGGGTCTAAGCAACCCAAGTCTCCATTGGGAGATGAATGGATCAGTTAACATGTGGTATATACATATCAATGGAGTATTTCTCAGCCTACAAAAGGAAGGAAATTTTGACATGTGGTACAACATGGATGAAACTTCAAGATATCATCCTAAGTGAAATAAGGTTGTCACAAAAGGACAAATATTGTATGATTCCACTTATATTAGGTACCTAGAGTAGTGAAATTCATAGAAACAGAAAGTGAAACTGTACATGCCAATGGCCAGGGGACGGGGCATGGGTAATTAATGTTTAATGCATACCCAGTTTCAGTTTGGGAAGATCAGAAAATTCTGGAGATGGATTGTGGTGATATTTGCACAACAGTGTGAATATAGTTAATGTCACAGAACTGTATGCTTTAAAATGTTGAAAATGGTAAATTTTATGTTATGTCTATTATTGCCACATTAAAAATAAGGCCAAAAGTCTTCTGAAAAGATCACTGAAGAGTTAAAACAATTTTTTCATGCATTTAATAAACTTATTGTTATATAAATTCTCAAACATATAAAAAAGTGGAGAAATAGTATAATGAATCTCTAAATCTCCACCTAGATTTAGCATGAATTTTTTCTAAAGTGCTTTAAAAGACAGATATCATGACATTTCTTTCCTAAGTACTTTACTATAATAGCTCCAAAAACAAGGACTATTTCTTACAGCTGTTGTATTAGTCCATTTTCACGCTGCTGATAAAGACACCCAAGACTGGACAACTTACAAAAGAGTTTTAATGGACTGACAGTTCCATGTGGCTGGGGAGGCCTCACAATAATGGCAAAGGGTGAAAGGCATGTGGTGGCAGACCACAGAAGAGAGCTTGTGTAGGGAAACTCTCCTTTATAAATCCATTAGCTCTCATGAGACTTATTCACTATCACGAGAATAGTATGGGAAAGACCTGCCTCCATGGCCGAATTACCTCCCACCAGGTCCCTCCCCCAACATGTGGGAATTCAAGATGAGATTTGGGTGGGAACACAGCTAAACCATATCATTCTGCCCTGGCCCCTCCCAAATCTCATGTCCACATATTTCAAAACCAATGACGCCTTCCCAACAGTCCCCCAAAGTCGTAACTCATTTCGGCATTAACTCTGAAGTCCACATTCCAATGTCTCATCTGAGACAAGGCAAGTTCCTTCTGCCTATGAGCCTGTAAAATCAAAATCAAGTCAGTTCCTTCCTAGATACAATGAGATACAGGCATTGTATAAATACAGTTGTTCCAAGTGGGAGAAATTGGCCAAATCAAAAGGTCTGCAGGCCCCACACAGGTCCAAAATCCAGCAGGCCAGTCAAATCTTAAAGCTCCAAAATAATCTCCTTTGACTCCATGTCTCACATCCAGGTCACGCTGATGCAAGAGGTATGCTCCTGTCATCTTTGGTAGCTCTCCACCTGTGGCTTTGCAGGGTACAGCCTTTCTCCTGGCTATTTTCACAGGCTGGCATTGAGTGCCTATGGCTTTTCCAGGTTTACAGTGCAAGCTGTCAGTGGATCTACTATTCTGGGGTCTGGAGGACAGTGGTGCTCTTCTCACAGCTCCACTAGGTGGTGCCTCAGTAGGGACTCTGTGTAGGGGCTCCAACGCCACATTTCCCTTCCACGCTGCCCTAGCAGAGGTTCTCCATGAGGAATCTGCCCCTGCAGCAAACTTTTGCCAGGGGATCCAGGCATTTCCATAGAGATTCTGAAATCTAGGCAGAGGTTCCCAAACCTCAATTCTTGACTTTTGTGTACTCACAGGCTCAGCACCATGTGGAAGCTGCCAAGCCTTGGAGTTTGCACCCTTTGAAGCCATGACTCAGACTGTACCCCTTTTAGCCATGGCTGGGACACAAGGCACCAGTCCCAAGACTTCACAAAGTAGCAAGGCCCTGAGCCTGGTCCAGGAAACCATTTTTTTCCTCCTAGGCCTCTGGGCCTGTGATGGGAAGGGCTGCCATGAAGACCTCTGACATGCCCTGGAAACATTTTACCCATTGTCTTCACAATTACCATTTGGCTCCTCATTGCTTAAAAATTTCTACAGCTGGCTTCAATTATTCCTCAGAAAATGGGTTTTTCTTTTCTATCACGTCGTCAGGCTGCAAATTTTCTGAACTTCTATGTTCTGCTTCCCTTTTAAACAAAAATTCCAATTCCAAACCATCTATCTTTGTAAATATATAAAACTGACTGCTTTTAAGAGCACCCAAGTCACCTCTTGAACACTTTACTGCTTAGAAATTTCTTCTGCCAGATACCCTAAATCATCTCTCTCAAGTTAAAAGTTCCACAAATCTCTAGGGCAGAGACAAAATGCCACCAATCTCTTTGCTAAAGCATATCAAGAATCACCTTTTCACCAGTTCCTAATAAGTTCCTATCTCCTTATGAGATCACTTCAGACTGGACTTCATTGTCCATATCACTCTCAGCATTTTAGTCAAAACCATTTAGCAAGTCTTTAGGAAGCTGCAAATTTCCCTACATTTTTCCGTCTTCTTCTGAGCCCTCCAAACTGTTCCAACCTCTGCCTGTTACTGAATTCCAAAGTCATTACCCTTTTAAATGCAAGTTTTCAGGTATAGCACTACCCACTCTTCTGGTACCAATTAACTATGTTACTCTATTTTTGTACTGCTATGAAGAACTACTCAAGACTGGATAATTTATAAAGAAAAAGAGTTTAGGTCAGGCACGGTGGCTCCCACCTGTAATCCCAGCACATTCAGAGGCCCAGGAGGGTAGATCATGAGATCAGGAGTTCAATACTAGCCTGACCAAAATAGCGAACCCCCGTCTCAAAAATAAGCTGGGCATGGTGGTATGCACCTGTACAAAAATTAGCTGGGCATGGTGGCGTGTGCCTGTAATCCCAGCTACTCAGGAGGCTGAGGCAGAAGAATTGCTTGAATCCAGGAGGCGGAGGTTGCAGTGAGCTGAGATAGTGGCACTGCACTCCAGCCTGGGCAACAGAGCGACACTCTGTCTCAAAAAAAAAAAAAAGAGGTTTAATGGACTCACAGTTCCACATGGCTGGGGAGGCCTCACAGTCATGACAGAAGCTGAAGGAGGAGCAAAGGCATGTCGTACACAGCAGCAGGCAAGAAAGCACTGCAGGAGAAATTCCCTTTTATAAAACCATCAGTTCTCATGATTCTTATTCACTATCACAAGAACAGCACAGAAAAAAAACACCCCCATGATTCAACTACCTTCCACCAATTCCCTCCCACAACATATGGGGGTTATGGGAGCTACAATTCAAAATTAGATTTGGGTGGGGACACAGCCCAACCATATCACATACTATATTTAAATTCCCATAGTTTTTTAAAGCTTTTAAAGACAGTGAAGCAGAAGCTGTCATAAGCAAAAATGTTACATCAGAAAACAAAAACAACAATAATAGGGCTTCACTTTTTAAGTAAAAATAAAATGCCCAATTTTTTTTTTGCAAGAAAGCAGAAGTTTGCTCAACAAATTCCTCTAACATAATGCATTCCAAAGTAAAAGCAAGCATACGCTAAGATTTTTAACAACCACTATCAACCAAAGCAAAATTTTTTCCTCTGTGTAATGCATTTTTTACAATTTTATTTTTTTCAACAAATGAAACAAAACAATCAATTTTTTACTTTTAATAGATTAAGAAACAGGTTCTTCCAGCTAGGCATGGTGGCTTACACCTGTAATCCCAAAACTTTGGGAGGCCTAGGTGGGTGGATCACCTGAGGTCAAGAGTTCGAGACCAGCCTGGTCATGTGGTGAAACCCTGTCTCTACTAAAAATACAAAAGTTAGCTGGGCCTAGTTGCCCATGCCTGTAATCCCAGCTACTTGGGAGGCTGGGGCAGGAGAATCGCTTGAACCTGGGAGGTAGAGGTTGCACTGAGCAAAGATCATACCACTGCACACCAGCCTGGGTGACAGAGCAAAACTGTGTCTCAAAAAGACAAAAAAAGAAAAAGATTTTTCCAAAATATCAAATTATTTCCAATCTCAGGGCCTTCATACCAATTGTTCTCAACCCCAAAGTTACAGTTTCTCATTCAGTTTATGAGATGTGATCTGGTAAGCTATACTATTCATATGATTAGCATGTACTCCAGATGATTCTTTTTTTTTTTTTTTTTTTAAGACAGAGTTTCGCTTCCACTACCCAGGCTGGAGTGCAATGGCACGATCTTGGCTCACCGCAACCTCTGCCTCCTGGGTTCAGGCAATTCTCCTGCCTCAGCCTCCTGAGCAGCTTGGATTACAGGCACGTGCCACCATGCCCAGCTATTTTTTTGTATTTTTAGTAGAGACAGGGTTTCACTATGTTGACTAGGATGGTCTTGATCTCTTGACCTCGTGATCCACCCACCTCGGCCTCCCAAAGTGCTAGGATTACAGGCTTGAGCCACCACGCCCGGCCTCCAGGTGATTCTTATAAATGGAAAGTACATTTTAGTCCAGTATATCACAAATTACTCAGGGCCTGTGACAAAAATAAATATTCCCAGGCCCCTCCCCTTGAGACACAGTCAGAAAACCTGTAATTTGACTTTTAAAAAATGTTCCCTAGTGAGACTGGGTACAGTGGCTCACACCTGTAACACCAGCATTTTGGGAGGCCAAGGCAGGTGGATCACAAGGATCAAGAGATTCCGACTATCCTGGCCAATATGGTGAAACCCTGTCTCTAATAAAAATATAAAAATTAGCTGGGCATGGTGGCACGCGCCTGTAGTACCAGCTACTCGGGAGGCTGAGGCAGGAGAATAGCTTGAACCCGGGAGGCAGAGGTTTTAGTGAGCCAAGATGGCACCACCGCACTCCAGCCTGGCGACAGAGTGAGACTCTGTCTCAAAAAGAAAAAACAAGTTCCCTAGTGAATCTTTATAATTAAGTCAAATTTGGAAAACACTGTTTTGAACCAAAGATAGGCAAGTGGCATACCAAGTCATTATTCATAAACTCCTAGTAAGTCAATAGGCAGTAGTTAAGAGGGTCAAACTAAAGAAGGAAAAATAAAAAAGAGAGAGAGATAGAAGTGCTAACAGAAACATACTTCATAATTCTTTCAAATACCATGCTGTCACCAGTACTATAGGTTGCCAACCCTAGCAATAAGCCACACAGCAAATAAGACAATTGACAATGAAATTGCTCTCATGAATAGAAGAATCTTAAACACTATTTAGGGAAAGATGGTAGAAAATTCTGGTTTTCTTGGTTATCAAAATATCAAATATCATGCACAGTGCACTTGAAAGTAATAATGTCATCTATCTCCCAAACAAGAATGTTTTATTTTCATGATTCCTCACACAAATGTCACCTTCACTATAAACAACATTGATAGAAAACTTAATTTTGTGCTAGACACTTTGTTAAGCATCTGACATTAATGTTTTTTCTTCTAATCCTCAAAACAACATTGTAAAATAAAACAAAAACAACACAGGGAAACAGGAACTTGCACTGTCATTCCAGCTTCCCTATTTTAGGGGATTCAATTTCTAAGTTTAAGTGCTAGAGTCTAACTGACTAAATAAATGAACCAGTTCCCTCATCCCAATCCCTCCTTCTTTAATTTTTGTAATTTCTGAAAAATAAAAACTGAGCATGTCCAATGACCCACACTTAGTTCAAGTGTTAAGTATGAAACTTAACATGGCCTGCCATGTTAATAGCAGAGGAGTATGGGGCACCAGATCAAGTTATACCATTCCCATTAATTGTAACAACTGTTTTTTTTTTTTTTTTTTTTTTTTTAATGGAGAGAGAGATAGGGTCTTGCCATGCTGCCCAAGCTGGTCTTGAACTCCTGGCCTCAAGCAATCCTCACACCTTGGCCTCCTAAAATGCTAGGATTACAGGCATGAGCCACCACATTCAGCCCGTAACAACTTCTTACTGTAAACTTCACCCGACAACCCTGTTCTTGTTTTCTTCCATATACCACACTCTCCCTTGGCAAGTGTTTGCAGCCTCCCTATGTACCTACCATGCCTCACTCTTCCTAATCATCTTTCCTTTTTTATTATAATACTCAGGACTTTCTATCATGCCATAATTCTTAATTGTTACGTTTACATATTATTTATCCATCTTTGCCATAAAAATATTTGCTCCTCAAAGACAGGAATCTTTATTTTATGGATATATTACAAGTACCTAAAGAGTGCCTAGCACATATTAGGTATTTAATATTTGTAGATTGATTGTCTACATAGACACTCTTGATATCTTCCACAGAGCCTCTGAATGTGACCACCTGTTAAATATGCTCAAAAAAAAAATTTAAGACTTTAACATTAAAAATGTTAACACTAAAAGTTTATATATACTTTATATATACAGTCATCCCTCAGTATCCGTGGGAGATTGGTGCCAGGACTGCCCACTCATACTAAAATCTATGGATGTTCAAGTTCCTGCCATAGATGGTATAGTATTTGCATATAACCTATGCACATCCTTCTATATACTTTAAATCATCTCTAGATTCATTACAATACTGCATACATTGTAAATGCTATGTAAATAGTTGTAAATAGTTGTTATAATATATTGTTTAACATGTTCAGTACAGATGCGACCATCCATTTTTTTTTCTCCTGAATATTTTGAATACTGGTTGAATCCACAGACAAAGAGCCATGGATACAGAGGGCCAACTGTAAGTTAATATTTAAAAATACGTAAATATGGCTCGGCATGGTGGCTAACGCTTGTAATCTCAGCACTTTGGAAGCTGAGGTGGGTGAATTGCTTGAGTCCAGGAGTTCAAGACCAGCCTGGCCAAGATGGGAAAACTCTGTCTCTACAAAAAATATAAAAATTAGCTTGGCATGGTGGTGGCATGCACAGGTAGTCCCAGCTACTCAGGAGGTTGAGGCATGAGGATCATTTGAGCCCAGGAGGCAGAAGCTGCAGTGAGCCAAAATCAAACCTCTGCACTTCAGCCTGGGTAACAAAGCAAGACCTGTCTCAAAACAAAACATAATACTATGAAATAATAAATTAATTTGCTGAATCATGTAAACTCTGGATGGTGGGATTCTGTGATATTTATTCTTTTCTTTATATTTATCTGCGTGTTTCAGAATAAAAAAACTAAAAGTTCCTAGACTATTTCATTTTACATAATATATACAAGAAACTAGAAGAAAATACATGAAAATATTAACAGAAATCTGTTATACTTGCTCAAGTTTTCTAAGTGTGCATTACTTTTATACAGCAAAACATTTTTTAAATGAGCAAGCAAGAAGGCTTTTAATTCACAAGTTTATTCACAATTTGGAGGAGATGAAATGATTTGAAGTAAAATGTACCATCGAAAAAGAGAAAGGGCAGATCTTGAGCAGAGTTAACAAATCTGAGCTGTCATTTTCTCTCTGTAAGCCTTAATTATACTCAAAAGATTCTATCCTACACTACAGTCCTTATACTTATTGTTGCCACAAGGGTGAAATGCAGCAGCCACTTGGGTTCTGAGGCATGTGCATTCATTAGCAACACATCAACCACAGGTGATAGCTTAATTAATTGTGATGCCATGAATTACTAGCATTCCATTTACTTCTGACAAGAAGCTTAGCACTGTGCTCAGACCTAAAGGCATAACCAACCAAATGCCAAAATTTCAGAACTTCAGAACTGCTGGAGCCACTTCAGACCCCAATTCTGTGCCAGTAGAGGTTCAATCAAGAGAAAATATTCAGTAAGTCAAACAAAAGTATTCAATATAAATGCTTATTAATCTATGATTGGATAGTAAATATAAAGATACAAAGAGGGGTAGAAAGGGGCAGGAGAGATGGATTCCAAAAGGGCATAAAGAAACTTATAGAAGTGATGAATATGTTCATTAACTTCATTATAAAGGTGGTTTCATAATTATATATCAGAGCTTATCAAATGATACACTTTATGTATTTATTGTATGTGAATTATAAGTCAGTAAAGCTGTTTTTAATTTTTTTTTATTGCATTATAGGTTCTGGGGTACATGTGCAGAACATGCAAGATAGTTGCATAGGTACACACATGGTAGTGTGTTTTGCTACCTTCCTCCCCTTCACCCACATTTGGCTTTTCTCCTCAGGCTATCCCTCCCCTGCTCCCAACCCCACTGCCCCTCTCCTATTCCCCCCAATAGACCCCAGTGTGTAGTGCTCCCGTCCGTGTCCATGTGTCCTCATTTTTCATCACCCGCCTATGAGTGAGAATATGAGGTATTTCATTTTCTGTTCTTGTGTCAGTTTGCTGAGAATGATGTTCTCCAGATTCATCCATGTCCCTACAAACAACACAAACTCATCATTTTTGATTGCTGCATAATATTCCATGGTGTATATGTGCCACATTTTCCCAGTCCAGTCTATCATCGATGGGCATTTGGGTTGGTTCCAGGTCTTTGCTATTGTAAACAGTGCTGCAATGAACACTCGTGTGCATGTGTCCTTATAGTAGAATGACTTATAGTCCTTTGGATATATACCCAGTAATGGGATTGCTGGGTCAAATGGAATTTTGATTTCTAAAACCTTGAGGAATCACCACACTGTCTTCCACAATCGTTGAACTAATTTACACTCCCACCAGCAGTGTAAAGGTGTTCCTATTTCTCCACATCCTCTCCAGCATCTGTTGTCTCCAGATTTTTTAATGATTGCCATTCTAACTGACGTGAGATGGTATATCAATGGGGTTTTGATTTGCATCTCTCTAATGACCAGTGATGATGAGCATTTTTTCATGTTTGTTGGCCTCATGTATGTCTTCTTTTGTAAAGTGTCTGTTCATATCCTTTGCCCATTTTTGGATGGGCTTGTTTTTTTCCTGTATATCTGTTTGAGTTCTTTGTAAATTCTGGATATCAGCCCTCTGTCAGATGGGTAAACTGCAAAGATTTTTTCCATTCTGTTGCTGCCTGTTCACTCTAGTGACTGTTTCTTTTGCGTGCAGAAGCTGTGGAGTTTGATTAGGTCCCATTTGTCTATTTTGGCTTTTGTGGCCAATGCTTTTGGTGTTTTGGTCATGAAGTCCTTGCCTACTCCTATGTCCTGAATGGTTTTGCCTAGATTTACCTCTAGGGTTTTTATGGTGCCAGGTCTTACGTTTAAGTCTTTAATCCATCTGGAGTTAATTTTAGTGTAAGGTGTCAGGATGGGGTCCAGTTTCTGCTTTCTGCACATGGCTAGCCAGTTTTCCCAACAGCATTTATTACACAGATAATCCTTTCCCCATTGCTTGTTTTTGTCAGGTTTATCAAAGATTGTATGGTTGTAGATATGTTGTGTTGCCTCCAATGCCTCTGTTCTGTTCCATTGGTCTACATCTCTGTTTTGGTACTAGTACCATGCTGTTTGGATTACTGTAGCCTTGTAGTACAGTTTGAAGTCTGGTAGTGTTCAAACTACATCCCGCTGTGTTCTTTTTGCTTAGAATTGACTTGGCTATGCAGGCTCTCTTTTGGTTCCATATGAAGTTCATGGTGGTTTTTTCCAGTTCTGTGAAGAAAGTCAATGGTAGCTTGATGGGGATAGCATTGATTCTGTAAATTACTTTGGGCAGTATAGCCATTTTCACGATATTGATTCTTCCTAACCATGAACATGGAATGTTTCTCCATCTGTTTGTGTCCTCTCTTATTTCATTGAGCAGTGGTTTGTAGTTTTCCTTGAAGAGGTCCCTTACGTTCCTTGTAAGTTGTATTCCTAGGTATTTTATTCTCTTTTTAGCAATTGTGAATGGCAGTTTGTTCTTGATTTGGCTTTCTTTAAGTCTGTTATTGGTGTATAGGAATGCTCGTGATTTTTGCATATTGATTTTATATCCTGAGACTTTGCTGAAGTTGCTTATCAGTTTCAGGAGTTTTGGGGCTGAGGCGATGAGGTGTTCTAGGTATAGTATCATGTCGTCTGCAAATAAGAGAAAATTTGGCTTCCTCCTTTCCTATTTGAATATCCTTTATTTATTTTTCTTGCCTGATTGCTCTGGGTAGAACTTCCAGTACTATATTGAATAGGAGTGGCGAAAGAGGGCATCCTTGTCTAGTGCAGGATTTCAGAGGGAATGCTTCCAGTTTTTGCCCATTCAGTATGATACTGGATGTTGGTTTGTCGTAAATAGCTTTTATTACTTTGAAATACGTTCCGTCAATACCGAGTTTATTGAAGGTTTTTAGCATAAAGGGCTGTTGAATTTTGTCAAATGCCTTCTCTGCATCAGTTGAGATAATCATGTGGTTTTTGTTTTTGGTTCTGTTTATGTGGTGAATTACGTTTATAGACTTGCATATGTTGAACCAGCCTTGCATCCCCGGGATGAATCCTACTTGATCATGATGGATAAGTTTTTTGATGTGCTGTTGCAATCGGCTTGCCAGTATTTTATTGAAGATTTTTGTGTCTATGTTCATCAAGGATATTGGCCTGAAGTTTTCTTTTCTCGTTGAGTCTCTGCCGGGTTTTGGTATCAGGATGATGTTGGTCTCATAAAATGATTTGGGAAGGATTCCCTCTTTTTGGATTATTTGAAATAGTTTCAGAAGGAATGGTACCAGCTCCTCTTTGTGGGTCTGGTAGAATCCGGCTGTGAACCCATCTGAACCTGGGCTTTTTTTGTGTGGTAGGCTCTTAATTGCTGCCTCGACTTCTGACCTTGTTATTGGTCTATTCATAGTTTCGGCTTCCTCCTGGTTTAGGCTTGGGAGGACACAGGAGTCCAGGAATGTATACATTTCTACCAGGTTTAGTAGTTTATGTGCATAGAGTTGTTTGTAATATTCTCTGATGATGGTTTGAATTTCTGTGGAATCTGTGGTGATTTCCCCTTTATCGTTTTTTATTGCATCTATTTGGTTTTTCTCTCTTTTCTTTTTTATCAGTCTGGCTGGTGGTCTATTTTGTTGATCTTTTCAAAAAACCAGCTCTTGGATTTATTGATTTTTTAAAGGGTTTTTCGTGTCTCTAACTCCTTCAGTTCTGCTCTGATCTTAGTTATTTCTTGTCTTCTGCTAGGTTTTGAGTTTTTTTGATCTTGCTCCTCTAGCTCTTTCAATTTGAAGATGGGTGTCAATTTTGGATCTCTCCACTCTTCCCATATAGGCATTTATTGCTATATATTTTCCTCTGGAGACTGCTTTACATGTGTCCCAGAGATTCTGGTATGTTGTGTCTTCGTTCTTACTGGTTTCGAAGAACTTCTTTATTTCTGCCTTCATTTCATTGTTATCCAATCAACATTCAAGAGCCAGTTGTTCAGTTCCCATGAAGCTGTGTGGTTCTGAGTTAGTTTCTGAATTCTGAGTTCTAACTTGATTGCACTATGGTCTGAGAGAATGTTTGTTATTATGTAAGTTGCTTTGCATTTGCTGAGGAGTGCTTTACTTCCAATTATGTGGTCAATTTTAGAGTAGGTGTGATGTGGTGCTGAGAAGAATGTATATTCTGTGGATATGGGGTGGAGAGTTCTGTAAATGTCTATCAGGTTTGCTTGTTCCAGGTCTGAGTTCAAGCCCTGGATATCCTTGTTAATTTTCTGTCTGGTTGATCTGTCTAATATTGACAGTGGAGTGTTAAAGTCTCCCACTATTATTGTGTGGGAGTCTAAGTCTCTTTGTAAGTCATTAAGAACTTGCCTTATATATCTGGGTGCTCCTGTATAGAGTCCATATATATTTAGGATCGTTAGCTCTTCTTGTTGTATCGATCCTTTTACCATTATGTAATGACCTTCGTTGTCTCTTTTGATCTTTGTTGCTTTATAGTCTATTTTAGCAGAGATGAAAATTGCAACTCCTGCTTTTATTTGCTCTCCATTTGCTTGGTAAATCTTCCTCCATCCCTTTATTTTGAGCCTTTGTGTATCCTTGCATGTCAGATGGGTTTCCTGGATACAGCACACTGATGGGTTTTGGTTTTTTATCCAATTTGCCAGTCTGTCTTTTGATTGGTGCATTTAGCCCATTTACATTAAGGGCTAATATTGTTATGTGTGAATTTGATACTGCCGTTTTGATGCTAGCTGGGTGTTTTGCCCGTTAGTTGATGCAGATTCTTCATTTTGTTGATGCTCTTTAGCATTTGGTATGTTTTTGGAATGGCTGGTACTGGTTGTTCCTTTCTATGTGTAGTGCCTCTTTCAGGAGCTCTTGTAAAGCAGACCTGGTGGTGACAAAATCTCTGAGTACTTGCTTGTTCATGAAAGATTTTATTTTTCCTTCACTTCTGAAGCTCAGTTTGGCTGGATATGAAATTCTGGGTTGAAAGTTCTTTTCTTTAAGGATGTTGAATATTGGCCCCCACTCTCTTCTGGCTTATAGAGTTTCTGCTGAGAGATCTGCTGTGAGTCTAATGGGCTTACCTTTGTGGGTGACCCGACCTTTCTCTCTGGCTGCCCTTAGTATTTTCTCCTTCATTTCAACCTTGGTCAATCTGACGATTATGTGCCTTGGAGTTGCTCTTCTTGCGGAATATCTTTGTGGTGTTCTCTGTATTTCCTGGACTTGAATATTGGCCTGCCTTGCTAGGTTGCGGACATTTTCCTGGATAATATCCTGAAGAGTATTTTCCAGCTTGGATTCATTCTTGTCATCACATTCTGGTACACCTATCAAAGTAGGTTAGGTCTCTTCACATAGTCCCACATTTCTTGGAGACTTTGTTCATTCCTTTTTGCACTTTTTTCTCTGATCTTGGTTTCTCGTTGTATTTCATTGAATTGATCTTTGACTTCTGATATTCTTTCTTCTGCTTGGTCAATTCAGCTGTTGAAACTTGTGCAAGCTTCGCAAAGTTCTGGTGTTGTGTTTTTCAGCTCCTTCAATTCATTCATATTCCTCTCTACGTTGTCCATTCTTGTTATCATTTCCTCGAATCTTTTTTCAAATCTTTTTTCAAGGTTCTTAGTTTCTTTGCATTGATTTAATACATGTTCTTTTAGCTCACGGAAGTTTCTCATTACCCACCTTCTGAAGTCTGATTCTGTCATTTCGTCACACTGGTTCTCTGTCCAGCTTTGTTCCCTTGCTGGTGAGGAGTTTTGGTCCTTTGTAGGAGGCGAGGTGTTTTGGTTTCGGGTGTTTTCCTCCTTTTTGCACTGGTTTCTTCCCATCTTTGTGGGTTTATCCACCTGTCGTCTGAGTAGTTGCTGACTTTTCGGTTGGGTCTCTGAGTGGATGCCCATAAAGTTGATGAAGTATTTCTGTTACTTAGTTTTCCTTCTAACAGTCTAGTCCCTCTTCTGTACGGCTGCTGAGGTCCACTCCAGGCCCTGCTTTTCTGGGGAACTCCTGTAGCAGCTGCGGAACAGTGAGGGATGCTATCAGTTTCTTCTTCTGCTATCTTTGTCCCAGAATGATGTTTGCCAAATGTCAGTCTGATCAGTCCTTTTTGAGGTGACTCTTTGGATATTCAGGGGTCAGGGAGCTGCTTGAGGAGGCGGTCTGTACTTTATAGGAACTCAAGTGCTGACCTGTGAGCCCCGTTGATCATTCAGGGCTGTTAGGCAGGTGCATTTAAGTCTGCTGCAGCAGAACTCATAAAACCCCTTTTTTTCCTCAGATCCTCTGTCTCAGGGAGTTAGGGCTTTCTTTATGAGTATCCATTGCACTGTCCTGCCCAGCTAGGAGGCAATCTAGTCACTATTTGCCTTCCGAGGCTCTGCCCTGCTGCCGTCGGGTCCGCCCTGTTGCCGTCTGCTCCGCCCTGCTGTCGTGGGCTCCGCCCTCTGGCAGAGTCTCTCTGTTACTGCAGGTTGCCTCCGCAATGGCAGGCTGCATCAGCAATGGGAATATACCTCAGTGGGGCAGTATGCCTCCGTAATGGCAGACACCACTACCCCACCGAGCTGCACCGTCCTGGGTTCAGCTGTGCCTGCAGTGAAACTCTCAACCCCGAGCATTTTGAATCGCCATTTTGTTTGTCCCTGGGGGGTTGGGACCCACCGAGCCTGTTCCACCTGGCTCCCTGCCTCAGAGCCCTTTTTTTCCCTTTTCAAGTTAAACAGTTGACTCTCTCCCAGGTGTTTCAGTCTCCTGCTGATAGGGCACCGGGACCTGTGTGATTTCCCATGCAGCGACCCACTGCGCCGGCTCAAAGGTCGCTTCCTGGGAATCTCTTGGTTTGGCTCACTGTCCAAGTCCCCTTTAATCAGATGGATATACTAATCTGCCCTCCCAAATCTCAGACTGCCAGTTTAACAGGGCACCCAGACCAGTGCGTTTTGTGCTTTGTGTGGAGTGCCGCTGTGCTGCAGCGCCGGCCG
Source organism: Callithrix jacchus (assembly GCF_049354715.1). Taxonomy (NCBI): domain Eukaryota; kingdom Metazoa; phylum Chordata; class Mammalia; order Primates; family Cebidae; genus Callithrix; species Callithrix jacchus. The sequence continues at coordinate 35,438,962 of NC_133518.1, forward strand.
AAACAGCTGCGCTGGCATCCCATGTCTCTCCTACACCTGGGAATTTCCCCGTTTGTGGGCAACAAAGATCCGAATGGAAATGCGGCCTGCAGTCACCCTCCATGTTTTCACTGAGAGCTGCAATCTTGAGTGGCTCCTATCGCGCCATCTTCTCCAGGTTCTCCCTAATTTTTGTATTATTAGTAGAGACAGGGTTTCACCATATTGACCAGACTGGTCATGAACTCCTAACCAGTTTTTAACTTTTTAGAGAAAAGGAATTATTAAACTATTGAGGGACTGTGTTAAGGAAAAAACTTCTTTTCCCAGCTTCATCAAGGGCATGGTTTCAAAGGCAGGAGCTTCCCAGCACCACACCTTCATAGACGCCCCCATCCAGGAACCTAAAGTTCTTTGTCTAACTTTCCGGAGCACAGCTTGGGCTAGGTGGAAAACCCAGGTGGGTTTCTTTATTCAAAAAGCCTGCCTAAAGCTCTCAGAGGAGGCGACTTTGTTGGGGACCAAGTAGCCAATCAGGTATCAAAGTCAAAGATCAATCACTCCAATGAAAGTTTGAAAGAACTCCTCTCATTGAACGAGAACATGAATGGGGCAGGAATAACTCCAGGGTTAAAATCCTGCTGCTCCTTACCTATACAACGGATATCCCCTCCAGATTCCCCTCCCACAACACAGTGTGGGAGCTTTCTCTCTCTCTCTCTCTCTCTCTCTCTCTCTCTCTCTCTCTCTCTGCCTAATAAATCACTCTCTGCTAAACTCTTTGGGTCCACGATATTTATTAGAACGGTAAGCTCACCACACCTCCAGGGACCCTTTCCCCATTCTTGGAGTAAGAGAGGCCAAGGACCTCGGAATCAGAATGGGGAAGGAGCTGAGTATGCAACCCTGCCCCAGTTACATCTTTGGCAAGCCAGTCCAGGAGGAACATCAAACTTCTGAGTGGTGAGTGGTATCACACTCCTTTGGATTGCTGATCTGTCCTATTCACTTCTTTTAAATTTGTTTAGGAGGTAAAGACTGGGCACGGTGAAGGCAAGTCCAGGCAGACGATGCCTGCAGAAAGTAGGCAACCAAGCCTGTGTGGGGCCACAGGCAGCAGCGGCTGAGCTGGGCAGTGAGTGCAGCTGCCTATGTGAGCCATGCCCAGCCTTTCAGACCCATAGTAGTGGCAGCAGCTGTGCCAGGGCTGCTGGAGTGGCTGGCCCAGGTGGCGGGAATGGCTGCCACCTGTGCTAGCCATGCCCAGCCTTTCAGACCCCAACCTCCTGGGTCCAAGTTTCCATAAGGCAAACTTCTTCCTGGCTCTTTCCTCTAAGGTATTTCCTATACATGAGGCTCTTAGGGTGACAATCCAGGGTGGCAGTCCAGGGATCCATGCCCACCTAAGCCTATGAGGACCTCCTGCAGTATAAATGCACAGGGCCAGTTCCCTTAGTCCGCAGTGCTAGGTTATGTCCTAACAGAGCCAGAGTCTATCAGTGGGTACTGGAAGCTATAGGAAATTGTGTTTTTTGTCACCTGCAATTTCCCAATCCAACTGAATAGTGCGAGAATTTAATGATGTAAAATTTGTCTTGCCTAGGACTGGCTCTTTATTTGGCAGAACTTCTCTGTCTAGAACACTGTAGTCAGACCAGATCCGAGGTTCAAATAATTAATTACAGGCCCCACAACCTAGGGCATATTCCTATGATGGAAAGTGGGGTGGGGAAGGAGGCCCAGGTCCTGAGGGCATTGTTCTGGCCTCAGCCATGTGGCCACCCATTATCTTCTTTAAGATTGTTGTAGTTAGAGACCTCTCTCAAGGAGTTCAACCTCCTAGGGCAGCTTTATGGTCAGTCCTATGTTAATTAAACTCTTGCTGGTGAATATTGGCACCCATTGCCCAAGCCTCACTGGCCTAGTTTTTCAAGGATGTGCCGGTACAGAGCCACTAATCCCAGCAGTCCCCATGTCCTTATGGTAGCTGATAAGGACAGTATGCCTATAAGTGAGGGTATGCCCATGACACCGATAAGCGTGATTAAACCAGGCACTTGGGGGGCCCAGAAAATGATCACGCATCTAGAGTACAAGGAAACAACAAGGTGCTATAACTGGGGGACGCCCCAGGGCTAGCAGCTGCAAGGAATAACTGGGGATGCGGACATCCCCGTGTTCAATTTCGAATAGGTGCTACTCTTCCCAAGGCAAAATCACCCATAAAGTGTATCCTGGATAACGGAGACCAATTTGACCCACGATCTTTAAAGAAGCAGCTAGCCCTAGGGCCAGAACAGAGTCCAGTATCATTATTAAATCTAGCAACCTTGGTGTTCTATAATAGAGACCAGGAGGAACAGGCTGAAAGGGACAGGAGGGACAAGAAAAAGGCTGCTGCCCTAGTCATGGCCTTCAGACAAGCAGATCAAATGGGCTCAGAAGAGGGAAAGGCTTGGGTTAGCCACCAGTCTGGCAGAGCTTGCTACCACTGCGGCCTACCAGGACGCTTTAAAAGAAACTGTCCCCAGAGGAACAGACCATCTCTCCTCATCCTTGCCCACTGTGCAAAGGGGATCACTGGAAGGCACACTGTCCCAGCAGAAGAAGGTTCCCAGGGCTTGAGGTGGCTAACCAGATAACCCAACAGCAGGACTGAGAGTGCCTGGGGCAAGTGCCAGCATAAGCCATCACCCTCAACAAGCCCCGGGTAAAGCTAACCATAGAGGGCCAGGAGGTCAATCTTCTCCTGGACACTACTGTAGCCTTCTCAGTTTTGTTTTCCTGTACTGGACAGTTGTCCTCCAACTCTGTAGCTGTCCAAAGAGTCCTAGGACAAGCAGTCTCTCAATATCTCTCCCAGCCCCTAAGCTGTAACTGGGGAGATATACCTACCTCCCATGGCCTTCTCTTAAGTGCTATTATCAATAGCACTCTTAAGGGCTCAAAACTCTCCTCAGAAAATAGGACTCAGCCTCTATGAAATACTTTATGGACAGCCCTTTCTTACTAATGATCTCGTATTTGACAAGGAAACAGCAGATCTAATAAAAGATATAACCTCCTTGACTAAGTACTAACAGGCCTTAGAGCCTTATCTGAAGGACATCCAAGGAAAAAGGGAAAGAGTTGTTCTGCCCTGTAGACTTACTGCTTGTTAAGTCGCTCTCCTCAGACTCTCCCTCTCCAGGCCCATTTTGGGAAGGTCCATTTTTGGTCATTCTGTCTACCCCAACAGCAGTTAAAGTGGTAGGAACTGACTTGTGGATTCATCACACTCAGCTGAAGCCTTGGAGACCTCCTGAAGAAAATCATAGGCCCTCCACTCCACAGCCTGAAGTTCCAGGAGACAACCCTTTGTACACCTGCGAGGCGTTAGAGAATCTATGTTTGCTCTTCCGACGATCCCCAAGAAAGTAAGTACTCATCAATCTAACTTACATTCTGGCATTAACAGGACTATCACTCCTGGCTTTACTATTTGCAACCAGACTTTATGCAGTTCCCCATACAGATTGGCCTAATAGCTCTCCTCCTCTCCTTCCTAGAGTCCCCCCATAACGATTTATGGGGGGACTCTCAAGTGCAGAGTCTTCTCTTGCCAAGGCCACACCATACTCAAACCCCAATTATTCCTTTCATAGTCGGGGGTGGGAGCAGAACAATAGGAGGACTTGGTACTGGCATTGGAGAAGTTACTATCTTTACTCAGTTTTACTATAAGCTATCTCAGGAATTAAATGATAACATAAAAAAGGTTGCTAATTCTCTCTGCAAAGGCAGCTCACTCTGCAAAAGCTGCTTAACTCTTTAGCTGCTGTAGCTCTTCAAAATAAAAGGCCCTGAATCTGCTAACAGCAGAGAGAGAAGGAACTTGTCTCTCTCTGGGAAAAGAATGCTGCTACTTTATAAACTAATCGCGTATTGTCTTAAACAAAGTTAAAGAACTCAGGGATAAATCAAATGCAGGGCTAAAGACCTTCAAGAAACAGGACCGTGGAGCTTGTTTAACAACAGGTTGTCCTGGCTTTATCCTACGCTTGTTTATAACCATTCTATTATTGTTTGTATTCGACCTCTCATCTTTAACCTTCTTGTCACATTTGTTTCTTCTAGAATTAAAGCCATAAGGCAACAAATGGTCCTGCAAAATATAACCCCGGATGTCCTTCACTCAAGAGTTCTATCGTAAATCTCTGGATCAACCTGCACCCCGGAAGACTCCCCTCTAAAGGAAACCTCAACTGCAGGGCTCCTTCTATGCCCCAATTCAGTAGGAAGTAGTTAAAGAGCAATCAATGCCCCTGTCCCAACAGCAGTTGGATTTTCCTGTTCAGAGGGGGACTGAGGGACTGTGTTAAGGAAAAAAACTTCTCTTCCCAGGTTCACGAGGGGCACGGTTTCAAAGGCAGGAGCTTCCCAGCACCACGCCTCCATCCACGCCCCAATCCAGGGACATAAAGTTCTTTAACTTTCCCTTGCAGGCTAGGTGGAAAATCCAGGTGGGTTTCTTTGTTCAAAATGCTTGCCAAAAGCTCAGGGAGGAGGGGGCTCTGTTGGGGCCAAGCAGCCAATCAGGTATCAAAGTCAAAGATCAATCACTCCAGCTGAAGTTTGAAAGAACTCCTCTCATTGAATGAGAACATGAATGGGGTGGGAATAACACCAGGGTTAAAATCCTGCTTCTCCTTACCTATGCAGGTAAGAAGAATTTCCCTCCCACAACAGCATGAGAGCTTCCTCTTTCTCTCTCTCTTTCCCTGCCTAATAAATTACTTTCTGCTAAACTCTTTGGGTCCACAATATTTATTCTAACAGTAAGCATACCATGCCTCCAGGGCCCCTTTCCCCATTCTTGGGGTAAGAAAGGCCAAGGACCTCGGAATCTGAACAGGGAGGGAGCTGAGTACACAGCCTGGTTACACTAGGATAAGACAGTAACACTGAAGGAGATATTACAAAAAAAGAAACTTGGAAGAGAGCTTCCCTCCCTGAGGCTGAAATTCAATTTTCATTGGAGCAGGTGTGATTGCAGCACACTAGATAACAGAGCATCTCACTGGGTTGACCAGATCAGAACTGGTCCAAGGTTGCCAGGCAAACAACAAACAACCCTCTGGGGTGCTGATGGGTAGGTGTACAGGGGTAGTCAGGTAACAGCCACAGGCACCAGGCCTGGAATGTGCAACATCTGCATCAAGAGGGTTGCTGGAGGCTGGGCACTGTGGCTCATACCTGTAATCCCAGCACTCTGGGAGACTGAGACAGGTGAATCACCTGAGGTCAGGAGTTTGAGACCAGCCTGGCCAACATGGTGAAACCCTGGCTCTACTAAAAATATAGAAAAATTAGCTGGGCATGGTGGCATGCACCTGTAGTCCCAGCTACTCAGAAGGCTGAGGCAGGGGAATCGCTTGAACCCAGGTAGTGGAGGATGCCGTGAGCCAAGATCATGCCACTATACTACAGCCTAGGTGACAGAGCAAGAGTCCATCTCAAAAAAAAAAAGGGTTGCTGGACCTGGGCAACACAGCAAGACTCTGTCTCTACAAAAAATATAAAAATTAGCCAGGTATGGTGACATGTGCCTACAATCTCAGCTACTGAGGAGGCTAAGGCAGGAGAACTGCTTGAGCTCATGATTTGAGGCTGCAGTGAACTATGATCACCAGTGTACTCCAGCCTGAGCGACAGGGCAAGACCTTGTCTCTTAAAAAAAAAAAAAAATCAGGAAAATTAACTAGCAGGTACTAGGTTTAATACATGGGTGATGAAATAATCTGGTCAGCAAACTCCCATGACACAAGTTTAACTATCGAGCAAACCTACACATGTACCCCCGAACTTAAAATAAAAGTTAATTTTTTTTGAAAAAAGGATGACCTGTGACATTTTTTCTTTAGGAGCTTTTTCATATAGACATTCTTCAAATGGGCATTAACTAGACATACTCATATAATCCTATCTGTGTCTGTTTATCAACTACCTAACTATATTTGTGTGTGTATCTTTAAAAAAAAAAAAAAAAAAAAAAGCCCCAAAGGAAAACTAGGTCAGAGGTCATTTCCTTTTACAAAAAATATTTTTTTTATCTAGGATATTATCCATCTATGTTTTTAAATGAAAATGTTTTACATTATACAATAATTTGATTGTTATGCTTATCAGCTTCTAGAGGCTGCCAACATCCTTGGCTTGCAGCCTCTTCCTCTGTCTTCAAACCTAGCAATAGCAGATTAATTTTTTCTTACATCGCATTATTCCAAACTCCTCTTCTGCCTCCCTCTTCCATTCTTTAGGACACTTGTAATTATCCTGGGCCCACAAAGATAATCTTCCCAACCTGAGGTCCTTAATCACATATGCAGTTTCTTTTCTCATACAAGGTAACATATTCACAGAGTCCAAGTATTATAATACGGCCATCTTTGGGCAGTCATTATTCTGCCTACTATGATAATTATCACATTTCTTGGCAAATTTTCTATTTATTCATTTACTTATTTCTATATTACTGTTTTATTCAATGGTTTATAATATGCTACTGTATTATTATTTCGATGGCCAACTGTCCCCAATTTGACCAGTGGAGGCTTACCCAAGCTAGCTTCTGTGTCTTTTTGCTGTGTTCCCAACACTCTTGAGCACCTCCTTGTTTTTTGGCACAAGATTTTTCAGTTCTATCTTGTACTTTTCCTGCCCCAGCCCTGAAATCTGCCATTTCTTTAAAGAGAATATTGTTGTTTATAGAAATATAGAGCATCAGAGAAACAACTTTCATTAAAAAAACAAATAACATAAAGGTCTTTGTACTGTTTTTACAACTTTAACTCTGGAGTTATTTTAAAATTTACCATGTTATTTTATTTTAATAATATAATGTCTTCCAAAGTTCAAAGTGATTATTTGAGGCTTGTCTAAGTATTAACATTGCAGATGACTGAAAATTTACCAGATATAAAAATCACGGTGGTTTCTCTCAGAACTTGACAAACTGAATTTAGCTTTTAAAGTTTAACTGCAAAGACTATAAAAAGAGCTGTAATATAGGGGTCAGGATTCTAGTCCTAATTTCATCATTTACTGCAAAGTCAATGCCATCATAATTAACCACTACTCTTCATACGTTATTTATTATACTGCTATCTAATAAAATGTTTATGATTTTTTTCTAATACTAAAAATCATGCTCATTGGAAAGTATAAAGAAATGTTGATTATACATAATTTTAACATTTAGAGACAACACGAGTATTGTCCTTGTGTGTTGCAGTTTGTTCTCACAGGTGCTAATGTATCCTTGCTCTCGCAACCTCACTTTCAGTCTGCTCCCTTGATAGCCATCCAGCTAACCCATAATGACCCAACCATCCAACGTACCAGGCATAAAGGCAACAGCCTTGTATATAAGCCTGATATAGGTCTTAATGGGCTGCCACAATTTCTTGAAGTCTAATATCTTATTCTGCATCACTTATATCATTCACAATGGTTCCGCTTCCCTATCCAACCAGAACTCAGTCTCTTTCCCATGCATATTTTACATCACTTGCATCATATTATGATCTGTATTCTTTTTTACTTGAAATTATAACGAACACTTTCCTTTGTTGTTCAAACTCTTCCTAACCGCTATGTTAACAGCTACTTTGGACTGCTTTATACGGCTGAATCATGACTTTGTCTATTTTCTTCCTGTACAATATTGAACTGAATTCAACTCTTGCTATTACAAATAATTTTCCAGTGATTATACTTCTGATTATCTTCTTGGGATAGATTACTTGATACAGAATTGCTACACCAAAAAAACATTTTAAGACTTTATACATATTGCCAAATTGCTTTCCAGAAAAAAACATTCCTATTTACATTTCCAAATAAATGTGCATTTCATTGCACTGAATCTCCTTTTTTAAAAAAAATTTTTCAGCACTACAAAGCACCTGCATCTCCTTTTTTGATCTTTTGTTGGTGTTAGGTGAAATTAAAAATTGTTCATTGTTCACATTTCTATTCATAATGAAATTTTAAGGCTATTTGAAAACTTCAAGAAAAACACTAATGTAGATTAATGATAATTTCTATATTCAAATTAGCTTCTGTTCCAATTTTATCTTTATTATTCACGAATCTCTGTACCAGACTCTGTGATAAATATGGTTTATCCCTGAGGCTTTCTCGGTAACATCAAGATTAAGTTGCAAAATAATTATGACTTTGAAAATAAATTAGGTATTGACACTTCTCTCCAAACCTAAAAAAAAAAAATGTTCTGCCATCTTTAATAATGACCAAATATGTGTAACATGATACCAGAATGGAATAACCCAAGTATAGTAAGATAATTGTTCAACACTATGCTAAAAACACACTTCATAGTTTTCACATTCAGAAAAATCAGACATCTCACAGATCGAATTATTTAGCATGCCACTTTCCACTTTCTTATTTACCCACATGATCCAGCTTACATATGGAAAAAAGAAAGTAAATGGCTGTTAAAGGCAATAAATGTTACACACAAAAATCAGCTGTGTTTCTACATACCAACGATGAACTACCCAAAAATGATATTAAGAAAAACTTCCATTTATAATGGTATCCAAAAGAATACAATACCCAGGAATAAATTTAACAAAGTAAGTGAGAGACTTGTACACTGAAACTATAAAACACAAAAACACTGCTGAAAGATATCAAATACACATCCAGGTATTGAAAGACTTAACCAATGTTAAGATGGCAATACTATCCAAAGCAATCTATAGATTCAATATACTATCTATCAAAACTTCAATGGCCTTTTATGCAGAAATAGAGAAGTTGATTCTCAAATTCATATGGAATTGCAAGAGCCCCTAAACAGGCAAAACAATTTTTAAAAAGAAGAACAGAGCTGGAGAACTCACATTTACCAATTTCAAAACCTTACCACAAAGCTACAGTAATCAAAACAATATGGTATTGGCATAAGGATGGATATATAGACCAAAGGAATAGAATTGAGAGTCCAGAAATAAACTCATATATCTAAAGCCAATTGATTTTAAAGATGCCAAAGACCATTCAATGGCAAAAGAATAGTGTCTTGAACAAGCGGTGCTGGGACAACTATTCATATGCAAGACAATGAAGTTATAACTTACACCATATACAACAATTAACACAAAATGAATTAGGGACCTAAATATAAAAAGTAAAATTATAAAATTCTTGGAAGAAAACATAGGGTAAATCTTGATGACCTGGGATTCAGAAATGGATTCTTAGATATGACACCAAAAGCATGAGTCAAATAAATGAAGTGAACTTCATCAAAATTCAGAACATTTATGTATCAAAGGAGACTGTCAAAAAATTAAAAAAATCCATTGTCAAAAAATTGAAAAAATCCACAGAATGGAAGAAAACATTTGCATATTATATATTTGATAACAATCTAGTATCCAGAGTATATAAAAACACAATTCAATACAAAACACAAACAATGTAATTTTTTAAAAGGGCAAAGAACTTGAATAGACATTTCTCCAAAGCAGATATACACATGGCCAACAAGCACATGAAAAGATGCTTAAAATCATTAGTAATCAGAGAAATGCAAATCAAAACCACAGTGAGATACCACTTCATGCCCATGAGGATGGCAATTATAATTTCTTAAAAACAGAAAATAAGTGTTGGCAAGGATGTAGGGAAATTGGAACCTTTACACATTGCCAGTGGGAATGTAAAATGGTTTAGCTACTGTGGAAAGCAGTTTGGCAGGTCCTCAAAAAGCTAAACAGGATTAACCATAAGACCCAGCATTCCATTCTTGGTATATACCCAAAGAAGTGAAAAGAGGTACTCAAATAAATCCTTGGGCACAAATGTTCACAGCAACATATTCATAATACCCAAAAGGTGAAAACAACCCAAATATTCATCAATGATAAATGGATATACAAACTGATAAAGCAAAGGAATATTCTTCTGCTATAAAAACAAAAGAAGTACTGATAGATGCTATATGTGGGAAAACCTTGAAAACATTTTGCTAAGTGAAAGAATAAAAATTGCTAAGCCAGGGATTAAAAACTCAAATATTTAATAATTCAATTTATATAAAATACCCAGAATAAGTAAATAAATAAAAACAGAAAACAGATTGGGTTGCCATGAGCTAGGAGCATCAGAAAATGAGGAGTAACTGCTTAAGGGACATTAGATTTTACTTTAAAGTGATAAAAATGTTTGAAACTCGACAGAAGTGATGGTTGCACAACACTGCAAATGCGCTAACTGCCAATGAATTGTTTGCTTTAAAATGGCCAATTATGTAAATTTTACCTCAATGTTTTTCAAAAAAAGCAATTAACATTTATAATCCGTGTTGGATAAATGTGGAAATTATAAGCAGTTCTTCCTCTTTGAAGGTCAAATGTGTAAATGATAATCACAGTAATTATGCAAATAAAGTATTCTTCAACATTTAATGAGGTGTTTTATATCTAAATAAAGTAGATGTTTCTCCCTCATGACTTCATTCAGAAATATTCATTTCTCACCAGCTCCTCACTAGGATTATTTCTCAGTGGAAATTCATTCCCTCTATAAAGTTTATTTGGATATTTCTATCATTAGAAACAGAGCCTGGGCAAGGAGCAGTGACTCACACCTGTAATCCCAGCACTGTGGGAAGCTGAGGAGCGGGGACTGCTTGAGGTCAGGAGTTTGACACCAACCTGGGGGACAGAAAAAGACAGGAAAGAAAGAAGGAAGGAAGGAAGAAGGGAGGGAAGGAGGGAGGGAGGGAGAGAGGGAAGAAGGAAGGGAGGAAACTGAGCCTGAACTACAGTCACATTCAATCAATTCAAGGTCAACTTATTTCTAACTCCTTAAAAATGATTCTAAGCCAAATTCTTGTAGCTGATCAGGAGCTCTCTTATATCAATGAGCAAAACATCCCAAAATTTCAGTTTTCTTTTCAGTTTACATTAATGCGGCAATGAACATTTAAATGTTTTAATGTCTGAATATTTCATGATTAATTTTTAATAATTATTAACTCTATAACCATAAAATTGACAATGTTCCTCAGACTTTATTTCAAAGTTAAAAGACTGATTTCCTCAGGAAGTTCTATGTCACTGAAACAACTAGAAATAACAAATATCTTCCTCACGGATCACCTTAAGATGAATATAAAGGTAGATATAATAAAGACCTGATTATGATACTGCCTGAATAAAATTCCTTAATGGAGTAAGCAGTTTTCAGAATAAAGTTCAAAACTAAACTGTGGTTTAGCACAGAAGTTCTTCACAAACTGGCTCTTCTCTGTGTATTTAGCTTAGTACCTTGTCATTCCTTCAGACTTTTTTCTCTTTAAACATGTATACTTTGTCTTCTCCCAGATTCTCATTACATGCTTCTCTATGCCACCAAAATGCAACAAAACTAAATGGTCCATCACTGACATTATTCCTTAAGCTCCTTAAAGTTAGGAGCTATACGTTTTCTAATTCTGTATCCAATACCTAGCATGTAGCACAGTATCAGAGGCAAGTGACTACTGTATGAATTAAAATACGAAAGGGAATAACTATTATGATCCATTATTAAGGTCTAAAATACTACATAAATAGTAAAAAGGAATGTTATTTTTCCTTTCTAATGGCAAAGGGGGAAACTATATATTAGGTAACATTTTGCTTATTTTAAAAAATTACAATGTAGTCTTATTAGTAAATAGCATCAACAAATATTGTAGACATCTTTTTATAAACATTAGTTCATTAAGAGTATAAATTTAGCTTGATACTTATTCAATGGAAGCTCGTGCTTTGCTCTATATTATTTACATTAATAAAGTGAAACATTAGTGCAAGAAATATTTTACAAGACATTGTAAAAGCAATTTTAACTGAAAAATTCCAACTACCTCATTTACTGATGAGGAAATGAACTGAGAGGTTAAGATATTTGTGCAAAGTCATCAAGCTAATTAGTGGGAACGTTGGGTGACACCCAGACTCCCATAATGTTGATGTTGACATTTTCAGCTATAACACAACTTGATTTCTTTATTTGTATTTCAACCTCATAGACAAGCCAGGGCATTCTTTTTTTTTTTTTTTTTTGAGACAGTCGCACTCTGTCACCCAGGCTGTAGTGCAGTGGTGCGATCTCGGCTCACTGCTGCAACCTCTATCTCCCAGATTCAAGCGATTCTCCTGCAACCTCTACCTCCAGGTTCAAGCGATTTTCCTGCCTCAGCCTCTCAAGTAACTGGGATTACAGGTGCGTGCCACCACGCCTGGCTAATTTTTGTGTTTTAGTAGACATGGGGTTTCGCCATATTGCCCAGGCTGGTCTCAAACTCTGGCTTCAAGTCATCTGCCCTCCTCGGTCTCCCAAAGCACTGGGATTACAGGAGTGAGCCACCACACCCAGCCAGATTCTCTTTTTCTCACCCTCAATCTAGGGGGTACATAGTCCTTAATACTTGCTACATTTAAATGACTCCTTTAATCTTTAAGATCTGGCCTCTGCCTTAACACCTTCTCCCTGAAATAAACATTTGATGAGTACCTAAGTTTGCTGAGTATTAAACACATCTAAGCCATTCCACTGGGAGGAAGGAAAGAAGGGAGAGACAAATGTCAATATGAAAAACATGGTCCCTTCCTTCAAAGTGCTCTGCAAAATTAGTTACAATCTGAAATAGTATTCATTACTACCATCTGCTTAAATAGGTATAAATACGTAGTACACGAAAAATTTCATTACTGTCAATTCTGAAAATGCACCTTATTTCTCCCATTAGCAGGTAAGCTCCACAAGGGCAAGGATTTTTCTCTTTAGAACAGTGCCTGACATAGAAGATACTTAACAAATATTTCAGTGAATAAATGCTACAGAAAAACTCATAAGTAGTAGGATCTAAGTAATGTTTCCAAAAATGGTATGACAAAGTATGTAAACCTTCTCCTCATGCTCAACATTTTTCTGTTGGTTTGTTTCATTGGCCAGTTGAGAACCTGACAGGAAACTGAAAATAGTTGAGATGGATGTATCTTACTACTTAATTCAACATAATGCTCTACCCAATTGTACTAAACCCTAGAAAATCTTCTAAGAAAGGAAACTTACAGTCCTATGACTTAGTCCGGAGCCCTTTTTCAAGTTCAAAGGGTCTCCAGATGTTTTCCTTTTTTTCTTATAATAGGTTCTGTGTTTGTTCCCACTTATGAAGATAATAATAGTGATAAAAACATTTCAACTACTATCTATCATGTACCAGGCACTTTTCATATATTAACCCAGTATTTCAAAACAACTCTCAGAATTAGTATTGTCATCAACATCATTTTACAGAATGGAAAAAATGGTAAGCCTCTTATCTTTTGAGTCTCTTCCATAATCCTGGCTACAAGTAAAATACCATCTTATCAGCTGCAGCCTGACTTTCAAAGTTGTCCCCATAACAAGCAAACAGGCTCTCTGATTCTAAAGGTTTTGCTGTTAACCAATTCAAGGTAACAAAGAAGGGATAATAAAAATAACAGGAGATGTTCATATGCTCAACAATTCAACATATGTTTATAAATGCCTGGCACTACACAAAAATCAGACTCTCAAAATTCTTAGTGTGAGAATCCCTAGCCTCCAATTTACTAGCTATTTTTTAATAAATGGGAGCCTTGCTAAGTTTACAAAATTTTTACCCCTCACTATCTTACCTCCTGATCTCCCAAAACACAAATCAAAACACATTAAAGGGAAAAATAATGGGTGCATCTTCACTGAGAAATTTGTACTTCTGGGGAATTTAAGGAGTCACATCACTCTTGTGAAACTCTGACCCATAGAGGAGTGGTTACTTTTAGGTCATTTCCTTACAATGTAAGCATTTGGTCTCTTCCCTTTTCATAGAATACACAGAGAGCTTCCAGTTTTCATTCTACATTTTCAAATGTCTGAACAACTTAGCTGCAAAAGTAAACTCCCTATCATTCTCTCTCCTCCTAAATCTCCTTTCACCAAAACTTGTTCTTCATACTAATATCCTTATTTCTGTTAATAACATCACTATCCTCCCAAAACTGTGTCCTAAGCATATACTCTGGTCAGTTCCCAGTGTCAATGTCACTATCAACGTCAACATCTTTCAAATCTATACCTTCACTACAATCATCACTTCTTGCCTCAACTACTATAATTAAATTCCCTTGTATTCCTACTTTTACGTTTCCACTCTTCCATTTAACCTGTTCACAAATTATTATGCATAAGGAGAGTTTCTTCTAAACTAAAAATCATATATAAAATATTTAGTCAGACATTTAAGAATCTGCATAATATGTATCCATCTATCTTTACCAGTCTGGTCCTTAAACACATATCCTTACCAAATGTACTCTGCTTTTCCTATCCCTATATCTTTGCTTAGGCAGTGTCCTTAGGTGGAACTTTTTTTTTCCCACCCTCCTTCAACTTTCAAATGACTTCACTTTCAATGAAAAAAAAAAAGGCTAAGGCATATAATTTACTGAAGATATACTTCATCAGGTGCTTCACAAATTATCTGAATCCCCACAAAAACAAATAAGGAAGGAGTTAAGGAAACTGAGGAGGAGCTTACCCAAGGTCACCAGCAAGTAAGCATCCAAAATAGCCCCACAGCATTCCGTATTTTTTAATGAAATAAGATACAAAAGAGACAGACATTATGTAGTCAGAATACCTGTGTTCAAATTCCAGCTACCTGTGTGAACTCACAGTTATGTATCTCTGATGCCTTAATTCCCACACTTCCCACTTATAAAAAGGGAATAGGACAGGCACAATGTATCACACCTGTAATACTAGCACTTCGGAAGACTGAAGCAGGTGGATCACTTGAACCCTGGAGTTTTAGGCCAGACTGAGCAACATAACAAAACCTTATCTCTACAAAAAAAATTTTTTTAATTAGCTAGGCACAAGGGTATATGACTATAGTCCCAGCTACTTGCCCGGCTGAGATAGGAGGATCCCTTGAGCACAGGAGGTCGAGGGTGCAGTGAGCCATAACCACACCACTGCACTCCAGCCTGGGCAAAAGAGGCTCAAAAAAAATAAAGATAAAAAGTAGACAACTGTCTACCACATCAATGACTGTAAGAACCACAAGAGATATTATAAGGTACTTAGAATTGTATTTGGCTCATAGTAACCAATCAATGTTAGCTACGTTATTTAGTTGTTACTGATGAACTATGATATACAAATTTTGACAATACCAATCATATACTGTGTTGTTCCCAAATCAACTTTTGTGTAATGTAAAAGATTCATAGAATTTTAATATTCTGCTTCTATATATGCTCAATAAATAGCTACAGAACACGTAAATTTTTGAACAATGACTCACCAGTACTCTTTATTAAAAGGAACTAACTTCTAATTTTGTTTCCTCTTCTAAGAAAAGTAACAATGCTTACCAACTTTCTTCCCCTTTTTATGTCATGTGAAACTATCATCTGCAATACCATATGGTAGTAACATGACAAATGGTGCAAAACACTGTTTTGATTGAAACTCATTTGCCTCCTCCTAAACATCATTAATTCTCAGATTTTAAAATATTGTTATTTAAATGCCAATCATTTGTAGGTCACACCCACACAAAGTAAGCATAACATTTCATGATAGTTGGCCAAGCCATTTCATTTCATACATCTCTTATGGTAAGAACTATAAGACATAAAATGCCATTCTATCCAACTTAACTCAAAGACATAAATCTATCCCTGCAGTCATACCTTTAGTCTTACCCTCACTTAGCTAAAGTTAGAGCCTGTAAAAGTTCTGATAAATCTACGTTATTCTGGAATGCAGAAAAATATCAAGGGAAGAAAGCTGAATGCTGGCAACAATTTAGGCCCCTCCAAAATTATTGAGAAAATCAGCTTTATACAAGAATAGATGAGAACTTATCCTATACCCTTCAGTATTATACCTCTCAAACCAAGATTTTCTCTGTGATTTGCATTACACATAAAGACTTGCCTAGCTTCAAAGGCAGAGGTAAAAAATATACTAATAAAACAGCTGTCATTCCCCACACAGAGAAAAATAACTGTGCTTCTCTCCAATAGTTTCCAAAAAAAACAAAACAAAAAAACTTACGTAATAGACAAATTTTAATTTCATTTAATCCTCGTAACAACTCATAACAACTTCTTATTTATGGAAAATGTCACAGAATTAGTAAGTGGCAGAGCTGAACTCAGCCTGACTCCCAAATTTGGAATCTAGTATTTTTAAACATTTGTTTTTGCCATATCCATAATATACTTTACATTTCCATCTTCCTCTTAACACACAACATATTTTTATGTTGTCAGACAAAACTGCTACAAAAGCTTCTTGCCATAATACTTACTTTTACTTCATACAATGACCTCTGGTATTTTTTTCTTTCTTTTTAATGCTTATGCCAATGTACTAAATTGATTCTAAAATCTATTAATGAATTCTTACAGGCCCAAAACTACAGCACTGCACAACACTTCTTACCTCCTGTTTAAACTTCTTTTTAACTTCTACCACTGTCCAGTTTTGTTACTTTGAGATGGAGCTAATATCCACCCATTCAAAAATCGTGCTTAAATAGATTATAACTCTTGAAAGCCCTACCTTAAATCTTGAATCGATCTGTTTCTCTACAAGAACTCTTTGGAGGCAAAGCCACCTTACTTATTTATATTGTATCAAAAACTGCAGATGTTCTCCTCGGAGAACAACACATCATTGTTGGAAGGAATGCATTCGTTTTCACTGTTCCTGCTGCATCACGGACAGCAATAGCTGAACAGGTTTGTGCAGTAAGAGGACCTGAGCAGCTGCCCACGGTGCTGAAACTGATGATGAAACGACAGTTTTAGAAATTTACTATTGTCAGATTAGGACAAAATACAGGAATTTACCAGACACTGGCAGAGAACACTGAGTGGCTGCCACCAAAGTTGCGTGAGTGCTTCCGGGATACTACTGTTTGGCTTCGATGTCTGCGCTCTCTCTCTCGCTCTCTGGGACAAAGTTCTTTAATAAGTGCAGATCAAGTCAAGCGTACCGGCAGAGCTGCTGACTTACCGTAGTATCTGGCCTTAGCAGGGGTCACGTCCTAAACCTGCAAACTGAGCTTCCAGGGGAAAAAAAGCGGGTGGGGGTAAAAGAGAGGAAGAGACTGCCCTCCTTATATTCAAAAACAGAACAGCCCCTTCAAGTCAAGCAATTTGCCCGAGGACGTTGCGGCAGGTGCTGGACCAAGAAAAGCCCTCCAAACATACTTCCAAGGCTCTTGCAGCCTCAAGAAGGGAATGAGAGAAGCAAAACCGGTAACTCAACAACTTTGGACAAACACAAACTCGCGAGATGAGAGGGCAAGGGAGACTCGGCCCTCGAGGACAAGGCTATTTTATTCCTTTTGCAAAAAGCCTAATTCACTCCTCGCCCAGCTCTAGAGGAGCAGTAAAGACCTCAGCAGCGGGGCCGACTCCGAACTCGAGGGCCAGCAAGCGGGGTGTGTTCTCCGAGCCGCCCAATAACCCGCTGCCCGGCTGCCGCCAAGCCGGACAGTCTCTTACCTGGAAGTCTGGCCCCCGCAACACAACAGTCTCGCTGCGGGAGAAGTCCCTACCCTGACTTCATGACTGAATATCCGCACCGACCGCACAGCCAGGAGTACGAACGGGGACGACAACACCGAGGCGAAGCGGAAGTCCCGCCTCACGCGCCTCATTTGTCCACATCCAAAGGCAGAGAAAAACCATTGGGTCACATAGTTGCCTGTTAAGGCTCCTTCCCACTCTCACGCGGAGTCTCTGCTTGCTCCAGTCCCGCTCGGAAAAAAATGCCCAGTTTGCGAGTCTCGTTCTTGGCCGCGTGATCGGTCTTCCCTGGAAGGGAAGGGTAGGGTGGGGCGGGCGTCTGGGGAACTGGAGCGCAGCTGAAGAAGCTGCTTTTGGCAGAGGAAGGGGCAGGCTGGCAGAGTGGATTGACTGTGGGCGCCTCCCGCTGACCGTTTGCCCCTAGAAACGGAGGCAGTAGGGTCTGGAGGGCGCGGGACTGAGCGGGCAGGGCCCGTCGGCCTGATCCGCTCTGGCTGTTGGGAAGGAGTAGCCCAAGATCCCGCTGCGGGGATGCCCGCGGGCGGGCCTGGCTCTGGCGTCAACGAGTCTCTTCCCTGCACACTACACTCACCCGACCTACTAAAGAGACGAGGGCAAGGCCTCATCGCCTCCCGCACGGTGTCCAAGTCTGAGATCAGAGTGGGTGGGGCCGTGGCCACACCCTAAAGTAGGCGTCAGATTGTTAGAAGTGAGAGCAGCCGGAGGTCTGAACGCCAGTCCCCTGAGACCTGGCTCGGATCCGCGCTGACATCAGCACTCTGAGCCCGACGCGCGCCATTCCCGGGGCTTAGCAAAAGTCAAACCATGTGATTCAGGCCGAGGTCAGCCTTTTAAAACCCTTGCCTCCTTTTGATGAACCAAAAATCTCCCCTGCCGCCCTTCTGAGAAGCCTTCCTTTCTGGTTGTGCCAATCTTAAACCAGAGGAAACTTAAAATTACCGGACTGTACCATCCACACTGATTAATCACTGCCAACTCGCCACCTTACAAAAGCAGTGTGACTTAGTACAAAGATTATAGAGTTCTGAACTAAAATATCAGGAAACATAGAATCAGGCCCTACTTCTTCTTCAAATAATAAGGCACTTTTAATAAGACCTTTACAGGCTTCAACTCCTTCAAAATCATCTTTTAAAAATGGTAGCAAGGAGGCTATCACATAGATTAGTAGAATACCATTGGATGTAACTTTGTAACTTTGATTGCTTGGAGAACCCTGAGTAGGTGGGACACAGTATTAAAGGATAGACTTTCCTTATTGTGTATCCGTTAGTGCCTTTTGAATTTTGAACCTTGTAAATATTACCCACTTAAATAAAATTCAAATATAAACAATTTAAAATCAAATTTTAAAAAAATTTAAAAAGCTATCAAAGCTACTTTCCTCTTCTGTGTATCCTATGACTGTTCTATGTAGTTTCAACTTTTCGTTGGTTGTGAAGACATTCAAAACTTAAATCACAATTCTGCCTTTAAGGAAGTCATAAATAAAAGTCAGCATTGAGAAAATTACTAAGAAGACTAGTGTAATTAATATAAACATTTATAATATCTCTATTAGCATTTTTTCATTAAATTATCTCAAATTGGTATATTAAATCAGATTTCTTGCATGACAAAAAAAAAATTTTTTTTAGGCCAGTGGCTCATGACTGTAATCCCAGCACTTTGAGAGGCCAAGGCAGGCAGATCACTTGAGGTTAGAAGTTAAAGACCAGCCTGGCCAACATGGTGAAACCTCGTCTCTACTAAAAATACAAAAATTAGCTGGGCATGGTAGTGCACACCTGTAATCCCAACTACTTGGGAGGCTGAGGCAGGTGAATCGCTTGAGGTAGGGAGGTGGAGGTTGAAGTGAGCTAAGATCCCACCACTACACTCCAGCACAGGCAACAGAGCGAAACTCCGTCTCCAAAAAAAAAAAAAAAAAAAAAAAAAAAAATTTAAATCGACAGAGAAGAGCGTTGGGTTTTGTTGTTGTTGTTGTGTTTGTTTGTTTTGAGACGGAGTTTCGCTCTTGTTACCCAGGCTGGAGTGTAATGGCGCGATCTTGGCTCACCGCAACCTCCGCCTCCTGGGTTCAAGCAATTCTCCGGCCTCAGCCTCCCAAGTAGCTGGGACTACAGGCGTGCGCCACCATGCCCAGCTAATTTTTGTATTTTTAGTAGAGACGGGGTTTCACCATGTTGACCAGGATGGTCTCGATCTCTTGACCTCGTGATCTACCTGCCTCGGCCTCCCAAAGTGCTGGGATTACAGGCTTGAGCCACCGCGTCCAGCCTGTTGTTTTATTTTTATTTATTTTAGAGACAAAGTCTCGCTCGGTTGCCCAGGCTGGAGTGCAGTGATTAAATCGTGTCTCACTGCAGCCCAGAGCTCCTGGGCTCAAGTAATCCTCCCACCTCAGCCCCTGGAGTAGCTAGGATTACAGGAATGTGCCATCAGTCCCAGCTAATTTTTTTATTTTTTGTAGGGATGGAGTCTGGCTATGTTGCCCAGGCAGGTCTCAAACTCCAGACCTCAAACGATCTTACCTCATTCTCCCAAAGTACCAGGATTACAGGTGTGAGTCACCATGCTCAGCCAAAGAGTTTTGCTTATTCCTTAGAGGCACCTTGAATACAGCATAGTTTACTTCTGGTTTCAATCTGCTCTTCAGATCACAATAGGTATAGTTCTCTCAGTTATGAACAAGTTAATGTGTTATTTGTACTGCATTTAGGCTATACTCTGCAAAAAACACTTGCTCTCCCAACCTGTGCTAAAAAACGTGAACTGGAAAAAAAATACTGGAAAATGTATTAATTTTTCTAAAGCAGGTTAGACAGTAAGATTGACAGATATAGTAATTATAATTTTCAAGAACATTAAGGGTTAATAAGGCACATGATACTAATATACCACTAATTATCTTTTTATGAAAACAAAATATGCTTTTAGGCTGGTGTTGCTAACAGAGTTTTTTTTTTTTTTAACCTTCTAAAATGTACAAACAGATAGCATGTAAAAGTAATTGTAGAATCTCTTACTTCCAAAATATTGAAAGGCAACAACGACAGCAAAAAAAAGACAGATACCCAATTATGTAATTATCTGAAATAGCTTAGAAGTAGTTCTCCTTAAATACCAAAAAGAATGCAGGCAGTTTCCTTAAGGACAGAGACTAATCAGAAACATTAAACAATTCTATGTATTATCATATTTAGAGTCGGAAATAAAGGTAATTTTAGAATCAGGGAAAAGGTATTTTCATTTTGAAAACAAAATAAAATTATTACTATTAAAAATAAAGAATAAGATCCATAAAGAATTTATATATGTATGGAATGAGCAATTTTGAAAAGTACCAAACAGAATTTCTAAAAATAGCATCAGGGAACTTTGAGCCAAAGATTCTAAAAGATTCTCATTTCTTTACCAAGTTCCAAATTAATGAATAGGTTCATTTAGTAAGATAAAAAGTGAAAAGTTCAGAACCCAAGGAGATACATATCAGTTAGAGGGTTTTTCAACAAAGTTTACTCAAATTTATTTTCACGGAATTGAGAAAGATCAGACAAAAAGAGGTATGTTTAATGTTAAATGCCTTAAAAATGATGTAGTCATTATTTTATGTGGGATGGGTTGCTTCCCTCTCTTTTATCTAAGATGACTGACATGCAAATTCACCTTTTTTGGCGGGGCATTGAGAACCAGTTTTCCTCTATTTGCTAACAAAGGAATATACAAAATAAGCATGCAAAAACTCATATGACATAATGCAATATAAAGATGGAAGAAGTCATTGGGGTATGAACTGATATCACATTGGGAAACAATCTGAAATTGTCTAGGGAGGGAGAAAAAGAAAATTTGTTATGACACAGCAGTTCACTCCAAGGAATATACCACAAGAAACACAAAATAAACTCATATTTAGGCACACTGTAATACAATTTAAAGAGGGTCAAGGAAAAATAAAAGTTTTAAACAAACAGCAAAAGATAAAATAGAAAGGAATGATAGCAGACTTCTTAATAGCTACAAAAAAACTAAAATTCAATAAAATAACATCTTCAAATGCCAAAATAAAATAGTTACAACTGTCAGTTTAGAATTATATGCCTAGTTAAGCTGTCACTTAAGAGTGAAGGTAAAATACAGATATTTTTAAGGAAAGTCAGCTTTTATCACTAACAGACTTTTACTAACAGAATTTGTAAAGAATATCTTCAGAAAGATGAAAATCAAACCCAGAAAAAAGAGATGAGATATAAAAAAATATATTGAGTATGATTTCCAAACCAGTAGACATAAAAAGCGGGAATAATGAAAGCAATTATTCAATATAAAGCAGAAAAGAAGAGGTGGGAAGAAGCATATAAAAGGTATTGTAAATGGCAAATTCAAAATGAGATGGAGTAAGTGATACCAAGCAAGAAGGTGAAATAGGAGCTCTTTTACTGTATCCCCCTGTAGAAACAACCATTTTGAAAACTACCTCCAGATGAGAGTACCTTTGTGGAAGTCCAGGAGTCCAGTGGAGAAGTTTCAGCACACTGTTGGAGTTTTTTTTTTTTTAGGCCAGGAGTTTGAGACCAGCCTGGTCAATATGGTGAAACCCTGTCTCTACTAAAAATATGAAAAAACGAGCTGAGTGTGGTGACTCGCACTTGTAATCCCAGCTAGTCAGGGGCTGAGGCAGGAGAATCGCTTGAACCCAGGAAGCGGAGGTTGCAGTGAGCCAAGATCGTGCCACTACACTCCAGCCTGGGCGACACAGCAAGACTCTGTCTCAAAAACAAAATAAAATAAAAAATTCCAGAACAGATAAATTGAAGTGGGTAATCGTTTTGCTTTTCCTGCAACACTGCTTCCACTAGATGGCAGAGCTCAGTGCCAAGAGAGACCTCCTTTGACCAGCGATTTCTCCCACAGGAAAAGTGAGAACTTAGTGAGTAAGCACCTGTCTCTCCCAGCCATGTGGAACACTGCCCATGAGATCCACAACCAAAAACAATTAACAAAATGGCAATAGTAAGTCCTTACCTATCAATAATTACCTTGAATGGGAAATGGATGTAATTCTCCAATCAAGACATACAGTAGCTGAATGAATTTTTTAAAAACAAAGACCCAATTATATGCTCCCTATAGGAAGCTCACATCAGCTTTAGGGACATACACAAACTTAAAGTGTGGGGATGGAAAAAGATATTCCATGCAAATAAAAACCAACAAAAGAGCAGGGATTGCTACATGTATATCATGCAAAATAAACTTTAAGTGAAAAGCTGTAAAAAGAAACAAGCATTATATAATGTTACCAAAAAAATGTCAATTCATTAAGAGGCTGTAAGAGGCTGGACATGGTGGCTCACCCCTGTAATCCTAGCACTTTGGGGGCCAAGTTGGGCAGATCACTTGAGGTCAGGAGTTCGAGATGATCCTGCCCAACATGGCGAAACGCTGCCTCTACCAAAAATACAAAAATTAGCCCAATGTGGTGGTGTGCATCTGTAGTCCCAGCTACTCGTTATATGTCAACGAATTGTATAACCTAGAAGAAATGCATAAATTCCTGGAAATATACAACCTACCAAGACTGGATCATGAAGAAATAGAAAATCTAAACAGACCAATAACGAGGAAGGATATTGAATCAGTAATCATAAATCTCTCATTGACTTAATTAAATTAGAAAGATGCTGCACAGCAAAAGAAATAATCAACAGAATGAAGAGACAACCCATTGAATGGGAGAAAATATTTGCAAACTGTCCAACAGGAGACTAATGGCTTGAATATACAAGGAACTCAATAGGAAAAAACAAAAAACAAAAAAATAATAATCCCATTAAACACTGAGTAAGAGACACAAATAGATATTTCTCAAAAAAAGACATAAAAATAGCCAAAAAGTATATGAAAAAAATGTTCAACACCACTAATCATCAGGGAAATGAAAATCAAAACCACAATGAGATATCATCTTACCCCAGTCAAAATGGCTATTGTTAAAAAGACAAAAAATAAATGTTAGTGAGCATGTGGAGAAAAGGGAACTCTTAGATACTCTTGGTGTGAATGTAAAACAGAAACCAGTACAGCCACTATGGAAAACAATATGGAGATTTCTCAAAAAACTAAAAATTTGATCCAGGAATTTCACTGCTGGATATTGACCCAAAGGAAAATATACAATTATAACAAAGTGATACCTGTACTCGTATGTTTTTTGCAACACAATTCCCAATACCAAAGATATGGAATCAACCTAAGTGCCAAACAATGGATGAATGGATAAAGAAAATATGTATACACAGTGTAATACTATTCAGCCATTCAAAAGAATGACATCATGTCATTTGTAGCAAAATGGATGAAACAGCAAGTCATTATCTTAAGTGAAATAAGCCAGGCACAGAAGAGCAAATATCGCACCTTCTCACTTATATAAAGAAGCTTAAACATTTGGACACATGGATGTAAAGAGTGCAAAAACAGATCAAAGAGACTGGGAAAGATGAGTGGAGTAGGGAAGGAGGAGGATAAAGAGTGGGTTAAAGAGTACAAACATACAGTAAGATAGAAGAAATGAATTCAATGTTTGATAGCAGAGTAGGATGACTATACTCGACAAAAATGTATCATACTTTGATGACAGACATTCTGAATACCCTGACTTCATCAATACACATTTATGCATGTAATAAAATATCTCATGTGCCCTATGCATCTGCAAAAATTATAAACAAAATCCCATCAAAGAAAAGCCCAGGGCCTAACTTCACCGGTGAATTCTACCAGGCATTTAAAGAAGAATAAATAGCAATCCCTGCCAAACTTTTCCAAAAAATAGAAAGGAAAGGAATACTTCCAAACTCATTTTATGAGGCTCATATTACCTTGATATCAAAGCCAGAGAAAGATATTACAAGAAAAGAAAATTGCAGAACAATATTCCTGATTAAGATGGAAGCAAAAATCTTCAACAAAATACTAGAAAACCAAATTCAGCAGCACATTAAAAAAAACCATACACCACGATCAAGTGGGATTTATCCCTGAAATGCAAGGATCATTCAATATATGCAAATCAATAAATGTGATACACTACATTAAAAGAATGAAGGACAAAAATCATACAATCATCCCAATTGATAAAGAAAAAGCATTTAACAAAATTCAATATCTTTTTTTCAATTTTTTGTTAACATTTTTCAGGTATCTATTTTTCATTTTTCTACTTTTAACCTTTTTTTAAAATTGTACTTTAGGTTCTGGGGTACATGCGCAGATCTTGCAGGATTGTTGCATAGGTACACACATGGCAATGTGGTTTGCTGCCTCCATCCCCCCGTCACCTACATCTGGCATTTCTCCCCATGTCATTCTCCCCGACCTTCCCATTCCACCACTGTCCCTCCCTTGGCCCAGCCCTCCAACAGACCCCAGTGTGTGATGCTCCCCTCCCTGTGTCCATGTGTTTTCATTGTTCAACACCCACCTATAAGTGAGAACATGCAGTGTTTGATTTTCTGTTCTTATGTCAGATACATTCCGTTAATACCTAGTTTATTGAGAGTTTTTAGCATATAGCACTGTTAAATTTTATCAAAGGCCTTCTCTGTATCTACTGAGATAATCATGTGGTTTTTGTCTTTGGTTCTCTTTATGAGGTGGATTATGTTTATAGACCTGAGTATGTTGAACCAGCCTGGCATCCCAGGATGAAGCCTACTTGATCGTGATGCATAAGCTTTTGATGTGCTGTTGCAATCGGGTTTTCAGTATTTTGTTGAAGATTTATGCATCTACAGATTCATCATGGATATTGGCCTGAAGTTTTCCCTTCTTGTTGAGTCTCTGCCAGGTTTGGTATCACGATGATGTTGGTCTCATAAAATGATTTGGGAAGGATTCCCTCTTTTTTGATTGTTTGGAATAGTTTCAGAAGGAATAGTACCAGCTCCTCTTTGTACATCTGGTAGAGTTCAACTGTGAACCTGTCTGGACCTGGACTTTTTTTGGTTGGTAGGCTATTTATTGCTGCCTCAACTTCAGTCCTTGTTATTGGTCTGTTCAAGGTTTCAACTTCTTCCTAGTTTAGGCTTGGGAGGGTGCAAGTGCCCAGGAATTTATCCATTTCTTCCAGGTTTACTGGTTTATGTGCATAAAGCTGTTTGTAGTAATCTCTGCTTGCAGTTTGTATTTCTGTGGAATCAGTGGTGATGTCTCCTTTATCATGTGTTATTGCATCTATTTGATTATTCTCCCTTTTCTTTTTTATTAATCTAGCTAATGGTCTGTCTATTTTGTTGATCTTTTCAAAAAAACAGTTCCTGGGTTTACTGATTTTTTGAAGGATTTTTTTGTGTGTCTCTATCTCCTTCAGTTCTGCTCTGATCTTAGTTATTTCCTGTCTTCTGCTAGCTTTTCAGTTTTTTAATGTTCCTCCTCTAGCTCTTTCAATTTTGATGATAGAGTGTCAATTTTAGATCTTTCCTTGCTTCTCTGGTGGGCATTTATTGCTATAAATTTCCCTCTAGACACTGCTTTAAATGTGTCCCAGAGATTCTGGTACATTGTGTCTTCATTCTCATTGTTTTCAAAGATCATCTTTATTTCTGCCTTCATTTCATTGTTTATCCAGTCGACATTCAGGAGCCAGTTGTTCAGTTTCCATGAAGTTGTGTGGTTCTGAGTTAGTTTCTTAATTCTGAGTTCTAATTTGATTGCCTTGTGGTCTGAGAGACTGTTCGTTATGATTTCCATTCTTTTGCATTTGCTGAGGAGTGATATACTTCCAATTATGTGGTCAGTTTTAGAGTAGGTGCCATGTGGTGCTGAGAAGAATGTATGTTCTGTGGATTTGGGGTGGAGATTTCTGTAGATGTCTGTTAGGTTTGCTTGGTCCAGATCTGAGTTCAAGTCCTGGATATCCTTGTTAATTTTCCGTCTTATTGATCTGTCTAATACTGACAGCAGAGTGTTAAAGTCTCCCACTATTATTGTGTGGGAGTCTAAGTCTCTTTGTAAGTCATTAAGAACTTGCCTTATGTATCTGGGTGCTCATGTATTGGGTCTGTATATATTTAGGATCGTTAGCTCTTCTTGTTGTATTGATCCTTTTACCATTATGTAATGTCCTTCTTTGTCCCTTTTGATCTTTGTTGCTTTAAAGTCTATTTTATCAGAGACAAGAATTGCAACTCCTGCTTTTTTTTTGCTCTCGATTTGCTTGATAAATCTTCCTCCATCCCTTTATTTTTAGCCTATGTGTGTCCTTGCACATGAGATGGGTTTCCTGAATACAGCACAGCAATGGGTCTTGACACTTTATACAATTTGCCAGTCTGTGTCTTTTGAATGGGGCATTTAGTCCATTTACATTTAAGGTTAACATTGTTATGTGTGAATTTGATCCTGTCTTTGTGATGCTAGCTGAATGTTTTGCCCATTAGCTGACACATTTTCTTCATTGTGTCAATGGTCTTTACCATTTGGTACATGTTTGGAGTGGCTGGTACTGGTTGCTCCTTTCCTTGTTTCGTGCTTCTTTCGGGAGCTCTTGTAAGGCTGGCCTGGTGGTGACAAAATCTCTCAGCAACTGCTTGTCCATAAAGGATTTTCTTTCTCCTTCACTTATGAAACTTAGTTTGGTTGGATATGAAATTCTAGGTTGAAAGTTCTTTTCTTTAAGGATGTTGAATATTGGCCCCCACTCTCTTCTGGTTTGTAGGGTTTCTGCAGAGAGATCCACTGTGAGTCTGAGGGGCTTCCCTTTGTGGGTAACCTGACCTTTCTCTCTGGCTGCCCTTAGCATTTTTTCCTTCATCTCAACCCTGGTGAATCTGACATTATGTGCCTTGGGGTTGCTCTTCTTGAGGAATATCTTTGTGGTGTTCTCTGTATTTCCTGGACTTGAATGTTGGCCTGCCTTGTTAGGTTGAGGAAGATCTCCTGGACAATATCCTGAAGAGTGTTTTCCAGCTTGGATTCATTCTCTCTGTCACATTCAGGTACACCTATCAAATGTAGATTAGGTCTTTTCACATAATCCCGTATTTCTTGGAGGGTTTGTTCATTTCTTTTCACTCTGTTTCTGTATTCTTGCCTTCTCGTTTTATTTCATTGAGTTGATCTTCAATCTCTGATATCCTTTCCTCTGCTTGTTCAATTCGGCTATTGAAACTTGTATATGCTTTGCAAAGTTCTCATGCTGTGTTTTTCAGCTCCATCAAGTTGTTTATATTCTTCTCTAAGCTGTTTATTCTAATTAGCATCTCATATAACCTTTTTTCTAGGTTCTTAGTTTCTTTGCATTGGGTTAGCACCTGTTCTTTCAGCTCTGAGAAGTTTGTTGTTACTCACCTTCTGGAGCCTGTTTCTGTCAATTCATCAGATTCATTCTCCATCCATCTTTAATCCCTAGCTGGTGAGGAGTTGTGATCCCTTGGAGGAGGAGAGGCATTCTGGTTTTTGGTGTTTTCATCATTTTTGTGCTGGTTTCTTCCCATCTTAGTGGCTTTATCTACCTGTGGTCTTTACAGTTGGTGACTTTCAGATGGGGTCTCTGAGTGGACGTCCTTTTTGTTGATGTAGAAGCTATTTCTTTCTGCTTCTTGGTTTTCCTTCTAACAGTCAGGCCCCTCTGCTGCAGGATTGCTGGAGATCCACTCCAGACCCCACCTGCCTGAGGATCACCCATGGGGGCTGCAGAACAGCAATTCTTGTCCCAGAAGGGTACCTGCCAGATGTTGGCCTGAGCTCTCCTTTATGAGGTGTCTCTTTGGGTATACAGGGGTTGTGGAGTTCCTTGAGTAGATAGTCTGTCCATTATAGGAGCTCAAGTGCTGTGCTGGGATCTCCATTGTTCCCTGCAGAACTGCTGGGCAGATACTTTTAATTCTGCTGCAGCTGAACTAATAACCACCTCTCTTCCCAGGTGCTCTGTCCTAGGAACGTCAGCTTTTTTTATAAGTTCCCATCTTGCTGCTGCCTTTTTTCATAGATGCCCTGCCCTGCATGGAGTAGTCTAGTCACAGTCTGCCAGCAGAGGCATTGCTGAGCTCCCACAGGCTCTGCCCAGCTGCTGTGTGAACTACCTTAGTAATGGTGGACTGCCTCAGTAGTGGGGGACGCCCTTCCGCCCACTGAGCTGAACCATCCTGGGTCCAGCTGCGCTTGCTGTGAAACTCTCAATCCAAAGCATTTCAGATTGCTTGTTTTGTGGCCATGGTAACTACTGAGCCAGATTGCCTGGCTCCCTATCTCGGCCCCCTCCCTTTCAGTTGAATGGGTGGCTCTGTCTCCCAGGTGGTCCAGATGCCAGTTGAAACAACCACCCAGACTTGTTTGAGTTTCTGTGTGCCAACCCAGCACCAGCTGAAACTGCTGCACTGAAAACTCATGGCACTTTTCAGCCCGGGAATCTCCTGGTCTGTGGGCAGTGAAAACTTGTTTGGAAATGCAGTGAGCACTCACCCTCTGCACTGTTCTCACTGGGAACTGCACTCCGGAGCTGTTCCTATTCAGCCATCTTGGATCCTCCCAAAACTCCAATATCCTTTATGATTAAAAAACACTCTTAACAAATTAGGTATAGAAGTAATGTACCACAACACAATATAAAGATAATATATGGCCAGCCCACAGCAACATCAAACTCAAGGGTAAAAAACTAAAAGCTTTTCCTCTAAAACAGGAACAAGACAAGGATGCCCACTGATATGGTTTGGCTCTGTGTCCCTATCCAAAACTCATCTTGAATTGTACTCCCATAATTGCCACATGTTGTGGGAAGGAGCTGGGGGGAGACAATTTGAATCATGTGGGTGGTTTCTCCCATACTGTTCCTGTGGTAGTGAATAAGTCTCATGAAATCTGATGGTTTAATTAGGAGTTTTCACTTTTGCATCTTCCTCATTTTCCCTTGTCACTGCCATGTAAGAAGTACCTTTTGCCTCCCTCCATGAATCTGAGGCCTCTTTAGCCATTTGGAACTCTAAGTCCAATTGAACCACTTTCTCTTCCCAGTCACAAGTATGCCTTTGTCAGCAGTGTGTAAATGGACTAATACACCCACTCTCACCAATTATTTTCAATACGTAATACTGGAAGTCCTAGTCAGAATAACTAGGCAAGAAAATGAAATCTAAGACATATAAATTGGAAGGAAAGAAAGAAAATTGTCTTTGTTTGCAGATAATATGTTCTTATATATAGAAAACTCTAAAAACTACATCAAGAAACTGTTAGAACTAATAAATGAATTCAGTAAAACTGCAGAATACAAAATAAACATTTAAAAAATTAGTAGGATTTCTATACATTAACAAAAACTATCCAAGAAAAAATTTTTTTTTTAATAATCCCATTTGGTATAGTATCCAAAAGAATAAAATACTTAGAATTTAACCAAGGAGGTAAAAAAAGATCTGTACACTGGGATTGAATGCAGTGTCTCATGCCTGTAATCTCATCACTTTGAGAGGCTGAGGTGAAAGGACTGCTTGATCATTTACAGGCAGCCTCCTTTGCACCTTTCAAATAAAACTACTAAACTAAATAAAATATATTTAAAACTAGTCTTTAGCATATGTCAAGCATGTTTTGAGAATCCGTGGCTCCTGCCCCACAGATTTTTCCACAAGGAACCCTTACACAATGGTGTCTGAAATGCCTACATTAATCCAGAAAGAAAAAAGATATCAGACATTTAATTGTCAGCTATCACCACCTCATATTTGATCAATTCTCACCCCTGACCCCAACATCCCTCTGCAGACTGCATGACCAAACACATTTTTAAGACAGAGAAGCAAAGTTCACAGAATGGGGAATACTAAAGATCTGAGACGGCACTGTCCTAATTTGTGGGGCTTTGATAAATATGTTAGAACTTTCTCTACAATTTAAACAGAAGACAGGGGATGTGACAGCAGAAAGGAGACTATTAAGCATGATGTGTTTGATTATACTAAATGGGACAGTGGTTAAAGTTAGAGTTTAATTTACAAGTCCTGTGTTGATATAAAACATTCCAACGAACACAATG
This sequence comes from Callithrix jacchus, assembly GCF_049354715.1. Lineage (NCBI taxonomy): Eukaryota > Metazoa > Chordata > Mammalia > Primates > Cebidae > Callithrix > Callithrix jacchus. The sequence continues at coordinate 35,469,649 of NC_133518.1, forward strand.
ATATTTAGTACTTCAATTAGCCTAGTTTGTTCTATTTTAGTTGACAATAAACTGTGTTTTATAACTGCTGTTTTCCTAAATACTGCTTATTTTCCTAATTGTAGATTTCTTTCCTGTTTGCTGCCTGTTATTTCTTGTATCAAGTATGAGTTTATTCTAGCTATCAATTGCACAATTTCACTTCCTGGAAAGTGTCTTTGCATCTAGTGATGAGCTCTAATGTCTGGAAATTCTCCTAGCTTCCATCCTGGTTATAGTTAAGTCTTTATTGATCTTAGCAATTTAATGAGATGCATCTGCCCCTGGTTTGTTCACTTCCAAAAATAAAGACATGAGGGAACTGTTTAATCACATTTGCCATGTGTTCAGATGATCCAATTAAAGACAATTAAAGGTATATCAGATGATAGTAATAACCAAATAATGCAAGATTAAAATCACTTTAGTGAAACTATTTTTAGGCAAATTTTATTTATTTATTTATTTTTTGAGATGAAGTTTCGCCCTTGTTACCCAGACTGAAGTGCAATGGCGCAATATCGGCTCACCGCAACCTCCGCCTTCTGGGTTCAAGCAATTCTCCTGCCTCAGCCTCCCGAGTAGCTGGAACTACAGTCGTGCACCACCATGACCAGTTAATTTTTGTATTTTTAGTAGAGACAGGGTTTCACCTTGTTGACCAAGATGGTCTCGATCTCCTGACCTCGTGATCCACCTGCCTCGGCCTCCCAAAGTGCTGGGATTATAGGCGTGAGCCACCACACCCAGCCTAGGTGAATTTTAAAGAACAATATTCTCTTGCTTTTCTTTGTATTAAATTGTGAGGAAGCTGGGACAAAATCTCTTTCTCTTTACAATTACTTTTTTTTAAGGCACCGTATGATGTCTAGTTCCTTGCTATTCAAAGTATGGTCCAAGGAGGCTGGGCACAGTGGCTCAAGCCTGTAATCCCAGTACTTTGAGAGGCCAAAGCCAGTGGATCACTTGAGGTCAGGAGTTCAAGACCAGTCTGGCCAACATGGCAAAACCCTGTCTCTACTAAAAATACAAAAATTAGCCAGGTGTGGTGCTGTGTGCCTGTGTTCCCAGCTACTGGGACACTGAGGCAGGACAATCAGTGAGCCAAGATTGCACCACTGTACTCCAGCCTGATCAGCAGAGGGAAATTTCATCTCAACAACAACAACAACAACAAAAATGATCCAGGGATTTTGTTAGAATTGAAAATTTCAGGTCCCACTCTAGAACTTCTCAGTGAGAATCAACATATAAAAAGAATCACCAGATGATTCAAATGAACATTTATGCTTTGTTAGATAGAAAGAAAGAACAAAACTCAACAACAAATTTTAAAAGTCATCACATTTAAAGTATAGTTAGATATTAAAAATAGATGCTATCAATTCTTTCTCAACACATCAGCATTGACATTTTAATACCAAAGAAGATATTTCTTAGGTAAATAGTATCGTAAAGGACCAAGCATATTTATCATTTATACATATATTGTATGACCAAACATACAATACTATTTAATATATGTGTGTGTGTGTGTGTGTATATATACATATATATACTTAAAGTTCTGGGATACATGTGTGCAACATGCAGGTTTGTTACATACATATACATGTGCCATGGTGGTGTGCTGCACCCATCAACCCCTCATCTACAGTAGGTATTTCTCCTAATGCTATACTTCCCTTAGTCCCCCACTCTACTGACAGGCCCCGGTATGTGATGTTCTCCTCCCTTTGTCTACGTGTTCTCATTGTTCGACACCCACTTATGAGTGAGAACATGTGGTGTCTGGTTTTCTGTTCCTGTGGTAGTTTGCTGAAAATGATAGTTTCCAGCTTCATCCATGTCCCAGCAAAGGACATGAACTCATCTTTTTTATGGCTGCGTAGTATATTCCATGGTGTATATGTGCCACCATGGTGTATAAGCTGGACATTTTCTTTATCCAGGTTATCATTGATGGGCATTTGAGTTAGTTCCAAGTCTTTGCTATTGTGAGTAGTACTGCAATAAACATATGTGTGCATGTGTCTTTACATTAGAATGATTTCTAATCCTTTGGGTATGTGTATCCAGTAATGGAATTGCTGGGTCAAATTCTATTTCTGGTTCTAGATCCTTGAGGAATCACCACATTGTCTTCCACAATGGTTGAACTAATTTACACTCCCACCAACAGTGTAAAAGTATTCCTATTTCTTTACATCCTCTCCAGCATCTGCTGTTTCCTGTCTTTTTAATGATTATCATTCTAACTGACATGAGATGGTATCTCATTGTGGTTTTGATTTGCGTTTCTCTAATGACCAGTGATGATGAGCCTTTTTTCATATGATTGTTGGCTGCATAAATGTCTTCTTTTGAAAAGTGTCTGTTCATATCCTTTGCCCACTTTTTGATGGGGTTGTTTTTTTCTTGTAAATTTGTTTAAGTTCCTTGTAGATTCTAGATATTAGAATCTTTGTCTGATGGGTAGACTGCAAAAATTTTCTCCCATTCTGTAGGTTGCCTGTTCACACTGATGACAGTTTCTCTGTCTTAAAAATGTGTTAGGTCTTGTAGTCTGCAGAGGGATGCTGGGGTCAGGGGTGAGAATTGATCAAATATGAGGTGGTGATAGCTGACAATTAAATGTCTGATATCTTTCTTCATTGCCAGGATTGGGGGACAGAAGGAAGGCAGGGATAAATAAACAGAACACGGAGGATTTTTAGGGCATTGAAACTACCTCTATGATATTATAATGGTGGATATAGGTCATTATACATTTGCCAAAACCCATAAAATGTACAACACCAAGAGTGTTGTACCACATCCTAAAATAAACTATGGACTTTGCGTGATAATGATGTATCAACCTATGTTCACCATTTGTAAAAAATGAGCCATTCTGGTTCAGGATTTTGATAGTGAAGGATACTGTCATATGTGGAGGCAGGGAGCATATGGGAACTTTCTGTACTTTCCACCCAATTCTGCTGTGAACCTAATACAGTTTTAAAAAATAAAATATATTTAAAAGGAAGATATAATACAACAAAAAATATTGTCCTCACCCTTGATGCTTAAGTCTCCTCTCCACAGGCACCAAATTTTCTAGTTTTCTGATATAAATATGATATAATTTTTCCTTTTTTCCACAAATGGCAATGTACTGCACACTGTATTTTGTACCTTGCTTTTTCCGTAAAAGGAGATTTTCAATACTGGTATAGAAAAAATCTTCTTTGTTCTTTTCAATAGCTGTGCAGTCTTGTATGAATGAAAAATAATTTGTTTAATCAGTTCCCTATTGATGGACATGAAAGGTGTTTCTAATCTTTTGCTATTACCAACAACTCTGCAGTGAATAATGTTATCCCTATATCGTTTTGCAAATAAGTATATAAATATTTGTAAAAATAAAGTCCTAGAAACTAAATTATTGACTCAAATAATATGTGCATTTGTAATTTTAATATATATTTCCAGAATTTCCTTCATACCTGGTTGTACCAAATCACATTCCGTATGGCAAAGTATCATTGGATTATACTCAGGAAGAATGTGCAATCAAACTTGTGGATCTTTTCCAGCTTCCTGGTTAAAAAAAATGGCATCACATCCTTATAATTTTTGTGGGTGCTCTTTATATATTAATGCACCTTTTATTTCTAACAAGAATTGCAGATGTTTTTCTAATTTTATTTATCCCTGGCTTTATATCAAATTATTTTTATGTAGATTTTTAAAAATAGTTGAATTCATCAATGTTTTCTTTTACAGCTTTAGGAATTTTTGTCACGGTTAGACAGGTCATATTACTTGAGATAATTTAAAAATATCATAAAAAATAAGACTAACATTTTCATGATTCTATTATTCCCATTTAAATTTTTAAACTCATTTTAGACTCATTTTTAATTTCTCCTGCTGTAAGGTAAAAAGTAGGCTCCAATTTTTTTTTCAGGTGACTACTTGGTTAATCCAACACTATTAATAATTTATCTTATTTCCCCACTCCACCTTCATTGATGTTAGATGTCACTTTTACCATACACTAAATTCTTGTACGTATTTGAATCCATTTCTATGCTATTTGCACATTGATTTTTCTCACTCTTCATGTGCCAGTACCACACTGTTTTAATTATTGTAGCCTTATATTAAATTCTAACATCTTGTAGGTGAGTGACCCTCATTACTCTTCTTTTCCAGAGTTTTTCTTGGTATCCTTGCCTGGTTTCTCTACATGAAATTTTAGAACCATCTTGCTTAGGTAAACAAAAAAAATCTTGTTGGTATTTTTACTTAGATAATATTAATTTATAGATGAATTTAGAAAGAATTGATTTTAAATAATTTTAAACCTTCCTTCTAAGGTTATGATTTACCTGTCCACTTGTTTGGCCCTTTTTTATGTTTATTGGTTGTGTTTTTATGTTTATATCATACAGTTCTCATGCTTTTCTTTTTAAGTTTATAAGAAGTTTATTCTTTTTTTTTTTTTTTTAAGACAGACTCTCACTCTGTTGCCCAGGCTGAGGTGCATTGGTGTGATATCAGCTCACCGTTACCTCCACCTCCAGGGTTCAAGTTACTCTTGTACCTCAGCCTCCAGAGTAGCTGGGATTACAGGCATGTGGCACCACACCTGCCTAATTTTTGTATTTTTAGTAGAGACGGGGTTTTACCATGTTGGACAGGCTGGTCTCAAACTCCTGACCTCAAGTGATCTGCCCAACTTGGCCCTCACAAAGTGCTGGGATTACAGGCATGAGCCACCACACCCAGCCAAGTTTATTCTTAATTATCTTTCCTTTTGTAAATGCAGTATTTTCTTCCATTATATAGACAGGATTTTGCTATGTTACCCAGGCTGGAGAGCAGTGGCTATTTGCAGGTGCAATCACAGCACATTATACTCCCAAACTCCTGGGCTCAAGGTATCCTCCTATCTTAGCCTCCTGAATGCAGCAATAACAGGCACCTGCCACCATGCCCAACTTATATGCTCACTTATTGAGCGGGTTTGAAATATTTTCCACGAATGCTAAGTGGAGGTTGAAGGAGATCACAATGGGAAATTGTTCTAAATAACATAAAGGCAAGGATTAAAGAAAATACCAACTATACTGTGTTGCTACTCAGCAGATTCTGCTATAAAAAAATGGGAAGAGAAAGTCTTTGAGACAAAGTAATTTGCCTACACATTCATCTCCCTGGTACAAGTGCGTATTGTTCTGTACCCTGTGGTAGGATTATAAATATTGCCAGGGAACAAGTACACAAAGTTGTTATAGAAACCAGAATGTTTTAGCTCCGAGTTATTTACAGAGAACTTTCAGGATTATCATATTCAATAAAATCAACTCTTGTTTTGCTTCATCCTATGCTAGTGCATCCCAATCAAACATCTATTTTCAAGAGTTCTTCAATCAGCTGTACTTCTTTACATAAGAATTCAGGAGTCAGTGGATGGTGACTACATCACAAAAGTATAATTTATGAGTAGCATTTTTGTATCACATGTTTGAAGCTTGTTCATACTTGCCTCAACCATTGTTGAGTTTGCTGGTTTCCATAATATAGGAAAAAGGTAGCTACTGACTACTGCCTTCAGCAGATAAATATTTCCTTCAACGTAGCTGGTGTCTGTGTTGCCTGATACTGTGGTACTGTGGGACTAGGCTCTTCACATTCTTTCAACTTACCTTTAAGGCTAAACAGTGGCAGCTGCCTCTGACTATTGTTTTTGTCCTTAATTGTGAACTGTAGTTTTCCAGCTATCCAGGAGGATCTTTGAAAAAGTTGGGTGTTTTGTCTGAAAAGATAATTGCATAATGAGGATTTTCATCACCTTTGAAGGATCTTTTGAGACGTTTGATGTTTCAGCAGATGAAACTGTGGAGGCTGTCAAGCTGATGATAAAGGTATGTACTTTGTTCCTGAGCCACCAAAATGTATATTAATTTTAACTATGCATGCATTTAAAAATGTACAAAGGGTAGAGATGCTATTGGGCACATTTTCAGCAAACAGAGAATGAAAACCATTTGATACTATTATTTGCTTACACAATAGATTTATAAGAAGATGGTAACTCTGGTGGTGTTAGACAAGAAAGCAAATGGAGCTAGTCAATTCTCAAGAAAAAAAAAGTCTGACTTCTTTTATGGGAGTGTGTGGGTTGTGCATAGGCTAGATAATATTATTGCAATTCTTCATAAAAGGACAAAAGCAAGACACTAACTTCAGGCTATATAAGTGGGACATGCCAGCCATCAGATAAATTTCTTAGTTGGTGAGCAAAAAACTGTAAAGAATCAAAGGATTTTGGAAGCAGAGAGGACTTTAGAGAATTTGTGGGCAGTGGCTTCATTTTGTATTCAGGGAAAACTGAAGCTCAGAGAGGCAGACTATCTTACCTGGGATCACAGCACCAGAATAAGAAATAACTTGGGTACAGTATCTTCCTTATACATTTCATATAAATGTTCACTCTAAAATAAAAAATTAAGCAAAATATTTAGTTTCTGATCATCAAATATTTAACTTGGAGATGGTCATTCCTATTTGCTAAGAAGCATTAACTGAACCATAGTTACATGACATTCAGTTGATTATTATGATGACTGAAATCTAGATCTTGTAACACAAGGAATCTTAACCTTTATGTCTTATGAATCCCTTTGGAAGTCTGGTGAAGTCTATAGACTGCATCTCAAAATGTCTTTAAAGGCATAAAATAAACATGATAGAAATGAAACTTGTTATATTGAAATACATTTTCAAATACTAAAAAGCAAATGTATGATATAGTGACATGTGGACTTATTTATTAACACATTAACAAGGTCTAGCAGCTCATCTAATAACTATTGTAGTTTCAAAATTGAGATCAGTATAAATATTTTGAAGTATTTGTAACAACTATAACGTGCTATGAAAACATCTGTGACATCAATTGGTGGCAGTCACACTTACGGTGACTACTGCTACCTTCATTTGCTGCTTACACAAGTAGTTGAAACAAAATCTCAACTTCATTTAGAGTTAATAAAATGAAGATGTAGTTTTTTTCCCGTCTAAATTCTATCCATAAACTTTTCAGGAGTTTTCTCAGTTAAGAACCCCTGTTTAATACTTCTTCCCTTTGTCCCAAACAATTAGAATGCTCAGAGGAAAAAATGAAAAGGAGAAGAGAGTACATTTCTGGTCTAGTAATGTAGAGATGTACTGTTTTCATAATATGCTATTGATTTTTAAGGATTATTTCCACATTCCCCTCTCTGAAGACAAACAAGGCAGGCGGTATCTGGAGTTGATGTATGCTGGAGCCGCTCTAAAGGACAGTTGGAGTCTTGCTGATGTTGGAATATCTTTCTGTTCAACTCTCAAATGCTTTGTTAAGGTATGATGGTCAGGATAACATTTATATAAATGTTATATAAATAAAGTTGGGATAAGTCAACCAAAGTAATTCCATAACTTAGAAAGAGGTTGTCTCTTTTTGCCTTCTCCTCACTTTCATTTGTATAACTGGTCTTATGCATGCTTTGTGCTGTAAGGGGAAGTAAGACATGAAGAAGGGAAACAGTTGCCCCCTGTTTACTCTTCTTCCTCTTGCCTCCCCACGCCCTTTATTGTCTGTCCCATTCTGTCATCATAGAGCTCACCACAAACCAATATGAAAACAAAGCCAAGGGGCAGATCTGGAATTTTGATGTGGGAAGAAAAGCATTAGGTCACTTCAGTGAAAACACAGTGATTACTGGCAGTGGAATGAGGAAAGAGAAGAAATTCTAAGTAACAATAAGAATGAAAAAGAATTTTCTGCATCCAAATTCAGCCAAAGTAGCAATTCCAATTAGTTGTACATGCAATGATGAGAGCTTTTTTCATTTACAGAGGGTCCTTCATGGTGCTTGACTTAAGATGCACAGTTGGGCATTAAGAACCTTAAAAAATCCCTAAAGTTGTAATATATACAAAATTATGTGCCTGGAGATTTTCTGAGTCTAAGATCCGTATGTTCAACAATTTTTTAAAGGAATGGGTGGTCCAAAGAATTTAAATGCTGCTGCTCTAGGGCAGGTATTATCTTGTATTAGTGCTTTACCATATATAAAAATATGAACCTTAAGAAACTTAGCAAAGCATACATTCTTCACTAAATATGGCACCAAGTTTCTTATATTTAACATTTAAAAGATTATGGTAATTAAAGTTAACTCTTTCGGCATTAAATGATAATAAAAACTCCAAATGGAAAAAAAAATAAATAAAATAAAATAAAGTTAACTCTTTCTTTTAATATGTGTTAGTAATTGACTAAATGGATGTTTAAAAATATATATTCTGGCTGGCTACGGTGCTTGTAATCCCAACACTTTGGGACCCTGATCACTTGAGACCAGAAGTTCGAGACCAGCCTGGCCAACATGGTGAAACCCTGTCTCTACTCAAAAAACAAAAATTAGCTGGGCGTGGGTGGCACACATCTGTAATCCCAGCTGAGGCATGAGAATCTCTTGAACTGGGAAGCAGAGATTGCAGTGAGCTGAGATTGCACAACTACACTTCAGCCTGGGCAACAGGGTGAGACCCTGTCTCAGAAAAAGGAAAAGAAAAGATAAGAAATACTCTTCAATATTTATTATTAAATAGGAAAGACAAGTCACAGAACAATGAACATTGACTCATCCCACTTACATAAACAAAAGGCCATATTTACATGTGTTTAAATGTTTTATTTTCTCCCTCTTTCACACAGAAAATGGAAGTATAATACTACATTTCAAAGCAGACCAAATTCCAGCCATTTCTTAAGGTCTTCTCCTTATATCTTTAAATATATTTTCATACCATGTTTTCGGTATGATACAGGATCAACTCTCTAAAATTTCCCAGAATTCTGTAATGCCAATCATAAGGTTCAAGACTTTTTATTGTTTGCTTGCTTAGAGATAGTGGTGTAAGTTCAATACTACATTTGAGCTGACTGGAAGAATCTGATGGCGCTTCATGGATGTAAGTTTGTTAAGGGTATGAATAGGATACTTTTATTTAACTAAGGACTGATTTTATTTTTTTATTTAACATTTTAAAATTGTATTTATTTTTGTCTAGATAGCATGTTCACATAGTTCTCAATTCAAAAGGTACAAAAAGATACACAGTAAAAAGTCTCCTGGCCAGGTGTGGTGGCTCACACCTATAATCCCAGCACTTTAGGAGGCTGAGGTGGGTGGATCACCTGAGGTGGGGAGTTCAAGACCACTCATGGTGAAACCCTGTCTCTAATAAAAATACAAAAACTAGCTGGGTGTGGTGGGCATGGCTGTAATCCCAACTACTCAAGAGACTGAGGCAGGAGAACAGTTTGAACCCAGGAGGCAGAGATTTCAGTGAGCCAAGATTGCACCACTGTACTCCAGCCTGGGTGACAGAGTGAGACTCCATTTCAAAAAAGGAAAGAAAGAAAGAAAAAGAAAGAAGGAAGGAAGGAAAGAAAGAAAGAAAGAAAGAAAGAAAGAAAGAAAGAAAGAAAGAAAGAAAGAAAGAAAGAAAGAAAGAAAGAGAAAATAAAAGTCTCCCTCCTCTGGCCCCCAGTTTCCCTCCCCAGATGCAACCTATGTTCACAGTTCTACTTACAAAAACATTTCCTAAATTCTGCTAATAAAGCATCATATATTACAGTGATGCAAGCTTCACACTGAACTCTTTTACCTAAAGTTTTAAACTGCTAATTCTGTAAATAGAAAGTAGGGGTAAAAGAGGTTATTCAATGAAACCAACCTGAGCAAAGTGGCAAGACCCCATCTCTGCAAAATACTTCAAAAATTAGTCAGGTGTGTAGTGCATACCTGTAATCCCAGCTACCTGCAAGCCTGAGTCAGGAGAATTGCTTGAACTCAGCCTGTGCAAGAGAGTGAGACCCTGTCTTAAAAAAAGAGAAGTTGGGCCAGGCGCGGTGGCTCAAGCCTGTAATCCCAGCACTTTGGGAGGCTGAGGCGGGTGGATCACGAGGTCAAGAGATCGAGACCATCCTGGTCAACATGGTGAAACCCTGTCTCTACTAAAAATACAAAAAATTAGCTGGGCATGGTGGCACACGCCTGTAATCCCAGCTACTCAGGAGGCTGAGGCAGGAGAATTGCCCGAACCTAGGAGGCAGAGGTTTCGGTGAGCCGAGATCGTGCCATTGCACTCCAGCCTGGGTAACAAGAGTGAAACTCCGTCTCAAAAAAAAAAAAAAAAAAAAAGAGAAGTTTATTCAAGAGAGACAGGGCAGAAGTCACAAGATTGGGCAACACACAGAGTTTAATTAAAAACTCTCAAGTTCCATAAAATTTTACTAATTGTACTCTTCATTCCTCATTCTTTGAGGCCTGGGATATTCTCCAAATGTCCCAGGCCTCAAAGAATGAGACCAACTCTATCATGCTTGCCTATCTCAGTTTACCAAACGCTGCTTTCCTTTGCAGTGTAAGTTCAATACTAACATTTGAGCTGACTGGAAGAATCTGATGGCTTTTCAGGGTTCTAAGTTTGTTAAGGGTGGAATAAAGTCATGTTACTGCTTTACTGAATAATTAGATATATACACATTTAAATAGTACCTTTCCTACTTAACTATGTTTAACCACGTTACTTTGTGAAAGTTAGTTTTCCTTGAGAGAGAAGGAAGAAGCCACAGTAAGGGAGGGAATGAATCCATGAAATGCATATCTTTAGCATCTCTAAATTTTGGTAAAACTTAGAAATATCATAATGTGAACCCAAAACTTTTGTAAATTTCAAAAACTTGGCAAGTGAGTTTTTCTTTCTAAAAAGGTACAAGTACATATTATGTCTCATGAAATAAATCCAAAATACTTGGCTTACTTATCGTGTTCATATTTTTGTGTGCTTACAAGTTTTTGCTTGTGTGAAAAAGAGGGAGAGACACTGGATACAGAGATTATATACTGTTAAGTATATTCTTTAAATAGTCAATACTTTTTCCAGCTTCTCTGTATATTATACTTTTCTTTTAATGGTAATACAGACCCATTTGGAAAAGAAATAGAAATAGGGGTGATATACAAATAGTGGTAAAAGAACATTGTATTAACTTTTCCTTCTTTGGAAAATCACTCTTATAGAAGCCATAATCAATATTTCCTATGGCATACAGTTCCAATTTCTGTTAATACAGGAGTCAGCCCTGACCATTCATTGCTGATGCTGTTGAAATTCACTGCGTTCCTATAAACCGTGGCATGAGGCACTGCAAAAGCATGTTTTTGTACAACAGGCAGAGGTGCTATCACTTTTGCTTCTTTCGTTTTAACCTGTGTTATCGTGGAAATGATTGCTTAAGTTTTGTCCACTGTTTTCACCCAGTGCTTAGAATAGTATCTGATATAATACATAGTAGGCTGTACATAAATAGGTGTTAAATAAATGAATTGATAAAGGTTTGAGAGGTAAAGTATGGAAATTAACAAGACGGTATATGATTGTCTGCAATTCATAGCAAGGTACTGAGATGCATTTCAGGGATCCATTCCCTCCCTTACTGTGGCATTTCCCATTTTTCTCTACTTTCAAGGCAAAGCACTCCCCAGTATTCTAAGCCTTTCCCCTAACCAACATCAAGGTTTTTAGTTGCAAGCAGCAGAAACAAAGCCTAGATAATTTAAGGAGAAAATAAATATTGAGAAGCTATTGAATAATTTTCAGGAGATTGGAGAATCAATCTTAGAGATTATGCAGCCAGAAACAACATCTAAAGCATGCCCCAGAACTAATCTGGGAAGGCCACCTCTGCAGGCAACACTGAGCCTTCAAAGCAGGCATTGGACATGCTGCCTGCCCTGCTGCCAGGCCAGCAATGCTTCAGAAATGCCATTGCCCAGAGACTTTGCTGTGTTTCTCGGCCTTATTGGCTTTTAATTCAAAGTGGGAGTAGATAGGTAAGTCTGATTGGGAGCACCTTGTCACAAGTCCATGCTCTACTGCAAAAGGGCAACTATCCAGCTGGTTATGCTTTTCACAGCACGCAGTGGGCTCAGCCTCCCTAGGACTCCTTCTGGCTTCCCTACCACCTTCTGTAACCAGACTTGTGCCAACCAACTGCTGGGGTCAAAACATAGTCAATCCCCCGACATCCCTGGAATGTTGTGAAAAGCTGGTTATTGTGTTTTTTTCTTCTTTTGAGACACAGTCTCACTCTGTTGCCCAGGCTGGAGTGCAGTGGCACAATCTCGGCTGACTGCAACCTCTGCCTCCCAGGTTCAGGCAATTCTCCTGCCTCAGCCTCCCAAGTAGCTGAGATTACAGGTGTGTGCCACCATGCCTGGCTAATTTTTGTCTTTTTAGTAGAGACAGAGTTTCATTGTGTTAGCCAGGATGGTCTTGATCTCCTGATCTCGTGATCCACCCACCTCCGCCTCCCAAAATGCTGAGATTACAGGCATGACCTACCACACCCAGCTGATATAAAGCTGTTTTATGCTGAGGGACTGAGTTAACTGTAGTACCATTGAGTAGATCTCTATTAGGTAAGTTAGAGAAGTTTGTACTATCTTGACAAGTCTAAAATGATTCAAAATGATATACATTTTAGCTTTCAAAAGATACTGTTAACATATAAACACCAAAATCCAGGAAATATATATGTGGTTTTATATTTAATCATTTTTATACACAAAAGCATGTATAAACATGTTTCTTTAAAATTTACATATGAAAGTATGTTTCTTAAAAATGGCTCTCTTTTCTAAGATGAGTAAAAACAAAAGGTATGAAAAGAATCTGGTGAAGAAAGGTATTCCAATTCAATGTCCAAGACTCCAAGGATAATCTCTCCAGGAAGACTACCACCCAAGAGAAGTTTATGAAGACATCTCACTGGAATTCATTCAGTTCAACAAAAACAAATATTATTTCTCCTTTTAGTTCACTTTGAAATAGTTGGGGCAAGCTTTTGCTTGCTTAGTGCTGTAATTCCAAAACAGCAAAATATTTTTAAAAAGCAGAACTTGAGAAAAAAATAGCAGTATATTCAAAACTTTCATTAACTTGTTTTCTTTCAGTCAGTTCTGTTTAACGTTTCCTTTTTTATTGTTAAAGTACATGTATGAATTTACAGTAAGTTTGCATTTGTTTTTTGAAGGTAAGTGTGGAATTATTCTCATGAAATAGAATCTATTTGTTTTTACTGAAAAGTAAGATACTTTGTGTTTATCTCCTGTGTTGGTTGGTTTGTGTCTCAGTTTGTTTATAAAGGGAAAAGTCTAATTTTATATATGTCCAAAAGTGATTTGTGTGTGGTATTATATATTTAATAGCATCTGACTTCCTTGGGTGTGACTGACCAGCCTTCTCTGATTCAGAATATATGGGGAGAAGTATCATATATAGAAAGAAGTAGAGAGATGCCTTCTCTTAGGTGAATAAGGTGGGTTCGCAAGTTGCTATTAATTGGCATCTACCCACTCCCTCATCATACAACCAAATGAGGGAGTATTGACAACTAACGTGCCTCACTAGAACTCAAAATGGGTTTTCCCATGAAAACAAGGCTTATAAAAAGGTGAATATGTAGAGTTAAAAGATTGTGGTGATGACTGTGATCCAGATACATTATGGATTAAAAAGGCCTCAGATGTCATTAAACATTTATTATTTATTTACAAGATAAAAAGTTCCCGAGTGCAAAAACAAACAAACAAACAAACAAACAAACCTCTGTAGGTGTTAATTTTCTTGAGACTTAAGAACCTTGCTTCATTAATAATTAATAATATTTTCTTCCTTGCACTTTTTATTTTCATCTAAAGATTGCCAGATCAGCTGGGCACAAAGGCTCACTCCTGTAATTCCAATACTTTGGGAGGCTGAGGTAGATGAATTGCTTGAGACCAGGGGGTCCAGATAGCCTGGGCAACATAGCTAGGCCCTGTCTCTACAAATAAGAATTTTAAAAGTAGCTGGGTTTGGTGACGAGTGCCTGGACTTGGGAGGCTGAGGCGGGAGGATTACTTGATTACTTGAGCCTGGGAGTTTGAGGTTACTGTGAGCTCTGATAATGCCACTGCTCTTCGGCCTGGGCAACATAGTGAGACCCTGTCTCAAAAAAAAAAGATTGCCAGATATTTTGCAATTATCCCTTATTACTTATTCCAGAGTCAGTTATGTGTATACTAGGTTACACATTCTTATCTTTATATAAATATGTAATTAATTATTCATATTCTGAGAAGCTTCTTTTTGACTTATTTATCTAACTTCATATAGCTAGTTAACTTAAAAGTGACTTGAGAGCCAGTATGGAAGTGTATTCTTTTCCTAACTACTCAGGAGGTGGGAAGACTGCTTGAGCCCAGAAGTTCAAGACCCGCCTGGGCAACACAGAGAGCCCTAGACTCTAAAAAAATTTTTAAAGAGTGACTTGCGCATCTGCTATTTTGTTTGCATGTTATTCTATTTGCATTTGTTTTGTTGTTTGCATTTAATTTGCTATTTGCATTTAATTCTAAATATAAATTAGGAATATTTAAAGAAATTAAAAAGAGCTATTACATAAAATACCATTTTTCTCTCTTTCCCACTATCTTTTTATTCAGTTTTCATAGGAATTTCTGCCTGCCCATAAATATTGTCTGGATTAGCTTGAACAGACATTTGCCTTATGGAACCATAGGCAAGCATGGCATGGCAAAAGGGAAAGGGTGAATACTGTGCACTTTAAATTTGTATTGCATGGGTTTATGAGAAACTATCATCAAAAATTTTTCTAAGCACATTAGTCTCAGTGGGCAACTCAGCCTGCCGATCTGGCTTTATGTGCAGTCACAGAAGAGCCGAACCTGTTCCTATTCACATCAGTCACTGATATGGGCCCTAGATCAAAGCATTGTAGCCTTAAATTTCATCAGTAACATCACTCCTCACAGGCTGTTTCAAAAAGGTCTCCATGTTGATGATGTTACTGCAATATGTTATGTGGGAGAGGGGAATGAATTTAATGTATTATGAGTCTGCAGGAGGAGGGGTCCCTGGAGAAACCAGAGAGGGATTCTGATAAAAGAAAGAAGGGAAGGAAACAAAGGAGGGGCAAGCCAGCATTGACAGACTGGAGCCTCCTGGAGAACCTGGAGGCAAGATACCAGGCTCTGAGAGAGTCCTGCATTCGTGGGCATTCTGTGGGCATGCACCGGTATCTGCCAACCCAACAACAGGCAGTTGCAGAAAAATATTATTGTCCTGAATCTGCCAAAGAGGAAGTAAAGCCAGTTTCATTTTTCATTAGAAAAGTGGAAATGATAATAATCTTTTCCTCCCCACCTGCTTCCCATTTTTCCTATTTGCTATATTTTGAGTTTGGATTTGGCTTGTTTAAACTGTTGTTAACAGAAGGATTAATATTTTCCTCAGACTTTCCATGTTAATTCTACTTCAGATAATCTCAGTTCTACTTGCTTTCCTACTTGTATTATGAAACGAGAGAAACAAAAGAAATTTTTCTAAACCTATATTCAGTATTTCCCTCTTTAAATAGTAAGAGTACGCTGGGCACAGTGGCTCGCGCCTATAATCTCAACACTATGGGAAGCCAAGTTGGGAAGATCATTTTTTTAAAAATGAAAAAAAGAAAGAAAGAAAAAAGATAAATAATAAAAACAAATATATGAAACTTTTTTTTTTTTTGAGACAGAGTCTCAATCTGTTGCCAGGCTGAAGTGCAGTGGCACAATCTCGGCTCACTGCAACCTCCACCTCCCATGTTCAAGCAATTCTCCTGCCTCAGTCTCCTGAGTAGCTGGGATTACAGGTGTGCACCACCACACCCATTTAATTTTTTGTATTTTTAGTAGAGACAGGTTTTCACCATGTTGGCAAGGATGATCTTGATCTCTTGACCTAGTGATACGCCCGCCTCAGCCTCCCAAACTGCTGGAGTTACAGGCGTGAGCCACCACGCCCGGCCTGTATGTGACTTTTTAAAAAGTCAAACCATACAGACAATGAAAAACACAAAATGATGAGCAAACACTCCCATCACACTCTCAACTCAGTTCTACTTCCTAGAAATAACCTCTTAGAAAAAAATTTTTTAATTGACTGAAGATTTCAAATCCACAGTATTCCAAATCAAAGTGCTGCATAATAGAGAAATGTTTTCTAACTAACACATCCATAAGCACAGGATGGATATAAATTATTAACTCTCATGTATCTGGGTCTGTGGACTAAGAAGTACAAAGGATCTCAAAGCCCTGCCAAGTCTCTCTCACTTCACTCAAATGGAAGGACCTGTTAACATCTCAGGACTTAAGAGCTAGACTCAGACCCGAAGGCAGAGAAATTAACCGACTACTGCTTTCACTTTAACACCCATGTCATGGAGCTAGAGGTGCTCAGAGCTACCCCTGAAATGCTTGGCCCTCATCCTAATCTCCAGACAATAAGTTCCCTCCTTTTCTTTCCCTTTAGGAAGAAGACAAGCCTACTCTACACGTGTTCAATGCTGTAACCCAAGACACAATGCCAATAATGGAGAGCATTTCCCTTCTTGACAAAAAAGTGTCTGATCTGAGAACACTGGTAACTCTGAGATGTGGCCTCCCCGTGAGTGTCTACTGTCTCCGAACCCCAAAGGGACTGGAGATGTATGATTGCAACATGCTCAAGGACTACCAGACTGATATTGGTACTGCTCAGTATATTTGATATCAGCTACCATTCAGCACTAGGGTACCTTGATACCAGATTTTGCAGCTTTTCAAGAGAAAATGGAAATCTAGATTTTCATATATAATCTGTTAACTTTATTTACATATCCACTTTAAAACAGTTACTACATTTACATGGTTTACATACCAGAAGTGGAAAAGGATGTGTAGTGGTAAGCCTCCCTCCCTCTCCTGGCCCTCCAAGACTTAGTTCCCTCCCCATGGGCAACCATTATTGTTTTGAAGATTCACAATCAAAAGTATTTCCAAATTAAATCTCAACAAATGAAGGCATTATTTCTAATGGAAATCTCTGTAAGTTCGGTGTAGATATGAATTATCAACATTTCATTCTTGTGTCTAGGTCTACAGACTAAGACATAAGGAGGGTCTCATAGGCATGTCAAGTCTTATTCTCAAAGCAGATTCATTCATATCCTCAAGGGAAGAAAAGCAAAACTTAGACCACTTCATCTTTTTCCCTTTCAAAATACACTTCAAGCATGTACAAATGCAAGTTGAAGTACACATTCGCCCCCGACTCTTTTTTTTTTTTGAGACAGAGTCTCGCTCTCTTGCCAGGCTGGAGTGCAGTGGTGCAATCTCTGCTCACTGCAACCTCTGTCTCCTGGGTTCAATCAATTCTCCTGCCTCAGCCTCCCAAGTAGCTGGGACTACAGGCATGTGCCACAATGCCCAGCTCATTTTTGTATTTTCAGTAGAGACAGAATTTTGCCATGTTGGCCAGGATGGTATCCATCCTTGTGATCCGCCCACCTCGGCCTTCCAAAGTGCTGGGATTACAGATGTAAACCACCACACCTGGCCCTCTTTTTTCCTTTTTAAGTGCAAGGTAGCATATGATGCGTGCTATTCTGAACACTGCTTTGGGAAATTTTATCTTTAAAATGTCGCTGCTTATGTTAAAATAATCTTTTTCCCAATGTGACACAATGCTGTACTGGCTGAAAATCTGCCTTAGTGGAATGGCGTTTATCCCTGATAGAAATTGCAACCTCTCTTTAAATACTATACCTTGGCTGGGCATAATAACTAGTGATTCATCTGTAATGCTAGCACTTTTGGAGGCTGAGGAGGGGGATCACTTGAGCTCATTAGTTCAAGACCAGCCTAGGCAACATAGTGAGACCCTCATCTCTACAAAAAATAAAAAAATAGCTGGGTGTGGTGGTTCACACCTGTAGTCCCAGCTGCTTGGGAAGCTGAGGTAGGAGAATCACTTGGGCCAGGAGGTTAAGGCTGCAGTGAGCTGTGATCACACCACTGCACCCCAGCCTGAGTGACACCAAGACCCTGTCTCAAAAAAAAAAAAAAAATCTGTACTTCCAGGTAATATCTGCTGTAGCCGAACATCAAGTTAAAAAAGGCTTTCAGATTTGTTTTAAGCATGCTAAAAAAATGTTCAACAATACAGAGATTAACATGGCCCCTATGTGACAATGACATACAAGTTCGTGAAGCATTTGATATTTTTTAAATGGTTGGAACCTTATAGAAATTATTACTTGAAATATATAAATCCTTGCTGACAATCAGCACACCCTTAGGTAACATTGTGTTATAACATTGCAATGAAATTTGAGCTCTCCCAACATATACATAGGGCTTTGTAGGTGTCCTTAGTTAAGTAGTTTTGCTTTATATAACTGCTAAATTTGCATTTATTGATACTTCTACTGTTATATTTGCTTGGCATTATTCTTTCCTGTTATTTTAAATTAAGGCTCTCAAAACTTTGACATAATTTTTTTTCCTTGTTTTTGATCCGGGGAAGTGAAGTTCTACAATTCATCCTCAGAGTACTTTGCTATAATGCACACATCTGCTCTGCATGCTTACAGGAGGGTGAGCCCTGCTTAGAACATGTTGAGGGCTTACATAAGGAAGGGCACACAGTGGCATTTGTCCCCAAGTAACTGATAATCTAGTTATTTAATGAAGTACCACAGGATAAAACAAAACTAGAATAAACTCTGGATGACTATTCTTCAGGCCTACACTGCTCAGATTATGATGCGATGTGTTAAGCTGCAGGATACTTTGAATTGACACAACTCCAACTTTTACAGATTTGAAGAAAAAAAAAGCAAATCTTCTGAATGATTAAATTACTTGCTCAGTGTGTGTCAGGGTCAGCATACCTACTCTTTAAAATGACCCTCTGGGAGTAGGAACTTTAGGAAATGAGGTTAAGGGTCTGAGCATGACCTGAGTAGGCTGCTTTGGCCACCATGAGAACACAGAACATCAGAGGAGAGACAAGGAAAGAAGGACCTCAAAGGGAAGGGAAGAAGGGCCCTTTGGTCTCCTTCATATGCTTCATACCTTTGCCTAAAGCATAACTAATATCCCTTAAGCAGCCAGCTTACCTTTTGTTTTTGAGATGGAGTTTCGCTCTTGTTACACAGGCTGGAGTGCAATGGCGCGATCTTGGCTCACCGCAACCCCCGCCTCTTGGGTTCAGGCAATTCTCCTGCCTCAGCCTCCTGAGTAGCTGGGATTACAGGCACGTGCCACCATGCCCAGCTAATTTTTTGTATTTTTAATAGAGACGGGGTTTGACCATGTTGACCAGGATGGTCTCAATCTCTTGACCTCATGATCCACCCGCCTCGGCCACCCAAAGTGCTGGGATTACAGGCTTGAACCACCGTGCCCGGCCACCTTTTTTTAAACTAGAAGGTAAAAAGAGTCCTTGATCGGCTTCTCTTACAGCATTTCTCTTTCTAGTGAACAAGTCGTCCCTGATGCTCACAGGAGTTGAACCTTAGCCCCTTTTCCAAAGGCAGTGGAAAATCAGAAGTGTTTAGAGAAGCAGTCAAGTCCAGGTTGAAAACCAAAGATTTAGGTAGCTCAATTAATCACTGCACATACTAGCTCACACAAATATTTACAAAGCTGCCTCTGCACTCTGGGTGTTTACAGTAAAGTGATAGAAATGAGACATGTTTTCACACTCAGTTAAAATGCAATAAGTCAGCTCAATGCAGGCTGAAGGCAGGTAGGGAAGGCATTCTGGAGAATATGTGGCTGGAGCACACAAAAATGTGGGAACCATGGATCATTTGAGAGGAGGAAGGGAAGACAGTCCAGGCTTCCAGGCCAGGAGAAAAGCATGAGTCACAGGTTCATAAGCATGGGCTTATACCAGGGAAGGACAGAAAGCAGGAGACTGTTCTGGAGAGTGAAGGAGCCTTGCTGAGAGCACTAGGAAACACAGCTGAGGGCAGAAGGAGGAGGGTCTTAAGGTGAGGGGACAGAGCGCAGGTTTGCTGTGGCTGTAGCCAGAGGCATGCACCTTCTGAACAGGAATGTTTTAAGTGAGGTTTAATCTGGTAGCAAGCAATATGAAATACAGAAAGGAGTAAGGAAAGCCTGCAGGGAGGGTGGTACACTAACTGGCTTGTTTGATAATCCCAGTATTAATTAATTCCCCTAGCAATGGAACAGACAAATCTGAAAAACACAGAAGACAGAACAGGACAGAACATCATGCTAGATCACTTTTTTTTTTTTTGAGACAGGGTCTCACTCTATCATCCAGGCTGGAGTGCAATGGCACCTCAGCTCACTGTAACCGCTGCCTCCTGGATCCAAGCGATTCTCCCACCTCAGCCTCCCAAGTAACTGGGACTAAAGGCATATTCCACCATGCCTGGCTAATTTTGTTTTTTTTTGAGATGGGGTCTAGCTCTGTTGCCCAGGCTGGAGTACAGTGGCATGATCTTGGCTCGCTCCAACTTCCACCTCCCAGTTTCAAGCAGTTCTCCTGCTTTAGCCTCTCGAGTAGTGGAGATTATAGCCACTCACCACCAAGCACAGCTAATCTTTGTATTTTTCATAGAGATGGGGTTTCACCATGTTGGCCAGGCTGGTCTAGAACTCCTGACCTCATCATGATCTACCGGCCTCAGCCTCCCAAAGTGCTGGGATTACAAGCATGAGCCACCATGCCCAGCCAATTTTTAAAAATTTCTTTTTAATAGAAACAGGGTTTCACCATGTTGGCCACACTGGTCTCAAACTCCTGACCTCAAGTGAGGAGTTTCACCTTGGCCTCTTAAAGTGCTGAGATTTCAGGCATGAGCCACCATGCCCGACCCTAGATCACATTGAAGTAGAGGAAAGAACCAAAACTCTCACACTAGGACAGTGGTGGGGAAATTGATGAAAGGAGTTATGCGTTTTAAGCTTTAGATATGAGGAAACTCAGAGAGTACTTTTTAAAATAAAGTTACTCAGCTGGTCAGTTAGTGGCAAAGCTGTAAATACACCCGAAGTCTCCTAATTCTCCTTCACTACTAACAAGGAGCTAGTGCTTGAGTGATAGGTTGGGTTAGCAGATACTGATCCTGCCCATGTAGGTGGAGATCAAGCCAGGTGAGGAGTGCATTCTTCAGAGAGTAAATATAGAGAGGAACGTATTAAGGGCCAATGGTTGGCACTTAGGACATGCTGAGGTCAGAGCAAACACAAAGAAGAGTCAGAAAACGAGGCATGGAAAGCTGTCACAGTCAGGAGAACTGGAACTCTGTATTGTAACAGATGATGAGACTGTTTTCAAGATGCTGGTAAAAGTCCAAAGACAATTCTTAGAAAAAATAGCTTTGGATTTGGTTTAAAGGTCTTTGGTGGGCTCAGAGAGAGCAGTTTTAATAAAGGAGATGGAGAAAGATTTCAGGAATTAAGAAGATAAGTAATGAGGGGATAAGGGGATTCTGGTGGTAGAACATATAATGACTAACTTATCATGAATCTATCATGCTAAATATATCTTAATATGTATGATTTTCTGACTTGAGGCTTAGTGGCACATCATATAGGTCCAATACACACCCCTTGTCTTACATCAACCTATATGTACCAAATATTCAGTTTAGCCCTGCTTCTAGCTCTGAAATCTCTGCCCTGGCCTTTGCTTTCCTCTTGCTTATCTACATACATATCTGCTTGTTATTCTGTTTATATTTCACATATATTCAAAAACTGGCATTCATCCTTTTTGCAACAAGGAGTACCTAAACAAATGAGTGAATGAATTAATGCCTTTTCTTTACAGATTATACCAATCAGTACTCTTCACTATAAATGCCTGATGGGATATATTCATGGCTGCCTGGGCACATTGCTTCTGAGAAACCATTCAGGAGCAGGGTTGTGTCGGCTCAGATCCTGAAATCTGAGCTGGCTCCAGGGTCCTTTTACCGACCTTTAGGCCCATGGAGACCTAAGGTGCCATTTTAATTCCTTTTATTGATGAGAAACTGAGGTTTGGAAAAGTTAAGTGATCTGATCAAGGTCACACTGCTAATAAGTGGTAATCACACACCCAGGATTGTGTTCTTTCCAACAATTTACACTGCCAAACCAGTATGCCTTTATTGATACTCTGATCAATGTTTTATTTTGTTTCCTGCATCAGATGAAGCTCAAAACAGAGAAATAATTTTCCATATTCAGGAAGAAAAAGTCCAAATCAGGTAGGCATACATTGACTCTTGGGGTATGAATGAGGAATCCAGAAACTTGGGAGTCAGAAGCCACATGTGGAGAGGTTGAGGATGATTGCCTAAATAGGCACTGTTGCTCCCATCTGCTGTCCTGTGTGGTCTCGACATAGTACATATGTTTGCAAGCACAGAATGGGCAGATCTAGGTTTTGTAAAGATAATACAATTTTGTGGGTCCTCTTTTAAAAAATTCAAAGCTAAGACAAGAGAATTAGAAGGCTCATAGAAGGCAGTGAGGGGCCCTAAAGCTTATTAGTTTTTCTCTCTCTTCAGTAATAGGTTTTAGTTGCATTTTTTTTGGAACAACATAGCATTTTTCAAGTAAATTTGTATTTCCCAACAGAATTCCCAGCTTATGAAGGAATTTAATATCTCACAAAGAAGGCATTACAAAGCAACAGGGGTAAAAGGATTATCCAATAAACAGTCCTAGCTGACTTGCTTAGAAATTCTCTGGATATTCAAAACTTGAGCATTATCAGGACTGTTTCATTGCATGGAACTGAACTGATGGTTATAACACCTGTAATATTTGCTACTAGACAAGGAATTAAAGTGAAACAAAATATAGGACCAGATGGAGACGCTCCACCAATGTTAAGAATATTGAAATTGTACAGCCTTCTCTGTAGTTTTCAGAATCAGGTCTCATTCAGCAGTAGGCAGGCTGGGTTAGAGACAGCTGAGACTCTGAGGGTAGGCAAACCTCCAGAGAACAGGTAGGCCAGGAAAATCCTATCTATAGACATTTAGCAAGGGGAGGTTAGCTTCAAATAAGTCTTTCTGGTGGAAGTGCTGGAATAGGCAGGTCAGTCTGCAACTGTCAGTTGGTAAGGCCAGGGAAGTCAGAGGGTGACCCTCAGGGAGATCCAGCAGGGACCTGATGAGTGAACCATAGCACCAAGGTAGTGAATGAATGAATGAATGAATGACACAAGAGGCAGGAAACTAGATAAGCTGATGTTGACATCAGAAGCTCTGACAGCATGTGACAGAAATCTAACCCCAGAGATTAGGGTTCAGAGTAGGAAATTCAGAAATGAAAAAATTAATCTTAAAACCCAAAAGGTGGGGTAAAATATTGAGATTCACAACATAGGGCACAAAGTGAGGACTTGCTTAGAAGTGACTAGAATATCTGACCAACAGAAGTGCCTAGAATATCTGACCAGGATGAACAGGAACACTGACTTCCTACAAACCCTCTAAGTCACTACATCTTTTTTTTTAGATTTTGTAGAGATGGAGTCTTGCTGTGTTGCTCAGGCTGGCAAACTCCTGGCCTCAAACCATAAGCCACTTCTCTTGATCCACAGGCACAACACTTCGTTTGGACGTCTGGGATGGATGGAAGGAATTTCTGATGGCTTGTCTACTTGGACAAAAACTTAAAGTCCAACGCTATTTATCAAAAGAAGGACCAGTACTCAGGTATGAGAGATTAATGTTAAATTAACTTAGCAAGTGCTGTAATTTTTCACTAAACGTCCATCAGACCTTGAGCCTGCAATTAACTGTACAGCTGGGGTACTGCTCTCTGCCAATTCCACTTACCATGTCTCAACCAAATATCATTGACATATTTGCTGGAACAAAACAGCAGGGATACCATCAGGACTCATAGTCTTGTGATTCAGGTAGAATTCCCTCAGGAAATACTAACTACAGTTAACCTTTAACAATGCAGGGGTAAGGGATGCCAACTCTCCACACAGTTGAAAATTCACATATAACTTTTGACTTCCCCAAAGCTTAGCTACTAATAGCCTACCATTGACCAGAAGCCTTACTGATAACACAATTAACACATGTTGTGTATATTATATGTATTATATACCATATTCTTACAATAAAGTAAGCTAAGAAAACAAAACATTAAGAAAAATCATAAGAGAAAATGTATTTCCTGGTCATTAAGTGGATGTAGATAATTATGAGGGTCTTCAATCTTCACGTTGAATAAGGCTGAGGAGGAGAAAGAGGAGAAGGGGTTTGTCTTCTGTCTCAGGTGTGGCAGAGGTGGAAGAAAATCCACAAACTGAACCCCCGCAGTTCAAATTCATGTTGTTAAAGGTTAACTGTGATTAAATGGGTGACTTCGATTTGGTTTAGATATGAGACTTTCAGCAACATTTTTAAAGGCTATCAGAATAAATACAGACAATCCCCAACTTATGATGGTTCAAACTTAGATTTTCAACTTATAATGGTGTAAAAGTGATATTCATTCAGTAGAGACCAAACTTGTAGTGTGCATACAACCATTGTTTTTCATTTTCAGTACAGCATTCAATAAATTGCATGAGATATGCAAAACTTTATTATAAAACAGGCTTTGTGTTAGATGATTTTGCCCAACTGTAGGCTAATTACGGTAGGCTAGACTAAGATTTGATGTTTAGGAGATTAGGTGCATTTTAGACTTATCATACTTCAAACAGATGATGGTTTGTAGCAGGACATAACCTTTTAATAAGTCAAAGGACATCTGTATCTTGCCACTTTCACATTCAGTTATTCTTTACGAAAACACTTGTTAATTGGCTGAAAACGGCCATATCTTCCTAAGCTCACATGTAATTTTTCAAACTGCATTTATTACCAGCATTTGCACTTCTGTCACACATAAAGTGTAACGGCTATGACTGGGACAGTGGAGGAGGGTAGGTTCAGAGAGGCAGGTGGTCATTTTAATGTGTTAATACGGCCATCAGCTTCTCAAATACATAAACTGCACTAATCTGTAGGTTTAATAGTTTTTTAGAATAGTGCCCCCTCGTGGGTGATTTAATCATGTTTTGCAGAAGCCAATGCACCAGAAGATCTAAGGGCTCTGTGAAGTGATGGATTAGAAGGGCAGCTTTTACAGTTTTATAAAATATTCAAATATTTTACACTGATTTCTATTGTGGGATATTGATAGTTTTTTTCCATGTTCTTCACCCAAAGAAATAGCTGTGTTGCTTTTTACTTTGAACAGTATTACTTTAGTTAATAGTAGTTTAATACTTTGTGGCAGACACTGTGTTATATTTATTACCTCATTTTATGCTTACAACAATTTGATGAGGTGGACACTTTTTAATCTTATTTTACAGATGAGGAAACTAAGATCAGAAAACCTGCCCCATGTTGTCTGGGTGCAGTGGCTCACACCTATAATCCCAGCACTTTGGGAGGTCAAGGTGGACAGATCACTTGAGGTCAGGAGTTCGAGACCAGCCTGGCCAACATAGCAAAACCCCCATATCTACTAAAAATACAAAAGTTAGCTGGGTGTGGTGGCTCGCACCTGTAATTCCAGCTACTGAGGAGGCTGAGGCAGGAGAACTGCTTCAACAAAGGAGGTGGAGGTTGCAGTGAGCTGAGATTGTGCCACTGCACTCCAGCCTGAGCACCAGAGCAAGACTTTGCCTGCCGGGGACAGAGGCAAGGAAATGTGCTCCATGTCATACAAATAGCAAGGGCAGAACTGGGAATTGAATAGTAACAATTTGACTCTAGTGTTCATGTGCTTGACCATCTACACTTGTCTTCATCTTTAAATAAAATCTAAGAGCTCAGAGAATGTAAATGGTCAGACTTAAAAGCTCCTTTAATTTCCCCATGCTTGATATTTGTCCTGAGGATTTAATTTTTATAAGAAAGATGATCACTTCAAGGAAACTATTTACATGTGCATAGTAGGATAATGTGTATAAGCAGAATCTGCACAATTTAACCTGTATATCATTATCTGCCTTTTCTAAAAACATTTTAAGGTAAAGGTTAGAAGAAATAAACATTTAACTAGAATATTTCATGAGTATTTAGTGTAACCACTTTTGTCTGTTTGCTGATTTTCTAACCACCCCCTCCCCACTTGTTTCACTCATTTAGGTATCAGAAAAGGGTAGCCCTGTACATTGCTGCTTTTTGTGGGTACATTGAACTCACTGAGTGGGCCCTGAAGCAGGGTGTGCAGCCCCACGAGGCAGTCGGTGTTCACCCCTATCGAGCATGGTGCCATGAAGCCCTTCATGCAGATGTCTCTAAATGCCCCATTCATGCAGCTGCAGAAGCAGGCCAACTGTTGATTCTGAAGGCTTTTGTCAACTGCAGCGTGCTGTGCCTGGAATGCAAAAATGCAGCAGGACAAACTCCCCTGACCATTGTGTTCAAGCACAAGCATAAAGACTGTGTATTATATTTGCTGAGTAAAATGTGGTCTACGGTTTCTTTTCTGAAAATTTCAGTCCCAATGAGGATTTATATTAAAATAAAACAATGGATCCTCAGAGCTCAGAGTCACAGTCTTCATAAAAGCCAATTTTGTGGAGCAAGGGTTTTTGGAGCAAAAGTTGGAGACACTGTGATGGTGGATGGTTTCACCAAGCCAAAAATGACCTCCAAGAGCTGGCATAAGGCTGGGAACAGGGACTCGCAAAGCATCTTGCTCAAGCTACCATCTCTCAGCAAACAAACTCCAAGCAGCAAGCCTGTCAATCCTTTGGCAATTTCACAGTCAGACACAAGAGAACAAGCCCTCAAATTTCATCCACTTGTGAATGCCAATACATTCTCTGAATTACAAAAACAACAACAAAATCAGAAAAAAAATGCCGCCATAGCTAGTAAAAAAGAACAGCTCATAAAAAACACCTATCTTCCCCAAGTCCACCTCCCTCCAGTTTCAAGAGCAGGATATTCACATTCATCATTTTTCTATGCAACACCCAGTGCTGACTTTTTACTGAAGTCCTCCTTTGCATCTTTCTCAGAGCACAGTGGAAAGACTCCAAGGGAGAATGCAATCTACTGCTTAGCTGTGGCAAGGTAATGTTCTCTCCTTAAACATACAAAGGGAAACCTTTCATAAGGCTTAGGGTAACTGAAATAAAGTTGAGCTGAGCTAAAAACCAGTACAGAAAAGCAAGTAAAACAATCTAGCCTTGTTTTTTCTTTCATACATGTGTTTACTATAGCCCAGTGCTGTGCCCGGCAGAACTGTGCATGAAAAGCATCTTTTTTTAAGGTGTGTGTGTATGTGTGTGTGTGTGGTTTTCTTTCTTGTTTTTACTTTATTCCAGGGTAAGGAATGGTCCATAATGCCCTATTATGCCACTGAAAGTAATACAAGTTGTTCCAATGCATCAATACCCAGCTTCAGGGACCTCATCTTAGCCTCATGAGTAGGACAAAATGAACTAATATTACTAACCAATCCAATCTGTGCAGTACTTTATTCCTCAAACTTTCAGAAGGGAAAGACACACAGTAGAAAGAATTGTATCAATTAGCAAGGTTCCTTGCTGCTGCTGCTGCTGTTGTTGCTGCTGCTGCTGCTGCTTTTCTTTTTTCTATCTGTTTGAGACAGGGTCTCACCCTGTTGCCCAGGCTGGAGTGCAGTGGTACTATTATGGCTCACTGCATCCTCGAATTCCTAGGCTCAAGCAATTCTCCCACCTCAGCCTTCCAAGTATCTGGGACTACAGGCACATGCCACTATACCTCGTTGATTTTTTTGTGTGTGTAGAGATGGGGACTCACCATGTTGCCCAGGCTGGTCTTAAACTCCAGGGCTCAAGCGATCCTCCCACCTTGGCCTTCCAGAGCCCTGAGATTAGGTAGGCATGAACCACTGTGCCTAGGCTGCTACTGTTTCTTCTTCTTCTTTTTCTCCTCCTCCTCTTCTTTCTCTTCCTCTTCTTGGTCTAAAGCTAATAAAAAAATTAATTGTAATTAGAGGGGAAAAAGAGAAAACTGAAATACGGGAGGGAGGCATCAAATGTCTCATAGAAGACTAGATGGCAACGAAAATGGGAGGAAAGAAAGGAACACTTCAATGACAAATTGAATGATAAGGACTTGAATTGACTTACTAGGCAAGATACACAGGTGGGGTGAGATCTATATGGAACAGGGTGCTAGACTTGGCATTAATATTTACAGCGAGTTAAAAGGTAATCCATAGCACATCTAAAAAAGATTAAAAAATTGTATCAGAATTAGCTATTTTAGGTACACAACTCTGATTAGAGCTCAGATCCCATCCATTACTTATGAGGTATTATTTGATGCAAATATTACAGTTATAAATATAGATTTATGTGTGACTTTTCCCCTTAATATAATGAGAAGGAAAGAAAAAATCAAGGCTAGATTGTTTTACTTGCTTTTTTGTACTGGTCTTTAGCTCAGCTCAACTTTATTTCAGTTAGGTTGTTGCCACCTTGTGGTGAGAGTAATTTGGGCTGTAAAATGCAAAATTCAATATCCAATAGAGTGAGGTTGACAATATAGGAAGACACTTAATAGCTTAATAGTCTCAATCTTTGTAATTTGTGAGATATCTCTGACTAGAATGTATAAAAAGAGATCATCAAAAATTCTAGAAATGTACTAGGAAAATTATTAATTGAAAAAACAACATAGACCAGCTTAAAATAAGGCTGCAAACAAGAAAGGAAATATTGGTTTGTTTTGTCAACAGATACATGCTAAAATGAGTTTATTTTCCAAACATTCAATAAATGTTTACTATAGCCCAGTGCTGTGCCCAGCAGAACAGAAATGTGCATGAAAAGCATCTGTTTTTAAGGGGTGTGTGTACATGTGTGTGTGTGGTTTTAGATGAGAAAAGCTGACGGTGTCTGTTGTGTAGAGTGCTTTCTTGGGGAAGAATTGAGTTATGAAATATATAGTAAAATCCATAAATACCACTAATCTCACATATGTGGCTTGTTAAATTTTTATGTTTTAATATATCCATGTAAGCACTACTCATATCAGAAGCAAACTATTTCCAGCCCCGAAAAATTTTCCTTCATGCCCCTTGCCAGTCAGTGATCCTTCCTGGATGTAGCTATATTAGTCTCACCTCTGTCACTGAAGATTAGTTTAGCCTATTCTTGAACTTCAAATAAAGGGCACATATGGCAAATCCCTTTTATATTTTGCTTTTTTGTTCAGCACATTGCCTGTAAGATTCATCAATGTTTTTGCATGTATTGGTTGTTCTTATTTCTATGTAGCATTCCTTTTTATGCAGCATTCCATATCTAATTTATGTATCTGTTTTCCTATTGATAGGCATTTGGATTCTTTCTAATTTAGGGGCTACTTTGAACAAAAATGCATGATTATTCTTACATATGAGGTTTGGTGGACATTTGCATGCACTTCTCTCGACTCTATACCAAGAAACAGAATTGGTGGGTCATAGGATAAATTTGTTTAGCTTTAGTAAACATTCTAAAGACTTTTTAAAAGAGACTACCAGTGTGCTATTTTTTTGTAGCTATATTTCATAAGGATTAGCATTATTAAGGAGTGGCAATTTCAAGATCAAGAAAGAAATTGCTAGAGAAGACATTTTGTTAAAGAAAGGGTTATTCTGTGAAGGAAAGAAGAGAAAGAGACAGAGAGAAAGGAAAAAAGGAAGGAAGGAAGGGAAGGGAAGGGAAAGAGGGAGGGAGGAAGGGAAGAAAAGGGTTAGTGCAGAAGGGAGACCCATGGGGGAGTGGTGGTCAGTCTGACTGTACACTTACTGTGGCAGTGTTACTCCCAGCAAATCCTCTTTTCATTTCTCTTTTCCCAATATTTTTCTCTTTCCCGTATTCACACCCTCCACTTCCCATCTGTTTCTTCCCCTTTTACATGGAACCTTTCCCAGGACCTGTTCCACCTTCCTTGGAAGGTGTGCTGTGGAAAGGAAGAGGAGATCTACAACCTCATGCCCTTGCAGTCTTCTTGATCTAGTTCAAGTTCCTCAGAGAAGTCACAAAAGCACTTATGTCTACCTGAAGTAGACAGTAGGCAGGCAGTCAGGTGGTGTGAGCACTCCTCTAAATGACCAGTGCAGCTCTTGTACCACAAAGACACAAACATAAGGAATGGATGTACACTATTTTGATGGCTACATGCACCAAGCTAGTATCATAGCCAGGAAATGGGGAAGAACCTAACATAATCCTTTATGATGCTGACGCAGGGATCAGGTGGGTAGAGTGACCACCAGATGTTCCTGTTCTGTAGGAAGAGGAGTCTTCCAAACCAGACAAGTCACCTGGCATCATGTGAAAGTACTTGTTGGACAAAATGTCATTCAGGAACTCTACCATTAGATTCATAAAACTAAACCTCTCAGGGCTGACTCCAAGATGGCACTGATGCATCTGGCATATAATCAAGTGCTAATGTGGGTTTGGGTTGGTGAGTACATGTGGCTAGTGTAGACATGACAGTCATTGAGGCCAGAAGGTCACATAGAGTATCATTCCTCAGCCTAGAAGGCAGTGTACGCTTTACACAGGTCAAAGAATATCTGTAAGGTGTGTCTAGAAAATAGCCTTCCTTATTGCTTATTGTCCAATTCCAGAGAAGTTTATGTGACCTGGGTGTCCAGCTAAGTAAAGATTCAAATGTAGGGGATTGATCCAAAAGGCTGAGAGTTTGAGTGGACTGAGAATAGATGATAATCTCAAATGAGATTTGAGAATATGAGCTTTGATGAGCTCTGGTATTCTAGGTACAAGTACAGCTCTTCTTTTTTATTCTTTATTTTAAAAGGCATGTCTTGTATGTTTTAATCACTTTTTTTTATATCCAGCACATAGAATAGTGCTTGCCATAGAGTAAATGCTCAATATGCACCTTTTTCTTAGGGTAAACATTTTTTGAATGAATGTGGAAAAGACAAGTTTCAAATGTCAGGGAGAGAATCAGGATAGGCTCTGAGCCTAGGAAGAGCTAGGATATGCATCAAAACAAGAGAGGACTTCAAATTAGGTCAGATGGCATATGAGGAAAGGCTAAAAGTACCTGAGTGATTTCTTTAAGACTTAACACCTAATTTTATGGGCATGATGGATGCGTTAACCCAGTTTAGAGAGCCCAGAAAAACATAGCCATTGAGGTAAAGGAAGAAGTTAATTCAGAACAAAGAAGTTGAATCAGGCAGATGTGGACCTGGTTCAAATGATGGAAACACTATGGTACTTTTATACAGGTTGTTCCTAATACATTGAGTCAAAGCCTTTTAAAAATACCAGACTTTGCCCGATAACATGGGTAGAGGTGAGGTAAAGGATCCAAGACAGCAACATGGTCAAAGGCACTGTTTGGTGAAAGAGCATGCAAGAAATTTAGTTTTCAGGAAATTATGTGGATTTGCAGAAGGCACTGTAGGCAATAGGGAGAAACTGGCTACAGATAAGACTGGCAATATGAACTGCATGCATCTACACTAAGAAGCATCTTGCGTGACCAAGTAGAGCGTTTGCTTCTTATTACCCCTTCTATGGGGCAGGAAGTGGGTGGGAAGCTCATAGAAGTTCTTATTCATGAAGTATGTTACATAATTAGTTTTAGATTGTTTTTGAGACAAATCTGATAGAGATATATGGAAGACTCACTGGAAAGATGTGGAAAGACTATAGTAGAGTTGGGAACCTGCAATAAGAGAAATAAGACAAATAAAGACCTAGACTACAACAATAGTAGTTAGGGAAAAAAGAAAAGGCCAAATACAAGAGATATTTCTGGGGAATCAGCTACAAAATTTGGTCATTGACTGGGTGTGGAGATAAAAAAAGAAGGAATTTAGTTTTGTTTCTAGATTTGGAGACAGTGAGGATAGCAAAATCAAAGTGTTAGAACAAGGAAACAGAAGTGGGACAAGTTTAGGAAGAAGATATGTTAAAGTAGAAGTGCCTATGGGATAAATATTTTTTTTTTTTGAGACGGAGTTTCGCTCTTGTTACCCAGGCTGGAGTGCAATGGCGTGATCTTGGCTCACCACAACCTCTGCCTCCTGGGTTCAGGCAATTCTCCTGCCTCAGCCTCCCGAGTAGCTGGGATTACAGGCACGTGCCACCATGCCCAGCTAATTTTTTGTATTTTTAGTAGAGACGGGGTTTCACCATGTTGACCAGGATGGTCTCGATCTCTTAACCTCGTGATCCACCCGCCTCGGCCTCCCAAAGTGCTGGGATTACAGGCTTGAGCCACCGCGCCCGGCCTGGGATAAATATTTTTATTTGGCAATTGGAGATATGCAACTTTTATGAAAGGTCAAGATTTAGGAGTCATCGATAAGGGAATTGAAACAGTGAGTAAATGAGGACTCCTAGGATGAGGTTATAGAAAGAGAGAAGGACCAAGGATAGAATCTTGGAGGACCTCAACATTTAAGGAGATGTAACACACCTCGGTATTAAATCACATTTGCATCCTACAAAGGAAGAATAGTTGTATTCAAATTTGCAAGTCTTTATTGGTATATAGCCAGAGAATTACTATCATAGAACATTAAATTCCATTGCTTTAGTTAAGACTATCAAAATACCTAGTATCTTTTCAAGTAAAAAATCCTCATGTGTGTTTGTAGGGGTAGAAAGTGGAGAAAAGAGAAGAGGCCAGGGAATATGTGATGTATAGGAAGATCTAGAAAAGAGAGAGAAAAAGTTTCAATGGAGAGAATTCTACGATATTGAGTGGCTTTCTGTTTCTAGTTGTGGATTCTAAATTTTTAGTATTGCCTTGGGAAAATATCATTCCCACTGCATCACCGGGAACTTGTTTTAGAAAGATCCCTGTTTCTATTTCACATCTACCTATGCGACAAGATAAACTAGCCCTAGCTACAAAATCAATCTGAAGATTTCCATCCTTTTTCAGCTATGTACGCAGACAAGAGCAGACCTTCTTATAAATTATATCTTGTTTTCTTGCAGTGCCTTTAAAGAGAAACGATGGCTTCAGCAGTTGGGAATAGCAAGAGTCCTGGCCAAAAAGAGCATTTCTAACTTGACTACCAGAGGAGGCCTGACAGCATGTGAAAACCCTCTAGAAACTGTGCTTTGAAAAGCACAACCTCAGCTTGGACAAAGACCTGATCAAACAGACTCTCCAGTTCTAATGTTAACATCTCGAATAACAGTTCTAATGTTATCATCTCTAGTAACAGTTCTAATGCCACATAACTTTTAATAGGATATTTAACCCCACGTTTTCTTAAACTTCATCACCCTAAGTGAAAATGTGGTACTTTTTTGTGTAAAGAATATGAGGAAGAATTCAGAAGAAACTGAGAATACTAGTTGCCCATAGGGTAGGGGAGCTGAGACAACAGAAAACAAGAAAGTGAGAATTTTTGTTTTGTTTCTTAAAAAAAAAAAAAATCCAAAGAACTATAAATCATTCCTATAAGGACACATGCATACGAACATTCATTGCAGCACAGTTTACAATAGTAAAGACCTGGAGCCAACCCAAATGCCCATTGATGATAGACTGGACTGGGAAAATGTGGCACATACACACCATGGAATATTATGCAGCCATCAAAAATGATGAGTTTGTGTCCTTTGTAGGGACATGGATGAATCTGGAGAACATCATTCACAGCAAACTGACATAAGAACAGAAAATGAAATACCACATGTTCTCACTCATAGGTGGGTGATGAACAGTGAGAACACACGGACATGGGGAGGGGAGCACTACACACTGGGGTCTATTGGGGGGAATAGGGGAGGGATGGCAGCAGGGGGAGTTGGGGAGGGATAGCATGGGGAGAAATACCAGATGTGGGTGAAGGGGAGGAAGGCAGCAAATCACACTGCCATGTGTGTACCTATGCAACTATCTTGCATGTTCTGCACATGTACCCCAAAACCTAAAATGCAATTTAAAAAAAGTGTGTTTTGGTTTTTTAAGCCATATGAATGTAGAACATATTTTAAAATAAACAAAAATTTTTAATTCTATATAAGGAAAGTTCTTAAGAAAGTTAACAAATGCCAAAAAAAAAAAAAAAGAAAAGAAAAGAAAAAGAAAGAATGAAAAAGAAAAAAAAGAAGGTTAACAAATACCATCTAGGTCTAATGCTGATCTCAGACATCTTTTGAACTTCTGCTATAACGTTGCTTCCAATTAATCTTTTTAAACTGCATTAAAATTTACATGCAGTGAATTGCATGAATCTTAAATGTAAGATTCAATGGATTTGAAAAATATCCCAGTCAAAACAGAACATTTTTGTTACCCCAGAAAGTTCCTTTAAGCTCCTAAGTCAATCCCAACTTCTATGGGTTACTGTTATTCTGATTTCTATCTCCTTAGCTGAGATTTTCAAATCATTGGTATCATACAGTTGTTTACTTTTGGGTCTGGTTGTTCAACTTAATGTTTTAAGATTCATTTACATTACTGCATGTATCAGTAGTAGATTCCCTTGTTTTTTTTTTTTTTTTTTTTGAGACAGAGTCTTACTCTGTCATCCAGGCTGGAGTGCAGTGGATTGATCTCAGCTCACTGTAACCTCCACCTCCTGGGTTCAAACGATTTTCCCGCCTCAGCCTCCAGAGTAGCTGGAATTACAAGCATGTGTCACCACACCCAGCTAATTTTTGTATTTTTAGTATTTTGTATTTTTAATTCCTGATCTCAAGTGATCCACCTGCCTCGGCCTCCCAAAGTGCTGGGATTACAGGCGTGAGCCACCATGTCCAACCATACATTCCTTGCTATTACTGAATAGCATTCCATTACATGGATGCACCATAATGCATAGTCTAAGGACTGTGTAGATGTTTGGGTTGCCTCCAGTTTTGACATATTATGAATAAAGCTTTATGAACGTTATTGCAAAAAGTATTTTTCTGGACATATGCGTTCATTTCTTTTGGGTAAATATCTAGGAGAATTGTTGAATAGTAGGGTGAATGTACATTTAACATTATAAGAAACTACCAAAGGGTTCTCCAAAGGGATTTTATTATTTTTAACCCTTTGACTAGCAATGTACAAGAGTTCTGCCTTCACACACTTGGTGTCATCAGTGTTTTTTACCTTTAATCATTCTATGGAGTTTGAAATGGCCAATCATTGTGGTTTAATTTGCATTTTCCTGAAGACTATGATGCTGGATGCCTTTTCATGTGCTTATTGGCCATTTGAGTATCTTCTTTTGTGAAGTATCAATGCAAGTTCCTGCCTATTTAAAAAATTGGGCTATCGTTTAATTATTGGTTTGCTGGAGATTTTTGTATTTATGATACAAGTTCTTCATCAGATATATAGATATAGATACATAGTGGATCTTTTTCCCAGTCTGTGGATCACCTTTTCATTTGACTAATGATGTTTTTTGATAAACAAAAATGTTTTAAATTTGATGAATGAGAAGTGACCACTTTTTTCTTTTATGGTTCATGCTTTTTATTTCCTCTAGAAGAACTCTGCCTGCTCAGATGCAGTGACTCATGCCTGTAATCCCAACACTTTAGAAGGCCGAGGTGGATGGATCACTTGAGGTCAGGAGTTCGATACCAGCCTGGCCAACATGATGAAAACCTGTCTCTACTAAAAGTACAAAAGTTAGCCAGGCATGGTGGTGCACACCTGAAAAGCTGGTAATCCCAGATTTTCAGGAGGCTGAGGCAGGAGAACCACTTGAACCTGGGAGGCAGAGATTGCAGTGATCCAAGATCGTACCATGACACTCTAGCCTGGGCAACAGAGTGAGACTCCATCTCAAAAAAACAAAACAACAACAACAACAAAAATAAACTCTGCCTACTCAAAAGAAATGAAGATGTTCTCTTATATTTTCTTCTAGAAGTTCAATAATTTTAGTCTTTACGTTAGGTTTATATTCTATCTCAAATTATTTATGTGACTGATGTGTAGTTAGGGTTGGGATTAATTTTTGAAAACACTTTCCTTTCCCCCACTGACTTACCTTAGCATCTCTGTTGAAGATCAATTGGCAATATAGGTACAGATCTATTTCCAGACTTTCTGTTTTTTTCCATTGATGTATTTACTTGTCCTTATACTAATACTACATTGTCTTAACTACTATGTCTTAATTAGTCTTAAAATTAGGTAATATGAATCTTCCAACTTTGTTATTTTTTTTCAAGTTTGTTTTGGCTATTTTTAGTCCTTCACATTGCCATAAAAAATTTAAAATAAACTTGCCATTCTCTATTTTAAAAGCCTGCTGGGATTCTGATTGGGCACAACTGACGTTTTAATAATATTAAATCTTATAACCCATGATGTATATTTCTGTATTTGTGGTATATGTCTCCATTTACTTAAGCCTTAATTCTTCTTAGCAAAGTTTTGTAATTTTCAGTGTACCGGTCTTGTAAATCTTCTGTTAAAAGTTTTTTCCTAAATATTTTATATTTTTGAGGCAATTTACTGAGATGATAATAAGACAGATTTTGGTATAGCAGTCACATGCACCTAAAATCAAAGACTCATTCTAAAAGCAATACCTTTGAGGTCTCAGTTAGATATTATGGAGTTGGGGCACAAAGGTTAATACAAACACACACAAATGCACACACACACACACACACACACACACACACATAAAGATGATTCTATAGGGATGTTGTAAGGCAGCATG
This sequence comes from Callithrix jacchus, assembly GCF_049354715.1. Classification (NCBI taxonomy): domain Eukaryota; kingdom Metazoa; phylum Chordata; class Mammalia; order Primates; family Cebidae; genus Callithrix; species Callithrix jacchus. Next base: position 35,506,314 of record NC_133518.1, read on the forward strand.
TGAATAGGCATTAGTTCAACATAGAGAAAACAAGAAATGATAGTGACTGGCAGGAGGCACAGCAGAGATTCTGGGTGTTGTAACATTCTATTTCTGTTCTGGAGTAATAGGTGTGTTTAATTTGAGAAAATTCAACAAGGAATATTTTTGAAATCTGTACCTTTTCTGTTTGCATTTTTATAATGCAGTTATAAATTTTTTATATATTTTTAATTTTTATACAAATTTATATTTTTAAAATTTTTATATAATTTAAAATTTTTTATATATTTTCAATAATTTTATAATACAATTTTATATGAATTAAAATAATTTTTAAAAATCTCAGGAGCTAATTCATGCATTTGGTGCCAGCTTTAGAGTCATGAGAAGGTGGCTGGTGTGAGAGAGGCTTGTCACCATGTTATTGTCCTCTTGACAGTGTAGTGAATTGAGCTGTAATTCCTTTCAGGGGGTGATAATATTTTACATATCATTGAAACACAGCCAAGTAAATATGCTGTGCAAGGATTCGGGGGCTAGAATACTTAAAAAGGAAAAAAAAAGGGAAAATATAAGAGAAAAGAAAGACATATGAGCTGGAGGGGAATAAAAAATCCAGGGAATATGTGAGAGAATCATTGATATAAGCCTTGTTCCCTACCAGCATCAATTGAAAAAAATACTGAGATTTATGCTTTGTTTATATTCACCCTGGAAGTAGGAAAGCATGAAGTGACATTAAGACTGTATATATTTATAATGTAAATGCAATTGTAGAGTATTAGTATTAACATGCACTGGATACCCTTAGACATTTATTCTCAGCCTGATTCTTACTGAAATTAGAGTTAATGTATATTCTTTATGCTTCTGTGTCATTTTGTTCATTCTTCAAGTATTGATACTCATCACACTATATTAAAGTTACTTTATTGTCTGTCTCCTTCACTTTTCTGACACCTCCTAGAGAACAAGGACATTGTTTTATTCCCCTCCAAACTGCCAAAGCACAGCATATCTTTGAACCTTTGAGGAATTGCTCAATAAATGTTTGTTGAATTAAATGAATGGCTTTTAAGATGATCCTGCACATGGAATTCTCAATTATTTATGAATTTATAGAAGCATGAAATCTGCTCCTATAAAAATGTAAATGCTGCTGTTTGCTTAAGTCTAATTTATTGTTTAATTTGATCACCAAAATCAATTTTTCAATGTGAATTTATTAGTTCATCTGAGCATTCTCACAACCCCGCATGGAATAGAAGGGCAGTATTAAAATACCAATTTTACAGATGAAAAGGCTATGCTTATAACATAAAAACAATTTATTAGAGCTCATACAGGTAATGTCAGAACCAGATCTGGAATCTAGAGTTTTGATTTTTCACTCAGGTAATTTTCTCTAAACAACTATATCATCTATGGCAAAAGAAGTCATTCTATAAATTATCCTGGGGAGTTTTAACTCCTGGGCTGGTTTTTTCTGGATGTTACTTGGTTTCTTTTTTTTTTTTTTTTTTGACAGTGTCTCACTCTGTCACCCAGGCCGGGTGCAGTGACTCAAATCTTGGCTCACTGCAACCTCGGCCTCCCAGGTTCAAGCAATTCTCATGCCTTAGCCTACCAAGTAGCTGAGACCACAGGCACATGCCACCATGCTTGGCTATTTTTTTGTATTTTTAGTAGTGATGGGGTTTCATCATGTTGACCAGGCTGGACCCAAACTTCTGGCCTCAAGTGATCCTCCTGTCTTGGTCTCCCAAAGTGCCAGTTTTACAGGCATGAGCTACCGCACCCGGCCTATGTTGGTGCCTTGCCACCTTATTTAGACAGCCCATTCTTCTACTCCCTATTCTCACCTTCACCTCGCCTGTCCTCACTTCATTCCCTGAGATTACAGAGAAGAAAGGCTATTTCTTTTTTCTTTTTCTTTCTTTCTTTTTTTTTTTTTTAATTTGAGACAAAGTCTTGCTCCCCAGGCTGGAGTGCAGTGGCACGATCAAGGCTCACTGCAACCTCTGCTTCCCAGGTTCAAGCGATTCTCCTGCCTCAGCCTCCCAAGTAGCTGGGACTACAGGCATGTGCCACCATGCCTAGATAATTTTTTGTATTTTTAGTAAAGACTGGGTGTCACAGTGTTAGCCAGGATAGTCTCGATCTCCTGAACTCATGATCTGCCCACCTCAGCCTCCCAAAGTGCTGGGATTACAAGTGTGAGCCACTGCACCCAGCTGAAGAAAGGCTATTTAATATTGGCATATTATTGTGTCTATCTGCAAATTCATTTCAGCATTCCTTATCCCCTATATATGTACAGTTTTCAAATACCTCTTTTGAATCAGTTGAAACTGGTTTTTACTGTAGTGTCACTAATTCTCTCATTAACTAGTTCAATACATTATTTGACATGTGTTCACTGTATATTGTAGAAGAGTTATGATTTTACATTTTCTGAGAATTATTCTTTAATAATGGATGTTTTCTCAATAATGTATGAATAAAGGCAACTTCAGGGAATGATGCAATTTTTGCTGATCTGCAATTCACAGCCTAAGTAAAAATTTTGTTCTCTCTGCAAATCATACTTCAAGACCTAACCAATAAGTTCAAGGACCTGTCTTTCTGTGCCCCAGTGGAAGAAACAATTTCAGTCAGATGTGATGGACAATGTAGACACACAGAAATGACGTGAAAAACTCTTCCAATGTTCCCTGAGAGACTCAGAATACAGAAAGAGTTGTCTCAAGCCTTAGATAGAAAAGACAGATATGAAGAGTCTCCTCCTCTTCCCTTCTCTTCCTTCATGCCCTCCATTTTCAAGGGATTGAGATTTGAAGAATCCTATTCCTATCAATTGGCAACTTTATAGTCTCTTATATTCAAACCACAGCAGGTGAGAAGAGAGAGTTGGAAAAGAAACTAAATTATCACAGGCCCTAAACACTTTTTAAAAGACATTGCTCTGGGCCGGGCATGGTGGCTCATGCCTGTAATCCCAGCACTTTTGGAGGTCGCATTGAGTGGATGACTTGAGGTCAGGAGTTCAAGACCAGCCTGGCCAACATGTTGAAACTCTGTGTCTACTAAAAATACAAAAAATTAGCCAGGCATGGTGGTTAGGTGCCTGTAATCCCAGCTTCTCGGGAGGCTGAGGCAGGAGAATCACTTGAACCAAGGAGTCGGAGGTTGCAATGAGCTGAGATGGCACTACTGCACTCCAGCCTGGCAACAGAGTGAGACTCCTTCTCAAAAAAAAAAAAAGACATTGCTCTAAATTCTGTAAGTATCAGTCATTGTCATCATCATCATTATCTTTATACTAATTTATAATCACATTTAAAACTTGTCAGAAACCTCCAGTTTTCAGCCTGGTATGTAGAAGAATGGGCTTTGGAGCAGGTGGGTAAGGGGTCCAATCCTCTCCTTCTAGCTTTGTCACAGGCTTTGTCTCACAATCTCTGGAGTTTTGTCTCTTTATCTGTAAAAACAAAGCCACGGCTGTTGAGGATATTAACTGAGATATGTTTAAGATAACATATACAGAAGCTCTGTGGGAACTATTAGCTTTATAAAAGTGTCAGTTGCTGGACTTGTCTCTCAGTTTCCTTATCTCTAATGGAAATTATAATGGAACCTACCTAATAGGGTTCTTGTATACTCCAAATATATTTAATAAATTTAAGAACAGCTCCTGACACGGTTAGTGCTTAACAAACGTGAGCTATTGTTATTATTAATGTGTGCTCCACGAGAGGGCGTGCCGGATTTGAAATACCTTGTCATCTCCCAAAGAGCCTAGCACCGTGCACCTAGCAGGCACTCCCTACATCTTTGGGGGATGATTTATATAAGGAAGAGTGTTCTAACCTCAGCCTCCACTGCAGGGGGCGTCCGAATGTAGAACGTTCGTTTGTAGGCCGGAACCCAAAGCTCCGGACGCTGCGACGCCGGAGCCTCTAGGCCACCGGACACGGACGCCGGAAGTGGCGAAGGCGGGGTCCGCGCTGCCGGGTGAGATCGTAGGCCAGCGAAGATGCTGCTGGAGTTGTCTGAGGAGCATAAGGAGCACCTGGCCTTCCTGCCTCAAGTGGACAGCGCGGGTCAGGGGGCGCGGGGGCGGTGTTCTGTGGGCTGGGGAGGAGGTCCAAAGGCAGCACCGGGCACTCAAGAGCCTCTGACTTTCATTGCAGTGGTCGCCGAGTTTGGGAGGATTGCTGTGGAATTCCTGAGGCGCGGCGCAAACCCAAAAATCTACGAAGGCGCCGCCAGTAAGAAGGGGAAGGGGACGGCTCCGCAGGCTGCTAGGATATTGCGATCCTTTCTCTGTCTCCCGGGAAGAAGGGGATTATTGCAATTCCTAGGGTCTTGTTCCCATTGTAGTAGAATAAAACCAGCAGAGCTCTTCAGTCAGGGAGCAAATCCTGCCCGACACTTAAGTAGCTGTGAGATTGTTAGAGCTTCTATTAAATCAGTTTTCTCATGGTAAAATGTACATAATACCACCTCACTTTCAGAAATACTGAAAAGAAGTTGGTATAAATATACCAAAGTCTGTGGAATAGTTGGTTCAACTGTAAATATGCAAGTATTTGGTTATCATTATTAATTGCTCAGATATCCGCTTTTGCTAAAAAAGTGTTGTTTTCCCCCTGAATAAGAGGCAGTCTCTGGGATTAAGTCAATCTCTGTCCAGTTCCTCTTCTACCAAATTTGAAGGAGCTACATTCAAAAGAAGGGCTACGCACCTGATATTAGCCTCCACAGTTTGCGTTTTGTTATGGTGGGAAATACCAAAGGTATTTGGCTGGGGGTTGGAGTGAGAAGGAACAGGAGCCTCTGGCCAACTTACTATTTTTCATGCAGTGTTTGAAAACATGTAATAATGGATAGTGTTTATTTTTACTTACAGATATGAACAAGGTAGACACCACAGTGGTAATTTATTTGCTCGTTTTTGGTTTTCTTTCTCAGGAAAACTCAATGTGAGTAGTGACACTGTCCAGCATGGTGTGGAAGGATTAACGTATCTCCTCACTGAGAGCTCAAAGCTCATGGTAAGGGTTTCTCTGGACTCCTTTGTATTGCCTAGATCCTTAAGAAAGGTCTAGGGTACTCCACATCATAGTCCTGGCAGGTACATGTGTATTTTAATAATGTTGTTAATGGTTTATAATTGAGTTTTTGAAGACATATCTAAAAAATAAAAATTATATAACATCATCTACTGACATGATTACCTCTTGCTAGTATAAATAGCTAGTATAGAAGTACCTCTAATTCTGCATGTTGTTAAACCATATATGTATCCTAAGAGGAGAAAGAATATTAATATTTTGTTTGCATATCAGCAGTATCTGGCTTAATGAAGAATAAGAAAGGAAACTGGGCATCTTAATTATTTCCATTTTATACTTTAATAAAGTACTTTTATGTATCAGTAACTCAGATTTTGGCATGGTGAGCAATGGTTATCTTTAAGGAAATACTGTTTCTTTTACTAGACAGAATACATTAGAAGACATCATTCTTTTGTGTATATCAGGTATTTTAGCTAGACAAAGATAAATTTGATTTTCTTTTAAACTCAATTTACTTAGATTTCTGAACTGGATTTTCAAGACTCTGTTTTTGTTCTGGGATTCTCTGAAGAATTAAACAAATTGTTGCTTCAGCTTTATCTGGACAACAGAAAAGAGATCAGAACTATTCTCAGTGAATTGGCACCAAGCCTTCCCAGTTATCATAATCTTGAATGGCGACTAGATGTACAGGTATAGCATTTTTAAAATTAACTTAACATAGAATATAAGAATTATTTTAGGTTTGCATCCTGTTTATTGTATTCCTTTCCACTTTAACTAAGATCCAGTTTGAAACTTTGTTTTTTTAACATTCACTTTTAGGCCATTTCTTTTATTTTCATTGTGTTCAAATCAGTTTAATTTACAAAGTTTATAAGAAATTGGTTATTTTTGAAAAGGTAATGATTATGCAGATTTTTTAGGTGGTGCCTAGATGTTTAAAAACTTTTGTGTTTGAATATAACCGATGTTGAAGAGTGCACAGGTCAATGTACTGCTCAATGAATTATCACATGGTGCATTTAACTATGACTCACACCCCAGAAGCATCTTCCTTGCCTCCTTACAATTACTGCCCCTTCCCTCATTTTCAAAGGTGACCAGCATCCTGACTTCTAACACAAATTACCCTTACCTGCTTTTTAACTTTGTATATATGGAATGACTCAGTAAATATTCTTTTGTACTTGACTTCTCTCACATATTATTTTTTGTGAGATTCATCTTTCCGTTGTTTTTAAAGTCATATAAATAAACAAAAGGGTATATTCAGATCATTGCATATAGTCTTTTATTAAGCAGAGAGAGATGAGTTAGTAGATGTGTACTGAATGCCATCTATTTGCTGATCAGAGCTGTGCTAAATGTTTTCAGACACAAAAGAAGTGTAAGATACTTTGTCAACTGGAAAAGATCTTATCACCTTGGTTAGGGATATTAGGTATTCTCAAAATAACTAATAATTAAAGGTCTTTATAAAATAAGGTTCTTGATGGGGATAAAATAATATAATTATATAAATGAAGATGACAGCTGTTTCAAAAAACTGTGTAGTTGTGTATATGTGCTGGCATTATTCGAGAAAGCTTCAAGCAAAAGGAAGTGAAATTTCAGAAAGATGAATGAATAGAGAAAATTAGGGTAAATATTCTTGGCAGATAAGGCAGAATATGTTGTAAAGGCCCACATTGATATGGAAATGAGCATATGAATATGTGGTACAGTGCACTAGTGTTCAAAGTTGACTTCATATTAGAATAACCTGGGGAGCTTTACAAAAATTCTGATGTTTATGTGTAATACCCAGAGATTCTGATTTATTGGTATGGAATTCAGCCTGACCATCAGGATTTTTTAAAGCCGCTTTTCACCCAGGTAATTCTAACGTGCAATACAGTTTGGAAACCACTATTGTAGTGGATTCTTCTGATTCAAATGGAGGTAATGTCCAAATTGGTTATAGAAATTCAGTTAAAGGGGTTTAGGCCTGTTGTAGCAGACAACAGGAAGCCCTTGTAGATATTTGGATAGGAGAGTAACATTAAGATCAGGTGCGGTGGCTCACAGCTGTAATCACAGCACTTTGAGAGGCCAAAGCAGGTGGATCACCTGAGGTCAGGAGTTTGAGACCAGCCTGGGCAACATGGTGAAACCCCATCTCTACTAAAAATACAAAAGTTAGCCAGCCTTGGTGGCACACACCTGTAATCGCAGCTACTTGGGAGGCTGAGGCAGGAAAATTGCTTGAACCCAGGAGGCAGAGGTTGCAGTGAGCCAAGATTGTGCCGCTGCCTTCCAGCCTGGGTGACAAAGCGAGACTCCATCTCAAAAAAAAAGAGAGAGAGAGAGTAACATTAAAAAACAATCACTTAGGAAAATTAATCTAGCATCTTTGGGCAGAGCTGAATGGAAGTGGGAATTCAAAATATGAAGAGCATCAGGCCTTTACACATTATTTTTCCTCCGTATGAAATGCTTTTTCTACTTTGCTGCTACCTCTTGACTCCACTAATTCTTACCCTTTTAATTCTCAGTTTAAATCAGGGCTCAACAAACTGGCCTGTGGGCCAAATCTGGCTTGCTACCTATTTCTGTAAATAAAGTTTTATTGGGACACAGTCATACTCCTTTGTTTATGTATTATTTATGGCTGCTTTCAAAGTACAAGGGCAGAGTTGAATAGTCGTGCCAGAAGCAGTATGATCTGCAAAGCCTAAAATATTATCTGGCTCTTTATAGAAAAGGTTTGCTGATCTGTGCTCTGAATGATGTCTTCCTCTGGGAGGAATGACCCCTGCCACTAGTTAAATCTTGGTGGCATTTGTGTTTTTTTCTCTTGGCACTGTGCTTCCTCTTTTGGCAAGTCATCTCACTTAAATGTACCTGATTTTCTGTTGTTTGTGTTTGTTTGTTTTACTAAACTGTAAACACTGGGATAGCAGGGACCATGTGATCTTATATATTCTCTTTCTTCCAAGTCTCAACATCTCTGTGCTCCACATGCTTAACTGTTGACCTTGCTTCCAGCTTGATTAAGAGAAGCAATCAGAAAGAACTCCCACAAGCACCAATTACCACATTTCTCAGCCTGTATTAGGACCCACTTACTCTGCCTTCTCTCCCATTTCTCTTGTTGAAGTGCCCGTGCTCTTATCTACAGGCAACCTTTTCCCTTGTATACCTCAGTCCATTTCCATTTACCCTCATGAGGACAGAGTTCTAGTAATTATTCCCTCTCTTACCTGCATCATACTTTGTTTACCTCTATTGAATCATTCCCTTCTTCACGTAGTCAGAAACCCAGTCTTGACGCCATTATACTCCTCCTACTGCCACTCCATTATTTTGCTCCTCTTTATACTAAGACTTTTTTTTTTTAAGACAGCATCTCTCTTTGTTGCCCAGGCTAGAGTGCAGTGGTGGGATCTCAGCTCACTGCAACTGAGTTCAAGCGATTCTCTTGCCTCAGCCTCCTAAGTAATTGGGATTACAGGCGGGTGCTACCACACCTGGCTAATTTTTGTATTTATAGTAGAGACAGGGTTTCACCATGTTGGCCTGGCTGGTCTCGAACTCCTGACCTGAAGTGATCCACTTCCTTGGCCTCTCCAAGTGCTGAGATTATAGGCATGAGCCACCACTTCTGGCCTATACCAAGACTTGTTGAAAGAGTTGTCTCTATTCATATATTCTCTCTTCCCATCATCTCTTAAACTCTTTCTAATCAGACTTCATCATCACCATCATCACTCTCCTCTCATAACTTACTCAAGGTCATCACTGTTTAGTTTTATGCCATTCTGTTTATTAACAGCATTTGTCACAGTTAATCATGCCTTCCTACTTGAAATACTTTCTTTGGTTGCCTTCTGGGAAATAACTTCCTCTGGTTCTCAACCAACTTCATAGGCTCCTCTTTCTCAATCTCCTTTGCTGATTTCTATCTCATTGCCCTTTAAACACTGGGATACCTCAAAGGTCGGTTCTGAATCTTCATACCTTTTCCACTTACATTCTCAAGCTGGTTTCATCCAACTTGAATTCTTAAATAATGCCCATATTCTTGGAATTCCCAAATTTATATCTTTAGCCTAGACCCTGTCCTCCAAACTTCAGAGTCATACAGTTGAAGCCTGTTTGACATCTCCACTTTGGTAATTTGATAAGCATTCAAAGGCAGTATATCCCAAACTGAATCCCACCTTTCTTACCCACTGATACAGTTTGGTTCTGTGTCCCCACCCAGATCTCACCTTGAATTGTATTAATCCCCATGTGTCAAGGGTGGAACCAGCTGGATATAATTGAATCATGGGAGCAGTTTTCTCCATGCTGTTCTTCTGATAGTGAGTGCTTACAAGATCTGATAGTTCTATAAGGGGCTACCCACTTTGTTTGGCATTCAGTCTCTCTCTTGCCACCTGTGAAGAGGTGCCTTCTGCCATGATTGTAAGTTTCCTGAGGCCTCCCCAGCCATGTAGAAGTGTGAGTCAATTAAACTCTTTTCTTTATACATTACCCAGTCTCCATTATTTTTTCACAGCAGATTGAGAAAGGATTAATATACCCGCTCCTTACTACAGCTGCTCCTTCCGTAGCCTCTCCCATCTCCGATGGTACATCCATTGTTTGAACCATACAGGCCAAAAATATTTTTGGGATCATCCTTGATTCCTCTCCTTGACCTTCATCTAGTCTATCTACAAGTCAATTTTTTAAAAAGGTATCCACAGTCTGACCACTTCCCTTGTATGATTTGAAAAAAAAGTATGAAATTTCACACCAAAATTTTAATTTTTAGCAACTTTTGAAAAATTAGAAGTTCAGGCGCACTAGAGCCACACTCACGTGGCATTAATCAGTTGAAGATAGACTGAATTTAAGATGATGACAGCTTATTTAAGTTGCAGTCTCTACATTAGGTGAGGATGTGGGCCTAGAACAGAGATGCAAAATTATTTCATATCACAAATGAGAATGATTTTTCTGACATATGAACTGAATCTCATTGGCTGCTCATGACTAATAGAAATAAAAGCCAATGATTAAAGTAAGAGTGGTTTTAGGGAAAACAACCACTAGACACAACACAGTGTCACTGAAAGTAACAGCAACATTTAGGAATAGAGCGATCATCAGGGGTATAAGAGTTAAGACAAAAGACTTAGGATTGGCCGGGCGCGGTGGCTCAAGCCTGTAATCCCAGCACTTTGGGAGGCCAAGGCAGATGGATCACGAGGTCAAGAGATCGAGACCATCTGGTCAACATGGTGAAACCCTGTCTCTACTAAAAATGCAAAAAATTAGCTGGGCATGTTGGCACGTGCCTGTAATTCCAGCTACTCAGGAGGCTGAGGCGGGAGAATTGCCTGAATCCAGGAGGTGGAGGTTGCGGTGAGCCAAGATCACGCCATTGCACTCCAGCCTGGGTAACAAGAGCGAAACTCCATCTCAAAAAAAAAAAAGACTTAGGATTTGGACAGAAGAAAGATGTATTTGTCCTACTATATCTTCAAATTTTACACTTGGGATAGAGTGGCTGGCCTAGAGAATATTCCATTATCATGAGCATCTTCAGGTACATGCAGATAAACAATAAAAAAGATAATTTCTTATGTCCCATTAATCCATTCTTGCTTCCACACACTATTCAGTTATCAGACCATTTATTGAATGTCTGGTGCATGCTAGGCCTTGTGGACTTAGCAGTGAAAGAAACAGTGCTTGTCTTTGAGTCCTCACAGTCTTACAGTAAGAGGGAGACCAAAAAATAAAATTTCATTAGAAATCAGCAATTATAATCAAGTGTGATGAGTGCTTGAATAGGCATGAACACAGGATGTGGTATAAACCAGACCGTAGGCTCCAGGAGGGCAGGTATTTTGTCTTGTTCATTGCTGTGTGCCCAGCACAATACTGGCATATAATAGGCATTCGGTGCGGAATAGAAAGAGTGGGTGGCACGGGGAGTGGCTTCTTAAATTATTAATCAGATATTTCTTGTACCCCTAACATGTGCCAGGTGTTGTGGATATAGCAAAGAACAAAACACAGTTCATGCTCTGGGGGACATCATAAGCAGCAAGTCTTGTTCATGGGGGAAATGACTGTGGATAAGCCTTTATATTAGGTCCTTTCGTGATAACCCAGTGGAGATGTGAGGATGGTCATGTATGTGGCTCAGCAGTAGTTTATCTTATAGACCTTTACCTCTCTTGTGTGTGCAGGTGTCCCCTGACTTTTGAGGTCCAATAGGCTTTAACAGTTATTTTTTGGCTTTATTGATTGGCTTTGAGTTTTTCCATTATGAAGACATTTTTGGAAGTTAAAATTAAGAAATTGAATTTTCTAAAATTAAACTCAAGATAGTTCATTTATGGAGTAAAATCAGTTTGAATCACTGCATTATTGCTAGGACTAGTATGGTTTAAGGTTGAGAGTATACTGAATGAATGTTGCTACTTATGGATAAGTACATTTAAGGCCTCAAAAAGCTACTCAGAACCAACTGAGTTCCTGAGCTTATTTGTTGAAACCATTGCATAGGATTTTAACTGGAGTGGATTCTTCTGCTCAGGGAGAAAGGCATAGCTGGTAAGACTAGCTACATGGCTAGGAAACTAGTAACAAGATACAGCATCTTTCATGTTTAAGTAACTGACTTGTCTCATGGAAACTCTTAGTGATGGACAATTACCACTTAATTATTGTGTGCTTGCTTATGGGAATCAAATTAATCATCATAGCTTAGTGTCTCATAGGAACATTTCCCCAGACTTAATAAATTGCCAACGCAATTGATGTCCTTGTTAATAGCATTAGTAATTGAATGTACCGCTATCTGAGACTGATGCAGGAGGATGTTCCTTTTAGGGCTGGCTCATTTACAAGTACTACTTCAAAGCATTCTTTTTTTTGAGACAAAGTCTTCCTCTGTTGCCAGGTGCCAGGCTGGAGTGCAGTGGCGTGATCTCGGCTCACTGCAACCTCCGCCTCCCGGGTTCAAGCAATTCTCCTGCCTTAGCCTCCTGAGTAGCTGGGACTACAGGCGCGCGCCGCCACGCCCAGCTAATTTTTTGTATTTTTAGTAGAGACAGGGTTTCACCATGTTGGCCAGGATGGTCTCGATCTCTTGACCTTGTGATCTGCCCGCCTCGGCTTCCCAGAGTGCTGGGATTACAGGCCTGAGCCACTGCACTAGGCCCTTTTTTGAAACAGAGTCTTGCTCTGTTGCCAGGCTGGAGTGCAGTGGCACAATCTCAGCTCACTGCAACCTGCGCCTCCCAGGTTCAAGCGATTCTCCTGCCTCAGCCTCCCAAGTACCTGGGACTACAGGCACGCACCACCAAGCCCAGCTAAGTTTTGTATTTTTAGTAGAGACGGGGTTTCGCCATGTTGGCCAAGGTGGTCTCAATCTCTCAACCTCGTGATCCACCCGCCTCAGCCTCCCAAAGCGCTGGGATTACAGGTGTAAGCCACTCTACACGGCCTTCAAAGCATTCTTTTCCTGTCCTGTCCACATGCTATTTGCTCTGAGGCTAAATAGAGAACTGAATTAGGAACTGTAGCTACCTGAAACATAATTTATGTATCCTGTTTCCTGCTTGATGTTTTTTGCCAGAATACCCTCTTCAGTGCCTTGAGTTATGACCCTTCAAAGTAAACATTTTTTTCATTTTTTTTCTAATTTGCATTGAGATATGACATTTTAAAGTTGTTTTTATTGTTGTTATGTTTACAGGGATAAGGACACAATTTCATTCCCCTTAAAAAATAAGTCCATATTAAGAAATTTGTGGGCTACTCTCCTTTGTCTTATAGTACTGTCATTCAACTTCTTTCTGAGAAAAAATGTCTTACTAGATGTTTGTTAGGGATGTTATGTAATCTCTTTTCTAGAACTATTAAAGAATAGTACAGATATTTGTAAAGATATTTAGATATGTTGTCTAAAAATTGGAGGATAGTAGCTTTAAGTCTTTCAACAAAAAAGTCATGGCTTCATTACATACCACATACACTCAGTTCCTGTCAGTGCAGACCCTGTCTGTCAGTATAGAGGAAAAACAAATATAAACAGAGCATAATTGAATAAATAAGTACTGTTTTCAGTTATATGTGTAGTTTGCATATATGTCATAATCTATAATTATCTGTACTACAGAGATGATCTTAAACTAGTACTTTAGCCTGCAAGTACCTATTTTATTTTTAGGACTAGGTCAGCCAAAGGGATTGACCTATTGTTTGTAAATTATTTTGGGACATTAAATTTCAGCCTTGGATCAGTATCTTGGGTTCTTTTGGAAGCCCAAGTTACCTAGAATTATTTGGAAGAAGTTATTAGTTAAAATATTCTATGTTATGAAATTAAATTTATCCTGAAATCTCAGGTTTAGATTTGTTATTCACTTGAAAATCTCTTCAGGTGGAATCTAGTCTTCTTGACATGACTCCACTATTTTTGATGACTTTTTTGCTGTCTCCTATAACAGGATGTTTCAGGCTCATCTTGTATAGTTTCTCTCCTACACTTCAAATCAGCTGTTGCTTTGGATAGTTCTGGTTCCTTTTAATGCAGACTCTAAAGACCGAAAGGACCTTCAAGTTGGTCATTGTTTATAGTTTTGGGATTTTTCTTTTAAAAATATGTCAGTAGTACTTATTTTTAAAATTTTGGGATATCTTATACAAATGAAAGGTTATAGATAATCAGTTTAAAGAATAATGATAAAACAAATACCAGTCCACCCACCACCAAGCTTAGCAAATAAAACGAGTACCTCTGAAGAACTATACCATCCCTCACTTGTAACCATCTCCCAGCCACCTGGAGGAGACCATTATCCTGAATTTTCTGTCAATCATTTCTTTAGGTTTTTTTTTTTTTTTTTTTTTTTTTACCTGGAGACAGAGTCTCACTCTTTTGCCCAGGTTCGAGTAATAGTGGCGTGATCTCAGCTCACCACCATGCCTGGCTACTTTTTGTATTTTTAGTAGAGACAGAGTTTCACCTTGTTGGCCAGGCTGGTCTTGAACTCCTGACCTCGTGATCCACCTGCCTCGGCCTCCCGAAGTGCCGGGATTATAGGCGTGAGCCACTGCGCCCAGCCCCTAATCTTTTCTTTATAGTTTTTTTAAACATAAATTTTGTCACTGAACTGTATTTTTTAGACTTGCGCATACTCTGTGACTTGCTTTTTTCATCATTTTCTTTTTAGTTTCTTCTATGATAAGAAAGAAATTTGCTGTAATTTTGCTGTAATTCATTTCTTTTCTCTGCCATTGAGTAAGCCATTCATGTGTGACTATGCTTGGTTTATTCGTTCTGTTGTTAATGAATATTTGAGGTATTTCTAATTTTTAGTTTTTGGAAATATACTATCAGGAATAAATGTATATGTGTAAGACTTTAAGGTATATGCTTAGGAGTAGATTGCTGGTAATGCACATTGTTTCATCCTTTATAAGCCTTGGATGAGAGTTCTCATTACTGCCACTTGCAGTGCTTGGTATAGACAGGTTTTTAATTTTTGCTAGTCAGATATTTGTAAAATGGTATTTCATGTGATTTACTGGCTATTATCCTGATGATTAATAAAGTTGAACGTATTTTTCTATGTTTATTTATTTGTCTTCTGTAAAATGCTTACTTAGACCTTCTTTATATTTTTATCTTGAGTTTTGAGGTTTTTTCTTATTAAATCAGAGGAGTTCATCACACATTCTGGATACTAATCTTTTTTTGGATATATGTGTGTTGCAAAATATCTTCTCTTGGTTTATGACTTGTTTTTTCACCATCTTTAAATATCCTTTGAAGAAAATTGATTTTTAATGTAGTTAAATTTATCAGTTTTATCTTTATGGTTTAAACCTTTTATATCATGTTTAAGAAATCTTTCCATTCCATAAAATTGTTTTTATATTCTTATTATTTTCTTTTCAAAAGTTTTAAAGTTTACTTTTCATTTTGAAGTCTATAATTCATCTGAAATTTAATTTTCTATATGGTTTAAGATAATTATAAATAATATGTATTCCCCATGGTTTTTAAATAGTTACTGTGCTCTTCTTTCCTTTAAAATCAAGCTTGCAAGTAGAAGTCTCAGGCAACAGATTAAACCAGCAGTGACTATAAAGCTACACCTTAGTCAAAATGGAGATCACAACACCAAAGTTCTACAAACAGACCCAGCCACCCTGCTCCATTTGGTTCAACAACTGGAACAAGCATTGGAAGAGATGAAGACAAACCACTGTAGGAGAGTTGTTCGCAACATCAAGTAGTGCCAGTTTTAAGGTTTGAATACCTTTGACTCATTTATGAATTGATGATATATAGCAATTACTTTTCAAAATTATTTTTTTATTAATTCATGATGATAAATACATCTAGACTCCTCAGTATCAATTCCAGGATACTGAGGTCATCATCAGAAGCTAAAGTAAAGTTCCTTTCTTGGTGCTAACTTGCTTGGTTCCTTCCATGGTCATCTTGACAGATTAAGATGTATTTTATATTTTAAGTCTCATGCTCTAACAACGGAATTAGCTGGGTGGCCATTATTTTGTATTTTAAATATAATAGGATTGAATCAGCTAGAAATGAATCTATATCCTCTGTATATATGAATGACTATCCTGGTTTTGCTACTGCTTTTGACTGCTTAACTGTATTATTTTCTTCTTTATTGATCAAATTTGAAAATAAAATTCATAGTGTAATACTATTCCTATGCAGAATTTTCTAAACGGTTCAGTATTTTTGACTTTTAAAACACCCCACAATGTTAGTAGCCACAGAATATTGAACATCAATATGATTTTTAATGCTATATTGTTACAGGTAGTTTATTCATTTTTCTTTGTGAAGATGATAAGTATTTACCATATTGCCTAAGTATGAGTGATCATGGTTAACTGGCTTAAATGGTTCTCAAATTTGTGTGGTCATATATTGTGTCAAGGACTGATTTCTTCCACCATACCCAAAGCATCTAAGAGACACTCTGTCATTTACAATTTCTTTTTTGGGATGGAGTCTTGCTTTGTCACCAGGATGGAGTACAGTGGCCTGATCTTGGCTCACTGCAATCTCTGCCTCCCGGGTTCAAGTGATTCTCCTGCCTTAGCCTCCCAAGTAGCTGGGACTACTGGTGCGTGCCACCACCATACCCAGCTAATTTTTGCACTTTTAGTAGAGACAGGGTTTCACCATGTTTGCCAGGATGCTCTTGATCTCTTGACCTTGTAATCTGCCCGCCTCAGCCTCCCAAAGTGCTGGGATTGCAGGCCTGAGCCACTGTGCCCGGCTCTGTCATAAATAATGGATGCAGAGAAATATAATCAATTCTTGATTGTCCCAGTTACAAATTATAGTCACTTTTTATAATTTGAATAAACTATGATGAGGGAAGAAAGGCCATGTTTATTATATTATAAACAAATGTCCCTTCTCCCTTACAAACTTGATTTATGTTTTGTTTTATTTTTTAGTAAGGAACCAAAAACTTTTGGCCTGAAAAACTCAGGTGCTGATTTGTCAGGTTAGCCTGAGAGATTGCAGAGACACAGAGGCTGACTTAGGGAGAAGAATTATATGGAAGGGTGGAAATGAGGGTTCAGTCTTAACTGTATCTAAGGTCTTATCCAGAGAGTCTTATCTTTATGGAATAACCTAGAAAGGGCTGTAGAGGCAACCAGATTCTAAACTGCACTCCAGACTTTGTCAATACTTTACTTCCTAAGAATTAGGGATTTTCAGGTCAGTGATACCATGTTGCAATCTCTTTAGAAAAGAGAGAGCCTAGCAGGGAATAGGCCAGTGGAAGAAAAGCATACTTCAAATGGCTCCGGCATCTAGGCTACCCTTTTCCTATAGGTGTGTGTTCTACAGTTGTAAAAAAAAAAACTATATTAGATGTCAGCAAACTATAATCAGAAATAATTTTTTATTATAGTGACAACTTGATTAGTGAAGCTGTCATATATACAACCTCACAAAGGGGAAGCTTTATCTATTACATGGATTAGTAGCATATGTCACTGGTTTTAAAAGCAACATGCCTGCAAAGCTTATATGATTAAAAAAAACCTCTGTGAGGCCTTTTATTTGTCCACATTCAATGGAAGATAAACATGGCTGACCTCAGCCAAGACTTAAACAATAACCCTTTGTCTCCTCAGAACAACCTATCTCCCATCTCTGTGTCTACTGTTCCTGCCTCAATTAAAACAAGAAAGCATGTGCTAATTTTTAAAAAATTTTTATCAACCTCCCTTGGCCTCCTTTCACTGTACTTCATTATTTCTTCTGTGATGTTATACGTTCTTCACTTTTTGGGACCAGGGTGAGTTGGGAGCAGTTTGCCTACCTTCTTTTAGAATCTAGAGCTCATCATTTAGTACAAGCCATTGAATGAGCCTTTTCCTTTTTTTGCTCAAACATTCCACATCCTTGTGGACTCCCCTGCATTGTTTGTTTTATGTAACATTTAATATTTGTTATAGCTTGGATATGAACATAATTTTCTATAGCGATAGTCACTATTTTACTCACCAGTGTAACCCATAGTTTGTTGACTCCGAGTAATGCGACTCTATATCTAAATTTCTCATGGAGCATTTTGGATTATGAGTATGCTGATTTTTCAAGAGTGGCTGGTGCATGTTTAGACTTAAATGTCATATCCTTCATGTCTCAAAGCCAAAATAATAACTTCTCATCTCAGAACAGGGCTGTGAGCACATGCCAATGTATGTGTCACAAAGTCTACATATGTTACATTCCTTGGAAGTCTCCTTAAATGTTTCACAAAATGTCAACAACCTTGTTTTGTTATTGATGTTTCTGAGATTGGTCACATTTAAGACAGTAAACAGGAAAGGTGGTAAAGATGCTATAAGAAGATGCTGTATCTTGAGAATTGAAAAATGAGACTCTGACATGGTTTGAAAAATCATGAAGGGTGTGTATAAAGGATGCATGTAGAGGAACCCTTAAAATTCGTAACAGTATGTGTCCTTTTAGCATTTTAATCTTATGAAAAGGTTAAGAGGTAAGTCTTCAGAGTTGGACAAAAGGATTTGAATTTAGGTTCTGTGGCTTATTATGGGTCCTTGATAAATTCTCAAAGCCTTTTATTTGTTTAATCTCTAAAATAGGAATATAGGATTACCTACTACATTGGCTTATAAGGACTAAATCAGACTATGTATATTGAATGTTTAACATAGTAACAGGCTTTACAAAGAAGTCAATAAATGTTTACTGTTATTAAAATAGTTTTGTAGACTGAAGACCCCATTATTTTACAATACTGAATTGTGTGCTGTATACTCTGCTAAAGAAACTGGGAAAAAATGTTAACTGGTTGTTTCTGGGTGGCAGAATTATGGTTTCTTTTTCTTTTTAATTTCTATAGTAAGTTTGAATGACTTTCATAATATTTAGAAAAAATACTAAAGGAAAGAAAAAAGATCAGAGAATTTAAATATATTTTTAGTAGATATTTTTATCCAAATTTTAATTCTTAGAATGATAAACACATGGTTTATGAGAAAGCTCAGCTGTTCAAAACTACTGAGTCCCCAAAGGACTCACGTAAACAGGCTGAGGGTTTTACATAGAAAGTGCTCTAGATCTAGTTTCCTTTTTCTGTCTTTTCTTTCTGCATGTTAGTGAAGGAAACATAGGAATCTTATCTAAGCCATTTCTCCTTTTCTAAGTAATACTACATCTAAATGGAGAATCGTCCATGTTATTTTTTATCTCAAATGAAAACATAGTACTTTGTAGTTTTTCACTTCCCTTATGATCAGAAAATTCTGCTATATTAAAGTCCTCCTGGTATAATTTACTCAGTCTTCTCTGTACTTATATGAATTTGATTAAAACTCTTTCTAAATTTAATCTTTAATAAGATAATCATAGATTACTCTCACATCTTTCTTCTACCAACAGTAGAAAATATTTTGGTGGAAATGTTATGATACTACATTGCCTCTAACTTAAATATGTTCACTTTTAAAACCATCATGACTGTTATGTTCAAACTTAAATACTTAGAACAAATGAATGTAATTCACTATTAATATGGTTAGTTCAGTGAGCATTATAAATTTTGAAAGTAATGTTTGAATTATAAAAGCTGAAAAGGCCCATTATTTTTCAGCTTTCAAAACATCCTTTAAAGATGAGAAAAATACTTTATGGCACTAAAGTGTATAGTTTAATGATTTGATCACTGAGTAGTAATTGCTCTTTGTTCTAGATTTTTATAGCTCCTCTCTACCCAGGAACTTAGACTGTGACTTAAGTATGCACAACAGCCTAGAGTCCATAAGTTTTGACATACCGTAATGGAAAAACATAGAAAAAACAATTTTAGGCCGGGCACTGTGGCTAATGTCTGTAATCCTGGCACTTTGGGGGGCCAAGGCAGGTGGATCACGAGGTCAGGAGTTTGAGACCAGCCTGGCCAATATAGTGAAACCCTGTCTCTACTAAAGTACAAAAATTAGCTAGGCGTGGTAGCATACACCTATAGTCCCAGCTACTCAGGAGGCTGAGGCAGGAGAATCGCTTGAACCCAGGAGGTGAAGGTTTCAGTGAGCCAAGATCGCACCACTGCACTCCAGCCTGGGCGGAAGAGTGAGACTCTGTCTCAAAAAGTAATAATAATAATAATAGTAATTTTATATTCTTAATGGGCTGAAAGTAAAAGGGAATATCAATAATACAAATATCTAAGTTAATGTACTCTAAAACTTGGCTTTTACTTGAGTCATTGCCATTCTAAACCCAAGCAACTTTTTAATAAGATAAACTCCTTCTTATAATTGTAGTGTAAACTGTGTTATCATTAGAAATTTTGTTAATTATATGACCACCAGAGTGAGAGACTGTGCTCTTTTATTGTGCTTGAGCGTAAGTTGACATTTTTTAGTTGCAAAGACTACACTTTTCATTTTCTTCTCTTGCAGTTATCATATCCTCTGTTGCAGAAGAGTCTGTCCAGCAACCAAAAGGGGAAATAACACAAAAAAAGATTTTGCCTTTTCTCACCAACCATATGAGACCTTTTAACTTTTTAAATTTTTTTACTCTGCTCAGTTAACACTGAGCTACAAACTATCCACTTATGCATGGCATTATATTGATAACAAAACACATTTTGAAACCTTTTCTGGCTTTTTTACATGGTACAGATTCAGTTTTGTTAAATAGTAAGTGCTTAGAGTGATCCATATTGTGTGTTGAACAAAGGATAAAGTTCTAATCTCAGAATTTAGAATCGTCTAGGGCCAGTCCATCTGCTAAAACAGTTTAATCCATAAGCTCATTAGGCTGCAGAAAGGAATCTCCTGAGAGAGTTATTCTGAAGAAGGGAAGTTCCTCTGGTCTGGCGTCTGCTAGAATTGCTTTTCCTTGTAACTCTACCTTCTTCTGGAAGGCAGAAAACTAACATGATTCAATGGCTACAGCTGTAGAAGTGTGCAGAGAAAAGGTTAAATCATTATAGAATACTGAAGAATACTTTCACTGAAATTATCCTTACTCTTTTTCCATTGAAGTGGGGTCCCCTGAGGTAACCAGAGGTGTGATGGGAAAAGCAAATCAAATTCTTTTTTACCTGCATGCCAATGTTGTGATTGTCATAAGTCCAATGAGAAGTGGATGCCTGTGGTTTTTTAGGAATGTGCTTAGTTCACAGAATCAAAAGGGTTCTCAGTTAACTCAAAGACTAAAAACACACAGATTAAAATTCAGAGAATGAGGAAAAGAAAATCCAGGGAAGTCTGAGTTTCATTGGAGCAAGTATAGATGGTTAGAATATGATTTCCTGGCATGGTCTGAAAACTGTATTCTTTCATTCCAAATAAATAAATAAATTCTTACAATGATCAAGCAAGTTTAGGTGCTGCACCGTAATAAAATGGCTTGATTTGCAGCTGAGACTTGGCACAATTCATAGACTAAAAGAAGAGCTTAAGAAAAGCTGCAGGCAATTTTTTTTTAGTACCCTGGGGGGGGAAATGAGCAATTCCCCATGTACTTTTCAAAAAGGCAAAAATTATTTATCTCCTGGAATGAGCAATGTAATTAAAACCTTTTTTTCCCCTATGTTTAGTCTTTCAAGAATACAATTACTGGGTATTCTTTTCTATACTTGTTTCATCCACTCTTTGTTTTTGCCAAGAGATAAATACTAAATTTCGTGCCTTTCTTAGGCCCTTAAAACAATTTATTTTCATGCCAAACCTCTCATTAAGCCTCCTCCCTTTCTTTTAAGAAATTGTTTTTTATTGAGATATAATTCACATAAAATTTACCCTTTCAAAATGTACAGTTCAGTGGCTTTTAGGATGTTCACAAAGTTGTGTAACCATTAGCACTATCTGATTACAGAACATTTTCATCATACCCAAAAGAAACCTGTAATTATTAGCAGTCACTCTTCATTTTCCCCTCTCCTAGCAACCACTAATCTACTTTCAGTGGATTTGCCTATTCTGAATGTTTCATATAAGTTATTTTATAACATATAACTTAAATAACTTAAATTCCTTATGTTATATAAGGAATTATATAACATATGTTCTTTTGTGTCTGGCATCTTTTACTTAGCATGATGTTTTCAAGGTTCATCCATGTTGTAGCATGTATCAGTATTTCATATCCTTTATGATTGAATAAGATTCCATTCTGTGGATACTCCTTTTCACAGTATTTTAAACAAGCCTTTTTATTGGTCTTTGTGATTATAATATGTTGCAGTTTATTTTATGTTCATAAAAGAACTTCTAGCAGATTTAGTGATATATTTTCTATAATTATGGTTTTTTATAATTTTCTTCCCAGTGTGGTGGCTCAGGCTTGTAATCCCAGCACTTTGGGAGGCCAAGACAGACAGATCACTTGAGGCAAGGAGTTTGAGACCAGCCTGGCCAACATGGTGAAACCCTGACTCTACTAAAAATACAAAAAATTAGCCGGGTGTGGAGGCAGGCACTTGTAATCTCAGCTAATCAGGAAGCTGAGGCAGGAGAATCTCTTGAACCTGAGAGGCGGCGGTTGCTGTGAGCCGAGATCACGCCATTGTACTCCAGCCTGGGCAACAAGAGTGAAACTCATCTCAAAAAAAATAATAGAATTACCTTCCCAGATACAAGTTGGAAGCATCTGAGAGCGACCTCTTCTTAGCTAGTTATTAGAAGAGTTGTTTTCCAGTGGATTGTGTTTTGTTTTTAGCCTTATTCAAAAGTTATACCAGCTATGAAGTTAGATGAATTCTTGAAGAGATTTAGCTACAATCAGCTGTAAAGAAAATTAGACCAGTTTTACAGTCAGTCTCCATATCTCAGTTTCACATACATGTATTCAACTAACCACAGATCAAAGGTATTCAGAAATATAAAACTATAACAATAAAAATAATGCAAACACTTTAAAATGTAGTATAACAACTATTTAGATATTACAAGTAGTCTAGAGATGACTTCAAGTATAGGGAAGGATGTGCATAGGTTATGTGCAAACACAATGCTCCTTGATTTATGATGGGTTTACCTTTAGAAATTTTCTTTTTCTTGCTTGCTTTTCTTTTTTTTGAGAAAATGTCTTGCTCTGTTGCCCAGGCTGGAGTGCAATGGCATGATCTCGGCTCACTGCAACCTCCGCCTCCCTGATTCAAGCTATCTGGGATTACAGGCGTGCACCACCACATTCGGCTAATTTTTTGTATCTTTAATAGAGACGGGGTTTCTCCATGTTGGCCAGGCTGGTCTCAAACTCCTGACCTCAGGTGATCCACCCACCTCAGCCTCCCAAAGTGCTGGGATTACAAACGTGAGCCACTGTGCCTGGCCCATCTTTTCAATATTTTTCTATTTATGATGAGTTTATCCAGATGTAGTCCCCTCGTAAAGACCATATTAAATGTATGTATTACCATCCTAAAGTCAAAAAATCGCAAGTTGAACAATTAAAAGTTGAGGACTTTCTGTACTACACCATTTTATGTAAGGGACTTGAACATCCACAGATTTTGGTATCTTCAGGAGTCCTGGAACCAATCCCCTGTGGATACCAGGGAAAAACTGTATATCTTTTTAATTTTAACTTAAAATATTTCCTACTAAAATGAGAGATGTTCTGTGGGCATTTGGCAGATTTAGAAAAGATAGGAAAGCAACTAAGGATTTATGTCTTCCTATAGTCATCTAGTGTTTTTCAAATTAGAAAGGTAAAAACCATTAAAAATTTATTTGTCTATAGTGGAATGGAGAAAAGGGCATTTGCTGTTCCATAAGTCCATGCCTCAGAATATTCTAAACTAATTTTGAAATAGCCACATCAGAAGGTCTTTAGGACACTGCTCCCCAGATGGTGCAGCTGCTTCAGCCACTGACTTCCAAGGTTCATAAGCTATTGGAGGAAATGGAAAGCTACATAAACATCATCAGTTCAGAGTGCGTTAGGCAGATGAAGAGCTACAACAAATAAGGACCTCTGCATTTGTAAGAGAGGGACCCAGCTCTGCATTTATAAGAAAGGGACCCATTAGTTTTCACTAGGGACATCGAGAAGATGCTTTTTTTAACTGATCATTTTGCTGTTTTGATTACACCCCAGTTTACATGTGTGGAATATTCTCTTCTAAGTTGGCTGTAGTTCAATGGGACTATCAGACATGGGGCCGTGCTCTCTGCTATCCATACTGAGGCTATAAATCTCTCCTGGAACTCTGAAATCCTTGGACTTAAAGAGAATGGTTGACACAAATTCATTTTAGTGGCCTGGCCAGGTGTTTGATGGCCTGTTACACGGCCTCATGGATCTGCTCCTATTCTTGTCCTTTATGGATCAGGTCTTAGGTCTGTCCCTTGATTCTGCAGAGTACCTAATGCATTTCTAGTAAATTCATTCTCTGCTTAGGTTATGGTCTTAGGGTCTAACCCTAAATGCTATCGAGTGTAACAATACAGTTACATTAATTTTATAAAATTGCTTACATTATTACACAAATGGAATTTTTTAAAAATAGCTCCGCAAATTGTCGTGTATCTAAAAGTTATTTTTTTTAGGATAAACATATATATTGGCTGCAACAAACTTAGAGTTAAGATCTCATGGTGTGAGACAAGATTCAAAATATACAACATTAATGACCATTTTTCTTTAATGCAGTAGTCCTATTTGCTTTCTATACCTTCTTCATCATATTTATAAATTCTTATCTCCATAAATTATTTAAAACATTAAATAATCATCGAATGAAACAGTACCTAAAATAGTACGTGGCACAGAGTAGTTAAATTAATGAACAAGTGAATGAGTAAATAAGAGTGATGAGTGAATAGTACATGCAATATACTCTGTGCATGGGCTGCTGAGCTCTACAGGGGAACATAAGCAAAACCACAGAGATTATCAAGTTTATACATTCATTGTCATCAATCTCAATTAAACCCTTAACACTGGCTGTCTGTTTCCCTAGTCAGCTGTCTCCCGTTTTCAACAACTATTTCAAAACTTCTCCACTCGCCTTAAACCTCCAGTCCACCCAGCACCCCTTCTCATTCTTAGTAGATGACTCTTTTCTTCTTCACGGAACGAACAGAGGTGACCAGACAGGAATTCTCCCCTCTTTTGGTCACCAAGTTTACAATTCTCCCTATTCCCTGCTCTAATAGTCCTTTTCCTCTCCCATTCCAGTAGCCATTCCTCACATTTCTGGATCCCATTCTTTTCTGACACTTTTGTGACTTTTACTTATTCATCTTCCTCATTTCTTATGTTAAAAAGTGAGTATTTTTAAGTCTATTTCATCTCAATGTCCTTTGGTTCACATCCCTGTTCAGTTACCATACACCTTCCCTATTCTCTATTTCAGTAACTCCTTGAAAAAATTCACCTTCCTTTCCATACCAACCTTGGTAACATTTTCAGGAACTTCCATGTCGCTAAATCCAATACATACTTTTCAGTCCTAATTTTAATGTACCCATCTCCATCCTTTGTTTTCTTATTTTCTTTTTTTTCCCTCTAGTATTCTCCCCTACCCTATTATGTTCTTTTTTGTCGCTCTGCTATTTTGCATCCTACAACTCTAGCACTGTATTATTATTCTTTGCAGCACTCTCCTCTATGCTCCTCTTAGTTATAAGTGTTCCCCAGAGCTTCATCCTAAGCCATTTCTCTCCACACATTTATGCTAGGTAGTTTGGCTTATTCCCTAGGCTTTAATTAACATCGGTTTGCTGATAACTATCAACTGTAGATGTTTGGCCCATATTGCTCTCCTGAGTTTGAGACAGATGTACTTACTACATATCTGCACTTAAATGTCCGACAGGTACTTCATACTCAAAATAAACAAAATTCGGCAGAAGTGTCCTTCTTTCCTTTTTGCTATAGGCCCAAGTGGT
Source organism: Callithrix jacchus (assembly GCF_049354715.1). NCBI lineage: Eukaryota > Metazoa > Chordata > Mammalia > Primates > Cebidae > Callithrix > Callithrix jacchus. Next base: position 35,531,816 of record NC_133518.1, read on the forward strand.
TGCTGCTAACATGGGCAAGTTCATGAAACCTGGGAAGGTGGTGCTTGTCCTGGCTAGACGGTGCTTGTCCTGGCTAGACGGTACTCTGGATGCAAAGCTGTCATCATGAACATTGATGATGGCACCTCAGATCACCCCTGTAGCTGCACTCTGGTAGCTGGAATTGACCACTAACCCTGCAAAGTGACAGCTGCCATGGGCAAGAAGAAGATCACGCCAAGAGGTCAAAGATCAGTCTTTTAGGAAAGTTTATAACTACAATCACCTGCTGCCCACAAGGTACTCTGTGGATATCCCCCTGGACAAAACTGTCATCAATAAGGATGTCTTCAGAGATCCTGCTCTTAAATGCAAGGCCCGATGAGAGGCCAAGGTCAAGTTTGAAGAGAGATACAAAATAGGCAAGAACACGTGGTTCTTCCAGAAGCTGCGGTTTTAGATGTTTTGTTTTGGTCATTAAAAAGTAAAAATAAACATAAATAAATAAACAAAATTCATCTTCTCTTACAAACTTGCTCTTCTTCCAATGTTTTTTATTCATGAAATGGCATCACCATTCAGTCACTCAAACCACAGATGTGTGTCACTCTTTGCTTCTCTCTGACTTCTTACCACAGCTGGTCAATTCCCAAGTTCTATCAATTCTACCTTCCTAAATATATCTTGAATTAGTTCACTTCTCTTCATTGCCCCCATGCTCATTGGTCCACTCTTATCTCTTGTAAGAGCTAGTGTATCTGCCTGCAGTTAACTGGTCTCCCTGATTTCCTCTTATCAAACCCCCCATACTCCACAGTGCATTCCCATTCCTTGCCCCAAGTCAGAATTGTCTTCCAAACATAGAAATCGTATTATTTGAATGCTGAAAACTCTTCAGTTGATTTACATTGCCTTTTTGATAAAATTCAAACTTCTAATAACTTATAAAGTCTTTCATAATCTGGCTCCTTCCTTGATCTCCAATCTCCAGCCTCATTTCTTTCTTTCTTTTCTTTTTTTTTTCTGAGACAAGAGTCTTGCTTTGTCACCCAGGCTGGTGTGCAATGGCGCCATCTCAGCTCACTGCAACCTCTGCCTCCTAGGTTCAAGTGATTCTCCTGTCTCAACTTTCCGAGTAGCTGGGATTACAGGCATATGCCACCATGTGCAGCTAATTTTTATATTTTTAGTAGAGACAGGATTTCACCATGTTGGCGAGGTCCAGCCTCATTTCTCTAGTATTCTCTCCTCCCCTAGTATGTTCTTTTAGTTCCCTCACTTCTATGAAATTGAATTCAGAGCTTCTGTCTGGACCCTCCTCCATCATCTACTAAGTTAACCCATGCATTCTTCCGGTTTTAGCTTAAACTTCCTTTTCTCCAGGAGGTTAGGGGTCCCTGCTCTCTGCACATAGTGCTTTATGCTGCCTTATAGGTGCATTAGGTTTTGCTGTAATTACTAGGTTAATTTTCTATTTTTTTGAACTATAGCAACTGCTTTTCTTGTTTCCTCTGTATTCTGGATCTGTCACTATGTCTGGTACATGGTAAGTTCCTATTAAATGTTGAAGGGCAAAAGGGAGCGAGAGAGAAAGGATCATAATATGGAGTAGAGTACAAAATTTGCATACATTTTGCTTTTCTGTCACACAAGTATGGTTTGCATTAACCTCATAAATTACATCTTAGCCTTTTTTTTTTTTTTCTTTAATGTAAAGACATATTTAGGACATGCTGTCTGCAGATCCCACTGAATGGACAGAACAAGATCCTTAGACCAGTGGTTCTCAGCCAAGGCCACTCACTGGAATTACTTGAGAATTTTTTAAAATTCTGATTCCTGAATACCAACTTTATAGATTCTGGTAATTGGCCTGGTATCTGTTAAAGCTCTCCACATGATTCTGATGTGCAGCAAAAGTTAAGAACATGACAGTTTCACTACAGCCACTCCTCTATGACTTGCTTCACTGACTGATACTCAAGCTGGTCAAAGAACAAGAAAATCAAACAGTCCAGATTCAGCAGAACCCTGATCCACCCACTAGTGCTTTCAATTACAACTAAAAATGGCTGGAACAATTAAAAAAGAGTTTGTTGGTACCAATAACTATCAAGTCCAGAGGTAGTATTGGTTCCGGTAAACATGATCCAGTGGCCTAGAGATGATCCCAATGCCCCAGTATCTTTCCTGTCTTTGTTGGCTTTCTCCTAATTTAGACTCCTCTCATGGCCACAGATGGCTACTAAAGGTACGTGGAAAATGAGCCTATCTTTGTCATTAACATTATTAGAAAAGTCTTTCAGATTCACTTTGGTTGGACTGGTTTAGGTTACTAACTAACTGCTGTGTTTGAGGGGTTGGAATATAGTAGAATAGGAGTGGAGTCCTCAGGAGACACAGCAATCCCCACATGAAAATGGGGTCTTTTAGAAAGGAAGAAGCAAGAAAAATCTGATTTACCCATACAGTGGTTTCAGCTGGCTGCAGAATTTGGTCACAAAACAGCAGCACTACTTTATAGTAGTACTGTGTACGTAGTACAGTACTAAAAAGTACATACTTTATAAGTAACCCAGATTTCTACATCAATTCCCACAGTTAATGAGTACTAAAAGATTAAATGTGATTATATTAGTCACAACACTGTTTTATGAGAACAGAAAATTGTTTTGAATCCTGCAAACTTAAGTTGCCTCCTGTATGGCTTTTGTTCAGTGCCTCAGTAAGCAATGTTTTCTTGCCTCATTTTGAAAAATGAAAAATCTTAGATTCTCCAGAAAGAGTCTGATTTGTAGATACCCACCCTGCCCCTTACCCCCAGCTGAGTCACCAGCCAGGAGCATTTTGTTGAGGTTTATTTTTTACAATTTTGTTATGAATTCAGTAGAGTTTTAAATTCCCCCCCCAATATTGTTGAATTATAATATTGGATATGCCTTTTCTAATCATATATGCTAAAAGAAAATACTCCCAAACACACACTCCCCTAAATGCTTCTTCCAGGCTGGCTGCAGTGGCTCACACCTGTAATCCAAGCACTTCAGAAGGCTGAGGAGGGCAGATCGAGGTCAGGAGTTAAAGACCAGCCTGAACAACATGGTGAAACCCTGTCTCTACTAAAAAAAAGCAAAAATTAGCTGGGCATGGTGGCATGCGCCTGAAATCCCAGCTACTCAGGAGGCTGAGGCAGGAGAATCATTTGAACCTGGGAGGTGTAGGTTGCAGTGAACCAAGATCACACCACTGCTCTGCATTCTTTGCTCTGCCTATCCCCCAGAGAATGGCAACCCTCCCTAGTTGAAAACTGTTCTAGAACTTGCTGTCACCAAATATCCTTCTGGTTATAATTTGGCTTCTTAAGTTTCCCATATACAGAAAATGTGCTAACCAGCAAACTTGGATTTGGAGCTTGCTTATGGTTATGTTTCCCATTGCAAGTTAATTAATTGGCATTCATCAGCCCTTAGAGTCCCATTGTGTCTATGTGTGCTAATATTTAAGTTTCTGAGTTAATAAAGCTGAGTACCACATTCCAGAAAAAGCCCCTTCCATAAATCTCACTAGGACCAGAGGTGCTATCCTGTCCTGGTGACCAGCTGGTCATTCTCCAGGCCACCCTCACCAGACTCCTTTTCCTCCAATTCTACTATTATAATCATTAAAAAAAAAAAAAAAAAAAAAGAGTCATAAAATAGCATAAGTAGAATTTCTTTTACTATCTGGAAATGCAAGATGGCACACGTCTGTAGAAATATTGAAAGGAGAACAAGACCTTTAGGTTGCTGTAATCCTAGGGTTGATTATGAAAAGTTCCCCTGAAGTGAGTGCTTGTGAGGAAGAACTCAGTAGCTAGAATGCAAACTTTGAATAAATATTGGCCCTAAAAATCTCTTTTATGTGTGGAGGAAGGAAAATAGCTTATTACAAGAGTAGAGACTAAATTCACTCATAGGCCTGCAAGTTCTATTATTCCACAAAACCACAAGGATGAATTTTGTAGTGATGCAAACATCAAAGATAAAGCCTTTTTATTTTACTTTTTTAGATGGCCTTTATATTTTTTTATTTTTTATTTTGTTGCCCAGGCTGGAGTACAGTGGCGTGATCATGGCTCACTTTAGCCTCGAACTTGTGGGCCCAAGTGATCCTCCCACCACAGCCTCCCAAGAAGCCAGGACTACAGGCATGTGCCATGCCTGGCTAATTTTTTAATATTTTGTAGAGATGAGGGCTTGCTATGCTGCCCAGGCTGATCTTGAATTCCTGATTTCAAGTAATCCCCCTGCCTTGGCCTTCCAAAGCACCGGGATTATAGGCATGAGCCACTGTGCTTGGCCAAAGAGTAAAGCCTTGGCAGATATGTTGTTGTTTTGTTTTTAACTATAGCATATCTCAGACTTATACAAAAGTAGATAGAATAGTATAAGGAACCCTCATGTACACATCACTTAGTTTCAATGATAATCAACTAGTGTCAAATATTGTTGCCTCAAAATCCCCACCCACTTTGCTCAGTGCCCCACTTTTATGTAATTATGAGTCAAATCTCAGGCATCATTTCTGAGATGGAGATTGTTTAGTTGAAGAGCAATCTTATTCTGGCTGGTAATATGAAAATGGTCACTATGGTAGAAGACTTGTATCTCTTCAGATTACAGTTTCCTTATGGTTAGGCTGCACTATCCCAGTACAATTTCACTTGTTCTTGGGTGCATGTGATACTTGGTGTTAATTAAGGGGATTGTTTATAGGAGAATAAGAGCAAGTCTGAAGACCCCAGAAAAAGTGTGCAGGCCAGATTATTACCTTAAACTTTAGAGAGCTGGCCTGGATTTGGCTGGATGTGACACATACTGGGCCATGGAAGACCCTTACTACCACAGAATAAGGAGACCCTTATTCTAAAACTGGAGAACCCAGAGGTGCATGCCATGGAATGCAAATACTGTTACATCAATGTAATCCTTTTTCTACTTGGGAGGCTGAAGCAGGAGGATTGCTTGAACTTGGAAGGTGGAGGTTTCATTGAGCCAAGATCGCACAACTGCACTCCAGGCTTGGCGACAGAGCAAGACTCCATCTCAAAAACAAAAATCTAAACAGAAAAAACCCTGAAGAACCGACACTGTGCAAAATGCCCTGAATCCTGACTTCCTTTTGGGTCAAATCACACTTTCCTAAATGACAAAGTAAAGTCATCCCCTGAGAGGAGTGAACATTCCCGTTGTCATTTGGAAGTAGACAGACTTTGATTGAATTAAAACATACTCTTTTTCTCATGACCTGGGAGAATTCAGGAGTCCAGATTCCAGTTAAAAAAAAAAAAAACAGGCTCAGGCTGGGCATGGTGGCTTATACCTGTAATCCCAGCACTTTGGGAGGCCAAGGCAGGCAGATCACCTGAGGTCGGGAGTTCAAGACTAGCCTGATCAACATGGAGAAACTACATCTTTACTAAAAATACAATAAATTAGCCAGGCATTGTGGTGCATGCCTATAATCCCAGCTACTCAGGAGGCTAAGGCAGGAGAATCACTTGAACCCAGGAGGTGGAGGTTGCAGTGAGCAGAGATTGCGCCATTGCACTCCAGCCTAGGCAAAAGAGTTAAACTTCGTCTCAAAAGAAAAGAAAAGAAAAACAGGCTCAAGTACCACCAGGAGAACTGGACTTTTCCATGGGAGTTAGGCAGAGAGGGTCCAGGATCTGGCCTGAACCTTCTGATAGGCTGAGAAGCCGGCTAGTTCTGAGGTTATATGAGGTTATTTACTCAGAGACTTGCCCCTGGGAGCTAACCATCATGATCCTGTGGGAAAGTCAAATGTATCCAAGGAGTCCTAAAGTTATATGCAAGGAGAACCTAGTAAAAATCTAGACTTCTTGTTGCACCATAGGTAAGATGAAAGTAAAAGAAATGTACCTTCATAATAATCTCTAAGCCCCTTTGAATCCAGAGCTAATAAATAAATGTAATAAATTAATATTAACATTAAATATGTATTTGATGTGAAAAGCCAACTTCTAGAGGAATACATAAGAAATTCCTAATAGGGTTTCATCTGAGACAGAGTCAGGGAGTGTGGTCAAGATTTTTACTCTTTACTTTGTACTTTTCTATACATTAAAAAAGTACATTTATTATTTATATAATACAAATAAATAAGATACAAGTGTGTTTACATATAATGTGTCAGCATATCACAACTGAGCCAAAAAGTTTTTGCCACATTAGGAATTAAATGGTAGAGAAAAATAGCATTTAAAAAATATTAACCCAGGCCGGGAGCAGTGGCTCATGCCTGTAATCCCAGCACTTTGGGAGGCCAAGACGGGCAGATCACAAGGTCAGGAGTTCGAGACCAGCCTGACCAACGTGGTGAAACCCACCTCTACTTTAAAAAATGCAAAAATTGGCTGGAGGAAAAGAAGATGGTGCGGTAGGAACAACTCAGGATTGCAGCTCTCAGTGAAGGCGCAGAGGGTGAGTCCAAGCCATATTTCCAGATGGATCTTTGTTGCCCACAGAACAGGGAAATTCCCAGGTGTGGGAGAGACACGGGACGCCAGCATAGCTGTTTTGGCTTGTGTGGCCGTTTCGACCAGCACCGCAGCGCAGCGGCACGCCGCACAAAACGCACTGGTCTGGGTGCCCTGTTAAACCAGCAATCTGAGATTTGAGAGGGCAGATTAGCATATCCATCTGATTAAACGGGACTTGGACAGTGAGCCAGTCCAGGAGATTCCCGGGAAGCAACATTTGAGCCAGCGCAGTGGGTCGCTGCACAGGAAATCACACAGATCCTGGTGCCCTATCAGCAGGCGACTGAAACACCTGGGAGAGAGTCAACCATTCAACTTAAAAGAAAAAAAGAGAAAAAGGGCTCTGAGGCAGGGAGCCAGGTGATCAGGCTCGGTGGGTCCCACCCCCACAGGGACAAACAAAATGGCGATTCGAAACGCTCAGGGTTGAGAGTTTCACTGCGGGCACAGTTGAATCCAGGATGGCGCAGCTCGGTGGGGGAGGGGCGTCTGCCATTACCGAGGCATTCTGCCCCTACTGAGGTACACTCCCATTGCTGACGCAGCCTGCCATTGCTGAGGCAACCCACCATAACAGAGAGACTCCGCCAACAGGGCAGAGCCCACAACAGCAGGGAGGAGCCCATGGCAGGCAAATAGTGACTAGATTGCCTCCTAGCTGGGCAGGACAGTACAATGGATACTCATAAAGAAAGCCCTAACTCCTCGAGACAGAGCATCTGAGGAAAAACAGGGGTTTTATAAGTTCTGCTGCAGCAGACAAACACACCTGCCTAACAGCACTGAATGAACAACAGAGCTCACAGCTCAGCACTTGAGCTCCTATAAAGTACAGACCATCTCTCAAGCAGCTCCCTGACTCCTGTATATCCAAAGAGTCACCTCAGAAAGGACTGATCAAACTAACATTTGGCGGGCATCATTCTGGGACAAAGATAGCAGAAGAAGAAACTGGTAGCATCCCTCACTGTTCCGCAGCTGCTACAGGTGTACCCCAGACAAGCAGGGCCTGGAGTGGACCTCAGCAGCTGTACAGCAGAGGGGCTAGACTGTTAGAAGGAAAATTAAGTAACAGAAATAATTCATCATCAACAATCTGGGCGTCCATTCAGAGACCCAATTGAAAAGTCAGCAACTACTCAGACGACAGGTGGATAAATCCACAAAGATGGGAAGAAACCAGCGCAAAAAGGAGGAAAACACCCAAAACCAAAACACCTTGCCTCCTACAAAGGACCAAAACTCCTCACCAGCAAGGGAACAAAGCTGAACTGAGAATGAGTGTGACGAAATGATGAAATCAGACTTCAGAAGGTGGGTAATGAGAAACTTCCATGAGCTAAAAGAACATGTTTTAAATCAATGCAAAGAAACTAAGAACCTTGAAAAAAGATTTGAAGAAAGATTCGAGGAAAAGATACCAAGAATGGACAACTTAGAGAGGAATATGAATGAATTGAAGGAGGTGAAAAACACAACACGAGAACTTCGTGAAGCATGCACAGGTTTCAACAGCCGAATTGACCAAGCAGAAGAAAGAATATCAAAAGTCGAAGATCAACTCAATGAAATAAAACGAGAAACCAAGACTAGAGAAAAAAGCGTAAAAAAGAATGAACAAAGTCTCCAAGAAATGTGGGACTATGTGAAGAGACCTAACCTATGTTTGATAGGTGTACCAGAATGTGATGAGGAGAATGAATCCAAGCTGGAAAATACTCTTCAGGATATTATCCAGGAAAACTTCTCCAACCAAGCAAGGCAGGCCAATATTCAAGTCCAGGAAATACAGAGAACGCCACAAAGATATTCCGCAAGAAGAGCAACCCCAAGGCACATTCACCAGGGTTGAAATGAAGGAGAAAATTCACCAGGGTTGAAATGAAGGTCAGATTCACCAGGGTTGAAATGAAGGAGAAAATACTAAGGGCAGCCAGAGAGAAAGGGCAGGTCACCCACAAAGGGAAGCCCATCAGACTCACAGCAGATCTCTGGGCAGAAACTCTACAAGCCAGAAGAGAGTGGGGACCAATATTCGACATCCTTAAAGAAAAGAACTTTCGACCCAGAATTTCATATCCAGCCAAACTGAGCTTCATAAGTGAAGGAAAAATAAAATCCTTTGCAAATAAGCAAGTACTCAGAGGTTTTGTCACCACCAGGCCTGCTCTACAAGAACTCCTGAAAGAGGCACTACACATAGAAAGGAACAACCAGTACCAGCCATTCCAAAAACATACCAAATGCTAAAGAGCATCAACAAAATGAAGACTCTGCATCAACTAACGGGCAAAACAGCCAGCTAGCATCAAAATGGCAGTATCAAATTCACACATAACAATATTAACCCTAAATGTAAATGGGCTAAATGCACCAATCAAAAGGCACAGACTGGCAAATTGGGATAAAAAACCAAAACCCATCGGTGTGCTGTATCCAGGAAACCCATCTCACATGCAAGGATAAACAAAGGCTCAAAATAAAGGGATGGAGGAAGATTTACCAAGCAAATGGAGAGCAAAGAAAGCAGGAGTTGCAATTCTCGTCTCTGATAAAATAGACTTTAAAGCAGAAAAGATCAAAAGAGACAAAGAAGGTCATTACGTATGGTAAAAGGATCGATACAACAAGAAGAGCTAACGATCATAAATATATATGGCCCAATACAGGAGCACCCAGATATATAAGGCAAGTTCTTAACAACTTACAAAGAGACTTAGACTCCCACACAATAATAGTGGGAGACTTTAACACTCCACTGTCAATATTAGACAGATCAACCAGACAGAAAATTAACAAGGATATCCAGGGCTTGAACTCAGACCTGGAACAAGCAAATCTGATAGACATTTACAGAACTCTCCACCCCATATCCACAGGATATACATTCTTCTCAGCACCACATCACAACTACTCTAAAATTGACCACATAATTGGAAGTAAAGAACTCCTCAGCAAATGCAAAACAACTGAAATCATAACAAACAGTCTCTCAGAGCATAGTGCAATCAAGTTAGAACTCAGAATTCAGAAACGAACTCAGAACTGCACAGCTTCATGGAAACTGAACATCTGGCTCTTGAATGTTGATTGGATAAACAATGAAATGAAGGCAGAAATAAAGAAGTTATTCGAAACCAATGAGAATGAAGACACAACATACCAGAATCTCTGGGACACATTTAAAGCAGTCTCCAGAGGAAAATATATAGCAATAAGTGCCCACATGAGAAAAGTGGGGAGATCCAAAATTGACACCCGATCATCAAAATTGAAAGAGCTAGAGGAGCAAGATAAAAAAAACTCAAAACCCAGCAGAAGACAAGAAATAACTAAGATCAGAGCAGAACTGAAGGAGATAGAGACACAAAAAACCCTTCCAAAAAATCAATAAATCCAAGAGCTGGTTTTTTGAAAAGATCAACAAAATAGACCACTAGCCAGACTGATAAAAAAGAAAAGAGAGAAAAACCAAATAGATGCAATAAAAAACGATAATGGGGAAATCACCACAGATTCCACAGAAATTCAAACCATCATCAGAGAATATTACAAACAACTCTATGCACATAAACTAGTAAACCTGGAAGAAATGGATAAATTCCTGGACACCTGTGTCCTCCCAAGCCTAAACCAGGAGGAAGCCAAAACTATGAATAGACCAATAACAAGGTCTGAAGTCGAGGCAGCAATTAAGAGCCTACGACACAAAAAAAGCACAGGTCCAGATGTGTTCACAGCCGAATTCTACCAAACATACAAAGAGGAGCTGGTACCATTCCTTCTGAAACTATTTCAAATAATCCAAAAAGAGGGAATCCTTCCCAAATCATTTTATGAGACCAACATCATCCTGATACCAAAACCCGGCAGAGACTCAACAAGAAAAGAAAACTTCAGGCCAATATCCTTGATGAACATAGATGCAAAAATCTTCAATAAAATACTGGCAAGCCGATTGCAACAGCACACCAAAAAAACTTATCCATTATGATCAAGTAGGATTCATCCCAGGGATGAATACGCAAGTCTATAAATGTAATTCACCACATAAACAGAACCAAAAGCAAAAACCACATGATTATCTTAATTGACGCAGAGAAGGCATTTGACAAAATTCAACAGCCCTTTATGCTAAAAACCCTCAATAAACTCGGTATTGATGGAACGTGTCTCAAAGTAATAAAAGCTATTTATGACAAACCAACAGCCAATATGATACTGAATGGGCAAAAAATGGAAGCATTCCTTTTGAAATCCGGCACCAGACAAGGATGCCCTCTTTCACCACTCCTATTCAATATAGTACTGGAAGTTCTAGCCAGAGCAATCAGGCAAGAAAAAGAAATAAAGGGTATTCAAATAGGAAAGGAGGAAGCCAAGATGTCTCTATTTGCAGATGACATGATAGTATACCTAGAAGACCCCATCGCCTCAGCCCCAAAACTCCTGAAACAGATAAGCAACTTCAGCAAAGTCTCAGGATATAAAATCAACGTGCAAAAATCACAAGCATTCCTATACACCAATAACAGACTTAAAGAGAGCCAAATCAAGAACGAACTGCCATTCACAATTGCAACAAAAAATAAAATACCTAGGAATACAACTCACAAGGAACGTAAGGGACCTCTTCAAGGAAAACTACAAACCACTGCTCAATGAAATAAGAGAGGACACACACAGATGGAGACACATTCCATGTTCATGGTTAGGAAGATTCAATATCATGAAAATGGCTATACTGCCCAAAGTAATGTACAGAATCAATGCTATCCCCATCAAGCTACCAATGACCTTCTTCACAGAACTGGAAAAAACCACCATGAACTTCATATGGAACCAAAAGAGAGCCCACATAGCTAGGTCAATTCTAAGCAAAAAGAACACAGCAGGAGGCATCACACTACTGGACTTCAAACTATACTACAAGGCTACAGTAATCAAAACAGCATGGTACTGGTACCAAAACAGAGATATAGACCAATGGAACAGAACAGAGGCATCGGAGGCAACACAACATATCTACAACTATACAATCTTTGATAAACCTGACAAAAACAAGCAATGGGGAAAGGATTATCTGTGTAATAAATGGTGTTGGGAAAACTGGCTAGCCTTGTGCAGAAAGCAGAAACTGGACCCCATCCTGACACTTTACACTAAAGACTTAAACATAAGACCTGGCACCATAAAAACCCTAGAGGAAAATCTAGGCAAAACCATTCAGGGCATAGGAGTAGGCAAGGACTTCATGACCAAAACACCAAAAGCATTGGCAACTAAAGCCAAAATAGACAAATGGGACCTAATCAAACTCCACAGCTTCTGCACGGTGAAAGAAACAGTCACTAGAGTGAACAGGCAACCAACAGAATGGGAAAAAATCTTTGCAGTTTACCCATCTGACAAAGGGCTGATATCCAGAATTTACAAAGAACTGAAACAGATTTACAGGAAAAAAACAAACAAGCCCATCCAAAAATGGGCAAAGGATATGAACAGACACTTTACAGAAGAAGACATACATGAGGCCAACAAACATGAAAAAATGCTCATCATCATTGGTCATCAGAGAGATGCAAATCAAGACCACATTGAGATACCATCTCACGCCAGTTAGAATGGCGATCATTAAAAAATCTGGAGACAACAGATGCTGGAGAGGATGTAGAGAAATAGGAACACTTTTACACTGTTGGTGGGAATGTAAGTTAGTTCAACCATTGTGGAATACAGTGTGGCAATTCCTCAAGGCCTTAGAAATAGAATTTCCATTTGACCCAGCAATCCCATTACTGGGTATATACCCAAAGGACTATAAATCGTTCTACTATAAGGACACATGCACATGAATGTTCATTGCAGCATTGTTTACAATAGCAAGGACCTGGAACCAACCCAAATGCCCATTGATGATAGACTGGACTGGGAAAACGTGGCACATATACACCATGGAATATTATGCAGCAATCAAAAATGATGAGTTTGTGTCCTTTGTAGGGACATGGATGAATCTGGAGAACATCATTCTCAGCAAACTGACACAAGAACAGAAAATGAAATACTGCATATTCTCACTCATAGGTGGGTGAGGAAAAATGAGAACACATGGACACAGGGAAGGGAATACTACACACTGGGATCTATTGGGGGGAATAGGGGTGGGACAGTGGTGGGGGGGAGCTGGGGAGGGATAGCCTGGGGAGAAATGCCAAATATGGGTGAAGGGGAGAAAGGCAGCAAAACACACTGCCATGTGTGTACCTATGCAACTATCTTGCATGTTCTGCACATGTACCCCAAAACCTAAAATGCAATTTAAAAAATGCAAAAATTAGCTGGTCGTGGTGGCGAACACCTGTAATCCCACCTACTCAGGAGGCTGAGGCAGCAGAATCACTTGAATCTGGGAGGTGAATGTTGCAGTGAGCCGAGATCATGCCTCTGCACTCCAGCCTGTACAACAGAGTGAGACTCTGTCTCAAAAAAAAAAAAAAAAAAAAAAAAAAAAAAATTCACCCCAGAGTGGTTTACCTGTCAAGTTTCTTCAAAATTTTCCTTCTGAAATTTTCTTTTTGTTTAAAGACTAAATATAGCTTTCTTGCTGAGCTATAAGCTATGAAATAATTTTAGTATTCTCCCAGGCCTCCACCATTACTAACAATATTAATTTCTTGCATATGGCATTAGAGAAGGGTTCTCACCTTGGCTTGCACATTCAGAAACCTGGTCCTAGAGTAAGTAAACCTGAAATGGGCTCACCTGAGCCCATCTGTTTTCTCAGTTTGAAAAACTTCATAGGTGATTGTGATGTACAGCCAGAGCTAAGGTTCAGCATTAGAAGAACTGGGGAGAATATTTCAGGGAACAGTGCTAGAGTACTCAACCAACCTTCTATGCTAGTTGATGGGTTCATCCCAGAGATTTTCCATGAATCAGCAAATAGCAGAACAAAACATAGATTGAATCCTGCCAAGGAATCATGAACACCTTTATAGTTTAAAATATACTTGTTAAATGGTGTTTTAAATTAGTTGTCCAATTCATTCCAATTTGTCTTTTGACTCCCTTAGTACTTTTCCTTTTTGCTTTTCATGTAAATCCAATGCTATGTGAGAAAAGAGAAGGGATGAGAGAAAAAAATGTGCTGAAGCAGGTATTTTTAGAGCAGGCTTTTGGAATATTTTGGAGTTATCATTAATTCACTTCAAAGGGGCAGAAAAATATTCAGAGGTAGCATGAGGTTAGTTTGAAAATGTTGGTTGTACCTCTAATTCTGTTGCTCATTCTCCAGGATTTGGAACAGGCATGTTTCCTTCATGTGGAATTGAAACTAATTGGACATTAATTCAAAATGCCCACGTGAAAAAAACAAAAACAAATAAAATTGTCCTTTATGTCTGGTTACCTCAATAGAACAACAAAAAAGTGATGGGACTGGATGCTCTCCCAGTATTACATTTCTGTGCATATGTGGAAGAGAACCATGGCTACAAAAACCAGGTATAGCTTAGGAAAAAGGAGAATCTACCTTTTAGAGTAGGGGTTCTTACCATAGGGTCTTTAGAAGGTTTCAGGATGTCCATGAACCTCCTGAAATCACATATAAAATAGTGTGTGTGCCTTTTTTTCTAGGGGTATTGTCCATGGCTTTCATCAGATTCTCAAACCATTGGAAAGGATTAAAAACTGCCTTTAAAAAAAAGAAAGTCTGGGGGGTAGGGTGGAGGGTATAAAAATTATTCAAGTTAGGAATATTAAAAAGAGGGCCTCTTAATTTAGTCAAATCAATATTACGTGAGCCCTAATATTAATTCACATTGATTCTTGGAGTTGAAGCAGAAGACAGAAAATCACATCATTTGAAGCCAGGCATTGGGAGGGAAGCCAGGAAAGGGATGGGCAAGAAATTACAAGTTGAAATTCAGGTAAAGGAGCAGGTAGTTGGTAATGTTGAAGCCGTATGATGAGTGCATAGGGATTCACTGTATCATTCTCTTTACTTCTGTTTAGGTTTGAAATTTTTCACAGTAAAAAGTTTTTGAAAATAAGGTGCCCCAGAGAGATTTCCTAGAAGATGGCAGGGCAGGAAAAACAGGAACCTATCTTCCCACCTAGACAATAATTTGCCTAGTAGAATCTGTCTAATGTAGGTATTTTGGAACTGTGAAGTCTGTTGAAGGCTTATAAGTACCAGAGCTTGGGCAATAACTGTGGTTAATTTTCATCAATTTGTGCTGTAAGCACAGTAGCAGCTAACCACCCTTCAGACACGTGTCAGGCAGCTGTGCACATGTTCCTGGAGCAACCTGTACACAGCCTGTGGGAGCCAGGGTGGCTGAAAAGGACCCTGTCCTCCAAATATTTAGGATCTGTGCTTTCATTGCTGATTGCTGATTCTGATCACAGAGTTGCAAAGCGGCAGTTTTGTTCCTGCACCTTACCCCATTGTTGCAAGGCCCTCCATCTCTGGAGGAAGTGACTCTCAGGGAATATAAAGGGGAAACACCTTTTACCCTTCATTTGTTTCCCCTTTTGTGAGCTAGATATTGAAGACTAGAACATTAAAAAAGCAACCACAAATATGTGATTGGAATTAGAAAATCACCATGTATGCACAGGGTAAGGTGAAGGCTCAAAAATATATATAAGAAGATCTTAACTTTATACTTCTGGCTAATACACACCAACAGACAGCCTACAACCAAAAAATAAAATAAGAAAACCAGCAAACTGGCCGGGTGTGGTGGCTCATACCTATAATCCCAACACTTTGGGAGGCCAAGGGGGCATATGACCCGAGGTTGGAAGTTCGAGACCAGCCTGACCAACATGGAGAAACCCTGTCCCTACTAAAAATATGAAATTAGCATGGTGGTGCATGCCTGTAATCCCAGCTACTTGGGAGGCTGAGGCAGGAGAATTACTTGAACCCAGGAGGTGGAGGTTGTAGTGAGCCAAGATCACACCATTGCAATCCATCCTGGGCAACAAGAGTGAAACTCCATCCCAGCACTTTGGGAGGCTGGGGTGGGCAGATCACTTGCAGTCATGAGTTTGAGACTAGCCTGCCCAACATAGTGAAACCCTGTCTCTACTAAAAATACAAAAAAATCAGCCAGGCATGGTGGCAGGCACCTGTAGTCCCAGATACTTGGGAGGCTGAGGCAGGAGAATCACTTGAA
This sequence comes from Callithrix jacchus, assembly GCF_049354715.1. Classification (NCBI taxonomy): domain Eukaryota; kingdom Metazoa; phylum Chordata; class Mammalia; order Primates; family Cebidae; genus Callithrix; species Callithrix jacchus. Next base: position 35,547,524 of record NC_133518.1, read on the forward strand.
CCCAGGAGGCGGAGGTTGCAGTGAGCAGAGATGGCACCACTGCACTCCAGCCTGGGTGACAGAGAGATTCTGTCTCAAGAAGACAAAAAAACAAACAAAAAAAAACTGTCTTAAAGATGCTAAAAGAACTAAAAGAGGATGTGGTGAAAGTCAATGAAAATACCAATAAATGTGGTGAAGAAAATGGGAATATAAAGAAATAAAGAAATAGAAAACCTAAAAAGAAAGCAAAAAGAAATTCTGGAGCTGAGATGTGGGAGGATCACTTGAGCCCAGGAATTCCAGGCTGTAGTGAGCTATGATTTCACCACTGCACTCCAGCATGGGTAACAGAGTAAGACCCTGTATTAAAAATAAAGAAAATGTTTTTAAAGGGACTGTAGGGCACCATCAATCAGATCAACATATGCATCGTGGGAGTTCCAGAAGGTGAACAGAGAGAGAAACGGGAAGAGAGACTATTTGAAGAAATAATGATCAAAAACTCTAAGTATTTGAAAAATTCACAAATTTGTGAAAATTAATCAACACACCCGTAAATAACCAATAAATAAAAGAAGAAATCACAATGGAAATTGCAATGTACCTAGAGACAAATGAAAATGAGCACACATGATACCCAAACCTATGGAACACAAAGTAGTGCTAAGGGGACAATTTATAAAAATTCAAAATTTACATTAAATACGTTACATTTAAAAAAATGTATGTCTTAAATCAACAAACTAACCTTAAAACTTAAGGAACTAAAAAAAGAAAAAGAAAGAAAACCCAAAGCTGGTAGGAGGAAGAAAATAATAAAGATTAGAGCCGAGATAAATGAAATAGAGAACAGAAAAACTACAGAAAAAAATAATAATAAACAGAAAAAAAAGGAATAATAGAGAAATCAAAAGGTGGTTCTTCAAAAAGATCAACAAAATTGACAAACCTTTAGCTAAATGGACTAAAGAAAAAGAAGACTCAAATTATTAAAATCAGAAATTAAAGTGGGGACTTATTACCAAATCTACAGAAATAAAAAGGATTTTAAGAGAGTATTATAAGCAATTATATTACAACAATTGAATAACCTAGCTGAAATGGACACATTTCTAAAAACACACAACGTATCATGACTAAGCCACAAAGAAATAGAAAATCAGAATAAACCTGTAGCTAATAAGAAGATTGAATCTCTTATAAAAGAGAGTAATTTAAAATCTCCCATGAAAGAAAAGCCCTGCACAGTGGTATGCAATAGTAGTCTCACCTACTCAGGAGCTGCAGTGGCAGGATCACTTGAGCCCAGGAGCTCCAGACCAGCCCGGATAGCATAACAAGACCCCATCTTTTTTTTTTTTTTTGGTCTGAGATGGAGTTTCACTCTTGTTGCCTAGGCTTCAGTGCAATGGCGCAATCTTGGCTCACTGAAACCTCTGCCTCCCAGGTTCAAGTGATTCTCCTGCCTCAGCCTCCCAAGTAGCTGGGATTACAGGTGCCTTCCACCATGCCCAGCTAATTTTGTATTTTCTGTAGAGATGGGGTTTCTCCATGTTGGTCAGACCGGTCTCTAATTCCTGACCTCAGGTGATCCACCTGCCTCAGCCTCCCAAAGTACTGGAATTTCAGGGATAAGCCACCATGCCCGGACAACCCTAGCTCTTAAAAGGAAAGAAACGCCCTGGATCTGAGGTTCTACCAGTGAATTATACCAAACATTTAAAGAACTAACACGAATCCTTCTCAACCCTTTGCAAAAAAATTGAAGAGGAAAGATTACTCTCTAACCCAGTCTATTAGGCTAGCATTACACTGATACCAAAGCCAGATAAAGACTCTACAAGACAAGAAAACTTATAGACCAATATCCCTTATGAACATTTATGCAAAAAAAATTCTGAACAAAATACAAGCAAACTGAATGCAGCAGCATAATAAAAAGATTATACACTGTGGCTAAGTGAGGTTTATTCCTGAAATGCAAGGATGATTCAATCTATGAAAACTGATCAATGTAATACATCACATTAACAGAATGAAGGGGAAAAGCCATGATCATCTCAAGTGGTGCAGAAAAAGCATTTGACAAAATGTAACATCCTTTCATGGTAAAAATGCTCAGTCAACTCTGAGTAGAAGGAAACTAACTCAATATAACAAAAGTTGTCTGTGAAGAACCCACAGCAAAAAACATACTTAATGGTGAAAGACTGAAAGCTCTTTCTCTAAGATCAGGAGCAAGACAAAAATTTCCACTGTCACCATATAGCACTGGAAATGCTAGACATAGCAATGAGACAAGAAAAAGAAATGAAAGACATTTAAATTGGAAAAAAAAAGAAGTAAAATATCTCTGTTTGCAGTTGACAAACCCTGAAGATTTCACACACAAAAACAGTTAGAATAAAGAAATTCAGCAAAATAGCAAGATGCAAGGTCAACATACAAAAATCGGTTGCATTTATATATACTAACAATAAACAATCTGAAAAGAAACTTAAGAAAACAATTCCATTTATAATAGCATCAAAAATAATAAAGTACTTAGGAATTAACTTTACAAAGGAGATAGATAAACAGTAAAAAGTCTCAGGCCACGCACAGTGACTCAGGCCTGTAATCCCAACACTTTGGGAGGCTAAGGTGGGTGGATCACAAAGTCAGGAGATCGAGACTATCCTGGCCAACATGGTGAAACCCCATCTCTACTAAAAACACAAAAATTAGCCAAGCATGGTGGTGGGCACCTGTAATTCCAGCTACTCAGGAGGCTGAGGCAGGGGAATTGCTTGAACCCAGAAGGCAGAGGTTGCAGTGAGCTGAGATTGTGCCACTGCACTTCCAGCCTGGGCAACAGAACAGGACTCCATCTCAAAATAAATAAATAGAAAAGTCTCTTGCCCAGGCGTGGTGGCTCATACCTGTAATCCCAGCACTTTGGGAGGCCGAGGTAGGTGGATCATGAAGTTCAAGACCAACCTGGCCAACATGGTGAAACCCCATTTCTACCAAAAATACAAAAATTAGCCAGGTATGGTGACAGGTGCCTATAATCCCAGCCGCTCAGAAGACTGAGTCAGGAGAATTGCTTGAACCTAGGAGGCAGAGGTTGCACTGAACCAAGATCATACCACTGCACTCCAGCCTGGGCAACAGAGTGAGACCCAGCTACAAGAAAAAAAAAGAGAAGATGAAGAAGAAAATTCTGACACATACCACTACATGGATGAACCTTGAGGACATTAGGCTAAGTGAGTGACATAAGCCAGTCACAAAGCAACAAATACTATATAATCCCACTCTTATGAAGTACTTAAAGTAATCAAAATCATGAGACAGAAAGTAGAATGATGGTTGTCAGGGGTAGCAGGAAGGGGGCAATGAGGAGTTGTTTAATCAGCATAGAATTTCAATTTTGCAGGATGAAAAGAGATCTGGAGATGGATGCTGGTAATGGTTGCACAGCCATATGAATACACTGAATACCACTCAGCTGTGCACTTAAAAATGATTAAGATAGTAAATTCTGTTATATATATTTTACCATAATAAATTTGGGGGGGGATTAAAATTAAAGGAACCCAGGTGAGATAGCAGAAGACCCTGTGAGCTGTTGAGCCTGTGTGAACAGAGATTAGTGGCCCTCATGGCATCATGTGGCTGAATGAGTGGTTGGTAACAATTTCCTCCTTCCTACTACCTGTTTCCTTTTCTTCCTCAATTTTTTAAAATCTGCTCCTTGAAAGAACAATCCTGCTTCTTTGAGATACAAAATTCCACATTTAATGTGGTGGTTATGGGGAAAAAAAGAATGTGAGGTCACTGTGAGAAGATGGGACACTATGGAAGGCTCTTTAGTTTACTAACAATCACGTAGACCTTAAAAAAAAGTCTCTGGGGCCTGGTAACTTAGTAATGTCAAGTTACATTGAGTTATTATAAAAGAGTAAGCAATTTTATAGTATATTTGTTTAGGGATATAATTTTGTATAATTTCCCTTGTTCACTTATTTTTCAGTATAAGTCAGTATTGATATGATAATTTCTGTTTTTTCTAAAATTAGGATAATAATAATACTTGCTTTATTAATGGTGATATAAAATCTAGGAGAAAAACATGAATGAATATTCACAATTATTTACTACTTGTGAGTTAGAAAATATATGAATACTAACAGGTTACTATAGTCTTGTTCCTAAATTTCCACCTGAGAGACCTTCCAAATGTATGAATTTTTATGTCTGTATCTTAAGCCAAGAATGTCCTTCACTATCCCAGCCCGACACCTAATCAGGAAATTTTCAGTCTTTCAATATATTTCATATTCACAAATTGCTTATCTTGCATCGTCACCCTTGTCCTTCACTTCTTGGGCGCCAGAGGGCATACATCTTAAATTTCACTTTCTCTGAGACACAAGTCCTTTTTCCCTCCACTGCAGGATTTCCTCCTCTGGATTTGCTCTGGCACCTTGAAGAAGCTTAGGGGAAAGGTTCAGCTTTGCTCTTCCTGATAATTAGTGGCTTTCCTGACGGTGTGGTTCAACACACCCACGGGAAACAGAAGGTAATGATTACTCAGGAGGCCTGCTCCCTTTATCAATCTTCACAATCAAAAGAATTGTCCTTGAAAATAGTCTCGGTAAACCATTAGTTCATAATCTTTTTTTTTTGGTTTTTGTTAACTTTCATTGTTTTCAGGCTGAAGATAGCCTAAAATTCTATTCGTTACTTTAGCCTTCAAAGCCTATAAAGTGAGATAACAGAATTGAAACTGCTTTCAAAAGGGAAAGAAGTACTATATTAACTGCAAAGTAGAATTACCTTTAGGAGAAATGTTGTATAGTCTCAGCTCACTGTAGCCTCAACCTCCCTGGCTCACACAATCCTCCCATATCAGCCCCCCAAGTAGCTGGGACTACAGTTGCATGCACCACCTAAGTTTTCTATTTTCTGTAGAGACAGGGTCTCACAAGGCTGGTCTCGAACTCTGAACTTAAGTAACCTGCCCACCTCAGCCTCCCAAAGTGCGAGGATTAGAGGTATGAGCTACTATGCCAGGCCCATAATTTTTCATTCTTATGAATATATGCTTACATTATTTTTTTTTCTTTTTCTTTTCTTTTCTTTCTTCTTATTTTTTTTTAATCAAAGTTTGGCTCTGTCACCAGGCTGGAGTGCAGTGATGCGATCTCGGCCCACCGCAAGCTCTGACTACCTGGTTCAAGTGATTCTTCTGCCTTAGCCTCCCGAGTAGCTGGGATTACAGGCATGCACCACCACACCCAGGTAAGTTTTGTATTTTTTTTAGTAGAGACAGGATTTCACTATGTTGGCCAGGATGGTCTTGTTCTCCTGACTTCATGATTCATCCACCTTGGCCTCCCAAAGTGCTAGGATTACAGGCATGAATCACCACACCTGGCCCACATTTTTTTTTATGATTTCTCTGTTAATCTTTCTTTATAAAAATTTTTATTTTCTAAACCTATTAATTCTGGACATATCCTAAACTACACAATCAGAGCCACCCAAGTAGTCATCCATCTACTTATGAAATAATTTGACTATTAAATATCTAGAAATTAAATTTTAAAAATAAAATATGACATTTTGTTTGTTTACCATAAAAAAGCAGGTCTCAACAATCAATGAGTAAATGATTCTAAGAGAAAATGTCAAAGTATAAATATATAGATTTTTTTTCCTAATACCAAATAAGAATATTTTTATTTTCCTTTGGGCCATCCCTCAATCACAGTATGTTCACAGTAGTTTTCAAATTTTGTAGGATTATGTTTATCTTTCTGTGCCTTTGACAAGTATGAGTAGATTTAGTTGAAGAAGTAAGTAGGCCACAGAGTATCAGAACAGTTTCTTTTTTTCTTTCTTTCTTTCTTCTTTTTTTTGAGACACAGTCTTGCTCTGTCACCCAGGCTAGATCTTAGCTCACTGCCACCTCCGCCTTCCAGGTACCAGCGATTCTCCAGCCTCAGCCTCCCAAGTAGCTGGGACTACAGGTATGGGCCACCATACCTGGCTAATTTTTGTATTCTTAGTAGAGACAAGGTTTCACCATGTTGGCCAGGCTGGTCTCAAACTTCTGACCTCAGATGATCTGCCCATCTCGGTCTCCCAAAGTGCCAGGATTACAGGCATGAGCCACTATGCCAGGCCCAGAACGATTCCTGAATTCAAAACAAATAGCCCTGGACAGTGAATTCGCTATTTGCTGAATAGAGAATTCATGTTCAATGTTTTGTCAATGTTTTCATTATAGGCAAACCTGAGACCATTTTTCTTAGGAAGACAATGTCATAAATGTTGATGTGTCTCCCTAGTTAACCCCCACCCCAAATCAAACCAAACAAAACATTTTATCCAGTTAAATACGTTGTAGTCCCGTTTGAAATCCCCACCACTCTTTGTTATTGTTTTTTTTACTATTTTTGAGATTAGTATAAGTAATAGGAAGATAAATTAGTATTTGTAGAGCACTTTATTCACATGTACTAAGTTGTACTTGTCTCCCAACTCCTATGTGACATATATGCATGAGGTACTGTTGTCATGGGATCTTTGGGATTGAGATATCGCTTTTCTGGTGGGAAACCTCTTTGGCTGGTGGTGCCTTTGCCCAAGTTTTGCTCAGGCTCACTGGGTTTGTTCCGCCCACTCTCCCTGGCAGGCTGTGCTTGGCTTAGGCTACTGGCCCCTGATCCCACGCCTCTAAGGGAGACTGGTGTGGAGCAGCAGGGAATGTGTGAGACAGCATGGGGTCTGGCCACTGTGCACAGTCAAACACGCTGGCTGCTGCCAGGGGGCAGGCAGTTCCAAGTGCTGACATAGGTGCTGGCACTCTGTCAGGCTGTGCTGGACCAGGTGCACTGCAAGCAAATTTCCCAGGTGGCACCGGGGAATACAGTGACGCCCAGAAGCTTGGAGATGCCTGCAACTGCAGAGCCCCAAAAATGGAGTCACAGTCCTGGTGTCTGTCTCAAAAAAGTAAAAACAAAAATAAAAAATAAATAATAAAATAAAATAAAAATTCAAGGTGTACATTTTTATGGGAGAGAATTTATGATTTTATTTTTTTCAGAATTGGCATAGACGGTCCTGAATTTCTAATGGTTTATGTGTGAAAATGTTTTTTTAAAGTCAAATATTTTAACTTAAATACATTTTTAAATGAATACTGAGTACATGGAAAAATATGTTCTAGACTTCATTTCCTGAAACCCCACCTTCACCTGCAAATCAAGTTTTAGACACTTTTCTTTTTCCAGCATTATCTTTTCTTTCCACCTACATTCCCTGCTAACCATAGTCATTCTCATATGCAGAAGATGTGAAACCAAATGTTTAGGAGACAGTGTGGGTGGAAAGAAAAAGTGTAGCCTTGAGGATCAGATGCCTCATTACCTTTCTTATTCACAGCATGCCCTTGAGCAAATGTCATAACTGACTCAGTTTCCACTTGGGCAAATGTCATAATATCTATCTCTTGCAGTTATTTTGAGAATTAAATGAGATACCATTTATATTTTCCTGAAGTATAATTGGTTCCAAATACTTTCCACCCTTGTTACTAGTAAATTGAATGATATTTATCAATAAATTGAGTAATATTTATCAATAAATTGCCACTTTAGTTGTGATTTAGAGTAGTGTGAAAGTCTGGATTGTTACTATAGCATAGGAATTAGCTCTTGGTTTTGACCTGAGACTGACTAATGTCTAATCCTCAAAATTCATATTCATAAGATTCAACAATAAGCAGATGGGTTACACAACACTAATTTTGCAGATCACATTCACTTTTCCTCTTGATATAAGTTTTTGTCAGCAACTAAAAACACCCAGGTAAGTCAAAAAGTGTGATCAATATACCACAACACTGGAACTGTCTTAGAAGAATTCAGGAACAAGAGAATGTTGGGTAAATCATGAGAGAGCCACAGCTGTCGAAAAGAATCTGATTTAGAGAAACCATAAATTTGTGTGTTTTCTCTTACTCCTTCCCTCCCTTTAGTTTCCAATAATTTTATTTTATAGCAAAGATACTTAAAATAAAATTTTATTTTATAGCAATATAGGGCCTTGCTTTGTTGCCCAGGAGGGAGTAGAGTGGCTATTCACAGGTGTAGTCATAGTGTACTACAGCCTCTAACTCCTGGCCTCAATCCTCCCACCTCAGCCTCAAAAGTAGCTTGGTCTACAGATATTACCAACTTTACATTTAAAAATGTAAAATAAAATTTTGCCTTTTTCCCCTTTTCTTTCTTTCTATTACTTAAACTTCACTCAACATTTATACAATCAAGAAGTATAAACTGAGTCCTTACAACGTGTCACACACTTGCAGAATACAATAATAAGCCGAACAGCCAGTCTTTGGTTTCAAGTTAACATTGGTTGGGAAAGCAAGTAATTAGAGGTAAGTAACAATAAATGAATAAGATGATTTCAGAGAATGGTAAATATTATAAGGAAAATAAAATAAATATGACAGAGAGTAACTAGGGAGCATCTTTAGATTGGGTGATCAGAGAAGGCTTTCTAAAGAGAGCTTGAGCTAAGATTTGGCTAATGAGGTCCGAGCTATTTGAAGATGTGGCAGGCAAATGTGGTGTACAGAAGCCAAGAGGAGAAAATGTTTTAAGAAAGAGAGACTGAAGGGCCAGGTGCAGTGGCTCATGCCTGTAATCCCAGCACTTTGGGAGGCCAAGGCGGGTAGATCACGAGGTCAGGACATCAAGACCATTCTGGCTAACATGGTGAGACCCTGTCTCCACTAAAAATACAAAAATTGGCTGGGTGTGGTGGCACACACCTGTGGTCCCAGCTACTCGGGGGGCTGAGGCAAGAGACTCACTTGAATCTGGGAGGTGGAGGTTGCAGTGAGCCAAGATCATACCACTGACACCACTGCACTCCGTCCTGGGTGACAGAGCGAGACTCTGTCTAAAAAAAAAGAAAGAAAGAGAGAGTGGGCAACTGAATCTGCTGATAAGTTAGGTAGGTGAGATGAAAACCAGAAATGATTATTAAACATGGCCTTTGGTGACCTGGGCAACATGGCAAAGCCCCATCTCTATAAAAAATACAAAAATTACTCGGGCATGGTGGCATATGTCTATAGTCCCAGCACTCAGGAGGCTGGGTTGGAAGAATCGCTTGAGCTCAGGAGGCAGAGGTTGCAATGGGTGGCAGAGTGAGAACCTGTCTCAAGGAAAATGAAATAAAATATAAATAAAACTAAATGTTTTAGTTTTATATAAAATAAATAAAAAGATTTATTTAAATAAATTTAAATAAAAAGATAAATGAAAAATGTTATTTAAATAAATTTAAATAAAAAAGATAAATGTTGGTGAGGTTGTGAAGAAAGTGGAACACTAATACGATATTGGTGAGAATATAAAATGGTACAACAGTTATGGAAAACTGTTGTACCATTTTATATTCTCACCAATATCGTATTAGTTGGCGATTCTTCAACAAATTAAAAATAGAACTACCGTATAATCCTGAGATCCCACTTCTGAGTATATTTCCAAAAGAATATAAAGGATCTCATAAAGATATCTGCACTCTCGTGTTCACTGCAGCACTATTCACAATACTCAAGATATGAAATCAACCTAAGTGTCCATCAACAGACAAATGGATAAACAAAATATGGCATATGCTTAAATGGAATATTATTCTGCCTTAAAAGGAAAGAAGTTCTGACACACACTACAATGTGGATGAAACTTGAGGTCATATTAAGTGAAGTAAGCCAGTTACAAAAAGACAAATACTGTATGTTCCCATTGACATGAAGTACCTAGAGTGGTCAAATGCATAGAAAGAGAAAGTAGAATGGTGGCTGCCAGAAGCGGGGCAGTGGTGGGGGTTGAGGGGAGATGGGGGCTTGTTTAATGGGCATAGAACTTCAGTTTTGCAAGATGAAAAGAGATCTGAAGATTGGTTGTACAACAGTGTGAATGCACTTAGTACTACTGAACTGTACACTTCAAAATGGTTAAGATAATAAATGTTACATTAAGTATATTTCACCACAGCTAAAAACCAACAAGCAAACAAAACCAACCAACCAACAAAACAAACAGAAAACCAACAAGAAAAAAATTTTCGTCAGCCGTATTGAGACCATAGTGAGTCTGCTTTATTGAGGATGACAGAGAGAGAGTTAGGGGAAAAATGCCTGTTGGGTGAGGAAGACATGAATTCAGTCACTTACATGTCCAGGTACAGTGTTCTATAGTGCACCAAGTAGAAATATCCAGTGATAAGCTAGGGTACAGATTTGAGGCTAGGAAGACAAAGCAGTAGCCCTTTACTCAAGACCGATTAGATGAGAGAGGGCATTGGTTAGGACAAAGGAATCAGGCAGTGGACAATTACCGTAATTCTAGTTTAGGAGAACAGTATTGGTATGTCCATAACCCAGGAAGGGAAAGCTGGAATCTGAGCAGGCGTTAGAGACAATTGTGGGTTCAGCAAGAGACACATTAAGTTTGGGGACATGCAAACATATTCAATTGGCGATCAGTTTGCCACCTGAAAGGGTGATTGGAGCTGAGAACCTACATTGCCTCTAGTGCAGCATTTCCTTTGAATCCTCTGAGAAATGATTCCCTTTGATATTCACAGTGCACACGAATATATCAGAGGCCCTAAGAGTACTCTGAGAAAGGGAATTGCTTAATTTTATTAAACCTGGGTTTTCCTAAACTTACTTGAGTGCCCTGCCATTTTTTAAAATAATACATCTATTAATTTGGCCAGGCATGGTGGTCATGGTCATAATCCCAGCACTTTGGGAGGATGAGGTAGGTGGATCACTTGAGGACTGGAGATTGAGACCAGCCCGGCCAACATGGTGAAACCCCATCTCTACTAAAAATACAAAAAATAGCTGGGCAAGGTGACAGGCACCTGTAATCCCAGCTACTCAGGAGGCTGAGGCAAGAAAATCACTTGAACCCGGGAGGCGGAAGTTGCAGTGAGCTGAGATCATGCCATTGCAGTCTAGCTTGGGCAACAAGAGCAAAACTCTGTCTCAAAAAAAAAAAAATCTACTAATTTAATGAGGACTACACTTTAGGGAATTGTTCTCCAGTTTATGAAGATATTTCTTACTTGACAAAGGGAAGCAAAGGAGAAACTTGTTAGATAGTTGGTAAATCTGTGATTATTCAGTGTGTTTCTGTTAAATCACCAAAACAGACTGAGGAAGCTTCCAGAAACCCAGTACTGGCCTGGGAACTGAGGACACTAACCTTTCTGCATGGGAGTGGTGGTGAAGGTTGCTATGGGCTTTGATCAAAGACAGCTTGCTGTCTTGGCTTTCTCTCTACCTTGCATGTGCCAGTGAAGCCTGGCCAATTATTTCCCTAGTTCTTTTTTATCCTCTACATTGGCTCCTTGTCCTTGCTTTTCCATTTGCATAACTAATGCACACAACACAGAGTTCCTGCAATTTTAAAGACAGCTGGCCAGCACATCTTGGATGCTGGTGTCAGGAAACATCTGGAAGCGGGCTAAAGTTACTGTAGGCCCAGCGGAGAACAATGGAAGACATTAATATGGAAAATTCAGTATTGGGGTTGGGGGGTGGTCTGTGTAAATAAAAATGGCTGTCAGGCCAACTTATAAAAGGCTTGTGCAAAACCTTATTGTAGTTTTGGCACTAATGCCACCGAGCAGCTGAGTGGTAGGCCAGCTTAAACTGAAATATTGCTGCTTTGTTTTGGATAGGTATCGTTGAGACTTTCCTTTTCTTAAAAGGTTTCCTAGAAGTCCTGCCAGCTCAGCAAGACATTCTATTCTAAAAAATTCATAAAATAGTGTTTTACTTTATAATAATATTAAGGTGATGATATCCCTTCTTTTTTTTTTTTTTTTTTTTTTTTTTAAGACAGGGTTTCACCATGTTGGTCAGGCTGGTCTTGAACTCCCGACCTCAGGTAATCCGCCCACCTTGGCCTCCAAAGTGTTTGGATTACAAGCATGAGCCACCACGCCCGGCCTGATCTCCCTTCTTTCTCCTTTTTCCCTCTCACTCAAAATATAAAGATATAAAATAGAGTTCTGATACAACTTTTTCTGCTGTCTCTACAAAGTCAGTGTTGGCTGGGCGCAGTGGCTCATACCTGTAATTCCAGCACTTTGGGAGGCCAAGGCGGGCAGATCACCTGAGGTCAGGAGTTTAAGACCAGCCTGAACAACATGGAGAAACCCCATCTCTACTAAAAATACAAAATTAGCTGGGCGTGGTGGTACATGCCTGTAATCCCAGCTACTTGGAAGGCTGGAGAATCACTCCGTGGGAAGGCAGAGACTGCAGTGAGCTGCGATCGAGCATTGTACTCCAGCCTGGGCAACAAGAGCAAAACTTCATCTCAAAAAAAAAAGTCAGTGTTAGTAGTAGGAATATTAAGGTTTACAAATATTTAAATGTGAAACTTTTTGGGTTTTTTTTGAGACAGGATCTCTCTCTGTCACATAGGCTTGAGTGCAGTGGTATATGGTGTGATCTCAGCTCACTGCAGCCTTGACCTCCCAGGCCCAAGCAATCCTCCCCGCTTAGTCCCCTATCCCGAGTAGCTGGGACTACGGGCACATGCCACCACACCTGGCTAATTTTTGTGTATTTTGTAGAGACAGTTTAAAATATTGCCCAGTCTGGTCTCACACACCTGGATTCAAGCAGTTTACCAGCCTCGGCCTCCCAAAGTGCTGGGATTACAGAAATGAGCCACTTGGCCAAAACATTATTTTTCAAGGCTGTGTGACATAGCAGTTAATTGAACAGATTTTGGAGTTTGAATTCTAGCTCCTCCTCATACCCAACTATATGAAACCTTGAGAAAATTACTTAATTAGCATAACTTAATCTTTAAAATTATGATAATTGTCTGAGTGATGTGATAATCCCAGCACTTTGGGAGGCTGAGCCAAGTGGATCATGAGGTCAAGAGTTCACCTGGCCAACATGGTGAAACCCCGTCTCAAAATATAAAAATTAGCTGGGCATGGTGTCGCACACCTGTAGTCCCAGCTGCTTAGAGGCTGAGGCAGGAGAATCACTTTAACCCAGGATGCAGAGATTGCAGTGAGCTGAGATCAGGCGACTGCACTCCTGAGTATGGCGGCAGAGTGAGACTTCATCTCAACAAAACAAAAATAAAAAACTGTAATAATTATTTTTGCCAGTTGGAATTGTCATGAGGAGTACACAAGCTAATATCTGTTTGAAGTGCTTAACGATTAGTTGTCCAAGTTAGCTATTCTTACTGTGGTTTTGTTGATATATAAGGATTAAGAAGAAATCCCTGCTATAATCTATTTTGCAATCCAACTCCAAAACATTTAGCATTTGCTTTTAATTTCTTGTCCAACAGATATATGTTTTGGAATTAGAGTTTCTCACTCTAAGCATTATTTTAAATGTCTACCTACTGTTTCACTTTATTATATAGAAATTGAAATGGCATCTTGTCTCTTATACAAGTTCATGATTACTACTTCATATTGTCTTCTGACATTTAATTCCTGGTCTTGGTACCTGCTTTTTCCCTTTGAAAGCTTGTTGAATTTTCTCCTACCTATAAAGGTCTGACATTTCACAATGGTCTATTTTCATCCACTGTTTAGGTAATTTTTGGGCCCTGTGATTCTGGCAGCTCATATCCTTTGGTTTTGAAATCTTGAATTATTGATTTATTATGAGTTCTTCCCCATCAATTTTTCTATTATTCTCTTTCTCTCTTTCTGGAACTCCTGTTTATTAGAATATTGGACCTTGTAGACTTATCCTCTGATTGGCTTTTCTTTCCTATTTTCCTTTTCTGTGTCTTTTAGCTTTATTTTCCTAGAGAGTTTCTCAACTTTATCTAAACCATCTATGTTTCAAATTTTTATTATTTTATTTTAAATTTCTACAGTTCTTTTTTGTTCTCTTTATATTATCCCATTCTTATAACATCTTTTTACTTCTATGAAGATATTATTAGCTTTTTTTTAAAAGCTTTTATTTCTCTCCACAAGACTTTGTTTCCTCTCTAGTTTTTTTTCCCCTTTGGTGTGTTTCATCTTTGTCTTCTCTGGTAGAGGATTTTATCAGAATTTTATCAATTCTGGCCTTTCACTTATATTTTAGAGCTAATGGACATGCCTGTGCCATGGATGAAGCTTGTTGCCTTTTGTCTTTGGAATGATCAATCTGGGCCTTTTCTATGGGAGGAGAACATCCTTGTCTTTAGGTCTTTTTTCTTGGCCTGAGCAAGGTGAATGTCAACTCTCCTTCTAGAATGGTTTCTTATGCTGGCTGCCTCTGTTCTGGAGGTTGAATTTGGACTGAGAGTAGAGCTTCATTATATAAACCTCTTTTCAAATTCGTCTGCTTTCAGCATAGTATTCCCACCCTTTGTCACGCCTAGTTCTGGCTTACAGACTCTCTCTTATATCTTCTGCAGCAATCACTAAACTGCATTTGGGAGGGAGGCTTTTGGGATAGCCTATCCTGGGAACTGGCTTGCTTCTTGGTTTCCCCTGTTCTGATTTAAAGTTTAGCCTTCTCAGTTTAAGTGATATACTAAGTATCCTACCTTTTTGCTCTTAAAATTTTTTTGCTGTCATTATTTTCTCCCCATTTTAGTTTGTTAAAATTCTTTTATTTTTATTTTAATGGAGCTACTTATTCAGTCAGCTATCTTTAATCAGTATTTTTAAGAAGATACTCTCGGCCAAGCATGGTGCCTCATGCCTGTAATCTCAGCACTTTGGGAGGCTGAAGCAGGAGGATTGCTTGAGCACAGAAGTCCAAGGCTGCAATGAGCCATGATCATGCCCATGCACTCCAGCCTGAATGACAAAGGGAAAGCCCATCTCAGAGTCTTGTATAGTCCATTTTTGAGTTGCTATAAAGCAGTACTCAAAGCTTGGCAATTTATAGGAAAAAGAGGTTTATTTTGGCTCATGATTCTACAGGCTAGATGAGAAGCATGGGCCAGCATCTGCTTCTGTGGGGCCTCGTGAAGCTTACAATCATGACAGAAGGTGAAGGGGAGCTGGTGTGTCACATGGCAAGAGAGGGAGCAAGAGAGACAGCGAGGAATTGCTAGGCTCATTTTAAACAACCAGATCGCATGTGAACTCATAGAATGAGAACTTACTCACTATGTCAAGGACTGCACCAACTCATTTATGAAGGATCCACCCCCATGACCCAAACACCTCCTGAGAGGCCCACCTCCAACACTGGAGGTCACATTTTGACATGAGACTTGGAGGGTACAAAACATACAAACCAAAATGAGGGCAGGGAGGAGATATTCTTAATTTAATTTTTTTTCTGAAATATTAAGTTTTCTGTGACAGAATCCCAAATCCAAGAACTCTAAGATAAAGTAATGTGCTTGAGAATAGCTTTGTAAATGTATTCATTTAATTTCTAACTAGGTTTTAGTATTTTGGCCATCATAACTGTTGTGTGGTAAATGTTTCTGTTTGTTGGCAAAACCCTCTTGGGTTGTTCATCACCTTTTATGTCATTATAGATGTAAACAACATGTGTGCTCCAGATGGACTCTGAAATCCAGGCTCCCACTCTGTGACATACTCCCTTACAACACCAGAGACTACCAAACACAAGTCCTTATATTGATTCATTTCAGCTTGCATCCTGGCGACTCTCAAGGGAGAAACCTCACAGTGACTAAAATCTCCATAATAAGAAGACATGCACATTCAGTATCTATTTTGGTAGGAGATTTTATGTTCAGCCTTCTTTCTGTAGAGGGAGATATGGGTAGATTTGGACTTAGGGTGGACTGTATGTGGTGTGGACAGTAGCAATATAAGCAATATAATAACTTCATAGTAAATGTTAACACTTTCTACATCCTTAACCCCAATTTTATGTGCCAAAGCAAGAATCTCCACAACTAATACTTTCCTGGCAGAACTGACTTCAGGAAGGGCAACTCAGGTAGCTATTTGAGTGGGCCTGAACTGTGGGCATGTGGCCAGTCTCACAACAAAACAGAACCAACAGCCTTGCAGTCTCAGAAATGCAATGGCCGTTCTGGTAAGCAATAGTCAAAACCAACATTTCTTCAACTGATTTTTGGCCCCTGTAGTCAAAAGAGAACTGATCCTACTTGTTATTTCATAGATGGAAAAATCCATTTGTCAATCAGGATGTGTGTGATACTACGTTTTTGTTGTTGTTGTTTCCAGAGTAAAGTCAAGAAAAGCCGCTTTTTAAGACAAAGAATCACGGTAGTTGTTATTTCTTAGTGCTTACTATTTGCTACATGCTTCATATACATGGTCTCATTTAGTCTTCCCAAACAGTTCTGCTGTAATACTATTACAACCATGTCGAAGCTGAAAAATAAATAAATAAGACTCAGAAAGGTTAACTTACCTAAGGTCACCAAATTAGTAAAGACTGAACTGGGATTTAAAAGCAAGGTTTTTAGAATTTCTCCAAAACCCAGAATCTCTGCATTGAGCCAGCCTGCCATCTGAGACAGACAATGTTCATAACACTTGCATATTGCTTGTACAGTGCTCATGTTTTAAGGTAGAGCACATTTTATACATGTCAAGAGGATTCATATGCTTATTCTTGCTAGTATATGGCAAACTTCTCCATTCTATAATACAAACGTGTGATGACTGCTGTCATTAACCTAGCAAATCACCTTTCATCACAGGTACACAGATGACAAATACAGAGTGTGGAAGGGGTTAGCTGAGGGTGCTACTTGCCTGGGCTGTCATTTTATCTAAAACAAACACTGCTCCATAGAAAGACTGCAAAGACTTGGAGTCCTGTGTTTCAGTCCTGGTGTTGGTGCTGTACTGGGTTTGTTACCTATGAAGAAACTCACCTTTGTTAAATGCCCAGTGTGTGCTGGGCACAACTTTCTTTTTTAATTTATGTGTTTTGTTTTGTTTTTTTGGTAGAAGCCCATATGTGTCCAAGGGTAGTGAAGGATGCTAAAGTTACCCATGGCCCCCAGCCTGTGATCCCCTTCTCAGTCTTATCCTTTGTTACCAATTTTGCATAATACTTCTAGAGTACCAGGAACTTTATATATATTATGTCAGTTAAGTTTCCTGGTTATTATTTCAATTTAATTTAATTTTTTTGTCTTTTTCAGGATTCAGGGCAGGAAAGGGAGGCCAGTGTATGTACTCAGTCTGCATATTTGTTCTAATTTTTACAGTTGTTCTATTTTACAGTTTCTGAAATTGACTTAGTAGCTACTTGCAAATAACTAATTAGTAGTGGAGCTAAGATTAATTCACCCTTTCTGTGCTTACTGAATAACTATAAAGGTATCATGCTAGGCTTTGAGGATGGGAGGGTGAGGCACATAGATCCTTCCTGTCAGTCTAGTGGAGGGGTTTTCTTTATTATTATTATTATTATTTTCTTTAATTAGGAATAGGATCTCACTGTGTTGCCCAGGATGGTCTTGAATTCCTGGACTCAAGCAGTTTTCCCATCTTGGCCTCCCAAAGGGCTGGGATTACAGGCCTGAGGCACCTTGCCCAGCCAAGTGGAGAAGTTTTAAAAAGTAAGCAGATAAGCTACTGCTCCCACTGTCACCATGTGATATACCTACTCCCACTTTGCCTTCTGCCATAACCAAAGATTCCTGAAGCCCTTACCAGAAGCTGAGTAGATGTTGGTGCTATGCTTGTGTAGCCTGCAGCACTGTGAGCCCGTTAAACTCTGTTCTTTATAAATTGCTCCGTCTCTTTATAGGAGTTAGCCAGGTGAAAAGGAAAATGTAGGAGGGTGGACAGAAGAGTTATCTTAAGCCTGATGTTTTGGGAGGCTTCAGAGTGACTAGAACTGCTGTGGAAGTGTGCCCAAGGTGACTGGGGAGGAGTAAACTGAAGACTGAGTAGTTCAGATATTGTAAACTCTGTTAAGATTTATCAGGGGAGTGATGTGATCACATTCTGGTTATGGGATGAAGAATGGATTCCAAAAGGCCATGTTGGTTGAGAGGCTGCTATATGGGAGAACTCATAACAGTCTAAGCCAAAGTCAATGCTAAGGTATTTGGGAAGTAAAACCAAAAGACTTTCAGGGGCTGGTATGCAGTAATGATCATGAGAATAGATTCTGTAACCACCAGGAACTTTGCCCTGTTATTTCCTGACAGCAGAGCCATTGGACATTGAATTGCTTGTGACATTATACAGGGCATTATTATAACCTTTTTAAAATATAACTTTTCTCATTTGCAAAATGGGAGTAAAAATGGGGTCAAAATGGGGATACTATTAGTACTTACCTTGTAAGGTCATCATAAGAACTAAAAGTAAATCCCTGTAAAGGTTTTAGTGTAGTTCCCACATATAGTAAACATTTAGGAAGTCTCACAGCAAAGGGAGGAGCCATGCATGTCTTTCCAGGTGCAAGCTTGGGCATCTAAGTGTTTGTTGGTGCCAGTCTCTGTGTTGAGGAACACAGAAAATGGGATAGATTTGGAGGAAGGTGATAAACTCGGTCTGTATTTGTCTGAGTTCAAAGCCCACATCTCTCCACTACTCCAGTTTCCTTAAAGACACTGCCACTTCCTGTGTGATTTTTTTTTTTTGACATGGAGTCTCACTCTGTCACCCAGGCTGCAGTGCATTGGTATGATCTTGGCTCACTGCAACCTCCGCCTCCTGAATTCAAGCAATTTTTCTGCCCCAGCCTCCCAAGTACCTGGGATTACAGGTGCCTGCCATCATGCCCAGCTAATTTTTGTATTTTTAGTAGAGATTGGGTTTCACTGTGTTGGCCAGACTGGTCTTAATCTCCTGACCTCAAGTGATTTGCCTGCCTTGACCTCCCAAAGTGCTGGGATTACAGGTGTAATCACCATGTCCAGCTCTTTAATAATTTTTTTATTCTTAATTTTTATGGATATGTAGTAGGTATATATATTTATGAAGTGCATGAGATATTTTGATACAGGCATACAATGTGCAATGATTCCATCAGGGTAAATAGGGCTATCGTCACCTCAAGCTTTTATCATTTCTCTGTAATATAAGCATTCAGATTATATTCTTTATGATTATTATTATTATTTTTGAGACAGAGTCTTGCTCTTGCTCAGGCTGGAGTGTAGTGGCATGATCTCGGCTCACCACAGCCTCTGCTTCCCAGGTTCAAGCAATTCTCCTGCCTCAGCCTCCCGAGTAGCTGTGACTACAGGCGCATATGCCACCATGCCCAGATAATTTTTTTTTTTTGTATTTTTAGTAGAGATGGGGTTTCACCATGTTAGCCAGGATGGTCTCGATCTCCTGACCTCTTGATCCTCACTCCTTGGCCTCCCAAAGTGCTGGGATTGCAGGCCTGAGCCACTGTGCCCAGCCGTCTTAATTATTTTAAAATGTACAATAAATTATTGTCGGCTGTAGTCACCCTGTTGTGCTGTCAAATACTAGATCTTATTCATTCTAACCACATTTTTGTATATACTAACCATCTCCACTCCATCCACCTTCACTGTCATTCCCAGCCTCTAGTAACCATCATTCTATACTCTATCTCCATGCATTCAATTGCTTTAATTTTTACCTTCCACAAATGATTGAGAACATACAAAGTTTGTCTTTCTGTTCCTGGCTTACTTCACTTAATATAATGTGTTCCAATTCCAACCATGTTGCAAATAACTGTATCTTATTCTTTTTATGGCTTAATAGTACTCCATTGTATATTTTCTCTATCCATTCATCTATTGATGAACACTTAGGTTGATTCCAAATCTTGGCTATTGTGAACAGTGCTGCAATGAACATGGGAGTGCAGATATCTCTTTGATATACTGATTTTCTTTATTTTGAGTATAGAGCTAGCAGTGGGATTGCTGGATCATATGGTAGCTTTTTAGTTTTTTGAGGTGTCACCATACTGTTCTGCATAATGGCTGTATTAATTTACATTCTCACCAGCAGTGTATGAGGGTTCTCATTTCTCTGCATTCTTGCCTTATTGCCTGTCTTTTGGATACAAGCCACTTTAACTGGGGTGAGATGATATCACATTTTGTTTTGGTTTGCATTTCTCTGATGATCAATAATGTTGAACACCTTTTCATCTGTATGTCTTTGTATATCTTCTTTAGAGAAATGTATGTCTATTTAGATCTTTTGTCCATCTTAATTTAATTATATTTTCCCCATTGAGTTATGTATTAATATTCTCTTTATTAATCCCTTGTTAGATGGATAGTTTGCAAATATTTTCTCCCACTTCACTTTGTCTTTTCACTTCACTGATAATGTCCTTTGCTGTCCAAAAGTTTTTAACTTGATGCAATTTTGTTTGTCTATTTTTGCTTTGGTTCCTTGTGCTTAAGACATATTACTCAAGAAATCTTTGCCCAGACCAATGTCCTGGAGAGTTTCTCCATTGTTTTCTTTTAGTTGTTTTATGGTTTCAGGTCTTATATTTAAGTCTTTAATCCATTTATATTTGATGTTTGCATATGTCGTAAAATAGTAATCTAGTTTTATTATTCCTAATATGGATATCCAATTTTCCCATTGTCATTTACTGAAGAGACTGTCCTTTCCCCAATGTGTGTTCTTGGCACCTTTGTTGAAAATAAGTTCACTGTAGATGTGTGGATTGATTTCTGGGCTCTCTGTTCTGCCCCATTGGTCTATGTATCTGTTTTATGCCTGTACCTTGCTCTTTCAGTTACTATACCTCTGTGATATAATTTGAAGTCAAGTAATGTGATTCTCCAGTTTTGTTGTTTTTGCTCACAATGACTATGACTATTCTAGGCCTTTGGTGTTTTCGTATACATTTTTAAATGGTTTTTTTTTTCTGTTTATGTGAAGAATGTCATTGGTATTTTGATAATATTGCATTAAATCTGTAGATTGCTTTGGGTAGTATGGACATATTAACAACATTGATTCTTCAAATCCATGAACATGGAATATATTTTCATTTATTTGTGTCCTTCTCAATATTTTTCATCAATGTTTTATAGTTTTCATGGTAGAGATCACCACTTATTTTCATTAAGCTTTTTTCTAGGTATTTCATTTTATTTGTAGCTATTGTACATGGGATACTAGCTTGATTTCTTTTTCAGATTATTTGTTGTTGGCATTCAGAATGCTACTAATTTTTATATGTTGGCTTTGTATTCTGTAACTTTATGAAATTTGTTTATTAGTTCTAATGGTTTTTTTTTGAGAGTCTTGAGGTTTTTCCAAATATGAGATCATATCATCTGCAAATAGTGTAATTTGACTTATTTTTTTCCAGTTTGTGTGCCCTTTATTTTTTTCTCTTTCTTGAGTGCTCTAGCTAGGACTTTCAGTAGTATGTTGAATAACAGTGGTGAAAGTGGGGCCAGGCATGGTGGCTCACACCTGAAATCCCAGCACTTTGGGAAACCTAGACAGGTGGATCACCTGAGGTCAGGAATTCAAGACCAGCCTGGCCAACATGACAAAACACCATCTCTACTAAAAATACAAAAAACAGCTAGGTGCATTGGCAGGCACCTGTAACCCCAGCTACTCGGTTGTCTGTGGCAGGAGAATCGCTTGAACCTGGAGGCAGAGGTTGCAGTGAGCTGAGATTGTGCCTTTGCACTGCAGCCTGGGCGACAAGAGCAAAACTCTGTCACAAACAAACAAACAGTGGTGAAAGTGAACATCCTTGTTGTATTCCCAGTCTTAGAGGAAAGGCTTTCAGTTTTTTTTCCCATTAAGTGTGACACTAACTGTGGAACTGTCATATAGAGCTTTTACTGTGTTGAGGTAATTCCTCAACACATTACCCAGTTTGCTGAAGGTTTTCGTCATGAAGGAATATTGAATTTCATCAAATATTTTTTCAATATTAGTTGAAAAGATCAGATGGTTTTATCCTTTATTCTGTTGATATGTTGTATCACATTGTTTGATTTGTGTATGTTGAATGATTATTGCATCCTTGAGATAAATTGCACTTGGTCATGATGAACTATTTTTTAATGTGTTGTTGAATTCAGTTTGCTAGTATTTTGTTAAGGATTTTTGCATCAGTGATCATCAGAGATATTGGCCTATAGTTTTCTTTTTTCCTTTTTGTTCTATTTTTTTTTCTTTTTTATGTGTCTTTGTTTGGTGTTGGTATCAGGGTAATACTGGCCTCATAGAATGAGTTTGGAAGTATTCACTCCTCCTCTATTTTCTGGAATAGTGTGAGTAGGACTGGCATTAGCTTTTCTTTTTAAATGTTTTCTAAAAATTAGCAGTGATGCCATAGAGTCCTAGGCTTTTCTTTGCTGGAAGACTTTTTATTATGGCTTTTATCTCATTACTTGTTTTGGTCTCTTCAGCTTTTGGATTTCTTCATGGTTCCATCTTGATAAACCTGTGTGTGTCTAGGAATTTGTCCATTTCTTCTAGGTTTTCCAATTTATTGGCATATAAATTGGAATATGCTGCTCATAATAGTAGCTAATGATCTTTTGAGCTTCTGTGGTATAGGTTGTAATGTCTCCTTTTTCATCTCTGATTTTATTTATCTGAGTCTTCTCTCTTATTTTCTTAGTCTGGCTAAAGATTTGTTGATTTTGTTTACCTTTTCAAAAAATGAACTTTTCATTTTATTGGTCTTTTGTATTGTTTTTAAATTTCATTTTTACTTATTCCTGCTCTGATCTTTATATTTATTTTCTTCTACTAATTTGGATTTGGTTTGCTCTTGCCATTCTGGTTCTTTAAGATAAGTCATTAGGTTGTTTAAAGGTTTTCCTCTTTTTTGATGTAGGCATTTATTGCTACAAACTTTCCTCTCACTACTGCTTTTGCTGTATCCCACAGGTTCTGGAATATTGTGTTTCCATTTTTATTTGTTTCAAGAAATTTTTTCTTTTAAAAATTTTTTTTAAATATTAATTTTTTAAAATCAATTCCATGCCAAAATTTCAAGAAATCTTTAAATTTCTTTCTTAATTTTTTCATTGGTTAACTGGTAATTCAGGAGCATTGTTAAATTTCCATGTGCTTATAAGTTTTCCAAATTCCTTATGTTATTGATTTATTGTTTTATTACATTATGGACAGATAAAACACTTAAGATGATTGCAGTGTTTTTGCAGCCTAATAAATAATCTGTTCTTGAGAATGATCCATGTGTTCAGAAGAATGTTTATTCTGTAGCCATTGGATGAAATGTTCTATAAACATCTACTAGGTCTGTTTGGTGTATAGTGCAGATTAAGTCTGATGTCTCCTTGTTGATTTGCTGTCTGGAAGATCTGTGCAGTGCTAAAAGTGGGGTGCTAAAGTCTCCAGCTATTATTGTATTGGGATTGATCTCTCTCTTTAGCTCTAATAATATTTGCTTTATATATCTGGATGATCCATTGTTCAGTGTATATATGTATATTTATTTATAATTGTTGTATTGCTGAATCGACCCCTTTATCATTATATAGTGACCTTCTTCATCTCTTTTTATAGCTTTTGACTTGAAATCTATTTTGTCAGCAGGGCATGGTGGCTCATGCCTGTAATCCCAGCAGTTTGGGAGGCCGAGGTGGGTGAATCGCGAGGTCAGAAGTTCAAGTCCCACCTAGCCAACATGGTGAAACTCTGCCTCTACTAAAAATACAAAGATTAGCTGGGCATGGCAGTACACATCTGTAATCTTAGCTACTCGGGAGGCTGAGGCGGGGGAATTGCTTGAACCTGGGAGGCAGTGGAGGTTGCAGTGAGCCAAGATCACAGCACTGCACTCCAGTCTGGGCAATAAAGAAAGATTCCACCTCAAAAAGAAAAAGAATTATATTTTGTCTAAGTATAGCTACTCTTGCTTTTTCAAATTTCCATTTTCATGGAATCTCTTTTTTCCATCCCTTTATTTTCAGTCTGTGTGTATCTTTACAGGTAAAATTTGTTTCTTGTAGGCAACAGATAATTGAATCTTGTTTTTGTATCCATTCAGCCACTCTATGTCTTTTGATTGGAGAGTTTAGTTCATTTAGATTCAATGTTATTATTGATAAGTAGGGACTTACTCATGCCAATTTGTTGTTTTCTAGTTGTTTTGTGTTTTTGACTTGAAATCTATTTTGTTGGCTGGGCATGGTGGCTCATGCCTGTAATTCCAGCACTTTGGGAGGCCGAGGTGGGCAAATCACGAGGTCAGGAGTTCAAGCCCAGTCTGGCCAACATGGTGAAACCCCATTGGAAAAGGAAAGGGTTTTTATCTCCCTTCCTTCCTTCTCTTCTGTCTTCCTATTTGT
This sequence comes from Callithrix jacchus, assembly GCF_049354715.1. Lineage (NCBI taxonomy): Eukaryota > Metazoa > Chordata > Mammalia > Primates > Cebidae > Callithrix > Callithrix jacchus. Next base: position 35,571,811 of record NC_133518.1, read on the forward strand.
GAAAGTGATTTTCTCTGGGAGTGTGTTTTAATTTCTTCCTTTTTATTTTTCATGTATCTGTTATGGGTTTTTTAATTCAAGGTTACCATGAGGCTTGTAAATAACATCTTATAACCCATTATTTTAAACTGATAACTTAACTCTGATTGCAAAAACAAACCAACAAGCCAAGGGAAAACTAATAAAACCTATACTTTCACTTCATCCCTGCCTCTTACTTTTAACTCCTTTTTGTTTCTATTTCTATCTTATTATACTATTGATATCTTAAAAGTTATTGTAGTTATTTTTTTCAATAGGTTTATCTTTTAGTCTTCCTACTCAAGATATGAGTAGTTTACACATTACAATTGTAGTGTTATAGTATTCTATATTTGTCTGGGTACTCACTATTACCAGTGAGTTTTGTATGTTCTGATGATTTCTTATTGGTCATTAATTCCCTTTAGCATTTCTTTTTTTTTTGAGACGGAGGTTTCGCTCTTGTTACCCAGGCTGGAGTGCAATGGTGCAATCTCGGCTCATCGCAACCTCCGCCTCTTGGGTTCAGGCAATTCTCCTGCCTCAGCCTCCTGATAGCTGGGATTACAGGCATGCGCCACCATGCCCAGCTAATTTTTTTTTTGTATTTTTAGTAGAGACGGGGTTTCACCATGTTGACCAGGATGATCTCGATCTCTTGACCTCGTGATCCACCTGCCTCGGCCTCCCAAAGATTACAGGCTTGAGCCACTACGCCCGGCCCCCCTTTAGCATTTCTTATAGGACAGGTTTGGTGTTTGGTGTTGACAAAATCCCTCAGCTTTCATTTGTCTGGGAAAATCTTTATTTCTCCTTCCTGTTTGAAGGATATTTCCACTGGTTATAGTATTCTAAGATAAACATTTTTTCTTTCAGCACTTTAATATGTCATTTCATTCAGTACTTTAAATATGTCATGCCACTGTCTCCTGGCCTGTGAGGTTTCCATTGGAAAGTCTGTTGCCAGAGGTATTGGAACTCCTTTATGTGTTACTTGTTTCTTTTCTTTTGCTGCTTTTAGGATCCTTTCTTTCTTCTTGACCTTTGGGAGTTTGATTATTAAATGTCTTGATATGGTCTTATTTGGGTTAAATCTGCTTGGTGTTCTATGACCTTCCTATACTTAAATATTGATATATTTCTCTAGGTTCAGAGAGTTATTTGTTATTATCTTTACAAATAGATAAAGATATCTATGTATAGATAATCTCTCTCTCTACCTCCTCTTTAATGCCAGTAACTCTTAGATTTGCCCTTTTGAGGCTATTTTCTGGATCTTGAAGGCATTTTTAAAATCATTTTTATTATTATTTTTCTATCTTCTCTGCTTTTTTTTTGTTTTTTCCTGAGATATGGTCTCACTTTGTCACCCAAGCTCCAGCCTGAAATCGTACAGTGTCAAGATCTCAGCTCACTGCAGCCTCTGCCTCCTGGGCTCAAGCAATCCTCTTGCCTCTGCCTCCCAAGTAGCTAGGACTACATGTGCAAACCACTATGCACAGCTAATTTTTGTATTTTTGGAGAGATAAGGTTTCACCATGTTGCCGAAGCTAGTCTTGAACTCCTGAACTCAAGTGATCCATCCACCTCAGCCTCTCGACGAGCTAGCATTATAGGCATGAGCCACCACACCTGCCATGTCCTTGTATTTTCAAATAGCCTGTCTTGAAGCTCACTAATACTTTCTTCTGTTTAAGCCACTTGCTGTAGAGAGACTCTGATGCATTTTTTAGTTTGTCAATTGGATTTTTCAGCTCCAGAATTTCTCCTTAATTTTTGAAAATTATTTCAATCTCTGTTAAATTTATCTAATGGGATTTTGAATTCCTTTTCTGTGTTATCCTGAAGTTCATTGAGCTTGCTCAAAATAGCTATTTTGAATTCTCTCTCTGAAGGTTCATATGTCTCTGTCACATTGGAATTGGTTATTGATTTCTTATTTAGTTCATTTGGTGAGGTCCTGTTTTTCTGGATGGTCTTGATGCTTGTGAATGTTCATCGATGTCTAGGTATTGAAGAGTTAGGTATTTATTTTAATCTTCACAGTGGAGGCTTGTTTGTTCTCACCCTTCTCAAGAAAGTTGTCCAAGTACCAAAGGGAATCGAGTGTTGTGATCTAAGTCTTTGGTCACTGACGCCATATCTGCATTAGGAGGCACACTAATCCCAGTAATGCCATGACTCTTTCAGACTTGTAGAAGTACTGCTTTGGTAGTCTTACCTAAGAACTGGGAATATACCCAGGATTACCAGGCAATCTTCTATTCTATTCCCTACTTTCCCTCAATCAGAATCTCTCTCTCCATTCTGAGCTGCCTGGATTTGGGGGAAGAGTGATACAAGCACTCTTGTGGTCACTACTGCTGGGACTGTGCTGGATCACATCTAAAGCAGTCTTGCCCAACACCTGTGTCAACTATTGCCTGGCTACTGCTCATGTTTACTCAAGGCCTAAGGGCTCATTAGTCAAGAGGTGATGAATCCTGCCAGGCCTGTGTCTTTCCCTTCAGGGCAGTGGGTTCCTTTCTGGCCCAGAGAGGGTCTAGATATGCTGTCTGGAAGCTGGGACCTGGAGTTGGGAACTTTAGGAATCTATTTGGTACTTGATTTTACTGTGGCTAAGCTGGTACCCACATTGCAAGACAATGACCTTTGTATTCTTCCCTCTCCTTTTGTCAAGCAGAAATCTCTCCCCATGTCCACCAACACCATGAGCCCCAAGTCCATGGCAACAACTGTCTGACTACTGCTGATGTTTATTCAAGGCCCAAGGACCCTTTAAGAAGCAGGTACCTCCTGCCAGGTCTTGGTATCTCCCTTTAGGACAGTGGGTTTCCTTCAGACCTAGGGCTAAGTTCTAGAATTGGGGACCTTAGGGGTCACCGTGGTACTTTAATTTACTGTGGCAGAGCTGGTACCCAAGTTGCAAGACAAAGTCCTTTTTACTCTTTCCTCTCCTTTCCTCTAGCAGAAGGTGTCTCTCCCATGGCCACCATTAAGAATGTACTGGGTCACGCCTAAAGGCAGCACTGCCTAGCTGTGTGATCTTGATCAAATTTCTCAATATTATCATCTGCAAAATGGAAATGAGAGTAAATAGTACCTTTCTCCTAGGATGGCTATAAGGATTAAATGAGTTAACATGTGAACCTGGTATAATATTAGCTACTGTAATTAATTGTAAAAGTGTGGATATGCTTAATAGTACACTTTATAAAAAATCTTTTTGCCTCTAATATTACATGTTGAATGTCAGGCATACCATCTCTTTTCAAATAGATTAAAACTAAAAAAATTATTAAGGAAGAAATGAGAGATTGCTCTGGCTACGGGCTGAAGAAATGATCAGAGTTGGGGCAGGATTCACCCAGGAGAGTTTCTCAAAAAGTGAGTTTTGGCCAGGCACAGTGCCTCATGCCTATATAGTCCCAGCACTTTGAGAGGCCAAGGTGGGAAGATCACGAGGTCAGGAGATTGAGATCATCCTGTTCAACATGGTGAAACCCATTTCTACTAAAAATATAAAAATTAGCCAGATGTGGTGGTGTGCATCTGGAGTCCCAGCTATTCGGGAGGCTGAGGCAGGAGAATCACTTGAACCTGGGAGGCAGAGATTGTGGTGAGTTGATATCGCGCCACAAAACTCCAGCCTGGCGACAGAGCAAGACTCTGTCTAAAAGAAAAAAAAAGTGAGTCTGCAGTTAGTTCTAGAGGCTATGATGCAGCTATCTCATTGATAAGCACACAGGACAAGTCACTAGGGGAACCTGGGCTCTAAAATTGCAGTTGAGTCTTAGTAGGTAAAAGGTAATATGGGTAGGATGATTGCTGCCGGTGGAAGTCAATGAGAGGGAAGGTCTGGCAGAGACTGCCAGTAGTAAACCTGGGGCCTAGAGACAACGGTAAAAGTAATGCTTATATTCAGTTCCTGCAGTCTGTGGCTCCTTCAAACATATTCCTGGGGGCTAAAGGTAATTGACCTTAGGGTGAGTTCGTTGGACAATAGACTATATAGGTAAGGCCACGAAAGACATTGTAGAGCCAGACTGAGCATTTGCAAAGCCACAAAATGTGCAACAAATGTTCTCAGAACTCCCACAGTTCAGCAGTGGGGTGGATAGCAATGAGAGAAAAGACCCCCCAGGAGGAAGGAGAAGGGGCTAGATTATGCTGTCTTGAATGTGTGCATGGCAGACTCTCTTTAGTGCCTGCATAGTATTTATCTATCCCTCAGGGAATATGACCCTATTCCCAGCTCAGGGGTAAATCCTGATAGTCTACACCAATCATAATAATATATTTCATTTCCTAGCATTGGTTTAGGGGTGAATGTGTAACACAGTCTAGCCAATGAGACAGAGAAGAGTTGCCTAGGAAGTCTTTGAGAAAGTTTTCCTCACTCTTATACATATACATATACATGCATTATATATATAATTCATATATTATATGTAAATACACACATACATATATGTATATATACCTTTGATCAGGTGCCCATTCTTTGTCCTGAGAGTTCTGGATAAACAGAGGCTTGCTCTGTTGCCCAGGCTGGAGTGCAGTGGCACAATCTTACCTCACTGCAACCTCCACCTCCCAGGTTCAAGTGATTCTTCTGCCTCTGCCTCCCGAGTAGCTGGGATTATAGGCACATGACACCATGCCTGGCTAATTTTTGTATTTTTAGTAGAGGTGGGGTTTCACCATATTGGCCAGGCTGGTCTCAAATTCCTGACCTTGTGATCTGCCCACCTTGGCCTCCTAAAGTCCTGGGATTACAGGTGCGAGCCACTGCGCCCAGCCACATATATTTAGAGATGGTGTCTTGCTGTATGTATTGCCCAGGCTGGAGTGCAGTGGCTATTCATAGGTATGGTTATAGCCTTGAACTCCCAGTCTCAAGGGATGCTCCTGTGTCAGCCTCCTTAGAGCCTGGGACTGCAGCTACTGGTCACCATGCCTAGCTGGTTTCTTCACTCTTAAAGGAGACCTAAGGAATAGACAGTCTCTTTTCTTCCACTGATACTGATGTCTGAGATGTGATGCCTGAAAGTAGGTCTACTATGTTGTGACCATGAATGGATCTAGCCTGAAGACTGAGCTAACACTCCAAAAATAGTAGAGCAGAGATAGAACTGGAGTCATTTATGTCATTGTGGGGCACTGCATCAGCCAAACATAAAGGTGCTTTACTAGGTGACCTCTTGCTATTTGAGATAATAAATGCTCCCTATTGTTTAAGCCAATCTGAGATAGGGCTTTTTCTTGTGGCTAAAGGCATGGGAATTAAAACAACATGCAAAGAAGATTAGCTTTATCATGTAGGCAACAGGAGGTTAAAAAAAAATCTTTAAGCAAGAAGGGACATCAGAGTTTTTTTCATTATGGATTAAGCATTCTGTCAAATAAATTTACTATAATTTTAACATTTAAAGGTACACCAATGGCCAGGTGTGGTGGCTTACACCTGTAATCCAGGCACTTTGGGAGGCTGAGGTGGGTGGATCACCTGAGGTCTGGAGTTTGAAGATCAGCCTGAACAATATGGAGAAACCCTATCTCTACTAAAAATACAAAACCAGCCCGGTGTGGTGGTGCATGCCTATAATCCCAGCTACTCAGGAGGCTGAGGCAGGAGAATCACTTGAACCTGGGAGGCGGAGGTTGTGGTGAGCTAAAATTGCGCCATTGCACTCCAGCCTGGGCAACAAGAGCAAAACTCCATCTCAGAAAAAAAGAAAAAAGATACATCAATTTGATTTTGTCCATGATATAACAAATACCATATGTTATATTATATATGCCATTTAGTTTGAAATAAATTTACAAACTGGAATTTAAAATGATAAAGTCAAAGAAAAAAAGAAGAAAAAAATAATAAAATAAAATGATAACGTCTACTCTGCTAATGATGTTGAGTATGTATTAGAGAAAGTGAGAGTGAAGGGAAAATGATCAGTTAAATCCATAAGAAGTAATGAGAACTTAAGTGAAGAGGAAGTGATGAATCAAGATGCAATATCATCTGGATTTAGTGATGACTGGTGGTAAAAGGGGAGGGTTACAGAATGATTCCAAAGCATTGACTTTGGATTTCCAGGTCTCTATACCAGGCTATGAGTCTGAGAAAGGTTTTGGTTGAAGTGACCAGAAACCTAATCAAACAAACTAAGGAAGGACACAGGGGTACCTCTCAGAGCTCAGAGCAAGAAGTTTCACTGGGCTTCAGCCAGAGTAGACTGAACCCTAAGGAACTGGACTCTACCAGTTTTGGAAGGTGACATAGTGTCTCCTTTCTGCTCCTCTCAGCACATCAGCCTCACTTTCTCAGACTGGTTGCCTCTGTTGGGCATGGTGATCTTATCCCAGTCCCAGCTTTCTTGGACCTCTTGTCATAAGGTCCCAGCAGAGACTAACTCAGGTCTTCTATTTTTTGGTTCCAAATTCTCAGGAGAGAGAGTCTAATTAGTCTGTCTTTGATCAGGTGCCCATTCTTTGTCCTGAGAGTTCTGGATCAACAGCTTAATTAGTGGTATGTATAGCAATTCCTCCCAGGATTGTAAGAGAGCATGTTGTCTAAAAGGGGGAATGGGAATATTGCAACAATAATTGATGGAAGAAATTAGTACATTTCAAGTATGATAGTGGCTACAAATGGTGAAACAGATAGGGTTGGGAGCAAATGATAAATTCAAATTTGAATATATTAATTTTGTGGTGCCCAAGAGACCGCCAATGGAAAATGTCTTTTAAGCAGAGGTCTGAACTGAAGTTGGAAAGGTGACACCATCAGAATGTAGGTGGGAATAAAAAAGAAAGAAGTCTGGATACAGTGGAGGACACCTGTAATCCCAACAATTTGAAAGGCAGAGGCGGGAGGATTGCTTGACCCCAGGAGTTCAAAAGCAGCCTGAGCCACATAGTGAAAGCCTGTCTCTACAAAAAATATAAAAATTAGCTGAGTGTGGTAGCACGCAACTGTAGTCCCAGCTACTCAAGTGGCTGAGGTGGGAGGATCGCTTGAGCCTAGGAGGTTGAGCCTGCAGTGAGCCAGAATTGCCCCATGGCACTCCAGCCTGGGTGACAGAGTGAGACACTGTCTCAAAAAGAAAAAAAAAAAAAAAAGGAATAATGAGATAGACCTTTCAGAAGGAGCACATAGACCTAGAAGAGGAGAGTCAAGGTTTGCACTACCACACTGATTTGTTCGTATTTTATTTACTTTTAAAGTAATGAATAGTTCAATTTTTAGAATCTTGAAATGGTTTTTATAAAGAGTTTCCTTCCCACCCATGTCCCAGGTATACATTTCCCTTTCCTGTAGGTGATGCAATCATTTATATCTTTTCAAAGATCAGCTAAGCGTGGTGGCTCATGCCTGCAATCCTAAAACTTTGGGAGGCCAAGATGGAAGGATGTTTGAACCCAAGAGTTCAGCAACATCCTGGGCAACATAGTGAGACCCTGTCTCTATTTATGCAATCATATATATATATGTGTGTGTGTGTGTGTGCATGTATGTGTGTTTTCTAAATAAAGAATTTTTAAAAATGATAATCTATGCATGTACAAGTAAATACCTTTATTATTTCTACATACCCCCCATATTTTTCAAACACTAATAGTAATATACCATTTACTTAATTTAAACAATTCATTCGTGATGGATGTTTAAAGTATTTTTCAATTTTTGCTATTATGACCAAAACAACCATGAGTAACTGGAACACAATTTTTTTTAAAGAAATGGGTGAGGAAGAGAAACTAATGAAGAGGTTTTAGGAGGTTATCAATGGCTCCTTGCTCCCACAGTGCCACTGCAACTACATCAACAAGAGCCATCAATAATCTCCACCCAGCTCGCCTCTCTTGGACACTGCATGCTGTAACTCTCCTTCTTTGGCCTCTGTCACACCCTCTTCCCATTGTTTTTCCACTTGCTTGTCCACTCCTTGCCAGACCTCTGGCTCTTGTCTAAATCTATCCTGTCCTTTATTTTTTTCTTTCTTTTTCTTTAAAGGCAGAGTCTCACTCTGTTGCCCAGGCTGGAGCACAATAGTGAGATCTTAGCTCACTGCAACCTCCACCTCTCAGATTGCAGCAATTCTCCTGCCTCAGCCTCCTGACTAGCTGGAACTATAGGCATGTGCCACCATGCCTGTCTAATTTTTGTATTTTTAGTAAAGACAGGTTTTCACCATGTTAGCCAGGCTGGTCTTGAACTCCTGACCTCAAGTGATCCGTCTGCCTTGGCTTCCCAAAGTGCTGGGATTATAGGCATGAGCCCTTCCTTGCACCCAGCCTAAATATCCTAAGTGAAACAGGCCAACTGTAAGAAGTTATTCTGTGGTTACACCTCTGGAATCTAGAAAGACCTTTAAGTGTAAACCCATATGAAAACTAACAATAGTTAGTTACTAATAGAGGATACATTAATATCATTCCTCAATATTTACTAGCTATGTGACCTTGGACAAACTCATTGACCTCTCTGAGCCTTACTTTCTTCACTTGTAAAATTAAAAGAATAATAGTATCCCTTTTATAGGGTGGTTGTGAGGATGAAAAGATGTATGTAAGCACTCAGAAACAATATTCATCAGTCACACTCAGTGCAGAAGATAACGAAAGGCATTTCATAGTAACATCTCATTGCATTTCAGCTCATATAGGGCTATCCCCAGATGGGCACCTAGGAATTCCTTTCCCCATCTTTGTCTTTGTGTCTTTTCTATTTTACCCTATTCCATGGACCTCCAGGGTCCATGCTTCATTCTGCCAGAGCCACAGGAGGTTCAAGGCCAAAGCCAAGTTGGGAAGACTGGCTTACAGCTTTCCATGGTGGTTTCTGCAAGGCAAATAAATCTACTTCAACCCACTTTTATACTAAATCATCCTCTTTCCACCTAGGGTAGGGAGATCTCTGTCTCCCTGTAGATTGAAGGATAAGGGCTAAGTAAGGAGGCACATAATGTAAAAGTAGACTGTACTTTTTGAAACCTTGGTAGTGAAGGGAAGAGAGGAAGAAACATTAATAACAGGGTTAAGGTTGTCATCATTTGAAATTTAGGCTTATTTACAGTCTATCTAATATTGTATGTTGAATGATGCAATCCAAGCTGGGAAAAATAGGCTTTATAAAGGAGTGTGCTTCTCTTCTAGACCAGAGAGATTGGCTTAGTCTGGAGCCCTTAAAGCTACCAATCCAACTTCACCAAAGTAGAAAAAACAGCTTCTTTTTTTAAATTTTTATTTATTTATTTATTATTTTTTAAGACGGGGTTTCACCATGTTGGTCAGGCTGGTCTTGAGCTCCCGACCTCAGGTGATCTGCCCGCCTTGGCCTCCAAAGTGCTTGGATTACAGGCGTGAGCCACCACACCTGGCCAGAATCAGCTTCTTAACAAAGAAATTCTTTGTAGTGCTTGGTGCCCCAGGCCAAGCACTACAAAGGTCTTTGAAGTCAAAAGACCTCAACACATTTTGGTTGTTTTTATTAATTTAATACTTTCTATTACTATTATCTTTTTTTTTTTTTTTTTTTTTAATAGAGACAGGGTTTCACCGTGTTGGCCAAGCTGGTCTCAAACTCCTGACCTCAGGTGATCCGCCTGCCTCGGCCTCCCGAGGTGCTGGGATTGCAGGTGTGAGCCACTGCACCCGACCTACTATTATTATCTACCTTCAAAAATATCTGACTTTAGAGATGACAGTTTTCACTATCCTGGGGAGTTAACCTTAAGGCTAATAAACACCTTAGCAGGGTGTGATGGCTCACACCTGTTATCCCAGCACTTTGGGAGGCCGAGGCGGGTGGATCAGAAGGTCTGGAGTTCAAGACCAGCCTGGCCAACATGGTGAAACCCCATCTCTACTAAAATAAAAAAAATTAGCTGGGCATGGTGGCATGTGCCTGTAATCCCAGCCACTAGGGAGGCTGAGGCAGGAGAATTGCTTAAACCAGGAGCTGGGAGGCGGACGTTGCAGTGAGCGAAGAATGCAGACTGCATTCCAGCCTTGGCTACAAAAAAAAAAAAAAAAGTAATTAAGAAGTGTCTCTATAGTGCAGCCAAAGTTACAAATCCAGATTGAAGTCTGCAGATACCACTGATGGTTGATCTTTGCTTACCCAGTGATCAGCAAGAGATATGACTCCAGGGGTCTTAAATGTTAGGGTGGAAAATGGTAGATCAGGGTTGGGCGCGGTGGTTCACGCCTGTAATCCCAGCACTTTGGGAGGCCAAGGCAGGCAGATCACAAGATCAGGAGATTGAGACCATTCTGGCCAGCATAGTGAAACCCCGTCTCTACTTACAAATACAAAGACTAGCTGAGCATGGTGGCAAGAGCCTGTAATTCTAGCTACTCGGGAGGCTGAGGCAGGAGAATTGAACTGGGAGGTGGAGGTTGCAGTAAACCGAGATTGGGCCACTGCACTCCAGCCTGGATGACAAGAGAGAAACTCTGAAAAAGAAGGAAAGAAAGAAAGAGAGAAAGAAAAGAAATCTGTGTCTACTAAAAACAAAAAAATTAGTGAGGCGTGGTGAAGTGTTCCTGTAGTCTCAGCCACTCAGGAGGCTGAGGCAGGAGAATTGCTTGAACCTGGGAGGCAAAGGCACCATTGCACTCCAGCCTGGTGACAGTGCAACATTCCATCTTAAAAAAAAAAAAAAAAAAGGGATGGGTGGGATAAAAAAATAAAAATAAAATTTAAAAAAGATGTTGGATCAATTTACAGTCCTCAGTTCCTGACAGCAAGTCTGGAAATTGCCCCTTTTTTACATTTACATTTACTTTTTATTTTACTATGGTAAGAGCCCTCAACATGAGAGCTACCCTCTTAACAGATTTTTAAGTATGAAATACAACATATTGTCAACTGGAGGCACAATGTACAGCTGATTTCTAGAACTTATTTATCGCACATAACTGAAACTTTAGCAACTCCCAGTTTTCTCTTCCCTTCCTTCTGCTCTCTGCTTCTATAATTTTGACTATTTTAGGTTTCTCATATAAGTGGAATTATGCAATATTTGTCCTTCTGTGACTGGCTTATTTTACTTAGCATAATGTCCTTAAGTTTCATCTATGTTGTCACATAATAAGGATTTCCTTCTTGTTTCCTAGGCTGGAGTACAATGGTGTCATCTTGGCTTACCACAACCTTCTCCTCCCAGGTTCAAGTCATTCTCCTGCCTCAGCCTCCCGAGTACCTGGCATTACAGGTATGTGCCACCACGCCCGGCTAATGTTGTATTTTTAGTTGAGACGGGTTTCTCCATGTTGTTCAGGCTGGTCTTGAACTTCTGACCTTAGGTGATCTGCCTACCTTGGTCTCCCAAAGTCCTGGGATTACAGGCATGAGCCACTGTGCTTGTCCTCCTTACTTTTTTAAAGCTGAATAATATTTTGTTGTATATATATACACCACGTTTTCTTATCCATTCATCTATTGATGAATATTTAGATCGTTTCCACATCTTGGCAATTATGAATAGTGCTGCAATGAACATAGGAGTGCTAATATTTCTTTGACATCCCAATGTCAACTCTATTGTATAAAATTTCTAAAATAAAGAACTCCCACAACTCAACAGCAAAAAACTAACACCTGATTTTAAAATGGACTAAGGACTTGAATATACATTTCTCCAAAAAAAAAAAAAAAAAAGACATACAGATGGCCAATGGGTATATGAAAAGATGTTTGGTGCCACTAGTCATCAGGACAATATAAATCAAAACTACGATGAGGTATCACCTTGCTCCTGTTGAAATGGCTGTTACCGGCCGGGCGCTGTGGCTCGTACCTGTAATCCCAGCACTTTGGGAGGCCGAGGCGGGTGGATCACGAGGTCAGGAGTTCGATACCAGCCTGACCAACATGGCGAAACCACATCTCTAAAACATAATAATAATAATAATAATAATAATAATAATAATAAAGAAATGGCTATTACCAAAAGACAAAAGATAAGAGGTGTTGGTGAAGATGTGGTAAAACTGGAACACTTGTTCCCTGTTGTTGGAAATGTAAAATGGTACAACCACTATGGAAAACAGTATGGAGGTTCTTTGAAAAATTAAAAATATAACTACCATATAATCAGCCCTCTCACTTCTGAGTATTTATTCAAAAGGTTGATCTTGATTGACAACCTAAAGTTAGAGAAAACATGGGAAAGCTCTTACACCACACATTCAGTCCCTTTGAATGGCAGTTTATTTAGATGTATCCAAATTTCAAATTGTTTAGACCCCGCAATTCTTGTATTGAAAGCTATAGGTACAAGATGTATACTTCTTGTATTGAAAGCTATATGTACGGCCGGACGCGATGTGGCCTCTATGTGGCCTATGCGGTCTCGAACTTCTGACCTCAGGTGATCTACCCGCCTTGGCCTCCCAAAGTGTTGGAACTGAGCTACCGTGCCTGGCCTCAAATACATATTTAACATGTATACCCTCATTTGATATTCACATCAGCTCTACGTGTAAGGTGACCACACATCTTGATTTACCAGAACAATCTCCATTTATGCCTGTCACAACATAATGATTATTACTGCCCCCTTCACTCTCAAAAGTACCTCTCTTGGACAGCAAATTATGTGGTCATCTTATCTATGAGGAGGTTATTGTCATCACCTTATTGAATAGCTGAAGAAAGGGAAGTGTTAAGTAACTTTCCCAGGTTCCCCCAAGTAGAAGGAGAGACCAAAAGAGATTTACCATGATCTCAAAAGACAATCCTGAATTTTTTGGGCCAAGGAAATGTTGCCTCTCTGTGAAAGACACCATCAACTTCCAATCAAAGCTTGGGAAATCAGCCCTGAAAAATTAGAAAATGATAGTGGCAGGCTTGCAGTTGGAAGGGAGGGTAGGGCAGTTAAGTATGTCCATTTCTTCATAAAAAGCATATCATTATTCCACCTGAGAGGTTTTTATCATCATCCCCAGGAGCTTGTCACTTTCCTTTGCCAACCTTTGGCTCCCTCTAAGGAACTAAGGTAGAATTTTATCTCTCTGTGTTGGCATCTTGCTTTGTTTCTTTCACCGTTCCGTTTGTTCTCTTTCCCTGAACTCCCCACAGAGGTGATGCTTTGAGGGCAGGGGTAATCACAGGCATAATGATAATTAGTTAACTTATCTGTACTGTGCTAGGATCAGTCAGGCTAAACTAGGTAAATTCCTCTTGTGTTTACTGTTTTACTGGAAGCCAACGTATCTGGAAAGGCTGAACAGTATGGAGAAAAAAGGCTAGAATTTCAGAAGTGAGGACACTTCTTTGGGTTCAATGATTAATGTACTAGGGACCATATTGTTATATTATGCTTAAAACAACCCTGAAATTTGGGCAGTATTGTTCTAATATTCTGATGTGGAAATTATAGAGCACATAAATATATCTCAGGAAATTTAAACATATGTATTCATTCTTAACTTGGTATCCCAGAATACTCATCGCCAACCCAATGAAAGTCAGAGAGGAAAACAACAATCATCTTCACTGATTGCTGTTGAAATATTCTACTTTTATAAACTTTACAAAAACATATGGCCTTGTGAACACATTAGTATAGTTCTTCCAGGACCTTGGAAAGTTCCCATGTAATCGAGGGTCTGGCTGTTTAAGCTTTATCAGTTTCATGAAAAATCTATAAATCCATTTCCGATAACAGAGATAGAATTTGGTAGATGGGGGAGAAATTTCTAACTTGTGTGTCACTGGCAGCTGGTACATAAAGAAATTGATACTGTAAGCCTTCACAGTGGCAGGATAGGGCCTGGCCACTTGACTCTCAGGCTGTGGATCAAAGTGGGGGCGCTCCAGAGTGTGGGATCTAATGGCATAGACTTTGGTCCCTGCAGAGTAGGTAGTGAGCATAATAAGCGATATCCACCATTCACTGCTTCCTGTGATAAATGAAACATGGCTATTAAGCAGAATGTACTACTGGTCATGATGGAAAAAGGGCCTGCAGAACTGCTAGGGGAGTTTGTGTTCCCGAGGAGAGGAGGCTAACTTGGGGCTCCACAGTTCTAAGTGATGGCGTCAAACCTGTCTTTACATAAGTGGGCCACTTCTGTCTATTTGTTGCTTAGGTACCCTCCTACTGGCATCCATTCTAGCTCATAGTAATTAATATCACTGTGTATGGGTGTTCTGTGAATTAGAGATTCAACAAAATTTTGAAATAGTTGAGATGAGAAAGTTAGACTAGATTAGAAATCCATCTCATTATCTCAAGAAACACACCATTACATTTGCCAATGATGTGAGGTTGTTTGAATATAACATCAATTGTGAATATAACATCAATTGGCTGGGTGTGGTAGCTCATGCCTGTAATCCTAGCACTTTGGGAGGCCAAAGCAGGTGGATCAACTGAGATCAGGAGTTCAAGACTAGCCTGGCCAACATGGTGAAACCCCGTCTCTATTAAAAAAAAAATACAAAAATTAGCCGAGTGTGGTGGCAGGCACCTGTAATCCCAGCTACTCAGGAGGCTGAGGCAGGAGAATTGCTTGAACTTGGGAGGCAGAGGTAGCAGTGAGCTGAGATGGCTCTGTCACCCAGGCTGGAGTGCAGTGGTGTGATCTTGGTTCACTGCAACCTCTGCCTCCCAGGTTCAAGCAATTCTCCTGCCTTAGCCTCCCGAGTAACTGGGATTATAGGCAAGTGTCACGACACCAGGCTGATTTTGTATTTTTAGTAGAGACGGAGTTTCAACATGTTGGCCAGACTAGTCTCAAACTCAGGTTGATCCACCTGTCTTGGCCTCCCAAAGTGCTGGGATTACAGGCATGATACATTAGATATATTGAGTTTTAGGTTCCTGTGGGAGTATCATGAGGAGACACTAAGCAGTGTCTAAGACTGGAAAGTGCTCTGTAGATACACATTTGGAACTTGCCAGTGTATAAGAGGTAGCCAAAGCTGGGAATGGATGAGTTTGACCAAGACACTGGGTAATGGGAAGACAAAAGAGCAAACAACAGAATTTTGGGATCACTCCCTTAATATTACATGCCAGGGCTATTTGCATCTACAGTGGTTTCTTTCATAAATGTATTTGTGAGGAAAGCATTTTTAGCAAATATGAAATTGCTCCTGTAGTGGAGTATCAAGTTGTCTTGGGACTATGCCCTCTCCATTTGAAAGTCTCAGCCAGGCATGGTGGCTCATGCCTGTAATCCCAGCACTTTGGGAGGCCAAGTCGATAGATGACCTGAAGAAAGGAGTTTGAGACCAGCCTGGCTATCATGGTGAAACTCAGTTTCTACTAAAAATA
Source organism: Callithrix jacchus (assembly GCF_049354715.1). Taxonomy (NCBI): domain Eukaryota; kingdom Metazoa; phylum Chordata; class Mammalia; order Primates; family Cebidae; genus Callithrix; species Callithrix jacchus. The sequence goes on from NC_133518.1 coordinate 35,587,128, forward strand.
CAAAATTAGCCAGGCATGTTGGCGCATGCCTGTAATCCCAACTATTTGGGAGGTTGAGGCAGGAGAATCGTTTGAACCCAGGAGGCAGAGGTTGCAGTGAGCTGACATGGTGCCACTGCAGTCCAGCCTGGGCAACAAGAGCAAAACTCCCATCTCAAAAAAAGGTCTCAAGTTATCCAGTTCACTGAGGAGAATGGACGGTGGTGACAGACTTAGGCAGGCACCTGTAATCCTAGCTACTCAGGAGGCTGAGGCAGAAGAATCACTTGAACCCAGGAGGCGGAGGTTGCAGTGAGCTGAGATTGTGCCACTCTACTCCAGCCTGGGCAACAGAGTGAGACTCTGTCTCAAAAAAAAAAAGAAAGAAAGAAAGAAAAGCATGCACACTTCTAATCCCATTGCTTTCCCTGCTCTCCCTTAAAAAGTCAGTGGTTTGTGACAAGAAGGGTATGTACCTTGAAAACAGGCAGATATGGTTTAGAATCCCAGCTAACTGTGGCTGTGGACAAATTACTTAATCTCTCTAATCCTCTGTTTTCCTCATGATAAATCTGAACTAACAATATTTCCCAGGTAGGGTTGCTGTGAGGACTGCAAACAGTATGTAAAAGCACCCTGCAAAAAACCTAATGTACTGAAGCTGTGCTTATCATCATCAGACAGGTCATCTGCTCTAACAGATTTTTGTTGTTGTGGTTTCTTCTTTACGAAAACACACACACACACACACACACACACACACACACACACACACACAGAATCTGGTTTGATAAGGATTTTGCTCTAATTCAATAAAAATGAGATTGGATTTTCATATTGTTGAAGAGATGATTAGGACTCCCCTTTAAAACCAGAGATGCGAAAATTCTTGAATTGTCTGAAAACATTCTTATCAAATTTTGCTGATGAAGAATCCATGCTGAAGATTTTTAAAAATCTCTTTTCCTTCTTTTCTTGGGGGGAATCAGAATTCCTGTTCTGAAATGTAAGTAGATCTTTATCTTAAAAATAGGTTGACGAGGGCATCTCTCTCCTTTTTCATTAGGCAGATGGTAATTTGTGATTTTTTTCCCCTGGTGTTAGATTCCCTCAGAGGCATTAGGTGTGGACATTAGGATATGGTCAGTGTTCCACCATAATTCCTCACCAGTAGATACCAGTTTCTGCAAAAAACTTCTGCATTGACATTTTGAGTCCTAATATTACTCCTTCACTCCACTTCCATGTTTTTAATTAGGTCCTGGCCATTTTACCTAGCAACACCACTGCTCCTCACATTAGACATTTTTAACACTGGAGTTTCATTGTCTTCCTCTAAACTCTTTATGGCTGTCCAAATTTCTTCAGTGTCATTTTATTCTCCTGGGGATACAAATTTGAAAATCAGGAGGCTAGGTGGCTGAAAAACATGATCAAAGACCCTGATTATTCCTGTCTTTCTGTTCACCCATCTTCATCTTCAGGCCAGCTGCCCTCATGGTTACAAAATGCCAGAGATCTAGGTATCACCCTAGATACCCCAATGTTCAGATGAAGCAGACAGTATTTTCTCTTGTATGTGTAATATGAATAAAGAAATATTTCCCTAAAGTTCTTCAGCAGACTTCTCACATCTCATTGGCTGAAACATGCTCAGTTTTAAAACAATCAGTCACTGGCAAGGAGTATAGGGTTGTCATGATTGGCTTAAATTAATCAAGATATGCCCCTGAGCCAGGGATAGTGTCATCTTCCCTGACGTGTAGATACCCAAATAAAATAGGAATTCTTCTAACAAGGACAAAGGGAAAAATAAAAAAGAAGGAAAATATATCATTCTGGTTTCCTTCTACCTCCTTAGTCCAAGCCTTAGACTAAAATCTCAAGAACAACTGTGATGGTTTCCCAGCTGGTCTCCCCACATTGTTTCCCTCACAATTTTGTTGGATTATCTTCTGGAAACACTGCTTTTCCACTTAGCCCTTTTGTTTAAAAATGCCATTAGTTCTCTCTAACCTACAGAAAACCATTCAAACATACCATAGAATGTTTAAACCATTGAACATAAGAGTTAGAAGGCCCAGGGAGCTTGGAATATCAAAAGCTAGCACCAGGAATATTAGCTGTAACCTAGACTAGAAAACATGGATGTATGGTCTTAGCTAAATACCTCTTTTGCTTAACCAAAGAAACAGTATACATAAATCTCCCGAAAAGAACTATCTTCAAACTAACCTAAGTAACTTTCTAAGGAGGTGTATAAGCACAGATTTTTCTTTTAAGAGAAACAATTTTGGCTTGTTCTTACTGAAGGCTAGCCTTAAGTTTAATACAAATTCTTTTTTTCTTGAGAAAGAAGGAGAGTGTCTTGCTCTGTCACCCAGGCTGAAGTGCAGTGGCATGATCATGGCTCTCTTAGCCTCGGCTTCGTTGGCTCAAGTGATCCTCCCACCTCAGCCTCCTCAGTAGCTGGGACTACAGAACTGCACCTACCATGCCCCGCTAATTTTCTTTTTCTTTTTTTTGTAGAGACAAAGTCTCACTATATTGCTGAGGCTGGTCTTCTACTATGTTGACTAGGCTCAAGCAATCTTCTTACCTCAGCCTCCCAAAGTGCTGGGACTATAGGCATGAGCCATCATATCTAGCCAAATTCTTTATTTTCACCTTTCATTTAAAAATAGCCTATCAGGCCGGGCGCAGTGGCTCATGCCTGTAATCCCAGCACTTTGGGAGGCTGAGGCGGGTGGATCACAAGGTCAAGAGATTGAGACCATCCTAGTCAACAAGGTGAAACCCTGTCTCTACTAAAAATACAAAAATTAGCCGGGCATGGTGGCACGTGCCTGTAGTCCCAGCTACTCGGGAGGCTGAGGCAGGAGAATTGCTTGAACCCAGGAGGCGGAGGTTGCAGTGAGCCGAGATCACACCATTGCACTCCAGCCTGGGTAATAAAAGCGAAACTCCATCTCAAAAAAAAAAAAAAAAAAAAAAAATAGCCTATCTTCTGCTGGGCTCGGTGGCTCAAGCCTGTGATCCTAGCACTTTGGGAGGCTGAGATGGGTGGATCACCTGAGGTCAGGAGTTCAAGACCAGCCTGGCCATCATGGTGAAACCCCGTCTTTAAAAAATAAATAAATAAAAATAGCCTATCTTCTCCTTACCTGTGTTGAGTCTTGCCTTGGTACCTCCAAGTTCTTGAGACCTCCGGGGAATGGGCAGGGGGGAAACAAAGGGACTGTTTGAAGTACTGGCTTTGAGAGAGCCTCCTTTAATAATGAGGCAAAATCACCAGGCAGGTCTTTCTATCAAAGGTAAGGTGTGGCTTTAGAGTTGGGGTATTTGGGCCTGTGTTGAGAGGCTATGGATTCAGACATATTGCAGAGTGGAAAGATGGAGTGACTCAGCACCTTCCATCCCTGGCATCTCTGGTTATTGTCAAAGAATGCATAACTCTTGAGGGGGAGACCCATGACAGCAAAGGAAAGAACACTTCAAATGCTAAAAATGGATTCTGCTTTTTGTTTTCACTTACTCTCAGAACAAAATTCTCAAAACCTAGGAGGTGCCATTAGCTAGAAAAAAAGTCTCTGAGCAGCAGATGCAGTGCCAAATACTGATGCTGATTGAGGGCTGAGTGATGCATTCCTACCAAGCACATATCAAATTTTCACATGCCTTTCTGCGTGTCATTCACCTTTCATAGAATGCAGTATGAATGATTCCTCTAAACTTAGAGTAATATAAAAATACTTTTAAATTTAACTTGAATGTTTTCTGAGATTACTACATTCTCTACTACCCAAGTTTTTTTTTTTTTTTTTTTTTTATGGAGTCTTGCACTGTCACCTGGGTGCTGGAGTGCAGTGGCACAATCTTGGCTTACTGGAACCTCTGCCTCCCAGGTTCAAGCAATAATTCTCCTGCATCAGTTTCCCAAGTAGCTGGGATTACAGGCACCCGCCACCATGCCCAGCTAGTTTTTTGTATTTTTAGTAGAGACAGGGTTTCACCATGTTGGCCAGGCTGGTCTTGAACTCCTGACCTCATGATTCACCTGCCTCAGCTGCTCAAAGTGCTGGGATTACAGGCGTAAGCCACTGCTCCTGGCCTACAAGACTTTTTTACGTAATGTAGACATCATTGAATAAAGTAATTAAAACCTACTTCTATGAAATTACATCATTGAGCCGAGTGCAGTGACTCACTCCTGTAATTCCAGCACTTTAGGAGGCTGAGGTGGGCGGATCACCTGAGGTCGGGAGTTTGAGACCAGCCTGACCAACATAGAGAAATGTCTTTACTAAAAATACAAAATTAGCCAGGCATGGTGGAGCATGCCTGTAATTCCAGCAACTTAGAAGGCTGAGGCAGGAGAATAGCTTGAACCTGGGAGGTGGAGGTTGCAGTGAGCCAAGCTCTCTCCATTGCACTCCAGCCTGGGCAACAAGAACAAAACTTCATTTCAAAAAAAAAAAAAAAAGAAATTACATCATTGAATATTTTCCCAGTGGTAGTCAATTCTCAACTTATTTCTTCTTTCAACTGCTTTTTAATTTTTTTAAAAAACAGAGACAGAGTCTCACTATGTTTCCCAGACTGGTTTCAAACTCCCAGGCTCAAGCAATCATCCTACCGCAGCCTCCCAAAGTGCTGGGATTACAGGTGGGACCAGCCACTGCACCTGGCCTATTTCTTCTTTTAAAACATTTATTTTTACTCCTATTAACACAAAGTAACTGCATTAGCTTTAGTGCCCCCCCAAAAAACAAACAAACACAAAATAACATTATTTGCTAGCTGCCAGACTTCATTTTTTAGCAATTTATACTTTTTCTCTCTCATTAACTGGATAGGAAAAGTTAATAATAAAAGTTATAAAAACAGCTGGGTGTGCATGTACCTGTAGTCCCAGCTACTCAGAGGCTGAGGCAGAAGATTGCTTAAGCCCAGGAGTCCAAGTCTACAGTGAGCTGTGATTGTACCACTGCACTCCAGCTGGGGTGACCAAGTAAGACTCTATTTCTTAAAAAAGGAAAAAACTTCTCTCATTCCCATCCATCCTTTTATATATCTTTTTATATAAAGATTTTTTGGTGGTAACATTTATAAAAATGAAAAGTAGGAATAAAATTGGTACTCTAAGTTAGATACATGAACTAATTGAAAATAGTCCCAGGCCAGGCACGGTGGCTCACGCCTGTAATTCCAGCACTTTGGGAGGCCGAGGCAGGTGGATCACGAGGTCAGGAGATTGAGACCATCCTGGTCAACAAGGTGAAACCCCGTCTCTACTAAAAATACAAAAAATTAGCTGGGCATGGTGGCGCGTGCCTGTAATCCCAGCTACTCAGGAGGCTGAGGCAGGAGAATTGCTTGAACCCAGGAGGTGGAGGTTGCGGTGAGCTGAGATTGTGCCATTGCACTCCAGCCAGGGTAACAAGAGTGAAACTCCGTCTCAAAAAAAAAAAAAAAAAAGAAAATTGTCCCATTCATTTTATTAAGAACTATACCTCAGGCTGGGCACGGTGGCTCACTCCTGTAATCCCAGCACTTTGGGAGGCTGAGGTGGGTGAATCACGAGGCCAGGAGATCAAGATCAGCCTGGCCAACATGGTGAAACCCTGTCTCTACTAAAAATACAAAAGATTAACTGGGTGTAGTGGCAGGTGTCTGTAATCCCAGCTACTCAGGAGGCTGAGGCAGGAAAATCGCTTGAACCTGGGAGGCAGAGGTTGCAGTGAGCCGAGATCCTGCCACTGCGCTCCAGCTGGGGCAACAGAATGAGACACTGTCTTAAAAAAATTTTTATTTTAATTTATCATGTATGTGGGCTATTTTGATATTTTTACACCAATAATAATTGTAATGATAAGAAGTTTTTGACACTTTAAAGGCTTAGCCATGGTAGAAACTACTACTTGGCTCCCAAAATTTGTTCCACCTTCTTGGAGTTTGTAACTAGCCGTTTCCCCATCACCCTTGCTGTAACATGTGGTCATGTAATTGTTCTGGCAACAGAATATGACCAGAAATTATGTAGGTCACTTCCAGTCTGGTCCCATGAAATATCTTCTGTGCTTTTCTTTGCTTTCTCTCCTTCTACAAGCTATATGAGTTGAGAATAAGGCTCTAGGAAAGGGGTTGGCAAACTTTAGTAAAAAGCCAGACAGTAACTATTTTGGGCTTTGCGGACACACAAAGGCTCTGATGTATATTCTACTTTTTTTTTTTTTTTTGGTAGGCTTTTAAAGATGTAAATCTATTCATAGCTCCCAGGGTGCACAAAAATAGGCCCATAAGCTAAACCCTTTTTCTAGGAGACAGTGAAGGCTTAAGATGAAAGGAGCTAAGTTACCTTCATCACTGTGTGGTGGAGAGCACTTTGCTTACCTGGGCCCCTCACCCAGGACTATTCTGTGAGAAAAAAATAGGTTTTGATTGTGTTGAGCCTTTACATGCTGGACATATTTGTTACTACAGATCAGCCTCATAATAACACAGGAAATAAAAAAGTAATTTACAAACATTTTTATTTTTTTTTTAACTTAAAAAGAATTTTTTTTAATAGACGGGGTTTCACCATGTTGGTCAGGCTGGTCTTGAACTCCCTACCTCAGGTGATCTGCCCGCCTTGGCCTCCAAAATGCTTGAATTACAGGTGTGAGCCACCACTCCCAGCCTTTTTTTTTTAAACTTCTTTTTTTTTTTTTTTTAAACTTCTTTTATTTTTATTTTTACAAACATTTTTAATTCTTAAATTAGAATGAATAATAAGACCTTTAAGCATAATAATAATGTACATTAAGATAAAATATGTAGAAGTAGAATAAAAATAGGAGCTTAGAGAGATCGATCCAAGATGGCCGACCACTAACAGCTCAGGATTGTAGCTCCCAGTGAAAGCCCAGAGAACGAGACGACGCCACACTTTTAGACGAATTTTCGTCACTCACCGATCAGCCGATTCCCAGAGGAGGAGCCCCACGAGTCGCCAGCGCGACTCTTGTGGCCGCCGCAGCGGTTTTGCCGGCGTCTCAGCACAGCAGCTCTTCACGCAGAGCCAACGGGACTGCTTCCCCTACTGACCGGAGTTTGGAGCTCCGGGAACTCAGAGCCGCTTGTTGCGGACTCAAGAGGGAAGCCAGACCAGAGATTCCCGGGCAGAAGAGCACCATCAGTCTTACCGCTGCTATTTAGGCCGCCACAGTGGGTTGCTCGGATCCCAACACTGGGAATCAGTAAGTTGGACGTTGACTCAGAAAACTAATTAGAAAGGCGGTTCATCTACAATGAAGGGAAAAAAACAGCCTAAGAAGGCCGAGTATACTCAAAATCAGAACCCATCAGCGACAGAACAAACCCTGATGGAAAAGGACTCATCAGCAACCGAACAAGCCCTGATGGAAAAGGACTCATCAGTAACGGAACAAGCCCTGATGGAAAACAACTGTGTTCCATTATCTGAAGTAGGCTTTAAAAGGTGGATGATAAGAAACTTCTGGGAGTTAAAGGAACTTGTTCTAACCCAATGTAAAGAAACTAAGAATTTGGAAAAAAGGTTCGATGAAATGTTGAAAAGAATAGACAATATAGAGAGGAATATAAATGAACTTATGGAGTTGAAAAATACAACACGAGAACTTAGTGAAACATGTACAAGCTTAAACAGCCGAATGGATCAAGCAGAAGAAAGGGTATCAGAGGTCGAAAATCAACTCAATGAAACAAAACAACAAGACAAGAATAGAGAAAAAAGGATAAAAAGGAATGAGCAAAGTCTCCAAGCAATATGGGACTATGTGAAAAGACCTAATATACGCTTCATTGGTGTACCTGAATGTGACGGAGAGAATGAATTCAAGCTGGAAAATACTCTCCAGGACATTATCCAGGAAAATTTTCCTAATTTAGCAAAGCAGGACACTATTCAACCCCAGGCAATACAGAGAACACCACAAAGATATTCCTCAAGAAGACCAACCCCAAGGCACATAATCGTTAGCTTCACCAAGATCGAAACGAAGGAGAAAATATTAAGGGCAGCCAGAGAGAAAGATCAAGTTACCCATAAAGGTAAGCCTATTAGGCTTACAGCAGATCTCTCAACGGAAACCCTACAAGCTAGAAGAGAGTGGGGGCCAATATTCAATATACTTAATCAACAGAACTTTCAGCCCAGAATTTCATATCCTGCCAATTTAAGCTTTACATTTGAAGGAAAAATAAAATTTTTTAGGAACAAGCAAGTACTCAGAGATTTTATTACCACCAGGCCTGCTTTACAAGAACTTCTAAAAGAAGCACTATACACAAAAAGGAACAACCAGTATGACCCTATCCAAAAATACACCAAAAAGTAAAGAGCATTAACACAAAGAAGAATTTTTATCAACAAAAGGACAAAATAGCCAGTTAATATCAAACGGCAGCAACACTAAATTTAAATCGACCAAATCTCCCAATCAAAAGATACAGACAAAATCTAACGGTATATCCAAAGATATGCATAGAATCAAAATAAAGGGTTGGAAAAAAAAAACGTACCAACCAAATGGAGAGCAAAAATAAATAAATAAAAAGCAGGAATTGCAATTTTCACATTTGACAAAATAGATTTCAAAGCTACAAGGATACAAGGATAAAAGGATTAATGTAATAATAAGAGATCTTAACACCCAGATACATAAGACCCATAATGAGATTTAGATTCAACGAGACAGAAAATTGATAACAATATCCAGGACTGGTACTAAGATCCAGAACAAATAAACTCAATAGAGCTCTCCATTTTAAACACACAAAATATACATTATCCACAAAACCTAACGATATATCTAAAGATATACAAAGACTCAAAACAAGGGGATGGAAAAAAACTCACCAACCAAATGGAGAGCAAAAATAAATAAATAAAAAGCAGGAGTTGCAATTCTCACACTTAATAAAATAGATTTCAAAGCTACAAGGATGCAAGGGTAAAGGATTAATGTAACAATAAGAGATCTTAACACCCAGATACATAAGACACATAATGAGATTTAGATTCAACGAGACAACAAATTGATAACGATATCCAGGACTTGAACTCAGAGCCAGAACAAATAAACACAATAGAGGTCTCCATTTTAAACACATAAAATATGCATTAACCACTTTAAACACTCAAAATATTTATCGGCCATTATTGAAACCCATTTTAGGAATGAAGTAATATTCCTTTTTCCCTCTTTTTCTTTTTTTCCCCTTCTTCTCTTTTTCCCTCAAAAAAAAAAAAACAAAAACAAACCCAGGTACCTCTTCCCACAGACTCATAAATTCTTCTTGTTAATTTTTGCAACTAACCATAGTTATTTTGTTCTTAAAATTCTTAAAAAAAAAAAAAAAAATAGGAGCTTAGGGAGAAAACATCTGACTGTTAAGAGCTCATGTGTAGACTTTTAAAATGGATCTGGTGGGCACCAAATCACTTAGATTTAGATTCAATTGGATATTTCAAAGCAAATTGCAGCAGTTTATTTAAAAATATCTATATTAATAACATCCCCAAAATTACAACCTTTGCAATTATTTAAACATACGATGTAATATTTTAGATGTCAACTAAAAATTTTGTGAAGGAGTACATGGTTTAAAAAAATTCTGCTATGGGATATGCCAGCAGAAACCTTTGAAGAGTCTTCAAAGAACCCTTATAGACTCAGAACCAAACCTCTTTTGAAAGCTTCATAGATTCCCTTGGCTGAATGTACGATCAGGGTTTTTCTGGTTTACCTCTGCTCTTTCTGAAATCCTTTGTCTAGGTCACCTTAGACAGTGTTCATACACAGTAATGTCCTTGAGTGTCAGGAATCCTGCCAGTGGTGTTTCAAGGCTAGGTGTTTCATTTCTTCTGACCTTAGATTCCCCAGTGGATCATGAGGATGAAGCTGTTTTCTTTCCTCCTTTCAAAAATTTTCCCTTCTTGGTGGTTCTGAGGATTCATGAGTTAAATATTTGTTAAGGTTTTGCAATATTTGGCTGAAAGTATAAAGTCTTATTTATTATTGCTGGATGGATGAAAGGTATTATACAAGTGCAAAGTATCATTTCTTCCCAGGACAGACAGCATTGTTGTGCTTAATCCCCAGGAAGCTCATGACCCCATTCTCTTGCACGGCCTCATTTACATAACCAGCCACAAACTGAGTTGAAAGGACTCCTGCAAGAGGATTTGCACTTTCTCCTTTTCTTCAGAGTTTGTGTCTGCTAAGCAGGGTGATAACTTTTTTCTTAGACTTGATGGATAGTCCTTAGCTGGTCCTGCTGTACCAGGAGCCCTGTGGTTTGAGAGAGAAAGCCCCCTGGGCAGTGAGTAAATCAAAATAATTGAGTTTCTCTCTCTCTCTCTTTTTTTTTAATAATCTGTTTCTGTCCATTCTTGTGAGCCTGGACAAGTCAATTCATCTCTTGCCTCATTTTCTTCATCTAAAAAATGAGAGTGGGAATAAGTAGTTTTCATGTTTCCTTTAAACCTAAATTTCCTCCTAGCATGTCAAAATGCTGAAGAACTGCTCTGAAAATTTCAGCATACTGGCATGTATGGCTTGTGTTATGTGATATGTGATGTACACCAAAAGAAGTACAAGTGAATTCAATGCATGAGAGATACCTGAGGCAGGTGGATCATGAGGTCAGGAGTTCGAGAGCAGCCTCACCAAGATGGTGAAACTCTGTCTCTAGTAAAATACAAAAATTAGCCAGGCATGATGGTGGGCACCTGTAATCCCAGCTACTCGGGAGGCTGAGGAAGAGATTGCTTGAACCTGGGAAGCAGAGGTTGCAGTGAGCCAAGATCATGCCACTGTACTCCAGCCTGGGCAAAGAAGGGAGACTTCATCTCAAAAAAAGAAAAAAAGAAAAGGAAAGTAAAAAAAAGTACTGAAGTACTGTGACAGATTATATTTTTCAAAACCGGCTATAACAGTATTTCTCATCCCACATGCTTATCTTACCATGTGATGTTGCCCCTTCTTGATTAGGAGATGGAATCTGTATCCCTTCCCCTTGAACCTGGATGGACTTGTTGACTTTTCTGCCATCAGAAGGTGGCAGAAGTGACACTATGTGACTTCAGAGGATGGATCATAAGGAATGATAGAACTTCTACCTGGTTCTCTTTCTGGACATTTTCTCAGCATCCAGCCACCCATAGTGTGAGGAAGCATAGGCCACATGGGGAGGCTTCTTGTAGGTGTTCCAGTCGGCAGTCCTAGACAACAGCCAGAATCAGCCACCAGACATGTGAGTAAAGAAGCCTTTGAGATGACTCCAGTTTCAGCTTCCATCTGACACCAACTGCCTGGGAGACCTTGAGAGAGAGCTGCCTAGCTGAGCTCAATCCCCAGGACCATGAGTGATAATAAAAACCAATTATTTTTATCATTTTATACCACTGAGGTTGGAGTGGCTTGTTTTGCAACAATAGATAACCTGAAACATTTAATATAATTGGCTTTAAAAATACTTCTAATATAATAAGCTTCTAAAATGGTAGCCCTGGAATAACAAGAATTCCATAGTTCCTGTGCTTAGACCTGCTCTGAGACCCTAAATACTCTCAGAGTGCTGAGGAGAAGGCCAAGAAGTAGGTATTCATTTCCTTGAACATGGAGGCATGTTTTAGAAACCCAAGAGGCTTCTAAAAATGATATCAAGATAACAAGGGTCTGGCTAGTGCTATTAAAGTTCCTCTCCATCTAGAGACTCTTTTTTATTTCTTTTTTTTGAGATGGAGTCTCACTCTGTTGCTCAGGCTGGAGTGCAGTGGTGTAATCTCGGTTTACTGCAACCTCCGTCTCAGTAGCTGGTATTACAGGCATGCGCCACCTGCCCAGCTAATTTTTGTATTTCTAGTAGAGACGGGATTTCACCATGTTGGTCAGGCTGGTCTTGAACTCGTGACCTCATGATCTGCTCACCTCTGCCTCCCAAAATGCAGATTACAGGCGTGAGCTACTACACCCAGCCAAGAGACTCTTAAGAGAATAGGGCCGGACAGGTAGGACTAAGCTGCTCTGACACTAAAGGTCGCCAAAGCCCTCAGGTGACTTTACTGGCTTATGTTACCAATGGCTGCTGTAAGGAATCTTTCTACCCATTACCCAACCCCAACCTCTAGAAGGCCAAGACCTTGAGCAATTAGTCTTTATTCTGTTCTTGGCCCCATTTTATTCCAGGCAGAGAACCTAGTAAATATGAAGGACCAGCTCTGGGAAGAAGATCTAGAGTAAGAGAAATGGAGCCACCATTGAAATATTAGGAGGCCAGGTGTGGTGGTTCACGCCTATAATCACAGCACTTTGGGAGGCTGAGGCAGGCAGATTACCTGAGGTCAGGAGTTCAATACTAGCCTGACCAACATGGTGAATCCCCATCTGTAAAATAAATAAAAAAGAAATATCCCAGCACTTTGGGAGGCCAAGGCGTGTGGATCACGAGGTCAAGAGATCGGGATCATCCTGATCAACATGGTGAAACCCTTTCTCTACTAAAAATACAAAAAAATTAGCTGGGCATGGTGGTGCGTGCCTGTAATCCCAGCTACTCAGGAGGCTGAGGCAGAAGAATTGTCTGAACTCAGGAGGCGGAGGTTGCAGTGAGCTGAGATTGCACCATTGCACTCCAGCCAGGGTAACAAGAGCAAAACTCCATCTCAAAAAAAAAAAAAAAAAAAAAGAAAGAAAGAAATATTAGACAGGATGAATGGTGAAAACCGTCAACTTGTTAGACAAAAGAAAACCTACAAAACAGACAGGAGACTGGCTACTTGGGCTATTGCCTTCTGCTACCTTTCTTCTCTTCCCATTGTTTAGGCTTAAATTTCTAGATAGTGGAGGAAAAGAGGGCAAGAATAATAGAATTAAGGGGCTGAGAGTGGCTATGTAGTTTATATGCTTGGGTTTTTAAAATATTAAGGTATACTTCCTTGAGCATGCAGGACTTCACTGGAATCAATTTACATCACAAAAGAACTGAAGGGTCCAGGGTAATCCCAAAATAGAGGAAACTGGTACTTTTATGACTTTTCTAGCCCCAAAGAAAGGAGATAAAATAGATAATTATGTTATGTTTTTCTTTGTTTTGTTGTAGCTATTATTCACCAGTTCAGTTTCATTTCCAGAAATGAACTCAAATCAGTTCACATTGTAATAGGAATTTATCGGTCCTTTAATTATTTACCTGTGTGGCCTTTAGAGATGGTTGCATCTGGTAGCTCAAACAAAATCTTTGGGGATTTGTCTCTTGTTAGTCTGCTTTTTTCTTTTTTTTTTTTTTGAGGTGGAGTTTCCCTCTTGTTGCCCAGGCTGGGGTGCAATGGTGCAATCTCGGCTCACTGCAACCTCTGCCTCCCAGGGTCAAACAGTTCGGCCTCGGCTTCCCTAGTAGCTGAGATTACAGGCATGTGCCACCATGCCCAGCTAATTTTGCATTTTAGTAGAGACGGGGTTTTGTCATGTTGGGTCAGGCTAGTGTACTCTTGTCCTCAGGTAATCTGCCCACCTCAGCCTCCCAAAGTGCTGGGATCAAGGGTGTGAACCACTGCACCCAGCCTTTGCTTATTTCGAATCTACTTTATTCTACCTTCAGGCTTCTACTTGTGGAGAACATTATTTCTGCCACAATGGCTAGACTTACATGCTTCTTGCACGTAGCTTCAATGGAAAGAGAAGAAATTATGAATCACTCCAGGTAAAAAGACTCAGACAGGACTCTGATTGGCCAGACCTGGGTCATAGTTCTTCTCTTAAGACAAAGACTTGGGTGGGATTCATTCTCATCCAAACCACTTAAAATGGGTCCTCCATAGGAACAGAAGTGTGATGTTATCAGAATGATGGGGGAAAATGTACAGGACCGTCTAAAACATCAAATGCCCACTAGAGCTGTCCAGCTACTTTTGTTAGAATTGGAAAGGGTTTGATGGTAGGGACAGATGCTGTCCCCAGAGTTAAAGACTAGGCAGTTGATTAGAACTTTTCATATCCTGCATTATTTGGGAACCAGCTTGAAGTGGTCAGGAGGTAGAAAGCTAAGAAACTTGTGAATGTTTCTTTGACAATATTCTGCTATGAATCATGGAAACTCACCTAGTCGGCCTCACCATGCTCCTAAATGCTTGAATAATCATTCTCTACCCTGAAGATCCTGCAGGTTTGGGAAATGGTGACTATCATGACTCAAAATTTAGGAACTATTGATTTACATTAAGAAATGTGGCTGGGCATGGTAGTTCATGCCTGTAGTCCCAGCATTTTGGGAGGCCAAGGCGGGTGGATCACCTGAGGTCAGGAGTTCAAGACTAGCCTGGGCAACATGGTAAAACCCCATCTCTATTAAAAATACAAAAGTTAGCTGGGCATGGTGGCACATGCCTGTAATTCCAGCCACTAGGGAGGCTGAGGCAAGAGAATCACTTGAACCCAGGAGGTGGAGGTTGCATTGAGCCCAGATCATGCCATTGCCCTCCAGCCTGGGTGACAGAGCAAGACTCCAACTCAAAAAAAAAAAAAAAAAAAAGGAAAGAAAGAAAAGCAAAAAGGACCAGGTGCAGTGGCTCATGCCTATAATCCCAACACTTTGGGAGGTCAAGATGGTAGATTACTTGGGCTTGGAGTTCAAGACCAGCCTGAGCAACATGGTGAAACCTCATCTATACAAAAAAATGCCAAAATAAGCTGGGCATGGTGATGTGCATCTGTAATCCCAGCCAATCAGTTGGCTGAGGTGGGAGGATCACTTGAGCCTGGAAAGTCAAAGTTGCAGTGAGAGTGAGCCATGCTTATGCCACTGCACTCCAGCCTGGGCAACAGAATGAGACTCTGTCTCAAAAAAAGAAAAGAAATACAAAAAGTTGTATTCAGAATTTCTTCTTTGGTATTTAGTGGCTTTAAATACATACTTTGAACTTTTTTATTGAAGTATAACTTACATAAAGAAAGTGCACATATCATGAGTGTACAACTTGATGAATTTTCACAAGCTGAACATTCCTATGAAATGTTTTTGACACTCTCATTAAATGTCAAAGGTGACTCATTTAACAGTCAAATATGTAAAAGCCATGAACTTTCACTTTTAGGCATAAACCCAACAGAAATGTTTACATATATTCACCCAAAGATGTGTTGGAATATTGATAGTTCAGGCCGGGCGTGGTATTTCACGCCTGTAATCCTAGCACTTTGGGAGGCCGAGGTGGGTGGATCACCTGAAGTCAGGAGATCGAGACCAGCCTGGTTTCCAAGGAGCCAATACCCAGTTCAAGAAGAAAACATTTCCAGCATCCAGAAGCAACCTCCTGCCTATACTCCCTCCTAGTCACTACTTCCCTGCCAAGGATATCCAAATTACTGTGTTGACATAAAATAACACACATTCAGTTTTCCTGTTTTGTAATTCATAATAATGTAATCATAGAATAGATACAGGTGAATGTTTATCTTGTCTCACTCAGTATTACAGATGTAAGATTTAACCATATTATGTTTGCACTTATAGTTTGTCCATTCTAATTGCTATATAATGTCCCATAGTTTATTTATTCTCTACTTTTGAAAGGTATTTGAGTGGCCTAAATTTGGAGCTTTTACTGCTATAAACTATGAATATTCTTTTTTTTTTTTTTTTTTTTTGAGATGGAGTCTTGCTCCCATCCTGCAGGCTGGAGTGCAACCTCCACCTTTTGGGTTCAAGCGATTCTCCTTCCTCAGTCTCCTGAGTAGATGGGATTACAGGCATGTGGCACCATGCCTGGTTAATATTTGTATTTTTAGTAGAGAAAGGGTTTCACCATGTTGGCCAGGCTGGTCTCGATCTCCTGACCTCAGATGATCCACCTGCCTCGGCCTCCCAAAGTACTAGGATAACAGACGTGAGCCACCGCAACCGGCCTGATCTATGAATATTCTAACACATCTTTGGATGAATATATGTAAACACTTATGTTGGGTTTATGCCTAAAAGTGAAAGTTCATGGCTTTAAATATACGACTGTAAAGTAAGATTGCCTTTAAAAGTGAGTCACCTTTGACATTAAATGAGAGCATAAAAAATATTTCATAGGCGTTGTCTATAAACTGAAGGTGCTGCTTAACATCCACAATCAGGGCAAGAATGAAGAGGCAGAAGGCTTACAGTGGTCATGCCAGTAAAAAGCCACTACCCTTTGCTCGGTACGTGGGCCTAAGCCAACAATCAATTCAGGAACCCATTGACTAAAGAGGTAGCCAGATCCTCAGAAGTAGGGACCTTGGAATACTACGGCAAGAATTGACAGACTCAGTAGGATGGATGGATGGATAGATGGATGGGTGGATAGATGGATGGATAATAGATAGAGGCAGTCGGGGGGGGACTTAATAGGGTAATTCATTCATGCAATTATCATGGCTTGGTTTATGGATTGGTTGGTTCCATATGTGGGTTTAAGTAAAAAATGGAGAGTAGCTCAGAAACTTCCCAGTAGGTAGAACTACAAGCATTGCAGCTGGTCATTAATTTTGTGTGGGAGGAGAGGTGATTGCTTGGATGAGAATATATACACTTTCTGTGTAGTAGCCCTGAAAAGGAAAGGACTGAAAGACTGGAGACAAAAAGGTCAGAAGCAGAAGCATGTGGATGGATATATGGGAGTGGGTATACAGCATAAAGATTTTTGTATCACATGCAAAAAAATATTCCCACTCAAAAGTATTTGCCATTGAAGAGGCACTAAGCAACCACATAGACAGAATGGACCTGGCCAGTTGATGTTAGTCTGTCTTGGCCATTTACCATGTATTGATGTAACAGGCAAATGAAAGGTGACAGAGACAGAGGCTATGCATGAGCCAACAGCATGGACTCCACTTACCAAACCTGATTTAATTCATGCTGCTTTTGAATGTCCAATGTGCCAACAACAGAAACTGAGTGTTATATTGCTATTCCTAGAACAGTCCAAATGGCCACTTGGCTGATTGTAATAGGTCTCTTTCATCTAGTCTGTCCACACAGGAATAGCTATCTATTCTGGGCATGAGTTTGCCTTTCTTGCCACAGAGCTTCAGTCAGTACCACTATCTGGAAACTCCCCGAATGCCCAATTGAAATCCTACGCAATATTGTATCCAATCAGGATTCCTGCTTTGCAGCAAAGATGATGCAAAAATGACCCCTTGGCTATAGGAGCTACTGATGTATTACATAGTAAGCTAGTGGAATTAGCTACTGATAGAGTGAAGGCATAGCTGAAGTAGCAGCTTGTAGGCAATATTCTGCAGGGATGAGGTGCCATTCTTCAGGGTATAGGACATAGACTAAATCACAGAGACCTTTATATGATGCTGTGGAAGGACGCTAATAGGAAGAATGCATCAGTCCACAAACAAAAAAGCAGAAGGAAGAGTGATTCTACTGCCATCACTCCCAGTGACTCTTTGGGGAACTTTGTGCTTCCCATCCTCACTTCTTCCAAGTCCCCTGAAGAAGAAGAAGTGCTCCCTCACTAGGGAATATAGCAATGGTAGCATTGAACTATAATTTATGAATGCCACCTAGGCCCTTCAGATTCTTGTGTCCAGGGACCAGTGGGAGAGAAGAGTCATCATCATTCTGGCTGGGACCCATGACCCTGAGCAACAGGAAGAGCTACAGCTACTGTTGTACAAGGAGGAATGTGCACAACCAGGTGACCTACTGGGGTGTCTCTGGGGGCTCTCTTTCCTGGTTATAACTATGGATGGACACTCTGAGAAGGGAATGATTCCAAAGGCATGGGCTTCTTCAGAATGAAGTTTTGAGCATCTGTAGAGAGGATAGTATTGGATATGGAAAACTTAGAGTAGAGAGTGAAGGAGGAAGAGGATAAATACCAGTTACGGCCTCAAGACCAACTACGGCAGTAGGGGCTGTGGTTTGCCTCATTCACCTCCGTCTTCTAAGTTTCCCCTGAGGAGGAGAGGCCCATAGCTTCTTTGGACAAACTGCCCTGAAAATGGATGGAGAAGTCAGCCTGTGTGATGCAGTCTGTGTGGACTGATAAAAACCATATGGGTAAATTGACTTTCTTTAATAGAGTCACTGTGAAGAGAGCAGTGAGCTGACATCACCACCAGCCACACCTGTAAAATTGCCTGCACTGTTCACACTGAAGGCCGATGTTTCCTGTCTACCAAGGGTTGAGCCCAGCTGAGTGCTAGAGCAGAGCCATTGCTCCCCACCTTGGGACATCTCTAAGGGTCAGCTGTTGCCTTGGAAGCACTGGCCTGGTCATGATTGAGACTCTTCCTGGCCAGTCCTCCTTCCTACCCTCCTCCTTCACTACTGACAGACCTGCATTGCAATCTGAAGACTCTCCTGGCTCACTCTCCTTCTTTCTCCTCTTTAACTTTTACAGGCATTTTCCCCAATAGGTCTCTGCTCATCTAATTCTATCTTGGCGTCTGCTTCCTGGTGGATCTGAACTGACCCATATTTTTCTTGATTGATAGTTTGAACAAGATATTAAACACACTGTATAAATACAGATATCATTGTTGGTCAATTTACTGTAATTGAACTCTGCAGAGGTGCTTTGGGATTGTTTAGCTTCTTCTAGGAATTGTAGCAGGGAAGCAAAAGTCTACCTTTGTCTGTTTTCAGAAAGGCAAGTTTACATTCAGAGTTTCCCTGGATTACTTTTAATGTTTCTTTTCCTTTTCCCTCACACTGGACTCTAGTAGTAGGGACCTTGTTTGTCTTTAAACCGTAGAACTGCAAGTTCAAATGAAATGACATTTCTAGAAGAATGGAAATTCCTTATTTAAGTGAGGACCTTTTGAGTTCAGATGGATTTGTGATAACAGAAAGAAAGAGCACTCTTGTTCCCAAACTAGCTACCCACTGCTGCCCAGGCTGCAGAGTAATGGGACTGGTGCAGGAACTCACTTGGGATTTTCCTTGGTAAGACTATGTGGCCACAAAGGAGGTTTCCTTGTAAGGAAAACACCTATATATGGGATTCTTTTTACTTGTTCCACAAAAACAAAAACCCTGACAGTGGTGAAATAGAAAAGACTGACTAAAGGTAAAAACTTGGACTCTGTACAAAGGCCTTTGGTGATTTTGGGTCAAAAAGGCCAAGTCTCTCCCATGCCAATGGTTTGCTTTGGAGGCTGTAAAGTTACTCATTTAGCAAAGCTGACCATAAAGTCAAAGGGAGGATTCATTAGCAAGGTTGAAATTTACCACTAGATTATGTTTGTCTTTCCAGCCAAACAGAATGAGACTTAGTGGCAGTCTTTTTGTGGGGTGTTCAAACACTAATGAAAAAAGTCTTGAAACCAAGATGACTTTTTTTGGTGAGTGGAGTGTCTGAGGGAGCTTACGTAGAGAAATCAATATAACTATTGCCTCAGTGTTGTCGGAGAATTTAATAAAAGGGATCCTCCCCCCCCCCAATTGGTGACTACCTATTTTTTTCTAAGAATGGGATCCAACACTTCTAATTTTAGACCTTGGGTTGTGATGTGAAGCAATGAAGAGTCAGCTCTTTTTTTTTTTTTTTTAGACACAATCTCACTCTGTCTCCCTGGCTGGAGTGCAGTGGTGCCATCTCGTCTCACTGCAACCTCTACCTCCTGGGCTCAAGGGATTTTCCTATCTCAGCCTCCTGAGTAGCTAGGATTACAGGCACCTGCCATAATACCTAGCTAATTTTTTGTATTTTTAGTAGAGACGGGATTTCCCCTTGTTGTCCAGGCTAGTCTTGAACTCCTGACCTCAGGTGATCTGCCCACCTCCGCCTCCCAAAGTGCTAGGCCTGGCCAAGAGCCAACTTTTGACAGCCCCAATATACCTATCCTTAGGGCGGATAAAAGAGAGACATTTTTCACATGATAATGTATTTAAAACAGCATTAGACAAAGAACTTCATCTTTCCTTTCTGAAAGATACAAGTTGTCATATTTAACTGGAAAAAGGCAGTCTTTTACACTTACAAGAGAATTGGATAACTAAAAATCTAGAAGCTTTTTTCTAAAAACCATTAACCAGTATTATTTTTATAGATTCAGTACCAACTAGCCAGACTCTGAATTATTATCATCTCTAGTGTTGAACTCCAGGCTGTACAATCTATACCAGGGATGAGCCTTGATTGACATTTTCATAGATAGCAGTTACAGAATTTTTTAGGAAGGTGACAGGTAAATCTCAGGGGACTTCTCATTCAGTTTTTCTTTGGTATATTATCAAGATGTTTAATTCTCTGTTCAAATATCTTCAGATTCTTTTCCCTCTGGTGAAACAGATGGTAGTTGGGAGGAAATATACAGAATGAACTGTGAGATTTCTTTTGACTAAAATCATTCACAAAAACTGGGAGATGATGATTGAGTAGAACTACACTGTGCAGCCACTTAGTGCCTGTGTAGTCCTAACATTGTTTGGCTGTTAAGAGCATCATGTGATACCTCCAAGTCTAGAAGGACTCAACCAGAGTATCAGGACAGACTGAGATTTTTGGGGTGCCCAGGATTTTGAAGCATAGTGGGATGCTGGGTTGCCTAGACATCATTAATAAGATTTTTTTTCCTTTAACAAAATGCATTGAGTTCCAAATGAACAGTATACAAAATAATTTTAGAAATATGACTCTTAAAAAAGTAGAGACCTGTTCTTTCATATTAATTAGGAATGATGATTCACATCATGGAAGGATTCTTTAATATACACAAGCGCTCCAATAATCAGGGTTTGATTGCATTTTCAGTACCTCCAACGTATTTTTTATTTATTTAATGAGAAGGAGACAACTAAGCTTTGATATAAATTTTAGGATCCTCTGTGCATTGCATGGCCGTTAGATGACAAAACATTTGGGGAATGACTGACTGTAAGTCAGTGGAGGAAAAATGCCTTTAAAAATAGCCTCTCTTTTGCTTTTTTTGTTTGTTTGTTTTTTTGAGACGGAGTTTCGCTGTTGTTACCCAGACTGGAGTGCAATGGCACAATCTCGGCTCACTGCAACCTCTGCCTCCTGGGTTCAAGCAATTCTCCTGCCTCAGCCTCCCGAGTAGCTGGGACTATAGGCACACACCACCATGCCCAGCTAATTTTTGTATTTTTAGTAGAGACGGGGTTTCACCTTGTTGACCAGGAGGATGGTCTCGATCTCTTGACCTCGTGATCCACCCTCCTCGGCCTCTGAAAGTGCTGGGATTTTCTTTCTCTTTTTAAAGGAAAAGGCATAATTGTGTATGCTTACAGAGGAGGAAGTAATTAAGAGTCTGATTCGGTTAGGAAACTATAGAAGAAATATAATTTGAAAGTCTGAGAGACACTGGAGGGTTTGAGTCCTGGTGCTCCTGTTGTAAATCAATGGCCTTTGGCAAGACACAAACTTTTCTAAATATTGGTTTTCTTATCTGTAAAATAGTTCTAGGCTGGGTGCGGTGGCTCACACCTGTAATCCCAACACTCTGGGAGGCTGAGGCAGACGGATCACAAGGTCAGGAGTTCATGACTAGCCTGACCAACATGGTGAAACCCCGTCTCTACTAAAAATACAAAAATTAGCCAGTCTTGATGCCGTGTGCCTGTAATCCCAGCTACTCAAAAGGCTGAGGCAGGAGAATTGCTTGAACCCTGGAGGTGGAGGTTGTGGTGAGCTGAGAGCCGAGATTGCACTCCAGCCAGGGTGACAGAGCGACACTCTATCTCAAAAAAAAAAAAAAAAAGGTTCCTAGTAAGGCTTATTTGCTCATTCTCACAGGGTTACTATGAGATTCATGTGTGGCTATACACGTGAAGCTGTTTTGTAGTCTGTAAAATATTATACAAATATGATTTATTGTTATTGTAATAGTTGAAATACAAATTGCTTTTAATGATTATAACTAGATTGAGATGTCTTCAGTTCTGTGGTCAAATTAGGATTTATTGTGTGGCAGATGCTGCATGAGAATTAATCTACTCTCTTATCTAAGATTATCTAGAAATACGTATTTTTAAAGAAAATTTAGCCATTTTTGCCAGATGAAGTGGCTCACACCTGTAATCTCAGCACTTTGGGAGGCCAAGAGGGGTGGATCACCTGAGGTCAGGAGTTCAAGATCAGCCTGGCCAACAGAGTGAAACCCATCTCTACTGAAAATACAAAAATTGGCTGGGTACGGTGGCTTACGCCTGTAAAACCAGCACTTTTGGAGGCTGAGACGGGCCGATCATGAGGGCGGGAGTTAGAGACTAGTCTGGCCAATATGGTGAAACTCCGCCTCTATTAAAAAATGCAAAAATTAAGGCCGGATGCGGTGGCTTACGCCTATAATTCCAGCACTTTGGGAGGCCGAGGTGGGTGGATCATGAGGTCAAGAGATCGAGACCATTCTGGTCAACAAGGTGAAACCCTGTCTCTACTAAAAATACAAAAATTAGCTGGGCATGGTGGTGTGCACCTGTAGTCCCAGCTACTCGGGAGGCTGAGGCAGGAGAATTGCTTGAACCCAGAAGGCGGAGGTTGCGGTGAGCCGAGATCGTGCCATTGCACTCCAGTCTGGGTAACAACAGCGAAACTTTGTCTCAAAAAAAAAAAAAAAAAAATTGCAAAAATTAGCCAGATGTGATGGCATGTGCCTGTAGTCCCAGCTACTCGGGAGGCTGAGGCAGGAGAATTGCTTGAATCCAGGAGGTGGAGGTTGCAGTGAGCTAAGATTGTGCCATTGTACTCCAGCCTGGGCGACAGAGCAAGACTCCGTCTCAAAAAAAAAAAAAAACAAAGAAAATGAAAATACAAAAATTAGCTGAGTGTGGTGGTGGGCGCCTTTAATCCCAGCTACTCAGGAGGCTGAGGCAGGAGAATCACCAGAACCCAGGAGGCAGAGGCTGCAGAGAGCCGAGATCGTGCCACTGCACTCCAGCCTGGGCGACAGAGCAAGACTCCATCTCAAAAAAAAAAAAAAAAAAAAAGAAAAGAAAAGAAAATTTAGTCATTTTTAAGCCTGTGTGAAATTGAACTGGTGCCCATAGGAATTGGCTTTCCTATAGAGCAAAATTTGAGTCCCAGGTCTTCTCTCCACCTTGTTTTGGTTTGGAGGAGTCTCTTTTCCTTGGCTCCAAACCACAAATTAACTTTTTTGACCAGGCATTGAAAGTAGCCTAACTTGTGTCTGGACAATGCTGAGACAGAGAGATAATAGTAGAGCTCATATATGTTTGACTCCTGTCACCAAGAAAAATAATACAAGGAAGAGCAGTGGCTTGAACAGCTGGTGTAACCAGATCTGGGACTTATTTGGGTAAAGGGAGTAGTTGAGTGAAATTGTCAACCAATAAGTGTTCTAATCAGATGTTCTAATCAACTCTTCCAAGCTCAGCTTAAAAGATCACTTCTGGCCTTGCACACAAGGGGTATTCAAAAAATATGTACTGTATTTGTTGAATGGATGGATGACATTGAGCACCTTGAAATTCCCCCGTACCCTGAACATTGCTAATTATTTCTCTCATCACACCCAAAATAATACTAGTAATATGGTTTGGACTTCTGAAAGTGATGATTCAGTGTTATCGTGTTACCCATATATACAGATCTAAGCACACAAAGAGAAATATTTATCTTTTTATTTTTATATAGGTTTAAAAAAATAATTTTAACAGCTGGGCATGGTGGCATACACCTGTAATCCTAGCACTTTGGGAGGCCGAGGCAGGCAGATCACGAGTTCAAGAGATTGAGACCATCCTGGCCAACATGGTGAAACCCTGTCTCTACTAAAAATACAAAAATTAGCTGGGCGTTGTGGCGTGTGCCTATAGTCCCGGCTTCTTGGGAGGCTGAGGCAGAAGAATTGCTTGAACCTGGGAGGTGGAGGTTGCAGTGAGCTGAGATCGCACCACTACACTCCAGCCTGGTGCCTGGCAACAGAGTGAAACTCTGTCTCAAAGAAAAAACAACCAAACTGCCTGGCATGGTGGCTCACGCCTGTAATCCTAGCACTTTGGGAGGCCGAGGTGGGTGGATCACCTGAGGACAGGAGTTCAAGACCAGCCTGGCCATCATGGTGAAACCCCATCTTACAAAAAGAGAGAAAGAAAAAAACCAAACAAACAAAAATAATAATTTTAGCATCTTTTCATTCATTTCTCCATGTTTTGGAACAAAGTTATAGTGATGGTGTTCACAGATCTTTGTTTCTGAATTTTTTTCATTAAAATTATAAAAATTATTTAAAACATATTTTTAGGTTGTCACATTGTCTTCATAAACACTTTCAAATAACTATCAAAACCTTCATTGCCTATATTAAGCTGTTAGATATGCTCAACCATTCTCTTCTTAAATCTTTAGGAAATTTCTAATTTTCCACTACTATAGATCATGGTGCAATGAGAAACTCTGCAATATAACTTGATAGTTAACTTCTTTTTTTGTTTTTTGAGACGGAGTTTTGCTCTTATTACCCATGCTGGAGTACAATGGCGCAATCTCGGCTCACCGCAACCTCCGCCTCCTGGGTTCAGGCAATTCTCCTGCCTCAGCCTCCTCATAGCTGGGATTACAGGCGCGCGCCACCATGCCCAGCTAATTTTTGTATTTTTAGTAGAGATGGGGTTTCACCATTTTGATCAGGATGGTCTCGATCTGTTGACCTCGTGATTCACCCGCCTCGGCCTCCCAAAGTGCTGGGATTACAGGCTTGAGCCACCGTGCCTGGCCTGATAGTTAACTTCTAAACCATACTGTATATTGTTGAGCCTTTTCAAAAGTGTAATTTATTTTCTAGGAAAATATCTATTAGTTAATATTTCCTATTTAAAAATATTTCCTTTAGCCCCTTGCCCCAAACTGAATAGCAGAAATACTAAAAGATAAATAACTTGCATAAGGTACTGAAGTTAAGTGAAGATCAAACATCAAAAATGCCTTTTTTCCTCTGGCCCAAGTGCATTACTAAAGCAATAGATAACATCAGACAAAAGATAGTGTCTTCCATCATCATCATCATTATCATCATGCCAGTGATGCATTTATAATTTGTTTGTTTGTTGTTGTTTTGTTTTGTTTTTATTTTTTTAGTTTTATTTTTTGAGACGGAGTTTCGCTCTGGTTACCCAGGCTGGAGTGCAATGGGGCGATCTCGGCTCACCGCAACCTTGGCCTCCTGGGTTCAAGCAATTCTCCTGCCTCAGCCCCCTGAGTAGCTGGGACTACAGGCACACGCCAGCATGCCCAGCTAATTTTTGTATTTTTAATAGAGACGGGGTTTCACCTTGTTGACCAGGATGGTCTCCATCTCTTGACCTTGTGATCCACCCGCCTCGGACTCCCAAAGTGCTGGGATTATAGTCGTGAGCCTCCGAGCCCGGCCTGTTTTGTTTTTTATAGAGACAGGGTTTCACCATGTTGGTCAGGCTGGTCTCGAACTCCTGACCTGGTATCCACCTGCCTTGGCCTCCCAAAGTGCTAGGATTACAAGCCTAAGCCACCACGCCAGGCCCAGTGATGCATTTTTAAGAACACCAGCTGGGCACAGTGGCTCACACCTGTAATCCCAGCACTTTGGGAGGCCGAGGCAGGTGGATCACGAAATCAGGAGATTGAGGTCATCCTGGCTAACAGGTTGAAACCACATCTCTTCTAACAATACAAAAAATCAGCCAGGAATGGTGGCACACACCTGTAGTCCCAGCTACTCAGGAGGCTGAGGCAGGAGAATAGCTTGAACATGGGAGGCAGAGGTTGCAGTGAGCTGAGATAGAGCCACTGCTCTCTAGCTCTCTAGCCTGGGTGACAGAGCGAGATTCATCTCCAAAAAAGAATACCAAAGTGAATCATAGCAATGAAAAAGTAAATGCAAAAATGAGTTGCTGCACCAATTCTTTTTTATTTAAGTATTTGTATATTTGCTACATGCTGGACACTGTGCTAAAGACTTGGGATATGGTAAATTATAAAAACACGAGTATCAGCTTTGATTTGTCAAGGAACTGGTTAAGTCTTACTTATCCTCATGTTGAAATAAAGATTAACCTTATTCAACAGTTTTCTGGACTCTTCATTATTCAAACTTTTATCTATTCAAGGTCCTTGTCTGTTTTGCTCCTCTTCAGTTGCTAATGGTGACCCAACCCTGGCTCTGGGAGTTTTCTCCATACTGGTTCAGCAAGTCAGGGCAGGATCTGCCCCAAGGGCTTCTGGGACCATAGTCCTCTAACTTAGCCACCCCACGAACTTTCTAACCATATACCTTTGCTGGAATCAGTCGATCAGAACAAGTCAGCCACAAGGAGATAGGGCTGAGAAAAGCAGCTTGAGGCTTTCCTGAAGCAAAAATGGCAGATGAATAGCAGGGGCAAAATCCACTGGGCTAGGCTATGGCATGTACAGAATACTTCTGCATGGAGAACACGTTGTTAGGCATGGGAAAAACAAAAAGAAAGTGAAGTCCTCTTAGACTTGTTCTCCAGGGCTGGGTGTGGTGGCTCGCCTGTAATCCAAGCACTTTGGAGGCCAAGGTGGGTGGATCACCCGAGGTCGGGAGTTCAAGACCAGCCTGACCAACATAGTGAAAGCCCAAGAGATAGCATGGGGAGAAATGCCAGATATAGGTGATGGGGAGGAAGGCAGCAAATCACACTGCCATGTGTGTACCTATGCAACAATCTTGCATTTTCTTCACATATACCCCAAAATCTAAAATGCAATTAAAAAAATAAAATAAAATTATGATAAAAAAAAAAAGAGTTGAGTCCAGAAGTAGCTGAAATTGTAGTGAGTAGTGGGAGAATATCTAACAAACTGTTCAGAGTACACTAGTGGGTACCGAAAGAGGAATGGGCAAAATCATGTAAAGATCATTATGCTCTCAGAAGGAATTATGGGTTTCTTAGGAGCAGTTTCATAAAGATATATATATTTTTTAAGATGGAGTTTTGCTCTTGTATCCCAGGCTGGAGTGCAGTGGTGCAATCTCAGCTCACTGCAGCCTCTGCCTCCCAGGTTCAAGCGGTTCTCCTGCCTTAGCCTCCTGGGTAGCTGGGATTACAGGATCCTGCCACCGTGCCTGGCTAATTTTTGTATTTTTTAGCAAATACAAGGTTTCACCATGTTGGCCAGGCTCGTCTCAAACTCCCGACCTCAGGTGATCCGCCTGCCTTGACCTCCCAAAGTGCTGGCATTACAGGTGTGAGCCACTGCCCCCGGCCTCATAAAGAAAAGTAAGCTTTTAGCCCTGCAGCTATTTACAATCTAGTTGGGGAGGCAAGAGATTCTGAGGCAAATGTTACAATACAATACAGGCCAGGCAAGGTGGCTCATGGCCTGTAATCCCAGCACTTTGGGAGGCAGAGGTTGGTGGATCACTTGAGGTCAGGAGTTCAAGACCAGCCTGGCCAAAATGGTGAAACCCCATCTCTACTAAAAATACAAAAATTAGTTGGACGTGGTGGTACATGCCTGTAATCCCAGCTACTCTGGAGGCTGAGGCAGGAGAATTGCTTGAAACCAGGAGGCAGAAGTTGCAGTGAGCCGAGATTTTGCCATTGCACTCCAGGCTGGATGACAGGGTGAGACTCCGTTTCAAAAACCAAAACAAAACAATATACGGCAGTGTTATGTTTGATTATATGTGCAGAGAATGAAAAAGACAAGAACAAGGAGAATTTAGGAAAAAGGGAGAGATTACTGAATGCCTGGCAATAGTTGGTAGGGCAATTTTGAGCAGAATTCAAATAGCAGACATCAGATAGGTGTAGTAAAGAATTAGTCCGAATATGCTTGGGTCAGAGCCTGGCTGAAGTGGGAGAAGACACTTTATTATAGTCTCTTGTAAGAACCAGGGTCAGAAAGGTATGAAGATAGTAGTTTTTGGGAAACCTTTAGTGCTGGATTGATAGCTTTGACTTACGTTCTTGTGAACAGTTGTTAAAGAAAACTCCTGGGCCAGGTGCAGTGGCTCAAACCTGTAATCCCAGCACTTTGGGAGGCCAAGTTGAGTGAATCACGAGGTCAGGAGTTCAAGACCAGCCAGGCCAAGATGGTGAAACCCTGTCTCTACTAAAAATACAAAAAAATTAGCCAGGTGTGGTGGCAGGTGCTTGTAATCCCAGCTACTCCGGAAGCTGAGGCAGAGAATTGCTTGAACCTGGGAGGCGGAGGTTGCAGTGAGCTAAAATGGCACCACTGCACTCCAGCCTGGGCGACAGAGCAAGACTCCATCTCAAAACAAAGCAAAACAAAAAAACTTTGCAGCTAGGGAATGACATCAGAAAAGAAGGAGACCAGAAACCAGAGACTGGAGGCAGAGAAACCAGTTAGGAGGCTACTTCAAGCATTTTGAGATAAGGTCTTGTTGTGGGAGTGAGAAAGGATGGATTTGGGGGACACCAGAAGAAAGAATCAATAGCACTTGCCACTGATTGGATGTGAACAGAGAAGGAAGAGAAAGGGATGACTCAAGAGAATCTTCAGTAGGAAGTATGTTGAGGGGAGGATGTAGAGGCAGGGGATGGACTTGGAAAGTGTTTGCAAATGGAAAGATTTACATATATATCAGCAGGAGTGTGCTCTCAACTGATTATCTTATAAAAACTGTGGAGTTTCTCTGTGAGATAGTCAGACAAAGGTATCACACGATTTAAAATGGCAATACCAGGGAGGAACTCCTGGCTGACACAGGATGCACTCTGGAGAATGCACTCTGTTCTAGAGTTACAAACCCTAGGCTGAAACCTCAGGTTTTTTACATGATTTCATTGTATATGTTTGGACAAAATACTTTCAAATTCATCAATCCAGTTTTCTTATCTGTAAAATGGGGTCATATAATATAATATCTATTCTTTAGGTCTCCATGAGACAAAACAGCCATTATTTGTTGAGTGCTTTAGTATGTTAAGCAGGCTTTATGTTAAGAACCTTATCTGTGGCCAGGTGAGGTGGCTCAAACCTGTAATCCTAGCACTGTGGGAGGCCAAGGCAGGCGATCACTTGAGGCCAGGGGTTCGAGACCAGCCTGGCCAACATAGTGAAATCCTGTCTCTACGTAAAAAAAAAATACAAAAATTAAGCCAGGCACAGTGGCTCACGCCTGTAATCCCAGCACTCTGGGAGGCTGAGGTGGACAGATCACGAGGTCAGGAGTTCGAGAGCAGCCTGACCAACATGGTGAAATCCCATCTCTACTAAAAATACAAAAAAAATGGCTGGGAGTGGTGGCACACACCTGTAATCCTAGCTACTCAGGAGGCTGAGGCAGGAGAATCGCTTGAACCTGGGAGGCAGATGTGGCAGTGAGCCAAGATCTTGCCATTGCACTCCAACCTAGGCGACAGAGTGAGACTCTGTCTTAAAAAAAAAAAAAAATTAGCCGGGTGAGGTGGTGCACATCTGTAGTCCCCAGCTACTTTAGAGGCTGAGGCACAAGAGTCGCTTGAACCTGGGAGGCAAAGATTGCAGTGGGCCAAGATCAAGTCCAGCCTGGGCAATAGAGTGAGACTCTGTCTCAAAAAAGAGAAAAAAAATTTATTTACTTTTTTTTTCTTAGAATGCACATTCTGCATTAAAAAAATTCAATAATTTATGGCTTAAAGCAATATCCATTTTATTTACTCACAGTTCTGCAATCTGGGCTGGGCTTGGCTCTGCAGCTCTGCTGTTCTTATTGGTGGTCACTGATGTGTTTGCAGTCAGCTGGTGGGGTTGGCTGAGGGTGAGCTCAGCTCAGGTGCTGGGCAGCTGGACTTTTCCCTCTCTCCAAGTATCTCAGAGCCTTTCCTTCTTCATGTGGTTTATCCAGCACGGTAACTGGACTTCTTACCTAGTGGCTCAGGTCTCCTAAAATTACAAAGTGGAAACCTACCTTCCTAGGAGATGGGCTAGGAAAGGCAGGGGACTGGCATAACTTCACTGCTGCATTTTCCTGGTTAAGGCAAATCACTAGCCCTGTCCAGATTAAGTGGAAGGGGCTACATGAGGTATAAATAATATGAGCCTGGCCAGGCACGGTGGCTCATGCCTGTAATCCCAGCACTTTGGGTGGCCAAGGTGGGTGGATCATGAGGTCAGGAGTTCAAGACCAGCCTGGCCAAGATGGTGAAAATCTGTTTGTACTAAAAATAAAAATTTAGCTGGGTGTGGTGGTGCTACTCGGGAGGCTGAGGCAGGAGAATTGCTTGAACCCGGGAGGTGGAGGTTGCAGTGAGCCGAGATCACACCACTGCACTCAAGCCTGGTGTCAGAGCGAGACTCTATCTCAAAAAACAAACAAACAAAAAAACCATGAGGCTGGGCCATTGAAAGGCAGCAATATAGCATTTCCAATTTGTAAATGAGTAAACTGTAACTTTGGGCTAAGTTACTTACATAATGTAGAGGGTAGAACCAGCTTCAAAGATTGTGTTCTAAATCAAATATCAACAAATAAAAGTTGTATATGTTTTAACCAAGAATCCTGTGTGGGTGGGTAATGTTATTGTTCCTAATTTACAAAGGAGGAAACCCAGAAATAGAGAGCTTATATGTCTTGTCTGAGGTGACTCAGGTGTTTTGCTCTAGAAACTATATACTTATTCACTATGCTGCCTCTTATGGGCAGTACGATACATACAAAATACCTGTAAATGTTATTTAATCTGAAGCTATAGGGCTGGGAAAATAGCAAATTTTCTGTCTTATTCACTATTACGTCTTATATGCTATTTTGGAACTGGGAGTTTTTCAGTTATCCTGTGTTAAGGACAACTTCCCTTTCAGATTTCTTGAAGCTTGGAAAGAAACGAAGACTGCATCCTTGCCCATCCAATTCCAACCCTGATTCTCACTTTTCTTCTGGGATGAAGAGCTTCCTGGAGTAGGGCTGGCCTCGAGTTTTCTTTTTCTTGGTCTTTTTTTTTTGGAGATGGAGTCTTGCTCAGTCACCCAGGTTGGAGTGCAGTGGCACGATCTTGGTTCATTGTAACCTCTGCCTCCCAGGTTCAAGCAATTCTTCTGCCTCAGCCTTCCAAGTAGCTGGGACTACAGGCGAGTGCCACCACACCTGGCTAATTTTTGTATTTTTAGTAGAGATGGTGTTTCACCATATTGACCAGGCTGATCTTGAACTCTTGACCTCATGATCCACTCACCTTGGCCTCACAAAGTGCTGGGATTACAGACAGGAGCCACCTTGCCAGGCTGGCTTCAAGTTCTCATCCTTTAATCATCGAGTCAGCCTTCTGAATTAGTATCATTATGTTCCAGTCATTTCCTCTAGTTTGATAGCGTATTTCCCCCATCATTGCAACTGTGATGGCTTCTGAGAGTAGCTTGCAAAGATTCTACTTTCCAAGGAGTGACCTGTGCTAGCTTCCCCTTTCCTTTTGCCAGTCCTATGGGCAGAGAACTTGCTGCATGGAAAACATCTGGTTTCAAAGGCTCTTGAAAGGAACTGTCCTCTG
This sequence comes from Callithrix jacchus, assembly GCF_049354715.1. Classification (NCBI taxonomy): domain Eukaryota; kingdom Metazoa; phylum Chordata; class Mammalia; order Primates; family Cebidae; genus Callithrix; species Callithrix jacchus. The sequence goes on from NC_133518.1 coordinate 35,618,544, forward strand.
CTTATGTTTAAACATGATACATGGCCGGGCGTGGTGGCTCACACCTGTAATCCCAGCACTTTGGGAGGCCAAGGCAGGCAGATCACTTGAGATCAGGAATTTGATACCAGTCTGGCCAACCCTGTTTCAAACAGTGTTGAAAACAGTGGCAAAACCCTATATCTACTAAAAATACAAAAATTAGCTGGGCATGGTGGCAGGCGCCTGTAAACCCAGCTACTCTGAAGGCTGAGGCAGGAAAATTGCTTGAACCAGGGAGCAGAGGTTGCAGCCAGCCGAGATCAGGCTACTGCACTTTAGCCTGGGCAGTAGAGACTCTGTCTCAACACAAACACACAAACAATGTAAAAAAAAACCGGACGTTACATCTATGCCTGCCTTCATTTAAGGCAGTCCTAATTTTTTCCAGTCTGTGAGGAGTCTGGAATTGGAGCACACCTCCAATTCCCCAGATAACAGGGGAAGTGGCTCACTTTGGTGGGTGTAGTTCTGTTTTGGGTAGGGATACAGCCATTCAAGGGAGTGGCCCCAAAATTCCACCTTTTCCAAGGCAAAACTATTAGTGGCCTTGTCCTTTCCTTAAACTTTCTCCTTCAAGGCAACTCCAGATTTTAACTTTGACTTTATTTTACCCTGTAAAAATATTAAGGCACAATACGTCAACTTACAGAACATGCAGTTCTGTTTTATTTAACAAGCACTTACGTAACCAGCTAGGTGCTATGCGAAGTGCTTTACATTGTCTTATTTGATTTTCTTTATAAACTATTTGAATCAGATGGGGTGGCGTAAGGGCTTCCTGCAATTTGGCTTACCTCGCCATTCCCCCCACGCCCCTGTCGCCCCGCACCTTTTCCCCTCAGTGGAGAGAGAACCAGAGAAAAGGAATTGAGCTGCTCTGAAGGGCAAGGCCTCCTCCCACTTCCCAGAGCTGTTTCACCAGGCTTGACCTTCTTCCCTTAGCTAGAGGCAAGGGGTCTCCACCCCTCGCCCAGATCTAGTCGGTGGGAAGGTGGGTGGCTTTTTCCAGGTCATTGGCGCACCCTCACTACTCCCAGCCACCTGCTCGGGTTCTATCCCTGCTCCAGGCTCCCTGGAGGGCGGCAGGGACATTCCAATCCTCCCACAACCCTCACGGATGTTGCGGGGGAGGGGGGCGCAATTGCTCTTCTCTTCCAGCACCCAGCTTTGACCCGATTTCTTCTCAATCCCTAGAGGCCTGAGTCACCCCCGTAGAGGAAATTAAGGATTGATGAATGGTTTGAAAGTTGTTTGTTTACGACGCAGCCGTTGGCGAAGCCGCATCTCCAGTGACAGAGGCACTTTCTGGGCACCGTCTGTGCTCTAGCAGACAATTGAGAGCCAAGCAGCCAAGATGCCTCCTCGCCAGACCAAATATGGTCACAAGAGCTAAGCAGCCTCCCGTGGAAAGGCTGGCCTTGTTGGTGTCTCCCCGCGCCGGGGCGCACCCAGGCCGGCCCTCGGGCAGAATCGCGGGTCAGTGCAGCGCTCCGGGTGCTGCCGGCCTCGGCGCCCGGCTACAGGGGAGCGCGCAGCGTCCAGGACCGGCCCTTCCCAGGCCTGAGCCCCTCGTCCGCGTGCCCTCCGCCACCCCCGGCCTTGGTTTCGGTCCACAACCCCTTGATGAAACAGGCTTGGGCCACTTTCCCTTTGATCCCGCCCCAAGTCCGTGGTAAACTCAAAGGAATGCAGATGTAGGGCTCCGCGGGAGAGGTCCGCGCAGTCGGGAGGAGTGGGTGGGGGGCACCCGTCTCCTCTTACCCAGTAAAGTACCCATCACGCCCAGGGTTTTCTGGAGCCGGGGTGGGAGGAGGAGGAGGAGGAAGAGGAGGGGCGAGCGGGGGCTTGCCGGCTGGGGACTAGGAGGTCATACATAATTCAATAGCTCAACTTTCGGGCCCGCCTCTTTCCTGGGGGTGGGAGTTTGCTCCAAACTTTGTTTATGGGACAGTCCGGGAGCTGCTGCGGCCGCGCTGTCTGCTTCTCCTGCGCCTCCTTCTCTCCGAGCGCAAGCGCCTGAGGCCAGCTCCGGGGATGTGAGAGCCGAAGCCCCTAGGCTGCCAGGCACCGAGTCTGGTCGGAATTTGTCAGCCTCGCCTCGGCTCCAGCTGCGCAAACTCGGGACTCACCCGAGCGACCCAGGCCCGACGGCAAGTTCGGGCGGGACGGCTGCCGCCGCGCGCTCAGGCTCAGCTTCGCTGCCCGCCCAGGTAGTGCCCGCTGGAGCTCGCGCGCTCTCCCAGCACCGCTCCAGGACTCCAGGCTCCTCGGGCTTCCGGAGTCGAGACGTCGTGGAGTTGGTTCGGGCTGAACTTCTTTCGGGGGGCTGCCTGTCCTGGAAAGCTGCGACCTTTGCTTTGCCATTCTGCGGCTCCGCAAGCCGCGAGTGCAGTTACTCCCTCCATCCCCCGCCCTTCCTTCTCCTCCAGGCAACTTCTTTGCTTCAAGAAAGTTGCATAATTCTCGAGGCCAGGAGGGACCCCTCCCCCATCCTGCTGGTCTTACCGCTGAGTGTCTGGGATCTCCAGGCGGGCAATTATCTGTCTCCTCGTTTCCTTTTCCTTCTATTCTTCCTCCCACCATCTCGCTCTCTCACCCCCTAACCCGCTTACCCACTTCCTCCGACTTTAAAGAAAAGGCTAATCTGACCTTCTTTTTGCAGAAGATGAATCCGGCCTCGGCGCCCCCTCCGCTCCCGCCGCCTGGGCAGCAAGTGATCCACGTCACGCAGGACCTAGACACAGACCTCGAAGCCCTCTTCAACTCTGTCATGAACCCGAAGCCTAGCTCGTGGCGGAAGAAAATCCTGCCGGAGTCCTTCTTCAAGGAGCCTGACTCGGGCTCGCACTCGCGCCAGTCCAGCACCGACTCGTCGGGAGGCCACCCGGGGCCTCGGCTGGCCGGCGGTGCCCAGCATGTCCGCTCGCACTCGTCGCCCGCGTCCCTGCAGCTGGGCACCGGCGCGGGCGCTCCGGCTAGCCCCGCGCAGCAGCACGCGCACCTCCGCCAGCAGTCCTACGACGTGACCGACGAGCTGCCGCTGCCCCCGGGCTGGGAGATGACCTTCACCGCCACTGGCCAGAGGTACTTCCTCAAGTAAGTCAGCCTGGATCCGAAGGGGACACCAAGTCACGGTGCCCAACGCACGCGAGTCTTCGTGTGTGTGTATGGGTGTGTGTGTGTGTGTGTGAGAGAGAGAGAGAGAGAGAGAGAAAGAGAGAGAGGGAGAGAGAGAGGGAGAGAGGGAGAGAGGGAGAGATGGTGCGTGTCCTTCACAGATATGGAGAGCTGGAAGCAAGGAATGAGTCTCTGGGTGTTGGAATTGTAAGGGATAAGAAGCAGAAGAGAGTGTGGTGAAGTTCATCCACCATAAAACACACAGGTGACTTTGCCCTGAATCTGCAGGTTGAAGCCGACTCCTATGCACAGACCCTTAGCCTTTTCCCTGGCCACTCTAAGTCAGATAGTCCAGAGCCAGGCCCTTTGGGCTGTGACACCAAGATAAATGAGAGAAAAGCTGCGAGGCTTGGGGAACAGAGGGACTCTTGGTGGAGTAGGTGGTCTGCAGTCTCTATCTTCTTGGGAAAAGCAAGCCGGAAAAGTGAACTGTGGCTGGTAGGCCTTACTGCTCCCAGCTGCATGACATAATGACCACACAGCACAGTGATGTAGTTGTGGGCTGGACAAATCAATTGTGTGGAAATTGTGTCAGGAGTTTTATCACATTAAACTTGTTAACCTTAGATATCATCAAATCACAAGCCTGCTTCGTCACTCTTCTTCCTTTCACATTGTTCCAGCTTGTTGATGTCATGAATTTTACATTAGGTTCAAATTTTCAAATTACACCCCACAGGAAGATATATTCTCAAACACTGGAGGAGATTGTTCCAATTGTGGTACCCTAAGATAACTACATTCCTCAGGAGAACCCAAGCTGGAACTTGAAATGTTCCAGTGGGGTCGTAGGGTCAGGCTATCAAAGCCATGGATGGAGGCACTTGCTTCAGGATTGCCTGCACTGCCAGCAAGGGAAACTCCTCTCCTAAGAACTTGACTTAGACTTCATTTTAAAGCTCATATTTCTTTAGTAGAGTAGCCTTAGTTCAAAAGTGGAGACATTATGTACAATTTAAAAAGTTTAATCGAGCATTTCTTTGTCATGAATTGAACCCTAAGAATGAATACACAATGATGGATGAAGTTTATTATGGTGAGCCCTTTTACTCATACCAGTGACCAATTCTTATTCCTTGCCCATCCCAAGGCTGTTGACATCTTGTTCAAGGAGTTCTTTTTTTTGTTTCTGGGTTGGTGCAATGCTGAGATGCTGAAACTGACTTGATGGTCGTTTATGCCACAGCTGGTCTTCTCTGGGTTATTGAGTGATAGTTCGGACATGTGTTCAGTGCTTTGACTTCTAAGTAGCCGGTGGAGTCAAGTGTGTGATGTAATAACATGACATTTTTCTAAATGTGATGATATTGTTCTGAAGGATGACAGTTTATATAGTGCATTCAGGTCCAAAAGAGCTGGCATTATATATTAATTAGGTAAATGAAGTTTCAAATATTTTATTGTAGTGTTTATTGCCATGGACTTAGTAATAAATACAAAGAGAACCAATAATTGTCAATAATTTGAGGGTCATTTTTAGTCCCAAATGATTTTTTTTTTAAGACAGGCTCTTGCTTTCTCATTCAGGCTGTAGTGCAGTGGTGCGATCTTGGCTCACTGCAGCCTCTGCCTCCTGGGTTCAAGCAATTCTCCTGCCTCAGCCTCCTGATTAGCTGGGACAATAGGTACATGCCACCACACCCAGCTAATTTTTGTATTTTTTTGTAGAGACAGGGTTTCACCATGTTGGCCAGGCTGGTCTTGAACTCCTGACTTCAAGGGTTCCACCTGCCTTGGCCTCTTGCAGTGCTGGGATTACAGGCCTGAGCCACCATGCCCGACCCCACATGATTTCTAAACTATGTTTATGAATATATACACATACACATACACATATATGATGAGTATAACTGTGGTTATTAAAAATATGAAATAAGAGTTAGGCTTGCCTAATATCTGAGGAAAGCTAGGTGAAAAAGACCCTGAAACGGCTGGTTGCGGTGGCTCACACCTGTAATCCCAGCACTTTGGGAAGCCAAGGTGGGTGGATCACCTGAGGTCAGGAGTTTGAGACCAGCCCGACCAACATGGAGAAACCCCGTCTCTACTAAAAATGCAAAATTAGCTGGGCGTGGTGGCGCATGCCTGTAATCCCAGCTACTCAGGAGGCTGAGTCAGGAGAATTGCTTGAACCTGGGAGGCGGAGGTTTCGGTGAGCCAAGATTGAGCCATTGCACTCCAGCCTGGGCAACAAGAGCGAAACTCTGTCTCAAAAAAAAGAAAGAAAAACACTCCAAAACAAAAGCAAAAGAAAAAAATTTATTTTGTACATTGTGTTTTGAATGATTGGAGTAGGTCAGAATTACCTGTGAATGAGGGCAAAAGTAGAAGTTAGCCTTGGACTTAGAGAAAGTTGCTGTGATCTCTCTGCCCATCCCCCAACCACTCTCCAATCCAAAGCAGAGCGCATCTTCTTCATTTCACTTTGGGTAGTCAATGAAAATGACAGCTGAAAAAAAATGTGTAAGGCTGGCCTGATCTGATGGCCTGATCCCTGGAAGTTTCTTGGCCAAGTGACTAAGAGAGCTTAAGAATTTGTCAGTGACTATTGTCTTTCAGGATAAGCAGTCTGCCAAGAGTTCTCTGAATTTCTTTCTTTCTATTTTTTTTGAGATGGAGTCTCACTCTGTCACCAGGCTGGAGTGCAGTGGTGCGATCTCGGCTCACTGCAATCTCTGACTCCCTAGTTCAAACTATTCTCCTGCCTCAGCCTCCTGAGTAGTTGGGAGTACAGGCCCGCACCACTATGCCCAGGAATTTTTTGTATTTTTAGTAGAGACAGGGTTTCACCATGTTGGCCAGATCAGCCTGGCCTTGTGATTCGTCCACCTTGGCCTCCCGAAGTGCTGGGATTCTAGGTGTGAGCCATCACACCCGGCTCTTTAAAAAATTTTTTTATTTGATCAGGGTAGAGATGGGATCTCACTATTTGCCTAGGCCAGTCTCAAACTCCTGGACTCAAGTGATTCTCCTGCCTCGGCCTCCCAAAATGCTGGGATTACAGGCATGAGCCACTATGCCTAGCCTGAAGAAGAATCTTTTTCTTGACTCTGTTGGGAGTTGAGGGCTTTATACATCAGAATGAAAGGATTTAAGAATGACAAGGGTCAATTTTATTTTGTTTTGTTTTTGACTAGAAAACTGAGGCCAGGGAAGGGTGGCAATGTGACTTTGGGAAAGTCATGTGGTTATTTTCTCTATTTTTTTCTTTTTTAGACAGAGTTTCACTCTGTCACCCAGGCTGGAGTGCAGTGGCTTAATCTCGGCTCACTGGAACCTCCACATCCTGGGTTCAAGCGATTCTCCTGCCTCAGCTTCCTGGGTAGCTGGGATTACAGGCACGTGCCACCATGCCTGACTAATTTTTTGTAGTTTTAGTAGAGACAGGGTTTCACCATGTTGGTCAGGCTGGTCTTGAACTTCTAACCTTGTGATCTGCCTGCTTTGGACTCCCAAAGTGCTGGGATTACAGGTGTGAGCCACCGTGCCTGGCCGTCGTGTGGTTATTTAATGGTGGACCCCGGACTGGACCTCTAATCTATTGCTGTCTACTTAGGGAAGTTTTCCTTTTCCCACCTCCACCTTTCCCCCATGTCACCTCCTTAGCTAAACAATGAACTTAATGGGAAACAGAGCCTGGACATCTAGGAAGCCTTTTGTCATTTTCTTAGGTAAGATTGTTCCGGGGTATATAATCTAATCACTTTCTGGAACCTCCTAAAGGCACCTTTGCCAAACATTCACACCTTTCCTGTGATGTTCAGGTCTCCTGTGGTATTCGGATAGTCGTTTAGAGTAGCAATGACCAGGGCGTGGTGGTGCCCACCTACAGCCCCTATCACCCCCAACATGTCTCTAAATAAATATTTTTAAAAAATTAGTGTAACAAGGGAGCAGATTGAATGTTAAAACACCTGGCCTCTGAAAACCACTGTGTTCATTCATTATTGCTGTCCTCTAAATCTCCTGTATCAGGCTGGGGTGTGGAGACGTTGGGCAAATTGGCACACTGAATACGGGTCACATTTTTAAAGATCAAATTTTTAAAAGATCTCCGATTATAAATAGAATACATGCTTTTTGTACATAAATCAGAAAACGAGGAATTATAAAGAAGAAACTTACCTAGCTTCAGTAAAATTTCCCATCTTTATTGCAAACAGTCTTGTAAAAAACTTTCATTTGAATAACGTGATTTTATAAGAAAAAGATTTTATCCTACTCTTAAATACAATTCCGACTATAACATTTGGCTGCTACTTTTAATTTTTAGTGACAATTTTAGTGTTTTGTCTTTTCTGAAATGTGTGATAGAATATTATTTTTGTCCAAGTGATCCATGCACTTGGTAACAAATCTAATATACAGGAGGACATTTGTTGAAAAACAGTGGTTTCCTTCACCTCCTCAAGGCTCACAGAGGGAACCTTTTAATTTTTTTCAACTGTTTTCATTCAGTTCTTAGATTGTTACCTTCTTAAGCCTAAGTAATGTGCTTTTACCACCATGTTTTGATTTATCAACTTTTAGCACCTGATAGGAAAGTGAGAATGTAGCTCTTTAAGCTAGTTTTCTTTTTCTCTCCCAAGTTTGCTGTTCCAGTATTTTAAGTTTGTCTGTTAGGTCACCTTTTTTTAAAAATCAACTTTTTTTTTGGAGACAGGGTCTCTCTCTGTCACTCAGGCTGGAGTGCAATGGCATTCATAGCTTACTGCAGCCTCGAACTCTTGGACTCTAGTGATCCTCCCACCTCAGCTTCCTGAGTAACTATGACTATAGGTATGCACCACCATGTTTGGCTAATTTAACTTTTTGTAGAGACAGGGTCTCCTATGCTGCCCAGGCTGTTCTCAAACTCCTGGCCACCAGTGATCCTCCCACCTTGGCTTCCTAAAGCACTAGGATTACAGGTGTGAGCCACCACACCTGGATTTAGTCAACTTTTGATAGTATTTCTTGATTCCTTATGCTGTATGTCAGTAACATTTGGATTGCAACTAGTTCTTTCGTTCACTTTTTGACATTGTTGCTTTTACATTGCCAAAGTGCTGAGCCCATAACCTATATTTGTGCTTTGCCCCAAAGTTGACCATGTTATTCATAAATGATTCTTTTTTTTTTTAGAGATTCCCTCCCTTTTTATTTATTTATTTAGTTATGATTGCATTTTAGGTTTTGGGGTACATGTGAAGAACATGCAAGATTGTTGCATAGGTATACACATGGCAGTGTGATTTGCTGCCTTCCTCCCCTTCACTTATATCTGGCATTTCTCCCCATGCTCTCTCTACCCAACTCCCCACCCCCCGCTGTCCCTCCCCTATTTCCCCACAACAGACCCCAGTGTGTGATGCTCCCCTCCCTGTGTCCATGTCTTCTCATTGTTCAATACCCGCCTATGAGTGAGAACATGCGGTGTTTGATTTTCTGTTCTTGTGTCAGGTTGCTGAGAATGATGGTTTCCAGGTTCATCTGTGTCCCTAGAAAGGACACGAACTCATCATTTTTGATGGTTGCATAATATTCCATGATGTTTATGTGCCACATTTTCCCTGTCCAGTCTGTCATCGATGGGCATTTGGTTGGTTCCAGGTCTTTGCTGTTGTAAACTGTGCTGCAATGAACATTCGTGTACATGTGTCCTTATAGTAGAATGATTTATAATCCTTTGGATATATACCCTGTAATGGGATTGCTGGGTCAAATGGAATTTCTATGTCTAGGTCCTTGAGGAATCGCCACACTGTCTTCCACAATGGTTGAACTAATTTACACTCCCACCAACAGTGTAAAAGTGTTCCTATTTCTCCACATCTTCTCCAGCATCTGTTGTCTCCAGATTTTTTAATGATCGCCATTCCAACTGGCGTGAGATGGTATCTCAATGTGGTTTTGATTTGCATTTCTCTAATGACCAGTGATGATGAGCATTTTTTCATGTTTGTTAGCCTCATGTATGTCTTCTTTTGTAACGTGTCTGTTCATATCCTTTGCCCACTTTTGATTGAGCTTGTTTGTTTTTTTCTTGTAAATCTGTTTGAGTTCTTTGTAAATTCTGGTTATCAGCCCTTTGTCAGATGGGCAGACTGCAAAAATTTTTTCCCATTCTGTTGGTTGCTGATTCACTCTAATGACTGTTTCTTTTGCCGTGCAGAAGCTGTGGAGTTTGATTAGGTCCCATTTGTCTATTTTGGCTTTTGTTGCCAATGCTTTTGGTGTTTCGGTCAGGAAGTCCTTGCCTACTCCTATGTCCTGAATGGTTTTGCTAGATTTTCTTTTAGGGTTTTTATGATGTTAGGTCTTAAGTTTAAGTCTTTAATCCATCTGGAGTTAATTTTGCTGTAAGGTGTCAGGAAGGGGTCCAGTTTCTGCTTTCTGCACATGGCTAGCCGGTTTTTCTAACACCTTTTATTAAACAGGCACTCCTTTCCCCATTGCTTGTTTTTGTCAGGTTTGTCAAAGATCAGATGGTTGTAGATATGTGGTGTTGCCTCCAAGGCCTCTGTTCTGTTCCATTGGTCTATATCTCTGTTTTGGTACCAGTACCATGCTGTTTTAATTACTGTAGCCTCATAGTATAGTTTGAAGTCTGGTAGTGTGATGCCTCCTGCTTTGTTCTTTTTGCTTAGAATTGACTTGGCTATGCGGGTTCTCTTTTGGTTCCATATGAAGTTTAAGGTGGTTTTTTTCCAGTTCTGTGAAGAAGGTCATTGGTAGCTTGATGGGGATAGCATTGAATCTGTAAATTACTTTGGGCAGTATGACCATTTTCACGATACTGATTTTTTCTAACCATGAACATGGAATGTTTCTCCATTGTTTGTGTCCTCTTTTATTTCGTTGAGCAGTGGTTTGTAGTTCTCCTTGAAGAGGTCCTTTACATTCCTTGTTAGTTGTATTCCTAGGTATTTTATTCTCTTTGTAGCAATTGTGAATGGCAGTTTGTTCTTGATTTGGCTCTCTTTAAGTCTGTTATTGGTGTATAGGAATGCTTGTGATTTTTGCATATTGATTTTATATCCTGATAATTTGCTGAAGTTGCTTATCAGTTTCAGGAGATTTTGGGCTATGACAATGGGGTCTTCTAGGTATACAATCATGTCATCTGCAAATAGAGACATTTTGACTTCCTCCTTTCCTATTTGAATACCCTTTATTTCTTTTTTTTGCCTGATTGCTCTGGCTCATAAATGATTCTTAAAGTTGAAAATCCATAGGCAACATTTACATGACTACAATTCTGTGAAATTATTCATTGCCTTGTGTGTTAGGATTGGATTTTAGACTTGCACTATGGGTCTGGTGTTAGGATTCCTGGGCCGGTGAAAAGGACGATATACCTAGCTCCAAGTCAAATGGGTTTGTTTTGTTTGTTTGTTTTCCCACTCTTCATCAGTTATTTAAATTTGTGTTACCTTTTAGTTTTTTTCACATTTGGACCATGACTTTCTTAATTTTTTTTCCTAGTATTTCTGGTTTCCTTTTAATGTGTTTGTGCATTATATGCCATTAGTATGATCTCAGAAGTTTTCAGGCTCTCAATCTTGTCTACCCTATCAAGCCTTCTTTCCCTAAGCTTTATGCCAAGATTCCTTTCTCATTCTGTGCCCTTCTGAACTGATTGTTCACTAGGCCCACAACAGAGCTGTCATCCTGGGACTTTTTTCCATGGCTGGAAGTGCTGTTTCCTTTTCTCATGTCTTTCTATTTTATTGGCTTACACCCTCATTTTGCTGTAGTACATGCTTGAGTAACTTCTTAAGAAATGATTTGTAGGAGGTAAGTTTTTCAACTTCTTTTCTATTGGAACGTATTTACTTAAAAATTGTTCTGACTCTGGCTTGTTTTTTCTGTTTTTATTTGAATGACAGTATTATGTAGCTATTTTCATAAGGGCCTTTTGTCGTTCAAAAAATATTGTCTGCTTCTTCAGTTGTCTGTAACGTGAAGATAGTGATACCTGTTGCATGGTGGTTTGAACTATGAGCATATTTAAAGCATCTGGCACACAGGAGATATATAGCACAAGTTAATTCTTGCTTTCCCTTCCCTCTCTCCCAATACACATAGTCTGCTTACTCAGCCAAAATCAGAAGCAGAAACCGTGGCAAAAGGGTCACGTGGTTTTTTAAAAAACTTAATTAATTTTTAATTTTTCTTTTTGGGTCAGGTGGTTTTTGACTCTGGGTTACAGCTGTGGCTCTGAATGACAACCTGGATCTGGAGTTGAAAGTCAGTTTTAAGTTTAAGGACTTAGAGTATACTTTCCTGGTTAAAAGAAACCTAAATAGGAATGCTCACTGTGAGTACCCATTTGCTTCAGCATCTTGGGCAGGGGATACCCAACTCCATCTGAGAAGTATGTAGTTTTTATTATTTGGAATCTAGATTGTTAGTATAAATTGGGCTGTTTTTGTGTGTGGGATGGGGGAGGAAGAGGAAATAGAGAAGAGGGAGAGATGAGCAGGAAAGATAATTGACATTTGTTGATGACTTGCTGTATGCCAGACAAGGCAGAGAGTTCTAGCACTTCTCAGAGAGATAACAACAGAATTATATGCATATAAAACTTTTTCATAGTCCTAAATGCTTTTTTTTTTTGAGACGGAGTTTTGCTCTTGTTACCCAGACTGGAGTGCAATGGCGCGATCTCAGCTCACTGCAACCTCCACCTCCTGGGTTCAGGCAATTCTCCCACCTCAGCCTCCCGAGTAGCCAGGATTACAGGCACGCACCACCATGCCCAGCTAATTTTTTGTATTTTTTAGTAGAGATGGGGTTTCACCATATTGACCAGGATGGTCTCGATCTCTTCACCTCGTGATCCACCTGCCTCGGCCTCCCAAAGTGCTGGGATTACAGGTTTGAGCCACTGCGCCCAGCCCCCTAGATGCTTTTATATGTATTATTTCTTATAACCTTCACAGTGATCCCATGAACAAGTATATATTATTACCTCGTTTTACTGTTGAGTAAACTGAAGTTCAGTGAGGTTAAGTCAATGTCCTGGGGTCACCTAACAAGTGAGTTTAGAACTCCATGATTCCAAAACCTGTGTTCCTATCTTTATGCCATGCTGTCTCATGCCAATTGTGTGGCCCATAATTAGGTCTTATAATTATGTATTCTTGGTGATCACATAACTGTGGTGGTGGAGTGGTGGATAGATCTTTAGAGTTTGCTTCTCAACTGAGTCTGGGTGATCCCATTTGGAACTGTCATTGATGGTGAGATAGAGATGATGGAAGAAAACCCAAATATATCAGAAATGGGTAGTACACCTCCAGTGCCTATTTGTATTTTATTCTTATCAAGAGTTTTGCCAAGGTGGCTCACACCAGTAATCCCATCTCTTTGCAGGGCCGAGGTGGGAGGATTACTTGAGGCCAAGAGTTTGAGACAAGCCTGGGAAACATAGCTAGATTCTGTCTCTACCAAAAAAAAATTTTTTTTTTTTTTTTTTGAGACGGGGTTTTGCTGTTGTTACCCAGGCTGGAGTGCAATGGCGCGATCTCTGCTCACTGCAATCTCCGCCTCCTGGGTTCAGGCAATTCTCCTGCCTCAGCCTCCTGAGTAGCTGGGACTACAGGTGCGCACCACCATGCCCAGCTAATTTTTTGTATTTTTAGTAGAGATGGGGTTTCACCTGGTTAACCAGGATGGTCTCAATCTCTTCACCTTGTGATCCACCTGCCTTGGCCTCCCAAAGTGCTGGGACTATAGGCGTGAGCCACCGCGCCCGGCCAAAAATTTTTTTTTTTGAGACAGAGTTTCTCTCTTGTCAACCAGGCTGGAGTGCAATGGCTTGATCTTGGCTCACTGCAACCTCCTCCTCCAGGGTTCAACTGATTCTCCTGCCTCAGCTTCCCAAGTACCTGGGATTACAGGCACCTGCCACCACACCTGGCTAATTTTTGTATTTTTAGTAGAGACAGGGTTTCACCATGTTGGCCAGGCTGGTCTTGCATTCCTGACCTCAGGTGAGCTGCCCACGTCGGCCTCCCAAAGTGCTGGGTTTACAGGAGTGAGCCACTGCACCCGGCCAAAAAATTTTTTAAAAATTAGCCAGGCACGGTGGTATGTACCTGTAATCCAAGCTACTTGGGAGGCTGAGGCAGGAGGATTGCTTGAGGCCAGGAGTTCAAGATTATAGTGAGCTGTGTTTGTGCCACAGCTTGGGCAAAAGAGTGAGACCCTGTCTCTGAAAAAACAAAATAGATTTCCACCATGAATAAATTAACATCATTTTACAGTGAACACAGGCATTCCAGTGGGGGAATCTTTTAGCTGTAGTTCAGTATCAGAAGTCTGGAGTTTTTACAAAATGGTTTCTTTGGGAGCAAATAGTCTTTTTTTTTTTTTTTGCTTTGGGTTGTTTTCTTTAGAAATGAAGTGGATACAGTAATTGCTAAAAATCTCTACCCAGAATTCTCCATAATGTCTCCATAAAAGTCACGTCAGGATAAAAAGTGGGCTTGTGGCGGGTCTTAGAGCATATCAATTTCTTTCAGCTTACTCTTTATTTGCAAGCTCTCTTTCCTGCACTTATGATGTTCACTTGCTCAGTGCTATCAGGGGAAGAAGTGAAATGAAAAAACATTAAAGTGCTGAGCCCAGCGCCTGGCACAACCACCACCATCGAAAGTTCATTCCTATTATTGTTCCGGGTTTAGGTGGTGAAGGGGGCTGCAATCTTCCAAGGCCTTGCCTTTGTGCCACCTGAAAGATCTTTAGCCAATTCAGCTGATTTACAACTAAAAATCATTGAACTCAGCTGGGCACGGTGGCTCACTCCTATAATCCCAGCACTTTGGGAGGCCAAGGCAGGTGAATTATCTGAGCTCGGGAGTTCGAGACCAGCCTGACCAACACGGAGAACCTCCATCCCTACTAAAAATACAAAATTAGCCAGGCATGGTGGCACATGCCTGTAATCCCATCTACTCAGGAGGCTGAGGCAGGAGAATCCCTTGAACCCGGGAGACAGAGGTTGTGGTGAGCTGAGATCATACCATTTGCACTCCAGCCTGGGCAACAAGAGTGAAACTCCATCTAAAAAAAAAAAATCATTGAACTCTTGTGTGTGTTAGCAACATGAGTATGTCCTAAAAGAAGAAATGTGTGTCTAGCTTTATCACTGCAGGCAGCTGACAGAATCTGGAGAAAGAAGGGGAACACAGACAAACCAGGCAGGAGAGCTGGTTTCAACCTGTGATTCTAGAGCCTTGAGCAGCTGCCTTCCACCTTGGTTTGCTGGAAGCCTTTGTAAGGTGTGTCCTAAGTCAGTCATTTCTAATATGGCTACAGGTCTGAAACTTGCAGCTGTACGGGATGTCTGTCAGTTTCTCCCATTGGCTATGCTCCTTCTGGCCTCAGGAACTTGGCACAAGCTGTTTCCTGTGCCTGGAACATTATTTCCCTGCTTTTTGCCTGCTTAACTCCTCCACTACCTTCAGATATCAGCTTAGATTCCACGTCCTGTAGGAACTATTCCCGACTTGCAGCCCCCACTCTGGTTTAGATGCTCTTGTTCCGCCTCCCATAGGCCCTTTTGTTTCCCCAGTCATTGCCCCACTCCCATATTACTGTTTTTTCCTTTTTTTTTTTTTTTTGAGATGAACTTTTGCTCTTGTTGCCCAGGCTGGAGTGCAATGGCACAACCTCGGCTCATTGCAACATCCGCCCAGGGTTCAAGCAATTCTCTTGCCTCAGCCTCCCAAGTAGCTGGGATTACAGGCATGTGCCACCATGCCCAGCCAATTTTGTATTTTTAGTAGAGATGGGGTTTCTCCATGTTGGTCAGGCTGGTCTCCCAACCTCAGGTGATCCACCTACCTCAGCCTCCCAAGGTGCTGGGATTATAGGCATGAGCCACCGCACCTGGCCTTTTTTTTTTTCCTTTTACTGCACTGTAACCTCCATCAGGACAAGAGCCATGTTTATCTTGCTTGGCATTGTACAACTTGAGCACAGTGCCTGGCACATAGTAGTTGTTTGAAAGGAATCCTGTATTATTTATTTTTAGCCATTTTCATTCTAAGCTTGCACCCTGGAATTTGTAAGAGTCTGACATGCTTGGAAATGGCATTCCATCCTATCTGTGCCCCTTTGACTGCAAGATTAATGTCAGAGCTCCAGATACTAAATGCAGTGGATAAAGGCTGGGTGTTCAGAGAAGTCTCGTAAAGGTGCTTGGACATAAATGGAACTTTGAAAAAATGGGAAAAATATAGGTAGGTGTGCAGACAAGCCTTCCAGGAAAAAAGGGATGGGAAGAGAGGTATAGAGGCAGAAATGCTTAGGATGTGTTTTCAGACCAAGAGGAGCCTGTACTGACTTGTATTAAAAGATAGATGTTGGTTGGTAGATGATTATGCATCCTACTCTTCAGTTAGGGTGGGCTCATCGACCTTTTGCTAGTAAATGTCAACCTTTTCACCCCATAGTTTTGAGATACACCAGTCCTAGCTTTATCTGACTGTAGCATAAGACCCCACCATTGGGCTGGGTGTGGTGGTTCATTCCTGTAATCCCAGCACTTTGGGAGGCTGAGGCAGATGGACCAGGAATTCGAGACCAGCCTGATCAACATGGTGAAACCCCGTTTCTACTAAAAATACAAAAATTAGTTTGGCGTGGTGGTGTGCACCACAGGAGGCTGAGGCAGGAGAATTGCTCGAAGCCAGGAGACGGAGGTTGCAGTGAGCTGAGATCGTGCCACTGCACTCCAGCCTGGGCGACAGAGCAAGAGTCCATCTCAAAAAGAAAAAAAAAAAAAAAGACCCCACCATTGTCATCTATGTTGAGATCTTCCTGGTTGTTTACAGAACTAAGTATTTCATACTGACTTAAAAGGGTCTGGGAATGATAGTCTTTCTATCTGTTTATTCATAGCTCCTATACTTAATTTAGCAAGTACGGTTTTAAAATTGTGGGTGGTCTTTACTTCCCAAGTAAGTGGGATACCAGGCTACCCTTGACTTGGGACCACCCTTGCTGGATCTATCATTTCTGCTTGTAAATGAATAGTTGTTGGGTCTGCTTATTCCTAGAATATTCTCTTGTGGTTTGGGTAGTTTCTTAGTTCCTCTGAGGCTCATCAACTGGACACAGACAAAACTGAGATTCTGGAACCACAGTCATCCCACCAGGGCCCACCTAGGCCCAGTCCCCTGAAGATGCCCTGCCCTCTTAGGAGCATATTTTCTAAACTCTCAAGTTTGTGTTTTCAGGTGACTTCTTTAAATTAAAAAAAAAAAAAGTTTGCAAAGAGGTAAGAAATACATGTAAATACCAAAAAGCTAAAATAAGTACAAAGGCATTTACTGGGAAGGGTCTTTCTTTCACTTTCCCTGAGTCCTCTTGTCCCCCTCCCCAGAGTACCACTTTTTTGTTTTTCCAGAGAAACTGTGTGAGTACAGGCATGCATGTGTCAATGTAGATAGGCACCTAGACCATGTCAACATGATACAATGGAAGTGTACTGGACACACTATTCTGCACCTTCTTTTTTTTCACTTAGTATAATATATCTCAGAGTTCACTTCTCTTCTGTACATAAATATCTGTTTTCTTTAAGGACCATATACTATTCCTTTGTATAGGAATTTAAGTGTCCTTCATGACCTCTATTGATGGACATTTAAATTGTTTCTTTCTCTTTTTAATTAAAAATTATATATGCTCAAACACTGCTGGAAGGAGGAAAATGGAAAAGAAATTCTGATCTTCCCTGAATTTCCCATTTAGAAAGTACCATTGTTAATACTTTATTCAGAAATATTCTTTGCACAAAGAACAGCTCTCTGGTTTCCCTCTAATTTATTAGCTAGCTAGTCTGTTTCCTAATTTATCTGTCATCCACTGTTCTGTCAATCAGTCTACTTATCCTTCTTATACAAGGGTGATGCATGGTCTAGCAAATCACTAACCAGTTAGATTGGATGCCCAACCAATAGGAATTGATAGCATACTGCTGGGAAGTAACTGATTATATATCTTAGTGCCACTCAAAGTATGGTCCCTGGACTGATGCCAGTGTACAATTGTAACTGGCCTATGATGAGCTAGATACAGAAGTTGAGAGTATTTAGAAACTTTATGGCAGAATGGCATTGCTGTGACATCCACCCAGGTGACCAATCGAATTATCTTGTGGAACAGGGTAGTTTGGGTGTGTCAATCTTGTGTGGTGAGTCACATGTGGTGTGAGCTGTATATAAGCCATCCACAATAGGACTACATACTGGTCTTGAAATAAAACCCTGGTCCTTCACCACAGATAGTTTGAGAAGCAGTGATCTGTTTATCTCTCTCAACTTCCTATCTAATATGTCTGTCATCTTTCTCTTTATCCATTCATTTGTCCTTCTACTTACCTATCATTTTATTTTTCCATCCATCCTGCTAGCTATATTTTATGCATCAACCAATTAATCATACCTTTCATTAACTTAAGAATAATCATTCTAAGAAGTTGAGTCTCAAAATGGAAATCTATGGCGCAAAGGTTGCATGGTATCTGTTTTCTAGTACATAATATATTTTATGTCTTTGTGGCTTCTAACTTATTGTTTTAAAATAACTAACTTATTGTTTTAAAATTTTGCTGTGGCACATCTCAATTCTGAACACTGTAGATAAATCCAATTTCTGTCTGGTTTGTGACTGGTGTGCTGGTAAGCATTGCAAGCTACAGACTTAGGAGACAAAACATGGTGACTAGAGAAAAATACACATGCTGGCTTGTTTATTTAAAACATACTCATTTGTTGGGAGGCTGAGGTGGTTAGGTCACGAGGTCAGGAGATAGAAACAATCCTGGCCAACATAGTGAAACCTCTTCTCTACTAAAATGCAAAAATTAGCTGGGTGTCGTGGTAGTCCCAGCTACTCGGGAGGCTGAGGCAGGGGATCACTTGAACCCAGGAGGCGGAGGTTGCAGTGAGCTGAGATTGTACCACTGCACTCCAGCTTGGCCACAGAGCAAGACTCTGTCTCAAAAAAACAAAAACAAAAACAAAAACCCATTCATGATGGCTTTTATGCAGATATTAAATACTAAATATCTTTCTCCTAGTTTGCACTTACAAAGCATTTCTTAGCCTCGGTTTTCAATGGAGCACCTAGGCATCTATCACAGTTGAGTCAGTAACTGTGATAACCCATCAGAAAGGAGAAAACCCAAGCAAATGATAAATGTGACTATAATAAACAAACAAATAAATAAAATAAAATAAGTAAATAAAGTGAAAAGTAGGGGCCGGGCAGTGGCTCAGGCCTGTAATCCTGGCATTTTGGGAGAGCTAGGGGGGCTTGAGACCAGGAGTTTCAGACCGTCCTGGCCAACATGGTGAAACCCCGTATCTACTAAAAAATACCAAAATTATCTGGGCATGGTGGAATGTGCCTGTAATCCCAGCTACTTGGGAGGGTGAGGCATGAGAATTGCTTGAACCTAGGAGATGGAAGTTGGAGTGAGCTGAGATCAGACCACGGCATTCCAGCCTGGGCGACAGAGTAAGACTCTGTCTCAAAAAATAAAAAATAAAAAAGTAAGTGAACAGTAAAAGTTCTACTCACCTCCCCATGACCCCACCCACAACACACACAATAGGCGTACTCCTCTGAAGTAATTATTGTTCCCAATTACTTGTGTTATCTTCCAAGGATGTATTATCCATATATGTATATATGACTTGGTTGATAAAAACAGTATTTGTTTTGGCATTGTGGGAAGTCTCTGTTACTGGTTGAGCCTCACATAACCTCAGGACTGGTATAGACATGGATTAAATTCCAGAGAACTGGATGCAACACCTGATGGGGTGTTTCAGAGTGAAAAGCCTTATTGGAGTAACCATGATCTAGTGACTGGGATTTGGCTTTGTGGATTGGGAAAGTGATGTCTCTGCTAGCCCAAAACTGATCAGATTTTTGAGGACTGTCTGAGGTGAGCCATACTGGGAAGAAACAGGGATAGAAATTTTCTTTGCAGTTTCAGAAGCACAAGCAGTGACTGGAATATTCTGCCACTCTGGAATGAAGGTACTCATATGAGTGATTTAATTGCTGAAAAGTTGCCATTCTGGAAATGGAAAGAAGTGAAATTATTTGAATAATTCAAGGGATATTAGGAGGTACATTTGACAGGATTTGGTGATGGATTAGTTAAAGGTGGTGAGTAAAGCAGGTAGAGAAAGGAAGATTTGCAGATTGCTGGCTGTATAATGTCAGGGCTGGTGGTGCCTCTAATTGTAGCAAGCAGTACTGGGTGGCTTGGAAGAGGTGGAGAAATTATTTAACATGTTGAGTTTGAAGTGACTTTAAGATACTCAAGGGAGGTAAATGAGGCATAGGGAAAGGTGTATAATTATTCAAATTCTGGTGTGATTGAGATTTCTTAGAGAGGTTACAGATAGAGTGAGAAGAAAAGACAAGTCCTGATGGACCCTGTAAAGAGATGGAGAGAGAAGAGAAAGAGAGGTAGGAGGAAATCCAGAGAGTGGTGCATGGAAGCCAGGGAAGAAAGTCTTTCAAGAAGGAAGAATGGTTAGCTCTGTGGCATGTTTCTCAGAAGTCAAGGAAAATAAGGACTGAAAAATGACCAGTGATTGACTTTTCCACAGAGGACACTTTCTTTCTTGGGATAGGTCTGAACAGGGCCTGAGGTACTAATTTATATGATGATTTAGATAATTTAGGTTTTTTTTTTTTTTTTTTTGAGACAGAGTCTTGCTCTGTTGCCCAGGCTGGAGTGCAGTGGTGTGATCTCGGCTCACTGCAACTTCCACCTTCTGGGTTCAAGCGATTCTTCTGCCTCAGCCTCGAGTAGCTGGGATTACAGGAGCGTGCCACCACACCGGGCTAATTTTTGTATTTTTTAGTAGAAATGGGTTTCACAACATTGGTCAGGCTGGTCTCGAATTCCTGACCTCATGATCTGCCCACCTCGGCCTCCCAAAGTGCTGGGATTATGGGCATGAGACCATCATGCCTGGCCCTACACAATTTAATTTTGAGAGAGAGAACAATGAAGAAAATAAAGATCTCAATTAGATAAGAGGAGAATATACTCCCACATAGTCCCACAAGTTCCCATATAGCCTATAGTTTCTCTCACCTTATTGCTGTATACCATATATTTGCTTATTTAATTAAATGTCCTTCCTATTAAAATGGGGTCTGAAATCAGTGTTTTATAACTAACTGAGATAAGTTATAAGACTTGGGAAAAACATGTCTCTAATTGATATCATCATCACATGCTGTGAGGAAAATTACAGTCTCCAATCCTAGCTGTGGTAAAAATCTTAGTCACAATTT
Source organism: Callithrix jacchus (assembly GCF_049354715.1). NCBI lineage: Eukaryota > Metazoa > Chordata > Mammalia > Primates > Cebidae > Callithrix > Callithrix jacchus. The sequence continues at coordinate 35,639,067 of NC_133518.1, forward strand.
GTAGCGCACAGGACTGTTATTGCTGGGACATGTCATAACTAAATTACAGCCATAAAAATAGCAGATTATGTTTGGAGAGTATCAGTTGAAAATTTATGGTTCCCAATATTGTGTAACTGTAGTTTCAGATAAATGTTTATCTTTCCTATCTTTGTTTCTCCATTCACCGGAACTGATTTTGATACCTGGCAAAGGGGACTCAGACTAATGCAGGTGAGTTTGCCAGGCCAGTTTGCCCTTTCACAATATAAGATAAATAAAACATGTTTAATGATATCAAACTGGTTTGTGTTTGGCTGCATTTTGTAGTTAAAGCTTGTATTGTAGTTAAAAGGCTATTCTGCATTTTGCTAATTTGGGAGCACCTGGTGGCCTTGTTATAGATTTGGGATTTGGAAAGACGTGAATTTAGTAGGTGGGATTAAGAATCATAAAAGAAGCAGTAAACTTGAGTGCTGCTCATAAAATTACTTAGGTTTTCTGCAAGTGCATTCTCTAGTGCAATCATCCCCACTTTTTGGGTCTTTGTTTTAGGTACACTATGAAATACAAGCCTAGACATATGGAACTTTTGGCAAATATCGATTTCTCTTACAAAATTATATCATCCAAATTATATTTGGGTATTCGTGCATTTTATCATAAAATCCAACCATAAAGCTATATTGTAGAAAAACTTGAAGGGAGGAAGGCAGGAATGGAGAAAGGATCAGCTACTTAAAAGTTAAGCTGTAACCAAGGGTATGTCTAAAACATCTCTTTTTTACCTAGGCTTTTAAAAAAAGTTTAGCTATCCTATCTATCGTCTAAGAAGAGTTAAACTTGAGTTATTGATCCTGCATGTCTGCATCTGAAGTATGAAGATGATAGGGGCTGTGCTTTAGGCTTTGTAAAGCTGTGTTCTCAAGCAAAGGTCCAAGAGCTGTAATCCATACGGTACACAGTGGAGCCATTGTTCTTTGTGTTAGTCTGTTGCTAACTTTTTAGTAACTATTAAGTAGTTGGTGATTATTAACAGTAGGAGCAGAGTATAGTGTCATTATGGACAATTTGGAGTGTCAACATTAAAGAAACGATTTTAAAGGTTAGATCTCAATTGTTGAGGCTTTGCCTGAAACTTTGGCAGGTGAGTAGAGTGAGGGATGGACCAGCACAGCCTTTTTTAATTATTAGCCACAGTGAAGTGAGTCAAATTTTGCCATACTGCTTTTCGTTTAACCTAATAATTGGCCAGCCCTAGTTAATTGTTGAAAACCATTAAAGGACTCAAATTTCCCAGTTGCACATGCATTGGAATGTCCACTTACCTCATGTGTGTGAATAAAGGGCCAGTGGTGTGGCTAATTAAAGTGCATTGTCCTTTAAGCAAAGCGTCAGTAACAAATTACGTTTTAAGAGTTCTTGAAAGGCCCTTCTGAGGACTGGTAAACATCTTGATGGCTGGTACATATCGTATGGAGTCTAGGTTTGAGAGTGCTGAAAACAAGCATTATAAACTTCCAAGTGAGTGTGGAGTTGTAAACTGATGCCATGGAGTAGCTTCAGCTGAAGTGAAAGATCATATTTACTGACACTTATTACAAATGGATTTTTAAAACAATGTCTGTTTTGTACGGTGACAGTAAAGTCTGCCAAGGGTAAAACAAAAAGTTATATTGTGGAACAAGATAAAAGGACCTTGCATAATAAATAATACCAAATGCCATTAAAATATGAGGTTTCATTTCCAAAATATAAATATGAGCTCCTAAATGAATGTTTAAATAATTTGATTTTTCTTTGATTTACCAGTGATTTGATACATAAAATAATCACGGCTCTGAATATATCCAGATCTAGGCTATTGCAATAAACAATACATCTGTATAGTAAATAAAAAATAAAGCAAGCAGAAATGACATCATGTTTTAGTGATAGCTTAGGATTTTTTTTTATTATGATAGACTAAGTAATTTATTGGCTATAAACAATATATTTATTATCTGTCAGTTTCTAAGACTAGCGTGATATCTCTGATCCAAACTGTATTGATTCTTTCTGGGTATGGTGGCTCATGCCTGTAATACCAGCACTTTGGGAGGTCAAGGCGGGTGGATTACTTGAGGCCAGGAGTTTGAGACCAGCCTGGCCAACATGGTGAAACCCTGTCTCTACTAAAAATACAAAAATTAGCTGGGCATGGTGGCACACTCTTGTTATCCGTTCTATTCAGGAGGCTGAGGCAGGAAAATCACCTGAACTCGAGAAGCGGAGGCTGCAGTGAGACAAGACTGCAACACTGCACTCCAGCCTGGGGACAGAGCGAAACTGTCTTGAAGAAAACAAAACCAAAACCAAACTATATTGGTTCTAACCTCTATCTATAGACAAAAGCATTGGTTTATGAAAACCATCAAAGATGTAAGCCATGGAAGCTTTCAGTAAGTTCTTTTTTTTTTTTTTTTTTTGAGATGGAGTTTCGCTGTTGTTACCCTGACTGGAGTGCAGTGGCACGATCTCGGCTCACTGCAACCTCCGCCTTCTGGGTTCAAGCAATTCTCCTGCCTCAGCCTCCCGAGTAGCTGGGACTACAGGCGTGCACCAACATGCCCAGCTAATTTTTGTATTTTTAGTAGAGACGGGGTTTCACCTTGTTGACCAGGATGGTCTCGATCTCTTGACCTCGGCTGGGATTATAGGCGTGAGCCACCGCCCCTGGCCTTCAATAAGTTCTTTAAGATGCAACTGTCTGGATCTGATAAATAGTTAAAATTGTTTTGCTCTTGATCTGGATGGGTTTTGAGCAGGAGAGATTGCATAAAATTAAATATTGTTGTTTCTTAAAATTGTTGACACTGGTAGAGAAGCATTTATCTGAATACACTGGGGAAGACCCGAAATGTTGCTTAGAGGGATTTTGTAAGAAAAGTAGGCACAATTCTTTACAGAGGATAAAGAACAAAGTTGTGCAGTCCTGTAGCTTGCACAGTTTAGGGTGGAGAGGAGTGCCATTTGTGGTGTAATCTGTAAGTTGAAGATTGTGTTAGGTCATTCTCACATTGCTGTGTGGACATACCCAAGACTGGTAATTTATAAAAAACAATTCTTATTTTTTTTTTTTTTAAAGATGGAGTTTCACCATGATGGCCAGGCTGGTTTTGAACTCCTGACCTCAGGTGATCCACCACCTCAGCCTCCCAAAGTGCTAGGATTATAGGCGTGAGCCACCGTGCCCTGCAAGTAGGCACAATTCTTGTTAAAAGTGGGCCATGTGAATTTGGGCAATCCAAGAAGTCACGTTAGTGCCCTTGTGTGTGGTTGTATGACTTCTGTACTTTATCTTTTTATTTTTTTGAGAAGAGTCTCGCTCTGTCACCAGACTTGAGTGCAGTGGTGCGATCTTGGCTCACTGCAACCTCCACTTCCCAGGTTCAAGTGATTCTCCTACCTTAGCCTCCCGAGTAGCAGGGACTACAGGCTCACATCACCATGCCCAGCTTTTTTTTGTATTTTTAGTAGAAGTGGGGTTTCATTATGTTGGCCAGGCTGGTCTCAATCTCCTGACCTTGTGATCCACCTGCCTCGGCCTCCCACAGTGCTGGGATTACAGTCATGAGCCACTGTGCCCAGCTGACTTCTGTACTTTTTCAAAGGTGAATTTTTAGGGAGGTGATTTCTTGAGAAGTGGAGAAGATAACGGGATAAGTTGTAAAAGTGCCCAGAAATATGAGTTTCTAAGAGACCTTGAGATGTCTGTAGCTGTCTGTTTGTATGAAAGAAGACCAGACATGTTGTCCGAGCTGTCTATAGGAAGATAAAAGAGGCAACTAGATTGTGGTGGCTCATACTTGTAATCTCAGAACTTTGGGAGGTGGAGGCAGGAGAATGGCTTGAAGCCAGGAGTTTGAGACCAGCCTGGGCAACATAGCAAAATGCCATCTTTATAAAAAACGGTTTTAAAAATTATCAGAGTATGGCGGTGCACACTACTACAGTCCCAGCTACTTGGGAGGCTAAGGCAGCGAGGATCGCTTCAGCCTAGGAGTTCAAGGCTGCAGTGAACTATGACTATACCACTGTACTCTGGTCTGGGCAACAGAATGAGATCCTGTATTTATTTTTTTAAATATAACTTTAGTCTTAGTCTATTTTAAATAACAAAGAAGAATGATTTATTCATTTAAAGGCATTTTAAGAGCAGTCTTTGTAAACCACCACTAGACCTCTTTGGAATGGGCTGACCTGAAAGCAGAGAGAATATAACCATGTGTTTTTAAGTGGCATTGTTTAGTGGTTCTTCACAGCAGTCTAAAGAGAAAGTATCTGGCATCAGACTTGCTGGATGTGCAAAGATGCCAAGATCTCTCATTTGAGCTAGTCTCTGCAGTGTTTTTGCTCTCAAGCCTGGTGGTAGAGTGACGGCTTTGATTTGCTTCCTGCCTAAAGCCTCCTTTGGATGAATTTAAAAACCTGTTTGTTTCCCTATCAGCTGGTTGAGCCTTACCCATAATTCCTGAACTTTGATTATGAAGGTTATTATAGGACAAGAGCTTCTTTGTAAAAGAGCATGTTTAATACTCTGGGGTCTAGCGTGACTAGAGGATATAAATTGTATGGAAGCAATTAAATGCAAAGGAAATGTCATGTGGGCTGAATTTAAACATAGCTTGTGGCATTGATTTTTTTTTAACTTACACTAAGAAGGATGGAGAGAGAAAACTAAAGAAAGAGAGAAGGGAAATAGACCAAGAGAGTCAGAGAAGCACACGCAGAGACAAGAGAAAAGGAGTCATTTTTAACATTTGGTTAAAAGTCCAAAGCCCAGAGCCAGCATTATGTGAATTATACTAGTATTATGCCATTGCCCTTTACATGAACTCTAAAAACAAATGTCAGGGAGGTATACTGTGCTTTGGAGCTTGTATCTCTTTCCAGTTGCTCACCTTTATCTTAAGGCATATTTGTACATACAGCAGTGATTTTTTTTGGAAATATGTTAATAAACAGACCTGAAGGAAGCTCCATTAATGATTAAAGTGCTTCTTTCTCTGGTTTTCTCTCCTTTTATGTACATGGCCACTGTAATTTTTTTTTTTTTTTGAGACGGAGTTTTGCTCTTATTGCCCATACTGGAGTGAATGGTATAATCTTGGCTCACTGCAACTTCCACCTCTTGGGTTCAAGCGATTCTGCTGCCTCAGCCTCCCAAGGAGCTGTGACTACAGGCATATACCACCACGCCTGGCTAATTTTTTTGTATTTAGTAGAGATGGGGTTTCACCAAGTTGGTCAGGCTAGTCTCGAACTCTTGACCTCAGGTGATCCACCTGCCTCGGCCTCCCAAAGTGCTGGGATTACAGACATGAGTCACTGCGCCTGGCTGCCACTGCATATTTCATACAGAGTGGCTCATCTTTGGACTTTCGATTAGGAGGAGTGTGTCATTTCTCACTTGCCTAGAATGTCCTCCCATCTCCATGTTTGGTCTGTAAGACTTAGCCAACCCCATCACACCTCTAATGCCTTATTGCACCAACCAACTAGAAGACTCCTACTCTAGATCCCCATAATAATTTGATCTGTCAGGGAAATTTGACACTAAGTCTTTTCTACTGCCCATCAAAGTGTCCTGTAAGGTTTGTTTGTAAATGAATGGGTTTATTTCATTTCCCCAATTTGCTAATTTTTAGAATATGGAACTGGTGTTGCATCGTTCTTCATGTCTAGCACATATTGGTACTAGGGAATATTTGTTGAGATTAATGTTAACACTGAACATGCTGTTGAAATAATCAAAATGTGACTGGGTGGTCAGAGGCAGAAATGGCTGCTTTTAGATTAGATGTAATAGTATAGCAAGTTTGATGTGAAATTGAGTTTAGAAATAATAGACAATCTTTGATCATTTGTCGTGATAATACTTGTCCTTTATTTTTATTCTTTATGCTATAAACTCCTAGTGACAAGAGCCAAATCTTACCTGCCATGCATAATACTTCTCTTTTTTATTTTTATTTTGTTTTTATTTTTGAGACAGAGTCTTGCTATGTCACCTGGGCTGGAATGCAGTGGTGTGATCTCAGCTCATTGCAACCTTTGCCCCTGGGTTCAAGCAAATCTCCTGCCTCAGCCTCTTGAGTAGCTGGGACTACAGTCATGCACCACTATGCCCGGTTAATTTTTTTTGTGTGTAATACTATTCTAATGCCTGGCCCAAAGCATGGCATGCATAGTAGGGATATATTTAACTTTTGCTGAAAGAAATAGAAATAATTATTTTTAAAATTTATCCATTATTTAGATCTTCTGATGACTCTTTCCTGTGTAATAAGCCAATACATATTTATTGAGCACATACTGTATGCCACATACTGGTACTGTGCTTAGCATAGTGGATACATATGTTTCACTTTAGAATATACTCTATTCTTTATATTCAATTCTTAGCCTGACTATAAATTCTAAAAAAAAAAAAAATCACTTTTTCAAGCAAAAGCAATGATGATCCAGAAAAGGCAAAGTTCCTGGTATTAATTCAATATATTCATCTATTCCCAGATTATTTCCATGTTCCACATGATGGTGGAAATTTACCACTCCCTCCTCGCCTTTCAAATGATCCTAAGATTGTAACTTTTCCCAGTGGAGTTGGAGAGGTAGAGTAGGCTGTTGGGGTTTCAAAGGACTTTTCAGGATACAAAGTAAATAGGGGAATTAGAGATATCAACAAAACTAATTAAGTGGATTGACTGTGTCAGTAGCGAGTACAGAGATGTCAGAAAAGCTAGTTAGTAGCAAGTATTTAAACACAGCCTCAAGTTCATTTTCAGTGGTGTCACCATCGTCATCCACAGACTTCAAAGGAAGTTTAGCCACATTAATCCAGGAAAGTTCATTCTTCTAGGAACATCACATTCTAAATTACATATTCATTGTTAATATCTTCATTTAAAAATGTAACTTGGGCTCTTTTATTCTTTACTTGTCCCTTAAGGTCACACAGACCCAAGATTTAACAAGGTTATCATTTTTTCAGGTCTCAGAAAAGTGGGAAAATGAATCCCCTTTTGACCAGAATAAAGTGAAGAAGAATTTAAAATTATAAACCAGGTTTACTTTACTCATAGGTGGTCATATATTTAAATTCAACATTGCTTATTTTTTTTATGTTAAAAAAGTAGGCCGGGTGCCGTGGCTCACGCCTGTAATCCCAGCACTTTGGGAGGCCGAGGCGGGTGGATCACCAGGTCAAGAGATCGAGACCATCTTGGTCAACATGGTGAAACCCTGTCTCTACTAAAAATACAAAAAATTAGCTGGGTATGGTGGCACGTGCCTGTAATCCCAGCTACTCAGGAGGCTGAGGCAGGAGAATTGCCTGAACCCAGGAGGCAGAGGTTGTGGTGAGCCAAGATCGCGCCATTGCATTCCAGCCTGAGTAAGGAGAGCGAAACTCCGTCTCAAAAAAAAAAAAACAAAACAAAAAACTGCACACGTTATAAATAAATGCATTCTTATTTTAAGAAATCCAGCTAAAGTGGTCGTCTTTCTTGACCCTCTATCCCTAATCCTGCTCATCTCCCCAGAGGGAGAGCTCCTTTCTCAGTTCAGGGACTATCCTTCAGACATATGCAGGATAGTCATCTTCTTATTCCTCCTCCTCCTCCTCCTCCTCTTCTTCTTCTTCTTTCTTCTAATATATTATACCTTAACTTCCTTTTTCTCTGCCACTTTAAAGCATTTTTTTTCTGTAACAGTAGCTAGAGATCTACCTTAACACATTGTTCAATTTCATGGCTATACCCAGTTTACTTACCCATTTTCATGGTAATGGGACTGTAATGTTATTTAGACTTCATCTGAAAGACTTAGTATAAATTAAATTATTATTATTATTATTATTTTTAAGAGATGATGTTTTACCAGGCTGGCCAGGCTGATCTCAAACTCCTGACCTTAGGTGATCCATCTGCCTTGGTCTCTCAAAGTGCTGGGATTGCAGGCGTGAGCCACCGTGCCTGGCCCATATAAATTAAATTCTAGCTTCATTTGAGTTTTTCATCACTTTGAAGGAAATTTTTAGTAATTATCAAATAATAGATCAAACAAGTCCAATTACTAAAAATAAGTGCATTTGTATAATTTAAACTTCTTTCAAATATGGGGACCTAGAGTACTGTATCCCCAGCATTCCTGTGAGCTAGCCAGGAGACAGGGGACATTAACACAACCACATTAAGAAGAGGGTAGAGCAGCGCTCTGTTCTACTGATTTCTATTATGCAGGGCTCTGTGGTCAAGATCACAGAATGTGTTTCTTCCTGCCATGAAAGAAAGGCAGGGATTCCTCCTCTCCTCTTTAGTCTTCCATCCCTGCTCAGAGCTTTTTGGCTAGCATCATCAGTTCAAGGTTTGGCCTCAGAGTCTTTGATTTAAGTTGTGAGGTGACAGACATGGTAAGGATATACCATGCCCAGGTCTGGAGGGTGTGCTACTGAGAATCAGGGAAGTGAAGAGGCTCAGTAGTTGTTGGGGCTGAGGCAGTGCTTGGAAAGCAGAGCCATGTGAAAGGGCAAATGCCAGCTGAGCATGGCCTTGGGTCACTGGCTGCCTTGCAAACAGGAGCTCTGCAGGCGAGGTGGACTTGCACAACAGCAGCCTGTCAGGTCCAGGGTCTTTCACTTGCTTCTTTGGGATCCTCACCAAGCATATTATTCAACCATTTATTGTGCATGAACCTTGGTAGGAAATAGGCATTGTTTTGTCTTCTGAGCTATTTCTCCTGGAAAGCCTATCCTCAAGGACAGGGAACATGTCTTATTCTTCTCAGACCCTTAGGATGCATGAATGGGGGAAAATGAGTGAAAATGGAAACTTTGGTGGAGATAATGAGGCTTTTCTTTATTGCTATTATCTTTAGAAGCTGGGTTACAGACATCTTGATATGCACTTACATATATTTATTTAACAAACATGTACATAGCACTTACTTTGTGCCAGGCATTGTTCTTACACTGTTCACATTTAATTATGTCAACAGCCCTCACAGAAACACTATTTTTTTTTTTTGAGACGGGAGTTTCGCTCTTGTTACCCAGGCTGGAGTGCAATGGCGCGATCTTGGCTCACCGCAACCTCCGCCTCCTGGGTTCAGGCAATTCTCCTGCCTCAGCCTCCTGAGTAGCTGGGATTATAGGCGCGTGCCACCATGCCCAGCTAATTTTTTTTTTTGTATTTTTAGTAGAGACAGGGTTTCACCTTGTTGACTGAATGGTCTCAATCTCTTGACCTCGTGATCCACCCACCTCGGCCTCCCAAAGTGCTGGGATTACAGGCGTGAGCCACCACGCCCGGCAGAAACACTATTTTTATCCCTACTTTGCCCAGAAAACTGATATACAGAGCATTTAAGTAACTTGACCAAAGCCACACACTAGTGAGGACTTAAACCTGGACAATCTGGGCCCAGAGCCACCCTGGCTCTCGTTTTCCTTCTCACAGGTCTTGATGTGGCTGGGTCTTTGTTATTTTTCCCTTTCTGGAGCTCTCATCTTTCCTTCCTCCTTCTCCATTCCTGGTACCTCCACCCTAGTGTGTGTTGCGATCATTTATTTGTAGACTGCAGCACACTAGCCTCTGACTTCAGTCCCTTGCACACCACAGCCAGGCTAATTTTCCTTCATGATGGCTCTCATCACCCTTTTCCTGCTACGGAACTCTCCTTGGTGTCCTATCCTGTTAGGGCTGATCTCCTGTCTGGTTTCCAAACCTCTAGAATCTGATAATGCTGCCCTGCTCGTCCAGCCTCACTTCCCTTGCCAACCCATGTGCTGACATGGTTCCTGGCAGTTCTCGTACCCCTTTCCTGGAGCGCTCTCACCTCTTCCCTGGCCCTCCATCAGTTCATTCTGCCCTGGATGTCCTTCTAGGCCTCACCTCCTGCCCGACTACACAGCTCTTAGTGTCTGCTCTGCCCCTGAATCCAGTCTACAGGCTGTTGGGTTTCACTGTTCCTGGCTTGAAAAAGCCCGATTAGGTTTAAACTCTTTGGGGGTCTGTCATTATACCTAGCACTGAGCTGGGTCCCAAAGGACGTTGTTGAGTAGCAGGATTAGTAGGTAGAACACATTAGGACATTGGCCTAATATTGGGCTAGTTACTTGGTTTCCTCACCATTAAATGAAGAACTTAAAAGAGATAATGGCCAAGTTTCCTTTTAATTTGCTTAAACAATTAACTTATGTTTGTGTGTGTGTGTGTGTGTATATATATATATACGTTATATATATATATATATTTTTTTTGAGATGGAGTCTCACTCTGTCGCTGGAGTGCAGTGGCACGATCTTGGCTTACTGCAGTCTCTGGCTCCTGGGTCCCAGTTCAAGCAATCCTCCTGCCTCAGCCTTCTGAATAGCTGGGATTACATGTACACACTACTATGCCTAGCTATTTTTTGTATTTTTAGTAGAGCTGGGGTTTCACCATGTTGGCCAGGCTGGTCTTGAACTCCTGACCTCATGATCTGCCTACCTCAGCCTCCCAAAGTACTGGGATTACAGGCATGAGCCACTGCACCTGGCCACATTTACATATTTTATTTTTTAGAGACAAGGCCTCACTCTGTCACCCAGAGTGGAGTGCATTGGCACAATCATAGCTCACTGTATCCTCAAACTCTTGGGTTCAAGAGATCCTCCCACCTCAGCCTCCCTAGTAGCTAGGACTACAGATGTGGGTCACCATGCCTGACTGGTTTATTTTATTTTTGTAGAAATGGGGTCTTCCTATGTTGCCCAGGCTGGTCTTGAACTCCTGGCCTCAAGCTGTTTTCCCACCTCTGCCTTCCAAAGTGCTGAAATTACAGGCACGAGCCACTGTGCCTGGCCACACTTATTTTTTGACAGCTTCGTTGATATATAATTTTTTTTTTAGAGATAGGTTCTCTCCATGTGTCCCAGGCTAGAGTGCAGTGGCTATTCACAGGTGCAATCCTACTACTGGTCAGCACAAGAGTTTTGACCTGCTCTGTTTCCGACCTGAGCTGATTCAACCCTCCTTAGGCAACCTGGTGTTCCCTCGCTCCTGGGAGGTCACCATGTTGATGCCAAACTTAGTGCCGACACCCAATTGGCATAGTGCACTACAGCCCAGAACTCCTGGGCTCATGTGATCTTCCCATCTCAGCCTCTGAGTAGCTGGGACTACAGGCACGTGCCACCACGCCCGGCTTCGTTGATATATAATTTACACAGCATATAATTCACTCATGTAAAGTGTATAATTCAATAGTTTTTAATGTATTCAGGTATGTACAACTATCATTACAGTCAGGTTTAGAACATTTTTATCACCAAAAAGAGAATCCCCAACTAACTAGACACCTATTAGCCATCCCCCTCTCCTCTACATTCTCATCTTCACCAGTTTTAAGAAAATTACTCATTTACTTTATGTCTCTGTAGCTTTGTTTACTCTGGAAATTTTGTGTAAATTGAATCATATGATGTGTGGTCTTTTATGACTGACTTCTTGCACTTGGCATATTCAAGCCTCCTCTATGTTGTAGCATACATCAGAACTTCATTGTTTTTATGGCTTAATAATATTGCATTCTATGGATATACTACCTTTTGTTTATCCATTCATTTGTTGGCAGACTTTTGGGTTGTCTCCATCTTTTGGAAAATTACATCTATTTTTGAGGAGAAATTGATCTTCCTTTAGTGGTTTCGACAGTTGCCAACAGCAGTTTCCTTCTACTGCTTTAAAGGTAGGGATCTGGGCTTAATGGTTTTGTTTGTGCTGTGTGGATGGACAGGTTGGATGCTTGGTCATCAATGTCAGAGAGCAGTCATAGGGAGTACTCGTGAACTTTGTAATCAGACAGACTGGTTTGAATCGTGGATCTGCCACTTAATGAGCTTACATAACTTCAGGAAGCACATTTCCTCCTTAGTAAAGTGGGATTCACCCTGCCTGTTCCCTTATAGTCAGAGCTATGCTAGAAACTACATGGGCCTGGGGCAACTCAACCAATGCAGAGGGACCTCGTGGCTATAAAAATAAATAAGTAAATAAATTTTAAAAAGTAAAAACTATTTTTGGCTGGGTCTAGTGGCTCACGAGGTTAAGAGATTGAAACCATCCTGGCCAACATGGTGAAACCCAGTCTTTACTAAAAATACAAAAAATTAGCCAGTAGTGGTGGCCTGCACCTGCAGTCCCAGCTACTCAGGAGGCTGAGGCAGGAGGAGCATTTGAGGTGGAGGTTGCAGTGAGCCAAGATTGCACCACTGCACTCCAGCCTGGCGACAGAGCAAGACTCTGTCTCAAAATAAGAAAACAAACAAATAAAATGTAAAAATTATATATTTTTAAAGTGCTCTTATGCCTATAATCCCAGTGCTTTGGGAGGCTGAACCCAGGCAGATCACTTGAACCCAGAAGTTTGAGACCAACCTGGGCAACATAGTGAGATTCCATCTCTACAAAAAATACAAAAAATTAGCTGTTCATAGTGGTGGAACACCTGTAGTCCTAGCTACTCGGGGGAACAAAGGTGGGAGGATAATTTCAGCCTGAGAAGTCGAGGCTGCAGTGAGCCACTGTACTCCAGCCCAGGTGACAGAGTAAGATCCTGTCTCAAAATAAATAAATAAAAAATGCCTAAAGTTCTCAATTTTGTTGAGGTGTCATGCCTCACAGCTCTTTCCTACCAAGCATGGAGCCCAGGATCACCACCCTAGTTGTAGTGCCCGGGGAGGAAATACTTTCTCTTCTTGAGATAATTCATGTCTCCCTTTGTGTGTGTTAATGGCCTTTCTTGATCTTGGGTCTGGATTTGCGCTCCAGTCACTACCCAATCAAGTCATTTGAGAAGAATGACTGTAGGGGTGTGAGACTTTTTTCCCTCTCCGGGTTGATACAATGGGAGTGTATTCTATTCTTTGTGGGATAGGCAAGGAGGATGCATTGCTTTTTTTGGGTAAGCTTTGCCTGAAATTTGTTATGCCAGAGCGTAGATGTTGACTCTGAGCTTGCTTATGGTTATTAAACATCCGTTGAATCTTATATTTGGGGTTTGTATGTAAAGACTGAAATGCCTTTTTTGGTAACTGGGTGAATGAGAGATTGAAGTGTTAATTTGATCCAAACTTTCCTTGGAGAGTGGTATTCACAACTGATTTTGCTAATGTCATTAAGAATCAAGGAACCTGCCGGGCACCGTGGCTCAAGCCTGTAATCCCAGCTCTTTGGGAGGCTGAGGCGGGTGGATCAAGAGATCAAGAGATCGAGACCATCCTGGTCAAGATGATGAAACCCCGTCTCTACTAAAGATACAAAAAAATTAGCTGGGCATGGTGGCGCGTGCCTGTAATCCCAGCTACTCAGGAGGCTGAGGCAGGAGAATTGCCTGAACCCAGGAGGCGGAGGTTGCGGTGAGCCGAGATCATGCCATTGCACTCCAGCCTGGGTAACAAGAGCGAAACTCAGTCTCAAAAAAAAAAAAAAAGAATCAAGGAACCTGACAATTTTGGATTTTAGGCAAGGCCTCTCTCTACACCTAGAGTAATAATTTAAAAAATTGTTTTAAAGTAAGGACATTTTAGAAATAAACGACTCTTATAATAATGGATCTTTTGAGAAAATGGAAAGTAAGTCATTTTTCTCATCTAAACTTAGCTTCTGCCCCCATGATAATGGTAGGAGGTTGAGAAATTTGAATGTGGGGATTACGTGAATCTTTATTCCCCTTTCTCTACCCTGACCCAAAGTGAGTGGGGACAGTTCTGGCCTGGCATTCCTCCCACTAGCTTGACCTATTAACAGCAACTGTGAAAAGGTCAACATTTCCAGGCTGACATACTGACCACATTTTGTGTGGGAGATCTCAACATAAGAATATTTTTTCGGGGAGACTGACATCCCCTTTTGTCCATTAAGTCTGTTCTTTCCATCATTAGATTGTGAACCTGGTCAGAATTAAGTAAAGCTTAAAAACAAAGAGGGAATGAGTAAAGGAAATTTAGTTTGCTACATCTAAATGCAAATTGTGCAAAAACAGATGGGTGAGGTAAGAATGGACGTCATTCCTGGCGTGACTGCAGGTACCCTTGGTCTACACAATGACCCTGGAAAAGGAGGATTTAGTCATCTGAGTTATTAGCCATTCTCATTACCTTAGGCATTGTGGCTCTGCTTCCTATTGATCCTAGTGCTAACGTGCCCTGATTTATATGCAGACTCTTGTTTGCCTACCCAATAAGTGCAAAAGGGCTTAAGCAAGTGACTGGGGCCTCACATGAAGTAACAAGACTATTTCTGCCTGGAAAGTACAGTGAGCCGAGCAGGACTGAGCTGGTCTGCAGGAAAGGCAAGAAAAAATTCTGATTATCTGTCTCCAGATACAGGCATATCCTATCTATGAGGTGGCCAGCTAGGAGAGTGGAAACAGTCCAGATTTTTGTCTTTGTCTACTGATCTGAGAGAAGTTGCTGTTTTTCTTTTATCTCTGCCTATTCATTGCTAGAGCTGGAGGCCAAAGGAAAATGACAGATTTTAATTTTATTTGAGTTATTTTGGGACTACCACTCCTGTAATTATGGTTCACTTAAATATTAGAATATTACTTATTGCAAAAGTAATTTATAGGAAATTGGAAATTTTTTACAGAAGAAAAACCCCACTGAAGATTTTACTATTCTAATATCCTTCAAGTTATGGTGGCTCACACCTGTAATCTCAGCACTTTGGGAAGCTGAGGCAGGAGGATTGCTTGAATCCAGGAGTTTGGGACCAGCCTGGGCAACATAGCGAGAACCCATCTCTACAAAAAATAAAAATAGTTAGCTGGGCACAGGGTGTGTGCCTGTGGTCCCAGCTACTGGGAGGCTGAGGTGGGAGGATTGCTTGAGTCATGGAAGTTGAGGCCACAGTGAGCCATGATTGCTCCACTGCACTCCAGCCTGGGTGACAAAGCATGACCCTGTCTCAATAATAATATCCTGGGCTGGGTGTGGTGGTTCATGCCTGTAATCCCAGCACTTTGGGAGACTGAGGTGGGTGGATCACAAGGTCAGTAGATTGAGATCATCCTAACACGGTGAAATCCGTCTTTCCTAAAAATACAAAAAATTAGCCGGACGTGGTAGCATAGGCCTGTAATCCAAACTACTCAGGAGGCTGAGGCAGGAGAATCACTTGAACCCAGGAGGTGGAGGTTGCAGTGAGCCAAGATCATGTCACTGCACCCCAGCCTGGGTGACAGAGCAAGACTCTGTCTCAAAATAATAATAATAATATCCTTCAAGTTTTTTCCTATGTGTTTGTGTATGCAGTTTGCATATTGATATATACTTTCATGATCAGATACTCCATAGTAGATGGGTTGACTGATTTGAAAGGATTTTTTGTTTTGTTTTATTCCTTTAATATATGTCATCACCAGTTTAAAACTTAGAGGGTTTTTTTAATACTCCTTTAGTGCCAGTTGTGTCTGAAACAAAAGATATTTATGATAGTTGTGATAGAGAATATCTTCATGCTTTGTTTTGGTCTTCACTTGGATGACAAGTTACTGGTATTTGGAGCACATGAGAGAGACTGTGTTCCTCAGATTTCGAAATGGTAAAGCATGGGAGTGAGGTTGGAGAAGCCACAGGATCCAGAGGGAAAGTCTTTTACAGGCCACGCTCAAATTCTGGTTGGGGTTAGCTTGGCTTAGCAAGAACCGCAGCCTAGGAAATACTGACCTAGTTCTTAGGTGATCTCTGAGGCAGCTGTCTGTAAGGGTATATAAGTATCCTAAATGAATAGGTGGAGAATGCAAATATAAGTACTTTTGTGACCCTGAAGGACTCTTCTGTAAGATCAAAGACAAATATTTTAGTTTGGTTGAGAAAAGAGTGAAACTTTTAAAATAAACAACAGTATTTATTTTAATACTGAGGTCTTTCCAGTAGGAGTTGGGAAATAACTTTTTTTCCTCTTAAGCTCATGCTGCACAATTAAGGAAAAATGCTTTTTCTCTTAACCTTTCCTTCAAATACTTGGCAGAGATTACTGACAGAAGAACGAGCTGGGTGCATGGCTCACGCCTGGTAATCTCATCACTGTGGGAGGCCAAGGTGGGAAGATTGCTTGAGACCAGAAGTTCGAGACTAGTCTGGGCAATGTAGGGAGACCCATCTCTACAAAAATTTTTTTTTTAAAGCCAAGCAGGGTGGTATGTACCTGTGGTCCCAGCTACTCAGGAGCCTGAGGTGGAAGGATCACATGAGCCCAGGAGGTTGACGCTATAGTGACCTGTGATCATACCACTGTACTCCAGCCTGGGCAACAGAGGGAGACCCTGTCTTAAAAAGAAAAGAAAAGAGGGGGGGTGTAGCTCAGTGGTAGAGCACATGCTTAGCATGCATGAGGCCCTGGGTTTGATCCCCAGCACCTCCATGAGAGTTTGTTCTTTCCGGGCCCAGCACTTTGGGAGGCCGAGATGGGTGGATCATGAGCTCAGGAGTTGAAGACCAGCCTGGCCAAGATGGTGAAACCCCATCTCTATTTTAAAAAAATAAATAAATAATTAAAATAAAGGAAAAAAGAAAAGAAAAGAAAAAGAAGAAGAATGATCTGTGAGACTTGTACCATTGGATTAGACTCCTTCTTGGTACTAAAGTCTGAAATAGCTAGACTTAATCTAGATAACTATTTTCCCAAACCTCCAAAAGCCCACCTAGTCTATCCTGTGGACAAGGACATATGTGCTCCATGATATGGAAAAGGATGCTGCTAGGGCAAGAATTAGCCTATCATACAAAGCAGTAAACAATACCAAGAACCAAAATCTGACTTCAGTGGCAACTGTTTCCCAGAGCAGTATTTGTTTGAGTTTCCCTGTTGCAAAGCATGCAGCTCACAAAGTGCCCCAAACTGCCTTAATGCATTTTTAATGTCCTTAGAATTTTTTAGAAAATGTCAACTTTCTTTAAAAATAAAAGGACCCTCACAGGTTACAACTATAAGGAGAAGGGAAGGAGACCCACCCTAGAGAGCTTTGTAAATCTTATCAGTGGGTGCACCCTGCTGTGATTTCATGGGACAACATGGATCCCTCTGTTTGGTTTGATACAAATTTTGACCAGCTTGATTTGGGGACCTCCTGTAGCCACAGCACACACTCTTCAGCTATCACCACCTATTCCTTTCCTCTTGGCTTCTCTGGCATTTCCAAGGGGTGCAGGAAGAGCTGATTTAAGGCGGCTGGCATACCTTCCTTTTTCTCAAGCTTCCCCATTCCTAGGAGAATGTACCATGGTTTCTTCCCATCAAAAAATTTCATGTTCCTCTGCTCATTACATTTCATTGCTCAGCATAAATTCAGGGTTGACTGCCCCGCATGACACCCACATGGCTGAAAATGGGGTGGATGTTTCCCAAAGGAAATTGGGATTGTGGTCAGGAGAGAAGGGGAATAAAATATGGATTTACCTTAAGAATATGTTTACCCTAAGAAGGGCTGTTGGATAAAATACAGATATTCAGTTAAATTTGAATTTCAAATAAATAGTAAGTAATTTTTTCGTTTTAAGTATATCCCAGATATGACATGGGACATATTTCTACTAAACAAATTATGTATTATTTATCTGGAATTCATATTTAACTGGGCATCTTGCATTTTTCTTTCCTAACTCTGATGACCCTAGGTCCCTAAGATACCTCCCATGTCTCATTTCATGTTTTTTGTTAGCTTGTAGCTTACCTTGCCTAAGATTTCTTTGCTTTGGAGAGGAGCTGGGGAGTGGCACAATGGGCAGGATATTACACTAGTGTGAATTAAGAGAGGGCAGGGCATAAATAAAGTATTGGCCAAGCAGCTGCTTGGTGGCCTCAGGACAGAGTAGGTTGTCAATTACCTGTTAACTGTGTGCCAAGGCTGGGCAACACCTTGTTTTTGATACTATTCTTAGATGCACCCATATGCTGTATGTATTTCATCACCCTGTGTTTCTACACATCCAATATGGGCGGTTTTCCAACTGATGCTCTTTTGTAGTCCTCATGGGAAAATACCTCTGGTATCTTCCCTTGGAGCTTGGAAAAAGAAGAGTAGAATTTTATCTCTAATTAAAAACGCTTACCCTGCTTTGAGATTTTCAGTGCTAATTACTTAAACAAAAATTCTTTTTCTGTCACCTGGCTGGAGCACAGTGGTGCGATCTTGGCTGATTGCAACCTCTGCCTCCCGGGTTCAAGCAATTCCCCTGCCTCAGCCTCCCAAGTAGCTGGGACGACTATGAGCATGCACCACCACACCCAGCTAATTTTTTGTATTTTAGTAGAGACAGGGTTTCACCATGTTGGCCAGGATGGTCTCAATCTCCTGACCTCTTGATCCACCTGCCTCCGCCTCCCAAAGTGCTGGGATTATAGGTGTGAGCCACCATGCTGAGCCTTAAATAAACTAAAAATTATTTTTCTATACTTAATATCACATCAGTTCTGGTCAATTTTTTTTTACATACTACAGAGTATGTATATGCTTGCATACAAACATTATCTTTAAATTCTAGCTCAGACAAGATATTATTAACTTGGTTTTGTATATTGACTGTTTTCAACTGGATTTGAAGGGAGGGAAAAACCACAGGGAATGTGATCCTGAGGCACCGAGGATGCTTATCGGACATGGTTTGCTGTTGCATGTTGCATTACTTTCTGCTGGGTGTTTGGTACTCCTTCCCAAGACTCTGTTATTAGTTTGTAGGCTCTGGTCTTGAATCTAGAGGACTGACAGAGTGGGATTAACTTATTTACAATTGTTTCCTACTGAAATCACATGCATGGTTGTCCCAATTTACGATTTGGTCCCTTGTACCTTGATTTGATTCAGAAAGCCATCTACGATGTTTTTGTTTCCTGGCTCCTGCAGGAAAACCCTGTCATGAGTTACAATTACCTTGCAGTTATTACTATGTGGTTGTAGCACATTAATTGCTAAGAATGATTTATGAGTGTCACCTTAATCCGTGAGCTCAACTGGGTGTCAGACATCTTGGAAGGGAGGGACTTGGTAGGCATTTAAATAGTAAACTCAGGATGCTGCACGGAGGTGTATTAATGATTAAGGAGGTGACATTTGGTTTGAGTCAGGGCTTTTAGTGCTGTGCATAGAACAACTTGTTTCCTTATGAGAATATAATTGTTTGCATGTGGTCCTAATTTCTTCTTTATTAAAATAAAAACAAAAACTGAGTCACTATAGTTCTGTCACAGGAGGCAGAGATGAAAAAAAGCAGAGTTGTCTATTTTACTAACAACCAACTTTTCCTGAAAAGGGACTTTCTATAACAATGAAGAATGGGCTGGGCATGGGGCTTATGCCTGTAATCCCAGCATTTTGGGAGGCTGAGGCGGGTGGAACACTTGAGGTCAGGAGTTCGAGACCAGCCAGGAGTTCGAGACCAGGAGTTCACCAGGCCAATATGGTGAAACCCTATCTTTACTAAAAATAAAAATAAAAATAAATTAATTAGCTGGACATGGTGGCACATGCCTGTAATCTCAGCTACTTGGGAGGCTGAGGCAGGAGAATCGCTTGAACCCAGGAGGTAGAGAGTGCGGTGAGCTGAGATCACACCATCACACTCCAGCCTGAGTGATAGAGTGAGACTCCATCTTAAAAAAAAAAAAAGATTAAGAATGATTATGATTTATTTGATTTATTTTTCCAAGTGTAGTAAGAAATAGAACATAACAATTCATTACCCTTAGTATAAGCACTGTTATTTTAGAAGGATGCAGCAAACTGGATCTTATATACTCCAAAGTGTAGCTCCCATCTCCAGTGTAATACCTACCAGCCTGGAGAGCTTGAAGAACAGAGTCTGGGCTGTTTGGCCATGAATGCAACATAGAATAGAGATTCCTGTCTCTGGCTTGTGTGATGGAGGGTGGACTAGTCAGGACTGTTCCAGCTGAAAGTGACAGAGGTCTAACTTACACTAGCTGGTACAAGTACCAAGTGAGGCCAGGGTTGGCTCCAGATCCAGGGACTTCATTAGTATCATTTAGACTCCTCATCTCTCGGCCTCTTGGCCACATTCCCTTCTTTATTGGCAGGAATATGGCCTTGGACAGGTTGGGCATCCACATCCCAAATGAGCAACCTCCAAAGGGACAAGAGGACTTCCTGCTACCTGCCCTCACCCACCCACTTTAGTGTATGTCAGTATCTGTTCAGTTGCCCTCCTGTGAGCTCAGCAGAGAAGGGTACTGGATTATTCATCATTCAGGAATCATAGAGTTAGAATGGAGAAATATTAGTTCCTCAATGGAAGTGGTCATGGTAATAGTGGGGAGGGATGTGGCCGGAAGAAGGGAAGTGATTCTGGGCAGATGATAACCACATACTTTCTCTCTCTCTCTCTCTCTCCATTTATTTATTTTACTTTTAGTAGAGACAGGTTTCACTATGTTGGCCAGGCTGGTCTCGAACTCCTGACCTTGTGATCTACTTGCCTCATCCTCCCAAAGTGCTGGGATTACAGGCGTGAGCCATTGCATCCAGCTGATAAACATTCTTAAAGATTTTTAAGATGCATCCTGAATGCTTCATTAGTACTCATTCTAAGCAATGGAATTACTGAATCCAAGGCTATTATTGCCATAAATTTTGGTGGGGATAGTAAGGAAAAAATAATGGTAAACTCACACTCACTTTAGTGGATTACAGGAAAAAATAATGGTAAACTCACACTCACTTTAGTGGGTTACAGAATCAAGCACATTAGTTCTTTTTTTTTTTAAGACAAGTTCTCACTCCGTCACTCAGGCTGAAGTGCAGTGGCGTGATCTGAGCTTACTCCAGCCTCTCTTGGGCTCAAGTGATCCTCCTCCCTCATCCTTCCAAGTAGCTGGAACTACAGGCGCACACCACCATGCCTGGCTAATTTTCTGTATTTTGGTGGAGATGGGTTTCACCCATGTTGCCCAGGCTGGTCTCGAACTCCTGAGGTCAAGCGATCCGCCCACTTCAGCCTCCCAAAGTGCTGGGATTACAGGTGTGAGCCCCTGTGCTCAGACGCTCTTTCTCTCTTTCTTTCTCTTTCTTTCTTTTCTTTCTCTCTCTCTTTCTGCTTTCTTTCTTTCTTTCCTTCTTTCTTTCTTCTTTCTTTCTTTCTTTCTTTCTTTCTTTCTTTCTTTCTTTCTTTCTTTCTTTCTTTCTTTCTCCTTTCCTCTCTCTGGGAAAATACACTTTGGTTGTAAATACAGAAAGATAATTATTATTATTATATATTATTTGTATTATGTTACTGGTATAAATTTAATGTCTCTAATAATTTACTCTGATACTCAGTCACTCATATTTTCATGGTTTTTGAAAACTAAGTCTATCATTCAAATAATAGCAACTTGATAGAAAAGATAATTGCACCTGGGAGACTATAACAACGTCCCAAATTTGCCTTAATCAACCTGGCTGTACCTGAAGTGTCATCATTGTCAGAGAAACATCTCATAAGACTGTGCTAAAATAAGCCTCTTGCTGATTTTGAGGTGATCAAGTTTATAGTCATAAAAAAAAAGTTATTACCCGTCATGTCATAAGATTGGGGGGGCATGCAGTGAGCAGATAGGTTGTGCTGGAAGAGAGTGTGGGATATGGATTCACAGTCTCTACCAAAATATTTTTCAGATAAAGGTGAGTGAGTGAAGGTTGAAACAATAAAGATAAAGTTCAATGATTGCTTAAGGCATTTTGACTCTTTGGGTCCCAGAGCAGACATCCCTATGGTGACAAAGAAAAACCACATAACTAATTTTGAAATTGTGCCAACAACATGTTGAAACAGCAATTGAGAAATTCAAAGTTTAATATTAGATCACTGGTTCATCTTCCATGTAAAACTTTGAGAACACCTGTAATGCGTTACATCAGACATTAAAACATATGTAGTTCTTTAAAAACTGATCTGTAATATAACTGGGCATAGACCATATCAATATAATTCCTGTCTTCTAAGTGAATGTTTTATTTGGACTTCTTCCTCTCTTTAGGTTTTGCTCTTCCTGTATTTTTATTTCTATCATCTTTAGCAAAAGACTGGTAGTGAAAGGAGTTGCACCTGGTTACCTTGATTAACACATCAAGAGATCTGGAAAATCTGGTTGCTGGTCTCCAAATAGTCCTGACCATGGGAATATACAACAGGCTGTTGTGGTGCAGTGGTCTCTTGCTCCAGGGCCTTATTTATTACAGCACTTGCTACTAGCATTAGTCACTTCTGTTTGGGCACTGTGGTTTTCTGCTTCCTTCCAATAACATTACTTGATTTAAAAAAAAATTTTACAGAAATACAGTTTCACAAAGACTTCTGTGATTAGAATTACTGTCTGGAATTTTTAAAAGCAGACAGCAAAGAAGCAAATTTAAGAAGTTTGAAAAGTTTAAAAGCAAGAACTGTTTCTTTATAAGGGAAGCTTACAAACTGTTGGGTTCATATTTTTTGCCGTTTAAAATGCCATATTTAGTATACTTCAAAACAGTTTAAGCAAAGCACAAGCTAAGGTAGAAAAGGCTTGTTATTCTGTGGCATTTTCAGGACCATAAAGTAAGAATGGCAGCAAATTTGTTTTCAGGAATCTGTAGTTCATTCAGCAAAATTAATTCCAATACAAAATTGTTTCTATCAAGGGTGACATGGATTCTTTTATGATGCTCCAGATTTCTGGTAGTTTGTTTGCATTCTCTCCACTTGTGTCATTCTGAGAAAAGAGAATAGTCATAAGACATTACAGTTGAAAGCTTGGAGATTCCTGTGTACAGGCTGATGTGTGTGGTCTCCTAGCTCTGCATCCTAGAAGGTGTGGTTTATTCCTTCATGTGGGGCAGATAGAATTGTAACTTTTTGCAATGGAAACGTTAGTTTTGAGACAGATGGGATTTGAGCTGGCACTTGAGGACCTAAATAGATAAATGGGACCTAGATAAAATGATCTAGGCATTTGTGCTGGCTCCTATAAAAACATCCTCTGTCAAGTTAAATAGATAAGATATTCTATGTTGTTTTAAAGAAGTCTTTTACAAAGAAGGGGTGTGTGTGTGTGTGTGTGTGTGTTTGTGTGTGTGTGTGTGTTGGAGGAAGGGTGCAGAAGAACATGTAGGTTTACATGAGATACAGCTCTCTGGAGGATCTTCCTTAAGGCACTTGGAACTAAGTTTGAAGGCAGTGACCACAAATTCTTTCATCGACTTGTCAATCCAGGTGGGCTCTGCGGTCACACCTACTCTTATCTTAGAAGGTGAATTCTCTGATTGCCTCCATTTAATGGCAGACCAAACAGGTTCCAAAAGATCTAGTTACATCTTTAGGTCTCATATCACTAAGGTTGGGGTGTCCATTCATGACCTCTGTTCATGCTCTATATGCCATGCTTCCCTGTGTGGGTTCTTTATCTAAAAAATAAAGAAATTGAGTTGTCTGAAACCCTCCTTGGAGGAGACAGTCTGGTGTAGTAGTTAAGAATACGGATTCTGGAGTCAGAATGTTTGGGTTTTGCGTCATCTGTAAGCTGAGATGATACAAAAATATCTACCCAACAAAGCTGTTTCCAGAATTTAAGAAAGTATCTTTGGCCGGGCGCGGTGGCTCACGCTTATAATCCAAGCACTTTGGAGGCCAAGGTGGGCAGATCACCTGAGGTCGGGAGTTCAAGATCAGCCTGACCAACATGGTGAAACCCCGTCTTTAAAAAAAAAAAGAAAAAGAAAGTATCTTTATAAGAGTGCTGTATGATAGAGCCCAGGATCAAAATATATCAAAGCGTGTACATGTTAAATGGAGCTAAGTCCCAAAGTGGTTGACTAAAGGAAGGTGTAATGATGGAATCCTGTGTGCTTCCAACAGACCACCAATTTAGAAAAAAAAATTTAGAAATCAATCTGTGAGATCCTGAGAGAACCAGACCATTGACATAATATGATCTCCAGGTTCAGCCTGTGTAAGCAACCAAAGGGGCCACCACATTTTTGGGAAAGAAGGGTAAACTATGCTCCTCGGCAATCAGTTCAAGCCTAAGTCTAAAGTAGTAGATTCGAACAAAATTACCTTTTTTGTGCTCTAATAAAAATAAACAGAGGCTGGTTGCGGTGGCTCACGCCTGTAATCTCAGTACTTTGGGAGGCCGAGGTGGGCAGATCACGAGGTCAGGACGTGGAGACCATCTTGTCTAAAACAGTAAAACACCGTCTCTACTAAAAATACAAAAAATTTCTGGGTGTGGTGGCACGTGCCTTCAGTCTCAGGTACTCAGGAGGCTGAGGCAGGAGAATCGCCTGAACCCAGGAGGTGGAGGTTGCAGTGAGCCGAGATTGCAGCACTGCACTCCAGCCTGGGCGACAGAGCGAGACTCTATCTCAACAAACAAACAAACAAGCAAAAAACAGAGTGTGGAGATTGAAGAAATCCTCAGCCAGCACTATATACCTGATTTTTTTTTTTAATGGCAGGTTCTTAACTCTGTCACCCAGGCTGGAGTATAGTGGTGTGATCATAGCTCACTGTAACCTGGAACTCCTAGGTTCAAGTGATACTCCCGTCTCAGTCTCCTGAGTAGCTGGGACTACAGGAGCATGCCACTAAGCTTGGCTAATTTTTAAATTATTTTGGTAGAGATAGAATTTCACTGTGTTGTCCAGACTGGTCTTCAACTCCTAGCTTCAAGCAATCCTCTCGCCTTGGCTTCCCAAAGTGTTGGGATTACAGGTGTGAGCCACTGCATCTGGCCTGATTTCTTTTTTAATATTACTGCTGACAAACACTGCTTCATAGGAACTCCTGTCAGTGTGGGGGAAGCAGTGCTATTTTTCTTCTCCAAGAAGTTTATCCCTACCCATCACCTTTTAAGAACATAGTACACCAGTGTAATGTGGGAACCATTGAGATTGTATTTGACCTGAGTATTAAAGCTAGCTTAGCAAAATATTTTTAAAAGCATATTGGTAAACGATATCCATAAAATTAAATTAGATATATTTTGTTTAATTATTTTAAAATGCAAAATATATTGATATTTATTAATCATTGGATTTAGGAAAAGGGACAGATTTTTGGTGAACCTGACTTGTGGCAGATGGTAAGGAATATTATAAAACATTTGGATGAGAACAATCAGGGCGAAGTACATTTTTCTGTTACACTGGTAATCATTTGAGAGCTGATTTACTTCAGTGTTGAACAGTTTTTTGTTTTATTTTGTTTTTTTAAATAATAACTAATTGTGAAACACTGATAGAGATGCAGATTTTGGTGGGGGGAAGTGGGGGGGGGAGATAATCACTACACCAACTGCAGTGCATTTGTGTGTTTTTAACCCTCAGAGAACTCTGCATTTTAGGGTACTTGAGGCTGACTTGCAAATAAACTAAAGTTTTAAAGTAATCTTTTTTCCATTGTAAATATTTCGGTAAATAGTACCAATTGGAAATTAGAACAGTAGAATACTTTTCTGAATCTAATCCTATTTTTATTTTATACAGTATTTCTTAGCTGTGAAGTTTCAGGGGGCTTCTCATAGGCTTGCCTTCAGGAGCGTCCCTACTATATGCTTCTCTGCTTGTTTCTCATCAGCTAAATGGTATAACCTCCAAGAGGTGTGACTGATGGTGAATTTCATCTCTTCCTGAAGGGTGCCATGAAAACATGCAAGGCTATTTCTCTCTGCTATTGTTTCTGTCTGTCTCTCAGCAGGATGAGGTCATGACAGAATGGCACGTTTATCTTGGATTTCCTTGTTTGGCAAGCAGCCTGGATATCTCTGGGTTGAATATCTCTGGGTATCTCACAGGCGTCAATGGGCTGAAGGAGTTGTTGGCTCCTGCACTGATTCTTTCAGGAGCCCAGGTGGTAGTGGGGAGGGCGAAGGAGAAGAGGGAACAAGTTTATACTGTCATGTGACTCCCCTCTTAATTGGGGCTTCCTTTGCCTTTCCAGGCTCCTACAGTGTGGAGAGGCAGTCTAGTATAATGCAAAGCACAGAGACTTTATGTCTAAATAGAGCTGGGTTCAAGTCTGAACTCTGTCCATTTTAAGGTTTTTCTCCTATATACTCCTCAAACCCCCTTTACTTATTCTTCACTGATGTTTTTCACATTTGACATTGCATCTCTCTCTTTTTCTGCATTTGTCTGTAAGGTTCAGCTATGTGGGGACCACATCTTTTCATAGCTATTACATTGTTAAACAGCACTTTCTCGAGCTTGACATATGGAGCTTTAAACACTAGCTATGTGACATTGGGTAAGCTATCTAGACTCTTGCCTGCCTTGGATGGTGTTGTAAGGATTAGAGATAGATACATGTTGGATCTCTGGAACCAAGACCAGCACGGCTGGATGCTCAAGAGACGTTGCTCTCCCTACCTCAAGCTTGGTACCAGCGCCTCAGTGTCTGCTGACCCCACCAGCATGCCCAGATGTATCTGTTGTCTGCAAGACATTGTAGCCCCAGGCTTGTGGCCAGCTTGGGCAGGCAGCCTGTTGGCTCAAGGAGTCCTTGTACCATTCTTCAGTCCTTCAAATGTCTTATTCTCAGACGTTCTTCTGAGAGGACATGTCAGCAAAGAGTATAGACTTTATCTTTGGAATCTCTTGTTTCAGTCTACCCCTAAGAAATTGACAGTAGCCTTTAAAAAGTAACTCTTAAAAGTTATTTCAAAAGTAATTATAGTTCTTTGTTAATTAAGGGGGGAAAAATCTCCTATAGTCTATCATTTGCCTATCCACTGTTTGCTTTGGTATACATCCTTCCAGGTTTTTCTGTGTGCATGTACTATAGTAACAGTTGTTTTCTTTTAGCCAATGGTGGAATATTCTGCATTTTATTTTTGTATCTATGGAAGGGATTTCAGAGTCCATGAATAATATTGGTATGATTTACAGAATCTTAATTTAATTTAATTTAATTTGAGATGGAGTTTTGCTCCGTTGCCCAGGCTGGAATACAGTGGCTGGCACAATCCCTGCTCACTGATAGCCTCCATCTCCCAGGTTCAAGTGATTCTCCTGCCTCAGCTTCCTTAGTAGCTGGGACTACAGGCATGCACCACCATGCCCAGCCAATTTTTATATTTTCAGTGGAGACAGGGTTTCACCATGTTGGCCAGGCTGGTCTCGAACTCGTACCTCAGGTGATCCTCCCACTTTGGCCTCCCAAAGTCTGGGATTACAGGTGTGAGCCACCATGCCTGACCTGGTTTACAGAATTTTAAAAGGTTCCAAATCCTTTGTTAGAATGAGACCAGTTAGAAATAATGAAAAGTGGCTAATCCATGGAAAATCATAAGCCTCTAGAAGTTCTGAACTTGAAGAAGCACAGTAAAGTTACATTGTGTATGCACTGGCTCACCCACATCCTACAACGTGAGTTTAGAGAGAGGGACAGAAGGAAAGAGAAGACAGATTGCACACTGCTGCAATCCAGTTGCCCTGGAGTGAGAGTGAGATAAGATGAAAGTGCATTTTTCTTTCTGCTCATCTTGGTCCCCAGGAGACCCCCAAATTATGACCACCTTTTCATGGCACAATGTGGCTCCCTAAATGGAAACCAGCTATCTTTTCATCTATCTGTTCCAAAGCCGGAGGGAAAACTGGGTGTGCTGGTTTTATTAAGAGATAGCATGTCTAAAAATGGCACAGCAAACTTAATATGCAGTTAGGAGATTTTCAGGGGCATTGTTTTGACATGAGTTTTGCTTTTCCTCAGTGACTTTAAAACCTAACTCCCTTATTTAGACAGTCTGGCCTATGCTTATAAAGCAACATTTCCTCCCTCCCTCCTTACTTTTACTTCCACATCGAGCTTCTAGTTTGTGCTGGCACTGTGGGATGTAGTAATACATAAGTACGTGGCCTTTGTCCTAAATAACTTAGGTTCAGCTTTAGAAAGAAATCTGAAAATGGTTTCTCATAATACCGGCAGAATGAAGGAGATTTATTAAAAGAGAGGACAGCCATTTTATTAGGAAAGTGCGGAGGAAGAAACACATAGTTCTAGCCAAGGGATTTCATTACATGGGATTACAGAGAAGGGTGTTCCCTGAGCTGAATTTTTAAAGATAGGGTCAAATTCTGATAGGCAGAAAGAAAGGGTGGGAAGCGGGATCTTTTTCTCAAGAGGAAAAAGATCCTATGGAAAATTTAAAACCTGAGACATTTGAGGGAATAGAGTTTGAGAAGTGAGTCTGAGATGAGACAGGAAAAGCCCACAGGCAGTAAAAAATGCCGGTGGCTGAGTGCAGTGTAGCTTCCACCGAACTCTGTGGATGTTTATGCTTATTTGAACCCTGTTGGAATATTCCTGATTTGTTTTATGAAGGGATGTCTCTCACTGAGGATATTGACTCAGGGACGTTTCCTTTTTCAGTCAGGATGGCCTCCATCAGACCAATATTGTTCTCAGGCCTTTTTGTTTTGTTTTGTTATCTTGGATAAACAGAGAGAGGCTGATTCATTTTTCTAGAAAAACAGGATGCACTAAAATACTGCAAGTGACAATGAAACAGACATGCTCACGTACAATAATATTTATAAAGGGACCAAACAATATGTATAGCAGACACCTCTATGGTGTGGCTGTTCCCCCTCCTCCATCTCACTTGCCTTGGGTCCTTGGCCAAGTGGCTTGTTTCTTTGGATCTGTTTCCTCAGATATCAAATGGGACCAATAATACCAACTGATCAGGCATGTCTCAAGGAATTGATGAGTATTAAGTACCGGAAATAGCACTGGACACATAGTAAGTAGCCATTCCAATAAAGCTTAATTATTTGTACACTGGGTACAAAAGATTTATTTATAATTGGGGCAATATATATTCACAGTGATTTATTTATTTTTATTTTAATTTTTTTAAAGATGGGGTTTCACCATGTTAGTCAGGCTACTCTTGAACTCCTGACCTCAGGTGATCCACTCACCTTGGCCTCCAAAGTGCTTGGATTACAGGTGTGAGCCACCAGGCCCAGCCTATTCACAATGATTTAATAAAAACCTTTGTATTATGGAAATATTCAAATATCCATAAGAGAACAGCATGATAATTTTCCACATACCTACCATCACTCCACTTCAGCAATCATCCACATTCTGCCATTCTCATTGTTGATCCCCTCCCTCTTTTAGAAATGTTTTAAATTTGTAATGGTTAACACTACCTAAATTATTTTAAAGCAAATTCTAGAAGTCATATAATTTTTTGTATAGAGAGTTTATAAGAATCTGATAAATCAGTGGCCAAAGAAAAAATCCGTATAAAAAATGCCAGAAAGCAGTGTTTTGAATGCATTTTCAGAGCTGAATTAGGACATGTCTGCAAAAAGTGGATTTTGAAAGTTCACAATATTGTTTATTTCATTTATGGAGTATGCCACATGCTAGTCTGCACATAAATTGACACTTAGGTGTATATGCAAAGCATTTTTTTCTCATGGGAGATTTAAAGCATACCTCAATACTAGTAAAGTAGTATAATGTACCCTGCTGTAACCGTCACCTAAGCTATCATTCTTTTATTTTTGGAGTTGGAGTTTCACTATTGACGGCTAGGCTGGAGTGCAATGGTGTAATCTCAGCTCATTGCAATCTCCACCTTCCAGCTTCAAGCAATTCTCTGGCCTCAGCCTCCCAAGTAGCTGGGACTACAGGTGCATGCCACCATGCCCAGCTAATTTTTGTATTATCAATAGAGATGAGGTTTCACCTCATCATGTTGGCCAGGTTGGTCTCGAACTTCTGACCTCAAGTGATCCAACCATCTTGGCTTCCCAAAGTGCTAGGATTAGAGGTGTAAGCCACCGTGCCTGGCCTAAACTATCGTTCTGATGTCCCCTTTTGAAAGATGTTCATGTTATTTATGACCAGGCGCAGTGGCTCACACCTGTACAAAAGATCTATTCATAATTGGAGCAATATATATTCACAGTGATATTTTTAAAAACTTCATATTATGGAAATATTCATATTGGCTATGGCCTTGGCTTCCCAAAGTGCTGGAATTATAAGCGTGAACCACCATGCCCGGCTGAAAAGAAATGCTTATTCATCAATGCTATTGCCTTTGAAAAGTGCAATCATGTATTGCTTGACATAGATATGTTCTGAGAAGCACATCATTAGATGTGTTCATCATTGTGTGAACATCACAGAATGTATAGTCTACTACACATCTAGGCTATATGCATAGCCTATTGCTCCTATGCTATAAAACTGTACAATACGTTACTGTACTGAGTACTACAGGGAGTTACAACACAATGATAAATATTTGTGTATCTAAACGTAGAGGAAGTAATGTGTTGTGCTATGACATTTCCATGGCTACGATGTCGCCAGGCAATGGAGTTATTTAGCTCCGTTATGATCTTAGGGGCTCACTGTCAAATGTACCATTTGTTGCTGACCCAAAAGTCATGCTGCTCATGACTGTATGTCAGCAATAGCTCTCAGAAGAACTGATTTTCCCAGAAGAAATATAAGTAAAATCTGATGTTTGACAGCAGTTCAAGCAAGACCCCTC
Source organism: Callithrix jacchus (assembly GCF_049354715.1). Taxonomy (NCBI): domain Eukaryota; kingdom Metazoa; phylum Chordata; class Mammalia; order Primates; family Cebidae; genus Callithrix; species Callithrix jacchus. The sequence goes on from NC_133518.1 coordinate 35,669,621, forward strand.
AAAAGACCTTTAAGCAAGAACACATTTGGAAGCCAATACTGAAGTATTAGTCATGGGTAAGGAAGTTATGTATTTTCTCTTGTTTTTTTTTTTTCCCCCATTCTCCTCTCTCTCTCTCTCTCTCTCTCATTTTTGTTTATCTGCATTTGACATTTTTTTTTTTTTTTCACCGTGAGTGTGGATTTTCTTTCATCATGAGCATGGATTATTTGATTGTTAAAAGGCCAGCTGGGCACAGTGTGTCACATCTGTAATCCCAGCACTTTTTTTTTTCTGCACCTCCTCACCGCCCCCCACTCAATCCCAACACTTTGAAAGGTCGAGGCAGGCAGATCCCTTGAGCCCAGGAGTTCCAGACCAGCCTGGGCAACATTTCTACAAAAAATTAAAAAATTAGCTGGTTATGGTGATATGCACCTGTAGTTTCAACTACTTGAAAGGCTGAGGTGGGAGGATCCCTTGAACTTAGGGAGGCTCGAGAGTGCAGTGAGTCGCAATTGTGCCACTGCACTCTGAGACTGTGTGAGATTGTGCCACTGCATTCTGCAACTGCACACTGTGAGACTCTGTCTCAAAAGAAAAAAAAATAGTAACCAAAGAATATAAGTTAGTAAATCAAAGAAGACACGCAGGGAGTGGAGATTGGCTGTCTTGAGATGAGTATATCGGGGGAGACAGATAATGTTTCTGAACTACCAAGCTGTTACCCTTCATCTTGCTGCTTGTCTTCACCTCTCTCCTTTGTCCCTGGCTCTTGCCTCTGCATTCTCATTACTGATGGTGGGGAGTGGTGCTCACCTTCATGGCATCCTATCATTAGGCCAAGAGAGAGGATAATTGTCCCTAGGCCAGTCCCCTAAGCTATGTTAGGCTTTCATACATGATACTGTCTGGCCCTTTGCCTTCACATTTCCTGATCTGCCTTCTGAGACTGCCCACGTTTTAAGAGGTTGGTGTTGGGAAAGGGTAGGAGATGGTGGAGGCTGGGAGACAATACACTAACAGCATATAGTCCTTCCTCTTATGATACTGAAAGCATGAAAGTGCCTCTCTGTTCAGCCTACCCACCTGCACTTTGGAAGAAGAGCTATTGGATATTTCAGAATGGTTTTCAGACCAGCATTGGAACTGTGGTCTGTTCTAAAGTTAACGATGATGGAAATAATTTTGTTGTAGAGGACTCTAGATGGGCTTGTGTAAAGCAAGCAAGTAAAGGAACAAAACATTAAAAATTGTGTAGAAAGAGATGTTTTGAAGGATCAGTGGTGAAGTGTGATTGGAGAGGCATGGGGAAGGAGTTAAGAAGAGATGATGTCTGTGGTTAAAGAAACCATTTATACAGACTTGGTGAGTGTGGAAACTATGATCTCTCATATGACAAATGCTGAGAAGAACTATTTTCCTATTTTCCATGCTAACTGTTAATTTACTCATCACACTGAATATCCTTCTGGTGGAGAAATTCAGTGTCACAGCCTCATATCCTCCTGCATAGGAAATACTCAGCGACCCAAGATATTAGAATCTCTTTTATGGCATTTCTCTGAAAAGAAAATGTTATTACTTAATTGGCAGGCAACGGGAGTTTTTAAGTGATGTTCATCTGAACACCACTTACTGTGTACTCGCAAGTACAAAGAACAGGAAAATTAATTACAAATGATGCCTTTCTCTTAAGGGTCCTAGGTTTCCAGTGCAAAATAAAAATAATCCAACTGCCAAGGTATGTATTAGTAGGTGGAGTTTTGTTTTGTTTTTCCTTCTATAATGGATTAAGTTAATCCGTAGGAACATTTACCCAATGCCCATTGTAAGAAAATGATGTAAATTGACCAGATTTCATTCAATACAAAATGAATGTACCTCGAACTCTTTGATGTGGATTTTGAGCTACTATCAGGCCACAGTTCGGGTTTGGCAAGGATATGTTCCAAAAAAGCATTCCTGTTTGATTATTTGGTATTGGATTATCAGAATTTCTGGTCTAGAATACAGTCCAGGTGGTAACCTCTCCAATATGAGTATCTTCCTAAGGTGGGTCCTGAGAAGGGTTGGAGAATCCAGGGTTCTAAACCAGTCTCTTGCCCCTGACTCCATATGGGACATGGGATGAGTTGCCCAGTTTTTATCATTTGTCAAGTGGAAATAGTAATGTCTGATGTGTTTGAGGATTAAATGCAAGTCTAGGCAATAATGTAAATAGAATTGTTTTTGAAATTAAAATGGAATGCAAACTTTTGATTGAGCATAGTAATCAGTCAGTGAACAAACATATTTGTGAGCTATGAAATTAGCCATAAATGTCAAGGAAGCTAGACAAAAGGGGAATAACATTTCCAGTAAGTTAGCAAACACTCTGGAGCTGTCATTAACTGTTAAACCATGTAGTCTGGGTAAGCATCGTTAGACACTTTGCCACAACGCCCCTCCTCATATCCTGTATGCTGTTCAAATTCAGTCCTTTCATTGTTCAGACTCATCTCATCTTGACCATTTTGCCCCTCAAAATATGGTCTTCCCATTTCCCCCTTTTCAGACGTTGAGTAATCAAAACTTAGACCAAATGTCAGCTCTTTCATATCGTCATCTCTGATTACTCTGGTTGGATTGATCCCACTCTGGCATATGTTGGGGACAGGCAAACTTTCTGAAAAAGGCCAGATCATCTTTTGGCTTTGCCAGACACATGGTCTCTGTTGCTTCCACTCAACTGTGCCATTGTAATATGAAAGCATCTATAGACAATACATAGATGAGTGGGTGTGGCCATATTCCAATAAAACTTTATTCATAGAAACAGGTTGCCAGCTAGACTTGGCCTGCAAGCTGTAGTTAGCTGACCCCTGGCATATGTCATTGTCTTGCTATGTAACTTTTTTGGTTCTGTGTACATTTTGCCTTAAACTGCATGTTAGTAGCCTTCTTTTTTAAAAGTTTTTAAAAACCTTTATTATTGTTCTTATTTTTAAAGACGTGGTCTCGCTGTCACCTGGGCTGGAGTGCAGTGATGCAATCATAGCTTACTGCAGCCTCAAACTCCTGGGCTCAAGCTATATTCCCACCTCAGCCTCCCCAGTAGCTGGGATCACAGGCATGCACCATCATGCCCAGCTAATTAAAACAAAAATTTTTTTTTTTTTTTTTAAATACAGACAAGCTCTCAGTACACTGCCCAAGCTGATCTCAAACTCCTGACTTTAAGTGATCCTTCCACTTTGGCTTCCCAAAGTTTTGGGATTACAGGTGTGAGCCACTGTGCCTGGCCAGTAAGTCTTACTTATGAACAGCAGTGGCCAGGCCACTTTCTTCTTTTGAGTCCCCTGGATGTTGTATAAGTAGGAGAATGTTCAGTTGATGTTTGACAAATGAGTGAACAGTGAATGAATGGTGGCTGCTTTCAGGAGTTGGCAACCCTGCTGTCCTTCTGGATGGCTGAGTTCTTCCAACCTTCTGGCGTCCTGCCTCCTTTCCCTGGCCTGCCATGCTAGAAAAAGAGGAGAGAAGGCGTCTTTTCTTTGTCTTCCTCAGCCACCCTTCCACTACTTTGAGCAACTACTATTTACAACTCAAAGAATTCTTCATTTATACTGTGTGAGAGACTGTTTACCTGTGTTGAACTAACATTAAGTTTCTTTAAATCTGCTATTAAAACGAAGAGAGGCCGTCTGTAACTTTAAGAGCATAACAGCTGGTTTCATGATGTAAGTGAACATAGACACCCTTAAAATTACTTCCCAAAGCTCTGGGAATGGGATTTTCTTAGTTTATTTGTTACAAGGGAGTATTTTGTACACTGGTAGAGGAAAATAGTATGAAACAAAATCAAACAAAAACATCATTACATTTTAAAAATCATTTTGCAACACTAAGCAGGTATGAATTTGGTACTTCACTTGCAATTGAAAAACTGGAAAGTTAAAAATTAAATATGAATATTATGATTTTCAATTTTTAGAAGAGGCATATTATATTATCTAATGGCAGTTGGCATTTGATATTAGAAAGAATAGCATCTCAAGGGAAAACAAAATTATCAGTTCCAGATAGTGTTAAACATTCCTTTTTTTCTTAGGATAAACTCACTACTAGCTACTTTTCTTCTGCCTGAGCCATTCATTGTAAAAGTGAACTAATGTTGCCCTCTGAATTCTGTTGGGGAAAATGACACAGATTCCCCACGAATGAAGAATTGCTTTTAATTTCACTGGAAGTGAGGCAGAGGAGGACCTTGGAAAAGGAAGGTTACTATTTCCTCTGTGGAAACGTTTATCTTTGTTTTCTGGGTGACTGGTAAAAACAATAGTTTGCTGTGGAGTTTTAGTAATCAAAGAAGAGGAAATAGCATATGAGTGACTGCAACTGGTTGGTGGGGACAACCGTGGCTGTTTTGAAGGTGAAACTTACCAAAATCACATTAACTATCTCGTAGTGCAAAGGTCGGCAAACATTTTCTGTAAAGGGCTACAGGTAAATATTTTAGACTTCATGGGCCATACAGTCCCTGTGGCAACTATTCAGCTCTGCTGTTGTGGTGTGAAAGCAGCCATAGATAGTATCAGAAACAAATGGGTATATCTGTGTTCCAATACAACTGTATTTATGGATACAAAAATTAGAATTTTCAAATGTCACAAAATAGTATTATTTAAATTTGTTACAATTATTTAAAAATGTAAAAACCATTCTTGGATTGCCTGTTGTACAGAAACAGATAGTGGATAGGATTTGGATGCAGGCCATAGTTTGCTGACCCTATCCTGGTGAATTGGTGCAATAATTTCTTAGGTGGGAGAATGTAGTGGACAGCATATTGCACACTCTATGCCTTTTAGTAGGTAATCTGATTATGATTAGGCAACCCAGACTTGGGAAGAAAATTCCCTGGTGGAGTTTGGATGGCTTTTGAGGAGTCCAGTGTTCTTGTCCTTGCCTTTCTAGTGTAAAGCTGAATAGCACTTTGGACCTTGGTTGCCCATCTAGTACATAATGGGGTTGGACTAGAGGACTTCTTACACTTATTATTATTATTTTTGTCTTTTGTTTTTTCCTTTATGTGGAGAATGGGATCTTGCTATATTGCCCAGGCAGGTTTCGAACTCCTGGGCTCAAACTATCCTCCTGCCTCTGCCTCCCTAAAAGCTGTGATTACAGACATGAGCCACTACACCCAACAGACTAGAGGACTTCTAAGGCTTCATGTAGAGCTTAGCATTTAAATAATCAATCAATTAATTAATTAACTAGTTTTTTTGAGACAAGGTCTCACACTTTGTTACCCAGGCAGGAGGGCAGTGATGTGATCAGGACTCACTGCAACCTCTACCTCCAAGGCTCCAGTGATCTTCCCACCTCAGCCTCCTGAGTGGCTGGGACAATAGATGTATGCCACCACATCTCACTAATTTTTGTATTATTACTATTTTTTTTTTTTTTCTGTAGAGACAGGGTTTCTCCATGTTGCCCAGGCTGGTCTGAAACTCCTGGGCTCAAGCTATCCTCCCGGCTTAGCCTCCCAAAGTGCTCAGATTCTAGCACATGAGCCACCTGACTGATCTTAACATTTTAGACCCTTTATCACTTGTCTTTTGGATCTTTTTCTGATGATAATTGTTGCAGTTTATCTTTTAAAAAATTATTTAGGCCGGGCACAGTGGCTCATGCCTGTAATCCTAGCACTTTGGGAGGCCAAGGCTGCTGGATCACTTGAGGTTAGGTGTTCGAAATCAGCCTGGCCAATATGGTGAAACCCTGTCTCTACTAAAAATGCAAAAAAATCAGCTGGGTGTGATGACTCTTGCCAGTATATACTCAGCTACTCGGGAGGCTGAGTCAGGAGAATGGTTTGAACCTGGGAGGTGAAGGTTGCAGTGGGCTGAGTTGAACGCACTGCACTCCAGCCTGGGGGACAGAGCAAGACTCCGTCTAAAAAAAAAATTATTTAGATATTTGTTGAGAAACTAATATGTGCTAACTCTGCAGGCTCTGGTGATGGTGGTTGTGTGTGTGTACACATTTGTGTATGTGTGCACACGTGTGCGTGTGTGTGAAATGAATGGTAGGGAAGTTACAATACAAAAATGTATCAGTATTCCAAATAAAGCTTTTTCTATTTTGTACAGTCTTTCTTGAAGTTATAAAAACAATATAATGGGCAATTAGGCATTTACAACTTTTTTTCCTATTTTTTTTTTACACTGTCACTCTCAGGATAATGCTTTTATTAAAAATAATAAAATCATATGAATAATTATACTCAGAATTCAACAATATCAGATATTGGTTTTTGCAGTTGCTTTAGTTATTGGTTTATTTATTAATTCATGTAGCAAGCATTTCTTGAGTACCTACCACATGCCAGGCACTGGCTTAGACCTTGAAGACTAAACTGTTTGCCCTCATGAAACTTGCATTCTAATGGAATCTCCTATTGAAGATGCTGGGTAGGTGCTTTTATTTGTACTTTTGAGAAGAGGTGTACTTATTCATTGCTTATTTTTCTTTTTTTTTGTTTCAGTTATCTCTTGGGAAATCTCTGAGTAATGTTTTTGAATTACCAGAGGAAATTTTACAGTCACGCAGGTCTTTGTTGACTTTTGCAGACTCCTAAAGTTGTTAATCATTGAAAAGAACTCTGATTCCTTACTGACAAAGAATGAATTCAATCATTTAATTAATAGCTAATTTGGAAAGTACTTCAATCAAGCTAAAACTTTAGGGAAGTTCAATTCAATAAGTTCTTTAGAAAATCACTATGTCACCGGACTTGGTGGCTCACGTCTGTAATCCCAGAACTTTCTGGGAGGCCGAGGCAGGTAGATCATGAGGTCAGCAGTTTGAGACCAGCCTGGGAAACACAGTGAAATCCTATCTCTACTAAAATATAAAAAATTACCCGGGCATGGTGGCAGACACCTGTAATCCCAGCTACTTGGGAGGCTGAGGTGAGAGAATTGCTTGAACCCAGGAGGCAGAGGTTGCAGTGAGCCAAGATTGTGCCACTGTTCTCCAGCCTGGGCAAAGGAGCAAGACTCCATCTCCAAAAAAGAAAAAAAAAAAATATCAATATGTCAAATTCTCAAAGAACACTGACATTAAACCGGTGCTATCAGCCTTCTAAGCAACATTAGTGGATTTATATTTGTGCTATACATTTATCTTCATAAAAAAGATTTCACATGCATTTATTCAATGAATACTAAAAAAAAGATGAATATTTCAAAAAGTAAAAGCAACTGAAAATAGTAGTATCTGTTAAAACTCTCTGATGGCTTTGCCTTGATATCACGAATTTTATCTGTTTTTATGAGAGTGGCATTGTTGGGCTTTACAAATAAAAAAAGATACCATTATAATAATAGTATTATAACCATAACCAGTAGTCCAACAATAGCAAAAGCATTCACTCTGTGTCACTCCCCTCTTGCCACTCCTGGCTTTGTTCTACCTCTAGTCAGAGTGGATGGATGCCTTGCAGTTCTTTTTGAATAAACCTAAGTCTGACCTCAGATCTTTCACACATGCATTTGCTACTCTTCGGGATCTCTTCCTTCTCTGACTTTGCCATCTAGTTAATTCCTGGTAAGTCTCACCTTAAGAGGTCCTCTCTTTATGGAAGTTCCCCGATTTTTCTGGGGACTGAAGTTTCCCCTATTAGCCTCCTTCTTCTGAGCAACTGTAATTGTTTATGTCATAATCTGACAATAAGCTGGATGAAGGTGGAGTCTGTATTACCCATCCCTCTATACTCAGCACTTGGTTTGAATGAGCCTGTAAGTGGTATTTCTACCCTCCCCTCACAAAAGAAGCTTTATCAATATAAGCTATTATTCATGTCATTTAGTGACAAATATGGATGTTTCCTTACCCCATAGGTCTGTGTGCCTTTTGTAGACCACAAGTGTTTCATAATCATAACAAAAATAACATAACCTAGGTGCCTTAGGAAATAACAAACATTTGCTTCTCACAGTTCTGGTGGCTAGGAAGTACAAGATCAAGGCACCAGCAGATCCAGTGTCTTGTGAGGGCCTATTCCTCATAGATCATGCCTTCTACCCGAGTCATTATATGGTAGAAGGGATAAACAAGCTCTCTCTGGCGTCTTTCATGAGGGCCTTAATCCCATTCCATGAGGGCTCTGCCTTCACGATCTAATTATCTTCCAAAGGCCCCATGTTGGGGGTTTATATTTCAACATACTAATTTGATGAGGGCACAGATAATTACACAATAGCAGTATGCCACCAATGACAATACCTGTCTGTATTTATACCTATGTTCTCTTGTTTTCCCAGTATCTCAGTGGTATTAGGACATTAGATTTAGGAGAGGACTACAGAATGTTAACTAGTGGTAAGAAAGCAGCTTCATGGGCTTGAGGGAGGCTGTAACTCAGGACCACATTTTAGTAACTAGAGAAAATGCCTCAGCAACTGTATGGTGGTAAGTCCCTAGTCTAAATCTCTAGCATAAATCTTTCTTTTGAGTGCTGGATACCCTATTCTTTTTGATTGTTTGTTTGTTTGTTTTGACAAGGCGGGCAGATTACCTGAGGTCAGGAGTTCAAGACCAGCCTGACCAATTATGGTGAAACCCTGTCTTAAAAATATATATATTCTTTTGCCCATTAGACACATCTACTTGCATGTGCCACAGTCACCTCAAAGACAACATGTCCAAAGCAATTTCATTATCTCACTCTTAAGCTTGCTACTTCCTCCATTGTTATGGAACTCAGTAACCACGTTGCTCAAGCTACTACCTCACTCATTATTTCTGCCTCACCTATCACAACCAGTCCTTCTCCAAGTTCTCTCAGTCCCACTTCATACATTTTCCTCCATAGCCTGCTCCATTCTCTATGTTTTCTAGTCTAGAAACCATTATCCTTTGTTTGTGCTCCTGCAATAGTCTTCTAACTGGTCTCACACCTAATAGATGTTCTAACTCTCCTCTGATCCACTCCCATGCTGAGGCCAAAGTGATTTTCTAAAAAGACAGATGTCTTAATTGTGCATGTGATTTGAAACTTCTCATTTGGCACTTAGGATAAAGTTCAAATGCCTTAACTTACGAGAGGAGCTGTGAAATGGCCTCCACTCTCCAACCATATTGATGATCTTTTTTTATTTTTGAGATGGAGTCTTGCTCTGTTACCCAGGCTAGAATGCAGTGGCACAATCTTGGCTCACTGCAACCTCTGCCTCCCGGGTTCAAGCGATTCCCCTGCCTCAACCTCCTGAGTAGCTGAGACTACGGGTGTGTGCCACCACACCTGGCTAATTATTTGTATTTTAGTAGAGATGGGGTTTCACCAGGTTGGCCAGGATGGTCTCAATCTCCTCACCTCATGATCTGCCTGCCTCAGCCTCCCAAAGTGCTGGGATTACAGGCGTGAGCCACTGCGCCCAGCCCATATTGATGATCTTACAGTTTCCCCTACATATTGTGCTGTCTCCAGCCTCTTCAGTGCTGCTCCTTCTGTCTGAATTACTTGTTTTCTCAGTTAGTGATCCTTCCCTTCTTCAGTGTGCAGTCTTGAATGCCTATCCAGGAATCTCACTAGCCTGAAATCCAAGGTATAAGTTGACTGTGAACCTCAGCACCTCAAGCCGTTCATTGACATTTCCCCCTCTTTGCTCCATAGGTGAGAATGCAGAGCTTATGGCTTCAGCTTCTGTGTGGGCCTTTCTCTGTGCATGTTTTTTCCTGGCACCTGTCCTCCCACCTGCTTTTGGCCTGCCAGTGTGTCTGATCTGAGCAGACTGGAGGGGCGTATGAGGAAGGGCCAGCACTGCTTCGGCAGGAAGGGCGGCACACGGAAGGCCAGCAGCCTTGGGCTGGCCTGACATCTGCCCCTCACATACCCTACAGAGAAACACTGAGCAGCTGGTCAGCATGTGGGCTGGGAGGAATGGGGATGGGCTAGGGAACTAGGGATTAAGGCAGCCCCTGTAGCAGCAACTGTGACTCAGGGAGCACCTGGCCCTCCTGGAAGTCCCAGGACCGCCTTTCTTCACTTCCTGCATTTTCTACATTGTAGCTAAAAGTTGAGATAGAATCCTAGGAGGAAAACCTGGCCCGGCTAGCATTGATTTCCTGAGATTAGCTTCCTTTTTAGCTAAGGAGCTTCTCTGGATGATGAGTAGAGATGAAAGCCAAGTCACATGCCCTTAAAGTCCTGTGCAAGCCACTTCCTGGGATGTGTGCATGCAGTGAGCTGTGAGGGGGCGGCCCTATCATAGGGAATTAGGCCTCAGCCGTTGTCTGGCAGTGTTGGCAGTGTGATTTTAGGGAAGTTATTTAACTTCTAGTTCTCAGTTCCTTAGTCTATAAAGTTGGGATAATACTTATCTTACAGGGTTAGAGCATGAAATAAGTATTAGGAGAATCAAAAGCAAAAATACTTTGCATATTATGAAATATGAAAATATTTTGCATATGTTACTACTTATAGTATTACTACTATTTATGGAGTTTAAACAATTTCTGGCTGGGTGTGGTGGCTCATGCCTGCAATCCCAGCACTTTGGGAGGCCTAGATGGGCGGATCATATGTTCAGGAGTAAGAGACTAGCCTGGCCAACATGGAGAAACCCCATCTCTACTAAAAATACAAAAATTAGCTGGACGTGGTGATGTGTACCTGTAATCCCAGCTACTCGGGAGGCTGAGGCAGGAGAATTGCTTGAACCTGGGAAGCGGAGGTTGCAGTGAGCCAAGCTCGAGCCACTGCACTCCAGCCTGGGTGGCAGAGCAAGACTCCGTCTCCAAAAACAAAAACGAAAACAAAAATGACATCTTTTGAATATAATGTCATGAACCCAGTCTTTCTAGTGATCTGTATGTATCATGAATACAACATAAAATCTACAACCGTGGCAAAATACTATCACTGACCTTAGATGTGGCAAATGTGTTCCTGATTAAAATCTATACAGCTTCACATGCTTTTTTTTAAATGCCACTTACAGAGCACCAGTAGAGGATTATTTTTTCATTGACATTATCTTATATTCCAATCATTATTAGGAGAAAATGTCAGTTGATTTTCTGCATTACTAAGGATATGAACAAAGAAAACTGTGTAACACAAAACTTTCTGTGTGGAATAGAGAAATTTAATCACTCTCATGATTTCATCAGCAGGGCAGTTCACAGCTTAGGGCATGCCAATTCGCTATACCACTTCAGAGTTAACCAAAGAAAGAAATGTATTGGGGGATGGAGAATGTAATTAGAGTGGAGTACAGGGGGGAAAAGCCTTTATAACTAAATTATTAGCATTATTATGAAGAAACTGTCTTTTGAATTGTTTCTAAGCTAAAGAAATCATAAAGCAGTGTTTTTATGTGACTATGTAATTCCCCTTGTATTTGAGGTTAATATGCTGCAAATCTTCATAAATCTTCATTAAGATGTCAAAATTCCTTGTGAAGCCTGTCTTCATTTGCATTCCCTTGTACAGTTATTAACAAAGACCCTTTATGTCTCTGCCCAGCTTGATTTCAGTCATGAACTCCATTTTCCTATTATTATTTCATAGAATCTGGTTCCTTGATTGAACTTAGTAAATCATTTCTTGAGGACTTGGTGGGAAGCCAGAGAGTGATAGTGAGGGAGACAGTTTATGAGCCCAGGGTGGGTGGAGACCCTGTTTCCTCAAAGCAAGACTTATTATTAACTTTAGAATCTCCTCTTATCAGATCTTAAAAATTCTTGACCAAAGTTAATAGTTTTTGAAGTTTGCAAATAGATTTCTACACTCGAAACTTCGAGTAGAAAGAAGACTGGTTATTTATTTATTTATCTTTGGCTTTAAGATTAGGCTTTTCTGGCTGGGCACGGTGGCTCATGCCTGTATCTGAGCACTTTGGGAGGCCAAGGCAGGCATATCATGAGGTCAGGAGTTTGAGACCAGCTTGGCCAACATGGTGAAATCCTGTCTCTAATAAAAATACAAAAATTAGCCAGGCCTGGTGGTGGACGCCTGTAATTCCAACTACTCAGGAGGCTGAGGGAAGAGAATTGCTTGAAACCAGAAGGCAGCCTGGGTGATAGAGCAAGACTCCGTCTCAAAAAAAAAAAAGGGATTTGGTGGCCATTTAAAAGTTGTGTCAGGGCAATGATGAACACTGGAGTCTCAGTTCCTATTGAGATTTTGTGCTCTCTACCTTTCAGTCTGTGAGACTGAGTCAGAGTGTCCCCAAGTATGTAGAGCCTGTGACTGCTGGGATCTCAGGGTTGCTCAGGGCCCAGAGTGAGAAGAATGCTGCTGCTGAAAACGCCTTCCCATCTTCGGTCGCCTTTGTTCACATCCCTTTGCTTATTCTTAAATCCAAATCCTCAGCTCACTCCAAAATAGTTGCTAGCAAAAGTACATGTGAATACTCATTCAAGAATATAAAGGATATTAAAATATCCTCTTACATTATGACTCTGCAGATGGAAAATTCTACCTGAACTTTGCCTTTGGTTTTCTTGACATTTCCTCTTAGTCCTACATTGATACATTTTTTTTCCTGTAGGGGAAAATTTATTGTTTCCTCATTTTCCCCCAGCATTATTTGAGTATCTGCAAATGCATATTGATAGTTTTTCTAGTGGGGCCTGGTTTGTGGTTGTTAATGGTAAATGTTAAAGTTAGATGTAGTCCAGGCTTAAAAGGAGTTTAAAATCCAACAGAAATAAGTCCTTCCACAACCACTAGTGTAGTAAAATCTCTGTGGGTAAATGTAACTTCAGGCATAGTTATGCCCCATCTCTCACATCTTGCTCATGTTGAATTCCTTCTGTTCTGAGGCAGCCACTCTCTCTGTACCATATGATTACATGGCTGCTTACTTGCTATACTGCCTTTAGCGTTGTTGGTTGGGTGTTTTAAACCTGCACATCTTATTTCTCAAGTAGTCTGGAGGATCCTTAAAAGGTAGCCAAAGAACAGAATCATGTAGTATTTTAAAAAGTAAAAAGTAATTTTTTTCATATTCCAGGTCAGTGTAACTTTGTTTACAAGGACTTTGGTGAAGAATTGGAGGATGTGTTAGTTTTGGGTTTTTAGGCTGGTTGTTAACTAGAGAAGTATTAGGAAAGTTCCCAAGGGGATTGACCTTGTAGTTTCAAGAAAAGGAGAAATGGTCATGCCTAATCATTTTTGAGTGCTTTTTTTGAAATGCATCCACTTGGCCGGTGTGGTGGCTCACACCTATAATCCCAGCATTTTGGGAGGCCAAGGCAAGCGGATCACTGGAGGTCAGGAGTTGCAGACTAGTTTGGCCAACATGGTGAAGCCTCCTTTCTACTAAAAATACAAAAATTAGCCAGGCATGGAGGGCACACACCTGTGGTCCCAGTTACTCAGGAGGCTGAAGCACTATTATTGCTTGAACCTGGGAAGCGGTAGTTGCAGTGAGCTGAGATGGCACTATTGCACTCCAGTCTGGGCAACAGAGCAAGACTCTGTCTCAAACATATATATATAAAAATTATGAAATATGCATCTACCTCTTAAAATTGATACATTTTTGAATTTGGAAATGTTGAATAATTAGAAATTGAGTATAGATCTGTGTTTTACTAAGATAATGTGATTGGGAGGGTGGTCAAAATAGTCATTAATTTTGTTCACAGATTTAAACAGAGCTTGCTTGACGGGCAGCTTCTCTCTGTTCCATGCAGTGTCCTTTGAAGTGGCTTGACTGGGGGATAGGGGATTAATTTTCAAGGTGGCTCACCCAAATGACTAGCAAGTGGGTGTTGACTGTCAGCCAGGCAACAGTTTCTTTCCAAGTCGGTCTCTCTACAAAATGCTTGAGCTGGCTGTGTGCAGTGGCTCACACCTGTAATCCCAGCACTTTGGGAGGCTGAGACAGGCGGATCACCAGGTCAGGAGTTCAAGACCAGTCTGGCCAACATAGTGAAACTCCATCTCTACAAAAAAAAAAAAAAAAATTAGCCGGGTGTGGTGGTGTGTGCCTGTAATCCCAGCTACTTGGGAGGCTGAGGCAGGAGAATCGCATGAACCTGGGAGGTGGAGGTTGCATTGAGCCAAGATTGTACCATTGCACTGCAGCCAGGGTGATAGTGTGAGACTCTGTCTCAAAAAAAAAAAAAAAAAAAAAGTGCTTGAGCACTTACGGCATGGTGGCTAGGTTCTAAGAGTGAGTACAAGATGGAAAGTAGGAGCCATGAGTTGGTCCTGGAAACTGGTACAACATCATATTTACCATATTCTGTTGGCCAAGCAGTTGATAATGTGAATTTTAAATAGGAAATTTCATGACTCATAGAAAGACTTTATTTGAATTTCATTTAATATATCAAAGGAGTACCCCAGGGTGGTATTGCCTTGAGGAAGGTGTCTTATTTCCACTAATAAATAAAGGAAGGTGCCAGGCCCATGCGGTGCACCTAATGCTTATTATCAAGTTTGTTTTACTCTTCCCTTTTAGGTGAGTGGAGTGAGTGTCAAGAACAGAGGACTGAGGTCCAGGCTTGAGCTGCTTGGAGGGCCTGAGAAGAATTAGGGAAGGAAGTGGTCAGGCTCCTCTTTTCCTTTTTTGGCCCTGTGTCTTTATAAACTAATATTTCATAGTGTTTACTATGTGCCCGGCACTTTACACATATTAACTCACTTATATTCCCACTGGGGACTATATTCCTGGTAGAATCTTAATTAAAGCTACTGCTACTGATTCTTAATAATGACATTACTTGAAGAAATTAATATTAATATTAAAACCTTGCCTCATTGAAACACAGTTGTGTCAGCTTGTGTATCCCTTGGTGTTCAGAAAGGATTGGTTGCAGGACCCTGGAAGATACAAAAATTTGAGGATGCTCAAGTCCTTTATATAAAATGGCATCATATTTACATAAAGCTTACATACATAGATCCTCTGATACTTTAAATCATCTCTAGATTTACTTATTATAATACCTGATAAAATGTAAATGCTATGTAAATAGTTGTTATACTGTATCATTGTATTGCTTTTATTTATATTCATTTTTACAAATTGTTGTACTGTTGTTATTTTTTTTTTTTTTAATTTTCAGGCCAATGTTGATTGAATCCCAGGATGGGAAACAGGTGAAGATGGAGGGCCCACTGTATACCTTGTCGCTATTTAAAGATATCGCTAACCCTTGGAATTTTGATGTTTTTGAACACATACCTTAATGGCCCCTCCTCTGTATTATTGTAGTTTCTCTTAACACTAAAGTAGATATTATTGTGTTGGTGTTTTTTACTTTTAAGTTTAAAACATTTTTGATTTAGTGATACTCTTGAGGATTTTAGTTTGGGATATTACCACACTGTCAGAGTTGGCAGGTTCTTCACTTGATTAAGTCTATTTCCACTCAACACCATTTAAGTAGTTTGAGACTGGTTATAACGAGCATTGGTATAGGACTGTGTCCTCTTTTCAGCTGAGGTCAGTTGGCAGCAGCTATACACTGTTTCTTTATTTTGGAAAGGTTTTGCTTGGGCAAAGACTTACTCTTTTAACCAAATCCTGCTTTTCATCTGTTTTTGATGGCAACAGACTATATTTCCCAGCCATTTGCAAACAGTGCCTGTCTGGCGGGATTTCCTGGACACAGAGCCCTTGACAACCATTACTGGCCAACTTTTGAACTTCAGTGTTTAACCTGGTTATTTGCTCTGTGTTTTCTGCCATGGGCCATGGGAACCAATAAACTTATCCTTTTGAGACTAGCAGAAGGTCCAAGAATAATCTATTTGTTAATTGGACCCATCGTTTTCCCCAGCTTATTAACTTTGATGAACCAGATCTCCCTTCTAAATCCAGCTATTAATCTATAAGTCAGTACTATGCAGAGTGATAATTTCTAACAGAGGTTCCTGTGGTAGACATTGGCCATTGCCATTTTGGAGTCCTTCTTTATAGACTGACATAATCCAAATATGTCAATGGAGTAGTGTCATTAAAAATCGGCTGGCCATGGCTGGGCGCAGTGGCTCACGCCTGTAATCCTAGCACTTTGGGAGACCGAGGTGGGCAGATCACCTGAGCTCAGGAGTTCGAGACCGGCCTGGCCAACATTGTGAACCCCCATCTCTATTTAAAAAAAAAAAGAAAAAGAAAAAATATTGGCTGGTCAATGAAAGATAATTTGATAGCGTAAATGTCATTAAAATTGTTCTTATGTACAAATAATTTAAAAATCCATTTATATACTTATGTACTTATGAGTAATAGGTACTTTTTAAAATATTTATATACTTATATATTTATGAGTAATAAGTAATTTTTTTCACTCTAAAAAAATAAGCAAATGGTAAAGCATTCATGCTCTTCGACCCAGTAGTACAGATTCTGGGACTATAGCTTATGCTTACAGATGTTTATTGAAGGATTATTTGTAATGAAAAAAGAAAAATATAAATATCTACAGTAAAAATTGGTTAAGTAAATTATCATGTTGATGAAAGTTTTTAACAGTGTGTGAATATTGTTATGATATTAAATGAAAAAAAATGGAATACAACATTTTCCACAATATGGTCACAGCCATGACAAAACATGAATTAGAAAAAAGATATACATCGGCAGGCACGGTGGCTCTCGCTTGTAATCCTAGCAATTTGGGAGACCAAGGAGGGCAGATCATCTGAGGTTGAGAGTTTGAGACCAGCTTGACCAACACGGTGAAACCCCATCTCTACTAAAAATACAGAAATTGGCCAGGTGGGGTGGTGGGTGCCTGTAATCCCACCTACTCAGGAGGCTGAGGCAGGAGAATTGCTTGAACCTGGGAGACTGAGGTTGCAGTGAGCAGAGATCATGTCATTGCACTCCAGCCTGAGTGACAGGCTGAAGAGCGAGACTCTGTCAAAAAAAAGAAAAGAAGAGAAGAGGAAAGAAGAAAGGGAGGGAGGGAGGAAGGACGGAAGGAAAAGAAAGAAAAGGCAAGACATAAACATACTGGAAGGAAATATAACATCTTTTTTTTTGAGACGGAGTTTCGTTCTTGTTACCCAGGCTGGAGTGCAATGGCGCCATCTTGGCTCACGGCAACCTCCACCTCCTGGGTTCAGGCAATTCTGCCTCAGCCTCCTGATAAAAGACTTGACTGTTTTATTGTTTGGGTAGTAAAATACAGAAAGTTTCTTATCCCCCAGTTTCAGAATGCAGTTCTGGTGTGGTTAAAATGCAAACTGATCACATTTGCCCTGTTTTCTCTTCCATAGAGGGTCATTGACATGTTCACCAGAAGGAAGCCTCTTCATACAGTAGTTGCTTGGCACAAAGATCCTGGACTTTCCTTAGGTTGAGGGAGTCTGAGATTTTATTTAGGCAGGCAAATTATGCAATGTAAAAACTCCTGAACTAATGAAAGAGGGCTGAGAGAGGGGATTGTGATCTGTATTCAAGACCTTCAGGCCATCTCATTTGGAACATCAGCTGCCACCACTAAGGCACCCAACTGGTGAACTCATTTGCTGCCACTCGTTGACCTTTGCCAGAATGAGGCCACCAAAGGGGGAACAATGCTCTTTAATAATGGACAACTAGGGAGGTCCACTGGCTAGCACCCAGAAAATACAATGCTCAGGCTCAAATCACAATCTGTTTTCTTTGTGGGGTGAATGGAGTTGGTCCATGCGATACGTGTGATCCTAATGCTTCTTGCTGTCACTTAGGAATATGGCATAGTAAAGCAGAAATTAACAAATAAGTTAGATTAGATGATCTCTAAGGTTTTCTTCTTCTTCTTTTTCTTTTTTCCATTTCTTCTTTTTTACACATCCTAGATGTGTATGGAATGATGCATGCATTTTTGTCTCCTAGGAACAAGCTCTGTTACCATAATGCAAGTGAAGAAAAAGAAGCTTTGATTAAAAAAGGTGGATTTGATAACAGCTTTTCAGAAGCACAGCCCTTCTGATGAGTGATAAATGTTTATAGATTACTGGATACTACTAATAATAAAACAATTTTTTCAGTGGGGTGACCCAGCTCTGAAGATAGCTGTAAATCAGGTAGGCTACCTGAGAGCTCTGTGTAATACAAGCAGCTGAAGGAACACAGGAGCTCTGGAAGAGTTACTTGCATATATGGTAGTAGAAGCTGTTAGATTTATGGTACTGAAAACAATAATTAGATTAGTACTAGAAATATCTGGGAGGTATTTTGTTTGCATTAAAGAATTCTGATATTTTAATTACCAGTACTCCATTACACAAAATTTGTTGGAAATGGGGCAAGCCAATCTACATTTTGAACAATTTTTGCAAGACTGGAAAATGAAAATACTGGGTCTGCATTTGGAAATAAACTGTTAGTCCTTATGGAAATCTGTTTCAATGAGCTTTTTCTCTCAAAGGCTCAAAAGTTAAATATAAAAATGCTAAGCTGGGAAGATTTGCTATTCATAAGTATCACTAAAATGTCAAGACATTTATTAAAATTTTAGGTATTTTTGTCTACTTGATCTAAACAAGTAAGCAAACTTCTTTTATATATGAAATTACACAGACAATATAGGCAAAACTGTCATAATGGCTCACCCCTTTCACCTTATTACTGAGTGGAACAGTTTTCCTCTTTTTTTTTTTGAGACAGAGTCACCCTGTGCCCAGGCTGGAGTGCAATGGTGTAATCTAGCTCACTGCAACCTCCGCTTTCCGGGTTCAAATGATTCTCATGCCTCAGCCTACAGAGTAGCTGGGATTACAGGTGCCCACTAATTTTTGTATTTTTAGTAGAGACGAGGTTTCAGGACGTTGGCCAGGCTGGTCTTGAACTCATGACATTGTGATCCGTCCACCTCAGCCTCCTAAAGTGCTGGGATTATAGGCATGAGCCACCACGCCCAGCTGCAGTTTTCCTCTTTTAGTTGAGTTTTATCTTCTTGAAGGAGTCTGTGAAGAAAACCTGACAATTGAGAGGTAAAAGAGAAAAAAATATGGAAAATATAAATTTATATAAATGTAGGTTTGAGAAATTCAGCTTTATGGTACAAAGGAAGTAGCTAAAACCAGATGTTACTTTTTTGAATGGAAGCCTGGTTTCAGATGCTATAATGGCTGTCAAACTGCTTTTCTTGCTCTTGTAGCTCAGAGTTTGAATCACATTCTTTCAGTGAGAAGGGAATGCCTCCCCGATTCTTTCTCTCTCTCTCTCAATTTGCAGTCAGCTTCTCCAGCTGTAACTGGATTTAAGAATGCTCGTCTCCAGGTAGTGAGCTGGCCCAGGTCAGCCAGTAGGAGACCAGAGCCCATGGTCACCATTGCGGATGGTCAGCTGTTAGTCAAGCAGAAGACAACCTGTGCAACAAACAGAGCACACAAGGATGGGGAACCTCACAGCCTGCATTTGTAGAAAGTAATGTCTTACTCTGCACAGAGCTTGAGGAGGAATTCTTGAACTCAACTGGAGTTAATTCTTTTGTTTTAGACAGAGTCTTGCTTTGTCAACAGGCTGGAGTGCAGTGGTGCAATCTCGGATCACTGTAATCTTCGCCTTCCAGGTTCAAGCAGTTCTCCTGTCTCAGCCTCCTAAGTAGCTGGGACTATAGATACGCGCCACCATGCCCAGAAAATTTTTGTAATTTTAGTAGAGATGGGATTTCACCATGTTGGCCAGGATGATCGCAATCTCTTGACCTTGAGATCTACCCGCCTCGGCCTTGAAAAGTGCTGGGTTATAGGTGTGAGTCACTGCACCCAGCCAACTGGATTTAATTCTTTAAAATATTTATTTTCCTTTAATTTTTGATTTAGATGCTTAAGAATCTGAATGTCCTCTTTTTTCTTTCATGGGACACTAAAAAGAAGATTGAAGAAAATTTCAAGAGTGCTTGGCTTGAGTGTCAGTCAGACTTGGGTCCAAATTCCTACTCTAACTTATGAGCTATGCAGCTTCAGGCAACTCTTTTAAACTTTTGGGTGTCAGATTCCTCATTTATAAAATGGGGATAATAATTTTTCCAGGATTATTATATTAAATGAGATAATGATACAAGTAAAATTCTTGATGTTCTATAGGCAACCAACAGCTGGATGGTTGCAGGTACCAATTCGCAGCCTCAAGAAGGTGCTTAGTTGTATTCTTGACTTTGGCATTCTTCTGTGACTTTTGCATTGATTTTTGATATGCTGCTAAGAGACAGGTAATGTGAAGCATCTATTGGGGGGGTCCGCCTTTATGGCTTTTCTGGTGCATTGCACCAACACCTGTGTTAGACCCTGTCACATATTCAGGGACCTTCATGTTTACCTGAGATTGACGAACGACACTTACCTGAAGGCATGCACTTAACTTGAGTACAGACGCTACTTGTTGAAACAGATACTGAAGATCTGTATCTACAATCCCATTTATAAAGGGGAGGAGCTTATTTCTTTTAAAAAATAATCATTCCAAAGAGATTTGCAATAGGATTAATTTTCAAAGGGTGACCTCTCTGTACATTTAAAATATGATTCAAACAAACCAACAAACAAAGGATTCACACACTTTCAGTAGCACAAAGTAAAGTGCACTTGTGTCCAAGGTTGGACTCTGCTTTTCTTCCAAGCATCTTTCCCAGTCTCGTCATTTACATGTCATTTATATGTTAAACTTGGCTTCAGAATGCTTATGCTGATATTAATGAGTCTATCTTTGAATGCTGTTTTAGTTTCTGTTTTTTACTTTAGTTGTTTTTTTTGAGACAGGATCTCACTCTGTCACCCAGGCTGGCATGCAGTGGCGCCGTCACAGCTCACTGCAGCCTCACCCTCCCTTGAACTCAGGTGATCCTTCCACCCCAGCCTCTTGAGATGCTGGGACTACACCACCACTCCCAGCTAATTTTTCAATTTTTTTTTTTTAAGAGATGGGGTTTCACCATGTTACCCAGGCTGGTCTCAAACTCCTAGGCTCAAGCAGTCCACACACCTTGGCATCCCAAAGTGCTGGGATTACAGGCTCCTAGCCTATTTTGGCTTTTCTCTCTTCTTTATAGTGGATCCTTAAGGCATAGAGAATTTTAGGAAGAGCATGGAATAGTAAAGTCATTGTTGTCGGCATATGACAGAAGGAAAGTCACCGAGTCTTTTTGATCCTTATCAACAAAATGCTAATATTGGCACTGTTTAACTGACAGTTATTGTGAAGCCCAATCATAATAGCTAACATTTATTAAATAATTATGCGTTCTAGGCACCATGTTAAGAGCTTTACATGCCTTAATAACTTTAATTTCAGGGTAACTTTATGGGGTAGATAATTGTGTCCTAATAATAATGGTAACTAATATTTATTGAGGTTTTCTGTCAGGTTTTGTTCTAAGGTCTTTGCATGTCTTAGGTATTGGTAGAAAATGGAGGCACCAAGAGATTAAGTACTTTGCCCAAGTTTATATAGGTAGAAAGTGTAGGGCTGGACACTTTTGTAATCCCAGCACTTTAGGAGGCTGGGGTGGGCAGATCATGAGGGCAGGAGTTCTAGACCAGCCTGGCCAACATAGTGAAACCCCGTCTCCACTAAAAATACAAAAATTAGCTGGGTGTGGTGGTATGCCCCTGTAGTCCCAGCTACTCGGGAGAATAAGGTGGGAGATTCACTTGTGCCCAGGAGGGCGGAGGTTGTAGTGAGCAGAGACCACCATGCCATTGCACTCCAGCCTGGGTGACAGTGAGACTCGGTCTCACAAAAAAAAAAAAAAAAAAAAATGAGTAGGAGCTATGATTGGAGCATGATCTGATTTCAGATGTCTTAACCACTGTGCAATATCTCCACTGTACAGATAAAGAAACTGAGAAATAGAGAGAGGCTGAGTAGCTTAAGCAAAGTCACACAGCTAGGCAGATCTTACCTTAAAACAAGATTCACCACTGCCTACATCATTGTCTGTTATGCAACATGGCTTCAGTCTGAGATGATGGCATTCAGATACTGCTCTGAGTGCTCTTCATCCTCTGTCCTCACAGTCAAGAAAATGCATACTGGCAGCGGATTCACTAGAAGATCTGCTGCACTATGGCTGTTGCCTTGTGTATTCAGATCTACAGTTTCTCATGTCCTGAGGTCAGCAAGCCACAGAGAAGTAGGCTTATCTTTTTTGAGCACTGATGGAGGAGCAGGTTACAGAGAGATTTCTCTGGGAAAGCTGTCATGTCAGAGCTTGCTTGTGCCCAGCAAGGGAGTTAGAAATGCCAGGGCTAATTCCCTAGTGGAGAATGATTCAGAGGAAAAACGAATTCCTGAAGGCTATTGTGTTATCAGTGCCGGTTCTGAGCCAGCAGAGCAGGAATATGATGGCTTGTCTTTGGAAAACATCTGAACAACTTTCAGTTTCAGAACAGACTTCACTACTGCTCTTAGAATACTTTTTGTCCTTTACTGTAATTTTTGTTATAATGGGAGGATAGAGCGAAATATGCCATTTGATTTTATGTGCAAAGAATTTTGGGTCCATTGAGCTAATGTCTCCCAAGACAATACCAGTTTATGGAGAACTTTGTTTTTGTTTGTTTGTCTTTGTTTTTGAGAGACAGAGTCTTGCTGTGTTGCCCAGGCTGGAGTGCAGCGGTACGATCTCAGCTCACTGCAACCTCTGCCTCCCGGATTCAAGTGATTCTCCTGCCTCAGCTTCCCAAGTAGCTGGGATTACAGGTGCATGCCACCATGCCTGGCTAATTTTTGTATTTTTAGTAGAGACTCAGTTTTGCCATGTTAGACAGGTTGGTCTTGAACTCCTGACTTCAGGTGATCTGCCTGCCTTGGCCTCCCAAAGTGCTGGGATTACAGGCATGAGCCACTGTGCCTGGCCCAATTTATGGAGGACTTTGACCCATAATGTGAATGCTAATTGGGAAGGAATTCTACTGCAGTTGATTTTGAAAACTTGAACCAAAAAGATGTAGGAAGGATTTTATTGTTTAAAAATATATGATCACATTTTATGTAATAAAATGTCAAATATGCAAGGAGAGAGTAATAGTGTAATGGCTCACCATATGCCCCTTACCTAAATTTAAGAATTGTTAACATTTGCTGTATTTGTTTTGTATATTCTTTAGTATTTTTCCAAGCAAATAAAATATATGATATTTTACTCCTAAATACTAAATGTCTCTAAAAAAGGACACTTTCTTACATGACAAAATTACCATTTTCATGTGTGACAAAATAAACAACTTTTTTCCATTTTTTTTTTTGAACATTTTCAAACCTGAAAAAATGTTGAAAGAGAGTTACTCTTCATCTAAGTTCAGTAATTGTTAACATTTTTCCAAAGGAAGTTATAGGCAATATGAGATTTTCCCTAAGTACTTTAGAATGCGTTTCCTAAGAATAAGACATTCTTTTATATAATAACAAATACTGTGATTACACCCAAGAAAATTAACCTTAGTACAAGGATATAACCTAATATTTAGCCCTTGTTCAAATTCCCCCAATTGTTCCAAAAATGTAATTTGTAGCTGTGTGTGTGTGTGTGTGTGTCTGTGTGTGTGTTTTCCCCATTGCAGGATCTAATCAGATTCACATGTTGCATTTAGTAATAATTATGTTTCTCCTGATTCAAAGTGTCCCCCCACTTACTATTATGTTTGTTTTTCATCTTTACCTTTTTTGAAAAAAAAATCCTTAGACCTCTATCACACACGATGGGTTCTTTATGATTAAATTAGGTTAAAATTTTTCACAACACTGCAGCATAAATGATTTTGTGAATTTCTTATTGTATTTTCTCAGGATAGAAGCAATAATTTCTTAAAATATTATCTAATATCTAATAGTTATTCAAATATATACCTCATGGTCTCAGATGTGTTTTTTTTTTTTACCTTGGCTTGCTCAAACCAAATATTGTATACCATTTAAAAAAAGCAAAACAGAAAAATCAACTACAGTCTTTTTTGGGGGAAGAGGTAACCCCTAAACCAGAATAAGTTCAGAGAGGCCCCACAACCACAGTTTTAATTTCTAGTCCTTGTAAATGCCTCAGGGTAATTCTTAGCTTCTGCTATATGGAAACTACATCCCTTTGTCTTTTATACAAATTCCTTTAAAAAAAAAATGGAAGTAATTTCTCTTGATTCTTTAAAAAATGAAGTAGAATTTTTGTAGAACAGTATACAAACCATAAACAGCTTGATGAATCTTCACAAATTGAACACACCCACCTAAGCAGTTCTCTGACCCAAGAAATGGGATTTTCCCAGCTCCAAAAAGCGCCCCTTCTAGATTCCCCAAGGGTACCCACTCTCCTGACATCCAATGTCATGGGTTCGTTTGCCTTTTGAAAATTTCTTCTTTCCCCGAAAGAGGAAGCCCAAAGTAGAGAAGCCACAAGAAATATGTATATTTTAATTGCTTATTTTGAAAGCCCACCTTCAAAGACATTTTAAATGATATACTGTATATATTTTCACACAAAAATAATTCCCACAACAATGTTTTACATAATGGTTTCATTCAGTGGCTCCCCCTGCTTCCCTAGAATTGGGATTTCATCCAAAACACTAAAGGTTAAGTTATCAATGGAACTCAAAGAGCATTTTGTTTCCTTTTGTATAAGTCGTTTAATATTTTTTAAGTCCACGCATATGTTAACAATGGAGGCAGTCAATTACAGGGGAGCTTAGCAAGGCATTCTTAGAGTTCTCTTCAGTGGTGAGCAGTGTCAAAGCCGAATCAGGAAAAGAGCAACCCTTTTCACTGAAGGAAATTATTTTAATTAGTAATTCTCAAAAGGGTAATAAACAGTCAAATATTTCTGAAATCTCCTGGCTTTGGGTCAAGTAATTGCAATGAGCATGCAATTAAAAAAAAAAGAAAGAAAACTGGGTATGTATAATCAATTAAATACAAGTAATTACATTATGAGGGCTTCATGACCAGTGTACAGTGCATTAACACTGTGGAAAAGAAAGCCAACAGACAGTACAGTGTATGTGCAAGTCTTTCGAATATGAGGTTGGTTTTCAAGGTCTTCTAGACTCTAGGTTGTGGGGCTCTGCCACTGGTAGTAGGTAACTTTCTAATGCGCTGAACTGGCAGGAGTGATGGTATTTGTGTTGTCTAGTGAAGCCTTCTTAAATCACTGGTATGCCCTGCCTAAATCAGATCACGTGGATCCTGCAGGTCAGCATCTGGGTGATATTGTTATTGGTACATAAGTGTAACTTCGAGTTTTTTTTTCTTGCCGGGGCGGGGGGGGAATAGGAATCTACCATCTCTGGTGTGTTTTTCAATGTGGCATGCCCTAGTGACATTAGTGGAGAAGTGATTTGCTAAAGTTAGAAAGTAAGATTGAACAGCTGGGTTGAAAGCCTGTACTAGGTTGCTACCAGCTGTTTCAAAGGGATGGAGAGGAGCCACCCAGAGTGCTTTGCAGCAGCTGTGACCCCGAACCAAGGGAAGCTTTATTTCGAAAGCACACTAAGAATAGATACAGGCTCCTGATTTTAAAATACAGAAGAAGATTAAAAGGTTTCTGGGTATAAACAGTTCAGGTCACCTTTTAAAAACACAAGTTAGTTTCAAGCTATATGGAAATTTACATGTGTATTTTACATATGTATATATATTTATACACTTACACATGTGCTTGTATATATATTCTGATATATGCCAATTGATCTTTCTCTAATCTATATTAGCTCTACTTTGGATGAACTTTGTCACTGGGATGCTTTAGAATCAGGGCTTCATAGCATTGTACCTACGTTTGCTCAGGCACTTTACATAGGAACTGCCTTTTGGTTTTTTTAGTTCTGATTGGTTGGCTATAAACATATTGCTATAGTGTGAGAAGCACAATGTGTGTTCAGACAATGCTGTTGAATCGAATCTGAAGTATGCTTGTAATAAATATCATAAATAGTATATTTTGCAACTTCTTTTTTTTTTGGGATGGAGTTTCGCTCTTGTTACCCAGGCTGGAGTGCAATGGTGTGATCTTGGCTCACCGAAACCTCCACCTCCTGGGCTCAGGCAATTCTCCTGCCTCAGCCTCCTGAGTAGCTGGGATTACGGGCACGCACCAACATGCCCAGCTAATTTTTTGTATTGTTAGTAGAGACGGGGTTTCACCATGTTGACCAGGATGGTCTTGATCTCTTGACCTCATGATCCACCCGCCTCGGCCTCCCAAAGTGCTGGGATTACAGGCGTGAGCCACCGCGCTGCAACTTCTTAAAATGTATTCTATATGATATTAATAATTAAGTGAAAAAAATTATGCTTAAAATGAATTAAAGAAATGTGGGATTAAGCTAATTTAAATTTAGAACCTTTTATATGCCTATGTATTGTATAAATTTTAGGAGAGAACTACAACATTCAGTGTTTTCCATATTTATTTGATAACAGAACACTTTTCAGTGCAGGGGTGAGAGGGAATATCTTCTAGGAGTCATGTCTCAGAGAACGGACTTGAGGTTACTGTGCCCCATGACTGTGTCTCCTCACAGTCTGGTTGAGCCTGAAAAGTTTTGTTATCTGAGAGGTAGATTTTAGGTTGAAATACTAGATGCAATTGGCAGAATCAGAAGTGTCTTTCCCTCTGGTGAACTCACAATGACTTTGTGTTCACTAGTCCTTTCCCTACCCCGCAATGTTTCTCACTTTAGGCAACATATGATAATATTTGTACATTTTTCTGCACTCTTGTATTAATATCATATATATTATGTATCTGAGTATGCAAACATGAACTTTTTTCTCAAGTCATTTAAAATGACTGCAATTCCTTTTTTTTTTTTTTGAGACGGAGTTTCGCTCTTGTTACCCAGGCTGGAGTGCAATGGCGCAATCTCGGCTCACCGCAACCTCCGCCCCCTGGGTTCAGGCAATTCTCCTGCCTCAGCCTCCTGAGTAGCTGGGATTACAGGCACGCGCCACCATGCCCAGCTAATTTTTTGTAATTTTTAGTAGAGACGGGGTTTCACCATGTTGACCAGGATGGTCTCGATCTCTTGACCTCGTGATCCACCCGCCTCGGCCTCCCAAAGTGCTGGGATTACAGGCTTGAGCCACTGCGCCCGGCCAAATGACTGCAATTCCTAACCCAAAATGAAATGTTTCTTTTAATATAACTCTTTTTCAGAATACATTGCAAAAATGTTTTTTGTAGCAGGGCTCGGTGGCTATGCCTTTAATCCCAGCACTTTGGGAGGCTGAGATGGGTGGATCTCAGTGAATTTTTTTAAGTGAAAAAAATTATACTTAAAATGAATTAGAGAAATGTGGGATTAAGCTAATTTAAACTTAGAACTTTTTATATGCATATATATTGTGCAAATTTTAGGAGAGAAATACAACATTCAGTGTTTTCCATACTTATTTGATAACAGAATACCTGAGGTCAGGAGTTCAAGACCAGCCTGACCAACATGGAGAAACCGGGTCCCTACAAAAATAGAAAATTAGCTGGGAGTTGTGGTGCATCCCTGTAATTCCAGCTACTCAGGAGGTTGAGGCAGGAGAATCACTTGAACCTGGGAGGCAGAGGTTGCGGTAGCTGAGTTCATGCATTGCATTCCAGCCTGGGTAACAAGAGTGAAATTTCATCTCAAAAAAAAAGTTTTTGTGTAAATATTAAAAACAAAAATATCATGAAAAGGTAGTTTCTTAGAAGTTGGAATTCATCTCTACTACTCTTTTTTTGTTTAGAAAAAATTTAGGAAAGATTAATTTACATCTTGAATTTTAGTTAAGTAATTACAACTATAGTCAATTATAAAAGCTGGTTACATAGCTTATTATAGAATGAACACATTTTATAAAACATTAACCCTATTTGAATATTTTCCCTAATTATTAAAATAATAAAAACTACAGGCAATATAATATCAAAAGCATTAATAGAAACTGAAGGCAAGTTAGCTAAAGTTACTATCAGAGACTGGTTTCTGAAGGAACAGGTTTTGGCTGTCCAAGCGGCAGGGCCTTTAGAATCACATCCCCAGCTCTGGCTCAGGGTTCCAGCATTGCTCATGGCACATTCAGATGCTGCCTTTGCATCTCCAAATCTATCTTCAGAGTCCTTTTACCTCTTTCTTTTAAGTTATAGTGAGAAGTTTGGGTTCTGCTTTGTATTTACTTTTTTAAAAGAATTATTTGTATTTCTTTCCTTCCTTTCTCCCTAACAACTACAGGATCACATGGACCTAATTTGTTTTATTGTCACCAGAGTCCCTTTTCTTGACAGGATATGCCTAATTAAAACCAGGTGGTTAAAAAAAAAAAAGCGAAGTTTTGCAGGCAAATTGACATACTGTGTGACTCAAGGGTTTCAGGAGGAACAAGGAGGGTTGGTGGTGTGTTATTGAAGCAAGAGGAGGACCAAGCCTGCAGGAGATGTTGTTCCAGGACAAAGTCAGGCTATCAGCAGTGCAGACGGTCTAAGGCCCCTTTTCCTTCCTTCCTAATGGCCCAAGTTATACACGTCAGCCTCACTGGATTCACAAGGCAGTATTGCGTCATGGAAAAAGCCCTAGACCTTACAAGATTTGACTTTGCTCTGCCATATGGAAACTAAGAACCTTACCAAGTTAGTTAACTTCTCCCAAATCCATTTCTATATATATATTATTTATTTATTTATTTTGAGATGGAGTCTCACTCTTGTCACCCAAGCAAGAGTGCAATGGCATGATCTTGGCTCACTGCAACCTCCGCCTTCTGGGTTCAAGTGATTCTCCTGCCTCAGTCTCTCGAGTAGCTGGGATTTCAGGTGACTGCAACCATGCCTGAAGAATTTTTGTATTTTTAGTAGAGATGTGGTTTAACCATGTTGACCAGGCTGATCTCAAACTCCTGACCTCAGGTGACCTGCCGGCCTCGGCCTCCCTGAGTGCTGGGATTGCAGGCGTGAGCCACTGTGCCTGGCCTGTTTCTACATCTTAAAAATGGATATTAGTAAACCTGTTATGTAATGATCAAGTAAAGAACAAATCTTCTGGCCGGGTGTGGTGGCTCACGCCTGTAATCCCAGCACTTTGGGAGGCCGAGGCGGGTGGATCATGAGGTCAAGAGATCGAGACCATCCTGGTCAACATGGTGAAACCCTGTCTCTACTAAAAATACAAAAAATTAGCTGGGCATGGTGGCGTGTACCTGTAATCCCAGCTACTCAGGAGGCTGAGGCAGGAGAATTGCCTGAACCCGGGAGGTGGAGGTTGCGGTAAGCCGAGATCATGCCATTGCACTCCAGCCTGGGTAACAAGAGCGAAACTCCGTCTCAAAAAAAAAAAAAAAAAAAAGAACAAATCTTCCTATATTTGTTTTATGAGTACTTACAGATAAAAACATATGATGTGAATAAGATTCAATTGTTACATTTGATACTTAGAAACAAAGTGTTTGTTGAAATAAACCCATTAAATATGTTGATTCATTCATTCCTTTAATGCAGTCACTTACTCTCTGAGTATTTTTTTAATGTCTGCTGTGTGTCAGGCCTTCTGCACTTAGTCCTTAGTTGGAGCTACTGAGAAGTTGAAAGCTTATTTAAAGCCTCTTTTCATTTTAACACCATTAAAAAAAAAAAGTCTTATGGAAAGGAAAAATCTGAATGTATCCTGTGAAGAAAATACCATTTCCTCTGGTAATTATGATGGTCTATATCCTGTTTAATTCTTTGCACGGGATTCCTTTCCAAGTCAATGAGAATTGCGTAAAAAGTCTGAAGGCAGGATGTGCCTCATATGAGAAGGAGCCTTGTGGCTGATCGTCAGACTAAATTGAAACCATTATTTGTTGTGAATATATAATTAACATGGGGGGTTAAAAATGAAAAATACAGCTGCAAGAGTAGGTTTCTTCCTTTGATAAAAACAAAAAGGAGGGACAAGAAGAAAACAGTTACTTGAGACATGCATTCTCTTTCATAAGAACAATCAAAGATGTTTTAGCCTGATCTTTCTTTCTAGATAGAATAAATGCCTCTCCCTTCTGGATTAGGCAGATGACAGCAATAACAGTATTGCAGCTGGGAGTCTCGCAGGCTGACAGGTGCTGGATATAAGATGCCCCAGACTGTCCTGTGAAGTACAGGCAGTGTGCAGAATGATAGGCCCTGCTGGATCTGCCCAAGGAGAGGGCAGCCCCTGTGTCTGTTGACACCTCGTTTAGATTCTCCCGCTCACTCAAACAGCTGCCAGAGGCAGCCATAAAATATTGCTTAATTATAGAATTTCCCTTGATCCTCTTTATCCCTTCCTTCTATTACATTTTTTCCCTTTTGTGCCTCTCTCTAGTTCTGAGCACCTTTAGGTTAAGCACTCATGGGACTATTATGGTGGCGCCTTTTCCAACTCACAGTTAAGGGACAGACAAGATTTCAGCCCTGCACTATAGCTGTGGAATTATTTTCAGAGGCTGTAATTAGTAGGTATAGGCTCAAATGTGGAATGCAACATCATTTTTTAAGCAGGAAGTGGGTTCATTTTGGGAAGAGGATAGTTTTCTCATTTTTTTCTGATTAGAAAAATAATGCTTACTGTGGGGCTGGGCGCGGTGGCTCACGCCTGTAATCCCAGCACTTTGGGAGGCTGAGGCAGGTGGATCACGAGGTCAAGAGATCGAGACCATCCTGGTCAACAAGATGAAACCCTGTCTCTACTAAAAATACAAAAATTAGATGGGCATGGTGGTGCGCACCTCTAGTCCCGGCTACTCGGGAGGCTGAGGCAAGATAATTGCTTGAACCTAGGAGGCGGAGGTTCCAGTGAGCTGAGATCCTGCCATTGCACTCCAGCCTGGGTAACAACAGTGAAACTCCGTCTCAAAAATAATAATAATAATAATAATAATGCTTACTGTGTACAAAAAGAACAAAGAAATGTAAAGATGTGAATAATGCCTACTTCCCCCTCATTCGTATGTATTCTATTTACCAAAACGGGATTATGTTCACTCCCACATTATATTTTAGCAAATACAGATTTATGTCGTGTTCAGTCTTCCATTGTCTGACTGTACCATAATTTGTTTAACCATGCTATCACCATACACTAAAGACAGAAACTGCAGTGGACATCCATGTGCATACATTCTGCATACTTGTATTGGTTTGGAATCATGTTAGTGATTTACAGGGATGTGAAATGAGATAATTTATTTCTCTAACATTAAGGAAATCTGAATTAAGGCACTCAAGGGCTGGTTTGCTGACTCTGCCTGCACCTGTCTTTCTGCTTAGTTTTTCTTACTGAGTGGTTTCCATTCCTCATGATTCCAGCTGGCTGCTGCAGCTCCAGCCATCAAGTTTATATGTCAAGTTGGAGAAAAGATGGACGGGTGGGAAGCAGAAAAGTATGCCTATTGCGTTCATTTAAAAACCTTTTCCAGAATCCCACACAGCACTTCTGTTCATTTTCTAGAACTTAGTCTTTTGGCCATACTTAGCACCTAAAAAGGGAGAGCAGATATTTCAAAGCAACCAACCATCTTGATCATTCTCATCTAATTGTTTTCTGGGAATAAAAGCTTTGTTGAAATGGACTTGCTGGATCAAAGCTTTTCCCAGGTTTTTGTTACACATTAATATACTGCTCTCCAGAAAGATGGTACCAAGTTAAGTCTAGTAATATGGGAGAATAACCCTCAGTAAGTTTTTAGTTTCTTTTGTGTGCATTTTATGGACATTTTTAAAGCTATTTTCCTGAAGCTATATATATTTTTTTGTTTATTAAATCATACATTCTATAAAGAGGGAGGTGAAGGTTTTACTATTTACATTTTTTTTCTTAAAAATCTATGTCTGCACAAGTAGAACATTCATTCCAAGCACTGGAAGGATATTTAAATGTTATTCACACAAATTTCCTCTACTTCTAAGAAAACTTCTTTGGGGGCTAACCAAAGTAAGGCAGCTGTCTCCTGTTTTGAAAAACTTCTTGTCAATTAAATAAAAGGCATAGTGTAAAAGTGGCTCTGCTCAAGTTAGTGTTTAGACAGAAATGTTTGGTTTATACCATGGTGTACCCATCAGCAGCTCTATAAATAGAGCAATCATCAGCCTGCACTTCCCTCTTTTTGGGTGGGGTCTGTTTTCTCCGTCAGTGGAAGGACATTGGGGTCATCATTATTGCTGAAATTTTATTACTTTAGATTTTATCAAAAAACTTCATGTCACCAGATCTGAAGAAAAAAAAAATCAAACTTTTTTCTTTCTACTCTCACGCATCACCCAACATAGCATTTTTGATTCCCTAGTACACAGCAACTGGGTGTCCTGTAATTACATTCAGTTCCAACACTAGCTCCCCGGAGATGTCAGATCTCACAGGCTAAGGGCTCAGTCCCACAAGACTGCCCCCCCATTTAAATGCCAGTTGCAAGCTACAGGTCATGACCTGTGCTTCTGACTAACTCCATCCTTGGATTTGATCCATTTGCTAGAATGACTCACATAACTCGGGGAGATACTTTACTTACCTTTACCCATTTATTAGAAAGAATATTACAAAGGATTCAGATGAACAGCCAGGTGGAAGAGACACACAGGACAAGGTACTTGGAGCTTCCTTGCTGTCTCTGGATGTGCCACCCCCCAGGGTGTTCAGCTATCCAGAAGCTCTCCAAACCCTGTCCTTTCGGATTTTTACGGAGGCTTTATTACATAGGCATGATTGATTACGTCATTGGTGATCAACTCATCCTTCAGCCTCTCTTCCCTTCCCTGAAGGTCGGGATGGGGGTGGGACTGAAAGTTCTAACCCTCCTGCCACATGGTTGGTTTCCCCCTGGCAAGCAGCCCCTTCCTAAGGATATCTAGGAGCCCACCAAGAGTCATCTCATTAGAACAAAAGATATTCCTATTACCCAGGAAATTCTAGGGATTAGGAACTCAGTGTCAGGAGTCGAGGTCAAAGACCAAATATTAAAACAAAAGATTCTCCTAGCACCTCTATCTACAAGAGTTATAGGAGCTCTAGATTGGCAATGTGACAGAGGTTTATTTCTTAATATATCACAGTATCACACATGGTTTCCTGATTTGGTTATTCAGATTGGTTTATCTTAGCTTTCTTTCATCTTTCTTTATCTTGCAAATGTTACAGAATGTTCACTGCTCTTCAAAGTTAGAAAAGTGACCAAAGGATTACTATCACTGAGGGATCATTTAGA
Source organism: Callithrix jacchus (assembly GCF_049354715.1). Taxonomy (NCBI): domain Eukaryota; kingdom Metazoa; phylum Chordata; class Mammalia; order Primates; family Cebidae; genus Callithrix; species Callithrix jacchus. Next base: position 35,702,725 of record NC_133518.1, read on the forward strand.
GACAAGTGATTATTCTAGTGCTACTAACTTTAAAAAAAAAGCTGGAGAATCAGTAGATGGCTGGGCCGTATATATTCTTGCAACTTTGCTGTAAATTTAAAGGTATATTGAAACAAAAAGTTATGTACGCACAAATAGATGTTGATTTTATATGATAATTTTGATCTGCTACTTTTATGAAGAAATAAGTAGAAGTAATATTACTTATTTCTTCTACTTTTTAGAAGAAATAAGTTATAATTGAAACAAATGGCCAGGCGCAGTGGCTCAAGCCTGTAATCCCAGCACTTTGGAAGGCCGAGGTGGGCAGATCACCAGGTCAAGAGATCGAGACCATCCTGGCCAACATGGTGAAACCCCGTCTCTACTAAAAATACAAAAATTAGCTGGGTGTGGTGGTGTGCGCCTGTAGTCCCAGCTACTTCGGAGGCTGAGGCAGGAGAATTGCTTGAACCCGGGAGGCGGAGGTTGCAGTGAGCCGAGGTTGTGCCACTGCACTCCAGCCTGGCGCCTGGCAACAGAGCGAGACTCTGTCTCAAAAAAAGAAAAAAGAAAAAAAGAAACAAATACATATTTCTGTACTTTGTTAAATAAAAAAATCGTATATTTTTTATTAACATCCACTTGTGGATACAAAGGTAACACTGTTTGGAGTTTACATAAACACACTTGTTTAAAACTACAGCACTTTTTAGGCTAAATTTGTTTTCCTATTAGCTGAGGTCATAAAATCTTCAAAGCTTGCATTTGTACCTGGTATGTCCTCTCATATTTTAGAACTATTATCTCCTTGAAAGTGATTAAGAAATTAAATCAGATAAAAGCTTCTTGGGCATTTCTTTGTTAGGAAAAATGGAAAGCCATTAGATACTCTTTTGCTAGCATTCAGTCTTACTGGCTTTTTACTTGAAGCTGAAGTCCTCTTTCTATTCTAAATGTGAGAGAAAGTCTTGTGCCGACATGAGATGCTCATTACCAACAAGGGCACTAAAGGAATTGCCGCTTTGGCTGCCTCACACTGAATCCAAGAGTTGCTATTATTAGAATGTCAAAAAAAAGAGGGGTCGGTGGGTGGGGAAACCATGTGAGACTTGTAGTTAGCCAGCCCTTCTGTGTTTTAAGAATATTTTTATCTCTGGGTCAATTATTTCTTAATTACTAAACTATATGAAATCAAGTATATCGGCCAGGTGTAGTGGCTCATGCCTGTAATCCCAGAACCTTGGGAGGCCAAGGTGGGGGTATCGCCTGAGGTCAGGAGTTCAAGACTGCTCTGGCCAACATAGTGAAACTCCATCTCTACTAAAAATAGAAAAAAATTAGCTAGGCATGGTGGCGCATGCACGTGTACCTGTATTTTTTGCAGTAAATTGATGTCTACCATTATTTCTCTTCATTTGCTTGTGTTCATTACACTATAATGTGTTCATTGATTTTTTTTCCTTTTTTTTTTTTTGCATTTGCATTACTCAGATTCCTTTAAACAGTTTGATAGATTTTCACAAGGGAAAGGAAGGGAACTAATATTTATAGAGTGTCATGTGTATCTGGCACTGTGCTAGGTGCTTTACTTTTGTTAGTTGATAAACTTACTAAAACATCCTCATGTAATGGATGTTCTTATGCCCCTTTTACATTGGCGAAAACCAAGGCTTGGAGATGTTACTTACAGGAATCTCTTAACCAGTTAATGGCAGAAGCAGATCTCAAATCCACTATACCACTCTGCCTCATTTGGGTGATATTTTCGACTGAAGATGCCAATAAATACATGTAAAGAACCATTGTAGACTGGGTTTGAAATGTGAACCATAAGCTACGTTTCCTGATGATAATTTTCAAGGTCCCCGGTAGTACTCTCTGCTTCCTCTGAAGCCTAACTTGGTCCCTTTTGATGCCTCAAATTTTGTCTTCAATATTCCAAATAATTTATTGCAAATGGGACCCTCACTCTGAAAAGCACCTCAAGTCTCTCTTGAGACACTGGGCTTCATGCCAGCCCCTTTCCCAGTTCAAGTTGTGTCATGCCTTTCAAACATGTGCAAAAAGAAAGTGTCTCTAATGGCCAGAGCCAGGGTGGCTCATCCTCTTCCCAGAACAGAAAAAAACAAAACCAACAAAAAGGAATTAAATCTCTTCACAAGAATAGAGGAGAAGCTAGCCTAACCCAAAATAATTTTTGGTTTTAAAGAGGATTTGCCTTCTTTTTGGGGCTAGTGACATTTAATTCATTTACCCCATTAGAAAGGAGGGAAGTGCAGTTTTAGCTTTGAGATATTTTACATTTGGAGTGGCCTCGGAGCAGCCAAGCACCGGCTTAATGTCCCATTTAAGAACAACTGGAAAAACAACATGTTAAAAATGTGTGTTAGGCACAGAGAGCCTGGAAAAACAATTTTCAAAGTACTTTAGCACTTATAGTAGCTTAGTGGTGCTCTAAAAACAAACTTCTTTTTAAGACTTATTGTGAGATTGAAGCTGATTCCCAGATGTTAGATGCAGCTAATATGGGAAACATTTCTAACATGCAGCTATTGAGATAGAGTATCAGGCTCTGGACAAAATTTTTAATAACAAAAACAATAGAGTCTGGGCTGTTTACCACCATACTGCTCGTTGTTTTCTTTTCCTTTCCTTTCCTTTTCTTTTCCTCCCCTCCCCTCCCCTACTCTCCCTTCCTCTCCCCTCCCCTCTCTTCCCCTTCCCTCTCCTCTCTTCTCTTTTTTTCAGACAAAGCCCTGCTCTGTCGCCTAGGCTGGAGTACAACAATGACGTGATCTTGGCTCACTGCAACCCCCAATTCCCAAGTTCAGGCCATTCTCTTGCCTCAGCCTCCCAAGTAGCTAGGATTACAGGCAACCACCACCACACCTGGCTGTTTTTTTTGGTATTTTTAGAAGATGAGATTTTGCCTTGTTGTCCAGGATGGTCTCAAACTCCTGACCTCAAGTGATCCTTCTGCCTTGGCCTCCTAGAGTGCTGGAATTACAGGTGTGAGCCACAGTACCTGGCCTATTGCTCATTGTTTTACTGCCATCTTCCCCCCACGCATTTGACTGCCAGCTCCTTGAGGGCCTAAATATTGCAGGCAGTCATCACTGAATTCAACACTAAATGCCTAACAAATGCCAACATACATATTTGGGTGCAGCATATTCAGCATATGCAGAATATGGTGCTATTTCTACACTCAAGATCCATATAACTTCATCTAACTCTGGAAGAAACTGGCCACTTTGGACTTACTGAAAGATAATGTAACATACACAAAGCCTAGTAGACTATATTATTCAAAAGCTTTTCAGTGGTAATTTCCACCACACTCCACATTCGCTAAAACTCATTTTGAGGAGCAGAGCAAGGTGGCATGAGCATGTAGTCCCAGCCTTGGGAGGCTGAGGCAAGAGGATCACTTAAACCCAGGTGTTGGTACAGCCTGGGCAACATCTCTTGAAAACAAAAGAAAACTGAGTTTGGAACTGAATCCCTATGGAAGATGTACCCTGCTATAAATACCTGTCTAATGAAAAAATGGATGAATTCATTCCACTTCCTATTGATAATTCTAGAATTCACCATTCATAAAGCACATCTTTTCTCTACTTCTGATTCTTATCCCATGTTTTTGCTTGTGAGAAAAGAGAAAAGTGGAATTAAGACTCTACCAAGTACATATTTTATACTTGACATCTGGAAATAATATCACGAAATAGACTCTTGCATTGTTGTGCCGTTCCAACACCAGAAACTTAAGGTGATTTATACATCTTTTATTTGTTTTTTTTTTTATTATTTTTTTGAGACAGGGTTTTGCTCTGTCGCCCACGCTGGAGTGTGGTGGTGTGATCAGAACTTACTGCAGCTTCGACCTCCCAGGCTGAAGTAATCTTCCACTTCGGCCTCCCAAGAAGCTGGGACCACAGGCATATACCACCACTCCTGACTAATATTTTGTTTTTTTTTTTGTACAGATGAGGACTTGCTATGTAGCCCAAGTTGGCCTTGAACTCCTAAGCCCAAGCAATCCTCCTGCCGCAGCCTCCCAAAGTGCTAAGATTATAGGTGTGAGCCACTGTGCTCGGACTATGCATTTTTTTTTTCTGAATGTAAAATTGACATTGGTTGCACTTTTTTTTTTAATTGCATTTTAGGTTTTAGGGTACATGTGAAGAACATGCAAGATAGTTGCATAGGTACACATGTGGCAGTGTGATTTGCTGCCTTCTTCCCCTTCACCTATATCTGGCATTTCTCTCTATGCTATCTCTCCTCAACTCCCCCACCCCCCACTGTCCCTCCCCTATTTCCCCCAACAGACCCCAGTGTGTAGTGCTCCCCTCCCTGTGTCCATGTGTTCTCATTGTTCAACACCCACCTATGAGTGAGAACTTGCTGTATTTTATTTTCTGTTCTTGTGTCAGTTTGCTGAGAATGATGGTCTCCAGGCTCATCCATGTCCCTATACATTTTTTTAATATTGTTATTGATCCTGACATGAGAAGAGAAAGAACGCTGGTATTAATAATACAATTGTTTGCCGTGCAGCCAGAGTTCTTTAATATGGCTCTTGGCCCAAGTCAAACAAGCAATACAAACTCCCAGCCCTTTTTCCCCCCCTTCTTGTGTTTTCAAAAAATAGGAAAAATGAGTTTAAGCAAGAATTTTGCTCAGTTTGAAGAGGCAAAGTGAGGCTTGACAGTGCCAAGTGCTGTTGGGGTATGTGGAGCACATGATGGGGTGTCTCTAACACAGTGACTGGACTGTTCACCCTCTGAAGTGAGGCTCCTGAGTCACACCCTGGAGCTGTCTTGATGAGTCACCAGCCTCCCAAAGTGGTTTTCTCTGGAAAGTGGCACATTTACAGTGCCACTTTTTTCCCACCCCAGGACAAAACTCTGGTAAATGAATCCCTGCAGGAACCACGGATATTACAGTCCTGATTTGGTTCATCTGCTCTTTGGGACTGACAGCAGCTTTGCTTGACTCAGCTTCTGCCTGACTGGGTAGGTTCAGATAAAATGAGTCTGCAGAAAAGTCGGTGGTGCTCAGTGGGAAGGACGGGAGGGAGATGGATCACCGCAGCTGGCCAGGGCAGAAGCAGTAGGAGACCTTTCATGCGGCTGCTGTGCCTACTGCTGCTAACTTAAACAAGCGGAGGCTTTTTGGCAAGTCTGTGAGGGAAGTTGAGGATTAGAGCCTGGTAGTTAAAAATACAATCCTTGCCATTCATTCGGAATTCCAGAGAACTCTGAAATTTTTTGAATTGGCAAGTGAATGGTAGAGACCGGAAGCATGCACTGAAATAACTTTTCTGGTCTTGGATCATCTTTTATTAGAGGATCCTAAAAAAAAAATCCCCTATTTATATATCAATTATTATTCCTGTGTCATAGACTGCAGCTATGTTTGATGAGCTGCCTAAGTGAAAATCTGACTGGAAACTTTTAACTATAAATTCTTTGTAGTTCCAAAGAAGGATGAGCTTTCTTATCCAACATATTTCTGTTATGTGAACAGTCACCTTTATTATATGGCATGAGTCCTTTGTTTTAATAGCTTTGAGATTTAAACTCTGAATGCTCTGCTAATAGATGTGTCAGCTGTGCACATTTGCAGCTTGACTTTTACCTCTTTGTATCTTTTATTCTAATGCATTAAAATAGCAGGAGACGGTGCCGTTTAGGATTTGGGCAGAATGGAAGAAGAATTATAACCAATAGTAGTGTTTTAAAAGCTGCTTTGGGACAAAGAATTATCAATTTGTGTGGTAGAAAGAATGACAACCTGGGAGGGAGATTGATTACTTTAGGGTATCCAGAAACACAATAAAACCTAAGCTATGTATCTCTTCAGCCAGCTGAAGAACGATTGCTTTATTTTTGATTGTCAACATATTGAAGCTCAAAAGCCAACTCCACTTTATGCAAGTGGACCAATCCGAGTTAAGCAGGGGGATCAATGTACTGGATGGCTACTAATCTTAATATTATGGCCAGGACAGGTGGCTCATGCCTGTAATCCCAGCACTTTGGGAGCCAGTGGATCACCTCAGGTCAGGAGTTTGAGACAAGCCTGGCCAACATGGTGAAACCCCATCTCTACTAAAAATAGAAAAATTAGCTTGGCCTCGTGGCATGGGCCTGTAATCCCAGCTATTCGGGAAGCTGAGGCAGGAGAATGGCTTGAACCCTGGAGGCAGAGACTGCAGTGAGCTGAGACTGCGCCATTGCACTCCAGCTTGGGCAACATGAGTGAAACTCTGTCTCAAAAACAAAACAAAACAAAAACCCTAATCTTAATATTATAAACAGGATCAAGTTGAGTTTCTAGTTTAGTTGTGGGTGGTGAGCTGAGCATGCACTGCGATGGGGCTTCACTTGTCATGGGCTCCCTCCGTGATGTGGCCCTTCTTCTGTGATGAGCTCCCTGGACTACCCACTGCAGTGGGCTCCCTCTGTGATAGGATTCCCACTGCAATGGGCTTCCACTGTGATCAGCTCCCATTGCGTTCTGGTTTTAGGTGACAACAGAGGGACTACCTAGAGAAAGTGTGTATTTGGGCCTGGGAAAGTTAGTAAGTGTGCATACTACCTGTCTTTGTTCTTGTGGTTCAGACTCTCCTTTGGTGTTGCTTGGCAGAGCTAAGTACCATTGGCAAAACAAAACAAAAGGTACTAACTACTCAAAGAAATGTAAGATATGTTAAGATATGATATGTCATTTCCTAGGTCTTGAAATCTAAATAAGAACACACTGATGGAATGTTTAATTTGATTTAAATACAAGCAGCATTTATCCCTGACATGCAACGAGAAAGTAAACCAGCTTTTGCATACTGGTATTCTAATTGGGGAAAATTTCAAAAGTTTAATATAAGTCTTGGGCAAGTCTTCTTGCCAACTGGTACAGGATTAAAAATTGGCATGGCGTTTGTTGTCTGCTGACAGTGGGTCAGATCTACTTGGCAGACCCTATCTGGGAATTTATCAACCTCATCCAAATCTGTTTCGGTTTCCACTTTTAACACTGGTGGGTCTAAGTGGACTGAGTCACAAAGAGCAAGTTGCAAAACTGTTTCATTTAGCAAATTTTAAGCTAATCGTCTTTAGTATGTACATTTGTTTTAACATTAAGAGGATGGTGAATTGACCTAGTAAATCAAAAAAGTTTTAAGATTCTAATTTTCTGTAATAAGACAGTTTGCTTATACATAAATGGGGCTTGTAAATATCATATCATAGGCATGGCAGCTTAAAAAAAAAAAGAGATGGGGTCTTGTTGTATTGCTCAAGCTAGTCCAGAACTCTGGGACTCAAGCAGTCCTCCCGTCGCAGTCTCTGTAAGTGCTAGGATTACAGGCGTGAGCCACCACACCTGGCTGGCATTATTTTGTATATGCCTACTATGTGCAGAACACTGCTGTGTCTCACAGGGCCATTTCTGTGGAACATTTCTTCCGGAGGAGCTTGTATTCTACTGGAAGAGAAAAGAGGTAGTAAGGGAAGAGGCTACAGAGGAATTTCACTGAGGGGATGAAGACAAGGAGCATTAAGTATAATTGATTTTTAAACCAGTCCGCCTTGGTTTTATGACCCCAGGCTGTCTTTAAATTCTCATCTCATTGGTATCATTCTCTTTAACTGCTCAGCTAGGTTGTGGCAAAAGAAGAGGCAGGTTGGAGGTTGCTTCCAAGTCCTGTCCTAACTGCTCTGTTGATGGAGGGGAGCCCTGTTATCTGACACTGTGTGTGAAACTCTAATATATTAAATAAGCGGGGGGCAGAAAAAAGACAAAACACTTATGTTTGAAGACAAAATCTTTCACCATAGAAATAAGCAGCATGCTGCTAATAATTTTAAATTCTTTCACAATGAAGCACTTGTAATTGTTCCTATTTTTATATCTTTGTATGTTTCCAGTAATACAAAATATATTATGTGGGCCTTCTCTATTTCAGAAAGTCTTTGTCGTGTGGCTTCCTTCCATAAAGTTAGTGTGGGTAAATTCATCCAAAAACACTAGGGCTTTTCCTGGATGGTAAGAAGCTAGAGGATTCTCTCTTTTTCTTTTTTTTTTTGAAACTGAGTTTTGCTCTTTTTGCCCAGGCTGGAGTGCAATGGCATGATCTTGGCTCACTGCAACTTCTGCCTCCTGGTTTCAAGCAATTCTTCTGCCTCAGCCCCCTGAGTATCTGGGATTACAAGCATGCGCCACCATGCCTGGCTAATTATGTATTTTTAGTAGAGACGGGGTTTCTCCATGTTGGTCAGGCTGATCTTGAACTTTTGACCTTGGGTGATCCGCCCTCCTCGGCCTCCCAAAGTGCTGAGATTATAGGCATGAGCCACTGTGCCCAGCCTGAGGAGTCTGTTTTTACAGATAAGATTTTTATCTTTGCTTTTACTATGTTTGCAAAATGTTTTTGATTTTTACAACTAGCCAGTACATCCCCATCATGCATAATGGGTATACTATCCGTGGTTGTTGAATAAACTTGAACCAAGTGTTGCCAACCTTGGACTTGAGGCCGGAGCTACCTTCTGTGCACTCACTGCTGAGTAAGTGAGTTTGGGAAGCCAGGAGAACTGCCCATGAAATCTGTAAGTGACTCTGGCGGTCATGATATTCCCAGAACAGACCTGTTTTATCCTCACAATGAGGAACTAGTGTATTGTTAGCTTTTCACCCCGTCACATGGATATGGGTAGTGTGACTAGGATATCTAATTAGGTCACACAGGGTAAGAGCTAGTATGAAACCCAGCTACCCAGGTATATGTGACTCCAAGACTTCGTGTGGTTTTTGCAGAGCCCACATCTTTAGCAGTAGCCTGCTCTGTCTGAAAGATGCCTATGTGCGTTATGCTGTCATTTCACGGGCCATGCTGACCCAGTGGGACTTGGATACCAGGTGTCCTTGGGATATGTGCCTAGAGGTGAGATAGTGAGTGGATGGTCAGACAGAGAGGATGGGGGAAGGGAAGGAGGAAGAGAGGAAAACCGGAAAGACTGGCAGAAGGGAAGCCCAGAGGCCATTGCACTCATCAGAGTGAAAGGTCGTGAAGGAGGTAGCCCTAGCTAGAGAGGAGGAAACTGGAGCAAAGTTAACAACCCCTCCCCAGGTTCATGGGAGAGGCCAGTCTGAGGGGAGGGTGGGCATGCTGCCCTACCAATTTTAAAACATTTTAACCCCAAACATGCAATTTACCTGATTAATAAAATGGCTTTCTATATTTATCTTTCTTGAAGAAAATATTGATCCATGAGGGAAAACTATTTCACACAACACAGTTTTTCATAACCTACCATTTCCAGCCAAATATCTTCTCAGAGAAGTGCTGACCTCTTTTGCTCTTTGGCAAACTTCATGGTTTTTGTCCAACTTGGGTTGTTCTCTAAGCAGAGACTCATAATGTGATTGGAGGGCAGGAATTGGTTGGTCTTTCTGGGACTGAGAGAATGAGGCTGTCTGGGAAGTAGTGGTCCAAGGGGCCCTTGAAGGAAGGGGAAAAGCCCCTTATATTTGTTACAGGTACCATTAACCCCACATGCTACCAGGGCTCTCCATGGGAAATACTTGTGGAGGATTTTTATTTTTTAGTACAGGAAAATAAAATTCTTATACTGGCAAGAAAAGTTTTTCTTCCTCTTAGGAACTGCTATTCTTTCTCTTTTTCTTTATAAACAGCATGGGATCAGGTGATTTATTCCATTTGTCTTCTGATTTGAGCCACACACAGATAGGAGCCAAATGTGTAGTTTATCTTCAGGAACTTTGTGTTTTTGTTTTTTTTTTTAACTTTTTTTTTTGAGATGAAGTTTCACTCTTTTTTCTTTTCTTTTCTTTTCTTTTTTTTTTTGTTCTTCTAAAGGAAGCTAGAAGTTTCACTCTTGTTGCCTAGGCGGGAGTGCAGTGGTGTGATCACAGCTCACTGCAACCTCTGCCCCCCAGGTTCAAGTGATTTTCTTGCCTCAGCCTCCTGAGTAGCTGGGATTACAGGCATGTACTACCACGCCCCGCTAATTTTGTATTTTTAATAGAGACAGGGTTTCTCCATGTTGGTCAGACTGATCTCAAACTCCCGACCTCAGGTGATCTGCCCGTCTCAGACTTCCAAAGTGCTCGGATTACAGGGGTGAGCTACCGCACCCAGCATCTTCAGGAACTTTTTATGCCTTACGACCTGTGTATTCATGCCTCAATTTTCTTTTTTGTCTTTTTGTAGCTTCATTAGTATTTTTGTTTTTCCTGGTTATGAAAACAATACATAATTACTGCTAAAAACCTGGAAAGTACAAAGCAGTTTAGACAAGAGAAATTACCAGTGAGCTTGTTATTTGCATATATTACCATACATAGTTTGGTATCTTTTTTCCTTTTTTCAATTTTCAAATATGAAAACTGTACAGTGTATGTATTTATAGAATACATGTATGTAGGCAGCTTAAATACACTTGTGTATGTGTGTGTATTTCCAAGGGAAGTTATACTTTTAAAACAGCAGAGAGATTTTTTTCTTGAGGTAGACTAAGCAAGGGAGTGAAGCCAGGAAGGAGGTGGGAGTAGCAGGGAAATGGGGATTAATCTAGCTAAATTGTGGGTCCTGGCAAACACTAAGATTACACTGAGAAATATGAGAAAGGAAATGACTCAGTAACATTGAGAGAGGAGCAGAGATGAGGCAGCAGAGTGAAAGAGTGAATGGTTTATCCTGGGTTTGGAAAGCGGTGGGAAGTAGAGGGAGCTGGACCCTGAGGCACTAAGTGATTAGAACAATAGGGGAATTTAGTTTTCAAATGAAATCATCAGGGCTGTATTAAGTACCTCTTGTGAGCAATAGCTCACTCTTACTTGTTGCATTCAGCCTGGGAGCCACTCTTGACATCATGTTAGCACAGCCTTAGAGCTGATGTCAGGTCGACTGGTCTGCAGAGCCAGGAATTTGAGTGGCTTTCTTTTCAGAGTTGTTTTGGAGCAGTGAGAACTGCTCACTTAAGAAAGGCTCCCTCTTATACTCCAGCCTTTGGGGAATACAGTGAGTGACACTTTTAATTAACAAATCCACTGGGAACAAAACTCCTTTAAATGTGTTGGTTGGGTGTGGAGTTTGAAGGCTGGGCCATGGAGGCTCCCACTGCACTGCGGGAGTGCTGGGACTTCAAGCCATGGGTAAGCTATACATCTTTGGGGTCAGAACTATCAGGATGAGGATAGAAATGTCCGCCCAGAAGGCCCCACACTCTGTCCCAGGGTACTTAGGCAGGCAAACTGTGCTGGCACTCATTAGGTAAGATGAGCTCATCTGCCACTTCAGATGCTGGGCTTCTATGCTAGATGTTCCTGCTCTCGCCACATTCAGGAGCCTCAGCCCACTTGTTCAGAATGGGAGGGGAGGCTGGGGGACCAGCATTTGTGAATGCATCATTCCAGCTCTTATGTTATTTCTATAGCTGGTAGCTGAAATTCTGAGCACACAAGTGTCCTTGTACATCTTGCAGCAAATGATGTCTGTTGCCACATCTCACCGGGGCCTGTACTGATGTTGGTTCTAGCACAGCATCAATATCCGTGGTGTCAGAGGTTTGTGAAAGAGGGAAGGATTCTTTTCCTTCTGGTACTAGAGTGGAAAGTATTTACGTAGGACATGTCTGCCTTGGAAAACATGCTGCTTTAATAGAATGAGTTTTGAAGGTATGATCAAAGCATTTCTTAGCTCTAATTATTTTGCTAAAGGGAGTTACTTAACTTTGATATCCTCATCAATTACTTTCTCACTTGGAAGGCCTGCGACAAGCCTGAGGTTGGCTGTGAGTTTCCACCTGCCCAGAACTACATACACTTTTAGTTAAACTGAAAGTGTAACTAAAACTATTGTTTTTATTATTATTTATTTTATACTTAGGGACATGATTTTCATCTCTTTTTACTTCAGTCTTTCCCTATTTATTTATTTATTTGGAGATGGAGTCTTATTCTGCTGCCCAGGCTGGAGAGCAGTGGCACGATCTCAGCTCACTGCAACCTCTGCCTCTCGGGTTCAAGATATTCTCCTGCCTCAGCCTCCCAAGTAGCTGGGATTACAGATGCGCACCACCATGCCCACTAATTCTTTTATTTTTAGTAGAGACAGGGGTTTCACCACATTGGACAGGCTGGTCTCGAACTCCTGACCTGAGGTGATCCGCCCACCTTGGCCTCCCAACATGCTGGGATTTTTGCCCGGCTTTTTTTTTTTTTTTTTTTTTTTAAATCACATTTATTCTAAAACCTTAGACCTTTAGACCCAAGTTTTCACTCAAGGCAATGTATGAGTTCCCTGTGGCAATACCCTCAAGTCTTGAGTTAAGAAATCTGAATAAGAATGTTAGCTGTGGCAGCATTTAAAGGTGAGGAAACAGACTGAAAAGGAAACCAGACAGATAACAACTTCAGTGCTAGGAGGTTTCTAGGAGAAGTAAACCCAATGAAAGTAAAAGTGATTTCCTATCTTACAGATTCAAAGGAGGCCATTGTTGTTCAAAATTGAGGTGTGTTTAACAGAAACAGCAATCATGCTCCTTTTGCTGTGTATCTAAGAAAGGTCAGCAGCGTGGGCCTGTCTGGAAGAGACCGGCCTAGTTGTGAGGCCCAAAACAAAGGGCCAACGTTTAGTTTCTTCTATCAAAGTTTGTTGTTTTTGATGGATGTGAAAAGATCTCTGATACTGGGCTGGGTGTGGTGACTTGTGCCTGTAATCCCAGCACTTTGGGAGACTGAGGTGGGAGAATCACTTGAGCCCAGGAGTTCAAGACCAGCCTGGACAACATGAGGAGATGCCCACCTCTACAAAAAAAAAAAATTTTTTTTTGAAACGGAGGCTTGTTCTGTCATCAGGCTGGAGTGCAGTGGCACGATCTCAGCTCACTGTAACCTCTGCTTCCCGGGTTCAAGTAATTCCCCTGCCTCAGCCTCCTGAGTAGCTGGGACTAAAGGTGCGCGTCGCCATGCCCAGCTAATTTTTTGTATTTTAGCAGAGATGGGGTTTCACCATTTTAGTCAACATGGTCTTAATCTCCTGACCTGGTGATCCACCTGCCTTGGCCTCCCAAAGTGCTGGGATAACAGGCATGAGCCACTGTACTTGGCCCCCCAATTTTTTTTTATTTAAATGAACCAGGTGTGGTTGCAGATGCCTGTGGTCCCAGGTACTCAGGAGGCTGAGATGGGAGCATTGCTTTAGCTCAGGACGTCAGGGCTGCAGCGGGCTGTGATTATGCTACTGCACTCCAGCCTGGGCAATGGAGTGAGACTCAAAAAAAAAAAAAAAAGCAGCAGCAGAAAGATTTCTGATACTGTTTCTAAAACAAAGTAGAAGCTCGGGATGAATCTATTCATCTTTAATATACATATCTGTATCATAAATTCTCACTAAAGGAAGAGCTTGACGGAGTGGGACGGGGTCTCTAAAGTACGAGGAGTGACCTGCAATGTGGTTAGGAAGGTGGCAGGCAAAGCTGGAGGCCACGTCTACCTTTCTTAGAATGTATTGGAAACTCTGAGCAGAAGCTTAGGTTTCATGTTGGGCTAGTTTCTCTGTGATTAAATCATAGTAACAAACTGGAAGTTGTATGTAATCAAAAGTGTAATCATGTCAATCATGTCTTCTCTGTTGGAAACCCTTATGCCTCAGTATCTAAGTTTCCCCATAAGCTGGCACTAGTCAACTTTCCTACTATTATTTCCTGCAACTCTGCTCTCCAGCTATACTGTTGTCCCCTTGCTTGGTGACAGTGAGCTTCTTGAGGGTTTTATGTGTCACCTTTGTGGACCTCGAAGTACTTTACACTCCTACTGTGAGAGCTCACTAATGTGGTGTTCAGAAGCTGGTTTCATGGGCCCATCTTTTGCTTGATGACAGCCAAAGGGATCCTCATTATGTCAATTACATGAGTCAGGAGAGTATGGGGGATTGGCTGGGAAGGAGATCATGGCTCCCCTTCCATTAAGGAGCTCACACTATAGCACCCCAGTGATTGGAAGCCTGGGAAGCAGTGAAGTGCTGGGGAATACAAGCTCCATGGGCCGAGGGAAGGTTTGCTGGGCTCACTGACTGCATGCAAGGGCCATCTGGATAGCGAAGTCTGGGGCTTGTGTTTAGAGACCCCTTGCAGAATCCCCAGTGTGGCCTAACCAGGATGCAGGGAAAAATAGGCAAGTATGTCCTTGGATGAAACCAAGCACAGCCTGTCAACCACTTATAAGCAGATCCTAAGCGAAGAACCAGTGTCATTAACTGTCATGCTGTTGTTGGTGATGATGATGATAATGATGCTGTCAGTTAAAAAGGTAACTAATTGTTTTCCTTCTTTTAGTCACATAGAAAAAATCACCACATGGCAAGACCCTAGGAAGGCGATGAATCAGCCCCTGAATCATATGAACCTCCACCCTGCTGTCGGTTCCACACCAGTGCCTCAGAGGTCCATGGCAGTATCTCAGCCAAATCTTGGTAAGCCCCAAGCTTTTCTAAAATTAAAAAAAAAGTTTCTTTTGTTTTGTTTTTTTGAGTTGGGGTCTCCCTTTGTTGCCCAGGCTGGTGTAGGACTCCTGGGCTCAAACAGTCCTACCCACTCAGTCTCCCAAAGTGCTGTGATTATAGGCGTGAGTCACTGCACCTGGCAGAGCCCCAAGCATTGACTCTGAGCTGAAGAAACGAGTGTTCAGTCAAGGGGTGGTGGGACTCGTAAGTGGCTCTGTCTGTCTCCATGTCTCTTCATGCACCCAGATGCTGTTTGCTCCTTCTGGCTGTAATACTATGTTGTCCTTCCACTGCCTTTGCCTTCTTTTCTTCATCTCTTTATCACCAGTTCATGATATTGCTGCCTCAGGTTTAAACTACAGTTCTGACTTGCCCTCCAATGGCCTTAATTGGAGTGGAAAAATCAGTTAGGCCTCCTGTCTTCATCTCAATTCAAAATTGAGGTGTGTTTAGCAGAAACAGCAATCATGTTTCATCTAAACTAAGGCAAGTAGGGCACATACCCACTTTGGGTGACTTTGGCCCCTGGCAACTAGCCTACAGGTACAATTCTAGTCTCAAATCCCTATCCTTATTTCCCTTTTTTTCTTTTTTTTTCATAATTGCTACATAATATGTGTCAGATAGCAGGCCAGGTGCTTCCATGCCTTACCTTATGAAAGCCTTCCAAAACCCCTACAAAAAGTAACCGATTCCCTCGTTTACAGATGAAGAAATTTTCCCAAAGTCACAAAGCTTGTGGAGAGCAGAGCTGGAGAGCAGGCTGGTCTGATTTTAGAAGGGAGTTAAGCATTACATAACCTGCAGGTGGCTTTTCCCCATACCTGCTGGGGATAATATGGCTCACTTTCTACTTCACTTACAGTATTTAATGTGTGATTTTTAGACTTGAGAATACTTTCTGCTAAAATTCCACTCAGTAGAGATAATCACCAGTGAATTAATATACTGCAGCAACAGAACCAGCCAGCTTTTTTAGTAGTCATTCCCTTCCTGCTCCCCAGGGCTAAAAATAAAAAAAAAAAGACGAATTTCAAAGTTTTACAAAAGATGGTTGCATTTCCATTTAAGATCAGATATCCAGATACGCTTCATACACACCACAGTTAATTTTAGGGAGTGTAAAGAATCTCCTGTTGGATTTTCAGGAATGAACGAGATGAAAATGGAAGCGTTATTCCTGGACACCCTTCCCTCATACTGTGGCTTAGCCAAAGTGAATATGAACTCAAGTAGACCCTAGTCAGCTTCAAGTGTCAGTTCTTCCAGGAAGTCTGAACCTACTGCTTTAAAGCTTGCAGATGTACAGTTTCCAAAAAGCAAATGACATGGAATAACCTCTGTTGTGTTCCTTGTCTAAAGGGCAGATCAAGGAAAATGCAACCAGCTGTGGTACCAACAGTGGTAAACCAAAGCCTCCCATGAGTCATTTTATCCTGAATATACAGGAGCTCATGTAGAAAACAGATGCCACTGTAGTAGAGACCCCAAATTAGGTGGCATTAGACTGGTTTTACAGTTTCTTTAACCACTTAATTTTCATCAAAAATTCTAAAAACTGATTATTAAAGTTTTAACTTTAACTTTGTATCAATTATAATTGGAAAAAAATCTTTTATGAACCCAGTTTACAAAAAAAAAAAAAAATCAAACACTTCAAAGAGGCATTTACAAAATCAGTCTTCCTCCAATCTCCCTTTTCTCAGTCCCCAACTTTGTTTCCTGGAGCCACCCAGTGTTTCTAGTTGTGTGTGTGTATATTTCTTCATACTAAGGTTAGCATATCATAACCACTGTTCTGTGTCTTGCTTTTTTCACCTGCCTGTCCATACATAGAGCTGCTTCTTTCTTTTTAAAAATTGCCTATTAGTCACATATATTAATATGCTATAATTAGTTTATTTAACTAATTCCCATCTGGTAGATATTTAGGTTACTAGTGTGTTGCTAGCATACAAATACTGGAGTGAATATCCTTTGTCATGTTCTTTTATGCACTCTCCTTAATTTTTAAAAATTGTGCAACACGTAGGAAGTGGACTAATTAAAAGAAGATTGAATGCTTGGAACTTGATATTGAAGGCACAAGTGAGTCTGCCTGCATGTGCATATGTGCACACACATGCACACACACACACACAAAGTCCAATTGCATTAGTAAAGTACATCTAAAGAAGTTGTAATCTGAACATTCGGAAACAAATTTATCTATAGCTCACTAAAATACCTTAATTTTCAGATTTCTATTTTAATTTAATTTTTTTTTTTTTAAGACAGGGTTTCACCATATTGGTCAGGCTGGTCTCGAACTTCTGACCTCAGGTGATCCGCCTGCCTCAGCCTCCCAAAGTGCTGGGATTACAGGCGTGAGCCACCACGCCCGGCATAATTTTTGTTACTATTATTATATGAGAAAGAGTCTTACTCTGTTGTCCAAGCTGGAGTGCAGTGGCACAATCTCAGCTCACTGCAATGACTGCCCCCTGGGTTCAAGCAATTCTTATGCCTCAGCTTCCTAAATAGCTGGGATTGCAGTCATGTACCACGATGCCCAGCTAGTTTTTGTATTTTGTATTTATTTATTTATTTCGAGACGGAGTTCGTTCTTGTTGCCCAGGCTGGAGTGAAATGGTGTGATCTTGGCTCACTGCAAACTCTACCTCCCAGGTTCAAGTGATTCTCCTGCCTCAGCCTCCTGAGTAGCTGGGATTACAGGCATGAGCCACCTTGCCTGGCTAATTATGTATTTTTAGTAGAGACGGGGTTGCTGCATGTTGGTCAGCCTGGTCTCAAACTCTGGATCTTAGGTGATCCGCCCACCTTGGCCTCCCAAAGTGCTGGGATTGCAAGCACGAGCCACCTCGCCCAGCCCTAATATTTGTATTTTTTGTAGAGATGGGTTTTCACCATGTTGACCAGGTTGGTCTTGAACTCCTGACCGCTGGTGATCCGCCCGCCTTGGTCCCCACAGTGCTGGGATCAGGCACCCGGCAGTTTCCAAATTTCTAATAAGTAAAGGCAGTGAATTTCTCAAGATACACATTCTGAGTTTTTTCCAACAATATTTGTGTATTTACCCATTGCAAAGTGCATATTTAGCTTATGGAGAATCACAGATGTGTCTGAAGGATGGAAATACAACCGTGAATGCCAAGTAAGTTCCAAAGACCAGGAATTAATTTAGAGAGTCTCTATACAGTCCTCATAATAAATGATTTACTCAGACTATTTTATTTCAAGCCATAACTCTGCCTGTGGTTCACAGTCTTTATTATAAATCTTTAAACATATAAAAATAAAAAGAGTAGAGCTGGGTGTGGAGGTGCATCCCTCTAGTGCCAGCTTCTTGGGAGGCTCTGAGGTGGAAGCATCACTTGAGCATAGGAGTTTGAGACTAGCCTGGGCAACAAACATAGTGAGACCCCCATCTCTTAAAAACTAGAAAAAGAAATGAGCAGATTCTTCTCCTCTCACTCTTTCTTCTTCTTAAATCTAGAGTGACTTTGTAAAAATAGGATGTTTTTTGATGGAATGCAGCTGACAAATAAGTGAGCTAAAGTGATAGGTCTTCTTTAATGAGAGGTGTTTATGTACATGTGAAAAAGATGTCAAAATAAAGTTAACAACATTACTATCAGATGACAGAATAGTACCTTTTATAACTAATTTTATGTATTTCTAGAGCTGTGATGTAATCAGTAGCACAGTTAAATACATTTAGAAACAAATCTCCTTGTATTGGGGTCCTATGTTTTTATAGGTTTTATAGGTTAGGTACATGAACTTGGGTGTCTGACTGCCAGAATTTGAATGCTGGCTGTGTAGTTGCTAGTTTGGTGACTCTTTAAGTTACTTACCTGGGCTTTGATTTCCTCATACGTACAATAGAGATGATAATATAAGAGGAACTTATGAGTTTATATATGTAAAGTGCTTAGAATTATGATTGCCACATAGTAAATTAAAATATATGTTTATTCATATTATTATCATTACCTTTATGGCAAAAAATTATTTTATATTTTATTTAAATATAGCATGTTATATTTTAAGACAATTTACTGTTCTTTATAAAGGCTTTCAAGAATAAAAATAGTTTTTGGGGCTGGTTATATTGCAAATTGCTTTAAATTAGGAACAAACAATATATTCATTATCTTCAGTGAGGATAGTGCCCTCTGGTGGAAATGTTTCAGTTACCTCTCCCAGAAGAAACTTCTTGGCACTAGACACCTTATTTTTTGTAAGAGCTTTAGATGTATTCCTGTAATGTGTCTTGTGAATCAAACCATATTTTTATTGTGAGAGGAAAGACCCATCACTTAGTCATCCTGGAGTAAATGACTTCATTAAAACAGGATTCTTTCTGCAGGTTGGCAGATTTGTTGAACAGTGAGTCTAAGTAAAACAAAATAAGCTCTGAAAGGGAAAATTGCAAAAATATATGTATATATTTTTGCATATATATATTGCACTTTAATTCAAATAACTGTCTCCAGTTTGGTCTAGCTTAAAACTGAAATTTTAGTTTTTGTATTTGCCAAATCAGGTTTTACCAATTTGGATTCTGTCCGAGTAGATCAATGGCCTTTGAGCCTGAATTCCCAGACATCCCCAATGAATGGAAGAAGAAAAGACGACCTTGGGGGACTTTAGATAATAAAGAAGAAACGTTACCATTTGGTGGAAGCCGTATCAGTATTGTCACTTGCAGGGTTAACAACTTGTTCAGAATCCTCACTTTTTTTTTTTTTGAGACCAAGTCTCACTCTGTCATCCAGGCTGGAGTGCAGTGGCATGGTCTCAGCTCACTGCAAGTTCTGCCTCCTGGGTTCAAGTGATTCTCCTGCCTCAGCCTCCTAACTGGGATTACAGGCACGCGCTACCGTGCCTGGCTACTTTTTGTATTTTTAGTAGAGATGGGGTTTCACCATGTTGGTCAGGCTGGTCTCAAACTCCTGGTCTTGAGTGATCCATCCGCCTCAGCCTCCCAAAGTGCTGGGATTACAGGTGTGAGCCACCATGCCCTGCCCAGAATCCTCACTTTTAAGTAACACAGGGGAAATTACTATACATATGAAAATTGTTTTCTTTTTCTTTACACAAACCAGATAGAAGTTTGTATGTTTTTTTGTGAAAGAATCTTGCTCACCCAGGTTGAAGTGCAATGGCACGATCTTGGCTTACTGCGACCTCTGTCTCCCAGGTTCAATCAATTATTCTGCCTCAGCTTCTCGAGTAACTGGGATTACAGTTGTCCATCATGATGCCTGGGTAATTTTTGTATTTTTAGTGGAGACAGGGTTTCACCATGTTGACCAGGTTGGGCTCAAACTCCTGATCTTAGGGGATCCACCCACCCTAGCCTCCCCAAGTGCTGGGATTACAGGCGTGAGCCACTCTGCCCAGCCAGAAATGTGTATATTTTAAGTAGGTTGTGGGCCTTTGTTACTATTAATACTAAAATTTTTAAAAAGAGGATAAGAGGGAAGCAAACTGGGAAATAGGCAGATAGACTGCCTACACAGGCTCTGTTATAATATATAGAACAATCGGCTTGAGAAAATGAAGCCTGCTGCAGATTTTAGTCCTGGGTTAGAGTGGTGGCGAAGTTGGCATAGGAGTGGGGTGGAGGATGGGGTCTGCTTCGGAAGAACTTGAAGTCAGAACTGAGTTTCTTTTAATTTAGACATTTATTTGCTTAGTAAATTAACCTCTGAGTCTCATTTTCCTTATCTGTAAAATGGTGATAATGATAGTACCTACCGGATAACTTTGAGTATTTAGGTAGTCCATGCCTTGGTACCTGATGTAGTGTAAGCTTCCAGCGGTTGTATTGTTATAGGTATTATTGCTAGCCTTGCTTTCTTCCCTTTCTGGCCCCTGTGTAATCAGAGGAAGAGCCTTTGATATGCTCTGTTAGAAGGCCATTCCATTCCTCCTTCAGGAAAACCCAACTGTGGTTACTGCAACTTATATTTGTTTGGGCACTTTTGCTTACAGATTGTGAAACTAGCTAGTGTGGTACCAAAAAATAATCTTTAACCTTGGACTGCAGTTGTGAGAGGATGAAGAGGAGCAAGCTTGTGACCATCAGGTCATTCACAGAGGGAGTTTGTGAAGAGTAGTCACACTTTTGAGTTAGAAGTGAAGAGCATTTTCCCCTCTGCAAGTAGTGAAATGTTAGGTTTTCCTATTTCTTAGCAAACAAATACTGAAATCATGCAACAACTTAAAATAGCTCTGTATTTTTAAATGTTTTTACCAAGAGAAAGTGACATGCTTTTTCCCCCCCTTTTTGATGATAATCCTGGTGACCATAAACCATGGTGTGCTGAGCTGCTGTCACACACTAATGGAGCTCTCTGTTGGAATGAGACCCTAACCTGGGGTGCCAGTATCCTTCTAGACAGTATGGGAAAAATAAAGGCTATAACAACTTAATTAGACTGCCAGCCCTAGCCAATTCAGAAACTTTTGGTAAAGTGCAGCCAGAGTTTATTTTCAATACTATAAGGACTTTTTAAAAATTACACACACACACACACGCACCCCCCTGCGCATGCGCGCGCACACACACACACGCACCCCCCCGCGCATGCGCGCACACACACACACAAACACACGCGCGCGCGCAAACACACACCTACTCACCCCTTTGAAGATGTGCCATCCACCAGGCCAGAGTCTAAGTCCTCCAGGTCTGTGTCTCGAGTTGCACTTCAAATTATAAACACATGTGGGTTTTTTGTTTTGTTTTTTTTTTTCAGGGCATACTTTTCAAGAGAAGATGGAAAATCTCGTTTGTGCTCGGTTTGCTAAGTTGGCTCGTTCTTCCCTCTAGGAAGTGTACAAAGAAACTTAATATTTTATCAAGAGCAAATAAAAGAGCTAAGGGATATCGGAGCCCTGTGCTGCTTAAAGCACTAGAAAGGTATCCTGAAAGTTCACTGGAAGTTAGATTTCTGCTTAGTCATCTTATGTTTCCTTTTTTCCATTGTTTTTTCTTAATCTAATTTACATGGTGAGTTCACAGCAGACACATCTGGCTACTGTGATTTTTCCAACTCTGATGTTGTCACTGTGTTTGGAACTTTGTGGTTTATGCAGCATAAACTAGCCTAAAGTGCACAGACACATACACGCACAAACCCAGAGACAAACAAAAAAAATTACCCATACACTTGGTGAGGGAGGGTGGGGGTGTTGGGGTGTTGTAAGATTGTTGTGGTGGAAATTTTGTGTTTATGGAAGAAAAGGAACACTGGTGGGCACAGGAAAAGGGGAAAGGTTTCTGTTTAAAAATGTTCTTCTTGGTAAGTAAAAAGAAGGAAAATTTTTCTAAACACTGTAGAAAATCAATTTTTATTTTGTAGAGATGAGGGGTCTCACTATGTTGCTTAGGTTGGTGTTGAACTCCTATATCTCAAGTGATTCTCCTACCTTGGCCTCCCAAAATGCTGGAATTACAGGCTTGAGCCACTGTGCCTTCATTTTTTTAGATTTTGAGGAAGCTGTCTATTGTCAAAATACATTCTAGTTAATCAGCATTATTGAAGGCTGCTCTTCTTTGGGGTTTCAAAAAGGAGATTCTTTATAGTTCCTTTCTTTTAGAGCTTTTAAGGAATATGTGAAATGGGGCTGAAAAACAATTACCAAATCAACGGATTCAGTTCTTTTTGTGTAATGAAGCAGGACATAATAGTATATAAAGAGGCCGGGCGCGGTGGCTCAAGCCTGTAATCCCAGCACTTTGGGAGGCCGAGGCGGGTGGATCACGAGGTCAAGAGATCGAGACCATCCTGGTCAACATGGTGAAATCCCGTCTCTACTAAAAATTACAAAAAATTAGCTGGGCATGGTGGCGCGTGCCTGTAATCCCAGCTACTCAGGAGGCTGAGGCAGGAGAATTGCCTGAACCCAGGGGGCGGAGGTTGCGGTGAGCCGAGATTGCGCCATTGCACTCCAGCCTGGGTAACAAGAGCGAAACTCCGTCTCAAAAAAAAAAAAAAAAAAAAAAAATAGTATATAAAGAAAAAAACATTATGTTTTTGTGGCTATATTCCATTTATCTTAGTGTGGATGAATCTTTATCTAGATCAGTGTTTATTTATCTTCATGTATTAAGATTAGGTGATGGAGACTTATAGGTTTTATTTATATGACGTTTAGAAATTTAGGCAGAAAATGTCTTCTTTGATAAGAAATAATAAGAGCCGTGAGAAACATCTGATGCCACAATTTTCCTAAAAAATATTATTCACGATAAATTTCAAAGTAGTATGCTAGGTGAATATTTTGGAAACCATACGCAAAGATGTGTTAGTTATAATAGTAAATAAACATACCTGAAATATGAAAATAAATGTATTTATTTATTTAGCTTTGGAGATGCAATCTGGGTCTGTCCCCCTGGCTGGAGTGCAGTGGTGTGATCTCGGCTCACTGCAACCTCCGCCTCCCAGGTTTAAGAGATCCTCCTACCTCAACCTCCTTAGTATCTGGGATTACAGGTGCCTACCACCACACCCAGCTAATTTTTGTACTTTTTAGTAGAGACAGAGTTTTACCACATTGGCCAGACTGGTCTCAAATGCCTAACCTCAAGTGACCCACCTGCCTTGGCTTCCCAAAGTAAGTGCTGGGATTATAGGATGAAGTCACCACTCCTGGCCACAAATATATTTATAACCAGTGGAATAATGGATATAGACCATGTAGACACATGGAAAACAGTTTGTTATAACATTCTAATTTTATACAGCTGACAAATTGTTTATGCTAGAGTTGTACTTCTATTTTTTAAAAAACACATTGCTTTCCATTTTTTTCACAAGACTAAGCTTCTTGAGGACAGGGACTGGATCTCCATTTGTGTATTTCTAGCCCCAGGCAAAGCTCATTATGCATCATAGGTGTACTCTTCTCTCTTCTGTAGAATAAATGTATTGAGTGAGTCAGTTATGTCTTTTTAAATGCTAGTAGTGATGATAGTTAGGCCTGTGAATTAAGGATGATTCCCTCTATTTTCTCTGTAAGGTGGTTATATTACTTTTACAATAGCCAAAATGAAGGAAAAAAAAAAAGAGAGGGAGAACAACAGGGGAGAACTTTGAACTTTTTTGTGATGGAAGAAGAGAATGGTGTGTTGAAAAAAGCTCCAGGCTCCGTGTGTGTTATAGACAAAACCAAGAATGCTCAGGTCTCTGCAGTTGACCAGTCTGCCTGTGGCAAATAGATTATTCACTAGTCTCTAAGATCAGTGTTTATCCAAGTGTGGTCCAGATCTACCCTTAGCTGGATCACACGGGGCATTTGTTAAACATATTTTTTTGAATACAGTTGTTTGTTTGCTCCCAATAGAACTATCCTGGCCTCCTGCTAGGACGAATACCCCTGGAAATTTCTGTGTCAGTAAATGTAGGGTGGACTCTGGAAAGGTGTGCTGTTTTCAAATGCTCAGATGACTCTGATCATCAGCTATGTGTGGGAGCCACAACAGAATTGTGTATGTTAGGGCTGGGTGCAGTGGCTCACACCTGTAATCCCCGTTCTTTGAGAGGCGGAGGTGGGCCACTACTACTACTGAGGTTAGTAGTTTGAGACCAGCTTAGCCAACATGGCAAAACCCTGTCTCTACTAAAAATACAAAAAAATTAGCCAGGTGTAGTGGCACACACCTGTAGCCTCAGCTACTCAGGAAGCTGAGGCAGGAGAATCTCTTGAACCTGGGAGGTGGAGGTTGCAGTGAGCCGAGATGGCGCCACTGCATTTCAGCCTGGGCAACAGAGCCGGACTTTGCCACAAAACAAAACAGCAAAAGAGTTGTGTGATAAAAGCACAGTGATAGAAAAATGCCAGTATAATAAAAATACAAGAACCTACTCAAATGTTCAGTCTTTAATTTATCTGAAAAGGACTTGGAGTATGCTCACCAACTCTGTAACTGGTTCTTTGTCTGAAATAGACATTTACT
The DNA here is from genome assembly GCF_049354715.1 of Callithrix jacchus. Classification (NCBI taxonomy): domain Eukaryota; kingdom Metazoa; phylum Chordata; class Mammalia; order Primates; family Cebidae; genus Callithrix; species Callithrix jacchus. The sequence goes on from NC_133518.1 coordinate 35,727,219, forward strand.
GTGGCAGTGGCTTTGTCATTTTGGTGCTTGATGTTAGTGCACCCATGAGCATTGGGTAAGTGAATACTAAAGCTGCTTCCCAGAGCATTCTGACCCCAAATATACCAAGTAAACTTCAAAAATGAAGGGGAAAAGTTATCGCTCGGGATCCATATTCTTGAAATGCATTGTTTGATTCGCTGGGTAAATGTACAAGCTTCAGTTTTGCTTGCGGAGTGGGTCTGAGAATCAGTCAGGCCTTCGTAGGCCTAAACCATGGGAATTCCAGAGAAGCACCCCACACCGTGGGGAAGAGAGAGGCCTTTTAGAAAGGTGAAGGCTAGGTCAAACTTTTTTTTTAGTCCTTTAACCACATAATCAATTAATTTTTAATGGAGTCTAATCCCTTCATCAAGCTTTAGACTTCTGTCGAGAGTTTTAAAAATAATTTTGACAATTTTAGTAACGTTTGCTGGCTGACTTCTGATAGTTTGCCCTCAGGAGCTTCCTTGCTGTGGAGAATTTCACCCAGTTAGGGTGAAAGGCAGGGAGTGGGATTGGGGGTGGTTTGTCATTCAGCCATTTGTTCCAAATTGATAAGTGCTGAGTGATATTTTGACACTTCTGTTTGACCTCCTTTTTGGTGTCTCCGGTAATGTTGCTCCTGCCTGTGTGTGATCATCACCTCCTCCTCTCAGGTACCAACTAATTGATTTCTTCCTCCTTTCTGGAAGTCTAAATTTATTCCCTGGGTGTTTTGCAGTTGCTGGTGGTCAGAACAGCTGTTCTTCCATGCTTTACTCTGAATAGTTCTCCAGGATGAAGTCAGCAAAATAATATCATTTAAGCGAAGCCTCAGAAAAACAAAAGCCTTGATTGTCTTTTTCTCCTTAAGTGCTAAAAAGAAGGTCACCCCCCAACCCGTGTGTGTGTGTGTGTGTGTGTGTGTGTGTGTGTGTATTTTAAGGCAGGAAAAAAAATGTCCTAAGCATTTTTGAGGCATTAAGATTCAACAATGTTTTTTTCCCCTCATATTATATAATTGCTCTTTGGTCACTGTAGAAAATGCTGATTGCAAAAAATGAGAAATGAAAAGCCATCATAATCTTACCATTCAAAACACCACTAGTGTATTTTCATATATTTGTCTTGACTTTTTTCAATACAAACATAAAAATAGTTGGAAATGGCTCTATATTCATTTTTGTAGCTTGTTTTTAATATATCATGAGCATCTTTCCATTTTAGTAAAATTTTTTTTGAGATGAAGTCTTGCTCTGTTGCCTGGGCTGGAGTGCAGTGGTGCAACCTTGGCTCACTAAAACCTCTGTCTCCTGGGGTCAAGCGATTCCTCTGCCTCAACCTCCTGAGTAACTGGGACTATAGGCATGCACTGCTACTCCCAGCTAATTTTTGTATTTTTAGTAGAGACGAGGTTTCACCACGTTGGCAAGTCTGGTCTTGAACTCCTGACCTCAGGTGATCTGCCTGCCTTGGGCTCCCAAAGTGCTGGGATTACAGGCACGAGCCACTGCACCTGGCCAGTAAATATTTTTCTTTAATATCTTTTGCTGAGTTGTTTTAATTAGAAAACTAACACAAGCATATGGTAAAAAATACAGATAGTACCAAAGGATATTTATGAAAAATTAAGTCTCCTTCCCTCTGTGACCTTCAGCCCTTCTCTCTTCTCCAGGGAAACACTGCTACCAGCTTCCTGAGTGTTCTTCTAGACCTGCTGTACATACACATGCATGCTTGGGCATATACAGTATGTCTTTTTAAAACTTAACCCATCTTAGACAACCTTCTAAATTAGTACTTCCAGATTTATTCATTCTTTGCCAGCAATACGTAATGTTCCACTCCATTGAGGCACCATACTTTGTTGTGTGCTGGATATTTAGTTTATTTTCTGATTGGTCACTATTATTAATGCCACAGTGTGTATCCTTGGACGTAAATCCTTGTGCCATGTGCTGTTTCTGTATAGGATAATTTTGCAGAATTGGAATTCCTGGATCAAAGGGTATGTATATTTAAAGTTTTTAAAAACGCTGTTTTGTTTCTTACCAAAAAGGCTACCAATTTACACTCCTACCAATAATGTGTTTTCTTCCCTGTACCCTGGCTAGTAATGTCTATTATCAAACTTATAGCCTTTACTATTCTGATAGGTGTAAACTAGATTCTCATTATCTTCATTTTTTTACTTATGAATGGACTTGGACATACTTCTTTTGTTCATAAACCATCATATTATGTTAATGGCTGTGTGGATTTATTTAATCAATAATGCCATTATTTATTTAACCAATTCTTCTATTGAGATACATATAGGTTGATTCTATTTTTTATCATTACAAATGATGTTGCAGTACATTTTCTTACACATACATTTTTGTGCCCAAATATGTGTGCGAGACATAATTTCTTCACTTTTCCAATTTCTTTGGAATGTTTCGGAATAAAGTACAAAAATTCCTTAAAAAATACAATTTTGAAAAAAATACAATTTTGACATGGGTTGCTTTTATCAAACTAAGGAATTGTCTAAAGATCCTGGAGCAAGAGATTTTTTGGGGTTGTTACTTTCTCTTAAAAAATAATCTAACATGACCACAAAAAGCGTATTTTTAACCAGCCACCTAGCTTTCCCACTAACTCTGTTTTTTAGTATGTATATCCATATGTTTTTGACTAAGCCATAAATGGAAGTTTCGTTAGAAGTTATTTTGCTTCCCAGTGCATGTCATGCATTTCATTCCATATTATTTTCGTCCTTTTCCTTTTCAGTGTTATATTTCTCAGACACCAGTGAAGAGTGAGTTGTGAGCTTTGAATTTTGCCAAGACTTAAATATTTGCAGAGTTGGAAAGAAATAAAGTTAAAAAAAATGTGGCTGATTTAGTCTTGGCTCACAAGGACTTCATTTAGCTGCTTCAAGGCTCACACTTCAAATGTCAAGAAAAATATTCTCTTAATTCCTCCTGTATCAACTGCTGTAATGCCTGAATTAATTAGAATGGAACTATAATTTCTCTCCAAATGGAGTTGGATCATTCCATCCTAACAAAATAAATGCTCACGGCAGCTCTAAGCTGAAGGTTTCTGGACATCTTCCCTACATCATTTCTACCTGGAGCACTGTAGCCTAGGGCTGCTCCTCAGGAGACTTCTCATCTCGGATCCTCAGCATGTCTTGTTTGCTGTGCTTCCTCCTCTCCTCTGTGTCTCCTCAAGTTTTAAGTGCACATTATATTTTTCCTGCAATTTAAAGAAATCTCAGGGTCAAAACTATGATATATTAAAATCAGATGGCTTTGGCCCGAGGCATTCCTTATTTTATATGTTTGCATTCACTGGTGCCTTCTCCATCCTCCACTCTTAGCTTGCTCATTTTCCCTCCTATCAAGAAGACCAAAATAGAGCAATGTGTTCATCTCTAACCCTGGGATGTGAGGACCTTTTCCAACAGATGTTAAGCTTGACAGTCAGCTCTTTTGGTGTCCTAGGTCCTCAAGAAAACATGCAATTTCCTATACTGGGTGTCTTGTCATCAGGGGCAGCTATCCAGTGGTGTTTCCTCTGAAAGACCTTTCCAACCAGTCTGGTGGGGTAGCTCTTTGTCCTGTCTTCCTGGGATTTCTCTTTTTTAAAATGAGAATTATTTAAAATAATTCTCACTGCAACTTCTGCCTCCTGGGTTCAAGCGATTCTCCTGCCTCAGCCTCCCGAGTAGCTGGGGCTACAGGTGCATGCCACCACATTCCACTAATTTTAAATAAAAACAGCTGGGTTTGGGGATGGGGTGGGAGGCTGGAAGGAACTATGAGTATGAGGTGTCAGAATTATGTGGCACAAATTACAACTGGTATTCACTTTCATCCAAATTCCAATCAGTTATCAAAAGTATTGTTTAATAGGAGTTTCCTCAAAGATCACCAGTGCCACAGAACAGTGGCTCATACATAACACAGTTTCTCTGGTCTCTGTCAGAAAATTCTGTCTCCAGGAGGTTTGGGGTATGTGTAGAGAGGTTTTATTTATTTATTTTTTAATGTCACTATTTAATTCGAAAGAATTGTAAACTTACCAGAAGAGTTTCAAGTTTAATCTAAGGAATTTGCATGTACCTTTCCCCAGATCTGCCTTTGTTAATTGTTTGTAATTTGCTTATAAACATAGCCACATTTGCATCTATCTATATATTTTTTTCTGAACCATTTGAGACAAAGTTGGAGATATCATGCTTCTTTACCCAGAAATACTTAAGATTATATTTTCTCAAAGGATATTTTATTTCCTTCCTTCCTTCCTTCCTTCCTTCCTTCCTTCCTTCCTTCCTTCCTTCCTTCCTTCCCTCTCTCCCTCTCTCCCTCTTCTCTCTCTCTCTTTCCCTCTTTCTTTCTTCTTGCCTTGCTCTGTTGCCCAGGCTGCAATGCAGTGGTATGATCTCGTCTCACTGCAACCTCTGCCTTCCAGGTTCCAGTGATTCTCCTGCCTCGGCCTCCCAAGTAGCTGTGATTACAGGTGCATGCCACCACACTCTGCTAATTTTTGTATTTTTAATAAAGGCAGGGTTTCCCCCATGTTGGCCAGGCTGTTCTCAAACTCCTGATGTCAGGTGATCCACCCACCTCAGCCTCCCAGAGTGCTGAAATTACAGGCATGAGCCACTGTACCCAGCTGGACCTTTTTTTGTTTGTTTTTTTGAGACAAAGTCTCAAAAATTGTTGCCCGGGCTGGAGTGCAATGGCATGATCTTGGCACACTGCAACTTCTGCCTCCTGGGTCCACGTGATGCTCCTGCCTCAGCCTCATGAGTAGCTGGGATTACAGGTGCACACCACCATACCTGGCTAGTTTTTTTGTATTTTTACTAGACACAGGGCTTCACTATGTTGGCCAGACTAGTCTCAAACTCCTGACCTCGTGATCTGCCTGCCTCAGCCTCCCAAAGTGCTGGGATTACAGGCGTGAGCCACCACTCCCAGCCTGGACATTTTCTTATATAAGCACAGTATAGGTATCAAAATCAGGAAATTTAACACTGATACAATGTTGTTATCTAATAGCCCAGATCTGAAATGTCTTCAGTTGTCCCAGTGATGTCCTTTGTGGCTGTTTTTGTTTCTGGCCCAGGATGTGATTGAGGATCACACATTGCGTTTAATTGTCCTGTCTCCATAATTATTTTAATGTGGAACAATTCCTCAGTCCTTGTGTTCTGGACCTTGATATTTTGAGGAATATATAGGCCAGTTATTTTGGGAATCATTTTTAAATTTAGATTTGTCTGGTGTTTCCTTATGATTTTGATTCAGGTTATACATTTTTGGCAGGAATACCATGGAAGTGATGTCGTGTTCTTCTCATTGAAGCATATCAAGAGGCACATGATTTGTCCACTGTAGGTGATATTAGCTTTGATCACTTGGTGAAGGTAGTGTCTATGGAAGGTGGGGTGGAGGCAGCACAGCGTGTTTGTGCCAAATGGCTCCTCTAATGAATATGTTCAGTAAAGCTAATGAAATATGTGGTAAGGCTCTTTGGTCTACCAGGTCCCTATAAGGTACAGCCCTAAAATCATGTAAACCCTTCCTCTTGGGATGACTAACAAATGAAACTTCCAACCTGCTCAGTTAAGCTTCACAGAACATTATTTACTTGACAATACTATATCTGTGCAGCTATATACACATAGATAGGTTTTTTAAAAAATATTTTATTTACAAAAGGTAGGCTATGTTTATTAGAGTCACAAGCAGTTGACTGTCTCAGTGTGACTCAAGACCACCACCAAAAAAAAAAAAAACCATTTCTCCTTCACTTCATTCTGAGTCCTGGGGTGAGACCTAGATCAGCAGGTGTACTGCTTGGGGCGCATTCAAAAGTTTACAAGTTTCTCATGGAGGGCAGTCTGACTGACACACGGGTAGTTTTAAAACGAAACTATGATGCTTCCATTCATTTGTTTCGTACTCTTGCATCTTATAAAACATGTAATTTTTTTTTTTTTTTTTTGAGATGGAGTCTTGCTCTGTTGCCCAGGCTGGAGTGCAGTGGTGTGATCTCAGCTTGCTGCAACATCCACTTTCCTGGTTCAAGCAATTCTCCTGCCTCAGCCTACCCAGTAGCTGAGACTACAGGCTGGAGCCATCATGCTTGCCTAGTTTTTGTATTTTTAGTAGATGGGGTTTCACCATATTGGCCAGGCTGGTCTTGAACTCCTGACCTCAGGTGATCCTCACACCTCAGCCTCCCAAAGTATTGAGATTACAGATATGAGCCACCTCACCCAGCCAAAACATGTAATTCAAAAGGAGAAAAATAAATAATTGAGTTAAGTTGGGGTAAAGAAGGACTGTGGCTGAGAAAAAAGTAAAGCCAGGGAGAAAAATGTATACCATGGGGCCCTGTGTGATTGCTAGAGGTACCTACAGATTTGGCTTTGAGATTCCTGGGGGCTCTTGTAAGGAAGATAATATGCTCTGTTATAGGAGTCAGACCATTCATGAGATAAAGGCTTTTATGGTGTTGAAGAGAAATGTAGTTTTTTTAGATAGGAAGATGTAAGACTGTACTTCCCCATGAGTCATCTAGATTCTGTGATCCAGGTGACAATCCTCTTAAAAAAAATTGCAGTAGTGGCCAGGAGCGGTGGCTAGCACCTATAATTCCAGCACTTTGGGAGGCCGAGGCGAGCGGATCACCTTAGGTCAAAAGTTTGAGACCAGCCTTGCCAACATGGTGAAACTCAATCTCTATTAAAAATACAAAAATTTGCCAGGTGTGGTGCAATCCCAGCTACTCAGGAGGCTGAGGCAGGAGACTCGCTTGAACCTGGGAGGCAGAGGTTGCAGTGAGCTGAGACCATGTCATCCATTGCACTCCAGCCTGAGTGGCAGAAAGAAACTCTGCCAAAAAAACATCCGGTAGTGAACACTAGGAATTTCACGGGGAGGTTTCCTATAGTCTTTAAAAACACTGGGTGGTGGCATGATCTCAGAGCACCAGCCCATGTTCACAGAAGACCAAAATCAGTGTGTACTACATATGCAGTTTGATTCAAGGATAACATTTAGAAAATCTAGAGTTGTAATGTTTTTGTTGTGTGTTTTGTTTTGTTTTCATTTTTAAGAAGGAAGCTCCCTTTGGCACACCTTCTCAAATAAAATGTAGAGCTACAGGCTTTTGTTTTGTTTTGCTTGGGACCGGAATCTCCTCTTTGTAAGTGTTTAAAAGCAGAGCTACTTTGGTTTCTGTCTGTTCCCCCATCCCTGCCCCAAACCTTATTCCTTTCCTTCCCAAAGACCCTGAACCACTTCACAGGGCTGAGAGACAACAGCCCAGAGGCGTTGATCCCAAGGAGTGACCTCTTTCCTTCACACTTTTTTTTTTAGATGGAGTCTCACTCTGTCACCCAGGCTGACACCGTGTCCAGCCTCCTTCACACTTTTTAACTCACTTCACTGTGTGCTCCCAGAGCTTCTCCATTTCTGGATTTCTTTGGAATTTTAAATTTTGCCATAGAGTATGAAATAATCTCTCAGTTTCTCATGCAGTCCAAGCAGTCAGCTGGAAGGAGATTTCTATCAATCTGGAATAGAGGCCAACCACAGTGCTCACCATGGGCAAGAGGCCCTAAGGGATCTGGTCCCGGCCCCTCATCCTCTGCTCCTCAGGCACATGGGCTGCTCTGATTTTGCACAAGAACTTCAAGATCACAGTTTCCTACTTAGGATCTTTGGACTTACTGTCCCCCACCCTGATTTCCATACTTTGTTCAGATTTTTTTTAGATCACACATCACCTTTCTTAGATCACACAGAGGCCATTCTTAACTTCCCTACCTAAAATAGCTCCACATTTGTTTGTTCAAATTCCTTATCACTAAAATTATTCTACGCATTGCTGTAGCCTGTGTTTTCACTAGACTATAATCTCCTGTAGGGCAGGGACCTTGCTGTCTTGTTCATCATTGTATCTCTAGCTCCTAGAAAGAGGGCAAATGAATAGTTAGGTGAACCATAGATCGCTGGAAAGAAAAAAAATCACCTATAGTCCTATAAGCCAAACATGACCACTATTAATATTCTAATACTTTTTCATTTCAAAGGTAATTAACTTTTTGGGGGTCACTAGAAGTCCTATAGGATATATGTGTACAGTCCTCAATGAAATGCATATATACACAAGTTTCCAAAATTTGGCACATACTTTTACCAGATTTCCTAATCCTGTTACCCCTGGTTAAATTTTTTTTTTTTTTTAATCGAGTGGTCCTGGCCCAATGCAAATCACCTGAACCACACTACTGTCTTTGCTAATTTGATTGCTGAAAAATGGCTGTTTCTTTAATGTGCATTTGTGTGATTCTTTATGAAGCTGATAATTTGCCATATTTGATTACCAATTGCATGTTCTCTTTTATGAATTGTTCAAGTCTTTTGACTACCTTTTGGAATCATAGTGTTGGTTATATGATCTACATAATAAAGATGTTTACCAAATGGCTATGCTATTAAAAACACACACACACACACATTAAAAACTAGCAACTCACACTGGCAACTTTTCCTCTATTCCTTGTGGAACACAGCTGTAGATTCATTTTCTCTTAGCTTGGGCTGCCATACTTTGCACCTGGAGTAGTTTTAAAATGATTCAGAAAAGCTAACCAATAAAAAGCTACAATAAACTCTCTACTGACTAATGAAAATAAATGCATGAATCACAGTTTCCATTTCCTGCTGGATAAAAGTATACCTATTGTCTGAAGATAATAAAACAGTTTTAGTTGTACTGCTATTGCCCAACCATGAAATTATATTCAAAATCACAAGGACAACTTCGTGAAGCAGCAAAGTGAAGCATCAAATTTCCTTTTTCACAGACTAGACAATTGTTTTTCTAAATTCACTAGCTCCATAGATGCGCTTCCTGCCACAGGCCACTTTTGATAAATCTTGAGATATCCCTGCAATCAAATGTAGTCAGAGTAGCACATTCCGAGGCTGCTTTAGGTGGAAGAAAGATGATTTCTTTACAGCAAAAAGAATCCAGAAGAAATCAGCCTGCCAGAAAGATGTGACTTTTTTTCCCCTAGACTTTCCTGGATATATTATCATAATGACAACTAATATCTAAATCTTTTAAATGTCAATCAAATATACATTTGGGGTTATGCATTTACTATGAAAATATAAAAGCCAGTGCTACAGGCATTTTGATTTTTACACCTGGGAGAGCAGAGTTGCCTAGATACTTGCACACTGGTTTGTGGACTACATTACTGATTGGATGGGCAGACAGGATAGCAAGTGGGAAAATCATTTTCTGGTGCTAAAAATTCAGGGTTTCCTGTGAAATGAATGAAGCTTGAGTTACAAATCTAAAACTAGACAGGCTTGGGGCATTTGGAGAACCAAAGGCCCATCTGGCAAGCTTTGGGGCACCTGGAAGTGGTTTTAAGGCTTGAAACAGTGAAGTTGGGAAAACGTGGCTGAATGAATATATATTCCAGAGCTCTGTGCCTTATCAGCTGAGCCAGCTGAGAAATTTCCTTGCAGTTATTCTCACCCAGAATTGGAATAAAGGGCTCAGTATGAAGTTGGGATAGTACAACTTCTCGGTTTAATACTTTACAGATTTTTGGAACCAAATGCACCCTGAAGTGAAAAGCTGCCTTTTTTTTTTTTTTTTTTTTTTGCTGACCTTGTTGGATGGCTAATACTGTTTCTGGGAAATAAGAGAAACAAGCGGCTCATTGTTGGCAGGAGCTGAGAGAGACACAAGGAGGGCGAGAGACGCGTCTGCAGCCCTTTTTTCCCCTTCATTGTATCGTGACTGAGTCAAGGCTGGACTGTGGCTGGGTTTCTCTTCCCACCTCTGTCGACATATGTTTTCCATCAGACAGGGCTGCGTGACACCTGATGTTGGCCAGTTCACATCAGTTAAGCCATAGATGGCCCATAAACAAAGGAAAAGACCCGCAGCTGCACCCAGACACTCTTGATGCTGAAATATTTTTTAAAGCTTGGTGTGGCTGGGTCTGCACATAAGTCAAACGATTTACACCTGTATGTTTTGGCTTGCTTCTCTCAGTTGCATATCATTATTCCCCGAAAGCCGCTGTGGCCAGAAGTTCTAGCCTTGCCTGACGGCAGCACCTCTCCTTCCCATATATATTTCTAAATTATGAAATGAGTGTTTTCAAAGTTTATTTGATTTTGTCTTATTTTTTTTTTTTTTGAGGATTGAAGAACAAAGTGCTCTACCATTTCCGTAAAGTGAGATCACACAAATGGTGTCATCAAAACATGTGATTCATATTGACCCCATCATTTTAAAGTGAATAAGTTAGTTAAATTAGTCTGCATCTGACTTCTTCATGAAATAGGAAAAAGGAAACACTACTTGGCCCTGTCACCAAATTTAACTTGTCATATATATTTTGATGACTATGACAAAGGATTGGGCAGTGATTAGTGATCCATTGGTGATCACTGGGCAGTAATTGGTGATCCATGCGGCTGATGCCAGCTGTAGCATCCTAGCAGGCGCTCCAGGCTTCCTAGGTTTGTTACAGCCTGTGCCTGAGATCTGCGCTGAGGCATTTAACCTTCCAACACTCTTCATCTCTAAAATAAGTGAATTAGTCTAAATCATTGGTTTTAAAATGTGTCCCAAAGTCCCATGCTAGAATCTCAGGGGGATGTGAGCAGAAGCTAAGCTTAGTTAGTGTTCAGTTTTCAGTTTCCAAAAACTGGGCCCTGTTTGATGTGTTTTAAAAATCTGTTTAAAGTTTCAACATGACAGTTTAGAAATGCCTGAAGGGAAAGCAGAGTGAAAGCAAGACCAAGAGAATGTACAGAAGACAGTCAAAGGTGCCGACCTTTAAGTGCTCACTTCTGCAGCCGATGAAAGAACCCCGGGACATAAGGATAGCCTCTGCTTCAGGCCGTATATTAGGCTCTGGAGAAGGATCCTGCTATTAAAGAAAAGTTTGAGAACCATTGCTCTAAATGGACTAAAACCCTTCCATCCCGAACGTCTATGGTGATAGCACAAAGTCGGGTAAATATGTGGCCCTCACCTGTAATGAGTGCTGTGGGGAGAGTGATGGGTTTGTAAATCATGAGTGAAATGCCAAATGAAATGAGGCTAAGCAGAGAAATGTGCTCTGGAAGTAAGAGGAAGCAGCAACTAGATAGAATGTGGTACTCTCTAAATAGTCCCCTATGAAACTCTAGGGGTAAGGGTTAAAATACATCCTCAAGGCCAGGTCTCAGTGAGCTGAGATCACGCCACTGCACTCCAGCCTGGCTACAGAGCATGACTCCAACTCAAAAATAAAAAAAAAGCATCTTCTAGAAAAGAAGAGTTATGGGTGGGAGATTTCCAGTTTTTTTCTGAGTTGTCATCTTTATTATGTTTCTATCTGAAATTTAAAAAGCCTATGATGATCACCTTCCCATAAATGAAACTGATATTTTGTTACCAATTTTTAACCGCCCTTAACTTTACTTTAGGGCGAATGTATTTAGTGCCTACTTTATGCGTTAATCAGATTTGAAATGCACTAAAATTATTTTTGTTCTAGTTTTATAAGAAAAGAAGTTCCATATCATTGTGATTGGTCCTGAGGGGAAGGGGGAATCTTGGCTCTTTCCCAGGTCTTGTTTATAAAAAGCTCAAGTCCAGGAACATGAGAGTTCAAATCACAGGAAGAGAATAATTCAATAATGTTTCTTTTTTTTTCTTAGATTGAGTCTCGCTCTGTCGCCCAGGCTGGAGTGCAGTGGTGCGATCTCGGCTCACTGCAACCTCTGCCTCCTGGGTTCAAGCGATTCTCCTACCTCAGCCTCTCTAGTAGCTGGGATTACAGGTGTGTGCCACCACACCTTGCTTATTTTTATAATTTTAGTAGAGACAGGGTTTCACCATGTTGGCCAGGATGATCTTGATCTCTTGACCTCGTGACCCACCCGCCTCGACCTCCCAAAGTGCTAGGATTACAGGCGTGGCTGTTCAGTGTTTCTTAAAAGAGCTTCACTTCAGTTGTGTGGCTCAACCGGCAGTCCAACAGGAAAGGTTTTTCTGACTTTCACACTTAACCAAGTGCATGTTTATGGGTATGATATAATGCAGTGTCATAAATAGTGCTTGATTTCCTTTGAAAATTACAGAGAAAATGAATATGTAATATTCCCACTTCGATTGTCACATAGTATGGATACAAAAGGACAACTACCTAGTTATAATTCAGGGAGGACGCACTGACTGCTAAGCTGGATAGCCTGACAGTTCTGAATAATGAATGGTCATTTTGTACAGGTGCCTTCTCTTTTTAAGGGAAGGCATTAGGGTAGAAATAGGAAATTTGAGCTCTGCTGCCCTGAGTTAGCCCAAGGTCCATGGACAGCCACAGGCCTGGAGTGACAAACCATCCCATTTTGCCTGGGGTTTTCCCAGATTTAGCACTGTGTCCCGTTCCTGGGAAACCCCTCAGTCCCAGGCAAACCAGAACAATTGGTCACCCTCTGTGACAGAGAGGACAGAGAATGAGGTGACTGTAAAGCTTTGCATTCGAACTTGTGGAAGCTCTTATGTTCCTCTCTCATGTTGGGTTTAGGTGCCTGGAAAGTGTTTCTGAGGCAGTTTAGATGAACTTCCTGGCCCAAATATCAAGCTGAATTAAATACCTGTTCCAAGGAGGAAGTTTGCCAGATGCCATATCAAGTGTATTAACCAGTATGTGTCTTTGAATGCTGCATATTTACCTATTTTGAAGAGACTGCATTCAGGTTTTTAAAACAATGTCAACCTCTACCTGTTTTTTTTTTTTTTGAGATGGAGCCTCGCTCTGTCACCCAGACTGGCATGCAGTGGCACAGTCTTGGCTCACTGCAACCTCCGCCTACCGGGTTCAAGTGATTCTCCTCCCTCAGCCTCCTGAGTAGCTGGGACTACAGGTGCATGCCACCACACCCAGCTAATTTTTGTATTTTTAGTAGAAGTGGGGTTTTGCCATGTTGGCCAGGCTGGTGTCAAACTCCCAACCTCGTGATCTGCCCGCCTCAGCCTCCCAAAGGCATGAACCACTGCACCTGGCCACCTGTTCTACTCTTAAAGGATGATGTTAGAAGTGTTATTTGGACTAGTTAATGTGGTTTTATTATAGAAGCAAGTTTTTTTTTTTTTAAAAAAGGAAAGATATTAATTTTGAATATATGTAACTAAAGTTAATTTAGCAAGGTTCTGCTAGCTACCTGTGAAAACTAATATGCAAGTTAAGCCATCTTTGAAATTTTCCTGTTAAATCAACATGTGCTTATGGAAAATGTCAGCAGATATTCAAGCAGTCTTTTATAACCCTTGCTTTCCCCATATTTTGTTTTGCTTTATTTTTCTATTACTGTGTATCTTGAACAGTAGTCCCTCATTGTAGGCACATGAAACTACCTTGTTCAACATTCCCTGTCTGCTTTTTTCCCTTCTCTGGCTTTATGTCCTAAAGAGCTGCTTTAATTAATTTTAAAGAGCTGAGAACATAGTAGGGGCTTAATAAATATCATTCATATTTAATTTATAATTCAGTACTCTGTCAAGACATCCACTGAGTTGCAGTGGACCAGCATTTCCTCGTATTTCTACCCAGAAGAACATCAGCCTTGCAAGTTTGAGAAATGAATTGTTGAATTCAGATGTCTCTCTCAGAAAGCCTTGGTACCCCCTATTATATTAAAGATTCTGAAAAATCTTCCAATAAAATAAATGTTCTTAACTTTTTTTTTTTTTTTTTGAGTCAGAGTCTTGCTCTGTTACCAGGCTGGAGTGCAGTGTTGAGATCTCGGCTCACTGCAACCTCTGCCTCCCGGTTCAAGAGATTCGCCTGCCTCAGCCTCCTGAGTAGCTGGGATTACAGGCACATGCCACCATGCCCAGCTAATTATTTTGTATTTTTAGTAGAGACGGGGTTTCACCATATTTACCAGGATGGTCTCGATCTCCTGACCTCGTGATCCACCCACCTCAGCCTCCCAAAGTGTTGGGGTTACAGGCGTGAGCCCCCTTGCCTGGCCCTTTTAATTTTCTTTAGCCCAACACTTCCCAATCTTATTGGAACACTTCTAGAAGCAATTAAAAAGAAACTTAGTTTAATATCTATTTATTCCCCTGGGACACACTATAGCCCATATTTTCTGTTAAAGATTGTGTCCATTTTTACATACCCCAACCAATTAATAAATATTGACTATTGAAGAGAGAGTATCCAGCACAGTCCTTGGTTTTCACAGGGCACATTAAAATGTGCTGTTTTTCAAACCAGTTTTAGTTTTATATTAAAATTGAGAAGAGAGTTTCTAAACATTCACTCACCCAATTTTCCCTGTTGTTAATGTATCACATTAATATGGTACATTTATTATAATTAATGAGCCAGTTATTAAAATCCATACTTTATTCAGATTTCTTTAGTTTTTATCTAATATCTTTTTTTGTTCCAGAGCCCCAAATTACTTCTTTTTTTTTTTTTTTGAGAGAGGGTTTCACTCTGCTGTCCAGGCTGGAGTGCAATGGTATGATTATGGCTCACTGCAGACTCTACCTCCTGAGCTCAAGTGATACTCCTGCCCCAGTCTCCCAAGTAGCTGAGACCACAAATGTATACCTGCCACCATGCCCAGCTAATTTTTAAAAAATTTTTTGTAGAGACAGGGTCTCACTATGTACCCCCCAGGTTGGTCTTGAACTCCTGGTTTCCAGTGATTCTCCTGCCTTGGCCTCCCAAAGGGCTGACATTACAGGCATGATCCACCGGCCCAGTCCCCATTACCTTTATTTATCATGTCTCCTTAGGCTCCTTATGGCTGTAACAGTTGTTTAAATTTTCCTTGTTTTCCATGATCTTGATAGTTTTAAGGAGTGTCGCTTTAGTATTTTGTAAGATGCCTTTTTATCGAAATTGGTCTGATGTTTTTCTCCCTAGTTAGACTGGGGTGTGGGTTTTTGGAGGAAGACTACAGACATAAAGCGTCATTCTAATCACATCGCATTGAGTGTACACACTATTATCATGACTTGTTTTTTGTTTGTTTGTTTGTTTGAAATGGAGTCTCACTCTGTCGCCCAGGTTGGAGTACAGTGGCGTAATCTCAGCTCACTGCAACCTCTGCCTCCTGGGTTCAAGCAATTCTTCTGACTCAGCCTCCTAAATAGCTGGGATTACAGGCACATGCCACCACGAGTGGCTAATTTTTGTATTTTTAGTAGAGACAGGGTTTCACCATGTTGGTCAGGCCGGTCTCGAACGTCTGACCTCCTGATCTGCCCACCTCGGCCTCCCAAAGTGCTGGGATTACAGGTGTGAACCACTACACCCAGCAGACTTGTTACTATTAATATTGACCTTGATCACCTGGCCAAGGTAGTATTTTCCAAGTTTTTGCACAGTAATGTTGCCGCCTAACCTCCATTGACCACCACTCATTCAATCCTGTATTCTTTGGAATGAACTCACTATGTGCAGTTGTTGCCTCCCATCCCCCCACCTTTGAGTATGGTATATCTACATAAATGATTTTGAATTCCCCTGTAAGGGAGATTTGTCTCTTCTTCCTCCATTTATTTGTTCAATTATCTGTTCATATGAATATGGATATGTGGAAATTGCATTTTTATTAAACTGTTGAACCATAGTCTACAACATGTGACAACTCTCCATTATTACTGGAGCCTAAGTACAGTTAGGAAGAGGTGCTGGGAATGGAAAAATTCACGGAGGACTTGGGGAGGCCTTACCCATTCACTTAAATGGAACTGTGCCTCTGACACATTAACAAAACCACATATTGTAAAAATTCACCTCCCTGTGCCAAGAGTAGAGATACCTCCACTGAGAAGTTCGTTGTCAAAAGGAGACAGGAGGAAGATGCAACAAGAAATGCATACTAGCCTAAGATATTCTTCTTCACCCTCCCAGACTCACTTGTGAACTGGGGAGAAGGAATTGAAGGGAGTCAAGTAATTTCTGTGTCTTCCTAGGGCTTAGATGTGACTTCTAGCCACTGGGCACCAGCTGTTCTTTCCATAATCTACTCAGAGCCAGCCCCTTGCAGGCCTGTCCGCTAATGTTTTTGTACTTGAGCCTACCCTTATGATTTTGTTTTCTTCACTTGGCATTGTATATATGTATGTGTGTAACTAGAACCTATTTTAAAAATGAGGAAAGCAGGCCCAGGACATAGAAAAGCAGGCCACTGAAACCCTCTGAGGCCAAAAAGATGTTTGTGAAACATTCCAGGAGGCGCTCTGGGCAGCCTCTGATTCACTGGCCTCCCTCATCGTCTGCAGCTCCTGGCTTAGGGAAGATGCCAGAAGTACTTTCTCTATGAGCTGTGGCTCTCTGTTTCCTGGTGTTGCAAAAGTTCAGGATTGAAGTCTTTACCTTTTCCATGTTTGCTTCTTAAATAGCAGATCTTGTGCTGGCTTAGAATTGAGTCCAGGGACCTTCCTGGCCTTGAGCATACACTTAGAAAAAAAAAATGACCAAGTGTATATTGTCCCAGGCAGCACTAACCAGAGGGTCATGTCCAACATGAGTAACCCCCACCCCCTCCCCATTCCCGTGTTGACTGTTTGCTTCACCAAGGACACAGTCATTGAATCAAAAGTGTGCTTGTATCTCAGATGCTGTGGCACTGGCTTTTTGGTGGTGTTTTCTTTTATATTGAATAATGCCAATGAAATGTTTTTGGTCACAAATCTGCAGAGCATGGTTTTATCAATTTCCAAACAGAGTACAGAACACCAATTATAAAAAAAGGAAAAGGGGATGAAAACAATGAAAAAGAAAAAGATAAATGGGAATCTAAATTTAAATTCTGACTCTCTTGGAAGGAAAAACAAAAGAGATGTTCCTGCTTTAGCTTTGATGCATTCCTGCTTCAATGGCGAAATCTTCTGTTTGGGTTATTCCTTTCTGTGGGGACTGGCAACGGTCTAGAGCTGACGAGGTCTTTAGCTTTTTTGAGGCAGTTTGTGGCAGTCTGCCCTTAATCCGGCTTGGCCTCAGATACTGCATTTGGAATACTTTGCCTTTTCTTTTTTTTTTTTTTAGATGGAGTTTTGCTCTTGTTGTCCAGGCTGGAGTGCAGTGGCGCGATCTTGGCTCACTGTAACCTCCGACTCCCAGGTTCAAGTGATTCTTCTGCCTCCCAAGTAGCTGGGATTATAGGCAGTTGTCACCACACCCAGCTAATCTTTTGTATTTTTAGTAGAGACAGGGTTTCACTATGTTGGCCAGGCTGGTCTCAAACTCCTGACCTCAGGTGATCCACCTGCCTCTGTCTCCCAAAGTGCTGGGATTACTGGCATGAGCCACCATGCCCGGCTGTTTTTGTTGTTGTTTGTTTGTTTTTTTATGAAACTATCATTCTCTCCCTAAAATGTTCTGGAATATTATTCCTAGGACTATTTTGTTCATCACAAATTCAGATGTTTTGCCTTCCCATACTCTCCTGGGGACTTTGTTTCTTTTTCTCTGCTTCAGGCCTCCTCTGCCCCCATTGTCAAAAACAGTAAAGAACTTCAACCACCAATGAAGCTCATGAGCTCCAGCGTCAATGACAATTCAGTATGGTTTGAAATTAAACAACTAGAGGGAGCAGAGTGGCAAGCCGAATCATAGGTTCCTGGATTGAGTCTAGTCACTTGGCTTCTAGATACTGACCAGTTTATGACTTCGATAAATTCACTTTCTCTGAGTGTTTGGTCTCCTCATCTCCTTAAGGAAATGTTGCGCCAAGCTTTGATAGTCTTGATTACATCTTAAACTGTATTTGTTTTTTTTTTTCCAATAATTTGGGGCTTCTTTCTTTTACTTTACCAAGAAAATATTGAGTTTGATGCTTACATAGCCATATTTTGTTTTATGCTTTTTTTTTTTTTTTTTTTTTTTTGAGTTGGAGCTCACTCTTGTTGCCCAGGCTGGAGTGCAGTGGTGCAATCTCAGCTCACCACAACCTCTGCCTCTGGGTTCAAGAATTACAAGCATGTACCACCATGCCTGACTAATTTTGTATTTTTGGTAGAGACAGGGTTTCTCCATGTTGGTCAGGCTGGTCTCGAACTCCTGACCTCAGGTGATCAGCCCGCCTCAGCCTCCCAAAGTGCTGTGATCACAAGCGTGAACCACCACACCTGGCCTTTGTTTTATGCTTTTTAATTTTCACATGTTTTACAATAAATGATAAATTCATATAGAAAAACTTGAAATAGTATGGAAAAGGAAAAGAAAGCTCTCCCATCCCCAATACCCAGTTTCTTCTGCAGAGGTACTCAATGTTGCCAGTCTCAGGTAGAGAAATCTGTGGAGATTTACTGCACATGCATAATATGCCCCACCTTTTCTCGCCACAAATAGTAGCATGCTCATGCATACAGTTCTGTCCTTTGGATTTTTCCCCTTCTGAACAATCTCTAAGAAACACTGGAATCATCATACAGAATTTCTCTAAATGGATGGATCACATCTCCCACTGATGGACATTAAGAGCATTCTTAATCTTTTACAACTATAAACAATACTGTTGTGAATATCCTTGTACAAACCGCTCTGTTGGAATGTGCTTTAATGGAAAACAAAACTACCATCTAAGTTCCATTCTTTTCCAGACTCTACAGTTAATAATGAGAGATGTTTAGTCTGAATGATCAAATCTGAATTAAGTGGCAAAGACCAATGTCTCCACCATTACTTCCTGTGAATTATCTCTCGTAGGGGCTAGTTTTTTGAAGACTCATATAGGTGTAGCTTGGGAAGAGCTCTTCTGCAAGTCTGAAACTCCCCCAGATTAGGATTCAGATATTAATAAAATCTGCTGAGCAGTATCTGGTTGCTGTGTGGCTTTGAGTAACACAGTATATTCTGCTTGTGAGTAAGCAGAATGGAGCATTTTGGATACCTACAAGAGCCATCTATCTACCTAAGTGATTGATGATAGTCCTACTAGAATTTTTCATGTCAGTAAGTTACCAGGCCTGAGTTGGTTTTTAAATTTTTCAAAGTGTCTAAATTATAAAAATTAACATAAGGCCAGGTACGGTGGCTCATGCCTGTAATCCCAACACTTTGGGAGGCTGAGGCAGGTGGATCACTTGAGGCTAGGAGTTGGAGACCAGACTGGCCAACATGGCAAAAACTGTCTCTACTAAAAGTAAAAAAATTAGTGGGGCAGGGTGGTGCACGACTGTAATCCCAGCTACTCGGGAGACTGAGGCAGGAGTATTGCTTGAACCCGGGAGGCAGAGGTTGCAGTGAGCCAAGATTGCACCACTGCATTCCAGCCTGGGCGATAGAGCAACACTCTGTCTCAAAACAACAATATAGGATTAACAATCTGCACCTTTGAAGCTTTTTTTTCCCTAACCTGGGGGTTTCTGATATCGAAACTATTGGGCATCTTTTTTGTCTATAGTAGTTACATCAGATACTACCATATTAAGTATAACTACTAATAAGTACATACTTTTATAGAAGGTTCTGAAATGGCTGTTCCTTGAAATAATTATCATTCTTCCGTCTGTGCCTCTCTTTCCTGGCTTGAAATAGGTTTCATGAATTAAACCCTTCTGGGTGTCTGGATTTTGTCTTCCTTGAATCTGCATTTAAGATAACTTTTTCCCTGTGACACCATCTGTGCACAATCCTTTACCTCCCACCCCGGGCCTTCAAGTAGAGGTTGTCATTATACTGTAACAAGCTCTAGAAGTGAAATACTCATTTCAGGTTTTTTGGCATCAGTCAAGACTACTTTTTCTCTTGTTCGTAATCTAAGAGTATAAGAAATGCCAACTGGTTTTATTCATTCACCAGTTTGTTTCCTGAGCTTTCCCTGAGTACCTGGGATTGTGCCAGGAGGTGAGAGTCCTTGGTGATGGGCTTAATTCTAAGACGGAAACCTAAACTGTCTAGGCAATATACTCTGATATCTTCCCTTTTACTAGCATGTTATTGGGCTCAGAGTTGTAAATCTATGCAGGCTCTCCTTGAGCCCTTCCTCTTAGTAACCCAAGCAACATTTGCATCTCTATTTTGATGACCTGCTCTGTGTGTACTTTCTTGCAAACAATTGAAGGCAGACTGTCTTTACAGAGTTGCTCTCAGGCTTCAGCAGTTGTTCCTTTTCTTCAGTCTAAGATGCGACAGAAGGTGGCCAAGGACAGTTGCACGAGGTGCAAGAGGATCTCGATTTTGGTCTTTGCTCTACTTGCCACTAACCAGCGCACATCCCTTAACCTTTCTGGGTTAGAGTCCCTGTTCCATAAAATGAGGGGGTGGACTAGATTCTCAGGTTCCTCATGTAGCCTAACAGTTTCCCATTCCGTAAGCCACACATAAAAATCCATCTCGTTTCTTCATAACTCCCTTCTACCAGCCCGTTAATTCTTATGAAGGCAGGAGCTATTTTTCCAAGTTTAATTCCAGTGACACACAGCAGGAATTGCAATAACAATTTGAGTGAGCATATGAATAAAAAAAGAACATTTTTATCCCACCTTCACCTCCATCCTGGAGAAGTCTCTGCCGTGGAATTCTTCCTCAAAGAAATCTATTCTTCTCTAGAAAACTTTCAGTGTTGGTATTGTCTTTCAAATATACACATATATTATGCATTTAATACAAACATTTAATAGAGGTTTGGACTCCTTAAATTCATTTAAGAAGAATTACTTGTAAATCATATTTCTATATCATATCCATAGCAAACTGAAGATTAAAAATATTTAACTTAAGCCACTGAGCACAGTGACTTCCACCTGCAATCCCAGCACTTTGGGAGGCCAAGGTGGGAGGATTGCTTGAGCCCAGGAGTTACAGACCAGCCTAGGCATCAACATAGTGATACCTCGTCTCTATTAAAAAAAAAAATATATATATATATATATCTACATACACATATATATACATGCATATGAAATATTATAAAATATACATATATTATAAAATATTTTAAAGTTAATGATACCAAATTTAGCAAAAATTGAGAGTTTTTTCTCAGAAATGAAGTGAGTATATAAAATTATACCTTGTTGTCTTTGGCCCTGACCTAGGAAGTAATAGACTGAAAAGCATAGTTTTCTTGATTACATGACATTGCCCAGCAAAAGTTAAGCAAATTTGACTGGTAAGCAATTTTGAGAAAAACTAGCATTTTTTAAAATGCATTTTTGTTGAAATATCAATTATAGAATTTAAGGATTTTAAAATTATTTTTGTAAAGTAGAATTCTATATCTTGAAATTTCATTGGTTGTTAAATGCAGATAGATAATTTTTAAAAAATTTAAAACACTTCTCATGCCTTTATCCAGTCACAATATGTTTAGCATTTCTGTGTAATTTCTTTCTCACTAATTTCTCCCTTTGCATAAATATTTTTTTCTCAATCAGATATATGAAGTCCTCCTTATATGTCAGCTCCTGAGAGGTGCTTTGTGTTACATGTTGCTTATCAATTCACTGGTTCATGTACCAAAGATCGAATGCCCTCCTTACCTCTGCCATAAATACACAAATTAACTGAGAAAGCACACACACACACACACACACACACACACACACACACAGTGAAATGTTCTGGTGAAATTATCTCATAAGTTGTGATAACTTTTGTGGAATTTGCCTTAGGCCACTATGTTCTATGTAAGACTTAAAATGTACTCTAGACAGGTAAGGTGTGAAATGAGATTTTAACAGAAACAAAAGCTGAGACTAGATGAGTCAGGATTGGGACCAGTATTAGAGCCTCCATGAATTGAATTAAGGTAATAATTACTTAAAAAATAATGGTTAACAGGAAAGTACTTTGGAAGGAATCTCAGGAATCTATACTCCAAAGCACAGAACATTCTGATGGTCTATTTTTGATAAGGTATTGTGGGCCCTGGTCATTAATCTCCTGTATGTTCTTCCCTCCTGTAGTGATGAATCACCAACACCAGCAGCAGATGGCCCCCAGTACCCTGAGCCAGCAGAACCACCCCACTCAGAACCCACCCGCAGGGCTCATGAGTATGCCCAATGCGCTGACTACTCAGCAGCAGCAGCAGCAGAAACTGCGGCTTCAGAGAATCCAGATGGAGAGAGAAAGGATTCGAATGCGCCAAGAGGAGCTCATGAGGCAGGTATGGCCTTCCGTGGTGTCTGGTGGAGGCTTCCTGGCCCTTGGTGCCAAAGCTGATGGGTAGAAAGCTGCTTACCTTCAGGGCAATTCTTCTAGAGAAGAAGAGAGAATGGGGCTCAAAGCCCTACTGGAGGCCTCTTGATTAGAATATAGTTTCTTGAAACTCTCAGTGTTCTGCCTGCATTTGCAGAACCAAATTTAAGAATACAAGGATGAGCTATATTAGCATGGCTGCCTTTGGTTTCCACTGCTAGTCTTTAGAAGGAAAGAAAGGAGAAAGTAGAGAGACAAGAGCATGTTCCAATGATCCGTTGTTGTGTAACAAATTATCCCCAAATGTAGTTGCTTACATAGCCATTTCATTATATCACACAATTTTGTGGGTCAGAATTTAGAAAGGGCTCACCTGGGCTATTCTTCTGCTCTACATGGCATTGACTGAGGTCATTTAGTGGTATTCAGCTGGTAGGTGGGTTGGTCTGGATAGTCCACAATGGCTTTACTTAAGTGGGTGGCACAATGGTGAGGATTGCTGGAAGACTGGGCTTTACTGGAACAAAAACCTGGGATCTATGATGTGGCAATCTCAGAGTAGTGGTGCTTATTACATAGCAGCTTGGATTTTCAAGAAAAAGCATTCTAAGAGACAGGAAGAGAAAGTTGCCAGTTTCTGGGGCCCTAGCTCTGGAAACGATCATGGAGTTGCTTTTGCCAGGCTCTCTTGGTCAAAGTAGTCACAGAGAACCTCCCCTCCCCCACATTCAAGCAGATAGTGGAGTGGATGTTCCCCAGAAGAAATGACAAAGAATCTTTGTCCACCACAGAGCATGAAAAGGAGGGAAACTGAAGGGAGAATGAGAAGGGAAAATGGTGTTTTGTTTGTTTGTTTTTTGAGATGGAGTCTCGTTCTGTCGCCCAGTCTGGAGTGCAGTGACATGATCTTGGCTCACTACAACCTCCACCTCCTGGATTCAATCAATTCTCCCGCCTCAGCCTCCCGAGTAGCTGGGATTACAGGAATTACAGGCACCTGCCATCACACCAGGCTAATTTTTTTCTTTTTTTGTATTTTTAGTAGAGACAGGGTTTAACCATGTTGGCCAGACTAACTAATCTTGAATGCCTGACCTTGTGATCTGCCAGCCTCAACCTCCCAAAGTGCTGGGATTACAGGCGTGAGCCACTGCACCTGGCTGGGAAATGGTTTGTATATGGACTCAATAGAGTGCTCTGCAAAAACTGCCTGGGCATCAATCAGGCACTTTTGTGCCATGCTCCATTCATTCACTTTTCATTCCGCCAGTCAGCAGTATGTTGCCGTGTGTCCTCTGTGGGTCAGGCTCAGTGCTGTACTTCAAAAACGAATAAAAGGAGAATCCCTAAAAGAATCCACAGTTTTCTCCCTGTTTCAGTGGCTTGGTCCTGGAAGAGCAGAATTCTTTCTTCTGTGTTGTTAAACTCATATAACCCATATTTGCAGATCTCATACTTTTTCTCTGGCTACATTTTGGGGAGAAGAGCTTCAGTATATTGTTCTAACTTTTCAGACTTTGTTTTGTGACTCACAAGATACTTGAATTCCTTTTGCTACTTTAGAGAAATTAGAGAAATAAGTAGTTTTAACATTTCAAAGAAGTTTCTTGGAGGAAAGGACTGGGAACATTAGGGTAAACACTATTTTTTTAAGCCACATTATTTGGTACTTTCAAAAATACACACTGACTTCCATAAATAAATAATATGTTTCTCATCAAATAAATTCTAGGATATAAAAAAATCTATATTTTATGAGGTTTAAAATGCATGGTAGGCCAGGAGCGGTGGCTCATGCCTGTAATTTCAGCACTTTGGGAGGCTGAGGCAGGCAGATCATAGGACCAGGAGATCGAGACCATCCTGGCTAACATGGTGAAACCCTGTCTCTACTAAAAATACAAAAAATTAGCCAGGCGTGGTGGCACATACCTATAATCCCAGCTACTCAGGAGGCTGAGGCAGGAGAATAACTTGAACCCAGGGGGCGGAGGTTGCAGTGAGCCGAGTCCACTGGACTCCAGCCTGGGCAACAGTGAGACTCCGTCTCAAAAAAAAAAAATGGTAAATTAAAATCATTTCTCAGATATAGTATTTGAAAATAAGGGAAATGAATATAAATTGTGCCCTGTTGCTCAGCTGAACTTTCCTCCAAATTTGCGGAATACAACTTAATAATTAGGTAATTACAGTTGTGTCCTTTACCCTGAGGATTTATGTTTGAACTTTCATGGTTATTTCAGGCTAACGGTTGTTTATACTGATTTTAGATATCTAGTGTCATGTTTTTTGACGGGAAATAATTGTATTATTAATGGTTTTCTGTCTTTGAATAATAATTTTATTTGGAATAATTTTTCTATTTTATAATGTAGGATAAATCAAACAGTATTTCAACAGCATTTTATACATTCTCAGTTTTGTACTTAAATGAGTTTTAGGGCTTTAGAGTTTCTTCTTTTCTACATAAAGATGTGACCATCCTGCAAAGAATAACTTGCTTTTCTGTTTTTGCAGGTGTGCTTCTCTTTCTCTTGCTACCCCTCCTTCTTTCCCACATAAAGTATTTCTGAGAAGGAGTGGGAAAAGTGCCCCAAATTGTTTCCTTTATTCCAGCTGTAGGTGCCTTTGAACCAGGATGTAGTACTGATGGTTCATATTACAGAATGCCAACCAAGTCCCTTAAATGCTGATCCTTGGAGGCTGTGGAATGCAGGGCATTTTGCTGCACCGTAGTGAGCAATTGCAGTGTATATGACAGCAGGAGAAAAGACTGTCCAGATTTGCTCACAGAGGCTCACATAGTTCAGCCTTGACTCTGTGCGAGTGTTTGTGTGTGTGTGTGTGTGTGGGTGTGGGTGTGGTGTGTGCAGTTAGGAGGAGATGGGATGGTGGAATGGATGGTTCTCGTGTTCTAATGTCTTTTTATTTTTGTTAGGGAGTACAGGAAAAGGTCTAAATAGACTTTTTAATCGTGGCAGTTTTTTTTCCCGTTCAGAAGCAGCATGCTCCTGAGTGTCAAAGATATGATTTAAGACCATATAATAAAAGGCATTGGAGTGTTCTTTTTTTTTAATTTTTAAATTTTTTTTAGAGATGGGGTTTCATTATCTTGGCCAGGCTGGTCTTGAACTCCTGAACTCTTGACCCACCTGCCTCAGCCTCCCAAAGTGCTGGGATTAGAGGTGTGAGCCACCGCGCCCAGCCTTGGAGTGTTCTATAATCATTTTCTGGGGCATTTGCCAGGATGCCTGGTTATTCAGTATTCAGGTGTGGACCGTGTATATCATCTTTGTGGGTTTTTTGAACTCTTTTGGTGATTCTCTGCTTTGCTTTATGAACCAAAGCTATAGCAGCAGCAGGGAAACCGACTGGAATTAAAAGTGATCTTTGGCTCACTTGCTCAGTCGCCTTCTAGCATCTGGTTAGATGGGGGAAATGGGGGTCCTGGTGAGATTTAAAGATTATCTGTAGACTTCTGTTTGTTCTCTCTGTCCTACCCCTATGTCCTGGGTAGTCAACAACTGCCTGAATATCTTTTGCTCAGGGGACAGTTTGTAATTACACTGGCTCTCCTCTTGCTTGCAGGAGGCCTTAATTGTACAGCTTGTCTTCTCAGGGCTCGTGCCTTGCAGGCAGGCCTAGACCTACCTGCCCTTCTAGCAACAGAGACTCTGAGAGCAAGGCCTCAGGCTATGCTGTCTCTCTCCATAGTAGAAAGGGATACGCCAGGTGCAATGGCTCATACCTGTAATCCCATTACTTTGGGAGCCCAGGTGACTGGATCACCTGAGTTTGGGAGTTTGAGACCAGCCTGATGAACATGGAGAAACCCCATCTCTACTAAAAATACAAAATTAGGCTGGATGTGGTGGCTCATGCCTATAATCCCAGCACTTTCAGAGGCCGAGGCGGGCGGATCATAAGATCAGGAGTTTCAGACCAGCCTGGCCCTGTCGCTACTAAAAATACAAAAATTAGCCAGTTGTGGTGGTGGGTGCCTGTAATGTCGGCTACTCGGGAGGCTGAACTCGGAAGGCAGAGGTTGCAGGGAGCTGAGATCACGCCGCTGCACTCCAGCATGGGTGGCAGAACAAGAATCCATCTCAAAAAAAAAAAAAAAAAAGAGTGAAACTCAGTCTCAAAAAAAAAAAGGAAAGAAAGAAGAAAGAGAGGTTGGCAAAATTTAATACCAACCTGGTAGATGAATCTGTCCCCTAATGATTGAGAAATTATCACTGCTGTCTATAGTTTTATCATTCTTGAATGATGTGATGAATCTGAAAGGTCCTTGTGGAGAATATGCTATATAAATGTTGTCTCATTTTTCTTCCTCTTCTTTCTTTCTGCTATGCCATTCTTCCACGAGGCATAGAGTTTGATTATGTTATGCCATGAAAAAAACAACTCCTTGGTCCTTGTTGCCTGATTTGATATATACCACAATGCCAAAGGATCATCTATTAACTCATTGCCATTGAAATCATGCTAGGATATTAACAAAATGGATCTGAGGAAACTTTGATTACAAATCTAAAGCAAACCTTCATTATTTCAGGATGGAAGCTCATATTTTTTTCTTCCTTCATTCCTTTATTTCTTCATTCATTCATTCAGTCACTATTTAGTAGAAAATAATAGACAGGTAAATGGGATGTGACTGCCTTCAGTTAACTTGTATTTTAGCAGAAAAAAAAAATGAACTCTAATCCAAATTGGTGGCCAGAAGGGTAAATTACCTTTCTGCTTCACAGGGACCTAGTGGCTACCATCTTTGACTTTCATTCCTGGAACTGAGACCAGATGCACCTCAGCAGAGTTCTGTGAAAGTGAGCATCAGATACTCCTTTTGCTTTCCAGTGACACCCTCAGATCAACAAACTGTTGAACAGCTACAGAATTAGGATCAAAAGAGCCAATAAGGTTTGGTATCTCTGCTGCTAAGGAAGGAATCTTCTGAAGTAGGAGAATTTCCTTAACTGCAGTCCCTCCAATCTAGCATTGGCTACTGGAGCAATAGAGCTGAGCTACTTGTGTCTGATAATTGATGAATTATCTTGGAATGTGGCAGACACTCCAAGTGGAGGGGTACCAGGGAGCATGAGAGGATCCCACTGGGTCTGCAGTGCATATCCTTGTCAGGAAAGTAGAGCTCTTACCACTGTCAACAGGCATCTACCATGGAAGACGTAAAGACTGAATTTTTGTGAAAGGAAGTCTTTTGTCTGTGATAGAGTTTTGTTATTACTGAATTTCCCAAAGGCTGTGAGGCTACTTCAGGTTCACCAAAGAAATGTCAACTCTGGAAAAAAAAAAAGAAAGCAATTCTTACTGAAGAATTCTTATTGAAGATTTGCTTCCTCTTACCTTCTTTTTTTTTTTTTTTGAGACAGAGTCTTGCACTGTCACCCAGGGTGGAGTGCAATGGCGCGATCTTGGCTCACTGCAACCTCCACCTCCTGGGTTCACGCGATTCTCCTTCCTCACCCTCCCAAATAGCTGGGATTACAGGCACCTGCCATCACATTTGGCTAATTTTTTTGTATATTTTAGTAGAGACAGGGTTTCACTACTTTGACCAGACTGGCCTCAAACTCCTGACCTTGTGATTTGCCTGCCTCAGCCTCCCAAAGTGCTGGGATTATAGGAGTAAGCCACTGCTCCCAGCCTTATTTTTAATTTTTAAAGGAACTTAAAATTCTGTTGCATTTTTTTAAGTTGAAAAAAAATTTAATTTTCGACTAAGTGTGGTGGTGCATGCGTGTAATCCCAGCACTTTAGGAAACCAAGGCAGGTGGATCACTTGAGGTCAGGAGTTTGAGACCAGCCTGGCCGACATAATGAAACCCCATCTCAGCTAAAAATACAAAAATTAGCTGGGCATAACGGTGGGTGCCGGTAGTCCCAGCTACTCGGGAGGCTGAGGCAGGAGAATCACTTGAACCTGGGAGGTGGAGGTTGCAGTGAGCTGAGATTGAGTCACTGTACTTTAGCCTGGGCAACAGAGCAAGACTCCATCTCAAAATATTAATAATAATTTTTTACTGAGTTATTTTTGTGATTAAAAGAAAGTGGTTTGCTAAGTGCAAGAAGCCAGACTTCCCCCCAAAACTACATTCTGTATGATTCCACTTATGTGACATTCTGGAAAAGCAAAACTATAGGGAAGACAGAGAAGAGATGAGTGCTTGCCAGGGCTGGTGATACAGAAAGAGTAGACTCCAAAGGGACAGCACTGGGGAATTGTGGGGCGGATGGCACAGTTTCCATGTCTTGATTGTGATGGCTATTTCACAGCTCTATGCATTTGTCAAAACTCAGAAATGTATAGCACAAAGAGTGAATTTTACTGTATGTAAAACAAAAAGAATAAAAGAAAATTAATTGCCACACACAGAAAGACAAAACATATGTTTAAGGTACGATGTATAAAATACTAAACAACAAAAAAGAAAATTACAATCACTCATACTCTTACCTAGATAGGGTGTCTGTAAATAGGTTGGTGATTTCTTTCTAGTCTTTTTGTATATATCATGTGTATCAGTGTGTCTACTTTGTTTTTTTTGTTTGTTTGTTTTGAGACGGAGTCTTGCTCTGTCACCAAGCTGGAGTGTAGTGGCACTATCTCAGCTCACTGCAACCTTCGCCTCCCAGGTTCAAGCGATTCCCCTGCCTCAGCCTCCTGAGTAGCTGGGACTACAGGCGCATGCCACCACGCCTGGCTAATTTTTTGTATTTTGGTAGAGACGGGCTTTCACCATGTTGGCCAGGATGGTCTCGATCTCCTGACCTTGTGGTCCGACCGCCTTGGCCTCCCAAAGTGTTGGGATTGCAGGCCTGAGACACCGCACCCAGCTTACTTTGTTTTTATAAAAAACAAAAGTGGCAGCATACTCTAATACTGTTTTGTTACCTCTTATTAATATATTGTGAAGTTATTTGTTTATTGTGTGTCAGCTGTGAAGTTGTGCTGTGACTTTGTATGTACCCATTCCAAGCACCTAGAATCATTTTTACAACAGGCCATACATAAATTTTTAAATGTCATGAGCCACACCCACCCACAATGACTACAGAATATTCTGTTGTTACAACTGAAAATGCAGTATTTGCTCAGTACCCTAAAAGGCATGATTGCAACTTTACCAAATGAAATGGGAAATTGTAGTCACAGGTAAGACATTGAGAAACAGGTTTCTCAGTGCCTGTTTATCTAAAGGAACAATTCCTTGACATGAAAACAGTCATATGGCTTTACCTGAAGAGAGTGTTTCTTTTCATTTGTACAATTCTTTTAAATATAATGGTTTGTGGCCATCTGTCTGGAAGATTTTAATTTCGAGGACCAGTACCTGGAAGACAGTAAGTTTCGAAGCCTTCCTCCTTGACCCTTCATGGGGGCTGCCTTGTAGAGAAACCATTACTCCCAAGCAAGTTCAGCCCTGTTTTTACCCTCAACCTTTTTTTTTTTTATTTGGGGGTTGGGGGACAGGAAAATGCAATTCCTCGAACAAAAATGCTGACTAAGCCCAGCCTCTGGTCGTCAGGGCAACAAGGACAAGGAAAGAGGGAGGCCCCGGAATCCTTTTGGCAGGTCTGTGGGATTTCTGCCGGCCTTGACAGCCATGGGGCCAAGTGGGCCAGCTGGCCGACCTCTCACAGCCATCCTGACAGAGGGCTCCTGAAGGGGGACACACCTGGCTGTGAGCAGCACTGGCCTGGGAAGGTTCTGGGCCTGTTTTTTGTCATGCAAAGAATAGCTGTTTAGAGAGCTAGGAAAGCGTCGTATTGGAGCAGTCATGAAGCATAAGTGGTGGCTATTTCATAGCCTTTGCTTCAGAACAGGGGACTATTTAACTTTTAGAAAAGCACTTCTTAGCATCAGGTTTCAGAGTTGACTGGAATAGCAGAGGTCCATGTCGTTTAACATTTTGTGAATTTATAAGTCCCTCCATATAAGCTTGGCTGTTTAAGTTCATTCATTCATGTATTTGTTTTACAAATGCTCTAGGCATTAAATGTATGGCTGTGAGAAACAGATGGCCTGTTCCCTCACGAAGCTTCTATTCTAGCTTGTGTCAAGTGTTTTATTTGCCTACATGCCCCAGAAATAATCAGTTTTCCAAAATGTCCCAGTGTGCCCTGGTTGTTGAGTAATAGTATCAATTCAAATCATTTTTTTTGTTTGTTTTTGAGACACAGTCTCACTTCATCACCTAGGATGGAGTGCAGTAGTATGATCTTGGTTCACTGCAACCTCCACCTCCCAGACTCAAGTGATTCTCATGCATCAGCCTCCCAAGTAGCTGGGATTACAGGTGTGTGTCACCACATCTGGCTAATTTTTTATATTTTAGTAGAGACGGGGTTTCACCATGTTGGCTAGGCTGGTCTCAAATTCCTGGCCTCAAGTGATCTGCCCGCCTTGGCCTCCCAAAGTGCTGGCATTATAGGCATGAACTACTGTGCCCA
Source organism: Callithrix jacchus (assembly GCF_049354715.1). Classification (NCBI taxonomy): domain Eukaryota; kingdom Metazoa; phylum Chordata; class Mammalia; order Primates; family Cebidae; genus Callithrix; species Callithrix jacchus. The sequence continues at coordinate 35,757,901 of NC_133518.1, forward strand.
GCCTTCAAATCAAGTCTTTTGAAAAGAAAGCTTTTTTTCAAAACAACAGGTTGTATATGATAAATATACACCAATATTTGGTCAATTAAAATAAATAAATGAAATAAAATTTGAAAACTTTTATAAATTGAGCATAGTTTTAAAATGGGGGTTCACCAAGTTTACACTAAGTAAAAGCAACTTCTTATTTCTGATTTTAATAAGATCATTGATATATGAAGAAATATTCCATTTCAAAATCCATTCAGCATTTTTGTTGTTGTTTGTTTTTTGAGACAGAGCCTCACTGTTTCCCAGGCTGCAGTGCAGTGGTGCAATCTTGGCTCACTGCAACCTCCATCTCCCAGGTTCAAGTGATTCTCCTGCCTCAGCCCCTTGAGTAGCTGGGATACCATGCCTGGCTAATGTTTTGTATTTTTAGTAAAGATGGGGTTTTGCCATGTTGGCTAGGCTGGTCTTGAACTCCTGGCCTCAAGTGATCTGCCCACCTCGGCCTCCCAAAGTGCTGAGATTACAAGGCGTGAGCCACTGCAGCAGGCCTCAGCCTTCTTTTTAAGTGAAGACAGAATAGTATCTAAATCATAATGTTTTCCTTAATGTGATTTGAAGACACAACAGAAACCAATTGTGAAACAATACAATTTGTTATATACACTCTGAATAAAAAGAGCAACAAATAGACCATAGATAATAATGACAAACTTAAATGCCCTCCTAAAAGTATCGGTGTTTAGACAGTTCTTTATAGGGACAATCTGGCAGCTGAGCATGAGTGATGAGTTGTTTCAAAAAGGGAGGCTCCGGGAAATGTGACAGTGCATTTCAGAATCCCTTGGCACAGAGTTAAAAAGAGATATACATCAGTACTTTCTTTCCCTCGTAAAGAAGGCAAATAATTCAGCATCCTCCCTCTGAAGTCCCTCAGGGTTTTGGCAGAGAAAGCAACTTCTCTGCATCCAGAATAACTATTTTAATGTTAGGATTTCAAAATATTGTCCTTTATTTTTTCATTTTTTTCTACTCACCCCACCCTTTATAATTAAAACAATCCAATCTTCCATTTTTGTAGAGTCCCTGGCCACACACATGAAATAAAATAGAGCAGCCTCTGAAGAGTTGATTGTCATTTGTTTCCCTTTTGAAGTGCCTTCAGGTGAGGGCAGGAGCTGGCTGGCGGAGTGCTTTCTCAGCCAAGGTGGGACAGAGCTGCAGGATGCTTTCAGCTGCTGCTTACTTTCTCACCTCCTCTGCTGGTTTATTCCACAGGCAAGCTGCAGGCCAGTGACCTGGGAGGATAGGAGGCCTGAGGTTTGCTTCCAGGGACATCTTCAGCTCACAAATTATCATTTGTCTTCACATCCATACTTCTCCAGCTATTTTACACACCACCCGTCCTCCAGCTGCTAGGAGAGGATGTTTTTTAAACCACATATAATTACTCACTTCAGAGAGCTAGATAGATGACCACAAACTCACCAAGAGATTCTCAAGCTCTTATTTTGCAAGTCTTTCCACCCCAAGCTTGGACACAGACAAAAAATAAAATTATTGGAGGCGGGTTGGGGCAGGGTTAGCAGGGAGAGCTTTCCTTCTGAAAAGTGCCCTTAAAATCGGAACTTATAACTTTGCTTGGTGGGTTGTGAATTCCTAGGATGTGAGCTCCACTCATATACATTGAAAAGTATCATCAGATACATCCAGTTCATTCTGTTGCCCTGTTCAGGGAGGAAAACTGTGTTCAGGAAAGTTAAACTAGCTGTTTTATTAAATTTCCTCTGAACTGTCTGAGGTAAAGGGGCTGGTGTTTTTATTTTATAGCTGGGAAAACAGGCTCAGAGAAATGAAGTAACTTGCCCAAGTCTCCTAGCCAGTCATGAAAGAGTTGACAATCTGAGGTATGCCAACCTCAACCCTCAGCTTTTTTTTCCCTCTGCCACACCGAGACTTTGCCACACTCTTGACTCTGGGCCTCATCTGTAAAATGGAGACAATTGGATTGTTATGAGGATGAGAGGAAATAACATGTTAAAGGGCTGGGAACAGTGTTTCACACACAATAATATGCAATTTTTAGCTAATATTCTCCTGCCACACCATTTAACACCATCAGCAGCTTGTTCTGTTGACTGCCTTGCTGTGCCAGGTCCATCACAAACACGCTGTCTAATCTTTACAGCAGCCCAGCAAGGTCAGTCTTATAAACCACCTTTTTTTTTCCCAGATGAACAAACTATCAAGAAAGATTAAGAATTTAGTTCAACGTGCCACAACATACAGTAGCTGAACCGGGATTTGAACTCCAATCCTTGTGGTTCCAAAGACATTTTTTCTTGTGGGCCATGCTGCCTTTCCTGTGCCAAAATCTGGACATGTCTAATAGCACTGAACCCCCAACTACTGTTTGAAAATTCTGGTGGTTAATAGCTTGGAGAATTGAGAAGCAGGGTCCTGCCTGAACTCATAAGTGACTAGAAAGCCCTTCATCATATCTGCCTCAAATCTAGGCTACACGAGATTTTCCTTCTTTCCTGTAACAGTTCACTAATAGTTTGAGAGCCACTGTGTACCCTTTCAGTCTTCCCTTTTGGTTAAATAGCCCCATGCTTCCTTATAGGATGTGATGCCCTGACCCCTCTCTATCCTGATTGTTCTCTGGTCACTCTATAAAAATTTCAATAAGGTGAGGTGTTGAGTAGGGACCTGGATGCAGCCTTGCACTTGAAGGTTGATTGAGGAAGAGGTCAGTTGGAATATCTAGAGAAGCAATGATGACCTGCTTCTTGAGATGGAAAGCAGGTTTTGAGCTTGGTCTAGGAAGCTGAAGGTTTGTTTGGAGGACAGGGTGGACACAGAGGGGACCCTGGAAGGGATCTGTGAATATACCTCATTAGTTGGAGCACAGTGGGAAATGAGTGACAAGTCAGCTTAGTGTTTGTTGTCCTGCCTTGACTAGAGGGAGCAGAGGAAGGATGGGGCGCTGAGTGAAGACAGCTGCACCACCAATGCTCTGTGGCAGAGGCCTTGAGTCATGCCCTCGCCCAGCCGTGGCCAAGTGTCACCCCTCTGTTTCCATGGAAGTTTACTTCATCCAGTGCCTGTCTTTGTCTTTGCTTCAGCTGCTTCAGTTTCATCCATTTTGACTGCTGCAGTTTGGTGTAAGTCAGATGTTCACCTTTCATTTTTACCCACGCAAGGGTAGTGGATGTCACGTGGCAGTCCCAATCCTACTGGGTTTGGGCTTTAATTTTATACCTAAATTTAGTTTAAAACAAAATCCTCGGCCGAGCGCGGTGGCTCACGCCTGTAATCCCAGCACTTTGCGAGGCCGAGGCGGTCAGAACATGAGGTCAGGAGATCAAGACCATCCGGGCCAACATGGTGAAACCCCATCTCTATTAAAAATACAAAAAAATGTAGCTGGGTGTGTGGCACACACCTGTAATCTCAACTACTCTGGAGGCTGAGGCAGGAGAATTGCTTGACTCCAGGAGGTGGAGATTGCAGTGAGCCGAGATCACGCCACTGCACCACAGCCTGGTGACAGAGCAAGACTGTCTAAAAAGAAAAAACAAATCCTCCCCTGTTTGGATGGGAATATGTTGGTGAGGTTAGCCCTTTTATTTTCAGACCTTGGGTTTTGTACTGTCTCTTTTTCTCTTTCAGTTCATAGGGTGAAATAGGGAAGTGTTTTCATTAAAAAAAAAAAGGCTAGAATTTTTAAAGTTGTAAATATAGAACTTATATTATGAAATTTAAGGCAAGACCGGGCGTGATGGCTCACGCCTGTAATCCAAGCACTTCGGAGGCCAAGGCGGGTGGATCACCTGAGGTCAGGAGTTCAAGACCAGCCTGACCAACATGGTGAAACCTCGTCTTTAAAAAAAAAAAAGAAAAAGAAAGAAATTTAAGGGAAATAAAACATCTCATTATTTTCTATTTATATTCAGAATGAATTTTGTGTTATATAAAAATGGTTTATAAACCTCTCTTGTTTAAAAAAAATGTTTTCTTAGCCTTGCTGACCATTATGATGAATTTCACTTTCATTTAATCCCTCCAAAGTAAAAGTTGACCAGAAAGAAATCTCTCACCACTTAAAGTGGATCAGTTCCACATGACAGTGTCACTTCTTTTTTTTTTTGAGACAGATTCTTGCTCTGCAACAATGGCTATAAATACATTATCTTACATGTTTCTCATAGGCAATAGGTTGGTTATGGTACATACATAACATGAAACTACTAAGATAATAAAGAGTAGACAAAAATGCATGTCAGCTGTACGATGACATACAAGCGACACTCCCATCTACCCACACTAAAAAATTACATAATACTGTCAGAAAAAAAGTCTTAAAAACTACATATTTTAATAAGAAATAAATCCAATAAAGAATGATAATACTGAGAACCAAGGCATTCAGAGATTTCAAAAGTCATGCTTTTTTTTCAGTTGATCCAAAATTTTGTCAACCAAGTTTTCAAAAGTTTGCTCAGGGCCAACATTACCCATAAATGTCACACAATTACTATTTCATACATTTACTTTCTTCCCCATAAAAGACCTTTGATAAACACCTAAAATGTCCAGGTATAACATAGTCGAGAGGAAACTGGATCAAATACTGGTATTGTTTTTAATAACTATCACCTCAAGTGTTTGAGTGTCGCAAATTGATTCAACCAACCAAACGATATAAAAATCAAAATGGCACAGCATATACTGTAAATAAATCAAAACTGTATGTGTAACAGAAAGACAAAGCAGTGGCATATTAAACCAAAGCTACCTGGATACAAAACAATGAATGTCTATTGCATAGTAAATAAACTGACAACGGTTTCCAAGTGAGAGAAGATGGCACCCAGGCTGGAGTGCAGTGGTGCAATCTTGGCTCACTGTAACCTCCCCCTTCCAGGTTCAAGCAATTCCCCTGCCTCAGCCTCCCAAGTAACTGGGATTACAGGCACCTACCACCATACCCAGGTAATTTTTGTATTTTTAGTAGACACGGGGTTTCACCAGGTTGGCCAGGCTGATCTTGGACTCCTGACCTTATGATCCGCCCTCCTTAGGCTCCCAAAGTGCTAGGATTACAGGCGTGAGCCACCACACCCAGCCGACAGTATGACTTTTTAAATTGTTTATTTTAGTGTTTTGAGATTGGAATTCAGAAAATGAAATAATACTAATAATTTCTTAAGCATGTATTATGTAATCTTGAGTGCTGGGCCCTGTAGTAGTGTTATCCTGCTTTATCCTCACAGCAGCCTTCTTCGGTGGGTGCTCTTACTATCTCCACTTTAAAAGCGAAGATCAGCAAGTTAAATAACTTGCTGGCAGATAGCAGGACCAGGGTTCCAATTCAAGCATCTGTCTCCTGACCATTCGACCCTCCTGTTCATCCCTTGTTAGGGGCAGGAAAGAGTGCAGTAGGACCATTTCCTGAGGATGGAATCTGCACCTGGCTAGTTGGGTTGTATACAATAAGATATTATTTCACTCATATTTGTGGTTGAGATGAGATTGGATGTTCTTAGTTTATATTTCCAAGTACCCACTGTATGCCTAGCCCTGTTAAGTTAGTTAAGATACTGGAGTGAACATGACAAACAAGGCCCCTTCCCTTGTAAAGCTTACATTCTAGTAGGAAAGACAGAGAATGAAGACCTAGGTTACATTGAGGAAAATTAATGCAGATTAAGAGATAGAAAGTGACAGGGTGGGCCAGGCATGGTGGCTCACCCTTGTAATCCTAGCACTTTGGGAGGCCAAGGCAGGTAGATCACGAGGTCAGGAGTTCAAGACCAGCCTGACCAAGATGGTGAAGCCCTGCCTCTATTAAAAATACAAAAATTAGTGGGGGATGGTGGTGGGCACCTGGAATCCCAGCTACTCGGGAGGCTGAGGCAGAGAATTGCTTGAACCTGGGAGGTGGAGGTTGCAGTGAACTGAGATTGTGCCACTGCACACCAGCCTGGGTGACAGAGTGAGACTAGGTCTCATAAATAAATAAGTAGAAAATGACAAGTGTGAGGCCATTTTAGACAGGGGTGAGGTAGGAACATCTTTGAAGAGGTGACATCTATATGAGGCAGGCATGAAGTGAGGGAATGAGCTTTAGGAAGATCCGAGAAACACCTTGCAAGCAAAGGGAACAGTTGGTGCAGGTGCAGGAGAGGGGAGGAGCAGCAGAGAAACCAGGAGACTGGAAAGGGATAAAGGAGGGGAGCACATCAGAGACATGGGAGGAAAGGGTGGTCAGGGGCTGTGATGCAGGGTGCGGTGGGCTGCAGTGAGGACCTGCCTCTATTTACCATCCAGGTAGAACAGGAAGCAGGTGGCTTTAGAGCAGGGGGCCACTTGAGCTTCACTTTGGCTGCTGTGTGGAATAACTTGTGACCCAAGAATGATTTTGGAATAATCTTAGGCAAAGTGTTGTATTATAAATAATAACTTTCTAACTCAGACTGGCCTAATTTATATTTCAAAGTATTATTCAGGCCGGGTGCAGTGGTTCACACCTTTAATCTCAGCACTTTGGGAGGCCAACATGGGCAGATCGCTTGAGGCCAGGAGTTGGAGACTAGTGTGCGCAACATGGTGAAACCACATCTCCACTAAAAATACAAAAATTAGCTGGGTGTGGTGGCACATGCCTGTAGTCCCAGCTACTTGGGAGGTTGAGGCACAAGAATAGCTTATCGCTTGAGGCCAGGAGTTGGAGACTAGTGTGCGCAACATGGTGAAACCACATCTCCACTAAAAATACAAAAATTAGCTGGGTGTGGTGGCACATGCCTGTAGTCCCAGCTACTTGGGAGGTTGAGGCGCAAGAATAGCTTGAAACCGGCAGGCAGAGGTTGCAGTGAGTCAAGATCACATCACTGCACTCCAGCCTGGGCAACAGCAAGTCTCCATCTCAAAACAAACAAACAAATAATAATAATAATAATTATTATTATTATTCCTGGTACATCATTCAACACCCTTTCTGATTTTTCTCTCATTTATTACTCAGTTGAAGGTAGAAAGTGATACTGTGAGCCCCCTACAGACAGAAGGCAGCATTTGCCCTTAGGATGACTTGGTGGTTAAGTCTTCAGGGTAGTTAAGGAAATGGCAATGCTGGAGAATAGAGCTTCTGTTCTCTTTAATTTAAAATAGGTAGAACAAATGTGAAATGGCACAGTGAAACATTCCCCCAGCATAGTATAGGCTTTTCAGCTTTGGTTATTCTAAATAATCCCTTAAATTTTATTTATATATTTAGGCACACACAGCATTATTTTATGTTTTATTTACTGGAAATAGCTAGGAGTAATTTAAATTAATAGGAAAGTTTAGAACTATTTATTTTATATCTAATTTTTGATATTCATTATTGTAATTTAATTTTATGTATAATTACAGATAACAATTCATATATATTATATATAATGTATTTTTTTAATCCCATGAAGCTCTAGAAATGATTCTTACTATATCTAAACTATATCTAAATTTAGAACTCCTGGAAATTGCACATTCATCTTTTTTTTTTTTCTTTGAGATGGAGTCTCTCTCTGCAGTCTGGGCTGGAGTGCAGTGGCACAATCTCTGCTCACTGCAACCTCTGCCTCCCAGGTCCCGGTTAAAGCAAGTCTCCTGCCGCAGCCTCCTGAGTAGCTGGGACTACAGGCACGTGCCACCATGCCCAGATCATTTTTGCATTTTTAGTAGAGACGGGGTTTCACTGTGTTGGCCAGGCTGGTTTTGAACTCCTGACCTCATGATCTGCCCTCCTCAGCCTCCCAAAGTGCTGGGATTACAGGTGTGAGCCACCACACCCTCAACTAGTATTCTTAAGACACACGTTGATAAAGTTTTGTCAAATAGAAAGGAATGCAGCCATCTCATCAACTTTTATATTAAAAGTATATATATTTATAGGTAAACTCCCACATTTATTCAGAATCATTGAAAAATGTAATAGTCTAGTAAAACTTGTGTTTTTGGATAATAAGGATTATTAGTCAAAAGATTCTTGCGTTTATGGTTAATAAAGTACTAGAAATTTACCAATGACCAGATACAATTTTCAAACTGTGGCTCAGGGTGTGTAAGTATGCATGAGGGATGGGGACTGCTGGGGTCCAGGCTTTTATGTCAGATTCAATCCCTGTCGTTCCTTCTGAGCCTTTCAGGAGAACTTTGGCTGGATAATAACATTTCTAATGCACCTTGCCTGTCATGTTAAAAACAACTATCAGAAAATAAATTGATTTTTCTAGGTTTATTCAGAAGGCACTTCCAAGATTTAGATGATGGTTGAAATCTTTTTACCAAAAAAACTCCATGTTTTTCAGTTTGCTTTTTATAGATTCCTGAATAAAATGTGTTTGTTAGGTATTTTGATTATTTACGATCTAGATGAACAGAAGTGAGCCAGAGACCCTTTCCAGCTAGAAGATTTATTTCAGTATAAGTAAACAGTACAGTTAAAAAAAAAATCAATCAGGTCTCTCATGGTTTGTAGCAGCACAATGAACTCTAGTAACTGAAAATTTTTATAGCCGATGACCTCACCAGGACTTGTCTAGACAGCATTTACGCTCTGAAGTCACAGCATGTTAGGGCTAGAAGAGATCTAACAAAGATACTATAACTTAGAAGTCCTAAGTGTTCTGTTTGCCATTGTAGCCATGGTTTTAGGGTTTGAGGGATGGTGAGACCAATGACTTCAGCATGGAAAGTGGGAAACTGATAGGCATAAATATGGGGAAAGGCCTAACCTTGGTTTGGGATGCAAGTGTAAACATACAAAAGTATTCTTTTCTGGAAACAGCAGCAAATTTGAAAGGAATTTGATGTCTGGTCGTGTTTGTGAAAATGGAGAGACTCCTGGAGATTACACCTAGAGAAATAATTGCAGTCAGTAAATTTGCAACCTTTTGGATTGACTCTCCTTGGCAACGTAATGCTAGTTTTTATAAAATAATGCTTGTATTATTTGTTTTTGCTAATAAAATCGTATGCTATGAAATAGTTACTTGTCTGTGGAATTTGGATTGGATCTACATGGCTCCCCAGCTCCAGAATTTTAGTCCACAAAGTAGTCAAATAGATCGACTTTTTTTTTTTTTTTTTTTTGAGACAGGATCTCACTTGTCACCCAGGCTGGAGTGCAGCGGTGTGATCTCTGCTCACTTTAGTCTCAACCTCTCAGGCATGAGAGATCCTCCTACCTCAGCCTCCCAAGTAGCACCATGCCCAGCTAATTTTTGTATTTGTTGTAAAGACAGCATTTCACCATGTTGCCCAGGCTGGTCTTGAATTTCTGGGCTCCAGTGATCCGCCCACATTGACCTTCCAAAGTTCTGGGATTATGGCCATGAGCCACCATGCCTGGCCACTGATTGACTTTTTTAAAGCAAACTTTTCAACTCATTGTTTTGCTTTCCTACCTGTAACCATAAAAATGCCAGATGCAGTTTAGAGCCTGGACTCTAATCCCACAGTTTTATTGGCCTGTAAGTGGCAAAGACCAGAATGTACCTTATAGTCCAGAGGAGTCTGATTGCTTTGACTGATGTAAATTTGGTTTGAGAACCTGAGATAGAAATAGCCTTGTCTCTGAGAAAGTGTTTTGAGAGGACTTTCTATGATTTGGGTGCTTAAATAATTGCACGGGTGGGATGATTGCAACATTAAGTGCCCTTAGGTCAGATAATAGCTGAGCTTCCCATTAACTTTGTGAATGTGAAGTGATTTAGTCTGTAAGACTTTCTTCAGAGAAAGAATACTAATGGTTGCCTGGTGATTTTAACTTGGAGTAAATATTTGGTGAAAAGTTTTGATGTGAAGTACACTCTGCTCATGGTTTGTGACAATGAGTGAATGACTCTTGCTTCCCACTCTGTTGTTCCTTCTATAGGAAGCTGCCCTCTGTCGACAGCTCCCCATGGAAGCTGAGACTCTTGCCCCAGTTCAGGCTGCTGTCAATCCGCCCGCCATGACCCCAGACATGAGATCCATCACTAATAATAGCTCAGATCCTTTCCTCAATGGGTAAGTTAACATTTGGGGCACACGTATTTTGCTCTCTTCATATTAGACTATAGTAGGATCTTTGTTTACATTAGGAAGAGGTGGGGAGCTTGAGGGTGGAGGGTGAGAATAAAGAAAGGAAGTGGGAGGAGCTGGCAGAAAAAAGTAAAGCAGGGAAAATCATCTACATTTTTTTAAAATTCCCAAATTTAAAAATTGGTGATATAATACAGAGTAAATCCCTAGTTAAGAATTTGAAAATGGGCGTGAACCTATAATTTAAACACGATGGTGTTGTCTAGTACTTGTACTTGGAAGAATCTTGTGGTTTTATGTAACCAATGGGGATAAAAGCATGCTGTATGGCAAATTGAGAACAGAACAATTAAGATGATGTGATGTTCAGGGTGAAATGTGAGTAAGGTCTATAGTTTACTTAATAGTATTCTACAGTCTGGTTTTGGTAATTGCACTATGGTTATGTAAGATGTTATCACTGGGGAAGCTGGTGAAGGAAGGGTACATGGGAATTCTCTATACTCCTGTTGCATCTTCTATGTGAGTTTAAAACTATTTCACAATTTAAAAAGTAATTAAAACAAAGGAGCAAAAGAGAAAGAGAATTTAGCCAGAAATACCTTCATGAGCCGAAGTAGGTTTTAAATCAAATTAAAAGGGCAGTGCTCTATTTCCTATGTCTTTTCTTCGGCCCTTGCAGGAACATCTGGTAAGGAAACAAATACAATTATGAAAATTATTAAAGATAGAGATAAAAACAAACAGTAGCTGAAATAATAAGTAATGGAATTTTTAAGTTGCTGATTTTAAAGTATTTGAAATACAGAAAAGTAGAAAGGATAACATGAGTTACCCATGTACCCATTACCCAGATTTGCCATATTTTCATCCAATCTTATTTTTAATAAATAAAGATTATAATTAGTATTTGAATTCATCCCCCAACCACTGAAATTTTATTTCTTTTCCCTTTTGTTCCCTTTTGTTCCTTTTGTTCAGAAAGTGGTGTGTGTCCATCACATAGATTTTTATAGCTCTTACTGCCTGTCAGTGTGTGTATCCATAAGCAACATTCAACATTGTTTCTGGTTTTTAAAAAGTCTTACATAAATGGTGTCATACTCTGTATGTAGAAGAGTGTTCAAATGGTTAATTTGTGGTGAAAAGGAATTCAATGTCAATTTATTGTGAATGACCACACATGATTACTTTCATTTTCATGAGTTTATACATTTTAAAATTAAAGGGAATCAGAGTCAGCTTTCTGTCCTGCCCAACCTGGAAAGTTGGGCAGAATGGCACAATTACACTAGTTTAGAGCTTTTGTGACTTTGTTTTAATTTTGAGACTTACTTAGTGGGCTAACGTTGAAGTTTCTCCATCTTTTGCTCTGCAGAGGACCATATCATTCGAGGGAGCAGAGCACTGACAGTGGCCTGGGGTTAGGGTGCTACAGTGTCCCCACAACTCCAGAGGACTTCCTTAGCAACGTGGATGAGATGGATACAGGTAGGAGCAAAGCCTGCCAGCACTTGCAGTGCGTTTGTGTTTTTCAAATGATCTCTTTGGTCATCTCAATTTTATTTTTACCATATTTTATTTTTATAATTTCCAACTTTTATTTTAGATTCAGGGGTACACGTGCAAGTTTGCTATGTGGGTATTTATGTTTTGTGATTCTGAGGTTTGGGATGCGACTGATCTCGTCACCCAGGTAGTGAGCATAGCACCCAGTAGTTAGTTTTCACCCCTTGTTCCTCCTCACACCCAGTAGTCCCCAGTGTCTACAGAAATGTTAGACAAAATATGGAACACTTCATGAATTTGTATGTCGTTCTCATGCAGAGGTCATGCTAATCTCCCCAGTATCTTTCCAGTTTTAGTATATGTACTGCCAAAGCAAGTACGGTCATCTCGGTTTTAAAATTCAACCAGAAACAGTGTCCTCAGCAACATAAAATAACAACTGAAAAGCCGCTGAACCCCCAGGCACTATCAATAAACTCTAGCCCCTTCCTCATACAAGTATAGTTTTGCATCTGGGCACAGGATTTTAAATTCTGTGGTTTTTAAAATTCATCTTTACTCCATATAGCCCCTTCCTCACAATTGCATCAAGACACCACTCTCTGCTTTGCCATGCTTCCACAGTGGTGCATTTACGCCATGCTAGTTTTTACTTGTATACGGGCTGCCGTTTCTCTTGGAAAGTGACACTGGTTTATAGCTCCAGTAAGCAAATTTTTTCATGTCATTCACTGCATTTAAAAAGCAATTGGCAGTGGGCATTTGGAAGGTTGAGCAACTCAGAGGACTTTAAATTGTTGGTTCCAAGTTCCAACATGGTAGCAATATCCTCCCTCAGTGATTAAAGAAAGATAAGAGAGTCAGGGTTACTTTCACCTGGTCTCCACCCTGTGCGCCCTTCAGGCCCAGCCTCAGCAGGCTTTCCCATCACCTTTCTTTTTCTCCTTTTCTCAAGGAGTGAGACTTCCAATTGCAGAAACTGATGTTAATCTTATTAGCTTTATCTAGTCTTAATTATCAAAGTCATAAACTCTCAGAAGATATTCTAGAACCAAAAATAAATGACAGCCGGCACATCCACTATTTGGAGTTATTCATGCAAGTTCCTCCTCCATTGTCACTGATGATCGGAAAGTAATTGTTTCTGTGATTAATATAAATAATTGCTTTCTGATAATTGTTTACCATAGTGCCTGTGGTTTTCTACACTCTGCTCTTAGATGGCTCCTCTCTGTGTTGTGAATCTAAATTGTTGGAAAGACCAGGGTCAAACTTGTGTCTTACAAATGCAGTATGTTAAAGCTGCTCTCCTGGTGTCTTTGGTGTAGGCTGTCATCTTTGCACTGAGAAGATTGTACAGACTGGCTTGTGAGGAGTCACACCAGAATAGTTTGTACTGTTTGTTTTACTGTTCTTCAGTTTATTACTTCAGTTCTTCCCACTTGCACCCCCTGCCACTTTCATCTCTCTCTCTCTCTGTTTTTTGAGTGTGAGATTTATTTTGCTGTCTTTGGAATAGCCTTAGGAAGTGGCTCCTTCCTATGTTTAATAATTGTTTACTTTCATCTTTCAAACACTGGGAAGCCAGTAAGGATACAAAGCAGAGTTAAATAAGGAAAAAAGCTCAGGAGATCTAAATCTAAGTTTGATGTTTAAAAAAACAAAACCATAAAAGAGGATGGATTTTATTCTATGTCTCTTTCAAATGACCTCAAGTTGGTAAATAGGGAGTGTTTTTGTAAAGCCATAACGTGGAATTAAATGATGTCCTGAAAAGCACACAGTTTTAGCCAACGGACCCCTGAATTGAATCCTTGTTTCTCCACTCTTGGTAGCAGCACCTTTGGGTGAGTTGTATCACCTCTGTGGGCCTCAGATTTCTTACCCATAAAGTGGGAGTGATATGCTTATGGTGGAGTTATGAGGAGTCATGAGATCACAGAGCCCAACTCAAAGTGCTCTTCTCCAGTAAGAAGGCTGATGTCATGCACAAAATTGACTTGCTCAATGTCAGAGTGCCAGGTTAACCTGGTTAAGTGAGGGTCAGCTCATTGAGTGTGGGGCCAACTCTGTGAAGTCTTTGTAGGAAATGGGCATAAATCTTCTCAAGGGTAGAAATGTAATTATACAGTAACAAGATGAAGAAAAGCCACCTGGAGGCAGGGGCAGACAGAGCTCAAGTGTGACTAGAAAAGATCTGTCAGGCCTGTGGACCACGCACTGGCAGGGAATGAGCCAGCTGAGCACTCCCTCTGCAAAACACACACAGAAACAACAGCTGGGCTTGGTGTGAGGATCCAGTAGAGGGAATAGCATGGGCAAAGGCTGGGAAATCATCCATCCTTCCAGAATATTCTGCAGTAATCATACCCTTTTAAGAATTGCCTTGTGTTTATCTCTTCCACTTTTTAAATAGATAAACTGCAAAGACCAAAAAGATTACTGTGTGATTGCAGAGTTGCTTCTATTTTAAGAGTGTTAACCTTAATGAAGAAGCTTAGCCAGTCTCTTCATGCCTTCCCTCCTGAGAATAAGAGGAATTCTTTTTTTTTTGGAGACAGGGTCTCACGATGTCACCCAGGCTGGAGTGCAGTGGTGTGATCTCAGCTCATTACAACTTCTGCCTGCTGGGTTCAAGTTATTCTTGTGCCTCAGCCTCCTGAGTAGCTGGGATTACAGACATGTGCCACCCAGCCTGGCACTTTTTTTTTTTTTTGTATTTTTAGTAGAAACAGGGTTTTACCATGTTGGCCAGGCTGGTCTTGAACTCCTGACATCAGGTGATCCACCCACCTCAGCCACCCAAAGTGGATTACAAGCATGAATCATCACACCTAGCCTAGGAATTCTTTAAAGCAGATATTTTGCTTGGCTAAAAATTGTATTTCTTGAGTATTTGAATATTAAAATGGGAAACTAGTAGAAACGAATGATTCCAACTGGAGCTAAAGAGAAAGAAGACATCCAGCACTTTAGATCAGATAGTTCTTTTAGAACAGATACTTTTTAAAGCCTCATTTTTATCTGTTACACTCTGGTGGGTAGAAGAAAGTTATTTTAGATTTTGTTTTCTATTTTGATGTTGTATTTTAATATCAGTAACTAGATTGAGGTCATATTGTTGAACTTGATTTAATTTTTTAGATTACTGCCCCTTGCAATGAATCCTGTAAAAATATTGCCCAGGAGTCATTGATATTTTGTGACTCCTAGCAAAGCCATTGTGTTTTGCTGTCACCAAAATGCAAATTGGATTATGGTTCCTTCATCATTTGGAAGAATATGATTTTTCTTCTTGGAAAACACAGATTGCTAAAATGAACTTTACGTAACTTTGCTTAAAATAGTGAAACTTCCATGCACACTTTTCAGGAAGGCTACCGTACTTGTAACACACAAAAGATAATTTAGCAAGTTTTTAAAATGCATTATGGTGGAAGCTGGTCTTAGTTATCAGTGCTTCTCAATCTTTGAAGTAGATATTATCCCTTCAGAAAATTGTTTGGGACTATTTGAATTAACCTGTTGTTTTGATATTGTATAATTAGTAGTGGCTGAATTCCTAGGTTTTTCTTTCTGTCAGGACAATCAACATTTATTATACTTTTGTATGTATATAACTTTCTATATATCAATGACACCTAGAGCCATGGATATGTGGCAGACACTATATGGCACTTTACTGCAACTTTTGTAGGAGGCACTTATAATCCCAATTTCCAGATGGGTAAACTGAGAATCAGACAAGTTAAGTGCGTCTAAGCTTACATAGCCACAAAGCTCAGTCTAATGACACAAAAGTCAGTAGTACATTCTATCCCATATTAGCACACATAAAGAACTTATATCCTTCATGTCATATCCCAGACACTTACTTTTAGTCTAGTACAGCATTTTCTCACCTGTGTTCTGTAGAACTTCAGTTTTATTAGGATACACATACTGCCAAAATAGGTTTAGGTGATTAAATGGGTTTAGGAAATAGTGGCTTAAAAGAAAACAAAATATTTCTTTAAGACCCAAAGCCTTAACATGCTCATATGCATTGTGGCTCATATACTTGTGAGAAAGGTAGATAGCTGTAGGGTGTATGTATTAAGGAAAGAGGGAGAACGTCTGCAGAACTCCCTTTGTAAATGATGCCTAAAGACGTCAATGAAGACAACTTTTTAATAATCTTGTTAAAAGAAGCTTCATACCATTCTTTTTGAACATAAAGAAGGATGGTATGGGTAAATGTAAGCCTACAATAAAACCTGTAGATTATAGTTCTGTAATAAGATGTTTATTACAGAGAGGGCCTCTCTACTCTTTGCAAAACAGTTCTTCACAGCATTTCTGGCACAGGAAGGCACAGATCATAAATCAAATCCACAGTGACTTTCACATGCTCCTTTCTCATCTCCTTGAGTTTTCCATTTTGGACCACATCTATCCAGAAAGAATTTTAGATTTCTTCCACATCTCTGTACCTCCTTGAGTAAGTGTCAATAATGTGGTAGTTGAAGACATGAAGGTGATGGTTGTGTTAATACTTGAACTTTTCCTCTTTCAAGAGCCTAAAAGAAGGAATTAAAATGGTTTCTTTTCATTCTGTTACAGGAGAAAACGCAGGACAAACACCCATGAACATCAATCCCCAACAGACCCGTTTCCCTGATTTCCTTGACTGTCTTCCAGGAACAAACGTTGACTTAGGAACTTTGGAATCTGAAGACCTGATGCCCCTCTTCAATGATGTAGAGTCTGCTCTGAACAAAAGTGAGCCCTTTCTAACCTGGCTGTAATCACTACCATTGTAACTTGGATGTAGCCATGACCTTACATTTCCTGGGCCTCTTGGAAAAGGTGATGGAGCAGAGCAAGTCTGCAGGTGCATCACTTTCTGCCTCCATGACTCATGCTCCCTCCTTTTTATGTTGCCAGTTTCATCGTTGCCTGGTTTCGATTGAGAGTAATTTAAGTTAAACATAAATAAATATTCTATTTTCATTTTCTGCAAACCTGCATTCTTGTGGCAGATTATACAGAATTGTGTCTACAGGATTATGCAGAATGCTTTTCTC
Organism: Callithrix jacchus; assembly: GCF_049354715.1. Lineage (NCBI taxonomy): Eukaryota > Metazoa > Chordata > Mammalia > Primates > Cebidae > Callithrix > Callithrix jacchus. Next base: position 35,774,541 of record NC_133518.1, read on the forward strand.
TTTCTTCTCTTCTGCCCCATGGCTAAGCTTTATGGGTATTAATTGAAATTTATACATCAACTGATTTTAAACCATAAAAAGCTGACCACAGGCAGTTAATTCTGAGGGCAGCTTGGTCCAGGAAATGTGCACAAAATTAGACCTGATTTACAGTTTCAAAAACTGTATTGATGACATTAGTACCCAATGCTTTAAAAACCATTTAACTTGAGCTTTAAAAATCATTGTATGGATAGTGAAATTCTACTGTATGGAATACAATGTAATTTTGAATCCATGCTGGCTCTGATGGCTCTTATTAGTCTGTATTTACAAAGGCACACACAGTCCTGTTGTACCTTAGCCTTCGTTATTTTACTGCAGAGCATCTAGACAACTTAGTCCCTCCATGGGAGAGTAGCAGCAGCTGCATTAGTCACAGTTCTTACTCTATACATCTTGTGAAAGAGACCAGTTTGGTACTAATTATGAGCATTTTTTATTCAAACAAAAGTTTTTGAAATATTGTAACTTGGGATTTTAAAAATTGCAGCTTACAATTTGATGTTTTGTTTAGTTTTTTGTTTTTGGGTTTTTTGTTTAGTTTAGTTTTGTTTTTGGATGGAGTTTCATTCTTGTTGCCTAGGCTGTAACACAATGGCGCGATCTTGGCTCACTACAACCTCTGCCTCCTGGGTTCAAGCGATTCTCCTGCCTCAGTCTCCCAAGTAGCTGAGATTACAGGCATGCACCAACACGCCCGGCTAATTTTTTGTATTTTTAGTAGAGACGGGGTTTCACCGTATTGGTTAGGCTGGTCTCGAACTCCTGACTCAGGTGATCCACCTGTCTCAGCCTTCCAAAGTGCTGGGATTGTAATCCCAGCGTGAGCCACCATGCCAGCCTTGATGTTTATTTTATAAAGCACTGTAATTTTGTAGCTGATGACAAAAGGCAGCCAAATGTTTTGCTAAATTGGTGGCAACTGTATTTGTGTCTTTTGAAGCAATTCTGAAAACATCAGGACCACATAGATTTCAGCCTGATGGCACATGCAATGAACTGTTGCTTTTAAAATGCTGAAGGCTTGTCAGGTTTGCTTTCTAGATTTCAAGTGTTTAAAGTAATTCTATCTATGAAACTGAAGGATGAAGCAGATCTCTGACTGACGTGCAAAAAAAAAAAATGCCCTTTGAGGGTGTATGGTGGAGACAAATGTTTCTGAATTCAGTAAAATGGATTCCTAAGTACATTATCCTAACCCTGTTTGCTACACTTGGTATAAAAAGGCATGAAATATATACTCAATACCTCTTACATAACCAAAAACATTTTTATTAGCTTTTAAGGACTGAGGGAGCATCATGTTCAACCGGCATGCAGTCTGCCTGCATTGCCAATGAAGTCCTCAACTGTTTAATATTTTGAACTAATATTATTTATAATCTATGAATTTAATCTTTTTTTTGAAAGACATTAATAGTTTGGGTCTCTGAGAAGACACTTTCAATTTCCATGGGGGACTTATTTGTTGGAGATCTTAAATAAGATTCCTTTTCATCTACTGGAATATACATGTACAGAGTACATTGGATCATGTTGGAAAGAAGGCAAGTGAAAAGGTCAGAGATGAAGTAGTGAAGTTATGGAATATCATGGAAAGGATACTAGTTGTGAAGTGGAAAGAGACAAGTTATAGTACCCCAAAAGCAAAACAAGCAGGAGATGCGAGAGGTGCCCCAAAAGGACAAAGCAACAATTTTCTGTTACAACCTTTGTACCAAATGACTCTGTTGTAGAAGAAAAGAAGGCTTTGGAAGGAGGAGGGGCAGGGCGTGCTGATGCTGAGCATGCAGACAGATAAGAGCGTAGCCTGCTGCTGCCTCCATCACTATGAAGTGACTTCTTTTTCCTGAAGGACCCTGGTTTATGTTCCTCTAATTCCTTTCATTCTCCCTAAGCTCTCTGAGAGAGATGAAGGTAGATGACTTTATTGCTACTAAATTGAAGGGAGCACTATTTCTTTTTGTCTTTTGTTAGCAAAAAATTGCAAAAAGAATTGTACATTCTTGCTAAAAAATAAAAAAAAATAAAAAAAAAAAAAACAAGGGACCTAACAAAACTCAGCAGTGTTACTGTATTTTTAAAAAATATTTTTATAGACTCATTTTCAGGTAATTAAATGTAAGAGAAACAGATACCCCTTTTTTTTAAGCAGTTAAATCATTGATGATTTATATTACCAATTTTTAGAAGTAATTTTCTAGTAAGATTGTGGCATTAGAAAATACTAGAAGATTTTTTTTAGTTCAATTAGTTAGAACATTTATTAATGAATATAATAAATATTTTTTCAGAACAAAATATGGACCCTTTACGTTTACTAATAGATAAAGCCAGATATAATTTTTTTTGTTTTGTTTTTAAGACCATAAAATATGGCCTTTGTTAAAGAACACTAAAGTTAGAAGTCTAAAGTTAGAGCAACTTTTTTAATGGCTATTTCCTATTATTGTAAGTGTTAAAATCCCTGCAGAATTCTTGATAAGGTGCTATTTATAGTATATTTCTTTTATAAAACAACTGTCTTTAGTCTTTTTAGTACTAGTCTTTTTAGTACTAAATCAACCAGTAAACATCATTTCACCCAAAATTTTGTCACAGAAAAGGCATATCAAATGAAAAATAATTTCAGAGGTCTTTCTTTCAAGATATTTTTTTCTGATGAAATACGTTGTCTTGAAGTAAATACATTGTCAAAACCTAATTGTAATTCTGTTAAATCTAAGTAATTGTTAGACAGTATTTCACCATATTATCAAGGATGTGAAATGCCATTTCTTTCACTGGTTATACCATATACAGGAAGCAGATAAAATGTGGAAGATTTATTGTGCTGGTTGATGCGAACTTGGTAGAAAAGCTCTCTGCAGAAGAAGTGAGCTGGAGTGACAGAAGTGTTGCTAATTACAAGTTGTGTTCTCATGACGTAATTAGAAAGTAACTTCTGAAAGTACAACTTTTATGAAAAATATAAGCTGTTAAAAAAAGGAAATCGTAGATTAATTTAATTGGGAAAATGGGCAATTGACAGAGACCATTTCCCTAACACATATATGTGCTAGTACTTTAACTTTTAAAAAAATTTACTTCTACATTTTGTAATATAAAAATTTCTATTTTCAGTTTAGAATGTTTTGCATACCAAAAGTATGCAGCCAAATCGATCAGATCAAACCATTTTACCTGGAGTTTGGTACTGGTTTTTGCTTCTCTGATTCTGTATAAGAAAAATAAAGACAATTGAACTTGCACTTGGAGCTTTTGTCTTTTCATTATTTGTCTGTGTTCCTTTTACTGGGGGTTTTGGGTGGTACTGAAGAGAGGCTATGTAACCCTCCTGGCAGACAGTGAAAGAAAGAAAATTCTGTAGGCAAACAATTTCTTGGCTCACGTGCCTGGCCTTCAACATTCTAAATGTTCACAGATTTCTGATTTCCACTTTATTTACAAAGCCCACTGAGGTTTTTAAAGGTGTATATATATGTATATCTATATATAGTCCTCCCAACACCCTCACAGATTTGACAAGATCATCAAGAATACAGGATTCTCACTGGGCATGTTGGCTTATGCCGGCACTTTGGGAGGCTGAGGCAGGAGTATTGCTTGAGCCCAGGAGTGTGAAACTAGCCTGGGTAACATAGTGAGACCTTGTCTCTACAAAAATAAATAAATAAATAAATAAATAATAATTAGCCAGGCATGATAGTGCAGAATATACAACAAACTCCTACAGATCAATAGAAAAACAAACTGCCCAATAGAAAAATGGGCCAATAATGTCAATAAAAATTTGTAGATGATGAAACTAGGTGGTGACTAATTTACCAACCTCATTCCTAACCAGAAATTTAGATAAATAATGACTGAATTCCCAGTGGCTCATAGTCTTGCTGGAATTCTTCCATTGACCTAGACTCTGCAGCCCTTTTCTATGGACTGGTTTTTGAAATAGGTTTCTTGTAACTTTAAAGTTTGAGTTGATAAACCTTGAAGTGTAATATGCAGAGAGACGTGTTTAGAAATATTAATTTGTAGCAGTCACAGACAGTGTTTACTGGGGAGGCTTATGTGTCCTAAATAAGCTTTTCTGCTTGTAACTCATTTGGTCATGTTATTTATTGAACAAAGTAATGCATGCCACATTGGTTTGCAGTTTGAGCACCAGACGTAGGATGACAACTATCCTGGTTTGCCTGGGACCAAGGGCTTTTGAAGACATGGGAATTTCAGTGTTTAAACTGTCAAATCGGAAAATGTTGGGAAGTAAGTATCATGTATTTATTGGCAGGGTGGGCTACATAATTTGTGGGACCTAATGAAAAATAAAAACATGGGGTCCCTTGCTCAAATTTATAAGAATTGCAAGATGGTGACAGCAGAGCATTAAATCAAGCATGGGGCTCTTCTGACTGTGGGGCCCTGTGTGTCTCCATGGGAACTGTGTCCATGAAGCCAGCTGTGTTCATTGGTTCCTGTTTATGGTGTTTATGCAATGCTGTAAGCAAGATATTTTAAATGCTGGTGTATTCCTTTGTAAGAGTAAGAAGAGGCTGACATAAAGGGGTTTGTAAAAAAAAAATAATTGTAAGCATTAATCTAGGAAATTATTAGCATTTTCTCCTAAAATAACTTCCACCAAAATTTCCAGGCAACCAGTGGTGTTTCTTGTAGTTGGAGAGAGTCAGGTGGGTCTGGGGGCCATGGTCCTAAGTCAGATTTGGTTTCTCTGTAGGGAATCAAAGAACATAGAATTCTTAAGACCTTCTTTCTTTGACATCTGCGTCACTCATACCAACCAACCAGCACAGAGAGAGAGAGAGAGAAAGACAGAGAGAAAGAGTTCATTGATTCAGTCGTCAGTAAGTACTTGCTGAGCTCCTGGTATGTAAAAGTCACTGAATAGACACAGGAAAATCAAAGATGAAGAAAACCCGATCGCATGGTTGAATTGGGGCCATACATTATGGGACAAAGAGTTATGCGAGCTCAAGGTAGAGAAGGAAAGGCATGTGAACAGCCACAAAAAGGTCATGGTGTCTTATTCACCAAGGAGTTTCCCAGGCATTTCAGGTAAAGGAGATGGCCTACTTGAAAGCACAGGATTTTAAAAGAGGAGTGACAAGAAGGTCCATGGCCCTTGAGAACAAAAGTGTGAGGGCGATAAGGTGGGAGTAGAGACCAAATAAGGTAGACGGAGAGTAATCCTTGAAAAGGTTTGTGTGCTTTGAATCAGAGTCGGAGTTTATTCTATACAATAGAAGTGACAGGAAGATTTTTAATAGTGGAGTGGCTTAAAGAAAACAAGCGAAAAGTGAAGATGAACCAAAATGGAGAGGAGTTGGTGGCCCTCTCCTTGTGCAAGGATCTGTTTGGTACTATGAGCATAAGAAGGAATTGAAATCATGGCTTTGCCTCCATGAAACTTATATACTACTATGTGAATGCTAATAAAGATCAGGAGAGAAAGATCATTTGGGGTTTGGTGGTGAGGTAAGACCAGGGAAGACAAAGCAGAGAATTTTGGGAATGGAAAACTGGTAAACAAAGGCACAGGAGGAAAAATGAGAGGAAAACAATATATGCGGACAATTACTGTGTTCTGGAAGTAGGCATCATTAGTTCCTGTATGTGTGTGTATTTTTATTGGAATAGGATTACACTTTTAGAGTCATGTAGGCAGAACTGACATCTCTACAGTTCTTTCAATTCCATCTGTTTTCTCAGCTTTCTCAGAAATGAGATTTGAAGATGAGTAGACAAATGAAATCCCCAGTAACCTCAGTCTTGGAAGTCAGGCACCAGTGCCAGCTCTATCAGAAATAACAGATATAACGGTAATCTCCAGAGATCTGCTTAATCTTTTTGGGTCTCATTCTTTATTCTCTTTACCTATAAAAGACTCCCTTTGTTTTGGTCTAAAACTTGCCCATTCTATCATCTTCCTTAGTGTTTGAACAAATGTCCTACATTTAGAAGATGGGACTTGTGTCATGTACACTAACACACTCATTTTATTTTCTTTTTCTTTTTTATTTTTTGAGACAGAGTCTTGCTCTGTTGCCCAGGATGGAGTGCAGTGGTGTAGTCTCGGCTCACTGCAGCCTTCATCTCCTGAGTTCTAGCAATTCTCCTGCCTCAGCCTCCCGGGTAGCTGGGACTACACACCACCACACCTGGCTAATTTTTGTTTTTTTTAGTAGAGACGGGTTTCACCATGTGGACCAGGCTGGTCTCAAAGCCCTGACCTCGTGATCCACCCGTTGTCTCAGCCCCCAAAGTGCTGGGATTACAGGGGTGAGCCACTGCAGCTGGCCAACACACTCCTTTTCTTATAGTATTTCTGAGTCTGATAGCTGTAACAGACAGAAGGTCGAGAAACTGATATTTTACCTATGACTCTAATCTTTATAAGTGACATTCAGCAAGCCAAACTGCAAAGCATATTTCTCACTACCCAACCAGAAAAGTTGACACTTCCACCATTAAGATTAGAGAACTGTTTTTAGGAAAAGCCCCCTTCCCCCAAATATCTTCCCTGGGGATGATAATGTGATAAATTGGGCTATAGATGGAGAAAACGAATTTGTAGGCTTAGCAGAAATTAAGTCATTACCATCTGCACTCTAGAACAAGAACCAATTTATGGGATTAGCATTGAGCAAAATAAGAGTTTCAGAGAACCAAAATAAGGGTGAAACATTAATTTGGGAAGAGGAGGGCCAGCACATTCCACGTAGCATAATGAGTTCTGGAGAAGGTAGGGTGTGTGAGCGCTAATAAAAGGCATGTGTGGGCACTCTCCTTTACTATTTGCCCTGGGCTTCATTCTGACAACCAACTAAGTTCAGTACTGTGCAGGTATTCATTAACTCCATGGCCTTAGCCAAGTTTCTTAAAGTCTTGGAACTTGGAACTTCAATTTCTTTCTTTCTTTCTTTCTTTTTGAGATGGAGTTTTGCTCTTGTCACCCAGGCTGGAGTGCAATGGCACGATCTTGGCTCACTGCAACCTCCACCTCCTGGTTCAAGCAATTCTCCTGCTTCGGCCTCCCAAGTCGCTGGGACTACAAGCGCATGCCACCATGCCCAACTAATTTTGTATTTTTAATAGAGACGGGATTTCGTCATGGTGGCCAGGCTGGTCTCAAACTCCCGACCTCAGGTGATCTCCCCGCCTCATCCTCCCAAAGTGCTGGGATTACAGGCATGAACTACCTGCACCTGGCCAGAACTTTAGTTCCTTTACATGTAAGATTGATATAATAAAAAAAAGAAGGGGTACAATGAGAGAGTGATGAAGATGAAGAGAAGTGATTTACGTGAAAACCAGTTGTTCATAGGTGGTCAATAAATATAAATTCCCTTCTTGTGAGCTTTTCCCTCTCTTGTGCCCAGGCTGCATCTTTCTTCGTGGCATTTACCACCATCTAACAGTGAGAGAGAACTTACTTCTCCGTTGTCCCCATTAACTTGTCAGCTGCAGGAGAGCAGGGATTTTGTTCACTTTGCATCGATCACCTTGAGCCATGCCTAACACAGAAAGCTTTCCTTTGGACAGCGCCATCTTGGACTTCTTGCTGTTACTTCCACGACTTTCATTTATGAGGTTTTTGGAAAATGTTCCTCGATGAGAAAATATTGGAGAAAAATTGGATCATTTAGAAAGATGGGCAAGTCTGCTCCCTGAGAAATTAATCTGCTTAGCAACCTGTTATCTGCTGCTCTCTAATGGCTGAGCCGAGTTGCCATGAGCAGGCAGCAGGTGGCTTTGTCATGGTGTAGTGAGTGACCAGCACCTTCCTGGCTCAGGGGGTGCAACCAGTGAGGGCTGGGAATAGGGCGGGGCATTACTGAAAGGGGACAGAGAAAGATGTGCAATGGCTGGAGTGCAATGGCGCCATGGCTCACTGCAACCAAGACGTGTTTGTTTTCTTCTTTGCACTGACCTATATGTCCTTTGGTGAGGAGCTCTACGAATTTTGAGTCAGAATAAAGTTATTAAGTACAAAAGGAAAAAAAAAAAGCAAAAAACAAAAACTAAAGAGCTAAAGGCATTTTCAGAGCAGAGTTCACAGTAGAGTTCGTGTAGCTCACCTACCTTAGAATTTCCCAAGTTGTTGATGTAACGTGAATTTCTCAGACCTCCTGAACCTGAAGGACTGAGGTCTGGGGGTCTGCATTTGTTCAGTGAGCTTCCAGGTGCTTCTGGTGCACTGCCAAGTTTGACACCTGAGGAGTAATCTCCAAACTTTTTTTTAATCATGGATCCCCAATGTATGTATGTTTGCTTGTTTATTTTTTAATGTTCTAAAGTGACTGTTCTAGTGTATTGTGTACATTATAAAACATTCGCAAAAATTGACATTTTTAAAGAATGAAAAAAACCATATAGATTAAAGTTTATATATGAACTTCCCACGCCACATTTTGGATGAGTATAATTTATGCCTGTTAAATGTTGTGTAACTGATCCTCAGGGTGATTGTGATGGCAAAACATTCATTTTCCCAAGTTTGTGACCCCAACATCAGTAGGCATTATGAGGCAGCAGGACTGTCTGCAGAGGTTTTATTTCTGCTTCAATAGCATTATGAGGAATTATCTTTCTCTGCCTCTCCCTGTTTTTCTATCTCTCCACAATGTTCACATTTGATGCTGGGAAAAGTTGTCATGTTTACCCTCTTTACCAAGCTGACGCTCTTAGTATTGCAACTTCTGGGTGGGAAACCAAGTCTGGACTGGTAAGTGTGTTGGCATCATACAGCCTCCCATGCCCAGGTGCTTAAGCAAACACACATACATATAGACCCTTGGGACTGCTCCAAGACTGAACCAGTTGCAAAATCATAGTCTATGAAGCCCTGCCTAGAAAAAGCTGGACTCTAGATTAGACTCTAATCTAATTAGAGTCTAATTAGAGTCCAATTTTTAAAATTTTTCTTAATTTTTCTGGGGTCATGGATGTTTAATAATGTGATGAAATCTTCAGGCTCTCCAAGGCTGAAAAAAAATAATTCATGTGACCATAGGTACCACTTAAGAGACTGTAAACACTTCTGCAGTTCTCAAAGGGAGGACTCTGGGCCGGCAGCATTAGCATCATTGAGGACCTAAACAGAAATGCCCAGCAGGGCATGGTGCCATATGCCTGTAATCCCAGTATTTAGGAGACCAAGGCAGAAGGAGAGCTTGAGGCCAAGATAAGAGACCAGGCTGGGCAACACAGCAAGACCCGTCTCTACAAAATAATGAAAGAGGCTGGGTGCAGTGGCTCATGCCTGCAATCCCAGCATTTTGGGAGGCCGAGGCGGGTGGATCACTTGAGGCCAGGAGTTTGAGACAATCCTGGCCAACATGGAGAAAACCTCATCTCTACTAAAAGTACAAAAATTAGCTGGGTGTGGTGGCAGGCACCTGTAATCCCAGCTACTCATGAGGCTGAGGCAGGAGAATCACTTGAACCCAGGAGATGAGCCGAGATCATGCCACTGCACTTCAGCCTGGGCTACAGAACAAGACTCTGTCTCAAAACAAAACAAAACAAAATCACTTTTTATTATTTTCAGTTCTATATAGGAACCCAGGCATTTCTTCCTAGATGATTTTAGAATTGGTAAGAAATCTAGCTCAGTGGCCGAGGGAGTGGACTCACTCTCAGATAATTGGACCATCTGGCTTTGGATCCTACACTTCCTATTTACTGCTTATGGGGCCCTGGGAAAGTTATATTTTTTTTAAGCCTTGTTTTAGTCTTATGCAAAATGGGGCTTATCACTGCTTCCATATCATAGGTTTGTGCCAAATAAAAACAAACATGGACTTAGATAGGGAGAAACGCTACTCAAAAGGACTATAGCAATAGGGAAAATGCTCCAGTCTCAGGAATTTGCAAATGTCTCAGAGGCCAACAGAAAAGGCTTTTTTTTTTTTTTTTTTTTTGTATTGGGAGAGGTAGGCAGAGCTTAGCAGAAATGGGAAGTTGGGCAAGCAAGGGTGTGGAGACTGACAGGAACGGTTCTCTGACTAAGCTTATCAGGGGGGTCTTCGTGCCTTCTCAGGCTTGGGGACAAGCAGAGCTGGGGCCTGACTAAAGTGTGGTCATGAGAAAGCAGAGAGTAAGATATGGGCAACTGTGAGCACTAGGTCCGTTGTTTTGAGGACTGAGTGAAATCCCATCACTTACCAAGGTCTAGGGTTATTTTTATTATGAATGGCCGATTCCAAAATGCTGGAGCAGCCCTTCCACTTTCCCTTGAGCAAAATAACTTTGTCACACCACCATAACAACGACAACATCCCACTGTCCCAGGCCCAGTCCTTGAAAGAGGTACAAACATTGGTGAGATAGTCTCTGAGTTCTCAGTCCAGGGCCAACAAAGGGTTAGGTGACCTAACGTGACACAGGCACTCAGACGCTTGCAGGGTATTGTGGGAGAATGTGGCAGGTTTTCCATAGTGCAGAGGTTGAGAAACGCTGACCTAGACTAATAAATCACACGCATACAAAGACAAGACAACTAAAAAGCCATTCTCTTCTCCACATCGGGTAGAGTAGTTCGGTAGTGTGCCAGGCTAAACCGAACTACCTTCCCCAAATTCCCTTTCCTGTGTTTCCTGTTAGGGTGTGCTGCAGGAGGGATTATTAAGAGCTTTGGAGACAGAAGAGAAGGAATATCTGCTTTTTTTTTTTTTTTTTTTTTTTTGAGGAAGGGAGGAAGGCAGGAAGGGAGGGAAGGAGGAAGGGAGGGAAGGAGGAAGGGAGGGAGGAAGGAAGGGATAAAGGAAGGAAGGAAGGGAGGAAGGGGGGAGGGAGGGAGGGAGGGAAGGGAAGGAAGGAAATCAACCAATGAGAGAGACATTGCCGACCTGGATCTAGAGGTTTACAAGCTTTTTAGCTCACCTGCACGGTTGCCAGCCACGCCTCCCCTCACTGACACAGGACTGATGGGCCTACAACCATTCATCTTCCCCGGGATTCTCCTTCAGTGCCTGGGTTGCCTGGGCCAGGTAGGGTGTCCTTTTTTTTTTTTTTTTTTTTTTTTGAGACAGAGTCTTGCTCTGTCACCCAGGCTGGAGTGCAGTGGTATGATCTTGGCTAATTGCAATCTCTGCCTCCCAGGTTCAAGCAATTCTCCTGCCTCAGTCTCCTGAGTAGCTGGGACTACAGGCATGCACCACCATGCCTAGCTAATTTTTTGTATTCTTTTAGTAAAGACGGGGGTTTCACCATATTGGCAAGGCTGGTCTTGAACTCCTGACCTCGTGATCCATCTGCCTTGGCCTCTCAGAGTGCTGGGATTTCAGGTGTGAGCCTCCATGCCCAGCTGGTAGTATGTCGTTAGCTCTGTGACAAAGGGCTCCAGCTTCTACAGGGCACCCATGCTGTCAGAGGCAACAAGAACAAACAGGCTTCCAGTCCATCCTTATGGTTCCAGTTCGTGCTTGTGGGTTATAGATTGTTCTTTTTCAGGCTTTACATCCAAGTCTGACTGCTTTGTTGATTGCCTGCTCTATGGACTTTAAGCTCCAGCATCAGACACGAAGACAACTCTCTTACAGAGACTGCTTAGTTCCAAGAATTATGTAAGGTCAAATCTCTGTAGCAAACGTGTGTGTGTGTGTGTGTGTGTGTGTGTGTGTGTGTGTGTGTGTGTGTCTACACATAGATATTTGTTCTCTGATTGAACCCTGGCTGATACATTGGGTTAAAGTCAACGTCACACTATTAATGTTTCTAACACAGGACAAAGTAATTTTTTAGAAAGGATATTTCCCTCCCTGGGGCCAATGTCAGTGGCCCTCACTCATTAATTGTTCTAAACACTAGACCTATTCTTTTTTTAGTTTTCTTTCTTTTTTCCCTAAATTATCTTTGGATGATTAGACTGGGAATAAATTATGGTATGTCCTAGAAGTCTCTTTCCTGCCTTTCAAGAGTTGAGTGCCAAGACAGTTATTCCAGGTCTTGGTGACTCAATTGGAATGTACTGCATGCGTTTTGATTTCTTTTTTATGAGATCAAACCAGAATCCTTCAGCTACATCCTGCTGCCTCCTGGTTCTCTGTAGATTAAAGAACCATATGTCTGTCTTAGAATGCTCTATTTGACCCTTGGTTTTTTACCCCATCTGGAGATCCTCCAGAGCCTCTGTGTCTTCCTTAGTCTTCTCAGAGCAGAGCTGTCCTCAGTTCCTGGGCAGACACTACCGGGTTTGAAAGGGAGAGGAGAAGCTGGATGTCACTCACGTTAACTTTGCTCAGTACTTCGTTATAACGGCTTTTTGCCGACAACTGTACATGTGGCTGGTGTGTTTGAGTAAGATCCACAAATTATTTTCATCCCTTTTTTCCATCATCACTAATAGTTCAGGTCCATCAGCATATTATGTACATGTAGCTGGCTGATATTTTGAGATAATAATTTAGGTTTTGTCTTGCTAGTATTTCTCTTTTTCCTTTCCTCTATTCAAGTGGATTGCTGGCCCTGTGCTCCTCATCAGCCCAGTAGAAGGCTGAGGCAGGGTGGAAAATCCCAAAAATGGCCCAAGGTAAAGCCTGGTGCAATGACATTCAGAGCTAGAAAGCAAATGTGGTTATAGAAAATACAATTTTAATTTTAATACTAATGGATCTGTGTACTGAGATCACTCCAGCCTCATGTTAAATTTAACATAGACATCCACTTTCTACTTGTTTTGTCAACTCTGTTAAAAAATTATTGTTATTATTAGTTTTTTGAGATGGAATTTTGTTCTATTTCCCAAGCTGGAGTGCAGTGGTATAGTCTTAGCTTACTGCAATCTCTGCCTCCCAGGTTCAAGTGATTCTCCCCGCTCAGTCTCCTGAATAGCTGGGACTACAGGCACCCACCACCACGCCCAGTGAATTTTTGTATTTTTAGTAGAGATGGGGTTTCACCAAGTTGGCCAGGCTGATCTTGAACTCCTGACCTCAAGTGATCTGCCCCCTTGACCTCCCAAAGTGTTGGGATTACAGGAGTGAGCCACTTTGCCCAGCCTTAAATTATTTGTTTATGTTTATTGTTTTAGCCTGTCACTCAGGCTGAGAGTGCAGTGGCATGATCACGGCCTCCATCTGCCAGGCTCAATGAATCCACTTGCCTCAGCCTCCCAAATAGTTGGGACTAGAGTCATGTGTCACCACTTTTGGCAAATTTTTCTATTGTTTGTAGAGACAGGGTCTTACTATGTTGCCTAGGCTGGTCCCGAACTCTAGGCTCAAGTGATTCTCTTGCTTTGGCCTCCCAAAGTGCTGGGATTACTGGTGTGAGCTACTGAACCTGGACTTGTCTATTCATTTTTGAAATCTTCAGTTTATTTCAGGGCAAAGGATGCTACCTCAGAAAGAAGTGCAGGAGAAAGAAAATTAAGGGCTCTGGGCACCTCCATTCACATGACAAATTTATGAATTGCCTAATATGTGCTAAGTTAGGCACGGAGGGTGTATACTTGAATCAGATCCTTTTCTTGCTTCAAATAACTTGTAGTCCAAAGCACAGAATAATAAAGAAATGTACTCCATTAAGCAAACTGAAGTTGGCAACTCACATAATAGAAGTTTCTGGACAGCCTGAACACCAACCTTGGGGTGTGTGTGTGTGCATACGGAGGGAGGTCTCTAAGGGAGAGGTGCCCTCATCTTTACCCTTTGTTTCCGTCTCTTCTTTTTAAGTCCTCTTATCCATGGTAAGCAATTTCCTCTAATTTTATGGTAACTGGTTTTGAAAAATGGCCCTTTGTGAAAACTTGCCAAAGGCTATCTCAGTTCTTCATCTATAAAATAATGAGAGCAGATTTTATGATGACTACAATTTCTTTTTTCTAAAATAATGAATCCCTGTAAAGCCCTGAATAAAGAATTGATGCCTCTTAGCCACTTTCAAATTCTCTCATCAAAGAACTCAGGCAAGTGAATCAGTCCTAATAGCCCGACGCCTCTGAACTTTTGGAACATCGTTGCCTGAGAACATCATTACCTGGGTCACCGTTTAGTATTCAGCATGTATACCTTGTATCTGTCAGTGAGGTGTGAGTTTCCAGTGGGCAGCAACAGGGTCTGACTCAAGTCTGCATCCTTGTGCCTGCAGGCGGTGATGTCAGGCAATGGTTTCTCAAAGTGGCTGGTTTTCAACATCAGCTGGTGAGCTTTTAAAAATGAAATGGCTGGCAGGGTGCGGTGGCTCACACCTGTAATCACAGCACTTTGGGAGGCTGAGGAAGGCAGACTGCCTGAGAGATCAGGAGTTTGAGACCAGCCTGACCAATGTGGTGAAACCCTGTCTCTACTAAAAATACAAAAATTAGCCAGACGTGGTGGTGGGAGCCTGTAATCTCAGCTACTTGGAAGGCTGAGGCATGAGAATCACTTGAGCCCAGGAGGTGGAGACAGGAGAGAGCCAAGATGGCTGCCAGCCTGGGTAACAGAGCAAGACTTTGTCTCAAAAAAAGAAAATACAGGAAAAGGAAAGGAAAGAAAAGATTGACAAAAAACAGACTTCCACATCTCATGCCCAGATTTGCAGACGCATTGGGTCTAGGCTGTGGCTCAGGAATCTGTAATTCCTCAACATCTCCTAGGTAATTTTGATGATCACTCATGTTTGAAAGCAAATAGACTAAACTGCCTTTCTTGCCTCTGCCTATTTATTAAGTTTCAGGTGCCAAACACAATCCCTGATCTCAGAGTTCTCATTGCAGTCAGGGCAAAACTATAGCCTGTAACTCTTTGCATTTTCATTGCCTAGACCCCTGGGGGCCAGCACACAGTAGGTGATCGTTAATTATTTTATTGATGGCTTTGACAAACCCAGTTTTCAGTGTGCCTGACCTACATGGTGCAGCCTTTTAGCTTGGCAGGGGCAAAAGCGAGACTTTCTGGCTTGGAATCCCTGAGACCCTTCTTATTGCACACAGTCATGTTGACAGCCCCATGGGCCTTTGCTTCAAAATTTCCTATATTGCTGATCGTCTCTCAAGTGTCCTTTTACAGATGGGGAAACTGGGACTTTGTAAATAACTGTCCCAGGACCCCTAAACTGGTTTGTGGTGGAGCTGGGGTTTGAACACAAATCAATGGAATGGATCTGATGTCCTATTAGTGCATGACTCATAAAACCAGTTAGTCTTAATATGATACACAGAATAATAATACTTATTATCTTAACCCTGGGCAACAGGCTGACAAGATTATTACTCAAATCAATTTTTTTTAACTTTTTTTGTTTGATCGAAGGAAGCATTTGTAGAAAAGATGAGTTGTTATTCATTCAACCTTTTGCCCCTCCCTCCTAAAACACACACAATCTTTTTTACATTACCTCTGAATTCAGATTTTAATTTAATACTCATAAGGGAACCCTAGCCAATGATGACAGCTCAAAAGACCAGTCACAAGCAACTCAAACAAGTCAGCAAAAAAGGCAACCAATAAATACTTATGATACATCAATCATTCTTTTTTCCTTATACATCTTAAAAACAAAAATTGGTCTTAGTTTCTCATTTTAAATGTGCTTTCCTCCTTTGATTTATGTAAAACTTCCAAAGATATAAACATCTTTATATACAAAGAAGCAGTATGGCAGTACATGTGGCTTTATACATTTTACATTAGTAATAAAAAAAAATCATGAGGCCGGGCGCAGTGGCTCACACCTGTAATCCCAGCACATTGGGAAGCCAAGGGGGCAGATCACAAGGTCAGGAGATCGAGACCATCCTGGCCATGGTGAAACCCCATCTCTACTAAAATACAAAAACATTAGCTCAGTGTGGTGGCGCATGCCTCTAGTCCCAGCTACTCAGGAGGCTGAGGCAGGGGAATTGCTTGAACCTGGGAGACAGAGGTTGCAGTGAGCCGAGACTGTTCCTCTGCACTCCAGCCTGGAGACAGAGCAA
Organism: Callithrix jacchus; assembly: GCF_049354715.1. Classification (NCBI taxonomy): domain Eukaryota; kingdom Metazoa; phylum Chordata; class Mammalia; order Primates; family Cebidae; genus Callithrix; species Callithrix jacchus. Next base: position 35,790,502 of record NC_133518.1, read on the forward strand.
GACTCTCTCAAAAACCAAAAAAAAAAAAAAAAAAAAAATACATGAAAAGTTTGCTTTGAACCTGTTTGTAAATTCTAAAAAGAAACTAATTTGAAGGATTTATAAATCAAATTTGTTAAATGACCAAACTATTTTTTATGTGAAAATAACAAAATTCTGTCAAGCGAAGCTGGTTGGAAAGAAGGAATAACTGCCTTTTCTAAGCTTTGTCAGCTAGGGAGTGGAGAGGAATTAACAATCCCAAGAAGAGAAGAATACGTTTTATGGAAAGAAATTGTAGTCATTATGCTGTAGAGTTTGAGCAGCTCATCTCAGAGGTTTAAACAGGTCCATCTCCCTAGAAGGTAGAAAAGGTGAATTAATTATGACGTCATTATTTTGTAAATGCTTGCTTTTTCCCTCCTTCTTCCCATTCTCATCACCTGCCTTCCTCCTGCCCTTATTGGTTGCCTATTCAATGTTTTCTATACGTTTTCTGGCTTTGTTTCAGAGCTTTAATCTCCCACTCACTTGTGTTGAGGTTAAAGAAATGGAAGCTTCATTTTGCTTGGCATTATTTATTTATTTATTTATTCATTTTGAGATGAAGCCTCGCTCTATCGCCCAGACTGGAGTGCAATGGCGCGATCTCAGCTCACTGCAACCTCTGCCTCCTGGGTTCAAGCGATTCTCCTGCCTCAGCCTCCTGAGCAGCTGGGATTACAGGTGCCTGTCACCACGCCCAGCTAATTTGTGTATTTTTTGTAGAGATGGGGTTTCACCTTATTGGCCAGGCTGGTCTTGAACTCCCGATCTTGTGATCCGCCCTATTCAGCCTCCCAAAGTGCTGGGATTACAGGTGTGAGCCACTGCGCCCGGCCAGCATCATTTATTTATTTATTTAGTCCTCAAAAAAGTTACATTTTATTTATTTATTTTTGTTTTATTTTGTTTTTTAATTTTTTAAAATTTCAATAGCTTTTGGGGTACAAGTGGTTTTTGGTTCCATGGCTGAATGAGGTACTGCACCCATCACCTGAGGAGAATACACTATATACAATATGCATCATTTATTTTTAAAAATAATTTTGGTAAGAGGTGCTGAGAGACTAAGTGCCATGTGGAAAGCCACCACTAACAAGTAGGAGAGCTGGTATTTGGACCAGGGAGGCTGAACCCAGAGACTGTGTTCAAGGAAACCTGAAGCTATGCTACCTCACTGACTTTCATGAAATAGGAAATAGCACTGCCATTTACTGAGCCTTCTAAGGGTTCAAATGAATTCGTGCTTGTTACCTTGTACTAGGCATTCCATTGGCATCCATAGGAGTAGGTTAAGTATTAATAGCCACATTTTATAGACAAGGAAGAGTTGAGGGCAACTGACTGGGCCAAGACCATACAGCTGACATTCAAATCAGGTCTCATGGCATGTATTTTAAGGCGCGTTCTCAACTATCACTTCATTTAAGGACTGTGCCAGGCTCAGAAAGTTCTCAGTAAATTCTTTCTGCCTAAACAGATAGATGTTGATCTCACAATCTTTCCATAAATTAGGCAAGAGGCAGTTGGAATAACTGAGGCTATTAGAAGTTAGTCGGCTTGCTGGGGTCACTCAGCTAGTAAGCTGTGGAACTAGGCTGAGAGCCCAGGTCTTTCTGCAGTGTCCTACTGGGGCAGGAATGCTGACCAGCCCCATGAGAGGCCAGCTGCCCACAAGTAAGGAATCTTCAGCAGATTGACTTTAAAACTGCAGCTCTTGTGCACTGAAATATTTAGCAGTGAAATTTCGTCATGTTCAAAAATTACTTTCCAAGAGTCCAGAAAGACAGAGGGTGAGCAAATATTAACAATTTTGGGAACATAGGTGAAAGTGTACAGGTGTTCATTGCACCATTCCGTCAACTTTATGCAGATTTGAAGTTTTCAAAATAAAACTTTGGAGGAGGAGGGGGAAGAGAGAGGAGAGATGAAGGGAGGGAGGAAGAAAGGAAGGAAAAAAATAGACAATTCTGGTGGTGTATGTTCATCCTCTGTGAGTCTCTGGTGCCCACACACTAACAACCATGGAGTCCATCTACTGTCTTTCAACTGTCAAGTGACTCAGCCATTAAGATCTCTGAAATATGGTGTCCAAATAAATGAAACTCACTAAAAGGAATCAACGTACTGACACCTATGAGTGTGTTTTTAAATTGAGAGATAATTCTCAGATTTAGCAGAGTATTATCAACAATTCAAAGAGTAATCATATTTTCTTTTTCTTTTCTTTACTTTCTTTTTTTAGGAAGGGTCTTGTTCTGTTATCCAGGGTGCAGTGCAGTGACAAGATCTCAGCTCATGCAGCCTCAGCATCCTGGGCTCAGGTGATGCTCCTAGCTCAGCCTCCTGAGTACCTGGGACTACAGGTGCATACCACCACATCTGGTTAATTTTTTGTATTTTTGGTAGAAATAGAGTTTTGCCATGTTGTCATGGTCAAGACCAGTTCATGGCTGGTCTTGCACTCTTGGGCTCAAGTGATCCTCCTGCATTGGCCTCCCAAAGTGCTGGGATTACAGGTGTGAACCACTGTGCCTGGCCAAAGTAATATTTTCAATAAATCTTGCAAAGAAAATTTACCATCCAGCTAAACTATATAGGAACCGAAACTTCAATTTATAATTCAGCAAACATTAATTCATTCTGGATGAATTACAAGATTTAAATGCTCAATATTCTCAACTGCTATCATAAAAATAACTTTGGTGAATTATTAGTTGGTAGTAATGTTTAAAGACCAAAACATTTAAATACAATACAATAGAAATGAAAATTTGTAGAATAAAATGCAATACACAGTGAAATTTATTTGTGAAATGTGCATTTTACTGCTGATTTGGGGGATTTATTTGTCTTTTCCATTTTTATAAAGTAATAGATAATTATGAAAATTTTTTTATACTGTAGACTGATTAAAGGGAAAAAGTCTTCTTACTTAGAAATGATTAACTTTTGGTTGAATTTCCTTTAGTTTTTTTTTTTTCTATTCACACAATTTTATTTTCTTCTACTTATATAATTGTATATTATGTACAATTTTTGTATCCTGCTAAATAACAAAAGGATTTAAGTTTTGTTATTTAAGGATTTTCAATATTACCGCAGTTTTGGTGAAACATTCTTTTAAGACTAATAAAATAATAAAAGAGATACTATGACAGGTTATATAAGAAATTATGTAACCTTACCTAGGTGAGGAGACTGGAGGGAACTGGGTAGATAGAAGACAAAGGCCGGAGGAAGACTTTCCAACTGAACACCTTTATATATTTCTCTCTGTGCGTACCCATGCACATATTTAGTTTTTGAGTTATATACATGTAATGCTTCTTTAAAATTTATTTACTTATTTATTAAGACAGGGTCTCACTCTGTCGCCCAGGTTGGAGTGCAGTAGTGCGATCTCAGCTCACTGCAACCTCCACCTTCCGGGTTCAAGTCATTCTCGTGCCTCAGCCTCCTGAGTAGCTGGGACTACAGGCATATGCCACCATGCCTGTCCTTCTTATTTAAAATTTAAATAAAATAATTTGAGTCATTTAAAGTTTTACCATAATATTACATTAAGTGAATAGACCTTTATTTACATATATTTACATAATCCCCCATTAGGGAACTCTCAAGTTTTCTTTTATTTTTTCCCTCATCAATCTGTGCTTTTATTTATTTTTAATTTTTATTTATTTATTTATTTATTTATTTATTTTTGAGATGGAGTCTTGCTCTGTCACCAGGCTGGAGTACAGTGGTGTGATCTCAGCTCACTGCAACCTCTGCCTCTTGGGTTTAAGAGATTCTCCTGCTTCAGCCTCCTGAGTAGCCAGGACTACAGGTACGTGCCACCACGCCCAGCTAATTTTTGTATTTTTAGTAGAGACAGGGTTTCACTATGTTGGCCAGGATGGTCTTGATCTCTTGACCTCGTGGTCCACCCACCTCAGCCTCCCAAAGTCCTGGGATAACAGGTGTGAGCCACTGCACCTGGCCCCAGTCTGTGTTTTAATAACTTTGTGTATGTGTGTGAACAATTGCCTAATTTGATTTGGGTGTTAGTTGAAATAATCAGACTGTCTTATGGTCTGCAAGTCTGTTTTTTAGTATTTCGTTGTTGGTATTTTACAACACTATTTAGAGACTAAAGCCTGAGTGATTTCATTTTTGTTCTTCCCATATAAGAACTACCTTTTTGTCTGTATTAGAAATCATATCAAATCTAGGTTTTACATTGGTATGTTCTGTGCATCTGAAGAAGTGAGAATATGACAGGTCAGACCATGATGTGCTGTTGCTGAGACTGTACCCACATGACAAATGCTCACTTCCGGTGAATCTTTATATAAACATCATTGTAAATGTTCATATGTAGACAGAGTCCTTTGCCTCCAGAACTGCGGTCAACTGCATGTGAGGCTGAAAATTATGGCCACCTTCAGCCTGGGTGTTTTAACCTGCTCTGGTTTCCAGTAATGTAATGTCTCCTGTCTCCAGGAGCTGACAGACTGCGCTGACTGGACTTCCCAACCTGGGCTGGTTTTCTGCAGGTGGTACACTTACTCCCTCATTCCCTCAGTGCTGGTGGCCTGACCTGGCCTCCCCCATGTTGAGAAGAAACAGCAAAGGCCTTAACTTACCCCACAGCAGCCGCAACACTGGCAGTCTCCACAGAGGGTCCCCAGGAGGCCATTAACCACCTGGATGGCACAGAGAACCATCTGGATTCCTCCTATGACCAGCAGGATGGAGAAGAGAGTCAGATTCCAGGGAACGACATTGAGAGGCTGTTGGCACTTGTTCCATAAGGCTTCATCATTGAGATAGTCCCTGTTGGTGGTATGGGGGACAAATGAAACACTTGTAAAAAGTGTGCAATTCCCTTGAATAGGAAGTTACCATAGGCTGGGCACAGTGGCTCGCGCCTATAATTCTGGCACTTTGGGAGGCTAACGTGGGCGGATCATCTGAGGTCGGGAGTTCGAGATCAGCCTGACCAATGTAGAGAAACCCCATGTCTAAAAAAGAAAAAAAGAAAGAAAGTTACCGTAACAATGTTTCTGATGCACCACTTTCCATTCAAAACGAGCTTCAGGAGGAAATACTTGCACTAAGCATTTAAACGCTCTAAGACTCACAATTTTTTTTCAAGTACTCCCTGTGCTCTCATCACTTCACACATGTTCACTCACTTATTCCCCATGAAAACCTCCGGTTCTCTTTCACAAATCAGAGAGCAGAGGCACTGGGAGGCTAAGTTATTTTCTCAGTAGCCACAAAGCTACTGAGTGGCAGAACAATTTTTGTTAGCTGACCAAGAAGATGGGCAAATTGACCATCTAGGATGGGGACAGAAAAATGAAGACACTCCCAGAGTAGAATTTCACAAATGTGCCACTAGGGGTGGTTGCTCACACTTGTAATCCCAGCACTTTGGGAGGCTGAGGCAGGCAGATCACCTGAGGTCAGGAGTTTGAGACCAGCCTGACCAACACAGAGAAACCCCATCTCTACTAAAAATACAAAAAATTAGCTGGGCATGGTGGTGCATGCCTGTAATCCCAGTTACTCATGAGGCTGAGGCAGGAGAATCGCTTGAACCTGGGAGGCGGAGGTTACGGTGAGGTGAGATCGCACCATTGCACTCCAGCCTGGGCGACAAGAGCAAAATTCCGTTTCAAATAAATAAATAAATGAAAAAATAAAGAATTTCACAAATGTTCACAGCTTTATCCCAGCTACTGTTGTTAGAGAGACCGTTTTGACTTTTGACAGATGACTTGTCAAGTGTAGTGGCCATCTGAAGCCATGTAAAGTACACATGTGTCATATGGCTAAAGGGAAGAGCCTGCTTAATTTTCTTCAAAAGGAAATAGTCTGTTGCCTTAATACATATTTTACATAAACTGTGAATTAGGAGAAACTGCAATATATTTGTATTTTATTATATAGAGAAAGAGTTTATTACAATATAAAGGGCATTGTGGCTGGGCGCAGTGGCTCACACCTATAATCTCAGCACTTTGGGAGGCCAAGGTGGGCAGATCACCTGAAGTCAGGAGTTCAAGACCAGCCTGGCCAACATGGCAAAACTATGTCTCTCCTAAAATACAAAAATTAGCTGGGCATGGTGATGGGCACCTGTAATCCCAGCTACTCAAGAGGCTGAGGCTGGATGAAGAATTGCTTGAACCTGGGAGGCAGAGGTTGCAGTGGGCCAAGATCATGCCATTGCACTGCAGCCTGGGCAACAAGAGCAAAACTCCATCTCAAAAAATAAAAATAAAGGGCATTGTGCCTTGAAGGATAAATGTGAAGTATACTATTTTAAGACAAAGCTGAGTAAAGTGGGTAAAGTCTTGTGGATTATTATGACTCTTCACATTCTTAGAGCCCCAAATTGGTCTCTTCGTCTCCTCATCTTTCAGAGCCTTAATGAGAAACTCAGCTACCTACTGAATTAATGTTGATGTTATTATTTTTAGATCTTTATGACAACCTTCATGGAAAAGGAAGAAATGAACATTTTACTCTTGGTTTCAAAATAAAACATTGTTTATAGCATTGATTTGTCTTTCCTTAAGAGCACAGGTACTAGTAGCTTGCTAGCTGTGTCACTTGCATGCTTACCTGTAAAATGGGAGTTACATTATCTATCATATCATAGGGTTATTGTGAGGACTACATGAGTTGATATGAGTAAAGTGCTTAGATCAGTGCTTAGCATATAGTATGTGCTCAATAAATGCTAGTATTGTCATTATTTAATTTAAGCAGTCTAGTCTAGTGGAAAGAACTGGTATTTTGGATTCAGATGAACCCTGGTTTGAACCCAAGCATTCCCCTTATAACTATGTATTCCTCATGCAAGTTCCTAACCTCCTCTAGTATCAGTCTCTCTCTCTCTCTCTCTCTCTCTCTCTCTCTCTCTCTCTCTCTCTCTTTCTCTCTCTCTCTCTCTCTCTCTCTCTTTAAATAGACATGGAGTTCTCACTATATTTCCCAGGCTGGTCTCAAACTCCTGAGCTCAGTCCTCCCACTTTGGCCTCCCAAAGTGCAGTGATTACAGGTGTGAGTCACCATGCCCTGCCAGCGTCAGCTTTTACAAAAAATGTATATAACAAACTAAGAACTACATCACAATTGTGAGAATCCACTGAGATAACACACCTTTTGTATAGCTGTATAAGACTGTTCTTTTTTTTTTCGAAATGGAGTTTTGCTCTTGTTGCCCAGGCTGCAGGAACTGTGCTATCTCGGCTCACCACTACCTCCACCTCCCAGGTTCAAGCAATTCTCCTGCCTTAGCCTCCTGAATAGCTGGCATTACCATGCCTGATTAATTTTGTATTTTTAGTAGAGACAGGGTTTCTCTATGTTGGTCAGGCTGGTCTCAAACTCCCAACTTCAGGTGATCCGCCCACTGTGGCCTCCCAAAGTGCTGAGATTACAGTGGTGAGCCACCGTGCCTGGCCAAGACTGTTCTTTTCAGTACTTTTTTTTTCATATTAAACTTTGCTTTAGAGGGTCACAAAATTCTGTGGCATATTTTCGGGCAAGTTGTTTCCATTAAAAAGTACTGATTTTAGTAACTAATAACTTAGCCAGGCACGCACTTGTAATCCCAGCTACTCAGGAGGCTAAGGTGGGATAATCACTCTGCACTCCAGCCTGGGTGACAGAGTGAGACCCCATCTCAACAAACAAACAAACAACCTAATAAGTTCAAACTGCTGCATGAAAAAAAAAAATCCCAAATGGTCCACAAAACATTCTCCTTTCCTTCTGAAGGTTTTAGGGTGCATTGTTAACATTAACCAGTCTTTTACTAATAAGCTTAAATGGCCAAATGAGACAAACAGTTCTGAGGTCATTCTTCTACCGCTGATTAAGACTGTGGTGTCAGGTATGAGGGAAAATATTCACTGAGTCTTCTGAGCTTTCTGGGAAGACTTGGTGCCAAGTCTTTTGGTCAGCAGCCTTCTTGTTCACTGCTTTGATGACACCCACAGCGACTGTGTGTCTCCTATCACAGACAGCAACATGACCCAGAAGAGGCTGGTCGGAGGAGCTCTCAACACACATGGGCTTGCTAGGAACCACACTGATGATGGCAGCATCACCAGATTTTAAGAATTTAGGGCCAGCTTCTTACCAGAATGGCAATCAATCTTTTCCTTCAGCTCAGCAAACTCGGAAGCAATGTGACCTGTGTGACAAGCGGCAGAGGGGTGTAGCTAGCACTGATTTGGCCTGGGTGCTACAAGATGATCACTTGAGCAGTGAATCCAGCTGCTTCCAATGATGGGTCATTTTTGCTGTTACCAGCAATGTCGCCATGACAAAAAAACTTTGACAGATGTGTTCTTAACACTGAAGTCCACATTTTCCCCAGGAAGAGCTTGCATCATGGTGCATTTCAACAGACTTTAGTTGTAATGTTGACTGGAGCAAAGGTGACCACCATGCTGGGTTTGAGAACACTAGTTTCCACTTAGCACATAGGGACCAATACCACCAAATCTGTAGACATCTGGAGGGGCAGATGCAGGGGCTTGTGAGTTGGACGAGTTGGTGGTAGGACACAGTCCAGACCTTCAAGCAGCATAGTTTCATTGGCATTGCAATCTTCATGGGTTTTTACATCCCTGGAACCAAGGCATGTTACTACTTGGCTCTAGCATGTTGTCATCGTTCAACTGGAAACTGGCACAGATGCTGCTGTGCTGGGGTTGTAGCCAATTTTCTTAATGTAAAGTTGACTTTCTTTTTTTTTTGAGAAAGAGTTTCGCTGTTGTTACCCAGACTGGAGTGCAATGGCACGATCTCGGTTCACTGCAACCTCCGCCTCCTGGGTTCAAGCAATTCTCCTGCTTCAGCCTCCTGAGTAGCTGGGATTACAGGCACGTGCCACCATGCCCAGCTAATTTTTGTATTTTTAGTAGAAACGGGGTTTCATCTTGTTGACCAGGGTGGTCTCGATCTCTTGACCTTGTGATCCACCTGCCTTGGCCTCCCAAAGTGCTGGGATTATAGGCGTGAGCCACCGCGCCCGGCCAAGAGTTGACTTTCTTAATGATTTTTCTCATGTCTTTTCTGGCTGTAGAGTGGCTAGGTAGAATCCATTTTGTTAACACCAACAATTGGTTGTTTCATCCCTAGGGTGTAAGCAAGAAAAAGGGCATGTTCACAGGTCTGCCTATGGAGATAGCAGCTTCAGATTCACCAACACCAGCAGCAACAATCAGGACAGCACAGTTAGTCTGAGATGTGTCTGTGACCGTGTTTCTGATAAAGTCTCTGTCCTAAGCATCAACGACTCATGCAGTATTTGCTGGTCTCAAACTTCCACAGGGTGATGTGTCACACTCACACTCATCTTGCCATTTATTCAAGACCCAAGCATACCTGAAGGAGCTCGTTCTCTTATATTAGCAGCCTCCCTCTCAAATTCATTGATGGTTCTTTTGTAGATTATACCATGTTTGTAGAACTGTTGGCCAATAGTAGTGGACTTACATGAATCTACATGTCCAATAATGACCATATTGATGTGAGTCTTTTCCTTTCCCTGTTCAGCTTTGATTTAGTGGTGGTTTGCATAACACCTGGGTTCTGGTGGCAAACCCATTGTGAAAATGACCTTTTTTTTTTCAACATCAGACATACATCTTTCTGTTCTGCATTTTTTCATTTAGTCCTTTCCATCTTTGCAATTTTAAAACTTGTTGATTATAAAAGGTTATAAAGCTATGATATATTCCAGGCACACTTTATGAAGAAAAGATCCTGAGGTGAAAGAATTGGCGATCCTGAGTTCCCGGCCTCTTGGGAGAGCCTGCACAGCGGTGGGATGACAGCACCTCCTGGTGGTAGAATTTGTGAAATGTTTACAGGAGAACTTGGAAGCAAGGACTGAATTTGGGTGCCTGGAGAAATCTAAGTCCCACTCCTGCTGGAGCCTCACCACTCACAAACCACCACATAGCCACACTCAGGCCCTTCTTCTCTCCCCTTAAACTCTTCGATTCTGGCAGTCTCTGAGGCTCAGCAAAAAAAGGCTGCATTAAAGTTCAGTTTGATCATTGTGTCCAACTCCCCAAACCCAGGGAGAGAGGAGTCCTGAGTTTTTCATGGACCTGGTAACAAGGCAAGGAGAGCAGAAGCAGTTCAGATGCACTTAATTGATGTTTTAAAGCATCCAGTTATGATGCAGGTGTTTCCACCTGAGCTGTAGTAATCCCATCAACGTGGGAGCAGAAAGCCAGGAATTTCACATAACTCTCTTCTTGCCAGCAGCAAAGGCAGCTGAGGAAAGGAACCAGGGGGCCCGAATGCAAATGCTTTGCTGGCACACTCTGTCTGGTGAATTCATATGCCACCTCCTCCATGAGAAGCTCCATGATGTTTCTGCCTCAGCCTGAGTTTGGTTTCCTTCTGTGCTCCCCAGCATTCTGTGTTTCTGTCCCTGTCGTACAGAGCACCTGGATCCTGTGCTACCACCACCCCTCCATTTGTTTGTCTTCTCTTCAGGACTGTAAACTCCCAAGGGCAAAGACCATGTCCCACTGTCTCTGTCCCCAGTTCCAGCACAGGGAGTGAGTGCTTCATAAATATCAGCAGCTCTCACAGGTCCTCTGTGCCAGGCCCTGGGCTAGCTGCTTTCCATCATCTTTCCTAATGCTCCAAGGAGGTGCTACTTTACTTGAACAGTGTTTGGCATACAGTAGCCTTCAGTAAACACTCAATGAATGAATGAACATATACCCATTTTACGATTAAGAAGGTGAGGCTAGTAAATGGAAGTGCCTGGGTTTGATCTTAGGTCTGACTCCAAAGCCAGTGTTCTTACCCATTACACAAATGCCCTTTGTTACAGTAGTTATTTCCTTAGCACATTTGAAATGATTTATGATATTTGATTTATACATCTATAATAGCACGTGAATCGAGGCTTACTTATTTCACAATAAATAGATTATTCTTTTGAGCCTTATTTATGCCTGATAGAAAGGTTTGAAATTAAGTCACAGAATCATTATAAAAGCACATTTTTAAAAGTTCTAATGCATAAAAATAAATTCCATTTACAATAATACTTTATATTTATAAAAATGGATAATAAAGCTGAATCAAACAAGTATGTGGTAGGAACTGTGCTAAGTGCTTTATGCACCTTGTGTTATTTTCCTCTCATCTGAAGCTGTGAGGTGGATGTTGCTGTTATTCCCATTCATTTCACAGATGAAGCCTGAGAGATAAATGGTATATGGCAGAGGTGTGGCTAGACTCTGTCAGCCAAGGGCAAAACTGGCTCATAACATTTGTGAACTGTTTCTGCTTCATGAGAGCTGAGATTACGTGGTGCAAATCCAATCTCATTCTATTAAAGTGGCTTTCAGCTCTTGGGAATAAGTTCACTTGCAGCTTATGATGCTCCTTGCTAATAAGTAATTTCTGAAGTGAAAATGCAGATGGTCTTAGCTGAATGTCAAGGCAGAACATTTAACTATGTTCAGTTCAGTGTCTCGGTGTCTGAGCCACAGACGTGAGGGCGTTCTCCTTGACCTTGACTCTTTCCCAGGGAGGTGGAGAGTTGCAGCCTGGCCCAGGAGAGCCATGCGTGGCCCTGTCTCTCCCTGATGACTAACCACTCCTGGCTCTTCCTCTCTTTCCCTCCTATGGCTGTCCTCACACCCTGTGCAGGCTGCTTTTCTTTCAGCAGCTCAGGGTCAAGGGAGGGATGGCCAATTGTCTCAGGGAGGAAGACCTTGGATGGGAGGAGGTTCTATTTCAAAGGAAGCCAAGAGGGTGTATTTCAAAATGCCCAGGTTTCTTTTTCCTTCCAGGGCGTTTCTTTAACATGGTTCTCAGGACAGAACAAGTTAACTACTTTTGCTCCCTTAAATATTATCACCAACAAACATTTCTGAGGAAAACAGTGCTAAATGCTATGGCATTGCAGAGCCCTGGATTTTGTGCACTATTAGAAATCTCAGAGTCCACCTTGATAAGCTTCCCCTTTTCTCCTCACACTGAAACCTGATGACTCCATTTCAAACATTCTCTGAAATTTGTCTTTTTGTGCCCCAATTCTGCTGCCTGGGTGATGTTCACCATCTCATCTGGATTATGATGCCAGCTTTCATTCCCTTTGGTTCCTGAGTCCTCCCATTCACTTTCCACATTACTGGCACCATCATGCCTCTAAAAGTCCAAAATGGCCTTGCTATGCCCTACTTGAAGTCTTCTGCTGTGCCCTGATGTCTTGAAGATCTGCCTGCCTCTCAGTCTTACCACATTGTGTGGTGGCCCCTTCTGCAAATCTCTCCTCATTCACATTAAGCTTCTGCCATACAGTGCTCTGATGTTTGCTGAGCATGTCAGCCTTTTCATGCCTGAAATGTGCTTCTCCTCTCTCACTGGAAGGCAAACTTCTGCTCATCCTCCAAAATCAGCCCATGTCACCTTCTCAAAACCTTTCCCCTGCACTCCTTCTCCATATCACACTTTCTGCATGATGAGGATCTGTTTCATGTGTTCACTCTAACTCACATACTGACTAGGGCAGGAGCCCTATATCAGCATATATATATATGTGTGTATGTGTGTGTGTGTGCATATATATATATACACATATATATATATATATAGAGAGAGAGACTATGTATTACATACACACATACTGACTATATATACACACATATATATGTGTATATATAGATATATAAAATGGGTGTGTGTGTGTGTATATATATATATATATATACACACACACACACCTACATATATATATATGTATTTTTTGAAGTAGGGTCTGGCTCTGCTGCCCAGGCTAGAATGCAGTGGCACGATCATGACTCACTGCAGCCTCGACCTCCTGGGCTCAAACGGTCCTCCCACCTCAGGCACCTGGAGTATCTGGGACTACAGGTGTGCATAACCACACCCAGCTAATTTGATTTTTTTTTTTTTTTTTTTGGTAGAGGGGCAGTGGGGCAGGTAGTTCTCCCTAAGCTGCCCAAGCTGGTCTCAAACTCCTGGACTCAAGCAATCCTTCCACCTCAGCATCCCAAAGTGCTGAGATTATAGGCATGAGCCACCATTCCCCGCCAATTAAAAAAAGAATTCATTCTATTAATTACTAGCCATGTTGCCCTGGGAAAATTAAGCTTTTTGAGTTTCATTTTTCTACTTCAGGGATAAAAATTCATCTAAGATTTATGAGGAAGATTAGGTGAGATTATGCAAATAAAGCACTTAGCACTTAATTATTGGGAAGAAAAAGAAGAAGGAAAAGGAGGAAGAGGAGAAAAGAAAAAAGACAAGGAAAAGAAGCAAAGGAAGGGAGGGAAGAGGAAGAAGAACAAGAACAAGCAGCAGCAGCAGTTGCCATCACTGCTGCCCTTTGGTAATAAGGGAGAAGTGACAACTGTCTTCAGTTTTCTTGTTTTGGTTCATACAAGTGACTGAGCCTTTCTACTCTCTCAGCAGCTGTGTATGAGTGTTAGGTTTACAACTATAACAAAAATTACTATATGCTTATGTGGATAAGAAGAGTCCACAGATCCTTTTAACCATCAGATACCAGTATAGTACAATATAGTAAAAGGAGTAGAAGGCAGAATCCCGTGAGTTTTGCCAGCAGGGAATCTAAGCAAAAAGCAGACAGTATGAGTCAATATAAATTGTGTTCTAGAAAAAGCACTGTGACTTGGAGTAAGAAAACTTGGATTTGAGCTTCAGCATTTAAGAAACTGTTCCTCTCAGCAAGTCACTTGTCCTCTCTGGGCCTTGGCTGTCAAGCCTCTGAAGGGGAGTTAATAATCTCATAAACTTTTCGTGAGGATCAAATGAAACAATGTAGGTAACAGCACTTTGTTAACTGAAAACACCAAGCAATAGAAGGTTCAACTGTTGCTATAAGAAATTCACAGTGAGCTTCCGCAGTCAGAGGGAAAGTTTGGAGCTGACAGTGGTAGATAACATCAAAAAGGAATGTGAGTTCTCATCTCAAAAGAGAGGAAACAGGATTTGAGGAGACAACAGAATACTGCTGAAGATTTGCCAGGTGGCAAAGAGGATGCAGTGAGACCTGGACCCATCCCTTGAATGCCCTTCCTGTAGCCATGATGGCATATTTTATACCTGGCATAAAGAGTCATCTTACGGGCTGGGTGCAGTGGCTCATGACTGTAATCCCAGCACTTTGGGAGGCCGAGGCGGGTGGATCACGAGGTCAAGAGATCGAGACCATCCTGGTCAACGTGGTGAAACCCCGCCTCTATTAAAAATACAAAAAATTAGCTGGGCATGGTGGCGTGTGCCTGTAATCCCAGCTACTCAGGAGGCTGAAGCAGGAGAATTGCCTGAACCCAGGAGATGGAGGTTGCGGTGAGCCAAGATCGCGCCATTGCACTCCAGCCTGGGTAACAAGAACGAAACTCCGTCTCAAAAAAAAAAAAAAAAAAAAAAAAAAAGAGTCATTTTACATCTTACATGGGATTAAATTCTCAAGTTAGGGCATGAGGGAAAAAAAATAAGTAGTCAAAATCATTCTTAGATAGCCCATAAATCATCTGAAAACTGTGATACATATGGCTTTGTAATACATCCCTTTACAGTAATTTTGATCACATTATAGTTTGAAGCAGCTGTGCAGATGTCTAGGTGTTCAAATCATTCTCCCTTCAGGTAATTATCAAAGCTGTACGGTGAACGGAAGATAGAGAATTCTGAAATGTTTCCACTTGCCTGCAAGGTTTACCCTATTTTGTTTTTATTACTAAATCTTTATAATCTGGTGCCTGTTCATGATACTGGTTAGTTGCTGTTGTGAGGGAGATATAACATAACATATTTGAAAGCATCGATTACAGAGCAATACACAATAAATAACTGCAGTGAGATGAAAAATTGCTTCCCCAAAAGGACTAATGCCTGGAACTTCAAAAAGTGGTTTCCTGTCCTTCCCTCAGTTTGGCATTTGGTGTGGTGGCCCACAGGCCAGCTGTCACTCCTGACCTGGGGCATTGGTCCCATCCCATCCCAAGCACGATGTGCGTGTGTGAGGGGAGGGTGTTAGGTCCTGCAGTCAGAACGTGTGAGGCCATTGAATGGCTTTGGAGTGTTATTTGGCATCTGTCGTGTTTCCTTTATCCCTCCTTTGTTTTGGATATACATTTATTTCAACCAACTTTAATTTTTCTAGGGAAGTATTATTCACATAACAGAAAAAATAAAAAATATGTTTACTGCGGCACTGATGTTGCTGGAATTAATAGAGTGCTCCTTGAAGCAAGACATAATCTGTAGCTTCACATACACACCCCTAGGTGGAGAGAGTGAGCTGGGCACGTGGGGAGGGGTGGGCGGGGCTCAGCCTTCTGGGATCTGAGCTCAAGCAAGCCAACCTCATGGCAGCTTAGCGTATCCCCAACAGCCCTCTCCGCATGACAAGAGTGTTTTTCACATAGTAAACTAAATATATTTGGAAACTACTGCACAAGGTATGAGGATGTTAGAGACCTTGTATTCTTTACGACTGAGGTGGGGATATTTCATGTGGGACATCTGTGAACAAACTGGGACCATGTATCACAGAGAACTAGGCTCCTTCACCTCCCCAGCCTGAAGCCTGTTCTTAAGGTGCTTTAGAATCTCATAGTAAATAAATACACAGTTTTGAGTTAATATATTGGTGTTCTACAGATTTTTTTTAGGCACGAATTGATCCTTCATGTTCAGGAAGACCCGATAATTATATTTCTTGACTCTGGGGATGTCAGTCACTGCTAGGCAGAGGGGCTGAGATGGTGAATAAAAAGATGCTCCAAGCCCCCTTGGAGGTGAGAAGTCTAGTACATCTTCGCCTAACAGATCTATTTACCATGACCGAAATGTCTTATACCTGTACTATTCAATATATGACTACTGAGTACTTGAAATATGGCTAGTGTGATTAAGGAATTGAATTTTTTTTTTTTTTGAGACAGAATCTTGCTCTGTTGCCCAGGCTGGAGTGCAATGGCTTGACCTCGGCTCACTGCAACCTCCGCCTCCCGGGTTCAAGTGATTCTCCTGAATCCCAAGTAGCTGGGATTACAGGCATGCACCACCATGCCAGCTAAATACTGTATTTTTAGTAGAGATGGGGTTTCTCCATGTTGATCAGGCTGGTCTTGAACTCCTGACCTCAGGTGATCTGCCTGCTTTGGCCTCCCCAAGTGCTGGGATTACAGGTGTGAGGCACTGCGCCCTGCCAGGAATTGAATTTTTAATTTAATTTTATTTAAATGAATTTGAGTGTAAGTAGCTGCATATGGATGCTGGCTACTGGACTGAATGGTCCCGTCCTGGTCAGTGCAGCGCAGAAGGATGTTTACCATGAAAGGCTAAGACTTGAAGTCAGAAGTCCTGGATTTGAGCCTTGCCACTGTCCTCAACCAACTACATAATTCTGAAGCTAGTTAAACTTATTTAGCCCACCTTGGCACAGGATAATTACCTCTTGAGGTTACTATGAAGATTAAATTATACATTTGTGGGATAAAGTTCTTTACAACGTACAAAGTACCATAAAATGTTATTTTAATGAGTCTATTAACATTAACTCGATAAACCTACAATGATTTCAATGTCATTTTCTGTTCATTTGCACTTAAACAATTCTTTAATTATAGACAATTTGGGGTATTAGTGAAAGCCCTTGAGCCCAGTTAGTGAGTAATTATTCTTGTTGTCTTTTATAAGATTTGTAGTGGAAACTATTACTCTGTTTATTAATATTATTAGTTGCCTTGTGTTGCTGCTAATAAATATTTGAGTGCAAGTGATGACACAACAAATCTCTTCCTTTCCTCAGGCTAAAGGAGGCATCCATCCTCTTTTAGTTATTTCTCCTGGGGTCTGTGAAAGGAGCAATTAGAGGTGAGATTCTATGCAACTTCGCTGGACTCCACAACTCCAGCTCTGCCTCCACGCCTGAGATTTGTGTATGGATAAAGATAGGACATTGTGTGCAGTCTCCCCTTGGGATCTGCCTGTGCCCCTTGTGGTGACAGGTGGTCATTGCAGGGTGTGGTCTTACCCATCGTGGAAGGGGTAGCCCCATGTATTATTGGCCATGAGGCATTTAGGACCCTTGTTGATTGAAATGGCTGAGATGATAAACGAGTATCCAGCTCCCAAGAATCCAACCACAGCAAATATTGTGGAGGTAAACATCTGGAAGAGAGGAATAAAGATAGTCAAATTCTCCAGGTAGTCCAGAGGATACACTTAGCACACCTAATCCACGTGCTGTTGTTGTACATGGTAACTACAAGAAGTTATGGGGTAGGAGCTAGTCTTTATAGTAGATTAGATTAGACCTGTGGGGTCTTCTAGAATGAATTTTGGTTTCTTCTTTTCCCTTCCATTTCTTTTTAACCTCTTCATTGATGACTGAGTTGTTGGTTCTGTTTTGATACCTTTGAGCCATGGCCTTTTAATCTTGTTAAAGATACACTCTCCTCCCCAGGGCTGATAGATAAAGCCAATCTATTATAGAATCAAAGAACCTTTGGAGTGTCAGTAATCTTAAAAGTTTTGTCGTCAAATTATTCTGTTGAGGCCAGTCACTGTGGTGTCTCATGTGACAGGCAGATTCTACTTATGAGAAAGAGTAAAAGTTTAAAACTCCTCCTCATTGGCCCTCATTATGTTCCTTGAGGCCAAAAAGATCGGGTCTAACCTCTCTTCCATTTGGCAGCAGTCTTTAAACTATCTGAAAATTGCCTTGACATCTCTCACCCCTTCCACACTTGGAGTTTTCTCTTCTTTAGGTTAAGCAATCCAAAAAATTCCATTCTTCTAAATATTTTTCTTTTTCTTTTTTTTTGAGATGGAGTCTCTGTCCACCAGGTGGGAGTGCAGAGTGCAATGGTGCTATCCCAGCTCACTGCAAACTCTGCCTCCTGGGTTCAAGCGATTCTCCTGCTTCAGCCGCCTGAGTAGCTGGGATTACAGGCTCCTGCCACCAGGTCTGGTTAATTTTTGTATTTTTAGTAGAGATGGGGTTTTACCATGTTGGCCAGGCTGGTCTTGAACATCTGGTCTTAAGTGATTCACCCGCCTCGGCCTCCCAAAGTACTGGGATTACAGGCTTGAGCCACTATGCCCTGCCTTCTAAGTATTTTTCTATGATGGAGATTAATTAAGGAAAAACAGATAAGACTGCCATATTTCTTTTTTCAATTATAAAATCAGAATAGAATTATTGACTGCCAAAGGCAGAAGCAATCCTGGAGTCCATCTAGGTTAACTCCTTCTTACAGATGAAAAAAATGTAGACCCAGAGATCTTAAGAACTTTTGCAATATCCATTCTAAACACTGATTAGAAAGTACCATGAAAACATTTAAAATTTTGGAAAATAAAAGGCTGAAAACTATCATCTCTGTCACTTTGATGACAAAGCACAGGGTTTAAGGTCGGCAGACCCAGACCCAGGCTTATATTTCAGCTTTGGTAGTCTTCTGTGTGTAATGACTTTTCATAATTAATGTGTCCTCAGAGCCTTAGTTTTGTCATCTTAAAATGGACATGATAGAGCCCACCTTAGATGTCTGTTGTAAAAATTAGACATGGTAACCTAAGTTAAATGTCAGCTACTTTCTCTTTCTCTTTCATGTTATTAATAATATTATCATAGTACATATTTGGGGTGGAGGGTGTGAAGTAAAGAGGGCCTGATGATGCCTGGGTGATTGGAATCTATGTAATAATGGAGTTCTACTTTAGCTGGTATTCATTTTCATATCATATATCAATGTATTTTGGATGCAACTTTTTAAAATAATTCTTTTTTTTTTTTTTTTTGAGATGGAGTTTCGCTGTTGTTACCCAGACTGGAGTGCAATGGCACAATCTCGGCTTACCACAACCTCCACCTTCTGGGTTCAAGTAATTCTCCTGCCTCAGCCTCCCGTGTAGCCGGGACTACAGGCACGCACCACCCTGCCCAGCTAATTTTTGTATTTTTAGTAGAGACGGGGTTTCACCATGTTGACCAGGAGGATGGTCTCGATCTCTTGATCTCGTGATCCACCCGCCTCGGCCCCCCAAAGTGCTGGGATTATAGGCGTGAGCCACCCCGCCCAGCCAAAATAATTCTTTTTAATAGAAAATTTAACTCTTTTGCCAACTCATCTGATTGATGCAACATTTGATACCAAGCTCTAACATCATGTGCTTTGTCTGACTCTCCTTGTAGAACTGACCCTTCCATTCTTCATTTCACAAATTTCTTTTATTATTATTATTTTTTTTGAGATGGAGTTTAGCTCTTGTTGCCCAGGCTGGAGTGCAATGGCATAATCTCAACTCACTGCAACCTCTGTCTCCTGGGTTCAAGTGACTCCCCTGCCTCAGCTTCCCAGGTAGCTGGGATTACAGACATGCACTACCACACCTGGCTATTTTTTGTATTTTTAGTAGAGACAGGGTTTCTCCATGTTGGTCAGGCTGGTCTTGAACTCTTGACCTCCAGTGATCTACTCACCTCGGCCTCCCAAAGTGCTGGGATTACAGGCATGAACCACCATAGCCGGCCAGATTGCACAAACTTCTATCATAGCACAATGCCTCTAATCCATTAATGCATAGCTTTTTACCTTTTTTTTTTTTTTTTTACACAGAGTCTTGCACCACTATAGGGGTGCAATCATGGTTCACTTCAGCCTAGACTTCCTGGGCTCGAGTGATCCTCCCACCTCAGCCTCCCAAGGAACCAGGGCTACAGGCATGTACTACCATGCCCAGTTAATTCAGACCTTTTTGTGGCTGTCTTCTCCAAATAGAGCACAAGTTCCTTGAAGTCACGAACAATAAGTTAGTTGAAGATAGGGCATTGTTCCACACTTAACATAGTTTTACAGTTTTTCTTCTTCTTAGCTTATCAAAGGCACTGGATAATGACTTATTGCATGTTTTCAATGACTAAGGTTTCGTATTACTAATTGTTTAGATTTTTTCCCTTTATTGTTTATGTTTAGGGTATCTAAATCCACTCTCAGCATCAAGAACATTCATGACTTTAACGTAGGTCAGAAGTAAGTGAACATTTTGGTCAATTTCTCATGTTAGAACAGGCAATCTTTTTTCTATAGGATATATGGTTGAATAATTTTGGGAATTGCTGGATTACATAAATAAGTTTCGTTCCTGCTGTACTTCTTTTTTTTTTCTTTATCTTTTTTAAAGATGGGGTTTTACCATCATGGCCAGGCTGGTCTTGAACTCCTGACCTAAGGTGATCCACCCACCTCAGCCTCCCAAAGTGCTAGGATTACAGGCCTGAGCCACTGTGCCCGGCTGCCTGCTGTACTTCTGAGAGTATAGTACTTATGAGACATGAATGTGTGCAACATCTGAGAAGGAAATCTATGTATGCTGGAATATAAGGAAAATCAATCACTCTCACATTATTCCTCAGAAATGAGGGAATTACCTTAGAGTTGAATCCTTATTTCATCTATCAGACAATAAGGTATTTCCTCAAACACTTTATTTTGAACAACCAGTGGAGAAGACATTAGTCAGAAACAACTCAATCATTGTTGGATGACAGAATTGTGTTAAAAATTTTTTTCTTAACACGTATTTATTATTATAAAATGGTTGACCCCACAGTTCCTAGTTGTGGATACTATAGTTAACATGCCTTTTAAAGGGCATTCTAGACGAGCATGGTGGCTCACACCTGTAATCCCAACACTTTGGGAGGCCAATGCGGGCAGATCATGAGGTCAGGAGTTCAAGACCAGCTTGACCAACATGGTGAAACCCCATCTCTATTAAAAATACAAAATTTAGCCGGGCGTGGTGGTGCATGCCTGTAATCTCATCTGGCTGAGGCAGGAGAATCGCTTGAATCTGGGAGGCGGAGGTGGCAGTGAGCTGAGGTCAAGCCATTGCACTCCAGTGTGGGCAACAAAGCAAGACTCTCTCAAAAAAAAAAAAAAAAAGAGGACATTCTAAAACAAGCACACTTCATGTTTATAATTGTGGAGATCATTAGTATATACCTGTAGGAGGAATGTTTGAACATTGTCTTTGTCTTCTGAGAATTGATATTTGTGACTAAGAGTGAAATTTCCTGACAACATCATGCATAGACACAAAAATGTGGTATTTAAACTTAAATGGAAAAGAAGATGTGCTGTGGGAGCCTTTTGATGGTTTAAAGCATGTCTTTAGTAGTAGGAAAATACATTGATGTAAAAGAAACATGAATATTTATTTACTTTAAAATAAATGGGCCAGGCGCAGTGGCTCAAGCCTATAATCCCAGCACTGTGGGAGGCTGAGGTGGGCAGATCACATGTGCCCAGGAGTTCAAGCCCAGCCTGGGCAACATGGCAAAACCTCATCTCTATAAAAACTACAAAAATTAGCAGGACATGGTAGTCTGTAACTGTAGTCCCAGCTACTCAGGAAGCTGAGGTGGGAGAATTGCTTCAGCATGGGAGGCAGAGGTTGCAGTGAGCTGAAATCACACCACTGCACTCTAGCCTAGGTGACAGAATGAGACTCTGTCTCAAAAAAAATAATAAATGGGAGAAATGTCAGTTCACAATCAATATATTAAAATTATTTCATATTTTATATAACATGTTTTAAAATATGTTTATATTACTGAAAGTTTATATATTATTGTTGGTTAAATAGCTTTTCTGAAGTTTCTTCATGGGAAAATAAGACATGGTTTTATGTTCAGATGTGCTTTATACCTGCAGTTGGGTATACATGGTACTTGCAGTTTTCCATTCTTATTGAATCCTATACTTTTTTTTTCTTTGAGTCCTTGTAAGAAAATGCTTTGTAAAATGCTGCTACAATTTTTTTTTCTTCAGTTTATTTTAAATAGAGATGGGATCTCACTCTGTTGCCCAGGCTGGTCTCAACCTTCTGGTCTCAAGCCATTCTCCTTCCTTGGCCTCCCAAATTACTGGGATTAGAATACTGGGATTACTGAGCCATCACACCTGGCCTACAATTCTTACTGAGAGCTTATATGGCTGTTTTTCTGTTTCTTAGCCAACTCCATGCTCCAACCAAATTTCTGTTCAGTTAGGTATAGCTAGTATAACTCTAGGATTAGAGCAAGTGAAATCTTACCCTTAGGGCAGTTTCTTCTAATGCTACCTACTGCCCTTTCAGAAATAGGTTCTGAGTGGTCTGGAAACATTTGTCGACATGTGGCAGATGGAGTTGTCTTCATGAAAGACTAGGCTGTCATAGAGAAAAACATTCTATGAAGGAGGGGGGCGTCTCGGCACGTTTTATGGATAACGCACAGGAAGCAAGATATATGCTGTGTCGTGTAGCTTTAAGTTACTTCCAATTCTTAGAGATATGATCAGTCTAAAAGCCAGCATAGAATAACTTATTTATCATGGGTTTCATGACACAAAATGTTAAAAGAAAGAAAGGCCAGGCTTGGTGGCTCATGCCTGTAATTTCAGCACTTTGGGAGGCCAAAGCTGGCAGATTACTTGAGCCCAGAGTTCGAGATCAGCCTGGCCAACATGGTGAAATCCCATCTCTACAAGAAATACAAAAATTATTGAGGGGTGGTGGTGTGTGCTTGTAGTTTTAGCTACTTAGGAGGCTGAGGTGGGAGGATCGCTTGAGCCCAGGAAGTAGAGGTTGCAGTGAGCTGAGGTTGAACCACTGCACTCCAGCCTGGGCAACAGAGCCAGACCTTGTCTCCCGTCTAAAAGAAAAAAAAAAAAGGAAATAAAGAAAAAGAAAGAAAGGTTCTTGAGATCAAGTTGAGCAAGTTGAGTACATTAGAGAGCAGACACTTCAAAATTGGTATTATTTACAATAAATAGGCAAAAGTCCTGGGATATCTCTGGAAGGAGACAGTAATTGAGAACAGCGGGGACCTCTGAGGAGGGAAATTGAGACTTTGAAATCAGATAAGGGAGAATTCCTTTGCAGTTTTTGTGCTATGGGCATGCTCCACCTAGTCTAAGTGAATCAATGGTGAAGAAGGACACTACTGTGTTGTGGTCAAAGGTATGGTTTAGAAGCAGATGGATCTGGAGCTGAGTTCTGGTTCCTCCCTCATGATCTTGGGAAGTTAATCTTTTTTATTCCAGTTCCTATTCTGTAAAATAAGGCTCAATAATAAGTACCTGCCTTACAGATAATATGTAAGATAGCCTGATCAGTAAAGGTACACACCTCTCAAAAATCAGATCATCCCCAGGTGGGAAAGGCTACTAGCAATGCCCAATGCCTCACTGATAGGACACTCAGAATTATTTTTCCTGTTCCCAAGGTTTGGATAATTTCCCATGACATTAACAAGCACTTGATCGATGTCATTATTATGTTATAGTAGTTTTGTTATCATATCCTCACACACACACTTACTTTACACAAATATAGAGAGCGTAACCCTGAAGAGAAAAAAGTCAACAGGCTAATTCTCTCATAGCTGCTCAGGGCACAAATTCTGCTCACATTGTTAAAGAAATGTGTACAGCATGTGCTGTAAATATTTCCCTTGAAAGAGTAGATAAGAAGGCCTGCAATCATATGTCTTCTAATTCACCAGTTGTCAGCTTGAAAAACCTCCCTTTCAGTTGAGCTCTGGAGACAGACAGGTACCATCAGATCCCAGCTGGTGTGTGCTGAGGTCTGTGGGTGCTTATGTTGGCTGAAGTATCTCCCAAGGGTGTGGACATTCCTCCTTAGTAAGGAGGAACAGAGATTACCTGAAGTCTTTTTTTCTACTTAAAAATTAATATCCTCAATTTTTTGCCTGGGCTAGGCTTGGGAAGGGAGTGGGGGTAGTGGCAGTCAGAAACTTAACTTGCAGGAGCCCCAGTTTCCTCATTTATAAAATGAGGAGCTCAATGCCGAACTCGGAGGGTTGTTGTAAGGATTGAGCCTGATATATATGGAAAGCCCATTTTCCCTCCTAGATGTTCACTTACTTCATTCATCCAGCAAGTGGTTATTGGGGATCTATGTGTCCTCCATACCCTAGGTACTTTGTTGGTACTTCCTTCCTCTTCCCTTACACCAATCTCGTAAATCTTCCCCTAGAACTCACAACATCTGTATGAGAGGTAGTAACTGCCACGATCCGTTTTGTAGCAGAGGATTTTAAAGCATAGAAAATATTTACTGAACATACTGGACACGGTGGCTCATGCCTGCAATGCCAGGACTTTGGGAGGCTGAGGTGGGCAGATTATGAGATCAGGAAATCAAAACCAGCCTGGCCAAAATAGTGAAACGCCGACTCTACAAAAAATACAAAAAATTAGGCGGGCTTGGTGGTGGGTGCCTGGAATCCTAGCTACTCGGGAAGCTGAGGCAGGAGAATCGCTTGAACCCAGGAGGCAGAGGTTGCAGTGAGCCGAGATCGTGCCACTACACGCCAGCCTGGGCAACAGTGTGAGGCTCCATCTCAAAACCAAACAAACAAAAAGGAAATATTTACTGAAGAAAACAAATTTAATTTTTCTTTCAATATATTCCATTTCTCTAAAGGAA
This sequence comes from Callithrix jacchus, assembly GCF_049354715.1. Classification (NCBI taxonomy): domain Eukaryota; kingdom Metazoa; phylum Chordata; class Mammalia; order Primates; family Cebidae; genus Callithrix; species Callithrix jacchus. The sequence goes on from NC_133518.1 coordinate 35,815,072, forward strand.
TTGTCTTTCTTAAATCTTCCTCAAACTGGCTGTCATTCCAAGGAATGAGGAGGTAATTTAGGGATGCTTTTGGCCTGCAGGACCTCTGCAAGAGGGAGTCTCCAGAAATGCTCTCTAGGGGGCACTAGTGAGCCAGGCACAGGAAGAAGTGGGGCCCACAGCACACAGACTGCATTAGGACATGACCAAGACCTTTCTTCAAAAGAGGGAGGTTGATCATCTGGCCCTGCTTATGGGTGGGGTGGGTCTTGATCTGTCTAATATGCTTTAAGGATGGTGAAATGCCTGCCTACCCAATACATATCCTCATCAATCTGCCTTTCGTCTCATTATTAAAGACACTCCTTTGAGTCAAATCCAAGATTTACAAAAGACTCTTAATAAAACACGTACTTAACATGAACAAGTTAACAAAATTAATTTGCTGCCCTACTTGGCCCTGAGAGATCCATTTTTTAGAAGGATTAGAGGGCAGAGACGCTGACCAGCCACTGACATGCTGCCAAGAAGCCACTGGGGATCTCGGGTTTACCAAGAAACCATGAATCAGGTGATCCAAGATTCTTTCCAGCTCATTGTCTTGCTTTATCTCTGCAACCACAACATCCTGCTTCTCCTATCTCTTACTTCTTGGTTTTGCTACCCAAGAAAAGAGAAGAGAATGGTGCAGTTGGCTTCTGGGGAATGTTCCAGAAAGATATCATGAAGATGAGAGAGAGGAGCCAGGAAAAGAAATGACAGAGCAGGCTGTAGAGAGGGCAGAGGATTCAGCCCAGTAGCTGGTGGCCCAGTCTGTGTCTGCCTCACATGCCTTTCCACCTGCAGGGCTTCCTGTGCAGTGCTCCACAGAAGCCCTGCATCCCGGAAGCACCTGGAAACTAGAGGGGAATGCCGTGAGCCTTTGGAAAATAATTCAGAACTTCAGCAGTTCTCTCCAAATTAGGCTGTAGTTTTTGCTTTTTGTCTGACAAAATGCAAATACCTCATTTTGGAAAAATGATCAGTCAGGTGAGGTAGTGAGCACCTGTAGCCCCAGGTACTCAGGAGGTTTAGCGGGGAGGATTGCTTGAGTTCAGGAGTTCCAGAAGCTTGGGACCAACCTGGGCAACATAGTGAGACCCCCAACCATCTCAAAAAAAAAAAGAAAAAAGAAAAGAAAATAATTATTATTGTTTGATGCTCCAAAGCCTCAGAACACAACATCAAGGAAACAAGAGTCTGAAGCAGGGGCACGTGCTCAGTGGCCTTAAGGGCAGGGCAGGGACCCTAACTGATTGGAGTAGCCAGGGTGGGCCCTGTGGAGCTCAGCCAGGCCCAGTGCTGAGCTCCACAGGGCCCACCCTGGCTACTTGTGCCAAAATACAGGCCTAAGGGTGCCAGATTAATATTTTATTTCTTGGGAAAAAAGTCAGATATCTAGATACTTTATGTTCTATCTCTGAATTCTTAAAAATTGGCAGCTGATTAAAAACAAAAAAATCAAAAACAAGAGATCCTTCTGCTGGCTCCCCAGCATGTGGTCAGCCTTGGCCCAGGGCAGCCTTGCTAGGTGCCTTGGTTTATAGTCTGGCGCAGCGATCTTTTGATGGACACCGCCTCATCATCTGGACAGTCAGCTGGTCATTTGGAGAAGCTATTCTCAACTCATGCCAAAGGCCTGTTTCACATGAGGCTTAGACAGACCCCACCGCCAAAAATCGTATTGGGAAGACCAAATATTTCAGATCCTATTGACCCAAACATTTTTTTTTTTTTAATGAAACGTGCTTATAAAAACAATTTTTTCAGCTGGGCGTGGTGGCTCATGCCTGTAATCCCAGCACTTTGGGAGGCTGAGGCTGGTGGATCACCTGAGGTCAGGAGTTGGAGACCAGTCTGACCAACATGGAGAAACTCCATTTCTATTAAAAATACAAAATTAGCCGGGCGTGGTGGCACATGCCTGTGATCCCAGCTACTCAGGAGGCTGAGACAGGAGAATTGCTTGAAGCCAGGAGGCAAAGGTTGCAGTGAGCGGAGATCACACCATTGCACTTCAGCCTGAGTGACAAGAGTGAAACTCTGTCTCAAAAACAACATCAACAAAAACACTTTTTTTTTTGCCTTCATCTTTGACTTCATTTATGTCTAATTTTAAAAACCAAGTTTTGTGTAAACTTAGAATGCTATTTCACTTCTCACTGTGGTTATATGTAAATCTAAAAACAAAAATCAAGCAAACAAAATACCCCTTATTTTATACCAGCCAGTCTTTAGCCTTTAATTCAGCACCAGGTATGAAATGTCAGATTTCTAAAAGAAATGACTCTTCTTTCTTTTCATCCAATTTTCTTAATTGCTAATTAAAAAAAAAATCCTCATCTCCTGGGGAGGAAGGCAGCAAATCACACTGACACATGTGTACCTATGCAACAATCTTGCATGTTCTTCACATGTACCCCAAAACCTAAAATGCAATTTAAAAAATCCTCATCTCCAACTTTTATACCCCAAAAGTTCACGAGGTATAATAGGATTATAATTTAAGGGAAAAATAAGTTATAAATATCTTCTTTTCCTCTATAATTACATAAACTATCCTTTGTTGTGTAAAACATATATTTTATGATTATATTAAATTGTGGGTTTTTAAAAACATCTCTTTGTAAATGATGATTTTAAATGTTAACATAACAATTACCAATACGTATTTGGGACTCATGATGTTATATTCGCTTTGACTGACCTTTGAACTCACATGGAATCTGTAATGTATGCACATTGCACCAGCCTCAGTCCTTCACGTGTGCTCAATATTTTTTGATTGAATAAATGAACAAATAATGGTAAGAAAGAAATGTTAAAAGGATCCTGTTTCAGAACAGATAGATGCAACTTTCCCTTTAAGAAGTTCAAGTAAATGTGGTTAATTATTGCGGTTCATGAATCTTTTAAGTGGACAAGTAAACCGTGGGGGATTACAGGAGAAACTGGCCTTCCTCATCCTTCAGTCCAATAATTCCAGTTCTACCATGCTGCATTTCTGCCTCATCAATATATCTAACTCTTAATATTTTTCATCAACTCTCATTTTAGTCTTTATATCACTACCTGGATGAAAAATTAGAATAATTAGCAGATAGAAACACCATATTATTGCGTTTTAGTTAAATAATGTTGCATTCATTCCTGGAGCCTAAAACTTGTCCTCTCTTTATTAGAAAGGGAGATTATGAAGGGTAAAAAAATAGTAAAGATGACTGGGCACGGTGGCTCACATCTGTAATCCCAGCACTTTGGGAGGCCAGGCAGGTGGATTGCTTGAGTCCAGGAGTTTGAGACCAGCTCAGGAAACGTGCCAAAACTCTGTCTCTACTGAAAACACAAAAAATTAGCTGGGTAGGGTGGTGCACTTGTACTCCCAGCTACTTGGGAGGTTGAGGTGGGAGAATCACTTGAGCCTGGAAAGTCAAGGCTGCTGTGAGCCAAGATTTATCCTGGGCAAACAGAGTGAGAACCTGCCTCAATAAAATAAAATAAAGTAAAATAAAAATAAAGATTTATGCCTACCAAAATAAGATCTTTTTCTTGATAGAATCAAAAGGATTGAGGGAGAATTGAATGGGAACAGCATTCTATATTTTTGAAAGGTATAGCACATCTGTGTACCACCAGAGCTTGTCCCATATTTGAGAAATTCCAGTCTAGTCCAGCTTCCTTCTAGTCCCTTTACACATGAGCTAAGGTAGGCAAAGCAGTACAATGACTTGCTCAGTTGCAAAATGGGGCCTGTCCTCATGGACTAGTATTCTTTCCACTGCACCCTGGATCTTTGATCCCTAATCTCTCTAATTAGTTCACCTACTAAAAGATGGATGGCCGCATGAAACAAGAGAGGAAACAAGTCCTGAGATGAGCCCAGTGGAAGCGGGGAGGTGCTGAGCCTCAGAGATAGAGAACAGGGAAGTGGTGTAGGTGAGGAACCTAGAAGGCTACTGGGGAGGGGAAGATACCATCTTTTATCCTATCCCAAGTCCCTTTTACAGAAGAGGCAATTCAGAGCCAGAGAAGAGAAACGCCTTGTCCAAGTTCTTATGGCCTCTCAGTAGCAGAGAAATGCGATAGCCCCATCTTTGCCTTCCAGGCTTGCATCTGTATATGGCACCCGCCTGAATCTCCAGCTCTGACTTCCCATCACTTTGTAAAACCTAATACAGTATTCATTTCTTATAAGTATGAGGGCTATGGTATTTTGGAAAATTATTATTTCTCACATTGGCAGGAAGAATCAAAGTTTTATCCCTTCACCAGCTGCTCCCAGAGTCCTGGCTGGAGCTGATAACTTGTCTCCACCCCCATGCTGCCCAGCATAAAAAGACAGAGCACGCTGGAGTAATTCTAGTAGCTGCCACCACCCCCCCGCCCATGGTAACTCACCGCAAATCGCTTCCCACAGCCCTGGTTGCCGCAGCACCCACAGCAGTCATTGTTCTTCAGGCCCAAGAACACCAGTGCAGGGAAGATCATCTACCAGCAAGAGAAGCACCTCAGAGAGAGTCCAGGAGTTAAAGGGAGGGCCTAAGCCTGCCTGACTTTGTAAGAAGCCCCATCGATAATGAGGGACTTGGAGGCCCAAAGGGAATGGCAAAGTAACAGAGCACGGCTGGCGGGATGGTGGAGTATTATGGAGTGCTTAGGCTCCATTTGGCCAGCTTCAATGAGGCAAGATTTCAAGATCTGACTTTCCATTTAGATTGTGTGTTAGGAAAAAGAGTAAGAAACTTCAGTTGTCATGACACTGAACTGTCCTCAATTGTCATGAAAAATGAGTCTCTCTCCCTTTCTCTCTCTCAACTGGAGGTTCCCGATTCTATTGGTAAAGAAATCATTGGGTCCTAAGTGGAAGAGAACTGCTTTGACAACTGCTTTTCTTGGTGGTTTTAAGTCAATCAATTTGCTAGAAAGCATTGCAGGTTTGTTGTTGTTGTTTTGGGCACTATCTTGTTGGAATCAAGAAATTATGTGGCCTTCACTTCAGTTCGTGGACTCAAATGACACATGAGAACTGCCAGCCCAAGCTTGGAGATTAATTACTTTATCTCCAAGTAAATTTAGTTGACGTGTCCTTATCAGCTCCTAACAGAAAGGGGAAATAAATTAAGGCATTGACCTCTCATCATGCAATGCTTGGGCTTCTGTTACCAACTAAATATCTCCCCAATAGGTACCTGATTTAAAGAGGATCGGGGAGAAGGGGAAATCTCCCTTAGCGGGGATTTTAAGGCTTTCTTACTCACCAAGACACCGTTTCCTAATATTCCTCCGAAAAACCAGATCTCTTGGGAAAGGTGGTCGTTGTCATCTATCACTTTTCCTCCAGGAAAAAATAACAGGATGTTAGCCAGGAAGCCAAATAAAGCAAGGGGAATGAGGGTGCCCCCCAGGCATCTGGCACAGCCACCAGTGCACATGCTGGGGTGGTATGATACAGGTCAGCAATCAAAAGCTCCTCACTGCTGTCTTCTCGGGGCCTCTTCACGGGTTTTGGCCAGAGAGTCCTTGGAATTGTCCCCAATTCAATCAGTATTTTAGGGCTGAGAACCAAATTTCCTTGAACTGCGGCCTTGGAGTTGCTTCAGCTTCTCAAAAATAGCAGAACCTCGATGGCGATGGACATTTATACATTCTCCCTGACCTGGGAAGTGCTTTTTTTTTTTTGCACCCCCTTTAATGAGATTACGTTAAGAGCAATCATTCAATCATTTTGCCATGGAGACCAATAACCTTTGTTAATAATCCACCAGCACAGACAGGACACTCACATTGTTGCAATCGAAGACAGGGCTGGAGCAAACAGCATTTAGAACCACTGCACCTTTAATCTGACAGTGCCCATGCCCAAATAAAGAAATATTTTCCCCAGACTCTTTATAAATCACGAATATAATTGAGTTACATCCTGGTTAAAATCATGTCTCCCAAGTACTTAATGGTGTACAGTGCATGTCTTGTCTTTTCCACTGAAAGCCTGGAATACAGGGTTATCCAAGAGAGCTTCTGTTTTCCTCAACATGAAAATAATTTGATGGTCTAGTTGTGTAACGTTGAGCTCAGACTTACAAGAATTTTTTTTCTTTTGTTCTTTTTTTTTCCTTTTCCCCAGTGAACAAGAATTCTTTTAAGGAAAAAAGTAACTGTTCATTTTATTGTTTGATTGCTGTATTTATCTATTTGTTACTCAATTAAGTAATTAAGTTCTATCTTTTCCCTACACGATGTGATGGAATTAGCAAAACAGTTTTCCTAATCATGTTTTTTCAGCTATGTCTTCCATATAAGAATAAAGGAACCATCAATCACTAAGGCTAAGGGGAAAGGAAGGTTGGCATTGGGTAGAAAGGGAGAAAGAAGGTCCTAATGAGTTGACAGGCGAGAAGACACGGTTGGAAGAGCAGTTAGAGAGTGTGGGAGGCAGTAAGACACACCCCTATTGGAAAGTTTGCCAACTGCCAGGGTCATAATTCATTATTCATTTGCTCTGTGCCACATAAGAAGGTCTCTGCCACACCTAGACCAAGCCCTACATTATGCGATGGCCCTGCATGGTACTGGTATTACATAACAGCTGAAGGATTAAGAGGTGAAACAGGAAGTCTTACTAGTTCTTCATTGAGAATCTAGAGGTTAAAATAGGTCAAATATTTTAAGGAGTCGAATTTTGGCAAAATAAAAAGTAAGTGACATTACCATAGTGAGACCTGTCATACTGTGGAATAGGCCACCTGCTTACCAGGAAGCTGGGGGCAGGGCTCTGCCAAGGCTTAGAGGCCCTTGGAAAGAGAAGCTGTGGGAAGGATTCCAGAGAAGTCAGACTGGATAAATGAAGAGGCTCCTTCTAAAATTTCTACGAAATGAATACTGGTTGCTAGTAAAGATGCTTAGAAATCTCAGGGTCAGGATGAGAAAGAAAGCAGAAAAACAGCAAATGTTTATAGAGCCATGCATAATATTCCAAGCACAAATGAGCATCTTAAATGTTTCTCACCCTTCTGTGAAGAAGGTGTCACATCCTCACCCTTCACAGGTGAGGACGTTTCTGCTCAAAGAGAGTTTTGCAAGGTCATCTCAGCATAACAGGAAGAGCTAAGATTTTGTTTTTTATTTATACATACTATTTTACACATTTATGGGGTACCTGTGATACTTTGTTACATGTGTACAGTGTACAGAGATAAAGCCAGGGTATTTGGGGGTATCCATCACTGAATATTTATCATATCTATGTGCTGGGATCAGTTCAAGTCCTCTCTTCTAGCTACTTTGAAATCTATAATACATTATCACTAACCATGGTCACTTTCCTCTGAGGTCAAACAATAGAGCTTATCCCTTTGCCTAACTGTAGGTTTATACCCATTAGCCTACCTCCCTTCAACTCTGACTCTGCATTGCCAAAAACCCAGGCTATGGTCTTTCTCACAGATTTTCCCTTTCAAAAATAAACAAACAACAAAACATCATATTTTCAATATAGACAATAGAGTGACACTCTGTGTGAGGTATACGCACGCACTGGGAGACACTTCCTTCTGAACGACAAGAAATGTGATTTTATTTCTTATTACAAAATAACATATGACTTTTTTTGGTAGAAAAATTAGATATACAGACAAGCAGAAGGAAGAAAAGGAAAACCAGCTGTGTTTCCACCAGAAGCAGACAAGGACTGTCACCACTATGCTGGTAGCTGTTTTCCAACACCCCAGGCAGGGGCAAATGAGCTTTATTTATAACCCAGTGGCTTCTGACAGGGAGTCTTGAGTGTATGAACTCTAAAGAAGGCAACAGTCCTGGGGGTGAGCAGACTGGATTAGTCAAATGCACATGCCACTTACAGCTAGGCAGCTCCCCTTTGGGAACTGGGGAGCTTTTTTCTTTCTCCCTGGACTATGCCTTTTGCTTCTAGAAATTACCATCATGGCATTTAACCAATACTAGCCCTAATGTCCTAGATTTTTCAGACTGGCAACTGGAGTTACCCATCTATACTGTCTGAGTGAATAGTTGAAAGTAAGAAATATTGTGGAGTATGCTTCGGTTTTCTTTCAGGATTTTTAAAGAAAATGTTGTATATGACTAACTTTGAGGAAGAGCCTGAGGTAACTTATTTCCTGTGTAGAGGAAGAGAAACACTGAAAGACAGTCATCTTTCTGGAATGCCCTGACCACTTGAGACGTCAAACGCTTGGATAGTGACTAACTCATTAATTGTTCAACTATTAATTATGCCTTCAGACCTCTAGGCAAGAAGTGGAATCTGGAGAGAGGGAATGGCGGGAGGAAGGGAACCTTGGTGAAATTCACCCTCTGGAAGTGTAGTGGGGAAGTCACCAACAGACTGCTATAGGTGCAAAGGAAAATTATGTGAGATTCTGAGAATCATTTTTGTGATACTCCTGCTTGGTAGTTTATTGCTTACTCTGTTCCACTGGGTGTTTAGCAGTAAATACTTTAAACTAAAAAGGCTAACCCCCTTGTTTTCAGAGATAGCAAGAAGGAAGCGGCCAAGGACATTGAGCCCCATTCTGTCACTAGGCTTGGAAGGAGACCTCAGAAATGAGAGCAGATGGTAGCTCTGGAAGGGATAGAATGACAAGAGGGATCCTTGGGGGAAGAAAGGGAAAAGAATGTGAATATGGATGCTGTCTCCATGGACCTCACCCAATGGGAGGTTTGACCACATGGGATTAAGCAGCAGGAAGTCCAGAGGTTCCTTTCAGTGATGCAGGAAGTCAGTTCCTCAGCCAGCAAGCACAGGAGCAGGAGATGTTCACCCTGAAATGGGTGAAGAGCTGTCAATTCAGTGCAATGCAGTGTAATCAATAAGTGTGTTTGGTACCAATGTGCCAAGTACTGTCCTTGTGAATAAAATAAATCTAAGACTTGCTTTCTGCCCTCAATGATATTACAACCTTTTACTTGTGACAAGAGACAAGAGAACCCATACACAGAGGTTCAATGAGTAACTGCCCCTTAGCAGAAGAACAAGACATGGTTTCTTCTGCTTGTCTTAAAGCAGAGCATTCTCATCTATTCATACAGAATATCGGGAAGAAGACGGGTCTCCACACATTTGCATTCAAATAAAATTCAGGTCCTCATCTTTACTAACCTAGGTAATGAAAGTAGATTGTTAAAAGTGATTTCCCAAAGGAGGAAAAAAATAGAAAATATTAGGGCATTGCATGTAATAAGAGCCATCTTATGAAATGTTTGTTATGTATGCATGGATGTTATGTAATATCACAACATGTTTTGTTTACTATAGGTCTCCAATGAAAAAATAAAGATCAAACCAGGTAGTGAGAGTTAGTGATCTTTATAAAGTGAGAACTAGTGATCTCTATAAATGCCAAACTATATTACATGCTTTTGCCAAAAACCCTCAGGAGGCTTCCACGGCCCTCACATCTTAAATTTAGTCCTTCCTGATTTTTCTTCCAGCCAGATAAGTCCTCCTGCCTTCCTGTTTCCTCCTCTGCTCCCTTCTCCTGCTTTCCTTCTACACCCTTCCAGGACTCAGCTCAGTGGCCATTTTTCTGGAGAAGTCTTGTTTTATAAGAAAGCTCTTTCACCGTCAAGATATGTTTGGGAAATCTGAATAACACAGAGCAAAATAGGGCTCTGAATGGCAGAACTTTTTTGAATCTTTTAATTTGCAAGTGCATGTGTAATTATTGGGGAGCTGAGAAATATAGTACCCGGAATTTTCCAAGCTTCAATGCCTGCAGAACCCATCTTTTGTATCCTGTAGCTAGCAGGACTAGGATTCTCCAAAACAACCTCTGGAAAACTTGGAGCTCACTCATTTCCCAAATGCTTGTGATGGAATCCGTGTTGGCAGAGAGAAGGCAAGTGGTGACTTGAGGCAAGGCAGTATATAATGAGAGCAAAGATGGAAGACAGGATAAAGTACAATTTGGGGAAATGGTGAGGTGCCAAGGTAATGAGATTGGAGCAGCACTGAGAGCCAACCTGGCCTCCATGGACAGAGGAAAGTAAAATATCTTGCCAAGGGAAGACAGTCACTATTCTCTAAGAGCTCTGATGCTTCATGATGGACGCCTCCATGCATGCACCACTTCAACATGAGTGTTCCCTACAGCACCACAGTCCTGGGAGAGGCTACACTACTAAAAGACCACGTGGTCTGGAGAACTAGAAGACACAGGGCTCCCTCTCCCACGTCTCTGTCTTACTATCTAGAGTTGTCATTGAGCTAGTCTATAGGAGCAAGTATTTACATGACATTATTGTCCCTGTTTTAGAGATGCGGAAACAAAAACAAGTGGTAAGCATTGTTCTGGTTATTTATTTATTTTTTGAGACTGGGCCTCACTCTGTCACCCAGGCTGGAGTGCAGTGGGACAGTCACAGCTTATCAAAGCCTTGACTGCCTAAGCTCAAGCGATCCTCCTGCCTTATCCTCCTGAGGGACTACAGGCACACACCACCATGACAGGCTAATATATATATTTTTGAGACAGCATCTTGCTCTGTTGCCCAGGCTGGAGTGAAGTGGCATGATCTTGGCTCACTGCAGCCTCTGCCTCCCAGGTTCAAGCAGTTCTCATGCCTCAGTCTCCCAAGTTGCTGAGAACACAGGCGTGCACCACCACACCCAGCTAATTTTTATATTCTTAGTAGAGACAAGATTTCACCATTTTGGCCAGGCTGGTCTCAAACTGCTGGGCTCAAGCAATCCTCCCATCTCTGCCTCTCAAATTGCTGGGATTACAGGTGTGAACTACTGCATCAGGCCACTGGTTATCTTTTGATGTATAATAAACCAACTCAAAACAGTGACTTTAAAATAATAATCATTTCACTTTATCTCAGGATTTTGTGGATCAGGAAGATGGGTAGAAACCAACTGGGTGATTCTTCTGCTCTGAGTAGCATTGATTGGGGTTATCTGTGGTTCTTCAGTTGTGGCCACAATGGTTTGCAGAGTTCACGACGGTTTCACTTATATGCCAAGGTGCCTTGTTGGGAACAGCTATAACATTGGGCTCAGTGGGGCCCCTGCTTTTCTTTCTTTGGCCCTCCATGTGGTTTCTGCAACACAACCATGTGGTTTCTGTGGTTTTTGCATGGTAACATAAGGCTTTGAGATATAAGAAGTATAAGCTGCCATTGTTTTAAGGCCTGAATCAGAAAAATGGCCAATTTGGCCATATTTTATTGGTCAACATAGTCAGAATGATCTCAAATTCAAAGGGAGGGAACATAGACCTCACTTCTTTGTGAAAGAAATGTCAGAGACTTTCTGGTCATCTTTAATTCACCACAGAAATAAAGGTAGATTTGAACCAAGGGAGTCTGATCATAGAGACTATCCTCTTAATCACCACAATATAATGCTTCAGAAACCGAAGACTGGTGCCTACTGTTTGCTCAACACAGAAAGGACTGCCTGCATGCATTTAGCTTCAAATCAAGGGACTTTCTCAGCCACAGGCTAAATTATCTGGATAATTCCCTCCGTTTTGTATGGGTAGACACAACCCGAGTTAGGATTTGAACTTGAGGATCTAGCAGCCTAAAAGTATCTCTACCCTAAAAGTAGCCATCTACACCCTCAAAGTATCTCTAGTTGTTTTTAAAATTAGAATGAGCAAATGCAAATCTGTTCCTGCCTCATGACTCAAAGTGGTGCTATATAGTCCCTTCTAACGTAGGTCTCAGTACAAAAGGGCATAGCAGTGACCTCTCAGAGAGGCGTGAGCTCTAGCTGGTAAATCTGTCTGAGATGACCAATCCAAATATCGATTTGTTTTAGCGTTCTTTCATATCGTCATGGTTATAGGTGAAAAGTTAACTTTCAACAGGAATTCACCCCTCACCCACTCTCCATAAAGTAAGACATCACTAACTGGTTCCTCATCTTCTTTTTAAGATTAAACATGGGTTCAAACCAAGTTTAGAAATTCATGTTATGGTTTTAAAATGCAGAAAAATTTTTAACACTGCATTTGTTTTAAATGTCTATATATCTGACTTTGTATAATTATGTATTATTTTTTTCATCTGTGCCTTTGCACAGGTATTTTCCCATTTGTTTTTTAAAAATATTTTTCCCAATAATTTTTGCTTATAAAAATTTATAAACAGGCCAGGCATGGTGGCTAATGTCTGTAATCCCAGCACTTTGGGAGGCTGAGGTGGGAGGATCCTGAGGTCTAGAGATCGAGACCATCCTGGCCAACATGGTGAAACCCTGTCTCCACAAAAAATACAAAAACTAGCTGGTTGTGTAGGCATGTGCCTGTAGTCCCAGCTACTTAGGAGGGTGAGGCAGGAGAATACTTGAACCCAGGAGGTGGAGGTTGTAGTGAGCCACGATTGTGCTACCACACTTCAGCCTGGCAACAGAGTGAGACGGAGTCTCTGCAAAAAAAAATTGGCTGGGCGCGGTGGCTCATACCTATAATCCCAGCACTTTGGGAGGCCGAGGCGGGTGGATCACGAGGTCAAGAGATCGAGACCACCCTGGTCAACATGGTGAAACCCCGTTTCTACTAAAAATACAAAAAATTAGCTGGGAATGGTGGCGTGTGCCTGTAATCCCAGCTACTCAGGAGGCTGAGGCAGGAGAATTGCCTGAACCCAGGAGGCGGAGGTTGCGGTGAGCCGAGATCGCGCCATTGCACTCCAGCCTGGGTAACAAGAGCAAAACTCCGTCTCAAAAAAAAAAAAAAAAATACAAACTTATTAGGAAATGCTAACAACACCAAGAGAGCAAGCACAATTTGGAAAAAAATAGTATCAAAAGTAACTGTCTTAAAATTTCATGTCAGTGAACTTTTGTGGGGGTTAATTTTAGCTTTTGTATATTTATTCTTTTAGCATATTTTTTGAGCAGTAATGTGTCAGGTGCCAGAGACATGTTAAATGGGCAGAGCTTATAAGAAAAGGAAGGTAGATATTAATAATGCTAATAAAAGGAAAAAGGTGTCATGCTTATTAGATGCTAAGAAATATCCTTTAGTTCTCAGAGCAATTTTATGAAGTTGGTTCTATTTTAATCTGAATTTTACTAATAAGGAAACTACATTCCAGAGAGGTTAGGTAACTTTCCCAAGACCTCATCACTAGTAGCAAGGGATAGGATTTGATCCCAAGCAATCTAGTTAAAAAAAAACAAAAAAAACTCTGTGCTCTTAACCTCTATGCATGTTGCCTTTCATTAGTTAAATAGTCTCAGAAACATATAATAACAAACTATGATTTGTTCCATGGACTAGAGAAAGTCATGAAAGTATATAGGGTAACAGGGGATTCTAGGGAGGATAGGGAAGGCTCACCTGAAAAGGCTCCATTGAAACTGCTCATTGCCAAGAATAGAATTTTGATAAAATTACATTATGTAGTAATATTTATTGTAAGCTTGTTACATGCTCGGTATGACTTTAATGCTTTTCAGTATTAGCTCATTTTATTTTCACAATGTCCCTCTGAGGTGGGAAACGGTAACCCAGTAACCTTTCTCTTTGCTATGCAGAAGGAAGTTGAGGCTCAGGAGGTAAGGAGTTTGCTCAAAACCACACAGCTAGAAAGCAAGTCAGCACCTGAACTCAAGCCCACACTTTTTAGATTGAGTGTCTTGTGAAAGAAAAGAGCAGTGCCAACAAGTTGGAAGGATCATGTAGTCCCCCTGCTGAAAGATGCTCTCGCTGACTCTTAACTACAAATTTCTAGTTGCCAAAGGGCAGAGCAAAGAGAGCAAAAATTATGGGTAAGACCAAATTCTAAGGTGGTAAAAACACTAAAACCAAGTTTTAAAAGGAAGTAACTTGTAGTAATTGGTATGACGTGTGCCTGCTTTAAGTGCACCTGGGTTACCCTGCCACTGACAGTGGTGCAGAGTCCAGAAGCAAGGTCAATGATAAACTCCCTTGCTTGAAATGGAATGATCAGCTCCATTTCACAGAATGTCAAAGTTAGATAAACCTTTTCCCTTTTATAGGTTTTCAAGACTGAACTGCAATTGCAAAAATAATTCCTCCTTGTAATAACTACTGTGGTTAAACCTAAAGGGTAGAGAATGCATCCAGGTCTTTGGTAGTCTTTACAGTGTGAGCAGTACACTGTAGAGGCCCAATTTTTTTTTTTTTTTTAAATTGACATTAGCTTTTCTGAGATTACCTATATGTATATCAAAGTTTCTAGCAAAATTATAGACCAAGCCTTCTCAAATTTTATTGTGCATGTAAATCATCTACAATCTTGTTAAAACAGATTCTGATTTAGAAAGTCTGGGGTGGGGCCTTAGATTCTGAATTTCTAACAAACTTCAGGTGATTGTGGCAGTCGGAGGACCATACATTGAGGTTGGACACATTCGTTACTCTACTTACGTTGAGGCAAATGGATGCCCTTCCTTAGACTTCCTATTGGAGCAGCTCATTGTGGGGTGTTTCAAGCAGTTGCTACTTGCTCTGACAAACTTTTGTTCTTGGGACAGTCACTTGCCAGCTTAGGGATTTCAGTTGGCTCTAGGGTTGGAAGAGACCCCACATCACTCCAACTGGCTGTTTTCTGCATGCTTTATGGTGGTGGTTCTCAAAGTATGAGCTGGTTAAAAATTTGGGCTGCCTCTCTCTAGAGGGGCCTGCTTCTCAGCAGTCGCCTTCCCCTCTTACTCATTCCCTACTGCATTTCACAACTGTTGTTCCAACCCTTTTCCACATTCCTCAAACCCTCCCTCCTCCCCCACCGCAACTCCTTTGAGAGTTATAACCTCTCCTCCCATTTGCAGAAATGAAGGCCCAAGTTTCTTCATCCATCTTCCTTTCAGCCTTACAATATTTTTATATGAACACTTTCCTCTTTCATCCACATTTTATTCTTATCGTCTCCATTTTTATTACCTTTCCCCTGTCAGAAGGTTAATTCCCTCACGGGTGCTTTTGTTTCCATCTCTACACCTCCCCTGAGACTGCATCAGCAATGATCATTATTCCATCTTAGAGATTTAGTATCCTCTCTTACCCCATTTCTCCACTCTCTTCGCACATACTCAGTTCTCACTTTGCTTTTCCTAAATTTTTATTAAAGAAGTTAAAAAATATCCACTAAATAGAGAGAACTGTATAATGAACTCCCTTTTACCCATCAAACAATTTCAGAAATAATCAAACTTTTTCATTTTTGAATTCTGTCTTGGAAACATCTTCCCTTGGCCCTGCTCCTTTTCCTTTCATGGCCAAGCCTCTCTCCCCAGTTCCTGGCCCCCTCTGATTTGTGCCTCACGCTGTGAAGACCACCAAAGACCTGGATGCATTCTCTACCCTTTAGGTTTAATTACAGTAGTTATTACAAGGAGGAATTATTTTTGCAATTGCAGTTCAGTCTTGAAAACCTTTAAAAGGGAAAAGGTTTATCTAACTTTGCCATCTGGTTCCTGTCCTGGTCTCACTAGGCAAGTTCATCAGTGCCATTACCCATTACTGAGCTCCAAGGCCATGTCTCAGGCTTCATTCTCATTTCACCTCCCTGCAGCATTTCACTTTTTCTGAGGCTGTTCCCACTGAGCAGCTGTAAGCACACTGGCTATCTGCAGAAGGACTTTGGAAATCAGCACTCTGAAGCTAGGTCCGTCTCCTCCTCCCTTCTCCTCGGGACTTTCAGCGCTGTATCTGTTTTTCAAACTTATCACCATGTCAGAATCTCTAATCTTACCTCTGGGCCAGAAATGGAAATGGGACATTCCTTAAAAACAGTGACAGTATCTTCTAGAAAGGTAAAGTCCTTAACTGCACCTAGCACAATGTCCCCACTTAATCAAGGCACCATAAAATATTCGCTGATAATAATTACCACCCACATACAATCAGACTGTGGAAAATACAAGACAGGGGAGCGAGCCGGAAGTCGCCCTGGCTGTCCACTTCCACGCTGTTCGGGCGGACCCTCAAGCACTGGAAGAGAAGTTCCGGGGCTGGGCTGGGCTGGCCTGGCCTGGCCGGAGGCGGCGGAATGGAGCCGTGGACGGAGAATGGGGCTTCACCCGCGGCCCCACGCTGTCTTCTTTCTGGGATGCCGCAGGCGGGGCCCTGACCCACAGCCTCCTTCCCACCCCTGCCCACCTCGGAGCCAGAGACTTCGAATGGGAGGAGCTGCTGGCGCTGCTCCAGGCCAGGATCTGATGATTTTGAAGAGAGGCCCGAACAACCAAGAGGAAAACCCCTGCTTCCTTTTCCTGAAGTATGACCATGATGGAGATGAAGAAGTCGCTTCTATTGGCATTTTAAGTTCAGCAAGAAATATGGAAGTGTACCCAGGACAGTACTGTGGAACCAGTAGGGGCAAGAATGTTTATACTGTCCTGGATGATAGGACTGTGAGGACGTGGGAAATTGAAAATCCGAAGAAGCAAAAAAGTGTGCTTAAACCACAGATGATGCAGGGCAAAAAAGTTATTCCCACTACGGGCACATAAAGTAGAGATGGAAACCTCATAGCAGCTGCCTGCCAGAATGGAGACATGGAGAGCTGGGACCGAAATCTGACTGTTCATCCTGAGTTCCAGTATAAACAGGCTCGTTACCTGGGCGCACACTTCTTGCGTGACGTTTTCCTATGATGGTGATGTCCTTGCGTCTCGTGGAGGCGGGCGATGATTCATTACAATGATGGGACAACCGACAATTTAATAAGCCACTCTTTTCGGCCTTAGGTCTTTCCACCATGTTCCCAGTGGCTGCTGTTTCAGTCCAAATGATAAGCTCATAGTCACTGGGACATTTGTCCAAAGAGGATGTGCAACTTGTTTTCCTTGAGTGTAGGACTTTCCAAAGGGTGTATGAAATAGACACTGCAGAGGCTGCCTGTGGCATCCAAGGCTGAACCAGATAGATCATGATTGGAACAGGAAATGGTCATCTAAAGTCTATTACGACCCCAACAAGAATCAGAGGGGAGCAAAATTATGTGTGGTTAAAACCCAGTGGAAGAGGACTCGGCAGAGCCGTGGAACCACCGTCGGGTCGCTGTTGGTCCACGCAGCCCGCCCCTCCCGCCACCGGCCGACCCAGCGTCCGCAGCCGCCGTGAGAGTGCAGGTGGAAACCATCTTCCCAGGAGGCGAGCACACCTTCCTGAAGCGCGGCCAGACCTGCGTGATGCACTACACTGGGATGCTTGAAGATGGAAATAAATTTGATTCCTCCTGGGACAGAAAAAGCCCTTTAAGTTTATGGTACGCAAGCAGGAGGTGATCTGAGGCTGGAAGAAGGGGTGGCCCAGGTGAGTGTGGGTCATGGAGCCAAACTGACTATATCTCCAGATTATGCCTACGATGCCGCTTAGCACCCAGGCATCATCCCACCACATGCCACTCTCGTCTTTGATGTGGAGCTTTTAAAACTGGAATGACAGGAATGGCCTCCTCCCTTAGCTCCCTGTTCTTCCATCTGCCATGGAGAGCTCTGGTGCCTCCAGAAGCGTGAACGTGAATCCATATGGAGCTTTTCCTGATGTTTCATTCTGCTCTGTATAGACATCTGCTCTGACTGAATGTGTTCTGTCACTCAGCTTTGCTTCCAACACCTCCATCTCCTCTTTCCCTTTCTCCTTGTATGTGTATTACCTAAACTATATGCCATAAACCACAAATTATTCATTTTATTTTGTTTTCAATTTGGGGTGAATATTCAGTTTCAGTCTTTTGGATCTAGGTTTTCCCTTAAGAATATATGGTCAAGCATTAACAGCACAAGTGATAGGTTAACTTTAGAATAGGAATCAGTGTTAAGGGGGGGGTTGCAAGAATATTTTATTTTAATTTTTTGGATGAAATTTTTATCTATTATATATTAAACATTCTTGCTGCTGCACTGCAAAGCCATAGCAGATTTGAGGTGCTGTTGAGGGCTGAATTATTCTCCAAGTGGAGAGAGATCCTTGGGTTACAATAAAAGCCCTACCTGGCCGGGCACGGTGGCTCACGCCTGTAATCCCAGCGCTTTGGGAGGCTGAGGTGGGCGGATAATTATCTAAGCTGCTGAGGCTGAAATTTCCATGCTCTTGTAATTCTTATGTGCTAATAATTTTGAATGCATTTTAAAATTCAACGTAACACTTAAAATATCACTCATTGACAATTGAATTGAGGGCCATTCAAGTGCTCAAATGCAACTGGCAAGGTGGGGTGGGTTGGGGGAGGCAGGGCTTGGAGAGAGGGCTGAGAAGGAGAGAAGAAATGAATTCTACTTGGTTCCAGCATAATATTGCCCTCCACCACCATCACAAAAACATGAACACCTGAAAAATACCATCATACAGAACACTTTCTGACAGTCTGGACAATTGTGTTTCAGACAGGTATGTGAGGCACAGGAAGCTTTGGCCATGTTCCTCTGCCACATGCACATGCTGGCTGGGAGGCCTCAAGTGAGCACAGTCCTAACCACCATCATCTATGCGGTCTCCCTCTGCCCAGACCCAGGACACCTCTAGTATTCATTCACTATGAAGTCAGTGGTGCCTTCAAGTGCTGCCTGCCAGCCCCATAGTTTATTCATCAGCTCTGGTGCAAGCAAAGAAGATAAACAAGAAGATAAACTTAGATAAGACAAGGCTCTCTGGCTGAAGGGATTTGTTTTCTGCTTTGTTTTTGTGAAGATGCCTGGGCATCATCCCACATAAAGCTCCCTTCTCAGAGTCAGTGGCCAACTTGCCTTCAATCCTTTTGAGAAACATTGCTGGAATATAATGGAAAGGGTCCCTGAGTAGAAGTTCTGCCTCTACTGTTTAGTAACTGTGGCCCTTGAGAAGTTATTTAACCTCTCAGAGTCTCAGTCACTGCACCTGTGAAGCAGAGTAATTGGTTATCCGGGGTTAGCCAATTACTAATCAATTGATAGCATTGATTACACATGCTACCATACACAAAACTTTTATCTACATATTTTGTAAAATGAAGTCCAGGTATTTGGCATGATATAAACTAACACTGACTTTTTTTTTTTTTTTTACCAGAAAAGTTTTATGAGACATTTTGAATAGTTCAGGAAAACTATAGTGTGTTCCGTTGAAATCCTAATTCATATCCTCACGTCATGTCATGCGTGTGTATGCAAATGACTGCCTTTCAGTATTCATTGCGTGTTCATATCATCATCTTACTCGATCCGGACAGTGAGGTGGGTAGGCCAGTCAGGTAGGGATTATGATAGACAGCATTTTTTTGAGACAGAGTTTTGCTCTTGTTGCCCAGGCTGGAGTGCAATGGCTCAATCTCGGCTCACTGCAACCTCTGCCTCCTAGGTTCAAGTGATTCTCCTGCCTCAGCCTCCCGAGTAACTGGGATTACAGGCATGCACCACCACACCCAGCTAATTTCGTATTTCTAGTAGAGACGAGGTTTCTCCTTGTTGGTCAGGCTGGTCTCAAACTCCTGACCTCAGGTGATACACGCACCTCAGCCTCCCAAAGTGCTGGGATTACAGGCGTGAGTCACCATGCCTGGTCATATAGCTGGTATTTTTTATGAATGAGGAAACTGAGGCCAGAGAGGTCTAGAGAGTAGCCAAAGTTCACACAACCAGCAAGTGGCAGAGACAGAATTAAACACCTCTGACTTCCAGGCGAGGGCTCTCGCTGCTGCCATGTGGGGAAAAACAGAATGTCCATACCAGAAAGCATGGCAGCACGTAACCCCAACTACCAGCTCTAACCATATATGGCCAAGTCTCCTGCTCACTCAGCCTCCTTCTTCTCTACCACCCACTCAGGTAAAAGTAACCTGAAGAAATAAATCAAAGGGATTGATTATTATGTTATTAATAATAATAGACGGTCATTTTGTTGTCAGAATATTGTCTAATATCAGGATTGGAGATTATGCATTTTCTTCTGTGTTGGTTAGTGACTGTTGTGTAACAAACCAGCCCAAAACTCAATGGCTGAAAGCAACATTGGCAAAGCCAGAAATAACCTTGCAGTCTCAGGCACACAGCTGTCCAAAAGCTGAGGCCCAAACAGAAAAGCAGATTGTGGCCAACTGCTGCTGGAATGGAACCTCCCTTCTGCCTGTGGCTCATATGTTCTCTGATTCCCCAGCCCATTCATATGAATTTCTTCAATTTGAGCTGCCAAACAGAGAACTATTTTTAAATGTGAGGAATACTCTGAGAAAAATCATACTTTTACTTTTTACCATTTCTTTAATATGAAGCTGGTTATCATGTGTCTTAAAATCACTCCTGTTTTCTAAAACTGTTGTCCATTTGCAATCACACCATTAAATGAAAACTCCTTCTCTTTATATTTCTATATAGGTGCAAATGTGACATTGTGGTCCACCAAGTTAAAACATTGGCCTTTTTCTTTCTTCATTTTTTTCTAGTAAGGGAAAGCAGTTAAAATGGTGTGTTTGAGGATTTGTTTCAAAATAGACATTGGTGTGGGTGGGTGGAGAGACACAGCAACAATTGGCCAAGCAAGCTGGTGATGGCCACTGGCGAAGGAGATAGATGGATGCATAACACAGCTAAGACTATTTTACTCCCTAGAATCAAAGAATGACAGAGCTAGAAAGTTATCTAGCCCAAACTAGTTATATTGTATATAAGATAGTGGAGGCCTGGTGAGATAGTGCCCAAGGCTACACAAATGTGGGTCTTGAACTCCAGCCCTTCCCACATCCACGCCAGTGTTGCACAGGGTCACATTATACTGTATTCCTTAATCTTTCCTGACGTGTATGTCACAATTTTACTGTGATCAAAAGTTTGAAAACTATTTTTAAATAACTATGTTGACTTGGATCTCAATGAGAATGCAGTCCAAGAGAAGAATATTTCATTTATTTAGGTCATAATATAATTTTGTAAGCAAAAAGTACAAAATACATAACAGATGTGGGCTTTATATATAATGTAAACATTCATCATATATATTTAAAATATAATTACTTGTAACTGTCTCATATTAATTCTCCCCTTGTACACACACACACACACACACACACACACACTTCAGGTTCTTAATTCTAAATTCAAACATTTTTCTTTTTTCTGTCACTTATTACCTCCTACTTTATATTTAATTTACTCATATGTCTGATATTCCTTTTTATTGATTTATTTAACAAATATTTTGTTGAGTGTCATTCTGTTCCCAGCAATACTGGGTGTACAATGGTAAATAAAAACAGACTTGGTGGGTGCATGCCTTCTCCTACTCTCTCTTAGTGGGACAAAGAGTAGGCAAATGCAAAGAAAATAAATAAAAATTGAGGCAAAACCTATGAAGAAATCAAACAGGATAAGAAGATAGAGAATGATGATGTGAGTAAGGAGTGCTGGGAGGAAGAGTACCATTGACAGAATGTTCAGGGATATTTATGATGATGCTGAAAGGGTGAGAATCTTGGTGCATAATGAAGACACATGCCCAACACAGGTAATCTCTGCATGGTGATGGGCAAGCTAGTAGGAAGAGGCAGGGCTAAAATTTCTTTCTGCAAATAATGTCTTGTATTTCATATCATTCAACATAATTTGCCATCATTTAGCCAAGAAAGATTTTTAAGTGATTATTACCAAATACCCGCCACGGTTTTAATAAACAGCTGCCATGGTTTAAAAAACACCAAAATTAATTCAATGAAAGTATCAAAAATATTTTGCCTTGTGAAAAGGAATGTTCTAGTGCCCAGTCAGTTTTTTCAAATGCGGATTGAGATTCATTAGGGAGTTATGAGCTCAACTTAGAAGGTCAGTATTTAACTTTAAAAATGAAATAAAAATAGAATGAAATAGAAAATACTGGAGTACATCACAATTAGTAAGAATAAATATTGTTTTGTAAAATTTTGAATCTGGTAAGGGGTATGTGTGTGTTACATTTTGTGATATACTTTATACGGAGTATAATGTGCTTCTTACGAGGGTTCCAGCAGAGGAGAGTAGTTTGAGAAAATTTTCCTTGTTAACTGAATGAATAGATTGCAAAGTAGGTCAGCTTACTGCCCTATACAAGTAAAATGTAGTTGGATATCTATTCAAAATGCATTTGATTATGGTGTGGGCTACAATAAATAGGTAGTAGGAATATCTTATATTTTCAGATACTCATTGTTTTTATTCATTCAAACATGAATTAATTTTTCTTTCTAGAAAAAGATTTAAAGAAGCTTATAAATGCTCATATATAATAGGACATACACACTAATAAATAATGAGTGTGTTTAGTTGTGTTTTTAAAAAGTACTTATCTTTTAAATAAAAATAATCCAAAAGGAAAAATAGGTTGAGAAGACGACATAGAACCAGGACTGAAGATAGCAGCCTTCAGTGAACTCACACACCCTGGAAAGTGGTAAGACAATGAAAAAGGATAAAAGTAGCCCCTGACATCTAGAACTGATTTGATGTTCACACCTAGACCTCAGTGTTAGTACAAGTTGGTCTGACACATACATCCAGGCCATTTTATTTCCCTCTTGAATATAAACAATCTCACAGAATTTCTATTATCTAACAAGGTCACACTTAGACCATGATAAAGTGAGACAAAAACAAGGTCACTGTACAACACAAAATAGCAAACATTTTCTTCCCTTGCTGAATGAGTGACAGTGACTTCTTTACCAATGACACCTTTAATCTCTCCCTAGTCTGTGTTCCCCATAGATGAGACCTATCGAGATTCCCAAAAGTAGAATTGCCTCCACATACAGATAATACCCAATCTAGAGAGAACCCTTTTTTCTTAGACCCATCCTAAAATTACCCAACCAAACCCCAAATTCTATGCCAGGTTCTTTTTGACAACCCTTTTCTAAGATACTTCATGGCCCCCACATGGTGTGTATTTTCCCTTACTGCAGTTTTTGAAAAACCCAACAAGTCCAACTACAGGTGTCTCTGACAGTCTTTGTCTGAAGAGTATAGATAACAGCACAGTTGATTGTCAGCACCATGTCTTGCATGGGACAACAAAAAATCTCATTATAAGTACCTTTCTGTCCTTTAGAGAGCATGTAGGTGCGTTCATGTGTGGAGTATGCGTAGGAGGACAGCAGTTGTAAAGAGCTAGCTTCATGGAGCTTTATCACCTCAGTATCTTTTGGACTTAAAATTATCAGTTGCTGAAACTTAGGAGTACCCAGAGTATTTTTAGGTGTGGCAATGTTTTTAGTTGTGTTTTTAAAAAGTACTTATCTTTTAAAGATAGATGCTAGAATAGTTATGGATAATACACTGTGATATCTAGCTAAGACTTGCTTCAAAATCATTTAGGGCAGCAGGAAAGTAGGTGAGGGTGTGGAAGAAATAAGACTGGTCATGAGTTAATAATAATTGAAACAGGGTGAGGGGCCTATCAAAGTTTATCACTATATTTTCTTTACTTTTAAAATTTGACATAGTAAAAAGTAATAATATAATGATTTTTAGAGTCCAATTGCTCATTTGTGTTTCCAGTTTGGGGAACACCAAAGCTAAAATAGGCTATGTCTGAATATGCTGAGAATTAGGGTGTTGGAATTTAGTAGCAGATTCCAGAGTTATGTGTGGGTGTGGAGGTGAGGTAGGACAGGCTTTGGAAAGATGTTTTCAAGGGGAACAGAGAGTTCAGGCAGATTTCAAGCCAAACATACACTCAAACTGCAACATCCAACTGAAGGGCTTGGGCAATTAGATATGAGGCAACGGGGAAGGAATTTGAGATGCAGGAACAGAGCAAAGAGGTCTGAAATGGTGAGTGGAGATTGAGACCTAGGTATGCTCCTTTTGTAGAGCCTGGCATGCCTAAGATCATGTCTGCTGTGGAGGGAATTCTTAAGGAGAACCACTTAACTGGTATTGCTTGGATCACAGAATCAAATAATTTTGCTGTTTACAAATCAAAAATCATTGTTTTTCTAAGGTTCGACACTTAAAAATCAAATACTATGCTTGTGAAAATAAATTCCTAAAATTGCTTTTCATTTTAATGGGGCTGACCTTTTTTCAGCATTAAGTATTTTTGGAGAGAAGGAAGATTCGTTCATTCATAGAATATTATTGAGCATCTAATATATACTAGGCTCAGACCTATGTGCAGGAGATAAGTAATACCTGACTATATAGAGCTTAGGCTCTGGTGAGGAGGATAGAACATAATCAAACAGTCTTACAAATATGAAGTTACAAACTAAGGTAAGTGCTTTGAAGACAAAGAGCTAGTACAGCATGTAACTTATTCTATTTAGAAGAGTTATCTGAGTAACAGTGGAATCTATAATTACCAGAAACAGAAGAAAATATGGCAGTATCAGGAGACAGGAGCAAAAGCACGCAGGTGGTCTGAATGATCAAAATTCTTGGTTTTTACTCTGGAGACAATGAGTTACAAAGGGAAATATTCATGTGGAGGATGAAATTTGTTGGTTAAAAAAAAAGCCCAAGGTGACAAAGTCATCTTAGCCATGAAGAAAACGTTATCTGATACAAAAATTTGCTCTTTATTGGGAATCATTTTAACTGGTAGGAACTCAGAAGCCTGAGGCATGTGGTGGGTAGGGTCTACCTTGCACTTGCTTGAAGAACTACCAGCTTTAATAAAAGAAAAAGTAGTAAATAACTTGTGTTTCAATACGCATGAAACTCATATTTTTTCCATCAGTGGTAGCTTGTCTCCAAAGACATTCACGATTAATCCTTTCCCATTGTGCACATACATGACATTCTCCCATGGAGAGGGGGAATCTACCCCTTTTCCTTCTTGATTCTGGATTCTGGACTGGTCTGTACCTGCCTTTGCTATCAGAATAGGGCATAAGAGACTCAGCCATTTCTGGGCTAAGGCTCTAAGATTATTGGTAGTTTTTCTTCTTTCTTTCTTTCTTTCTTTCTCTCTCTCTTTCCCTCCTTTCTTTTTTTCTTTCTTTCTCTCTCTTTCTTTCTTTCTTTCTTTCTTTCTTTCTTTCTTTCTTTCTTTCTTTCTTTCTTTCTTTCTTTCTTTCTTTCTTTCTTTCTTTCTTTCTTTCTTTCTTTCTTTCTTTCTTTCTTTCTTTCTTTCTTCTTTCTTTCTTTTTGAGATAGAGTCTCACTCTGTCACCCACCCTGGACTGCAGTGGTGCAATCTTGGCTCACTGCAACCTCTGACTCCTGGGTTCAAACAATTCTTCTGCCTCAGCCTCCTAAGTAGCTGTGACTACAGGTGCCCACCACCATGCATGGCTGATTTTTGTATTTTTAGTAGAGATGGGGTTTCACCATATTTGGCCAGGCTGCTCTTGAACGCCTGACCTCAGGTGATCTGCCCACCTAGGCATCCCAAAGTACTGGGATTATAGGTGTGAGCCACCACACCTGGCTGATTATTGGTAGTTTCTGCTTCCTTTTTCTTCCTTTTTTTAGAGTATTAAGTCACCATACAATATATCTAGACTACTCTTTTGGAGAAAGACATCATGTGGAGGAGCATGGAGGCACTAAAATAGAGGGTAAAGAAGTTATTTTGGAAGCCTAGCCCAGACAAGAGAGAGAACCATCCAGCCAGGTCTAGTAAATCTGCAGAGCCATGAGAGTCAATAATGCATTGTTGCCTTAAGACACTGCTAATATGGTTTGGATCTGAGTCCCCAACCAAATCTCATGTTCAATTGTAACCCCTAGTGTTGGAGGTAAGACCTGGCAGAAGGTAACTGGATCATGGGAGCAGTTTCTCTTGAATAGTTTAAAGGACCATGACCTCAGCGCTGTTGTCATTGTAGTGAGTGAGTGAATTATTGTGAGATCTGATTGTTTAAAAGTGTGTAGCACCTCTTCCTCCACTTTGGTCCTGGTTAATAACCAATTTAACCTCTTTTCTTTATAAATTGCCCCATCTAAGCTATTTCTTTATATCAATATGAGAACAGACAAACACAGAAAATTGGTACCAAGGAGTGGAACATTGCTATAGAGATATCTGAAAATGTGGAAGGAGCTTTGGAATTGGGTAACAGGCAAAGGTTGGAACAGTTTGGAGGGCTCAGAAGAAGACAGGAAGATGAGAGAGAATTTGGAACTTCCTAGAAAGTTGTTGAATGGTTGTGACTAAAATGCTGAGGGTGATATGGACAGTGAAGTCCATGCTGAGGAGGTGTCAGATGGAGATGAGGGACTTATTGGGAACTAGAGCAAAGGTCATTTCTTATGCATTAGCAAAGCACTTGGAGGCATTGTGCCCCTGCCCTAGTGATTTGTGGAACTTTGAACTTGAGAGTGATAATTTAGGGTATCTGGTAGAAGAAATTTTTGAGTGGCAAAGCATTCAAGATGTGACCTGGTTGCTTCTAACACCTATGTTCATATGCATGAACAAAGAAATGATGCAAAACTGGAACTTATATTTAAAGAAGAAGGAGGGCATAAAAGTTTGAAAAATTTGAAGCCCAGCCATGTGTTAGAAAAGAAAAGCCCATTTTCAGGGGATAAATTCAAGCAGGCTGCAGAAGTGTGCATAAGTTAAAAGGAGCCAAGTGCTACTATCCAAGACAAAGGGAAAGGCCTCAAAGACATTTCAGAAACCTTCCCAGCAGCACCATCCATCACAAGCCCGTAGAACTAGGAGAGAAAAATGGTTTCACGGGCCAGGTCCAGGGTCTCATTGCCCTGCACAGCATCAGGATCCTGGATATTCCAGCTCCATTCATGGCTCAAAGGAGCCCAGGTGGAGCATGGGCCACTGTTTCAGAGAGGCTTATCCAAAAGCATTGACAGCCTCCACATGACATTAAGATTGAAGGTGCACAGAGTGTAAGAGTTGAAGCTTGGGAGCCTCCACCTAAATTTCAGAGGATGTATGGAAAAGCCTGGATATTCAGGCAGAAGCCTACTGCAAAGGTGGAGCCCTTATGGAGAATGTAGGGCAGTGCAGAGGGGAAATGTGAGGTTGAATCCTCCCACACAGAGTCCCCATTGGGACTCTGCTTATGCACAGTAGAGCTTTGAGAAAGGGGCCACCATCCTCTAGACTCCAGAATGGTAGATCCACTGACAGCTTGCACCCTGAACCTGAAAAAGCCACACTCAACACTAGCCCATGAGAGCAGCCACAGGAGATGACTCCTGCAAAGCCACAGGAGTGGAGATGCCCAAGGCCTTGGGAGCCCACCCCTTGCATTAGAGTTCCCTGAATGTGGGACATGGAGTCAAAGGAGATTATTTTGAAGCTTTAAGGTTTAATGACTGCCCTGCTAGGTTTTTGAACTTGCATGGGGCCTGTAGCCCGGCTCTTTTGGCCAATTTCTCTTTTGGAATGTGATTGTTTACCCAATGCTGGTATTCCCATTGTATCTTTTTTTTTTTTTTTTTTTTTTAAGACAGGGTCACACTCTGTTGTTCGGGTCGGAGTGCATTGGTGTGATCTCAGTTCACTGCAACCTCTGCTTCCTGGGCTCAGACAATCCTTCTACCTCAGCCTCCTGAGTATCTGGGGACCACAGGCACATGCCATATGCCCAGCTAATTTTTGTATTTTTTTGTAGAGATGGCATTTCACCATGTTGACCAGGCTGGTCTCTAACTCCTAGAATCAAGTGATCTTCCTGTCTCAACCTCCCAAAGTGTTGGGATTACAGGCATAAGCCACTATACTAAGCACCCACATTGTATCTTGAAAGTAAGTAACTTGTTTTATTTTTCCAGGCTCATAGGTAGAAGGGTCTTGCCTTGTCTCAGGTAAGACCTTGGAGTTTGAACTTTTGAGCTAATGCTGGAAGGAGTTAAGACTTTGTGGGACTGTTGGGAAGACATGAGTGTATTTTTCAATTTGAGAAGGACATGAGATTTGGGAGGTCCAAGGAAAGAATGATTTGGTTTGGATTTGTGTCCCCTCCCAGATCTCATGTTGAACTGTAATTCCCAGTATTGGAGGTGGGGCCTAGTGATTGGATCATGAGTGTAATTTCTCACAAAAAATTTAGTACCACTCCCTCAGTGCTGTTCTTGTGATAGTGAGTGACTTACTGTGAGATCTAGTTGTTTAAAAGTGTATAGCACCTCCACCTTCTTCCTTTTTTGGTTCTGCTCCTGCCGTGTAAGATGTCTGTTTCCACTTTCTCTCTCACCTTGAGTAAAATCTCCCTGAGGCCTCCCCAGAAGCAGATGTTGACATCTTCCTGTATAGTCCATGGAACCATGAGCCAATTAAATGTCTTTTCTTTACAAATTACCCATTCTCAGATATTTCTTTATAGAAATGCAAGAACAGACTAATACAATTATGTTTTGGGGTGACTTTGGCCATAGGTAACCAGAAATAATTTTTAACTGCAAGTACCTACAAAGAGCATAGCTTGTGCTCTACGAATGCTTATTTTTAAAGTTGAATTTGGGTTGAACTATCCTTCTTTATAGAACATTCCAGACCTGTCCCAATTTTATCGTGACTTTTTTTTCTATGTAATAGCATTTATTTAATTTTTTTAAAATTGCATTTTAGGTTTTGGGGTACATGTGAAGAACATGCAAGATAGTTGCATAGGTACCCATGCTATCTTTTCCCAACTCCCCACCCCCCACTGTCCCTCCCCTATTCCCCTCAACAGACCCCAGTGTGTAGTGCTCCCCTCCCTGTGTCCATGTGTTCTCATTGTTCAACACCCGCCTATGAGTGAGAACATGTGGTATTTCGTTTTCTGTTCTTGTGTCAGTTTGCTGAGAATGATGGTCTCCACGTTCATCCATGTCCCTACTACTGTGACTTTTAGTAAGAGGTTATCATGAGAATATAGCAGCATTGGGTAAGTTGTCTAGCACATTCCAATTGGACCTGTGTGAAATGTCATTGGACAAGGGAAGACTAATATTTACTGAGGCTCTATTATGAGCCAGGAATAGTACCATATACTTGACATGTGCTATCTCATTTCATTCTCAAAACAACTACACAAAAAAGTAATGTAATCATCTCTATTTTAGAAATGGAAAAACGAAGCCCACAAAGTTGCTGAATTGCAGGGCCTAGTTGATAGATTTGTTTGGTTTCAATGCCAGTTACCTTGCCTGGATGTGCCCCTCATCTTGAAGAAATTCCACAGAAGTCTCCTAAAGAAGTTACTGAAAATTTTCTATAGCAATGGCAATTTCCTTGGAACCTGACCTCACTCTCTAATGTTTACTTTTCTTTGTGTGAGTGTGAGGAGAGGTGTACTTGGACGATTGGGTATAATAAGGAATATATTAGAATTCACTCATGCTCCCTGGGATAAGAGCTTGGTTCTGTCTCTTCCTTGCTATTGACAGAAATGCTCCCTACCCTGTCAGCCAGGTCAGAGCTGCAGCAGGCTCCAGCAACTGTCTAAAAGTCTTGAACATTCTTAGATCTTGGAGGAGACCAAAAGAAACATTCATGCCATATGGAGACTGGAGGAGGCCAGTGAGAACTGACCAGCCACATTCTTTCAGACCTCCAAGCTGGCAGGAGATTGCATTCCCTGAGCACCACTCCCCAACCTCCTGGATACAGCAGTCTCCACCCTGGGCCCAGAGGCTTCTCTGGAGGAGTGAGGTGAAAAATTTCACCCCAGGTGAAAATCTCTTATCTAGATCAATCTTCCCCCTAGTTTGAGATGCTAAGACGTCAGCTTTGCAACACAGTGGCTTCAACTTCTGAAACCTCAGCATTCTTTATATATATCATCCTGGTTTAGGGCTTGCAGAGGAAATATGTATTCATTATACTTAAGGTTATCTCCCTTCCCTTTAAGAAAGCTTTATTTATTTATTTTTTAAGTACTTAGCTTCTTGCTTCAGCTTTAGTGTTTTTTTTGTTTGTTTTGTTTTTTTTTTTTTGTCTTTCTTTCCGCAATTAGGTTCAGGAAAGAAAAACACATCAAGACTTTGTCCCATCCTGTGGAGTTGGAAAATCTCCTTAGAAAGAGTCTCGAAAGGAGGAACACGATGTTTGTTTACTGAATTACATAACCTTATGTTGACCATCTGGAAAGAGATTTAAAACTACTGTCATCAAAAGGACAGAGTCACTACCACAAAGGCTGAAAGACTTGTCCAGTAAGGGGCCACGATGAGAATTTGCAGGGCTGAGAATTAACATGTGGTTACAGGGCTTTTTCTGTAACTTAGTTTTATATCCCTGAATTGTTGGAGTATGTAGTAGAAGAAGACCTCAGTCTAAAGTAAGCGTAAGCTACCTTTGGGCTGCTAGTCCAGCCAGAGGCCAGGTCCTGCAGGCCTTTCACCAGCCCTACTGCTAAATCACAGGCTTCTTATTAGAAAAGTTGCTTGTATGTCACAGTTTACTTTTCTATAAAAGCATAGGCTGGGTGTGGTGGCTCACACCTGCAATCTCAGCACTTTGGGAGGCTGAGGTGGAAAGATCACTTGAGGTCGGGAGTTCAAAACCAGCCTGGCCAACACGGTGAAAGCTCATCTCTACTAAAAATACAGGCATGGTGGCATACACACCTGTAATCTCAGCTACTTGGGAAGCTGAGGCAGGAGAATCATTTGAACCCAGGAGGCAAAGGTTGCAGTGAGCACAGATAGCACCACTGCACTGAAGCCTAGGCAACAGAGAGAGACTGCCTTAAAAACAAAAACAAGAACCAGCATAAAGCTCCTCTGTGAAACACTATCAAGCCCAGGGATCTGAGGCATGATTAACATGTTTGAAACCAGTGAGCAAGCTAATTCACATGAAGATTAAAAGATGGCTATGCAATTTTAGCTTTATTTTTATTTCGTGTTTAGTCATCATTAAACCACAGCACATTCTGTATTTTACAAAATGATTTTATGCATCTTAGTAATTCTTTATAAAACATCATTAGGTAGAATAGTATGAGAAGGGAAGAAAGAAGAGGAAGGAGAAAGGGGGAAAGAAAAAGTACGGAGGGATCCTCAAGGAGCCATGTGACCTGGGTAAGGCATAGGCTAAGTCAGAACTGAAGGGAGCTCACACTGTGACCTGGAGGTTTTAGTCTTTTTGGCAGGAATATTACACTTGTCTTCTTGATGGCATCTTTGTACAGTAGCTGACTGGGAAGTTTTAGTCTTCAAGTCAGTTGCTTCCTGTGGATGGGAAGATGGGTAGGTCTGGAAGCCCTCCCATTTTCTATGTCCTACTCCTGAGCTTGATACTCATGGTTGCATTGCTTTAAACAACCATTGAATCAAGTAAAATTTTGGTCATCATAGTTTTTGTTCCCCAAATGTCTCTGCTTGTTCTAAACCCTGAAAATTATCCTCCACCCACAGGCCTTCTCAAATAGCCTCCTTCTGGACTTGCGCTTTTCTAGACAGTACGATAGTAACACCTGGTTAATACCTATTCTATGACAATTATCAGTCTCCTTACAGTGGCAGAGGTATTTATGCATTCAAATAGGTATTCATATAGTTACAGTCACCACAAATCTCTGTCCTTCCAAATAATATTAACCAGGATTTATTTGGTTCTTACTAAGTCTCAGTCATTGTTCTAAGTCCTTGATATGAATTACATCATTTAGTTGTCATAACAACTTTATGGAGTAGGTAATATTATTATACCCTACACAGAGATGGGGAAATGTAGGCACAGTTAGCTACCCAAGGTCATGCTTTTAGAAAGCGATGGGCTGGGATTCAAGCCTAGGTAGTCTGTTTCCAGAGTCTTTAGCTTACTGTTATATTCTGCCTTCCCAATAAAGAGCAAGCCCCTGTGCCATCATCACTGAATTTAATAAATATGTGTGGAATTGAATTAAATGAAAATTTTTGGCAGTCTTGACAGCCTCTGTAGGTTTTCGACTTACAGTGGGCCCTGATTTCAGGAAAATATCTGAAAATGAAACATGCAGGACAATGACTGGAGGTGAGAAGAACCACATGTAGTATTAGTTTGGCTCAAAGGTAATTGTGGTTTTTGCCATTACTTTGGCAAAAAAACCACAATTACCTTTGTGCCAACCTCGTACAAAGAAGTCTGGGTTTAGAAACTAAAACCTGGCTTAAGTTCCACTCATGACACTTAGTAGCTTAGAATTCTTGGATAAGAAAATTAGGTTCATTGAGCCTCACTTTTTTCATCTGTCAAAGAGGACCAACCTGCTTCACATGGTTGCTGTGAAGGTTAAATGAGGCAAGGAACAGTGGCTCACACCTGTAATCCCAGCTCTTCAGGAGGCTGAGGCAGGTGGATCACTTGAGGCCAGGAGTTCAAGGCCAGCCGGGCACAGTGGCTCACGCCTGTAATCCCAGCTCTTCAGGAGGCTGAGGCAGGTGGATCACTTGAGGCCAGGAGTTCAAGGCCAGCCGGGCACAGTGGCTCACACCTGTAATCCCAGCTCTTCAGGAGGCTGAGGCAGGTGGATCACTTGAGGCCAGGAGTTCAAGGCCAGCCGGGCACAGTGGCTCACGCCTGTAATCCCAGCTCTTCAGGAGGCTGAGGCAGGTGGATCACTTGAGGCCAGGAGTTCAAGGCCAGCCGGGCACAGTGGCTCACACCTGTAATCCCAGCTCTTCAGGAGGCTGAGGCAGGTGGATCACTTGAGGCCAGGAGTTCAAGGCCAGCCGGGCACAGTGGCTCACGCCTGTAATCCCAGCTCTTCAGGAGGCTGAGGCAGGTGGATCACTTGAGGCCAGGAGTTCAAGGCCAGCCGGGCACAGTGGCTCACGCCTGTAATCCCAGCTCTTCAGGAGGCTGAGGCAGGTGGATCACTTGAGGCCAGGAGTTCAAGGCCAGCCCGGCACAGTGGCTCACGCCTGTAATCCCAGCTCTTCAGGAGGCTGAGGCAGGTGGATCACTTGAGGCCAGGAGTTCAAGGCCAGCCGGGCACAGTGGCTCACGCCTGTAATCCCAGCTCTTCAGGAGGCTGAGGCAGGTGGATCACTTGAGGCCAGGAGTTCAAGGCCAGCCGGGCACAGTGGCTCACGCCTGTAATCCCAGCTCTTCAGGAGGCTGAGGCAGGTGGATCACTTGAGGCCAGGAGTTCAAGGCCAGCCGGGCACAGTGGCTCACGCCTGTAATCCCAGCTCTTCAGGAGGCTGAGGCAGGTGGATCACTTGAGGCCAGGAGTTCAAGGCCAGCCGGGCACAGTGGCTCACGCCTGTAATCCCAGCTCTTCAGGAGGCTGAGGCAGGTGGATCACTTGAGGCCAGGAGTTCAAGGCCAGCCCGGCACAGTGGCTCACGCCTGTAATCCCAGCTCTTCAGGAGGCTGAGGCAGGTGGATCACTTGAGGCCAGGAGTTCAAGGCCAGCCGGGCACAGTGGCTCACGCCTGTAATCCCAGCTCTTCAGGAGGCTGAGGCAGGTGGATCACTTGAGGCCAGGAGTTCAAGGCCAGCCGGGCACAGTGGCTCACGCCTGTAATCCCAGCTCTTCAGGAGGCTGAGGCAGGTGGATCACTTGAGGCCAGGAGTTCAAGGCCAGCCGGGCACAGTGGCTCACGCCTGTAATCCCAGCTCTTCAGGAGGCTGAGGCAGGTGGATCACTTGAGGCCAGGAGTTCAAGGCCAGCCGGGCACAGTGGCTCACGCCTGTAATCCCAGCTCTTCAGGAGGCTGAGGCAGGTGGATCACTTGAGGCCAGGAGTTCAAGGCCAGCCGGGCACAGTGGCTCACACCTGTAATCCCAGCTCTTCAGGAGGCTGAGGCAGGTGGATCACTTGAGGCCAGGAGTTCAAGGCCAGCCGGGCACAGTGGCTCACACCTGTAATCCCAGCTCTTCAGGAGGCTGAGGCAGGTGGATCACTTGAGGCCAGGAGTTCAAGGCCAGCCGGGCACAGTGGCTCACACCTGTAATCCCAGCTCTTCAGGAGGCTGAGGCAGGTGGATCACTTGAGGCCAGGAGTTCAAGGCCAGCCGGGCACAGTGGCTTACACCTGTAATCCCAGCTCTTCAGGAGGCTGAGGCAGGTGGATCACTTGAGGCCAGGAGTTCAAGGCCAGCCGGGCACAGTGGCTCACACCTGTAATCCCAGCTCTTCAGGAGGCTGAGGCAGGTGGATCACTTGAGGCCAGGAGTTCAAGGCCAGCCGGGCACAGTGGCTCACGCCTGTAATCCCAGCTCTTCAGGAGGCTGAGGCAGGTGGATCACTTGAGGCCAGGAGTTCAAGGCCAGCCGGGCACAGTGGCTCACACCTGTAATCCCAGCTCTTCAGGAGGCTGAGGCAGGTGGATCACTTGAGGCCAGGAGTTCAAGGCCAGCCGGGCACAGTGGCTCACACCTGTAATCCCAGCTCTTCAGGAGGCTGAGGCAGGTGGATCACTTGAGGCCAGGAGTTCAAGGCCAGCCGGGCACAGTGGCTCACACCTGTAATCCCAGCTCTTCAGGAGGCTGAGGCAGGTGGATCACTTGAGGCCAGGAGTTCAAGGCCAGCCGGGCACAGTGGCTCACACCTGTAATCCCAGCTCTTCAGGAGGCTGAGGCAGGTGGATCACTTGAGGCCAGGAGTTCAAGGCCAGCCGGGCACAGTGGCTCACGCCTGTAATCCCAGCTCTTCAGGAGGCTGAGGCAGGTGGATCACTGGAGGCCAGGAGTTCAAGGCCAGCCGGGCACAGTGGCTCACACCTGTAATCCCAGCTCTTCAGGAGGCTGAGGCAGGTGGATCACTTGAGGCCAGGAGTTCAAGGCCAGCCGGGCACAGTGGCTCACACCTGTAATCCCAGCTCTTCAGGAGGCTGAGGCAGGTGGATCACTTGAGGCCAGGAGTTCAAGGCCAGCCGGGCACAGTGGCTCACGCCTGTAATCCCAGCTCTTCAGGAGGCTGAGGCAGGTGGATCACTTGAGGCCAGGAGTTCAAGGCCAGCCGGGCACAGTGGCTCACGCCTGTAATCCCAGCTCTTCAGGAGGCTGAGGCAGGTGGATCACTGGAGGCCAGGAGTTCAAGGCCAGCCGGGCACAGTGGCTCACACCTGTAATCCCAGCTCTTCAGGAGGCTGAGGCAGGTGGATCACTTGAGGCCAGGAGTTCAAGGCCAGCCGGGCACAGTGGCTCACACCTGTAATCCCAGCTCTTCAGGAGGCTGAGGCAGGTGGATCACTGGAGGCCAGGAGTTCAAGGCCAGCCGGGCACAGTGGCTCACACCTGTAATCCCAGCTCTTCAGGAGGCTGAGGCAGGTGGATCACTTGAGGCCAGGAGTTCAAGGCCAGCCGGGCACAGTGGCTCACGCCTGTAATCCCAGCTCTTCAGGAGGCTGAGGCAGGTGGATCACTGGAGGCCAGGAGTTCAAGGCCAGCCGGGCACAGTGGCTCACACCTGTAATCCCAGCTCTTCAGGAGGCTGAGGCAGGTGGATCACTGGAGGCCAGGAGTTCAAGGCCAGCCGGGCACAGTGGCTCACACCTGTAATCCCAGCTCTTCAGGAGGCTGAGGCAGGTGGATCACTGGAGGCCAGGAGTTCAAGGCCAGCCGGGCACAGTGGCTCACACCTGTAATCCCAGCTCTTCAGGAGGCTGAGGCAGGTGGATCACTGGAGGCCAGGAGTTCAAGGCCAGCCGGGCACAGTGGCTCACACCTGTAATCCCAGCTCTTCAGGAGGCTGAGGCAGGTGGATCACTTGAGGCCAGGAGTTCAAGGCCAGCCGGGCACAGTGGCTCACACCTGTAATCCCAGCTCTTCAGGAGGCTGAGGCAGGTGGATCACTTGAGGCCAGGAGTTCAAGGCCAGCCGGGCACAGTGGCTCACACCTGTAATCCCAGCTCTTCAGGAGGCTGAGGCAGGTGGATCACTTGAGGCCAGGAGTTCAAGGCCAGCCGGGCACAGTGGCTCCCACCTGTAATCACACTACTAAGGAGGCTGAGGTGGGAGAATCGCTTGAACCCGGGATGCGAGGTTGCAGTGAACTGAGATCGCACCACTGCACTCCAGCCTAGGTGACAGAGCAAAACTCTGTCTCAAATATGTAATGTGTGTTTTATATATTATAAAGCATCATACAAATACTTGCTTAATTTAAAATAAAATTATAGAAACTATATATTTTTTAAAATTACTAGAAAAAAATGGAATGAAAAAGAGAAATGTCTTGTTTTCCTTGACTGAAAATATAATTTCAGTTCCAAGGGTAATGACTCTGTGGGTCTTCGGCAGACTTTGTATTTTGTATGTCAGATCTCGCAGTTTCCAACTTGGCAGTTAGACACAGAGTTCAGATTTCAACAGCAATTTTATTTCAGTGGGGGTATCTGAAGAGGGTAAAGTGGAGGTAGTTTTTCTAACTCTCCTCTAAAACTGAACATTTTAATTTTGATTTATTTAATCATGTTTATGTTTAAAAGAACTTTGCTCCCATAAAAAAGTCTGACTTTATCTGTTTGACCCCAGAGCTGTAATAAAGTCACTTTGAAAATACATCATTTGGCCATGGGTATCAAGTTTAAAAGGTTCCCCTCTTAGAGAAGGAAAAGAGTGGAAAAATTACAACTTTAAAACAGAAATATCTCTATCCAAAGAATTGCTGGAACCAAAATGGTATCGTTTACACAATAGACACAATTTTTTTCTTTTTTTATTTGTTTCTCTGTTAGGAAAATGATCATTTCAGGAACTGTGAAGTGTTAGAGGGAAAGCATATTAGAACTATTATGAAGTCACAGGAGAAGTGGTTGCTGTCTCTCCTACACGTTCTTAATGATGCTGGCTCCCATATCTCAGCTTCAACTAGAGTCCCTTCATAGAATTGATGGTGTGTGTGTGTGTGTGTGTGTGTGTGTGTGTGTATGTGCGCGCGCGCACGCGCGCGCAGGGCTTCTCAAAGTAGGAATCATATTCATTTTTACCTTACTCTGCATTATTGAAAGAGACACTCTGGAACGCACATTGGTAGCCTCAGAGCCAGTCTCTAGGAGCATCTAGCCAAAAACCCTCTAGACTCTAGGCCCACTAGAGTCCAGTGAAATTCTGGATGGATCCTTTGGGCATTCCATAGGAAATTACTTCTTTTTCTCCCATGGCTGATGCAGAGCTTTCTGTTTCTCTCCTTCTCCATCTGCTACAGAAACTCCATCTTTTCTGAGGCTTCCTAGAACCAAAGTTCTGGCTTAAATGACATCTATTTGGGACTGAGAATCAGCTATCCCATTACTCTTCTCTCCCTCAGTGTGTAGGTCCCATCTAGAGTCCCTACAGTCCTTGAACCTATAGGCAGTGTCCCTCTTTAGGAGCTAAGAACTGGAGAAACAGGACCCTTGCCATATTATGGTCAACAGGAGGGCTGCCAAGCTATGAGTACCCCCTTATAATAAATAATAGGGGGATCTACTATGCCTGGAGGAGGGACAGGACCCCACTTGTTAGTCACCATTACTCAGTCATATATAGAAGCTGGCATGGTAATTAAGTGCTCCACATTGTACCATGTTTCCTGTAACCTTTGTTCAATTCTTAATAATTATATCATGCTTTTTTTTAACTTACATAAGAACATATATATTTGTATATTTGTATACAGGTATATTTGTAACCAAAGTTCTTTTTGGAAAAAGATAGGTAATCAATTCATGGGAAAACAGTGGTATGAGCTCAAAAAAGAAGTTAATACAGGCAATGTTTTCTACTTGTGTTTATATTTTGAAGTTAGAGATTAGTGACCTTAATTGGAAGTTTGGGCTCATTGCCTTCAGAGTTCAGAGCACAGTGATGACCTTTTTCTAAGCACTCAGCACCACACAGGCAAGAAAGACTAAAACACCAGTCCGTGCTTGTCATTTGCATGGTAAGGTTTGGACCCATAACCAGAAAAGACGGCTGTGGAAGCTGAATTCATCAAAATGTACAGTTCATATTCCTGTCACACAGCCATTTGGAAGAGGAAAACACACACGAACAAACAAATGAACAGACCCAGCAGGGCGCAGTGGCTCAAGCCTGTATTCCCAGCACTTTGGGAGGCCGAGGCGGGTGGATCACGAGATCAACAGATCGAGACCATCCTGGTCAACATGGTGAAACCCCATCTCTTCTAAAAATACAAAAAATTAGCTGGGCATGGTGGCACGTGCCTGTAATCCCAGCTACTCGGGAGGCTGAGGCAGGAGAATTGCCTGAACCCAGGAGGCGGAGGTTGCGGTGAGCCGAGATCGCGCCATTGCACTCCAGGCTGGGTAACAAGAGCGAAACTCCTTCTCAAAACAAAACAAACAAACAAACAAAACAACAACAACAACCAAAAAAACCCAAATGAGCAGACCCATTTTTCCCATATGTCCTAAGAACCTCTCACTGCATTGTTGTTCTTTTCCTAGGCAAATCTCCATGTGGAAAATATTTTAGGCAGCAGTCAGTCCTATAAATACAAGACAGTGGCAATGCAGAAAAAGATGTGTGTTTTACTGCTGCTAATAATAACTAGAGCAAGCCACACCTCAAGGTGACTAATCAGCTCAGTGTTCTCTAATAAAAGCTAATTACTTCCTTCTTTTTAATTGCTTATTTATATTTGTAGCCTTTACTTATTACTGAGGGTTGGATGTAAAAATGTCATCGGGCTTGGCCGATAGAATGTGCCACATGAAATAATGTGGTTTGAATTATTAAATTCAATAATTTTTTATTCATTATTAAATAATTTTAAAATTCAATAAAAGATTAATTAGAGAAAAGTGTCTGATACATAGGAAGGCAAACTGACAGCTTTCAGATCCTGGAGAGTCACATATGCACACTTTAGCATATTATTAAATAGCTTGAATACAGTTATAAAAGCTAAAGTCTTTATTCTTCTGGGGGTGGTACTGCTTTTAATAAAACTTCAAATTGTCTTTGATTCTCTTATTTCTGGCTGAGAAGTTCGAATGTGCTTCTTAATAGAATCAAAATACACATATTAAAATGTTAGGATCAAGTACTTTAAATTTTTTTTTTTTTTTAGATGGGGTTTCACCATGATGGCCAGGCTGGTTTTGAACTCCTGACCTCAGGTGATCCACCCACCTCGGCCTCCCAAAGTGCTAGGATTATAGGCGAGAGCCACCACGCCCAGCCACTTTTAAAAAATTTTAATTTTTCAGTTGCAGAATCTTCTTCATTAAATTCATTTGTTACATTTATTCTGTGTTGCTTCCAAAGAAACATCCACAGAAAGTTAAAAATGCAGGGAAACCATGGCTACACTCCTCAGAACAGGGCTACGGAATTACTACCACATATCTTCACTATCTTCAAAAGATTTATTCTGCATGGTTGACTTTAATTATATGTAGCATATGGCTACTGTGAGCTAACCACATACCTATGTACAAAGTAACTTTAAGTCATAATTTCTAGAGCTGAAAATCTGGTGCACCAGAGGCTGAACGTTTGTGACTGCTAGAGATTCTTATTTTGGAAAGTACCATGATTTGCTCTGTATTGATGGTACTATGTGTGACACAGGCTGGAAAGTGGCTGGCATTCCTATCAAATGTGGAATTCTATTCCATTTTAAAGTACAGATCCTTGAGACTAGGGAGGAACAAAAGGAAAATAAATGAATAGACAACATGTATAAGAAAAGGTAAAAGGAAATGGGATGGTATGGTTCAGAGATGAGAAGGCTAAATGGAAGCTCAATTTTAGGAAGCCTTTACTATTGTATTGTCTATATCGGGAAGTGGCCACTTTTTGTAGAACTGTGTCTCCTGAAAGCCATGGCTCAGAAGCCATCTTTAAGGCAGTAGGGAGACAGATTGTGATGGCAAAACTACATTGTGACATGAAATGCCAAGAATGATAGGATCTGAACATGCAGGAGTAGACATAAGCAAGCTACTGGCTTGAATAATGATTTTTGTAGTGACTTAAAGAATTTCATGTTCAAGTTTGGGTTGTTTCATGTTCATTATTGTTGGCATTACTGGGTGCCTACTAAGTGCATGACGTAGGGAATATGACTGTCATTTAGCTATTTATTTAATGAATGTATTCAGGGAATTTACAAAATGCCAACATTTATTGAGCATTTTATTAATGTTTTGCTTTTTGTGTATATTAACCCATTTACTCAATATAATTGCCCTATGAAATAGGTACAATTATATTTCTCATTTTACAGATAAGGAAACTATAAAGGCTACATAACCAAAATAACTAAATTACTAACAAAGAATAAATTACTTCCATAAAGTCCCATAAATAGTAAATGGCATAATTTGGATTCAAATCCAGGCATTTTGGCTCTAACACTCATTACTTTCTCAACTATATATGATTTTATATATATGTACACACACACACATACAGATGTGATGAACAGTAATTTAAAGTGTCATGTGCAGAATTTGATCAAATGTAGACTGCTTACGGATGCCTGTTTTGAAAGCTGATATTAGTTAATAATTGCTATGAGGATGGAATCCTGTGAATTACCTCCTTAATAACCAACAATTGTCCTCCCCTCCGTCTCTCCCTTTCTTTGTTTCCTTCTTCCCTTCTTTCTTCTTTTTAGAAGGTGTGTGATTCTTGTTTTGCTTGTGAAGCATAGTCTTTATGTTTTGAAATAAAACATCCTACCCTCTTTCCTAGTTATTTTAAAGGATGGTAATTATTATGATTACACACGTCATTGAACTTTGAAGTGTTACTGATTTGGTGGCTCTAGTTCTAATTATAGCATAAAACCAAAGGAAGTTTATGACTTCCAAGAGTGATAAGTTCTAGAGATAAGACCTCAGAAGTATATTCTTACCCCAGAAATTCAAACTAGTTAGAATAAATTGTGAGATCACTCAGTATCATCTACTTTTAGAGATTCTTTCTGACTTTCTGTCAGTCTGTGAATTTTAGCCATCCTGACTTCCTTAGACTATTAAAGCAGTATTAAGAAAAAAATTCAAACCATATAAAATATAAGCAAATAATATGACCATATAAGGAGATATTTAGCCAAAAGAACACATGTCTAAGTTGTTTGTTTTGGGAATGAAGTAAAACTTTACGGTTAAAATTGCAATTCTCTTTTTATCTTTCCCGGTTCTAATTCCCTTCTTCCCTTTCCAGAGTCAATGCTGTTACCAATCTGTTGTGCATCTTTTAAGTCTATATTCTCATATTTTTTCTATTTTTATATGTAAAAACAAACTCTCTCTATATATGTATATATGTGTGTGTGTGTGTGTGCGCGCGCGCGCGTGTGTGTATATATGTATATATATAAACACTTCATTTTAAAGTGTATAAAGCAGGAAATGAAACACTATATATGTATATATATATAAAGAGAGAACGTTTATATATTTATATAATAGAGAGAGTTTGTGTGTGTTTGTGTATCTATCTATCTATCTATCTATCTATATATATAGAGAGAAAGTATTCATGGGGGACTGGTTTCAGGAACCCGCAATCCCATGGATACAAAAATCCACAGATGCTCAAGTCCCTGATATAAAATGGCATAACATTAATTTTTGCATTAATCTACATGTAATGTACATATATCCTCCCATATACTTTGAATAATCTCTAGATTACTTATAATACCTAATACAATGTAAATGCTGTGTAAATACTTGTTGTACTTTATTATTTAGAGACTAATGATGAAAAAAGAAAAAGTCTGTACATGTTTATCCACATTTTTCCCTGAATATTTTTTATCCCAGTTGGTTAAATTTATGAATGTGAAACTCACAGATACTAAGGGCTGACTATGCAAAATATTTTTTGTGATTTTTATACTTTCACATAAATATTAGGTTATACATACCATTTTGCACCTTACTTTTTTATTCAATAATACTTTATAATATCTAATCCTGATGATATATAGTTCACATGAATAAAACATATTTTATTAATACATCTTCCTAATGGTAGACATGTAGAATGTTTCTAGGTCTTATATAGCTTTAAAAATTGTGTTTATAAATATCTTTGCCCTGATTTTTATCCTTATGCACATGTGAAAAAATTTTTTTAGAACATTTATATAGAAATGGACATGATGGGGAATAAGTGTGTTTTCAATTTTGCTAGAAATTGAAAAATTGTTTTCCAATGTAGCTGATCTAATTTACACTACACTCCCATCATAAGTGTATGAAAATTCTTGTTTCTTTACCAATACTCAGATTTTTAAGATTTTGTAAATCTGATAGATGCAAAATGGCATCTCAGAAACTGACTTGATTTTAAAGTGAATATAAACATACTGTATAATTATCACTAGAATAACTACAAAGTATTATGAGGTAGGAAATTAAACACTTTTTGTTCTTGAGACAAAGTCTTGCTCTGTTGCTCAGGCTGGAGTGCAGTGGTGAGATCTTGGCTCACTGCAACCTCTGCCTCCTGGGTTCAAGCAATTCTTCTGCCTCAGCCTCCCAAGTAGCTGGGATTACAGGCATGTGCCACCACACCCAGCTAGTTTTTGTATTTTTAGTAGAGATGTGGTTTTCCCATGTTGGCCAGGCTGGTCTCAAACTCCTGATTTCAGGTGATCCACCTGCCTTGGCCTCCCAAAGTACTAGGATTCCAGGTGTGAGCCACCTCACCTGGCTTAAACACTCTTATGTAACATATTCTGTATACTGCTCCATCTGATGAAGGTGACATATTTTAGGTAATGAATCTCCTAGTGTTAGACATTTCTGCTTTTTCTTTAGGGTAAATTCCTAGATGTGGCATTCCAGGGTTAAAGGGTATGAACGATTTTAAAAGGGTCAGATAGCAAATATTTTAGGCTTTGTGAGACAGATGGTCTTGACTGTAGCTATTGTAATGTGAAAGCAGCTATCTGTAAATGAATGAGTCTATGTTCCAATAAGACTTTATTATGGACACTGAATTTGAATTTTGTGTAATTCTCACATATCATAAAAAGTTACTATTCTTTTGATTTTTTTAAACTACTTAAAAATGCAAAAACCATCTTTATCTCATGGGCTACACAGGAACAGTGGTGACTATGGGTTTGTTAGAGATCTTAATTGCAGATTCTTACAGAATATCAGATGTGGATGAAACCTTAAGAATAAATTAGAGCAACTTCTTCCCTTCCATTATTAAAAAAATGAGGACTAGAGAATTTAAAATGTTGACCAAGTTTTCTGCATTATTCATGGAGACACGGAACATCAGTAGTACTGCATTAGAAGAAAATAATTTCATCACCTAAAGATGAAAAGAACCTCAAAACACGGAAAAAGATATGTTTTAAAGTAGGTAAAAGGTATGCAGGATTTCTGCATTATTTCTTACAACTGCATATGAATCTGCAATTATCTCAAGAAAAATTTCAATTAAAAATAAAGATATGTTTAAGCTAACAAGAATCAAATTCTCTAGAAACCACATCCTGCCCTAGGAAGAAATCAGGAAATAATCTTTCGTTCTAAATAGTATTTTATATGTCTCATTAGCAATCATTTAATTTCTTGATACAGAAACCAATATTACAGCCTGTAACAGTTAACCTCATAGATGCCAAATGCTGAAGACAGCACCAAATTCACAACCCCTTAGAAATAAGCGTGCCGGGGAACTCAATGACTCAAGTCATTGCTCTTTATAAAGACTGTTAAGGGAAGTTTTATAGCTAACTCTTGTTAAGGATAAACCTGGTCAATGAAGGCCACTCCTAGGACTCTTGAAGTCAACAGCGAAACCTCTGGGCTGCATTCCCTGTTGGCAGTCATGACAGTACTTTGCACAGCACTAACACCCTATGACCATCTTTATGTGACAAAGGCAAAGGTAGAGAAGATTGAGAAGATTTCAGTCTCTGTGGAAATGCAGTCATGCCTACTACAGTGGGGAAAAGCCTAATTCCAAACCATCTGCAATGGAAATAAAATCCCAGATGTTTCTTTGCGATTGGTAGGTCTCCTGTAGAAGACATAGACCTATATGGGATCTGCAAATAGTCCCACATATTTTGGAAATTTAAAATAATATACCAGAGTAGCAAGTACAAAAGAAGGATTCTTTATACATTGGTTAGAGAGCCTCACAGTTTCCTGGAAATTGATTTAAGAATTGTTTGATTAATCGATGGATTTATTGACTAGTTCATTTATCATACAACATAATTAAGCAGGAGCCATGAACCTTGTCCTGAGCTAAACATTACCTGAAGTTAGAAAACCGAATTTCAGGAAAACAGAGAAGTATCTGACATTCTGGGTCTAAGTGTGGCTAGGACACATCCACCTACAGCAACCAAATTTCCATTCATTAGTTCAACAGTGATAAGGTAGACTAAAGTAACTCAAATACATTTTGAATTTCTCTTAAGCCTTCCAAAACTGTATGCATAGTTTTTCTGTCAGGATTCTCTGCATGGATAGAAGGATATTTTGTGCCTGTACAGTGGTGCAGACTCCCAAATAAACGTTTACAAGTTACCTCATTTAAATCTTTCAAACTTCTCTTAAGTAGTCTTGCAAAATGAATATCATCATATTTGAGTTAAGGGACTTACTGATGTTTACGCATTTCTTGAACCAGTCATTGAGGCAAGCAGCATAATATAGCAGAAACAAAAAGTGGACTTTGGGTTCAAACTGTACTGAATTTGAATTCTGTGTTTGCATTTATAACCAAGGCAGCTAGGAAAAATTACTCAGCCTCCTTGAGTCTCAGCTTTCTTGTCAGCTAAATAAGAATAATATTCTTTGCAATGAGTTGTTATGAGGATTAAATGAGATAGGTTCTCAGTATTCCCACTACAGCTCAGTGTTATAGGTTAAATTGTGTCCCCTTCAAAATTCATATGTTGAAGTTCTAACCCAAGTACCACAAAATGTGGGCTTCTTTGGAAATAAGGCTATTACAGATGTAATTAGTTAAGATGAGGTTATTCGAGTGGGCCCTAATCCAATAAGACTGGTGCCCCTAAAGGGGGAAATGTGGACACAGAGGCATGTGTACAGGGAGAACACGATATGAAGATGGTGGTGCAGGGCAGGCTAAGCCCCATAGGAATGGATGCAAGGCAGGCTTTGCTCAGTAAAGAATTCAAGGGCAAGCTCTTGTGGTGGTAGGCAGC
The DNA here is from genome assembly GCF_049354715.1 of Callithrix jacchus. Classification (NCBI taxonomy): domain Eukaryota; kingdom Metazoa; phylum Chordata; class Mammalia; order Primates; family Cebidae; genus Callithrix; species Callithrix jacchus. Next base: position 35,860,002 of record NC_133518.1, read on the forward strand.
AAGTTGTTTTTTTTTTTTTTTAGATAGAGTTTTGCTCTTGTTGCCCAGGCTGGAGTGCAATGGTGCAATCTCAGCTCACCACAACCTCCGCCTCCCAGGTTCAAGAGATTCTCCTGCCTCAGCCTCGAACTCTGGACCTCAGGCGATCAGTCTGAGGTACTGCTCCCTGCAGAGCAGGGCTAGCCCATAGGCAGTACTAGTTTGTAGTACTTTGTTGCAACAGCCCTAGCAAAATAACACATTCAGAATTCAGTTTTTCTCTCGAGAATCAGTTGCTACCTGTCTTGCTTCTGAGCTTTCATATTTTTGTTACTGTTGTTCTCCACAGCATTATGGGCTTATGCTTGAATCCAAAACAAAACCCAAACCCTTAGGTGTCATTTAAGTGAAGACTTGGAAAAGATGTACTCTATACTTCGTTTGCCATCTTCCCTGGAAGAGTGGTTTTTAAAAATTATTTGCAAACACAAATATTTCCTTTTCACCATGTTGATCAGGCTGGTCTTGGACTCCTGATATCAAGTGATCCACCTGCCTCAGCCTCCGGAAGTGCTGAGATTACAGGCATGAGTCACCATGCCCAGCTCCCATTGTTTTTATATGGTCTTCTGAATGATAGTAACAAAAATAATAAAACATTCTACTTACTGAGCATTAATATGTGACCGTATTTGCTATCTATTGCTGAATAGCAAACCATCCCAAAGTATAGTTGTTTAAAACAACAAATTGTTTCTCACAATCCCTAATGTTGTAGGGGCAGTTCTTCTGTTGGCCTCTCCTGAAATTACTCATGTAATACTGCATTCAGCTGGTATATTGACTGAGGACCAGAATCAGCTGAGGCTGTGGCCAGGATACCTCAGTTCTCCTCTATGTGGCTAACCTGGGCTTCTTTACAGCATGGCAGTCACAAGCATTCTAAGAGGGATTATTTTAAAAGAGAAGAAGCAGCCTTCTTAAGGACCAGGCTTGGAAGTCCCAGAATCATTTTCACTGAATATATCCACCAAAACTAAGTCACACTTAAGATTTCCTCAGTTGATCTCAATACTTGCTGAACATTACCTTTGGGATTAGATTTCACTAGATTCGCTTTCTATGCATTCACATATCTGCATTTGTCTTATTTTTAAAAGGAACAAAAACCATTTTGAGTTCTGTAATCATGGAGGTCATTTAAAAGTATATGCAATAAGTGTGTCATAAGTACTGCTGAATTATTAATTTCCACAGCAACAGCTAAACATGCCGCTTGCATCTTGCCCCAAATTTTGTAAATGTCCCCATGCAGATTTTAGAAATTAGAAAAAAAAAAGAAATTATCCCACTGCCCAGATTCAACGAGGGATGCAACAGACTCTACCAGTTAGTGTGAGGAGCTGCATGTGTGCGCCAGGTGGGAGGGATTATTTGGAGGCCATATTGGAGACTATCTACCACAGATAAGTACTATGCTTACTGCTTTATATGCATTGTCTTATTTAATCTTCACAATAACACTGTCAGATGATTACAATTGATCTTTGAACAGCATGGATTTGAACTCCCTTCCTTGGCGCTGCCTATGCAGGTGGCAGCCATCTCCCACTTAGTATCAGGGCCATACTCAGGCTCCTTGTGAGGCCCATGATCATCAAAACCAGGGCCAAGACATTCATCTGGATCAGACTCATATGTCAAAATTATGCATACCTGGCAGAAACCCAGCAGTATTGACAACAGGGTTTGTAGAAGATTTAAGGGCCAGATCTTGATGCCCAACACTAGTTATGGGAGGAAACAACAAAAAAAGTGCATGCTGCTCAGTGGCCAGAAAGTTCCTGATCCACAGCATCAAGGAGCTGGAAGTGCTGCTGATGTGCAGCAAACCTTACCGTGCTGAGATCACTCAGTGTTTCCTCCAAGCACAGCAAAGCCGTGGTGGAAAGAGCAGCCCACCTGGCTGTCAGTCAGCAGTCCCAATGCCAGGCTGTGCCGCGGGGAAAAGGAACAGATAGCCCATGTCTACATTTGATTCGTGTTTAAATACAACCATAAGAACTGGAAAAAAAATCCACAGGTTTGAACTTTGTGGGTCCACTTATGTATGGATTTTCTTCTGTCTCTGCCATCCCTGAGACAACACGACCAAGGCTTCCTCTTTCTCTTCCTCCTCAGCCTACTAGGCATGGAGATGAGGAGTATGAAGGCCTTTATGACGATCCACTTCCACTTAATGAATAGTTAATACATATTTTCTCGTCCTTAAAATTTCTTAATAATATTTTCTTTTCTCTAGCTTACCTTAGTGTAAGAATATACATATAATACACATAACACAAAATACTGACTGTTTATTTTACCAGGAAGCATTTTTGCTAAACAGTAGGCTATTGGTAGTTAAGTTTTGGGGAAGTCAGAAGTGATACATGAAGTTTTGACTTCATAGGGGTTGGTGCCTCTAACTCTCATGTTTTTCAGGGGTCAACTGTATGATTTTTGCCATTTACCAGTAGAGAGAGACTTGACAGGCCCTGATTTTGCTTCTAATTCCTAATGTTCAACTATAGCCAGGATTTCTCTTAGAACAAATGAAGGTCTTGCCTTTTTGCCAATGTTGAAAGTAGAAGAACTGCAGATTTAAGGTTAGAGAGCTGTGGATCTGAATCTGGCCCCATTACCTGCTAGGAATGTTTCTTCTCTTTCGGTCTGGAGTACTTCATCTGTGAAGTGGGAATGGCAGTATCTTTCCTAAAGGGTTCTGACAAGGATTAAAATACAACATATAAACTAAATATATAGGGTTGGGAAAGAGGGTCAGTGGTTTTAAACATTAGCATTAGAGAACCAAATATTTTTACACACTGTTCACTAGCATTCTGTTAACAATTTCTATTCATTGAGAAACAGTTTATAAAAGAAGGCAAATAAGAATTGGTGGTGACAACCTGTTCTGGTTATCTATTGCTATGTAATAAACCACTCAAATTTTCATGGTTTAAACCAACAGCTTATTATTTCTCATAGATCTGTAGATTTTTTTTTAAATAGAGTCTTGCTCTTTCGCCCAGGCTGGAGTACAGTGGTGCGATCTCAGCTCACTGCAACCTCCCCTCCTGGGTTCAAGTGATTCTCCTGCCTCAGCCTCCTGATTAGCTGGGACTATAGGCATGTGCCATCATGGTTGGCTAATTTTTTGTACTTTTAGTAGAGATGGAGTTTCACCATGTTAGCTAGGATGGACTTGATCTCCTCACCTCGTGATCTTCCTGCCTTGGCCTCCCAAAGTGCTGGGATTACAGGCGTGAGCCAAGGCTCCTGGCCAGATCTGTAGATTTAATGGTGATAAAAACTTCTTAAAGATTTATTGTTGTGGCTTTATTTGGAAAAGAAATTTACAATAAAATCCTGTCTAGATTCCTCATAATTAATATCCAAAAGTGGTATTCTTTCTAAGCTCTTTCCTGTTGTCTCACCATAGTTATTTTGGCAGATTCTATCACCTGTTATAGCTTTAACTAGGAAAATCTTTTGAGAATCAAAAGTGGTACTGTGTCCCTGTATCACAGTGACCAATCTCTTTCAGAAGCTGAAAAACATCTGCAGAAAAGATTGACCAATGGACTTCTACCTCAGATATGCCCCGACTCCGTGGTATGTGTCCTTAGTAACGCTCTTAGCCTCCCTGAACTTCAGCTTGTTTCTCTGGAAAACTGGGGTAGGAGGGTGGACTGGAGGGGTCTCTAAAGTGCTTTCCATAGCTGACAGCCTGTGATTTAAAAAAATCATTTGGCATTAAGTAAGGGAAAAATATTTCATGATCTAATTATTGCAGAATCCTTAAAGGTTAAGAAAATGTATACTGAAAGCTGCACTTTAATGCAGAAACCTGCTCTCACTGTCAAATGCTGTCTTGGGTTTGTATAGGACCCAAATAACTGCAGTTGGTACTAGTTTATTTTATTTTTAAAATTTTTACAAATCACCTTTCTCAGGTTGAATATACATTTTAGTTGATTAAAATGTCACAGTAATATTTATTAAATAAAATCATTTACAATGGATTCTTTCTAATTCTAAAAGCTTGATTCTATGTTAAAGTTTGGCTTACATCTCAAGTCCTTAAAAAATATAGAGGTATATGCAGTTTTACAGAATAGAGGGTAAGAATTAGAGCATTATTTCTTTTGCAATACAAGCCATTTTGTAGAAAGAAAAATAGTCAGAGAAAGACATTTTATTAGAAACACTAGGCCAAGTACAGTGGCTCACACCTGTACAATCCTAGCACTTTGGGAGACTGAGGCATGTGGATCATTTGAGCCCAGGAGTTTGAGACCAGTCTAGGCAATATGGCAAACCCCATCTCTACTAAATATACAAAAATTAGCTGGGTGTGGTGGTGGTGCGCACCTCTAGTCCCAGCTACTCAAGAGACTGAAGTGGAACACCTGAGCCTGGAAAGTTGAGGCTGCAGTGAGCCGTGATTACACCACTGTATTCCAGCCAGGGTGACAGTGAGACCCTGAAAAATGAAAGAAGGAAGGAAGGAAAGAAAGAAAGAATGAAAGAAAGAAAGAAAGAAAGAAAGAAAGAAAGAAAGAAAGAAAGAAAGAAAGAAGAAAGAAAGAAAGAAAGAAAGAAAGAAAGAAAGAAAGAAAGAAAGAAAAAGAGAGAGAGAAACATTTCTGTGTAGAGTGTTTCTCAACATAATTCTCTTGAGTGTTCCTAGGAGAGAAAGGTCACGATAATGAGGAGCTTAGAAATTACAGTAAATGAATGGTTAATGGAACTAGAATGTTAGGTTGGAGAATTTGGGGGATTATACTAATTGTCATCAAACATTTCGAAAGATGTCCTCTACTGAGATAGATATTTTGGGAAGCTCCAGTTGATAGAATTAAGAAGATGCTAAATTTAACAAAAATACTTCAGTTCAATGTAAGAATTTTTCTAACAATTGTAATCCCTTTTTCAGGACTAATGGCAGTGTTTTTGTCACTAGATATGTTTTAACAGTAGCCAGATAGCCTGTTGGTAGACACGTAAAGGCCAGGAACAGATAGTGCATAAAAGAGGAAATATAAATAATTCATAAGCATATTGAAAAATGTTCAACCATATTGGTAATAAGAGAAATGCAAATTCAAACATTGATAAGATACCACTTTTTATTTATTAGACTGGTGAAGTTAAGAAAAATAATACTCAAGTTTGATGGAGATTTGATGAGCCTCAGTCTCTAGTGTGGTAGGTAAGAATATAAATTTGTTCAGAATTTCCAAACAGCAGTTTAACAACATATATCAAAAACTTTAAAAATGTTTAAACCACTATATGGATATTTGGCCATATTAAAGAATTATTATTAGTAGATGTAATTAGGGTATGGTAGTTAAAGAAAAAAATGAAAAGTGTTTTCATGTTTTAGAACTACATATTAAAGTATTTACCAATAATATAACAATGTCTAGAATTTGCTTCAAAATTATCCATTGGAGATTGGATGGGCCTGCATGGAGTGTAGATGGAGAGTGATTGGTCATACTCTATACTGATCATTGTTGATGCTGGGAAATAGGTACATGGAGATTCCTTATACTATTCTCTACAATTTTAATGTGTATAAAAATTTCCCTAAAATGCAAAGGTAGCAATAACAAAACCCAACTTTTATTTAGGAGTATATTCTAATGAAGTCATCTGAATGTCACACAAAGATTTATACACAAAGATAATTTCTGAGTGGCCACAGGCTCACTATTTGGCAGTGTCACTCACCAGGATAAACCATTCAGTGGCATCCCATTGCTGTCCGAACTAAAACCAGACACTTAAACCTCCTTGCAAGGCCCTCTGACCTCTGCTTACCTTGGCTTGCCAGATGTCCCAAAGCACTCTATGACCCACAACTTTGGCCTTCTTTTAGGAAATACCTTTTGTGCCCTCCACCCTCCTTCTGGTCAACTCCTACTCCTACTCAGAACCCAGGTCAACGCTGCTTCTTTAGGGAGGCATTTATGTGTTCCCAGATAGAACAGGTCCTACCACTGCATGCTGTCAGGTATCATATACATCCCTCTTGCAGCCCTTTTCTTAATTCTATTTAAGTAGCTAAATAGATAATTATATAATTAGTTGCCCATTTACTGCCCATTCCCATCAGTGACCTCCACTCTATTACTCATAGCAGCATCTTCCATAATTCCCATATATAGCAGGAACTTAATAAATATGAGTTGAACTAAGTAACTAATAAAAGTAATCTATGGACCGGGTGCGGTGGCTTATGCCTGTGATCTCAGCACTTTGGGAAGCTGAGGAGGGTGTGGATCACCTGAGGTCAGGAGTTCAAGACCAGCCTAGCCAACATGGTGAAACCCAGTCTCTACTAAAAATACAAAAATTAGCTGGACATGGTGGTGGGCACCTGTAATCCCAGCTACTTCGGAGGCTGAGGCAGGAGAATCAGTTGAACATATGAGGCAAAGGTTGCAATGAGCCGAGATCGTGCCATTGCACTCCAGCCTGGGCAACAAAAGTAAAACTCTGTCTTAAAAAGAAAAAAAAAAAGTAATCTAAACACAATTCACCCTAGCAAACTTTGAGATTACTGAGCTGTCCTGCTTGGTGATATTTCTGAGTGTTAAAATGGAATGGCAGATTTTGAGCTTTCCAAAGGCAATGATGCAATGCAATGCTTAAAAGGAGGGGTGCCTCTTGTGCTTTTCTCCACCTTAGACTTTTGGTAGTAAATACATTTTAGAACTAGTGGGTGCAGGCTAGGCTCAGTGGCTCACGCCTGTAATCCCAGCACTTTGGGAGGCTGAGGCGGGTGGATCACGAGGTCAAGAGATCGAGACCATCCTGGTCAACATGGTGAAACCCCATCTCTACTAAAAATACAAAAAATTAGCTGGGCATGGTGGCGCGTGCCTGTAACCCCAGCTACTCAGGAGGCTGAGGCAGGAGAATTGCCTGAACCCAGGAGGCGGAGGTTGCAGTGAGCCGAGATCGTGCCATTGCACTCCAGCCTGGGTAACAAGAGTGAAACTCCTTCTCAAAAAAAAAAAAAAAAAAAGAACTAGTGGGTGCTTCCTTTGCTTTATGAGAAACCAAATCTCAAGCCGTCAAACCATTATCAAATGGAAACCACCTTTATTCTATGTCTAGGACCACTTTGCACAGAGGGAACTGAACAGAGAGAATAGAGAAAAACTACAAGATGTCAATATCTTGTCAGGCACTAACTGCCTGAGAGGTGACATGGTTTGGCTCTGTGACCCCAACCAAATCTAATGTCAAATTGTAGTCCCCAGTGTTGGGAGAGAGACCCGGTGGGAGGTGATTTGATCATGATAGCAGATTTCCCCCTTGCTGTTCTCGTGATAGTGAGTTCTCCTGAGAAGTGGTTGTTTGAAAGTGTGCAGCACCTCCTCCCTCACTCTCTTTCTCCTGCCATCTTGTGATGACAGTGCCTGCTTTCCCTTCACTTTCCACCATGGTTGTAAGTTTCCTGAGGCCTCCTGTACAGCTTGCAGAACTGTATGTCAATTAAACCTCTTTCTTCATAAATTACCTAGTCTCAGGTAGTTATTTATAGCAGTGTGAGAATGAACTAATACAGAGGGTCCAGTGATTAGGAATATACAAGAGAGAACTCCAAGTTGCACAGCATGAATCTGGCTTTAATTCTATTAGCTCAGGAATATGCATTCTAGGGACAGCTGCATTCTCTTGGCTTCTGGTCTAAGGTAATGATGTCAACAAACTTTAATCAAGGAGAAATGTTCCCGTTAATTGGGTAATGAATGTGACTTTGCCATGCTCTGTATTAAATTATTTTAATTTCCAGAGCAAAAGAGACTTATTTCTGGCCAACTCACTCTCAGAATCTAGACAATGGAAATTAGAGGCAATAGAAAAAATGTTTGTCCTCTAAACTTTACTGCAGTTCTTGGTGGCTCACATGAAAGGCTGGCTCATTTTTTAAAGAGCCCAGCCCCCGATCCAGGTTTGTCTGATCATTTCTCACAATTAGATTCAGGTTAAATATTTTTTTTGGTTGGAATTCTATGTAGAAAATGGCAGAAAACATGTGATCCTACTTTGTTCTCTACTCCCATCCCTCGCCCCACTCCATGCACACTTTAAACACTCAAGCAACCCTGTAAGATTCAGCCTTTGGGAATCCATACACCCTTTTATCTTTATTTTCAGCTGAAGATTGTATTCAAGCCTGTATTCAGAGCCACTTCCTATGTTATTTATTCTCTGAAATTCTCTTATATATATGTGAGATATGAATGTACATAAACTTCTGAATATCTCTTATGTTAGCCTGTATTTTCTTATAAGGGACCCAGTTGAGAACCCAGAAGGGTAGAAGATTTTCCTGTCCATAGAAATCAAATGTTGACTTTTTAGTCTTTTATATTCTGATCAGGCCAGATGCTCAAAGGTTTTGTTTATTTCTGAATAAACAAAAATCTGGGCTCACCATTGAGTTGGCTTTTTCAATTAACTTCCATAAACTTTGGATTTAGACCTTGGACATGCTCACCATAAAGACTCCAAGATACTTTTAAAGACCTTCCTGAACAGAGCGATTATAATTTGTTATGAAGAATTGCTCAAGCGTTGCACACTGGGAAATATGATGCAAGGAAAGAAAAATACAGTAACAAATTGACATTCTGAATATTGAGCAGCTTTTTCGTTTAACAGAGTGATGTTATTGCTTTCATTCATTCATTCTTTCAAACAAGTGGTTATTGGACCAAGCACTGTTTTAAGTGCTGCCTTATACCTGTAAGCTAAAATAACAAGCCATCATTTTCCTCCTACTATAACAAAAACATTTGTCTCTTTTTTTAAAAGTAAATGTTTGTAGCAGATTTTAAAAGTTTGGTTGTTTCCTCCTGAAAATGCATCATTGCTATCTCTGTACTTACATAGAGACATAAGCACATAGAAAATTACTTTTGAGAGGATGCAGGAAGTTGATGCTGGTTCTCTGTTTTCCATGGGAAGGCGGTGCTTTCAATGTTGCTACTTGCGTGACTGGCATTTTTCTCTGTTTTCCATGTGTTACCATGTTTTTATGTAACCATAAACTTGTATGCATTTTGTTGCCTGCAAAACAAAAATCCTGGCTCTTAAGACCTCTGCTGCATGGGAGGTTTCCAAGGGCCCAGGTGCACTCATCCTGAGTGGCATGGAGGAAAGGAAAATGGTATTCACTGGGGTGGGAGAACAAGAGTTGGCTTAGTTTTTTATTTTTATCATTTCAAAAATATCTTCAGCTTTATCTGTGTTGAACAACTGAAGGCATGAAGGTACCCTAGTTTAGTTACAAATTTACTCATTTTCTGAGCAAATTCTAGTATGCCGTAAGGAGACAGGGTGTAACCACCATTACTCCCTGGAGTTCCATTTAGCCTCCCTGGGACCCCTTGGGAAAGAGTCAATACAGACAAAAGGAAAGTTATAAGGGGCTGAGCTGAGCACGTCTGGAGAAATTTCAAGTATGTATCCCCATCAGATACAAAGGGGAGTCAGCGTGAAAAAAGGAGAGCCAGCTTGGAGATCATTTATTTAAACTGTTATCTGATCTTTGAAGATATCTCTTTCAACAAGTGTGCATGGAGCAGCCACATCGAGCCCCTGCACTGTACCTGCCCCGGTGTAAAGTGCTGAAGCCCGTGCTCTACTCTAACGGAAACTTCCATTCCAGTTAAGCAGAGCCAGCCAGGGAGCAAACTCTTTTTGTCCAGAAATTTCAAAAGTTGAAAAGAGAAAGAATAAATATTGTTTTAACCTCCAATTACTTCCTTTTTTTTCTTTTTCTTTTTTTTTGACAAAGTCTCGCTCCGTCACCCAGAGTGGAGTGCAGTGGCTGGCACAAGAGAAGCAATCCTCCCGCCTCAGCCTCCAAGGTAGTTGGAACTACAGGTGTGCCCACCACACCCAGCTAATGTTTTTTTGTTTTTTGTAGAGGTGGAGTCTCCCAATGTCGCTGAGGCTGGTCTTGAAGTCTTAGGTTTAGGCAATCATCTTACTTTAGCCTCCCACAGTGCTGGGATTATAGACATGAGCCACTTCGCCGAATTATTAAATAATAGCATTTTAACTCACTGACAGAATTTAAACCAAACCACTAATTGAAAGCTGGCTACTATTTTTTTTTTTTTTTTTTTTTTTTTTTGTATTTTAAGCAACTATAACTTGCCATTCGACTCCTAATGTTGGGTTTTTATGGAAGAACAAATGCTTCTCCATCCATTATCGATAGCTATGAGAATCTCAAACTTATTTCTTCTATGGGCAGATGAAAGCAACTCTCCTATTTTATTTTTACTTGCTCATACTAATCAACACGTAAGTTCCCTTGGTATCTTTGAATATTTGGAAGTTTCTCATGCAAGTGCTAACTTATTTAATCACATAGTAATTTTTTTAATGCTGTTAAATGGGGAACTAATCAATTTACTCAGGTCCCTTATCAGAAAAACTGTCACTGAGCTGATGACTAGGAAATAATAGTTAGGGTCTACGTATATTACTTTATCATAATACCATGAAAGAATCAAGGTTAAATCTATATATAGAATGGAACTTAAGAGGGCTGGTAGTTGTAGGGATTTTTAAAAGATGCTTGAAAAGCAGAATCACATTAAAAGCAGTACATCATAGCATGAGGAGATCCTCTCGGCAATGGCTTTGCATCAGATGAAACCAGGAATGGTGCCACTTAAGAGAACTCGTCATGTGTCAGGTCTAGAACTAAACACTGCCGATGAATCCTTTCTTTGAACTCTCACAAAAATTCTGCAAGACGTAGCATTCCTGTTTTACACAGGAAGAAACTAAAACTCAGCGAGGAAGCACAGCCCATGGACACATTGCTGTTAGTAAATGGGGAGTAAGTGTAGTACCTTGATTGTGCCAGCGACTGCACTCCAGCTCTGGGTAACAGAGTGAGACTCTGTCAGAAGAAGAAGAAGAAGAAGAAGAAGAAGAAGAAGAAGAAGAAGAAGAAGGAGAAGGAGAAGGAGAAGGAGAAGGAGAAGGAGAAGGAGAAGGAGAAGGAGAAGGAGAAGGAGAAGGAGAAGGAGAAGGAGAAGAAGAAGAAGGAAGAGGAAGAAGAAGGAGGAGGGGAGGAGGAGGAGGAGGAAGAAGAAGGAGAAGGAGAAGGAGAAGAAAGAAGAAGAAGAAGAAGAAGAAGAAGAAGAAGAAGAAGAAGAAGAAGAAGAAGAAGAAGAAGAAAAAGTAATTGGAGGTTAAAACAATATTTATTCTCCCTCTTTTCAACTTTCAAAATTTCTAGACAAGAAGATACCACTCTCTGGCTGGCTCTCCTTTACTGAAATGCAAGTTTCAGTGAGAGCAAGGCAGTTAAAATGGTACTATTTAATAATTTGACTGGGTGAAGTGGCTCACACCTGTAATCCCAGCACTGTGAAAGGCCAAGGTGGGATGACTGCTAGAGCCTGGGACTTCAAGACCAGCCTGGGCGACTCCATCTCCATAGTAGCCACTCCTAATTACTATGAAATGTTGGGGTTATTTTCATTTTCATTCGTGGAAGGAATTAGATATTTTACAGAAAAGCAGTACAGCTCATCCACTGCCCACTTCTCAACCCTGGGTATTCCATGAAGAAACACACTTTTTATTGGCATTAGTGAAATGCCACATAGTAATAATAGTTGAAAATCTTTAGTTCAAGTAAAAGTTAAGTAAAAGAATACCTGAAGTAAATGAAACATGATGATGATGATAATGCCTACTGGCACTTAAACATATAGTCAACAAAGAAAAACATACAGATATTTTCAGATACTGTCATTCATCACATTACAATAGCTGCAATATGGTATTTAGAGTTTGGCTATGCATGGAAATTTTTTTTAAATTAAAAACATGATCGAGATGGCAGGTATTTTTGTTTTTGGTATTAAAAAGTTATTTCAAATTAATAAAGCATAATTATCATGTAGACAGAGGACAAAGGACATAAACATTTTAAAGCAGAAATAATACATAATTAATAAACCCATGAAAATGACTAACCTTGAAGATAACCAAATAAATGCAAATTAAAATCTACAACTCTACACCCTATTTTCCCTGTCAAATTGGCAATGATGGAAAAAATGATAATACCACAGGTTGTGAGAGTGTGGTGAAGTGAGACTGATATATCTCTGGCGGGAAAGAAATGGATATGCTTTTTCTAGAGAATAATCTGAAAAATATATTTTGCTAGCCCTGAAAATGTAGCATCTACATAAGGGATCATTAGACACTGAAATATGATTTTAAACTAATGTTTAACAACATGATAAAACATAATTCTAAGTGAAAAAAATTACATTGCAAAATGATGACCAGTTGTGTAATGAAAGCACTTTACACAAATATGTGGAAAACAGATTAGAAGTAGAGATCGAAAATGTTAGAGGGATTGTTCACAGGTGATGGGATGATCATTCCTAAGGTCTGGCTTCCTCTCTCTCCCAGGCTCCAGTTTTCCCAGCCCGATTGCACCTTTGGCATCCTAATCTAAGGAATCCTTGCTTTTCCACCTTCTTTTCCCTCCATCTGTCAGTAGGCATAAGTAGCCCCAACTTGAAAAACTTTCCAACAAAGCCCCTCTGGTCATGGCTTTACGTCCTTTTTGACCTTGAATCTCAAACTTGTTCTTAAACAAGTTTCCTATGAAAAATTTTATAATCAATACATGGTTACTTTTAAAAGTTGAAAGTGCATGTTTTAAAAAAGATATTGCATGTTCTTTTTAGTTTCCTTAGCTTTTCTGCTCCCAGGTGAAAGTAAGACCACATTTTATTTCCTCCCATCCACCACAGGCTACATAAGGGAAACCTTGCTTTCCACAAATTGCCCCTTCTCCAGCCCTGCCCCTTCTCAACCAAAACAATGGTTCCTAAGGCTAAAGGCATCCTTCAGCCACAGGGAGAAAAAATGAAGCCAGGAAATGAAGTAATAATCGAATTACTTAGAGATGAGTGCAGTTAACAAATGTATAACTTTCCAGAATTGTTCTGTTACAGCTGAGCCCCTTGGAAAACTGGTGTACATTCACTGTCTCCTTAAGATTCTTTGCTTGATTAAACCTTAATTAGGTATCTGAAGCTTCTCCTAGGCCTATCTGTGGTGTACTTCCACGTAAAACCCGGTTTTAGCAAAGAGCCCTGCTAAGTCAGTTTAGCAAGACCTCCCCTCCCTCCACACCACCCAAAATCTGATCACCCTTTATATCTGATGTGTTCCTCACCCTCCACCAACCCCTAGGTTGATGCCTGGTCACTCTGGCCTGACTTCAGCAAGAATCCTCTTAGGTTGGTTTAGTCAGAATCCCCTGATTTTTCTTCTTAGTAATTTCCCATCCACTGACCCCCACCCTGTTCCTTGGCTATAAATTCCCTTGTCCATGCTGAACTTGGAGTTGAGACCAACGTCTCTCCCTCCCCGCAGACCACATTGTAGAGGTGCCTGAATAAAGTCTATTATAATGGTCCTGAATAAAGTATTTCCTACCATCTTTAACAAGTATCATTGAGTAATTTTTTAATTTAACAATCCATTTTCTCATCTCTTCACTCCTTAATCTTCAGAGACTGGGATTCTCCCCACACCTTCCTGGGCAAAGATCAAAAATTCTACCCTAGGCCTGGTGTGGTGGCTCATGTCTGTAATCCCAGTACTTTGGGAGGCTGAGGCAGGCAAATCACATGAGGCCAGAAGTTCAAGATCAGCCAACCTCATCTCTACTAAACCTGGCCAACCTCATCTCTACTAAAAATACAAAAATTAGCCAGACATGGTAGCACACACCTGTAATTCCAGCTACTCCGGAGGCTAAGGCACAAGGATCAGTTGAGCCCAGAAAGCAGAGGTTGCAGTGAGCCAATATCACACCACTGCACTCTAGCCTGGGCAATAGAACAAGACTCTGTCTCAAAAAAAAAAAAAAAAAAAAAAAAAAAAAAATATATATATATATATATATATATATATATATATATCCAGTTGCCAAAGTCAATGGATAATTTATTCTACTGGAACTCTCTGATGAGTTTAAATTCCCTCTTTCTGGCAATTCAACTTGCTTAGTTTGTAAGACACCTGTCTCCTGGTTCTCCTTGAATCTCTATGAACCTCAAAACCTTTTCCTCTGTTCATCTTTTCCAAAAGGAACAAAGCTCCATCATTGGCCCAATACTCTCCTCTTTCTGCAGGCTTCCTTGGGAAATCTGAAACAAATTTTGTTTTCAAACATCTTCAGCTCTAACCTGTAATTTGACTCAGGTATTACCACCTAAGGGTATAACGAGTAAAGCATAGTTAAAAAGGCTAAAGGGTTTGCGATAAGATGTGCCTAAGTTTAAAACCCAAATCTGCCCTTTAATAGCTATCTAAATAATGAAAAATAATTCAATGTCTCTAGAGCTCAGTTTCTTCACTTGCAAAGTGAATGCAATACTACTGCAATTCCCTCAGAAGACTGGTACATGGATTAAATTAAATAGTGCATTTAAGGTTAACACTCAACAGATTTAGTCACCATTATTTTGATGCTCCAAAGGCATTTTAAACTCAACATCTTTAAAACTGAAGTCAGTTAATTATGTTACTGCTATCCAAGCACCTAAGCCAGAGACCCAGAAGTCGTTCTTCCCACAGTAAGAATGACATAGATTCCTGAGCCCTGCCTCGGACTTAGTAAATTAGAATATCCATGGCAGGCTTGGTAATTCTGTAGGCCTACAAGTCTTCCAGATTATTCTTAGCAGAGAAGGTTGCGAAACTTCTTTGTACTCTTCCCTTTCCTTCTCCACCAGTCACCATGTTAGACCAATTTTATCTACAGATTATTTCTGGAATCCACTCCATTCTCTCCATCCCTACCACTACTTTCCTAATTCAGCCTAGACTAAGTCTAGGCTAATCAGGGGTGGATGTTGGTGGGTGTGACTGGAAATGGTATCCAGGAGTTTCTTTGTTTCTGTCTCTCTGTCTCTGCAGCTCTATCTTTCTTTTCTCTTTTTAGCTCCTTCTTTCTCCTTATTTCTTTTCTCACAGCCACCTTACCCGTAAATAAGCATCCTTAAGGCCTGGGACAGGTACCCCTACCTAGCTATTGCCACTCTTTCTCCCTGAATTGGGACCCAGCTCCTGAACTCCATAGCTGACCAAGAAGGGTCCTGCAAAGTTAGGATGGATGTGCCAGTATAAGGCCAACTTCCCACCGACTTCCAAGTGTGTAACTTCCCCTAGATTCAGAATGGCTTGCTCAGAGCTGCCTGCCTATTTTGGACAACTACAAATCCAGCCTAGACCCTGGTTCATCTTCAAGACCCATCTCCAAAGCTTTGTGACCTCCTCTCCTCCTCACCAACTGGTGGATCTAACTTCCTCCCCATCATGGGGAAAATGCTTTAGATATTCTTTAGTAAAAAAATACGGATACAAAATTATATAAGGCAGGATCATTGTTAAGAAAAGAAAATATTGTATCTATCATAAAAAACTATTAAATAAAAATTTAAAATGTCCCATTGCCTTCAGTGATATATCAATGTCAAGTAGTTATCTATGAGTGGTGAGATTTCACAAGTTTGAGATATTATAAATTTATATATTTTATAGTCTCAAGTAGTAAATGAATAATACACGAGCTGGGATGACCAATTGAAATGTCATCTGGGTTTTCTCCCTTTATTTGTTCCTTGTTTCCCACCCCTCATCCTCATTTCTAGCTCAGAACAAGGCTTTGTAATTCATGCCTTGGGAATTTTGGACGAAGATGTCCACCTTTCACAACTGATAAAGCCAGAAGGATATAATTATGTAAGGTTGAAATATTAGTGTGCATTCACTCTCATAACAGAATACTGCAGATTGGGTGGCTCAAACAATAGGAACTTATTTTCTCACAGTTCTGGAGGCTGGAAATTCAAGATCAAGGTGCCAGAGGTGGGTTGGTTTCTTCCTGGTTCGTAGACATCTCCTTCTCACTGTGTCCTCTCATGGCCTTCCTTCATGTGGAAAGAGAAATCTCTGCTATCTCTTCCTCTTTTTCTTTGATTTTAGTTTTTAGTTTTGTAGAAAGAGTCTCCCTCTGTTGCCCAGGCTGGTCTCAAACTCCTGGCCTCAAGCCATTCTCCCACCTCAGCCTTCCAAGTGCTGAGATTACAGACATGAGCCAACCAGCCTGGCCTCTTCTTTCTTCTTAAGAACACTATGCCTATGGGATTAGGGCCCCACTCTTACAGCCTCATTTAACCTTAATTATCTCTGTAATCTCCGATTACAGTCACATAGGGGGTTAGGGCTTCAACACAGAATTTGGTGAGGGACATAATTCAGTTTATAAATGTCAGTGGTTCACAAACTTCAGTGTGCATCAGGATTATGTGGAAGACTTGTTAAAACACAGATTGCTGAGTTTTGTTTGTTTGTTTGTTGTTTTGTTTTGTTTTTTTTACAGAGTCTTTTTCTCTTGCCCAGGCTGGAGTGCAGTGGCACGATCTCAGCTCACTGCAACTTCCACCTCCCAGGTTCAAGCGATTCTCTTGCCTCAGCCTCTCGAGTAGCTGAGACTACAGGTGTGTGCCACCATGCCCAGCTAGTTTTTTGTATTTTAAGTAGAGATGGTTTTTTGTATTTTAAGTAGAGTAACATGGTTTCACCATGTTAGCCAGGATGGTCTCAATCTCCTGACCTCATGATCTGACCTGCCTTGGCCTACCAAAGTGCTCATTATTTTTTTTATAATGGGGAAGGAGAAGAATATAGAAATGCATAATTCCATGTATATATAGAAAGTTCGTTAAATCTCTTAACATTGGTCTCTCGAGTCACTCCGGCGCTGCTCTTGTGCCGTGTGTATGTTGGACAGCCAGCCAACCTTGCTTTCTAATACCTGTGAGCCTTTCTTTTCAAGATGCCTGAGGAAGTGCACCATGGAGAGGAGGAGGTGGAGACTTTTGCCTTTCAGGCAGAAACTGCCCAACTCATGTCTCTCATCATCAATACCTTCTATTCCAACAAGGAGATTTTCCTTCGGGAGTTGATCTCTAATGCTTCTGATGCCTTGGACAAGATTCGCTGTGAAAGCCTGACAGACCCTTCCAAGTTGGACAGTGGTAAAGAGCTGAAAATTGACATCATCCCCAACCCTCAGGAACGTACCTTGACTTTGGTAGACACAGGCATTGGCATGACCAAAGCAGATCTCATAAATAATTTGGGAACCATTGCCAAGTCTGGTACTAAAGCATTCATGGAGGCTCTTCAGGCTGGTGCAGACATCTCCATGATTGGGCAATTTGGTGTTGGCTTTTATTCTGCCTACCTGGTGGCAGAGAAAGTGGATGTGATCACAAAGCACAACGATGATGAACAGTATGCCTGGGAGTCTTCTGCTGGAGGTTCCTTCACTGTGCGTGCTGACCATGGTGAGCCCATTGGCAGGAGTACCAAAGTGATCCTCCACCTTAAAGAAGATCAAACAGAGTACTTAGAAGAAAGGTGGGTCAAAGAAGTAGTGAAGAAGCACTCTCAGTTCATAGGCTAACCCATCACCCTTTAGTTGGAGAAGGAACGAGAGAAGGAAATTAGTGATGATGAGGCGGAGGAAGAGAAAGGTGAGAAAGAAGAGGAAGATAAAGATGATGAAGAAAAGCCCAAGATTGAAGATGTGGGTTCAGACGAGGAGGATGACAGTGGTAAGGATAAGAAGAAGAAAACTAAGAAGATTAAAGAGAAATACATTGATCAGGAAGAACTCAACAAGACCAAGCCTATTTGGACTAGAAACCCTGATGACATCACTCAAAAGGAGTATGGAGAATTCTACAAAAGCCTCACCAATGACTGGGAAGACCACTTGGCAGTCAAGCACTTTTCTGTAGAAGGTCAGTTGGAATTCAGGGCATTGCTATTCATTCCTCATCGGGCTCCCTTTGACCTTTTTGAGAACAAGAAGAAGAAGAACAACATCAAACTCTATGTCTATCGTGTATTCATCATGGACAGCTGTGATGAGTTGATACCAGAGTATCTCAACTTTATCCATGGTGTGGTTGACTCTGAGGATTTGCCTCTGAACATCTCCTGAGAAATGCTCCAGCAGAGCAAAATCTTGAAAGTCATTTGCAAAAACATTGTTAAGAAGTGCCTTGAGCTCTTCTCTGAGCTGGTGGAAGACAAGGAGAATTATAAGAAATTCTATGAGGCATTCTCTAAAAATCTCAAGCTTGGAATTCACGAGGATTCCACTAACTTATGCTGCCTGTCTGAGCTGCTGCACTATCACACCTCCAAGTACTGGAAATTCTAGCCAATCAGGCTAGAAAAAGAAATAAAGGGTATTCAAATAGGAAAGGTGGAAGCCAAATTGTCTCTATTTGCAGACAACATGATAGTATACCTAGAAGACCCCATTGCCTCAGCCCAAAAACTCCTGAAACTGATAAGCAACTTCAGCAAAGTCTCAGGATATAAAATCAATGTGCAAAAATCACAAGCATTCCTATACACCAATAACAGACTTAAAGAGAGCTAAATCAAGAACGAACTGCCATTCACAGTTGCTACAAAAAGAATAAAATACCTAGGAATACAACTTACAAGGAACGTAAGGGACCTCTTTAAGGAAAACTACAAACCACTGCTCAATGAAATAAGAGAGGACACAAACAGATGCAGAAACATTCCATGTTCATGGTTAGGAAGAATCAAAATCATGAAAATGGCTATACTGCCCAAAGTAATTTACAGAATCAATGCTATCCCCATCAAGGGGACTTTCTTCACAGAACTGGAAAAAACCACCATGAACTTCATATGGAACCAAAAGAGAGCCCGCATAGCCAAGTCAATGCTAAGCAAAAAGAACACAGTGGGAGGCATCACACTACCAGACTTCAAACTATGCTACAAGGCTACAGTAATCAAAACAGCATGGTACTAGTACCAAAACAGAGATATAGACCAATGGAACAGAACAGAGGCATCGGAGGCAACACAACATATCTACAACCATACAATCTTTGATAAACCTGACAAAAACAAGCAATGGGGAAAGGATTCCCTGTTTAATAAATGGTGGTGGGAAAACTGGCTAGCCATGTGCAGAAAGCAGAAACTGGACCCCTTCCTGACACCTTACACTAAAATTAACTCCAGATGGATTAAAGACTTAAACGTAAGACCTGGCACCATAAAAACCCTAGAAGAAACTCTAGGCAAAACCATTCAGGACATAGGAGTAGGCAAGGACTTCATGACCAAAACACCAAAAGCATTGGCAACAAAAGCCAAAATAGACAAATGGGACCTAATGAAACTCCACAGCTTCTGCACGGCAAAAGAAACAGTCACTAGAGTGAATCGGCAACCAACAGAATGGGAAAACATTTTTGCAGTCTACCCATCTGACAAAAGGCTGATATCCAGAATTTACAAAGAACTCAAACAGATATACAGGAAAAAAACAAACAAGCCCATTCAAAAGTGGGCAAAGGATATGAACAGACACTTTACAAAAGAAGACATACATGAGGCCAACAAACATATGAAAAAATGTTCATCATCACTGGTCATTAGAGAGATGCAAATCAAAACCACATTGAGATACTATCTCACGCCAGTTAGAATGGTGATCATCAAAAAATCTGGAGACAACAGATGCTGGAGAGGATGTGGAGAAAAAGGAACACTTTTACACTGTTGGTGGGAGTGTAAATTAGTTCAACCATTGTGGAAGACAGTGTGGCGATTCCTCAAGGCCTTAGAAATAGAAATTCCATTTGACCCAGCAATCCCATTACTGGGTATATATCAAAAGGACTATAAATCATTCTACTATAAGGACACATGCACACGAATGTTCATTGCAGCACTGTTTACAATAGCAAAGACCTGGAACCAACCCAAATGCCCATCGATTACAGACTGGACTAGGAAAATGTGGCACATATATACCATGGAATATTATGCAGCAATCAAAAATGATGAGTTTGTGTTGTTTGTAGGGACATGGATGAATCTGGAGAACATCATTCTCAGCAAACTGACACAAGAACAGAAAATGAAATACCACATATTCTCACCCATAGGCAGGTGATGAAAAATGAGAACGCATGGACACAGGGAAGGGAGTACTACACACTAAGTTCTATTGGGGGGAATAGGGGAAGGACAGCAGTGGGGGAGCTGGGGAGGGATAGCCTGGGGAGAAAGGCCAAATGTGGGTGAAGGGGAGGAAGGCAGCAAAACACACTGCCATGTGTGTGTGTACCTATGCAACTATCTTGCATGTTCTGCACATATACCCCAAAACCTAAAATGCAATTAAAAAAAAAATCTCTTAACATTGATCACCATTAGAGAATGGCCATAAATGACAGGGGTATATGACTCAGGTTTCTCCCACATACTGTTTCATATTTAAATATGTACCATGTTTGTATATAACTTCAAAAATATAAAGTTATCTCATCTATCTATCTACCTATCTCTACTGGACCTTTAATAGAAACACTGACTACAGCCAATTTTGTCATTTAAGCTAGTCATATATTTTTTTGTTGTTGTTGTTTTGTTTTGTTTTTTTCCTTTTTCTAGAGACTAGGTCTGTGCTTTTGGCAAATAACAGTTTGCAAAACTGCTAAACTGGTGTAAAGATGGGCAACACCATGAAAAGAGAAGAACTCAGAGTGTGTAGACATGAATTGAAACAATGAACACACACTACAGCTTGCTAGTCTTTGAGTGTCTGAAACATGGTAGCTTATGATCCTTTGCCTGTGACTTGGTCTCATGAGACATGGTAAGAACACAAACTATTTGAAAACTTTGCATTCCCTTCATAGTGGGATAATGTTGCTAAGGAAAATGGATTCATAACTCTCAGTGACTTCTTAAATGACAAGATTCACTATGAACTCAAAATTATGGAGTAAAAAACTGTGTTTTGGTTCCTCCTACCTTTTATAGCTTATTGAAGTATAATTGACATACAATAACCTGCACTATTTAAAGGATACAGTTAGATAAATTCTGACACGTAGAGCCAACACCACAATCAAAATAACAAACATTTCATTATCTCCCAAAGTCTCCTTGTATTCCTTTGTCATCCTTCCTTCCCATTCCTCCCCACAGGCAACCACGTATTTGCTTTCTGTTACCATATGTTTCATTGCATTTTCTAGAATTGTATAGAAATGATTCACACAGTATGTATAGCCTTTTGGGTCTGGCTTCTTTAACTCACTCAAGTTAAAGTGTGATATTTACCCATGAAGTGTGTATGTAGAGTCCGTTTCTCTTTGTTGCTGGATAAGAGTCCATCATATGGTAAATCAAAATTTGCTTATTCATTCACCTGCTGATGGGCATTGGGTTGTTTCTGATGAACCGCCATCATTTTATTTCCTCACAACCATCTCATTTCTCCCCATGTTACAGGTGAAGAAATGAAGACTCTTAGAAGCCAAGTAACGTCTAAAGTGCAAAGACAGTACTTGGAACATAGAACCTTAAATTATTACAATATTTGAGCTGAAAGGAACACTAGGGCACCTCTCTCTTCCTCTCTTCTTTTTTCTCTCTTTGTTTCTTGCCCTCTTGTTCTTTCAACTGCTTGGTATTGAGATTTGATTTTTGATCAACAAGAATTATTAAGTATTTCTCTTTATTCAGGGCGAAGTCAGAAGGTTCTTGTCAGTTAAATGCTAGTACCATTTTATTTAAATTCATTCCTAATATGCTCCTACCATAGGGAAATTAGGAAAATATTCTGGAATATGCTATCAGCCAAAGGTGGCCTTCTCTTCCACAGGACCAGGAGTGTGTTGGAGCTTATTTGTGCAGGCTCACAAGAGCTGCTTGTTACATTTTTAAAAGCTAAGCACAGTTTTACAAGTTAAATAATATAAACTTTCAATAAAATATATTTTAAAAAATAGTGTAGAAAACATTCTAAAAACTCATTACTTTCTAATTATTTTATGGCATTTTGCTAACACTTAGGCTTTTAAAGTTACTTTGTTTCTTCTGAATTCTACATTCAGTGATATAACATTGAGCTCAAAATCAACCTTGGTAGGACTATTTACATGATGGAATTTGTCAAAAGACATAACCCAAAGTGAAATTTACTATTTTGTTGATTGTCTAGACTTAAGAACATGATAGAGAAAATGGTAATAATTTAAAATCTGTAATCTCTAGCTACAAATTACATTGTGACTATCACAAAAAACAAGAAAATTTTTTTAGTATTTGAAAACCATTACACAATTTAGCAAACAAATTGCTCACATCCTTGATGAATGAAGTTCTGATATGTGTCTTCCTTACTTTGCTTTTATCTTCTTCATTAACATAAACAAAAATGCCAACCAATATTCAAAGCAAAACTACTTAGGGAGCCAGTGTTAAACATTTACCAGTACACCTTTGCCTTTGAAATTAAACCCTGTGGGGGGTGGGAAAAAAACCCAGTCGACAAGAGTAGCTTCTGTTTAGATCTCATAGGAAGTCGAAACCTCTAAGAAAAAAGAAAAGAGTGAAATCAGAGCTGCAAATAAAAAATATTTAAAATTTGTTATAATTTAAAAACTGGAAAATACCATAAAATGGCTCAAAAAGGTATACAATAAAATTCTCTCTTACCAGTATCCCTGTGCCATGTAGTTCCCCTCCCCAGGGGCAACATCTATTACCAGTTGAGTTTTCGTTAAGAGATGGTCTATATATTGGCCTGGCACAGTGGCTCATGCCTGTAATCCCAGCACTTTGGGAGGCAAAGGTGGGTGGATTACCTGAGGTCAGGTATTTGAGACCAACCTGGCCAACATGGGGAAACCCCATTACTACTAAAAATACAAAAATTAGGCCTGGCGCGGTGGCTCCAGCCTGTAATCCCAGCACTTTGGGAGGCCAAAGTGGGTGGATCACGAGGTCAAGAGATCTCCATCCTGGTCAACATGGTGAAACCCCGTCTCTACTAAAGATACAAAAAAATTAGCTGGGCATGGTGGCATGTGCCTGTAATCCCAGCTACTCAGGAGGCTGAGGCAGGAGAATTGCCTGAACCCATGAGGCGAAGGTTGCGGTGAGCCGACATCATGCCATTGCACTCCAGCCTGGGTAACAAGAGCGATACTCCATCTCAAAAAAAAAAAAATACAAAAATTAGTTGGGTGTGATGGTGCATGCCTGTAATCCCAGCTATTCGGGAGGCTGAGGCAGAAGAATTGCTTGAATCTGGGAGGTGGAGGTTACAGTGAGTCAAGATCTTGCCATGGCACTTTAGCCTGGGGGGACAGAATGAGACTCTGTCTCAAAAGGAAAAAAAAGGTCTACATATAAACAAATAATATAATCTATTCTTCTCCCACACCATTTAGTATACATATGATTCTATAAAATATTAAAATACACTATTTTATACCTTGCTCTCCCCACTTAATATATTAAAAAGCTCTATCCATAGCAATGTCATTGCTCCATAATATAATAGTGTATGGATGTAGCATCATTTATTTACCTATTATTTAGCTACAATGAAGAGACATTGTAGTGGTTTCCAACAGGACTTAATTTTAACTCATGTATTTTACTATCCACATATCTGTTTTTACATGGTTATGATTTGTTGCATCTCTCCTCATTAAGTTATAGAAAATGAATCAATTCATGTAATATGAGCACACATTTACTGAACACCTACTAGGTGACTTGCACTGTGAGGGATACAAAAATAAAATTTTAAAACATGATTGGTCTTAACACTCTTGTTGCTTAGCTTGAAATTAGGAAAATAGGAGTTTAATAATGATCCAGAAAGGAGCCTAGGAACTGTCACAAGACTTCACCTTTAATTAGCTGTTGAGCTTGGACTAGTCATCTAATCTTTCTGAACTTCATTTGCTCATCTTTAAAATGAAGATGACTATTCCTGCCTTGACCACCTCTTTGGGTTGTTTTTAGGATCAGAGGGGACCATGTAACACTAAAGGACCACACATATCTATGAGTACATGACCTCTCCTGCCTCATCTTGTCCACATTGTGTCCAGCCTTGTTGAACTTATCCAGAACCTCCACATGTAGACCTCTGCATGTGCACTGTGCCTTGCCTGGAATACGCAACAATAGCCCTCCCTTCCCAGTCATGCCAATCCCTACCCTTCTTCAGCTCCCAGATTTCCTGACCTCCCAAGTCTAGATCAGGTGCCCTTCCTATATACTTTCTGAGCGTCCCCATCAGGGCACTGTCATTACCATGTCATGAAAGGGGAAACTGTTTATGTCTTATTCACAGTTGTAGCCTAAGCTCTCAATAAATGTTCAGGAAATGAGTAAATGAATCAATTGCCTTTAAGGAAATGGGGTAGGGGGGCGACATTGAGTGCCCTAGGGCCAGGAAGACCTTTATGTACATTCTCTTCTTTGGTCTTGTTAATAACTCTATGTGATAAAAATTATTATTTACATTTTATAAACTCAGGGGGTAAAGTGATGTTGGAACTCAATGCTGGCTGACCCAATAATATCACCCTGTTTGTCCATATTATAATATCACTCTATCCCCAAATACAATGGCAAACAGTGACTGATAATTACTATGGCCAGCTACAGGGCTATGTGTGTCATTCATTCAGTCCCCCCAAAAGCACAAAGTGAATGATGTCACCATTTGCGGATGAGGAAATGAGAACACCCAATGGTGAAGTGACTTGTTTAAAGTGCTATAAATTTTCCAAAATGAAAGATCTTGTGAACTGAAGTGGACTGAGAAGACTCTATGACAGAGGAGAGATTGAAGTTGATACCTGAAGAAAGAGTGGTGTTTAGATTCTAGAAGCAAAGTTGTCAGTGACTTCTAGTTGGGGCAGAGAAAAGGGCATGAGTATTTGAGAAACAGTGAGAAGGCCAGATGACAAGAAAGAAGGATCATGTCTAGGAGTTAAGGAAACATAATGCAGAGGTGGATTGGTTTATATTATGAAAAGCCTAGAAAAAGTGTATCTCAGAAGTTGTATTTTAAGGGAAATTGGAATAATTTTATGGAAATGACATGGTGAAGGGTGTATTTGATTTTTTTCTTTCCTTTAAAATAGGAATTATATGTGATTTATCTAATTTTCTTGAGGATTTAGCTTTAGCTAAAATGTTTGTTTTTTTCCTTGATAGGAATTATAACCCATCTTATCCCAGAGTTTCCACTTCTCAGAGACAGAAACCATGAGAAATGGAAAATGCTAAGAACCCTTGAACTCTGCTATTCAGGGTGGAGCAGGACATACCATTCCATTCAGTGAAGGACCTTCTGACTTTTTGTAGTTGAGAAAACATTGGAGTCATATGTGATTTGTGTGGCAAGACCTTTGAAGTCAAATGGCTACTGAGCAAAATTGTGAATTTCCCCTTTCCCTCCTCAATCGCTTTCAAACTAAGCTCAAAAATCATCAGCAAAGATCAAGTTTCCATGACTTTTTCCTCCTTATATTTGGCCCTTGGGCTCTTTCTTTTTGGCCAAAGTTTTCAAAGCAGGATTTTGGGGGGACTCTTGCCTGCTTTTCACTGGACTTCTTCCTCCTGTTCTCCTTGCCTTCCACAGAAGCACCCACACAGGAAGGGCAGACCTGTCCAACACCTGCTCTTCAATTGACAAGGTGCTCTGGGTTGTGTGACCTACACAAACTGTAGATTGAGAATCAAGCCTTGGGGAGCATGAGATGAGTATTTCTCCACCTCTTCTCATAATAGAGCTGTGCATCAAGGATGCTTTAGTAGGCAAATGTTTTAAATGCAGAAGATTTCAGCAGGTAGAAGCTGATCATTTGAGCTCCTGAGGCTTAACTTCTTTCGAGGGGCTCCCAGCTGGCTTAGGCACCCAGAAATTTCAGGCCCTGTGACTTAGACTTCTTTCTACAAAGTGACACTGCCCTAACTAAGGTGACTATATAATTTCTCATACCATGACACTTCTAAAAATAAAAGGGATTGTTAAAAATAATTAAAATTATATAGTTTTAAAAATATTTGTAGAATGAAAAATGACTTTCATTATTATTGAACTTATAAGATACCATAGTTCTATTCAAAAAACTATTTTTAAAAATAAAATTGCTTCCAAAAATAAAAATAACATATTCATATTTACTAAGACAAAATTTAAAAATACTTCTTCATATTGCTTTTTTGAAAATAAGTTACACAAGAATAGTTATTCTTGATAAACAGTAACATACTTCACTGTATTTCCTATATATATCCTGTCTCTAATACCATATCATAGTGTATTTTTTTTCTGAAGACTGTATATATTCTTTTTCAATAAGGTCTTTTAAAAATTTTTTCACAAACTTATCTGAAATTGCCTTCAAATTTCTGTCCTATAATTAATTAATTTGAAACCCTTAGTACCTTTTTTTCTGTAGTTGTATATCAAATTTTTGAAATTTACAGTGGGGAGCAGTGGTTTACTCCTGTAATCCCAGCCCTTTTGGGGGTTGAGGCAGGAGGATCACTTCAGGTCAGGAGTTCAAGACCAGCCTGGCCAACATGGTGAAACCCTGGCTCTACTAAAAATACAAAAAAACTAACCTGGTATGGTGGCAGGTGCCTGTGATCCCACCTACTTGGGAGTCTGAGGAAGAAGAACAGCTTGAACCCAGGAGGCAGAGGCTGCAGTGAGCTGAGATGGTGCCATTGCACTCCAGCCTGGGTGACAGAGTGAGACTCCACTCAAAAAATAAAAATTAAAAAATTAAATTATAAGGTCTGCATAATACTTGGCAAGTCCAGAGAAAATTATAAGCAAAAGAGTTCTAACCCTAATTTAATTTTTTTTGTATTGAAATATATATAAATACTTAACCCAAATGTTTTTATAAGTACTACTTCTTTTTGCCTCTTTTGTCTATCAGTTTGGTACCTTTGACAAACATTTTTTAAAAAGGCAAAATTTATTTAAATGTTGACTATAGCCGGGCATGGTGGCTCACGCCTGTAATCCCAGCACTTTGGGAGGCCTAGGTGGGTGGATCACGAGGTCAAGAGATCGAGACCATCCTGGTCAACATGGTGAAACCCTGTCTCTACTAAAAATACAAAAAATTAGCTGGGCATGGTGGTGCATGCCTGTAATCCCAGCTACTCAGGAGGCTGAGGCAGGAGAATTGCCTGAACTCAGGAGGCAAAGGTTGCGGTGAGCTGAGATCGCGCCATTGCACTCCAGCCTGGGTAACTAGAGCGAAACTCCGTCTCAAAAAAAAAAAAATTGTCTATAATGTGATTCTTTGAGTGGTTGAATATAGATACTGCAAAAATACAGGTCTTTTCCATTTCACTTTATTGTGGTATAGAATACAAACTTATGCAACTAAAAATGGAGGTAGCAAACATTTTTTATATAAGTTAAAATAGCCCAGAGCACAATCATGAAGCTTTAAAATTAAATCTTATAAACCATTTAAACTCTCATTGATTATTTTGTTCAGTTCTTCCCATGCTTTCATATGGCTTAATTTTAATATCTTCTTGTTTGCAAGCTTTGTCTTCAGTAATTGCAGTTTGCCAAAATTTAAAAGGTAAAATTTTGGGGTGCTTTACTCATTGGATACCTTGATTAAAGATTTCCACCTGATTTTGAATAAAATGTAACCGAAATTTAAAGGACACACTTACCAAAAAAGGTCAGTGCCAATATAGGATACTTATGTTGTGTTACAAATTTGTTCTTCAAAGACTCAAATGTTTCTAAAATCTAATTAATGATGAACAGTAAAGAATGGATTTGCATGTTGCTATACCCAAGTATATTATTTCTTCAATATCGGTATCACCACAAAAATTATGTAGTTCAGTTATTTTATCTATGTATATGTACAAATATTTGTGAGTTTTGGCAATACAGTTTCTATGTCAATTGGTAGAATATCATAGCTTGTTTAACACAATTATGAATCCTGTGCATGGCAATCAATTCCAAGTACATTTTTGCTCTACGTTTTAATTTAGAAAGAGCATTATTTTTTCCACAATGCTGTACATCACCAGAATTTGTATGCATATTATTGATGGAAAAACAAATCATTTAATCCTCAGTGCTGAACTCTGTAACCAAATTTACAATAGCATTCACAATAATTTCAGATGTTTCACTCTCAAGAAAAGAAAATCCTAAACGTTTTACTTTGACTCAGTGAATTGGATGAGAGCCTTCAACTGTCATTAGAGTTAACCAGATTTTTACTTGAATTACCAGATGACATTGATATAAAATTGAGGCAATTTAGTTGTTTGGCAAGTTCTTCTTATGCTAATTATCCACTATCATTATCTGTTATCACTTTGCAAGTGTATGTATGGGGAAACAGGATTTAAAAAGAACAAAATTAAAATAAAGGGTCATTTAACCTAAATGAAAAGTGATGCCTCGGAAGAGGTTGTATAAATGCACCTTCTGAAGCTGCACCTCTCAACTGTTGTCATATTCAATCAAATCTTCGTAAATTCACCATTAACTTTTGAATCAGACCCTGATGATTTTTCAGCAGGTTTGTATTTCCTTGTTTTCAAGTGGTCAGTGATATCACAATGGGTCCCATGGCAGATGGCAAATGTCTACATTTTGTGCAAATTTCACTGTAATCATTTACTTTCTTGAAAAATGACAATTCTGTACGTAAGTTTGTACTAAACTCATGTTTTTATTGTCTTGAGGTCATTGCTATTGAAAGAGTTTATTGCAACCAAAAAATCATTGCCAAACAACAAAAGAAATAGCCATGGGTTTACGCCGTCCAATAAATGGCAAAACAGTTGCGGTATTCAGACTACACAGTAAGTTCTATGACAGGGCTGCTCGTCTTCTGCCTTCTGTACATGTTGTATATTACCTAACCCATAATATCCCATGTTTCCCACTGACTTAGTGACTAGCTGACTTTGTGCATTTATAGAGAGTGGCACAAGCTGATAGACTGGGAGGGCCAGCAGCATAGACTGTTTCTTTCCCCACCGCCTGAGAGTTATCTGTCTCTAGCTGCTCATGACTGAGTACAAGCACACCTTGTTTTGTTGAGCTTTACTTTACTGAGCTGCATATTATTATATTTTTTACAAATTGAAGGTTTGTGGCAACCCTGCATTGGACTCTTGGTACCATTTTTCCAGCAGCATGGGCTCACATTGTGTCTCTGTCACATTTTAGTAATTCTAACTTTTTCCTTATTAGTAGTATTTCAAACTTTCTCTTATTATTATATCTGTCACGATGATTTGTGACCAGTGATATTTGGTGCTACTATTAAATTGTTTTGAAGTGCCACACACTATGCCCACATAAGACATTGAACTTAATTAATGCATGCTGTGTGTGTTCTAACAGCTCCACCAACCAGCCTTTCCCCATCTCTCTCCTTCTCCTTGGGCCATTCTATTTTCTGATATACAACAATATTAAAATTGGGCCAGTATTGAAATTATAAGGCCAATAACCTTACAATGGCTTCTATGTGTTCAAGTGAAAGGAAGAGTCGCACATCTCACTTTAAATCAAAAGATGGAAATTATTAAGCTTAGTGAGGAGGGCATATGGAGAGCCAAGACAGGCCAGAAGCTAGGCCTCTTGAGCCAAAAACTTAGCCACGTTGTGAAGGTATAGGAAAAGTTCCTGGAGGAAATTACTTCCAGCGAACACATGAATCATAGGAAAGTGAAGCAGCATTGCTGTATGAAACATATCTTGCTGATATGGAGAAAGTTACAGTGGGGTGGATGGAAGATCAAACCAGCCACAACATACCCTTAAGCTGAAGCTTAGTCAAGAGCAAGGCCCCAGTGCTCTTCAATTCTGTGAAGGCTGAAAGAGGCAATGAAGTTACATGAGAAAAGTTTGAAGCTAGCAGAGATTGGCTCATGAAATTTAAGGAAAGAAGTTGTCACACCATAACATAAAAGTACAGGGTGAAACAGCAAGTGCTGAGGCGGAAGCTGCAGTCAGTTATCCAGAAGATCTAGCTATGATCATTGATGAAGGTGGCTACACCGAACAACAGATTTTCAATGTAGGTAAAACAACCTTCCATTGGAAGAAATTATGTTCTAAGGCTTTCATAGCTGGAGACGAAGAGAAGTCTAAGCCCTGCTTCAAAGCTTCAAAGGACAGGCTGACTCTCTTTAGGGGCTACTGCAGCTGGTGACTTTAAGTTGAAGACAATTATCATTTATCATCTGAAAATATAATATATATTCTGCAACATACAGATCAAGTAGGAAGTTTTTGACTTTTAAGTCTTATTATATAAAAAATACATTTCTTCTACTTCTATTTTTCCTTAAGATATGCTTAAGTTAAAAAAACACATTTCATAAACTGCCATATAGAGTGATTCCCCTGATGGATCTGGGCAAAGTAAATTGAAAACCTTCTGGAAAAGATTAATTATTCAAGATGCCATCAAGAAAATTTGTGATCCATGGGAGGAAGTCAAAATATCAACATTAACAGGAGTTTGGAAGAAGTTGATTCCAACCTTTGTGGATGACTTTCAGGGGTTCAAGACTTCAGGCAAGAACTACAGAGGTAGTGGAAATAACAAGAAAACTACCTAGAAGTGGAGCCTGAAGATGAGGCTAAGCTCCTGCAAACTCACGATCAAACTTGAACAGATGAGGAGTTGCTTCTTAAGGATAGGAAGACTCTCCACCAGCAAAAGGATTATGACTTGATGAAGGCTTAAATGATTGTTAGCACTTTATTTTTAAGCAATAAAGTATTTTATTTTTTGAGACAGGATCTCATTCTGTCATCCAGGCTGGAGGGCAGTGGCATGATTATGGTTCACTGTTGCCTTCACCTCCTGGTCCCAGAAATCCTCCCATCTTGGCCTGTAGCTGAGACTACAGGAATACATCACCATGCCTGGCAAATAATTTTTTGAAGCTTTTGTAGAGACAGAGTCTCACTATGTTGCCAAGGCTGGTCTTGAACTCCTGGGCTCAAGTGATCCCCCCAATTTAGCCTCCCAAGTAGCTGGTGCATGCCACCATGCCTGATATATAACATAACTTTTATACATACTGGGAAACCAAAAAAACTCATGTGACTTATCACAATATTCACTTCATTGCAGTGGTCAGGAACTGAACCTGCAATATCTCCAAGGAACACCTGCCAACTTCTTTTTATCAGTGACAGTCCTGTATGGTTCTTCTGAAAAGAGAATAGTAGCTACATTGCTTCTGGAAAGAGTTGAGAAAATAGAAATGGGTTATTATCAGTGTCTGTCAGATTTTACCATATATTAAAGTGAAAAGTCAATGTCAATGTTACACTTATGTCTCACACTCTATTCCATACCACCATGAAAGGAGAGACGCTGGAAGTGTAAAGTAGCTCTCTACCTGACGCATTAGGGCTTGTTTTAACCCAACTACTTACAAGCACACTCCATTGAAAAGTGAAGTACTTGGGACAAATGGTACACACCAAGAGGATGCTGGAAATACAGGTGTAAACTGGAACTCTTCTAGGAAAACAGATATCTGATCAGCCTAGCCCCAACCCACTTTGACTCTTTGAATTTAGCTACAACTTAGCTGTCAGTCTCCTGAGTTGGCATTTAAAAAACTCTTATGTCTTTATTCTTAAAATAAAACGATTCATTGACTTTGAATTTGTTTAACTTCTTGAGTAGGACCTCTAGGAAAGCATCATTACAAATGTGATGATTGACTTCGCATTCTGAAAAAAAACCCAGGTTCCTACTCAGCCTACAAGACCTTATTTAACAGGGTCCCAACCATCTCTTCAGCCTTATCTTGTCCCACTCCTTTGTCACCACTCTCTGCCATGTTGTCTTCTTTCAGTTACTCAGATATGCCAGATCTGATCTATCTTCAAAGGCCTGGGAAGCTGCTCCCTCTACTTGGAATGCCCCTTCTCCCACACTCCCAAGCTTGGATATTTGTCTTCTTGGAGATGGATCTCAGGTGAAACTTCATCTCCCTTAAGAGTTCCTCCCTGGCTGCCTACCGAGAGGACATCTTGCTTCATTTTTCTCCATTTCAGCCCATGTTTATTTTCTTCATAGTACTTATTGATAGTCATTGCAATTATATTATTAATTTGCTGGCTTATTTATTTTACTGATAGCCCCCAGCATGAGAATGTAAGATTCATCACAGAAGGGCTTTTTCTGCTCTTTTTACTCTCATATCCCAAGAGTTGGGAAGGGTATCTGGCATCAAGCACCAAATAAATATTTATTGAATGAATGAATAGCATATATTAACATTATGTTTAAGGTACAAGATACATATCAAAAGATTTTCAAACAGTTGGGTCAAATTTAGTATATATGAAAATGTTGATTGTAACAACAAATTCACACATTTAGCCACACATAACCCTTGGGAAAGGGCACTACTCTGCTGGCTATGGAAGCACTTCACAGAGCCTTCAAGTCTGCAAACCGCAGGGCAGGGTCCGAGCTGCTCAAATCCCACTTTCTGAGATGGTACAGTAGACAGCAGCATCCCTCCAAGCCCCTAGAGTTCAGACATTATGGGAAACTGTGAATTTAAGCCTATAAAGTTCCTTTCAGCTTTGTACCTTTAGAAACCTGACCTTGTATGGAATTGTGGTGTTTGAACAGATGGTGGAATGACTTTGTTAGATGCAAGAGTCTGTTGTTTTCAGAAGCTATCAAACCATCAATAACTTTATTTACATTATATGATAAACATGCTCCATCTTCCCTTTCCGTTTCTGCTCTGCAAACGTTCTGGTTCCTGGACGAGTTTGCTCAAACCTTATGATACTTTCTGTAAAATAAAATGAGCATGTCCTTGTATCTTGACATTTAAAAGATAATTCCACTGTTTCTAATCAGTGTCATAATCATGAGTGAATTATTAGTGAAATATTTCTAATGTACAATTTTTTTCAATTACTCAATATTAACAAAAAGCTTCTTTTTTTTGCCTTTTTGTTTTTTTCCTTTTTGTGGAGAATGAGGTCTCGCTGTGTTGCCCAGGCAGGTCTCAAACTCCTGGGCTCAAGCTATCCTCCCGCCTCTGCCTCCTTAAGAGCTAGGATTAGAGGCATAAGCCACAGCACCTGACCAACCAAAGGCTTCTTTATAAATAAAACACTCAATATATGATTTTGGCTAAGTGGAGTGCCTCAGTTGTGAGAAAGCAGAGGGAACTGTACTGACTTTACATGAATGAGGTGAGACTATCAGGGAAAAAGCTAATACCTCAAGTCACACGCAAAAACTCGTAACTATAGTCTCATTACCATAGTCTTTATGTTTTCAGCTCTCAACAATAACTCTGAATGCCTAAACATCTAAAATTACTATAGATTATAGTATATTATACTCTGGAGTACAGCATTAAACCTCATTTGGAAGACAAATGATGTGAAAACCTGTGCTATATTAATTGAACGAAGCAGGAGGTGTAAGCATATGTACAACATAATATAATTTTTATGTTTTAAAAAGCATATTTGTGTTGAGAAAAAAGGACTGTAAGGTTATGTAATACCAAGCATGGTGAGTCTGGAATATATTTGACTGTTACTATCAGACTGCAAGGTAATATCAATATACCAAAATATTAAGTCAAAATATTAATGATTAATTTCCCTGAGTGGTAGACATGGGAATGGTCCTTTCTCCCTTTCTTTGTGTATCCCTCCCTTCTTTCCTGTCTCTTTTCTTTCTTTTTAAATCTCTGTTCTTTAAACCTAAAATGGGTATCAATTTATTCCTTTTGTGATTAAAAAGCTTTTTAATTTTTTTCATTGAGATGAAATTAACATAACATAAAATTAGCCATTTAAAGTGAACAATTTACTGGCATTTTGCAACCACCACCTCTAAGTCTAAAACATTTTCATCACCCCCAAATGAAACCCCATATCTGTTAAGCAGTTATTCCCCATTCTCCCCTCACCCCAGTCTGGAGGAACCACAAATCTGCTTTCCATTTCTGTGGATTACCTCTTCTGGATATTTTCCATAAATGGAATCATATGATACGTGAATTTTGTGTCTGGTGCCTTCTGCTTAGCATATTCTTGAGGTTCATCCACATTGTACTGTGTATCAGCACTCCATTTCTTTCTATAGCTGAATAACATTCCCTCATATATATCATGACTTGTTTATCCATACATCCATTGATGGACATTTGGCTTCCTTCCTTCTTTCCTTCCTTCCTTCCTTCCTTCCTTCCTTCCTTCCTTCCTTCCTTCCTTCCTTCCTTCCTCCCTTCCTTCCTTCCTTCCTCTTTCTTTCTTTTTTTAAATAGAAGTGGGCTCTTACCATGTTGCCAAGGTTGGTCTCAAACTCCTACCTTCAAGCAGTTCTGCCTCAGTGTCCTGAGTGGCTGGGATTACAGGATGCCAGCCACTAGGCCCAGCTGTGCATTTAAAACTTTTTTAAATTGCATTTTAGGTATTGGGGTACATGTGAAGAACATGCAAGATAGTTGCATAGGTACACACATGGCAGTGTGATTTGCTGCCTTCCTCCCCTTCACCTATATCTGGCATTTCTCCCCATGCTATATCTCCCCAACTCCCCACCTCACGCTGCCCCTCCCCTATTCCCCGCAAAAGACCCCAGTGTGTAGTGCTCCCCTCCCTGTGTCCGTGTGTTCTCATTGTTCAACTCCCGCCTTATTCTGTAACACTGAGTTTATCAGGTAGTGAACCTCAAGATTGATGAATAAAAGGGAGTGGGTTGGGGAAAAATCAATATCAGCAAACTTTGTCAATTTTCTTCATTTAAAAATAAAAACAAGCACGGAAAATTCTGTGGTACGGGAGGTGATATGAGCGCATTTACGTGTGCCTCCTACTCAGGTTTTCCTGTCCTCCAATTTTCTTCCCCAGAGGTGACTCTAACACCTTTTTGTGTTTCCTCACAATCAAAGTACACTGGAATCAATACTCATGGAGAAGTTCCTGAGACACTGGGAAACTTAAAATTTTCCTAAGTGCTAAATGGTTCAAATAGTTCAGGATGATAAATTAATTTGGGGATAATTATTTATCATTAAAATAATTTAAATAATCTAAATATACATTGTGTTTCCATTTAGGCCTTTGTTACCCAATATTACTTCACTGCATCTCAAAGTACTATATTTATATATATACTGGCAATTCCATATATGCATACATGCATTTTTGTGTGTATATACATATATATGTACATATGTATAATCATTTCTCAGACTTTTGGCTAAAATCAAGTGTAATATATGTTACCAATTTTATAAACATACATCTATAATCCTAGAGGAACTCCTGTACCTGTGATAGATCAAAGAATTATAGATATGAGTATATGCTACACAATATGGAAACTGCCAGTGTTGTAAGTAGCCCGAGAGAATAATATTAGCTCATATGTAGGAAATAGCGTTTTGTGTACTAGACTAGAGGTGGATCTTCCACAGGTTTTTAAATTTTAACTTTTATGAAAAAATCAAAGGAAAAAGACAAAATCATGATTATATTGAAAAAAAGAAATCAAAGGGGGAGCAGTCATCAGGTAAGCCATTCAGTCTCCAGAGGACTTGCACTCATCAGTAGGGCCCCAGCATGAGCCCACTTAGGAACAAAGTATTTTTCAACAGTTTGTTTCCATCTTCAAAATATCCAGTAGTTATTTTCATGTTACCCAGGAGAAGTCAGACTCTGACGAAAGTGGCTTGTGCTAACTAAATTCACAAGAGCCTTATCGACAAATCAGATCACCAATTAACTAATTTGGAATAGAAAAAAAGACTGCTATTAAGGTGTCTGGAATACCCATATTGTCAAGTCAGAATTTTCTCTCACTTGTGGAAAAGTCTGCCTGGGAAGTCGAATTACTATTGAAATTTTCTTGTCAGAAACTGAGTGAGCATAAAGGAAGCTGGATGAGAATAATGGGAGAAATGGTGTTATAAAGAATTAACTGAAGTTGAAATGACTTACATAACATGTCCCTGTCTTTTTCAGAGGTTCAGACTGTATATATTTTCAGCGGAGTTTTAAAATTATATTTTTAAATTTATTCTGGTAATAATGTTCAAGTTCCCATAGAAAAACTCACCTCTAACCAAACACTGCGTGTTCTCACTCCCAAGTGGGAGTGGAACAATTAGAGCAGATGGACACAGAGAGGCAAACAACACACACCAGAGGCTGTGGGGTCACGGGGAATGAGGGGAGGGAACTCAGAGGACAGGTCAATAGATGTAGCAAAACCACCATGGCATGCATATTCCCGTGAAACAAACCTGCACATTCTGCACATGTATTCCATTTTTGGGATAAAGAAAACTCACTCTAAATTGTATTCTAAAGACATTTGTAACTCATACATTTGGTAGAGCCAGCTGTTTTTGGTCTGAATTTTGGTGTGGCTTAATTCTAATTTCTTTTATAGCAAAGTCCTACCAGTACAATCAGGAAAGGTTTCCTTGATAATATTTTTCTATCGGCTTTCACTTTTTTCTTATCTACTTCCCCTGCCAGTGACCTTTGCCTTTATGTCATTTTGATCATCATGTCACAGAGTGAACACTTTGGAAAGTGCAGAGATAGTGCACTCTAATGCAATTGCAATGTGTTAGTTCCATTTTGCCAACACGTAGCACTTTAACACTTCACTAGCAAACAAACTGGTGATGAAAAGGCAGGGTTTCTGCCTTGTGAATCCTTCACCAATCTTCCTGATTAGAAGAATTTAAAGAGGGATACTAAACAAACTGAACTTCCCACATTTTCTGTGGACAGAACTTGAGAGTTTAATGTCATAGTTGAATCTATTAGCACTATTATATTTATCAAGAATTAGGTAGCATGTTCTTTCAGTCTCCTTATGTTTAGCATCTATTGCAATGTCTGGTAGAGAGTAAGGGTCTGGAGACAAATCTCCTTGGATTTCTCATATTTCTACATGCCTTATGAGTAAAGGCATTGACTGACTTTGTTCTGGACTATTTTTCAAGGATGTTTGTATAGCAAACCAACTTGGAAGAGTGAGAAAGTGTCTCAAGGCATGCTTCCTGCTCAGTGTAAAAGACCTGGTTTCCCTAAGCTCAGAGTTCTTCTCAAATGCTGACACTGGCTACTGCTATTGCTGTAAGTAAAAGTCACTTGTCTCTGACCCAAGAATCTCATGACTTCTACCAGCTTCTTTGTAACTGACAAGCTAACCTGTCAGCCTCAAAATAGGATAAAAACCTCAGCACCTTCAAGTTTTTAAGAGGAAGTGCTCAAAAAAATGGAGGAGGTTGTTGAATGAATTAATTTAAAAAATATATAGATGGCTTAACATTTTTCTGAGTAGTCCATGGTTATTCAAAGAAAGAGCCCAAGAGCTTCTATTGGCAAGGAGCTATTTCACAATCTATTTTCATGAAAGTGCCAGTGTGTGTTAGTCAGCCTATGTTTACTTTAGATATCATTGTTGACTTTAAAATGTTGGCAGCAGTATGTTTGGACTCGGCTAAACATTGAGTTGCATGATAGGAACTGATTATTTATTTAAGCATTACCTAGTCAGGTAGGAACTGCAGACTTTGAATAGTTTCTACTTGCTTCTGGATCAGTGTCTCTAATGGGTGAAGCTATAGTTTTGGTATTGAGAGCTGAAATTTTATTCTCTCTCTCTAAAAATAACACCTGATTCTTTTTAGAGTGACATTTTCATTTGGAAAACACACAAAAAATTGACTTTGGTGTTTTTTTTTTTTTCATGTGCTTGGAGGTGAATTTGTTTTTCTCTCCATTTTAGAATGCCTTACAAACCTGAACTAGGAAACCCTTTACCAACAGGAAGTGACCCAGTCCTTCTGCATGGCGGGTGGCCACGCTGCCACCTGCTTCCCCTGTTAGTCATGACTCCAAGAGTCTGGGCAGAGGGCTGATGACAGGCAACCGGAAATCTGGAGAGAAAAACCTCTCTTCAAAGGTAAACAAGTGATTTCAGGTCAATTACCTTTCATAATTATCTTATAAACAGTATGGCATATGAGGGGAAAAAAGTACTAGGATTGGAGACATAGGTTTACTTCTAGTCTTGCTGCGTTTTCTGAATTCTGGGAAAGTCATCTGAACTCTCTGAGTCTTAGTTTTTCCAGTCATAAAATAATAATAACAATGAAGTAGTAAAAACACCTTCTCTACCTATATCATTACATTGTTTTTAGCATCAAACAAAACAGCTCGATTCTGGTCAGTAAATGTAACAGTCATATAGCCCTTTCTCAATATTTTGGTTACAAATTTAGAAGGGCTTTGAAGAGCATGAAAGTTAACATGAATGGAAGTACTGTTAGTAAGGAGTATACCCAACACTTTCCTTTTAAATTCTTTTCTTTCTTTCTTCTTTCTTTCTCCTTCCTTCCTTCCTTCCTTCCTTCCTTCCTTCCTTCCTTCCTTCCTTCCTTCCTTCCTTCCTTCCTTCCTTCCTTCTCTCTCTCTCTCTCTCTCTCTCTCTCTCTCTCTCTCTCTCTCTCTCTCTCTCTCTCTCTCTCTCTCTCTCTCTTTCTTTCATTCTTTTTGAAACAGAGTTTCACTCTTGTTACCCAGGCTGGAGTGCAATGGCGCGATCTCGGCTCACCGCAACCTCCGCCTCCTGAGTTCAAGCAATTCTCCTGCCTCAGCCTCCGGAGTAGCTGGGACTACAGGCGCACGCCACTATGCCCAGCTAATTTTTGTATTTTTAGTAGAGACGGGGTTTCACCTTGTTAACCAGGATGGTCTCAATCTCTTGACCTCATGATCCACCAGCCTCGGCCTCCCAAAGTGCTGGGGTTATATGCGTGAGCCACCGCGCCCGGCCCCTTTTAAGTTCTTGCATCACTTTTTTGCACTGAACAAATGTCTCTCTAAGGATTAAGCA
Organism: Callithrix jacchus; assembly: GCF_049354715.1. Taxonomy (NCBI): domain Eukaryota; kingdom Metazoa; phylum Chordata; class Mammalia; order Primates; family Cebidae; genus Callithrix; species Callithrix jacchus. The sequence goes on from NC_133518.1 coordinate 35,898,959, forward strand.
AATGTGCCCTTGAGTGCTATGCATACATGACTGAATTTTTATTTTTTACTTTTCCTTTTATTTTTAGTTGACATGTAATAATAGTACATATTATGGGACACAGTGGTATTTTGATACCCATGTATAGAATGGATAATGATCAAATGAGAGTAATTAGCACATTCAACACCTCAAACGTATCATTTCTTTGTGTTGTGAACATTCAAAATCCTCTCTTTTAGCCTTTTAAAAATATACAATAAATTATTGTTAACCATCTTCCCCCACAGTGCTGCAGAGCACCAGAACTCCTTCCATCTAGCTGTAATTTTGTATCTGTTAACCAGCCTCTCCCCAACCTCCCCAGCCCACTACCATCCCCAGCCTGTAATACTCAAAATTCTACTCTCTACTTCTATTAGCACAGACTTTTTTAGCCCTCACATGTAAGTGAGAACGTGTAGTACTTATCTTACTGTGCCTGGGTTATTTTGCTTAATATGTCTTCCTGGCTCATCCATGTTGCTGTGAATGACAGAATTTTATTCTTTTTTACAGTCCAGTAGTATTCCATTGTATATATCACATTTTCTTTCTATTCGTCTGTTGATGGATATTTTGGTTGATTCCATACATTGGTTATTAGGCACAGTGCCACAATAAACACGGGAATGCAGATATCCTCTTGATATACTGACTTCTTTCCTTTGGCTAACTACCTAATAGTAGAATTGCTGGATCATATGGTAGCTCTATTTTTAGCTTTTTGAGACACCTCTGCACTGTTTTCCACAGTGAGTTTACTAATTCACATTCCCACCAACAGTGTATAAGGATTCCCCCTTTTCTGCATCCTTTCCAGCAGTTTTTTTTTTTTTTTTTTTGAGACGGAGTCTGGCTTTGCAGCCCAGGCTGGAGTGCAGTGGCCCGATCTTGGCTCACTGCAACCTCCGCCTCCCGGGTTGAAGCAATTCTCCTGCTCAGCCTCCTGAGTAGCTGGGATTACAGGTGACCACCATGGCGCCCAGCTAATTTTTGTATTTTTAGTAGAGACGAGGTTTCACCATATTGGCCAGGCTGGTCTCGAATTCCTGACTTTGTGATCTGCCTGCCTCAGCCTCCCAGAGTGCTGGGATTGCAGGCATGAGCCACTGCACCCAGTCAGCTTTTGTTATTATTTGTCGTTTTCACAATAGCCCTCCTAAATGGGATGAGGTGATGTTTTATTGTGGTTTTGATTTGCATTTCCCTGATGATTATGTTGAGAATTAAAAATACATATATTTGTGGTCATTTGTCTGTTTTTTGAGAGATTAACATCTCTATTTGGATCCTTTGCCCACATAATTCCAATTGGTTGACATCTGCAAAGCTATTTCTAACATCCTCTCATAACTGGGTGGTTGGATGGATGAACACTTTGGTAGCTAAAGCAAACATGGATTTTTGTTGTTCTTGTAGGGGCTGGTGGGGCAGAGTGCTTCTATATAGCCATGAAGTAGCACGGGAAGAAGCTCTGAGATCCTTCAGTGTGTAGGGAATATTCTCTGCTCTTTTCACCCTCAGTACCAATCTCTAACCTGAGCACTTCTTCCTTAATGTGTTGTCATTAGCTTTGTCTTTCTCTTATCCCACAATCTTGTACCATAGTGAGAAAAAGACTGCACAGCTCTTCGTAGCTTACCAATCATTTTCATACTCAACATCATGTTTAAACATCACTATGACACTGCTAAGTAGGCATAATTGTACCTGTTTTATGGCGAATAAGCTGAGGATTGAAGTTAAAGGACATACCAAGGTCATGCAGGAGATGAGGCTAGGGCTCAAGGGTCCTCTGTCAAGCTCATGGTTGTTTCATTTTTCTGGGCTGCCTCTGGGTTAAAACTTTTTAAAAAGTAAATTCTGAAATAGTTACAAGGGATTAGGGCAGGAGTGCAGAATGAGTTTTCAGTGAAGCATCTTAGAGGGATAACCCAATAGTAAACCTCCTCATCCTTCCCGTATCTTGTAATCAGGGATTAAGAAGCTCCTTACCCTCTCCTGAAGAAATTGATCTCGTTAGGGTCATCTCCATATTAACAGCAGAAATTAAGTCAAAATGTTGATCTTGGGCCCCTTAAAACAAGGGTTCTCAGGGTCCAGGGATAGAGTTCAGGCAGTCCATGGACCTGGATGAAGAAAAAATTCCTGTTTTTGATTTCCTGAGCCTCTAGCATTTCTCTCAATTATTAATTTAGACTCCAAACCATGGCAATTATTAGCTGTTCCTATAAGTATGTCACCAAGAGAAGTAAAAAATATTTTCCTATCACATTATAATTTTAGATACAGTACTGCACCACATAAAAATTCCAGTTAACTGCAGACTGCATAGGCGACAGTGATCCTATAAGATTAAATATGTTTACTGTAACTTTTCTGTGTTTGGATACACAAATACCTTCTGTTGTGTGACAATTTCTTGCAGTATTTACTACAGTAACTTGCTGCAGCCTAGGAACAATAGTCTATACTATACATCCCTGTGTGTAGTGGGCTATAGCATCATAGGTTTCTGTAAGTACACTTTGTGATATTTGCACAGTGACAAAATCACCTAATGACATATTGATCAGAATGGACCCTCATCCTTTATCATCAAGCAATGCACGACTGTATCTTGAAACCATCCCTTGCACTCATCACAACCTTAAAATATGGTAGCTGCTAGACCTGTAGTTGGATCTTATCATTTAATAGGTTAAGAAACACACATATGTTATTTTATCATGAAGTTTTAAGAGTCATTTTGATAACTGTATTTCCATATAATTCTTTTTCTATTTCAATTGTCATCTTTCGTATTCTATTTTATGCCTTGAAAAACATCACTCTGAGAGGGGTACAGGTATCACTCTGCTACCACATGAGTCTACAGTGCAAATAAAAGTTTGTAAAACTTGCCCTAAAAAGACGTGCACTGAAAATCTTAAATTATTCCCTGGGAATAAAATATTCAAAACCAGTTTTTTTTAAGAAAGAGAGATGTTGAGGCAACAATTCCTTAATCTCATCATCTCTTCCATTTATTTATTTGCTTGACAAATAGCACATGTGCAATAAACATTCATAGAAATCATGTCCCTTTTTATTCTTGGCAAAATTAGCTGTGTGCTGAAAACAAACTGAGTTTGCCTCATGGGACATTTCCTGAAAGGAATGACAGTTTAAGATGAGAATAAAGTGGAAGGGGAAGGAATATCTATGCAGAGGAACTAGCCAACGATAAGATCTTACCTTGAAGAAGAACTTCTGCATTGAATCTGAAAACAGTATTTGTCTTTATGTGAAAAACCATGCCCTGAACTAACTATCTGTGTCCTGTCAGCCCAGGTAATCAAATTATGCATGAAATAATTTCATAATTTTATTTTCAACTGACAAGCACTACATTATACATTCAATCTGTTCACATAAGGTAATATGTTACTTGCAGTAACATCTGTTAATATATGCTTATTCTCAGAAAATGATTATATTACAATTCTTAATCGAGGTACAGAAATGAAAGGGTCCAGGCATTAGACTAATATATGTTGATTAATCCTATATAGCAGGGGGAGCTCAGGTCTTGTCTGATAAAACTCTCTGAACAGTCTACTCTTGTCTTCCATTTTGCTGCTAGAAATCATTTTGCTTGGTTTGCTGCTGCTTCGTACATGGATCCACATTGGTCATACACTTGAGGGGTGGAGAAATGAGTTAGATGACTGCTAAGGGCAGTTTGTAGAGCATGTTTAGAAACTGCACAGGAATGGGGAGAAAGAGTGTTTGCTTGCTCCCCCTAGAGCTAATATTTTTACAGTGCTGAACTCTGAGGGTCAGGAAGCAGACCATATTTTTCATGTTCCCAAGCATTTCCCTGACTAATCTATCTCCCTAGAATGCTCTTCTTGTCCCTATTTACTCTCTGCAACTTAAGACCTGCTAATGCTAAGTCTCAGTTTCTTGTAAAATCTACCTGACTCCTCCTCTTGTTCCAGATTGGGTTATCTGCCCCTCTGTACTGCTAAAATTCCCTGTTCTCCTTCCATGGGCAAGCACTGCTTTCATGTCCTCCCACCATATCCTGCCACCCTCTACTCAACGTCAAACTCTAGACCGCCACCATTTTGAGACTGAAATTATGCCCTTGAGTTACTGGCAAATATTAGATTCTTAAGATTTTCTGCAGAATTAATTGAATGAAAAGTGAATGAGGCCAACAAGTAAAAGAAGACAAATGAGACAGGCAACATGAAGACTGAGGGGTATGTAAAGAAGGGTAGGGAGGTTAGCTGGCCCCAGCTGATCTTACCTCCAAGATGTTGACAGAAGTGTGTGTGCGCACGTGTGTTTGGAGCAGTAGTAACCCAGGGAAGGTGAACTTTAAACTTGACTGCATAGAAATACTTTCAGTAAAGCAGGTATGAATGTCACTGTGCCACTTTCTTGTGTGTAAATGTGACAAAAAAATAGTTTTGTATTTTCACTCACATGATGGTAGAAAATTCAATCTCAGTAACATTTGGGGGCTTTGGTGTTCATCCAAGGGTCTCCAAGTATTTGGAACACCAGAAGCTTGCAGGATTCTTGCCAGAGTCATCAGTGGCTCACCAGTGTTTGAAAGCATTGGATGGGCCATATGTTCCAGCCAGACCAGAGATGTGCCTCATGGTGGTCCAGTCCTTCACCACACACAGGCCACAGAGACCTTCAGGATCTCAGTGCCTCCTGTGAGCTTGGCATTAAGTGTTGAGCCTCTAAAGCACATCCCGAAATAATTCCTGGCCAGCACTTACACATGAGGGAGCCAACGCCCTTTCAGAAACCTGCCTGATTCCTGTGTACACCCCCGACTCCTAGCCTGAGGAAAATCAAATGTTTCCTTTAATTAGGTAGCTTCTGTGTCTTAGACTCTGAAGACAACCTCCACGCCCCTCCTTTGTGAACACAATCTGGGAAAAATTTTGTACTAGGTGTCATGAATGAGAAAAGAAGCTGGAAATACCAGTTATTCCTTCCTTAATAACTCACCTTGTCACACAGCTCTTCAGAAGCCACAGGAAATTTTATCCCTTTCCTCTCTAAATCTCACCCCCTGCACATCCACTGGCTGCCCTGTTCAGTTCTGCAGTATGGAGATGCTCAAAGCCCAGTCTTGGCAGTTGTCCCAGTTTTCTTCATCCTGTTCATGTCTCCAAAGAAAACACATTTATCATTCAAAAACAAACTGGCAGTTTCTGTTGAGGCCTCAGATATTTTCCCAGGGTCCACCATAAAAATAATAAGGTTACATTTTAATTTTAAATTATCTGTTTGTGCAGATTCTTAGGGCAAGATCTTGCTATAGTTTTGTTGATCATACAAAGAACCTTTAGTCTGCTTTTAAACAAAATATTATTCAAAAAATATAGCAGGCTTCCTTCTGCTTACCCAAATCTCAAGAAGAGTCAGCATTTGTTATAAGGCTCTAAACAAATATTTATAAACCCTGCTTAAATTTGTTTTGCAACTTGCATAATTTTGGCAATCATTACTCATGCTAGTATCAGCACTCAGGGCTTGGCATTAATGTTTTCTTCAAAATATTTTACTTTTATAGTATAAATGTACCCTGTATTGCCAAAGATGTATTGACAAGGTTCGTCCAGTGTGTCATGAGCTTTAGAAGCTCAACACTTATCACCAAGGTCACAAGAGACATTGAGATCCTCAAGGTCTGTGGACCTGTGTGTGGTCAATATTCTTGTACTGGACAAGGGTGCTGAAACTTGGCTTCATTTTGGAAATAGTAGGAAATTTATCAGAGGAGTTTGGGGAAGAGGAAATATTTTAGTGATCTAATCCCATAATATTTATGCCCTCTTACAAATAGAAGTGATTAGGCCCCACTCATGACCAACAAACTAAAAATTTGCCATCATTCTATGAATAGAATTTCATTTGAAAATAATTGTACTATGAAAACATAAAAAAATTTAAAACAAAAAAACCTGTGAATCTTCACATAATTCATTGCCCATTAAGAACAGTTGTACCAATGCCTAGTTGACATGTAACAATTTGTGATGCAGCAAAAATAGAGACACAGGGCTGGAGTGTGCTTGTTTTGCCTTAGAATAGGCTCATGAGAAAATGCTAAAGGTTGGGAAAGGCAAGAGCCAAAGAAGGTTTAGAGAGAAAGTTCTCACTGGGGGTTCAGAGTAGGAGACTGAGGGCGTAGAAGCTGCAGGGCTTGTTGCAGAGAAGGCTGAGGCTCTCCAGAGGAGGGGAGACTGGAGTCAACCAGGTGTTGCCTTGGGGCTGTGTATGAATCTCCTGTCCAGACTCCAGTAAGGAGTTCTTAAGTGCTCACTTTTTAAATTTAATTTTTGAATTGATTATACATTTGCAAGGTTCAAAAGTTTTGAAATACATTATGAATGCATAAAGTTCAGTCCTGTAGGGTTTATCAGGAAAAAGTCTTCATAACACTCCAGCCCCAAACCACCCAGTTCTCATCCCCAGAAGCCACCAATATTATCAGTTGCCTGTATGTCCTCCAGAGCCATTTTATGTACAAGCAAGCAGACAGACATTTGTATATATTCACTCTTTCTTTCATTTTTTTTAAAACAAGTAGTAGCCCGCTACATAAACTACACCTGCTTTACTCTCTGTACAATATCTAGGATATTGTTTCATTTTATTAGACAGATTCTTCATTCTTTTTTTTTTTTTTACAGCTGCAGAGTATTCCACTATAGCAAGGTACAAGTGGTTTTTGGTCAGCTTCCACTTTTGGTTGCTTCTGATCATTTGCTATTATATACACGATGCTGTACATTTTTTTATTATTTTGTGTCATGAACCCCTTTGGAGTCTGGTGAAGCCTATGAATTTCTTCCTGCCATAATGTTTTTAAGTGCATTGAAAATCCTCAGGATTAAAAGAAAACCAATTACGCTGAAATATAGGTATCAAAGTATTCTTTATATAAATATTGGGGGGAAAAGGGGAGGGCCAGCGGGGGCGGGGGAGCTGGGGAGGAATAGCCTGGGGAGAAATGCCAAATGTGGGTGAAGGGGAGAAAGGAAGCAAAACACACTGCCATGTGTGTACCTATGCAACTGTCTTGCATGTTCTGCACATGTACCCCAAAACCTAAAATACAATAAAAAATTTAAAAAAAATTTATTTAGAAATATATGTACTTATTTATTAATAAATAATAAAATCTAGCAGTGGATCAAATTCCTGTCATTTTAAAGTACAGATGAGCATAAATGCTGTTTCAGAATATCTGCAACAGTTGTAATGTGATGTAAAATATCTGTGATTTTATTGGTAACAAAGGCATAGACTGATGCCATCGTGGTTTCCTGTATGCTTTCATAATTAAAGGAAATGACAAATTTCAGTTAGATTTAAGAAACCCTGCCTTATCCATACATCATTTCTCAAACACTCAAGCATATGTATAGGGTATATTTTTAGAAGTGTTTTAAATTAGCAGCTGCAAACACATTTATAATTCAATGTATATTGTCAAACTGCTAGAAGTGCAGTCGTTCCACCAGCACTGAATAAGGGTACATTAACAAGCATTTTAATCCTTGCCAATCTGAGAGATGAAACATAATATTTTGGTGGTTTTATTTTGCACTTTCTTGCCAAAAGCAAATCTGGCATCTTTTCATCTATTTGGGAACCATCTTCTTTTCTCTGTGTTCATACTCCTTGCTCGTTGCCTATTGGTTTGTTAGCAGGTTTGCTGTGTTGCAAATGCCAGGGGACAGCAGTCACAGAGACTTGAATGTACACAGCGCCCCCTGAAGTTGGCAACGGGGAGGCCCTGGTTGTTGGTCCCAAAGAAGATTTAAATTGTTGTCCATTGTATTTTTCTCAGATTTCTGTTTCTTTGAATAGCCCTAATAGATTAAAACATAATCTGGAATCCTAAATGCATTAGTCTTATTTAGGTAACAATGCTATCTAAGAAAAACTCTGAAGAATTCACAACAAATTGCTAACTATAGTTATCTCTGGCAGAGGAAGTAGCATGGGAAGGGTGCGGGAAAAATTTTTACTTTGACTTTTTTTCAACTGTGTATTTACATATAATTTGTGTGTAATAAATAAAATAATAAATATGCATGATAAAAGTTCAGATAATACAGAAAGGCATAAAACGGATGGTAAATGAATCCATTTTGCCTACTTACTCTCAAGATACGAGTTAAAAAAAATTACGGGGCACTCCTCCTTGAGCTTATGTGATGGTTTTGAAATACCATTCAAAAAGAACCAAGATTTCTTAGAGAAATGACTAATTGCAGGTCTTGGGCAGGAAATGTACAGTATGAGCCTGGCGCCTCTTGTTAATACCACAAAGCAAGAAAGTTACCAATATAACTAGGGCCATGGCAAAAGGATTCATGAACTAACTTGAAGAGGCTTCTACTGACCAAAGACAGAGCAACTTAAGCATCAATAAAGATAATAACTGCAATGGCCATGATGAAATACATTATGAATGCATAAAGTTCATACTAATATTAAATCAATTGGTCATACTGGGTAGATGATGGGGAACTAATGAATTATTTTAAAAATTGGTAAATCCAGGCAAATAATCTATTATTTATTCTAACTTTTAAATACAAACTGAGTCTCCAGGTCATCAAATAATAGACAAGGAGAAGTTTCTTTTTTCTTTCTTTCTTTCTTTTTTGAATTATACTTTAAGTTCTGGGATACATGTGCAGAATGTGCAGGTTTGTTACATAGGTATACACGTGCCATGATGCTTTGCTGCACCCATCAACCTGTAATCTACATTAGGGATTTTTCCTAATGCTATCCCTTCCCTAACCCCACACCTCCCAACAGGCCCCAGTGTGTGATGTTCCCCTCCTTGTGTCCATGTTTTCTCACTGTTCAATTCCCACTTATGAGTGAGAACATACAGTGTATTGTTTTCTGTTTTTGCATAGTTTGCAAAGGACACAAACTTATCCTTTTATATGGCTGCATAGTATTCCGTGGTGTATATGTGCCACATTTTCTTTATCCAGTTTATCATTGATGGGCATTTGGGTTGGTACCAAGTGTTTGCTATTGTGCACAGTGCTGCAATAAACATATATGTACATGTGTCTTTATAGTAGAATGATTTATAATCCTTTGGGTATATACCCAGTAATGGGATTGCTGGGTCAAATGGCATTTCTAGTTCTAGATCGACAGGAGAAGTTTCTTTTCATAAAAAGTAATCCAGCTAATAAATTAAGACAGAATGATAAAATGCACCATAGGAATTTTATAATTCCTAATGAATGTACCTAGGCATTGGCCATCCACAGCTGTGAGCTTTACCGAAAGGAAAACAACTTGGCCTTAGGTGTCTCGTAATAAAAGAGCACAATCCCACATAAAAAGTTGTTTTGCCAAATACAAGAAAAAGCGAAAACAAAACAGAAACTTTGAATCTGATGAAGCCTCCAGGTCCAGTGCCAACTGGCATGTTAAGAAATGCCAGAGGTTTTCAGTCTGTGGACTGTGGGAAACTCTACAGCTTTCTTCAGCCAAGAAGCTGAAAGGGAGGGAAAAAGAGGTAGGTGGAGGGGAAACTTCAGAAACTATCAACCAATCATGATACACAAAACTTATTTGAATTTTGATTCAAATGTACAAACTGTATAAACAAAACAACTTTTATAACATTTACAAAACAACTGGAAATTTCAACACTGAAAAGGTATTTGATGATATTAAAGAATTAGTTTCACTAATTTATAATATTTTCCAATGCTATGAGGATTATGTTTTTTAAAGAGTTCATTCTCTTTTAAAGATACTGAAAAACAGATGAAATAATATTATATCTGGAATATGCTTCAAATAATGTGGGAATAGTTGAAATATCAAAGCAGATAGATTGGTCACAGATAATTGATGGAGCCAGGTGAGGGGATCTATGGGGCTTTATATTACATTATTCTAATTTTGCATATGTAAAAAATTTTTAAGTAAACAAAATAATTAAAGATCAATTTGTCCTGAAAAAGGACATTGTACCACAAGAGGGTCTGAGAAATATCCTTTTGTGTGTATGTGTGTCAAATTTAGCAGTAGGGGCTTGAAATAATTCATTTCTGTTAGGTCCTATACACGTTGTTTTTGTTTTTTTTAAAATCAGAATTTAAAAATTCACGTTCCTCATGGATCAGAAATGTTCCTGTCTGCATCCCATAGGAAGGAGCAGCAATGTCGTAGGGCAGCCTAGGGTTCAGGGGGTGAGTTGATGTGTTTGGAGAAGGCATGTGCTGAAGACTGGCTTCCCCGGGAAATGGATTCTGGGTGAGCTGAGCTTGCAGGTGGTCTTTTAGGGGGTGCCCTCAGGATCATCCCTATGAGGGGAGAGGAGTGAGGGAAGCAGGGCTGGGCAGCAGATGAACTGTGATGCAGTTGCACAGAGGCCTTGGCCAGCCCCACGGACAGCTGTGGAGCTAGGATGGTCCTTTGGAGTTTGTCAGTTGAGGCAGGAAGTCAGGTATATAGTCCACCTCCTCAGCCATTAGAGCTGGCTTCTCTTCAGGGAGGGGCTAGAGCTTGGATCACACAGCTTCCTTAGGTGAACGGCAGTCCCTGAGAGAGCCTGGGCCATGGATGACTAACACTCACAGCATGCTGTCAGCAGAAGGAGGAACAAGGGCCTCAGGCCAGAAAGAGAGCTGGACTGTGTTCCATCAGGGTCCACCAATGACAACATTCTTGTCACACCAAATTTACTGCTCACCAATCCAAGGATTATAGCTTCTAGGTGAATAACACGTAAGAATTAGTCATAAAGGGCAAGCCTTGACATCAAATTCCTGACAACACACCAAACCTATATAAAGTGATAAAAGGTTATGTATCATTCATGCTCTTTATACCTACGTGACATTGGTAGATGTCCTTGGTCCCCAAGTCCCTAAAATTCCCACAGTGGCAAAAGAGCTCTTTGAATGATTTCCAATACTATGCTAAAAGTAAGATCTAACATCAGAATTTTTAAATTTTTTTATTTTTTTAAAGACAAAGTCTCACTCTGTCACCCAGGTTTAAGTGGTATGATCACAGCTCACTGCAACCCTGACCTCCTGGGCCTAAGTAATCCTCCCACCTCAACCTCCTGAGTAGCTGGGACTACAGGTGTGTGCCACCATGCCTGACTAATGTTTTGATTTTTTGCAGACATGAGGTCTCACTGTATTGCCCAGGCTGGTCTTGAACTCCTGGGCTAAAGAGATCCTCCTGCCTCAGCCTCCAAAGTATTAGCATTACAGGTATGAACAACCATGGCTGTCCTATTCTATCTTTTTATGTTGAAATAATTTCCAACTTTCTGCAAAGTTGCAAGAATAGTACCAATACCTCCCACATACCCTTTACTGGATTCACAAATTAACATCTTGTCATATTCACTTTTTAATTTTCTACATAACCACCATACAATAATCAAAATGAGGAAATTAAACATTTATAAAATGCTGTTATCTATTTCACAATCCATATTTAAATTTTATCCATTTTAAATGGACTCTTACTCTGTTGCCAGGCTGGAGTGCAGTGGCACAATCTCGGCACACTGCAAACTTTTGCCTCCCAAGTTCAAGCGATTCTTCTGCCTCAGCCTCCCGAATAGCAAGGACTACAGTGCCACCATGCCCAGCTAATCTTTTTAAGTAGAGAAGGAGTTTCACCATGTTGGCCAGGCTGGTCTTAAACTTCTGACCTTGTGATTCGCCCACCTTGGCCTCCCAAAGTACCGAGATTACAGGCATGAGCCACTGTGTCCAGCCACAGTAATGTCCTGAATAGCAATATTTTTCCCTCTGGTTCAGGATCCAATTCAAGATAGTATCTTGCATTGTGTTGTTACATGTTAGCCTCCTTCAACCTAGCATGTTTCCTCTGTCTTTTTTTACTTTTGTTATCTTGATACAACTGAAGATTGCAGCCATCTTTGGCAAGAATAAAATAAAAACAACTATATTAGTTTTCTATATTGCAGCCAATCAACGTTCATGTATTTAGCAGCTTAAAACAACATGCAATTATTATCTCACAGTTCCTGTGAGTCAGGACTTTGGGTGGTTTAGCTGGGTATTCTATGAGGCTACAATTAAGGTTTTTAAGAAGTCAAAACATTATAATATACAGAAAATAAAATATAAACAATACATCCAGAAAGTAAGGAAGTGGCTGGAGAATAACGTCCTGTGAAAAGGACACAGGAGCCAGCTTTAAAGGGCTTTCACAGGCCAAATCTGGGAAAATTTGAGGATTAATAATGGATTATAATTCATTGAACAAAATAGGACTTCATAAGTTCATGGAGATAATGAACTAAAAGCTTGATGAAAAGGCAATATTAACATTGTCTGAAAGTATCTCCGCACGAAATACTATTTACAAAGGGGGAAAAGAGTAAGTGCACTGGAGTAGTCTGGGGGACACTACTTTCATCAAATTATTCAAGTTAACATCACTTGTAATAGACTAAGGGGTATGGTAAACCACCTCATAGGATGCAATGAGAACACAGCATCACCGTGGCTGACTTTATTGTGCCTCTACCAAATCCCTGACTCCTAGTATTTACATCCTCATATAATCCCCTCCTCCTGAGTGTGGGTGGGACCTGTGACTTGCCTTTAATCAATAAAATGAGGCAAAGGTGATCGGATGTCACTCCTGTGACTGTGTTTCATTATTTGAGGTTCTATTTTGCTGGCAGACTCACTCTAGAGTCTTGCTCTCCAGCTGACTTTGAAAAAGCATAAGTCCTACAAAATATGAGGAAAGTTAATCCTTTCCCAGTAGAGCTGGGGAGAGAGACTGACACCCCCCTTAGCCAGGAGCATGCCTCTGATAGGTCATCTAACCAGACCAGCTTCTTACGTCTTCTATTTGGCTGTTCACACAAGAGTATAGTTTGTCATTCCAAGGGCAGATACCAGGCAACTAGGGGACACATGTATGGCTTAGAGCCTATTGAAATTATTCAATTCAGTGAATCCTGAACTGTTCAACCTGCCCTGCTTTTCCTATGGCCATGTGTCCTGGCTCTCCTCTCACTCCTACCCCTCTGCCTCCTGGTCACCCCAGAGCTTTCCCCTGAGGCCCTCTGTGGTGTGCTGTGTCTCCTGTCTCTAGGATCTGTGAGTACAGTAAACTTCATTTTCCTGAGCCTCTCATTTTTTTTTTTTTTTAGATGGAGTTTCACTCCTGTTACCCAGGTTGGAGTGCAATGGATCTCACCGCAACCTCCGCCTCCTGGGTTCAGGCAATTCTTCTGCCTCAGCCTCCTGAGTAGCTGGGATTACAGGCACGCGCCACCATGCCCAGCTATTTTTTTGTATTTTTAGTAGAGACGGGGTTTCACCATGTTGACCAGGATGGTCTCAATCTCTTGACCTCGTGATCCACCTGCCTCAGCCTCCCAAAGTGCTGGGATTACAGGCTTGAGCCACTGCACAGGGCCTCCTGAGCCTCTTTTGTAAGTCCTCTTGTGACCTCACCTGAAAGGCCGTCTCATAAAAAAACACAGAACACTGGCACAAAATATTCTAGAACCATCTCATATTATTCTTGTTTCAGCCCTGAAATCAGCCATTTCTCCAAAGTGCCTTGGTTCCTTTCATTGGAGAATCATACTCAGAAACCAATATCTGGTCTATGTGTGTTTTACCTGTAAAGGTATTAACACTTGTGGTGCTTTACCTGTAATGGTGTTAACAGTTCCCCTAGTTTGAAGGCAACATGGCATAGTGGTTAAGAGGCTCTGGATCCAGACTGCCTGAATTGAAATCCTGGCCACTCTGGACAATCTGTGAGGCCTTGGGAAAGGCACTTAAGCTCTTAGGATTTCATCCCCTGTGTGATGGTGGTTACGATAGCACCTACCTCAGAAGGTTGCTGTGGGATGTAGCAGGATAGATGTGTGAAACTCTTAGATTCATAGTTGGCAGTCAGTGATTGCTCAGTAAATATTTGTTGGGTAACAGTCTCATGTCGATCAGAAGCTCTGACTGAAGAATGAAAGGAGGGGAAAACCCTGTTCCACATCTTTCAGACTATATATGAAATATTGATTTGTCAGAGGTCTTCATTCTCCTGTGAGACTATCTTCCTTTAAGGCTTTAAGAATTCCCTGCAATAATCTTTTTAGTTGTCTTTAATGTATTGACAAGCTACAAGAAATCCCTGTAAAATATCACGTATGTGATCCTAGAAGAAAAAAAATGCTTTCCACTTACACTTGTTTATGTTCTTCCTTCTTCATCAAAAAAATAGTCAGAAAAGAACTCACACAAGCCTGGTTCCAAACCTGGATGTGTGTCTGTGTCCAGGACTTTGATTGCTAAAAACATCAAGTCATCATGGAAGACATCAGGACCACTGAGAAGACAATTGGGAAATCAGAGGGCGAGGAGGTCAAGAAGGAAGAAGCCTGCAATCATTTTTACTCCCCTGGTTTTTTCAGGTTGGGGAATAAGAACTGTAGAAACCTGTACCTACAAAAGAAAATCCAAAGCGATGTAGGGATTCCACATCCTGAACTTGCTTTGATTATACCTTCTTGCCAGCTATCCCCAATTTCTGATTTAGTTTCCTATGAGACAGCTATTCTGAAGGGTATTGTCAGAGAAGCTTATTTGGTTTCTATTTGGCAAGGAATAAAAGCATGATAAACCTTCCAGATAATGTTTATGTTTCAAATTGGTTTTTCAGTTCTTTTGCAAATTCTTTCTCAAGGTTTCCTCACCTTCTAAGCCTGAAAAAGTAATTTTCCAAATTATTGAAAAATCAGGACCCTTTAGAATCTTATAGTCATTTGAAACAGGCCAGGCTAACGGTTTAACCTGAAAGTGGAATGGATTTCCCATCAGGGTTCCCATAGTGAACAACTATGTTTTTGTAACCTAACACAATGAAGGGAGTTGTCACTAGATGATTCAGCTAGTTAGAATCTCAACTCCCTTTCTGGGGAGGAAATCTGAAGCATGGTGTTTGTATTAGAGGCTAGGGTCATGCTTATTTGGACTTTAGTTCTCCAGCATCAAAGCCAGTCAGAGACTATGAACAGGGAGAGGGAGGGAAGGTCAACCGGCCACCTTGGCCAGAAGCAAGCAGTGTAGCCAAACAAAATCCGTCACTTTTTCTGAGTGTCTGTCTTTCTAACACATGTGCTCACTCATTCTCTCTCTCTCTCTCTCTTTCTCTCTCTCTCTCTCTCTCTCTCACACACACACACACACACATTTCAACTCTCCACTGCTATAAAGCTGTTCTTGGTAGAAGTTCCCTAGGGCAAAATCGACTGTAACTTGAGTATTCAGCTCACTTAGTATCAGTGGGAAATTTGCCATGTTGGACTTTGACAGCCACAAAAACCAGTCTGACTGAGAGTGGCAAGGCCTTGAGGTCTAGGTGGAGTATGAACTCACCAACTTGGAATGATTACTTGGAGAATGCTCACACTGCCTCTTATTTATGCTTCAGTTCAAGTCTCTGAGAGGGCTGAAGGCATAGAAATGACCAAACAAATGTCTAGCAGGAAGCTTTTTTATTCAGAACTCAACCACAAAAAATGCTCCTCTGTCACTACGGATCCCTGGAAAGTGGTGTCTAAAAATCATCTGGGAGCAATCCATCCTCATTTCTTGTCCTTGTAACATCTTCAACTCCCAGAATGATGGAAGTCTCACTGGGCTGAACTTTAAATGGTATAAAAGCAGGAATGGAGAGTTCCACCCCAACCTTTCTGCAAAAAAAGTGAGCATATTTTTATATAAGGTCAAAAGGCCATGTGAGGCAGGAGAGTAGAGTCTGGAGTAGGGAACCTAAGGCTTTCCATGCCGACTTCCTAGAACTAAATTGAAAAGAAAACCCTAACTTTCCATGCCTCAGTAACAAAAGGTCCAGAGGCTACTCCCTTTGAACTTTTCTGTGTGCAGATGGGAAACTGGCTGTCAACAACAAATCAGACTGATTGCTGGTACAGTCTTCATTTGCAACTTTGTAACTTCACTCCAGCCTCTGAATGGTTGCTGTCCACAACCAGTCAGACTGATTGTGGGTGGAGTCTTCAGTTTGCCTAGAAGTATAACTTTGTACCTTCACCCTACCCTCTGATTGGTTGCTTTTTGCAACCAATCAGATGTTTTCACAAGACTGTGACCATTGTAACTTGACTTTAGCCTCTGGCTGGCTGCTTTCTGCAACCAATCAGAACTGACTGTGGGCTACCATTTCGTTAACATGAGGTGAGCATGAAGTGCCCAATGGGAAACTTCCAAGGGGTATTTGGACACAAGAAGATTCTGTATTTGGGCCCCGAGCTGCTGCTTGGACCCAGTTCGACACTGTGGAGTGTGCTTTCATTTTCAATAAATCCCTGCTTTCGTTCTTTTGTTGTTTCCTTCAGCATTTTGAATAATTCTTTGTTCAAAACGCCCAGAACCTAGACAACTTGCAGTGATGACCCTCTACCAGTGACACAGGTAGCGAAATCTCTTACAAGTTAGAGCAGGGTAAAGGAAACGAAAATTGGCTTTATTATTTCTCTCCTCTACTGAATCTAGTAAATTCTTTTAAAAACTTTTAGTTGCACACGTCTCTTGTTTGTTGGTAGTTCTATTTTGCTACAGTAAAACCAAGTTTGTAGAACAGGAGCTGTAACTTTAATTTTGAGACATCAGGTTAACTGTAAAATCATGGATGGAATTAAAGTAGAATCCAAGTAATTAATGACTCAAAATTATATTATTTAGAAATGCCAAAGAAACAGTCCCTGAATCTGACCAACACTGTAGTAAAATCAGCCCAGTGAAGGAAAGAACATGTGTACATGAGTCAGGGAACCCTGCATAGGAGGAATCCAGGCCTGACCACTTACCAGCCTTGTGACTTTGGCTTGCCTGCTTAATCCAGATGAGCTTCAGTTTCCTCACCTATAAACAGCTTTGCAAGGGGAAGATGTAAAGTTAAATTACAACATCAGAGTGACTTTCACATGCCCACTCTCCATACTGTTTAATCATCTCTCTCTTGCTCCACACTCCTCTTCGCCTAAATGCACAGAAACTGGATACCTATTACCCAAGAACCATGAACAGCTTTTGTCATTCTCCCCAAAGGCAGCTGTGATCTGGGGAAGGAAGCCAGCAGGAGAGAACTTGCCACTTTTCCTAGGGAGGACCTTGTCTCCTATAAGATGGAGGGAGGAGCTGGAAGTGGCCTGCTGCTTCTCTTACCTCACAAAGAGAACCACCTGGTGAACCAGGTTCACAAGGTGAAAACACATGAATTCATCAGTTCAAATTTTTTAAGGTTCGTTTTTTATTTTAATCAATGGTTTTCCTTCTCAACTGAAATGCAGCTTGTTGAACCTGTGTAGTCTCATGTATAAAACTAGAAATTTGGGCCCCCTACATCAGTGGATTTCAACTCTGCTTGGGCCCTAGAATCATTTGGTGGACTTGCTTAAAAGGTAGATTCCTGGCCCCACCCACAGACATTCTGTTTCCCTTGGGGTGAATCAGGATGTGTTGCTTTAGAAAACCATAGGCATTTTCTGTTGAAAGTCAAATGATCTTTAAAGTCCCCCACGTCTCCCATGCAAGGTTCTAATTATTAAACACAAGGAAATGATACTCAAATAAGAACACAAGGATCCATTCTCCTTCAAGTATTTGTGCACTAGTTGTCCTAGATGCCCTGGATGCCTTCAGCTCACCCATCCAACAGGAAGTCAGACTACCCCTTCTGGGCAGCTAGCCTTCAGGAAGGGAGATCCAGAGGCACATCTTGAGCATAGGGCAGGCACCCCAGGAGGTGTCTTTTCTGAAAATGGCAACTGAGGCGTGGAAGAGTTCTTGGCTTGATGAGCCATCAGCTGAGCAATGTTGAACTAAAATTACCAGAGAGAGATGGGAAATTGGTAATTAATTCTGGTTTAATTGGGCCAACAGAGCTTATTTTTTAGCCCAAGAGTAACTTGAGCTACAGCCTAAAGTGAGTAGAAAGCCAGGAAGCTGTGTGTAAGGTGGTTTTACACTACTCCCTGCCTCTGCGTCTCTTTACTGTCGTCCGCTCTGATTATAGTTTCAAATAAAGGACAGCAACTAGCTTTCCTGCCTGGTCCCACACTCACCTTTTCCTGAGAACAACTTCTCTTCCATGTACCTGGTTGCAGGGATGGCTCCTGGTAACCCTGTTTGTGCAACCCCATAGGCATGGACACCTGGCCTGGTCTTGTCCAATGTATGTCCCTTCCCTTACAATCTGGACTTGGGATGAATCTCTTGAACTGAGAAAGCCGTAAACTTCATAATTGTCAGTAGCCATATTTTTTTGTGTGAACTGACAAGCAGAGAAAACAAGACTGCACTAAGAAGAATAAGGTATATGGATAGAAAGAGTCAAAAATGCAAAATGTGGAGTAAGACATTCCGAATTTCCTACAGAGCTTTGTTCCCCTTGTCCATGAGTTCCATCATCCTATCTGCATCTCCACCTTTGAAGTTCATAATTAATGCCCCATTGTTTTAGGCAACTCAACTGGCTTCTGTTACTATAATCAAAATGCTCTAATGAGCATGGTTACTATATAGGAATCATCACATTTGTCATGTTCAAATGAGTAAGAAACTAATGCCTTCCCAACAAGGAAGGGGAAATACATGTGGAAAAATACAACAGGGGTGCAGTTCAAATCTTCGTCTTAGAACCCCAAAACCACATAGAATCATAAACTGTTTATGCTAGTTCTAAACGTAACCCAATTCCACTGCCAACTAGCCAGCTGATCGTGGGAAGAGTTTTTAACCCCTGTGTGATTAACTATAAAATAGCCATAATGATTCCATGAAGGTGTGGGAGCTAAACCATTCACTCTATTGGGGCGTCTCTCTGTATGAACATCTATGCTTATATGGCACTTGATATAAGCAAAAGGAGTTTCCTCTGGAATTATTCTTGAAGCTACATTCTGTGCATGAAAAGGTTGAAAGAGCTAACCCTAAGAAGCATATACCAGCTGCTTACGGTAATGATAGGTAAAATTGAACATTTTCTAATTTAATTATAGCAAATGTCAATTTTCCCTAACTTTTCATAAGATATTTTGACTTTGCTTAAACACAAGTAATCTTAGAAGTGAACATATTCAACTTTCCTATTCATATGAACAAAATTATTTGGCAAACATTGAGAGCCAACTAAATGTCTGACACTATGCTAGCTGCTATGCCCTCAAAGAGGAAGCTAGAAGGTCCCTGCTCTCTGAGACTTCAGTGGAGATGAGGAGGCTAAGGAGGATATGCACTTGTGCATTGTGGTGTGACTGGGGCTGCCATGCAGGTTCGGTGTGTTTAAGAACAAAGCGGGAGTCATGAGCAGGATGAGGATAGAGTGGAGGGGGATGCAGGCAGGAGCATGATGAAAGGTATCATGGATGAAGGAAAAGTTAGGTAACAAGGCAGGGATAGGGTAGGCTGGGCAGCAATGGCAGGCCTTTCGGGCAGTTTGGCATATCCAACACACGGGGCTGAGAACCAGCAGCTCATGCTCTGGAACCTGCAGTTTTGTGATGCAGTAAAAACCGCTGCTTCCAAGGGTCTCATGGATTGAGGTTGATTCCAGAAGGGATGACGAAGCTGGAAATGAGTTTTACTATAACTGGGGGAAGTTCAGTATTTTCAAATTTGTCAGGAAAGATAGTAAAGGAATCCAAAATATACTGGAGTGATAGAATCCCAGAAGAGTAAATACAATGAATCACAGATACATTAGAGACATCTCTTCTGAGAGAGTGGTCTGATAAAAATAGTAAATAATAAGGAACACATATTGAGTGATTGCTAAATGCCAGATGCTTCAAGCTTTACACACATTGACTCACTTCTGCATATCACAACCCTATGAGGCAGATTCTATTATCTGTCTCTCAGTAAGGTCCTCTCCTTCTCCCACCTATTCCCCTTTTGTGCTCTTATTACCATCTAACACCGTCTGTATTTTACTTACTATTATTTTTTATCTGCCTCTCTCTTTCTGATAGAGTGGATTCTCCTAAAAGGCAGGAATGCTGCTTGTGTTGCTTACTGCTATATCCCCAGCAGTTAGAACACATAGTAGGAACAAATAGATTGGTTGGTGAATGAATGAATTCTAGAAATAGAGGTACCTGGTACACAATGGTTAATAACTTGCCCCAGATCAAACAGCCAGGCAGTGGGAGGGCCTGGGAGCAATGGTGGGAGTGGCCGAGATATTTTTGGGCTCACAGAGAGGCATCATGAAATTGAGGGTGGGGAGACTGAACCATCAGCCTGGTTAAAAAGAGGCTTAAAAACTCACAGATTCACTTATTTATTCATTCAACTATTCAATGCTATTTACTGAGCACCTATTATGCACCAGACATGCTCCAGGCACTGGGGAAACAATAGTGGACAAGGCAAATGGTGTCCTCTCGGTGGAGAGGGGAAGGGAGATGACAACAGAAAAGGAAACAGAATAGCTTCAGAGGCTGATAAATTCTGTGATGATAATACAGCAGGCTAACGTGATGGAGCACAGCTGGAGATGGGAGCAATGTCTTCAGTAGGTAGGTATCAGAGAGAACTTCCTTGACAAAGTCACATATGAGCAGCATCCTGCAGCATGTATATTTCTTTTCTTTCTTGGAAGAGGGTTTTATTGTAAGATTTTCAAAATAATTTTTATTTTTTAATTTTTAAGTTTCTCAAAAACCTGCTAAGAACAACTAATCTAGTCCTGCTTTTTGTCTTACAGATTAGGAAACAATCCTGGAATGTAAGTTGCTGGACTGAGTCCACACAGCTGGAATATAGCAGATTTGGGGGTCTTACTCCAGGCTTTCTCTTTCCAGGACCCTCAGTCTTCTCCATGGCCTACTGATCTGGAGATGGGGGAAAGAAGACAAAAGGAGATTTAAACACTTGGGGGCAAAGTCGTTGTATTAGTCCATTTTCACCCCGCTATAAAAAACTCCCTGAGAGTGGGTGATTTATAAAGGAAAGGGGTTTAATTGACTCAGTTCTGCATGGCTGGGGAGGCCTCGGGAAACTTACAATCAAAGTAGAAGGTGAAGGAGAAGCAAGACACCTTTTTCACAAGGCAGCAGGAATGAGATGTGTCAAGAGAAGGGGGAAGAGCTGCTTATAAAACTGTCAGATCTCATGAGAACTCACTCACTATCACAAAACAGCAGGGGAGAAACTGCCTCCATGTTTCACTTCCCTCCACCTGGTCTCTCTCTTGACATCTGGGGAATATGGGGATACAGTTCAAGATGAGATTTGGGTGGGGACACAAAGCCTAACCATATCAGTTAAGAATTACTTTCCCCCATGTTGGCCTCAGGTGGGATAGATTAGCAGAGAGGAGGATTGCAATGATTATATTTCAACAAAGGACTCGGTCGTTCACCCATAGTGCCCAGGCTGTCACCAGTGCTATCCTGTCTCCAAGCCGTCAGGCCGAGCACACTTTCCCTGTTGTTGAACACAGTGACGCTCTTATGAGGGTTTACCTGCCTCCACCTGAGCAGGTGGGCGCTTCCAGGCTTCTCGACTCCATTGATCTATTTCCTCAGGCCATCCTGGATCCCGGCCTCACCCCTGTTAGTGTGCTGAGGCCACACTTCTTGGGCCCTCCTCCCATCCCATGCCACTTCACCAACCACAAGCTGGTCTCCACAAATTTGGGACATGTCCCGCCCTCTAGTTTCGGGCCAAATCCTTCAGACTCTAGTTTCACCAGCCTCACTCACCTTCTTCTTCTAAACTAATGCCTCCCTACATTGGCCCTTTTCTATTTTCTATACTCTCTATCCTGTCCTGGTGACAAGGCCCTCCAGTCCCATCCCCACCCAGCCACCCTGTCCATCTCCCACCGCCATCCACTGGCTGGTGCAATCTGCTGTTCAAGGCTTACATTTCCTTAGTGCCCAGCCCCTCCTTCTGCAAGGTAACCATGTAGCAAGTTAGTCTAACACTCTTTCTCTGCCTTTGTGTGGGAAGTCTGTGTAAGCTGGTCTCAGGATCTGGCTGGGTAAACCATCTGTTTACCTCTATGTGTGTTCTTACACTCCTAGTCAGTTCAGTTTCTCTGAACCTCCTTTCTCCACTCTGCTTGCCAAATCCCTTTCTGTTGTTCTTTCTCCCCTCCCTCCCTCCCTCCCTCCCTCCCTCCCTCCCTCCCTCCCTCCTTCCTTCTTTCCTTCCTTCCTTCCTTCCTTCCTCCCTTTGTCCCTCCCTCCCTCTCTCCCTCCTTCCCTTCCTTCCTTTTTCCCTCCCTCCCTCCCTCCTTTCCTCTTCCCCTCTCTCCCATTCTCTTCCTCCCCCTTGTCTTCTTCCTTTTATTTTTGCTCCATGCCTTCTTTCCTTGGCCCTTCCTGGCATTGCTTTTCATGACAGCAACACTCAATAATTTTTAAAATGCACCTGAGCCCTTCTTGCTGACTGATGCCACCTTTATTGTGGTGTAAATTGTTTTGGAGGCAGAAGTCCAGGGAGGCTGAACACGGAAATCCATCCTGCAGAGCTTGCTGTAGGCAGAGGAAAGAAGATTGCTCCGCAGTTTTCCCAACAGCCACCTCAAATCCATGGGTGACAGCTCTGAAATCTGTATTTAATAGACAGCGAAATGGGCTCAGGAGATTTGCCTCAGGCTATAAATTAAATCAGAGCAAAGGTAGAAATGAACACAAAGCTCTCAGATTGGAAGCTGTCCAGACAGCCGCCTGGAGCAGGGGCACAGCCCACTGTCGTTCAGGGCCTCAACCAGGGCTCTCACATGGCGGACACTTGGCAGTTACTGGAAAGTCATGTAAGGCTTTCCTGTTGATTCTTTATCTTGTGGAGGAGTTGCACGCTTAATGCCTTGTTCAAGATTAATCATTTTCCCTGTTGCCTATGACTGAGGCTGTTTCTCACGTCCTGCCCCTGGTTTTGCCTGTCCCAAGGATTTCGTCTGAAGGGCGGGACAATCCCCCGGCCTCCCGGCACCGCAACCGGAGCCTGCGGTCAGGACCAATGAAAGCAAAGTACCTCATCCACTCAGTGACTAAGAATCGCAGTATTTAAGAGGTAGCAGGAATGGGCTGAGAGTGGCTTTTGCTTTCTCCACAGAAGGGCACACTTTCATCTAATTTGGGGTATCACTGAGCTGAAGACAAAGAGAGAAGGAGGAGAAAACCTAGCAGACCACCATGTGCTACGGCAAGTGCGCCCGATGCATCGGACATTCTCTGGTGGGGCTCGCCCTCCTCTGCATTGCAGCTAATATTTTGCTTTACTTTCCCAATGGGGAAACAAAGTATGCCTCCGAAAACCACCTCAGCCGCTTCGTGTGGTTCTTTTCTGGCATCGTAGGAGGGGGCCTGCTGGTAAGTCATTCGGGATTATTACTGAATTCTCGCCTGTTTCCTGGATGTTTTCATTACGTATTTTCATGGAAAATGTTCTGTAATGCATATTTCCAAATCAAGTGACTTTTTTTTCTTGTTGCTTTTGTTGTTCATTCCTTTGGAAACAGATTATACAAAAGTGAGATAGGTACAGCGTAGTGTAGAAATTTTATTAGATGTTGTTTCACAAAACCCTCTTTCAACTGAAAGTGAACTGCCTTTTTGCTAAACTCTGTAGCTAGAAAACAGATATTCGCTTTTAAATCAGATTTGGGAGACTATAGAGTTTCTACTACAGCGGGTAGTCATTTAACATTTGCTCTGGGGAGCCGGGAGGGGTTGGCTGGTTCTCTGCCTAAATCAACAATTTTGAGTCCAAATTCTCTGCTGTTTATTTTCAGGCATCTGTGATAGGGAAAAATAACGAACTGTGGGTGCATTGCTATTTTAAAAGAACTCAAAGTTTTCTCTTTTCTGTAATGCTGGGGTGTGGTGTCTAGGAAAAGCCCTACAGTTAGCAGCAGGTCGGTGTCTGAAGCTAATAGTGGAATGTGTTGTTTTTTCCAAGATTTGTTTTTAATTGAAGTGAGAAGAATTTGTCTGCCAACCTGAGGGCTGAAAGCATTAGCTTCAATGACAGCATGGAAAGAATGTGGACAAACTTAAGTTTGCTGGTTTAAAATGCTGGGATTAAGAATTTTAAAGAGAAATGTTATGGAATGGTACCATACGAGATATATTTTCTTAAGTAAAAGTTATTAAAACATTTAAACCTAATACACTGATTATGGCATGGCAGATCTGCCCTAAATTATTTATTTAATGAGATTTAATTTAATGTAATTTAGTTAGATGGGGTTTTGCTATGTTGCCCAGATTGATCTTAAACTCCCGGGCTCAAGTGAGCCTCCTACTTTGGCCTTTCAAAGTGTTGGGATTACAGGCATGAGCCATCATGCCTGTCTGCCTCAAATTTAAGTATTATCATGTTAACATAATTATTAGTCTTAAACATAATATAAAACTTAAGTTTCTTTCGATCTTGAGCCTAAAGTATTTCATATTTACTTTAAGAACTTAATATTGTTAAGTTAAAACTATGTATTTGTGTAGTCAAGAAAGCAGTTCATATTTATTATATATAGCTTTCATCTCTCCTTTTTACAAAAATGTTTCAATTATTCAATTAAATAGAATTTAATTTTGTTGGTATCTTCTGCATTTTACAAGCATTAAAAATCAGATTTAGAGATAGGGTATAATATTTCCAAAACAGAGACTGTATCTGGGACTGTGTGATGAACTCTTGTGGAATAAACACATTCACCCTTTATTATTTTACTCCTCCCATGTTACACCCTCACCCTAAAAAATGCTTTGGCAGAGATTACATCAAAACAAGCAGATATGACAGTTAGAGGGTTTTTTTTTTTTTCTGCTCAGAGGTTTACACTCGTTGAAATACTTGGTCAACCTAATCAAAGCCAGTTAACATCATTGGAAATAAATATATTTTACCAAGAGATGCCTAACCCGATGCATATAAGCCTGGGCAAGTCAGTGACTTGACTTGTTTGTTTCCTAACCAGATGCTCCTGCCAGCATTTGTCTTCATTGGTCTGGAACAGGATGACTGCTGTGGCTGCTGTGGCCATGAAAACTGTGGCAAACGATGCGCGGTAGGTCCTCCTGCCTGGGTGGTGACAATGACTCCTAAGATGTAGCTGTGACACTCTGTGGCTCACTTCCTTTGTTTCTCCTTTTCCCTAGATGCTTTCTTCTGTACTGGCTTCTCTCATTGGAATTGCAGGATCTGGCTACTGTGTCATTGTGGCAGCCCTGGGCTTAGCAGAAGGACCACTATGTCTTAATTCCTTCGGCCAGTGGAACTACACCTTTGCCAGCACCGAGGGCCAGTATGTAATTATTCTCTACCTGGCTACACATTTTTATCCACCACGTGTATACAGTGGCAGCTCCATCAAACCAGACAGGCATCCAGTCATCCATTCATCCACCCACCTAGCCAGTGTTTATTCTCACTGACTCAGGCATTGGTTAGGCAATAGGATGGATGGGTTAGTCCAAGGATGGGTGCTCAGTGCCTGACCTAAACAAGTTCTTTTTTTTTTTTCCCAGAGACATGGTCTCGATCTGTCACCCAGGCTTGAATGCAGTGGCACAATCATAGCTCACTGCGGCCCAAACTCGGGCTCAAGCGATCCTCCTTCCACAGCCTCCCAAATACAAAATGCTTTTGAATAAATTCAATAATTCAGTCCTCATAATAACTCTATGAAGTGACTTCCTATTTTAAAGATAAGGAAACAAAGTCACAGATATAGATGAAGTAACTCATCTAAGGTCTCGTTGCCAGAAAGCGGCAGTTAGCGTTTGAACTGCCTGTAGAGTTTGTCTTCATATAGTGCATCTCAGTTACTTCATACATTATACCAGAACACTCGTCTAATTAAATGTAATACATTTTACTATATTATAAGAAAGTATTATAGAATCCATATATAATAAGAAAGGCAACTATACAAATTTAACCAAAGCCCAGGGCAAATGTTGCCTTTGCCCCTATACACACATATACACTCACATATAACATAAGAACTATGTACAAATCTCCCTTTTTTAGTTATTAAGCTCTACTGAAAAAAGGCCCATTCACAACCTTAACATCAGGATAATTTGAGATGGTCCACCATTCTATATTGATACCTATTTTATTAGTTATCAAGAGAAAAACAGAAATGGGACAGCTGGTAGAAACAGATATGTGTGGTGATGAATGAATGACATGTTTCTCTGAGCAGGAGTTTATTCTGAGTTTTTTTCCCTATTCAACTTTCAGAAGTTGAATTTTGAAAGGTTTAGTTTTGAGGTTCATGATTAAAAATAATATTAATAATGAATTTGAATTGCCCTTATATTGTCAAGGGTGTTTGTCTCCATGAATTTTATAGCATATAGTGAGGATATATGAATCTCATAAATGTAGCATAGTCATGAGGTCATAAATTTGAATTAGCTGGTTTCAATCCCAGCTCTGCATTTATCTACAAGAAAAGGTAAACTGAGTTCTCTCCATCTCAGTTACTCCACTGGTAAAATAAAATCAATGGCATATATGAAAATATGGATTTTTGTTCTATTGACATGCAGAAAGACAGGGCCACAAAAACAGAACTTTTTTTGAAATGAACAACTATAATCTCTGATTGGCTCAATGAACTATTCTAAAGTTAGGCCTCTAATTCCAAGCCCCTTTGTTCTATTATGGCAGGAAGTCGTGATAAGGAAAGAATTATACCAGGCCTCTTTGTGGAACTGAGTCAAACCTTGATTTTCCCACATGATTGTATTCTATTTCATTAAGAATCCAAATACTCTGTAGCAAAGGCTGAAATTCTAGGAGAGCTATCAGAGGTAGAATTTTTCAGACTGGAAGAATATCCAGGTTTTTAGAAAATCTACTAAATCTCATACATCATGATTTACTGACATTTCACAAAGTAACTTCATGTTGTTATTTATCATTCAACTGTTTTTAAAATGTGTTGAGTGCTTATTGTGTCAGATACTGTTCTAGTGGCTGGATATACAATGATGAATAGGTCTGGCTCCTACCTTAATGGAGCTCAGCCTTATTGAATAGATACATAAGCAGGTGTTCTCCCTGGACTAGGTTAGGCACCCGTCCTCTGTGGCTCTTCCATACTTTGTTTACCAATTAGCATGTCTGTTGCATTGAGATTACCTGTGACTTGTCTCTTCCCTTAGGAGCTATGCTCTTCCAGGAAACAGGCCATGCCCTGCATTCCATTATATCCCCAGCTCTGGCTCAATGTCAGACCCACACTGAGTGCTCAATAATCTTTGTTGAATGAGTGAATGCAATGTGTTACATGCTGTTATGGACATGGGTACAGCATCATGAAAGTAATGAGGTATCAGCCAGGCACTGTGGTTCATGCTTGTAATCTCAGCACTTTGGGATGCTAAGGCAGGAGAATCACTTGAACCCAAGAGGCAGAGGTTGCAGTGAGCCAAGATTGCGCCATTGCACTCTAGTCTGGGCAACAGAGCAAGACTCCATCTCAGAAAAGAAAAAGTCAAGAGCTATTAAATTAGTTGGGTTTAATCCCTGTGCTTCATATTGCAAATTTACTTATTCCTTAAAAGCAAAAAATAGCTTTGTTTAAAAGGTCTCAATTGAAAAATTCTATCATATTATATCTCCAAACTTGCCAGAATTTGGATACTTTTCAAAAGGAACAAATTGAGATGTAATAAAATGATCTAAATTAATATTTTAAAGTTCAAAAAAACTAACCTAAAGAGATTGTATTTTCTAAATATTCACTCAGTATTGAACACAAATACCCATCTTTTATACCAATGACAGCAACAAAATTGGAAAACGGTTTTAAAAAACACCTATAATTACTTTAACACGTGAATTGTTTCCATTTTTCCACATTTGCTCTTAGTTTACTTCCATATATATATATACACACAAATTTTACCTAGCTTTAAGCACAGCATAAATACAGTTCTGCATTTTTATTTTCATTCATAAGAATTCAGATATCTGTTAGGGAACATCAGTATAAGGTGAGAATTTCTGACCCTGTAATCCTAGATTAGGGGCAAAAATTATAAATTATAATTTTATGTTTATCATTACAACAGGATCTGGGCAAAATTCCTCCATTTTGTGGAGTGACATGCATTGGAAAAATCTTATACAGGATATTGAATAATTCATTCTTTTTTTTCTGAAGAACCCCCCCTCCAAAAAAAAGGAGTTTCTGAAGCATTCCCTTAAGTATGGCCATGTGTCAGAATCTCTCTTTTTACCCACAGGTACCTTCTGGATACCTCCACATGGTCCCAGTGCTCTGAACCCAGGCACGTTGTGGAATGGAATGTATCTCTGTTTTCTATCCTCTTGGCTCTTGGTGGAATCGAATTCATCTTGTGTCTTATTCAAGTAATAAATGGAGTGCTTGGAGGCATATGTGGCTATTGCTGCTCTCGCCAACAGGTAAGAACCTGTGTGAAAATGAGGTAGTCTGGCCCTGGTGTTAATATAGCATTGTTTTCAGCATAAAGAAAAAGACAAAACCAAACATGCTTAACTTCCCAGCGTTTATTCGTATATCATATTTGTAGCAACACAATTATAGCATTCACTTTAGCTGTCAGTAATAAGCTTCCTTGAGTCTCACAGTCACAGGGTTGTCTTATTTCTTTGAAGTTGGCTCTATGTACATAGGAACGCGCTGCCCATAGACACAGCGCTCCCTTCAGGATCTAATTCACTGCTCCTACTCTGACTGCAGAGACAGAAAAAAAAAGCTGTCTGCTCTTTGTTAGCTGTCATATTCCCAGCTAGTAAACACAAGTAGTAACCAACCATTTAATGCATCAGGTACTATGCTAAACTGGTTTTTCAGATAAGACTCAAATATTAAGCAATATGCTTAAGATCACCTAGTTAGGAAATAACAGCCTTCAAACCTTGAGTCATTTTATGCAAAAGCTCTTACTTTTAACCTGTATTCCACACTTGCTGTTCTGTTGGATTTTCTGCAATTCCTTCCTTATAAGGAGTCATGAAAATGACTCCTAGTCATACTTACCCAGCAGTAAGTATGAAGAACCACTATAGCCTTTGAACAGCGGCAAATGAAAAGCCTTTCATTGTGAAAGAAAACCAGGAAGGGCTTGTTTCCTGAGGATATGATTTAGGAGAGAAAAATGCATTTGTTTGTAGAAGTGAAAGTTCTTGTTTCTATATCCTCCTAAAATATATATTATGGAATTGATGGAAGCCCAGCTTTGATCCTGGCTTTAAGGAGATTATTTTATATCTTTTATTTTTCTAAACCATTTACTCCTCTGGTGCCAGATCAGTTAACTTTCTTTTAAAATAAGACAAAAAACCTAATGAAAACTAAAAGTCCATTGCTACAACAAAAAAAAAAAAAACTTTGCTGAAAATAAAAGGAAACTTTCTGCAATTTTTGAGGGAAAGTTAAAATGAAAATCTAGTTTTCCATATCAGGCAAGTATAGCAAGATTAATAATTTCTTCCGGAAATTTTCAAGAAAATAAATGAATGGGAAACCTTCAATATGGAGTTTCTTTCAAGAAATATGGTTGGGGAAGGGCAGAGAAGAATCCTCTAGAAACTACCATAACGCAACTTACCTCTAGCCTTGAATTTCATACAAGACAGAGTTCAAACTGAGTGAGTACTTGTACTAAATGCACTCACTTAGTACCTTTTGGGGACAAGCATAAAAAGCCAATGACCAAAATGGCTAAAGTGATTTGGCAAGGACTGATACTCTCTTCTGAGTTGGGATAGTAAATACACTGGATTTCCCAGCTGAGTCACTGTACGGATGGCTTCTTCCCAGATACTGCAGGGCAGATCTGTTACCTTTGTTTATAGGACAAAAGACACTTTCAAAGGGCAGGACTTTTCATGTAGAAGGGTCAG
This sequence comes from Callithrix jacchus, assembly GCF_049354715.1. NCBI lineage: Eukaryota > Metazoa > Chordata > Mammalia > Primates > Cebidae > Callithrix > Callithrix jacchus. The sequence continues at coordinate 35,928,952 of NC_133518.1, forward strand.
GTCCATGACTCTGTAGCATTAAATTTGAAAGGTTACCCACATTGAGCTCATACCAGTGTGAAACTTCCATGACATTATCTTTTAAATCCCTAAGATTAAAACCCCACACAAACACATTCAAGGCAACCCAGCATCAGTATCCTGTAGTTTCCATGGGCCCTTTCTGTGGCTTTTACTCATGGAGGACGAGGGATCTGGTTTTGTTTAGGAAACATTTCATGAGCATTGTCTAAGCCCTACGTATGGTTGGCCTAAGCTTCGCTGAAGCTGAGATCAGTCTGTTTTATGTTTGCTTAAAATAGAAATGTAAAGAACTAAAATGTCATTATTATTTATCCTGATTATAACCTAATGGCATTTTATTTTCTTTACAGCAATATGACTGCTAAAGAACCACCCCAGGACAGAACCACAACGTTCCTCTATTTCATTGTAATTTATATATTTTACTTGTATTAATTTGTAAAATTTTGTGCTAGTGTAACATACTCCCCATATTCTACTTTTACAAAGGTCTATAAAAACTGGCATCTTCACTGGATGTCAGTGTTTAAATTTAGAAAATTTTTATGTTTGCTTTTTAAGGAATGAGGAAACAAACCACCCTCTGGGGGTAATTTACAGACTGAGTGACAGTCCTCAGTATATCTGAGATAAACTCTGTAATGTTTTGGATAAAAATCACATTCCAATCACTATTGTATATATGTGCATGTATTTTTTAAATTTAAGATGTCTGGTTGCTTCTTATGAGACCGAGGAGAAAATCCAGCAATCTGGAAAGATTTTTGTTTTCACTGCTTATATGATGTTTCCCATTAATATACTCATAAATTTCTAACAAGAGGCCTTTTGAACTGCCTTGTGTTCTGTGAGAAACAAATACTTAGAGTGGAAGGACTGATTGAGAAAGTTCCAATCTAAATGATTGCATCAAAACTTACAATGCTGCAAGTTGCTGTACTATCAGACTCTAATTTTTCTCACATATGAAAAGACTTTTGTCCTCCAAAGAGGACTACTAGGGATCATGTGTTTAAAAAAAGAAAGGCTAAGATGATTGGGCAAGAAGAAAGATGGGAAACTGAATAAAGCAGTTGATCAGCGTCATGGGAACGGGGGATGAGTGAGGGTAAGAGGACCACAAGGAAATACCCTCAAAACTCACTTGTTTACAACAAAATAAAGTATTCACTACCATTTTGTTGTTGTTTAGTTTCATTGTTCTTAAAATTCTCTTCTTTCTCCCCTTTTTTCCACTCTGCAGGTTATGTGGCCCCTATTGCTAAAGGCTTCCTATCTTTTGGTTTCTTTATTCTACTCTTTCTCCCTCATCCTCTTCCTCCTCTTCTTTCTCTGCTGTCTGTAAACTGCCACTGCTGTACCTGTGAGATCATCACCCTAGTTAGGCAGCAGTCCTTTCTACCAGATGCTTCAGGTATCAGCCTCCCTGGAAGGATAACAGACATTTTTCTCCCTACCATACATGGTTAGGCTCTTTCAAGTGACAGGATTTTGGACTTATTGGAAATTTCCTATAGAAATGTTCTGCTTTTGGTGTTCATTGGTCCGGACAACAAACAAGCAAATTTATAAAGAAGCATAACCAGCCATTAGACAGCAGAGCTCCTCCTATGGGCAAGCTGCTCTGAGGTGGGTGGCTCGTCACTGAAGGTTCCAATGTTTTCTGTACCATGGAGCCTCTGGCAGGCTGGTGAAGCCTCAGACACCTTCAAAGAATAATGTTTATAACTACATAAAATGCATGATATATGAAGTAAACTAATATGCTAGATTATTTTATGAAAATGTTTGTAGTGTAGTTGTCTTGACAGCCAGCTCTGTCAGTTCAACACCTGTAGACAGACAGTGATAATGTGTATTCTAACAGCCTTCTAATGAGTGGATCTAAGAACTATCGTACTTTTTTTTTTAACTGAGCAGATTTAGCCAATGTGCTAAGCACTTTTATTATTTATTTATTTATTATTTTATTTTACTTTAAGTTCTGGGATACATGTGTAGAATGTGCAGGTTTGTTACCCAGGGATACATGTGCCGTGGTTTGCTGCACCTATCAATCCATCATCTAGGTTTTAAGCCCCACACGCATTAGGTATTTGTCCTCCCTCCCCTTGCCACACGCCCCCGCTAACTATCATACTTTTGAAATACAATTTCAATTAAAATAATATTTCGGGATACCTGAAGCAAATTTAATGTGATATGAAAACATATGCAGATTTTTTGGTAGATCGAAATATCAGTATTACTGATGCTACTCTGGTTTGTTGCATAGTCATAATTAAAGGAAATACTAAATTTTTGTTATAAGTTAGTGAAAAAAATGATCCTACTTTCCCATCTAAGTGTAACACTCCTCTCCCCCAGATATTTATTTATGGGGTCTTTTGGGAGTTCTTAGACACCAGATTAAAAACCCTGTAATAGCGGATCCAAAAAAAAAAAGGCACAACAATCAGTCATAAGCATCATTTTTGTCCTAAATCTATCCTCAAAGGACATGGCAATAATAATTACCAACCATTATCACAATAACAGCAACAATTTCTTGAGTCCCTTCAGTATGTCACTTATTGTAATTAGTTTTACACATATTATTCCACTGAAATCTCTAAACAGCCCTCATAAATTTCTAACAAGAGGACTTTTGAACTGCTTTGTGTTCTGTGAGAAACAAATAGAGTGAAAGGACTGATTGAGAAAGAAGGTATTACTTGCCTCTATTTAATAGACTCAAAACTCAGTGAGGTTAAATAATCTGTCCAAGGCCACATCTTTAGCAAATGAAAAACTGTAGCAAAAAAAAAAAAACAAAAACGAAAACAAAAAACAGATTCGAATCCAAGTCAGTGTAACATGAACACTGTGTTTTCCCTTCTCCTCTCCTCTGCCTCATCTACCTCCTCTGTCACGACGGCCTCGGGGTGAGAGTCTTCCTCCCGTCCCACACTGGGACTCAGATACTCCACTGGCCTAATCGGGACTTTGATAGGCCCCTGTGACCCTCAGTCATCCTATCCCAGAGCCTAAATTTAAGTGACTCAACATTTCCCCTTGTTTGTGAGTCCCTTAATAGCAGACATTGTCCTCACCTGAAGGAACTAGCTTACACCAATTACCTTACACCCTTGTTAAGTTCTGTTTATAGCCTATCCTCCTGGGGTTTGTAATATTCTAGGCCTTTCAATTTGGCTGGAAACTCCCTCAGGGATTGTACCAAAACAGCTCATTCTTACCTGGCAACATTAAAACAATACAAATTACTGTAGAATCTGAATCACTTGGATAGTACACATGGCCTCTGAGTGTCAATTTACCGTAGTTACCCAATTTACACATACATTCCTACATAAAACAAATCTCATGTATTGAAATCTTGGAAAATTGATAGAATGTTACCTTCATCACAATTTGAGTTTCTTGTATGTGTGCGAGATCTTTTTTATTGTTTTCTCTGATGCTTACCCATGGTGAGAACAGATATGGGATTTGATGCAACTTTTCAGAAAAGCCATTTGGTGATATGTGTCAAAATATGTAAAACCTGCACATCCTTTAGCTAAGTATTTTTACTTGTAGAAATTTATTTTAAGAGAATCATCAAGGATGTTCACAATAGATCAGATTCCAGGAATAATTATGGGAGTATTGTTTGTAACACCAGGAAAAATGACAAGAGCCTAAATGTCTGATAACAAGGAATTAGCTTGATAAATGTAGTCAGTGGCTGTTAAATCAGGGTAAATGGTATGAACCACACAACATTACATGAAAGAGAAAGTTACAAAAATATAGAAAAGAAGGATTCTATATCTCTCCCTACTAGGTATATGTATATTTTAAATAATATTTAAATATATTACTGAAAAGGAATTACAATCAGATTTTATGTGATTTTTGTCTTGATTCATTTTGCTTATCTATACTTTCTGAAATTTCTACCATAAACACATATTACTTTTGGAAATAAAACAAAAATGAGATGAGAAGAAAGATTCAGCCCTAAAATAATACAGGGAGCAGTCGACAGTCTTTAAGGGAACTCCCCAGGTATGTGAGAAAACCACTGTTCTTGTGCTTGGACAGAGGAGTCATCCTACAATAAATACGGGGGAATAATTATGCCTGCAATTAGGTGAAGGGAGGGGCCAGGTGAGGCTGGCAGTAACCACAGGCTAAAAATATAATGGGGAGGCCATAATTTCTATTCCGTGTTGGGAAATGTTAAGTGTACAGTTTCTACCTAGTCTAGCCACTAAGTAAGATTTTTACAAACATCAACCATGTACCTGTTTTCTGTATTTTAAAAATGAAAGTATATGCCCTAAGTGAATGCAAAAATAAAAATAAAAATAATTTAAAAAATGAAAGTAATGACATACCTTTACTTTGAGCATTGACTTTCTATCAGGGCTTTGTGTAGCACAGCCTGGATTTTCCTTATTTTAATTTTCTGAGGCAAGAGGAGGGTTAACAATTGCATATTTTTATTGAACTTGGCCCAGCCCAGTTTGTGGAAATGATCCAATTTGCCTTAACAAAGAGAGAAATTGAGGCACTCATCCCAAGCTAGTATAAATTGTTCCTTCTTTTTTTTTTTGTGGGACGTGGGGGGAATGAAGTCATACTCTGTCACCCAGGCTGGAGTGCAGTGGCACAATCTTGGCTCACTGAAACCTCCACCTCCCAAGTTCAAGTGATTCTTCTCCCTCAGCCTCCTGAATAGCTGGGACTACAGGTGCCCACCATCATGCCCAGTTCATTTTTAAATTTTTTAGTAGAGACAGGGTTTCACTATGTTGGCTAGACTGGTCTCGAACTCCTGACCTTGTGATCCTCCCACCTCAGTCTCCCAAAGTGCTGGGATTACTGGCGTGAGACACTGTGCCCATCCCTCCTTCTCTTTTAACATTAAATATTTTGTGTATGCAAGCCCTGGCCTATTTAGACACATATTTTAATTATTGTAGTTAAAGAAGTCTACTAGGTTTTTCTGGACCTAGATTTCATGTTACTTCCTAGAATTGATCATTTGCTCTGTCTCTCTCTCTCTTTCACACACACACATATTTTCCTAATACACAGCAATTAAAAAAACTACTGCTGCATGAGACAACATGGATGAATCTTGTAAATAATGAGAATCAAGGCTGGGTGCAGTGGCTCATGCCTGTAATCCCAGCATTTCGGGAGGCCAAGGCGGGTGGATCACCTGAGGTCAGGAGTTTGAGATCAGCCAGGCCAACATGGTGAAACTGAAACCCCATCTCTACTAAAAATACAAAAGTTAGCCAGGTGTGGTGGTGCGTGCCTGTAATCGTAGCTACTGGGGAGGCTGAGACAGGAAAATCGCTTGAACCCAGGAGGCCGAGGTTGCAGTGAGCCAAGATGGTGCCACCGCACTCCAGCCTGAGTGACAGAGTGAGAATCCATCTCAAATAAATAAATAAATAGAATCAAAACAATATCTCCTCCCTCCCTGCCCCCCAGTTTGAGGACACAAAAATTATGGATGTAATCTCAGCTAATGTAGCTAACTCCTCGAGATGGAGACAGTAGATCCCTCATGAACATTTCACACACAGATTTTAATATGGGAGCAACACTACAGCTCCCCAAGAGGTGCCATTTCAGGTACCTGTGTTCAGTACTTGCAGCCTGCAACTAGAAGGCTCTGTGACAAGCATTCTACTGGCTACTAATTCTCACCACACCCTCATTGTTACATATGTACAGATATCCTTGAGTCACGTGCAAGACTAAGGGCCAATTGAAATGGACATTCTTGTCTCAGATAGTAGATGATACTCATATAATAAATTGTCATATATTCAATACATGAAACAATATGAATGAATCTCATGAATATTAAGAACCCAAACCATCTATTCCCTCCTCCTCCAAAACTCACACAACTTGGTCACTGAGAACGAAAACCATAAACTGCTCCACAGCTTACTGTTGACATTCACATGGTTTTATGCTTCCATACTCTTCTTGAGCACAGTTTTACTATTCCAGGAGGTGCTTTCCTAAGCAAATAACTTTATTATTTATTATTGGAACTCTCTGAAAGAGCCACCATCTCCTCAATAGAAAACATTAACAGTTTATATCTCAAGAGCCTTTGAACCCCCTACCTCAAAGTCCTCGCCTTGCTGTTTCCACCAGTCTTAAACAATTGTATCATAATCTTTACCAATCCTATTTAGGTCTCCCCATTAAAAGAATAACCTTAACCCAGAATCAAAATCTCAAATCCCTTTTCCCTCTCCCTCCAAGACACCACCAAAGCTTTTTCATGATGGTATTCTCCCTCACTGCAGTAAGCAATACACTCAGCTTTATCTTATCAACAGATTGTTCTGGTGATATTTTGGGAGCCAGCATTCAATAGCATAATATTTGGGTGAGAAACCCAGACACAAAGGAAAACATACTTTATGAACCAATGTATATGAAGTTCAAGACCAGACAAAACAAATCTATAATGATAGAAATCAGAACCATAGTTACTTTGAGTGTGTGTAGTGGTGGTGGTAGGTTGCATATGGCCTGGGAGAGGGTAGGAGGGAGTCTCTCAGGTGCTGGAAATACCCTGTATCTTGCTCTGGCTGGTGGCTACGTGGGGTGAACAAGTGTAAAAATTTATTAAGCTGTACATTTTTGTGTGCATTTTATGGTATGTTAAAAAGTAATTTTTAAAAAAGGTTAAAAGTTTAATAGTGGTCAGCAATTATTAAGGAGCTGAACGTAGTTATAGAACTACTGCTTTAGCCAAGGGATTGCCTTAGACAATATGGAGTTAGGTATTCTAAGAAATCCCAGCCTTACTACCTTGGTTTTGTTTTCAAACTCTTCCCATCATCTGTCACCTGAGATAGGTGTGGCCATTGCAATTGGTCCTTAGTCTTGCACAGGAATCAAGGATATCTGTACCCATGTAACAAAGAAGGGTGTGGTGAGAATTAGTAGCTAATGGAATGCTTGACACAGAGCCTTCTACTTGTAGGCTACAACTAGTGAACATAGGTATCTTGAAAAGGCACCTCTTAGGGAACTGCAGTGTTGTTTCTATATAAAACCTATGTGTGATTCCTTTGAATTCATTGACATGAAAAATAAATAAATAAATAACACAAAACTTGTGTGTGAAATGTTGCAATGGAATAGAATAATATTCATTATTCTATTGATGGATATTTGAGTTGTTTTCAGTTTTGGGATCTTAGGAAATATGTTGCTGTGATCATTTTTGTACATGTCTTTTGGTGCATTTGGTATATATAAGAACTCACTGATGTTTGCTTGTGTGTTTTTTTGTTTGCCTGTTTGTTTGTTTGCTTTTTGTTAGGAAATCAATCTACTAATGGAGCTTCTTTTGTTTTGCTCTAGTTACCATCCCAGGGGGGTCCCAGAGTTTTCCTCTAGCCTAGCACTCTTAAGGCTTGGCTCATCTCTTCCTGCCTGGGGGACTTCCAGTCACTCACTGATTCAGTATTTATGGATTGCTCATTGTATGTCATGCACTGCACAAGGTGCTAAGGACACAGCTGTGAACAAGATTTTCCAGACTCTATGAGAGCAGAAACCTTGACTATGTTGCTCACTGTTGCATTGCCAACTTCTAGAATAATGCCTGGCATATAGTCGGTGCTCAGTATTCAGGGGTCAGCAACCTGTGGCCCATAGGCCAAATCTGATCTGCTGCTTACTTTGTCAATAGAATTTAAAGGGAACACAGTAACACTGATTTGTTTACATGTTGTGTATGGTTGCTTTTCTCCTATAATGGCAGAGTTGAGTATCTGACAGAGACTACATGTCACACAAAGCCTATAATGTTGATTCTGTGGTCATTTGCTGAAAAAGTTTGTTTCTAATGTAGCTGGCTATTTGCCTAGGTAAAAATTGATACCTCTATTACAATGGAAATTCAGATAAATGGGTATTTTTATTAATTTTATACTTATGATAGAAATTTTCAAATATATTTTAAAAAATAAAGAAGTAAAGAGGGAAGAAACTGAGCCTGATTTACTCACCGTCAGCTAGAAGAACATATTAGTTTCCTAGGGCTGCCAAAACAAAGTATGGGCAAACTGGTAGGTGGCTTAGAAAAGCAGAAATTTATTGTCTTATGTTTCTGGAGGCCAGAAATCTGAAATCAAGGTCTCAGCATGCTCATGCTCCCTCTGAAGACGCTGGGAACAGATCTGTTACAGACCTCTCTCCTAGCTTCCGGAAATGTCAGACATTCCTCAGCTTGTAGATGACCATCTTCTCCCTGTGCCTCCTCACATTGTCCTCCTTCTCCCCATGCCTCACTCTCTGTCCAAATTTTCTGCTTTTTGTAGGGACACCAGTCATATTGCATTAGGGCTCACTCTAATGACTTCATTTTAACTTGATTACCTCTGTGAAGACTGTATTTCCAAAAAAGGTCACTTTCTAAAGTGTTAGGACTTCAACATGTCTTTTTTAAAGGAGATGCGACTCAACTTGTAACAGAGAAAGAGATAGCAGTCTCTGAGACTTCAGCAGCATCTTCTGAACTAAGCATGTCTTATGAGATGCCCAGAAGGCCTCAGCAGCATCTTTTGAACGAAACATGTCTTATGAGATACACTATTTCCCAGTCTGGGAAATAACACATATCATATAAACTTTTTTCAAAGATTCACTACACGAATGGACATTCCACTAGCTCTGAAAATTCTTGTTGTAAAAAGCTATTTAACTCAAAACTTCTGAATTATTTAACTATCAGACCCTAGGATTACAGCTTTAGGAAGAGAATGTATAGCAGATATAACAAAACACATAGAGCTGGAAACATATTAAATTCTCGTTAAACAACAAGAGGTAGATGGAATTCAGAAGAGTACTTCGATGACAACCAAAAGCTTAGGATGAGAGAAGAAAATTCCTCACATTATTAGCTGCTGCCTGTTCAATGGATGGAAACAGGGATGCGCTTTGTGTCTTCCGCACTCACATGGGTCTGCAGGGCTTCTGCCTGTTGTTCTGGCTCCAATTCTTTAGGAAAATATTATGTGTCCTTTAAACAATTCAGCTCCCTGGGTTTGTAAGGGGAGTCCTGATTTCCAATGTGACAACTTTGGAGAAAAGAACTCCTATTGTAGCTGACTTGTAAGAGTCTTCTCTAAGTGGGAGAGAAAACAGAATTTCAAAGATATAAATATCACTCAACTATATTTCTTAGCCCCAGTGGCGCTTATCATAGGGATTACATGCTTGTATGTAAGTGTGGGCAATAGTATATGTCACCTACAGGCCTCTCCAGAGGTTGAACAGAGACTACCATGTACATTTGCCTATGCACACTCTTATCATGAGAGTAGAGGTATGGGGGGCAAGGACATGCTGTGGATGAAGGGCACACAAAGCTTAGGGTTGGAAAAAGACGGAAATGAAATAACATATTAGTAAAGAGTTTCTGCAAAGGCAAGCGAGGTGATTCAGTCTTCAGTGTCCCTGGCCAGAGCACTAAGGTGCCCTGTTAGTCAGGCAACCTGAAAGCAATCGGGTGTTTTCTTGGCCCAAGGAAGTATCACACTGGGGGCCACAGTGATTCTCATTTTGCATAATGAGAGAAATATCCATGTCCACATTGTCAGGGCTCCTTACGCATGTGACAGCATCAGGGTTTCATGGTTGTAGAGCCATGGCAGGTGGGGTAACTGGGCTCAGGTGTAGAGGAAAAGAATGAGGAGGGCTGCAGAGGCTCCTTGGATCCTCCTTAAGCACTACCCTTTCAATGGCTCCTCATCTTCCACTCTCCCATTGGCAACACTTAGGAACAGGTTTAAAGGTAAAGCAAACTAAACAGTTCCCACAGACCAGAAGTATGCATTTTTTTTCCAAGCAGGCATTTTTATTCTTTGTGAATATTAATTTTTTTTGGAAATTATTCTCTCTTTAATGTCACAGAGAATTAAATGACAACTATGCTGAAGTACATGGAAAGTACCTTTAAGTAGCTGAGCAACAAAATGACTTGAATAACTCAAGAAACAGTAAGGGTGCTGGGCTTCACTCAAGAACCTTTTGTTTGGGTCATCGTTGCTGATCTTGGACAAGCCACTTTTTCTATCTGAGCCTTAGTTTCCTAATCTGTAAAACAGAGATGAGAATATTACCTCTACCTACCCACCAAGATTGGGATGGTTAAATTAGATCCCACATGAAAATTCATCATACACTATAAAGTTATGTTTCAGATATGATTATTATTTTGTCCATGACAAAAATTAGAACCGTAGTTATATTATACAATCACTTCCTTAGTTCTTGCCTCATTTTCCCCTTCCTCACACAAATCATGAACTCTGGGATTCTTCCTCACAGTTTTATTGAAGTATAACTGAATAAACAAAAATTTTATATATTCAAGATATAGGATGTGATGATATGACACACATATAAATTGTGAATTGATTACCACGGTTTTTTTTTTTTGAGACTGAGTTTTGCTCTTGTCACTCAGGCTGGAGTGCTGGAGTGCGGTGGCACAATCTTTGCTCACTGCAACCTCCACCTTCCAGGTTCAAGTGATTCTCCTGTTTCAGCCTCCTGAGTAGCTGGGACTACAGGCATCTGCCACCATGCCCAGCTAATTGTATTTTTAGTAGAGATGGGTTTCACCATGTTGGCCAGGTTGGTCTCGAACTCCTGACCTCAGGTGATCTGCCTGTCTAGGCCTCCCAAAATGCTGGGATTACAGATGTGAGCCACCCCACCCGGTTAATTACAATTAGATTAATTAACACATCCATCACTCCACATAGTTACCATTTCTCTGTGTGTGTGTGTGTGTGTGTGTGTGTGCACTTGCATGTGTAGTGAGGACATTTACAATCTACCCTCTTAGCAAATTTCAAGTATACAATACAGTAGTATAAACTATAACCACCATGCTGTACATTAGATCCTCAGAACTTATTTATCTTATATCCTAAAGTCTATCTTTTGCCAACATCTCCTGATTTTCTCCACCATCAAGTCCCTGGAATCCACCATTCTATCCTCTGCTTCTGTAAGTTCAACTTTTTTAGATTTTACATGAGTGAGATCATGCAGTATTTTTTTCTTTCTGTGTCTGGCTTATTTCACTTAGCACAATGTCCTTCAAGTTTCACCCATGTTGTTGAAAATTGAAAAATGTGCTTGTTTTTTATTACTTAAAATATTTCACATATATATTTTCTTTATTCATCTGTCAATGGATACTTAAATTACAATTAACATGGAAGTATAGATATCTCATCAAGGTACTGATTTCACTTCCTTTGAATGCATTAATATACACAGAATTTAGATTGCTATATTATATATTAGTTCTAGTTTTAATTTTTTGAGGAAACTTCATACTGTTTTCCATAATGACTGTACTAATTTACATTCCCACCAACAGTGTACAAAGGTTCCCTTTTCTCCACAACCTTGACAATATTTGTTATTGCTTGTCTTTTTGGTAATAGTCATCCTAACAGGTGTGAGGTGATACAGCACTGCGGTTTTGATTTGCATTTTCATTATGATCAGTAATACTGAGCACCTTTTCATATACCTATTGGCCATTTGAATATCTTCTCTGGAAAAATGTCTATTCAGGTTTGTTTGCTTATTGCTATTAAATTCCCTATAGATTATAGACATTAATCACTTATCAGATACATAATTTGCAAATATTTTCTCTCGTTTCATATATTGCCTTCTCATTTCGTTAATTGTTTTCTTTGCTGTGCAAAGCCTTTTAGTTTGATGCGATACCAGCAAGTCATTTCATGGGTGTCAAAAGGGATTTTAAAGTTTATATGGAGAGACAAAAGATCCAGAGTGGCCAACACAATGTTGCAGAAGAGCAGCATTAGAGCACTGAACTGTCTGACTTCAAGATTTACTATAAAAGCTACAGACATCAAGACAATATGGTAGTGGTGAAAGAATGGAACCATAGATCAATGAAACAGAATAGAGCCCAGAAATCAACTCACTGAAATATAGTCAACTGATCTTTGACAAAGGAACAAAGTCAATACAATAAAGGACAGTCTTTTTCAATAAATGATGTTGAAACAACTGAATGTCACGTGCCAGAAAAAAAGAATACAGACACAGAACTTACACCTTTCATAAAAATTAATTCAAAATAGATCATAGGCCTAAATGCGAAATGTAAAGTTATAAAACTCCTAAAAGATAACATTATAGAAAGCATAGATGACCTATGAAGATGACTTTTTAAGATATAACACCCAGGGCACAATCTATAAAAGAAATAATTGACAAGTTGGACTTCACTAAAATTAAAAACTTCAGCTCTATGAAAGACACTATCAAAAGGAATCAGAACACAAATAACAGATTGGAAGAGAATATTTGCAAAATACATATCGGTTGAAGGGCTGTTATGCAAAATATACAAAGAACTCTCAAAACTCAACATAAGAAAATGAACACCCTGATTAAAAAGTGAGTGAAAGACCTGACCAGACATGTCATCAAAAAATATATACAGAAGACAAATAGGCATCTGAAAAGATGTTCAACAGCAGAGGTCATTCGAGATTGCGAATTAAAACAAGATGCCATTATAATCCTATTAGAATGGCCAAAATCCTTAACACTGACAACACCAAATACAGATGAGGATGTGGAGTAAGAAGAGTTTTCATCCATCGCTGATGGGAATGCAGTTTTGGAAGACAAAACTAAATATACTCTTACCATGCAATCCAGTAATTACACTCCTTGGTATTTACCCAAATAAGCAGAAATCTTATGTTCACACAAAACCTGTGCATGGCTGTTCATAGCAGCTTTAGTTATGGTTACCAAAACTTGGAAATAACCAGGATACCCTTCAGTAGGTAAATGAGTAAATAAACCATGGTATAGCTAGACTTCTGGGCTGTGGGATACTATCTAGGACTAAAAAGAAATGATCTATAAAGTGATGAAAAGATACAGAGGAACCTTAAATGTATGTGTGTGTGTGTGTGTGTGTGTGTGTGTGTATGAAAGAAGCCAATTTGAAAAGACTACATATGGTATTATTCCAGTTGTAAGCCATGGAAAAGGCAACACTATGGAGACCGTAAACAGATCAGTGATTGCCAGGGGTTAGTGAGGAGGGAGGGAGGAATAGGTGGAGCACAGAGGATTTTTGAGAGAGTGAAGCTACTCTGTATGACATTATAATGGTGGATATATGTCATTATTCATTTGTTCAAGTCCATTGAATATATAATGCCAAGTGAACTCTAATGTAAATTACGAACTTTTAGTGATAATGATGTGTCAATGGAAGTTCATCAATTGTAGCTAATTTACTGTCCGATGCAGGATGTTGGAATTGAGGGAGATTTTGTGTGTATGGAGGTGGCCGTGGGGTTGGGGGTGGGGAAAGAAGGTATATGTGAGCTGAACCCTCTTTACTTTCAGTTCAATTTTGCTGTGAACTTAAAAGGGATCTTGAAACTAAACAGCTTTTTGTCTGACATATTAGCGAGGTTGAAGTGGGTGCTGCTGCTCCCTGGGCATCAGCCCAAGGATGACAAGAAGAAGAAAGACACTGGAAATCAGCCGAGAAAGACAGAGACCCTGTGAACAAATCTGACAGCAAGGCCAAAAAGAAGTGGTCCAAAGGCAAAGTTTGGGACAGCTCAATAACCTAGTCTTGTTTGACAAAGCTACATATGACAAACTGAGTAAGGAAGTCCCAACTATAAGCTTATAACCCAAGCTGAGGTCTCTGAGAGACTGAAGATTAAAAGTTGCCTGTCCAGGGCAGTCCTTCAGGAACCTGTTAGTAAAAGTCTTATCAAACTGGTTTCAATGCACGGAGCTCAAATAATTTACACCAGAAATACCTAGTGAGAAGGTGCTCCAACTTCTGGTGAAGTTGCAGGAACAGGTTCAACCAATTGTATATTTGAAAAAATAAAACCTTATTAAATTAATAAAATAAAATAAAATCTGCATTAAAAATATCACCTAATAGCTTTCAAAATTCCCAAAGCCTAGGCCAAACCCCAAATGCATTACATCAGGAAATATGAGGTGTGACCTAGACATCAGTACGTTTTTAATAAAGCCCATGTAATCTCAAAGTACTGTCAAGGCTGAGAACTACTGCCCTAGAGAATGCTACTCAATTAGACTTAGGTTACACTCACCACTTGAATCTCACTTAGAGTTAGATTAGAATTACCCAGGCACTTTAAAAAATATATAGATAACCAAGTCCCACTTGCTGAGATTCTGATTCTTTTGATCTGGGGCAATAGCTCGGTACTAGTAATTTTAAAAACTCTTCAGTTGATTTTCATATACAGCCATGATTGAGAATCATTGATCTGAAAATGGTAAATTGCTGGAACATATCTTCTAATTCTCAGTTCTGCACCCTTTGCAAACATCACCGCTCATTCCCAGAACTCTTTGCCAATAAGCCCAGGCTTTGAAATCCATCTCTATTCAGCCTATCAGGCAGGATCAATAATTGATCTGAGTTGCCAGTGGAATCCCCTTTGGCAACTCTGAATTATACATCTATTCCATCCCCAAACCAGAGATGGCTTTGTTGGACCTGACCAGCTCTATTCCTGCCTCCATCTCCATGACCTGAAAGATCTGACATTTTCACAGGAGAGCTCTCCAAGGCTGTGACCTGTTGACAGCTGTTCAGACTTTAGGACAATGCTGAACATTCATACTTTGCCTACAATCTTCCTATCTCAAGGACTTTCTGCAAACATTAACTCATTTGTTGGAAAATGTCTGGTGTTGTGAGGACTAATGAGATAATGTTTATGACACACTCTGTGTTCCCAAGATGAGAAACATCATGTTATTCATGTAAAAATCACATTGAGAGGTCTCTGACAACTCTCACCCAACTTGGCTGCCCTTTTTGCTTTGCTATGAAAATCCTTTAAGGCCAAGGGACAGGCCACACTACCATTCTTTAGAGAAGGTGCAATGACATGGGAAGGGGAGCAGGGAGAGCAGCCTGGTAGAACTCCAGCCTTTATCACATTTTAGTTTTGTGATCCTAAGCAAGTTTCAAGGCGTCCTTCAGCTTCTCTTCCCTCATATGTCCGACAGGAGATAATGTCTGGCTTAGGTAATGTAAGCGACAATGCTGGCATGGAGAAAACATTCAGTGTCAGTTATTCTAAGGAGCTGGGAACTGCCTTAGGCTGGTTTTAAAGGGCAACACAGGCAGTCCATTTTCAATTAAGCAAAAGAAAATGAAGAGGACAGTGCTAATTAAGAATCTGGAAAAGAGCTTTCCTTTGACTATCATGAGAATTAGAAGAATTTATGTCTTCAAAACATTTCCCATGTGGATTAATAGTTAAGAACAAGATCTGTGCTGAGTCAAGGTTTACCCTAGAAGTCACGTTATATCCATCTCTATTAAGAACAAAACCTTTCAACAAGCATATACTGACTGGCTACTCCTCAGGAAGCTGAATAATGGGGATGAGAAAGGAAGCTTTTATTCTCCCAATGCATGAGAAGAAAGCTCTGTTACAAAATGCAGATAATATGTGTCATCGATTCTAAGATGCACATTTTCATCACTCGATAACATACCTGAAGTTTGAGTTTATCTTACAACTGATGGCAGGTCAGAGATTCATTAGCAGCATTTTTTGCCCTTTTAACTATTTCATAGAATAGCTCACAGATAGAAGAAAGGTTCATAGATGGGTCATCCTCAGATTGAGGCATCTTGGATTAAGTGAAATATGACAGTAACTATCCCTCAGGATTGTTCAGGGGGTAATATTGGAAAAGCACTTATTCATTATTTGCTGCTATGTAACAGATTCCTTCAAAACATAGCAGCTTAAAACAACAGGTTTTTTTCTCACAGTTTCTGTGGGCCAGAAATCCAGGAGCAGATTAGCTAATATTCTGGCTCAGGGTCTCAGAAGAGGTTACAGTCAAGGTGTCAGCTGGGTCTGCTGTCATCTAAAGCTTGCTAGAGTCGAGGATCCACTTCCAAAATCACCCACACAGCTGTTGGTAGAAGCCTTCGGTTCTTCACACTGTGAGCCTCCACAGAGCTTTTTACAATAAGGCAGCTGGCTTCTTCCAGAGAGAGTGAGAGGAAGAGAGCCCAAGGTGGAAGCTGCAGTCTTTTATACCTGATCTTGGAAGTTACCTATTATTCCTTCTTTCATATTCTATTGGTTACACCAAGCAACAATGATACAAGATGGGAAGGGACTACACAGGAGGCAGGGATCACCAGGAACCACCTTGGAGACTGGCCACCACAGCACCCAACACACTGAATGAGGAAAAGAAAATAAGAAATAAGTGTTAGTTGGCCAGGCACAATAGCTCACGCCTGTAATCCCAGCACTTTGAGACATTAAGACAGGAGGATCATGAGGTCAGGAGTTCGAGACCAGCTTGGCCAATACGGCGAAAACCCATCTCTACTAAAAATACAAAAATTATCTGGGAGTGGTGGTGTGGGCCTGTAGTCCCAGCTACTCGGGAGCCTGTGGCAGGAGAATCACCTGAACGAGGAGGTTGTAGTGAGCTGAGATCATAACACTGCACTCCAGCCTGGGCAACAGAGCAAGACTTCATCTCAAAAGAAAGAAAGAAGGAAAGAAAGAAAGAAAGAAAGAAAGAAAGAAAGAAAGAAAGAAAGAAAGAAAGAAAGAAAGAAAGAAAGAAAAGAAAGAGTTTCTTTCCTATTTACCTCATGTGGATGCTCTTGAAAGAGATAGAGTCTACACTTGAATTTGTATTACCATCAAACTCAAAAGCTTCAGTCTATATCAACTCCAATAGTATATCTGGAGTGGCAACTGGAATGAGAGAAAGATGTTCAAGAGAGTATTTGGTGTTTGACTAGTTGGTATTGTTGGTGACAGATGAAGAGTTTTCACCTATCTTGCATCCAAGTTGGAAAATCTTAGAATTTTACTGATATCTGTTTTGAAAGAAACGCTGAAGAAAGCTAGCTTAGGCCCCTTTTTGTCCTTCTGCCTTCTGTCATATGAGGATGCACCAAAAGGCCCTCATCAGACACCAAATGCCAGTGTCTTGACCTTGGACATCTCAGCTTCCAGAACTGTGAGAAATAAATTTCTTTTGTTTATAAATGACCAGCGTGTAGTATTTTGTTATAGCAGAACAAAAGAGTTAAGCTAGGTCACAAGAACAACTTGCCGTGGCCCCAGAGTTGAGATATTTTGCCAGTCCATGCAAGGTCTATATACCTAATTCAGTGGGTAGCTGAAACAGGCCGCTGTAACTGACAAACTGAACAGGATTACATAGAATGCTAGAGGGTAGTTCCCAAAAGGCCAGAAAAAGGGGATTCCAGGTGGTCAAAGCAATAATACATGGTTGCTGTGAGTGGACTTGGTGGGAACCTCTCAAGTACCTGGGATGGAGAGAGGAACACGGAAAATAGGGAGTACAGTGAGGAGGCTCCAGTGACCAGTTGGAATTGGAACTCAGTGGCCCCTGGTCAAATGCATGTGTTTTCAGTGCTGGAATGCAGAAAACCAGTGCAGATGCTGACAGGCCTAACTTCAACAGCCTTGACTCCCTTCTAGCTCCCATCCAGTCTGTAGGTAACTCTTTGGACTTTGAAGCCTAATAATTCCTCCAGAAATGGAGACACAGGATGAGTTGTGGAAATGGCATGTACTAGGAGTCAGGGCCCTGGGTCTCACATTTGCCCCTGACTTGATCAAGTTCACTTCCTTCTCAACAGACATGGCGTTAGGCCAGACAATATTTAAGCAGAGTAAGGCGAAAATGTGGGCAGGTCTGGGCATGGGGGAAATAAAAGGATAAAACACCCTTGGGGGATTAGATATATTTAAAATCACAAAGGTGTTATATCACAGATCTATAACTTTACTAAAAAACAAAAATGATAGAATGAAAATATATTTGGTATTATTTTATCTTAGCCCTACAAGAGAAGCGAATCTTTTCTTGTGATCTTCAATTTTTAGTGGGAGAAGCACAAGCAACTTTTTCTTATGGGCCAGGATAAAAAATAGCGTTATGAACTCCCAAAAGTTCTTTTTCTTAAGGGGATACATATCATTTAAGCCCACAGAAGAGAGGTAAGCAAAGGGTGAGTAACCTAGATTGTCTAGAAAAAGGCGTATTAGAGAGACCCTTTATGTTTTCCGGGTTGCAGGGTTGTGGTGGAAATAACACTGCCACCTACCCCTTGGCCATCAGTAGAAAGAAACAATCAGAGGCAGTTCTGTAAACAGTGGAATCCATTTGACTCAAACCTTCTGGGGCAAGCTCTGGTGTACAAAAACTGATTTTATGAGTGTAAAGGGCTGCCACATTGGGGCCCCAGGCAGAGCTACATGTTGTGGAAAGCCACTGTCCTCCACAAAGGGCCCTGTGGCCCCAGAGGGGACTGGCACCGCACGGCTCCTCACAGCAGAGATGGTTTGGTGAACCAACTGGCCTTCAACAGTGACATCGTGTGGCCTGGAGAAGTAAAGACAGCCCTGACCGATGGTCTCTCCCCTTAGGTTGAGGATACCTGGCTAGCCTAAACCCAAACTTGGACCGTTGAGAGGTATACTTCAGCAGGGAGACACTGACCTTCTAATTACTAGAGTAGGCAGGAGATACAGCAATTTGTTTTCAGGGTTGATACCTTGAGTTGTTGGAGCAGTTCCTACTGGTTCAATCAAATGTTACACATTGAGTTTACTCACATTTCTGAAAATTCATAACTACATAATTGACTTTTGCAAGCTTTTGGGAGCCCTTACGCACCACACTACAGGCCACTAAACACAAGCTTGGTTTCATTTCACGTTTTACTTCATGCTAACTTGTGGTTTGGTTTGGTTTGGTTTTTTGTTTTTGTTTTTGTTTAAGGGGAAGAGGGAAGAGTGGGATGATCCAATGTTTGAATTTCAAATAGCACTACACTGAATTATTACATTTTTCTCAAACGTATCTTTCAGTTGAAATGTCTGCAACTTTATACAGAACTGTTTAATTTTTAAAGAATCTCCTGGGAAAATTATTCATGCCACTTGCTATGGTCTTGTAGTTGGAATGTTTGATTTTATTTCTAGCAGAACGCCGCAGTCTGTTTCTTACAAGAGGCATTTATTAATATATAGGACTATGACTATGTGAATTAGTCGATGTCTACAGTTCATGTGTCTTAGAATGTGAGACTCAAGTGTCAGGCATTGTTCCGGGCATGGAACAGACAGCCGTATAGAACAGAACACAGCGTCTCCACTCAAGGAATCTACTTGGCTGGAGAGAAGCACAGGACAGTTGTAGGAGCAGAGAGGAAGAAGATCTGAGCCAGTTTCAGTTGCCACCACTAACTTTGAGATGCATAAAGGCATGTGTAAGTGCTAACAACCAAAATTAGAACCAAATCATGTAATCAATAATTTACATGAAAGAGAGTGCTGCTCAGAAATTGTGTCAGGCGTTGGAGTAAAGGATACTTGGTTTTGAATCCCAGTTCCACATTTAGCAACTGTGTGATCTTAGCACATCACCCTATGTGCCTCAGCCATCTCACTTGTGAATTAGGAAGAATACAGATCTACCTTAAGAGAGGTTTAAATTAGATAATGCTGGTAAAGTGAAATGCTGAGCAGAATTGCTTTACAAATTGAGCTTTATGATAATCGTGAAAATGAGTCAAAAATTTATAGATTGATCAGATAGCTGATCAATGCATCTTTCTTATGTTCAAATCAAGAGTTGATCCATTTAATAAAGAGCTGCAGGTTAGACCAGATGAAATTCACCATTGTTAAAAGAAAAATTTTCTACCTGTGTACAGTGGCTTATGCCTGCAGTCACATCAAGTCAGGAGGCTGAGGTGGGAGGATCACTTAAAGCCAAGAGTTTGAGACCAGCTTGGGCAACATAACAAGACCCCATCTTCACAGAAATAAAATTAGCCAAGTATAGTGAACCACACCTGTAGTCCCAGCTACTTAGCAGGCTGAGGCAGGAGGCTTGAGCCAAGGAGTTTGAGGCTACAGTGACCTATGATTATGCCACTGTACTCTACCCTGGGTGATAGAGTGAGACCCTATTTCTTTACCAAAAAAAATTAGACAAATTAAACTTAACAAAGTTTTATTGAGCAAAAAGGGGTTCACGAATTGAGCAACCTCCTGAAACAAAATAGGTTCAGAGAGATGCTGGCACTGTCGTGTGACGGAAGAAAATTTATGGATAGAAAAAGGAAAGTGGCATACAGAAAACAGAAGTGATGTACAGAAATAGCTGGGTTGGTTACACCTTGGCATTTTTGTTATTTGAACATGGTTGGAACAATTGACCACCTTTAGTGGCCAAAACTCAGTGACTGATAGCAGAGCAAGTAACAGCCTGTTTACACATCCAGTTAGGTAACAGTTCGCTATGCATGGAGAAAACTTTAGGCCAGATTTGAAATATGTAAGGAGGCATCTTTAGGCTGAATTTAATTGAACACTGTATTTCTCAAACTCTATAGATTTTGACCTCAGCTACACATTAAAATCACCTGGGGAGTTTTAAAAATACTGGCGCCCAGACCCCAACCCCAAATGGTGTGATGCAATTGGTCTGCAGTATGCTTTAGGATTTTTAATCAGGAATTAATGTGCAGCCAGTGTTGGGACCCACTGGTTTAACTAAATATGGAGGCTGAGCAGATCTATGCTTGGGTCACAGGCAATCAGAGCAGTTGCTGATGAGGACTTTCCCCTTATACACCCACATTCTGAGCTCGAAATGGTCTTGGAAACACCATTGGGGAAGGGAGTCACCTCTACCACCTGGTGCTCAAAATGAACTGTATCTCCCATCCTGTTAACCCCGTGAGGCATTTGTGATCCCTATCAGTACCAGGGCAGGCTCCTCAACTAGCAACTGTGAAATGCCCAGAAATCTGAATTTCAGGGGCAGCTCCATCCTAGCACAGCCAAGAGTCTGCCTCTCCCACCTCTCCCATCTTGGCTGTTCCCTCTTTGCCTGTTAATAGAGATGACAATGTCCTTCCTACACAACTAGCAGGGTAGTTGTTAGGTCCACGAGACCGTGTCAGTAAAGTACGTTGTGAACCATGATATGTGAATGGAATTGAGTACCCAGTGGAGATTAGACATTATACTTTTTGAAACTGTAAAAACTGCTATTTCATAAGTCAGCTTTTGCTGTCCACAGCTAACTTTTCTACCACCTTGTAGCAGAGCTGTGTTAATTCAGGCATACAAAATTTTGTATATAGAATTACCTTGTATAGGGAATTGTTATATATAAAACAAATCTTGTATACAAGGTTTCACAAAAATAAAACTGCAGTATACTCTATTTTCTATCCTAATCAATGACTTATCCTGACAAATCTTCTAAAACACTCTTCCAAAAACACCCATTTACCCAGCAGGTTCTGCTTAATGACTCTTTTGTTAGGAAAAATAATTATGGTATTTTTTTGTTTTGCAAATATAAAGCATAAGAGTTCATGAAATTTTATGGAGAAAGATAAAAAGTAACTAGAATTTGAATTAAGGATTCGAATTAGTCATGTAAATGACTAATTCAAATTTGGGGGTGGGTGGATGCTTTTTAAGCAGAAAGATGCCTTCTGTGTGGTGGTGACTTTAGAAAACGGCCTCCTTTTCTCTGATTTGGACTGCCTCGTGTGTGTGTGTACATGACTGTGTGTTCTCCGAGTTGTGTATGTTGTGTCGTGAACAGTTGGATGCAGGTGTGGTGCTTGTAGATGGGGATCACGGGGAAACATGCAGCGGATCTCTTCCTCCCACAATGCAGAAAAAGGGATCTGGCAACCTAAATTAAGGTTAAAGACACTTTCTAGAGAAACAGCCTAGGTCACAGACTCCATGCACAGCTGCATTACCTGGTTTGAGTCTCAGCTTAACTCTTACGAGCGGTATGAATGCAGGCAAGTAATTTGATCTTATTGGCCTTAATTTCATCTTCCATCAAATGAAGATAATAATGGTACCCACTTCATTGGATTGTTGTGAGGATTAAATGAGCTAATATTGTTATCATACTTAAAACAGCAGCCAGAACATAGTAAGCATCATATAAGTGCTAAATAAAATATATTTTCTAACTCAGTTTTATCTCATCTGTAATTCACTCCAAGATGCATCAGTATAAACAGACTATATGTGATCGTAAATTAATCTACATCTTAGTGGTGAGAAACTATCACTGAAATACCCAATTTGAGAGTCCTCACCCCTGGAGTGATTAGAGAAGAGTTTCAAATATTGCTACATAGCTCCGTACCAGAAGGTACCAGGTAAATGGATTTATTGTTAAGAAGAAAAAAAGGAAATGATGACAACAAAAAAGCAATTTATAGAATAATATTCTTTGTACTGTCATTTACTTTAAAATACATTCATTGATTCAGCAAACAATTGTAAAGAATCACTCTTTACAAGTGGTACTGCTTAACTAAGGAACATCAAGGATTGTTGGCAACCACCCAAGCTAGGACACGGGCATGGAACAGATTCTCTCTCAAAACTTCCAGAAGAAACCAACCCTGCCAGCAGCTTAATTTCAGACCTTTAGTTACCTGAGCTGGGAGGCAATAAATTTCTGTTGTTTTAAGCTGCCTACTTTGTGGTAATTTGTTATGGTAGCTATAAGAGGCTGCGACAGATCTGGAAGGAACTCACTGCCTACCTGCCCTATGACCACTGAGGACCTCTACTGCAAGCTGCTGGGGGTAGCATGGCTGGCGGGAACCCCAACCAGACCATCCAGACCTGGCACCATAAATCTTGCTCAAAGTGCCGTACCCACTGATTGCCGGACCTTAAGGAAGCTGAAATAAGCAGCTCCCACCATAAATCTTACTCGAGGAAGTTAACCCTATCTCCCGCATGTATACAAGGCCAGGAGAGTGACCATCCCTTAACGTTAGCTTCATTAAAAGTTAAAAATCACATCCAGAGATAGAGAGTTAACATGCTTACAAGACGTGTGATATTTGAAGGAGCATGTAATCAAATTGTGAAGGTGCTAAAAGTTCCCTGCCTCTACGTGCCTAAACCTCACTCCTTTAAAACTGCCTTTCTATTACCTTCCGAGGAGGCAGCCAGAGAATCTCTCTGCCTCCCTTGTGCTTGAGACTTGTTTTGGAAAACTCTTTTGACCTAATGTCAATTTCTTTTTCATTTCTTTCTTTCTTTCTTTTTTTCAAGGATGGGGTCTCCCTATCCTGTCCAGCCTGGTTTCAAATTCCAGGCCTTGAGGGATCCTCCTGCTTCAGCCTCCCAAAGTGCTAGGACTATAGGCATGAGCCACCATGCTCGGCCTGAATTCCTATTGCATTGAGAGCCCAAGAACTCCATGGTAGGTAACAAAACTAATACACATCTCTTTAACTCTTGGTTCTGAGCCCTTTTTCCAGTTTCCTCTTCCTAGGCATACTCCTAATGCAATACAAAGTTTCCATCTTTTGTTAATACTCTCTTCTTACACTCTCTCTCTTACGTCACATCTTGGCAAACAGCCTTAACTTTCCACCCAAGTCATCTGAGAAAGAAGTATGAGAGTTAGCTTGGACGTTTTCCTCTGTTCCAAATTTCACATTCAATTAGCCATGAAGTCCCATGGATACAGCACTTTTTCCTTATATTTCAAGAGAAATAGGAGAGTAACATTTGTATATGATCAAAAAATATACAGCATGAATAGAGAGACAGACAAATGGAACAGACTAGATATTTCCAGGTAGAACCAAGCATTTATGTGTTAAAGAAAAATTTAAATGGAGGCCACAGTTTAGATATATCCCAAGGCTAACCGTTCTTAACCATATAACCAAAACTTTAGTCATCTTGATTTTCCTAAAATGCTAATTTCAAATCACAAACAAAACACTAAACATAACTTTATGCCCTTGCCAGTATAACTCAGTGAAATTAAACCAATCGGCTACAGATAAATTAGCTTGAACAGCACTATTTGTCCTAAAAAGAATGTTAATATATAATAGCCAATCACAAAAAAAGGTCAAAATAATTTCTCCTTTATGCTGTATGCACTGTGCTATAACTGCTGTAAGGTGAGCTTCTTACCATTATTACCTTCTTACATTTATTCAAAGTCTCCGGGTTGGAAAACTATTTTTTTTTTTTTTATTTGACGGAGTTTCGCGCTTGTTACCCAGGCTGGAGTGCAATGGTGCCATCTCGGCTCATGGCAACATCCGCCTCCTGGGTTCAGGCAATTCTCCTGCCTCAGCGTCCTGAGTAGCTGGGATTACAGGCATGCGCCACCATGCCCAGTTAATTTTTTGTATATTTTTTAGTAGAGACAAGGTTTCACCATGTTGACCAGGATGGTCTCGATCTCTTGACCTTGTGATCCACCCGCCTCGGCCTGCCAAAGTGCTGGGATTACAGAAAACTATTCTTTTGTAAGTGGGAGACATTCTTTAAAATTTTCTAACTTGACCTGATTTTATTTTTGACATTTAAAATTAGTAAATAACAAACATGATCACTAAAGAAAATAATACCTCTTTAAAAATGGTGTAATGACAACTGGATAGACATTTCAAAAAGATAAATTTAGATCCCTATCTCATAGCATATACCAGAATAAATTTCAAGTAGATCAGCAATCTAAATGTTAAAAAAAAAGTAAAGCAAAAAAGTACTAGAAGAAAGCATGAATACATTTTTATAACTGGGATTAAAGATAATTATTTTCAAAGATATAAAATGAGATCCCAAAGCAATAATAGAAAATCTTGATAACTTTGACTTCATGAAAATAAAGATTTTTTTTTCTTGGCAATGCATACGACATCATAAGCAAAGTCAAAAGACAAATAAATACTGGTAAAAATACTTGTATCTTGTATTACAAAGGACTAATCTCTTTAATATATAAAGAGTGACTAAAAATCAAAATGAATAAAATTTTAAATACTGATAGAGAATGGACACCATTATAAGCAGTTCACAAAAAGAGATATGTAAATGGCCCTTAACCACGTAAAAAGATGGTCCATACTGATAACAAGAAAAATGTAAACTAAAAGTACATAGAGATATCATTTCTTGCTTACTAGACTGGCAGTAATTCAAACACATGAGAACACACTCTGTTGGCGAGGCTGCGAACTGAGCACTGTCATACAAGCTGGTGGAAATGCAGAATGATACAACTCCTGATGGAGGAAATTGGGAAATATCCAACAATCACGATTATGTTATTTACCTTTCCACCCATGAAATCCACTTCTAGGAAACTGCCTTGAAGATACATCTTCACATATATGAAAGAACACACATATAAAGTTTTCATCACACTATCATTTATAACAGTACAATATTGGAAAAAACCCAAACTGCCACTAATAAATTAAACTGTGACATAGCTACATGATGGAGTACTATGCAGACATAGTAACAATAACAACAAGATTTCTTTTTCTTTTTCTTTTATTTATTTATTTTTTTTGAGATGGAGTTTTACTCTATTGCCCAGGCTGGAGTGCAGTGGCACAATCTTGACTCACCGCAACCTCTGCCTCATGGGTTCAAGCCATTCTTCTGCCTCAGCTTGCCGAGTAGCTGAGATTACAGGCATGCACCACCACATCCAGCTAGTTTTTAGTAGAGACAGGGTTTCACCATGTTGGCCAGGCTGGTCTTAAACTCCTGACCTCAAGTAATCCACTTGTCTTGTCCTCCAAAGTGCTGGGATTACAGGTATGAGCCACTACTCCTGGTCAATGACAAAATTTCTTAAGCTAATACTGAGTGACTTCTATGAGATGTTATTTAGGAAAAAAAAAAAAAAGCAAAAACATAGGACACTACTGTGTGAGAAATAAGGGAAAATAATGTGTGTATGTATGCGTGTGTATATGCTTATTGTTGCAAAAAAAGAATAAAACAGAGACTAATGAAAATACTTATGGGAACAGAATGGAAGTAAAGGATGGGAGTGGCACTTCTTTAATATACCTTTTTATATCATTCTGACTGTTGAACCAAATAAAAGTGATTCATCTAATTAAAAGATTTTAAAAAGCAAACCCTAAAGGTGAATATAAAAGAAAACAAATGAATGTCTATATCAAATTATTATCAAGATTTCTTTGCAAGTCCCTTTTGTCCTTAGAACACATCTTACTAAGAATATACAGTCAAGAGTACTGTTTTCAAAGTTACTTGAGAGCTGGACATGGCGGTTCATGCCTGTAGTCCCAGTTACTCAGGAGGCTGAAGCAGGAGGATTACTTGAGATCAGGAATTTGAGACCAGCCTGGGCAACATAATGAGATTTCATTTTTAATATCTGAAAAGTAAAAAAACAAAAAAAAAAACCCCAAAGGTCACTTGAATTACTCTTTTCCATACCAAACACAATATTCTGATTACACATGCTTAGTGTCTTTATATTATAAAGAAAAAATGGACCACAAGAAATCTAAACTTGATTTCATAGATGTATGATTTATAGCTATATTAGTATTGGAATTAAAAAGTTACTTTATGTATATCATAGAATTTAAAAATCCTCAGCCACTTCCTAGCGAACCTTTGGCAAGTTATTTAACCCATTTGTGCCTCAACTTCTTCCTGTGTAAAAATTGGGTCTAATAGTAGTAACTGGGAAAAAAGATTTGGTGAGTTAATATACCGAAAGCATCTAACAATGGCTGTCATTTACTATCAGCAGCATCACTATTATTCTGGTGTAAGAAACTCTATACTTGATGCATTAAGAAAATTTCTCAAAGTTTTTCCCGCAAATCAAGCAGTACAAAGATCTACAGTGAAAAGTAAGTTTCTCTCTCACATCTGAGCATTATCATCCAGTTTTTCTCCCTAGATACGACCATTCCTGTGGCATTTATGAACCTATTGCCTTTCTATACCAAATGCACCCTTCCTTTCTCTGCTTGAGATACTGAAACATCTTTCCTTTGCCAGCTCACACAGTGTTACGTTTTGCCAGTAGAGGGCCCGGAGGGGCTCTGGAAGAAAAAAAGGGGATTCTCTTCCTTCCTGATTCTGGTAGACTTTCTGTTCTTGCTCCTGTGGTGCTGGGCTGGTATGTGAGTGAGGCAGTGATGGAGCTCATGCCAACAAGCTTCATGGGTGCCCTGGCTGGTTTCCCTGCGGCCAGTTCAGCAACAGTCCTGCAGCAGCACCCTGGAAGCTTTCCATGGTGTCCACACAGTGGCCCAAGCAGTTTCCCACAAATTCAACAGCACTCACTTCTCATGGGTAGTTTCTTCATGAATTTTTGTCAGCAGCCCCCAGCCATTGATTTCTTGCCTGCCAGCCTCAGCCTGCAGTTTCCCCAGTGGGGGAATTTCCTCCTTGCCAGCCCTGGCTTATGACTCCCAATCTGTCAGCTGTGGATCAGCTCTGACCTGGAGCAATCCAGCAAAACGCACCCTCTCCCAGGAGGTCTGGATCCGACCTTAAGGGACACCCTTCCAAGCTCATTCCTTCCTCGTGTACTCTTTGTCAGCCCTAGCATATTCTTCAGAGTTCTCTTAGTATTCCCTTTTAGTAAATTCCCTGTAAATAATCATTCTTCGTATGAAACCTTCTTTATTCAAATTATATGAATAAAGTCCATGATCAAGACAGTAAATGTAATGTCTAGTGGGGGGTTCTGTCTCCTGAATGGATCCAGCTTCCTGTTGTAGTCTTTCAGAGATCTTTTATGCCTGTGCAAGTGTATGTGCATATACACATGCTTTTGTTATATAATGGGAACATTTTATACACAGTGTTTTCCTTTTTTTCTTTTTTTGAGACAGGATCTCTTTCTGTCACTGTAACCTCAAACTCCTGGATTCAAGCCATCCTCCTGCCTCAGTCTTCTGAGCAGCTGAGACTATAGGTGTGTACTACCATGGTCAGCTAATTTTTTATCTTTTGTAGAGTCAGGGTCTAGGTATGTTGCCCAGGCTGATCGCCAACTTTTGGACTCACATGATCCTCCAGCCTTAGTCTCCCAAAGTGCTAGGATTATAGGTATCAGCCACTGTGCTCAGTAATGTGCTTGTTTTTTTTTTTTTAACTTAGCCATCATTGCATATGAGCAAAAATATATTTATCTCATTTTAACACCTGTCTAGTATTTCATTGTATAAATAATTCCATAATGGATTTCACCAGTTTTCTATTGATGGGGAGATAGATTTCTAGTCCTTTCTCTCCACAGTGTAATTCTTATTTGATAGGCTTGTCTGCCCATGTCTAAGTTTGTCTTATCTGAAAAATCCTTCCTGGAAGATTCTACTCCTAGATTACCTCCACGTTCAGTGCCAACATCATATTATAGGTGTTCCTCATTTATAAAAGATGGATGCCTAGTATTTTTTGTTGATTAAAATTAAGAAAGCAGTTTTATAGATTTTAATTGTTAAAACAACATGTAAAATCAATGAAAAATACATCCCAAAAAAGTACTTCAAGACAGGCATGCCCCTGCATATATACACATAGAGAAACTTACTGTGTGTGATCCTAGAACACAAATTTCTTCTTGAGAATCCTTTACACACTTTTTGAAGTTATATACATTTAAAGTTAATACTTGTGCCAAATTGGCCTCTTCTTCCATTCAAGTTTCTATAACAAAATATTTTTGTTCTTTCTGTTCTTTAACAAAATATTTTAGACCCACTAATTTACGAACAACAGAAATTTATCTGGGAAGTCTGGGAAGTCCATGATCAAGACAGTAAATTTAATGTCTAGTGAAGGCTGCTGTCTGCTCCATGGATGGCACCTTCTATGTGTCTTCACATGGAAGGAAGGTAAGGCAGCTCCCTTCAACTTCTTTTATAAGGGCATTAATTTAATTCATGAGGCAGAGCCCTTATGACTTAACCACCCTCTAAAGTCCCCATCTCTTCATATTACTGCACTGGGAGTTAGGTTTCAACTTATCAATTTAGGGGAAATACCAACATTCAGATCATAGTAGCCTCTGACGTAACAACATAAAAATGGACAAAAATATTTTAGTACATTCTGAATTACTCCTGATGCAACTTGGTTCAGCATTTCATCCTTGCGGTAGTCACTTGGCTGTATCAGGTGCTATGCTCTGATATCTCTACTCCTTCTATTAGTGTATCCATCTTTTGATCACTAAAACATCTTTCATTTTCCTATAGAATTTTTCTATCAAGTAAAATGTATATTTATAGGTAATGGTTTTGATAAATTATACAGTTTTGTAACTATCACCAGAAAGATACTATATAAAGTATTTCCATGCCCCTGGCAAGTTCTGTGTGCCCCTTTATCATCAACTCCTTCCCCTACCCCAGCCCCTGGTAACTACCGATCTGATTTCTGCTCCAATAGCTTTGTCTTTTTCAGAATATCGTATGAATGGAATCATTTAGTATGTAGTCTGGCTTCCTTCACTTAGCATAAAGCTTTTGAGATTTATCCATGCTGTAGTATCAGTAGTTCTTTCCTCTTTATTGATTAGTATTCCAGTTTTTGGTGACTATGAATAAAGCTACTCTAAAAATTCCTCTATAGGTCTTTATGTGGACGTATTTTCATTTTTTCCTAAGTTTGAATAAAAAGTTAGGAGTGGAATAGCTGAATTATATGGTATATGCATGTTTAAGTTTGTTTTTAAAAAAATGCCAAACTGCCTTCCAAAGTGTCTGTACCATTTTGCACTTCCACCAGCAATGAATGAGAATTTCTGTTGTTCCCACTTCGCATCAGCATATGTCCTTTATCCCTGATGGAACTATTGCAGTTGTCTCTGGACTGATCTCTTAGTTCTATAGCTTCCAAACTCCAATCCATCCTTCAAACTGAAACCAAAATGAGTCTCTAAAAATTGTGTAACTACCACTCAACTCTTAAGTGTCTCTGACATCCTCAGGTAAAGTCCAAATTACTCAGCATGACATAGAGAAGATCCTTCAAGCTCTGAGCTCCACCCTCACCCACTCTCCCAATCATATCTGTTGCATCCCACAAGCAGCTGGACATAGCCAAGCTCAAGTAGCTCCAAGTTACAGAGGGGGGCCACTCTCTTTTCTAACACAGTGGGTCTGTGAAGGCAAATGCAGCTGTTTGGACAGAGCATTTATTTTCTTCTTGTATTCACAAGATGAAATTACCCTCTGAATTTTAGAAAACATTACAATTCATGTAACTGAGTGTCTAATAGGGTATTCTTTTTCAACTACTTTTTATGAAAATTTCAGGAAAGTGGAAAAACTAGTACAATGAACATTCAGATTTAAGTCCAACAATTGTTGGACTTTTTGTCACATTTGCTTCATTTATCCAGCTACCATTCTTCTCCTCCTCTTCCTCCTCCTTCTCCTTATTCTTTTGCTAAACCATTTCAGAGAAGGCATATGCATCTCCTAAAATGTAGAGCAACTCCTTTATAACACCATCATTACATCCAAGTCAATAATAACCTTCTAATATTGTCTACATTCATACATTCACATTTTTCCAATCATCTCTGAAATGCGTTTCACTATACTTTTTCCAAACCAAGATCCAATCAAGCTTCATACACTGCATTTATCTACCAATGAATATATAGCTTTTTTTTTACTTGACAAGGTCTCACTCTGTTACCCTGGCTGAAATACAGCGGTACAATCACAGCTCACTGCAGCCTCATCCTCCCAGGCTCAAGCAATCCTCTCACCTCAGCTTCTCAAGTAATTGGGAGTACAGACATGTGCCACAATGCCTGGCTAATTTTTTAAAAAAATTTATGCAGAGATGGGTCTCACTATGTTGTTCAGGCTGGACTCTACTCCTGGGCTCAAGTGATCCTCCTGTTTTGGTCTCCCAAAGCATTGAGATTACAGGAATGAGCCACAACACCTGGCAACATTTAGCTTTGATTGCGGCTCAGTTTGCCCAGATACTTGTGTAACCTTGAAGACTCAGCTTTGTCCCCCAGGCTTCCGAGAAATCTCACTTGAACACCACTCAAAGTTCTTGTGTCTTTCAAAAAGCCTTCAGTTAAGTCTACTGGATGTTCAACATTTTGTATTACAAATTTGTTGTTAAACTTTTCCTCAACTAGACTCTGAGCTTTTTGAGGGAATGAGTGTTCTTTGCTTCAGTCTTGTGTGTCATCACATAGATGTTCAATACACATTTTAAGAATCAATGACTGAATACAGTTCCTTGCTCCCCTGCCATGAAGAGCTTGAATAAATAAATGGATTCTGGAAGGCTGGCAGCCAGTCAGAAGGGAGCAAAGGGAGGATTCGACAGTGGTCCAAGAGGACATTTCAAATACAGAAAGCTGCTTTGGGGAACTTTGAATAGAAATAGGAACACTCTTTTCCCTGTCTCAGTAGGAAAAAAGCTTAATGTTAACGGTTAGTTAGAGATAAACCTGGAATCTACTGGCACTATGGACATTTTGGCCAGATAATTCTAGAGAAAGGATTATAAACACAAAATTCAGGAAAACTGCATCAAACCAGTCCACTTCTGTTTACACAGCTGGTCTGCTGCTGCATTTCTAATGTGTTTTAAGCAACTATTCACTCCCAGTGGGTCCAGACCAGTGTACCCCCATGGTCCATGGAAGAAACCACAGTTTATCTACTTTAAACTCTCAAGATGAAATTTCTCCCTGAACATTAGCCTTTTCTTCTGTTAAAATGTCATATTCATCGACAATTTCTCTTTTGGATAAACTTTTTTCAGATATTTCCTTCTTCCCCACTTCCCATCACCTGTAGGACTAATTCCAGGATCTTATATTCACTGATTTCAAAGTGAAGTGACTCAGAGACTGCATGCCACGACTATTTTAGGTGGAGTATTTCCTACTGAGTCACCCTGTCCCCTGGTTCCAGTCATCCTGCGGATTTCCTCAGCTCTGCTGTGGAGAATAGGAAGCCAAGGCCAGCAGCAGCTGACAAGCACAGCATCCCAGTGGCTCCTCCCAGTTACTGGAGGGCCAGCAAGAAAATCCTGATTTAGTAAGAATTCTTTGGCAAATAACTAAGAGTTTACCAGAGGCAAATGGCTTCAAGAATGTTATTTGTGAGCAAACATATATTTTTCCAGAGGCAGATTAAAAGTGTTTTCCTAGGAATGAAATTAAGTAAAAATTTGAGTTATCTGGGGAGACTTCATTAGCTATTTTTACTAATAGGATAACCAAAGAGAAAGAAATTACTCAACTCCCTTTTCCACAATTTTATCACGTTTTCCAGCCAGTAATATCTTCTTCATTCACTCCAGTCATTTTTCTGGATCAGTCTTCCAAATAGCAATTGGTCTTGTACTTCCTCACCAAGTCTTCATAACTATCTGTGACATGATACCATCAGTAGAGACATTGTTTGGGGCTGAACATAGACTAAGGAATACTAGCCATGCATGTTACTTTTCTCTGACCCCATCCCCACAGCAGACATCACTAATTTATCTAGCTAATCTGTATCAATGATTCTGCTCTCCACAAATTTTCACAAAATGTAATCTTAGCCATTGCTTTCCAAAGTGCAAAATACTGGCAATAAAAACATTTTTTTTTAAATCAAATCTCAATTAAGTTAAACCTCCTTAAAACCTTGCAAGTATGTCTGGTAGAACACAGCTACTTCTGGGTTTTCTGGTAGCCAATGACCTCCCTCAGCTATTATTCTGCCCTCAAGCCTTCTTTATTCTTATTTCGGTGCCTGTTAGAACCTTCATGAGAAGAGGTTTCACACTGAGGAAAACTAAGAGCCAAATCAAACATTTTCATTTATTTTAAAGCTCTGCTTAAAAATCATTGGGAAAGGGAGTGGTGACTATTGGCTTAAGAAGTTATACATTTCAGTGCTGGATGATATTTTCATCTCCCACCTGCAGTTCAGTACCCCTCAGGATTATTTTCTTTCATTCCTTGAAGAGTCTAGCACCTGGCTTTCTAAGTGTGGTCATTCTCTTAGAAACTGACATTGCCTAATTGTTGATTTTAGTATTCATTATAAATGATTGCTCCAATACACAGCCCTTTCCATTCCTTTTCGCCAGTCGTCTTGTCCTCCACCTCCCTATGCTACTCACTCCCAGGATCACACTTTGTGTCAGTCTGCTAGAACTGACATAACGACACACCACAGACTGGGTGACCTGAGCAAAAGACATTTATTTTCTCACAGTTCTGGAGGCCAGAAGTCCAAGGTCAAGTCAGATTTGTAGATTATGTGGCAAATCTGTGTTGGCAGATTGGTTTCTCCAGGGGCCTTTCTCTCTTTGGCTTGCAGATAGCCACCTCTCTCTGTGTCCTCTTGTGGTCTTTTCTCTTTGCACTCCTGGAATCTCTTTGTGTGTCCAGATTTCCTCATTTTATAAGGGGACCAATCTGATAGAATTAATCCTACCATGCTGGCCTTGTCTTAACCTCGTCACCTGCTTAAAGGCCCTATCCAAATATAGTCACATTTGAGATGATGGGGGTTACAGCTTCAACATATGCATTTAAGAGAGACACAATCACCCCAGACTTTTTCTTCACCTATTCCTGAAACATCTCTAAAATCTCAAATTCCAGCATCACACTTCTCGATCACTACCTCCTCTCTTTCTAGCTCTCTCTGTGTGATACCTAAAACAAGTAATTTTCCAACCACACTGGGACACATAATTTACAAATCCAATGCCTCTTTTACTGTTTCTCGCCCCCTCCAGGTCCCGACTTCCCTCCTTACTCAGCTTAAGCTCCACAGTCCACCACTGTAACCATTCACTTGCATACATTATTGAATCCTTGGCGTATCCCTTTCTTCACGGTATCTGCCTGGCAAAGTCCCAATCCTGGTTGGCTCCAGCTTTCTTTTTACTTCCTGGCTACACATCTGTCACTGAACCTTACTAGAAAAATATCCAAGTCTGCTGTCTAGTCTCACTATCCATTCACGGTCACAGACTCAAGTTGTCCCTCAGCATCTGTCACATTTCTCTAAGATTAGAGAAATGGTTCACTCTTCTACTTTCCAAGCCAACTGTTTGAACTTCTCTCTTTCTCTAAACCTTTCTCACCATTTTCTCACTGAAAAAACAGAGGTATAATAATCAGAAGTTTCCGCTAAGCACCTCCAGGCCCATTGCTATGTTCTCCTTCTGTTGCTGACACTGACCTGCCCTATTGCCATCTAAGTTCAGCGCCTCCATCTGTGCACACACTCCTACCCTTTCTCACCTACTCAAGGACCCTGTGCCAGCAATTCTGTCCTTTATCTCCTGTATGGTAAATTCCTACCTCCCCTCCCTCATCCCCGCTCCCACAACAGTATACAAATATGCTACCATTTTTCCCATTTGTTTTTTCCCCTTGACTTCTACTTTTCCTCCAGCTACTACCCCATTTCTCTGCTCTACTTTGCAGCAAAACCCTCCAAAAGAGTTACCTCTTCTATTCCCAAAATTTCTCTCCTCCCATTCTCTCATGAACCCACTCCAGCCGGACTCTCATCTCACCTCTAGCTCACCAAGAAAGCTCCTCCTGGCCGGGCGCGGTGGCTCCAGCCTGTAATCCCAGCACTTTGGGAGGCCTTGGCGGGTGGATCACGAGGTCAAGAGATAGAGACCATCCTGGTCAACATGGTGAAACCCCGTCTCTACTAAAAATACAAAAAATTAGCTGGGCATTGTGGCGCGTGATTGTAATCCCAGCTACTCAGGAGGCTGAGACAGGAGAATTGCCTGAACCCAGGAGGCGGAGGTTGCGGTGAGCCGAGATCGCGCCATTGCACTCCAGCCTGGGTAATGAGCAAAACTCCGTCTCAAAAAAAAAAAAAAAGAAAAGAAAAGGAAAGAAAAAAAGAAAGCTCCTCTTATCAAGGCCATCAGGGACCTCCACAGTAGCCAA
Organism: Callithrix jacchus; assembly: GCF_049354715.1. Classification (NCBI taxonomy): domain Eukaryota; kingdom Metazoa; phylum Chordata; class Mammalia; order Primates; family Cebidae; genus Callithrix; species Callithrix jacchus. The sequence goes on from NC_133518.1 coordinate 35,963,911, forward strand.
TCCCAGTAGCCAATGCTCAGTTCTTTCAGATGACATGCCCTTTGGCAGCATATAACATAGTTGATCATGCCTTCTTCTTAGAAAGTCAACTTCAAGAATAAGCTCCTGGTCTTCATTTCTGACTCACTGGTTATTTCTCAGTATCCTTTACTGCCTTCCTCTCATGTCCCCAAAGTCAGTCCTGGGCTGCCCAGGATTTAGTCCTGGTGCCTCTTTTCTATCAACATGAATTTCCTCAGTGTCTCATGGTTATAAATACTATTTATATGCTGACAATGCTCATATTTATATGTCACCCAGACCTCTTCCTTGAACTTCATATCTGTATATCCAGCCACCTAATTGGCATCTCCACTTGGATTTCTAATACGTATTTCAAAACTTAGTATGTTCGAAATTGATCGCGTCATCAGTCTTCTCCCAGTCCTGCTCATCCAGCTGACTTGCTCATTTCTGGAGACGACAACTTTATTCTCCGAGTTTCTCAGGCCCAAATTATGTTGTCTTTGACGTCTCTCTTTCTCTTATACCCACATCCAATCTGCCACTAACCCTGTTGTCACTGGCTTCAAAATATATCCCAAGTCCAGCTTCTTTTCATCACTTCTGCTGCTACTAACATCACGATCGGAGTCATCATCATCTCTTACCTGGATGGTGGACATGGCTTCAGAATTCATTTCCTTTGTCTACTCCATACCCTTTACCACCTATTTACAACACAGCAGCCAGAGTGAACCTTTTAAAACATCAAGTACAGTGCCTAGCACATAAGAGATGCTCAGTGAATATTCAATCAAAAATGTTATTTTCTTCCCAATCATCCCAGTAACTCTAGTAAATATAATTTTATGCTGCTTCTATGTGACTGGAAAAAAGATCTAATGCCTAGATTTTTTCATGCACTTAGATCAAAAGCACTGTAGAGAAAAAAAAAAAAATCGTATCCACAAGGGGGCGCCAAGAAACTTCTTTGGAACCTGGATAGCTAGTTTCTTTCTTTTTCTTTTTCTTTTCTTTCTTTCTTTTTTTTTTTTGAAGCAAAGTCTCACTCTGTCACCCAGGTTAGAGTGCAGTGGTCCGATCCTCCACCTCCCAGGTTCAAGCGATTCTCCTGCCTCAGCCTCCTGAGTAGCTGGGATTACAGGCACCCACCACCATACCCGACTAGATGGGGTTCCACCATCTTGACCAGGTTGGTCTTGAATTCCTGACCTCAGGTGATCCACCCACCTAGGCCTCCCAAAGTGCTGGGAGTACAGGTGTGAGCCACTGCACCTGGCCTACCTTTGTTTTCTTAATAGTAGGAAAAATATGCATTTATTTCTCTCATTCATTTTCAGAGAGGTAGAGATAATAGATGCAAACTCTTGGAAGGAAAGCGGTACTGATCTAGCCAAGATATTTGGTTTTTCTCATCCACTAGCCCCTTTCTTAGTCCTTTCCGTATCCCTTGCAATTTGAACAAAGCTTGGTGAATAGCGAGCACACAAAAAGCACACTAGGTGAAAGACAGATACATAAAGAGAATAAAGTCAAGACATTTTAACAAACATATCAAGCTCTAAATATAAGCCCCGTTGGTAGTTTTCTCTTTAACCTTCTCTCTCCAATGTTGGATGAAATGTGCTACGTTTAATTCCAGTCCCCACCCCAACTTCCTTCTTAAAACAGGGTCAGGGTTAAGCCTTCGGTGCTTTAATACAGAGGAAAATGACTTATTTTAAAAAGCAGCAAAAAACACCGGATTCCTTTGGCACAGGATGAAGACTAGCTCAGCTCTTAGTCGTTGATCATTGTCTATTGTTCTTCAAACAGTAAACCACTGTTTCCCACTGAGATTGTTGGCTGCGGACATATTCCAATCCCCTGTCTCCTCATGAATATGAAGTGAAGGGCTCTGACCCTGAAAGTGGGAGGTAATCTCAAGAAAAAAAAGAAAGAAATGGTCAGGTAGGAAGAAGAAAAATAGACTTTCTGTGACTGTGTGCTCTTGAAATCTCCCGCAGGTTCTAAGCAGGGCAAAATGGGGTCTCGAAAGTGTGGAAGCTGCCTAAGTTGTCTGCTGATTCCGCTTGCACTTTGGAGTATAATTGTGAACATATTATTGTATTTCCCAAATGGGCAAACTTCCTATGCATCCAGCAATAAACTCACCAACTACGTGTGGTATTTTGAAGGAATCTGTTTCTCAGGCGTCATGGTAAGTGTGACTTTGGAGACTTGGGAGAGAAGGGGGAGTTGTTGAGATTTACCTTGAGCCTAGTAAAAATAATGAATACTGGAAAAATCATTCTGCTAATCTTGCGTGTAGGATTTGAAAGATGAAGCGGGGAAAGGGGCAGGTGATCTGCTAGGATTTGGGACATGGCTTTGTTCTCAATAAGCTGCTCAACAATGCAGCTTCGGTAATGCAGGAAGTCAGTCCTAATGAAAGTTTGTGGGACACTGACTTGTAAAAATAGTATGTTCTCATGAGCCCTGCATATCGACTTAAGTTATTTGATCTTCAGTGGCATTACTATTTTCTAGAACAGATTTTCTGTCTGCGCTCATGTTTTTCTAGCTTGAAGGGGCATTAGGATAGCATGAAAAAAAGCAGAGACTTGGATATTCAGACAAACCTGCATGTAAATCTAAGCTCTGTCATTTGTGCCATGAGACCTTTGGCAAGTTACTCAGTATCTTTGAGCCTTAGTGTTCTAATGTGAAAAATGTGAATAATGGCATTTACTTTTCGAGATAAAAAATATATATAGATAAAGTACCCAGGAAAGAGACTGACATGCGGTAGATAGCCAGTGACTGTTGTAATTACGTGATTATTAAAGAATGGGTTGTGTCATCATTAAATAGTCCCACATTGAGACCCTCATAATGGAGGGAGAGTTTGAAAAGTAGATTGAATTATCAACGGTAATCCACGAACACTTTCCTGATTACTTTGTGCTCTTCAAAAATAAACAAACTGATAGTAAATCATGTTGGCAACTTAGAGGAAAAGACGCTTTTCCTGGTCAAGTCATTTCTAAAAATAACACATTATAGACTGTAAGCTAATCAGACCACCAATCATGTAGAAGAGATGTAGAAATAATCTATTTCTACATCTTTGTGGGGTGTTTAATTATATTTTAATAGCTATGTTGTAAAGCAGTTTTCATTTATTCATTTTGCACATTAAATTAATAAACTTTAAAATATTAATATCCAACGTTATTGAAGTTGCTATGAAATAAGCACATCACTAATGTTGGCTGAACTACAAAGTAATGTCAGTCTTTTGGGGAAGAGTTTGGTATGATATACCAAGATCTATGAAAATGCTTATGTCCTTTGACTCAGTAATCCTACCTCTCATCATTTATTCTGAGGAAATCACCCAAAATAAGGAAAGAGTTATGTGTACAGATGTTTGTGGCAGCATTGGTATAATAGTAAATAACTCGAAGAAGTATCTTACAGAGAAGTAGCTAAATAAACAATGGTGAAAATTATAATTATGAAGATGTAACAACATGGAAAACGCACATTATTTCATATTAAGTTAAAAAAGACACAACAAAGTTGTGGGTAAATTACTATTGCAGCTGTGTCAAATATACATATGTGGGAAAACACCAGAAATAAATACATGAAGACACACGAGGGTGGTGGAATTGTGTGTAATATACCTCCATTATTCTTGACTCTTCTGCACTGCAGTTATATTTTGAAATGAAAAAAAGAAGGCAGTTTCAACAGTTGATGCCTGAGCAATAAGATGACAGGGTCTAGGCCTAATTATCTCTATCAATATTGTAATGAAGCTGGTTACTATGCTTTGGCCTTATCTCATCATTTTCCCCCTCAATATGCAATTGCAATAAATAGAAGAGTGGCATGACATAAATAAGATTAGGCCAGAATTTATTTCAATTTGTGAGAACTAACGATGTTGAAAGGAGAGGAATATAGGACACTTGTGCTTATGTTCCATGTAAAAATTAAAACTAGGAAAAGAAACCTGTTCTCTATTTTTTTCATTTTCCAGGAATTATTAAAATATATTACCATAACTGCATTATATCCTTTTAGGAGAAAGGAGAAGAATATAGATAAATAATTAAATGAACCAAAAAAATTAACGAAAGCTGAAGAAATTTGGAAACTAGAAATGTTGGCTATGAAGAGTAAAATAACAGTGATCTCAGCTGTAAGATTCAGTCCTGAATAGTAAAAGTAAAAAAATGGGTGCAGAATTTCCCATAAGCAATTCATGGTCCATAATCTAGCCTAACCGGAAATTATAATGGTAAAGAAATTCATGTTCTAGCTTTAGCCTTTTGCCTAAAATACAAAAAAGAAAAGAGAGAAAGAAAAGAAAATAGAATTCATTGAATTCTCCCACTTTGTTGACTTGATACATACAAAACACACTGAAACAATTTAAATCTGAGATGGTTTGAATGCATCGGGAAATTGAACTCACTTTAAAGAGATATGGTTTCCAATTATCTGAGCCTCTCACCTCCATTCCCGGAGGACAGTAAATGAAGAGAGGCTAGCAAACTGCAAAGTCTGGTGAATGATTTTCCTTGGGTCTCTACAACTGAGTCCTTGAGAAAGGCAGGTGGTATTCTCAGGTCCATCCATACCATTTACTTCTCCTTAATCATTAGCTTTCAATGGTTAGTAACTATGATAATAATAGCTAACATTTATCAGTCACTTACTATGAGTCAACCACTATCCTCAAAATGTCACATATATTACCTCATAACAACCTCTTGATAACATTTCATAGAGAATGAGTCTCAAATTTACACAGCTGGAAAGTGGCAGAGCTTGGATTCAAACCCAAATCTACCTGACCCCAGAATCTATGCTTGAAGTCACTGTCCCCTGATTATAAGCACAAATGTTAACTAGCATTTCATTACTAACATTTTATCTCTTCCCTCCTATAGATGCTTATAGTAACAACAGCTCTTCTAGTCCTGGAGAATAATAGCAAATATAAATGTTGCCAGAGTGAAAACTGCGGCAAAAAATACGTGGTAAGAGCAATGGTTTTTTTTTTGAGGATGGTTGAGTGGGCTCTGGCTTTCTTTCCTGTCACTCAGAAACACAAAAATATTGACAGTATTGATAGGGTACAGTAGGGTACTACTGTACCCTATCAGTACAGAGAAGAGTTTATTACCAAGATTGTCTTCCATTTTGCTTAGTCTTTCCTCTACCTTTGTTCTACTGATGCACTTTTGGAAAATCAGGATTTAAAGATACATAAAATTAGGAAGTAATACTTTTTCCTGAGTTTCTGTTAGTCTATTTTTTCTTTATTAACTTTATTAAGGGCTAACTTACATATAATAAATGGCATCCATTAAAATTATGCAATATCGTGAGTTTTAACTGTTGACTACACACATGAAACCACCATTGTAGTCAAGATAACAGAGTATTTCTGCCAACCTCAAAAGATTAACCTTTGATTTACTTTTTGTCATTATAGATTAGTTTGTATTTTATACATGTGGAATCATACAGTATTTGTCTTTTTTATCTGGCTTTTTTCATCCAGGATAATAATTTTTAGATTCATCCATGTTGTTGGGTGTATGTGAGGTGCATTTTTTAAATCGGCACTTTAAAAATAATTAAAATAGTATCAGCGAGAATAATGCAAACAGATTTTCTCTTTTTTATTGTTTTCTTTTTCTTCTTTTTTTTTCTTTTTGAGATGGAGTCTCCCTCTGTTAACCAGGCTGGAGTGCAGTGGCGCAATCTCGGCACACTGCAAACTCCACCTCCCGAGTTCAAGCAATGCTCCTGCCTCAGCCTCCTGAGTAGCTGGGACTACGGGTGCACGCCATCACGCCAGGCTAATTTTTGTATTTTTAGTACAGACAGGGTTTTGCTGTGTTAGCCAGGATAGTCTGAATCTCCTGACCTCGTGATCCTCCCTCCTTGACGTCCCAAAGTGCTGGGATTACAGGCATGAGGCCCCCGTGCCCAGACACAACTAAATTTTTAGGCCAGGACACAGGGAGGGGAGCATCACCCACTGGGTGGGGTCTGTTGGCAGGAGCGAGGAAAGAGACAGCAGGGGGTGGGGAGGGATAACATGGGGAGAAATGCCAGATATAAGTGATGGGGGATGGAGGCTGCAAACCGCATTGCCATGTATGTACCTATGCAACAATCCGGCATGATCTGCACATGTATCCCAGAACCTAAAGTACAATAAAAAAGTCATAAAAAATAGTAGAAGTCTCAATTAAAATGACCCCCAGAAGCCACATGTGTGATATAAATGAATGAAATGAATCTGGTAGGCATCAGAGCACAATTCCCACCCAAGGAGGAGAAGGAGCTGCTATTCAAATCCAGCCAGTTGTAGCTGTGATGAAGTGAGCAATAATTCTCAGTTTTCAGTAGAAAGTAAAAATATGGATTTCTGTGTAAAACTTTTCAATTGTAAAATATTGGCAGTTAATCTTCATTTAAACCAAACAAAGTTCGTCTTGCAGGAAAATTTGAGTCTGCGTCAGTTTGTAACTTCTGAAATGTAGTGAAAGTTGATTCACTTATTGGCTGTTGCCTGCTAAGGCCTGCATGTGTTCCTCCAAAATTCACATGGAAACCTAATTCTTACCGTGGTGGTATTAAGAGGTGGGACATTTTTGGATGTGACTAAGTTATGATGGCTGTTCCCTCATGCATGAGGCTGGTGCCCTTATAAAAGGGTTGAGGGGAGCACTCTTAAACCCCTTGCACCATGAGAGGACACATAGAAGGTGCTATCTATGAGGAATGGGCTCTCACCAGACACTGAATCTGCCAGTGATCTTGGACTTTCCAGCCTCCAGAAGTGTAAATAATAAAATTCTGTTGTTAATTACTCAGTCTAAGGTATTTTTGTTATAGCAGCGGGAACTAAGGCACTATCCATTCCTACATGGAGTCTGGTTTTCTGCCAAAATTCTTAGACAATTATTCCTGGAAAACAAATATTGGCTAAATAAGGGCACTTGGAATCATAGCTAATATTTTATTATATTTTATTTTTGAAATCACTCCGTTACATAGGTGCTATTCCTGTCAACATCGTCTACAGTTTACAGAAAATAAAACTATGATTCAGATTCTTCCAAAACATATTTTGGGCATATCACTTCCTTCCTCAAAAACCAATTACAGTACTTGTTTAAAAAACAGCTTCTGGTTGGGCACAGTGGCTCATGCCTGTAATCCCAGCACTTTGGGGGGCCAAGGTGGGCAGATCACCTGAGGTCAGGAGTTTGAGACCAGCCTGGCCAACATGGTGAAACCCTGTCTCTACTAAAAATACAAAAATTAGCTAGAGAGCCTGTAATCCCAGCTACTTAGGAGGCTGAGGCAGGAGAATCACTTGAACCCAAGAGTTGGAGGTTGTAGTGAGCAAAGATCGGGCCACTGAACTCCAGACTGGGTGACAGAGTGAGACTGCATCTCAAAACAACAATAAAGAAAAAAACAACAAAATCCCAGCTTCTTCCAGGTTTATGGAAGGATAAGCTCAAAATGAACCTGGAATATCTTGTGCCAGAAAGCAAGAACATGTTCAAAGAATGGCAGGAGTGTGTCAAAGAGCATAGGAGTTGACCTACAGGAATATTCCCACTGGCCAAATTTGGACCATCTGTACATCTAAAAGTATAATAGCATTTACGGATTATAGTTCAGTGAATTAGAAAATCCATGAGTCCAGATAATATAGAGAGAGGCAAAGGAGAGTGAAATGGGAACAAACAGAAGTTGTTCTGTGCAGAAAAATAGTAACCTAAATGGAGAGAAATGATAGCATTATGAAAGCACCACATTGGAACCCCAGTGATCACTGATAATCAATGAATATGAGGATCCATTAGTTGAAATGTTATTAAGAAACAGAATATGACACTGTCTCCAAGCATTACATTGGCAGTTATTTACTAACCGCAAGTGAAAAATGTACCTTTCCAGGGGAGAGATTTGAAGGACATCTTTAACCAAGAGATCAAACTTAGCACCACCCTTAGTATGAGAGGCCCACAATGTACACCATAGCCATTAAGTATACTCGCTAAAATTTTTAAATTCAATTGTGAAAAAATAATCAAAAAAGCCCAGAATGTGAGATATTCTACAAGACAACTGTCTGGGATTCTTTAAAAAAGTTGAACAGCCCAAAAAACAAAAAGGAAGACTGATATAAATTGAACTAAAGAGATATAATCTTGTACATAAACCTTTATTGGATCCTGTACAAAAACATTTAAAGTTACAAAATATTTTTATTTTTAGAAGATGTATGCTGATATTTTTAGGGGTGAAATATCATAATGTCTGCAACCTACTTTCAAATGGCTCAGTAACAAAAACATTTAATAAATACACAGGTGTATATATATATATATATACTTTGCATGAGTATGTATACACAGAGAAGGGAGAAAGCACAAACAAATATGGTAAAATATTCACTTAGGTGATTCTAGGTAAAGGGTATGTAGGGATTTATTGTACTATACTTTCAAATATTTTGGAGATTTGAAATTTTTTAAATAAAAGGTTGTGGGGAGGGAAGCCCCTTGCCCAGAAGGATAGTCCAGATTCCTTGATCTGGCATTCAAGGCCAGCTCTGGCCTGGATCTACCAAGCTGTACTCACTTTTTAAGCTACTCAAGAGCATAACTGTGTCTTGTCAAACTTTTTTCCAGCATTAGTACCATGTCAATCTGTCTTCAGAATCTTTCTCCCCACTCATCTGAATAAACCCCTCTTAGATTAAACCTATTTTCTGACAGCTCTGCTTACACTGATCTGCCTGTGAATATCACCCATTCTCTCTACTCAAATGAAAACACCCCCTTCCATCAATTCTACCCTCACTTGAATATGTGTATAAATATTGAGGTTACACCTGATATTTTCCTTTATATTCCTGTAAATATATTAAGGTATCTTTACAAGAGGAAAGCAGAGGTCATAGCTTCTAATTCTTAGAGAACCCACTCACCTAGAAAAGAGTAGGTCTTCAATAAAGAGTTACGGGCTGATTGATCACATCCTTCACTGCATTTTTATAAGAAGTGGTCATTATTTTAATATCAAAATTCCAAAAAGAAAAAATAAATTTAGTAAATTACCTACTTACCTCTGTGTGATGCCAAACAAAAGGTTATTTCAAAACTTATTTTTAAGATCAAATAGGTTTGGCTTACTTTTGTTTTTATTTGTATGTGGGCATTTAGTATTGTATAGACTACATGAGCCTGGTTGAATAGGGGAATGTAGCTTTCTGATAATTTATCCACAATACCCCCTTGTCGCATTCTATGACACTAACCTGCTTCTATATTTTAATTTAGACACTGCTGTCAATTATCTTTTCTTCCCTTGGAATTGCCTTTTCTGGATACTGCCTGGTCATCTCTGCCTTGGGTCTTGTCCAGGGCCCATATTGCCGCACCCTTGATGGCTGGGAGTATGCTTTTGAAGGCACTGCTGGACGGTAAGGAATAATTCCCCAAGCCAAGAAGATCAGAAATCGGAAATACCTGGCCTCGGGCCCATGCTCACACTTATTTTTAGTGATCACTTTGGGGGTCCATGTGGCTGTTTTAGTGCAGAATGTTCCTATTAGTTTACTAATATCCAGACCAGTTTGTTCCTACATGGCTCTTTGTTTAGATTTTTTTCTTCAGTCTTTTAATGCCATTTTCATTCAACGTGTTGAGGCTGTCATGGAAATATCCAAATGAAAGGTGTGTTCTCCCATGCTTCATATTAAAGTTGTGTGATTACTATGGTCTGGTAACAGCTGGAGCTTATGGCCTGGGTGGTTCCAGCAACTCAATTCTGTTTTAGGTTAGGTTGGAAGTGTGGTTTGTTACAAGTGTGAAAGGGCTTGAGGAGGAGAGAAACCATGGTGCCCTTGAACAGTGTCACTCAGGGTATAGTAGCAGGCATGATAAAGAGAGAGAATCAGGCAGGGTGAGCAGGGAAGTACACTCTGAGATCTAGGAACACGATTCGGTACAGGAGTTTGTGGAATTAGCAGAGCTTATGCAGCTTATACTGGAGTAGGATCTAAAGAGGAAGCCTTGCTCAGAAGGCTAGTAATTTAGTCATGAGCCTCACAACCCAATCCTGGGTCTCAGAATGCCTCACACTGGCCTTGTGCTGGGAGTATTGGGTTCCTGGCAGCAGATGCGGATTAGGAGGTAGCAGGGCCCAGAAAGAAATACAGGAGAGGTCCATTGAATCTCTAGTTTTTAGCCTGTGCTCAGAATTCTAATGGCATAAAATGAGGGAGTGTTTGTACCATTCGTTGGGGTCAGTTATATTTTCTTCTCAACTCTCCATGACTGGCTTTATTTGTTCAAGGCCTATGTCTATCTGAAGTCTTACACGTGCATCTAGGCCTGCATGGCAGAGCTGTTTCTGTGCCTACAGCTGCCTTCATTCAGAAGATTTTACATGGTGCCACATATCATGACCTCTTTTAGTAAACATGACTCTACCTCAGGTCAGGAAAACCTACACAATAACTTCAGACCTTCCTGAGCAATTGAAGGAGACACTCTTCCAACTGGGAATTGACGGGGCTCAGTAAAGAAGACTCTAATACAGAAATTCCCACTGGGTGCAAAAGACCCCTTTTTAACACCATCGGCCCCTGAACTTTTTCTCACTCAAAACCAAAACCTTCCTCTTTCTTTTTTTTTTTTTCCTTGAGACAGAGTTTCACTCTTGTTGGCCTTGCTGGAGTGCAATGGCGCAATCTCGGGTGACTTCCACCTCCTGAATTCAAGCGATTCTCCTGTCTCAGCTTTCTGAGTAGCTGGGATTATAGGCATGCACCACCATGCACAGCTAATTTTGTATTTTTAGTAGAGGCAGGGCTTCTCCATGTTGGTCAGGTTGGTCTCTAACTCCTGACCTCAGGTAATCCGCCTGCCTCAGCCTCCCAAAGTGCTGGGATTACAGGTGTGAGTCACTGCACCAGGCCAAAACCTCCCCTTTTAAGTCATGACTCTCTAGGCTGCCCGTATGCCCCTCCATTACTCCCTTAAGCTGCCTCAGAGGATTTTTTTCACCTGTTTCCGTCTATATAAAAATGTTTCAAGGTGAAACATTGATTGGAGGCAATATAGGCAAGCTAAGTCTCTGGTCCCCTCAAGAAGCTTCCAAGGCTTGACAAATACATGGTGGAGCAGGTGTTAATACTGAATTGTCATATCAGTTATTCATTTGTGCATTTATCTAGCAAATATTCATTGAGCACTGACTAGGTCTCTAGGCCTCGCAGTAAGTGCTGGAGCATCAGAGGTAAATCACACAGAGTCCTTTCCCTCAGGAGCTCAGACAGACCTGACAGAACATTCTACTAAGATGGAAACCTTAAGGTGAATGAACATTGCCCTTGGAGCACAGGTATTTGATGGTTATAGATCGAAATTTAAGTCCCTCCCTCCTACTTATAAAGCTACATGACCTTAGACAAGTATCTGGATATCTCTGAGCTTCTGTAAGTTGGAAACAAGAATCACTTCTATCTCATAGAATTTAGAATTAAATGGAAGAAATGCACAAATGTGATGTGATAAATTCTCAGGTTTTATTATTAACAGGTGACATTCCCCACCTGCCAGGTAGCCGACAGATTTAGTCACTAACATGATGGCTGGTGAGGATCCTGAGTTTGTTTTCATTCAATAAATACTTACTGATCTTTACAATTTGTCAAGCACAACCTTAGAGTTTAGAGCTGGCCCTTCAGAGATGAGCAAAACATGGTCAGTGCTCTTAGAGTACAGTCTGCTAAGGGAATAAAAACAGTTGCAGATATAGATGCAGCCATAAATAGATATACAGATACAGATAGAATTAAAACAAATGAAATCAATGCTATCATAGAGTCATAGAGCTGTGTGTGGAGGTAGTGCAGGGAGTAGGTGTCAGGGCAAGCTTCTCTGTTCCTCCCCAACGCTGCCAGAGCACTTAGGCCTTTCTGTAAACTATGGTACTGTTTACAAGAAGAATAAACAGTACCATAGTCTGGGAGATAAGCAGAAGCCCTGCAAGTCATCGTGTTTTAAACTGCTACATGATTTATGCAGAGCATGTACTAGGAGTCTAGAAAAAGGATCTGGAGGGATTCACTTCCCTGGTGGCTGAGACAGAGATAGGGGTAAATGGGATATGAGATAGGTCTAGGGAAATTTAGCAGAAAACCACTGTTACTGTACTTTACAGGTTCCAAACCATTTTTGTACACTCTTACCAAATATTCACAATGACTCTAAAGTTAGATATTTTAACCCCCTTATCAAGATAAGACTCTGCAGGCCAGAGGGATCAAGTTCTTTGCTCAATATCCTACAGATCCAGGAATTCTGATTTCATATTCAGTGCTCTTTCCTATTGGAGACAAGAGCCATTAACAATATCAAGAAATTCCCAAAGTGCCTCTATTTCCTGGAGCATTAGAGAGTAGGAAATAAATAAAGGGAGGGAAAGAGTTAAAAAGAAGGAAGCAGGAGAGAATTGGAAAAGGAGAAAGCAAAATGAAGAGGAGAGGTCATGGGAGTGGTAAGACAGGCACCACATTTACAATAAACTAAGTGTCTAGCTCAGTGCTATGCATATGATGTGTCCAAAATGCGTATCTGAATGGTTTTTAAAACATATTAATTTGTATCTAATAACAAATGATCTATATAATTTAACTTTTATATAGAGATATAACTTTTTATATAGAATATAACTTTTTATATAGATAATAACAAATTATCTATATAATTTGTAGATTTGGCCATGGGTCTCTCTCTCAGTTTTCTTACAGATTCCAGCATATGGATTCAGTGTCTGGAACCTGCACATGTTGTGGAGTGGAACATCATTTTATTTTCCATTCTTATAACCCTCAGTGGGCTTCAAGTGATCATCTGCCTCATCAGAGTAGTCATCCAATTATCCAGGATACTGTGTGGAAGCTATTCAGTGATCATCCAGGTAACAGATTCTCATGGGCACCTGTAGCTCATCCGTATTACTCTCACTTTCCAGGATTCAATGAGTCTTGTTAAAAAGACTTTAGAATTCCATCATCCACCTCCCCCCGCCATTTCTACTATCCTCATCTTTACTCAAGCTCTAATATTTCAATTTTTTCTGATATCCCGATGTGTCTTGGCTTATCTATATGGGTTGAATCAATTTAGTAATTGTAAAATCTGCATTTCTTGTTGTATAGCAAGACTTCATAAATGTTTTGAATGAGCAATGTTTTAGTATTCTATGTAATGATAATCCAAAGCATAAAGAATTTTTACCATTTATCAAGAATTTCCTTGTTCATAAGATAAGCAAAGGCTCAAAACCTTATCTCAATGAAATAACTTCTCTTCTGAATGTGCTACATTCAACTAATAAACCTTTATCTTGAGTGCATAGTGAGGCTTTCAAAGAAGGGAAATATCTCTTTATCCTATTGAAACGACTTCTATTTCATCTGCTGAAATACTAATATTTAGTTATGGTTGAAACTACTATCAACAAGTCCAGAGTGAAGAAAAATCATGAATTAGATCTCTTGTATTTTGTTTAACAACACAGAATGCATAATACCCTTCCTAGCAATTTCAAATAGATGTTTTTCTGTTCTATCACGTTTTGAATATGAAATGTAAGTTTATGTTGCTATCTGGATTGCGGATTACTAATCAAGACAAATTTGTAACTTTAATCACTTGTTTTTCCTTTTTTTCTATAGCCTGGAATCATTTGAATAAGGACAAAAATGTTTTCCATTATCAAGACACAGCCATCTATCTAAATCTTACACCAACTGTGTAGACTTGAGGACAATATTGAAACGATGGTGCTTTTTCCATTTGGTGTTTATTTGTGAAATTTGCAGTCCTCACTGCACATAAAAGTATGCCACCCTTCCTCCATTTAGAATGTTTTTTAAGTAATGTTATATATCACATGACCCTTGTGCTCTGGGCCATCAGGAACTTCAGAAATACTTATGCCCTTTAATCAAACAAATCCATTCCTAAGAATCTATATTAGGGAAGTAAATAAGAATATGAGAGAAGAATTTATGCAAATATGTATGTTACAACATTATTTAATATTAGAAATGCTCCAAAATTCTAAACTTAGAGGAAGGTTTAAGAGTGGTAAATACTGTAAATGTTTTCTGATATTAAAAAAAATTAAATAAAAAATAAAGAGTGCTTTGTGGTGTAAAATCATAGTCATTACAAATGATGTTTTATACATTACAAATAATGCTACATCAAAAAGCAGGTTACAAATTCATGTTTACAGTATAACTATTTAAAGGAAATGAAACACTAATAATCACAATTTAGACTGAAAATGAAATCTAAGAGGAAATATGACAAAATGCCAACTATGCTTGATTTGGGGCATTGATGATCCTTCTCCCCCCTTTTCTATATTTTCCAAGATTTCTTTATTGAATATGCTTTAATGAAAATATTTTCTAAACTCATATTTTCACTATTAATTTTTTTCCCAAACTTTAAGGCATATGCTCTTTCCACATTCCTCAACATTATTTGTAAAACTCGTGGAATGACATTTTCATCAACATTCAGTGAGGAAGTAGTGATATAGATAAGCCAAAAAGAGTTTTATACAAGCTTATACAATCAAACTAAACTCTTGCTCTTCCTTCTTGACTCCTGATGATGAGTGTGATGGAGCAGAAGAGGTAGTCTTAAAATAAGTGAGCAACTAGGGAACATCTCAATGGGCAAGAGAAAATGACCACTGACCAGTCAATAGCTGTGTCACGGGGAGTTACCAGTATCTATATTTATTTTTAAGTAATTAAAAAGTAGAAGATTTACAGACTTTCCACCTATACATGCCATGACCTCCTCATGAACAGTAGTCACAGCTTACAAACTTTTCCACCATCCACAAGACCCAGCACACAGTGGACCCAGTAGGCACTCAGTGTTGAATGCTCATACCAGGTTTTCTGCTTCTTATAATTTACCCTGCTGAGCACTGCTTACATCACAGGTGCACTGGGCCTCAACACTTCTGCCATTTCCCTATTTGTCTCTTCCATGGACACTGTCAACAATGGTCTGCCACTTGCTCTGTGCCAAAGCCAGAGAGTAGGCTGGGAGGATGTGGGAGAGAATGTCTTTCTCCTTGATGTCTGCCGTGCCAACCAAGGTGCCTCTTCACAGCCTTTGCCGAAACTAGCATCGCGAAAGCAAGCCATGCCCTCATGTTCTGGGTTTAGCTGACTGAACTGGGACAGGCCCCAGAGTCATGGACAGCCTATTGTCTTCCTAGTGGCCTCTGACTTAGCCTGGAGTGAAACACTGTACAAACAAGACTGGTGGTTATTCAAGCATCAGATTTTGAACTAGGAAGCTAAGAATGAAGCAACCTGAGCATTGCCGTAAGGAGTGATTAAAGGATAAAGAAGGAAGCCAACATACAGAGAGTATCTGGTTCATCTTAATAATGGTATCATATTAAAAGGAGGATATATGAACTTCTGCTCCAAAGCTTCCTAAAACTGTCTTTGCCAACAATGAACAGTGACAATATATACTAGGCCTGGTTTCTACTCTTGGATTTCTAGATAGTCTTTCTTCTTTGTCACTGTGCTGATCATTTTAGTAACCCCCACCACTAAATCATTGCAGCTCTGTTTATTGCAACCAAAATGACCCAACCGAAGTTTCCCTTTTAGATGTTGGGTTGGAGGGATGCCAAGACAGAGATGCTTAGGCTCCAGAGTATTACAGAACTTCATTCAATAACTCTACTTTCCAAAGAACTTAAACATGAGGTCTGAGGGTCTTGGGCCAGGAGACAAACCCAAGCTACGGATACCATGTTGTACTCAGGGTCACCTCTCCTCTCTGACAGCCCAGGGTTTCTCTAGCAATCCCATAAGCTAGTCATATCCAGGACCATTTTGTCAAAAATTCTCTCAAAGTCTCATCAGCCCTCTTGTAAACTGACTTCTAGCAGGTTCACCTCTTCAGTTTGCCAGATACTTTTGGACTGTCTATCTCTTATTTAGATTCAGCATGGCACCATACATTGAACGAAATATTAATAGATGTTTGCCAAATGACTCCACCACAGCATTGGACACATCAGAGCTACAGCCAAATGCAGCATTATATCTCTATCAGGAAAATTAAATTTTAACACAGCCATCAAATATTCCATATTTGAAGAGTATATGCTAATCATGTCATTTTAAATTAAAAAAGCTGAATATGCATGTTTTATATCCTTGTGAATTCAAAGGAAATAGGAAAAAAGAAACAACACATATACACACACACGCAAACACACACACACTCATATATATACAGTTTGAGCCCAAATTTTTAATTAAGTAACCATATAATTACATGTAGACATGTATAAACCTTCAGATATGTAAAGACCAGAAAATATTTAAAATTTAATAGTTTCATTATCTGTGGTCATACCACCCTGAAAATGCCTATATTGGAAGCTTCAGCAGGGTTGGGCCAGGTTATTACTTGGATGAGAGACTAGATGCAATAGGCTGAAAAGGAAAGCGTTAAGTTTACAAAAGTTAATACTTAATAATTATCACCCATTGATAGGACTATGACTTATATCTCTTTTCTTTACATTGTTCAGTATTTTCAAATTTTCTTTTAAAATTTGTTATGTACTTGAATTATTAGAAAAAAATAAATGTTATTTAAAAAGGAAGTGTCCTCTAATTCTGTCTGTAAAATTCATTTAAGGAGTTTAAAATAGAAAAATTTATACAGGTGTGTGTGACTGGTCTTCTCTTACCCTTTCTAGAAATAATCTTTCTACTTTTTAATTCTGAGAGAGAATATTACCAGCTAATCCTAATTGAGAATTATTTATATTTTACGCATGGATTTATATAGTGATTTGTATACTTTTATTGATATGCATGCCATAAAACTGTATTTGGCATGTGGATATGATTTATAGGTAGCCTACAGCATAGTGGAATAAAGATGTACTTTGGAGTCAAATTTCTCCCGTTCAAATCTGGACTCTGCCTTACTAGGTGTGTGACTTCGGTCAAGTTTACTTAACCTCCCTGTGCACAATTTCTAAGTCTGTAAAACAAGAATAATAATAGGGTTCTTGTGAAGATTAATTGAGTTCGAACATGTAAAGTTCTTAGTTCCTGGGTGTCTTAAATCAGAACCCAGGTGCAGTTGGAGATTTGGGATGGTGGGGACTTGGAAATGCCACAAAAACAACAGAAGGGGAAGGGAATGGAGAAAGCTCATAGGGACAGCAAAGAGTCAGCCATTTTGGGAGAGAAAGAAGG
This sequence comes from Callithrix jacchus, assembly GCF_049354715.1. Taxonomy (NCBI): domain Eukaryota; kingdom Metazoa; phylum Chordata; class Mammalia; order Primates; family Cebidae; genus Callithrix; species Callithrix jacchus. The sequence continues at coordinate 35,981,291 of NC_133518.1, forward strand.
TGAAGGTAGGTAGGCATTGCTAGACTAGACGAAGTGCACAAGAGGCCAGCACTTCCTTACCTTTTGTCACATGCTTGGCGACCGTGAGCTTAACAGACATCATACTCTGATTCTTAAAATCCCAGCCTCAGGTGGGGAGCTGGGGAGGTATAACATGGGGAGAAAGGCCAAATATAGGTGATGGGGAGGAAGACAGCAAACCACACTGCCATGTGTGTACCTATGCAACAATCTTACATGTTCTTCACGTGTACCCCAAAATCTGAAATGCAATAAAAACAAACAAGCAAAAACCCAGCCTCTAGCCTACACTTTTCCATCCCTTTGGAAAGCTATAAGGAATTAGGGGATATCCAAGTTTACCATTATGAAAACCATAACTATTTGTATTCAGAAAGACTCCTGCTGGCTCTGCTTCCTGCTTTGTGAGATGAAGCTGAAAATTAAGGAGAAGATTCCAGTTATAGAAGAACCGAGATATATGGTAGGAAATTAAGTTAAGGAGTCAAGCTTGAGTGTGTGCAACTGGATGGGCATGGCAAGATACAGAAACCTGGCCGCTGAAATTTTTTTACTTTAGAAAGAGCACTGGATGTGGCTACCCAGGTCAGAGATCACACCATGCCTAGTCCAAGGAACAAAACTTAAAAATGTTTTGTCTGGGTTAAGATGAAAACACACACACACACACACACACACACACACACACCCCTCTCTTTATTTTACTCCTACATAAAATCACACTAAATTTACAATAAAAGTTGTTTGTTTTTAACACACAAAACCACAAATACAGAGAGACTAGGAAAGATGTCAAAAGCAATAAAATTTTGGAAGCTACAAAACATATTGATGACAAGTAACTGACCAAACCAACTCAAGAAACATGAGAATCTTGAGTTGTCAGTAGGGGAAGCTGAAGGCTAACCTGATTTACACCTCAGAATTTTCCAGAGATTTTCAAATTGACAGTATCAGAGCCCTCTGGACCTGGAAGTGAAGGAAGACCCTTAAAACAGAAATTCTGTGAGTCCTGTATCCTTCCTCCTCTCTATGCCTCTGGGAAGTGACTGACATTTGAAAGTTCTCTGGGAAGCGTAAAATAGAGGGTCTTCTCTGAGTTGGAGGAAACTAGATTCACTAAAGATATGAAGACTACCCCAAAATCACAAGAATTAAGTAACTGGTGCATCCTGAAGGATGAATGCTGAGGCACTCCTCCCACAAGCCCTCTTAACCCACTCAGATCTCAGAAAGTTGATGGCCATTCAGAGTTTGACCTTCCCAGCTGGAGACTCTCTCTATGGAGTCTGGCCAGTGCAAAGGCAAAAATTTAAATATTGGCTGTAGTAGGCTAAATAATAGCCCCCACAAAATGCCATATTCTAATCCATGGGACCTGTGAATATGCTACACAGGAATGAATGAAAATGGATTTTCCAGGTGTGATTAAATTAAGGATCTTAAAATGGAGGCAAGGGTTATCCTGGATTATCCAGGGGAGTCCAGTGTCATCATACAGTCCTTATAGAGGCAGGTCACAGTATTAGATTCAGAGAGAAAAGATGTAAAGATGGAAGTAGGAATCAAAGAGGAGAGAAGTTGCTACACTGCTGGCATTGAACATGAAGGAAGGGGCACAAACCAAGGAGTGCAGCAGCCTCTGGTAACTGGAAAAGGCAAGGGAACAAATTCTCACCTAGAACTGTCAGAACACAGGCCTGCCAACACCTTTATTTTAGTCCAGTGACACTGATTCTGGATTTTTACTCTTTAGAATTGCAGATACTGCAGATAATTAATTTGTATTGTTTGGTCACTAAGTCTGTGATTATTTTTCACAGAAGCAATAAGAAACTAATATATTGGCATTTGAAATTCCTTAGTCAATGGTTCACCCAATTCACGCAACAGTGAAATTCAGAGTCAGTAAACTCAAAGCTCACTCTCAGTTCCCAAGCAGCCCTTTTCTTAACTCATGAGTAAGAGCAAATAGTCAAGTGTCTTAGACATCTGATGAAAGATACAGAGCATGAAAGATAGAGAACAAATACATTTTTATTTTTTAAATTTGTTTTCCATTTGAGTTTTAGATTTGGAGGTACATGTGCAGGTTTGTTATAAGGGAACATTGCATGATGCTGAGATTCGGGCTGCTACTGATTCCATCACCCAGTTAGTGAACATAGCACCCAATAGGAAGTTTTGCAGCCCTTGCCCCACTCTCTTCCTCCCTCCTTCTGGAGTCCCCAGTGTCTATTGTTTCCATCTTTATATTTGAGTGAACCAAAGATTTAGTTCTCACTAATAAGTGAGAACACACAATATTTTGTTTGTGTAATGGAATCTGCATTAATTCGCTTAGGATAATGGCCTCCAGCTGTATTCATCTTGCTGCAAAGGACATGAAATCACTTTTTTTAAAGGTTGCATAGTATTTCATGGTATATATGTGCAACAGTTTATGCACTTTCCCATTGATAAACATTTATGATGATTCCATGTCTTCGTTACTGTAAATAGTGCTGCAATGAATATACATGTGAACATGTTTTGTTTTGTTTTGTTTTGTTTTGTTTTTTTGTAAAATAATTTATTTTCCTTTGGGTATATACCCAGTAATGGGATTGCCGGGTCAAATGGTAGTTCTATTTTTAGTTCTTTGAGAAATTTCCTGCCTTCCATAAGGACTGAACTAATTTGCATTCCCGCCAACAATGTATAAGCATTCCCTTTTCTCTGTGATCTCACCAATATCTGTTATTTTTTGATGTTTTAATAATAGCCATACTGACTAGTGTGGGATGGTATCTCACTGGATTTCGATTTGCATCTCTTTGATGATTAGTGATGTTGAGCACTTTTTCATATGTCTGTTGGCCACTTGTATGTCTTCTTTTGAGAAGTGTCTGATCATGTTCTTTGACCACTTTTAAGTGAGGTTTCTGGCTTTTTTCTTTTTGATTCATTTAAGTTTCTTATAGATTCTGGACATTAGATTTTTGCCAGATGCATATTCTGAAAATATTTTCTCCCATTCTGTAGGTTGTCTGTTTACTCTTTTGATGGTTTCTTTGGCTGTGCAGAAGCTCTTTAGTTTAATTAAATCCCATTTGTCTATTTTTTATTTTGTTGCATTTGCATTAAGGGTGTTCATCATAAATTATTCGCATAGATCAATGTCTAAAATAGTATTTCCTAGGTTTTCTTTTAGAATTTTTATAGTTTGAGGTCTTACATTTAAGCCTTTAATCCATTTTGAGTTAATTTTTGTATGTGGTGACAGTAAGAGTCCAGTTTTATTATTCTGCATATGGTTAGCAAGTTATCCCAGCAGCATTAATTGAAGAGGGTGTCCTTTCCCCATTGTTTATTTTTGTCAGCTTCATTAAAGATCAGTTGGTTGTAGGGGTGTGGCTTTATTTCAGAGGTCACTATTCTGGTCCACTGGTCTATGTGTCTAATTTTGTACCAGTACCATGATGTTTTATTAATAGTTTCTGCAGCATTGTATTGGAGTTTGAACTGTCTTCGTTTTTTTTGCCTAGGATTTCTTTGGTTATTCGACCTCTTTCGGGGTTGCATATGAATTTTAAAATAGTTTTTTCTAATTCTGTGATAAATGACATTGGTTATTTGATAAGAATAGTGTTGAATCTATAGATTGCTTTGGGCAGTATGGAAATTTTAACATTGATTCTGTCATCCCATGAGCACGGAATGGTTTTCCATTTCTTTGCGTCATCTATTGTTTCTTTCAGAAGTGTTTTATGGTTTTCCTCAGAAACATAGTTCACCTCTTTGGTTAGATGTATTTTCAAGTTATTTTGTGTGTGTATGACTATTGTAAATGGAATTGCATTCTTGATTTGGTTCTCAGCTTGAATGTTATCAGTGAATAGAAATGCTACTAATTTTTTACATCAATTTTTGAATCCACAGACTTTCCTGGATTTGTTTACCAGGTCTAGGAGCCTTTTGGTGGAATCTTTTGGGTTTCATAGGTGTAGATCATATCCTCAGCAAAGAGGAGTAATTTAATTTTCTCATTTTCTATTTGGATGCCTTTGTTTAAAAGTAGTTAAGAGACTTTATTCTAATAGCTATAATTACAGTGCTTGTTTGTCAAAATGAAAACTGAAAACAAGTATACAAAACTGTTATTTACTAATCATGTATTGAAAGCAGTAAGAGGTTCCACGACACCAAATAGACCAGTTCTGAGGTTTCCCCAAGATAAATTTAAGAGCTCCAGCTTCTTCAGTGTTTATCAAAATACAAAAGAAAAAAGTAGAGGTTGTCTTTTCCGATGGCAAATCGGACCCTTGCAGGCTGACGGAGAGAACACCAAGTCACACACGGAGGTGGGGTGCTCCCGAGAGGCTGTGGGTCTAGGTGAACTGCCTGCCAGGCTTGCACGCTCTCCTGCTGGTGAGGCCCCAGACATCCTGCCAAAGTGTCTGAGCGAGCACTAGTGCTGGGGATGATGGACCCACTCTGGCCACATGAAGACCAAGGGACAGGTGGGGCCCTGCGTCCCAAAGGCTGCCTGAAGGTGGGTGAGGTGGCCTGAAGGTGGGTGAGGTGGCCTGCAGGAGAGTGGGGCAGCTGTGGGCTCCCAATCTGGCCCCTGGGAACAGTGGGGGCACAGGGACAAGCACATGGCTATGGAATGCAGGGTGACCCAAGGACAAGCGAGTTGCGGGGATCTCTATTGTGACCATGCAGAATTCTGAAAATGAATTCTGCCACACCACAGCCTCATGTTCTAAAGGCAACAGACGGGCTGGCAACCGGCATCCAGGCCATAACTGCAAATCTATGGTAGGCAGGGTCTCCCTTCTGTGTGTTCAAGTGTTCTTGACTTGGATTTTTAACTATTTTTTAAAATGCATTGAGTTTGGGTTAAAAACCAACCACCAAAATGGATTTCAACACAGCTCTAAAGCCAAGAGCATGTCCGGTTCGCCCAACACAGTGACTCCTGGAGGCCAGGTGCCCACGAGCCTACATCCTCTCTCAGCACTCAACAGTGAGTTGATTTTTCTTTTTATAATAAAAAAAGCTGAGTAATATTGCATAGGAGTACCCGAAACTGCCTCATTGGAAAAAAAAACTATTTACATTAAATAAAAAGCCTGGCTGCAGGCTGAGTCTGCCACATTTACAGCACGGTGAGATGCTCATGGTGACCAAACCACGGAGGCAGCTTCTGACACTCACACCAGGAGCCGCACGATTGTCACGTGAGAGTAAAGCAGAGGGCAAGAGGAGTGACAGGGAGAGGGGTCATGTTCACTTCTGGTTCCTGAGCTGATTGACAGCTAGTCCAGTCCATCATAGAGCCCGTCGCCACTGGTGGCACAGGTGGCCTGAATGTACCACTTCCTGTGGCATAGGGAGTGCAGCCCCAGCTTGCCTGTGATCTCGGCCACATTCATGGCGTTGGGGAGGTCCTGCTTGTTGGCGAACACCAGGAGGACAGCATCCCAGAGCTCATCCTCAATCAACATCCTCATGAACTCTTCACGGGCCTCGTTCACGCACTATCATTGCTGTCCACCACGAAGATCCGGCCTTGTGTGTTCTGGAAGTAGTGGTGCCACAGAGGCCAGATCTTGTCTTGGTCACCCATGTCCCACACAGTGAAGCTGATGTTCTTGTGCTCCACGGTTTCCACATTGAAGCCTATGGTGGGAATGGTAGTCAGGATCTTGCCCAGCTTAAGCTTGTACAGAATCGTGGTCTTCCCTGCAGCATCCAGGCCCACCATGAGAATGCGCATTTCTTTTTTTTTTTTTTGGCCAAAATAGCCCTTGAAGAGGTTGCCGAAGATGTTCCCCATGCTTGTGGACAGGTGGAAGAACACTTGCCAGGGACACCTCAGCAGCTGCTGTTCTGAGCCAGGTGTTGGTTTTGCTCCCACTTGGATGCTTTTTATTTCTCTCTTGCCTCATTGCTCTGACTAGGACTTCCATTACTAGGTTGAACAGGAATAGTGAGAGTGGTCATCCTTGTTCCAGTTCCTAGTGGAAATGCTTCCAGCTTTTTCCCATTCAGTGTGATGTTGGCTGTGTGTTTGTCACAGATGGTTCTTATTACTTTAAGGTATGCTCCTTTCATGCCTAGTTTGTTGAGGGTTTTTATCATGAAAGGATGTCAGATTTTGTTGAATGTTTTTTCTGCATCATTGAGATGATCATATGGTTTTTGTTTTTAATTCTGCTTATGTAGTAATTCACATTTATTGATTTGTATATGCTGAACCTTACATTCCAGGAATAAAACCCACTTGGATTAATTTTTTGATGTGTTGCCAGATTTGGTTTGCTAGTATTTTGTTGAGGATTTTTGCATCTATGTTCATCAGGGATATTGGTCTGTCATTTTATTTCTTTATTGTTCTATGACAAATTTTGGTATTAGGATGATACAAATTTTGTAGAGTGAGTTAGGGAGGAGTCCCTCTTCCTCAGTTCAGGGCTTTTTGAATGGTCAGTTTTTAATTACTGCTTAAATGTCATTACTTGTTACTGTTCTATTCAGCATTTCTGTTTCTTCCTTGTTCAACCTTGTTCAATATTCCTTGTTCAATTCCTTGTGTTTCCATAAATTTATCCATTTATTTATCCATTTTTTCATAAATTTATCCATTTATCGAGTTTGTGTGAATGAAGATGTTCATAGTCACTTCTGAGGATCTTTTGTATTTCTGTGGGATCTGTTGTGATGTCATCTTTTTAATTTCTAATTGTGCTTGGTTAGATCTTCTTTCTTTTTTTCTTTGTTAATCTAGCTAGTGGTCTATCAATTTTGTTTATCCTTTCAAAAAACCAACTTCTCATTTCATTGACTCAGTATGGTTTAAAAAAAGAAAGAACAAACACATTTTTTAAAAGATCAGTTTGGATGAAACCATCTTGGGGAGATGAAAACTTTTTAAAAACTGTTAACAATATTCTTAGAGGGGTAAAAAATTATTATTTGTTCAGGAAGCAATATTAGAATGCTATTAATAAAAACCCATTCACAGAACAACACAAAAATAATTCTTGAGATTTAAAAATAAGATAGCATAAATGAGAAACTCAGTAGAAAATTTGTAAAATGAAATCAAGCAATCATCCAGAGACTAAAACAATAAGAATAAAAGTTTTTTTAATGGAGAAAAAAGCTAAGAAAATTAGAAAGCCAGTCAGTCTATGCAGTCCAATCCCAAGTAATTGGAATTTCTTGAAAAAAGAACATAGGATTGGAAGACACAATTCATCATTTTAAAACCTGGAGGTAATGTAGATAGTTGCAAGCTTCCAAGAGAAATAGCCAAAGTCACAAAGAACGTGTAGGGAATGATAGTTGTTTTAGATTTCTGAACAGCTAAATAAGATTAAGATTGTCAATGCCTTTAGAATTCTGAAGAAAATTATTTCCATGATTTCCACATTTTCAAATGAGTAAATTCTCAAAAACTCTCCCTTCCAAGAAGCCACTGGAGAATGTACCCCACCAAAACAAGAGATTTCTTTTTTCCAAGAACAGAAGAAATGGGATTTGGGAAACAGGAGATAGGGCACAGGAGAGAGATGAGAGGACTGCCCAGGAAAGAGTGTCCCAGTGTGACAGCTGTTCAGCAGGTGTAGAGCAACCAATCCACAGGAGCAGTGTGACCTGAGAGTCAGCTATGCCAAGGGTATTCATCAGCAAGATCTCAGCTGCCAACATACATTTCTTTTCTTTTCTTTTCTTTTCTTTCCTTCATGTATCAGATTGAAACATTTCTTTTAACTTCAGGAAAGGATGCTTGGGTGAGAGTCTCATCTTGACTTGACTTAATTTAACTTTGTGCCAAAGGTGTTCCTGCTTTTCCTTCCACTTTCCTCTATTTGGATCAGCTAAGAACATTCATTTTGCTACACAGAAGTGCTTCTTTTGGCCTACACCTGAGAGCTGGAGTTAGGACATGAAAGCTTTAAAGGGAAATAAACAGTAGCTCATTACACCTGGCACACTCTTATCAAATGTTCAGTACCTGGTCCAAACCATAGGCTTGCTGGCTTCTCTGACTCTGATGAGCCCGGTGTTTAGCAGAAGTCACTCCTGACTTTCCATGACTCTTAAAACTTCAGGTAGCTGAAACAAAACTGTGACTTAAAAACACCTCAGCTGATCTTCTCCCAGGAACCTTCATCTAACAGTAGCACAGTTACCCTTTTCTCACAAATAGTTTTGCAAAAGGAAAATAAAAACTTGGGACCTTGATTCACTATGCCAAAAGGAAAAAAGCTGAAAGCTGAGTCATGCAAGAAGCTGCCTTTCCTTTTGTTCCTAAGCAGACAGCTACAGACAAAAGGTTAAATATCTTCACAGGTAGCTGTTCTGTGTTCACCTTATCCTATGTAAAGTGCCAATTTAGTGAGCAGGAGATGAATACATAATTGACTATTCCTTATCTGCTTCTTTTTCTCTTGAAACGTGGGTTCAGTATTATGACCATACCCTTCCTTTTTCCCCTCCAGCCTGCTTTTCCCCTTTAAATATTGAATCCTTCAAAATAATCTTTGGAGAAAGACATAGACTGATTTCCCAGGCATACCTGAACCTTGGCAAAATAAACTTCTAAACTGATTGAGAGTAGGTTATGCTTTCTGTATTAGTACATTCTCACATTGCTGTGAAGAAACACCCAAGACTGGGCAATTTATAAAGAAAAATGGTTTAATTGTCCATGTTTCTGCAGGTTGTACAGGAAGCGTGATGTCGACATCTACTCAGCTTCTGGGGAGGCCTCAGGAAACTTACAGTCATGCCAGAAGGCAGAGGGGGAGCAGGCACTTCACATGGCAAGACCAGGAGCAAAGGAGAGATGAGGGAGGTCCCACACACTTTTAAATGACCAGATCTTGCAAGAACTCACTCACCATCACAAGGACAGTACCAAGGAAATGGTACTAAACGATTCATGAGAAATCTGCTCCCACAATCCAATCAACTCCCACCAGGCCCCACTTCTAATATTGGGGATTACGTTTCAATATGAGATTTTGGTGGGAACACAGATCCAAACCATATTACTTGGTATTCCTGTTTCTTCAAAAATAAATAATACGTTATTTAGGGTTAGAAGTACAGGTGATACATAATGCAGAAGAAAGTAGAGTACTTTCCAGAAGATGAGCTGTGTTCACCAAGGCAGAGTACAGTGTCACTCTGGCTATTGCTGGGTCTTTAACAGTAGGTTCTAGATTTTATACAAAAGGTCTTATTGGAGGAATCTTGAGGAATTCAAGTTCACAAAAAGCCTCAAGCATATCATCCCAAGAACTGATATTAATACTGAGGTCTTGGGGCCTTTATCATATTCTCTAAAATTAGTAAATAATCTCTGTACAACCCAGAATGTGGTCCTTCTCCATTTGCCCTCAGAAGTTTAAGTACCTCTGAGAGCCCTAGAGTTCATAACCTACCACTCTAGGCACTAAGACTAATATAGTTGAGTGATTCTAAACATGTTAAGAAGAACTCACTTGTGTCTATAGACAAACTTTGGACCCTGAAATCCTTATAGATCAACTCAATACAGCTTCTGGGCCTCCCCAACTCCCTTTTATCTTCAGTGTAACTCTGTTTCTCCACTTCCAGAAACACTATACCTAGAATGGATATAACAGAAAGCACTTGTTGGTAGTTGAACCTTGTTTAGGTTTCCTTGGGCTGAGAGCTAGAATTTCCTCTACAGACCAAGGACACATACCCCTGCTAAATGGGAACTGAAGGAGCTTTCTTGGCCTCAGTGCATCCAGATGAAGCTATTCCTGAGGGATCTAGGGGAAAAAAAGAACCTAGAAATGAGGAGCCTGGGAAATGAATAGGGAGAGGCTCCTCTGCCTGTGGAAGAGGAAGGAAGAGTGGAAAGGACTTTGTGTCAGTGTTTGAGTGCCAGCTTAGCTGCAACAAAAAGAACCCTAGAAATGAATGGGGCATGGGAGCTTCTGCCTCAGAAGGCAGGCTAGAATATATTGGCTGAGTCCTGCTTCTCTAGAAAATCCATCAAGTCTACCATGATGGGAACTCTAGTAAATACAAACACTGCCTGCCATGGAGGAGTCCTTCATCTTCTTTTGAGCTGAAAAAATGAGGTTTCTGAGAGCCTCTTAGTGTTCTTGAATGTGAGAAAGTAAATCTCTTTGTTTTGCCTCTGAATTCTAGGCCTTTCGTTTTTATCTAGTTTGGCAAAGTACAGATAGACCCAGCTGTAGGCATAGGAACAGAGAGATTGAAAGAAAAACATTTACAAGAATCACGGAGGCAGTTCCTGGTATCTTGGGTCAGATTCTGTAACACTAGAAAAACTCGAGGGATAAGTTCCTTTGAACCGAAAGACCTAAGAAGATAGCCAGAGGGGAAGACTCAAAGGCATCAGGAGCTCAGGTAAGGTTAAACCTCATTAATTATATGTTTTTTGGAGCTCAGGGATCAGAAATAGGATTTGATCCATTGTATTAAGTAGTTATGAATGAATAATACTAACATCGAGTGAAAATGTGCTTGGGTGTTAAGACATCCATTTGATCTCAAAATCTTACCTTTGAGGTTACTTATAAATTACAAAAGGAGAAAGATATCTTTATAATGAAGAGCTCTGGCAGACACCATCTTCTTCAAGCGACCAAGTTGAGTGTGGCAACACTGTCAGGGCCCTTTGGTCCACCACATAGGGCTTCTGCAGACAGCTTCAGAACAGGCAAACGACTTGATACATCTCTCTACCTAAAGATATTCTCTGAGTATAGAAGTATGTTACTTTCAAACAACAAGAGTTGGTAGACAAATTTCATAATCTCCTTGTCTTTCAGTAGGATAAATATGAGGGTGGTATTACTCAGTCACTCAGAATCCCCAGTCCAACTGAACACCACTTACCCCTAGTAGTAACTCACTTACCCGCTTTTCTCTCTTCCCTCTCTCACTTTCCTACTCTCTCATTGTGCATCCTGGAATCATGTCCCAAATAAACTAATTGTGTCCAAATCCTTGTCTCAGGGTCTGCTTTTTAGGAAACCCAAACTAAGATTTGTAACATCACCAATAAAGATGTGCACTAATTTTACAAGCCTCCTAATGTGATACAATAGGAAAGGAAGTACGCAATATTACCCATGTAGTATTCTTATCAAAGACTATTTAGCCTGAATCTAATAATGCTAAAACAATCAGACAAAATCTGATTTGGGAAATTGTGCAGCATTTCACAGACAGCTAGTTATGCTCTTCAAAAATGTAAATCTAATAAAAGACCAAAAATTCAAGAAAACTCTTCTAAAAGAAGACTATAAAGATATGATGACTAAATGCAAGCATATTACTTGACTGGTTCCTGGATCAGAAGAAAAGAAAGAAAAGAAGATATAAAGAACAAGGACATTATTGAAATAATTGGTGAAGTTTGACTAGGCACTCTGTATTAGACAAGTTTTCCGTATCAAGGTTGTGGTGGTGTATGAGAATGTCCTTATCCAAATGCGTGCTGAGTATTAGAAGTGACATATCTACAAATTACTTTTAAATGACTCAGAGAAAAGTATATATATATAGAGAGAGAACACAAATGTGCCAAAAGTTTATTATTGGCGAATCCAGGCAAAGGGAATACAAGTGTTTGTAGTGTCCATTTTTTTTTTTTACTTTTCTGTATTTTGAAATTTCAAACTAAAAAGTAGAGGAATGGACAAAAGAAGAGTCTTTAAAATGCAAAATGAATAAAATATATGTAAAGTAAAACTGGAGATTTGGCTGCTAAAATGGCTTTTGCAGAGGAGCAGAGCAAGATGGCCAAACAGTAGCTCCCACCCATCATCCCCTCCATCCACTGCAGGAACACCAAATTTAACAACCATCTACACAAAAAGCACCTTCATAAGAAGCAAAGATTTGGTGAATAATTACAGTACCTGGCTTTAATTTTATATTGCTGAAAGAGGCATTGAAGAGGGTAGGAAAAACAGTCTTGAATCACTGACACTACCCCTCCCACATCCCCAGCATCAGCCCCGTGGTAGGGAGAGAGTCTGTGCACTTGAGGGAGGGACAGCACAGTCATTATGGGACTTTGTATTGAACTCAGTGCTGTCTTGTCACTGCAGAAAACAAATCAGATCTGAACTCAACTGATGCCCACCCATAGAGGAAGCATTTAGACTACCCCTTCCCAAAGGGAATTGCCCACCCCAGTAGTCAGAACTTGAGCTTGAGCGGGCCTTGCCACCATGGGCTAAAGTGCTCTGGGATGCCAAATAAATGAAAGGCAGTCTAGGCCACAAGGATTACAACTCCTAGGCAAGTAGTAGTGCTGTGCTAAGCTGGAAGCCAGTGGACTTGGGCAGCATGTAACCTAGTGAGACACCAGTCCGGGTGGCTAAGAGAATGATGGTGCCACCCCTCCCCCAACTTCAAGCAGCACAGCTTGCAGCAATGAAAGTGACTCCTTTCTTCTGCTTAAAAAGAGGAGAGAGGAGTAAAGTAGACTTTGTCTTGTATCTTGGATACCAGCTCAGCCACAGTAGGATAGGGCACTGGGAAGAGTCATGAGGCCCCCATTCCAGGCCCCAGCTCCAGGATAATGTGTCTAGACACACCTTGCACAAAAACGGAGCCAGTTGCCTTGAGGGTAAGGACCCAGTCCTGACCAAAGAGCTCCCAACCACTAGCAAGACACCATGCACCTTGGGTGAGACTCAGATTTGCTGGCTTCAAGTGAGACCCAGCACATTCTCAGATAGTGGCTAAGGGGAAAGACTCCTGCTTGAGAATAGCAGAAAGAAAACTAAAGGGAGCTTTGTCTTGCATGTTAGGTACCAGCTCAATGACAGTAAAGCAGAGCACCAGGAAGGCTCTTGGAGTCCCCACTTCTAGGCCTTGACACTAGGGTGGCATTTCTGAATCTACCCTGGCCCAGAGGGGAGCCCACTATGCTGAGACCCAGGCCTGGCAGTATTCACCATAAGTTGACAGAAGAGCCCTTGGATCTTAAATGCACATCATTAGTAGCCTGGCAGTAGTCTGCAAGGATTTATGATGGTGGTGGCCATAGGGAGAGGCTCCTCTGCCTGTGGAAAGAGGAAGGAAGAGTGGAAAGGACTTTGTGTCAGTGAGTGCCACATTAGCTGCTACAGAAAAAGTACCAGGTAGATTTAGAAGGTTTTTAACTTGCATTCCTGCTGCTCAGACAGGATCTCTGGACTCACCCAGGGTCTGGGGGAACTTGCCACTCTGAAGGGAAGGACACAAGCCTGGTTGGCCTCACTGCCTGCTGCTTGTAGAGCCTTAGAAATCTTAAGTGAATGTAGGCAGTAGCCAGGTAGTAGTTACAGTGAGCCTGGGGCTAAATCCGGTGCTGTACTGGTTTCAAGTCTGACTCAGCGCAGTCCCAGTAGTGCTAAACACAAAGGTCCTTGTGTCATCCCACTTCTAGCTGTAGGAAGCTCAGTACAGAGAAAGATTCCACTTGTTTGGGAGAAAGTAAGGGAAGAGACCAAGAGTCTCTGAGTGGTAATCCAGGGAACTTTTCACCATCTTATTGAAAACCACCAAGGCAGTTTCTCTACAAGCCTGCAAGAACTACAGCATTACAAAGCTTGGGGTGCTCCCTAATGCTGACACAGTTAGATCACAACACCCAATCCCTTCAAATACTTGAAAAACCTCCCCAAGGACAGGTACAAACAAGCCCAGACTGAAAAAGACTACAGTAAATATCTAACTCTGCAGAGCCCAGACACTGAAAAATATCTACAAACTTCAAGTCTATTTTGTCAGCATGTAGTCCGCAACTGTCCCTGTTTTAAAACTGCCCCTACTTTTGTTAATAACGGCCTCTTCCTGCTTCTGTACATCAGTTTATTGCTTACTAACTGGAAAACCCTTGAGAGAAACTGCCACGTTGTCTAAAACCTGCTGTGTTGTCTAAAGCCCTGAGCTACTTCCCCGTCCCTTACCTATAAAAACTGTAAACTGTTCTAAGCCAGGGTCCAGACTTTTGGGTGCAAACCCTTCTGGGCCCACCAGCATAATAAAGTGTGTTCCTCCCATCTCCTGAGTGACACTTTGGTTTCTTGTAGGGTAAGATTTTTCCAGAGCATTAGAAGTGACCGCTTATGGTAATCTCCATTTAAACATTTCTTCCCATTGTTACAAATATACTTCCATATTAATTGTGTGAATATATTTGTTGCTCTCATGGAGCAAACAGAATGCCACTTAAATGAAAACAGCAGAATTTAAAAGTGACTGGATGTGATGAGGAACTACATGAATCACACATCAATATTTGACAAGAATCTGGTAAACATTTGAAGAAGAGCAAAGCAAACAGGGTAATGACAGGTTATGTGTATCAAAAGAATGATTTGAATAGCATAGATTAAGAGATGTCCTTGGAATTTCAAACAATCCAAAAAGAGGGAAGCCTTCCCAAATAATTTTACGAGACCAACATCATTCTGATACCAAAACCCGGCAGAGGCCCAACAAGAAAAGAAAACTTCAGGCCAATATCCATGATGAACATAGATGCAAAAATCTTCAATAAAATATTGGCAAGCCGATTGCAACAGCAAATCAAAAAACTTATTCATTATGATCAAGTAGGATTCATCCTGGGGATGCAAGGCTGGTTCAACATACGCAAGTCTATCAACGTAATTCACCACATAAACAGAACCAAAAACAAAAACCACATGATTATCTCAATTGACGCAGAGAAGGCATTTGACAAAATTCAACAGCCCTTTATGCTAAAAACCCTCAATAAACTCGGTATCGATGGAACGTATCTCAAAGTAATAAAAGCTATTTATGACAAACCAACAGCCAATATCATACTGAATGGACAAAAACCGGAAGCATTCCCTTTGAAATCTGGCACTAGACAAGGATGCCCTCTTTCACCACTCCTATTCAATATAGTACTGGAAGTTCTAGCCAGAGCAATCAGGCAAGAAAAAGAAATAAAGGGTATTCAAATAGGAAAGGTGGAAGCCAAATTGTCTCTATTTGCAGACGACATGATAGTATACCTAGAAGACCCCATCGCCTCAGCCCAAAAACTCCTGAAACTGATAAACAACTTCAGCAAAGTCTCAGGATATAAAATCAATGTGCAAAAATCACAAGCATTCGTCTACACCAATAACAGACTTAAAGAAAGCCAAATCAAGAGCGAACTGCCATTCGCAATTGCTACAAAAAGAATAAAATACCTTGGAATACAACTCACAAGGAACGTAAGGGACCTCTTCAAGGAGAACTACAAACCACTGCTCAACGAAATCAGAGAGGACACAAACAGATGGAGAAACATTCCATGTTCATGGTTAGGATGAATTAATTTCGTGAAAATGGCTATACTGCCCAAAGTAATCTACAGAATCAACGCTATCCCCATCAAGCTACCATTGACTTTCTTCACAGAACTGGAAAAAACCACCATGAACTTCATATGGAACCAAAAGAGAGCCCGCATAGCCAAGTCAATTCTAAGCAAAAAGAACACAGCGGGGGGCATCACACTACCGGATTTCAAACTATACTACAAGGCTACAGTAATCAAAACAGCATGGTACTGGTACCAAAACAGAGATATAGACCAATGGAAGAAAACAGAGGCACCGGAGGCAACACAACATACATACAACTATACAATCTTTGATAAACCTGACAAAAACAAGCAATGGGGCAAGGATTCCATGTTTAACAAATGGTGTTGGGAAAACTGGCTAGCCATGTGCAGAAAGCAGAAACTGGACCCCTTCCTGACACCTTACACTAAAATTAACTCCAGATGGATTAAAGACTTAAACATAAGACCTGGCACGATAAAAACCCTAGAAGGAAATCTAGGCAAAACTATCCAGGACATAGGAGTAGGCAAGGACTTCATGAACAAAACACCAAAAGCATTGGCAACAAAAGCCAAAATAGACAAATGGGACCTAATGAAACTCCGCAGCTTCTGCACAGCGAAAGAAACAGTCACTAGAGTGAATTGGCAACCAACAGAATGGGAAAACATTTTTGCAGTTTACCCATCTGACAAAGGGCTGATATCCAGAATTTACAAAGAACTCAAACAGATTTACAGGAAAAAAACAAACAAGCCCATTCAAAAGTGGGCAAAGGATATGAACAGACACTTTACGAAAGAAGAAATATATGAGGCCAACAATCATATGAAAAAATGCTCATCGTCACTGGTCGTCAGAGAGATGCAAATCAAAACCACACTGAGATACCATCTCACGCCAATTAGAATGGCGATCATTAAAAAATCTGGAGACAACAGATGCTGGAGAGGATGTGGAGAAAAAGAAACACTTTTACACTGTTGGTGGGAGTGTAAATTAGTTCAACCATTGTGGAAGACAGAGTGGCGATTCCTCAAGGCCTTAGAAATAGAAATTCCATTTGACCCAGCAATCTCATTACTGGGTATATATCCAAAAGACTATAAATCGTTCTGCTATAAGGACACATGTACACGAATGTTCATTGCAGCACTGTTTACAATAGCAAAGACCTGGAATCAACCCAAATGCCCATTGATAATAGACTGGATTGGAAAAATGTGGCACATATACACCATGGAATATTATGCAGCAATCAGAAATGATGAGTTTGTGTCGTTTGTAGGGACATGGATGAATCTGGAGAACATCATCCTCAGCAAACTGACACAAGAACAGAAAATGAAACACCGCATATTCTCACTCATAGGCGGGTGATGAAAAATGAGAACACATGGACACAGAAAGGGGAGTACTAAACACTGGGGTCTATTGGGGGGAAAAGGGGAGGGCCAGTGGGAGGGGGAGGTGGGGAGGGATAGCCTGGGGAGAAATGCCAAATGTGGGTGAAGGGGAGAAGCAAAGCAAAGCACACTGCCATGTGTGTACCTGCGCAACTGTCTTGCATGCTCTGCTCATGTACCCCAAAACCTAAAATCCAATAAAAAATTTAAAAAAAAAAGAGATGTCCTTGGAAAAAGTGAAGCGCCCTCTAATATTTAGGCAAAATGACCCTACTCATAAAGGTACTGCAAAAATCAACAGTGAAATAAAGGACTTGATATTGTGCTCTCTTACAGCTATGTCAACAAAAATTGTAACATTCAAAGCCAAACATTTTGGATTGTTCATTCTTGGTTCATTTTAAGATTTGGCAAAGACTTACAAACCTAATCAAAATTGTATTAAATATTAGTTTGAGCCACAATAACTGCCATTTTTAATAAATTTTAAACAGTGAGATTTAACATAAGATAAAATAAGCTTTTTTTTATTGGTTTCATTTCTCAAGATAAAATCCTAACACAATATTTTGGTTTGCTTGCAGTTTCCAATGGATTGTTTTTAAGTACATATTTTTAATAGCAATTATCTTTGGTTATTTTATCTACATTTGGATTTACAATGGCATTGGGAAGGCAAAAATGAAACTCACCAACCACTTGCAACATTGCTTCAATGGAAAAAAGTCATTCTGAGGTCCAAGTGATGAATTACTTGCAAATAAATTTTTGCAGTCAACCTATATTTTTCTTTTTAAGCTAACAGTATGCTAAAAAGTTGTGATTACAACATACTGTAGATGTTTTTAATAGAAACACATTCAGCACTTTGGGAGGCCAAGCAGGAGGTTCACTTGAGTTAAGGAGTTCACAGTCAGCCTGGGCAACACAAGACGACCTTGTCTCTACAAAAAAAGTTAGCTGGGTGTGGTGGTACATGTTTGTATTCTCAGCTACTTGGGAGGCTGAGGTGGGAAGATTACTTGAACCCAAGAAGAATGAAACAAAGCTAAAGCTATAATTGGTAAAGAATAAAACAAAGCTAGAGCCATAAAATGCAGTCAGGGAATGCATGGTTATTTATGAGATTTGGACAATGTTGATGTTTCTCATGGATATTGTAAACCAAAAATAAAATTGTAAGGCCCCTCCTAACCATCTGAAGGGACTTCCTCCTTAGCCAGGGATCTTTTAAAATTTTACCTGGAGACTGTTTCAGGGCTTGACAGGCAGCAGGGTGTTGGACATGCCTCATTGTACCTATCAGCATTAATATCAACACAGACTTTAAGTCTGGTAAGAAACATTTTACAATCTGTTGTCTCTGAAGCCTACTACCTAAAGGCTTTCTTTGCAAATAAGAACTTGGGTCTCCACAATTCTTTATCTTATCCCAGACCTGTCTTTCTGTTGATCCCAGGTCTTTAGACAAACTTAACCAATTGTCAACCAGAAAATGTTTAAATTTACTTATAGCCTGGAAACCCCTATTTCTAATTATCCTGCCTTTCTATCCAAACCAATGTATTTCTTAAATGTATTTGATTGTTGTCTCCTGCCTCCATGAAATGCTATAAAACCAAGCTGCACCCTAACTTGGGCATGTGTTCACAGGACTTCCCAAGGGCTGTGTCATGGGCTATGGTCACTCATGATTCAGAATAAATGTTTTAAAATATTTTAGAGTTTGAGTCTTTTCATCAACAATAATCAGACATTTTTCTGGAGTGGTATTGTTTTTTTCTGGCTCCATCAAGGTCACAGAGTGGTGCTGTCTGATGTTGATGTTCTGGGAAATGGTTTATGCCCAAGCAGAGGACACCAGGGCCTAGCTGTGAGTGCCAGGGCAGCTCTTAGTTGGGCAAAACATAGCCACTAGTACCAGGACAGCTGGATGTCAGGGGCTGCTTTAGTCTTCTTATTGTTCTTCAGTATCTTTCCACTGTTCCCTTCTATTCCTTGCTTTATGGGCCTCAAGCCCCTTGTGTAGTCTATCCCATATTCCAAAAGCTTGTGATGTGCATAGCCTTAAACTGTGAAGGACTCGGGGCTCCAACTGAAGAGGAACTTTCTGTCCCAGCTGCTAGCTGCTCTACTTATTTATGTTTTTCTTACTGGTTGATAGTTTTTCATGGAATAACTTTGATTACAAGGCAAGGAGTTTAATAGTACAGCATCCACCAGGCCTTAGGGCCCTGGTTTAAATTCTGGCAATAACACTTTATTGTTTTGGCTAGTTGTTTAAAACCATCAAGTTCCAGTTTCTTTATCTATAAAAGAGAGCTTAATAAGCGTCCCTTTCAGGGTTGCTGGCACAATTAGAGCTAGTATTTACAAAGGGGCTAAAGAAGAGCTGACTTTCAACAAATGGTGGTTAATGGTGGAAGTAAGACAAAGAATGGAAATGGCTCTACCAGTGACTGACATCCTCCACAGTGTCTTCAAACTCCCCATCTTGCCCCAGCATCATTTATATCTAATCTATCAGCCTTGTTGGAAGATATAATTAGAGCCATATATTCTGAGAAAAACTGAGCATTTGTAGATAATAAAGAAGTCTACACACTTAAACAAAGCCAATGCTATGACAGGTAGCAAGAAAGGAATAGAAAATTTGATTTGGAATCCAATAATCCAAATTCCAATTTGGAAAAATGTGCATTCTACAGTAAGTTACTTGACCTTTTGAGTTTTTGGTCTCTTATGTACAAAATGGGTATAAGGAAGGGGTGGGGTTAAGGGAGAAACTGTTGGGAAAATTACATAAGGTAATAATTTTTATTTATAAAATATTTTCTATATAGCAAAGTTTTTACAGACATAAGATCCTATTATCACTAGTCCCTTACGTACATTTTTATTTGCTCTATTTATTTCTTAAATTTATTTACAGTTCTAGTATTTCCTCCAAGGTATTTCCTCCAAGGTATTTAAGCCTCACACCTTCAAGCTAAATTCAACAAAGTTTAGCTAAGTAAACTTATAGCTCTTGAGCTATAACCAAGAATATAGTCAAATGATAGTGACCAACTTTAAACACTGCTGTAACAAAAGACTGATCTGCTTAGGGCTATGCAGGGAGGGACAGAAAGGACTGCAACAAGTATTTCATCTTGACAAGCAATCACTTGACCTAAGAAAGAGTGCTTGACCCTTCATCCTTCAACCAGGAAAACAAAAATAGCAGCCAACTTTCCTAGTCATCTGTTGAGAAGAACCGAGACAACAAATATTTACCAATACCATATTCTACCTTTTTGATTGTCCAGGAGCCGAGAGCTGACTTCTCCATGTGCCTGCTCTGTGTCAAAGTAGAGGCTAGGTGCTCACTGGAGCCCTGAACTTTAATGATTATTGCCCTGTGTTACAGATAACAGGACTCTGGGTCAGGTAGTAAATGGTGGAGTTGAACTGGAGGTAGATCTACTTGAATTGGATATATGAGACTTTTTTGCACTTTTTGGGATACCTTCTGCAGAAAAAAAAAATGCTAGCCGAATCAATCCTTTGTTATCTACATTCTGGAGTAAAATTAATGTTCCTATGAGAATGAGAAAGAAGTCATAAAATGTTGGGAGGAAGGGTCTTTGCAAGTGCATTTAAGGAATCCCATTCCTGCCTGGTGGGTAGGTGCTTTTACAGCTGCTAGTTCAGGCCACAGTGACAGGGAAGATTTTAAGGTTCTTCCATATATAGAGCTAAATTTGTGGGCCTGTAGCTTCCAACTATTCAAACCCAGTTGAATTTCTTCCTTGAGGCAGAGAGCCCATGTATAATCCTTTTCTCCTGTGACACGTTGTGTTTGCCTGGGGTCTTCTTGCCAGCCCTTTCAACTGTTTCTCAAAAGGTGTGGGATGTAAATCTCTTCTCTTGAATCTTCTGTGGATGGTTTCTCCCAGTGCCAAGGTCCTTTCAGGAGACCCAGCTTTTCCTAATTCCTTTCAAGATCTGCAGATGACTTAATATCTGCCAAAGCCTGGGCTGTTCATGTAATTAACTGTGTAAACAATCCTAAATCATGGAGCGTGATCTACTCCTTGAGAGCTAAAGTAACCTTAAAGTGAGATAAGAAACATATATATGGTTCAGCCCAAAGAATCTGGTATGTCTTTTAAACCAAAATGCCACATATATTACTTGCTACCTTTATATTTTATCTCTTCATCCAATACTCCAACACTTTTTGGAGTATTGACGTGTAGGGTATGTGGCATTTTCTTAAATATGTATAGATATCTATATATACTCATGGGAAAAAATATACTTTGATTTTTGTGTGTTTTGGAAAACAGGTTGGGTGTGGTGGCTAACGTCTGTAATCCCACCACTTTAGGAGGCCTAGGCAGGTGGATTACTTGAGGCCAGGAGTTTGAAACCAGCCTAGCCAACATGGTGAAACGCTGTCTCTATTAAAAACACAAAAATTAGCCTGGTGTGGTTGCACACACCTGTAATCTCAGCTACTTGGAGTCTGAGGCACATTAATCACTTGAACCCAGGAGGCAGAGGTTGCAGTGAGCTGAGAATGCACTATTGTATCCCAGCTTGGGTAAGAGAGCAAAACTCTGTCTAAATAAACCTATAAATTATAGCACTTTTTTATAATTAATAATAAATTATAGTATTTTTATATTAATTTTTATATTATGTGTATTTTTATATTAAAAATAGGAAAAGCTATGCTGCAGTTAAAATGAAAGAACTAGACTTCTAAGAGTTGACATAAAAGACATTTAAGACATATAGTTGATGAATAAAAGCAAGCTACAGAATGATACATACCATATTCTTTTTAAATTTTTAAACAATTTTGTGGGTATATAGTAGGTGTATGTATATGTGGGGTACATAGAATGTTTTGATACAGGCACACAATGTGAAATAAACATATCATGAAGAATGGGGTATCCATCCCTTCAAGCATTTTCCATTGAGTTTCAAACAATCCAATTACATTCTTTGTATTATTTTATGTATAGTTGTTACTATTGACTCCAGTCACCCTTTTGTGCTATCAAGCAGTAGATCTTACTCATATACCATATGATTGTGCTACCTTAATGTTTCTAACCATGGGTTTCTAAACCTAAATCAGAGCCTTACTTTTGAAACACACTGTAGCTTTCTAATTCTAAAATCTCAAACAATACCTAATAGTAATAGATATTACAATACATGATGATACCCAGATCAGATCAACGGCTTATAAACACTCCTGCTCTTTCCTTACTTATTGTAGCCTCTGCCAAGGCACTCTATTTGTTCAATAAATGTAACCTTTAAATTTAGCATTTCTTGATATCTCCAGGAAATAGAATAAATGCTTCCTAATCTATAGGAGTTACAACCTATTGGAGAAAAGTAAATACCACATGGACATTCAAGCAATAATCTGAAGCAGGCTGTAGTTGGTTGACAGCCTGTGTTGCAGCTGGAGAATTCAGAGAGGGGCATGTTTGTGAGCTGAAATGGTCAGGGAAGTCTTCACTGAGAAGGTAAAGTTTCAGTTGAATCTTAAAGAATGAGAATGGGAAAAATTTGGATTAGCCAAAAAAAAGAGAGGCTGAGGGAGGGAAGATCAGGCTGGGAAATGGGCACAAAAAAGGTAAGTTCAGAAAGCATATTATAACAAAAAAATGAAAAGGAAGTATTGTAAATAACACCTGTTAAATGTTGACTATGAACCAGCTTCCTTGTGTGGCCCCAAGCTCCTCCACAAGATGGCTGTCATTGAATTTACACAACTTCCTAACTGGGTAAGTAATATTATTATTTTATAACTGAAGAAATGAAGTTACCTAATTACGCATTGCTGAAAAGTGGCAGAGCTAAGAGTCAAACTCAGGTTGTCTGATTCAGGTTTTCTGCGTTCTTTCCTGCCTCACACTGTGTTCCTAGGAAGACAACTCCCCAAAACGAAGGGATCCTGTAAGTGAATTTTGAGAAAAAATGTGGAGTATCAGAGATACCAGATTGGGGCCTAGATTATATGAATAGCCTTAAATGCTAAGAAGTTTGAGAATAACTTAATGAAAGTCTTATATGACAAGAAATTTTAAATTATCATCCAGTAATCCAGTAGAAAAACTTGATAAAGGTAGCATTTCAAGAATTTTCTGGGAATGGTACATAGAATGGACTAAATAGTAAGAAAGTGGAGACTAGAGGCTAGACAGGAGAATATTTCTATAATTTAGGAATAGATAATTTATCAAGGGACGATGGATGATGGGCAGCCTAACGATCCAGTGTGCTGTGCAACATTTCACCTCACTTGACAATGAAATCCAAAACCACTTGGAATGCAAATGACATATATGTTAATGAAGACATAATAAGCTCTTATGTAACTTGATGTATGTAAATACACACAAATATGTAAGCTTGGATTATAAAAGATAGGCAAGCCCTACTCAGTTAGCTTCTCCAGGCTCAGACTTTGAAAATGAGGATGCTTTTACCATTGACTTTTCTGTTTGTTATTAGTTCTCCAGGTTGGGCAATAGATAGGCACTACTACATAGGCATTAAAGAAATCATTTGGAACTATGCTCCTTCTGGTAAAAATATGATCAATGGAAAGGCTTTCTCTGAAGACCTGTAAGTAATCCTTTGCATTTAAAAAGTTACTATCTAAAGCAAAAGTTGGTAATTGTTGATCATTGATGAAATGCTGATGAAGACTTTCTCATGATTGACACTTTCAGGGCACATATGCCATTAGAACCACTTCATTTGTTTAGCTTAAATATGGTATAAAAAAGAGGTAGAAATACAAATCCAAAATTGCTCTTTCCTGTAATTATTGCCACTTTTGCCCTCCTGACACATTATTTTGCAGATCATAGCTAATTCTATTTATCATTACTTTTGTTCACATGACAAGGTATAAAACACTTTCCTTTTGATATGTGTGAAGCCATTTTCTTAAGTTTTCTCTTCAGATATTTGAGAGAGGAAAATATAGAGGACATGAGTGGGGTTCTGATTTCCCATGGTTTAGGGGAAAAACACCCTAATGCTACCAATAAATCCACAAATTCATTCAAATGTGTCAACAGTCCTATATAATGGGAATTGACCTACTATTTGAATGCTAAAGTAACTTTAAAGTGGGGTTAGAAATCTATATGCAGTTCAGTTTA
The DNA here is from genome assembly GCF_049354715.1 of Callithrix jacchus. Lineage (NCBI taxonomy): Eukaryota > Metazoa > Chordata > Mammalia > Primates > Cebidae > Callithrix > Callithrix jacchus. Next base: position 36,005,276 of record NC_133518.1, read on the forward strand.
AAGAATTTGGTATGTCTTTTAAACAAAAATGCCACGTTTTACTTACTACATTTGTATTTGATTTCTTCATTCAGTATTTCAACATTCTTCTCATCAATTACACCTAGTTTTGACTCCCTTCACATATTCTCTTGCCTCCAGGTTTTATCTGCCAAAATTAGCTGTGGAGCTTTTGACCTCTCATTTTAATTTGTTTAACATTTTGTTTCTTTCCAGTCAAAATTGGTTAAAGTTCTGTCTTTTTGGTTTGTTTATAGAGAATTTTTACAAGGAGGTCAAGCAAGAAAGAGCTTTATTTATAAAAAGGCTTTGTATTTTCAATATACTGATAATACATTTCAAAGGATCATTGAAAAACCATCATGGTTGGGATTTTTAGGTCCAATGATTAAGGCAGAGACTGGAGACTTCATTTATGTACATGCAAAAAATAATGCTTCAAGACCTTATAGTTTTCATCCTCATGGACTCACCTACTCCAAAGAAAATGAAGGTAAGCAGACCCTCTTTCCTGCATTCATGAGTTTTGCTTATGGGGAGTATGAGCACATCACATTAGAAAAAGCCAGGTGATCATGGACCGGTCAGCATTGTGAACTACGTGGGGTTTACAGTGACGCAGACTCTACTTCCAACCTATTTAATGTTTATACCCATGACAGTTCTTTTTCAGTTTCTCATCTTAATTGAGTAACAGCCCTTATGCAAATCCTAGGAAATGAAACACTTTTCCCTCACCACATAAGAAAAAAAGAAGGCATTGTTTTGTTTTGTTTTGTAAGAAACGCTCATGAGCTAAATGTTTTATTTTTTTTATTGCGTTTTAGGTTTTGGGGTACATGTGAAGAACATGCAAGATAGTTGCATAAGTACACACATGGCAGTGTGATTTGCTGCCTTCCTCCCCTTCACCTATATCTGGCATTTCTCCCCATGCTCTCTCTCCCCAGCTCCCCCACCCCCCACTGTCCCTCCCCTTTTCCCCCCAACAGACCCCAGTGTATAGTGCTCCCCTCCCTGTTTCCATGTGTTCTCATTGTTCAACATCCGCCTATGAGTGAGAACATGCGGTATTTCATTTTCTGTTCTTGTGTCAGTTTGCTGAGAATGATGTTCTCCAGGTTCATCCATGTCCCTATAAAGGACACGAACTCATCGTTTTTGATTGCTGCATAATATTCCATGGTGTATATGTGCCACATTTTCCCTGTCCAGTCTATCATCGATGGGCATTTGGGTTGATTCCAGGTCTTTGCTATTGTAAACAGTGCTGCAATGAACATTCGTGTGCATGTGTCCTTACAGTAGAACGATTTATAGTCCTTTGGATATATACCCTGTAATGGGATTGCTGGGTCAAATGGAATTTCTATTTCTAGGTCCTTGAGGAATCGCCACACTGTCTTCCACAATGGTTGAACTAATTTACACTCCCACCAGCAGTGTAAAAGTGTTCCTATTTCTCCACATCCTCTCCAGTATCTGTTGTTTCCAGATTTTTTAATGATCACCATTCTAACTGGCGTGAGATGGTATCTCAATGTGGTTTTGATTTGCATCTCTCTGATGACCAGTGACGATGAGCATTTTTTATATGTTTGTTGGCCTCATGTATGTCTTCTTTTGTAAAGTGTCTGCTCATATCCTTTGCCCACTTACTAACGGGCTTTTTTTTTTTTTTTTTTCTTGTAAATCTGTTTGAGTTCTTTGTAAATTCTGGATATCAGCCCTTTGTCAGATGGGTAAACTGCAAAAATGTTTTCCCATTCTGTTGGTTGTCGATTCACTCTAGTGACTGTTTCTTTTGCTGTGCAGAAACTGTGGAGTTTGATTAGGTCCCATTTGTCTATTTTGGCGTTTGTTGCCAATGCTTTTGGTGTTTTGTTCATGAAGTCCTTGCCTACTCCTATGTCCTGAATGGTTTTGCCTAGATTTTCTTCTAGGGTCTTTATGGTGTTAGGTCTTATGTTTAAGCCTTTAATCCATCTGGAGTTAATTTTAGTGTAAGGTGTCAGGAAGGGGTCCAGTTTCTGCTTTCTGCACATAGCTAGCCAGTATGAGCTAAATGTTAGGTTGGCAGAAATCCTATACTGCCCCCACCTCGTTTCCATTTCCTAGTAGATGAGGATCACCCTTTGGAAAGATATAAGTTTCAAGAGAAATCGCTACTTCCAGACAGAATCTTCTCTCATACTCATCTACAGTCACAGATACATCCTAATTTTGAAAAAAGGGAGGGGAAGAGAAAGCCAACAAGTGGGGTTTTATGAGTTTTTGGGAGAAAGCAAAGAAAGCTAGGAAAAGAGAGTTTGGGCTTGTCTTGAGTAGAACATAGATATTTTTTCCCAGTGTTTGAAATGTGTTTTTTAAAAGGCCTGGTATAAATCTTTAGAAAATTGGAACTTTAGGCCAACTTGGTAAGAGTGCCACCTATAGAATGAGTGCTTCTTCCGACAGAGGCTCTATGATAATGCAGGGTCGTGGAAATCCCATATGCCATTTTATTCATCTATCATCATCATTTTGCCATGTTATATAACCATCTTGCAATGATTATTGCTCTTTAAATATATTCTATGAAAAAAAGAGAAAAATTGTCTATATTACAGACATATAATGTGAAAAATGTTAACAAGAGTTTGCTTTATTTGTTTATTTTTTAATCAACTCTCAGAACTTAGATTGAGGTTTGATGATTCCCTCAGGGAAGCATGAAGAACTAGAAACAGGCCTTGAATTAATCCTCTGGACTGAAACAGACTCAGGAAACCGGACCATGACCGGAAGCAGCTCCAGATGGGCCGCTGGGCGGGAAGAAAGTACAAAAGTCAGCCAGTCATAATCTCTTCATGTTCAGTGTGGAACAGGAGGGTCCAAAAAGATGAATAAAGAATTGGAGGCTGCTCATGCTTCAAAGTCTTTTATTGAATAAAGGACTTTTATCCATATTTAGCAGGATCCCAGCCACAAGGGGTAAGGATCTGAGGCAAAATTTTAGCCAGAGAAGAAGAAAGAAAAGAGCGCAAGGGTCCAAAGTCAGAACTGAGGTAATAGTTCAGAGTAATGGCAGAGGCCACTTTGGCAGTGGGCTACTTGGAAATAACAGGGACACCCTTGGGTGCCCTGGGTCCCAAGTGTGACTAGCCATGAAGAAAACATGGAGGGCAACTCGGGAATCCAGAGGTTACCTCTGCATCTGAGGTCTAGGCACATGGTAGGTGCAAAATAAATATTTGTTGGATCCATCAGCAAAGGTGATGATGGCCTGTTAATATACCGCCTGCTGCATTCCAATTTGGTTTAAAAACTGCAGCCAAACTGAGCATTCAGGTAGACGCCAACTAAGGGGGATTTAGGGAGGTAGGAATCTGGGAAATGGTGGAGAGAAATGCACACTTTTAAAGAAATACAGATTACCATACATTCATAGCTTAATGGAGGAAGCCTGAGTCACATTCAAAATAGTGTTATCCAATATTTACTGTAACCACAGTGCAGAATATGTTTTCTAGGTGCTATGTATCCTGATAATACGACAGGCTTGCAAAAGGAAGATGACTATCTGGAGCCAGGGAAACAATATACCTACAAGTGGTATGTAGAAGAAAAGCAGGGACCTGGCCCCAATGACAGTAATTGTGTGACAAGGATTTACCACTCACATGTAGACACTGTAAAAGACGTGCCTTCGGGACTTATTGGACCAATTCTGACTTGTAAAAGAGGTAAGTTTTTTTTTTAATCTCACTGCAGTAAAAGAGTAAACCGGAATGGGTAGGCTGTCCTCTGCTCTCCTAGAGGAATTTTCCTATCCAAGGTGCTCCATTTTCCTGCTTTAACTTTGATTTTCCAGTCAAGAATGAAAACTTGCCATCTTGAACTCTGAGCACTAGATGGCGATCTCAAGTCCAACCCTCAGTTCAATCAATAATGTAGGTTGATCACTAGATGGTAGTCCAACCCAATAAACTTCGCTTCAGCCATCTTCATTCAAACTTACTGCCACGGTGCAGAATATGTTTTCTAGGTGCTATGTATCCTGATAATATGACAGCCTTGCAAAAGGAAGGTCTGTTGCATTGTTTATGTTTTTTTTAAGTTTATGTTTTTATGTTTATGTTTTAAGGTAAATTAAATCATCAGTTAGAATCATCAGTTTATTAATAATTCTTGCCAGGAGGAAGTTTTACTGATAGGTTTCAAACTTGCAAGGAAATACAGAGTTTGGAAAATTCTGATTTGGTTCATTAAAACAAGATTAACAAAGTGATAGCACTTGATTTTTACGAAGTTAATGAATGAATTTAACTTCCCATGACAATCAAAGTTTAAATTTTAGGTAAACAGTTTTTTTCAATAAATATTTTAACAATTGCAGTTTCCTATAGTAAACACACATAGTCTCATGGTTACAAATCACATTCCTTGGGAGATACCTTTTAAAATCAACTTTGGAAGAGCTTTTTGACCTTCTCAAACTTGCAAGAAACTCAACTGCATAATGGCAAATTAAAGAATAAGTGTTTGTTATATTTAACTTAAACAGTATCTAGTCTATCTAGGCTATCTAGTCTGAACATCTCCAAACTTTCTCCCTTTTCTTTTTAAACAGTAAGATAACTTAATGCTTTGCATTCTCAAAGGCAAGTATGTGAACTGTCATCAAGGGTTCTTTGGTTGGGTGCAGTGGCTCATGCCTGTAATCCCAGTACTTTAGGAGGCCAGGGTGGGAGGATTGCTTAAGGCCAAGATTTCAAGACCAGCCTGGGCAACATAGTGAAACTGCATCTGTACAAAAAAAGAGAAAGGAAAGAAAGATAGAAGAAAGAAAGAAAGAAAGAAAGAAAGAAAGAAAGAAAGAAAGAAAGAAAGAAAGAAAGAAAGAAAGAAAGAAAGAAAGAGAGAGAGAGAGAGAGAGAGAGAGAGAGAGAGAGAGAAAGAGAGAGAGAGAGAGAGAGAGAAAGAAAGAAAGAGAGAAAGAAAAAGAAAGAAAGCTTCTCGTTTACAGTTATGTTGATTTATGCCCTATGGTTTTAAATATAAGGCTGATATAAAATATTTGGCTGATAATTCATATATAATATTTTTATATGTTATGTTTATATATAACAATCGTAATCCCACTGTCCTAGGCACTTTTCTCTTTTGTTCACGCTAAGCTCTCAGAGTGATCTTATCCATTCTGAGTCATTTGTCTCCATCTGTGTGTTAATGAATCTGAAATCTACAACTTTGGTTCAAACTCCTTTACTGATGGTCAGGGCTGGCAACTTGACATCTCTATTTGGGTGTTTCATTGGTACCTAAATACATCATATTCCAAAACCCATCATTTTTTCCTGCCCTGAATCTCTCCCTTCCTTCTGTGTTCCCTGCCTTGGGGAATGGCTCCAGTACGTTCCAGTTAGTCACCAGAGACAAAACACTGGGTATCATTCCTGATACTGCCCTCTCCCTCACTACTTCCTAAATACATCAATCAAATCCCACTACCTGTACTTCCTACACATCACTAGATCAGCTCACTCCTCTTCAGCTCCACGAAGAGCTCTAACCTAGTTCTTCTTCAGCTCTAACCTAGTTCAGGCCATTGCCATCCTTTTGCCAGATACCAGCAGCAGCCTCTTAACTGCCCACCAGTCTCTAGTGTTTCCCCTTTGATTTGATCTCCACTTGGCTTTCTGTCTGTGAGGAGAAGGTGGGAGGATGATTCTGATTCTGTCACTCCTTTGCTTACAATCCTTTAATGACTGCTAATTGTTCTGATGATAAAGTCCAAATTCCTTTTAGCTTAACTGCTGCCTGGAATCTTCTCTACAGGTATACCCCAGCAAACTCCTCATCCTTTAAGTATCAACTGAGGTGTCACTGCCTTCAGAGGTTTCCATACCCAAGATTCAATTAATCATCTCCCAAACACTGAGTCTTCCTAACTACAGAACTTTACACACTATAGTTAGTATCTTATTTATTGATGGATTCCACCCTTGATTATATGCTCTGCAAGGGTAGATAGGTATTTTGTTCACTTTTATGAACCCAACACTTGCCATAGTGCTTGATACATTACAAACATTCAATAAACATTTGTTGAGTATATACACAGAAGAATAAATGAATTGGTATGAACAAGTTATCCTTCATTAGAGAAGGCACAAATTATGAGACTTTGAGCAATCTCACGCGTTAATGGTCATCAGATGCAGATAGATACTGCAGAAAGTTACTGATTTGAAGTAAAGATGAGTATGGATTCTTTAAATTTGGTTTCATAGATATAATATGGTTTTTAAAGTTTGTTGCAAACTTCACAAAAACTGACAAACACATGGCAAACATTTACCTTTTTCATGGGCCCTAACAATTAACAAAACTGTTTATTGTAAAAGTAGTTTTATCTTTGACAATGGTTCTAATTAATGTCTCCATGAAAAGTAAGAAATGTGTTTTTTGTTTTAGGGACGCTGATCGGAGACACTGAAAAAGATATTGACAGGTCTTATTTTCTGATGTTTTCTACAACTGATGAAAGAAGTAGCTGGTATAGTGATGAAAATATTCGTGCATTTACTGAATCTGGCAAAATCAACACTAGTGATCCCAGTTTTGAGGAGAGCATGAGTATGCAATGTAAGATTAAAAAGAACTTTCTCATACATAATATCTTGTAAATCTAACTTCTATGATTGTATTTAGTCATTTCCCTTTGTTTAAGTTTGTTTAATTGAGTTTCTATTTTTCAGCGTTTCACTCAGAGTATACTGGCTGACATGCATTTCCTAAGTCCGATAGCAAATTTGATCCACGTTTGTTTTCTGAAGTCTGATATTGACTAAAAATAGGTGATAAAAACATAAGAAAGATGTATCTTTAAGTCATAAAATACGGAATAACGAAGACATAATTGACCACATTTTTATGAATATGTGTTTTTATCCAACATAGTATTTTTGTTTCAGAAATGATGTCTCCATACTCCATCACCTTTATCCTTGCTTTCTGGTTTCATGAACTTAGTCTCTATTATTTTCCTTTTTCACTGCTTCCTGCCTTTCAGGTTTCTACCTCTTGCCTTTAAGCCTTTGTGCTCCCCTCATTTCTCACAATACAAAATGCATACGACCTCCTTTTCTATGAAACACAAATCAGATGTTGTAGATTATGTGTGAGAACAATGTTGACACTGGGAAGTTTATATTAATATAATAAGGAAATACATCAAATTTTTATCACGTGGCACTGATCTATCATGCCTCATGGATTAATATACATTTATTTTCAGCAATAAATGGATACGTGTATGGAAATCTGCCAAATCTCACCATGTGTGCTGAAGATAGGGTCAAGTGGTATTTTGTTGGCATGGGTGGCGGGGCTGACATACACTCCATCTACCTCCACGGACAAACTCTGATCTCTCGGAATCACAGAAAGGACACAATTATGGTCTTCCCCTCCTCACTGGAAGATGCCTTCATGGTGGCCAAGGGCCCCGGAGAGTGGATGCTGGGATGCCAGATATATGGTAGGGATTTATAACTTTTGTGTAATAAATACAGAGTCGGAAAACTTACAAGGTCACAACCCATTACAGTGTCTTACCTTACAAATGACGAAACTGATATCCAACATTCCTTTTGGAAACAGTCAGTGATGGAACCCAGGAACCCAGGTCCCTGACATCTTTTCACTCGATTACTATACATCCTTTTAAGTATATAGGATTGGGTTGCTGTTTTTACAAAAACTTTCATATCCATTGTAAGAATATAAACCCTGAGTGAGAACCCTGAGTGTCAGACAGAGCAGATATTATTACAGTTTGTTCTTTAATTCAGGAGACAAGTATCAAAATCCTATGGGAAGCAGAGCAAGAAATTATGCAGAACCCAATACTTCTAATTCATTACTCAAGTAATCCTCCTTATTTTTGTTTATTTCCCTCTCCAATCACATTTGCCATTTAATGACAGAATGGTCAGTTATGAAGTTATTGATCTTTTCTATTCCTGAATATGACCAAACTATATATAATCATGTAAATGTTCTGGGTTATTTTTCAATCAGAAAACATAATTTTCATTAGAATTAAAGAATTTAACTTTATTTTTTTGGTAGAAAAATGAAGTTTATTTCTCTGATGAAAAACCTTTCTTTTTGTAAGTCCTGAACTTTGGTTAGTATCATGTTTCAATTAATTATTCAAACCACTAAATGACAAGTATTTATCAGGATTTTCTATGTGCTGCATCCCTCCCCAGGCTGTGAGAAAAGGAAGAACCACTCGCGGCTCTTATAACTCAAGGACTGGATTTAGGGACAAAAAGCTGTCACTTAGAAAAGATGATCACTTTCAGATTAAAATGTACACTCAGTTCCACCAATACCTCCCATCTACCTTATTCTCAGATCATGCCCTCAAGTCAGTCTTTCCACCTCAGCTCTGCAGAAAGACTAGTGTCAGCCCTAGACCAAGTGAGAAAATGCCTCAAAGCCTTGTTGGCTGATGGGATGCCATCACTTTCTCCTGTGTGTCTTTTCTTTCTGTGTCCTTCTGCAGCTTTTCTGCTTTTTAATTTACTCCTTTTTTTTTTTCTTTTTTGGTAATTACAAGAATATATCAATACATCTTTGCCGGAAAGAAAGGTAGGAAGGAAAGAATGGAGACAAAAAAGAGGGAGAATGGAAGGAGGGAGGGAAGAAAAGAGGTAGAAAAATAGGTGGAGGGAGGCAGGCAGAAAGAGAAAGAAGTCTAATGCAGTATGTATTAGCCTGTTCATACCAGCTCAAAGAGCTGAGAGTTAAATAATCCAGCCGTTAAACTATTGGTAGCTTCAAACTGGTCACAATGGGCATGCTTACACCACAGAAAAAATAGCACGCATATCAGAGTCAGTGTTTGGCTTTGGAGAGCTGCTTTAAGGACATACCACTAGTCCAGCTCCACCCAATCACCATCTTAATCACTGTAATAAATTCATGCAAGTACTAGAAAACCTGTTTACTCTACACTTTCACGCAACATAAACATGAGCATGTAGAAACAACACACAGCTATGTTTTGTGTTTTGTTTTATGTAAGTAGATCACACTGCATATAATATTCTGTTGTTTTCATCACTCATATCAAAGTCTTAAAGTCTCTTTTCATGTATTTCCAATACATTTAACTCATTCTTTTTAACTGTTGCATAGTTTTCCATATTTTGGTTGTACTGTAATTTATTTAACCATTTGCCTACTGATAGATGTTTAAATTGCTACTGCTTTTTTGGTTTATTAACAATGTTACAGTTAATACCTTTTTTTTGAGATGGAGTTTTGCTCTTGTTGCCTAGACTGGACTGCAGTGGCCCGACTTGGCTCACTACAACCTCTGCCTTCTGCCTCCTGGGTTCAAGCAATTCTCCTGCCTCAGCCTCCTGAGTAGCTGGGATTACAGGCATGTGCCACCATGCCCAGCTAATTTTGCATTTTTAGTGGAGACAGGGTTTCTCTGTGTTGGTCAGGCTGGTCTCAAACTCCCAACCTCAGGTGATCGATCCACTTGCCTCGGCCTTCCAAAGTGCTAAGATTACAGTCGTGAGCCACCATGCCCAGACTTAGTTAATACCTTTTCATGTATGTGCAAATATTTCTCATGACTATCAAGAAGTGAAACTATATAATAGCAGAGAGTTTTGTTTTTTTTTTTTGAGATAGAATCTTGCTCTATTGCCCAGGCTAGAGTTTATGGCTTACTGCAACCTCAATCTTCTGGGCTCAAGCAATCTTCCCACCTCAGCCTCCGGAGTAGTTGGCATTACAGGCACACACCACCACACGTAACTGACTTTTTAAACATTTTTTTGTAGAGATGGGGTTTTGCCATGTTGCCCAGGCTATTCTGAAACTCCTGGGCTCAAGTGAGGCCACTTGCCTCGACCTCTCAAAGTGCTGAGATTACACGTATGAGCCACTGCCTGCTTTTAATTTTAACAAATTGTCTTTCAAAAAGTCTCTACTAATTAACATTCCCACCAACAGTGCTCTGAAATTAAAACACAGGACTGATCTTCTCATGCCTTGAGTTTCTTTCTTCCTGCCAAGTAGTTAATGAACTAAACCAACTAACTCATTAGTGGCTACTAGTAGTAATTTCATGTTCATGAGGGGAGATGTTCTTGGACTCTCAAATTCTTCTCAGTATATAGGCACCATCTTCACATAAGACTTGGTCCAAAGTTGGTTATTATTCTCTAATAATATATATCCCTTTAATATTCACTTTTGCATCCTGACTTTTGTACTTATTTCATACATTTTATGTTTTTTTCCATCGATTTCATACATCATATTTCTCAAAGAAATAGAAAGTCTCGATATTGTTGGCTAAAACTGAAAATACATCTTGACCAAGAAAATTGTCTGAATGTTTTAATAACATTCTCTTTTTGGGTTTACTGTTTTTCAGAGAGTATGCAGGCATTTTTCAATGTAAGTAATTGCCAGAAACCTTCAACAGATGTTACTGGGACACATGTTATACATTACTATATTGCTGCTAAGGAAATTCTCTGGAGCTATGCTCCATTTGGTATAGATTTCTTCACTGAAAAAAATTTAACAGCAGTTGGAAGGTAATGATTCACTGGTTAAAATATTGATAGTTAAATAATTAACATAATTGAAATCTTTCATAATCTAGTTACTTCTCAAAAGGATTTAGGCATCTAATTAAAATATATTGATAAAATAAATATGAAAAATAATTGGAAAAATTTGAAGCCAAGGAGCATTGCTAGACAAAATTCTTCTCTAAATCCCTGGCAGACAATGTAAAGGAAAATGTACTACTCATCTTTTTCCTAGTACAAAACTTTAAAATGGATTTATATTATACTTCCGAAACATTTAACAGCATAAGACAATGTCATCAATAACATTTTATAAAAATTTTTAAACATTTTTTATTATTTATGTGTAACTTATACACTCCTGCTAATATCTGAAGGCATAATTATCGAATGTGATATCCTTAAACTATATTCTATAAATATTATTAACTCAATAACACCTAAGAATATATTAGCAATTATTATCTTAATAACCAAAAACTAACACTAAAATGCATTACTCTGGCATTAGCATTTAAAAGTGGGCAAAAAGTTTTTCTGATAGTCCAACTGCTAAGTGTATTTACCAGATTGAGGACAACAGGAGATTTAATTCTTCTGGCCTATTGAATGAAGATGCATGTTAGAACAAAGTTCTAAAACCACCAGAAAATAATGTTCTTTATGATGTTTATTTTTCTCTAATTCACTCACAGGAATTTTAGAAAGCAAAGAACACTATGTCAAGTAAACAGTTTCTCTTCTTTTTTAAAATTATTTATTGATACATGATATAGGTACAGATTTATGGGCAGTGATATTTTGATATGTTCATACAGTGTATGATACCTAAATCAGAGAATTTAGGATACTCATTGCCTCAAACATCCATCATTTCTTCGTGGTGGAAACATTTCAAATTTTTTCTTGTGGCTATTTTGGAATATGTGATTTATTGTTGTTAACCATAGTCACCCCACTGAGCTGTTGAACACATATTAAGGGCATATTTCTTTCAATTAATTGTATGTTTGTACCCATTAACAACCTCTCTTCACCGTCCATTCCTCCCCACCCCCACCCCCACAGTGGTATATTCAGGTGGATGCACATGAGCAACAGCTGTGGCAGGCAGGGCAAGTCGATCCCCAGTACCCAAGATGGTGCACTTGGGTAAAAGCAGCAGTAGACAGGTGTGCCTGTCCTCAGACTCCAAGACAACAGCTAGATGGTTTGGTCTCATGTCTACTAAAGGTGCATTCAGGTGTGTGGTAGCCCTGCTCCTGAAAGGGCAGTATTTGCTATCACTGGCAGTCGCTCCAGGCAGGTGGCTCTCAGGCTCTGGAGAGGGCACGCACAGCTTTCTTTGTTCTGGGGCAGCCTCCCTGATGCACTGCACAGCCCATCCCCCACAATGTAGAACACCATATGCGCTAGAGTGCTGGGGACCCAGCCACTCTCCTGGATCCAGCTAATGTCACAGTGCTTCAGCACTCTGAGTGGACACAGGGGAATGTCAGTGAAGTTCTAGGGATGTGGAGATACAGTGGCTGTTGGGCCCTGGGGCAGGATGCAGTCTGGTGGGGGCTGGGCTCTCAAAATGGTTCCATGCTATAGCTATTTGGGTCTCGGGGGTTGTATGGGACCCAGAATGAACTCCATCTCTGGAATAATGAGATTGTATCAACTCCAGGCCACTCTCTCTACTAGTCTCAAAGCCTACAAGGACTGAGGGTCTCTCCTGTAGCTAGGATTGCAGGAATCCACGGTAGAAGTGTGGACTCCTGGGGATCTCTCACTTACCCTTTTCCCACACTGGGGAGCCTCTCCTGGATCCCAGCCAATCTGAGCAGTGAGGCTGCCTTGCTTCCCTCTCCTTCTGTGCCTCAGGTGTTCTTTGACATTTTCCTGCCAAATTCCAGTGTTCTCTCTTAGATGCTCTGTCCAGTTTGTGATTATCTACTCAGTGATTTGGTCCTTGTGAGTGCGAGTGCTGGGTGTCTGTAGTCCTTTTCTTACATTTTAAGCTCATCAATAAATTACTCAATCTGTGTAATGGAAATTTCATATTAAATGTCAGAAACATAACTGGGCTTAGAGCAAAAAACTAGATTTAGCTTTAGAGCTTACTCTCATTTTATACTGACTAAAATAAGTATGAATTAATAGATTCATTTTGCTTGATTCTCCTGGCTATAAAATTCTATGATGTTTTTGGCACAGCAAGTTACTTCATTATTAGGAAATACTTTTTCTCAGAGGCTCCTTTTTTATTATAATAATTTAAAAAATAATAACATCTCTTTTTATATTATATCATCTCTGCAAATAGTTGTTTTAATAGCAATATTTGTTATTACCTGCTTGAAAAAAGTCAGATATAATATCTTTTTATCCCAAAAGGAAGTTTGCAGGCAAATAACTAGGTAGATACATATAGATAACTATATACATGTGCATAGACAAAAACCAGAAAGGATATTTATAGAAAATATTGACTGTGGTAATATATAGATGGTGGGATTATGGAGATTTCTGTTTTCTTTGTTGTGTTTTTGTTTCTCTTCCCAATTTTAGACAATGAGCATGCATTACTTTTATAATCAGAAATAAATTGCAAATATTTTAAACAGATGTGTTTGGATTCTTTCTTTCTTTTCACATAACTGTAAATATAAAAGTTCTTTGTGTATCTGCTTTCTCTGCGCAGTGAATCCAGGCTATTTTTTGAACAAAGTCCAACCAGAATTGGAGGAGCTTACAAAAAACTGGTTTACCGTGAATACACAGATGCTTCCTTCCAAACACAGAAGGCAGGAGAAGAACATCTTGGAATCCTTGGTGAAATTCTATTCATAGCTCGTGGGGTTATAAACATTATTTATTAATATTCTGCAATCAAAACAGTATTCACCAATTCACAGTTATAGATTTCAGTTGTAATATATAGCCTTATGAAAATAATACATTGATTTACCCAATGTCTTTTTTTATTAAATTAAATTTTATTTTATTTTAGACAATCTTGTTCTGTTGCCCAGGCTGGAGTACAGTGGTGTGATATCTGTTTACTGCAACCTCCACCTCTTAGGCTCAAGCAATCCTCTCACCTCAGTCTCCGGAGTAGCTGGGACTACGGGAACGCAACATCATACCCAGCTAATTTTTGTGGTGTTTTGTTTTGTTTTGTTTTTTTGAGACAGGGTCTCACTGTTGCCCAGGCTACAGTGCAGTCCCTCAATTTCAGCTCACTGCAATCTCTGCCTCTCAGGTTCATAGGTTCAAGTGATTCTCATGCTTCAGCCTCCCACGTAGCTGGGACCACAGGCACACACCATCACACCTGGATAATTGCTGTATGTTGTAGAGACAAGGTTTCACCATGTTGCCCAGGTTGTTCTCAAACTTCTGGGCTCAAGCCATCTTCCCATCTTGGCCTCCCAAAGGGCTGGGATTACAAATGTGAGCCACTGAGCCCAGCCAACTCGGTGATTTTAACTACATTCTTTGGTCCTATAAATCCAAAAAGACTAATATATTCATCTAATATCTAATACCTTTGATCCAAAGTGACTTTGTAAGACCTTGAATCATCTAGACTTCTTGCAGTTGCACCCTTTTCTGGATTCATGACATCATCCCTTTAATTTCTTCCTAAAAGAACTTTACTGTGGCTCAGGCCTGTAATCCCAGCTTTTGGGAGGCCTAGACAGGTGGATGACCTGAGGTCGGGAGTTTGAGACCAGCCTGACCAACATGGGGAAACCCCGTCTCTACTAAAAATACAAGAAATTGAGCCTGGCACATGCCTGTAATCCCAGCCACTCGGGAGGCTGAGGCAGGAGAATTGATTGATCTCAGGAGGCGGAGGTTGCTGTGAGCCAAGATTGTGCCATTGCGCTTCAGCCTGGGCAACAGGTGAAACTCTGTCTCAAAAAAAAATACCAGAAAAAAAAAAAACTTTACTCAATTAATGCAACCTGACAATTATCTTTATGAAATCCAAGGATAACTACTAACTCTGTTGCTTTCTAGGCCCTGTTATTAAGGCAGAGGTGGGAGAGATCATCAAAGTCACTTTCTATAACAATGCTTCCCTGCCGCTCAGCATTCAGCCTCATGGACTGCATTACAACAAGAGCAATGAAGGTTCATTCTATGAAACACCTGGAGGAAGTAAGTAGTGCTCAAGGGAGGTCCAATGGAGCCATACTGCCATATAATGTCAGCAAGTAATATAACTCCTATTGTGCAGCCAAATTGTCACAGTGTAACAGCTCTGTGTACTTATTGTGGCAGTTATTACTTCAGTTCCTATTCGACTGTCACCCGAAGAGAAGGATATGTTCTTGTTCTCAGAGATCTCACAGTCTAGACTAGTGCATGTATGGCCTTAGGTTCTGTTCTATAAATGTTTATTTCTTGCTAGGTGCCCCTTCACCTTCCTCACATGTAAATCCTGGCACAACATTTGTCTATACATGGGAAGTTCCAAACTCTGTAGGTCCCACATCCACGGATCCCAACTGCTTGACCTGGTTCTATTACTCTTCAGTAAATGGGACAAGAGACACCAACAGTGGCCTTCTGGGGCCTCTCCTTGTATGTAGAAATGGAAGTCTTGGAGAGGATGGCAAACAGGTGAGTCCTGAGGCATATGGCCAGGTAAGTCCTGGTGAGAGCTGTCTAAGACAGAGCTGCAGAGGAATGGCAATGTCTCAGGGCCAGAGGAATCAGCAGCTTCAATTTCTGTGTACTGATGTCTCCCAATTCTATTCTTTCCTCAACTAAACACCTGTATTTTCCTCTGCCCAATAAAACTGCACCCTGGCATGTCCCACAGACATCTCATCCTTCTGGACAGACTTTTACTGTCCCTCCATTCCCTAAATCAGCCTCTTTTCTTCCTCCATTTTATTTCTTAGTTAATAATATCACCAAACACTGGACTTTCATCAACAACTCCTTCTGTCTCACCTCCACATTTATCACTAAGTCTCCAATACCTCTGTATTATTTTAGGCACTATCATCTCTTTCTGAATTCCTTTCATTCTTAGCTTCTATCTCTACTCTTGCTTTAATACAGCTAGTCCACATCCCTTCCTAAGGAATCTGGCTATAGCACTCCCTGCAATAAAAATCTCCCCACAATTTGTTGGCTCAGAAGGCAACACATCAGATCCTGACAACTTCTTCTGATTCATGTCCCTTCCCACCCCTACATTGCAGAATTAGCTTCTTCTAATTGGCAAAGTGGAATTCTGCAGTGTGGTGGAATTAGCTCATTAGACCCTGAGTAAGGAAGGCTATTTCACATGTCTGTTTTTCCCCTCTTCTCTCCATCTGGAATGGCCTTTCCTCACTGTTTGCTCTGCCAAAAGAGGGAGACATTTTTGAAACACAGACTGAGAGTACCTTCCTTTGGACAA
The DNA here is from genome assembly GCF_049354715.1 of Callithrix jacchus. NCBI lineage: Eukaryota > Metazoa > Chordata > Mammalia > Primates > Cebidae > Callithrix > Callithrix jacchus. Next base: position 36,021,302 of record NC_133518.1, read on the forward strand.
TGTTCCTTAACTAAAGTTTGTTGAAGCTCCTGCAGGTTACCATAGTCGTTTAGGTATGTTTCTATCAGAGTATTTATCCATGCAATTGTTTTTATTGGCCTGTTTCTTCCACTAGACTGTCTCTAGTGGAAGTACGCACAAGACTTTCTAGAAAGTATACACAAGATTTTATTAATTTTTTTATAATAACTACAGCTCCCCTTGGGCATATAATAAGTGCTCAATAAATGTTTGTTAAATGAATTTCCCTTTTTTCTCACTCAGAAGTGAACTAATATCTAGTTATTTTCTACATTTATATAAAAAAGTATAGGTAATGAAGCTTTAAAATCCATAAATATATGTATAACAATGTATATCTTATTCAAAATTATAGATATATATTTATGTTTATCTATATAATGAGTCATATTTATAGTGTCATAATTCTTATAATACTCATTTTTATATTTAATTTAGAAATATGTATATATTTAATTTGTTCAAAAGCCCTTAAAATTCAGACTTTCTAGAATTGAAAACTATGTATTTAACTTACTTTCCATAGAGTACATTATGTTAAAAGCCACTATAAATATCTTATGGTTTAGTTTATGAAATTTAGATGTAGGAATCCCTGGAGTAAACGCTTTGTATGTAAAAAGCCATAGAGATTTCTCCCAACTTCTTAGTTCTATGATAATTTATTCACTGTGACTTGTGCCTTTCTATGGACTATCCAAAATCAGGAAGCCAATTGATCAAATTTTTCACACATACACAATCTCCTTTGTGGGAAATCTTGTATGTAGATCAACCATTTGGCTAGATTTGAATATGGACCATCTATACCATATCTATTCCTTTTTTTATTCTCATCCACAGAAAGGTGTAGACAAAGAGTTTTACCTACTTGCCACAATATTTGATGAAAATAAAAGTTATCTTTTGGATGAAAATATCAGAACATTTATCACAGAGCCTGAAAATGTAGATAAAGAAGATCCAGACTTCCAAGCCTCAAATAAGATGTCCTGTAAGAAAAAAAAAATTACAAGATAAATGCATTAAACACTTACTTAAATTTATTTTGCTAAAGAATTACAGATTAAAAGAGACTTAGGTTTTTCCCACAATGGTTGGCTAATACACGTATATTTCCTTTAAATACCATTTCCCAGACAGGTGCAGTGGCCCACACCTATAATCCCACCATTTTGGGAGGCCAAGGCTGGTGGATCACCTGAGGTCAGGAGTTTGAGACCAGCCTGGCTAAAATGGTGAAACCCCGTTTCTACTAAAAATACAAAGATTAGCTGGTTGTGGTGTCACATGCCTGGAATCCCAGTTACTTGGGAGGCTGAGGCAGGAGAATCACTTGAACCCAGGAGACAGAGGTTGCAGTGAGCCGAGATCATGCCATTGCACTCCAACCTGGGGGACAAAGTGAAACTCCGTCTCAAGAAAATAAATAAATAGATAAATAGTAAGTAAATATCATTTCCCAAGAAGAATATTGTTTATTAGGTTGATTATTTTGAATTTAATTTACCAAACATTTACCAACACCTCTTCATGCAATATATTTTATCTACAGCTAAATGTGAAAAGTCATGTACTTCTCTATTGCCAAATTTGTAGAGTGGGTGCAGTAGGGTGTTTGTTGAGCTGGGTGGGTGGGTGAGTGGGTGGCTGGTTGGTTGCTGGTTTGTGAAGACTGTACAGTGTAGTGAGGAAAGGGCTGATCTGGAATCTGGGGACTTGGACTTTGGTCTTAACAGTTTCATTCATTAGCCATATGACACTGGACAAGTAACTACTTGTCTGGCCTTGATTTCCTCAGCTCTAAAAGGAAGGGCTTGACTGCGATAATCCAATGGAAGTATCATGGAGTTCTGTCATTCTCTAATTCTATAATGTCATTTTAGCCCCCATGAAGTGATTAAATAATGATAAAGGAGAGGAAAATTGAAAAAATCGCTTTGCTGTTTTTACATGAATGAGCTGCTTTATGATTAGTGCTTTGTTGGATTTCAAAAGAAACCAAGTACCAGTAAATTAAATACTCTTTTCTCTGTTACAAATGCCTTGCAGCCATAAATGGATATATGTATGGAAATCTGCCTGGACTGGATATGTGTTTAGGAGACACCGTTTCATGGCACATTTTTAGTGTGGGAGCAGAGGAAAATTTACACGGGATATATTTTTCAGGAAATACCTTCACTTCTTTAGGAGCAAGAAAGGATACAGAAACTGTATTTCCTCATATTTCTAAGACACTTTTGATGACACCTGATTCTATAGGTAAGCAGGTGGGTCTTCTCATTCAGCCTGAAACATCAAAGTATGCAGAAGCACTATCTTTATATGCACTGAATATTCTGTACAAGAAAAAAAACTGAACTGATGCAAACAGTGCTTGAGAAACCTTTGTCCTGTTCCACTTCATTTATAGGAGCCTTAGTATTTCCTATACACATAAATCCCCTTAGTTTTTTCAGGCCTTCTTCCTAGGCCTTTAAGCTTTAAACCATCCCAACGCTCTTCAAAAATGAAGAAGATATTTTAAACCCTTTAAACTCATTTTCATTCTGTTGCATTTCTTACTCTTCTGTCCATTTGTTTCCCAGGCCTTCCTCCTTTGCCCTTACCCTACTGCCTTCTCCCTTCTTCTTTCTATCCTCCTTACTAGCTTTGCTCTCTAGGTAAATGTTTTAGCTTCAGTGAGGTTGGTCCTTCCTGGTAACATTTCTTTTTTTTAAAGAAGGCACCCCATAGCAAAGAACTGTGTGGGGATCAAAGGAAACTAGCCTTCCTTCTGAACCTAGTTTCCTCATTTGTAAAATAAGAATTGCAAAAACTTGTAATTTGCAAAAAGGAATAGACAATGATCAGACGAGATAGGTAAAGTATAGTAAAGTGCTGGCATACATTAGACTGTCAATAAATGCTAGTTTCTTCTTTAATCCAGTAGATTCACCTTCATCCCACATACCTGTCCCCCAAAAAATCCATCTATCTTGGTCAAAAATGACTGATACCAACCAAAAACTGGCTATATGATAAACTACTGTGTAAATGCCATGAATTGGTATCTTGACCCTTTGTGATGCCAAGTAGTCATTTGACTACATTTTCTTCATTTCAAAATTTAAACTTTTACTTTTCAAACAAACGAAAGTTGTGATTCAGACTGATTGGAGGGGGAAAAAAGCACTTTCTCTGGTGCTTTTTCTCTCCTCTTTGTTAGAGGTTGTACCTGCATGCTCATTCGGGGACAACTTATTGCTTTTTCCCGCCCCAGTCCTTCCTCTCCTTTTCCCTGCAGGTGTTTTTCTGAATTTAAAAACTACCACATCTCATTCTCTTTCCCAAGCCTTATCAACTGTAGCAAACGTGCAGACATGTACACCATGTGTTAAGCACTGTACTAGAGACTGTACAGGGATCATTTCAATTCAAACAAATTCTTTTTCTCAAACTCTCTGAGTTTGAAGGTTTTGCTTCCTTGTGCATATTCTTAAACCTTACCCTCCACAAAAGTAACAGCAACAACAGAAATATGGAGAGTTGAAAGAGGATTCATCAAGAAGCAGTGACAGCACGTGGTGGGCCTAAAATTGCCAGGGTAAAAGAAAGAAAACTAGAATTCAGGTGGAATGTTCTGGTCAGAATCAGGCTGGAGTTTTTTGTTTTGTTTTTTTTTTGTTTTGTTTTTTTATTTGAGATGGAGTTTCGCTCTTGTTACCCAGGCTGGAGTGCAATGGCGCAATCTCGGCTCACCGCAACCTCTGCCTCCTGGGTTCAGGCAATTCTCCTGCTGCAGCCTCCTGAGTAGCTGGGATTACAGGCATGCGCCACCATGCCCAGCTAATTTTTTGTATTTTTAGTAGAGACGGGGTTTCACCATGTTGACCAGGATGGTCTCAATCTGTTGACCTCGTGATCCACCCACCTCGGCCTCTCAAAGTGCTGGGATTGCAGGTGTGAGCCATCACACCTAGCCTGGAGTTTTTTTGTTATGTTGGTGTGTTTTTATTTTTTGTCATTGTTTTGGATTTTTAATGTATTCAACTTTTTTCACTCACTTCTCTGCTACCTACCAGTCTGTTCAAAGGCATCATCTCTCATCAATTATTATTACTTGTTTTTTGTCTTTTTGGTTTTTTGCTTTCTGTGGAGAATGGGGTCTTGCTATATTGCCCAGGAAGGCCTCGAACTCCTGGGATTAAGCTATCCTCACACCTCTGCTTCCCTAAGAGCTGGATTACAGGCATGAGTCATAGCACCCGGCTCATCGATTATTTTTAATAGCCTCTCAACAGATCTCCTTTCTTCCACCATTGTACACACCAGTCTGTTCTCAGCACAGCTGCTAGAGTGTCCTTAAGCCTTTCATTAACTTAAAATCCTGCAATGTCTCTCCTTTTCACTCAGTAAAAGCTATCGTGTATTCAGTGGCCCACAAGAGCTCCATGACCTGGCCCTCCACACCCTAGTACTCTCCTCCTTGCTCCCTCCCTTCAGATACACCAGCCTCTTGAGTGTTCTTCACACATAGCAAACAGGCTTCTGAACCGGGCTCTTTGCCACCTGTTTCCTCTGCCTGGAGAGAACACATGTTTCCTCCAGATCCACCTCACCTCTTATAAATCTTTGCCCAGATGTCACCCTCCCATCAAGATCTACACCGCTCGCTGCTCTCTTGAGCCCCTCCCAACACACACCCAGAATTCTCAGTCCTCCTTACGCTGTTTTCCTTTTTTCTTTAATCATAGCTCTTATCACCTTCCAGCACACATGCAGGTTGCTTAACATATTTAGTGTCTGTCTTCACAACACCCTGCAATATAAACTCTGAGAGCAAGAATTTTTAACTGTTTTGTTCTCTGATATTTCCCGAGTGCCTAGAAATACGTTTGACACAAGACGGTGATCAATAAATATTTGTTGAATTAATGAAAGAATGAATGAAAGATTTTACTATATTTCTTTTGAGGGTTGCAGCTTATGACTAATTTTACAGAGGAAAGAAATCTGAAGGCAAAGCTTTAACCATTCCTTTCTTATTCGTCTGTAGGAACTTTTGATTTGGTTTGCATAACAATAAAGCATAATCTAGGAGGCATGAAAAATAAATATCATGTGAGGAAATGTGGGAAGCCAAACCCTGATCAAACGCAATACCAGGAGGAGAAAATTATTTACATTGCAGCCGAGGAAATGGAATGGGATTATTCTCCTAGCAGAAAGTGGGAGAATGAACTGCACCGCTTACAAAGAGAGAAGTACCCTGATAGCTCCAGTCTCTAAATGGGAAGGGTTCTAAGGGTTTTTTTCTGAGTCTTCCTCTCCTTTCTGTCTGTCTGTATGTGTTTGTGCCTGTGTGTGTGTGTTGTATTTATTTGTGTTTGGTATAGTGTGTGTGTGTGTGTCTGTGGTGTATTTATTTGTGTTTGGTATGGTGGGTATGTGCATAATGTGGATGTGGTTGTGGTATTTGTGTGTTTAGGATACTCTCAATTATAAATCACTTCAAAATTTGTGGGTGTGTGTGACATACTCAACTGCAAAGGGCTTCAGATCTTTCTAAATGTCCATATAACTTACTTATGGGCTCTAGTTCTTCCTGCCTGTCTTTTCACTTCTTGCACCCTTCCTGGACATACGTTACTATTTAATCTCACCACAGGAAGAGCAACATAACTTCAGCTACATTCAATATCTACAGTCAATCAGAATTTTCTTTTGTCTTCATTGTCTTCTACCTCTATTCTGAGAACTTCACCTTCAAGACACCTATTTTTCTCTTTTTGTACAATTTGATTTCTTTCTCTGGTTTTCTCTCTTACTATTTATGTATTTATCAAAACTAAAGTTGTATCCAGAAAAGAGGCTTTAAAGTGCAGAATGAATATCTAACTCTTTTGCCAGAATTAATATTTTTTTAAAAAAGATGGCTTACGTTTCTAGGTAAAACAGCTTCTAGATATAAGAAGTTCTTCCATATGAGTTCTTTGTCTAAATTATTGGCTAAATTAACTAACTTTGTGGAAGTTTAGTTGTTGTTTTTGTTTTTATTTTCTTAAAGACAAACGAGCATGTATGTGGATAGAAATGGAACACATCTTGGGTCCAAATATAAGAAAGTCTTATATCGTCAATATGATGATAGCACATTCAAAAATCGAACAAAAAGGAGTGAAGATGAAAAACATCTGGATATACTAGGTATTGATGCGCCATAAGATTGGTTTTTGAGTTTTTCTTGTCTTCAGCCATTAGAGATTGTTGTACACATGGAATACATTGTCAGTCTCTACCTTGACAGAGGAATGTGCCTGTAATTCTAATTTGTTTGCTGATAGGCATTTTTATTGGAAAAAAAAGATTTAAGTATTGTTTCCTTAAAAACTAAAGACAATGTAGAAAAGTAATTGTGCTCAGTTTCAGATTACCTGGATTCTTGTTGTCAGTATTAAAAAATTCTAGAAAGGAGTTTAGAAGTTGCATTTAGGGATCATTTCCATAAGATGGAAGCAAAGACCAGGGGACCCTAGTATAGTGAGGAAAGGAACTTCTTTATGTAAATTTAAGTGTCTTATGTCTGAGTGAGGAAAGTGATAACTGTTTCTTCCACCCTTGATAGATCAACTAGGAAACCTCTGAGTCAACCCAGGAGCCTACATGCAATATTTCCACACACCCAACTCCTGTTTCAGCCTTGCTCTCTATGTGTATATTAGAGGTTATTTTATGACATAAGACCCTGAGAAGATGGATTTACATGCTGATGAAGAGAAACTTTTGCTCTTCTTAGTTCTCCATCAGTCTCTAGAGCTTGTCTATTTGTGAGCCCTGGAGGAGAAGCCTGTGTTATCCTGTTGCTGCTGCTTTTGAGTGGGCCCCTATCTTTAGTAACCACAAGATGTTTGTTTTCTCTAGGATTCTGGCTGAATGCATGAATATAAATAATGCAATCTGACCCTCAAGATTCTATTATTATTTCTGCAAAAAGGAAAACACTTTATTATAAAGATAAAACATGCATATTGTTTGGGGAGGTGAAATGGTCACAGGGAGCAAGGAGACCCTGTCTTCAGCTAGCATCTAGCATCCACCAGACATCTTCAGGGTTCTAATTTTAGTAATTTATAGCACAAGTCTGCAGAGAGTTCTTGCTGCTTATCTCACCTCAAAACCATCTGTGTTTCAGAATTTTTCAGAGCCACTGATTCAATCTGCTTCCAAATAGAAAGAAGATTTAAAATGAATTTTATACTTGTAGTTCTTGGCTTAGGATGAAAGGGAGAGAGAGTAAAATAAAGGTTTTCAGTCTGTGAGGGAGAAAATCACTATAACAGGCTCTGCACCTCCTCACAATCCTCCAGTAAAATAAAGAGCAAGAGACTAAAAGGCATAAAAGTTGAGATTGGTCAAGAAAGAAAAGAAAAGGTTTCATTTTTAAATTGTGTGTTTCCTTAGGCATAAACTGATGTTCATTAAAGTAAGTTTTCTGGCCAAAAAAAAAAACTCATAAAATTCTGAATGATTTAAAATTTTCAGGCAAAAATCATATTTCATAAATCAGCAATGATCTACTTGTTACATGTGTTTATTTCATTTGGCTGCATGTTAAGTAAAAGGATAAGAATAAGTCACTGTGTAAATACTTAAGAAGACAGAGGACTCGTAATTTAAATTAAATAATTACTCATATGTTTTCCTTTTTATATTCCCTAGGTCCATTAATATTGGTCAAACCTGGTCAAAAAATTCAAATTATCTTTAAAAATAAAGCCTTAAGACCATATTCTATTCATGCTCATGGAGTGAAAACAAATAATTCCACTGTTCTTCCAACTCAGCCAGGTAACTACTTTGGGAGAAAAAAATATCCCCAAAAGCTTTTATGCAGGACTATGGGGCTAATGTTCTTTTAAATATATGGGTGCAGTTCCAGATGAGTGAGACCATGGACTAATAAGATGGGCCTGAAGAAAGCATTTGGGATGGGAGTTCCTTCTGCAAGTCAGGTTTACTTTTAGGTTGGGGCACTATGGGCAAAACGGTGAAGTGAAGGTTTGGTCTTCAGGGACCACCTCTCCAGGGTATGAATTTGTCCTCTAGGGCCACCCTCCCTCTCACCTCTGTACCTGTTTAGCTGACAGATATTCTTATACTATATTCAATCTCTCCAACTCAAGAGCTAAAGTTGGAGTTGAGTACACGATGCAGTATGTGAGGAAGCAGGAGAGGATTGAGCCAATAAGAGGAAATGATGAACTCCATGTATTAACATTTCTATGGAATGGAATCACTGCCACACAGCATGCCATTCAGCATAATTAACTTGGAAGAACATTACTTTTTTTTTGAGACAGAGTTTTGCTCTTGTTGCCCAGGCTGGAGTGCAGTGGTATGATCTTGGCTCACCACAACTTCCGCCTCCCAGATTCATGCCATTCTCCTGTCTCAGCCTCCGGAGTAGCTGTGATTACAGGCATGCACCACAACACTCAGCTAATTTTTTACTTTTAGTAGAGAGGGGGTTTCTCCATGTTGGTCAGGCTGGTCTCAAACTCCCGACCTCAACTGATCCAACCGACTAAGCCTCCCAAAGTGATGGGATTATAGGCGTGAGCCACCGTGCCCAGCTGAACATTAATATTTTTTAATAAAAAATGCCTAGTAAGCAGACTCTGATATGAGGATTTGTGTGCAGGTAGTGCTTGTGGGATCAACTAATATGGAAAGAGTGAGAAATGAGTAGGATTGGACAGGGAGTGAGGTTTAGCAGAGATGCAACCTCCACAGAAGTCACAGCCAACCTAGTTCTGAAGATAGGGTGACCCTCAGCAGTCCTAAGCTGGATTAAGAGAGCTGCGCTGTTGTATCCCTGCACCAGTCATTAGATGCAATCCTTAGCAAGCTGGCTTTCTTCAGCAAGGCTCTCTCCTGATATCTGCTGGAGCAACATGTGCTTCATTCTTGCTCAAGGATATAGGATGGCATTAGAATGTCTACTATAGTTGCACACCAAAGCAAGTAGTTTTGGAATTCAGAGTATCAGTGAAAGCCAACATCAGAAAAAAAAGATTTGTAAAGCAGAGGAACTGACAACAGACTTTGATGTCGGGCAAAATATTTCTTTTTGTTTTTAAAAACAATACTGTCTATAGTCTGTTTGAATCTCCTATCAAGGGAGTTAGCAAGTCAGCCCTCTGTTCTGGTTAGTCAGGAAAGGATCTGCTACATGCGTTCCACAAACACTTCCAAGTACTTTACCTGCTGTATGCCGGGCACTGTGTTGCTGGAAAGCAAGGGTTGGTGCTAAGCAGATTGTTAAAGACTTGAAAGCTGGGGTTGGGGTTTGTTAGTGTCACAGGGCTATGACACCCATGGAAGCTTTGGAAGTGGGAGGTATAGGGTTATGGTGAGGAGGAAGCAAAAGAAGTTTACTGCAAGAATATGGAATTAAGATCCAATAGGACTAACATGCACAGCCTTGAGGGCAGGGAGGAGGTACTTGTGATCCACATGTGGGAAGGTTCAGAGCTGGGATTCGAGGCTTTGTCACGTTGACTAATAAGATCACAAAGCAAGAAGCGAGACCAGAAGTGAAAGCTAGGACTGTGCTGCCTAATCTTTTTATAGCTTTGGTGTTTGCTCATTGTCTGGTTCTTCATAAAGAAGTCTGATTTTAAAGTCTCTATTTAAATACACTTTACTTGTCTATTTCAGGAGAGATTCAAATATATACTTGGCAGATACCTGATAGAACTGGTCCTACCTCACTAGACTTCGAATGCATACCTTGGTTTTACTATTCAACTGTGTCTGTGGCTAAGGTAAACTTTAAATCAAATAATGGCTTTAATCCTATCTTCTCCTAGAAATTACAATGGAAGGAAGAAGGTGTCTGTCATTGTTTTAAAAACTCTTAGTTCTATGGAAACTTTCTTTTAAGTAACTTAACTATTGTTCAGCTTTTATTCCTACATGGGTCTGCATTTTTCAAGAGGAAAATAAATTATTACATTATGATTACTTAGGTTTATGATTCTTTATAAAATCTCACAGTGAATTGAAAGACGTATCTAATTATACAATAATACACTATACTTTGTTGCATTGAATAGTATTTGAATAACAGAAAACAACATACTCTAAATAATTTTAAAATTCAGTTGTGTGGTAGCTGATGTCTATACAAAAAAACTTAAAAATTAGCCAGGCACAGTGGTGCATGTAGTCCTAGGTATGGGAGGCTGAGGTAGGAGGATTGCTTGAGTCCAGGAGTTCCAGATTATGCTGAGCTATGATCACACCATTGAGTAATAAATAAATAATGGTATAATTGTATGATTAATAAGAAATAAACATATCATATTGTGTGGGTGTGTGTTTATATTTAAAACTCTCAACCATAAGGTTCAAGTTTATTTGCACTAAAAAAAAAAAAACAAAACAAAAAACAGTGCAAGTATTCTACTTGAACTCTTACTTACCTTGGCCCGCTCTGGCTGGAAAAAGAATCTACACAGAGATTTAATTAAAAAGCAAAATGAAGACAAACAAACCAAGATTCTCAACTAAAAGCTGCTGCAGGGGGCAGAAGCACAAAGGTGAAGAGACTAACTCCTTTAAACTTCCTGCCAACCAACTTCAATGCCAAGAATTCTAACTAAAATCAAAGTGTTTTTTAATTACAATGTCAAAAACAGAGCTAAATCCACTGAAAAATATATCTACAATCCTTGTCAGACGTTTGTTGTTCTCTTCAGACTTCAGCTCTAATAAATGAGGTTACAATTTTTCTTTGATCAAGTACTGAGGCTGTCAAACATTTTGTTCCTCACTCTTGGAATCCCGATAATTAAAAACTCAGGATCTGACCTCACTAAAAACTAAAACTTGATTCTACCTCTTTTGCTTTGTGGGGGAAAATGTTAGTTGTGGCCACAGTGAATGTTCTTGCTTTGCCTCCTCAGGACCTTCACAGTGGACTGGTAGGCCCTCTGATTGTATGCCACAAAGACACCAACCCCAACATAGTTCACCGTGTTCTCCACTTCATGATTTTTAATGAGAACAAATCCTGGTACTTTGAAGACAATATCAACACCTATGCTTCAGAACCAAACAAAGTGGACAAGGAAGATGATGATTTTGAACTCAGCAATGAAATGCACGGTAACATTCACTCGCTGACTCACCAATCGTAACCCACAGGTTGCTCTGCGCAAATGAAACAGATAAAATTGCCTCGCTCGGCACGGTTTATAGCATTCAACCACATAGAACTGGTACAGATCATGTAGACCAGGGGTTGGCAAATTCTTTTCTGCCAAGGGCCAGATAGTAAAGAAGTTAGGCTTACAGGCCACGTGGTCTCTGTCATGAGCCATACTCTACTCTCCCACTGTAGAATGACAGTAGTCGCAGACAATAGGAAAACAAATGGAAGTGGCTGAGAGCCAAAAACTTCATTTATGGACGCCAACATTTGTATCTCATGTAATTTTTCACATGTCAAGAAATAATATTCTTAATTTTTTTTCAACTATTTAGAAATTTAAAAACCATTCTTAGCTCATGGGCCACAGTAACAGGCAGTGGGCTGGATCTTGCCCATAGACCACAGACCACTGACTTAGCAAGCACAGCAAATGCTCGTGTTTTCTAGAGCTATGCAGGCAATGTAAAACTAGGAACATCAGCTGTCATTTCAGGAGGGCTTTACTCCCATAATTTTCTAAGTATTTTACCTGGATGAACACAAGGAGAGGTGGAGCTTGGGGCAAAACAAAGTGAACATGGCCCCACCAACCCTTCCTCATCACCTTACCTTCACAGGCAGAACTTTTGAAAACTTCATGCTCATCAACCAAAATTATTTAGTAGGTCCACTGTGACTAGGTGCATCTAGGTACATCCAGATGACCTCCTTCCTTCTGGAATCACAATAGCAAGACAATTATCCAATAGAAAGCACATAAACAATCTCCTGTACTTACTTGCTTAGCCAGGGAAACTTCTGGTCTTAAACCTCTAAGCTGACAGAGCTCATAAGTATGATTGGGTAAAAGATCCTCAACTAAGGCAAATTCAAATATAGTAATTTCCCACTTCTAAGGTTGTTTTTTTTCCCCCTTTTAGAAATTTATGTAAATTTAAAGTTAAGAGTGACATCCATTTTACCAGTATATTTTTTAATAAGTGTCACAGAGGAGGACACAAAGCACCTTGCAATATGTGTCATCTGCCCTCATGTTGTTTACAGTCGAAGGGATGCCAGACTTGTACATTGCTACAATCCAAGGAGGACGGCAGAGTGTGGGATGCTGTCACAGAAATTTAAACACAGTGGAGTACTTTAAATTCTTATTTGGAAGATGTGAAAAGGCTTCATTCTAGGGAAGAGACATTCAGGTTGATTTTTTTAAGGTTGTATAGGAGTCTGTCCAGTTAGAAAAGGAGGGAGATGACATTCCAGGTAGATGGAAGAATGTCATCTAAATCACATAGCACTTAGGAAGAAAGAGCCAACAGAGTTGTGGAAGACCTCAAACACCTTGTTGAGAATTTAGGCTTGATCTAAACCAGGATTTCTTAACTTTCTGACCTTTTAGGTTAGATAACTCTTTGTCGTAGGGAGCTATCCAGTGCATTGTAGATGTTTATCAACATCTATATCCTCCACCTACTAGATACCAGTAGCATCTCCCCACAAGTTATGGCAACCAAAAATACCTCTAGGCATTGCCAAATGTCTCCCTGGGGGGACAAAATCACCTCCTGTAGAGAGCCACTGTGCTAAAACACCAAGATCACTAGCTAGGGCGTGGTGGGGATAGATGCGTGTTTTAGAAATAACTCTGGCACTCATCCAGGCACTTGTACTCCAAGTGTGGCCCCAGGACCAGCACCATCAGCAGCACTTGGGAGCTTGTTAAAAACGCAGAATTTTAGGCTTCACAGACCTAAGTCAGAATCTGAATTTTAACAAAATTCCCAAGCCATATTCACATTTAAGTGTAAGAAGCACTAGTGTAGAGCAGTGTCTTCTAGTTTCTTCCATTACATCCCTCCATCAGCTGAAAGCATTAGCACCCAGCCTCCATAGATACATAATTATAGATTATATACTTGCACCACTGTATCAATGCATTTTATACATTTTAAAGATGCACACAAAATAGCAAAGTAAAAAGAGGATCTGTGTGTGCATGTACATATATATATTTTAAATCTTCATATTACCCCTTGGAGACCATACCTGCAGAGGTTAAAGGGTGCCTGACCTCATAAATGGCCATTCCAGAAATACAAGTGGCAGATCACAAAGCTCTGACTTAGGGCAGCTAAATAAGAATGGATGCTCCTAATATTCTTCTTTTTATTTTACGGAGACAAGATCTCACTATGTTGCCCACTCTGGTCTTCAACTCCTGAACTCAAGTGATCCTCCCACCTCAGCCTTCCAAAGTACTAAGATTATAAGCATGAGCCACCATGCCTGTCCATTCCTAATGTTCTAAGTCTCTTGTGATAATTTTAAATACATAGTTCACCAATATAAGTAGCCTTAGTTGTGAAATAGTCAAGTTCAACCCAATCGTATTAACACAAAGTCAGTGCCTCGTTTGCTTGGGCAAGAAAAACTCCTTAGAATTAGACACATCCATAAATGGATGGCTTGGTCACATTTAATGACTTCCACAGGCTGGCATCCCCACTGCTGGTGGAAGGTGGTGGTTCACACCTGTAATCCCAGCACTTTGGGAGGCCGAGGCAGGCAGATCACATGAGGTCAGGAGTTCAAGAACAGTCTGGCCAATATGGTGAAATCCTGTCTCTAAAAAATAAAATAAAATAATATCCCCACTGCTTCTGAAAATACCCAGGCTATTTTCTATAAGGATAATTATACTTTTTAAAGTGTTTAACTTTTTAAAAGCCTACATTATTTTAAATGTTTGTTGAATATAATAAACTGTGCCTTTCCCTGCCCCCTGCAGCAATTAATGGAAGATTATTTGGAAACAACCAAGGTCTGACGTTTCATGTAGGGGATGTAGTGAACTGGTATCTGATTGGCATGGGGGATGAGGTTGACCTGCACACAGTTCACTTTCATGGCCACAGCTTTGAATACAAGGTAAGAGCCTTTGATGGGTCCATCTAATTACCGCGAAGGCTTGTAAACCAGTTATGGGGTAGCATGGCAAGAAAACAGGGCTAGAAAGAAAATGAATAAGTCAGAAATTTAATCCACATCATCTATAATATATCAGGTACATGCAAATAATTATAATAACCAAAGAATAAAATGGATTTCTCACTCTGATCTATTGTTAGTTAATAGGTAAAGAAGGCTTTTATAGTCATTTCTAGTTTTGTACTTTCTATCCCAACTTAAAAAAATTCTTTTTCATGCCCCCAGTAACATAAAGAAAAACACTCTGAATGCTCGTATGCATTTCGCCACATTAGCTTTCTCTTCTGTTTTTTTCTGAACTCAATTCAAAATTGTAAGCCTTATGACTCTTTGCCCCTAAATACTGAATCATCCCTAAGAATTAGGACAGTCCTCACCCCAACCACAATAAAATGATCACACCTCCAATTTCATAACATTTCATTTTTGAAGGGTCCAGGCCAGTTGTTTTGTAGAATGTACCATATTCTGCATTGGTCTGATAGTTTCCTCATGATTGGATACATGTTTAACGAATTTAGCAAGAACATGACATGGGTGATTTTGTATACTCCCCACACATCACATCAAGTGGTACATGATGGCTATAGGTCCTCATATTGCCGAGGCTAAGTTTGATAACTTGATTAAGGTGATTCTGAGAATATAGGAATAAAAACCATATCAAAGTGATACTCACAGCCAGTTACACAGAAGACTTTTTGACCTCTGGTCACAAATAAGTGTGTGGAGATTTTCCTCCACCAGCAACCCATCAGTTCTGCATTGGACACCAGCTAGACGTCCTCCAATTCAATTTTGATACTATCTACCTGGATACATGTCAGATCCCACAGGTTGATACTATCTACAGGATACATGTCAGATCCCAATTCTACAAGGCTGCCCCCCACTTCCAATGCCAATCACAAACTCCAGATTGTTTTTATATGCTTCTGAGCAGCAGACTATACATTGAGATTCCTACGACCCCCTCCTCGAATTCAATTAATTCCCTAGAGTGACTTACAGAATGAAGAGAAACACTTGCTTACGGTTACTGGTTTATCAAAAAAGATATTATAAATTGTATGAATGAATATCAGATGAAGAGATGCTAGAGTAAGGTATGGGAGAAGGAGCACATGGAGCTTGCATGCTTCCTCCAAGTGAGCTACCTTCCAGGAACCATGTGTTTGGCTATCTGGAGCCTCTCTGAATCCTGTCCTTTTGGATTTTTATGGAGGCTTCATTGCATAGGCATGAACTTTTGACCTTTCTTCCCTCCCACAAGCTAAGGGGTAGCACTGACATTCCCAATCCTCTAATCCTGCCTTGGTCTTTCTGGTGATCAATCCTCATCATAAACCAAAAGTAAAATTCTAAATGCCCCCGCAAACACTTGAAAAATTGAATAAAATTCTAAGCCCCCTCTAGACCAAGCACATTCCTAAGCTAACCTGAAAAACTAATTCAGGCCATGATGGGAAATGACGGTTGGATATGCCTCATTATGCTCTCCTCCCTTTGGAATTCAGGCACAGCTGACCAGCATTAACATTAAAATGGAGACCTTAAGACTGATAGAACAGACTCTTTGTAGTAATAAGATACCAACATGACAGATAGCAGTCTCTAAAGGAAATCAAAGTATTTTACCCCAAAATATATTTCTCTGACATTTTTTGAAATGGCCCTGCAAAACTATCTCTTATGGGGAAAATCTACATTCTGTAGAGAATCCTCTTCCCTTTCCAGGTCTTTTTCCTGATCCAGGAGAGAATGAACTAAAGGTCTGGCACTTTTAAAATCTGATAAGAAACATTTATAATCTATTCTCTCTGAAGCCTGATACCTGGAGGCTTCACCTGCATTATACAAACCTTGGTCTCCAAAACCCCTTATCTTAACCCAGACATTCCCTTCTGTTGATTCTAGGTCTTTAGATAAACTCTTTAATCAACTGCCAATCCGGAAATCTTTGAATCTACCTATGACCTGGAACCCTCACCTCCTCCAGTTGTCCCATCTTTCCAGACCAAACCAATGTACATGTTACATACACTGATTGATGTCCTATTTCTCCCTAAAACATATAAAACCAAGCTGTAGCCCAACCACCTTAGGAACAAGTTTTCAGGACTTCTTGAGGCTGTGTCATGGGCATATCCTTAAGCTTGGAAAAATAAACTTCTAAATTGACTGAGACCTGTCTCTGATTCCCAGATATTCTGGTACATTGTCTGTTTGTTCTCATTAGTTTCAAATAATTTCTTGATTTCTGCCTTAATTTCACTATTTACCTAGGAGTCATTCAGGATTGTTCAAATTGTTCATGGAAATTGAACAATTTCGATGTAGTTGTGTGATTTTGAGTGAATTTCTTAAAATTGACTTCTAATTTGATTGTGCTGTGGTCTGAGAGACTGTTGTGGTTTTAATTATTTTGCATTGGCTTAGGAGTGTTTTACTTCCAATTATGTGATCAATTTTAGAGTAAGTACCATGTGGTGATAAGAGCGTATATTCTTTTGTTTTGGGGTGAAGAGTTCTGTAGATATCTAGCAGGTCCACTTGATCCAGAGCTGAATTTAGGTCCTGAATATCTTTGTTAAGTTTCTGTCTTGATGGTCTAATATTGTCAGGGGGTGTTAAAGTCTCCCACTATTGTTGTGTGGAAGTCTAAGTCTCTTTGTATGTCTCCGAGAACTTGCATGATGAATCTGAATCTGAGTGCTCTGTATTGGGTGCATATATATTTAGGATAGTTAGTGCTTCTTGTTGAATCGAACCATTTACCGTTATATAATGCCCTTCTTTGCCTTTTTTGATCTTTGTTGGTTTAAAATCTGTTTTGTCAGAAACTAGGATTGCTTTTTTCTGTTTTCCATTTGCTTGGTAAATTTTCCTCCATCTCTTTATCTCTAGCCTATGGGTGTCACTGCATGTGAGGTGGATCTCTTGAAGACAGTATGCTATTCTGTGTCTTTTAATTGGGGCATTTAGCTCATTTACATTTAAGGTTAGTATTATTATGTGTGAATTTGATTCTGTCATGATGCTAGCTGGTTATTTTGCAGACTTGTTATTGTGGTTGCTTCATATCTCTGTACTTCACTGTGCTTTTGTAGTGGCTGTTAATATTTTTGCCTTTCCATATTTAGTGCTTCCTTCAGGAGCTCTTGCAAGGTAGGGTGGTGGTGACAAATTCCTTCTGCACTTGCTTGTCTGAAAAGAATCTTATTTTTCCTTCACTTATGAAGAAGCTTAGTTGGCCAGATATGAAATTCTGGGTTGGAAATTTTTTTCTTTAAATGTTGAATATTGGTCCCCAATCTCTTCTGGCTTGTAGGGTTTCCACTTAAAAGTCCATTATTAGTCTGATGGGTTTACCTTTGCAGGTAACCTGGCCTTTCTTTCTAGCTGCCCTTAACATTTTTTCTTTCATTTCAATATTGGAGAATCTGATGATTATGTGTCTTGGGGTTGATCTCATGGAGTATCTACTGGGGTTCTCTGCATTTCCAGAATTTGAATGTTGGCCTGTCTTTCTAGATTAGGGAAGTTCTTCTGGATGATATCCTGAAGTATGTTTTCCAACTTGGTTCCATTCTTCCCATCTTTTTCAGGTACCCCAATCAGTCATAGATTCAGTCTTTTTATATAATCCCATATTTTTCAACGGTTTTGTTCATTCCATTTTATTCTTTGGTCCCTCTTCTTGTCTGCCTGCTTATTTCAGAAAGATAGTCTTCAAGTTCTGAGATTCTTTCCTTCACTTGGTCTATTCACTACTGAAACTTGTGACTGCATTGTGAAGTTCTCATGTTGTTTTTCAGCTCCATCAAATCGGTTATGTTCTTCTCTAAACTGGCTATTCTGATTCTCAGCTTCTGTATTTTTTTAATCATGATTCTTAGCTTCTTTGCATTGGATTACAACATGCTCCTTAAGCTCAGTGAAGTTTGTTATTATCTACCTTCTGAAGCCTACTCTGTCAATTCAGCCATCTCAGCCTCAGCCCAGTTCTGTGCCCTTTCTGGAGAGGTATTGTGCTCAATTGGAAGAGAAGAGGCATTCTGGCTTTTTGAATGATCAGCATTTTCTCATTGATTTTTTCTTATCTTTGTGGGCTTATTTACCTTTGATCTTTGAGGTTGCTGTCCTTTGAATGGGGTTTTTATGGGGTCTCTTCCTGTTGTTTTCTCTTTATTTTTAACAGTCAAGCCACTTTTCCATAGGGCTGCTGTGGTTTGCTGGGGGTCTGCTTCAGACCCTAGTTGCCTTTGTTTTTCCTGTACCTGAAGGTATCAACAGTGAAGCCTGCAAAACAGCAAAGATGACAGCCTGATACTTTCTCTGGAAGCTCCATTCCAGAGGGGTACTAATCTGTTGCTGGCCTGAATTTTCCTGTAGGAGGTGTCTGGAGACCCCTGTTGGGAGGTCTTGCCCAGCCAGAAGGAACAGGATTGGGGACCTGCTTAAAGCAGCAATCTGGCTCCTTTTTGGTAGGACAGTGCTGCATTGGAGGGGACCCTTCCTTGTCTGGACCACCTGAACTCTTCAGAGCTGGCAAGGTGGAATGGCAGAGTCAACTAAACTGCAGAGATGGTAGCCTCCCCTTTCCCTGGGAGCTCTGTCTCCGGGAGAGATCAGTTTTGTCTGTATAACCCTGGCTAGAGTTGCTGAAAGCCTGCAGGGAGGCCCTGCCCAGTGAGGAAGAAAGAATCAGGGCGCCACTTAGAGAAGCAGTCTGGCCATGCATGATCTGGCACAGCAACTGTGTTGTTTCATAGGGGACCCCTCCTCATCCAGACTGCCTGCGTTTTCCAAAGCTGGCAGGCTGAAACAGCTGAGTTGACTGCATCACAGAAATGGTGGCTACCCTCCCCACAGGAATTTGGTCCTGTCCCAGGCAGTTTCCAGCCTGTTGCCATTGACTTGGAATTCCAAGCCAGTGGGTCTTAACTTGTGAGGTACCATGGAAGTGGGGCTTGCAGAACAACGTTGTTTGGCTCCCTGGATTCAGTCCCCTTTCTTGGGGAAAGTATGGATGGATCTCCTGACGTGCCAGGGTTCCTGGAGCCACAGTATGTGAAACTCCTGGGTCTCTGTGTGTGACTCAATAGCTGCTCTGCTGAGAGTCCATACACCTCTATGTATGGGACCCAGGCCCTAGTGGCATGGGCTCATGAAGGGATCTCCTAATCCTTAGTTGCAAAGATTCATGGGAGAAATATGGTTTCCTGGGTAGGGTCACATAATCACTCACCACTTTCTTTAGCTGGGGTTGGGAGTTCCTTTGGCTGTATGCCACTCCATGTGAGCTGTCTCCCTACCCTGCTTTTCTTCATTCTCCGTGGGTCTGAGTGGTTTGCCTAGTCAGTCCAAGTGCAAGAACCTGGATATTTCAGTTGAAGTTGCTGAATTCACTTACTTCTTTGACTCCACAGCTGCTTCTAATGGGCCATCTTGGCCCCTCCCCCATACTTACTTACAATTGTTATCATGACCACTTTTTACTCATCATTTCTTGATAAGTATTTTAAATTTTATCCTTCCTCTTTTGCTTTCCGAGTTTGTATCATTTATTAACATCTACTTAAAGAGCTTTTTATTTCTTTTTCCTAATTCCTTATATAAACATTGATGTATATTTTACAATCAATTATATTCTCTGTGTTTCACATCACACCTTACACATTTAATCCAACCACTAGGCATTAGTACAGTTTACCTTTTCCACATGGATAAAAGTTTCAGGTAAAGCTTTCCTGAATTCCAGATATATTATATTAATAACTTCTTTAATGCAGTGTCTATTGTAGAAATAAATTAGATAAGCATACATGACTTGGTTTGCACAAAGCCTTATTGGTGTGCTGCTTTCTTTCCCACCATTGAATGAACAGATTTATTCCTCTTAAATTTATTTTTTGGAATAAAAACTCTTTATTATGGAGAATTTTATATAAAAAAAACAGAATAATGAAACAAACCCCAATTACCCAAATCTAACCACCCCATGGCCCCACTACACTCTAATCTATGCTCCTCATTTTTTTAAAGTAAAAGCCTACATATTAGGATTATTCAGTTCATAACTGTTAAAATCTGGTCATCGTGTTTTACAATTTATTTGATATTGTCAAATATAATAGTTCAGTCCAGAAAATGCCTCTAACATGCCCAAAACCATGCTAAGTGCTGCATGTAGCTGAAAGGAAATCAGAATTGTTTTTCAGGGACAATTGCATGGGAACAATATGAAGCATTAACAAAATAAGGAACTTTCCTACCGGCAGAAAGTGATAGAAGTTGGATTTACACCTTGGCTGTCACTTTAGAACCTGAACTCTTTAGTGCTTCACAAAACCACCTCCCTTAAGTATAACCCTATTTATACCACAGAGCCTGGTATCACCAGCTCTCAACTTTAACCACTCATTCTAAACCCACTGCAGGATATGTCTAGTCTCTCACCTTGAGACAGAATGTTATCACTCCAGCATCTGTGCAGACACTGGGCTTTACTCCCTGAAACTCCTGGGGGCAGCGAAGCAGCCCTCTGTGGTTAATAACCTAGTCCTGGGACAAGCCAGCCAGTCACAGCTTGTTCCCTAAAGCTACAGTCTTCCTGGGTGCCAGGGCTCTAGGTATATTTTCCACATTTACTGGTACTTTGGAAATTGTCAATTTGTAGTTAAATTTTTTTCATACTGTTCTCTACATTTTTTGATGTCAAAAAAATGTACAGTATGTCATCGGTATTATTTTCACTTTAATTGCAAAATTAATTTTCCTAAATAACAATGGCTTGAGCTCCAATTCTGCATCCAGTAAGAGACAGTTCAGTCTTCCTCCTGCCTGCCTTCCGATATCTGCAGGGAGTCTTGAGAGCTTCAATGTCTTCCATTCACCCCATCTCTAATTTCCTGCTTCTGCTCGTCTCCCTTGCTCATCAACTCCTGTGGCTGGTATTTTTTCATATCTGTGTGAAATTCCAAAATTGGAGCACAAGCCATTTCCTCTGATACTCAAGCAACCACAAAATCAAGGCCATTGTGAGTCACAGACTTTTAGTGTAAGGGTAGGGCTAAATGAAGTTTTTTTTTCAGTACTACATAGTGAAAGCACTTACCATTTGACACTCGATGTCCCACCCCCAGTTACCCTTTTACCATGCATCACTGAAAGCCTCTAGCGTCTGCCCTTTATTCTCATCATCAGGACTTGTTTCTCCATATTTTTCCTCTCTAGACTTTCTGACATCTCATTTTTTCTCAAATTATTCAGAATTCTTGAGCTGCAGTTTCCCAAACCCATCCCCGCCACCACCATCCTCCAAATACCTCTCATTTTATTTTGTAGAGCAATTCACCTTCCTCTTAATCTCTTCCAATCCACCTAGACTAGCCCTTAGGACTTCATCTCTAAAACTCTAAGCAGCCTACAGAGGTAGTTCCCTAAATATTGGGTTCTCTGCTTAGGAGATAAATTAGCTAAAAGGTACCTTCAGCCCTCAGCCCCAATCTCCAGAAGGCAGACTTGGTTGCAGATGCCAGGGAAGCTCCTCCTCCCTTCTCCTTCCTCTCCCCTTCTCTTTCTGGTAACAATTGAGTTTTCCTGATTAGCTGCATCTCAAGAAACGACAATCCTTCACATCAACAACATTCCAAATTAAAAATATGTCAGTTAGAACCTCTGGGATTTGAGACTAGAAGTTCTCTGAAATCTAGAGCGCTCAGTGGTGTGACACTGGCAAGTTTCTAACACCAATATTAACTACAGGTACTGTAGAGTGAAATACTTTCTTTGCATTCTATCTGACACCGGAATGTTCTGGGCTTACTTCTCCTCCAGACCCTCAACTGTACTCAGAAGAGAACAAAATAACTTTCATGGCCTAATCCTATCCTATCCTTTCCTTTCCTTTCCCCCTTCCCTTCCTTTCCTCCTTCCCTTCCCTTCCTTTCCCTCCCCTTCCCTTTTCAGATGGAATCTTGCTCTGTCACCCAGGCTGGAATACTGCAGTACAGTGGCATGATCAGAGTTCACTGCATCCTTGAACTGGGCTCAAGCGATCCTTCCACCTCAGCCTCCCAAGTAGTTGGGACTACCGGCGCACACCATCATCTGGCGAATTTTTTTAATAAATTTTTTTAGAGATGAGGAGCTTGCTATGTTGCTCAGGCTAGTCTTGAACTCTTGAGCTCAAGTCATCCTCCTTCCCTAGCTTCCCAAGTAACTGGGATCACAGGCACAAGCCATCATGCCCAGTCTAGTACCTAATGCTTTCTAATTGCCACCTAATTAGGTATATTAGAATTGGGGAATTATAGCAAGTGGTAAGATGTGTAAATGACTGATACCTTTTATAAGCCATGTAATGGTGTTTTATCTCTTTGTTAAGGATTGGGGAGTGTATAGATCTGATGTTAACGACCTTCCTCCTGGGGTCTATCGAACTGTAAAAATGTATCCAAGAGATGTTGGAACCTGGTTATTTCATTGCCATGTTAGTGAGCACATTAGTGCTGGAATGGAAAGCACTTACACTGTACTTGAAAGAAAAGGTAAGATCCATTGTCCAAATTAATTAGAAGTGATATTTAAACAAATGCAGTATTTATATAAGGATATTTAATGCATTTTACATTACATAATGTGATGTGCCATTCATTCATTCAAAGATTACTATTTTGAGATGACCAAGATACTCTAGTTTTATTTCCTTTGCAAAACTTAGGTAACTTTTCATAATCTGATAAAAGATACTCTGGAGTTAAATGTAATTTCCAGATTCACAAAAGACATACATTTAAGGTGTAAACAGACAATTCATAGATCAAAAACAAATAAAAATATCCAAACTTGCCAATAATCAAATCACTTCAAAATCATATTTAAGCTACAATAAGATTCCTTTTTGAGTATATTTTGGTAAATATTTATCTCTTTTGAATGATAGCATCGACCACAGTGTGATGAGATAGGGCACATTGCATATACTTTGGGGGATGTGTAAACTGCTTCTGCAGATCTTGCAGGAATCTAAATTATCATCCTGATAGTTTGACTCAGTATTTCCACCTGGCATTTAATCTCAGAAAATTATCGACAATGCAGAAAAATATATATCACCACATTGTTTTATGCTAATGGAAAACTGAAAACAGATTATATACTGTAAATGTGTGTAAAAACTGCAATTTGTCATCTAAAATATCCAACTTTAAAAATCATGTCTTAAAATTTTTAATGAATAAATGCTTATAATACTATATTGGGTGGCAAAAAAAGCAGTCTACAAAATAGTATCTGAAATATATATGAAGATTGAATAGAAATTTACTGAAATGTAACTGATGGTTCTCTCTAGGCAGTGAAATTATTAGTGAGGTTTATTAAGAAAATATTTATTAAGAAAACAATACACCTCACTAATAACCTATTTCTTCCAAGGTTTTTGTAAAGTTTAAATTACTTTCAAAATTAGGAAAACTATTAAACATATATATCATACACTATTTAAAATATACTATGCAGCTCTTGAGTTATGTGAATATTTTCTCTGTGGGGCTCCTTGCAGGGCTGATGGAACAGAGCCTCTGAAACAGAGAAAGGAGAGTCTGCATGAACAGTTTCTCAGAATCTTCTCTCAATATCAGTACTACATTTGTAGACAAAATCAAAAGTTGATTAGCCACCAATATAATTGTCACCTATAGCATCCTATTAATATCAATAATATCATTGTTGATACAATTCTAATAATCATTACTCTTATTCCTATCAGTGTTCACACACATTCTTAGTAAAAGAGACTTTGGTGTGCTGTCCATGAAATAAATTCCCCATTGCTAACATTCATTCTTTGGGAGACTAGATTTTGCTTTTCAAAAAAAATAAAGTCAAACTTGATTGGGTCTACAGGTCATCTGTTCCCACAGAAGGGTGACATTGATATTGCTATTGATGTAATAAGTAAACTTCTTGTGGCAAAAATAATGGTAATCATTTTTAAGGGTGCTTCTAAGACTAATATAAATTTTGTATTTATTCCTTAAATGTATATAAACATTTTAGTTTAATATTCTTTTTTTTTTTTGAGGTGGAGTTTTGCTCTCGTTACCCAGGCTGGAGTGCAATGGCGTGATCTCGGCTCACCGCAACCTCCGCCTCCTGGGTTCAGGCAATTCTCCTGCCTCAGCCTCCTGAGTAGCTGGGATTACAGGCACGCGCCACCGTCCCCAGATAATTTTTTGTATTTTTAGCAGAGACGGGGTTTCACCATGTTGACCAGGATGGTCTTGATCTCTTGACCTCGTGATCCACCCGCCTGGGCCTCCCAAAGTGCTGGGATTACAGGCGTGAGCCACCATGCCCGGCCCTAGTTTAATATCCTAACTTAGAGCTTCATGCTATTATACAATATTGTCAACTTTTGAAACTTTCTTTTCTACAGCATAAATACTTGATATAATATGAATATTGACAAGCTTACAAGCCAAGGTAAAGCTGCCAAACAAGGAAAACTCCAGGGACCAAGGAGTCTGGGAGGAACCAGCTAAAGACTTTCATGACAATGTACTAGGGAAAACTAGTTTGAAATAAAAGTTTTCTTAGTAAGTTTTGTGTGAGAGCTGCTTCTTATTTTCATAAATTGACCCTGAAGTGGTGTCTGTATTGTGCCTGTAACTAATGGAATAATGCCTTTAACAAATGCAAGGGGTTAGGTAGGAGAGACAGAGAGAGCAAGAGCCAAGTCTTGCTCAGTTATAAAAAGCACCAAATGTATGCAGTCCAAGACTTTGCCCTAGACTGCAATATTTGTAAACCTTCAAAAAGTGAAATTCTCATAGCATGGGTAAGCATTTACATCTATCTTAAAATGTAAATCTATATATTATATTGTGCCTTAGAATTGGAAAATGAAAGATTACAGAATACATAATTTTCAGTTTTCCAGAACCAAAAAAAAGAGCGGGGGGAACTCATCTCTAAGCTGGTACCTGACAATACTAACAAGTTAGGATGTGTTGTTCTATAAGCAACAGAAAACCTAGCTAAGAGAGAATTACCAGTGCTATTTGTCCTATATAACAAAAACCGTTTGGAGATAGCTGGCTGCTAAGATTGGTTTAGCTATATGTTTTTTAAGACAGAGTCTCGCTCTGCTGCCCAGGCTGGAGTGCACTGTCACAATCTTGCCTCACTGTAATCTCCACCTCTCAGGTTCAAGCAGTTCTCCTGCCTAAGCCTCCCCAGTAGCTGGGACTACAGGCATGCACCACCACACCCGGCTAATTTTTGTATTTTTAGTAGAGACAGGGTTTTACGATGTTGGCCAGGAGTTTAAGACCAGCCTGGCCAACATGGTGAAACCTGTCTCTACTAAAAATACAAAAATTAGCCGGGTGTGGTGGCACACACCTGTAGTCCCAGCTACTCAGGAGGCTGAGTCAGGAGAATCACTTGAACCCAGGAGGCAGAGGTTGCAGTGAGCTGAGATCGCACCACTGCACTCTAGCCTGGTGATAGAGCAAGACTCCATCTCAAAAATAAAATAAATAAATAAAAGTAATATAGTAATAATGCTGTTATAACATCAGACAAAATTAGCAATAATACCTCATTATTTGATACTAAAACTATTAAGAACTTATAAAATATGTGTGCAACTAGCTCCCTCCCTAGAAACATCCAAGTCTGAAACTTTTAAAGGTCCTGATAAAACTAGAACATTCTTTAAGAAATTGCAAAAGATATTGCCCAAATTTTACCAAGAAAAATGCTTAATAAACTAATTCATTTATTCATTTAAAAACACAGTTCCAAACTTTGACTTAACAGTTGGGTGAAGTATGATTTAGTAAATAGAGTTGAATGGAAGAATAGTAATCTATATGAATTCTTAACTGGAGAGAATCAAAGACTAAGAATGTGGACACATTTCCTGGAATGTGTCACCTGCACAGCTGTTGGAAGGTGCTCTTATTCTAATAATAAGTACCCAGTTTAGACAGAAATTATTTTAATGTTTTGAAATGTCAAAGAAAAAAGAAAAGAAATACCCTTTAAGAGTATCTACCCTTTTGCAAACGAGATCATGTCCTTTGCAGAGACATGCATGGAGCTGGAAGCCATTATCCTCAGCAAACTAATGCAGGAACAGAAAACCAAACACTGCATGTTCTCATTTATGAGTGGGAGCTGAACAATGAGAATACATGGGCACAGGGAAGAGAATGACACACACTGGGGCTGGGGTAGGGGTGGGGTAGGGAGAAGGAAGAGCATTGGGAAAAAACAGCTAATGCACGCTGGACTTAATACCTGGATGATGGGTTGATAGGTACAACAAACCAACACATTACATGTTTATCTATGTAACAAACCTGCACATCCTGCGCATGTGCCTGGAACTTAAAATAAAAATAAAAATTAATTGTAAAAAAAGAATATCTACCCTTCTGCTCAAATTCTATACCTACAAAGAAAACTATGTTCTGTAATACGATTTTCTGAGTAGATCTATAAACAAAGAGGGAATGTCCCTAAATTGAAAAAAGACCAATAATATAAATTATGCCCATTACCTTTTAATTTTACATGAATTATTTAACTTTATGAATGAATATTGATTTATTCTCCAAGTTATTTACAATCAATCAGCCCCTTTAAACCCAGTCACCTGTAAGTAAACTGACAAAACCAAGGTTTGGAATTTACCAAGTGACAACCAGAACGCAGGTAGATGCCTTCGAGTGCAGAGAGACTGGGAAGCCCGACCTGGAGCTACTTCAGCGCTTTCCCACATGGCCTTCTATGGCATGGTGTTTCTCCTGCTTCTGGGGGCCATCAGTAGCAGTAAGTGTTCTCTCAATGGCATTGGCCCCTCACAATTGTCACTCAGTCACCTGTTGTAAATTAAGACCCAGACACAAATCAGAGTGTTAAGAGCTATGCACTGCATACAACCCTCACCTGGTATCAAAGCAAGAGAAAATGGGCCAGGGGTGTTATCAGAGGAGAACGTTTCCAAAGAGTCATGCATCAAAGTTCTATGTAGTCAAAGTAGTTAATTAAGTTATTCCTTTAAAAAGAGATGTTCTTTAATCTTTTTAAAAATATGTGATTATATTACTGTAGTTCTATTTCATTTTTGATAAATCACATGCTTTGATTTCTATAACAGTCAAGGTAATGAGAGAACAAGAATGAAGAATTAATCAAAATTTTTATGCCATTTTTTAAAAGCCTCTTTCCCATAGGACGATTGCATGTTAAGGCTTTCGGTATGTTAAAGTCTGGTCTTTCTCTCTTCCCTTGGCTGGAACCACTTTACATCCCAGGAGCTGATGAGTAGGGCCATGACCCATTAATGAGCAGCCAAAGGGGGATGATGGCATGACTGAAGACCTATCTGAGAGATCATTTCCTAACCAGTCATGACCTGACTGATAGGGGAGAATAGGATCAGCACTGCTCACACTGTGCTAGGGCAAGTCAGTGTACTCATTAGCAAAGTCTGTACGTGCCCTCACTCACCTCTAAAATTCCAGAGTTACACAATTTCCTGCGAAAAAGAAAGCAGTGTGGTTGTCTGTCCAATTGGTCATAGTCAGAATGACCTGCTATTTTATACTTAGAGTCTACTGCTGTCACAAACTGAAGGACAGTTCTTGATGGTTTCCTGATAATTCTGTTGGCACGGAGTAGAGATTAGGAGCCAGTTCTCATGGGTCAACAAAAAATGAGACTAGAAGATACAGACAGGAATAGTTCCAGTAAAGAGAGATTGCATCCTGCTAGACAGAAATAAACAGAAGGGATATTCTGTAAAGGAGGCTACTTCCTTGATGTTAGCCATCCTCAGTCCCAGAATCGTGATTGCTAAATGCAGATAAGATTCGCCCAGTCCAGAAATCCTTAAGACAAAAACAACAACAAAAAGTGGAAAATGATGAAAACTTCTGCTAAGTAACCATACTCAGGTTACTAAGCTGTTAACTTAGACACACACTAGTTGTTTATAACAAAGAGATACCCTGGGATTCTGAGGTAAAAACCTTTTGACAAGCAAAACTGAGAAGACAGCCTGTCTGGCAGTTTAGTTTTCTCTCTTTCCTGAAATGCTCTAAGTTTCCTAGGCTTCTTCTGGTGCTCCTCTGCTCCTTCTTGTCTTACCCCAGTCTGTGCTGTTGTGGTGCATTTCTTGAGTGCAGAAAACTCTCAATTGCAACATTACCCAAAGTTCGTTTTTAAGTACTGTCTCTGGAATCACTGTAATGAGGTTTGCAGTGCAAAATGTCTCGGCTGATGGCTGAGTTTATTAGCTCCCAGTGGCTTTTCCCTCTTACTTAAATAGTCCTGAGGCTCAGAGAATTCTCCCCACTTCTTGCTGCATGCCACATGCCTTTTGATGAGAAGAGTAACTACCACAAAACAGAACAGAAATATGGACTGCATGACCTTTCTTGCATTACACCATAAAATGTTCATAAGGGCACTGGTCACAGTGTTACTGTTTAACCATTTCATTTCACCACCAATATGAGGGGTGTGCTATGCATACATTCTGGAACCTTCAGCAACTATTTGAACAGGTTTGTTTGTTGGGTGGTTGGTTGGTACAATTGCTGAAACCAGTGATTTTGGGCAAGGTTATTGTGCTCTGATCACTATCCTTCCATCCACAAGACTGAAGCTGGGTTTGAGCCCTGAGTGAAAAATAAAAAGCAAATGGCTGGGACAGTTGCAGGTTCACATTGTGGCTTCATGCCAATTAGTAAAAAACTATCCCCCTTCCCTATGCCCTGGGGAGAATAAATGGCTGAAAGATGCCCCCCCGTCTGTGTGGACCATTAGTGGAAAAGCAGTTTCTTGCAAGGCACAGGGTTTGGCCAGTGGCATCTCGGCAAGATTTTAGTCCCTTGCCGGTCCTCTCGTAGACATGAGGGCACAATTGTTCAAGGCAGTCCTAGAAGAAGGCCTTGGAGCATCCTGGGCACCATGATTCAGTTTTCTGTATCAGGTCATTTAGTTAAGATTATTACCAGCTGGTAAGAGAAGCTCCTCCACTGTCTGCCTTAACATGGATCGTTTCAATTAACCTGAGATTTTTGGATGAGGAAACTGAGGCTGAGCTGAAGCATCTTACTTGAGGTCATGTGGTAGCATCAGAGTTTGATCTTCACCCTGCTGTTTTCTCTGCTACTCATTATTCTCCTCTGATTTATTTTTCTCCATGGCACTTACCACTAATATTGTGTATTTCACTTTCCGTTTTTATACTGTCAGTTTCCCCCAAGTAGAATGTAAGTTCCATGATGGTAGGTGTTTTATTTATTGCTGTATTCCCAGTGACTAGAACAGAACTTGGCACACAATGAGGCTCGTTTGATAATATTTTCTAAATGAATGAATTGTTCAAATAGCAGGAAGCATTCTATACCAGCCTATTTCAACAAGTGGCTTTTTAGCAAATACACAGTATTTGGAGATATTTGAGAGAAAAAAATTGTGCTAACACAAAGTGTCAACTGTTACCAGGATTTTCTTCAGCTAAAAAAAAAAGCCACTTCATACCTTTAGACGTATACTTCCTAACAAAAAACAGGGTTTTAATAAAAAGCCTCCCACCTTACATTCATGTCTACTTCAAAGAGAGAAATCTCAGTCTAATAATAAACAGGAGTACTTTGTATTTACTAAGATGAATCTTTGCCTCAGAAGACAGGTTTAGTTATGATTGGTTCTTTAATGACTAAAACAAAATTATCAGCCCCTGCTAGGCTCTGCTAGTTATTCACATATAGCAATACAAAATGATCTGGTAAAGTTTTTATGCAGATGTGGTCCAAGATCAGAAAATAGATAAATTCTTCCAAATAAAATTCTTATTTTTGTTTACTTAAATTTTGCATGCTAGATATCATGTTTCACATCGTAAAGCTGCAATTAACCATTTGTTAGACTTTTAGAAATAGTCACGTACCACATAATAATGTTTCAGTCAATGACAAACTGCATATATGATGGTGGTCCCATGAGATTATAATCACCATATTTTTACTGTAACTTTTCCATGTTTATATATATATAGATACACACATATCATTGTTTTACAATTGTCTACAGTATTCAGTATAGTTATATACTGTACAGGTTTGTAGCCTAAGAGCAATAGGTTATACCATACGGCCTAGATGTATAGTAGGTTGTATCATCTAGGTTTGTGTAAGTACCCTCTGATAGTCACACAATGATGAAATAGCCTAACAACGCATTTCTCAGAATGTATCCCTGCATTAAGAACCACTGTACTAAAAAGCTACATGTTTTGATTCATTTTATGTAATCCTTATCCTGATGTACTGAAAGTGCACTGTTTGCAAGATACTGTGCTGTGACATATTGTCAGAGGAACAAAGGGAGCATTTAGACCATTTAGACATGTTCTCTGCCCTCCTGGAATTTACATGATGAATGGAAAAAGGCACAGAGTTATGTACACGCTAAGGCCTCCAACAATAACTGTTGACTTTTTATTTTCGGTCAGAGAATCCTGGCAACCAAGAACTGGCTTTTTGGTGGTTTACAAGAACTCAACTGAATTGGAAAATATTTACTTTAATGAAACAATTTACTCTTGTGCAACACTAAATTGTGTCAATCAAGCAAATAAGGAAGAAAGTCTTATTTATAAAATTGTCTGCTCCTGATTTTACTTCATTGCTTCTCAGGCTTCAAGAAGTGGGGAGAAAAATGAAGATTTTGATACTTGGTATATTTCTGTTTTTATATAGTACCCCAGGCTGGGCGAAAGAAAAGCATTATTACATTGGAATTATGGAAACGGCTTGGAATTATGCCTCTGACCATGGGGAAAAGAAACTTATTTCTGTTGACACGTAAGTCACTATTTTTATTGTTTATAGACCAAAATTTAAAATTATTTTTTAAAAATAGATCTAATAAGCTGAAATATTTTTTAAAAATTTTATATGCAGAAACTGCAAAATGTAGACTTAAAACCCAGGACATTTAAATCAATTTCCTTATATTCCTGTATATTTTTTATCTGGGGGACTGCCCTGCTTCTTTCCCATTGTTTCTGGTGTTCTGTGTTCATCTCTTATTACCTCCCATGGTCGTTACTGCATCTCTGATTAGGATTCAGTCTTTTTGTCTGTTTATGCAGAAGTTCTTTAATTTAAACAATGACTGTATAAAATGTTATATTTATTACACCATTTAATGGTTATTCATGGTAGGGATAACATTTTTTTAAATCTTTCAAAAACATCACTTATAGAAATAAAATACAATTTTAGCAAATATGATTCTGCCTGATATTTATTTAGAGACTTTGGACAGTTAAGTAGGTTAATCTTTCACAGCGTCAAAGTTCTAATTTGTAAAATGAGGATAATAAGCATAGCTCATAGGGTTGTTTAAAGAGTGGGTGCATGTAAAGCTCTTAGGACAATGCTTGGCACACAAGTGCACAAAAATGTCAGACACTTATTATGATGGTCCTCAAAAAGCTCCATATAACTTAAATGTCTTCATATTTTAGTTGTAAAATCCCCTGTTGAAAGCAATATTCACTGCACAGAAAAACAAAAAAATTTACTTCTCCATGAAGTATTTTTGTTATGGAAGTTTATCTATACTGAGGTCTTCACCTTTAATAATGTTAATTAAACATTAACCACCAAATGGGAACTTGGAATTCAAAATCAATATTCGCTACATTAAAGTGTATTTCAGTGGAAGTAAAACACAAATAAGCCCAATGACCATCAGCTGCTAAGATTGTGTTTTTAAAAAACAGCTAAATAAGGATGCCAAAGTTTATAATTTTTGGATCTTATTGATGAGTATATACTATTGTCTTTAATGTTATGTAAAGTTGAAATTTTTCACCATAAAAATAAATGCATCTGATAATAATATCCAATTATATTGTTCATTTAATAATATACAGTAAGGAAAGTTTCTGACCTGAAGATAACTGGTTGTAAGTAAAACTAGTGTATCTTGCAATTATTTCTTTTTTTAACCTGGTTTTAAGATGGTATTATCTTCTTAGAAATATGACATATTTTTACAGCTTCACCAGAAACATTATTTTGCACGGATTCAGTATTTTCTTGATTAAATATAATATAAATTATACATGGTTTTTATTTCCAAGCAAAAAGACACATTAAAAAAATAAAAATACTATCTTTCTCCATGCCCTCACCCACCACTATTCTGCCATTGTTCATGGTCGAAAATCGTATCAGCTTTATCAAGCATAAACTAAGTGCAAGACATTGCCCTGACTATGCTTCAATTAAAAAAAAAATCTTTAATACTAGAAATCAGGGAGTAGAAGAGTGAAGAGTTTGTTTAGAATTTGATGAATGGGGGCAGAGGAAATTTCCTTTGTTTTTAATTACTCCCATGGCCTGTCTGTGCCAGGGAAGCTATGCAATGAGTATAAGCTTGTTTACCCCATTGTGACTGTATTAGTCTGTTTTTATGCTTCTAATAAAGACATAACCTAGGCTGGGTAATTTACAAAGAAAAAGAGGTTTAATGAACTCACAGTTCCATATGCCTGGGGAGGCCTCACAATCATGGTGGAAGGCAAAGGAGGAGCAAAGGCATGTCTTACATTCCAGCAGGCAAGAGAGAGCTTGTGCAGGGAACTCCCCTTTAAGAAGCCATCAGGTCTCATGAGACTTACTCACTGCCAAAAGAACATAATGGGGGAAACTGCTTCCATGATTCAAGTATTTCCACCTAGCCCCAACCTTGAGATGTGGGGATTATTATAATTGAAAGTGAGATTTGGGTGGGGACACAGCGAAACCGTATCATTCCATCCCTGGACCCTCTCAAATCTCATGTTCTCACATTTGAAAACCAATCATGCCTTCCCAACAGTTCCCTAAAGTCTTAACTCATTTCAGCATTAATTCAAAAGTTCACAGTCCAAAGTCTCATCTGAGACAAGGCAAATCCCTTCTACCTATGAGCCTGTAAAATCAAAAGCAAGTTAGTTACTTCCTAGATACAATGGGGTATAGGCATTGGGTAAATACAACTGTTCCAAATTGGAGAAATTGGCCAAAACAAAGGGGCTATAGCCATGCAAGTCCTAAATCCAATGGGGCAGGCAAATCTTAAGTTCCAAAATGATCTCCTTTGACTCCATGTCTCATGTCCAGGTCACACTGATGCAAGAGGTGTGCTCCCACAGCCTTGGGCAGCTCTGCCCCATGGCTTCACAGAGTTCAGGCCCACTCCTAGCTGCTTTCATGGGGTAGTCTTAGTGTCTGTGGCTTTTTTAGGTGCACGGTTCAAACTATCAGTGGATCTACCATTCTGAAGTCTGGAGGATGGCGGCCCTCTTCTCATTGCTCTACTAGGCAGTGTCCCAGTGGGGATTCTATGTGGAGACTCCAATCTCACATTTCCATTCTGCACTGCCCTAGCAGAGGTTCTCTATGAGGGCCCTGCCCCTGAAGCAAACTTCTGCCTGACATCCAGGTGTTTCCATACATCCTCTGAAATCTAGGTGGAGGTTCCCAAACTTTAATTCTTGACTTCTGTGCACCCACAGGCTCAATACCACATGGAAGCTGCCAAGGCTTGGGGCTTGCACCCTCTGAAGCCATGGCCCATGCTGCACCATGGCCCCTTTTAGCCATGGCTGGAGCAGCTGGGACACAAGGCACCAAGTCCCTAGGCTGCATAGAGCAGGGGGAGACTGGGTCCAGCCCAGAAGACCATTTTTCCCTCTTAGGCCTGTGACAGGAGGTGTTACCTTGAAAGACTCTGACACGACCAGGAGACATTTTCCCCATTGTCTTGGTGATTAACATTCTGCTCCTAATTACTTGTGCAAATTTCTTCAAACAGCTTGAATGTCTCCCCAGAAAATGTTACTTTTTTTCCTATCACATCATCAGGCTGCAAATTTTCCAAACTTTTATGAATACTTTGCCACTTAGAAATTTCTTCTGCCAAATAGCCCAAATCATCTCTCTCAAGTTAGATGTTTCACATATCTCTAGGGCAGGAGCAAAAAGCTGCCAGTCTCTTTGCTAAAGCACAGCAAGAGTCCCCTTTGCTCCAGTTCCCAACAAGTTCCTCATCTCCCTCTGAGAACATGTCAGCCTAGACTTTATTGTCCATATCACTGTCAGCATTTTGGTCAAAGCCATTCAACACCCCTCTAGGAAGTTCCAAATTTTCCCACATCTTCCTGTCTTCTGTGCCCTCCAAGTCTCTAGGAAGTTTCAAACTTTCCCACATTTTCCTATCTTCTTCTGAGCCCTCCAAACTATTCCAGCCTCTGCCTGCTATCCAACTCCAAAGTCACTTTCATACTTTCAGGTACCTTTACAGTAGTTCCCCACTTCAGGTACCAATTTACTGTATTAGTCTGTTCTTACGCAGCTAATAAAAACACACTCAAGACTGGGTGATTTTTAAAGACAAAGAGGTTTAATGGACTCACAGTTCCACATGGCTGGGAAGGCCTCACAATCATGGCAGAAGGCAAAGGAGGAGCAAAGGCACATCTTTTATGGCAGCAAGCAAGAAAGAGCTTGTGCAGGGGAACTCTCATTTATAAAACAGTCAGATCTCATGAGACTTATTCACTACCATGAGAACAGTATGGGGGAAACCACTCCTATGATTCAATTATGTCCACCTGGCCCCACCCTTGACATGCAGGGATTATTACAATTCAAGGTGAGATTTGGGTCGGAACGCAGCCAAACCATATCAGTTACTTAAAAGGTATACTTAATAGTGATACTTAAGGATCCTTAAAAGGAAAAATGGAGCATCTTCTAGTTGCAAAGTCCATCTCTCTTTTTGTCACTGTTCTGTGGCTTTAACATCTCCATTGGCTTCAACAATATGCTACATTTGGGCAAACTCTAGGTGGGACTGCTTGCTCTGTAAATTTTTTCCCCATATATCTGACCAGAGAATTTTGAATATAGCTTCAACAATTTTGCCAACACTGTGCTAAACTTTTTGCATAGATGTGTGCAGATAGTAACTTTTTGGTCCCTTCTTTGTCCCAGATTTGCAGCATGTTGATCCCAGTCACTGAAGGATGATGGAGTATCACAAGACATGGTTGGTACTCCTCATTGTGTGATAACTAAAAAGGAGAGGAAATAAACAGGCTGCTGAGTAAGATGTGAAAGAGTGCAATATGAGTTTTATGTAATGAGTTTAAGCTGAATGTTGACCTTGAAGGTCAGGGATGATGAATAGGAAAATGTGCACTGAAATGATAAGAACTAGTGCTTGGTAACTAGTACCTAGAATATAGGATATCCTAAATAAATATTTGTGAATAAGTTTAAATTAAACAAAAGATACATAGGAAGACAGAAGAAATCATAGACTGCATTGTAAAACTTTTTCTTGCTCCCCATGTGGAGAGATTCATGCTATAGAACCAATCAGGCAACAGAATAAAATAGAAAAGTCACTTTAGAGGATTATATGCAGGGCTAGTGCAACTGAAAACATTGGCAGATATTGAAAGAGAAAAATATATAGGTTTTGGGGGATACTAGGAAAATAGAGTTTATTTCTCTGGTATTAATGCCAATAATCTTTATTTCTAAAAGGATGAAGTGGAAAATAATTTTCTTATGCTCAGTACGGCCATTTACTTGGGTTAGTGCCTGATCTGTCACTTCAACACATCAATAAATAGTTAAAGACTTTATAAGATATAATTCCTGATCCTAAGTTATATATATATTCAAATAAAAATAAATGGCATACATATAAAAACAATAGTAAACATAATAGCATGTTCTGGGCCCATAGTAGGCATTAATTAATTAATTATTAAATTAATTGACTATATAATAGCAAAAATTATATAGTTCTGTTATCTTCAGATTACTTTTTTTTCTGATGACCTCTAGAAAGCTGGAAATAAGTGAAAAATTTTTAAAGCATAAGAACAGTGATCACAAAACTCTTACATTGTTACTGGGATTTCATTCCATTGTAGGTTTCCAAAACAAATGGTACAGTACAGATGTCACTATGAACAGGTCCAGTGACCAAGAAGAAATAACAGCTCAAATCCTGACCAAAATCTAGCCAACAAAGAACATTCCACCCTATGGTAATCATAGTTATTATAATTATGATCTTAAGTGATCAGGATATAATAAGTATTCAATAAGCATTCATTTCACTATTATTATTATCAAAAGGTTGCCTTTTTTCCAGTATATCCTCTGTTTAGAAAAACAGGGAAGCAAATACAATATTTTTAAAGAAAAAGCTTGCACTAAAGGCATTCCTTTTACCCCTATTAAAAGATACACTTGGGCATATTGACTTTTTTTTTTTTTTTGAGACGGAGTTTCGCTCTTGTTACCCAGGCTGGAGTGCAATGGCACGATCTCGGCTCACCGCAATCTCCACCTCCTGGGCTCAGGCAATTCTCCTGCCTCAGCCTCCTGAGTAGCTGGGATTACAGGCACGTGCCACCGTGCCCAGCTAATTTTTTGTATTTTTAGTAGAGACGGGGTTTCACCATGTTGACCAGGATGGTCTCTATCTCTTGACCTCGTGATCCACCCACCTCGGCCTCCCAAAGTGCTGGGATTACAGGCGTGAGCCACCGCGCCCGGCCATATTGACATTTTAACAAGTTTATTCAAGGCTTCAGCCACATCAGTTGGATGCTCTAGGACAACAAGCAGTTCAGTCAGTGCTCCTCTGGGTAGGGAGGAAACTTTTATAAGGTATCTCAGAAGAAAGACTAAGAAATAGATGTAAAACTGGTTAAAGTGGAGACTCCCTAGTTAGAGGTTAGTTGGTGGCTTCTGATTGATAAAGTCTTTAGTTACAGATTAGAAGTTTCTTTTCACTGTTTATTACATTGAATTGGGTTTTGGTTTGCTTAGGTAGGAACCCAAGGCACTGAAGCCGTCTCAGCCTAATGGCCTCCCAATTTATTAACATTCCTTCAAAAATGATTTTTGAATTTTTTAATGATTCTTAAATACGTATAATTACTAGCTAAAATTTTCTGGAAAGTTTACTTTAGATGACTCATTCTCCAAGGTTGCAAATAAAAAAATAGCAAGCAATAAGCCGGGATGTGGTGATTCATGCCTATAATCCCAGCACTTTGGGAGGCTGAGGCATGCAGATCACGAGGTCAAGAGATCGAGATCATCCTGGCCAACTTGGTGAAACCCCATCTCTATTAAAGTACATAAAAAAAAATAGGTGGCATGCACCTGTAGTCCCAGCTGCTTAGGAGGCTGAGGCAGGAGAATCACTTGAACACGGAGGTGAAGGTTGTAGTGAGCGGAGATCGTGCCACTGCACTCCAGCCTGGCGACAGAGTGAGACTTCATCTCCAAAATAAAAGAAAAATATTAGTTGGGTGTGGTGGCATGCGCCAGTAGTCCCAGCTACTTGGGAGGCTGAGGCAGGAGAGTTACTTGAATTTGGGAGGCAGAGGTTGTAATGAGTCAAGATCATGCCAGTGCACTCTAGGCTGGGCAACAGAGCAGGACTCTGTCTCAAAAAAAAAAAAATAGCAAGTAATAGCTAGTGCAGTACAAACATTTCACACAAGACAGCTTGTATGAAAGAGCTAATTAAGTGACTAACATTTCACACTTACCAAGCTCCATTTATTATCACAATTTCTATTTCTCCTGAGAACACAAATGAAAGAAAATTCATCACTAAGTACTGCATTCATGTTGTGCAGTGGAGGAAGGCTAGTTAGAACCAGCAAATCACTCGAATTTGGTTACATAGACCTGGGTTGAGTCTCTGCCAACTTCTTGCACCAGTTAATCTTTGATTGTTTTCCTTATGACTCTTGTTTAAGGTAAGCAGCATTTCTAAAGTGGCCCCAAAAGATATCCTATCCTAAATCTCCAAAACCTGTGAACAGGAAGAGACACACAAATGATTTATGTTTCAGTCAGTGAGATTATCTGGAGATTCCACACACTGAAGCTGACTTGACGATGAAAGGGGCCACCTAAGAAAGCATAAAGGTGACCTTAAGAAACTGGGAGAGGCTTCTGGCCCATAGCCAGCAAGCAAACAGGGATTTTAATCCTATGACCCCATTGAACTAAATTCTGGCAATAACCCAAATGAGCTGGGCAGATTACTCCACAGAGCAAGTACTCAGCCCAGCCTGATTTCAGCTTGGTGATGCCTGGAGCAGAGAACCCAGTCACACCATGGAGCAGAGAACCCAGTGACAGTTCTGATCCATAGAATTGTGAGATTATAAATGGGTGCTGTTTTAACCTACTTTGTGATAATTTATTATGCAGCAAAAAAACCTAATATATTATGTCTCAATTAATGAAGCCAAAAATCTAGAAATTTTTCACCTATAATATCCAAGTTTTGGGAACCATGTCTAAACATAAACCAAGAACACTTGAGTGAATTCTAAATTTAAGGGAGAGAATAGCATTATTAATATCTTAATAAAGCAATATTAAAAATTAATTATCCTACTATTGAAAACTAATTTCTCGGTCTAAGACTACCAGAAATTATAGGAGCTGGCTTTTCTTTTTTTTTAAGCCCCCTTTTTAAAATAAGGGGCTTAAAAAGAGGGAATGTGATTACTGGAGGGGAGATATGTCTACTGTAATGCATAGAAAGGAACATATTACAATTGTCAACAGGAAGAACTACAATTAAATGTGAATTATTTGGTTCAAAGAACAGCTATAATAGATTCTTGTGGCTGAATAACTGACTGGCAAACTTCCTGCAAGCTTCCAGTAACTGGCCCTTTGTCCCCAAGCCGTGCTGTCGAAATTAAGCAGACAGTCCCTAACGACCTTTTAATGTTGATTTGGAGACAAAGCATAGACAAATAGACTTCTCCCAAAGCGGCCCACAGTGTAAAACATTTTTCAATTTGGTTAAGACCGTTTTTTTCCACAATAAAAGGCAAGATGCAAAAAGTTTGTATATTACAATGTGTATAAGAGGAATTTCAAATGTTAAAACACCTAGATATGTTTTACTTTCAGATCAATAATTTTAAAAGCATTTTTCACCCCCCGAAAACATCTTTGCCTAGCAAAATTAGTTACAAAGCCCAGGCAATGTAGGTCTTGGTCTTGGTATTAGGTATTGGTTTACGGCAGTGCTCTTCCTGTTTTAGGAAATGATTAATACAGTAGCATTTCAATGCAATAAAAGCATTTTGACAAAGCCTGCTTATCAAAATAGGATGTGATATATGCCAAAGTGTATGTACATTCAGTAAATATAAATACACGTTTTATTTAAATGAAGCTTTAGGAATTTGAGGGCTATCTTTAAACTTTGGCCTAAATAAGATGCGTATCAATAGGACATGGTAAAGCACAGAGTAAAAGTCTCCAAATATTATCAAGTTTATCTCTCAGAAATAAAAGTATGCCCAGACCCTTAAGAAAATTTACCCTGGGCTTAGAAAAGTCTCTGTGAGATTGATTGGTCCAGGGTTCTGGTGAGACCAGAGTGGAATCGTACCTTTGTACTATAGACTTTGCAGCTACAGTTGTGTACCTAACTGAAATAGTGCTCTTGTTGACCTTCTCAGTCATATGGACTAAATGACTCTGCTTTTAATCTCACTGGTCTTCAATGCAACAATTTTGCTGTTGTCAAGGCATACATTTATTAAGACTCTTTCGGTGCACTCCTTGCTATGGGTAGAGGCAGAGTTCATACTTGTGTTTTGTCCTTTTCCCATGCCTACCTGTGTCCATGAAGTCTCTCTTTGCCTTCCCAATCTTTTCCTATTTTGCTTTAACAAATTTGGAAATGGTAGAAAACAATTAGAAGATAAACACAAAAATGAGGAAAAATGAGGGTACACCCTTGGTTTTGCTGCTCCACGTAGGCTGCAGATAATGACACTTGATTTTTCTAACTGCTAGCTTAGCCCTCCCACTAGGTTGGGGACAGGCAAGGAAACATCAACTCAGTCACTTTTTAGTGAATAATTTTGTCTTCTTTGGGAATCCATTTTTATACAATTCTGGAAAACTGGCATCCTCAGGTATTGCTGTATGGTAGTGACTAGGAGGAAATACTCATCATAGAAACTCCTTGATCAATCCAGAGAATGGTGGCTCTTATTTCCAATACCTCTTCACTCTGCCCAAACTCAGCCACCAGGATCATTGCCAACCAGCCATGCTACCTGGCCCCAGCACTAAGGCTTAATCTATATAGCCAACACCAGCAAAAGTCTTGCCATCACCAGGTGTGACCTGGAAACAGAGCTTTCTACCTTTCTATCTCATGGTATTAGAAATCCCACTGCCTCTGGGATTGGGCAGCTCTCTTAATCTTAAACTTTGAAGCCTCTTCAACACAGGTTACCCAGGGGCCCAGAGCAGCCTGTCTCATCGAAACACACCAGTGTGTTGGTTAATAATACAGATGCCTGAGCCCTGCTCCAGACCCACAGAATCAGAA
Organism: Callithrix jacchus; assembly: GCF_049354715.1. Taxonomy (NCBI): domain Eukaryota; kingdom Metazoa; phylum Chordata; class Mammalia; order Primates; family Cebidae; genus Callithrix; species Callithrix jacchus. Next base: position 36,062,016 of record NC_133518.1, read on the forward strand.
TCAGTGGAGTTGTGCCCCAGGAATTTGCAATTCACTAAGTTCCTCAGTAGATTCCTGTGCATATTCAAACTTAAGAAACAACAGGCCTTTTGGAAAACCACATCTTTAAATTCTGTAGCAGTGAAAGTCCAGAGTTCTCGGACAAGCTCTGCTCTTGTCTTAAAGAAGGGAAACAAAAATATAACTCACTTTTACCAATGAGCTGAGGTAACAAGAAGAAATTTATTCCTCAGTCAGGTTACTAAACCTCACAAATGTTGCGTAGAAAACAGTGAAGTATCAAAGATAACTAAGATGAAAGGAGGCAAAACACACACACACACACACACACACACACACACGATGATGGGCAATTATTCAAATGGAAGAAACCTTGGTTGTAGAGGGTCTTGCCAAAGGCCAGAATTTAGGTGGGTCCTGCCAAATGGCTACATGATACTGCCCAGGAATAGATCCCACTGGGCTATACACAGCCTTCAGTTAAGGTTGATAACACAAGAAATTGGTTCAAACCAAATTTACTTTCTTTCCATCTTTTCTTTTCCAGGTTACTATTTACTTCACTGACGTTTTTAAGAAAGTTTTAAGCAACCATTAATGGGCATTCACTAGAATACAAACATTCAATGTTAAGTATCTATACTAGGGCAGGATTAAAAAACCCAGGGATAATTTAAATTCAAAAGTAATTTAAAAACCACATACATTGCATGCATCAATAACTCTAGCTTTGATTTAATGCTGTTAAAAGAAATTAAAAAGAATTAATTTAGCTTCATTAATTTTACTTTAAGGAAAAAAGTATACACACACACACACACACACACACGGAAGTCTGAAATATCAAGATTGATTAATTGTAAACTCAAATTTTTCCAGTAGTAGCTGAGAGGTATAAGTGAAAAAATGTGTTAATTAGCTGCTTTATCTTAATATTTCAGCTTAATTTTATATTCTATTCCATTATATAATATCTCTGAGCTTTAACATAAAAATCATGGACAAAATACTTCAGTAAGATGCACTATATTTCTATGATGACTTTGCAGACGATTCTTTGACATATACCTGATATGGAAAGCCTCACATAATTAAAATAACAGGGCTAACTGCCAGCTCTCCACTTCAAATTTGGAGGCATCCCTACAACAGGCAAACATTTAATGTGATGTAGTCACTAATTTCTCTAATTACAATGTTATTAAATTATAATTATAATTATAATGTCATCCCTAGAAATGATGGCTTCTAATAGAGTTGTCTTCTTTTTCTTTGCAGGGAATATTCCAACATCTATCTTCAAAATGGCCCAGATAGAATTGGGAAAGTATATAAGAAGGCCATTTATCTTCAGTACACAGATGAAACCTTTAGGACGACTATAGAAAAACCGCTCTGGCTCGGGTTTTTAGGCCCTATTATCAAAACTGAAACTGGAGATAAAGTTTATGTACACTTAAAAAACCTTGCCTCTAGGCCCTACACTTTTCATTCACATGGGATAACTTACTATAAGGAACATGAGGGTAAGTTCAGCTCATGTAGCTGGAATTTCCTCCTACTTTTCAGTAGAAGTGTCTTTTAGCTTCTAAAATTGTAGACTTCTCTTCTGGATAAGACCTATAACTGCCATTTAGCTCTAAACTATTTTATTAATAGGTACTTTGTTTCCACATAACAATGGCATGTTTTTCTTTGTTGTGCTGGTTTATGGAAAGTGTGAATGTGGTAGAATTTCTTGAACTCCCGACCTCAGGTGATCCACCCACCTTGGCCTCCAAAGTGCTTGGATTACAGGCGTGAGCCACCGCGCCTGGCCCAGAATGTGGTAGAATTTCTAGGTGGACTCAGTGAGAGTCAGAGAGAACTGGAGCTTCTTTCCCAGCGCCCAGTCCTTTCTGGCCAAATAGTCAGAATAAGAGAAAGGGACAATGTACATTAGAGCCTAGAAGAGGCAAAAATCCAGAGGGAAGAGAAAGAAGGACTCAAGATGTGGACTGCCTTATCTTTGAAGTTCCTACATGTAAACATGCTATGGCTGTTGTTACCTCCCATTCTAACTTTAGACAACCTCTGCCCCAGCCAAGGTGGCATAAGTAGTCTCCTATGTCAGTCAAATTGTACATGTGCCTGGATGACTCAAGTCACAATGAGACACAGTTAATGAGACACAATTAACTGAAAAAGTCATTTGAATATAGGACTTGGAAGCCTTGAAAATAGTACCTGAAAAACAAAGATAAGGTTTGGTGCCTGTGATCTCATTCTTAGTCCTTAACAATGATGATGAAACAGGTGGTATTTTGTAGTGACAAAAAGCAAGGGCTTTGAAATTAATAGACCAAGTTCTGAGCCCCAGCCTTGCCTTTTATTGGTCGAGTGACCTTGGACAAATTATTTAAATTATTTCAGCTTCAGTTTCCTCATGTATAAAATAGAGACAATGAGAATACGTAGTAATAGCTCAATAAATATCAGCTGTTATCATAAGCAAAAATGCTAGAGTCATGCTACAGTTCACTGAAATTATAATGATCAAGCAGGGAAAATAATTTAAAATTAGATTTGATTGATTATTAGCTGTCTTTTTAAAAGAGATATTGTTTTAGAAAGTGAATGTGTTGACTTTTTTTGTTGTTGTTGCTGTTTAGGGCTAAATTACATTCATGGCATAAAAGGCTGACTGCCATTCATTTCTTTTTAGTGATTTCATAGCTGATTAGGGAATTAGCATTCATTATAAAGGCATGGTAATGGTACTGTGGTTTTGTTAAAAGAAAAAAAGAATTCCTAACTTATAGAGATACATATTCAAGTATTTATGAATGGAATATGATGACTGAGATTTGCTTTAAAATACTTTGATGGTACTGGAGATAATCGTGTGTTGGGGTAGAGATGAAACAAGATTGGCCTTCAGTCGATCATCGTTAAAGCTGGTTTGACGGGTACATGGAGGTTCAGCATATTCTTCTCTCAACCTTTGTATGTTTGGAAATTTCCAAAGTTAAGAGTAGAAATTTTTTAAATTCTATGGTTACTTCATGGACAAACATCTGAGATCGTACAAGAAGTTTGAGTCCATTTTGCTCAGACTTCCATACCATGACCCAAGATCTTTACATTGCAAATAAAATGTCATTACGCGCTGTGAAAACCCAATCAAATATAAAAAATAATATAAATGTCTGTGAAGCTTCTAAACACCCTAGCTATTAGCCTCTCATTTTCCTGTGTCCAAATAGGATATCATATCCCCAAGGATCACATAGTAGTTGTTTGATAAATGTTTGCTGAATGAATTAATGGACTATCTTTCTCTCATTTAAGTTCAAACACATTCACTCTGCACCTTCATTGCATGTTGCTTCCTAGGGGCCATCTACCCTGATAACACCACAGATTTTCAAAGAGCAGACGACAAAGTATTTCCAGGAGAGCAGTATACATACATGTTGCTTGCCACTGAAGAACAAAGTCCTGGTGAGGGAGATGGCAATTGCGTGACTAGGATTTACCATTCCCACATTGATGCTCCTAAAGATATTGCCTCAGGACTCATCGGACCTTTAATAATCTGTAAAAAAGGTACATTTTCTTATTATTGCACTCACTATACTACCAAAAGACAGGGGCAGGGCAGTGTGTCTTTTAAAAATAAGCCAAGTCTTCAGTGTTGAGATCAAGTAAGGTAGAGAGGTGGTGGTGAGAGAGCAAGGGAAGAGCCAGGCAGGAGTAAGAGAAGAAGGGATAAATGGAACAAGCATTCATATGGGGAAAATGCCAATGAAGCTAAGCTGAAAGAAATATGTTCTCCCCTGGGATCAGTTTGCTGTATCTAACTTCCAGCAGTGGTGCTAAAGAGAATATGACTTTACCAAATGTGACTCCCAAAAAGGCACTCCATGGTGATAGATCTGTAGTTACTCGTATTATATTGGTAAATATAACATCATAGTATTTATTTCTAACATTGTGAAAAAGACAACGTGTCTCAAGAGCCTGAAATATAATTCTGACTTGAACAATAGTTACCTGTAAAGACTTGCCTCAGTGTGTGGCTACATGCACCAGAAAATAGACACACAACTTTGAATTCCAATCTTCCCATTTGCCAAAAAGCATTTAACAGTTATGTGGTCAGTCAATATCCAGATACAGGAGTGTCTTCCAGGCACTAGACACTGAACATAAAATTCCCTGAGTGTTTCTGTCTGTAAAACAGGAGTGACTGGTCCAGACTTGTGGTTTATTAGAAAAAATGAATGCTAAACTTTTTAAAAACTATAAATCACCTGAAAACATAAACCAAAACACATGCTAAAAATTTAGTCCTACTAAAATAGTAATTTTAACTCCAGATTCTCTAGACAAAGAAAAAGAAAAAAATATTGACCAAGAATTTGTGGTGATGTTTTCCGTGGTGGATGAAAATCTCAGCTGGTACCTAGAGGACAACATTAAAACCTACTGCTCAGAACCAGAGAAAGTTGACAAAGACAATGAAGACTTCCAGGAGAGTAACAGAATGTATTGTAAGATTACAGAAGACATGTTAACTTTACTTTTTTTCCCCTTGATCCATTAATTCTGCTAACCTTATTCCCTCACATAAGTCAGTAGTTTCTATTAGTCAGTGATCCTCATAACAAAGCATATTGGATGTGCAATTTGATATTTGGCTAAGTAAGTCAAACTAAAAACTCTCAGCCAGGTTAATCCAGATATACCAAACTTGTTCCCAAACTGGTAAGGATAAAACAGCAATTATGGTTTAATGCATATGTGTGTTATATTTATATATTTATTTATCCACTAGACTCATTCCAAAAATTATTTGAGGCAGCCTAAAATTATTTAACTAAATGCTTAAAACTATACTTATATTTTAAACTAACTATATTTAAGAAAATAGTTTGAACCACGAGTTCTGAAAGGTATTCATTTTACATACTATGTTGCCTCACTGGGCCCCCTAGTCTGCCTCATTCTTTTCTACATTTCAGTTCACTTTACTTATCTGGAAATGCCTTTTTTACAGTTTAGACTTTTTCTTAATTCTCAGACACAAAATAATGAGCTTAGTAAGATTATCTATTTCATAATTTGCATGAGAAAGAGAATCCCTTGACAACAACTAAACCAATACGTAGAGATTTTTTGTTTGTGTTTAACTTCTTCAAAATAACCTGCACTAAGAAACTGAGAGCACGAAAATAACTATACCATCAAAGTAATAAGCCAATGAACAAAGCACAGGTTTTGTTTCCAACTTTTACTTACATCTGGGTGGAGAGTCGTCTTTCCCTACTTTATTCCTTTGTTTTGTAGTAACAAAAATAGATGTTATAAAAACATCGTCAAAATTCTAGCCTGAGCAGGTTGGGCTTGGTTCCACTGTCACATATGGTACACTCAGGATTCTTCCCTGAACTAATTTCCACCTTGGAAATGTGTAGGCCCACCCAGTTTGAACAATGACCATAACTTTCTTTTCTTTTCTTTTTTTTTTTTTTTTTTTGAGATGGGATTTTGCTCTGTCGCCCAGGCTGGAGTGCAATGGAACGTTCTCTGCTCACGGCAACATCTGCTACCTGGGTTCAAGCAATTCTTCTGTCTCAGCCTCCCAAGTAGCTGGGATTACAGGCATCCGCCACCATGCCCAGCTAATTTTTTGTATTTTTAGTAGAGACAGGGTTTCACCATGTTGGTCAGGCTGGTCTCAACCTACTGACCTTGCGATCCACCTTCCTAGGCCTCCCAAAATGCTGGGATTACAGGCGTGAGCCACGGCACCCGGCCAATGATTGTAGGCTTCTTCTGAGAGTTTCAGGCCACTTTGCATATGAACTTTGAGGTCTTGGTGGTTCTGTTCCTGCTGTCCTACATTTTTTCCCTCCTTTGTATCTTTCCCAATCTTAAAAATTTTGTCTTGCAATCTTTAGAAAAAGCTATTTTTATGTTCTTTTTACAAAAGAAATTTATGGTAGAAAATTGGAAAATTTCTGATAAACAAAAAAATATATGTATAAAATATCCATACAACTACTACCAACGTGATTAATAACTGAATACTAAATAATCTTCAGTCTTTTTTCTATTAACTCTATGTATGTGTTTTGTTTATTTGTGTATATTATGCAACATCTGTATTTACACACACACACACACACACACAATGTGTACAGTTTGTAACAAAGACAGCAAGTAGGTTTTATCTCCAGTATTGTGTTCATCTGTTAATATGGTATTGATAAGAATCCTCGGGCTGATTCAACTTCAAAATGAAAGACTGATGTGATTGATTAGCAATGTCTGACATGGGTATGGGAGGGAGGAATACCAGCATGTGTGCAAGATATTTTCCATTCCAAATTGATTCTATTTATATAGCAATAACTCTCACTATCTCAAGTATTAATGACTGTTAGTCACAACCTCTGCTCTTGGCTTACAGCTGTGAATGGGTACACTTTTGGAAGTCTCCCAGGACTCTCCATGTGCGTTGAAGACAAAGTGAAATGGTACCTTTTTGGTATGGGTAATGAAGTTGATGTGCACGCAGCTTTCTTTCATGGGCAAGCATTGACCAACAAAAACTACCGTATTGACACAATCAACCTCTTTCCTGCTACCCTGTTTGATGCTTTTATGGTGGCTCAGAACCCTGGAGAATGGATGCTCAGCTGTCAGAATCTAAACCATCTGAAAGGTAGGATATCTTTACCTGAAGTTAGCTGTCAACTGAAAAAGGTGATGACTGGGAATCAGAATCTGAAAGCAAAATATCTTTGAAATAATCTGAGGTTTGAACTGGCATCTTAGTTTTATTCCTATGATGGTCTATGTAATACTGTAATAAAAAAGACTGTAAGACAGGAATATTATAAAGTAATGAGATCTGAAAATAAATTAGTTTTTGGAAAAGAACAACTGGCACTGAAAGTATAATGCTGTACATATTTGCTCAGCTTTGTAAAATATGCAGTATTGTAAAATCCAGAAAAACTGTATGTTGCACTGGAAAGTACCCTGTTTTTCAACTTATTTCCAGCAAGTATAACCAACTTTGTTCTTTATTTGAGCCTGGCCATCTTTTAGTTTAATTCAATAAATCCTTCCTTTATCTCTTTAACTTAGGCAATAAAAACATTCCTTGTTCTTGAAAAATATTAGTTTTTAATATTGGTCTACTGAAGGAAATTAAATTTAACATAGGAGTTTGGATATTTTGCTTAGAAGGCCCTGCACAGCAGAGGCACAACCATCTTGTGCAAGAGAGCAATAATACATGCTCATTCAGTTCCTCCTCCTCCACCCAATGCAACCCTTTAAAATACGTCAAAGCCTCTCTTTTCTGTTTATCTATACATTTGTTCTTTATCTCTCATCAAAAGTACTACCAAGTGAAGCCCCACAGAAACTGGTACCATATTTTGAAAACACATGTGCTTAATATCTCTGTGCTATATGTACACAAAAAACAAAGTATGTCTGTTTTAAATTTGAGTTTTCCATTACTAATTTATTTACAGCTGTTTGCCCTAGTTTATAGTACTATTTCTATCTATCTACTCCTCCAGTTTCCACTTGTCATCTCGTGAGCAGTGTTTACAGGGCAATAGGAGAGAGAAGCACTGGCTCCATTAATCAATGCCTCTTTGTGTTTCATTTCAGCTGGTTTGCAAGCCTTTTTCCAGGTCCAGGAGTGTAACAAGTCTTCATCAAAGGATAATACCCATGGGAACCATGTGAGACACTACTACATTGCTGCTGAGGAAATCATCTGGAACTATGCTCCCTCTGGTATAGACATCTTCACCAAAGAAAACTTAACAGCACCTGGAAGGTAATTCACAAAAAAGAGTACTATTTCAAAGTATGCTCTTCCCCACACAAAAGAACCACAAAAGGCTATTTCAGCCATTAGAATTTTAATTGGCATCTGAAACTTATTACTTAGACTGCTAAATATTTATTAAGGTATTTGGTGTAAGAGTCTGAGCTTGAGAACTATGAGTTTTGAGTTCATGAAAAAAGATGGATTCAAAAGTTATCAAATGCTTGACAAAGTCCTAAGAAAACATTGAATACAATTAGATAAATCAACGAATATGCTTTTCATTTAGAAAACGTAGCACTGTACAATTCAGCATCATTAAGTACATTTTCAGTGCTGTATAGCCATCACTACTATCCATTTCCAGAACTTCTTTTTCTCACTCCAAATAGAAACTCTGAACCCTTTGAAGAATAACCACTTTCTTCCACTCTGTCTCCACCTCTGCTAAACTCAATTCTACTTTCTGTTTCTATGAGTTTTCCTATTCTAGGCAATTCATACAAGTGGAATCATACAATATTGGTCCTTTTGTGTCTTTTATATCACTTAGCGTAGTGTTTTAAGATTTGTTCATGTTGTAGCATGCATCCAAATTCCACTCCTCTTGAAGGCTGAATACTTCATTGTATATATGTACCACATTTTGTTTATTCATTCATCTTTTCATAAACATTTGGGTTGTTTCCACCTTTTGGCTATTGTGAATAATGTTGTTAGGAACAATTGTTATACAAATATCACTGTTCAAGTCTATGCTGTTAATTCTTTTGCACATGCAGCTAGAAGTGGAATCGCTGGATCATATGGTAATTCTAGTTTTAATTATTTTAGGAATCACATTACTGTTTTTCACAGCAACTGCACCATTTTACAGGCTCATCAACAATGTACGGGTTCCAATTTCTTCACATTTTCATCAACACTTGTTATTTTCTGTTTCTTTCTTTCTTTTTAATAATGGCCATCCTAATGAGCGTGAGATCATGTTTCATAGTGGTTTTGATTTGCATTTTCTTAATGACTAGTAATGTTGAGGATCTTTTCAAGTACTTTTTGGTCATTTGTGTATCTTCATCAGAGAAATGTCTATTTAAGTCCTTCAGCCATTTTTGAAGTGGGATTTTTTGTTGTTGTTGACTTGTAGGAGTTCTTTACATATTTAGGATGTTAATTCCTTATCAAATATTTGCAAATATTTTCTGGCTCTCTATAGGTTGTCTTTCACTCTCTTGATAGTGTCCTTTGATGTACAGAAGTGACTCTTTGTACATGTCTGAATGACTTCCACAGCCTCCCAGCCATCTGTTTGTCTTCCTGTCCTACTATCGATTTTTTATAAAGCAGTACTGTGATCTTTCAAAAATGTCAATGAGATGATGCCACTCCCCTGCCCCAAGTCTTTATTCATATATCACTTCCTCAGAGAAGGCCTGTTTGCCATCCATATTAAAAATACCCTCCTTGGAAAGGTTAAGTAATTCATTCATTCAACATCACACAATAAATGGACAGTTAGGCCTTGCTCAGCCCAGACCTGTGACTCCTGAAGGAGAGATCTAAGGCACAGGCTATACTGACACCTAAATGTGATTACTCCCAAAGCTGCATCTCCAACTTAGAAGGCTCTCGTGAATTTCGGATTTGCATTTCAAACTTCTCAGTGATACCCCTCCTTGGATGAGTCTGTTCATACTTCTCTCCTCATCAAGTACTGCCTCATTTTATAGTAACTTGCTCTGAATGCTTTCTACTTCTCTCCATCTTCTTTGCCAATACCTATGAAATCATCTCTGCCTCTCACTGAAATTAGAAAAGCACGCTCCTCACTGGTCTCCCTACTGCAGTCTTGCATTTTCCAACACATTCTCCCAACAGCTGCCACAGGGATCCTCCTAAAACGCTAATCCTGAATGCTTAAGTCTTCCCAAATGCTTCTCACTGTCCTGGGATGGAAGGCTGAAACCTCAGCTAGGTCCTCCTACCTACCTTCCATCTATCTAAGCCTCATTCATCACTCCTCTGCCCTGCCCTGCATGCTATCCTTCTAGAAGATATGCTTATGCCATATTATCTAGAATATTATCTAGAATATGGCATGCTTGCTCTTTTCTCTCAGGCTTCTCACAGGCAGTTTTCTCTTTGTATACACCTACCCCCGTCTTCCCGCTACACACACACTTCATCTTGCTAACTCTACTTCCCCTTCAGTTTTAAGTAATTACTTCCTCTGGAACCTCTTTGTGGCTTCTTCCCTGCACTTTCCCCAACCTCAAAGAAATGTTCCATAACACTCTGTGCTTATTATACTGTATTATATTGATGGGTTCATAGCATGTCTTCTCTGCCAGCTGTAAGGTCTATGTGGACAGGGATGAGTCCACTTTGCTTGTTGTTAAGTCATCAGCACATAGCAGGATTCCCAGAAAAGGGAAGGTGTTCAATACATTGTCAAATGAAAGACATGACGAATGAGGAGGCATTGTGGAAGTCAAATAAATACCTTTCTAAAATTTAATTTTTTCATTTGTAAAATATGGAGAATAGTACTGACTTTGTTGCAATGTCATGTGAGTTTCAGCTAATAAATAAAAGCTCCTGGCCAGGCATAGTGGTTCATGCCTGTAATCCCAGAACTTTGGGATGCTAAAGCAGGTGGATCACTTGGGGCCAGGATGCGAGACCAGCCTGGCCAACATAGTGAAGCCCTGTCTCTATTAAAAACAGAAAAAATTAGCTGGACGTGGTGGTGTAGCCTGTAATTTCAGTTGTTCAGGAGGCTGAGAAATGAGAATCACTTGAACCAGAGAGGCAGAGGTTGCAGTGAGCCAAGGTTGCACCACTGCACTACAGTTTGGGCAGCAGAGTGAGTCTCTGTTTCAAAAATCAGTGAATCAATCAATGAATCAATCAATCAATGCTCCTGAGCAGCTGGCCAGTACTAATACACAATAAAGAATAGCCATTGTGTTTTAAACATTTCACAATTTGATAAAAATATTCTGGCCAGGCACAGTGTATCACAAGGTCAGGAGTTCAAGACCAGCCTGGCTAAAATGGTGAAACCCCCATCTCTACTAAAAATGCAAAAATTTGCCAGGTGTGGTGATAGGCACCTGTAATCCCAGCTACTTGGGAGTCTGAGGCAGAGGATCACTTGAACCCAGGAGGCGGAGGTTGCAGTGAGCCAAGATCATGCCACTGCACTCCAAAAACCTGGGCGACAGAGCAAGACTCCATCTCAAAAAAAATAAATAAATAAATTCTATGGTAGAACCCTTTGTCAAGGGATTGACAAGGGCCCGCCTGAAAATTTTTTCTTCACTTGACAATGTAAACATCCTCCATGACTCTCTACTTCTTAACTTGCCATCCCTGTATGAGTGGCCTGGAACCGCCTGCTCTGTTTGAGTAACTCATATGATTGTTGTAAATCATGGATAATATTCATCTGTAAGCCCTGGTCAGGATTTTTCTCTTCATTTACCCTATGTGAATACCTGTTTTCTGTTCTATTTCAACTCCAGCATTAAACACTTTTTCCCCCTGGCAGTGACTCAAAGGTGTTTTTTGAACAAGGTCCCACAAGAATTGGAGGCTCTTATAAAAAACTGGTTTATCGTGAGTACACAGATGCCTCCTTCACAAATCGAAAGGTGAGAGGCCCTGAAGAAGAGCATCTTGGCATCTTGGGTGAGTCCATGTAGAATATATATGGCTGGTGTACTCTTCCCACGGTCTACACCAACCTCAGAAAGAATAGTAACTTCAGGACCTACTGCCTGATTTCTATGTGAAAGTAGGTGTGTGGAAGATAAAACAATAAAATGCAGCAGCTAATTACTTTTCCAAATATAAATTATCAATAGTAAATTTTCATCATTAAAAGCCATGCTGATGATTGGGAGTGGTAGATCATGCCTGTAATCCCAGTACTTCGGGGAGCCAAGGTGGGTGCATCACTTGAGGTCAGGAGTTTGAGACCAACCAGCCTGGCCAACGTGGTAAAACCTCATCTTTACTAAAAATACAAAAAGTAGCAGGGCATGATGGCATGCACCTGTAGTCCCAGCTACTCGGGAGGCTGAGGCAGAAGAATTTCTTGAACCCAGGAGGCAGAGGTTACAGTGAGTTGAAATCACACCACTGCACTCTAGCCTAGTGACAGAGCAAGACTCCATCTAAAAAATAAATAAATAAATAAACAAACAAACAAAGAAAACCCAGGCCATTAATGAGACCAGCCCAATTATCCTAGAGCCCTCTGCAGGCTGCCCCCAGCAGAGTCCAGAGACCTGTTCTTTCCAAGGCACTCAGGCAGAATAGCCTAGTGGGTGAGTGGAGTATGGTGGATTCAGATTGTCCTGGCTCTTCAATTTTTTTTTCCTGGCGGTGATTCAGAGGTATAATACTTTTCAACAAGATATTACAAGAATTGGAGGCTCTTATAAAAAGCTGTTTTTTTGTGTGAGTATAAAATCCATACATTAGCTGTGTGACTTTTGAAAGTTACTCAACTTGGGCCAGGCGCGGTGGCTCAAGCCTGTAATCCCAGCACTTTGGGAGGCTGAGGCGGGTGGATCACGAGGTCAAGATATCGAGACCATCCTGGTCAACATGGTGAAACCCAGTCTCTACTAAAAATACAAAAAAATTAGCTGGGCATGGTGGCGCGTGCCTGTAATCCCAGCTACTCAGGAGGCTGAGCAGAAGAATTGCCTGAACCCAGGAGGCAGAGGTTGCAGTGAGCCGAGATCGCGCCACTGCACTCCAGCCTGGGTAACAAGAGTGAAACTCCATCTCAAAAAAAAAAAAAAAAAAAAAAAAAAAAGAAAAGAAAGTTACTCAACTTGGCCAAGTGCAGTGCCTCATGCCTGTATTCCCAGCACTTTGGGAGGCCAAGCCAGGCAGATCACTTAGGTCAGGAGTTTGAGACCTGGCCAACATGGCAAAACTCCATCTACTTAAAAAAAAAATACAAAAATTAGATGGGCACATAATCCCAGCTACTCTGGAGGCTGAGGCAGGAGAATTGCTTAAACTCAGGAGGCAGAGGTTGCAGTGAGCTGAGATTGCGCCACTGCACTCCAGCTTGGGCAATAGAGTGAGACTCAAAAAAAAGAAAGAAAGAAAGAGAATTATTCATTATCTGTGTCTGTTCCCTGCTGTAAAATGGGAACAATAGTTACTAAAGTTGGTATAGGGATTAAATGAATTAATACATATATATACTCAGAAGAACAGATAGGCAGCTCTCGATAAATGTCACTTTGTATATTACATAAAATATTTATGTAAAATATATGTTTTTATTCTATAATTGGTAATCATTAATTTTGGTCATGGAAAATCCAAAACAGTGTTATCCTTCACATCCAAAATAATTCAACTTACCTGCTTTGGGTGATCAAAGTTTATAGTACCTAACTCTTGTGACAAAGGACACACCTCTAGCCAATAGAAGATTAGGCTGAGGAGTGTCAACATTCTGGATAGTTTTTGTACATGTGTAAAGCTTACTAACTGACTTGTACAAAAATGGTAATCAATTTCATTAATCTGAAGTTGGACTAAAAAGCCCTTCCTCCTTCAAACCTCAACATATCAGATTGATTATGTACTTTTCGAAAACCAAGCTTTCCATTCACCACAAATAGGCATGTTGCTCCTAGTAATTCTTGCCAGAGGACACAGTCAAAGAAGAGTACTGTCTTATACGTTCTGCCTGTTATATACCAAGGAAGGATAATAATTCTCTCTTTGTTCCCAGGTCCTGTCATTTGGGCAGAGGTGGGAGACATGATCAGAGTAACCTTCCATAACAAAGGGGCATATCCCCTGAGTATTGAGCCAATTGGGGTGAGATTCAATAAGAACAACGAGGGCACATACTATTCCTCACATTACAATACCCAGAGTGGAAGTGAGTATGGCACTCTGTAACCAATCAACAACATTTAATAACCCACTGTACTGGTCACTTACAGTGTCCTGCAAAAACTGAAGGCAGGAACTCCCAAGGAAACTGCTCATATATCATTTCTAGGCATCATGCCAGGAAACAAATAAGCCCCTTCTTCTACCTCCAATTGGTTTATGGAATTTTGTCCTGCCTTAATTGGGTGATTATTAACAATGCTGATAGTAATTTAGTTTAGTATCGTTTTTACATTTCTGGAGTATTCTGGGTGATTTTCATTTTTAAAAAAGTTCTTATAAGAATGTTCGATGTTCACTTTAGAATATTTGAAAATATAGAAAAGTGTAGCCAAAATATTAATTGTCCATAGTTCTATAAATAATCACTATTATATTTTTACATGATTCTTCCACTTTCATCTGTATTACATACATATCTTTTTAATGTGGTTTATATCATAGCACATGTTATTTTAATTTTATAATCAGTTTGTTCTCTTAGCATTATAAGGGTTTATAAACATAATTTTAATGATATAAAATATTTCATCATGTGTATATTTTTTACTGTTTTAACATATCAAGGATGACCAGTGAAGACTAGTGACTTTGCTATCACCTGCAATATGACTGTGGGCAGGTTACTCAATCTTTCTGGCCTCAGTTCTCTCAGGCGTAAATTTGAGAGATTTAAATAGGATCATCTGCAAAGTTCCTACAATTATTTTCAGTTCCATTTTATTCAATAGAAAGTGCATTGATTACACTGTATTGCTAGGCATTGTTCTAGTTGATAGAAATATAGATACAGTGCTTGCCTTCAAGAAAGTTAAGTTCTGTTCAAGAGAAATACACACAATATAACATGAAAGGTGCTAAGGACATTTCTGGAAGATGTGTGAGCACCGAGAGGGAAACCAATCCCAGGAGGTTTAGAAGAGTCTATCTGGGGCCTGGTGCAGTGTCTCATGCCTGTAACCCCAGCACTTTCTGAGGCCGAGGTGGGCAGATCATGAGGTCAAGAGATCAAGACCATTCTAGCCAACATGGTGAAACTCTGTCTCTACTAAAAATATAAAAATTTACTGTGTGTGCTGGAGTGTGCCTATAGTCCCAGCTGCTTGGGAGGCTGAGACAGAAGAACCGATTGAACCTGGGAGGCAGAGATTGCAGTGAGCTGAGATTGAGTCACTGTCCTTTAGCCCCAAGACAGAGCCAGACTCCACCTTGAACAAAAAAAAGTCTATCTGGATACAATCACATTAGTCTGTTATCTGTCACTAGATCATAAGTGAGATTCCATTCTAACTTTTAACTAAAAACTCAGAGATGGGCTATTCTGGACTAAACTTAGTCTACCTTTTGGCTGAAATGACCACATTAGAAAACACTTAACCTCTCTAATGTGACCTTTCTCAGGTGTGCCTTCTTCAGCCTCCCATGTGGCACCTACAGGAACATTCACCTATGAATGGACTGTCCCTGAAGAAGTAGGACCCACTTATGCAGATCCTGTATGTCTAGCTAAGATGTATTATTCTGCTGTGGACCCCACTAAAGATATATTCACTGGGCTTATTGGGCCAATGAAAATATGCAAGAAAGGAAGTTTACATGCAAATGGGAGACAGGTAAGTGCAATTGGGGAAAAAACACATGAAATGAACAATTGTTCAGTCTCTTTGAAAATGATCATTTGACATAGAAATAGAAATATCTAACCTTATCATTATCTCCAAAAATACTTTAGTATACACCTTTAAAATATAAGGACGTCTTTTAAAATGCCCATAATTACCACACTTTAAAATAATAACCACACACATCATAACTCCTTAAAGTTATCAAATAGCCAATCAACGTTCACATTTCCCCAACTGATTTATTAAGTCTGTTGTTTGAATCAGTATTCAAACAATTATACATATTACAATGAATTTATATGTTTCCTAAGATGGTTTACTTGAAATTTTTCTGTTGCTAGAGTCATCGGTCCTGTAGAAGTTTCCTATGTCATGATTTTACTTATTTTATCCCTGCAGTATCATTTAACACAGGAGTCCCCAGTCACCGCCCCCGCCACACACACACCTGTGGGCCGCACAGCAGGAGGTGAGCCTGTTAGATGGTCTGTTAGGAACTGGGCCACACAGCAGGAAGTCAGCAGCAGGTATTATCACCTGAGCTCACCTCCTGTCAAATCAGTGGCGGCATTAGATTGTCATAGGAGTGCAAACCTTAGTGTGAACTGTGCATGTGAGGGATCTAGGTTGCACATTCCTTACCAGAATCTATGCCTGATGATCTGAGGTAGAACAGTTTCATCTGGAAACCTCCCTGTCTCCCAGCATTTTTATAGAAAAATTATCTTCCATGAAACTGGTTCTTGGTGCCAAAAATGTTGGGGATGCTAAAACATGTTCCTTTCTCTCTGCTTCTATTTCCTGTAACTAGTAGTTAGATCTAAAAGTTTGATCTAATTCAGATTTTTTTTTCTTTCAAGACTACTTCAAATATGGTACTGAGCACTTCTATCAGGGAGTACTTAATTCATAGTTGTCCCTTAATTGGGGATGTTATCAGCTACTGATGATGGTTTCCTAGATTCATAAACTAATCAGAGTTGCATAATAGTACTATTCTAATTGCATCTTCCTTTCTTTATTAGCTGGCATACTTCTCTACAAACAGAAACTTCTCTACAAACAGAATTATTTGGTTACACTGAGGCACACAGTATATAGAAAGGGTATGACAAATACTTGATTCATTCCCTGTATTTACCAGTTTTCAAATTAATTACTCTCCTCTAGCATTCTTCAAAGGCGTCTCAATAATTTTTTTCCTTTTAAGTAGCATTGTGCACTCATGGATTTAAGCATATTTGGTGTGTTACAATTCACTGCCGTTATCCCTACTGATGTTCAAAGTATCCTTTTTGACATTGAAGGACTTGTTCAGGTTGACTCCCTTATTTTTTTATCATCGTAGTCTTTGAAGATTCTCTGCTTTCTAGTATAATGAAATATCACGCTCATTTTGTACGTTTTCTGAGCCAGAACTGGAACTAGCCATTTGTTCCCAAAAGCCATTTTTTGTTTTTCTTTTGGTGAGGAATCATTTCTAGAACCACAATGTGGGCACTAGAAGTGCTTGTTGCTATTGGGGAAATCATTATTTTATTATTATTATTATTTTTTTTTGAGACGGAGTTTCGCTCTTGTTACCCAGGCTGGAGTGCAATGGCGTGATCTCGGCTCACCGCAACCTCCGACTCCTGGGTTCAGGCAATTCTCCTGCCTCAGCCTCCTGAGTAGCTGGGATTACAGGCACGCGCCACCATGTCCAGCTAATTTTTTGTATTTTTAGTAGAGACGGGGTTTCACCATGTTGACCAGGATGGTCTCGATCTCTTGACCTGGTGATCCACCCGCCTCAGCCTCCCAAAGTGCTGGGATTACAGGCGTGAGCCACCACGCCCGGCCCTGGGGAAACCATTATTTCTGAACCTTTGCAATGGAAAGAAATGGGGGAAAACTTTTCAGATAAATTCATCATGATTTCATACTAGTTCTTTCTATTTGAATTTCAGTCTACAGATTTTTTTTGTTATTGACTGCATCAATCTTATATTTGTTTCTGCCTTAAACTGCACTGAAAAATCTTATTTTTTTAATTACACCAACACATTCACTTGATTCATCCCATAATATACACACAGCAATCTCAGAATCCCAATTACAATACTACAATCAACAATATAATAACTGAAAACAGTTTAAGATTTGTTTGCCACTTTGTCCTTAGGGTACATCCTACTAGAGATTTTTAGCCAAATTACATACCTAAAGTCACTTGGGATAGTTCTTCTCTACATAGTTTTGCCACCACTGGGTATGCGGATTTATTTAATTCATTTTACTTATCTTTTTTAAGTAATTCCTTTGAAAACTGTAATATCATTTTATGTAAAATATTCATATGGCATTAACACCAAACCTATAAAAAGGGTATATTCAAATAAATCTAGCTTCCATCCCTTTCCCCTCCTACCTAGTCTCTGCCTCCTAACTATAGGTAAACTTTTTTTTTTCACTTTATAATTTATTCCTCCAATTTTAAATAAACAAGTTTGTGTATTCATATCTTTGCTTTTTTCACTTCACAATAGAATCTGGACATCTCTTCATACTAATGTACGGAAATATTGCCCATTCCTCATTTCTTTACATAGTATATATTACTCTGATATGTGGACATGCTACAGTTTATACAATCAGTCCCTTATTTGATAAGTGTTTGGGTTGTTTCTAGTCTTTACTAGAAATACAAAACATGTACACAAATAGAAAACAATGTACAGCCTTGTTAGCCTTGTTCATATCTCTCTGTATTTTTGCTGGCATACCTTTGTGATAAATTCCTATCAGTTGTAGTGTTGGGACAAAAGGTAAATGCTTAAACAGTTTCGTGAAATATTGCCAAATCCCCGTCTGTAGTTGTGCCAGTTTGTATTTTCAGAAGATATATGTGAGACTTTCTGTGTTTCCACAGCATTATTACAAACTATATTGTCAAATTTGGGGATTTTCACCAGTCTGATGGGAAATAAATGGTACAGGTGAGGAGTGGATCAAATTTATCTTTTTCTATGTGGCTATCAGTTATTTCAACATTATTCACAAAAAAGCTAAACTTTCCCACATTGATTGAAATGCTGCCTTTATCATCTACTAAAATATTTATACATAAGTGAGTTTTTTTCTAGATTTTCTATGCTGTTCTGCTGGTCTTTATCTATTCATGCACCAATAACGTACTGCTTTAATTAGAGAGCCCTTTAATATGTTTAATGGCTAGTAGCTATGTCTCATTGCTCTTCTTTTCCATCATTTTAATGGCTATTTTTGCTTATTCTTTCTAAAATAACTTTAGAAAAATTTATCTAGATCTGGAAAAAAGACTTGATAGTGTTTTACTGGGATTGTCTCAAATGTGTAAGTTAAACTAGAGAGAACAGACATAACTATGAGGTTGAGTCATCCTACATAAGAACAGATGTCTTTCCATTTGTTCAAGTCTACTTTGTGTTTTTCAAGAGTATAGTTCCTCTTATACGGATCTTGGATTTTTTTTAAGATTATGCCAAGATATTTTATTTTTATTTGGCCTTTGTAAATAGTAACACCGTTATTTAAAATTTTTAATATGTGGCCAGGTGCAGTGAGTCACACCTATTATCTCTGCAGTTTAGGAGAGGGACAGTGGATCACCTGAGGTCAAGGGTTCAGACCAGACTGGCCAACATGGTAAAACCTCATCTCTGCTAACATTACAAAAATTAGCCGGGTGTGGTGGCCCATGTCTGTAATCCCAGCTACTCAGGAGGCTGAAGCATGAGAATTGCTTGAACCCAGAAGGTGGAGGTTGATATGAGCTGAGACTGCACCACTGCACTCTAGCCTGGGCAACAAAGGGAGACTCTGTCTCAAAAAAAATTTTGTTTTAAATATATAACTGAAATAAAAAAGGTTTTCTACTTTTGGATTCCTTTTTTTTTTTTTTGAGATTGAGTCTTGCTCTGTCACCCAGGCTGGAGTGCAGTGGCACGATCTCAGCTCACTGAAGACTCCTGGGTTCAAGCAATTCTCCCGCTTCAGCCTCCAGAGTAGCTGAGATTACAGGCATGTGCCACCACACCCCGCTAATTATTGTATTTTTAGTAGAGACGTGGTTTCACCATGTTGGCCAGGCTGGTCACAAAATCCTGACCTCAAGTGATCTGCCTGCCTCTGCCTCCCAAAGTGCTGGGACTACAGGTGTGACCCACCACGCCCAGACTGCTTATGTTTTTAATCACGGTTTTATTTCATTCATGAGTACTGGTCTATTCAGGTACTTCTTTCTAAGTCAGTTGATCACATTTATTGCATATAATGGTTTAAATTTTTCACCCCTATATATGTGGTTATATTCTTTTCTCATTTCTAATGTGGTATTTTCTGGTTCTCTCCATTTTTAACATTAGACTTGCCAGAGATTTATATATTTCTCTGGTCTTCTCAAATAATATAGTTTTGGGTTTAATTATTTTACCTGTGCTAAATTTGTTAATTTTTGCTTTTGTCTTTGTTAATTTTTCTCCATAACTAGTTTTTAAAAATTTTTAGATATTTACATTTATTTTCATTTGGTTTTGCCTAAGACAAAAAGCTTTTCTATTCTTAGTTTATATGTTTAGTCATATTTCATACATTTTTCTTTACAGTGTTTTCACAGAAATTATTTACCAAATCTCAGTACTTCATTTTTATTTCTTCTTTGATCTAAGAGTTATTTGGATCAAAACTGACATACTTTTTTTTTTTTTTTACTTTCTGTCTTTGACTAGTAATTTTTAATTTTATTGCATTATGATCAGAAAATATGACCTGAAAACATTTCATCGAAGTTTTCTCTGTTGATCAGTATATAAGTGATTGTTCCAGTCCCTGCTGGAATGCTTAGACATCTGAAAATGACATTTGTTGTTCTTTACTTGGTATTACATTTTTGTAGCATATTTTCTTCTCAAAAAGATAAATGCTACTTCACCTTCTTCTGGTGTTTATTGTGCTTGATAATCTCAATGTCAACCTGATTTTTTTGTTTCATGATAACATTTTTTAAATGGAAATTTCCCAGGACATTTTTAGGTATTGATCTCTATTATTAATTTTGTCTTGTTTTCAGTGAAGCTTTTGAATCTGAGTCCTCTAGTCTTTTCCGTTTGTGGTGGCAAACACTTTCAGTAGTATTTCTTGTGTTTGTGCCTCCTTCTTTTGTAACTTCTTTCTAAAACTATTGCAGTGTGTATATTTTTCATCTTGGAATGCTCTCCTCTGATTTATGGGAGCTTTCTTTAGATCACTTTTATCATTGATTCAGTTCTATGCAGGGTCTAATCTTCAGGTCTTTGTTTTAGTTCGATTTTTTTTTAATTTGATAATCACCTTACCATGTATCTGAAGGACTGATCTCAAGGGAAAGACAGGCAATCATCTGTATTCCCTCCTTTGAGAGTCACCCATTCTCGGGGAGGGGCTCATTTGGTTTGACTTCTTTGACTGCATTCTTCTGAACTACTGAATCATTTCATAGACCAGATAGCATTTCTGCTTCCTTTTTTCCACTGGGAGAAGTGGGAGGAGGTGAGAATGTTTGTACAACTGGGTGGAGATTGTATGAATCTCTGTTCAAATTCATCTAGGATGATTTCTTCCTCAATCTGCTTCCATCCTGCTCTGCCTTACAGGAATTCTTCCAGTTTTTATGAATGTGGATCTTCCCTGATTTCCAGCACAGACCCATATTCTCCCCTATTTTAACAATCTTTTTTTTTTTTTTTTTTTGGCGGCTTCAATTTGTATGCACAACATGGGCAGGAAGGTAGAGTTAGAACTTTTAGATACAGAGAGAGGCTCAGATTACCATATTGAACCATAAATGCACTAAACAGATACCAAAGAAAGCTCTGGTGGTGATCTGAGGTATTTCATGAACTCTAGTTTCCCAAGAGCAACAGAAACTTCTGTTCTCATTCCTTCCTTTAGGCGTGTGTGTGCACAAACAGTATTGTGCACATGGAAGTCTTCTGCTTTACTCATTCTGTCTCCATCTCATTTTGTTTTGATTTACAGAAAGATGTAGACAAGGAGTTCTATTTGTTCCCTACAGTATTTGATGAGAATGAGAGTTTACTCCTGGAGGATAATATTAGAATGTTTACAACTGCACCTGATCAGGTGGATAAGGAAGATGAAGACTTTCAGGAATCTAATAAGATGCACTGTAAGTACTGCATCATCCACCAACCTACCAAGTTATTTTAGTACTATATATGTAATTTTTTTTTTTTTTTTTGAGACGGAGTTTCACTCTTGTTACCCAGGCTGGAGTGCAATGGTGAGATCTTGGCTCACCTCGACCTCCACCTCCTGGGCTCAGGCAATTCTCCTGCCTCAGCCTCCCGAGTAGCTGGGATTACAGGCACGCGCCACCATGCCCAGCTAATTTTTTGTATTTTTAGTAGAGACGGGGTTTCACCATGTTGACCAGGATGGTCTCGATTTCTTGACCTTGTGATCCACTCGCCTCAGCCTCCCAAAGTGCTGGGGTAATGCTTTTTACTAAACCAAAATGTGAATAGCTTTGCTCATCGATTATTTTTCAATAAGTAATTACAATAGTGCCCTGAAGGTAATATCATTGGTTATTTGATGTGTCAGTCAGTTATTCATTATTTCACTTAATTCAAGATATGTCAATTATATTAATGGTCCTTAAAGTGTGGTTCCCTAGATCAGCCCCCTCAGCATCACCGAGGGACTTATTAGAAATGCAAATTCTTGGATCCCTACCCTGACCTACAAAATTAGAAACTTTGGAGATGGATCCCGGCCATCTGTTTTAAACAAACTCTGCAGGTGATCCTGATGAACACTACAGTTTGAAAACTACTGGATTAAATGCTTTTCTCATCTGTGGCTCAGTGATGACAGGCTTATTTGATTATTCAATATGCAGAAAGATATGATCTCAGCCCTCAATGATTCTAACCTTTGACTGCATGTTAGAATCACCCGGGAGCTTTTAAAAAATGACCAGTGCCCTGGAATACCCCCAGAGATTATTATTTAAATCTAACATTAGATTTTTTAAAATACCTATTGTAATTCTTAAAAGTGGTTAGAACTCAGAGACAGTGAGACAGTGAGCTCATTATTCAAAAGGCCTACACCACTAATGGACAACAGTACAAATTACTGTAGCTAGTAGAAGAAAAACATGTAAAGTTGTGTTACAAACTGATTTTTTAAAGTTAGACCAGTACTAGTCATGCTACCCACAATCTTTAAACTACTTCTTTTGATTCTGCATTTTTGTATATCTGGAGGCACTAAGAATATTATTCTTCGGAAATAATTAAATATGCAAGGTAAGCAAGGAAAAAACTTCCTACATATGACTTTCCCTGTTATTCAAGATGAATCAGAGACTTTTTCACCTGGAACAGCAACACACTTCCAGCATATGGTGCCCAGGAAAAGCTGTTATTATTTACAGATTTGGGTGTTCACAAGTATAACCACTTAAATAACTGGAAATAACAAAATCACTGTTTTAGCCAGGAAAAACAGTGAGATTCCCAGGTTGCTAGCGACACTAGCACAGAACTTCAAGAACTATGCATTCAGCTCCGCTCCTTTCAGCCAGGGGCCACTCGGAAAGTGCCAGGAACAGCAAGGAGTTGCAGGGACACTCCTGACACATAAAGCATAGGCAGGCCTGAATAGGTCTTAAATTAAAAATTAAAAAGAAAACAAAGTTGGTCTGGAAAGTCTCAGAGGTTGTCATGTAGTAGAACCTAAATCACTTCCAAAATGTTATTTTCCAACTTTTACAGCCATGAATGGATTCATGTATGGGAATCAGCCTGGTCTCAGTATGTGCAAAGGAGATTCAGTCGTGTGGTACTTATTCAGCGCTGGAAATGAGGCCGATGTACATGGGATATACTTTTCAGGAAACACATATCTGTGGAGAGGACAACGGAGAGACACAGCAAACCTCTTCCCTCAAACAAGTCTTACGCTCCTCATGTGGCCTGACACAGAGGGTATATTTATTTAAAGCCAAGTCTCTATTGGATGGATTTGTGTAGTTTTCATTTGAAATTCTGTAGCAGAATGTATTAGGTGATAAACTTATCCCTTCTCCTGGGATAAGTTTATCCCAGGAGTGTCAGGGAGTGTCCCTGCCACTCCTGACACTGAGTGTCAAGAGCCTCCCAGTGCTCTTCCTATTGTGGAGAGAGGAAGGCTGAGGGCGGTGGCTCACACCCGTAATCCCAACATTTTGGGAGGCCAAGGTGGACAGATCACAAGGTCAGGAGTTCGAGACCAGCCTGGCCAACATAGTGAAACCCCGTCTCTACAAAAGTACAAAAATTAGCTGGGTATGGTGTCATGCACCTATAGTCCCAGCTACCTATGAGGCTGAGGCAGGAGAATCATTTGAACCTGGGAAATTGAGGTTGCAGTGAGCTGAGATCATGCCATCACACTCCAGCCTGGGTAACAGAATGAGACAAAGAGAAAGAAAGAAAAAGAAAGAAAAAGAAAGAAAGAAAGAAAGAAAGAAAGAAAGAAAGAAAGAAAGAAAGAAAGAAAGAAGGAAGGAAGGAAGGAAGGAAGGAAGGAAGGAAGGAAGGAAGGAAGGAAGGAAGGAGAGAGAGAAAGAAGGAAAGAAAGAAAGAAAGGAAGGAAGAAAGAAGGGAAAGAAGGGAAAGAAAGAAAGAAAGAAAGAAAGAAAGAAAGAAAGAAAGAAAGAAAGAAAGAAAGAAAGAAAGAAAGAAAGAAAGAAAGAAAGAAAGAAAGAAAGAAAGATAGATCAAGTCTGGGCCGCTATCAGCTCAAGTGTGCACCAGATAGGTCTGTTTCCTAGTTAATGAGGAGAATGTGGAGTAAGAAAGTAACAAGCTGTGGTTTTCTCTGTTTCCACCCTCTTTTTTTTGAGACAGAGTCTTGCACTGTTGCCCAGGTTGTAATGCTGGGGTGTGATCTCAGCTCACTGCAATGTGGGCCTCCTGGGTTCAAGCAATTCTCCTGCCTCAGCCTCCCGAGTAGCTGGGACTACAGGCATGCATCGCCTTGCCCAGCTAAGTTTTTTGTATTTTTAGTAGTGACGGCGTTTCACCATATTGGCCTGAATGGTCTTGATCTCCTGACCTAGTGATCCTCCCACCTCAGCCTCCCAAAGTTCTGGGATTACAGGCATGAGCCATCGCACCTGGCTAAGATGATCCTTTTTTAAATTATGGTTCTTTTAAAGATAGCTGGAAAATCAGTCTAGAGGGGGAATGACTCCCTAAATATTCTGCACCTAAACTTTTTATCATGTCTCTGTAGCCTCGATGTAGTGTTGGCTTGTCGGTTGCAAGTGAATATTCTATTCTAGTATTGTAGCCATGCGAATTGAGAGACATCTACAGACCAAGCTCTAAATGAGTAAAACAAACTAAAACAGAAGAAAAAGAATTTTAATCAAAATGTGAAAATATGCTAACTTGTTCCAGGCTTTATTTGGTTTATTATAGGCCAGTGAAACTTAAGATCAATCCAGTGTCACTCTTTCCCTCCTTCAACAAATGTAAATATAACAATGAACAAGAGAGATAAGATGTCTCATGTGGCTGAAATTCTAATATAGGGAGACAAACAACAAGCAAGTATTTTAATACATATATGTCAAATGATTATAAGAACATAAAGAAAAATAAGGCAGGGGAATGAGATGGTGACGGAGAGGGGAAAGGGTCAAGATTCTCTCAGGAGGAGAGACCAGAATAAAATGAGGGCATGAACCATGAGGATATTTTGGGGAGAAGTGGTTCAGGCAGAGGAAACAGCAAGGGCGAAGGTCCTGAGGCAGGCACACACTTGACCTGTTCTAAGCAAAAGGCCTATGTGGATGGAGAAGGGTGAGCGGGAGGGGATGTAACCAGAGATGTGGAAAGGCTAGATTATCTAACTGCAGCCAGAATAAGGACTTCAGTATTAATTCTAAGGAAGGTGGGGAGCCCTATAGGGCACTAGCAAAGAAGTGACATGTTTTCTTATTTACCACTCCAGGGACTTTTAACGTTGAATGCCTTACAACTGATCACTACACAGGCGGCATGAAGCAAACATATACTGTGAAAAAATGCAGACAGCAGTCTGAGGATTCTACC
Organism: Callithrix jacchus; assembly: GCF_049354715.1. Lineage (NCBI taxonomy): Eukaryota > Metazoa > Chordata > Mammalia > Primates > Cebidae > Callithrix > Callithrix jacchus. Next base: position 36,087,548 of record NC_133518.1, read on the forward strand.
TTCTACCTGGGAGAGAAGACATACTATATTGCAGCAGTGGAGGTGGAATGGGATTATTCCCCACAAAGGAAGTGGGAAAAGGAGCTGCATCATTTACAAGAGCAAAAGTAATTCTCCAGACTCTGATTCCCAATTTCTGTTGTAATTTTAAGTTTCCTTTTCAGAGAAGTAAGAATTACACCAAATTTTCTAAAAAAGAAAAAAAAAACAGTTGCATTAAACAATAACAACCAAAATAACAACAAAACACTTCCTAGGAACTTGTCCTCATTCATTTCTGCTTCTCTCCATTTCCTCAAGGGAAAATGTCCATGTACTCCTTTGATCCTTTGGAGTCTTGCTTTCTTTTCTATTGGAGTGTCTTCTCACACTCATGTGCCCTCTTGTTGCCATTTATTTTCAGACTTAACAAAAATTAATGCCCAAATTTAGAGATGAAATATTATTCCCCTTACCGTTTGTTATTTTTTCTTCAAAGATTTCATTGTTAGTCTAACAGTCAGTCATTTCACATTCTTAAAACTGTTATGTGTGGAATATTTTAAATGCTTGAAGGTGATGTAGCAGATATGGTTCTCTACCCTCTAAGAACGTACAGGAAAAAATGGCACAAAATTACCAGTAACGTGCATTATGAAAAAGTACAAAATAAATTCTGTATGAATAGATGTAAGTAACTATTAGAGCTTCAGAAATATTAACTTAGAACAGCATCACTCATTACTTCTAGTTAGTCCTTTTTTCATACTTTTCCAAGCACTTTCCTCTTCATCATCTCACTTACATCGTGCACTGACCACATGGAGATGATCTGAGGGATTGGGATGGACAGGTGTTCAGATCCAGGTGTGCAGCACAACTCGTGACCTGTGGCTAGAAAGTGGCTACCTGGTTAGTTTTACAGCAGTACTGAGTATGGTTTGCAGTGTGAAGAAGTAAAAGTTAATTTTGTAATTGGGGTAAAATGGTTAAAAGACTCCAGGTGCCATTAGAAGTAAGTGAAAACTTCAGGAAAAGGGAATGCCTCAGAAAAGATGTCCATTTCAGTTCCTATAAATCAGAAATATTGGACTCATCAAATTTTAGAGCTATAAAGAAATCTTAGAGATTATCTGTTCAAATATCTCATTTTAAGTATGAAAAAACTTAAGGTGCCAACAGGCAGTGACTAGCTGGAGGAAATTTTCTCTAGTGGCAGGGTAGAGGCCAGGCTCAGATGGCTACACTCCAATGGCTAGGTGTGCTTTCTCCCACACATACTTCTAAGTCTTATTATTCTTCCTTACTTGGATAGGAGAGTGATGATTAAAAACTACCATATTTACTCTAATAAAAACTATATTTTTATTTGAAATTTAAAGTTTAAAACTTTAATTCCATTTTAATTAAGATAAATACTAACCTTAGTTTTCCTTTTTAAGTGTTTCAAATGCATTTTTAGATAAGGAAGAGTTTTACATAGGCTCAAAGTACAAGAAAGTTGTGTATCGACAGTATACTGATGGGACATTCAGTGTTCCAGTGGAGAGAAAAGCAGAAGAAGAACATCTGGGAATTCTAGGTATGTTACTAGCTCCAGTTTGTCGTGTGTGGTAGAAATCCATAGTCAATTCATGTCTACAGGTTTTATTTTCTTGGTTCATATATCAAAGTTATTCAAATAAAAATTTAAAAATTAGTTATCTAATAAAATAAGACCTATGTTTACTAAATAATATGGCATAGTAAAATATTACTTCTCTTGGAAACAATGTATTATCCCATATACTGATGTATGTATATTTGGCTTTTATCAAATCGATGCTTGTAATTTTAGTGAAGTTCCCAGAAACTATTTTCTAATGACACTGTGTCTTTTGAGACAAAGTCTCGCTCTGTCACCCAGGTTGGAGTACAGTTGCGCAGTCTCGGCTCACTTCAACCATCCCCGTCGCCTGGGCCCAACTGAGTCTCACATTTCAGCCTCCCGAGTAGCTGGAACTACAACATGAGCCACCATATCCAGCTAATTTTTGCATTTTTAGTAGAGACGAGCTTTTGCCATGTTGGCCAGGCTGTTCTCAAACTCCTGGCCTCAAGTGATCTGCCCATTCAGCCTCCCAAACTGCTGGGATTACAGGTGTGAGGTACCACATCTGGTCCTAATGAAATTCTTAACCAAATTCTCCCCATTATCCTACCCATTCCCACCAAATTATAGATATTTACTTTTAAAATTAAAATACAAATGATTAATAACAAGAAATATAGCAAAAGAAATTAATTACAACAGGTAATAAAGAAAAGAAAAAAATTGTGCCGTGCACAAAGCAGGGGAAAAGTTGCCTTCAATCTTTTAGGACTCACTTTAAGACAGAATGTCTAAAACTTGAGCAACACTGGTATTGAGACATTTCTTTAAAACTCTCACGTGCAGAGACCCCCACTCCCATCCCAACCCCACTATATTTCCATACTGTCAGAGTTCCCCTGAGGCTTGGTTATGCTCAACTCCTAGACAAAGACACCAAGGCAAAATGACATTGTTGCTGGAGCACAAAAATCTTACAAGAGTCAAGCTAAGATTGTATAAAGGGTATAAATGGGAGGGGTATCCTTACAGCAAGGGCTGCAAAGTGACTCCTGGCTGGACATTCAACCCACCATAATTAGACCAGTACTCTGCAAAAGACGTTCTTCTTTTTTTTTACTTCATTTTAGGTTTTGGGGTACATGTGCAGAACATGCAAGATAGTTGCATAGGTACACACATGGCAGTGTGATTTGCTGTCTTCCTCCCCTTCACCCACATCTGGCATTTCTCCCCGTGCTATCCCTCCCCAGCTCCCGGCCACACTGTCCCTCCCCTATTCCCCCCAATAGACCCCAGTGTGTAGTGCTCCCCTCCCTGTGTCCATGTGTTCTCATTGTTCATCACGCACCTATGAGTGAGAATATGAGGTATTTTATTTTCTGTTCTTGCGTCTGTTTGCTGAGAATGATGTTCTCCAGATTCATCCATGTCCCTACAAAGGACAAGAACTCATTGTTTTTGATTGCTGCATAATATTCCATGGTGTATATGTGCCACATTTTCCCAGTCCAGTCTATAATCGATGGGCATTTGGGTTGGTTCCAGGTCTTTGCTATTGTAAACAGTGCTGCAATGAACGTTCGTGTGCATGTGTCCTTATAGTAGAACGATTTATAATCCTTTGGATATATACCCAGTAATGGGATTGCTGGGTCAAATGGAATTTTTATTTCTAGGTCTTTGAGAAATCGCCACACTGTCTTCCACAATGGTTGAACTAATTTACACTCCCACCAGCAGTGTAAAAATGTTCCTATTTCTCCACATCCTCTCCAGCATCTGTTGTCTCCAGATTTTTTAATGATCGCCATTCTAACTGGCGTCAGATGGTATCTCAATGTAGTTTTGATTTGCATTTCTCTGATGACCAGTGATGATGAGCATTTTTTCATATGTTTGTTGGCCTCATGTATGTCTTCTTTTGTAAAGTGTCTGTTCATATCCTTTGCCCACTTATGTACGGACTTGTTTGTTTTTTTCTTGTAAATCTGTTTGAGTTCTTTGTAAATTCTGGATATCAGCCCTTTGTCAGATGGGTAAACTGCAAAAATGTTTTCCCATTCTGTTGGTTGCCAATTCACTCTAATGACTGTTTCTTTTGCTGTGCAGAAGCTGTGGAGTTTGATTAGGTCCCATTTGTCTATTTTGGCTTTTGTTGCCAATGCTTTTGGTGTTTTGTTCATGAAGTCCTTGCCTACTCCTATGTCCTGAATGGTTTTGCCTAGATTTTCTTCTAGGGTTTTTATGGTGCCAGGTATTATGTTTAAGTCTTTAATCCATCTGGAGTTAATTTTAGTGTAAGGTGTCAGGAAGGGGTCCAGTTTCTGCTTTCTGCACATGGCTAGCCAGTTTTCCCAACACCATTTATTTCCTTTCCCCATTGCTTGTTTTTGTCAGGTTTATCAAAGATTGGATGGTTGTAGATATGTTGTGTTGCCTCCAATGTCTCTGTTCTGTTCCATTGGTCTATATCTCTGTTTTGGTACCAGTACCATGCTGTTTTGATTACTGTAGCCTTGTAGTATAGTTTGAAGTCTGGTAGTGTGATGCCTCCTGCTGTGTTCTTTTTGCTTAGAGTTGACTTGGCTATGCAGGCTCTCTTTTGGTTCCATATGAAGTTCAAGGTGGTTTTTTCCAGTTCTGTGAAGAAAGTCAATGGTAGCTTGATGGGGATAGTGTTGAGTCTATAAATTACTTTGAGCAGTATGGCCATTTTCACAATATTGGTTCTTCCTAACCATGAACATGGAATGTTTCTCCATCTGTTTGTGTCCTCTCTTATTTCATTGAGAAGTGGTTTGCAGTTCTCCTTGAAGAGGTCCCTTATGTTCCTTGTTAGTTGTATTCCTAGGTATTTTATTCTTTTTGTTGCAATTGTGAATGGCAGTTCATTCTTGATTTGGCTCTCTTTTAGTCTGTTATTGGTGTATAAGAATGCTTGTGATTTTTGCACATTGATTTTATATCCTGAGACTTTGCTGAAGCTGCTTATCAGCTTGAGGAGTTTCTGGGCTGAGACGATGGGGTCTTCTAGATATACTATCATGTTGTCTGCAAATAGAGACAATTTGGCTTCCTCCTTTCCTATTTGTATACTCTTTATTTCTTTTTCTTGCCTGATTGCTCTGGCTAGAACTTCCAGTACTATATTGAATAGGAGTGGTGAGAGAGGGCCACTTGTCTAGTGCCAGATTTCAAAGGGAATGCTTCCAGTTTTTGCCCGTTCAGTATGATATTGGCTGTTGGTTTGTCATAAATACCTTTTATTATTTTAAGATATGTTCCATCAATACCTCGTTTATTGAGGGTTTTTAGCATAAAGGGCTGTTGAATTTTGTCAAATGCCTTCTCTGCATCAATTGAGAGAATCATGTGGTTTTTGTTTTTCGTTCTGTTTATGTTGTGAGTTACATTTATAGACTTGTGTATGTTGAACCAGCCTTGCATCCCCGGGATGAATCCTACTTGATCATGGTGGATAAGCTTTTTGATGTGCTGTTGCAATCGGCTTGCCAGTATTTTATTGAAGATTTTTGCGTCTATGTTCATCATGGATATTGGCCTGAAGTTTTCTTTTCTTGTTGAGTCTCTGCCAGGTTTTGGTATCAGGATGATGTTGGTATCAGGATGATGTTGGTCTCATAAAATGATTTGGGAAGGATTCCCTCTTTTTGGATTATTTGGAATAGTTTCAGAAGGAATGGTAACAGTTCCTCTTTGTGTGTCTGGTAGAATTCGGCTGTGAACTCATCTGGACCTGGACTTTTTTTGTGTGTAGGCTCTTAATTGCTGCCTCAACTTCAGATCTTGTTATTGGTCTATTCATAGTTTCGGCTTCCTCCTGGTTTAGGCTTGGGAGAACACAAGTGTCCAGGAATTTATCCAGTTCTTCCAGGTTTACTAGTTTATGTGCATAGAGTTGTTTGTAATATTCTCTGATGATGGTTTGAATTTCTGTGGAACCTGTGGTGATTTCCCCTTTATCGTTTTTTATTTCATCTATTTGGTTATTCTCTCTTTTATTTTTTATCAATCTGGCTAGTGGTCTATTTTGTTGATCTTTTAAAAAAACCAGCTCTTGGATTTATTAATTTTTTGAAGGGTTTTTCATGTCTCTATCTCCTTCCGTTCTGCTCTGATCTTTATTATTTCTTGTCTTCTGCTAGGTTATGAGTTTTTTTGATCTTGCTCCTCCAGCTCTTTCAATTTTGATGTTAGGGTGTCAATTTTGGATCTCTCCACTCTTCTCACGTGGGCACTTATTGCTATATATTTTCCTCTAAAGACTGCTTTAAATGTGTCCCAGAGATTCTGGTATGTTGTGTCTTCATTCTTGTTGGTTTCGAAGAACTTCTTTATTTCTGCCTTCATTTCAGTTGTTCAGTTTCCATGAAGCTGTGCGGTTCTGAGTTAGTTTCTGAATTCTGAGTTCTAACTTGATTGCACTGTGGTCAGAGAGACTGTTTGTTATAATTTTCATTCTTTTGCATTTGCTGAGGAGTGATTTACTTCCAATTATGTTGTCAATTTTAGAGTAGGTGTGATGTGGTGCTGAGAAGAATGTATATTCTGTGGATTTGGGGTGGAGAGTTCTGTAAATGTCTATCAGGTTTGCTTGTTCCAGGTCTGAGTTCAAGTCCTGGATATCCTTGTTAATTTTCTGTCTGGTTGATCTGTCTAATTTTGACAGTGGAGTGTTAAAGTCTCCCACTATTATTGTGTGGGAGTCTAAGTCTCTTGGTAAGTCATTAAGAACTTGCCTTATATATCTGGGTGCCCCTGTATTGGGTCCATATATATTTAGGATCATTAGCTCTTCTTGTTGTATCGATCCTTTTACCATTATGTAATGTCCTTCTTTGTCTCTTTTGATCTTTGTTGCTTTAAAGTCTATTTTATCAGAGATGAGAATTGCAACTCCTGCTTTTTTTTGCTCTCCATTTGCTTGGTAAATTTTCCTCCATTCCTTTATTTTGAGTCTTTGTGTATCCTTGCATGTGAGATGGGTTTCCTGGATACAGCACACTGATGGGTTTTGGCTTTTTATCCAATTTGCCAGTCTGTGTCTTTTGATTGGTGCATTTAGCCCATTTACATTTAGGGTTAATATTGTTATGTATAAATTTGATACTGCCATTTTGATGCTAGCTGACTGTTTTGCCCATTAGTTGATGCAGATTCTTCATTTTATTGATGCTTTTTAGCATTTGGTATGTTTTTGGAATGGCTGGTACTGGTTATTCCTTTCTATGTGTAGTGCCTCTTTCAGGAGCTCTTGTAAAGCAGGCCTGGTGGTGACAAAATCTCTGAGTACTTGCTTGTTTGCAAAGGATTTTATTTTTCCTTCACTTATGAAGCTCAGTTTGGCTGGATATGAAATTCTGGGTTGAAAGTTCTTTTCTTTAAGGATGTTGAATATTGGTCCCCACTCTCTTCTGGCTTGTAGGGTTTCTGCCGAGAGATCTTCTGTGAGTCTGATGGGCTTCCCTTTGTGGGTGACCCGACCTTTCTCTCTGGCTGCCCTTAGCATTTTCTTCTTCATTTCAACCCTGGGATATCTGACAATTATGTGCCTTGGGGTTGCTCTTCTTGTGGAATATCTTTGTGGTGTTCTCTGTATTTCCTGGACTTGAATATTGGCCTGCCTTGCTAGGTTGGGGAAATTTTCCTGGATAATATCCTGAAGAGTATTTTCCAGCTTGGATTCATTCTCTTCGTCACATTCAGGTACACCTATCAAACATAGATTAGGTCTCTTCACATAGTCCCACATTTCTTGGAGACTTTGTTCATTCCTTTTTGCGCTTTTTTCTCTAATCTTGGTTTCTCATTTTATTTCATTGAGTTGATCTTTGACTTCTGATATCCTTTCTTCTGATTGGTCAATTTGGCTGTTGAAACTTGTGCATGCTTCACGAAGTTCTCGTGTTGTGTTTCTCAGCTCCTTCAGTTCACTCATATTCCTCTCTAAGTTGTCCATTCTTGTTATCATTTCCTCAAATCTTTTTTCAAGGTTCTTAGTTTCTTTGCATTGAGTTAGAATATGTTCTTTTAGCTCATGGAAGTTTCTCATTACCCACCTTCTGAAGTCTGATTCTGTCATTTCATCATACTTATTCTCCATCCAGCTTTGTTCCCTTGCTGGTGAGGAGCTGTGTTCCCTTGTAGGAGGCGAGGTGTTCTGGTTTCGGGTGTTTTCCTCCTTTTTGTGCTGGTTTCTTCCCATCTTTGTGGATTTATCCACCTGTCATCTGAGTAGTTGCTGATTTTCTGATTGTATCTCTGAGTGGACGTCCAGATTGTTGATGATGAAGTATTTCTTTTTCTTAGTTTTCCTTCTAAAAGTCTGGCCCCTCTGCTGTAGGACTACTGAGGTCCACTCCAGGCCCTGCTTGCCTGGGGTACACCTTTAGCAGCTGTGGAACCGTGAGGGATGCTACCAGTTTCTTCTTCTGCTATCTTTGTCCCTGAATGATGCCCGCCAAATGTCAGTCTGATCAGTCCTTTTTGAGGTGACTCTTTGGATATACGGGGGTCAGGGAGCTGCTTGAGGAGACTGTCTGTACTTTATACTTGAGGAGACAGTCTGTACTTTATAGGAGCTCTAGTGCTGAGCTGTGAGTTCTGTTGTTCATTCAGGGCTGCTCGGCAGGTACTTTTAAGTCTGCTGCAGCAGAACTCATAAAGTACCTTTTTTTTCCTCAGGTGCTCTGTCCCGGAGAATTAGGGCTTTATTTCTGAGTATCCATTGCACTGTCCTGCCCAGCAAGGAGGCAGTCTAATCACTGCTTGCCTATAGTGGCTATGCTGAGCTGCCGTGGGCTCCGCCCTGTTGCCATGGGCTCTGCCCTGCTGCCCTGTGTAATTCCCTGTAGTTCTGTTTATATGGGTGTGGTTAGAGCTGCTGTGGTGAAGATGGCCCACCTTTGTAGTGGGGGACACTCTCTGTTATGGCGGGTTGCCTCAGCAACGGCAGGCTGCGTCAGTCAGCAATGGTAGTGTACCTCCATAGGGGTCAAGTGCCTCGGTAATGGCAGATGCTCCTCCCCCTCCAAGCTGCACCATCCTGGGTTCAGCTGTGCTTGCCATGAAACTCTCAACCCCGAGCATTTCCAATTGCTGTTTTGTTTGTTTTTGTGGGAGTGGGACCCGCCAAGCTTGATCACCTGGCTCCCTGCCTCAGAGCCCTTTTTTTTTTTTTAAGTTGAGCAGTTGACTCTCTCCCAGGTGTTCCAGTTGCCTGTTGAAAGGGCACCGGGATCTGTGTGATTTCCCGTGCAGCGACCGACTGCACCGGCTGGAACCACGTTGCTGCCCAGGAATCTCCTGGCCTGGCTTTCTGTTTCAGTCCCGTTTAATCAGATGAATGTGCTAATCTGCCTTCGGAAATCTCCAATTGCTGGTTTAACAGGGCAACCAAACCAGTGTATTTTGTATGGAGTGCTGCTGCGCTGCAGCCCCAGCCCAAACAGCCATGCTGGCGGCCCGTGGGGCTCCTACACCTGGGAATCTCCTGGTCTGTGGGCAATAAAGATCTGTCTGGAAATGCGGCGTCCACTCACCATCTGTGGTTTCACTGGGAGCTGCAATCCTGAGTTGGTCCTACAGTGCCATCTTCTCTCGTGTTCTGCAAAAGACTTTCAAGCCAAACCACCCCTAGAACTCTTAAGAGATAAACAAATGGTCTCCATCTTTATTTCCAGCATCTTTGTCCCAAATTCCCTGGGACCCAGTATAAATTCAAGAGTATTACAGCACAAACCCATGAGGAGATAAACAAGTTATCTTTGCTTTTATTACTAAGTTAGACCTTCCAATTGGACAGGTATACAAGTCACTCTTTCTTTTCACTTTTGCCAGGTCCACAACTTCATGCAGATGTTAGAGACAAAGTCAACATTATCTTTAAAAACATGGCCACGAGACCCTACTCAATACATGCCCATGGGGTACAAACGGAGAGTTCTACAGTTATTCCAACATTACCAGGTACTCATGGTGGGGGGAAGCATTTTAACAGGGTGCACAGCCTTTCCACAGATTGCTCTCATCAGAGAGTCTGGACCGAGAAAGTGAAAAGGGAGGTAGTTGTGGCCGGGCATGGTGGCTCACGCCTGTAATTCCAGCACTTTGGGAGGCCAAGGCGGGTGGATTGGAGATCAAGAGATCAAGACCATCCTGGCCAACATGGTGAAACCCTGTCTCTACTAAAAATACAAAAATTAGCTGGGCATGGTGGCGTGAGCCTATAGTCCCAGCTACTCCGGAGGCTGAGGCAGGAGATTTGCTTGAACCCAGGAAGAGGCTGCAGTGAGCTGAGATCGCACCCCTGCACTCCAGCCTGGTAACAGAGTGAGACTCCATCTCAAAAAAAAAAAAAGAAAGAAAGAAAGAAAAGGGAGGTAGTTGTGAAGCCAGGATGCAAGGAGGTGTACACACATGCTCATACAAAAAAAAGTCCACAGGAGAACTTAAGAGAAAAACCTGAAGGTAGCGGACATTTATGAATACTCAAGGGTGACTCAGAGAGATGCTGTCTCCTCGCTCAGCTAGAACACAGCTCAGATGACATCTACCACACCGCATGTGGCTGATGTTCCCACGTCTGTCTCCAGCACATGCTGTTCTAAGGGCCAGAGGCCGCCACATGGAACTCTAAATTCCCCCTATCTAGTCCAGTATCTGGCATGTATTAGGAGGTCATCAAATGTTCCTTTAATAAACACAGTAAAATTTTACACAGATTATATACACAGGTGAACATTTTCTTATATAAGAACCATATTTTTCTTCTATTAGTTGTAAAAATGGCTTCCAGGAAAAGACTATTTCTCAATAACCTAGCAGGGAGTAGCAAGGGTGCTATTTTAGGCAGAGTGGTCAGGAGGGCTTCCTTGAGGAGGTGGCATTGTTGAAAACACCTAAAGGTTGAGAAGTAGTGAAATTCGGGTAATTGTGCAGGAAGAGATTCTGGGCCCCGAAGACAGGAGTATGCCTGGTGTGTTTGAGCACTACCAAGGCAGCCGGAGGCTAGATTAAGAGCACAGAAAGCTAGAGGTGAGATCCAGGGAGAACAGGGACCAGATGGAGTAGGGAGGACTTCAGACTCGAGATTTAAGACTGATGTTCTGATGGATACTTTTTAAGGGGCTGTTCTGGCTGATGTGTGGTTAAGTGACCATACAGAGGCAAGGACAGAATCTGGGGTCAATTAAGGACCATTGCAATAATCTGGGTAAAAAAATAATAATCATCAAGATTTGGAACATGGGGGAAGCAGCTGAAGTGGTGAGATGTTATCATATTCTTGTTCTATTTTGAAGGTGATGCCTAAAGGGCCTACTGGCAAATGGGCACTAGGGAGTGTTAGGGAAGAGAGGGGTCAAGCGTGACCCCAAAGTTTTGGGCACTGACCGCTGGTGAAAGGGCAGGTTGTAAAGGGGTGTGGAAAAGAGAAGGAAATGTTATTTTGCAGCTTATGAGAATAAGTAAAAGCAGTGATGGCAAGACAGTAATCTGTGCAGATGGTGAATCCATATTTTATATTCTGGTGAAATTTTCTGCTTAGAAAAAGGGCGAGGACATGGAATAGCTCAGCTTGAGGCTTGAAGAAAAAGTAAGATATCTACATCACTTGGGACCATCTCTCTTGTCTTGCTTAATTCCCTAGTGAATGTCTGTCAGACTCTGGCAGATTAGTATGACAGCATGCATATGTAATGGTGTGGTCTAAATAAATGGGATGGACAGTGAGTGTGGTTGGGATTGGTGAGTGGGCATGGTCAAAAGTTGAGGTCTGGTGAGCAGTTGCACAGGAAGTCCTGAGGTGACTGGAAATGCAGATCAGACTGGAGAAAAGCCCAGAGCACATAGGAAGAGGGTAAGAGCATTGGCAAAGTAGGAGGGTGAAGCAACTGGTTGTCTTCAAAGTGCCAAGGCCTAGGGTGTGGTTATGTCCTGTACGTGGGAGTAGTGACAGAATAGCACATGGTGTGATAGAATGAGATGGACCAAAGGGGAGGTAAACAGAACTGCGGCAAGTCAGTGACTCATGAGATCATGAGGTCTGATGGCTCCTCGCCAGGAATCATGAGCTCACTAAGGATGATCATGAGAGAGGACGAGGAAAGGAAGGCCATGCTGAAGCTGAGGGAATTGCACAAAACAGTCCAGATACACACTGAGATGATTACGGGAAAGGTGCCAGCAACTGGGAAAAAAATCGCTTGATATCTGAAGAGAACAAAATATATTAGGAGAACATACTTCAAGCTAAGAAAAGATTGGTTGCAAAGTTTCTTCAAATTTTAATACTGGAAGTGCACCTCCTAAAGCTTTGTGGTATGGTAAGTGGGTTAAAGTTAATTTATAATTAACCTAAAAAATGACAAAATTTTGTCTTAGCATTTGTCTAAAAACTCTATTCTTGAAAACTTGTCAGTACCACAATTTTTTAAAACTAAAAAACTAATTACACTGACATTTCCAGTTCCTGGGTTCTAGTTATCAAGGGTGTGTGTGTGTGTGTGTGTGTGTGTGTGTGTGTGTGTATAATATAAACCAAATATAACCAGATCTGTTATCCATTAACATCTGATTAATTTAGGTGAAACTCGAACTTACGTATGGAAAATCCCAGAAAGATCTGGAGCTGGAGAAGAGGATTCTGCTTGTATTCCGTGGGCTTACTATTCAACTGTGGATCAAGTTAAGGTAAAATGTAAATCCTTTATGTTTTGTGACACTTCCCAAAATAGACACACAATTGAAGGAAGATGAGGTTAGCATTTTCCTGTGGTCCAATTCTATGTTAAAATCCTAGGAAAATAAGCTGCTGTGTAATCCACTTCATCAAATACACTGCTGAAATTTCCTAAGATACAGCTCAAAGGTCTTTCAAGATCATATTCAGGAAGTTTAGATTTTGTCTTGTGGGTCATAGGAAGCCACTGAAAAATTGACAAAGAAAGGAAGTATAATTTGCATTTCAGATCATTCATTCTGGTGGAATGATGAAAGGCTGGAGGCTGAAGGGCTGTTGTAATATGTGTCAAGGACCTCTACTGTGTGGAGGGAGAAAAGAAATGGAATGAGTTATAGATAGGTAGATGAACTGCCTGAGTGAGCCAGGGGGAAGTAGCTCCTTGATAATTCAGAGTTCTGTCTCAAACAAATGAGTAAATCTGCTATTTGTGGTGCTATTATTATATATTTCAGTCATCTATGGATGCTTTAGGGACTGCCACAGTGTTTGGCTCACATTCAAGAGTTCATGAGTTTACGGAACAAACCAACACTGTTCATCTGGGATTCTTTTAAAATCACTGTTCATTAGCTGAGTTAAATTTTGCCTCTGCAGACATTTGTTATGTCAGCATCACCCACATGACCTACCTACTAGTTAACGTTGTTCCAATTTAACTACTTCAAGTGAAAAGTTACTAAATTGGCACTACCACACTGGGCAAAGTCTACTGCTTCAATCGGTCGCTCCAGAATTCCTGAGGCCATGGGTGTAAAGTCTCAGTTCTCTGAAATCTTGACCTACACCACAAGGGTTACTAAAGATTTTCCTTGTTTCTAGGATCTCTACAGTGGATTAATTGGCCCACTGATTGTTTGTCGAACACATTACTTGAAAGTGTTCAATCCCAGGAAGAAACTGGAATTTGTCCTTCTGTTTCTAGTTTTTGATGAGAATGAATCTTGGTACTTAGATGACAACATCAATACATACTCTGATCACCCTGAGAAAGTAAACAAAGACGATGAGGAATTCATAGAAAGCAACAAAATGCATGGTATGTTACATGATTCTAAAACCATTTTTCTACTTTTTTATCCTTTTCTCTTTCAAATAAAATTATATTGGATACTACTCATTTGTTTTGTCTTAAAGCACTTCTGCCTCACTTTGTATGTGAGGTAGAATTCTGTTCAAAACAAAAAGGGGACTATGTTCGAAATCATTTGCTAATTTATTTTCCAATTCCAAAATCTCATTTCCTTTTAAATAATCCATGATTAAGATTAAGGCTTGTGGTGCAAAGTGCTAGCAAAGCAGTGTGTGATATTATTGACTTTAAAGTATCCATTTTCCTCATTTGTAGTAAAATAAATTTTATTACATCAAAAAGATTCTTTACATTAACTTAGAAATCATATTTTCTTTGAAAGAGCTATTGGTTTAAAATATCCTGAAAACTAATATAAAACCATATGCTTTCCCTAGCTATTAATGGAAGAATGTTTGGAAACCTACAAGGCCTCACAATGCATGTGGGAGATGAGGTCAACTGGTATCTTATGGGAATGGGCAATGAAATAGACTTACACACTGTACATTTTCATGGCCATAGCTTCCAATACAAGGTAAGAGCCATCCATGGCAATTACTCTTGCTCTATTTGAAAATGTTTTAATACAAGTGAAGGAAATATTTCCTCAGAGAGACTGATGAAAAATTGAAAGCTGCAAAGACTACAACTGCCCCTTCCTATCTATGGATTCCCCATCCAGGATTCAATCATGGATTGAAAATACAGAGGAAGGTCAAGCGTGGTGGGTCACGCCTGTAATCCCAGCACTCTGGGAGGCCGAGGCAGGTGGATCACCTGAGGTCAAGAGTTCGAGACCAGCCTGGCCAACATGGTGAAACCCTGTTTCTACTAAAAATACAAAAATTAGCCAGGTGTGGTGGTGGGCATGTGTAATCCCAGCTATTCAGGAGGTTGAGGCAGGAGAATTGCTTGAACCCAGGAGAAGGAGGTTGCAGTGAGGCAAGATCGTACCCTTGCACTCTAGCCTGGGTGACGAGCAAAACTCCGTCTAAAAAAAGAAATAAATAAATAAATGAAAAAATTTATATACAGGAAACAAATTTCCACAAAGTTCCAAAAAGAAAAATGTGGATTTGCAGCACTACTACGTTAAATCCATGCAAATGAAGAGATATGTAGGCATTGTATTAGGTATTATAAGAATCTAGATATGATTTAAAGTATATGGAAGGATATGTGTAAGTTATATGGAAATATGCCATTTTACTTAAGGGACTTTTGCATCCATGGATTTCGGTATGGGGGCATTCCTGAAACCAATCCCCCATAGATACTGAGAGATGACTAAAATAGGGCACAACAGTTACAACTGACACACCAGCCTTTGTTACACCTTGAGCTCTTCCTGGGATTTGCATTTTTAACTGAATTTTCATGGAGTTCTGCTCACACATTCCTGAGTAAGGAAACTAACTGAATGGAATTGCTAACAAAGAGGGTAGGAGTGTTCACATAATGATGGATGAGAGTAGAGACTGCAAGACTTTATCATAACCTTTGCCCTGTGTGTTCTAAGTTCTGTATCTCAAATGGCCCAAGATGAGCAAGATCAGTTAGGTGACAAGCAATTGGTCCATACATCTCAATCCTACTTCTATTCTTTCTCAGTGCTGATTTCAGCAGAAGCCAACGGCCCTCCTGGAAATCCGTTTTCCTTATGCTTTGGGCTAATTTAGAAAATGCAGAGGTTATCAAAAAGCATACTGCAGAAAGCCTGTTTTGTTATCTCCATCTTGTTTTACACAGATATATTGTATTCTTAGAGGACTTTTAATTCTATCCTTGTAGAAATAGACTGCTGTCACCTACTTCAGGCACTGCCTGAAGTGCCTCTGGTTTTTGTCTTTTTCATCAGCCTCCTTTTCTGCTTCCTTCATTTATTTATTTATTTATTTGAGACGGAGTCTCACTCTGTCACCCAGGATGGAGTGCAGTGGCGTGATCTTGCCTCACTGCAACCTCCGTCTCCTAGGTTCAGGTAATTCTCCTGCCTCAGCCTCCCAAGTAGCTGGGACTACAGGCATACGCCACCATGCCCGGCTAATTTTTTTATTTTTAGTGGAGATGGGATTTCACCATATTGGCCAGGCTGGTCTCAAACTCCTGACCTTGTGATCCGCCCACCTCGGCCTCCCGAAGTGGTGGGATTACAGGCGTGAGCCACTGCGCCTGGCTACTTCCTTTATTTTTTACCTTGACTTAAAGCTTCGAGGAAAAGCTAGGATAGATTCAGGCAAAAGAGAGGCTAGGGCTGAAACAGGGCTAGGGCTGAGTTCCTTTTGTGTAGCTTAAGTGCTACAACAAACAGGCAAACCAGAGTTGAGGTACAGGAGGTGTGTGGGTAGTCCTGATTGATGAATTCATTCTCTTCATCTTTCTTTCACACCCACTTGATGTGGATACCAAGGACTTACTAGGAATACAAAAACCACATTTTACCGTTTGTATTAAACACAGAAACAAGCTCAATTATTTTAAACAGATTTATCCATCCTTTCAATATGCCTGAGCTGACCAATACCAAATGATGAGTGATCTCTCATATATAATATTATACATTATTTGTCATTTTTCTAATTAAGCACAGGGGCATTTATAGTTCTGATGTCTTTGACATTTTCCCTGGAACATACCAAACCCTAGAAATGTTTCCAAGAACACCTGGAATCTGGTTACTCCACTGCCATGTGACCGACCACATTCACGCTGGAATGGAAACAACTTACACCGTTCTACAAAGTAAAGGTGAATATCCAGGTGGCAATTCTAGAAGCCATATATAACAAATATAATCAAAGGAACTACTTTGCCTAAATACTTCCCCCAACATGAAGCATCAATATGAAGCATCTGTGAATCTGCTGCCCTGATTTCTCCTCTACCTCAAAAAAGGATTTTTTTTTTTTTACTGCTAAATGGTGAGGGATACTGCTAATTTCCTGATAGCCAGTACTTTTAACAGCACCTGTCATTTCTAAGCTAATACAAATTGACACCCATTTGATGCAGAGTAATTATACCTAAAGCTGATATGAGGAGTCATGTTAGTTATTTACCAAGAAACAAACCATTATTTACATAAGACACATTTAGGATCTAATTTCTTTCTTAACAAAAAGAATTTTTTTTCTAAGTGGCGTCTCTGTGTAAGAGAAGCCCAAGACAACCCCAAATAATATAGTTTCAAATAGGCAGTGTCTTTCTGTGCATCCAAGAAGAAGGAGAGACCTTATTGATTATTGTTTGTGAAAGATCCAGGGAAGAAACAAAATTTAAATGTACTGCTCCCCAACCCCTGCAATAACCTACCCCATATGTAGATACACACACATACACTTGAAGAAAAATAAACAGTTTATTATTATTATTCTAAGATTCCTGCACTGTGGCTGCAGGCTTTGGTCTTTCCTGGGTCTTTTGAGTTGAGAATTGTTGTAATTGGAAATGGCAAACCCAACAGGAGGAAATTATGTGAAGAAAACCAATATATGTCTTTCCTCTCTAAAATGGGGGGAAAAGGGAACATACAAATGAACAAAATATATATGTAAATATATTTCAAAATTAAGAAGCCCTGAAAGGTTAACCTTTAGTGCAAATGAAAAGTTTTAATTTCTGCTCCTGGGTCTTACACAAACAACTTATATCATGGAAAACTATTTCCATTAATGCCCTTTTTATTAGAGCAGTCACTGATAACACGAGAATATCAAAGGCTCACAGACAAGCCCCTAAATTTAATGCCAATAACTTTAACAAGGTGAAAAAAGCCAAATATGATGAGAAAGAAAACTTTAACACTAGTAAACCATGTGGTTACATGTAGTTGCATGAAACCACACAAAAGGATGGTCCTGCTAGAAAAATAATGGCGAGTAAGGGAACGTGGAGGTATTTGGGGAATGCATGTGTGCAAATGCCTGGCATGTGCAGTATGACACTACAGAGCAACCGTACACACACAGCCAGCCACAGATGAGATTCCTCCTGTGTAACAACCATGAAAGAAGAGGGAGATTACTGCTTGGTTAAGAAAGGTGAGACAGTTTTTAAAGCTATAGGAAAAATACAGAACAAACAGCAAATATGAAGGGAAAATCGACACTGGACAAAAAAATTAAAGAGAAACCTAACTTTTGTAAAGAGAAAAGGTATTGCATGAGACTGTAAGAAGCAGTAAGGAATTAAAAAAAGATAAGTTTGAACTCTCTTTGGCCCATAAAATCAGTAGCCATGTTTCTCAGTCTGAATTATCTTTACATAAGTCCAATAAAGCTTTGAGCAAGTTTACATTAATTAGGAGTCTTAGAAAAGCCTGCTTAGCTTTAAATTTCTTACAGGCAGGGACTACATATTCTGTATTCTGTATTTCCAGCTAAGTACCCAAATCCAATACAATAGTTTGCTTACTGAATATATAACAATGTATTAATTCAATGAAGAGAAACTTTTGTAACTATTTTTTGACATGATTTCAGATTCCCATATACCTTTCACCCAGATTTCCCAAATGTTAATGATTTGTGTAGCCACACTGGCTTTCTCATTCTTTTTCCTCTCTCCCTCTCATGTTCACCCTCCATAAGTACACACGCAGACATGTATAGATACATACAACTATCTTTCCTAAAAACAAGAATATTCTTGTACATGACAATACAATGATCAAAATCAGAACATTAACAATGATTTAAAAAACAATAGATCTTTTTCAAATTTCACTAATAAACCTAATCATGTTCTTTATAGAAAAAGAAAATCCCAGATCACATGCTGCATTGTTGTCATGTCTTTTAAGTCTCCCTTACTCTGAATAGGTCCTTAATACAGGGCAGTCACTTTGTAGAATGTCCTTCCATTTGAGTTTGTCTAATGTTTCCTCATGATTAGATTTAGGTTCTGTACTTTTGAAGACTATCATGGCATGATGTTGTGTTTTTCTTAGTACACGATGTCAGGAGGCACAAGATAGTGATTGGTTCCATTACTGGTTATGTTAACTTCAGGCTTTGGTTAAGGTGGTGTCTACCAAGTTTCTCCACTGTAAATTTATTCGTGTTTTCTTTACAATTAATAAAGATCTTGTAGGAAGGAAAGTAATCTTTCTTTAAATAAAGCAGTAATAGAATGAGAAATTTTCAAACATATAAAAAGTAGAAAAATAAAAATGAATCAGGAATAAAGTAACAGTAAAAAAGTAGAATACATTTAAAGAACCATCTACTAATTTTTAAACCATATAATATATATTATTTTTCATAACGGTCTTAAAATTTCTTTTTCTATAGAGACCAGTATGGCTGGATGAAATAAACTGGTGATAAGTGGAAAAAAGAGAAAAACCAATGATTCATAACAATGTATATGAAAGTATAAAAA
This sequence comes from Callithrix jacchus, assembly GCF_049354715.1. Taxonomy (NCBI): domain Eukaryota; kingdom Metazoa; phylum Chordata; class Mammalia; order Primates; family Cebidae; genus Callithrix; species Callithrix jacchus. The sequence goes on from NC_133518.1 coordinate 36,106,340, forward strand.
AAGAATGTTACTTCGGAATGACTATAAACATTAAAAAAAAGACTGAAAACATACAACTTTGTGCATTTGTGGGGGAATACTCTTAACTTTTTGCAAATGGAAAGATCAACAAACTATATAATGATACATGACTGACACCTGTATACTAGGTAATAAAACTGATTCAGACAGTCTCTCATATCACCACTATTAGGGTTTTATAAAACTGCATTTTTAAAAAGATCTATGACCAGATATTCTCCTGGGTGGTCCTCAAAGGAGCACTATTAAGGTTCAGTGAAATGCTTTCAATCATTGCCTTCCCATCGATCCTTCTAACATGCTGTTGACATCACACCTAATCAGAGGGAATGGGAATGCAAGGTACGAGAGAAGGAAATAAAAATAAAACAGGATGATGCAAATCAGTTTTGTGAACCCTTGAAGAGATGGTCTAAAGGATGGTATCTGGAACTGGAGAAATGCAGAGATGAAAGAGAATTCTACAGCTTAAATCCTGTTAAGGATAAACATCACCATTAGAAGAAAAGCTTCAAAATACACCTGTGGCAGACGTCACAGGAGTAGAATTTCTGCCCAGCCTTAAGTGCATTCCAAGGATAACATCAATGAACTGAACTTGAACTAAAAAATTTTTAAACAAGTTAAAAAAGAAGACACATGGTTGTGAATACAGTGATATATTTCTTTATTTTCACATACACTGTAGCTAACAAGGGAAGAGTACACATCAACAAAAAATGGAAACAAAGCTTTGGCTAAAAAAGCATGCATTCGACAAATCATGTTAATAGCTAGACAAGAAGAAAGTCAGCTTTGTAAACATTCACTTCATTTGATTCAAAGAGAAACAGAGCATGAGTTTTCTTAAGGTAACAAGAAAAGTAACAAAAAAATGAGGTTTGAAATTTTTTACCATGGCAAAACATTAACATCTTTCTCAAAAGCATAGAGAAAATTGGAAAAATCAAGAAGATAAAATTCTGGACCAGTTAGTGACATTCTTTCAAGCATACTTGCAAAATGTTTCCTTAAAGTGTTCTTGGGACGAAAAAGATTGTCGTGTCTCCAATAACAGTGAACTGATGTTGTTCCTTGGAATAAAAGTCAATTTCTACCTTAAAAAAATATATGGTTTCTCCGAGAAATTCTTATGTCTTGAAGACTTTTTACATTCTAGACAATTAAACTGATTGAGGTCATAAATTAAGAAATGAATAGTTACCACTATATGGTAAGGTAAGCAGCCTGAAAGCATCTGCATCATACATGTGTGATATATATATTATATATATATGATTACATATACATATGTGTGTAATCAAAATGCCTCTACTTGTACTTTGGCCTTCAATTTTTGGAAATTCAGTCTCAAATGCCATTATGGTGTTTTTCAAATGAAACCTTTAAGTCAATGATTTCTTTCGACTGCAATAGAGAAGGTATGGCAAGAAAAATGCTGCAGTACCATCTTCTGGGAGAACATTCATGAAATCCTTCAGTTCTAGTTCCACAGCAACAATTGACAATGTTTCTGTTTGTAGAAAAAAGTATCTGAGTTAGAACTGAAAGTCAGTCTTACGTTCAATCTCTTTTTTCTTAACCAAACAATTAGAAGCCAGTTCAGGTAACAAAATGTTATAACTACAAAGAAAAAAGTCAATCTCTTAAATCCATAGGCTTCTTTATGGTTTTAACTTATTTTTCCTTACTAGAATCCTTTGAAGTTTATTTTATATCAGCCACATGAAATTTGGATTTATTATTTCATTACTCAATGACTGTATTATTTTGCAATCAACTTCTACTATCCTCTAAAGAAAAGTTCAATCATTTGCATACTTTTTTTTTTAACTCTAAGACTATAGTAACACTAAATTACAAAGATTGTTTGATAGGATAAGTAACACCAATGTTTTCCCAAATTAGTTCCTTTTTATAATATTTCATGTTGTTAATAAGCACAAATCTGTTTTCATGACCATTTACTTCTTTTTACCCTAAAGTCTGAAGGTGTTCTAATGAACATTTTTAATGTTAAGGAATTTAACATACATTTAAAAAACAATAACCATGCAATTTTATGATTCTAGTGCTTCTTAACAGATACATTCTGCCCTCTCCTGGGATAGAAGAGTGACAGCTATGAACAGTGTCCCAATAAACATCCACTTGGTCTTACACCTCTATCCACATGTCAGTGCCATTCCCTGTGTGATATTTGCGCCCATCACTTACTCTATTTGCCGAGTAAGTGAAATGTAAGATCCACTCAAAGTCATCTGTCCAATATGCAGCAATCGAAATCTGTCTTTACACAAAAAGAATGACTGGCCTTTGTTGCTAAAGAGTTAATGAATGGAGCAGCAACGGCTCATAGAAAATATTCCTAGTTCTGGAATCCAGACACACTTGGGAAGAGACCCAGACTTTTCCACCTACTCAGTGACTTTAAGAGAGTCACCTTGCTGGGTGTGGTGGCTCATGTCTGTAATCCCAGCACTTTGGGAGGCTGAGGCGGGCAGATCACGAGGTCAAGAGATAGAGACAATCCTGGCCAATATGGTGAAACCCCGTCTCTACTAAAAATACAATAATTAGCTGGATGTGGTGGTGTGCGCCTGTAATCCCAGCTACTCAGGAGGCTGAGGAAGGAGAATGGCTTGAACCCAGGAGGCAGAAGTTGCAGTATGCCGAGATTGCACCACTGTACTCCAGCCTGGAGACAGCGAGATTCTGCCTCAAAGGAAAAAAAAAAAAAAGCAAGTCACCTAATCTCTGAAGTCCTAGGTTCCTCATTTATAATGTAGTGGTACTGTCTGCTAGCTTCCACAGTTCCTTTTAGTTCCAGCTAGTTTAATTTAGCTTCCTTTTAGTTCAAAAGCTAAAATATAATAGTGCACAACTGACATAAAATCAGACCTTAATAAAAAATAACTACTAACTAGTTTGCAAAATCTATGTGAAAAATATGTATTATTGATGTTTTCCTATCAAACCAGTGTACTTACCTAAATGTGGAGACTTTAAGTAGTATCTTAAAAACAAAAAAATTATTGGAGAGCTACTGTAGAGTTGTTATAGAGTTAACAAAATCTCACCACTTCCCAATTCTTCTCTTCTCCCAAATAAGGAGGGGCTAATACAGGTTATCACTCCAAGAACAAGGTCAATATCCTAAATTCATAGAGTACTTTAAAAATTAATATAGTGCTTTCATATATAACTTCTCTTTAATTCCTTCTAGAATCCTTTGAGGTTTTTATTTATTCAATTCAAGACACATCCCAAACAGAGTAAACTAATGGGTATTACACCTGATTTAGAGTTGGAAAAATTGAGGCTAAGAGAAGGTTAAAATTACTTGCTTTACTCCACTCGCCAGCAACCCAAGTCTACAAGTAACGTATAAACAATCTATCTAAATGTAAATCTGTACAATAAAATCCTCCAGCATGTCTAAAAAATATTTGTCAAAGGTTGAAAATAGTTATTTCTGGATGGTGGGATTTTAAATGATTTTTAAACTTTATTTTTATAATTTACTACAGTACTAGAATTTTCAAAAATAAGCATGGTGAATATTTCCTTAAACAAACAACCCATCCACTCACCCCTGTTTTAATGGTTCTGCATTAGTGTGGCAGTTGTCAACCAGGACAATTTTGTCCCAAAGTAGACATCTGGCAAAATCTGGAGACAATTTTGTTTGTTATAACTGGGGTAGTATTATTGGCATCTAATGAGTAGAGGCCAGGGATACTGTTTAATACCCTAAAATGCATAGGGGAAACTCCCATGCACACGAATAATTATCTGGTCCAAAATGTCAACAGTGCCAAGGTTGAGAAACGCTGCATTAGAAATAAGAAATCCAAGCTCCTAAACATATAAGCCCTTGAACTCCATCTCCAACCTTATCTTCTTGTAATTTTGCCTAACATTTAACTTTTAATTTAGTCCTGAACTTCTCATTAGTCTCACGACATTAGAAAACTGGCTTGCTCTAGGTCACTTAGTAGGTAGCAGACCTGGAACTCAGTTCCAATTCTCCAGATCCCAATCCAGGGCTCTTCTCAGTGTACAACTATCAAGAAAAAGCCCTCCTGTGAAACGAACCTAAAGTTCTTTAGCCGTCTTCCTTTCTAATCAATGAACAGTTACAGAATGCTTCCTATAGGAGAGATATTGCTGGTGAGGAAAGTGTAACGTGAAAAATGAATAAAACACTATGCCAGCTCTTGAGGTATTATAGTCTAATAAAGGTAAATCACACATGGCACTTAGTCCCATTAGTCACACACACACACACACACATGTATGCACACAAATACATTTCGAAGATAGAGAAAAATGCAATATTTGGAGGAATGATTATGGGTGAGTTGGGGTGTGTGTGGATGTGGATCAGAAAAAGAGGAAGAAAGTCTTCTGATTAAAATAATGATGATGCTGAGGTGTAAAGACGTGGGATGTCTGCACTAGAAAGTGCTCCACCAACACAAACAGTCAATGATAAATTATGCAAAGTGTATATAAGTGTGGCAAAGCAATCAGACACCTGACACTTCCATCTTCTGAATACCAGAAGCAATCAGGAAGATGGGGAGGACAAAGAATAAAGTCATCCCTTTCCCTTCCCAATCGCAAGCATATAGCTTTAATTAAAGGGGGACCTTCAGAATAATAATCTCCAATGGCCACTGGTTATGCCTTACATTTTAAAAATCAACTGTCTTGGCTGGAAAGCACAATTTCAACACTGTCAATTTCTAATATTTTATGTGCTCTGCAATCGATATGCCCATACCCTTTGTCATCAGGACAACAATTAACTAATTATATTAACACATAGCAGTGTAGAAATGGATTACATATCTATCAAGATTTATGATTATGAAAATTCAAATAACTACTATGCTGTAAAATATTGTGCAATTTAGATACTCAACTTTTAAATCCTTAAGGTTGTTATTCGTCAATACTTGCTTATAATTATGTTTAATAGTAATGATCTTAACTTCCTACATGAAGTAAATTAAGTACTCTGATCATTAATAAAAGATGTAATTGCCTTAATGATTACTCACATTTTTAAAACATTGATGCTGTCATTTTCTATGATTGTGATAATTTGTTAAGTGTTTGAAAGGATTAAGTTAAAAGAACATCAGTTCTGTGACTAGGAGATAAATGATTATCAATCAAATGTCAAGGGGAGGGTATGTGAATACTGAAAATAAGCTCCTGAGATGGTTCTGAAAGGCCCTCTGTCTCACTTGAGAATCACATGAAAATACTAGAGAAAGAAAGCTTCACCAAATTTAAAACTGAGACTCTTAAGTTTATAATCAAGCAAAAAAAAAAAAATCATTTTACCTTTTAATGATGACAAATAGAGTTGATACTTCTCTCCACCACGTTTTATTCTCTGACAAAGTTCAGGCAGCAGTTTTTTCCACCACAGAGTCTATCTTAGAAAAAAGAGAATAAATTTTATTTTGATGTATTTTATTCTCAGATTTCAAATGAGAATAAGAAGATTGTGCAGGAAAGCACAGAGCAAAAATATACCATTTTGGTTAAGGCAACTAATTTTGTTATGACACAAGTTATATCAGCAGCCAGTCTTCTGCCTTAACTATAACATAAAAATCAGGTTTGTAACTTGAAAACATATATTGTACATATGTACCTGGCTATTTTCAAGAAGCAACAGACATATGCCATTACCATCTCTTATGTGGCAAGAGGGAAGGAATGAAGAAAAAAAAGAACTAAGGTCCAAAATTCTTCTAATTTCTAAACTAAAAACCAAATGGCAGAGAAAATATTTTCCCATCATACACTGTTTCCCAAATCTTCAGGTAATTAACTACTTCATCTCCAAACAAGAGATCTTTAATGATGGTAATATGCCATCTCCATATATTTTAACAGCATTTAATAGTACTCAGAACACACAACATAGGAAATATATATGCTCACTGGACCCACACTTCCCTATGAAGTTGGACTAGCATAAATTATAACCATTTTGCAGGAAAGGAAATGAGGTTATCAAATCTGATTATTACTGATCAAGCCTAAAAACATAATCTGAAAAGCATACCCGATTCTCTTCTTTCAGTTCATGGTTAGCATATGGAATAACTGCCTCTGGGCATCTCTCTAACAGTATGTCTATGCACTGTTCATACTCTTTCAAGCGTGTACGACACAGAACATGGACACTGAGGCCAGCAATACTGTCTTCTGAAAGCGGCTCCAAGAATGGAATAATGGAAGCTATGTCAAATGAAGGACCACATATAAGAGACTATGAACAGAAAAGTGAAATGTTATGAAATGAGGCACTCCAAAAACTAAAACACAACATACAGAATTCAATTTCTTAAGAAAGACTAAACTTCACTTCCCAAAAATAAAATAGAAAGATGCAATATCAGAGCACATGCATGTGCTTCTTATTTAATAAATCTAAGTAGAATAAAGTATAATATCATCTTGAAACTACCTCTATTTTGAAGATCTATTTAATAGAAAGCAAACATTTTTAAATAACATGATATTATTTGCTTTGTGTGGACTGCAAATTAAAACTAATGGGAATTCTTTAGGACTCTATCCTAAGGAAATAAACAACATTGTGGTGAAAGATTCACGTTCAATGATGTTTACCACAAGAGTATTCACAATACCGAAAATTTAGAAGTAATCTACATGTTAATAAAGGATGAGTAAATACATTATGGCACACTCACATAATGGAACATTACACAGCCATCAGAACTATTTTCAAAGGCCAGTTAATGAAAAAATGCTTATGATAAAATAAGTACAAAAAATTCAGTACAAAATTATATTCTGAACATGACCAGTTTTATAAAATCTACATGTGTAAATGCACATACAAAAACCCTGTTGGAGAAGCATGGCAATTTGAAACAGCATACTGGATGGGACAACAAAGCATATTCTTTGTTTTCTTTACACCCGTCCCTGTATTTTCCAAGTTTTCTATAATAAGCATGTGCTACATATATATCCAAAAATAAAATTTAACACAAGAAAACTGAACTGCTTGTTTAGAACTAATCATTTGTATCGATACCACTTTGTCACAAGATGAATGATAGGGAGCAGTATTATCTCAGCATTTACAACTTTACCAATATTTACTTTAAGCAATTAAACTATATATACTACTTTTGATTCTACCACCAAAATAATCTCCACTTTCCCTTTCTCCAGGATAAAGATAAAATGGTCATGTCCTAATTTTCTTGTCCCTGTATCCTTTCTGCTACAGCATCTGCTGAGACTCACAGGAGAATATGGAATGTAATCTATCCAATCACAGTCAGTGTGATTATTTTATTCCAAATATCTACCAAGGAATGACCAGGAGAATAAGGTTGGTCCCTTTTCTTCCTGCAAGTTTAATAAATTATTCATGTGAATGATTTCCTGACGATCAGATGGCAGAAATGAAATTAGGTGATAATCTCTCACTCAAAGGGTCTCCCAACATGGAATATAGATGGTCTCTATATTTAACTCTTCACTAATCCAGATAATGGGGGAGGGGGCAGGGGTAATAGGAAGGAGCAAGGGATGTGTACCAAATCATGACTAAAATTAAACTAAGTCATAACTTCTATTACCCATGAACTTACTTAGTTTTATCCATGTAATCAAGAAGTTTAAAAATATGGCCAGGTGCAGTGGATCACACCTGTAATCCCAGAACTTTGAGGTGGGACAATTTCTTGAACCCAGGAGTTCAAGGTTACCGTGAGCTATGATTGCCACAGCACTCCAGTCTGGGCAATAGAGTGAGACTCTGTCTCTTAAAAAAAAAATTATAAAAGTTTAGGCAGACTATGTTTCTCCTTTAATAGGAAAATTTCAGAAAGAATGTACCCTTTTAAAATATTTCAAAACAACTTTTAAAAGATCACTGAATTATACTTTTTCAAGAAAATAGAAATATGCTTTAAAGCTTTATGAGGGAAAATTTAATAGCACTTATTCCAATTAAAATTTTACATATGTAATTAGTGTATATGTTCTAGGAAGGCTCCACCTGTTTTGTCCAATGCTGCCCATAACATCTACAGAACATGCTCAAGCAATATTTGTGAAATGAACAAAATCTGAGGCTAGGCCCTCAGAAGCCTTTGCATCACAAAGGTACTAGAAACAAGAGACAAGAAGAATCTTCTTTGGTTATTTTTTTAAGAAGCGCATAAAATATGCCATCTCTGGGAACACCACAGCCCCATCTGAAGGCTGAGTCTAAGCAATATGGCCTCTTTAGCTTCCATCCTCTAAACCCCCTTCCCAATTTGACATTAATTAACAACCACACTTTCACCAGTTCCCATAGTGTAAATGAGGCATTGCAAATTCAAAAGCCTAAAGAAGCCAATTAAATGATGAGCTGCATGAGGGCAGCTGTGATAAGGAAAACAGACACCCAGCATTTGGATCAGGATGCCACAAAGATGATAACTGTGCGGGAGGACAAGGCGGAGCTGCAGGTCAGCCCCAACCCTCAGGTCAGAGCAATGAGGGCCTCGGGTTAACGGTTCTGCTGAATTTTTCAAGAGTGACTTGAAACTCAGAATTCTTAATAGGAAATCTTAATTTTTATATGTTAGCAACTACACTGGGAAGACCAAAGAAAACAGATGTGGGAATTACATTCGGTCTTTGGGTCACAGAAGTACGTTAAATAAAATCATATGCTCATGTAGCCCAGCCTGATCCACCAAGTCAAATGTGGACTTCATTTCTCACTGTCAGCCAAAGCACTGTTGCAGTCAGAATTATTAAAGGGTGATCCACATTTTCTAATCATCCCATTCATTTTTGAAAAATCCTTTTCAGGAACTAGATAAATGAACGACTTTGACCTGTTTCTTATAAGAGACATAGTAGTGCCTGGCTTGGGTTACAGGCCTAAAATGTGTAAGTCAACACTAACAAAAACAAACTACAGCACTCAAAACACTACTAAACATCTGCCACACTTTCACTTCACAAAGCGTTTTCAAGTACATCCTGAAAATGAGGAAAGCAGCCAGGAGACTTGGTGAAGTTCATCCATCCACCTGCAACGAAACCGCCGCTCAGCATAGGTGTCCCATCCATCATCAGTTTCAGGAAGAGGCAGAAATTCCCTCCAAGTCTCCTGAGTAATCCTAACTATAAATTTTGTCCCCGAAAATTCTACAATCCAGATTAATAGGACACCTGGGGTCTCACCAAATTTAAATCTTACATTATATTGTAATATGCATTTTCACAAGAAAAATAGGTATTTTTACTTACCTGAAGTTTTGAAAGATCTTCTGTGTAATTTTTATCAGCTAGTGAATCAGATGATATTAAGACGTGAACCCATGGATAAATTAAGCCATAATGACTACACGCATTTATCTAAAACATCAAAGAATTTCTCATAAACAAAATATAACAACAAAAGCTTGCTTATCCATTCCACAAAGAACAAGCAATCATTCATTCTCTGCCATGTCATAGAATTAGGTACACACTTCCCTGGGAATGGAAAGGAAAGTTTTTTTTAGAATATATTCCCCAAGAAAATATTTCAGTCTTGCTTGCTTCTACACTAAATACTAAAATTTAAATACTCCAAAGAGATACTTTCCAGCAAAAAGAGCAATACTGCATGTAAGCCGGTTATACCTAGAAAGAATATTGGAAATAATTTGTATTAATACTGCTTTCTTTAGAAGGCAAAATATCTTCCAAAAATTCTCAAGACAATTCCCAAGAAGCCCCTCTCATTCAAAAAGCTGGTAACTTTTCCACTTAATCCTTATTAGTCATGGCTAACAAGCTGGGAGAGAAATGGGGTGGGAGCAAGAAGGGTAGAAAGAAGGGTACAAAGAGTTGTTACTAGCTGCCTCGTGCCACGGAACAGCTGCTGTATGTGCAACTGACAGGAAATGGAGGCCCACTAAGGAAGTCTCCCTCCCACAGCCTTCTGCAGTTCCTCTCCTACCAAGGAGGTCTGCAGATGTCTTCTCTCTTATGTTCTACTTAATTATCCTCTGCTGAGGAAGGACACAGATGTGGTGATGTTCTGGAAGAAATTCCTTCCTCCATGCTTTAGCAACTGAGCTACCACTAAAAGTAAGTGAGGGACATTAATAAGTAGGGGACATTCTTTTTTTTTTTTGAGACAGGGTCTCACTCTGTCGCCCAGGCTGGAGTGCAGTGCACAATTTTGGCTCACTGAAATCTCCACCTCCTGGGTTCAAGCAATTCTCATGTCTCAACTCCTGAGCAGCTGGGACTACAGACGCATGCCACCATACCCAGCTAATTTTTTGTATTTTTAGGTTTCACCATGTTGGCCAGACTGGTCTCAAACTCCGGACCTCAGGTAATCCGCCTGCCTCACCTCCCAAAGTGCTGGGATTACAGGCTGACATTCTTTAGAGTACAAAATTATTTAAAATGTAGGCCACTTCAGTCATAGACAAATTTTACGTGTATTTTTAACTCCTGTGTAAATGAAGATACCTGGTAATAGAAAACTAGATTAGATTTTATAATAAATTATTAAAAATAAGAAGGTACGTTTTTGTAATGGGCAATGCATGAGTTAAATTTAAGGTATTATTCCGTTATCTTACCAGATCCTCGGATGTTCTTAATGGTTTGGTGTCAGGAGGCTGCCTCTTAGACAATCTCCAGATGTACTGTGATGTGAGCTTGAAAAAGAGTTCCTGAAGTAACACATCTGGGAGACATGCCACTATCTGAGCTTCCCAAAAGTCTACCAAGAGCTGAGGAATTGTATCTTCATCCTTAGCACAAAGCACCTTGAAAACAGTAAAAGAAGCCTATATATTACAGAAAAATATAGCATTGATAAAGCAACAGCTGGGCTGAATATCATATCATCACGTGGGCCATGTAATTAATAATTTACCATTAGCATTAGTGCCATGGCAAAAGCAAATTTAGACATTTTGAAAGGAATCAGATTCTAGGTTGTACAAATAAAGTTTCTCCAGATATAGTCTTTTAATCTGTACTTTTATTTTATGAACTGATTATGTATTTCTGTTTTTTCAATAAACAAACAACTGAAAAACTCACTTCTCTTATTCTGTCCCTCTCCACCACCAATTTTATGAGGCAATCCAGAAAAATCACATTTTCAAAGTGGCAAACCTTAAAAAAGGAATCTGCTTCTTCAACTCCAATTTTGTTGTTTTTCTGCAAGCCCAGAACTGAAGCCACAAGCAATCCAGGCTGAGTCTCCTTTAGGTAAAGTGCAAGCTCGGTTGGAACAATCTGTCCCTTTTTCTGTTGAATCAACAGCCGAGGTTCCAGAATGAAGCCACATACCAACTTCATCTTCAGATAAAAAAGAAATTTAGAAAAAAAAAGGTACATTATATTTAGACTGTCCATCTTAGAAATACTAAACATGCTAGTGGATTCATAATGCATGGTTAAGCTATTAATAATTTAATCACAATTTTTTCTTTAGCCTTTGACTAAAGGCTAGTTCTTATACAAAGACACCACTGACTGTCTTATAGAAGGTACTGGTCAGGTATAGTGGCTCATGCCTGTAATCCCAACACTTTGGGATGCCAAATCAGGTGGATCACCTGAGGTCAGAAGCTCGAGACCAGCCTGACCAACATGAAGAAACTCCATCTCTACTAAAAATACAAAATTAGCCAGGTGTGGTGGCACATGCCTGTAATCCCAGCTACTCAGGAGGCTGAGGCAGGAGAATTGCTTGAACCCAGGAGGCAGAGGTTGTGAGGAGCCAAGATCATACCATTGTACTCCACCCTGGGCAACAAGAGCAAAACTTCATCTCAAAAAAAAGGGAAAAAGTTACTAATATTTAACTAAGACTCAAGGTGTCTTATTTTTTGTAGAGAGCTTTATATTTAGGTCTAGTTGATTTCGAAATAGAGTCAACCGTGGGTTCTACATCCATGGAGTCGACCAACCACAGATCAAAAATATTCAGGATGGCTGGGCGCAGTAGCTCATGCCTATAATCACAACATTTTGGGAGGCTGAGGCAGACAGAGAGTCACTTGAGGTCAGGAGTTCAAGACCAGCCTGGCCAATATGGTGAAACCCTGTCTCTATGAAAAATACAAAAATTAGCCAGACATGGTGGTGCATGCCTGTAATCACAGCTACTTGGGAGGCTGAGGCAGGAGAGCCACTTGAATTCAGGAGGCAGAGGTTGCGGTGAGCCGAGATCATGTCACTGTGCTCCAGGCTGGGCCACAGAATGAGGCTCTGTCTCAAAAAAAAAAAAAAAAAAACTGCTTCTGTTCTTAACATGTACAGATTTTTTTTATTATTCCCTAAACAATGCAGTATTAACAACTATGTTCACAGCAGTTAACATTATATTAGGTATTATAAGTAATGTAGAGATGATCTGAAGTATATTGGAGAAGGTAAATACGTAATATGCAAATACTATGCCACTTCATGTAAGGAACTTGAGCTTCTATCGATTTTGGTATCTGTAGAGAGTTCTGAAACCGATCTCCCATAGATTCTGAGCGATGATTAATATAACTTATTTTCAAAAATATGAAGAGAACATTCATTTTTCTAGAATTCTACTCTTCAAAACAGAAGACATCCCAATGTTGATTTGCTCTCATCATAACGAAGCCTGTCCATGTCATTTGTTCGACAATAAAGCACTTATGTTCTTCCTTTTTTAACAACCCATGTCATACTGTGGGCTTTGGCACAACCTGGCAACAAAACAGTGCAGGAGCACAGGTTTTGAAGTCAGCCTGCCTGGTTCAATTCTGGCTGTAGCACTCACCAGCTGTGTGATCCTGATGAGTTCCTTAACCTCTCTGTGTCTCATCTGTATAAAAGTTTCTACCTTGTAGCACAATTGTTAAGAATTAAATAATATATGCAAGGAGCTTAGCATAGCCCTGGTAAATAATAAGTGTTCAATTACACTACCTCTTATTTTCTTCCCTTAAATGATGAACACCTTTGGTAGTGTCGCTAAATGACCTCTTTTCCAAGGGTCTTTGAATGTCTTACAGCATTCAAATGTCTAATGCTTCATAAAATCATCTGTGATTTTCCCAAGTGGGGGTTATTCCTGCAACTACTAGACTCCTAAAACTCATGGCTAATATCCCCTTTTCTGAACTTAAATGTATATTACTTGGTTCTTTTTCAGTACACACATCATATCCCTCATGCCAGATCACATCATCCCTTTGGAGCAGAGCCTGTTCTTGTACAAAGCTCAGTGCTCTGAACACACCTGACACTAAGCTGAAGTACTTGGATATCCACTGCTGCCACTTATCAATCTTATTTCTTTTTATTTTGCCAAATCCAAAGTCCCACTTGGATCACTTTATTTCTAATACCGTCTATTTTCCATTACAACTAAGAACATAGGAGCTAGAAAGAAGCCAGAAGACAGCTAAACACATCAGGATTACCAGGTCCTATTTCAGCCTTCTGTTAACATTGGGTAGGGCACCATACCTCTGAATGGCTTTTCATTTCATTTCTGTGCATGTCAAGATCTCTCATTTTCAGAGCCACTGCTGCCTTGGTCAATGTCAATAAGACTGATGAAAACCCAGAAGTATCCAGCTTCCTTAGATAGCTCATGGCAGTTAAAGGATTAATATTCTTCATAGAAGGACTACAGAGAATATGGGGCACTTGCTTTGGCTCAGCCACATAAAACATCTGAACCACTTTTGCTGCTAATTCCTTTGGTGAGCATGAAGAAATAAAAGGAATAAAAGGTCAGCCAGAAGAAAGGAACAAAATCAACAAAACATATATGTGCAAAAAGCCATTATACAAACATTCCAAGTAAGATAAAATTATAGGATTATGTTTTAATTTTAAAAAGACAAAACTGATACTGATACATGAGAGGCCTGAAGTAATCTCTTTGCTGATTATAATGAAGAAAAAGCAATGAAAATATGTACCAGGTTATGACCAGCATTTCTAATTTTAACACTTCAGAAGAAAATAATTTACAACAAAAATCCATCACAGAAACTACTTAGTTCAAAATATACCTAATTAAGTAATTTATATGAAAAAACTTAATTTCTCTTAAAACCTTACAACATTTGACACCACAATTTCCAATTTGGCATATTTGCATCCAACTATGTTTAAAATACATTAGGGGTTAAAAATAATCTTTTCTTTTCTCTCTAAGACAGGGTTGGTCTGTATTTCCCAGGGTGGAATGCAGTGGTGTAATTGTGGCTCCCTGCAGCCTCAAATTCCTGGGCTCAAACAATCCTCCTGCCTTAGCCTCCTGAGTAGTGGAACTACAGGTGCATGCCATTAAACCCATCTAATTTTTTAATTTTCTGTAGAGATAAGGTCTTGCTATATTGCCTAGCCTGGTTTCAAATTTCTGGCCTCAAGTGATCCTCCCACCTCGACCTCCCAAAGTGTTGGAATTACAGATATTAGCTACTGTGCCCAGTCCTAAAAACAATCCTTAATAATGTCTTAAGGTCACTGGCCTAAGGACAGAGTTTTATAAGTGAAGTTTTGGACACTTGGAGTAAGGGACAACTAGGGTTTCAGGAAGGACTACAGATGAGAAGATGGAAGGCAAGGCCCACATTCTGTGTAGCTCTTCTGAGGACATGCTGCTGTCACTGGGCAGGTGTTCAGACTACAACAGACCATATGTCCCTGTCTGTATAATGAGAAAGCATGAGAAGATTACCCGTAAGTTCTTTTCCAAGCTATACTACCATCTTCGTTAATGTAGAAAAGGGTGCATTTCTTTTTTAGAAAAAGAATAATATCAAAGAAGAAAAATATTTGGAATCTGATTTATAAACAGTACTACAAAAATAAATCGCTAAAATGAAAAGTTAAAAATATTAGATATAAAATAGAAAACCATAATCACTTCACTTAATTCTTCATCCAGGTTTTCATAAAGTGAATGATTAATATAAAAGATTAATCCCTTCTCATATTTCTGTAATCCATCTTCTACGGTCCAGTCCATGCGGCCCAGAACTTCAGCCATAGACAAACCAGACATCTTATAGTATGGCAAGGTGAGATGAGAATGCTGGGAGTCAAGCCTAAAGGGAAGGACATTTTTTAAATCTCAAATTTGTCATTTTTTTTTTTTTAAAGACAGGGTCTTATTATGTTGCCCAGAGTGATCTCAAACTCCTGACCTCAGGTGACCATTGTACCTCAGCCTCCTAAAGTGCTGGGATTCCAGGTGAGAGCCATCACGCATAGTCAAATTTGTAATTTTTAAAACTGGATATCTAACACATTCTATAGTAAAATATATCATGCTTTCCAGAAGACATAAATTCCAAAATGCTTTTCTACTGCCATTAGTAACTGAAACAAACTCCTAAGTTTTATTTTAGAAAGTTCTAATTCATGCAGTTTCTTTTTGCCTGCTTACGATAGAAACGAAAACAACAATTTCTAATATTCATGATCAGACTCTAAAATAATGGTGTTAATAGGAGGAAAAGTCCGTTTTATTATTTTTAATCATTCATGTGAATCAAGTAAGTCTGAAAACAATCATATGCAAAAAAATTTGTAAATGTTACTCTCAAATAAAGACACTATTCATACTAGTGTCCCTTTCTGACATCATAAAAGCACTGACTACTAAGATTAGTATCACAGACTGTCTTAACTGGCACCTCTCCCTTAAGCTAACAGACAATAGACTAGTCATACAGCTATATCAGGGATTTTCAAAGCCTGAGAAAAATGTCAAAGTCCTAAGTTAAGTGGTGGGAAAATCACAAACTTGAGACTTACTGCTCATCTTCTAAACTGTGACTCCCTAGAAGCAGGAAATGGGTCACATTCATTTTTGTATGGAAGGCTAGCACAGTACCTAACAGCATATGTGCTCAATAAATGCTTGTGGAAGAAGTGAATACATGAACTACCTCACCTCATGCATTCCTCCATTTATCAGAGATGGAAAAGCAAACAAGTACACCCAAAGTTCAAGATGGCTTCTGTAACAAGGTTGCAAGAGGTGTCACCCACCTGCTGTAACAGTCCCCAAGGTGTCCACAGCTTTCCTTAAATGCTTCCAAAAGCTCTGCTTTCTCTCCAGGTTCCAGTTGACTGGCATCCATCAGGGCAGCTCGCACTAACAGATGAGCCTCACTGAGAAGGTGAATACAGCTCTGGGTTTTGGCAGTTTTATAGGTATTGCTATAGTCTATCTAAAACAAAAAAGACAAACACTAATGTTGCTGAAGAGAGACTCCCCAAAGTTCCTCAGTTCTTAATAACATTTATATATTTTGTTAGTAAAGTTAACATTTGGACATATTCAACCCTAAAAGTAAACAAAGTGGTTATTTACCATTCTGACAAGGGCTTAGCTGAAGGGCTTTTTTTTCCACCATATATAAGCCAGTTGAATACATATAGGATTATAAATACTACCCTGTTAAACAGCTCTAGTCATTAGAGAGGTCCAAATAATATTGTAATACTAATAATACTGTTAACTTAGCAACAATTTGATCTCAATAAGACTAGTGAACATATTAATATTTAAAATAGTTTAAAAAGCTGTGATTTAATTCTTTCTCAAATTTAGCCTGAATATTCTTCCCTTATTTTAGTTTCAGTTGGTAAGTTTCGGTTCTACTACATCTATTTCCACAACTCACAGAGGGTTTGTAAAAATTATCTCGAGCTAATCTGACTCAATCAATATATTCAGACTCCAGTAGTCAAATCATCTAAATGAAGATTTTCAGTTAAGCAACACTGAAAAGACAGGGCACAGCTGATATAATAATTGGCATTAAATTACTGGCAGGGACAAATCAGGCAACACCTTGACCTGATGATCAAAATTACTATGACCAAAGAGGGGCAGATGAACAGCATGTGCCTCCAGATGTGATGCCCTTAACACAAATACCACCAATGCGATATTCTGTCTGAAAATGCATAATCCCAAATCTAACCGTTAAAAAAAAAAAATCAAACCCTAAATAAGGAATACTCTCAAAACAAAAGGAGAGGAGAAAATTATATTTTTTAAGAATGCCCATGTCATAAAATATAATGAAAGGCTACAGAAATATTCTAGACTCGGGCCGGGCGCGGTGGCTCAAGCCTGTAATCCCAGCACTTTGGGAGGCCGAGGCGGGTGGATCACGAGGTCAACAGATCGAGACCATCCTGGCCAACATGGTGAAACCCCGTCTCTACTAAAAATACAAAAAGTTAGTTGGGCTTGGTGGTGCGTGCCTGTAATCCCAGCTACTCAGGAGGCTGAGGCAGGAGAATTGCCTGAACCCAGGAGGCGGAGGTTGCGGTGAGCTGAGATTGCGCCATTGCACTCCAGCCTGGGTAACAAGAGCGAAACTCCGTCTCAAAAAAAAAAAAAAAGAAATATTCTAGACTCAAGGAGGCTAAAAAGACATTCTAGTTAAACACACTACCTGATCCTAAACTAGGTTTTGAACTAGAGGAGGGGAAATGCTATTAAACCAGTGGGTCAGTTGACAGAATTAGACTATGAATCATAAATCAGATAAAGCACTGTGTCAATGTTAAACTAATTGAGGCCTACTACTGTACTGTAGTAGTTCAAGAGAGTATCCTGATTCTTAGAAAACATATACTGAAGTACTTAGGGGCAAAAGACTGTAACGTATGCAGTTTACCTCCCAAAGAATCAGAAAACAGTGTATATATGTGTACAGAAAGCACAGAGTGCGTAAAAGAGAAACAGAAACAAATAGGGTAAAATGTTGATTGTGGGGAAATCTGTGTGGGGAAAGGAAATATACAGAATATTCTTCTTTTTTAAAAAAGAGTCAAAAGAATAAGGATCTTGCTGTGTCACCCAAGCTGGAGTCCCGTGGTACAATCATAGCTCACTATAGCCTTAAACTCCTGGGCCCAAGTGATCTTCCCACCTTAGCTTCCCAAGTAGTGAGGACCACAGGTATGTGCCACCACAACTGACTAATTTTTTAATTTTTTGTACAGATGGGATCTCACTATGTTACCAAGGCTAGTATCAAACTCCTGGCCTTAAGCAATCCACCTGCCTCAGCCTCCTAAATTGCTGGGAAGAAAATCCTTATTCTTGTAACTTTTCTGTAAGTTTGAAATTGTTTCAAAATAAAGGGTTAAAATAATTGCCCGGGATGAGTAGGAAGCTATCACTGCTTAGATCAGGAATGAGGATGCTCACTCTGGGTCCCTCCCCACAGGACAATGCTGAAGCAGCTGTAGTGCCCTGGGACAATCTGCTAGTATTTCTAAGTAAGAAGAGTGGGACAGGGATAAATGATCCTAGAATTTTTTTTTTTGTTCCATTTCTTAGCTGTCTTTGCTAGGATTCAAAAGTAAGGTCAAAGACTATGTTTAGATTGGCCAATCGATACTCTTAGGAGAGTGAGTATCAATAAGGGAGTCTTACTGGTTCCTTGGATGTTGGAAGCTGTAAAAATGAAGAGGCAGAAAAAGATACACAGTCCACTGTCACACAAAGCCAGGAAGCTGAATGGCTGTGGCATCCTGAATGTATGATAATTGTAATCATTTTCTGATCATAATTTCTCTCTAAATATCTATAAATAAGAATCATAAGTTTGAAGAGTACCATCTCTTTGTATAGTTGCACTGGTGAGATCGTATTCACAATATACAAATTCCACCCAGCCTCAGCTACAGGAGGTATTTTGATCTTAACACTGGTATCTTTTCTAGAACTAAAAGCAAAACAAAGGACAAGAATTTTAAAATGACATGATTAATAAATGGTAGTTGTAAATGGTAAATATTGGATATAAAATAACTAAAATCATTTTCATTTACTATTTTCTTCAGTGATTAACTGTATACTCCATTTTTATGGAATATTAGTTCACAATACTATATAGGCTTACTGCATTTAATATTCTGTAATTATCATGTAATGACAAACCAATTCCTTCCAATTCACTCCACAAGTATTCTAAAATGAGCAAGAAGTTCAAAGAATAGGCAAGTCCTATCAAAAAGAAAAGATCCTTGGCTGCGAAAATGCCTATGCCCAGGCTCTTCTCTGCACTTGGTCTTCATGTGTCTAGCATGCCCTAAGCCATAAATCTAAGCAGAAGCAACATCATGGCTGCTGAGAATATGCTGAAGACACATAAAACCATGAAGTCTCCTTAAAACACCATCATATCACTTACTTTCACTATATGATCCATTTTCTTTAGTGTACATTCTTTTAAAATTGTATATCAAATGAATTTTCAAATGAATTAGAAAATTTAAAAGATCATTTAAAAATTATACCATTAGCATGTCAAATGTGCAAGACTACAAACTGCTTTTCCTCTCGCCAGAAAGCTTTTAGGATCACTCAGCCCCAGACCACTCCGTACACTCAAAGCGATCAGTTACCAAAGTCAACCTCTGATTCTTGTTCATGCAACAAAGCACAGCCACTAACAATTTAAAAAAGTAAAAATTCATGTTAAAAATAACCTATGTTGGGCCAGGCGCAGTGGCTCACACTGTAATCCCAGCACTTTGGGAGGCCGAGGTGGGCGGATCACAAGGTCAGGAGTTCAAGACCAGACTGGCCAACGTGGTGAAACCCCAACTCCACTAAAACATACAAAAATTAGCTGGGCATGGTGGCTTATGCCTGTAATCCCAGCTACTTGGGAGGCTGAGGTAGGAGAACTGCTTGAACTGGAACCTGGGATGTGGAGGTTGCAGTGAGCCGAGATCATGCCACTGCACTCCAGCCTGGGCTACAGAGCAAGATTCCATCTCAAAAAAAAAAAACCTATGTTGGATTTGAAATACACTATATGCTTCTCTTCCTGAAGAGATTTCTTTCTTGATTAAATTTTCCTTAGAGAAATGGATTGCATTCTCTACCAATAAGTAAGAAAACATCAAATAGAAGCATAATTAGTGTGGAATTAAACATTCAATTCTAAACAATGGGAAAGCAGAAAACCTAACAGATAACAAGAGATGAATGTTATCAAAATTCAACTTTATTTTCAGATAGATCAGCACATATCTATAGATCATAAATGTGCTTTAAGGTAAGACATACATTATTAATTTCTTTTGTAGTATCAGAAAATAATTTTTGGATAAAAATGTAACTACTGAAAGGGTCAAAGAAGACAGCAAAAAGTCCTGTAGTTTGAATTAGTATTATAGGCTCAGTCAATCCCATTAATTATACAGAAGACTATATCCTTTCACTAATCTAAAACATCATTGATTTTTACTGAAATTATTTTATAATCCATTTTCTCCTAAAAGTTTCCAGGTCAGTTATAAAGTACATTACAAAGACTGTTAGAACTTTCTTATTTTTCTCTTGAAAAAGACCACCACATAAAAGCCATTTGGAAAAACAAACAAACAAAGAGCCATTTGATCATTCTAAGTTATAATCTGAAAAAAGGTAAACACAAAATATACCAGTTACAATTCATTCCAGAAACTGGCAGGAATGCCTGGGGCAAGGGGATGCTTACAGAAGCCTCTTGGGTGACCCTCTTCTCTCTGGAATCGTCTCAGGGTCTGCTTTAGTCAAAAGTATGATGTGGTTTTTAAAGTGACAGATGGCTTTCAAGCCTATGAAAAGCTGTATTCTTAAAGCACAGACATCCATACTAACAGGTGGGCAAGCCTAGTAAAGGAAAATCACAAATTTAAGCAAGGAATAAAGGTACATGCACTTCAATCTTCAAAAATGAGTTTATTGATAAAATCTCTTCTGCTCCCACCATCCCCTAGCCACCACCCCTCCCTCCCCTCAAAAAAACAAAAACAACCAAGCCAAATTCCTATTCTTAATAGAGGAGGTTATCCAAACCTATGTAACCAATATGTATCCTATAGAGCTACTCAGCCAATAAACTCAGTTATTTATTGATTGAATAAATGCAGAAAGAGGGTCCCACAGCTGCGGGAACTTGTGTGTGTGCCCTACAGAGTGGTTACACAGATACCTCCAGAAGAGGAAGCTGGTACCCGGCCACCTAGGGAAACCCCCATTAGTAGCAGGATGGTTAGGGGTATGCCCAAATGGGTTTTAGGCAAAAGCAGACACTACGAAAGGGCATTCTACTGCTCATAGAGTAAATAAAATGGTTTCTTTGTGGATATGTGTATGAAAGAAATGCTTGTATGTGCCAATGGCCCCTATTAGCCTCTTAGGTATGAACAGTACCTGGAATGGCTGACAGGCTGGGGCATGTAGATAAACTAGAGGAGCCAGCCTTCTGTTCTTGTAAAGGACCATTAATTCAAGCAGAATGGATAAGAAAACTAATGGAAGAGCTCTATTCTGGGAGCTGCTGCCAGGACCCTGCCTTCTTGTCCATGCATGCTGTTTTGATTCTGAGGTCACATTCATTGTTACCTTCATGTAAAAATAGTTAAGGTGGCTTGGCTAGTGCTGAGGAGCCAGAATCTCAAAGGAAAGTCAGACAGACCACATGCACTTTCAACCAGACTCTGAGATTGTGAAACTTTTTTCAGACATCACAGCTCTAAAGCTTGAGTCAGCAAGTAGGCTAACTGTGCACTAGTTTAAATGGCATCTAGGGATTCAGAACTGGTGGAGTCACAAGAAAGGAGAAACCGTGAGGTGTGATTATCCCTCCCCCTCCTACCTCCACTGGCCTCAAAGGGGGCATACCCCCCACCAGATGCCCACCTCTCCCTATCCCTCCCCTTCGTCTCTTCCTTGTTCCTTCCATCTGCTTTTATAAGACTCTGAAAATACATAGAATTTTTTTCTTTCCAAATGCATATTGATCCTACTTCAATCTATTAGGTACTTCAAATTGCACCATCACCCTTATATCTTTGTCTAAAGCCTATGTCTTTCTGAGGTTTGAAAAGGCAAGGAAAAGAAAGAAGAGGACAAAGAAGGAAGTTTTATATTTTTAATCTGTTATCTTTCTATTTTTACAAAGGAAATAACCCTGATTTTAAAATAATCTCTGGAAGGGCCATGTGTATATCTTACACAAACAAAGGCACAGGAAATCTGTGGTTGTGGTTTCCCAAGAGGCTAAGAGCAGGCCGTAAGCCTGGTCAACAACAGAAAACCACAGGCAGGCCACTAAAAAGGGTCACTAGGAACTCAGAGGCCATGCGTTCCATAAAACACTATCATATAACACAAACTGGGCAACAGTGACTGTGAAAGGGTACCTCACACACATTAGGCACTAGGTCGGGACTGGCTTATTAAGACAACCATCATTATTGAAGGCTTATTTTCTTGGAAAAAGGTATTCCAGGATCCAGGCAGATATAAACCAACTTTTGAAATACAGAGCATCATGATTTAGGAGCTTCTTGCAGCATGTATATTCCTAACGAATATCCAATTCAAATAGTTTATACTCCAGAAGTAAAATAACATAGATGAATATAAGGTATGTGATCAGTACATTTCTGAGAACAGAAATTTAAAGTCAGAAAACACAGAATCTCAACATAATAATGTCTACATTTATTTTGTGGTCAAGAGTATTTTTTAAGAGACTAAGCACATTACTTCTCACTAAAAATAGACAGATAAACAAATATCTGGGCATGTGGTGCACACCTGTAGTCCCAGCTACTTGAGGGGCTGAGGTGGGAGGATCATTGAGCCCAGGAGTTCAAGGCTACAGTGAGCCATGATTGCGCCACTGCACTCCAGCCTGGGTGACAGAGCAAGACCCTGCCTCAAAAATATTAAAAGTTAAAATAAAATAAATAAATAAAATTACAGCATATTATAGTCATGAAGTGCTCTGAGTTCACACTTTTTATATTCTTTACCAAACTTTAAAAACTATGCACTAAATCAATTTGGAGTGAAATGTTCGCAAAGCAATCTTAAAAACTATCAACGAGGCCATGAATCATTATTCTATTTTATATCTAAAAGTTCTAATTCAATACATTAGACAACCTTAAGATCTTTTGTTCTTGTCTAGCTTAGGACTAAGGGAAAATCTACGAGCATTCATGTGCTCCTTTGTGATCTTAAGGTTTCACTGTCTTCATAAGCCAGTTCTTACCTTCAGGGTGGTGTCCATGTACGGGTCCTCCTCACGAGCTGCTGCTGCACTGCACCGCACAGTGAAACACTGCAGGTTGTTACTGAGGAGGAAGACATAGGCTGCTGAGCAAAGTGAGGCCAAGAACCAACATGCCCACAGTAGAGAGGGCTTCATAGGCAAACAGGGCAATGGCAGGGGTGGCAGAAGATTCAAGTATTTGTCAAATGTTGCCAAGTTAATCTGCTTCTCAATAAGAGGAATGCCTCAGATTCCCTGTGGTATGCTTTTAAAAATATATAACTAGTCCCATAACACCCCTAGTGAATCACAATCTCTAGGGGCTGAATCTAGAAGTATATATTTCTACAAAACCCCCTGACTCTGATGTGCATTCCTAGTTAGGAACCACGGATCTGGGTCAATATCTTTATTTTACAGACAAATGATGCTCCTAGTACCTGCCCAAGGTACAGATGGGTGCCTATCAAAACCAGGATTAAAACCCATTTCTTAACTGTTGATCTTCCTCACCTACCTCATGATGAAATCCATCCCGGATTATGCTGGACAACGCCGACTATGCAAACTCAAATCCAACGGCCAAATTGAAAATGAGAGACCATCTGAAGGCATCTTCAGAATTACCTAGTCCAGCAATTCATTTTAAAGATTGGGGCATGAAAGGTTCCTGACTGGTCCACTGCCTCTCTGGAGAGCAGAGCCAATTAGATCCCAGGTCTCCTGACCCCTCACACTCTTCTACCTCTTTCCACAACTCCAGGTTGCTTCTGTATACAAAAAGGACCTAGGGACTCCACAGTAAGTGCACAACAGATGCCTGGTTGGCAGCTCACTGCCATCTGTATTTCTGAAAAGTTCTAGGAAATGATCTTCGGAGTCCTGACAATACCTGGGACAGCAGCACCACCACTTACAAATCTGGAGTTAGCAACCTTGGGAAGTAAACTGAGAGACAGGGAAGCAAAAAATCATCTGCAGTGGGATGAGAAGGACAGCTGGAAATAGCTATGACCACAAAAACAAATGACCTTAGATTCTAGAGATAAAAAGGCAGGGTTCTCTGACTTACCTCCACCTATAGGAATCCAGCCTGTTGGCTACTGTTGGAATTCTAGGCAGAAGTACATACAAGAGAAACAATAAAGTAAACTGAAATGTGCTGGCATGGAAAGATGTCCACGATATACTGCTATATAAAACAGCAAGTTGCTGAACAGTGGACAGAGTATGCTCAATTTCTGTAAAAAATAAGGCATTGTAAAAAAAAAAAAATCGATGTGGTTAACTCTAGAAGAATAGGATTTCGGGGAGGGCTTTCCTAACTTATACATTTCCATGAAGTTGGCATTTTACATTATTTTATTTTGTTCTTTGCTTCTTAAAAAAAAAACCCTATTGCTTTCTTTAGGTGTATAAATACACCAATCTTCAAGAAACTTTCAAAGACCACCTTATAGGATAAAATATTTTTAAAATTTTAATCTACTTGGTAAAATAAAAAAGATGGGCCAGGTGCGGTGGCTCACACCTGTAATCCCAACACTTTGGGAGGCCAAGGCAGGCGGATCACCTGAGGTCAGGAGTTGGAGACCAGCTTGGCCAACATGGTGAAACTGTCTCTACTACAAATACAAAAACATTAGCCAGGCATAGTGGCAGGTGCCTATAATCCCAGCTACTTGGGAGCAGAGGCAGAAAATCACTTGAACCTGGGAGGCAGAGGTTGCAGTGAGCCAAGACCACACCACTGCACTCCGGCCTGGGCAACAAGACCGAAACTCTGTCTTAAAAAAAAATGATGTAAAAATGAGTTCGACAATGTAAGAATGTAAGATTTAAAAGACAGGAGTGTAGATTCTTATTAAGAATCTGAATTTA
The DNA here is from genome assembly GCF_049354715.1 of Callithrix jacchus. Classification (NCBI taxonomy): domain Eukaryota; kingdom Metazoa; phylum Chordata; class Mammalia; order Primates; family Cebidae; genus Callithrix; species Callithrix jacchus. Next base: position 36,131,359 of record NC_133518.1, read on the forward strand.
CATAAAGCAACTGCTATTCTAATGTCCAATCAAGTTAATGATGTCAGTCTCCTTTAGTGCTGATAATAAGAAAAGCTCAAAAATTTCCTATCTGGAGGCAATCAAAACCCACAAATTAAAAGTCCATTCAAACTCATAATATAATGCTTTCAGGACTCTACACTCCAAATTTGTTCATAACTTATATATGAGAAATGGGGCAATAAATTTAGTGGGTCTACTCACTAAATTCTCAGTGTACTTCACATATGTGCAATAAGATGGGAAAAAAATGGATAGTCTTTTATATCTATATAATGGTACAGAAATTAGTATTTTTATTCCTTCCTTCTCTCTCTCTTTTTCCTTCGTTTCTGAGATGGCATATTTTCCTAGACTCTTCTGCATCCTTAAAGATCTTCCTCTTTCTCCCCTTGCTTACTAAACAAGACCTTCACCGGAGTTTAGTTCTTTAACTTTTCGCTGTCTATACACTCGTGGGGTCAGGTTCACTACTTTAATAATTAACTCCTTTTTTTGATGGTAATAAAACTTCTAAGCTTTCCTCTTTACCTTAATCTACAGTTCTATGTGTCCAAAAGCCCACTTAGCATTATCTCTTGATAATCTATAAGCATCTCAATCTCAAATGTCTAAACCAAACATTTCTTTTGCCCCACATTTCCCCAGCCTCCATTCTTTCATAAAAGCAGACTCAAAACCTTGGTGGAATTGTTCATGCCTCCTACATACCCATTATTCCATCAGACCAGTCTTTTAACTTTCCTGCTGAAGACTCTCCTATGCATCCTCCCTTCTCCTTTCATTACTACTACACTGCCTGAATACCACCCCTTAATATCCTTGCCTGAACTATTCCAATAGCTTATTTTTCTATGTTCAATCCATCTTCCACAACAGCCACCATTAATTTTCCTAAAGCAATGTTCCGATCACATCATTTTTTCTTTTAAAAAGTCCTTAGTTTAATTTTCAAATTCTTGAGTTCTCTCTCAAGCACTATTTTCACCACCTCTCTCCCTTTCAGCTTCTTTATATTTAAAGAGCATCACTACACAACACTTTGGAAATTGGAAAGACTAGCTACCTCCGCATTGTTCACTTATGAAACAAAACCCCATCAGCAGCATCTCTCCTTAAGCCAGAAATCAGGTGGAGAGGGGAGCACAACACTAAGAGTGGACATCAGAATCTCCAGATGAGTTTGAAATAAACTCCAGCACCTGCTAGAGATTCTGATACCACCACTCAGTGGTGGGAGAATCTCTTTCCTGTGCAATTAATTTTTGAATGTTGCTAAAAACTTGATACGAATTTTGTTTATAGTCTTCCTTCAATCTGTAATGCACATCTCTTGCAATCTTCATCTACCAACATTCTAGCTAGCTTTCATGCTCCACTTCAAACACAGTCAGCTATCCACAACTTCCCCATACAACTTAGCCAGAAGTAATTTCCCTCCTCCCAGTGCCTATTGCACTTTCATGAGGTTTTAAGACATTTTTGACAAATCTCCTAGTGTCTGTGACCCTTGCACATTTCTCTAACCTTCTCTTATACTGTTGCTTTAGAAAGTGATTAGTGTATATTATTCACAGTTGCTTGGTCAGAGGGCACACGGCAGTGCCCTATATATAATCTAAGCTCAAAAAAGAGGAAATAAAACCAAAACCATCATGTGCTACTGAGATTAAGAGGAAATGAGATCAAGCTACTGTTTATGAACCCAGTTTACATGCCAGCATAATAAGGGAAGGCAACACAACACATCTGCCACCAATTAGCACATGACTTTGGCCAATTCTAACCTCTCTGTAACTACTTCCCCATCTGTGCTAATCAAGGAGAGGATCAGATCATCTCTCTGGCCCCTACACAGTTCTAAACCATTATAATATAACTCAATTTATACTGGAAAATATGGTAGCAGTGAGAAAAAAAAAATTAGGAAATCTGAAAAGAAACTTAAAGAGATGCTCTGACTGACCCCATTGCCTTTTCATTAAGATTCTCTACAAGAGTCTCCTTTATGAAGAACCTTATACTTCCTTCCAGGGATCCCCATCCAGTCTAAGGAAACAAAGCAAAGAAAAAACCAGCGTCTAAATGTTGACATTGAAAAGGCAGGTATGGGTCATCAAAAGACAGACTTACAATGACATGTACTCTATGCTACTTCACACAATTCTCAAAGATTTAGGCAGCACCTCAAAAATTTACAGAAAAATAAGCAACTCACAGGCCAGCAAGTGACCCTGTAACAGTACCTTGTAATGACATGCAAAAATTGTGGTGTGAGTACTGCCTGCTGAGACTTCTCAGGATACTGGTAGACCGACATCAGTTCAATGGATTTCACAACCATGTAGAGATAGCCCACATGAGGTAATGAGAAAAAGCAAAAGAGACTCAGCAATTCTTTTTCCTGAGACAAACTTTTTCCATCAGAAGTAAGAGGACCTGCATGCAAAAATGAAAGAAATAAAACACCATGAAACCAGTAAATAATGGGAAATAATCATATCTTGACTGTGCTATGCAAACTCTTATCAGCGGGTAACCAACGAGTTGCAAAGGGGAAGTTGCTCTTTACAGAGGAATGCTGATAAGAAATAAAAAAAGGAGTAATATAATTAGAATATCAGCATTGTGCAACCCCTACTAAATTAACAGATCTATGTAATGATCATCAGTGGCTGTTAACATCACAAAAAGAGTCCACTGGCAGAGCTCAACACTACTTGTGTTTCAAAAAAAATTACAATAATAATAAATAATCTGAACAAGCCTGAGTATAGACCAGCAATGTCAATAGAAATATGTGAGCCACATCTGTAATTTAAAGATTTCTAGTAATCACATTTTAAATAGTAAAAAGAAACAGGCAAAATTTTAATTATACTGTATTAACCCAACATACCAAAAATATTAACATTTCAAGAAGCAATAAGCAAAAAAATTAATGTATATATTTTTGTACTAAGTCTTCAAAATCAAATGTGCATTTTATACTTATGCCATATCTCAATTCAGACTAGTCATATTTCGAGTGCTCAATAGCAGCATGTAACCAACCATACTGGACAACATAGATTTCCATCTACCAACTCACATGGAAATACAGTGGATACAGAAACATGTTAAAAGACACTGCAAGGATTCAATTAGTAAAATTCAGATTGTGGGAAATTTTACAGTAAAGAGTCTAATTCCCACACATCTGTGCTATGGTCAAAGAGAACTGTTCACTAATCTCCAAATACACATGATAATTTTACACTCATGTAATGTTTGTTCCCATTATGTAATATCCTATAGAAATCTCCATCTTCCGCCAGGTGCGGTGGCTCACGCCTGTAATCCCAGCACTTTGGAAGGCCGAGGCAGGTGGATCACGAGGTCAAGAGATGGAGACCATCCTGGTCAACATGGTGAAACCCCGTCTCTACTAAAAATACAAAAAATTAGCTGGGCATGGTGGCGCGTGCCTGTAATCCCAGCTACTCAGGAGGCTGAGGCAGGAGACTTGCCTGAACCCAGGAGGCGGAGGTTGCGGTGAGCCAAGATTGCGCCATTGCACTCCAGCCTGGGTAACAAGAGCGAAACTCCATCTCAAAAAAAAAAAGAAATCTCCATCTTCTAAAAATTCTACTCATCCATTAGGGCCCAGCTCAAATAAATACCACCCATCCATTCATTTGTCTATTCAGTCAATATTCATTAGATATCTACTAAGTGGTGCTGTTCGAGATTCTAGGGCTACAACAGCATACAAGATAGTGTATGTAACTGCTTTCACAGAGCCTTCATTCTAGTGATGGGGATTGGGATATAGAATAAACAAGTAAACTCCAGTGTGACAGGAGAAGGAGGATTTTAAATTGAGAGGTCGGAGAAGTCCTCCAAGATGAGGTTACACTTCAGTTGTGAACTGAATGACTTAAATGCACCAGTCACACAAGATCTGAGGAAAGTACACTCTAAGCACAAGAAGTGAGAATAACAGGTCCTAGATAAGATGTGGCTTACCTAAGGCAGAAGGAAATGCCACTGTGGATGAAAAACAGTAAGCAGGGTGACTGGGACAAGATGAGCTCAGAATTAAGATCATGTAAGTCACAGAATGGATTTGGAGTTTTTATTCCAAGTGCTATGGGAAGCTCACTGGATCTTTAGCTGATCCTCTAATATGGCTATTGGCCCTGTCTGGTCTCCAGCCCTGTCTCATTGCCGCCCCTTAGTTTTGCTTCTCTAAGTTTCTCAAATGTGATTCTTCCTCTACCACAGAGCTTTTGCTGCTGCTTCTGTCTGGAAGGCTCTCTTCCCCTCTTCCCCTTCCCTACATCAACCCCTATTCCCAAGTCAGTCCAATGTACTCTTCAGATCCTCTTTCTCAGGAAGCCTTCTCTGACCTCAAGATGAGGTCAGGGTCTTTTGTTATAGGCTTTCATAGGGAGGTGTACAACAGATCACTCATTTCAGGATGGAACTGTGAGTCTCCCATTATTCAACTGTCTCCCTTCCCCCATTAGACAATTAGCTCAGTAAGAGCAAGTGCTTCACTCTCTGTTAGTTCGCTAGTATTCAGCACAATGTCCAACATAGTAGGTACTCAAAAATATTTACCAAAAGAAAGAAAAAATAAATGAAGGTTAGAAAGAAATTTAATCAGAATAATAATTTTGTATCTTTAGATAACATCTAAAGATGTTAATCAGGTCAGAAGTGAGGGCAGGCCCTATTAGTGATTCTCAACCATGGTGCTCATTAGACTCTTCAGGAGCTTCTAATAAATACTGATGCCCAGGCCCTGTAACTGATATCCTGCATATAGAGCCTGAGCATCAATATTTTCTAAAAGCATTCAGGTAAGTTCAATGTGTAGCAGGGTTGACAACCACTGCTCTAAATTATTTCCCATTCATTCCACATTTTCACACCTTGTTCACAAGGCCATCATAAGAAGCTTTGCCAAACACCTAGCTAGAACCCAGACATACCTCTGCTCTAACTTTTTGGGTCCATAGGCCATTTCAAAAAGGGAAATAAGTTCAGTCTGTCATGCCCTCTCCATGGTTTCTCCTAGCAGGTATGACTTTCCTTTCTAGTACTCCCAGGTATTGGCTAAGAACTTAGTCAAGAGCCACAGGGAGACTCAGTGGACGAACCAAACATATTACCCACATGGGTCTCCACTTCTAGTCCAGACAGAGCATTTTCACCTTGCTGTACTGTCACACTCCTGCACTATCATGCTTACCAGTCTGATAAATGGGCAGCAGCTGGAGGGAATGCAACCTGATGTCATCAGACAAGGCGTAAGACGAAATATCAGGAGTAAAACGTCTGTGGGTTTAAAAAGACAGAGAAAGGGAAAAATGTAACTTCCATGTACTTTAAGCAGGCATATATATATATATGCACACATTAAATGCTGGTAAATAAAAAGCTCTATCATACCTATAGAGAAGGTGCTGAAAGTGGGAATATTTTCTTTTTTCATCAGCTAATCCCGTAGACTCCAATGTAACAGATAATCCAGACTGTTCACTTTTTTCACCAAGAAGTTCCAGGGGCTTCTGGCAGATAACAAAATCTGACTCAAGCTGTGAAATTTCATTACTGAAGCCTTCAAAAAACAAAATGTAAGAGTTCTGCTTGAATGAAAATTAGATTTCATAACATCCTCTCACCAATTGAATAGATCTATAATTTTATTTATAAAATTATTTAAATATTATTAAAATATTTACAAGGCACTATGGCTGTGAAGTCTTAGTGCTTGCTCATTTAATCTCCACAACAACAGATAAAGTCCAACAGGATAGGTATTATCTTCCCCATTTTACACATGAGGATATTGAAACTCAGAGATGGTATAATTAACCCAAGGTCATTCAACTAGTAAATATGAGAACAAACACTAGAAATCCTTCATCTAGCAGTGGTTGTTCCATTACTTCCACTGACAGATATATTTACATGCCACAAAGTAAGACATAAACAGCCAGATCATAAACCCAAATCCCATGAAACAGGAATAACGAAATCTATAAATAACATGGTCAGGCGTAATATATACCACGGCCCTTCAGACTGCCAAAGGTGAAGGTTTTCCCTATTCCTAAAAAGGAAAGCAAGTCAAATTCATTATTTACCTTCTTCTGTCCGTCTCATTTGATCATTGGTCTTATGCGGATGGTGGTGAACTCTCTCTCCATTTTTAGGGCCTGACTCCAGTTTTAGGATTAAGACTTCTAAGTCTGACATGACAGCAACATATCCAACACAAAAAGAAATCTCAACAGGAGTGATATTATCTATGTGTATAACTAAAGAACACTCAAAGTCCAATAGTGAGAATTCCTCATCAATCATCTGGTACTTTAAACTAAATAAGACTAATTTATTTGTGCAGCCAACAAGAAGGTCTCCTTTCACAGGGCAACAGGAAATGCACAAGGGGGCCTCTGAAAGTGGCATTTCAACAATGTACATCTGGTCTCTGAAAGCTCCGCTGAAGGGTCCCTCCACATTATGCCCAATCATTCGGATACACACACGAGAGTTTTCAGTCCTTTTATTTCTCCAGTTCACATAAGCACGTAGAAATGTAGCTTTGTTTTTCTCTTCAATTGCTACCAGATAATCTCCTGAGAAGAAATAAAGATTATACTTAGAATTTGTGATTAGAAATACAACCACCTCCCTTACTGGCATGAGTACTATTAATGAATTCTAACGCGAATGGTTGATTTAAACATTGAATAGAGGACGAGAGCAGTGGCTCATGCCTGTAATCCCAGCACTTTGGAGTCCAAGGCAGGCAGATCATCTTAGGTTGGGAATTTGAGACCAGGCTGACAATTTGAGACCAGGCTGACCAACACAGAGAAACCCCCTCTCTACTAAAAATACAAAATTAGTCAAGTATGGATTACTGGCATATGCCTGTAATCCCAGCTACTCGGGAGGCTGAGGCAGGAGAATCGCTTGAAATCAGGAGGCGGAGGTTGCAGTGAGCAGAGATCATGTGACTGCATTCCAGCCTGGGCAACAAGAGCAAAACTCCATTTCAAAAAAAAAAAAAAAAATTGAACAGAATAAAACCCTAAGTAATAAAATCTTAGTGTATTTTTAACTGACATACTGACATTAGGCTTTGAGGTTCTGAAATGCACTCTCTCCCCATTTTAGTGTCTTAAGACAACCCATTAATTGTCCATATAACATTTTATGCATTATATTAAGTGTTCACTGTAGCTCTAAATCTGTAGTTCCAACAACAATCTAACTGACAGAGTTCACTACTACTGTGACATTAAAATTAGGTATACATTAAGGAACTCTCAGGAGTTGAACTTAGACTTCAAACCCTCTCCTTCCAACGAATCACAAGTCTGAGAAGATAAAATTGGAAATGCAAAGAAAATACAAATCCAAGTTAATTTTCTCTAAATTGTTGATTGTATAAGTTTTAACTTATAAAAGTAACATATATTGGTCATGAGAAATCAAAAGGGTAAAGTGGTAAAGAGATGCAAATGAAAAGCATAATGATCTCCTCTTCGAGGACCCAATGTTAACATGCAGCCTGGTATGTGCCTTTGAACACCTTTCTCTCTTATAAACAGAGATCACAGAGCACTATTTTGTCTTTTTAAAAACAAACAAAAACTAAAATGTAATCATATTAAATATATTTAACAATCTGCAACTTTAAAAAATTATTAATAACTCTCTCCCTCCAGGCTGATACATGGATATCTAACATCCTTTTCAGTATGTCCAACATCCCATACATACATAGGCATAATTTATTCAACAATTCCCCTACTGATAAACATTCAAATATATGTCCAGGACTTTTGTTTGTTTGCTTGTTTTTTTGGGGTTTTTTTTGCCACTATGCTTCATAGTAATACACAGGCCTGTGTCTATATATTTATTTACTGGGGGATTTATTTTAATGGTACAGATTCTCGAAAGTGAGAATGTTGGGCCAAAGAACATGAGCATTTTAAATTTCAATATTGTCAGATTGCTATCAATTAGATGATAGAAATTCATGTCACCAGCAGGACTGCTTACACACGCCCATTTCCTCATATTCTTACTAGGACTGACTCTACACAATGGGAGAAACATGGACTCTCATGGTTATTATAATTTACATTTCCCAGATCTTTTTATAAAGCTGGTCATCTTTTCCTACGTTTATCAGCCATGTATAGTTTCTCTTCTGCATGCTGTCCAATTTTTACTAAGTTGCTCATTTGTTTTTCTTATCATGGAACTGTAGCTCTCTGCTTAAAAGGGATGTTAACCTTTTGTCATCCATAAACAGTAAATAGTTTTGCATAGTCTATTGTCTGATTTTGACTTTGCTGACGGCATCTTTTACCTTAACATTTTTATTTAGTACTATAAGTATCTTTTCCTCTTTGCCTTCTGAATTCCTATCCATGTCCTCCAAATTACATAAATATGCCCCCTACATTTCCTTCTATTTTAGTGGATTAAATCTAAAGATCAAAAAAACGTATTTTTTTAATCTTCAGAATTTTGTGAGTAAGGAAGAGGATAAGTCAGAGGATCTAACTTCAGTTCTTCCAAATGTAGACTCTATTACATTAACACTATTAAGCAAATCGGCCCTTTTCCAATGAATTGAAATTGAAATGCTGCCATTATATTGACTTCTTGGCAAGCAAGCAGGTGCTACCCCTTTCTGTGGACATTCACTGGGCTGGACCAGGCCCGCTCCTCCAAAATGATCCTGTCTTCCAGAGGTAGCAAGCTTTCTCCTGATGATGGTTCTTTTTATGCCACAGACATGGAGCCTGAACCTGTTCTGTCCCTGGAATCTTCGTAGAATGCCTAGAGATCCTACAGGTGCCCTAAGTTTGTTCACTTTTACAGAGAAGCAGTTTGAACAGTGTTGGGATAAAGTTGAGGCCTCCATCTTCCTAAAATTCTCCCAGTAAATAAATTAAAAATTTTTAAATTGTAATATAATACACAAAACATAAAATGTACTGTTTTCACCATTTTTAAGTCTACAGATCAGTGGCACTGGCATCTTCTCATTGCTGTGTAACCATCACTACCATCCATCTCTGAAACTTTTTCATCTATTAAAAAACTCTGTACCTATTAAACTAATAACTTCCTATTCCTCCCTCTCCCCAGGACGAGACCACCATTATACTTTCTATCTCTATGAATTTGACTACTCCAGGTACCTCATATAAGTTGAACCATATAGTATTTTTCCTTTTGTGTCTGGCTTATATCACTTAGAATAATTTCTTCAAGATTTATCCAGGTTGTGGCATGCATCAGAATTTCATTGCTTTTAAAAGCCAAATAATACTCTACCATATGTTTACACAATTTATTTACTCATTAACCTGTCAATGGCTTGGACTGTTTCCACCTTTTGGCTCTTGGGAATAACGTTGCTACAAACATTGGTATACATGTATCAAGTCCCTGTTTTCAGTTCTTTTGGGTATACACCCAGAAGTAGAATTGCTGGATCATATGGTAATTCTATGTTAAATGTTTTGAGAAATTGCCATGTTGTTTTCCACAGAGGCTGTGTTATTTTAGACCCCTACAAGCAATGTATAAGTGTTCCAATTTCTCCAAATTCTTCCTAACACTTGCTAATTTGTTTTTTCTGATAACAGGCATCCTAATGGGTGTGAGGTGCTATCTCACTGTGGTTTGGATTTGCATTTCCCTAATGATCAGTGATGTTGAGCATCTTTTCATATGTTTTTTTTGACATTTACATATCTTCTTCTTTGGAAAAATGTCTATTTAAGTCCTTAGCCAATTTTTTAATCAAGTTTTTTTGGTTGTTGTTGAGTTGTAAGAGCTTTTTATTATATATATCCTATACATTAATCCCTTATGAGATATATGATTTGCAAATATTTTCTCCCATTCCATGTTATCTTTTCAATCTGTTGATAAGAGTCTTTTGATACACAAGTCTTTAATTTTGATAAAGTCCGGTTTACCTATTTTTCTTCTGTTGCCGATACTTTTGGTATCATATTCAAGTTAGTAAATAAATTTTAAAACTAAGAATATTTAATTACAATAAACCTTTTTATTCATGTACCTATACATGTCCATTTCATCTATAAAATTCATATATTAACTAATGTTGATAGTCTGCAAGTTGTAGATACCCATATGGTCTTGTGTTTTTCCAGATTAATGACTTGGTCTTTAAATAATCCAGCACTTGCTAAGTGTGCCTACCTGACAATCCTTATGATCAGAGCTTTAGTGCTCCTTCACTTAATCCTCACAACAGCCCTTCAAGATATATATATCTCCCTCCTCATTTTATACATCAGGAATCTGAAGCACAGACAAGCAAAATAACTTGCCTAAGGCAACACAACCAACAATTTAGGAAACTACGACTCAAACCTAGATCAGTTTAGCTCAAAAGTTTATGTTCTTTGCCCAATAATGCTGTTTCTCAAACTGACAGAAGGGAGAAACAAGTCTACAGGAGTCTGTGGAAGTTATAACCCTTTTCAAGAGAAGGGAACTAAATATTTTTAAGCACTATGTGTACAGTGCCTCATTTTACCTTTAAAACATTTTTTTAGACAGTGTCATGCTCTGTTGCCCAAGTTGTCTTGGCTCACTGCAACCTCCACCTCCCAAGCTTAAGTGATCCTTCTACTTCTGCCTCCTAAGTAGCTGGAACTACAGGTGTGACCCACTACACCTGGCTAATTTTTGTATATGTGTGTATATATTTATATGTATAAACAGGGTTTCACCATGTAGTCTAGGCTCACCTTCTGTCTTTATTAAGTAAACTGAAAAATCATTCCCATTTTTATTCTTGAGCTTAGAATTATTGAGTTTTAAAAATAAGTAAACTTTCCCGTTTATAGCAAGATCACAAACATGGCTAACAGTAATACCAGATTAAAGGTTGTACTGCTATGACAGAATTGACATCAGAAGGCAGAAATAATTTATAAGTCATCAAAATATGTTTTAAGACTTCAAGAAAACTGAGAGAAAGTAAGGCCTGGGGAGGGTAGATGGGCTGAGGCTGGTTTAGTACACTTGTGCTAACGGCCAGGCAATGACAGCCTTGTGGTCTTGTGTCCTCTATGCCCCACCACCACTAGATACCCCATTAACAAGTGTCTACCACCAAAGGTCCCCACACAGCACTTGACCCTGGCCATCAGATCTTTCTCTTTCAGGAGTGGGCTGGTCTCATGTCTCTCCTCTTCTTTGCTTTATACGCTGCATTAGTCATTTTCACATTATTGCTTTAAGCAAATACCTGAGACCAGGTAATAAAGAAAAAAGGTTTAATAGACTTACAATTCCACATGGCTAGGGAGCAACTCATAATCATGGCAGAAGGCACCTCTTCACAGGGTGGCAGGACAGAGAATAAGTGTGAGCAGGGGAAATGCCAGACACGTAAAAACCATCAGATCTTCATGAGAACAGCATGGGGAAATTGCTCCCATGATCAAATTACCTCCACCTGGTCCCACCCTTGACACGTGAGAATTATGAGGATTACAATTCAAGATGAGACTTTAGGTAGGGACACAACCAAACCATACCACACACAAAGCTTAAAGTAATTTTCCCTTATTGATGATGATATCAGGGGCCCCCATCCTTCAAAATTTCTACCTATTTTCTCCCTAATACCCCCCAATTTTATTTCAAAAACAGCTTTCAGCTAATTTGAGATTTTTTTTTAACCTGAAAATGTTTTCTGCTTGAGGCCTGAAAAGCATTTTTAGTAAATACAGATGGTTGACGTAAGATTCTTTCCATTTTTGATGAGGAGACTTGCTACAGAGAAGGATGCTGGGCACTGAGCAGGAATCCTCATGTCCCAGTTATTGTGAATGGAAGGAAGGGGCCAAAAGGGAAAAGCTGAGAAGTGGAAAACAAGTTATTTGGATATCAGCATACCCAAAGTCAGCCCTATTTATGTTCATTCATGGGTAGATTAATTGGAGCTGTACCCAGGGATTGAGTTCAAGCTATGGACTGAAACTTTCCCTTGAGCTACATGACCCGTGATGCTAATTCCATCTCACATGACTCCTGAACCTGCTGTAAGGCAGCCAACTGGATTATAAAAACATCTTCATTCTTCAAGGCCTCGTTAATGAGGTTACAATGCTGCTCACAGTCTCCTGCAGCCAGTGCAGCTCTAGGTCAGTGGTTCTCAGTCCTGGCTAAATATCTGACTCTCTCCAATGCTGGCCTCACTCCAGGGAAATTCTTACTGTATTGAGGGTGTGGCCCGGCATGGTATTTTTTAAAACTCCCCAAGTAACTCATATGCATAGGTAGTGGCCATCCAAGGATCTGACAGGCAAGAAAGTTAGAAATTTACATAATACCTGCCACTTCAAATTCTAAAATAAACATCCACTTGGAAGAATGAAGCAAATCATGTAAACATATTGTGCCTGTGTGTATGCCTGTCTGTCTGTCTTTCTCTGTCTCTCTCTCTCTAACACACACACACACACACATTGAAACTGGTGAGTTTGCAACTCAATAGAACTCTTGAAAGTAAGAACTCTTATGCCTTAAAGGGGGAGTATAGAGAAAACTACCAATATTGTAACAGGTATGACTCTTAAAGACAGATTTTATAAGAAATACCAAAATTGGAATATTCCTGCTGAAAGAGAACTTAAAGAGTTAATGAGTGGGTTTCAAATAGGTCTGTGGCCCAGTGCAGGCCCCGCTGATGTTGTTATTAGGCAAAAAAAAAAAAGAGAGCAGAGTAAGTTGCTCACAAAGCTAAAGATATCCAGTGTTTGGTGCTAAGTTTTCTTTCTCTTTTATAAATGATGACAGTAAATAGTAGGGCTTTTCATTTTTTTCTTTTTTAAACACAGGCATATCCCAGAGATATTGGAGGATTGCTTCCAGACCGTTACAATAAAGCAAATAATGCAATAAAAAGAATCACATAAATTTTTTTGTTTCCCAGTGCATATAAAATTTATATTTGATCTAGATTATAGTCTATTAGAAGTGAAACTGCATTATACCTAAAAATAACAAACAAAAAACAAAACGATGTATGTACCTTAACTAAAAATACTTTATTGCTAAAAAATGCCAGCAATCATCCAAGTCTTTAGTGACACAATCATTTTGCTGGTGAAGAGTCTTGCACCAATGCTGATGGCTGCTGACTGATCAAGGTGGTGGTCACTGGAAACTGGAATGACTATGGCAAATCCTTAAAATAAGACAACAATAAAGTTTGCTCCATCAATTGACGCTTCCATTCACAAACTATTTCTCTGTAGCATGCAATGTTATTTGATAGCATTTTACCTACAGTAGAACTTCAAAATTAACGACAATCTTCTCAGACCTTGTCAACTGCTCTATCAACTAAGTTTATGGCATATTCTAAATCATTTGTTGTCATTTTGACAATGTTCACAGCATCTTCAACAGAAACAGATTCCATTTCAAGAAACCATTTCTTTGTTCATCCATAAGAAGCATCTCATTCATTCAAGTTTGATCATAAGATTGCAGGAATTCCAACACATCTTCAGAGTCCACTTCTAATTCTAGCTTTCTTGCTATTTCTACTACCTCTACTGTTATTTCATCCACTGAAGTCTTGAACGTCTCAAAGTCATCCATGAGGGGTGGAATCAACTACTTCCAAATTTCTGTTAATGTTGGTATCTGACCTCCTTCTATGAACCCTGAATGGTTTTAATGGCATCTAGAATGGGTGAGATCTTTTTAGAGGGTTTTCAATTTATTTTGCCCAAATTCATCAGAAGAATCACTATCTGTGGCAGTTATAGCCTTACCAACTGCACTTCTTTAATAATGAGACTTGAAAGTCAAAATTACTACTGGATCCATGAGCTGCAGAATGGATGCTGTGTTAGCAGGTATGAAAACAACATGAATCTCCTTCTTCCACATCTCCATCAGAGGTCTTGGGGGACTCGGTGCATTGTCAATGTGCAGCAATTGAAAGGAATCTTGTTTTCTGAGCAGTAGATCAAAACGGCGGGCTTAAAATATTCAGCAAACAATGCTGTAACAGCTGTGCTGTCATCCAGGCTTGTTTCACGTCCAAAGCACAGGCAGAGTAGATTTAGCATAATTTTTAAAAGGGAGCTATGATTTTCAGAATGGTAAATGAGCACTGGCCTCAACTTAGTCACCAGCTGCATTACCCCTCTAACAAGAGTTAGCCTGTTCTTTAAAGCCAGGCATTATCCTCTCCTCTCTATCCAAGAAAGTCCTACCTAGCTGGCATCTTCTTCCAATTTAAGACTGTTTTACCTACATTGAAAATCTGTTGGTTAGCATAGCTGCCTCCATCAAATCATCTTAACTAGATCTTCTGGACAACTTGCTGCAGATTCTACATCATCACTTGCTACTTCACCTTGCATTTTTTTATTATGGAGAAAGCTTCTTCCGTTAAATATCATGAGCTGAGCTCTGCTAGTTTTAAACTTTTCTTCTGCAGCTTCCTTACCTCTCTCAGCCTTCACAGAATTAAAAAGAGGGCCTTGCTCCGGAGTAAGCCCAGGCTTAAGGCAGCATTATGGCTGGTTTGATCTTCTACCAAGAACCCAAGTTTTTTCCCATCAGCAATAAGGCTTTCTAATCATTTGTTTTCACTGGAGTAACACTTTTAATTTCAAGAACTTTTCCTTTGCAGTCACAACTTGGCTAAGTGTTTGGTGCAAGAGGCCTACGGAGTGGCCTATCTCAGCTTCTGACATGTCTTCCCTCCTCACTAAGCTTAACCATTTCCAGCTTTTGATTTAAAGTGAGAGACATGCAAGTTTCACTTGAACACTTAGAAGACATTGCAGGGTTGTTAACTGGCCTGATTTCAATATTGTTGTGTCTCGGAGAACAGGGAAGCCCCAGGAGAGGCAGAGACAATCAGAGCAGTAGTCAGAACACATACAACACATATCAATTAAGTTCACCATCTTATATGGGCACAGTTCATGGCATCTCAAAACTATTACAATAGTAACATCAAAGATTGCTGTTCAACATAACAGATATAATAATGAAAAAGTTTGAACCATTGCCAAGAATTACCAAAATGTGACACAGAGATATTAGTGAGCACATGCAGTGTGAAAAATGGAACTGGTAGATTTGCTCCACATGGGTTGCCACAAACTTTGAAACTGTTAAAAAAAAAAAAAAAAAAAAAAAAACCGCAGTATCTGCAAAGTACAACAAAGTGCAGTGCAAAAAAAACAAGGTATGCCTGTATATGTATTCATTTGACAGTCAGACACTATCTATGTATGGCTGCCCTACAGTTTTTAAGTGATCCACAAAAATCCTAGTCTCTGGATATCACTGACATATTAATTCAGCTTTTTTAACACAAACTCAGACCACAAGGTTTCTATAAACTCACACCGAACCAGCTGCGAAGTAGGAATCAGAGAGCGATCTCCAATCTTCCAGGTTCAAGCTCTCTCATTAATACCACAGCCACCAGCTTTTGCACGGTAAATACTGCACTTTACACCCATCTTATAACGTATGTATCAAAGGTAAGTGTATTAGTTACAGAAATTCTATGGTAAATTCTTCTGTAATCTGAAAGGCATCTAGTTTTAAATACTGGATTTTTCTAAAACAGGGTTCACCCACATGGTATTTCCTTGGTATTGCTTCACATTTCTGGTGGGAAAGAGTAATGGTTACTCTTACAGCTGTTTAGGGAAAGAGAGGGGGTCAGTCTAAAACTTGAGTTCTACTTTTGTACATTTAAAAATCAACACATGGCTGGGCGCGGTGGCTCACGCCTGTAATCCCAGCACTTTGGGAGGCCGAGGCAGGCAGATCACCTGATGTCGGGAGTTCAAGACCAGCCTGACCAACATAGACAAACCCTGTCTCTACTGAAAATACAGAATTAGCCGGGCATGGTGGTGCATGCCTGTAATCCCAGCTAGCTACTCGGGAGGCTGACAGGAGAATTTCTTGAACCTGAGAGGGGAAGGTTGCAGTGAGCCGAGATCGCGCCATTGCACTCCAGCATGGGCAACAAGAGCGAGACTCCGTCTCAAATAAAATAAATAAAACAAAAAATCCACACACATAATGTCAGCTTTCAAAAACTGACCGGAAGTGGATGGAGGTGTAGATGTGAAGGGACTGGCCATGAATTGGGAAAATTGTTTACGCTGGGAGTACTTGGAGGTTCAGGATACAGCACTTAGTCTCCCTATTCCTACGTTTTTTGTAAGTCTTTGAAATCTTCTGCACTGAAGAGTTTTCTGTTGCTGTTTGCTTAAGTATCCGAGATAAGTGAAATCCAGCCAGAGGCCTTTCTGCCACAAACGAAGATGAAGAGACGTCAGCGTCTGCGCCCCCACAGAAGCAAGCTCACACCTATGCTTGCCGCGACAACAGCAGAGCTCAACGCGACTTCGAGCAATCAGCGGCCAGATCCAGGAAGACCACCCGGCACGTTCCGGGAAGCAAGAAGTCCCATCCCCAGCTAGAACTGCAGCCCGGATGCTCGGTCCGCTAGTAGGAGGCCCCAAGCCGGGCCCCAGGCGGCCGCTGGCTCTCCCGGTTACTCACCCGCCTCGCTGTAGGCCAGGCGCAGCACCCGGCCCAGCGTGGAGAAGGTGCACCGCGGCTGGCACAGCTCCTGGCAGGCCACGGTGAAAGCCTCCACCTTGCAGCCTGCCGCCACGAAAAGCGCGTCACGCCCCCCGCCGCAGAACCGCTCCGGCTCCAGCTTGCAGGGCACTACCTGCTGCGACCCGAACGGGTGCAGGTTGTACAGCTGCACCATCCCGGCGGCCAGAAGCCGGATGGCCCAGTCTGCCTGCCCCACAGGGCGCCCGGAGACCCCGCGCCGGCCGCAAAGGTAGGACCACTTCCGCAAGCGAGCCAGCAACGCCGAGTCACGTGAACCCCAGCGGGCCCCGCCTGCGGCTCCGCTACTTAAAGAGGCCGCCGCTGGGCGTGGCGGGCCAGGAAAGCGGTCACGCCCGCCCAGCCCCGCCCGCGCTCGCGCACTGCAGTGTTTTCGGTCTCCGAGCCTCCCACTCCGCCGCCCGGAGCTCACCATCTCTCTACGCTCTGCGTTGGGTGGGTGCGGAGACTGCTGGGTCCTGGCCTTCGTCTTTTACTGCTTCGGGCCAGGCGGGATGTTTTGGCTTTTGAGTACGTTCTGACAATTCATCATCTATCTTGTAACATTTCGTACTTACTTTTAGGAGCGTTATCGTGTCTCTTCAGTAGCCCCTGAGCTTCTGCACGATGGGGTTGCAAAAACTGGAATGGAGTGCAACTCGAGGCTAAACACTAAGAGTTGCTCAACAATACTGGAAATTCTAGAATAGTTTGGCTGGAAAGAGCAATGCCTTGAACGTCCTTGGCAAAAAGCCATATTTGTTGTATGAAAGACTACGTGGACATCATCTTGTAGGCATTTGACAAAAGATTAGTTTGAACCCCAGAGGATGGAAGAACTAGGAGGGAAATCCCCTGGCTCTCAGTCCAGTGCCTCTAAGACTATGCAGTAAATGATCTATTCCTGACATCTCAACGTGGAGTTCACAATTGCGACACTTTCCCTGTTTTAAACAGATTTAGATGAAACAAGTAGTATAACTTTTTCCAATACACCTAGAAAATATATGTGTTAGCATGGATTGAGGGATTCTGTTTTATTTCGGCACACAGGGACATAAATGAAAGTGCAAAATTTTCTTCAGTTTCTAGTTCAATCACCTTCATAAGCCCTTTATTTCAAGACCTTGTAAATTAGGTGCGATTGGATTGAAGTTAAACTTACCTCCCTTTCCTAGGCCCTTCAGATGAATAAAGTACCTCTAAGTAATGGGAGACAACAGGTTCGTCAAAGTCAGTGAGACAGAGAAGTAGGTATGGAGATAGCTCAGGTTAGGAACTAGGGCTGAAAAATCACAGAAGGGGCCTATAGAAAACAGCCAGACTAATAGTCCACAAGTTATTTGTTCTAGATACAACACTTGAGAGCAAATATCATAATCAGTAGCAAAAAAAAAGGTTTCTTTCCACAAATATCTGCCATATTATTCTTTTTGGGTTTTCTCCTTCGAGACTGAATTCTCCTAATTCAATTTTCTCCTAATGAAGGCTGAAGACTGATATTAACTTTAATGTAATTTCACCTGCATAAAAAGAATATCTATTTTGGAGAAAGCAATGAGATTTGCTCAAAGTCTGGATCCCCAGTCCTTTCTAGAGATAGTGTCTTTCCCTTATTATAATCACTGCACCTGACTTGTCTAAGAATTTTTGGGAAAAGATATGCTACCCAATGGAAGGTGGGGCATGTATCTGGTTTCCATGTTTGTCAGGAGCTGTGAGCAGGAGCTGCCAACTTGTATTTGTCACAAATGCAGGGGCAGCAATGGCACATAATCACTTCCTTATGGGAGGTTGTATTTATTTGCAAGGGCTGCCTCCAGATTAGCAGGGACTACAGGCGCATACCACCACAGTCTGGGTAGTTTAAACAATAGACATTTCATTTTCATAGGCCTGGAGTCTAGAAGTCTAAGGTCAAGATGTCAGCAGGTCTGGTTTCTCCTGAAGCCCTTCTCCTCGGCTTGAAGATAACTACCTTTTTATTATGTGCTCATATGGTCTTTCTTCTGTGTGCCTGCATTCCTGTTGTCTCTCTCCTTATAAAGATACCAGCCATATTAGAATAGGGCCACTCTTCTGATCTTATTTAACCTTAATTATTTCTTCTTTTTTTTTTTTTAATGGAATCTCACTCTGTTGCCAGGCTGGAGTGCAGTGGCCTGATCTCAGCTCACGGTGACCTTGACTCACTGCAACTCTGCCTCCTGGGTTTAAGTGATTCTCATGCCTCAGCCTCCTGAGTAGCTGGAACTACAGGTGCCCATCACCACGGCCAGCTAATTTTTGTATTTTTAGTAGAGGGGGTTTCACCATGTTGGCCAGGATGGTCTCGATCTCTTGACCTCATGATCTGCCCACCTCAGCCTCTCAAAGTGCTGGGATTACAGGCATGAGCCACTGTGCCTGGCCAACCTTAATTATTTCTTGAAGGCCCTGTCTCTATGTAAAGTCACATTCCGAGGTACTGGAGGTTGTGGCTTCAACATACGAATTTTGAGGGAAAGACATAATTTAGCTCAGAACACATGCACTTAGGGTAGTGCTCTGTTGAAAAGGGTTGTCTTGAGAACTAACTTCCTTCCTTCCTTTTCTTCCTTCCATCCTTCTTCTCTTTCTCTCTTTCTCTTCATTCTTTTTAAAGAGATGGGGTTTTGCTCTGTCACCCAGGCTGGAGTGCAGTGGTATGATCATCGCTCCCCTGTAGCCTTGACCACCTGGGCTCAAACAGTCCTCCCACCTCTGCCTCCAGATTAGCAGGGACTACAGGTGCATACCACCACACCTGGCTAATTTTTAAATTTTTTTGTAGAGATAGGGTCTGACTACATTGCCCAGGCAGATCTTGAACTCTTGGACTCAAGTGATACTCTTCCCACAGCCTCCAAAAGTGCTAGGATTACAGGCATGAGCCACTGCATCTGGCCTTAGAACTTTTTATAGCTATATTTGCTGGGGAGATTTAGGGTACTATATGGGTAAAATGCTCCCCCTGGTTTATTCTGGGTGATGACACTGCTGGGGATGGCTACAAATGGCTCTGCAACAACACAGACAAAGGGCTCTATACAACCAGCCTAGAAAAGAAGGATTCTGGATCTCTGGGGCACCGATTCCCTATCCCATCTGTGAGGTACCTCAGGATATCTACATTAATCTTAGAGAATTTGTTGAGAAAGTCACTCACAAAATGACATTTACTTCTCACTTTGTATTACTATATGTTCTCAAAGTTCTTTCTGGAAAAGTCACAAAAATTCAACAAGGAAAGTATATAGGAATTCCCAAAAAGTAGCTGATCACTATTGCATAGGTGGCTCCATTGTTTTTACCTGTTAAAAAAAAAAAGAGCCTCTGGAAGATTTTTTAAAAACTAGGTTGGTGGTGTAAGCATGCTTCCTGAAGAATAGAATGTGGCTCTCTCAGAGCAATGGGTGAAGTGGTTTCTGCACCTCTAAACAACATCACGACTGTCAGAGAAGCTCAAGCCATGTGGGGAAATCAAGCCCCAGCATTGAGGTGTCCAGCCTTCAGATAGAGTAGCTGGTGGAGTGTAAGGAGCTGCAAACTGCAGCTCCAAATGGCCCTTCTTCTCTCTTCCCTAGCCTCCTCTTCTCTCTCCTCTCTTCCCTACTTTTTTTTTTGCCAGAGTGGCACAGGCAGGCCACTTCTGTACTTCTGTAGTTCTCCTGGCTTGCTGTATTTAGAGGGTATCTCACATTTGCCTTTAAGATCCCCCACATTCCCAAAACTAATGCTCTCATCTTGACCCATCAGCAGCATTGTCTCACTCACTCTTCTTAAATCATTCTCTTCTCTGGGTGTCTGATAGTCCACTTCAGATTTTCCTCCTCGTTCTCCTTTACTGGATCCTATCCCTCCTTTCTCTGAACTCTAAAATTAGATGTCCTTTGACATGTTCTCTCCATATATACTCACTCTTTCAGTGAAATCAACCAATCCTTTAAAAATTATCTAAGTACTAAGAAGCCCTGAATTTATATCTCCAGCTCTCAGTTTCCTTGAGCTTTGACCTTGAATATCAAATTGCGTTAGGCTGTTTAGGCTGTTCTCACATTGCTATAAAGAAATACCCAAGACTGGCTAACATAGAAAAAAAATAAGTTTAGCTCATAGCTTTGCAGGCTGCATAGGAAGCATGATGCTGGCATCTGCTCAGCTTCTGAGGAAGCCTCAAGAAACTTACAGTCATGGCAGAAGGTGAAAGGGGAGCAGACACATCTCATGGCCAAAGCAGGAATAAGAGAAAGAGAGGAGAGGGGCCACACACCTTTAAATAGCTAGCTCTCTCAAGAACTCACTCCCTATCATGAGGATAGTAGCAAGGAGATGGTAGTAAACTATGCATGAGAAATCCACCCCCATGGTCCAAGCACCTTCCACCAGACTCCACCTCCAACACTGGAGATTGCAATTCAACATGAGTTTAGTGTGGGCACAGATCCAAACTATATCATCAATTTAACATCTGTATTGCCTAATAGTCATTTTCAGACTTCAGATGTCCAAAACTAAGCTTCTGATTCCTTCACACCCTGCATCCACCTCTTACCTTCCCTAACTAGGTAAGTGGCACCAGTCACTTAGGCCAAAAGCCCAGGAATATCATTGACCCATCATTTTCTCTCATACTCTACATCCAATCCATCAGCCAGTCCTGTCCATTCTGCCTTTAGAATCTGACCATTTTTCACCTTATCACCGATACTATCCCAGTTCATATCACCATCATTTCTTACCTAAGCAAATACCTTCTAACTGGTTTCTCTGCTGTATTCTTTCCCCCCTCTAGTGTGTTCTCCATAGAGCAGACAGAGACCTTTTTAAAAAGTACTGTACCTTCTTTTCCCTCTCCTCCTTTTCTCTATGACCCAAAAAATTCATCTTAAAACTATTAGGTGGGGTAAAGTAAGACCACCATAGTAAAGGGAGGAGGAGGCCATGCAAGTGAAGAGGCAGAGTCCAAATGGAATAAAAAGGGCATCCATGATGGGGTGGTACAGCCTAGTGTGGGGAGTCAGAGCCCAAAAAGGGTGAAGAGGACATTGCCATAGTGTGTCAGAGACTGATTAGTGAGGAAAGCACTCATGCAAGACAAGGAAGGCGTCCACACATGAGGTGTTAGAGCCTGAGCAGGATGCAGAGAGTGTCCCTGCAGGGGGAAGGGGCGGCCCAGGATGAGATGTCAGAACCAGTGCAGGGTGAGGAGGGTGTTCATGTGGGAGGGGCAGCCTGGCATGGAGGGTTGATCTGCTTGGTAAATATAGTATATTAAGAGTGGGAGGCAAGTTTCTCACTGCCAGCAAAGGAAACGACAATATAATTACCAAAAGGAGAAAATCAGAATTAGTCAATAATAGGAAAAGTTGAAATTGTGTATCATGTGATGGGAAGCAATAAGAATACAGCATCCTTTCTGAGATATTTCTTTTAAAATTACATAAGCTGAATTTAATCATGAGGAAAACATCAGACCAATGCAATTTGAGGAAGATGCTATGATGAATTAAATTACAAATTAATGACAGAAAAATGTCTGGAAAATCTCCAAATATGTGAGAACTAAATAGCATGGTTCTAAAGAAGCCATAGGTCAAAGAATTAACCAAATGGAAAATTAGAAAATATTTTGAACTGAGTGAAAATTAAAAACAAAAAAACATAATACCTATATCATAAAAGATGAACGAGTTCAAATTAATGACCTCAGCTTCTACCTTAAAAATCTAGATCTCAGAATGGGGGAGATGATTTTAAAAAGAAAAAATCTGGTTGCATTGATCCCTTTGTCATTATGTAACGTTCTTCTTTGTCTCTATCGATCTTTGTTGGGTTTTTTTTTTTTTTTTTTTTTTTTTTGAGACAGTCTCACTTTGTCACCAGGCAGCAGGCTGGAGTGCAGTGGCACAATCTCGGCTCACTGCAACCTCCACCTCCCGGGTTCAAGCAATTCTCCTGCCTCAGCCTCCAAAGTAGCTGGGACTACAGGCGCAAGCCACCACGCCCAGCTAATTTTTGTATTTTTAGTAGGGACGGGGTTTCACCATGTTGGCCAGGATGGTCTCGATCTCTTGACCTCGTGATCCACCTGCCTTGACCTCCCAAAGTGCTGGGAATACAGGCTTCAGCCACCGTGCCTGGCCGATCTTTGTTGGTTTAAAGTCTGTTTAATCAGAGGCTAGGGTTACAACCCCTGCTTTTTTTTTCTTT
The DNA here is from genome assembly GCF_049354715.1 of Callithrix jacchus. Lineage (NCBI taxonomy): Eukaryota > Metazoa > Chordata > Mammalia > Primates > Cebidae > Callithrix > Callithrix jacchus. The sequence goes on from NC_133518.1 coordinate 36,154,300, forward strand.
CCATTTGCTTTGTAAATCTTTCTCTATCCCTTTATTTTAAGCCTATGTATGTCTTTGCACATGAGATGGATCTCCTCAATACAGCACAACCCAAATGACCATCAACAGACGAATGGATAAACAAATTGTGTTTTACCCATACAATGAAATACTACTCAGCATAAAAATGAATGAACTATTGATATACACAACATGAAAGGAGCACAAAATGATTATGCTGAGTGAAAAAAGCCAGACAAAAAATAGTTCATCCCATATAATTCCAGTTATATGAAATTCTAGAAAATATAGAGACAGAAAGCAATAGTTTGCCTGGGTCTGAAAAGGGGGAATGTGGGTGTGAGAGAGGGGGAGAGGTTACAAAGGAGCACAAACAAACTTTTGAAGTGATGGATATGTTCAATATCTTGATTTCAATTATGGGTTTATAGAGATATGCATATGTTGAAATATTACATTATATACTTAAAATATGTGGATTTTTAAAAAAAGACCACAAGACATATGACTAAGAAAATTATTCCAGATTATACTGATACTTAAAGGTAACGCTCACTATATGTACTTCAACTACATAGGAGATACTAAATATTTGTTCAAGAATTTAATATTGAGAGAGAGGGAGAAAGAGATAGTGCCACTTTTCTACTCAGAACATTCCAGTGGCTTCCCATGATAGTGAGACTAAAAGAAAAATGTCTTAGGTTGACCTGTGAGGCCCTGCAGTATCTGGCCTGTGTCTCTCTCCAACCTCATATCCTACCACTATCTTTCACTGCATCCTAGACACAGAACCCCTCTCAGAATGCCTGGACACAGAAGTCAGTATTTTTTATAGATTCTAATATGCAACAAAGTTTAGGAAAGACTGAGTTTATAGACACCGTTTTTTCCTGTGCTTAGAGCACTGAATAAATAGAAGCCCTTATTCTGAGATGTTGTTTCATTTTTCTAACTAATGTGTATAAAACCGTGAAAGTATGTCCTCAAGTTCTAAACAAGCTAGATTGCGCTTCAGATGAATACTGTTGGTCAGTAGCGACCTCTGGCGGTCCGATGAGAACATAAACTAATAATTTTTTGGTGTCTGACCACTCCTAACACAGGAAAAAGCTGCCAATGACCACTCCCCCAACAGACCCCTCCCCTACATACAGATATTATACAGAAGGGGAAACAGAGACCCAGAGAGTAATCGATAGTTGTGGAACTGGAGCCTGACTGGTCCACCTACTCTCCTTCCTCTCAAGGACATCCTCCCCGAGAGTGGCCTCATCGTCTCATCTTCCCATTATAAGTAAAACCAGCATTGACTAATAGCTTCCATGTTCTTTTTCTAGCTCCCAAGTATGACCCTGGTTGATACCTGCAACTGCCAAACAGCCGCGTGACTGACCTCAGCCAGAGTGTCTGGCGAATAATGGTGATCCCTGTCCTCTGTACCCCAGGGTTTTGATTTTCCCCCTGGGGTGGAAGGAAAAAGTTGCTCTGTTAGGTAGGAAAATATGGTGGACGGGGAGAAGATATAAGCTGACTTTTCTGGTTAAGGATAACAGCTCCCATTTAACAAATTAGAGGACTAAGGCCCAATGAAGGTAATTGTCAAGACCATTTATCTCCACACATTCCTTATCTCTGTCCTGAATCCAAGGGCCTCATATCAGGTCGGGGAACTAAGACCCAAATACAGAACTATGCTTTCCAGGTAGGCTTCTGAAAGCCCCTGGCTGACCTGTAACACCAGCGGTGTGACATTCTCAAATGAAGTAATAATGGATGATGCCAGAGTCCAAAGGAAAAGTAGTCTGAAAGAATCTAGGATATCAGAATTGGAGGGCAGAGGTTAAAGATTTAGGGTGGACCGGGCGCGGTGGCTCAAGCCTGTAATCCCAGCACTCTGGGAGGCCGAGGCGGGTGGATCACGAGGTCAAAAGATCGAGACCATCCTGGTCAACGTGGTGAAACCCCGTCTCTATTAAAAATACAAAAAAAAACATTAGCTGGGCATGGTGGCGCGTACCTGTAATCCCAGCTACTCAGGAGGCTGAGGCAGGAGAATTGTCTGAACCCAGGAGGCGGAGGTTGCGGTGAGCCGAGATCGCGCCATTGCACTCCAGCCTGGGTAACAAAGAGCGAAACTCCGTCTCAAAAAAAAAAAAAAAGAAGATTTAGGGTGGAGGGGAGGGATCATTGAACCTAGACTGGGGGAATGAGTTCCTGAAGCAGGAACTGAGCGGAATTTGAGGACTGAAGATCCAGGAGCAAGAGAAAAGGGAAGCCTGGGGCCCCATATAGGTGTCCTTTCTAGAGACAAACTGAGAATAGCCAGAACTGCACTGTTCCTACCTCATTTTGTGCAGCAGATGCCCAAGCGTGGAACCCCTAAAGAACAAGAGACCTTTCAAGCCAGTGTGAGCAAAAAAAGACCCGGAGGATAGATAAGGTCCTCTATCCCTTTCTAGTCACCTGCCTCTACTTGACACAGGAGAATCCAGCGGCTGCAGTGGAGAGTCCTATCCTTTTCACTCCTTCCAAAGTCTCAATTTCTTGGAACTTTTATTGACACCATGAGCTGCCAAACTGTCAAATCGAAGAGAGGCTTCACAGACACCTTCGCCAGGATAAAGCAAGAGGCTACACTGGTTCCCACAGAATAGGGAAAGACGAGGGTTAATGCTGTCCTTTGTAGTGTGGATGAGAAAAAAGCTTTCAAACCCAGCGCGAAGTCCTGCGGAGCCTTAAGTGTAGTCCTGAATGAATAGGGTGGATTTCGGAAGCACCGAAGAATAGCTTTTGCGCTCCGGATGTTCCCGACTTGCTCCGCATGCTCCTGACTTGCTCCGCTTCTGCGCTGCGCTCCAGGCAGGGGCCTGATCTTGAGCTTAGTGGGCGCTTGCGGTCGTCCGCCGAGGCGCCGCCGGGTGCCACCAGAGGTTGGTGGGTGCGACTGTTACCCTTCTGTTTGCCTCTAAGACTTTACTGTGGCATGCGACTTAGTGTATCCAGACCTCACATTCTGGAAAGGGCTAATAAAGAAACCAACAAAACATCGTGTGTTAAAATTGTTACCTCGGGCAGAAGCGCGTGGGTGGGAGAGTTTCCTAAAGGAACTGAAGTTTGAGCAGAAATCTGGGGCGCCTGTCAGCCGGAAGCTGGCAAGGCGTACAGGCAGGCCTGGGAGAGGTATCGACAGGCCTAGGAACCAGAGAGGAGTTAACAGAACTTAAACCTTTGGTGGAGAGAGTAAAGGGGTAATGGAGAGAGAGGTGGGAGTAGGGAGGAGGACCACCCAAAGTCAAATTGAGCAACTTGGACTGTGTGCCTAGGACAGTATGGAGACATTAGAGCTCTAGGCAAAGGTATTATCTACTCGAAATTAGATTTTAAAACAATCCAGTTCCACTGTGGATGGTAGATTGAAAAGACTGACATTGGGGCCAGGAATTCATGTGAAGAAATGATAGTGATCTGGGCTAGATTAGGAACAGTGGAGATGGAGAGGAGACGATGTTATGGCAATGAGATATATTTAGGAGATAGGCTGGGGGAAAAAAAGGTCATTGACTGGGGTAGGGATGGTAGATTATTTTGGGCTTCCTTGGGGGTAGGGTGGGTGCCATTCACTGGATAGAGAAATTCACACACGTGTTGCCCATTCTTCTTACATAGGATGCCCTTATTTAGAAACTATCTCATTCAAATAAATAAACTGAAGGACATTTCCAGCCATTTGCAGAACATATGCATGTGAACACACATAACATGCAATGCACTGATAGACATAAATGCAGAAGTTGTGTTAGACCTGGAATGACACATAAACTGGGTCCTTGCCCCCTCACTCTTCCCTTTATACATCTCAGGGTCTGTTCCTGTTCATGACGAGTTCTTGTGCAAGCTGCTTAGCATCTTTTGGCTGATATACTGTAGTAGAACTTGCAAATTTTGGCTGGATCTGGCTGGAAAATTTTATAAGGTTGTATCTTATAGATCTCTGCCATCCAATATGGTAGTCACTAGCTACATGTGGTTAATTATATTTAAACTTAAATTTAAAAATCAGTTCCAGCCAGGTGTGGTGGCTCACCCCTGTAATCCCAGCACTTTGGGAGGCCAAAGCAGGGAGATCACTTGAGGTCAGGAGTTTGAGACCAGCCTGGGAAACATGGTGAAACCCATCTGTACCAAAAATACAAAAAACTTAGCTGGGCGTAGTGGTGTGCACCTGTGGTCCCAGCTATTTGGGAGGCTGAGGTGAGAGGATCACGTGAGCCTGGGAGGTGGTGGTCACAGTGAGCTGAAATAATATCATTGCACTCCAGCTGGGGCAACAGAGCCAGACCTCACCTCAAAATAAAAACAAAAAAATCATTCCATAGTTGCACTAACCACATTGCAAGAACTCAGCCACCACTCATAGTTTGTGACTACCCTATAGAAAGCATAGATACAGAATATGCCTATAATTGTAGAAAGTTCTATTGGACAATGTTGTTCTAGATATTTGGATAACAGTTGATGTTGAATTACATTTCTTTTGGTATCTTGTATTTGTGTAGAAATTTAATTTGTTTCATATAACAGCATTAAGACTTTCAAATATGTTCATATGAAATTTTTCTGCATAATAACTCTTCTACATGGTAAATACTATCTAGCTTCTACTAATACACTTTTGCTTTTAAAAATGGTACTTAAAATCTACAGAAAAAATAAAGAGACAAACCCATATTTATTTGTCAGGTTTGTCTGTATAACAAAATACACTGGGTGGCTGAAACAACATAAATGTACTTTCTCACTATTCTGGAGGCTGGAAGTCTGAGATCAGGGTACCAACATGGTTGGGTTCTATGAGAGTTCTCCTGGTGTGCAGCTAGCTGCTTTGCTGTTTGCTCCCATGAACTTTTTGCTATATGTGCAGATGGAGAGAGAGAGAGAGAGAGAGAGAGAAACTACTCTTGATTCTAATTTTGCATCATTTCTGTTACTTTGATTCAGTAACAAAAGCATTTTACCATTAAAAAAACTTTTGCATTTCATCTTGTATACTTGTCAAAAGTTATGTTATTGAGCATTAGGATTTGTCAAAGGTCACTAGTTGTAATCCTAAATCTATTCTCTCTTCCATGATAATAAACTTCCAGTTGGGCACATCACTACCTAGCCTCTCTTGCTGCAGGAGTGGCTACTCCACTGGCTAAACGTTTTCAGTGGAATATGAAACATTAGTGAGGTGTGCAACTTCCACGTCATTTGCTTAAGATGATATCACTTGCCTTGGACTAGTTTTTTATGACTATCAATGGCACTAATCAGGGAGAAATTCAAACTGGTGTTGAGAAGTGTATCCAGAGGTTTCTGGGTGTTGCAAGACAGAACTTTTTCCTACCAAAAAATACTGAAGTTATCTTTTAGAAAACCAGAGCAAGGCATCCAAAAGGATGTGTTGGAATTAAGGAATGAATTAAAATGGAAAGATATTTTGGTCAAGAAATATTTGATAAAACAAAGTCAGGTGCTGGACAACATCAACAGGCAGCACAAAAGACTTCCAAAATTCCTCAAGAGTACTTGGTGTATCTGGAATAGGCTTCTGCTAATATCCCTGCACCTGTGAAGCAAGCATGAAGAAAAGTACAAAGTGAATTGTCTTGAAAATTATCTTGTGTATGATTCAGCCTGAGAACAGAGTTTCAGAAGACATTAATTTTTGTAGACAAAACATTTTGCAGGAAGACTCTGCCAAAGTATTTGATAATTTTAGGTTTCAGCACATTTTTACCCTGTTTTTGTTTGTTTGTTTGTTTTTTGAGGCAGAGTCTCACTCTATCACCTAGGCTGGAGTGCAGTGGTAGGATCTCAGCTCACTGCAAACTCTACCTTCTGGGTTCAGGCGATTCTCCTGCCTCAGCCTCCCAAGTAGCTGGGATTACAGATGCCCACCACCATGCTTGGCTACTGTTTGTATTTTTAATAGAGACAGGATTTCATCATGTTGGCCAGGCTGGTCTCAAACTCCTAAGTTCAAGTGTTACACCCACCTTGGCCTCCCAAAGTGCTAGGATTACAGGTGTGAGCCACCACGACTGGCCTTACCCTGTATTTATAAACTTAGTTTCTCAAGTACTTTCTGAAATACTTGAGCTTAAAAAAAGGTAATTTTTTGATCTTTTGTTTAATCTGTTAGTGTGGTGCCACTTATAGATTTTTTTTAGTGGAATATTTTTTGCTTTTCATTTAACTTGTGATTTTTGTGTGACTTTTAATCTCCATGTACATATTCAGTTGTTAGATTAAACTGCATGATTGGAGGAAAAACATTCTGCTGGCCTGGGTGTAAGGAAATGAGGATTTTGGTGGTAAGCCTTTACTCTCCAGTGGTGGAATAGAAAAATATGTCATTTTACTGTTTTTATTCCAGGACTTTGACCTATCTCAAGGATAGAAATCTAAAGCAGCAATATTTGTAATGATTCCTTAGCTCTCTGAATGAGGATATTTTGTAAATAGGTAGAAGGATCCTAGTTATGACAAGATCCTAGTTATGTAGTAGTATTACAGTAGGATCCTTAGATTTATGTGGACCTTTATTTTTTTCTTTGGGTGATGTTTAATAATTTGGGGGATAGTAGGAGGGGAACTATGTTGGGGACATAGCCCAATTATAAGGAGCTAAAGCTTGCTGTGATAGTCTCTCTGTTTTGTTTTATTTTGTTTCTGAAATAAATTTTCTAAGGAAGATTTTTGCTAATAGGCAATATTGATCGTTGGAGTAGGTGGTAGCCATCAGGAAAGCCACTCAGCAAACCGACCACAAGAAAAAGCCTTACTGCTTAGGAAAATATTTACCCTTTTTATTTTCATTAGCCACCTCAGATCCTATTCTGAATTGATATTGAGAAATTTAAAACTGCACTGTTTCTGGCTTTAGTTGGATGGAATTTTCATTTCACTGTTTTATATAGTCTTTCATTAGATGTCCTTCTACTCAAAATAAACACTCCATTCATCATTTTTTTCAATGGGCTCTTGGACTTAGCTTTGAAGACCCATTTGCAACAAAGGCATTGAAATCCACTCATCATTCCTGGTTTCTCTTAGCTGTCACCTAGTCCTTGAAGCTCAAAATACCCTTTGCCTTGTTCCCAGAGCATTATACTTTTTATCTTTATACTGCACTTTGTTACTCTTTCTTGTAGTTTAGTGATCTTTTTTGTCTCTTTTTGTGCCCCTTTCTATTTTATAAGCTCATGAAAGACAAACATTATTTCCCTTTGTGTATTTAGGGACAATTCATTACTTACCATTCATTCATTCATTCACTCAGAGACAGAGTCTCACTCTGTGGCTCAGGCTGGAGTGCAGTGGCACGTTTGGCTCACTGCAAACTCCGTCTCCTGGGTTCAAGCAATTTTCCTGCCTCAGCCTCCTGAATAACAGGAATTACAGATGTGTGCGACCATGCCCAGCTAATTTTTGTATTTTTAGTAGAGATGGGGTTTCACCATGTTGGCCAGGCTGGTTTTGATCTCCGGACCTCAAGTGATCTCCCCACCTCAGCCTCAGAAACTGCTGGTATTTACAGGTGTAAGCCACCATGCCAGGCCTCATTGCTTACCTTTTATACTCATGTATTTTTGTTTGTGTGTGTATATAGTGTCATCTGTAAATCCCAGCCTAAGGCCAGGAACCCCTGACAAAATATTCATTACCTATTTTTGATGTTAAATATGATTAAATATATCTTATTAATTAGAATGTATAGGTTAAACAAAGCCTTTGAAATTGTTTTTACTAAAATTATATCATTTCAGGTTTGTTAGTGCTAATTAGAAGCTTTGATTGGCTCTTAAAATGTCTTGATTAAAAATCAGACAAACTGATCAAGTTTTAGATGATCTTTCTACAATAAAGAGGTACTTGGTGAAAAGATTGGGAACCATTCTATTTGGTACCTAGTTTAAAAAAAATTATTCACCAGGTTCTGGTTTGTTTTTTTAGACAGGATCTTGCCCTGCTGCCCAGGCTATAGTACAATGGCCTGATCATAGGTCACTGCAGCCTGGACCTGCCAGGCTCAAGCGATCTTTCCATCTCAGCAGCGCGAGTTGCTGGGGCTACACTACAGGTGCACGCACCACACCCAGCTAATTTTTCTATTTTTTGTAGACATAGGGCCATGTTGCCAAGGCTGGTCTCAAGCTCCTGAATTCAAGTGCTCTTCCTGTCTCACCTCCCAAAGTGCTAGGATTTCAGGCAGGAGCCATCACACCTGGACTGCATCCCAATTTTGCCATTTCTTTTCTAAATCCAAATTTTTGTTCAAGTAAATAGCAAATTTTAAACAAGTGAATACTCATTTATCTTCTACCAGGGATATCCTGAAGAAGTCTTCTAAACTACCAGGCTAGCTGTGTTTCTCATTCTTTTAAAATATCTAGGCTGGGTGTGGTGGCTCAGGCCTGTAATCCCAGCACTTTGGGAGACCAAGGCAGGTGGATCACAAGGTCAAGAGAGTGAGACCACCCCAGCCAACATGATGAAACCCCATCTCTACTAAAAATACAAAAATTAGCTGGGCATGGTGGGGTGCGCCTGTAGTCCCAGCTATTCGGGAGGCTGAGGCAGGAGAATCACTTGAACCTTAAGAGGTGGAGGTTGCAGTGAGCTGAAATCGCGCCATTGCACTCCAGCCTGGCAACAGAGCGAGACTCTGTCTCAAAAAAAAAAAAAAATCTAAAGTTGGCTGGTCTGAAGTTAGTGAGTTATTTCAATTGATTGGTCACAGTTACAGATTGAACTCCTTGTTCTACTCTTTTACCCCTTCTCATATGGAACTTAAAGACAATCTGAACTAATTTTACAAGTAAAAATATGTCTTGTTATTCTATTGATTATCCTTCTTTTTCATAGATTTCTAATTTAGCCAACTATTGATGTTTCCTGATAAGCTGAATTTTCTGAATATTTACAGCGAACTGTACAGACTTTAATACATTAACTTAGGTCATGGTGCTTTAATGTTTCTCTTGGGGGACATCCCACCTTACTGCTCTTTAACCCAATGCCTTACCTAAAAATGTTTGATAAATGGAAATTTTATTTACTTGTTTATTTATTTATTGGCAGTAGAGTCTCTCCATTGCCCAGGCTGGAGCAGAGTGGTCATAGCCCACTGCAGCCTTGAACTCCTGGCCTCAAGCAATTGTCCCACCTTAGATTCCCAAAGTGCTAGGATTACAGGCATGAGCCATCACATCCAGCTAGAAATTTTACTTGTAAATGTTACAAAGTTACCTATTCAATATTAGTTTAGATAATTAATATGTATTTGCTAATTTAATATATATTAATTATAGCAATAGGGTATCTATCTATATATTTTTTATACTTTCAGTTCTGGGGTACATGTGCAAAACATGCACGTTCGGTACATAGATATACATGTGCTATGGTGGCTTGCTGTATCCATACCCCCATCATCTACATTAGGTATTTCTCCTTAATGTTAGCCCTTCCCAATCCCCCCACAGGATATCATAACCCTAAAACTTTGTCAGTTCATTAACTTGAGTTGCTTAGAATTTCTAATTCTATGGGATCAGATTAATTCCTCTAAAGATCTATTGGAATGCTTTATTTATTTTTTCTTTCTTTAGACAGTCTCACTCTGTCATCCAGGCGGAGTGCAGTAGCACAAACACAGTTCACTGCAGCCTCTACTTCCTGAGCTCAGGCCATCCTTTCTCCTCAGACTCCCAAGTGGCTGGGACTACATGCCACCATGCCTCGCTAATCTTTGTGGTTTTTTTTTTTTTTTTTTTTTTGGTAGAGATGGGGGTCTTGTAATGTTACCCAGGCTGGTCTGAAACTCCCGGGCTCAAGTGATCCTCCTACCTTGGCCTCCCAAAATGCTTGGATTACAAGTTTGAGCCATGGCACCCAAAAATTTGAGAATTTTTTTTGGCAGTTTTTTCTTAACTTTCTAAAAGGCTATTTGAAATAGCAAGTTAAGTCTTAAGTTTAGGGTTAGCGTAAGTACTGCTATAGGATGCAATAGTTTGGTGACTTATGATAATAATTTTAAAAAGTGATTTACAGCCAGGTGAGATGGCCCATGTCTATAGTCCCAGCTACTTGGGAGGCTGAGGTGGGAGGACAGCCTGAGTTGAGTCTAGTTTAGGCAACATAGTGAAACCCACTTTCTAAGAAAAAAGAAAACCAGTAAATTACTACTACAATATAATTGCTCACTTTCTAGGCTGGTTGCAGTAGCTCATGCCTGTAACCCCAGCACTTTGGGAAGCTGAGGTGGGCAGATTGCTTGAACTCACGAGTTTGAGACCAGCCTGGGCAACATGATGAAAACTCATCTCTACAAAAAATACAAAAATTAGCCAGTGGTGGTGTGTGCCCATGGTCCCAGTTACCAGGGAGGCTGAGGCATGAGAACTGCTTAAACCTAGGTGGCATAGGTTGTAGTGAGCCACACATGCCACTGTACTTCAGTCTGGGCAACAGAGCAAGGCTGTCAAAAAAAAGTATTTCTTTATTATATCAAAAGTTCATTTAGAGTTGAGGTTTTAATTTTCTAGCCATAAAGGAGGCAGAAAGGCTGGGCATGTGGCTCATACCTGTAATCCCAGCACTTTGGGAGGCCAAGATAGAAGGATCACTTGAGCCCAGGAGTTCAAGACCAGACTGGACAACATAGGAAGACCTTGTCCCTACAAAAAAAAAAAAAATTAGCTGGGCTTGGTGATGTGTGCCTGTAGTCCCAGCTACTCGGGAGACTGAGGTAGGAGGATCCATTGAGTCCAGAAGGTTGAGGCTGCAGTGAGCTTGTGACACTGCACTCCAGCCTGGGCATCAGAACAAGACCCTGTCTTAAAAGAAAAAAAGGGAGGCAGAAAAAATGTTTACTAATCCTTGCAATATTCATTAAAATAAAAAGATTACTTTGGCATGGCATGACAGAAACCCTAAATCATTCCAGGGCCTAGAGTGATACTTCCCTGAAGCTGGGGAAAGACCCTGGGCAGGAAGCAAAGGAGGGGGCAGATCTCCGGTTGGCCTGGTGCCTTAGCAACCTTGAGCTTGGGCCACATAAGAGCATTTAGTGAGTCAAGGCCTAAAGGAGGAGGGAACAATTATCTCCTGGGAAAGGGCTGTATAATCTGGAACACCATAGATTTCTCAGAGCGGGAGTTGAGATTAGAGTGTCTTCTGGTGCTTGATGAAACAATTCAGTCTACTTCAGGGACGTGCACCTGGAAAAATGACTGGCTTCTGGAAGCAGCGTTATTCTGATATTTAGGAACAACGCTGCTGATTGAGGCTTAATCAGGAAATAGGCCTCAATCAACCATATTTCTTGAGTGCAAGAGGACTCATTAGACAGTAACTCTATTACAACAATAAAAGGATTTATTAAGTGCTTACTCCAGGGCAGCACTTCATATTCATTATATTATTTAATTAAGAAGATTTTTACTTGGCATTAATTTTATATCACTTTGGTTCTGTCAGCTGTGGTTTTCTCTGGATTTTGCCCAAAATCTAGAGAAATCTGATTAACTGTAAGAAAATTTAATAAGTTACAAAATATTTTATTTTCCATCATTTCCACTGCATTGTCTTTGGTTATTTTAAAAAATGATTAAGAAATAGTATTGTACCAATGCTCATTTCCTCATTTTGGTCATTGTACTATAGTTATGGATGGTATTAAAATAAGTGGCATAAAGGATATGAGGCAACAATTTGTACTAAATTTGTAATTTTCTATAAGTATACAATTAAATAAAAATAAGGTTGAGTAGTTCATCATTTCTTTATTTTATAAATTATATTATGGGGAAAAAGAAATACACGTTTAATATAGCAAATATTTTATATACATATAAGTAAAAAGAAGAAAATGAAAATGTCCTAATGTAATCAGGTAGAGGTATTTACTATAAATATCTAGGTATATATTCATCCAGATGTGTGCATATGGACATAGAGCATGTATGAATTTCAATCACTGACTATATTTGCAAATGTGAAACTTTATATTTATTGAACCTAATTTGTCTTAAACCTTCAGTCTGCCTAATGGCAGGTAACCTAATTTGGTCACTTCTGAATAGTTCAGTCATTTAAATCCAGCTTTCAGATTTAGTTCCCTTCCTCCCTCCCTAGCGAGGGAGGTTATGTTTGGACTCCATTCATCCTCTGCAGGCACCCATTGCAGATGTAACTCATCCCACTTCATCGCTAGGAACCAGCATCCTGCTTTTGTTTAATAGAACCATGATCCTGATAACACCCTCCAGCCTTCGCGGTGCTACCAGGCTCACAAGGCTGCCCTGGGTCCCCTTAACAGATCCACCTCAGCCACCTTTACTCCTTTACTGCCCTGGCACATTTCTAGTCTGAGTTTCTCTCTGAGATCTGCAGAATACTGAGACCACTCTGGGAAATGTGGCATAGTTTCTTTTTCTTATGTGATCTATAGAAACTTTGCTGGACTCCCTAGCATTTTCTCTTTGTGGAGGTTGGCCCAGTGTGATGGTATTCCACATCTTCTCTCTAAGACCCACTTAAGGGATTTACTCTGCAAACCCTTCTGCCTGTCATTCTTGAAAATTCTCCTCAATTGAACTTTATCTCTTTTGGAGTTAAAGAAGCAAACAAAGAAGCAAGCTCTTACATCCTACTTTCTTCAGTCTATGGGTTATGACATAAGCTTATGAGTTTCTGTATTGAAGCCAAAATTTTATTTTGCCAAGTGTAGAAAATTAAAATAAAATTTTATTTTGAAAAGTGTAGAAAACATTTTTTTTTTTTTTTTTGACAGGGAGTCTCACTCAGTCACCCAGGCTGGAGTGCAGTGGAATGACTCACTGCAACCTCCACCTCCCAAGTTCAAGTGGTTCTCCTGCCTCAGCTTTCCAAGTAGCTGGGACTACAGGTGTGGTACCAACATCCCCTGCTAATTTTTATATTTTTAGTAGAGATGAGGTTTTACCATGTTGGCCAGGCTGGTCTCGAACTCCTGGCCTCAAGTGATCTGCCTGCCTCAACCTCCCAAAATGTTGGGGTTACAGGCGTGAGCTACCACACTCAGCCTAGAAAAGGCCTAGAAAAAGTGGCTCACGCCTGTTAATTCCAGTACTTTGGGAGGCCAAGGCAGGCAGATTGCTTGAGTTTGGGAGTTTGAGACTAGCCTGGCCAATGTGGCAAAACCCCCTCTCTACAGGAAATACAAAAATTATCCTGGGGGTGGTACCATTGTGTCTGTAGTCAAAAAAAAAAAAACAAAACACATTTTTTGAGACAATTGTGAAAATTTGATTATTAAGTAGTTATTAGAAGATACTAAGAAGTGACTTATTATTAATTTTGCCAGGTCCATCATTTTTAGAGAAATTAGTGAAGGCCATTATAGGCAGGGTGGGTTGGGAAGTGATCTCAGAGATGAAGCTACAGTGGGAGGAAGAGCCACACATGCCACTCTTGGATTTCAGGTTCACTGAATCAAACAGGGAAGTGAAATGACATGATTAATTTGCATAAAAGTCTGTGTGTTGCAGGGTACTGATGAGAAGTGTGTTTATGACTGGGAGGTGGCTGGCTGGATAAATTTTGGATTCCTTTTCTTACCATACCATTCCTACCCAGATTTATCAGTAAACCTTTTGGTTCTCTTTGCTTCATCACCTTCCCTTTCCAAGCCACCACCATCTCTTACCTGAACACAATAATTTCCTATCGGTTGCTTCTATTCTTGTTTCTTATAACTCTCCACAGAGCTGCCAGCATTTTAAAAAGCCTAAATCAAGTCATTATTCTCCTGCTGGAAACATTCAATGGCTTTCCACTGCAGTTAAAACACAAACTTTACTGGAGACTTTAAGTTCCTATGTAATCTGGCTCTTTCTCTTCCTACCATTCTTTTAGTGTCACTCCCCTTCTTACTCACCAGGTAAACCCCACAAGCCACCCTACAGTTCATTTTTCAGTTACAAATGTTCATTTTTCATATGTACATGTGATGCTGTTATTACAATAGAATAAATCAAGAAAAAGCCCAAAAAAGTTAATTTTTCAGAAAACATCTAGTGTAGTAGTTCTGAAATTGCAATTGCTGTAACATTTTAGTCAAACTAGTACAAATTGTACTTGATCTTAAATAAAACACATAAAGAATGATTAAGGGAAAGAATGTTCTACTCCTGGTTCTGGGATGTAAAAGACTGATAACATGGAGAAAACTGTTAACTTTAAATAGCAAAGTTTAGTTCATTCAAGCCACATTCTTTAACTATGGGACAGTTATTATTCATAGATATTAGGTCTTTTAAATTTAATTAATTTATTTATTTTTGAGACGGAGTCTCGCTCTGTCACTCAGGCTGGAGTGCAGTGGCTAGATCTTGGTTCACTGCAATCTCTCCGTTCATTGCAACTTCTACCTCCCAGGTTCAAGAGATTCTCCTGCCAGGCTGGTCTTGAACTCCTGACCTCAGGTGATCTGAACTCGGCCTCCCAAAGTGCTGGGATTACAGGTGTGAGGCACTGCACCCAAGTGATCTTAAGTCTTGAAAGAGCTACGTTCTCACATTTGGAATTTCTTCTTTGTCTAATGAGTATGGCTTTCTTACTCTTACACACAAAATATCAATTTAAGCAATTTCTGGCATATTTTCCAAGAATTTATTTAAAATCTGGCACACCAAAAACTCAACCTGTATTGTCATTTGCCTCAACACACTTCAGGAAGAACACAAAACAATTAAAAAATAATTTGAAATGCCATTGTCTCTATCTTCCTTATCAACTTTGGTGAAATTAAATAATACATTGCTTCAAATTCTCTTGCTCATCCATGATTCATGAATACAGATAATTACAGTTTATTTATGATAATGAACAAATGCTTCTTGAAAAGCTGACCACCGGCCCGGCACCTGGCTCATGCCTGTAATTCCAGCACTTTGGGAGGCCAAGACTGGAGGATCACCTTAAGTCAGGAGTTCAAGACCAGTCTGGCCAGCATGGTAAAACCCTGTCTCTACTTAAAATACAAAACTTAGCCGGGCGTGGTGGAGTGCACCTGTAATCTCTACTCAGGAGGCTGAAGCAGAATTGCTGGACCCTGGGAGGCAGAGCTTGCAGTGAGCCAAGATCGCACCTTTGCACTCCAGCCAGAGTGACAGAGAAAGACTCCGCCTCAATTAAAAAAAAAAAAAGCTGACCACCTAATATACTGTGCTGACCGGCCTCTAACATGGACCTCTCTGTGACTGGCAAGTATTCTCTGGCAGTTACATGGCGCTGCCTATGCAGGTTGGCGCCACCACCAACCTCCTGCCCTCTGCGGTTAAAAGGTCAACCTCTGGGGCAACAGCCTCCTCTCCACCCCCAAAGCGCAGGGACCAGCCCTACCAGGCCTCAGCTGCAGCTGGCCCAAGGCTGACCATCCCAAGCCCGCATTCTCCCTCCAGTCACCTCAGATTCTGGAAAGCGGGCCACAAGGGCCTCAGGGTGCCTCTCTGCAGTTCCGTGAGGAAAATAAGCGTGTCCCCTGTCTGGAGGGGGCAGCCACGTGACCATGGGGGAAATGGCGCGGAGTCCATTTCCAGCAAACGCCCCCATAGCTGTGATAAGCGTGCGATGGCTTTCCTGCACCAAGAAAGAAAAAATTTCCTTAAAAATAACAAAAGGAGGTGGGAAGGGGACCCTTAAGTCCCATTTAAGATTTTCCGATCTCGTTGTGTCTCATACATAAGCTGAGGCTTAAAATGAAAATTTGGAGCGAAAGTCCCCAGGGTTAACCACAGGGAATGAAGAAAGGATCTTGCCTGTAGTTCCAGGTCTCCCAAGTTCTTTTAGTATAAGGCCCTTTTACGTGTCACATTAGATAAGGAGAAAATCAGAGGGAGGATACAGTAGAGCCTGAAAAATGGGGTTACGTCTTAGGACTTGTGAGGTAAAGGAAAGTCATCTCTCTCGGTTTGAGGCAGGGAAATCAAACAAAACGCCGGCACCGCAGGCACCGCAGGCACCGCAGTCACACTCCAGAGGCCGCGTGGCTTTCCCGCGCGCCCGCCTTGGGGGCGGGGAAGAACCCGGATGGAACCGCCCTTGCAGCCGGGACCCCCAGCCGTCTTTGAATGGCAGCGGGGCGGAGTTGCCCTCCCTTCTATGCCTTGATTGGTTTGCCTCCGCAGTTTCCTCTTCGTTATTGGGTTTTCTCAGTGCCAGTCACAGAGCGACGCTGGTCTCTCAGATTGTTGCTAGAAGGAGACGGCGTCGACGTCTGACTGGACTCGCGGAGATTTATCCTTCAGCCGTGCGCTCTCGATCCGGAGCTCGGAACTTGTCCCGCGCTTCAGGGCTGCGGGGCCTGGAAGGAGGCGTATCGAGGAGACCCGAGAACAATCCAGGGGAGCCGAGGCGCTCCTCTTGTCATCTCCCTCAGCGCCATGTCCTGGACGTTCAAGAGGTGAAGAGGGTGGAGGGGGTGGGGAGATGGGGCTAACCGCCTGGAGGCGTCCCCAAATGAACCTGACCTTCCCCGCGTTCCTCCGGCGATTTGTGCGGCTGTATTCCTTTTGTGGGTCGCCTATGTGGCCTCGGGGGAAATAAATGCATTGTCTTGGCTGGCGAGTAGGGGCTCCTAGGGCGAGTCTTGTGTTAGGAACTTGGGAAATCTCTGTCACTGACTGTCGGGGGCCTGGGGCTCAAAGCCTCTCGGCCTGTGCTTTATTCAACAAAATAACCATTAGATGCCCACTGTGCGCCAAGCACTGCTCTCGGTGGAGGGCCGAGTAAGACAGCCCTTGCCCCCAAGTGGCTCACAGCTTATGTGTATGCAAAGCCATTGAGATATGTATTTGCAGAGGAGCTAATAGAGGTGCGCACCGCTTGCAAGGAAAACGCAGCGCAATTAAAAGCGACTGTTCTTAGGAAAATGGAAACTTCTTGGAATGCTCCAGTAGACTTCCCCTCATTTTTCATTGTCCAAATTGGTTTTCATGGCTGTTTTCCAAACAGTTACAGGTAACAGGTTTGGGGGTAGGCTTAAACCAGCGACGGGAGCTGGGTACGGAAGGCTGGGGGGCCAATTTCCCACGGTGGCGTGATTTGGATGCAGGAATAAAGTAAGTGTTCTGCTCAGAGGGAGTTACAGTAATGGATGCTGGATGTATTTTCTGGAAAGTTGCAAACAGCCTCATGTATAATAATAGTTGTATTTTTGTAAGTCTTTTGTAGCTCAATCAGTATTGAAATGTTGACATACAGTTTTATTTATTTTTTTATTTGAGACGGAGTCTCGCGCTCTCACTCAGGCTGGAGAGCAGTGGCACAGTCTCAGCTCGCTGCAACCTTCGCCTTCCGGGTTCAGCCTCCCGGGTTCAAGAGATTCTCCTGCCTCAACCTCCTGAGTAGCTGGAATTACAGATGTGCGCTACCACACCTGGCTAATTCTGACGTTTTTAGTAGAGAAGGGGTTTTACCATGTTGGCCGGGCTGGTCTCAAACTCTTGACCTTAGGTGATCATCCCGCCTTGGCCTTCCAAAGTGCTGGGATTACATGCGTGAGTCACCACGCCGGACTCTTAATTGTAGTTACTAACATCATATACATTTCAATTTAGACGGTTTTCACTATGAAAGAGGTTTGTGAACTCTGACTGGGCTTTTCATTTTGAATACCTGGGGAGCAGGTAGAAGAGCCAATACTGATCTGGTGGAGTTTCTGGAATCCTTCTCCACTCACTGCAATTTCTGCTTTAACCAGAGTAACTATAAATCTTTAGTGTGATTCTCATGTAAGATTTCATTTGCTGAAGTTAAGCACGGGAAAACTCATATGGTCTTTGGAAATACTTGAATATTATATTGTTTTTCTTTGCTCTTTTTTTTTTTTAAATAGGGATCCTGTTTGGAAGTACTTGCAGACTGTCCAATATAAAGTTCATGGAAATTTTCCACGCCTCTCATATCCAACTTTCTTTCCACGTTTTGAATTCCAAGATGTTATCCCTCCAGATGACTTTCTAACTAGTGATGAAGAACTAGATTCAGTTTTATTTGGAAGTTTGAGAGGTCACGTGGTTGGACTACGTTATTACACAGGAGTAGTGAGTATAATAGTAGATAACTAAGTTAAATTTTGATTATATTTGTGGCATTAAGATAAGAGAATTAATTAGCAGGTGATATGTATGGTTAATCTTTATTTTACTTTAAGTAAATGAAATATTTGTAACCAAGAAATAACAAATACCTCAAGTGATCCTCCCGCCTCAGCCTCCCAGAATGTTGGGATTACAGGAGTGAGCCACCATGCTCTGCCACAGTGCGTTATGTTTGATTATTATGGGCACCCTGCCCTCACACCCCAGTGCCTTGGCATGTCATAGATTTGTTGCAAAAAGGAGATCTGTTTTGTGGAATCTTCTGGATTTTATTTTCATTCTTCCATATGTTTCTTAAGTTCAAGCTTCTCAAATCTTTTTTTTTTTTTTTTTTGTGAAGGTGTCTGAAACATGTTCAGAAGGAGATTCCTTGGGAAAGAATTTCATGTTCTTGATTTGTTTTTCTCCTGTATTTTCTTTACATTGGAACTTTTTGAATTGTTTTTTGATTGTCTGAAATGTATTGTCTAGGAGATTCCTTAGGAAGAAACAATAGTTCCTAAGTTTTTGTATCTTCCTTAATTGTGGCATGTTATGAATGATAGTTTCATAATATAAAAGTTATGAAGGAGTTAACGACAGTTTGGCTGAATTTAAAATCGTCGTCATATGTAGTTTCTCTCCATATCCTAATGCTGCATAGCATGGAATTCTCAGACAGCTATGATTTTCTTTTCCACTTAAGTGAATTGGATGTTTCTGTTGTTGTTGTTGTAGTTGAGGCGGAGTCTTGCTCTGTTGCCCAGACTGGAGTGCAGTAGTGCAGTCTTGGCTCACTGCAATTTCTGCCTCCCAGGTTTAAGCGATTCTCCTGTCTCAGCCTCCCAGGTAGCTAGGATTACCAGCACCTGCTGCCTCACCCAGCTAATTTTTGTATTTTTAGTAGAGACAGGGTTTCACCATGTTGGTCAGACTGGTCTCGAACGCCTGACCTTGTGATCTGCCTGCCTTGGCCTCCCAAAGTGCTGGGATTACAGGCGCAAGTCACTGCAGCCGACCGTTTTTTTTTTTTTTTTTTGATACTGAGTCTCATTTTGTCACCCAGGCTGGAGTGCAATGGCCTGATTGGCCTCCCTGCAACCTCTGCCTCCCAGACTCAAGTGATTTTCTCGCTTCAGCCTCCCAAGTAGCTGGGACTGCAGGTATTTGCCACCACACCCAGCTAATCTTTGTGATTTTTTTTTTTTTTTTTTTGTAGAGACAGGGTTTTGCCATGTTGCCCAGGCTGGTCTGGAATTCCTGGGCTCAAGTGAGCCGTCTGCCTCAGTCTCCCCAAATGCTGGGATTCTGTGCCTGGCCTCTAATTTTTTCTAATAGATTCTTGAAATCTTTCAGTTCTTATTTCATATCTATATATTCTCTAGCTCTCATATGCATTTCTGAGTTTTTGTGTTTTCAGGTTTGTGCTAATTTTTCAAAACTTACTGTTTTCAATAATTATTTTATACCATTGTAAAATACTAGATTATGGTATTGATCTTAGAACAATCAGTATCTGTTGATCTTAGAATAATCTCTATGACCTCAGTAAACTAAAGTGTGTTGACTAAAAGTAATCATCAGTTTTCTTATTTTGCCAAACATATATATTTTAAATATTACTTTTTTTCCAGGAACACTGTGTTGAGATATCATTTATTTCATAATTAATACATGTTCATTAGTTATTTTTTTTTGAGATGGAGTTTTGCCAGGCTGGAGTGCAATGGCGCAATCTTGGCTCACTGCAACCTCTACCTCCCAGGTTCAAGATTCTCCTGCCTTAGCCTCCCAAGTAGCTGCGATTACGGGCATGTGCCATCACACCTGGCTAATTTTTTGTTTTTAGTAGAGATGGGGTTTTGCCCTGTTGGTCAGGCTGGTCTTGAACTTCTGACCTCAGATGATCCACTCGCCTCAGCCTCCCAAAGTGCTGGGATTACAGGAGTAAGCCACCAACCCCGGCCATGTTCATTATTTTTAAACAGCTAAGCAAGCATTAAATCTTCTAAAGTCTACCACCCAGAACCATAACAGATTTTCTACACTTCTTTCTGTGAGCATATGCATGTAAATTGGAATCATATTTATTAATAAAAATGAGATCATATTATCCCTATTATGATCACTGTTTTTTCTCTTAGCCAAATATTAGGAATATCATCTGTATTGGACGTTTAGTTTCCTTATTGATGGCTATTTTTTAGTTGATCACTATTATAAAAAAGTAATAAAAATTGAGGCATTATCTTTGCACACTTGTTAACTTTTTCTACTTTATTGAGATGTGGTTTACATATGATAAAATGTTCATATTTTAAATGTACAAGCCTAGTATTTTGGAAAAGATATATACCTGATAACTACTACCCCAATCAAGATATAGATAATATCCATCTTTCTGAAAGTATCTTGTATACTCTTGCAGTCATTTTTCCCTGCTCCTGCCCTAGGCAACAAGTCTGAGTTTTATCACTATAGATAAGTTTTACCTGTTCTAGATCTAGAACTTCAGATACATTAAATTATACAATACGTACTATTTTAAGTCTTCTGTTTTTACTCAGCATAATTTAGGTACTTCTTAGGTCAGTTTTAGTTATTTACATTTTTGAAGAAAAGCATCCATTTTATTTAGATTTTCAAACTTATTCCCATAGAGTTGTTCATAGTAATCATTTATCCTTATAAAATTATAAATGTAACTTTTTGGAATTGGGGTTTGGTGGTATGACATGTTGCTCACAAGTAGCCATAACTCGTATTCCTGAAGGATTTTGAGATCAAGGAACACATAAATTCGCCTTTATTCAGTGGTTCTAGTTCTTCTTTCCAAGTTGAATAACTATTTTTTTTTGGTTGTTTTAAGTTGGTACTCTGAACTTTAATTTCAGTACCCTTTACTCTGAATTGTCAAGTTTTGATAAGATGTACCATTTTTTAAATGTCTGCCACAACACAATTTGTATGCCTTATTAGCTCCATTAAACTTTTTAAAAACTTAGAAAAGTGGTTATATTCGTATTTTCATTCTTTGCATTACACATTTGTGTCTATTCTTACATTCTTTTTTATTGATTAACTATGACATTATTTCTCTTCAAGGCAACCTCTCTTGGATTTTTCTTAATGATTATGTTTCTTGGCTTAATAATTACTCTTATATTCGGTTTTTCTATTTAGGTTCATTTTCTTTTCTTTTTTCCTTTTGGACTTGTGATTTGAGCACTTAATTTGAATCATTTAATAACAAAATCTTTTACTCATTAAATGTTTTAAGTATTGCATTGCCTTTAGCTACCAAGTTTTGTTATATAGTAGCATTCTTTATTTTTAACTCTGGTGTTTTTTTTTTAATTTTTTGTTGTAGTTTTTTTTTTTAAGTGTGTTTTCAATAAGCATATGGTTAAATTTTTTATTTTCTGACCCATGAAAGGGTTTATTTTATAATAAGGTGGTTTATTTTTATTTTTCTATTTTAAAATACAGTTACGTGTTGCTTAATGATGAAGATACTTTCTGAGATGTGTTAGGTGATTTCTTTGTGGGAACATCATGGAGTTTACAGGATGTTACTCTATTGAATACTGTGGGCAGTTGTAACACATTTGTGTATTTAAGCATATGTAACACGAAAAGGACACAGTAAAAATACTGTATAAAAATTTAAGAATGGTACGCTTTTATAGGACTGCCCCATTATAATCTTGTGGAACAGCTGTTGCATAATATATGTGTGTCTTTTTGAAATGTCATTATGCAGGGCGTGACTATACTGTTAGGGTTAATTCTAATTCCTTTTGTTTTTCTTGTCTTTGTCTTTTTTTCATTTGTTTTTCTTTATTTTTATTGCATTTTAGGTTTGGGGGTACATGTGAAGAACATGCATGTCTGTCTTTTTAATATATATATGTCCTATTTTTTCTTGCTGCTTGGACCATGTTTTCTTAGTCCCCAGTATTTTGGCTTATACATATCTGCTTTAAAATTCCAATATTAGTTATTTGTAATGGCAGTTAACTAATTATAATTAATGACAGCTTATTATGATAAATTACAATTGTGTAATACCTTATTTGAGATGAAATCCTCAAAAATTGTTAGTTTTGTGCCCTTTTTTCATTATATATTTTCTAGGATTTATATAATCTGTTTTTAAAAAGGTCATCCTGTAGGCAGTGCCAGAGGGGCGGTGACTAGTAGAGAACAGAGCTATGCTCATAGATGTAGCTCCAAAGGGCTAGAGATGAGTATCTGTCTGACACTCTGATTCTGGCTGTAATCTCTTGAGTCAGTAGACAGATGCTGGGAGAGCTTTGAAGCAGCTTTCCTGTATATTTTCAAGGAATTTTTAAAAGTTGAGATACAGCCTGTGGTGGTGGCTCATACCTGTAATCCCAGCACTTTGGGAGGCCAAGGCGGGCAGATCACAAGGTTAAGAGATCGAGACTATCCTTGTCAACATGGCGAAACCTTGTCTCTACTAAAAATACAAAAATTAGCTGGGTGTGGTGGCGTGCGCCTGTAGTCCCAGCTACTCAAGAGGCTGATCCAGGGGAATCGCTTGAATCTGGGAGGTGGAGGTTTTTGTGAGCAGAGATTGCGCCATTGCATTCCAGCCTGGGCAACAAGAGCAAAACTCCATCACAAAAAAAAAAAAAGTTGAGATACATTTATAAAATTTTAAAAGTGTACAGTTGAGTAGTTTTTTGAATATTCACAAGGATGTGCAACCATTCATACAATCTAGTTCCACAACATTTTTATTACTCCAAAAAGAAACCTATTCCCATTTGTAGTCACTCCCGTTATCTACCCCTCAGTGTATGGCAGCCATGAATCAGTCTACTTCCTGTTAATGTGGATTTGCCTCCTTTTCACATTTCATGTAAATGGAATGATACAATATATAGCATTGGGATCTGGCTTCTAATACTCTGTTTTATGATAAATAGATTTTTTGTGTGTGTACCATTTTAATTCCCTTGTTTGTCTTACTATATATTTTGAGTTACTTATGATTGCCTTTGGGATTACAATTAACAATTTAATTTATGAGAACCTGGTTTGGTTTAGTGCCAACTTAATAGTGCATAAAAAACTTTACTGCTGAGCGCAGTGGCTTACACCTATAATCCCAGCAGTTTGGGAGGCCGAGGTGGGCGGATCACGAGGTCAAGGGATTGAAACCATCCTGGCCAAAATAGTGAAACCCCGTCTCTACTAAAAATACAAAAATTAGTTGGGCGGGGTGGCACTTGCTTGTAATCCCAGCTACTTGGGTGGCTAAGGCAGGAGAATCACTTGAACCAGGGAGTTGGAGGTTGCAGTGAGCTGAGATCGTACCACCGCACTACAGCCTGGCAAGAGAGTGAGACTCTGTCTCAAAAAAAATAACTTTGCTTATAGATAGCTCTATCCTGTTGCCTTTGTGCTGTTATCATATAATTTATATCTTTGTGTGTATATATATATATATATATATATATATATATATATATATAGTGTACCTATCAACAAAGATTGTAATTATTTTATATACTTTTTAATCAGAAAAATTACAAAAAAATCATTCTTAAAAATTAAAAAAAAATTTTTTTAATAATTTTTTTTTTTAAGTGACAGACACTTGCTCTGTTGCCCAGGCTGGTCTCCACCTTCTTCAACAGTTTGATTATGATGTGATCTTTGATTATGGTGTGGATCTTTTTGAATTTATTTTAGCTGGAGTTGTTGAGCTTCTTAATGTGTATAGATTACTGGTTTTCATCAAATGGGGTAGTTTTTGGCTGTTATTTCTTTAAATATTTTTTCTGTCTCTTTCTCTTTTCCCCTTATGGTACTTTTATTATGTGTGTGTGTTTGTACATTTGATGTTACAGGTCTCTGAGGCTCTATTATGTTTTTCATTTTTTTGTTCCTCAGATTGTATAATCTCAGTTGACCTATCTTAAGCTTCATTAATTCTTTCCTATGCCTGCTCAGATTTGCTGTTGAGCCTTTCTGGTGAATTTTTTCTTCAGTTATTGTACCTTTTGACTCTAGAATTGCTATTTGGTGAGACATTGTTTTCCTGCCTTTAGACATGCATTTTCATGTTGAAAGAAATGGTTTGCTTTAGGTCTGAATTTTTAAATTTTTTTTTAGAGATAGGGTCTTGCTCTGTTACCCAGGCTGGAGTGCCATGGCATGATCTTAGCTCACTGTAACATTGAACTCCTGGTTTCAAGCAGTCATCCCACCTCAGACTCCTGAGTAGCTGGGACTAGAGGCATGTACCACCCTACCTGGCTCATTTTTCTACTTTTGTTTTCTAGAAATGGGATCTTGCTATATTGCCCAAGCTGGTCTCAAATTCCTGGCCTCAGGAGATCTTCCCACTTCAGCCTCCTAAAGTGCTGGGATTACAAGTGTGAGCCACCATGCCCAGCCCCTTTCAACATATTTAAAATAACTGATTAAATTATTTTTCTACTTTGTCAAACATCCGTACTTTCTTGGGGGCAGCTGATACAGATTGTTTTTCTTCCCTGTGTATAGACCATACTTTCTTCTTTTTTTGCATGTCTTCTACTTCTTTTCTTGAAAAATGGACATATTAAATAGTGTGGTAACTCTGGAAATCAGATTCTCCTCCGCTCCCAGGGTGGGTTGTTTTTTGCTGTTTGGTAATTAGTGTGTGTTTGCTAGTGACTTTTCTGAATTAATTCTGTGATGTCTATTCTTTATCATGTGTGGTCAGTCACTGAAGTCTGTACTTGGTTAGCTTAGTAGTCAGCTAATGATTGTGCTAGAACAAATAAATCACACATTCTTAACTGAGAATATCTCTATGTTGGGGCATTCCTTCAACACTCTAATAAGACAATTGAGAACTTCTGTTTAGCTTTCACTTCTGGCTTGTTTAAATGCCTCAAGTTCAGGCAAAGGTAAGAGTTTAGGGCTGTCTCAGGTCTCTGTTGAGAATGTGCACAGCCCTGGTCATGCATACTAGCCCTATGCTTGCTTATGGCCTTCTAGATTTCCAGAAATACACTGGAGCTTTTCAAAGCCCTCACAGACATCTCATTCCCTAGCTTTTCCTTATAAGCCTTTTTGTTTTTCTATTGTTTGTTTCAGCTGTTATCCACTGCCTCAGATAGCCATGAAGTTATACTTTCCTGTAAAATTGTTTTTGACATCACCCACCCAAGGGAGATTCTTTTGGTACTGGGTGAGCTCAAAGGTTAAATACAGTCAGCCTTGCAAGTGGGATCTTCTGGGGGAACTTTAGGAGAATAACAATTCTTTGGGAATGAATGTTTGAAAGAACTATAACTCCATTCTGTTTTTTTCTGGTGACTGCTAGGCTTTACCTAGCATCCCAGCAAACTATTGTTTTTAAAGGCTACAGTATAGCTGGGGATGGGACTAAAGTACTGATATTCCGCTGTTTTTCTTGAATAATGTTCCTCAGATTTCTGCAAGTCTTTGATTTAGTTCTCAGAATTCTGAAAACATTTGATTCTGCAGATAATTTATCTAGTTTTTTTTGTTGCTTTTATTGAGGAATTTTTGAAAGTCCTTACTCTAACATTCTTTATTGTGTTCTTCAGTTTTTAAAAATACACATCATTGTATTTAAGTTACCTATACAGTTTTTAATAAAGTAAAATCAGAATGGCATGAGTTGAAGGCTGGATATATTTTTCTTACCCAGTTCCATCCTGACTTATAAATGCTTTATTCCCTGACTTTTATGTATTCTAGATAATGCAGGCTCAGGAACCACCCTGTCTGGGTTCAGATCCTAGCTCCGATAGCTTTTAGCTTTGTCACTTGGTCAAGTTACTTAACTTTTCTGTGCTTCAGTTTCCTCCTTTGTAAAATGGGAATAATAATAGTACCTCCCAATAGAGTTGTGAAGATTTAAAAAGTCAGTCTATGCAATGTACTTAGAACAATGCTTGACACGTAGTAAGTACTCAATAAAGGTTAGCTATTTTTTAGAAGTTATGATGTAGAAAATTTTATATAATATGAATTTGCTAGTTTTCATTTAACTGTATTTTTTAGATTTTAAGGATTTGTTAACTTCCTAATGAATATAAATTAGAGAAATATTAAAGAATCACAATAAAATATATTATTTAATATTTCTGTAGTTTGTGTCTAAGAAGATACATTTTTCTTAAGTACAGTACACAGCAGTAATAAATGGAAAATCCCAGATAAAGTATAACAGTTATTGTCTATTATTTATAATATAATACTATCTTTATTATTTTTATTAGGTTAATAATAATGAAATGGTTGCATTACAACGAGATCCGAATAATCCTTATGATAAGAATGCGATTAAAGTAAACAATGTGAATGGAAATCAGGTTGGCCATTTAAAGAAAGATCTTGCAGGTGCTTTGGCCTATATTATGGACAACAATTTGGCACAAGTTGAAGGGTAATGTATTTTCAGAATTTAATTTTAATAATTGTGAATTATAGTCATCTTTCAACTTGTTAGGGCTTCTCGTTAGAACCTATAAAGGTATGCTAACAATTTCTATCACTGTTCTTTTGGTATGTGTTAAATAAATGTTTTAATTCTTCTTTTACATACTTCCACTACCCCAGCAATCAAACAATTGTCCTCTCATTTTCCTATGGAATTATTACCATGGAGAAAAATAAACTTTGGTTCAAATATTAGGAATTGCATTCCATTTTCCCAAGGCTTTTGGTACCTAGGTTTAGGAATTTGGAAGTATTGGTTCGTTTATTTATTTTGAGATGGAGTCTCACTTTTGCCCAGGCTATAGTGCAGTGGTGTGATCTCGGCTCAGTGCATCCTCTGCCTCTCGGATTCAACCAGCTCTCCCTGCCTCAGCCTCCTGAGTAGCTGGGATTACAGGTGCCTGCCACCATGCCCAGCGAATTTTTGTATTTTTAGTAAAGATAGGGTTTTACCATGTTGGTCAGACTGGTCTCAAACTCCTGAACTCAGGTGATCTGACTGCCTCAGCCTCACAAAGTGCTGGGATTGCAGACCTGAGCCACCATACCTGGCCTGGAAGTGTTCATTTATATCAGAGGTTATAAACTGGTATTCTATGATAGGATATAGATGAATTTCATTTTGCCTGCAGTGTTTTAGACATTTTTTTCATTTAGTATTTATACTGAAAGAACTAGTCAGCATTTTATACGTATTAATTTATTTCCTTAAATACAAAAACATATTTTTCTCTTGATGATGAAGATCTGGCAATGCTGGATGAGTTGTCACTTCCATATGACAAAAGTTGACTGGAAGGTGTAGTAACTCTCCTTTTACCTAGGGCATATACTCTCAGTTTTATTTACCTCTTTCTTTTTTTTTTTTAAACTCTTTCAGTCTTTTACTTTTTCTCTTTTAGGCATTTGTACTTGTGATCTCAATTTAAGTATTTGGAATATTTAGGATCTTTATATTCTAATTCTAATTTTTAGGATATTCATATCATAATCCTAGGTGAGTTTGGAACATAAATGCTCAGTGATGTCTCACTTTGTTTCCTCCTTTTTCAGTTAATCAGGTTTTTCTGATTAACTGGAAAAGGAGATATTGAGACTGTTAGTGAATCACAAGTTCTTGCATTCCCCATTTTCCAAGCAGAATGATTTATTACCCTCAGTGGTTCTGTTAGCCAAAGCTCTACCCTTTCATTTAAACTTATTTTACTTATCTTACAATCTTGTTTACGTGCCATCCATTTATTTTAAAACTGCTTTATTCCATTTTCTCAATTTTTTCTGGCACTCTGGTTCTAAAAATCACTCTTTTCTTCTGATTGTTTATGATTCTATTCCTTGTTCTTTTTCTCTTTAAAATCTGCCTAACTAACTCCTTCTTAACTTCCATGCAAAACATAAATGATACACTTAAAATACTGAACTGATTCTTGGGGATAAAAAGTAATGTTTCTAATTTCCCTTTCTTTTTCTCCCAAATATAATAGGGTAGTTCCTTTTGGTGCAAACAATGCTTTTACCATGCCTCTGCATATGACTTTTTGGGGAAAAGAAGAAAATAGAAAAGCAGTTTCAGATCAGTTGAAGAAACATGGATTTAAATTGGGTCCTGCACCAAAAAGTAAGTTTACAGTTTAACTTGATGTTATTCTGATATAAGATGCAGGGCTTATGAAACATTTATTCTCTCTTGGAGTTTGTTGGCTAATTTGTGCTCAAGGCTCCAAGTTACAACTTTTTTTCGAGTCTTTTTGAGGAAATCTCTGATTTTTCCTTTTGCCTCTATTGAAATAACTATAGATTCACAATAAAATATTTATGGTCAGAATAGCAAGAGTGAGGGGATATTAAATAAAAATTTAGAGAAAAAAATATATAAGGAAGTCTCATGTATACCCTCCCCTAATTTTCCCTAATAGTAACATCTGGAAACCCCTGACTTTAAACATTCTTTTTGATAACTTTTAGACAAAAAGAATCTTCTAATAGGGAACAAAAAGAATGCTTGGCAAGAGTTTGTTCAAATAATGTGAAATTGCTTGGGGTTTTTGATTGATTTAGTATTTTGCTTTTAAAAAACCTCTAAAATGCCAGGCTTTTAATGAAGTTTGTTATGCACATTTTATTTATTTGTGTGTTTATTTTGAGATAGAGTCTCCCTCTGTCACCTTGGCTGGAGTGCAGTGGCCATGATCAATGACTCAGTGCAACCTTGACCTCCTGGGCTCAAGCAATCCCTCCACCTGAGCCTTCCTAGTAGCTGGGTAACAGGTGTGCATCATGGCTCTTGACTCGTTTTTGTATTTTTTGTAGAGACAGGATTTCACCATATTGCCCAGGCTAGTCTCAAACTTTTGGGCTCAAGCGAACCACCTGCGTTGGCCTCCCAAAGTTCTGAGGTTATAGGTGTGAGCCACAGCACCCAGCCCTGTTATGCACATTTTTCAAAGCTACTTATTAAAAAATAAAAACATTTTATTTGATGGCTTTATTCTTTTCATTTTGTAAATAATAGCTTTCGGATTCACTTTGGAAAGTGCTTGGGGCTCTGGAAGGGCTGGACCAAGCTATAGTATGCCATTGCATGCTGCAGTACAGATGACAACTGAACAGGTATGCTTCTCTTTTATTTTGTAATCTAAAAGTGAATTTTAAATGTTGAAGATTTGTATTTAAAAGAACAGGATGAATATGTTTATGGTCTTCAAATATATTAAGTTATCATGAAACATGTTATAGAGTAAATAAAATATATATATTTGTAAACATTTATATAAAAAATACTGATAAAGAATAAATCCATATATGAACATTTGTACCTAATATACAAAACACGTTATTGTTTATGCATAGCATATTTTGTATTTGAAATGTTTTAAATGTTCAAATAGTCATTTTAAGAAAAAATTGAAACTTACTCCTTTCAGTAAGTTTGCAAATGCAGTGCTAAAGAATTAACTCCAAATTCTTCACATTAACTTGGTCTAATTTGTAATTTAAGATGAGTTATGTTGAATTTCTTTGAAAAAAAAATCATATAAAATAAGTTAATGCAGATCAATTAAAAAATAACATTAAAACTTTTTTGATATCTCTACCCACCAGTGTTAGTCCTTTTATCTACTAATTGTAGTTACCATATTTACCCTGCTTATTTTTAGAAGAACTTGAGCTTGTGTCTGGTAGGTAAACTCCAGGTTACTTCTGATTTTTAGACCCGGCCTGATTTCTTCTGAGCTGCTGCTGTGTGTTCATGTGTTAATTTTCAAAAATGTCTGTTTTACATAAATGATATAAAATTGGACTGACCTAGTTTAAATAGTCAACTAATTTAGCATAATAAAATTATCCTGTAGTGCGTGGCAAGTTCCTTATCGCAGTAATAATAAATGAAATGTCATTGACCTGGCAGGACTGACAAAATATTTTGAATGCAACTGATAGCATCACAGAACTTTAATGGCAGAAAGAACCTTAGAGACAATATAAATTTAGTTCATCCCTTTCATTTTGTAGGAATAAGACACAGGACCATAAAGGTCAAGTTTTGCCAACACTTGTAGATAAGCTTACTTGTGGTAAAACTGCGACTGAAACTCAGGACTTAAAACTCTTCTATATTTTTTTACTTCCTGACACCTAAAGCACCTGTTCATTCTGTCTTCAGTGAGCAGTATAATCCTGGAGTTGATTTGTGTGCCTTTTTGGCATTTGACTATTTTGTGTTTTTTTTTTTTTAATTTAATTTAATTTTAATTTTTTAGTATTTGGGGAAAGAGTCTCTCTCTCCCAGGCTGGAGTGCAGTGGCATAATCATGGCTCACTGTATCCTTGACCTACTGGGCTCAAATGATCTTCCCACTTAAGCATCCCTGGGAGCCACAACTACAGGCACACACCACCATGCCTGACTAATTTTTTAAAAATATTTTTTAGAGACGGGATCTTTCACTATGTTGTCCAGGCTGGTTTCAAACTCCTGAGCTCAAGTGATTCTCCCACCTTGGTCTCCCAAAGTGCTGAGATTATTGGCGTGAGCCACCACTCCTGGCTCATTTGACATTAACATCAGTTAATGAACTAAATGATTTGAAATCTGACTTAAGTACAAGTATTTTAATTAGTTTGTTTTACATTGTTTCTTGTTGCTTTTTATTGTAGCTTAAAACAGAATTTGACAGATTGTTTGAAGATTTAAAAGAAGATGATAAAACCCATGAAATGGAACCGGCTGAGGTATAGAGCCAATTTTTTTATTTGAGACTACTCAGAATGTTTAAATATGCTTATAATCTACTTTTGTTTAATCACAGGATCAACTCTTCGAGATTCTGCATGTAAAAAAAGGAATGGCTTACTGTATTTCATTTTATGACTTTTTATTTATAGGCTATTGAAACACCACTACTTCCACATCAAAAACAAGCTCTAGCATGGATGGTGTCACGTGAAAACAGCAAAGAACTTCCACCATTCTGGGAACAACGAAATGACTTATACTATAACACAATAACAAATTTTTCTGAGAAGGACCGACCAGAAAATGTCCATGGAGGAATTTTAGCTGATGATATGGGTTTGGTAATTATTTTTTCTTTAGTTAATATAATCTAATTTTGTGACAATGATTTTCTAGAAAGTAATTTTAAAGTAAAAAGAGATAGGAATATGTTGGTATTAGTTTTGGACTAGATTTTACTATCTTTGTAGAACACAGTTTTTCCTATAGTTTTTACTTAAAACAGTGGTAAACTTTTGGTTTGGTTAAAGTACAATTGAAATAATTAGTTTACAATAGTGGTATAAAGGTGTGTTTCTCAATTTTCTTTTTTCTTTTTCATTTTTTTTCTTTTTGAGATGGAGTCTTGCTTTCTGGAGTGCAGTGGCATGATCTTGGCTCACTGCAGCCTCCGCCTCCCAGGTTCAAGCATTTCTCCTGCCTCAGCCTCCCAAATAACTGGGATTATAGGCACGTGCCACCAACTGGGATTACAGGCATGTGCCACCATGCCCAGCTAATTTTTTTTATTTTTTGTAGAGACAAGTTTCACCATGTTGGCCAGCCTGGTCTTGAACTCCTGACTTCAAGTGATCCACCCACCTTGGCCTCCAAAAGTGCTGGGATTACAGGTGTGAGCCACCATGCCTGGCCATGTTTCTCAATTTTCTTTGCTCTTTGAAATTCAGGGTGACCTGTCTCTCATGAGTTTTCTTTTAAAAAGTAAAGGCAAAGCAATGTTATGTGAAATTGTATTCCATCACAAATGTTGTGGTAATCAGAGTATTAAATAGATATATATGGGTTCTTACACTAGCAGTTTTTATATTTTTCAGTCTCAGTAACCCTTTCTACTCTTAAAAATTACTGATGATCTCAAAGAGCTTTTGTTTTTATGGGCTGTTATCAGTATTTATAGTATTAGGCAATGGTAATTAAAGATAACAGTATAAGCTCATTACTTGTTAACATAAATGGCATATTTTTTAATGAAAAGTATGCCAAAACACTAACAATTTTGGTGAGAGAACTAGCATTGTTTTACATTTTTGCACATCTCTGTGTTTGGCCAAATAGATGGTAGCTGAATTCTCATTTGCTTCTTCATTCAGTGTATTCTGTTAGGTTGTTTTGGTTTAAGTACATGAAGAAAATTTGTCCTTACACTGGTATGTAGTTGTAAAGGTACAGTATTTTAGTAGCTTTTTAGATAATTGCAGATTTCTTTGATATATACATCAAAATTCAATAAGTATTAGTTTATTAAAGGATAATTATTGTCACATGGAACTCTAAGTCTTATTAGTGAGCTTTTTATACCCTGTTTCCTTGAAATCTATTTGTATATTTTGCCCATTGAATGTATATTTTACCTGTGTATGATTTTATAACACCAAGCATTGCTCATTTAGAAAATGTTGGTTCATTGAGTTGGGCAGACCTACCAAATGTTGATGTATTTGATATGCAATATCCAAAACTTACATTCATTAATATTACCACTGATGTTATTAGAAAATTATTTACATTTTGGGAAGGCACTGTGTTCATATTATGACACACAACTTTTCCAACATTCTGATTTCTATTGAAAACTTAAATTTTATAATCTCAGTTGTTTCCTTTTTTAGATGACAGCCTCACTTTGTTCATTTTCAAGAAAATATCTTTCAGACATTCAATCATGAATGATAGTTGTCATTCAAGTAAAAAATGGTGCTGCATGGAAAAAGTGACTAGTTGAACTTATAAATCCCATCTTGATTGATTTTTCTCTAGCTAACCCTCATATTTTGATATGCAATAGAAATAGTTCATATGTCCTTTGCATTTCACTGCACAGAATATTAAAAAGATTTATACTTAAGTGATGAAATTTAATAAAATTAATGTGTGCTGCTTCGTTGAGAACATTTTTTTTTTTTCTTGAGATGGAGTTTCACTCTTGTTGTCCAGGCTGGAGTGCAATGGTGCAATCTTGGCTCACTGCAACCTCCGCCTCCCAGGTTCAAGTGATTCTCCTGCCTCAGCCTTCCAAGTAGCTGGGATTACAGGCATGAGCTACTATGCCCAGCCAAGAACATTCTTAAGGAAAACTTTTTTTTCAACTGTATGTGGCAGTTAAGAATATCATGACTACCAATATAACTTAGTGCCAACTGTTTTATTTTATGCTGAGGCACTTTTTTCACCATTGCTATTTGGGCTTTTTGTAGCATTAGTGCAGATGTTAACAGAAATAAAGTCTGTCTTAGTAGTATTATAAAAACAGTTTTGACTTCACATTTTCCTGAAGGGCTCCTGGGAAACCTTCCCCATCCCCAGTGGCCTGCGGACCACATTTTAAAATGCTGTTTAACACTGCTTTAAAATGGCCAGAGATTTATTTCTGTATTGCCAGCTATCAGTTAAGCTGCAGTAAATATTGAAAAATTACATGTTTCCATTTAAGAAAAATACGTAAGAAATATGTCCTTTATGTTTTATGGATAAGTTGTGACTTAAGCTTGGTATTATCTTTAAGTCACATTTTAATAAAATGATTATATGCATACTGGAATTACTGATCACTTTAGCTCTGAACTTCATGGCAAATGAGTAATTACAAATAGTTGCATGATAAAAATCAATAGTTCAGGGTTAAATGTAGAATTGTAGAATAGCAGTCATTCAATAAAATGACATTTCTCAGAGATATTTAAACAGTATTTTATAGTGTAAATCATTTAACAGGTCCTAATATTGCAGTGAGGGGAAAGCATTTTCCAACTAAATAAAATATTCATTAACCTGTATATATAATACGCTTTTGTGGCCTTGAATGATACTTGATATTCGATTACTTGATTTTAAAATGGGAATATTTTTCTGGTGAACTGGGTTTCAGAATCTAACCATTTGTCTTTTTAAAACATTTTTAAGGGTAAAACTCTTACAGCTATTGCAGTAATCCTTACCAACTTCCATGATGGCAGACCTCTTCCTATTGAAAGAATTAAAAAGAATCTACTGAAGAAGGTAAAGTAGTAGTAAGTGCGATTTCTATGAAATCTCCAGTTTACTGTTAAATCTTTAAATTTCATCATTTAAAATACAAAGAAATTGTATTTCCAGAAATGTGATGGTCTCTCTGTCTCTGACAAGAATGAAAGTTTGTATCGCATTCTTTTTAGTTTTTCAGACAAGGTCTGGCTCTGTTGCCCAGGCTGGAGTGTGGTATTGCAATTCAGCTCACTGCAACCTCTGCCTCTCGGGCTCAAGTCACAGGATTTCACCATTTTGTCCAGGCTGATCTTGAACTCATGAGCTCAAGTGATCTACCTGCCTCAGCTTCCCAAAGTGCTGAGGTTACAGGTGTGAGCCATCAGCAGGTATCATATTCTTGAGAGCAGTGGTAATTTCTATTAAGAGGCTTAAAGTTGTTTATAATCTTTGAACAATTTTGCCAGTCAATAATGCCATTTCTGAGAAACTATCTGAAGGGAGTTACCAGAAATTCATTTTTTCCAAAGAAATTACAGGTTTGTTTTTTTTTCCTCAACATTGTTTTAAAGGTGTACAGTTTGTAGGCTAGGCATATTGACTGGCACCTGTTGTTCCACCTTCTTGGGAGGCTGAAGCAGGAGGATTGCTTGAGCCCAGGAGTTCGAGCCTATAGTCAGCTATGATTGCCCTATTGCAGTCCAGCTCCAGTGACATTGAGAGACTCTGTCTCTAAAACAAATAAACATAAAATAAAAGTGGACAATTTGAAACATCTTTTGACAAGAGAACAGTTAAATGATATAGCCATAAAATTTACTATTATGAAACCACAAAGTATTATTTTTGATGAATAATTACTTTCATGATTTTTGTTAAAAAGCTAGAGGTACAAATCTTTGTATGGAGTTTGATTCCTCATTTTGTAAATAATATATTCATGTGTGTTTTAAGTCCATTCACATATACTATCTGTACCAAAATGTTAATAATTTATATCCTCGTGATGAGAATAACGGTGACTTTTCTTGATATTTAATGTGTGTGTGTGTGTGTGTGTGTGTGTGTGTGTAATATAAACATACATTTGTATTTGATCTCTAAGAATTAAAAATTAATTAATTTATTGAGAAAATAAATGTTATTAGAGAGGAATGGTTACTTCTTTTCTTATCTGAAAATTCAGATAACTTAAAGAGAAGGAAATAGCAAAAAGATGTGTGCAGTATACCTCTTTTCTGTACTCTTCTGAATTACCATTCTTCCTAGTTTTTAGTTTTCAGAGAAGGCTGTACATCAGTTTCCTGTCAGTGCTACTGAGATTTTATTTTATTGTCTATACTTAGTTATATTTCCTTCTTTTTACTTTTATTGAGTTAAAGTCTCAGATTCAATTCCTTACCCTGAACAACCTGATGTTTTATGTCTTGTTCTTCCTACATTTGGTTATTAAAACTGAAGTTTTAGGTTACCAGATTTGATAGAAGCATATAAGACTACTTCAGATTTAGTCTCAGTTATTGAGAAATTACCAATTAACAGTAAGGATTTCTCTTATTTTTCCCCAAGATCAGTTATATATTTAAGGTGTTGTATAGTAGGAAGGTTTTAGGATATTTGGGTTGCTACGTAATTGAGATGGAAGCTGAACATGTGATTTTCAGCCAGGTATTTATTTTTTAAAAAATTGTCACTCTTTCAAGTAGGTTTAGATATTCCAAACATAAATAGAGTGAAATATTATTGATTTAAAGGCCCCTAGATTTGAACATACTATTGTTTCATCCACGTAAGACTTGATAAAAAATTTATCTTTGAACTTCATGGAGAAAAAGTTTGCTGAGCAAAATAATTTAATATAAAGAATAATGCAAGGCCAGGCGTGGTGGCTCAGGCCTGTAATCCTAGTACTTTGGGAGGCTGAGGCAGGCACAACACCTGAGGTTAGGAGTTTGAGACCAGCCTGACCAACATGGTCAAACCCTGTCTCTACTGAAAATTACAAAATTAGCTGGGCGTGGTGGCACATGCCTGTAATCCGTTACTTGAGAGGCAGGAGAATCACTTGAACCAGAGAGGTAGAGGTTGCAGTGAGCCGAGATCATGCCATTACACTCGAGCCTAGGTAACAAGAGCAGAAACTCCATCTCAGAAAGAAAAAAAGAATAATAAAAAGGACATCCTTTATGTTTGAATAAACTTAGATTGTTTGCATGCTGTTTAATAAAGTGGTTATAGTAATTATTGAAGACTTGATAGGACATTTGATGAAAAGCATTTTTACTATCTCTTTCTTGGAACTAATGCTTAGAAGTTAACTAAAATAACTCTTCTAGTTACATCTCTAAAATATTATATTTTGGATTTTTAATTAATTTATTTTATTTTATTTTATTTTTGAGACGGAGTTTCCCTCTGTTGCCCAGGCTGGAGTGCAGTGGTGCGTTCTTGGCTCACTGCAACTTCTGCCTCCTGGGTTCGAAACATTCTCCTACCTCAGCCTCCCAAGTAGCTGAGATTACCAGCGACCACCACCATACCTGGCTAATTTTTGTATTTTTAGTAGAGATAGCGTTTTACCATGTTGGCCAGTCTAGTCTCAAACTCCTGACCTCAGGTGATCTACTCTCCTCGGCTTCCCAAAGTGTTGGCATGAGCCACTGAACCCGGCAGATTTTTAATTTATTTAGATTGGTACCTATATAGGGGATGAATCTTTTCAACCACATTTTTAGTAAGACTTAATTCTAATGGGATTTTTTGCTTAACAATTCAGCTTTTATAGAATTGTTTTCAACTCATGTATATTGATGCATTTTGAAACAAAGGTACACTGAAAAAGAAAAAGAAAATGGACGGGCAAGACTCCATCGAGTAAGAGGAGAGGACACTCTGTGACCTGTACTATATCAGAGCTATTTGCTCTGAGAATTTCAGAGAAAAAGAGGATGACAATGGCAGCCTCATTAAAGATCTGAACGTTGAACATAGGTTTGAAAAGTCTGAAGTCTGAGAATTCTTAACTATAAAGTAAATCCCAGTTCTTGAGTTTTTCTCACAATAACTAATATGTCATTTATAATTGAGATTTGCTTTTGGTATTCCTTTTGAAAAGGTAAAGACCAACTAGTTTTCTTTTTTTGAGATACCTGTGAAAAAATTTTAAATCAATTTGTGTGTTTTCCTCTTCACTTATTCACCCTCCCCTTCAGTTGCTCCAGAATTGGCTAGCAGTTTAAGTAGTTTTTATTATGCAAAGTAAAGCAGTATAAAATAAGGTTTATTTAAAGTTATTTAAAACTCATAGCATGATGACATGTTACTAATCATTTCTGTGGGGGGAAAAAAACCTGATAGCAGTACTGTTTAAGAAATATGCCTATTTACCCAGGAATGTAATGTTAACGATGATTCTATGAAACTTGGAGGAAACAATACCAGTGAAAAGGCAGATGGACTAATCAAAGGTAAATTTGAATGTTGAAATGACCCAATTTTTGATTTGGTAGACTTTAATTTGAATATGACCCAATATTTGATTTGTGTTTTTTAGCCTAATATTGTAATTCTAGTTTTGGCTTTGTACCGTATAAAAATTTAGGATCTCTTTTTTTTAAAAGGACTTCCCTGAGTACTGGTAGGAAAGATTTCATCAAGGAGATCATTGAATTGGGTAGTATACCTCTTAGAGAACTGGGGAAGTGCATTTTGGGTTGTAAAAAAAATCTCATGAAAGAGTACTTTAAAAAGAGCATATTTTATTCTGGGACCTCAGTGAATTTTATGGTATTTAAAATGTAATATGCATGGACAATGGCAGATAATGCTAGAAAGCTAGCTTTAGAGCCAAATTCTGAAGTCGTAGGAGAAATGGAAAGAGGTATGTGGATTTTGCAGTTAAATGACCTTCATAAAATTAATTTTTAAAGATAAATAGAACAGACTGAAAATATTTTAAGAGTAGTAGGTGAAAAATTATAAATAACAATTGCTTGCTATTACTTTAAGTTTGGGATAAGAAAGACACAGAAAGGTGGCTGAGTTAAGGGTAAGATGAGGTTTTTTGTTTTTGATTTTCTTTGATTTTAAGAAAGGAATCCATGAGATTTTGGATTTAGTAGAGAGACTAGTAGGTTGTAGGAGGAAATAGGATCAGGAGAATAGGTAGATGAGTTATCAGTAGAATAGGTAAATGAGTTAGCAGAATAGGTGGATGAGTTAGAAGGAAAAAATACAGTTAAGGAAAAGTACAGATAAATAAGTAGATTAAAAGATAGGAAAATTGAGATTTTATGGAAGATACCATCTCATTTTCTTTGTAAAGTGAAATAGGTCATCTTGGAATAAAAGGAGTTAGAATCTAGGCAAAGAGGTCAATGTAGTATGGATCATTCTGGTGTGGATCATGTTGATGAATGGATAGGGGAGCTGAACAGTGTTTACTAAAAAGAGTTCTCAAGTGACACAAGGTGACAGCTGATGTTTGAACATAGAAATTTATAACAGCACCTATTTGTGGTTCTCCTTATCATTTTCCAGTGGCTCTTAGCTGCCTTGCTACAGCAAAAAATTCAGCCAATGTGGGGATTGGCTGGATGAGTACAAAGGAAAGACTGGGTCATAAAAATTTGAAGGTGCTTTCTAATTAGAAATGAGAAAATACTAGATTAAGAAAAAAGTAGAGAAAATACAGTAATGAAAGGAATGAAGATGTTAAGAAAACTGAAAGTCAGTAATTAGAAAACCGTGGTTTTAAGAAGGATAATACTAATTTCTGAGACAACTTACTAATATGCTATATTTGCAATTTTTCTTTGAAATAGAAGCATCTAGATGTAGTGAACAACCCAGTATTTCAGATGTCAAGGAGAAGAATAAGTATCGAATGTCAGAATTGTCTAGTTCCCGCCCCAAAAGGTAAACAATTATGGTTTGCTTATGTCATGGGTTTATTTAGATTGTTTTCTTATGTATAAGAGAGATAGAGATGACCATTATATTTGCTAAATAGTTCTTTTAAATACATTCTTTTATTTGAAACTTCCAAGATCACTATGGCTTAGGCAGCTAGGGTATTCTCATTTTACAGATGAAAAAAAAATGATACCTGTAAAATAAACGAATTGGTAAATTTTAAGAATCACTCATCTTTCTACTACTTTATTTCTATTTTATCAAGGAACTAAGATCTGGATCCTGGGATTTTTGCTTTTTTTTTTTTTTTTGAGACTTTAGAAGTTTTCTTTATGGATTTAAGGAGATGAAAACTGAAGAATATTTTATTGGCTAGCTTGACAAAAGCATTCTTGCTCATTTCAGTTCTTCACATGTAGTGGAACTAAGGCATGATAAAGTTATTTGTGGACATTATTATATTAAAATAGACTAGAGGGAGAATTTGAATAAAAGTCATAATTCCCCTCTGATCTTGTCTTGAATCTGTTAACTTTACAAACTTCATTTATCCTCTGAAGTAGGTCTAAAAACTGGGCTTTTGTTGTATTATATTGTCCATCATCAGTATCTACAGAAGTCATCGCACATCTGTCTCTGCTAGCTATTTCATCAACAAAGGTTTTGAAACTGTGGCTGTGTTAATTGTTCTGTCGTTGGTATCTCTGTGAACTAAGCACAAACCCAGCACTCACCAGTGTTTCTAAATCTAATTGCTTCAGATTTAGATAAATGACAGATGTTACAACTTTGAACTTACCATCAACCTGGGTAACAGAACACTGTTAATTGGACCATATCAGATTAAAGGACATAGAAATAATAATGGTGAGGACATGAGAAACACGACAACTAACACACATAGCTAATACAAATATGCTTATTGTATAACAGGTACTCTTTTAGGGGCATTTGCATGTAGTAATATTTTATTCTATAAGGATTATGTTTTTATTTCTGTTTTTCTTAGGAGGGAACAGAGGCATTGAAGAATATTAGTTGATTAACTTAAAATCACATAACAAATTAGTAGTGCAGTGGGGATTTGAAGCTAGGCAGTCTGACTTCAGAGTTTATTGCTTTTAGGCACTTAATCCCTGTTAAACTTGCTACACAAAATTTGTGACATTTTCTATTGTGAAAGAATTATATTTTTGCCTTTTATCTGCTTAATTTTCTTTGATAAGAGCCAGTTTTTTTTCTTTCTTTTTTTTTGAGATGGAGTTTTGCTCTTGTTGCCCAGGCTGGAGTGCAATGGGCACGATCTTGGCTTACTGCAAACTATGCCTCTTGGGTTCAAGCAATTCTCCTGCTTCAGCCTCCTGAGTAGCTAGAACTACAAGCGTGCACCACCACACCCAACTAATTTTTGTATTTTTGATAGAGACGGGGTTTCACCATGTTAGCCAGGCTGGTCTCAAACTCCTGACCTTAGGTGATCCACCCACCTCCATCTCCCAAAGTGCTGGGATCACAGACATGAGCCATGGTGCCTAACCAAGAGCCAGTTTTTTTTGTTCTAGTTTTATATGTTTTAATTGAACTACCAAATATTGCACCTTGTATTGAAATTATTAATTTTTTAGAATTACTGAATTTTTCAAATTTATTTTAATAATAGTGAAATAGGCTGGGTGTGGTGGCACACACCTGTAGTCATAGGTGCTCCTGGGTACTCCCGAAGCTAAGGCAGGATGATCACTTGAGCCCAGGAGTATGAGGTTGCAGTGACTTCTGATTGTGTCACTGTACTGCGTCCTTGGCAAAAGACAATAATAGTGGTACTCCATTTTGTATAGTAAATGCATCGGGTTGTGAAAGCAAAATGCTTTTAGCAGATTTGACTTTCATTTGTCAAAATCTTTTAAACATTTTTCAAAAAATAAATGAGTAAGACAAAGGTTTTTTATTGCACTTATTAAACATGTTTGTATATCTCATTTTGCTTTGGGTTGGTCCAAAAGTTTCTTTCTGTATACTTAATTTTAGAAGAAAAACTGCTGTCCAGTACATAGAAAGCTGTGATTCAGAGGAAATTGAAGCAAGTGAATTGCCACAGAAAATGAAAGGTAACATGTAATAGATTTGATTTGATAATGTGTCCTATATTCAAATGTCCCATTTTGCAGATTTTTATGTTTATTTTGGTTTTATTTTTAGGCAAACTGAAAAATGTACAGTCAGAAACTAAAGGCAGGGTGAAAGGTATGTGTATACTATATACCTATAATCTAGACTTCAAGATTATTAAAGTACAACTTCATTGATTTGTATCTCGCTAGGTTGGAATATTTTAGTAAAAGGTCTTAAGCTTGGCTGACGTTTACATGTGAAACTTCATGGAGCTTACCATGTGTGTTAAATTAATTTTGTAAAGAAGTAAAATGAATAGTTTCAAATTAAAATCTAAGGGATAATAATATTTTAACTCTCCTTAAAACAATTTTCTACTACCTATAAAATGAGTTCTATAAAACCTACGTGTATAGTATGAATAGTAATTACAAAATTAGGTTGAGAATGTCTTTCTGGCCATACTATTATTGTTTACATTATTTATTTTCCTGTAATTGAGATCATACTATATTTCTCATTCATTGAGAAATTGTATTTCATTTGGAAGATAACTGATCATATTGACTGATCTGAAAATTTGGCAGCTTTATTATTAAAAATCAAACTATTTGTTTCCTCAAAAAATTCTCCCTCCACCTGAGAGCTCAGTCACTTTGCAGATGACTGCTCCTACTTTAATTCCTTCTTCTCAAATCTTACCATGAATGACTACATCAGTTCTGTAAGTTGAAAAGATATGCTTAGTGTCAGAGGTAGCAATTTCAGTTGTATTTTAATTTAATAATATAAGCTCTTACAATAGAGAGGGTGAAAATGGCATTCTATTTCTTATCCTTAGAAAGTACCTGTACTCTAGCACAGGAGATAATTTGAAAAAAATTTAAGATTCTTTGTTGTTTTATCAGCAGGGTCTTCTAAGGTTATAGAAGATGTGGCATTTGCATGTGCATTAACCTCATCTGTTCCTACAACAAAAAAGAAAATGTTGAAAACGGGTCAGTAAATATCCTGATTTCCTAGCTTTTTTTTTTCTATTTTTGAATGAAAAAATATTAAATTTTTTAAAACTTATAAAACCATATTACAAGAAGTTTAGAAAATAGAGACTATGTAGAGACTTTTTTTTAAAGTATATAACCTGTTAAAAAAACAAAGCTACGTCATAATTTGCTTTCCCTTTGGTGCCTTTTCCTATTGTATTTGTTTTAGTTAGGGTCAAAATATGATGGGGGGGCCCTTACTCCTCTGAAGAGCAGAGATATTTCTTTTAGTGAAGTCACAAAGCAATTTGTGGCTGCTTTAAAAAGCTTAATTTAATTTGGATTAATTTAAGTTAAAGATTTAATTTTTGGTATTAGAATTTGCTTTTCATTTAAAAATGTTAGTGATCTTTATTATAATTTTATATTTTGTAATTCATAGGTAAACATCACTGCTTAAGAAACTAAATATTTGAAATGGGAAGAGATTGAACTAAGGTTGAGAAGATGTGGGACGAAGTTATATCTCTGCCCCTTGGTCTCTCCATTATTTTACATGTTGGGGATATAGCAGACTATCTGTTTTCATAGAACATAAAATCTAATGATGGGAGAAACATACAATAAGCAAGTAAACATAATTTTAAATAATGACAAGTAATGTGAAGAAAATAAAGGAGGCTAATGAAGTAAAGATTGACTTGAAGTGGCTTGTTTTAGAAGGAGTTATTTGAGCTAACATAGAATCATGAGAAAGAGCCAACTTTTGGCCCAGTCAGGTGGATTATTCTTTACCCTGATTTTAGATACTTAAAGAAATGTGGAAATTTCAGTTAAGATATAATTAAATTACACATTAGAAGCCCCTTTCAGCTGCAGATGCATAGCAGTGATACAGTAGAGAAAATTTTAAAAGTCACAGCTGTGTGTCATTTTGGTTTTAATCAAACTAAGCATATCTTTGAAAGAGCAGCAGAATAGAAACAAAACTCTATGAGTGGAGACAGAAGCCATAATCTTGATTGTCTTTCTGGTAGATAGTGATCTCTTTAGTAAGAAACAAAAAGTCATAAGAAAAAGCTTGATTAAATTCCATTTTAATTTTAAATTTAATAATACATTTTAAATTTCCATGCATCCAAAGGTGCCATAAACAAAGTAAAAAATGGTAAGGCTGAAGAATATATGTGTGTTAAGTATAACTGACAAAGGATTCAATTCTAGACTATATAAGAACTTCTCAAACAATTGGAAAAAGGCCACCCAATAGGAGAATAGTTAAAGGATATACATGCACAGTCCACAGAAAGAAAGAAAACCCAAATAACCAGTTACCGCTGGAAAAGATATGCTGACTCAGAATTATTGGGAAGATGCAAATTAAAGGAAAGTGGAAACGATATGCTGACTGAGAATTGGAAACATTGGAAAACTTTGGAAAAGATATGCTGACTGAGAATTATTGGGGAGATGCAAATTAAAATTAAAGGGCAGGCATGGTGGCTCATACCTGAAATTACAGCACTTTGGGAGACCAAGACTGGTAGATTGAGCCCATGAGTTCAAGACCAGGCTGGGCAACATGGTGAAATCCCGTTTTACAAAAAAATACACAAAATTAACCAGATATGGTAGCACATCCCTGTAGTCCCAGCTACTTAGGAGGCTGAGGCAGGACAACCACTTGAGCCTGGGAGGTTGAGGCTGCAGTGGGCCATAATAGCGCCATTGCATTCCAGTCTGGGCGACAGAGCGAGACCATGTCTTAAAAACATAAAATAAAGAGCAGGATG
This sequence comes from Callithrix jacchus, assembly GCF_049354715.1. NCBI lineage: Eukaryota > Metazoa > Chordata > Mammalia > Primates > Cebidae > Callithrix > Callithrix jacchus. Next base: position 36,198,248 of record NC_133518.1, read on the forward strand.
CTCTTACTCATCATATTTTCAGACATTAAAAAATCTCACAATGCCAAGTATTGACAAAAGTTGTGCTGCAACAGGAATTCATGCATAGTTGATGGGAGTGCCAATTACCAAGAAGAGCAACTGGGCAAAAATATAATGGAAGCTGAATATAAATCACCTGTAACTCTGTAGATATAAATAAGGAGACTTTTTATGAAAAAAAGTGAAAAAGTGGCTTTCATTGCAGCATTATTTTATTGAAATATTAGAAATAATGTATGTATTGTCCAGTAAGGTAATGGGAAATGAATTGTAGTCTACTTATGCAGTATAATGCTATGCACAGGTTAAAATGAATACAGTAGAGCTGCAAATACTAATAAGTATAAATTCCAAACACAGTTGTTCTTTATCTGGGGTTTCACATTCTGCAGTTTCAGTGCTAAAATATTATATACAATAAGATATTTTGAGAGATGGAGAGAGACCACATTCACATAATTTTTATTACAGTACAGCCATCACTAGTATATGTTGGGGGTTGGTTCCAGGACCCCTGTGTACACCAAAATGTGCACGTGGTCAAGTCCCACGGTCTGCCCTGGAGGACCAGAATATATGAAAAATTGGCCCTCCATATGCATGAGTTTTGCAATCAGTAAATACTGTATTTTTAATCCACGTTGGTTAACAAAAATTTGCATGTAAGTGCATCACATACTTCAAACTTACATTGTTTAAGGATCAACTGTAGATTGTTATGATTGTTCTATTTTATTATTTGTTATTGTTACTAATCGCATACTGCACCTACTTTATAAATTAAACTTTATCATAGGTATATATAGGAAAAAACATTATATATAGGGTTTGGTGCTATTTGTGGTTTTAAGCATTTAAATAGGATGTGGAGGGTCTTGGAACACATCTCCAGTGGATAAGGAAGGATTACAGTAAATAGCACTGAGAGAAAAAATTGTGGAATCATACATAGATATAGTATGATACTTTGCTCACCTGCCATTTAAATTTTGAAATTAGTATGAAAATGTAATTTTTTAAAAACGCAGAAATTTGCATTTTAACTAAGTTTACTGGAGGATACTCCATTGGTAAGGGATACCAGGTCTAGAATTTATTTCAAGAATTTGTAAAAACACTTTGTTGTTATTATTTTTAAACATGCTTCACAGAAAAGTATTAAGAATTTTTGTTGTAAATATATTAGTTACCTATTATTGCATAACAGATTCTCCTAAAACTTAGCCATTTAAAATCAGACATTTATTATTTCACACATTTTGACAAGGCTAGGAATCTGGGAGTGGCTTAGCTGGATGGTTTAATGGCTTATGGTCTCTCATGTGGTTGCAGTCAAACTTCTTCAGGGACTGCTATCATCTGAACATTGACTTAGGGAGGATCCATTTCCAAGTTCACTCAACATGGTTGTCAACAGACCTCATTACTTGCTGGCTAACTATAGTCTTCAGATCCTCACCATGTGCATCCTTCCATAAGCTGCCTGATTGTCCTCACAGCATGGCAGCTGGCTCCACCAGAGTGAAAGATTGGAGAAAGAACAAGTGTGAGAGTGAGCTCGACCCAATACAGAAGGTTCATCTTTTATAACGTATCTCAGAAGTGACGTACCATCTTTTCTGCTATATTTTGTTGGTCATGCAGACTAGTCCTGGTGGAGTGTGGGAGGAGATTACACAAGATAATGAATACTGGGAAGTAGAGCTCACTGGGGGCCATCTTGGCTGGCTACCAAACTAAATGTAACACAAATTCAGAAAACTGCATAAAACAAATGTTTGTCTTAATGTATGACTATGATGAATTATCAGGAAATACTGGAGACTTCCTTCTTGTACCCACTCCCTGTTACAGTCCTTTGGCTCTTCTCATAATCACTATGTGGATTTTTAGTTTTTTTAAGTGACCAGGTAAAATTTAATCCCTGTTAAAGGTCCATCTGCTTCATTTTAATTGTTCCTAATTTATCTTCTCATGGAGGTACATTATTACCATCTCCTTATTAACATACGTATTTCAGAAAAAACAGCTAAAGGTTGTAACAGTGATTCATTTTTTAGGAGCTTGTGCAGTGGAGGGGTCAAAGAAAACTGATGTTGAGGAGAGACCAAGAACAACACTGATCATCTGTCCACTTTCTGTGTTAAGCAACTGGATTGTAAGTCTTTAAACCCTTTAAAAATGTAACATAATTTATATTTTATCTCTACAAGGTAAAAAGTATTCTTTTAAAGAGTCATTCATTGGAGGAAATATACTTGGTCATCAGTTTCTAAGTTCAAATAATTGTTAGGTGAATTAGATTATGTTTGCTGAATTGAAGAAATTTTTCTTTGAAGATTTATAGTAGAGAAGGTAAAGGAACATAATTGACTGCTAACATAAGATTTGGTTTATATTTCTACCTTTGCTATTTTTGTCCCCAAAGGTGGGAAAGATGTATAGTTTGACTCCACTATATTTACAAATTGACTGTTAGAGCTCTACCAATAATAACTTACTTTTATAATACTAACAACCTTTAGTGAACTCCTATGTACTTGGTTTGTCCTTAATCTCTTTTTAAGGATTTTTCTGAATTAATTCTCAAAACTATTATTCTCATTTTCCAGGTGACCACACTGAAACACAGAGAGGTTAAGTAACTTGCCTGAGGTCATCCAATTAATAACTGATGGATCTTAGATATAGTCTCCAACATTTTGAATCTAGAGCCTATTCTTTTAAGACTACCCACCAGAAATTTTTTTTGCCAGATTGTTTTCTGTTCTAAAACATTGATATTGGAATGGAACCTCTTGATTATTTGTTTATTTACAGCCTGGTTATGTTTCCTTCCTAGTGTGAGCTTCAGATTTCTTGTTACAATGAAATAATGACTCTCTTGGAAGTCGTGTGAACATAAGGACTACTCACCATTCTTGCCACCTCCAAGTTTATCTGCTTATCTATTTATTCTCCCGGCCATTCTTCTTATCTCAGAGCAGGAAGAGATCCTACTCTTTGTAAGACCAGTATTTAGTCTGTATGTTGGATTCTTTCTTTTCCCACACTCAATTATCTGTTCTTTTTTTCCCCTCACTTGGTTATTCAGTCTATTCCCACTGGCTCTTTCATGGTACATACTCAGATCTTTTTCATTTTAAAATACATTCTCTTGATATGCATATTTAAGTTGCTGATCTTCTGCTTTATTTCACTGTCATACCTCTTGGGGGCTAATTTCTACTTTGTGCTTTTACTTACTAGTTCCTTAATTCATTGTAATCTGGCTTCTACTATTCTCTAAATTGCATTGGAAAAGACTATTTGTGATAGTCTAATTGTCAAATTGAGTGACCTCTTCTTGACTTTATATAGCCTTTTCTTCCATGACATGAATTACCAGTTTTTATTAATAAGTTTTTGGTTTACTTATTTATTAAAAAAGAAATTACATCTTGTCCTTACTAGTATATCATTTTTCCTCTTAGAACCAGAAGAATGAGTGTTAATGGTCTGTTGCTATTTTTTTATTCCAACTAAACTGCGCTTTATTTAATGTGTTGTTTGTTATGGGAAGGGTAGTACATGGGTACTTAAATGGCAGTTTCAGGATGAGGTTTAGAGTATTAATGGAGGTATAAATAATATAACTGTGATTATTTTAGGGCTTGGGATATAGAGATGTATTTTTAAAATGGATAATCAGATTTAATTACAATTTTATGTTTAGAAAATTTCAGGTAATACAAAGTTCAGAAAGAAAACCATGGCAAAATCTTTCCAAGTGAGATCATGCACACTCTGAATTTAAAGGAATGAGGAGTGGTTTGGCTATCGGGATCCATGGTTGTGTTAGTCTATTCTTGCATATAAGAAATACCTGAGGCTGGGTAATTTAAGAGGTTTATTAATTGGCTCATGATACTACAGGCTTTACAGGATGTATGGTGTTGGCATCTGCTTCTGGTGATGCCTCAGGAAGCTTACACTCATGGATGGCAAAGGTGATGGGGACCTAGTATCACATTGCCAGAGTGGGAGCAAGAGAGAGTGGAGAGGTGCCACAAAGTTAAAAACAACCAGATCTCTTGTAAACTTAGAGAACTCACTAATTGCCAAGAGGATAGCACTAAGCCATTTATGAGGGAACCACAGCTATGATCCTTACACCTCCCACCAGGCCCCACCTCTAACACTGGAGATACATTTCAACATGAAGTTTGGAGGGGATGAACATCCAAATAATCTTGATCTCAGTGATCAATAATTAAAATTTTATAATCTCAACAAGATACTCTCTTGCTAGCTCTCAAGTAAAGGATCTAATATTCTACAGAGCAGGCTAGAACTGACTTATATTCCCTTTTTATCTTCAAAGAATCCAGGTGAAGGAGTAGGACCTGGGAGCCAATCCTGCTTCTACTACATATTTGTTCTAGATATTTAGAAAAGTAATCTTATGAACTAACACCTATTTAATTTTCTGTTGAGAGGATGATATATACATACATATACAGTAGCGCCTAACACTGTCTAGAAATGCAGCAACTATAGTTCTCTCCCTTTGTTCTCCAGAAAAGCTGGTTTTCTTCTATTGCAAGTGTAATCCTTTTATAAATATGTACTGTCCCATTTCAAGCCCACCCATTGATTCAGTTTTCTCGTATTGGAATCTTTGTCATGCTGGATTCTAATCACCTTTTCTTTTCTGCCAAATTTTTTTTAAGAAATTCTTTGGATTTTTACCTTTACTTTTTCATGTCCTATCCTCTCTTCTCTGTGTTTTGCCTTTATTATTTCATGTTTAATGCTTTCTTCAGTCCATGATCTGCTGTTTGCTTCCACTCACTATAGAAACTCCCTTTGCAGAGATGTTCAGACCTCAACATTGCCATGTCCGATGAGCTCCCCTTTTCCTCTGCTTTGAATATGTTACTCATTTATTACTCTTTTTGTTATGTCTTATTTTATAAGCTATCTCTAAACCTTTCTGTAAAGAACGGGATTGAACATAGGTCAAATTTAAAAGCCCACCTTGTTTTTCTTCTTGAAACTTCTGTATTTGGATCCCAGGCCTTTTTACCCTTTTCGTTTGTTGTCCTAACTTACTGTTCTCTGTCTTTGTTCTGTTCCTAATAAATCTGCCTTTTCTTTGTTTCCTTACAGTGTGGAACTTTTTAAAAAGAGTATTATAAAAAATTTTAATGAGATCTCCATTTACTCATCAAGATTCAAAAATTAACAAAAGTCTGATACATGTGTTTTCCTCTTTGTCTTTGCTGGATTATTTTTTATTTTTATTTTTTAAGACAGAATCTCATTCCATCACCCAGGCTGAGGTACAGTGGTGCAGTCTCAGCTCACTGCAACCTCTGCCTCCTGGGTTCAAGTGATTCTCATGCTTTAGCCTGAGTAGCTAGAATTATAGGTGTGCACCACTACCACACCAAGATAATTTTTGTATTTTTAGTAGAAATAGGGTTTCGCCGTATTAGCCAGGCTGATTTCAAACTCCTGACCTCAAGTGATCCACCTGAAGTGCTGGGATTACAGGTATGAGCCACTGCACCTGGCCTGGAATATTTTTAATTATACCCCAGTCATAATGTAATTTCTCCCAATAAAAACGTAAGTCTTTTTCTTAAATGTTGATATTCTGTAGACTCTGTCCCTAACATTTGTTCACTGTACATGTTCTCTTTAGGAAATTTCATTTATTCTTTCAGCTTTAAATGCTGTCTGCTGTTAACTTTAAAATCCATATCTATACCACTCACTTTTATCTACAGGTAATTGTTTACATTTTCCTAGTATACTTCTTCAGTTAGGTATTCTATAGTGCCCAAAAATGATAAAGGTCTAAAATACTCTCTTGGATGCCACTTTTCCTTTTTTTTTTTTAAAAAAAAAAACTTCCTTATACACAATTCTAGGCAGTCACTGAAGTATCTGGGCATCTTAGCCTTATTATTATTACTTATATTCCGTATATTTAATTAGTCCCCAAGTCCCATCGGTCTCAGTTTGTTTCTTTCACGCCTGTCCTTTCCGTCTTCTTCCTACTTCTACCATGTTTAGGGCTCTAACATCTCACCCCTTATAGCTTCCCAGCTGTGTCTCCTTGGTATCTTTTCCAATTTAATCATGGTATTTTTTTTTTTTTTCGGCTCAAAATCTTCTAGGTCTGGTGTTTTCATGATTAAAGAAAAAAGTACATTTTTAAAACCGATCATGTCCTCAAGAAGGTCAGGGATGATTTTCTGTTCTTTGTTTTTAGCTACATCACTGTTGTATTTGATATCTGGCAAGTAGTAGGCCTCTAATAAATGAGTGAAAGAAAATGGCTACAGTGCTTAAATCTCTGCCCACATCCTTGAAAATATTAGTTGTTGTTCTTTTACTGTTTAATTTTTATATTATTAAGTCTACTAACTATTGCAGCATTAAAGAGCTTTCTAATTAAAATATTTTTATAAAACTCACTATTGTTTTAAAGAAGTTTGGATTTTTTCCTCCTAAAAATGAAGTAGTTGCTGATTAGTATGGCCAACTAAATTTTATATAATCTATTATTATTACTGTGTATGTGTCATTTTTTCTATCATTGCTACTATTTTGGTCTAGACTGCAGGAAACTTGATTTCATACAATTTTAATAGTTTGATTTGTCACACTACTGCCAGGGCAGTTACTTTTTTATACATATATTAAGCCTGACACTAATCTGCTCATTATTTAAAATATTCCTAATTTTCCTTTAGGACCAGTTTGGACAACATATAAAATCAGATGTACACTTGAATTTTTATGTTTATTATGGTCCTGATCGTATTAGAGAACCAGCCTTACTTTCAAAACAGGATATTGTTTTGACTACGTATAATATTTTAACTCATGACTATGGAGTAAGTATTGCTGATACTTAGAGATCTTTTAAAGATTGAATGTAAGAAATATGCCACAAGTTTCTAGAGTGTTCTAAAAATCAGGCTTTATACTATTTTTTTTTTCTTTCTACTTAATATATAGAAAATATTTTTTTTTTCTTTTTGCATTAAGGGGTTGCGTCTTCTTTAGATGCTAATTTAGGAATTCCTTTTTCTTTCTTTCTTGTTTTTTTTTTTGAGATGGATTTTTGCTCTTGTTGCCCAGGCTAGAGGATAATGGTGCAATCTCAGCTCCCTGCAACCTCCACCTCCTGGTTTCCAGTGATTCTCCTAACTCAGCCTGTGCTGAGTTACAGGCATGTGCCACCACACCCAGCTAGTTTTTTGTATTTGGTAGAGGTAGGGTTTCACCATGTTGGTCAGGCTGGTCTCAAACTCCTGACCTCAGGTGATCCACCCACTCGGGCTCCCGAATTGCTGGGATTACAAGCATGTGCCACCATACCTGGCCCGTTTTTTCATTTAGAACATTTTAACTTAAGATTTTAAATTTGGATTATAAGTATATAAAGCAATTTGTAAATGAATTTTATTTTCTTTTTTAATAGTCTGGAAAATTATTTTCTATCACAATGATTTGATTAATATCTCAGTTTGAAGGTATGCTCTTTTTGTAGTTACAGTTTATACATTTTCAAATTAGGAGTCTAATTGTTATTTACCTGTAGAATTCCATGTGTTCTAAAGTTAAAACTTTTTGAGAAATAGCTTGCTATCAAAAGTTCAATCTTCTGGTAAAAAAATATGTTTACCTTTTATATAAAAGAAAGTAATGTTGTTGAATTCAAGTAATGCTTACAACTGCCATTTCTATATCATTGCTTTGTTTTAATCTGAGGTCGAACAGTTTCAGTGTATTGACCAGTGACTCAGCAGAGAGCTAGACTGCTTGGGTATGAATGCTAGTTCTGCCACTCACTAGCTGTGGTGCTTTGAGTAAATACTTAGCAGTTTGTGCTTCAGTTTTCTCATCTGTAACACGAGATGTGCTAATATGTACTTATTTTATAAACTTGTGAGTATTCAATAATTAACATAGTGCATAAAGCAGTGCCTAGCACATAGTAAGTGTTGATATTAAATAATGATAGTAACTAATTAACAAATCATATTAAGTTCTATTTTACTTTGCTGTGTTTTTAATTCATATATAACATTTATTTCAGACTAAAGGGGATAGTCCATTACATAGCATAAGGTGGCTAAGAGTGATCCTGGATGAAGGACATGCCATACGAAATCCAAATGCTCAGCAGACAAAAGCTGTACTTGACTTAGAATCAGAAAGAAGATGGGTTTTGACAGGTAATAATACCATTAAACTTATTAAAAAATTAAATCTCTGAAATGTATCATTATGTAAGTTAGTAACTTTGTGAACTTCAAGTGGATATGAAAGTTTGCCCCAAAATTAATTATAGAAGTAATTTAATTATATGTTTGAGTTGTTCTTCATAATTGCCCATGATATAACAATATTTGAATTCTTGTTAGCTTATGGAACAGTTGCTAGACTTATTTTTGAACCTTGAAGATTGAGTAGACACCTTAATCATCCAGCCATAATCTTGATTTCTCTGTTTCCCATCTTCTAGACTGTTTGGTATTCACAGTACCTTTACTAGAAAGTAAGGAAAAGAACGTAAACTTAAAGTAGTTGCTTTTTCCTTCTTGCTAGTGCTGCTGCTTTAAAAACCAAATAAGTGGATGTACTTGATAAGGAGAAAGTAGAATTTACCACAGTCTTTTTCTTGGCTAGTTTGGCATGTGAGAGCTAAAAATTAGAGCAAAACTATATCTTGAGATGTATATATATTTAATAAAGGATTATAGTCAACTCTTGATAGTGATGGGCCTGCTACAGAGTGCCTATTTTTAATTGCTGTCTTCTCTGATTGGGCCAAATATATAGTCTTATTGGATAATCTGGTCAAAGAGTTATAACAGTTTCCTGTTATTTTCAGGTACTCCAATCCAGAATTCTTTAAAGGACTTATGGTCTCTTCTTTCCTTTTTAAAACTTAAACCATTTATTGATAGAGAATGGTGGCATAGAACAATACAGCGTCCTGTCACAATGGGAGATGAAGGAGGACTTAGGTAAGTAATTTCAGACAATGATTAATATTGGTTACAAACAACTGTTAGCAACTTGAACCAGTTGGCATTTTCTTTACTATTTTAACTTGACTCTTAACTTTTCCTTCTAAAAAGTGTTCATGGCTCAATGCCTTTGTCTTTTAGAACCTAGTGATGCTTGTTTGGAAAGACAAAGATTTCTAATTATCTATAACTACCCTTCTCCTGTTTTGGCTAAACTTAAGGGAAAGACATAACTTTGTGTTCTTTGTATATTGCTAAGCCCCAAAGCCCCACAACCACCCTTAACAGATTTAGCAGGAAAAATTTTATATCCCTTGAGAATCTAATGTGCATTGTTTTCATATCTTAAATAGCTTTATTTTATTTATTTTTATTTATTCATTTATTTATTTTGAGATGGAGTCTTGCTCTGTCACTCAGGCTGGAGGACAGTGGCGTGATCTTGGCTCACTGCAACCTCTACCTCCTGGATTCAAGTGATTCTCCTCTCTCAGCCTCCCAAGTAGCTGGGATTACAGGTGTGTGCCACCACGCCCAGCTAATTTTTGTACGTTTAGTAGTGATGGTTTTCGCCATGTTGGCCGGGTTGGTCTTGAACTCCTGACCTCAGGTGAACTGCCTGCCTCCACCTCCCAAAGTGCTGGGATTACAGGCATTAGCTACTGCACCCAGCCTTATATAGCTTTATATAGTGAATGATGTGATATACCATGACCTCAACAGAAGTTGTATAAGAAATTTTTATGTGGTTGTTTCTGGTGGAGTTAGATGAAAGTTGAGAACGTAAACTAAAACTCAGTGATAGCCATTTTGCAAGAAGCTGCTGGACTAATGTGGTTCAACTTTTTGGCCAAAGGAGCAGTGTATAGACTAAGGATTTGAGCTCCATTAGTGGGATAAAAAAATCTTTATAAAGATGGTAGCCAGCATTTAAAAAGACCATGAAATAGAGAAGAAGCAATAAGTAAATATCAGAGTGCATGATACATAATAAGTATTATTTTGAGAAATAATTATTTCTTTTGTATGTGTTTGTATATTTTTGTGGGATGGAATAAAATGTGTTTCTTATTGTGAGTTATAATGAAAAGCTTCAAGAGCCACTAACCTAGTTGGCAGCACTGTCCACTTGATTCCTCAGAACCAACTATTTAAACTCCAGGAAATTGTATTTATATTTCAATGTTGGGAAGAAAGTAAGAATTGATACACTTCTTTTTTTCTAATACTGGAAAGGAAATGTAAAGATTGTGGAACCTGTAAAGCATTTCTGTCTTATGAATTCCCATATTACGTTTTTATTTTGGGGACACTCATTACTTTACACAATTACTTTTTTATGTACCTTTGATTTTCATATTACAGAAGGTAGTATCTTACCCATATTTGTGTTGTTACAACATTTAATTCAGTGTCTTGCACGTAATAGATACTTAGAATTTGAGTGTTAACTATTGGGTGATAGACTTGGCAGGACAGTTGAGAAGTGAAAGAGTCAATGATTAGAATAAAAATGGCAAGCAGAGCTTAAGAGAATAAGAGCAGGATATAAGAACATTAAACTGTGATAGGTATTGAGGGGAAATTTCCTTGCATTTGTTTTAATTTATTTTTGTAAAATACTTCTGTGATTATCAGATTGGTTAAAACCCCAAATAAGGGATTTGACTTTTTTTGTTCTTATTGGATCAATTTATATAGAAATTAAACGTTACATAATTATTTGTTTTATCCTGATTAGGCGTTTACAGTCCCTAATTAAAAATATTACACTTAGAAGAACAAAGACAAGCAAAATTAAAGGAAAACCTGTTTTGGAGTTACCAGAACGTAAAGTATTTATTCAGCACATTACACTTTCAGATGACGAAAGAAGGATTTATCAGTCTGTGAAAAATGAAGGCAGAGCTACTATTGGAAGGTATGGAGAAAGAAAGCCATTGAATTATAGTATGTTTTACAAATTAATAGTTAAAGTGAATGAAATAATAGTATCATTCACCAGATAAGTAATTTCTTAAGTTTGGAATAAATTTAAAGCTTACATTAAACCAAAGTTCTTAGTTGCTAGCCAGAAGACCTTGCTTGCTTCTATTTCCAGCATCGTGTGGAAATCTGGGAATAGGAACCGATGAAAGAGGTTTAACAAGAAGATTAAGGATTGGTAGAAGGTGTGAAATTCTAGTCCAAGCAAGATCAGATTTAATATGAATGCCCATAGGGAACAGAATGAATAAGAGACAAGTGAAAGCAGAATAGGACTGTGAAAGGGGAATCTTCAAAGCATAAAAACTTCAGTGAGGTAGGTACAAAGCAGATTTGATAGGAATTAGAGAGACTGGGAAAGATTGTTCTAAGCAGGAGATTTCTGAGTTCAAAACTTATTTCTTTTCATATTCTTTCGACAAAAATTTATTAAGTGCCCACTGTGTGCCAGGCAATACAGATTGGGATACAGCAGAATAAAATGCAAAAATCCCTGCACCCAAGGAATTTATATTTTAATGGGAATAAATGGAATTTTAAAACATGATTACGTTTTATGGAATAAAGCAATGAAAGGGGATGGAGAATGCCAAAGCTATTTTAGTAGGGCATTAAGGAAGACTTCACGAGAAGATGATATATAGGCAAAGATCTAAAGGAGATTGGGATTAAGGGGTGTTTCAGCCAGAAGAAACAGCAAGTGTAAATGCTCCCAGTTGGGAGCATGTCTGGGGAGCTTGAAGAAGAACAGAGAGGCAAGTATGGCTGGATAGTATGAACAAAAGGGAAAATAGTCATGATATCAAAGATGTATTGGAATGGGGCTGTGTAATACATATTTCAAGGACTTTGGGTTTTACTTTTTATGACAGGAAACCTTAAAGGGTTTCAAGCCAGGAGAGTGACATAATTTGATTTGTATTTTTAAAAGATCACTCTGGCCTGCGGTGTTCAGATTTAGGTTGTTTGAATAGGAATAAGTTCAGAAATAGGGAGACCAGTAGCAATCAAAGTAAGAGATGATGGTGGGTTTTTTTTTTTGAGACGGAGTTTCGCTCTTGTTACCCAAGCTGGAGTGCAATGGCGCGATCTCGGCTCACCTCAACCTCTGCCTCCTGGGTTCAGGCATTTCTCCTGCCTCAGCCTCCTGAGTAGCTGGGATTACAGGCACGTGCCACCATGCCCAGCTAATTTTTTGTATTTTTAGTAGAGACGGGGTTTCACCTTGTTGACCAGGATGGTCTCGATTTCTTGACCTGGTGATCCAACCGCCTCGGCCTCCCAAAGTGCTGGGATTACAGGCATAAGCCACCGATGGTGGTTTTTTTTACCATGGTAGTGATAAAGGAAATGAGAAATGATTAGATTCTGTTAAATTGTGAATATAAAACCAACAGAACTTGCTGGTGGATATGCTATGGTGTGTGAACGAGAGGAGTCAAAGATAACTTCAAGCCTTTTTACCTGAATATCTGGAAGGATGGAATTGCCATTTACCAAGACAGTTCTACGGGAAGGGCAGAGCAGTTTAGGTGATCTGTACCATTGTCACACAGTTAGTGAATGACAGGACTGATATTTAAACTCTGGCAGTTTGGTTTAGAGCTTGTAAGTTTAACCTTTGTATTATTTTGCCTATTCCTTACATTGTTAAATATTCAGAAGTATTTGTTGCCATAATACTACCGGTACTAATACTAGCAGCAGATTAGCAGACTAACACTAGCAGCAGTGTATAGCACTTAATATAGTCCCAGCACTATTTTAAATACTTTACATGTATTAAATTAAATAACAGTAGTTCTATGAGGTAAGCACTTTAACAATGCCACTGTACAACTGAGGAAGCTCAAGACATAGGTTAAGCACCTGTCCAAGGTTACATAATTAAAGTGGCAGAGCCAGGTTTTGAATTCATGACCAGCTAACTCTAAAAATCTGTGCTCTTAGCCATTAGGCTATATTTCTTCTGTTGCTTTAAAATACTTAAATATCTCAGATGGCCTGGTTATATAATTTTTGGATCACCCATTTCCTTCAGAATCTATATTGTCATTGTATCACTGTATTTTGCATTGAATGTTTCTGTGGGGAAGACTGGTTTTGTTTTGTCTTTTTTTCCTCTAAAGTTTAGCAACCTCCTTGTTGACTTTCCCTGTGGTATTATTTAAATCTTTAGATTCTAGGCTTTTTTCCCCCTTTCCTGGAAAGCTTTCTTTAAATATTGTTTTCTGTTCCATTATTTTATTTCTCTGTGTGTATGTTAGATGTCTTTTATCTGCATTCCATAGGTATCATTTTTTTTATTTATTTATTTATTTTTGAGATGGAGTCTCTCTCTGTCACCCTGGCTGGAGTGCAATGGCGTGATCTCAGCTTACTGCAACCCCTGCCTCCCAGGTTCAAGCGATTCTCCTGCCTCAGCCTCCCGAGTAGCTGGGACTGCAGGTGCCTGTCACCACACCCAGCTAATTTTTGTATTTTTAGTTGAGATGGGGTTTCCTCATATTGGCCAGGCTGGTCTCAAATTCCTGACCTTGTGATCTGCCTGCCTCAGCCTCCCAGAGTGCTGGGATTACAGGCATGAGCCACTGCGCCTGGCCTGTTTCTGATCTTTTACATTTTTTTGTTTAATTTTGTTTTTTCAATCCTGTTTCCTACATCCTTTTCTATGTTTTTATCAGTTACTAGCCTTTTTGATAATGACTTATATTGGTTTCAGTGTGACTTTCATTTCTCTGATGATTCACTGTTTTCTTTCACTTTCTTGAGCTATACCAGCTCATCTTTCATCTCTTTATGTTGTCTTGCCATTTTTTTTTTCAAAGCTCTTTGTCTTTGCTTTAAGCTTTTTTTTTTTGAGACGGAGTTTCGCTCTTGTTACCCAGGCTGGAGTGCAATGGCGCGATCTCAGCTCACCGCAACCTCCGCCTCCTGGGTTCAGGCAATTCTCCTGCCTCAGCCTCCCGAGCAGCTGTGCTTTAAGCTTTTTTTGGGGAAGAACTGTTTTATTGGGTGATGTTAAATTATGACAGTATCTTTGGTCATAACTTTTGCTTGCTCTGTGGCAACATTTTTCTGCTGTTTCCTTTCACTGCCATTTGTTCCCTACCTTTGCTCTCTGCTGATTATTACTTATACTTGAATATTTTGAGTTCTTGTTACAAGCTGTTTGCTAGATTATTTGCACATGAAGGGAAAGATCATAAACATGTCCCAGACCAGCAGGAAATAACCCAATTTACTTACGACTCAGGGTTACATGTTGAGTTACTTTAGGTTTTATTAGTACACATAAACAGAGATTCAGAAACTTTAGGGGTGCTTACAGTGTAAAGTGCTGTGCCTGTAGACTTTTTTTTTTGAAAACACAGTGCACATGTATGTTTTTGTATTCAGTTTGCCTTCCTTCTTTTTTGGTATAAACTTCTCCAGGGAAGGTCAAGTCTCCAAGCATGTTCCCTTTCCTGTTTCTGCACATGAGAGGTATTGATTTTCCCCCTTAGAGCATGCCATCCATTTTAAAGAATTGTGGTTTGTCAGCTCTGTTTGACATCTACAGTTATCTCTCTCAGCATCTTCCTATCTGACTTATACTGCAGTTAGCAGCCATATATTGTCCCTTATTGTTACAGATCTCTCTTGGTTTTATTAGAGTTTGCTTTTTTGTTTTTCATTCTTGTTTTGGAGTAATTTCAAGAGAAGAAAAGAACAATGCCATTTTACTCTGCTGTTTTAGAATAGGAAATTATTATTATTTAGCAGGCTTAATAATATTTGACATTTTAATCTCTAGATATTTTAATGAAGGGACTGTCCTGGCACATTATGCAGATGTCCTGGGTCTTTTGCTTAGATTGCGGCAAATTTGTTGTCATACTTACCTTCTTACAAACGCAGTGTCTTCCAGTGGCCCCTCAGGTAGGTAAATGTGATAACTTCATACCATTGTATTTGTTAGAGATACTTAAATAAGAATGGTAATTTTTTTAAATGTGGCATTAATTAATTTTGTTCTGTCAAATGGAGATTTTTTTTTAGTGTGAGCCTCAGCTAGAAATATATTCAATACTTTTTTTACCAATGAAATGGAATTATAATGAGGTCTTTCCAGGATCTCCAGTGATAGATATCCTTTGATAAAAGATTAATATTGGACCTGCGTTTTTTTGTGTGCTGGTATGTTCATATCATGTTATAATGATGCTTCTCTATGAGGTATATTATGTGAGTTGGCTACTATTTTTTGAATGTTTTTTAAAATTTCAAGCTTATATTATGCTTTTTTCCTGTGACAGAAAATGATGAGATACTATCCCAACTGGCTAGCAAAACTTTTCCTTTTATGAGATAGATTAACTTGTCATTTATAAACCTTGCTCTGAAATTAATTTTTCAGCCTTTTCTCTAGGAAATGATACACCTGAAGAACTGCGAAAGAAGTTAATAAGGAAGATGAAGTTAATTCTGAGCTCAGGTTCAGATGAAGAATGTGCAATTTGCCTGGATTCTTTAACAGTTCCTGTGATAACACATTGTGCACATGTATTTTGTAAACCCTGTATTTGCCAAGTCATTCAGAATGAGCAGGTTAGTTTTTTGCTCAGAAGAGGTTCATTGTTTCATAGAGTAGTGTACCTGTCATTAATGTAATAAAAACTGAAGTCCAAGAGAGTATATGGAGTTTTGCACTTGGATTTAATAATACACCTTTTATAGTTAATTATTTCACTATTTTAATAGGTGATATATTTCTCCTAATGCAACATCCTTAACATAAAATGATGTTCACAGTCAATATCTTAATTTCACTAACTGTTTATATCATTGCTGTTTAACAAATGGATTGATGATGTGAGACACAAAGGTAATTTTAAATTTTCCAGTATCCATATTCTTAAAAAGTAAAAAGAAACATTAAGCTAATTTTAATACATTTTTATTTAACCCAATATATCTAAAATTTAAAATGTATTAATGTGATATGGTTTTTTTAAAACAAAACTAAGTCTTTAGAATTAGATTGTAGTATATGGCACACCTCAGTTTGGCTTAGCCACATTTCAGGAACTTAATTGCCCCATGTAACTATTGGCTATTGTTTTGGATAAGGTAGGTCTAGATTCTTTTCTTTTTAATGACCAAAATGCATTTATTTAATATACATCACAAGGGCTCAACTGAGGCTTAATTTAAAAGACAAAAACAAAACAAAACAAAAATAATACCACAGCTGAAGATACAGAGTCCTATACAGAAATCACAAAAAGGACAGACCATATAAGGAAAAATTGAAAAGACAACACAGGGACAGGCTGGGGAGCCTGGGTTAGGGCTCCTGGCTGGTGACTTGCTTCAAGTAGGTTTCTTGCTTAGGTAGGTCTAAATTCTTTCATGTGGTAGAATTTTTTTGAAGTGGACTAGTCTATTAAGCAGTGATTTAGCTGGGGTAGAATTTTTTAAAACATTTTAAATTGATATATAACATGTAGAAAAAATGTACAAATTTATGATTATATAGCTCAGTGAATTATCATGAAGTAACCATATTTCTGTATCTACTACTTAGGACTCCATGTGGCCTCTCCCAATCATTTACCCTCTACTTCTTCCCCAAAAATAACCCCATTGTATTGACTTCTAAATAATTTTAGCTTCAGAATTTTTTTACTGTAATGGTGTTTTACATCTATTATTTAAGATATAATCTTATTAGCAGGTTCAAATGGGTACAACAGATGCTGCTTTGGAATGAACTTGATAGGATTTAACAGATCCTGGTAGCTTTATAAGCTATTACAAGGTTTATAAGCTTAATAGCTTTATAAGCCATTAAGAAGGATTTTTTTTTAAAGAATAGTACTAAATAGTGTAGCTGTATTGTATTTAGATTCCAAAAATTGTTGTTCATGGATTTTTTTAAACTTGTTTACAAATGTTATAATATTTAGTTTCCTGTTCTTGCTTCTAGCTAACCCAGATCATATACTTTTGCTCCCTCCTTTACCCATTCTACTTACCACATTATGTCTGGAATTCAGCACGTTCAGATGTCTCTTAAATGGATGAAATGTATTAAAAGGTTTAATCAAATGTTAGCTATGAGAGATACAGATTTTAGCATACATTTTAAAATTTTTAGACAAAATTATATTTGTTCTTCTGTTAAGTGTTGCTCATACTTTGTTCTTTCTCATATAGCCACATGCTAAATGCCCTTTATGCAGAAATGATATACATGAAGATAATTTATTAGAATGTCCTCCAGAAGAATTAGCATGTGACAGTGAGAAAAAGTCTAGTATGGAATGGACATCCAGTTCAAAGGTAAAATACTCATGTACAAATATTTGAGTATTTGAGTATATAAGGAAATATACAAATAGTAATTCTGCTTTCATTCCTGTCATTTAGTATTCTGTTGGCGACCACTGGTTTTTTGTTTATTTTTAGTGGTGAAGTTGAGAGGAAATAGGTTTAGATTATTATAGTGGTCTTTCAGTCTTAATTTTTTTTTAATGAGTAGTCTTTGGCTTTTGCATTTTAGGGAAATAACATTTCAGGACCTTTAATGATAAAAAATTTTAGGCTAATTTTACTGATTGAAAATAGAATCTAATGGACATCTTAATATTTTTCAGATTAATGCGCTAATGCATGCATTGACTGATTTAAGAAAGAAGAATCCCAACATAAAAAGTTTGGTTGTTTCTCAGTTTACAACATTCCTGTCTTTAATAGAAATACCACTTAAGTAAGTTCCACAATATTTTTCACTTTAAGTAAAAAATTTTATATAAGTGTATTGACTTTGATAGCAAAAAAAATAACTGTTTTGCCAGTTTTAGTCGTTTTATCTAAAAGATACTCACAGTCACAATAGAGAATACTTCCTGGCAGCACAGGATTTAAAGATTAAGTCCTGAATTTAGCAGAAAATGACTGACTGCAGTGCCTAGCGTATTAATGAGTGCTCAGTAAACATTTGTTAAAATAAATGAGTGAAAGAATTTACTAAGGAGATTTGTAGTTACTTTTTTCCCCCAACTTCCTGTTGATTTGCATTAACTTTATTTTTATAATAATAATATTTTAAATAATTTGTTTGTTACTCGTGTCTTTTCTTACCCCTGTTAGAGCCTCTGGATTTGTGTTTACCCGTTTGGATGGTTCCATGGCCCAAAAGAAAAGAGTTGAGTCAATTCAGTGTTTTCAAAACACTGAAGCAGGATCTCCAACTATAATGCTTCTGTCTTTAAAAGCAGGTGGAGTTGGTTTGAATCTGTCTGCAGCTTCTCGAGTGTTTTTAATGGATCCAGTAAGTAGTTTTGTATGTTAATACTTCTTTCAAATGTTAGTACTGTCAGAATGTAAGTACTTCTTTCAAAAAAAATAAGACAAAAAACTACATGGTAAATACCTTCATAGTTACAATTAACTGTGAAAATTCTTAGGCAAACTTTAAAAATAGTTAACAAAAACTTAGTAAATATGGATTGAGAGCTTTCTCTTAAGCTACTTTACTGAAATCATCACAGTATTTTTATGAGGTAGATACCATTATCAAATGCTCTGTTCTGGCCAGGGGCTTTGGCTCATGCCTATAATCCCAGCACTTTGGAAGGCGAAGGTGAATGGATTGCCCGAGTTCAAGAGTTTGAGAGCAGCCTGGGCAACATGGCGAAACCTCCCCTCTACAAAAAAAAGTACCAAAAAAATTACTCAGGTGTGGTGGTGTGTGCTTGTAGTCCCTGCTGCTTGCAGCGCTGAGACAGGAAGATTGATCGCTTGAGCCCGCAAGGTTGAAGTTGCAGTGAACCATGTTTCGGCCACTGCACTTCAGTCTGGGTAAGAGAGCAAGAACCCATCTCTGAAAGAAAAGGAAAACAGTTTTCTGCTTTACTGAAGAGGCAATTGAACCACAGAAAAGTAAATGTACTAACATTTACTTTTAGTTAGTAACAGGCAAAACCAGAATCATAGTCCATTTATTTAAGTACTATTATGCTATACTGTTCTACTTTTCTTCAATAATAAGTCTCTATTAACCATAATGCTTTTTAGGGTAGTGGTTCATTCAGCCAACAAATAATGAGATTCTGCTTTGCCTCAGGGTATTATAGGTACTGGGAATCTAACTATAAACAAGATAGACAAAATGACTACCATCATAGTGCTAGTGGTCTAGAGCTTAAATGTGCGTTAAGAATTAGGTAAAACAGAATTTCTTTCGCATTCAGCTTTGGAGACATAGGAGTTCTAGAATTATACCCAGGAAGCTGCATTTTTAGTTTATATCATAGGTGATTCAGGTACCAGGTGGTCTTGGATCACAATTTGAGAAACAAATTATCATTAAAGGAACGTTCTGAGTACATTTTACTGCCTAATACAGTGCAGTCACTTGTGGTTGTGTAGTATAGGCATAAGGGTAGAACAGAAGCTAAAATTCACTTTGAACTTTACTCACCAAGCTGTGTGACCTGGATCTGCATTCACATAGGAGTATGTTTTTCTATGTACAAAGAGGTTGTTTGGCCTGAAAGGACCTTGGACTAATTCAGTTTCTAATTTGCACTGGGTACTATGTGGGATAGAGGCAACCATGTGCTATTTCTGTGCCTTCGGACTTTGTGGTTGTAGCTTGTTGCCTGAAACTCAGAAGATTTTTAATATACAGAAATTCTACTGAGATATAAATTTTATAGTTATTCGGGGGAGGCTGGGTTACTCAGGCTTTTTTTTCCTCCCTCGACTTAGGGTAACCTCAGTAAGATTACAATTAGGGTCATCATACTTAGGCCTTCATGGGTGAATGTCATGGATATGGTGTGGTCTGTTGTATTTTCTTGCCTTAGTACTGTGGATGAAGTTTTAAATCTTTGTTGCAGTATTTTATGGCTATAATACAAAGATATTTGTAACTATAGATTGTTGAATATTAACCCAGTGATAATTCTAAAAGCTGATTTTTAGAACAAATCCCAAATTTTATTTTTCTTGCTAATAATCTTAGCATGAAAGAAGTTAATATCAAAAATTAGTATTATGAAGTTGATCAGGGACTAAATTTGTTAACAGTTTTAAAAAATTTACAGAATGTTTTAGCAGTTTTATAGTTAGTTGAGTGTTCTTCATTGAACATACTAAGCTTTCCAATGTTGTTTCTAACTTAAAAGTCAAGTCCCAGAAAAATAATGATTTGATAAAAACAATAATTGACTCATGAAAGTCTTTCACCCTTTTTTTTTTTAAGAGACAGGGTCTTCCACTTTTGTCCAGGCTAGTGTCAAACTCCTGAGGTCAAGCAAGCAATCCTCCCTCCTCAGCCTCTTGAGTAGCTTGGATTATAGGCATATTGCCACTGTGCCCAGTTTCTTTTACCTTTTCATGAACATTGTATAAGAATTGGGGTAACATTTTGATATTCACTTCTAGTGAAGCTAATTTCTTCTTTAATTACATGTGAAAATGAGAGCTATCAGTTTTATGTAATGATGAAGTAAATTAGATTTCTGGTAGCCATTACTAGACTTGCATTGCCAGTTTGTCATTAGGTTCCTGGATAAAATACAGGTAACAAAAAGAAATACTTTGCATTGTCTCTTGGTATTAAGATTTTAAAATGTATCTAATTGTAAAATATAAAATATTCACAAAATATGGTATCTGTCAGTTTTAGAAAATCATAAGCTAAGTATATCCTTAAATCTAAATTTCCATACTGGAAAAGAACCTAAAACTCAAATTACAGCAAGTAAACAGCAAAACCTTCCCTTTATCTATATTCCAAGAGACTTTTTAAAAAAAGAATAACAACCTAAGTATAAATCATATTATAATCCTACATAAGCATCTAATTTTGTTTCTATTTTCAGCGATTTAGCTGTGTAAATAAATATTCCCTTCCTCAAAAATATCGTTTTCAGTTAAAAAAGTCATCTCATAGTTTTTATTTAAAATTTAATGATCCTTATCCAAACAATTCACAATACTATTTAAAAACCACTTACTAGAGTTCTGTATCTTTTTGGTTATTCTTCTCTTTTCATTGTTTCACCCTTTTATTATTTAGCTTAAGACAGTTCTCATGATCATGTCTGTGTTAATTAGCTAATGGTACTTTTTTAGTTCAGCTTTCAAGGCAAATTGGCATCAAATACTGATACAGAGAACAATTTTTAGGACTTCCAACTTTGGAAACCCTTTTGTACTTTTATTTCATGAACAGAGGAAAGTGAAAGAAAACCAGAAAAAGGGGAGAAAACTTTTTTATAAATAGGCCCAAGAATTACATATCTTTTCTCATATAAAATCAGTCATCTAAGAGGATATGTAAACTTTTTCCTCTGTTAAGTATACATAGAGATGCTTTTAAAAATGAAAAACAAAGCAGAAATTGATTAATCAACAAAATTATTTTGGGTGCTGACACATATGTCAGGCCCTGTATTAGGTATTACAAGTAGTAGTATAGGGAGGATGCCTATCATTATAGTGATTGGGAAGGCAGACTTTTCTCCCACAGTATTTTTGATGTTAGTATCTGACTTCAGGCAGAAAACTTTCAGTCGGAAAATGATCAATGAATACTAGTGAAGTGAAAGGACAAATGCAGAACACTCATAGATCAGGGCAATAAAGCAACTCATCCATGTACTTGTTAGGCCTGGAATCCTGCTGCTGAAGATCAGTGCTTTGACAGATGCCATAGACTTGGCCAGAAGCAAGAAGTTATCATCACAAAAGTGAGTTTTTAAACCAACTATTTTAAGACCAGGTTGATATGATTTTTATAATTAAACAAGTAATGAATGAATACATTATAACAATGATTGAAGTGGAATTATGCAGAGCAAAATATAAGTCACACTTCTCCTCCATCAATAGGGCCCTTTCTCTATAGTTATATACATTTATATTTATGTGCACATCTCCTTAAAAACATCTTTGAAAGGTAAGTGGCATTATACTTCATTGTTCTACAACATATTTGTTTCCTTTAAAACTGTACTATTTTGTAAGTACGTTTAGGTGAACACATTTTTTAAAATAGTGGTAAAACATAAAATTTACCATTTTGAAGTTTACAGTTCAGATGCATTAAGTACATTCATGTTGTTGTGCAACCATCACAATCACCCATCTCCAGAGCTTTTTCATCACCTCAAACTGAAACTGTATATTCATTAAATAATAACTTCCCATTCCCCTCCACCCAATCGCTGGCAACCACCATTCTACTTTCTTTCTCCGAATTTGACTACCCTACAAAACCATATAGATACATCATAATGTATTTAACCCATTAAGTTTTTTGCTAATAAAAACAGTGCCATAATGAGCATTATTATATATACATCTTTGTGCATAGATGCAAGTATTTTTTCAGGATAGGTTAAGAAAACTAGAATTCTGGATTTAGGATTTTTATTAACTGTTGGTTTCAAAATAGGAATTATAATATATGAAAGTTGCATTAATTTATGCTTATGTGGCCAAAAAAGTGCTGTTCTAATTTGCATTTACCTAAAACCTTGAGTATATTTCACATATCTTGTTCATTAACGTTTTTTCTGTGAATTATTTATATCTTCTGTCCTGTTCTCATAGTTATGGTATAGTACAATGGTATGGTATAGTATAAAGGACTCCCTGACACAGTCTGATTTTAAATCTTTTGTTTAATATATGCTGAAAATGGTTTATCCCATGTTCTTCCTTACCTTCAAACTACATTTTTTTGTCATAAAAAAGCTTTAAAATTTTTATGATTTAAAACGTCAGCCTTTTTTATATGTTTAGTTTTTAATGTCTTACCTAGGACGGAAGGCTTTATTTTCACATTTTTCCAACTATTCTGTATTTACTTCTGGTTCTTTTGGAAGATTTTATTTGTGATATGAATCTAAGTTTACTCTTTTTTCAGATGAAGAATGATTTGTTATGTCACATCACATCATTTTTTTTTTCCTTTGAAAATTCCAACTTTTTCCCTACTAGTATGAAATGTCACTTTTATCATAAACTAATTTGTATATATTACTTGGGTATCTTTCTAGACTATTCTGTTCCACTGATCTCTTTTCCTTTTCTTAGGGAAGTATTACTTTTATAATAACTATGATTTCCTAAAGTAAGTTTTGATGTCTGATAGGGTAAAATGTTCTGTTTATCCTTTTTGAAAATTGTATTGGTGGTTATTATTATTCTTGAATTGAACTTTAGATTTTGGTTATAAAATCCATTTAAGATATCTTGTTTGAAATTTATTGAATTGATTATTACTTTTGAGAACTGTCTTTCTTTATAAATAAGGAATGTTTCCATACAGGAACATAGTATCTCTTCTCCATTTATGTAGATCTTTTATATATTTCAGTAAAATTTTATTATTCAGCTTCTTTAGTTACTGCAGTAATTGGGACTTCTTAAACAATGTTAAGTAGTAGCAGATAGTGATCATTCTTGACTTGTTTCTGTTTTTGTTGAAATACTTTTATGTTTCACATTAAATATGTAAGGTTGAGACATTCATTACTAGTTTAATTCGGGTATTTTAAAATCACGTTTTTGGCTGGGTGTGATGGCTCATGCCTTTAATCCCAGCACTGTGGGAGGCCGAGGTGGGTGGATCACGAGGTCAGGAGATTACAGGTGCATGCTACCACACTTGGCTAACTTTTGTATTTTTAGTAGAGATGGGGGGTTTCACCATATTGGCTGGGCTGGTCTCGAACTCCTGGCCTGAAGTAATCCACCTGCCTTGGCCTCCCAAAGTGCTGGGATTACAGGTGTGAGCCATCATGCCCGGCTGATATAAATCCTTTCTAATTATTGCACATTCTCAAAAGCTACATTAACACTTGGAAGAGTACAAGTTATTTTATGGTAGACTAACATTCTCATCTCAAAATTTAACTTTTTCCATTTTTAGCAGCAGTGTTGTTATCCTGTTTATCCTTCCTTCATTCTTCTCAGTACTCAATAGTTCATTTAGTTTTCGTAGTTTTAAAAACTACCTAACCAATTTGACTTTTTTTTTTCTTTTTAAAGTTCATTGTAAAGGACTCTGTTGAAGAAAATATGCTGAAAATACAAAACAAAAAGAGAGAACTTGCAGCAGGAGCCTTTGGAACTAAAAAACCAAATGCTGACGAAATGAAACAAGCTAAAATTAACGAAATCAGAACATTAATTGATTTATAATTTGTGGGATTTTAGTAAGGTCAGTTTGATTGGATACTTAAGTTTTAGAAATAAGAAAAACAGTTTTAGAAATGAGATCTAGAGAACATGTTTTCTAAAAGGGGCATATTGTTTTATATTAGTGAAGAGGTATTACTGACACAGTTTCTTCTATATATGAACATATTTTTAATGAAACTTCAAGTAGCAATAAGTTCTGTTATATACTGTGGCCTAAAATAATTTTTTGAGAAAAATGTTACTTTGTTATTCATCTTTATAGTATCTATGCTGAGTATTTTCATATATCTTCCAAGTACTCAGCTTTTTCGTATTTCAAATAAGGTCAGACCTTTTATACTTTTGACCAAATAATTATTTTCTATGTTGGACACGTAGTTATTCACCAAAGCCTCCAATTTGTGATGCAGTGTTTGTAGTCCTTGTAAACAATATTATGAACTATAAAAGGATTAATTTTATTGGGCTTTCAAAAAACATATTTGCATTCTAGAACCAAATCTTAAAAGAGACCAAAGTCCGGGTTAGCAGAGTTTTTTTTTTTCTCTACAGTACATTGAGATATGGTTCACATAAATGACTTGGAGTTTTATGTTTATGAAAAAATTAGAGATAATGTTAAGAGTACTGTTTCTCCATTTTAGTTAAGTGGTACTACACTCATTGTTTAAATGTAACTTGCTGTGTCTAGGATGTAAATATAGTCTGTGGGAGTGAGAGGCAAACCAATCCTACCCAATTTGATTGGAATATTTTAAATTATGGAACTGCTAAATAGATATTTCTATATATAATTTTTATTTATGTAGCTTTTTTTGGAAGTAACTTTATAAATTTTTATAATTCAGAAGACTACTATATATGAGAGGCGTGATATCTGGATGGAAGTTGGGCTGGATGATCTCCAAAGTCATTTCAACTCTTAAAGACATCTTAATCCTGAATGTAAAAATTGGTTATGTGTTTAGAATCAGAATTTGATTTTCAACTTCAGTAATTCATCATTACATCTATCTATACAGTTAGTCTTTTTTTTTTAAACCTTTTTGTTAATAAGCAAACTTAGTTGCTGCAGCATTCTGGGTGACTCCTGAGTCATATTTAAAATAAACAAGCTAGAAATTTAGCAGTCAGATTAGGTGGGTGGTTTTATTTCAAAGGGAAACTTTAATCCAAAGAAAGAAGAGATTACTCTAACAACAGAAGCTTCATGTTTGATGGTACAGATTTAAGAATACTTGAGATTTTAGAGTGTTGGAAGTGATTCGATAGAAAGATGGGATTGGGCCGGGCGCGGTGGCTCAAGCCTGTAATCCCAGCACTTTGGGAGGCTGAGGCGGGTGGATCACGAGGTCAACAGATCAAGACCATCCTGGTCAACATGGTGAAACCCCGTCTCTACTAAAAATTACAAAAAAGTTAGCTGGGCACGGTGGTGCGTGCCTGTAATCCCAGCTACTCAGGAGGCTGAGGCAGGAGAATTGCCTGAACCCAGGAGGCGGAGGTTGCAGTGAGCTGAGATCGCGCCATTGCATTCCAGCCTGGGTAACAAGAGCGAAACTCCGTCTCAAAAAAAAAAAAAAAGAAAGATGAGATTGGAGACAATGTTGTGTTATAGGGTGCACATTTAAGATATACGCCAAATCTCTCACTAGCTAAGTCCTTTCCTCCCTGTGCCCTGTTTTCTTGCTCAAAAGGAACAGTGAATTAGCCAGCTAGTAGCTTCCTGGTCCCTTTTTGAGGCAGTAGCAGATGAGGAAAGGGCTGCTTTTCATCAAAACCAAGACCTTTTTGCAGGGATGATGATGGAATAATAATTTGGGATTAGCCTAACATTAGGAACAGTAGGGAAGTTACCTGGTAGATCAAGCATTACACACAAAAAATCAAGTTAATCAGAATATGGGTTCTTTGTATAACAATACTTCACTGAGATTAAGGATAAACAGTTCGGCAAAAGACAACACTTTTTTGCAAAAAGACACAATCTACTCTTCATGCTTTCAAAGACAAAGCTTTACAAATTCACTACAAAGCTAAAGGGAGGACAGCTTGCTTCATTACTTAGATATTTACAAAGTTGTTTTTAAAACACATTCATAAGTTTGGCAGATTGTTTAAAAAATGTCTTTTTGTTCTGTACAGTTCCATTACATATTGTTAAATTTGAAAAGTTTAATTAAAAAAATTGAAGTTGTCCTTCCTAAGAAGGATATATAAAAAAGCCACTGGAATGAAAACTTCATATTATGCTATGCTGTTGTTTTATTATTACATAGAAAAATAACTTTAGAAAAATATTGAAGACATTGTATTACCACTTGTGATTCAAACTGAATTTTGTGGTTCAAACTGGATTTTAAATTGAAACATCAATAAAAATTTCAAATGTTTATTATGTTCCTCAGTGCCTTAATTTTGAGTTTATCTTCAAAGAAAATATTTCATTAATTCTTACATTTCTATGTGTTCCTTTTTTTTTAATTGGGAGTACACAAAGATTACTGTAGCAGAATAATGTACTCATATCCTACCTTTATTGTGCTCAGTTTAACTGGTTCAAATTCTTGTTCAGAAATCAGAGTGGTTATTTAAAATACTTTGATCTAAAAACATTGGTTCCAATCAATTTCCTCATCTGGAAGAAAAAAAGGAGTTGTGATAGTACCTATATAATACAAAGGTAGCACTCTGAATCATTGTATATTTTGTTCTTAAAATTACAGCTTTTCAACTGGAAATAGTAATCAAGAAACTAATCCTGTGTAGTTTGTTACCAGTTTAGTACTAATAAAATTATCTTAGGCAGTGTATGCTTTGTTTTGGGGACTAGCAAAGCCATTGCTGTATATTTTTTCTTGTTTTATTTATAGTACTTGCCAAGGTTTATGCATTAGCATTTGGATGAGATTCATTAAAAATATAAGGGTATATTTGATGTTTGGCTCTTAACAAGAACTCAAATTATGTGTTAACCTCAAGTTAACACATTAACTTCAAAATATCTGCAAAAGGTGTTATACAGCAGGACAGTATGGGCATAAGGAGAATTAAGGTAAACATTTACTTTATGCGTAAACCATAGCTCCATCTGCCATGGAGTTAATCTCCAAAAGCATGGATTTGACCTCTGCTGTGGGCGAGTTTGTCTTAAAACCAAAGGTCATACCTACCATTGCAAGCGGTAAGTATATGTGGATCACCTCCGCAATATGTCTTGTAATTTGGGTTACCTTTTTATACATTTTACTAAGTAACCCTTAGTATTCTGGACTCCCTAGAAAAGATTTCCCAGTATTTGTATAGCTTTACATGAAAAGTTAATACCTCACCTTAAAACACAGATCACAGAAGGAAAAGAATCTGTTAGTTCAGTGATTTCCTAGCCAAATAACTTGACAGCATTATTTGCTATGTCTTATGGTAAGCCTGTCATTCTTTCTGATTCCAAAAGTTAATAGCCTTCACTAAATACTTAAAATGTTGAAATTATATAGGCTTTTCACCTTAGAACTTTCTGATATGCTACTGTATAAAAAATAGAGAATGAGGCTCAGTGGCTCATGCCTGCAGTTCCAGCACTTTGGGAGGCCGAGGTGGGCGGATCACGAGGTCAAGAAATCAAGACCATCCTGGTCAACATGGTGAAACCCCATCTCTACTGAAAAAAATACTAAAATTAGCCAGGCATGGTGGTGCACACCTGCAGTCTCAGCTACTAGGGAGGCTGAGGTTGCAGTGAGCTGAAATTGCACCACTGCACACCAGCCAGCCTGGTGACAGAGTGAGTCTCTGTATCCAAAAAAAAAAAAAAAGAGAATGAACAGTAGTAAATAGAAAAAACTAATACTGAATGGCTATAAAAATAAGACATTTTTTATCTGAAGACTGTTTCTGTTCATCTTAACCAGGGACTCGGAAGCCAGAAAGACTTCTGACTAGCCAAAATTATTTTGAGAAGTCTTTGTACCACAGTACCTGATACATGGAGGCACTTAAATCTTTGGTACATGTTTCATTGTACTTGAAGATCAATAGAGACATATTTTTCACAGTCAATTAGCTAGTTTATTTTCATAAATCATTTATTCATTTACTATAATTCTAGGTAAATCCTCAGATTCTTCTTGAGCTCCTACGATAACAGACTTCAAGGCCCCAACCACTCTTGACTTAAGCTGTCTATATGGTTGTGTATTAATTCACATCAGTCTGAATAAGGAGGGTGAACTTGAAGGCTAGGTCACAAAAGCTACACATCATTTGCCCAATCAAACCTCTCACGTTTCTTCCTTTCATGGTTAACTGTCCTTTTTTTCTTCTACAGAATCATTTGACTACTCATTTTAGTTTTAAAAGGTCAGCTTGGATCTTACCCTTCTCTAGCTTACCATCTCTTACAACCTAGAATGGTCTATAAATTTAATAAATATGGTTTTCCATTCTGTCATTTTAAATCATAGTGTTGATTCTCACAGTTATGAATGATTTCAAGGTTAAAATACTCTAAATAGCTAAATACCCATTTAACAGGGAGGTACAGTATGGATGACACCATGTACGTTTGATATAAGTTTGTTCTGATCTGTCAGATCCATCACCATCACAGCAAAACAATTAGATTGAAATCATAGATACCAGTTTTGAAGCATATATCCCAGTGTCAACCTTTACACTGTTTTTTGAAGCTGACAAATTCCAAAAATTATGAAAAATTCCCTAATAGGTTTTTTCAAGGGTGTGTGGTGAGATTCCTTAATTTAATTAAACAACCAAGATACGACTATAAGTCTTTATTTTCCATACAAGGTGCCATTGCAGGTAACCATCAGAGAACACACTGCTATTTTCAAATATACAGAACTGAACAAAAGCATTTTAGCATGCTGCCTTACTGTACATAGAAAACTGGTGAACATCTTCAGATGCTAAGACCAGGAAATAAAATGGGTTAATGCTATTTGTTGATAGTTTATGAATCACTCAGCAGTGTTAATATAGGCCATCTTTACCTGAAAGCAGAATTACAATCACTCATTCTGGCAGCACTGGGCAATTCTAAAATGCAGTTCTAGTGAAAGGTAGGCACAACCAACAAGCAAGCAAGGAACAGATGCCATGTCTGCTTCTGAACGGAGTGACTGATTTGGAACCAGGCTCTGCAGATTTTAATAAATGATACAGCCATTTTAATAGCTTAATATTGAGTTTCCCTTACTTCGTATGTTGGCAGTCAACAAAAGTAAGAATTTCTGAAACAAGCTAAATAGGATTAAAAAGCAGAACACTGTCCATATAACAGAACTGCTGCTTTACAACTTTTGCCCAGTTCTCACACAAAAAGCTCTCATCTGATAAGTTTTAGTGAAAACTCTAGCAAATGTAACAGACTTTTCTCAACCCAGCTCTAGATACTAAGTATCAGAAAGAAGGCTTGTGAAGTGGATGTGTTCACAGGAAAATGCAGTGTTTCTACTGGAGGTAAGTGTCAAGTTTCCTCTTGATGTTGTCAAAGGAATCTGCTCCCATATAATCGGCCTGGCCTTGTTCCCACCGCTCCTTCCGTTCTTCCGAGGATACAAAAGGCTGTGCCATAGCTGGGATCTCCCCAAGGGACAGATGTGATATGGCTCCTGAGACATCTTCCTAGAAAGGAAAGCATAACTGACACTATGAGAGCTGAAAATCAAACCATTTTAAAGAATGCAATATATTGAAGACAGTGAGAAAAGCCAGGATGAATCATCATGCAAAGTAGCAAAAACTGAAACGTATTACATGAAACAAACAAAAAAGACACAAAAATATAAAGATTATATGATTTTTTTCCTAACGAAATGAAGACTTCTTGACTCAGTGAAAACATTGGGAGAACAAAGTAATTAGGGTTAATGTTTAAGTTCTGCATACCTTTCTACAGAAGCCACAAGAGAAAGCCAGTGTATAGACCAAGTCTGAAAGCTGCAAACAGTTCATTAGAAAGTGTAAGATGGATAGACAAGGGAACACAAGTCTCAAGATAAATTCTCAATCTGTGTGGGCTCTGAAAGGTTGAGAACTTAAACAAAATGATACCCCACAGGCTACATTTCCTAACTAGAGAGCCGCAACACATACAGTTATAACATTATAAGAAAAGTTAAACTGGTTTGAGACTATGTACCAAACTTCTCTGCTTGTTCAAGCTTTCATTTGGATTACCAAGTATCATCCGTTCTTGTAGCTTCTGTTAATTTGCTTAGTTTTGAACAACTTTCAGTTCCCATTTTCACCTTTCCTTGTTTCATAATTCTCAGCCCTCATGTTGCAGAAGGAACAGCGTAAACGTGCAACAAACAGAGCAGACCTGGCCTACATTAAATTTGATTCTCATTACATCTAGATAGGTGATCTACTTCAAATGTACCATAAAAGAACACCAATGCTATCCTTCAAAAAGTGCTAAGGTGCAAAGGTACTGGAAATCTTAGCAGAGAAAAAGGAAGGTAAATGAATTGCTTTTAACAGAGAAAATGGTGGAAAAAACGTTTTGACTCCGTTTTTGTTACTATATATATGTAAGCATATAGGTATGTATTTAAATACAATGGAACTTTAAGGTGTTTGAGTACAGGACTGCATTATAGTTGAGGCAACATAAGGAATTCCTTCCATTGGATTAGTCCTGCCTTTGCCTTGCACTTGGCAACAGTAATGATACAGAGAGGCAATTCCAGAGTCCTCATTCACAACAGGGGGGCTATGAATTTACATCCTAAAAGAGATGTTTCTGAGGTCAAGCCAAGTATACTGGGCATAACTTAAAACAATTTAGCATTTAAAGTGTAACTCTCCCTTTCCCTGCCATAAAAGGTACTATCATAATTCTGGGCTGTAGATTACTACTTTTAAGCATGGTCTATCTCAAATATTCATAAGGATAAGTCTCTCAGACTTGGGTTTGAGGCCCATTCTGCTACTTGACTAGTCTTACATAACTAAGCCAAGTTATGTAACTTCTTTAAGCCTCGGTTAATTTATCTATAAAAGGAGAGATTAATACTTAATATACTTAACAGTACTTATAAAAGGAGATATTAATACTTAATATACTTAACAGTACTTACTAATAGTCTTTAATATGGTGGTTTTAAGGATTAAATAAGAATAGCTAACTTTCATTAAGCTTTTACTATGTGCCAGATGGTATCAAGTACTGTATGACAGGGGTCCCCAAACCCCAGACCACAGACCAGTAGTGGTCCATGACCTGTTAGGAACCGGGCTGCACAGCAGAAGTTGAGTGGCAAGGAAGCAAGAATTACCACCTGAGCTCTGCCTCTTGTCAGATCAGTGGTGACACTGGATTCTCATAGAAGTGTGAACCCTATTGTGAACTGTGCATACAAACGATCTAGGTTGTGTGATCCTTTTGAGAATCTAATGCCGATGATCTGAGGTGGAACAGCCTTATCCTGAAATCATCCCCACACTGGTCCATGGAAAAACTGTCTTCCACAAAACTAGTGTCTAGTGCCAAAAAACCGTTACTTAATATTTAACAGTAATTTACTGGATGTTCATATTGTGGTTTTCACTGAAAACACATTGGGGACCACTGCTGTACAAATATGCCATGATCCATATAAAGTACTCAGGGTAAGAATGCAAGTCTTAGTTCTTTCTTGCTTTCTCCTTTCTATATTTTAGTAAATGCTCATAAGTGAAATGACTAAAATCTACACCACAGAAGAGAAAAATCTCCCATATAATCTCTTATAGCCAGGTGATTAAATGATTATCTGATTATAATTCACCCATTCTGTTCTCTTATTTATATCTTAATATGTAACAGTTATTTACTGTATGTTCATATTTTGGTTTTCACTGAAAACACATTCTTCTAAGCAGATGGCAAATATAAAGTAGATACATCTAAATGTTTGCAGTTCCTAAAATATCCAATGGGGTGTTATTTTTATAGATCACTACTTTAGGAATAAATCTCAAAATCTTTTCAGAGGAGAATGGGCTAAGAATTTTAGAGTTAAAATATATGGGTATATATACAAAATTCTAAAAAACTATGTTCTCAGATCTAAAGAAATCTGCCACACAGTTTATGTCTGCTACTTCTTTGGTGGTAGTGTTTCTCCACTCTAAGATGGTTATTGTTTTCTTTCCACAAAACTTTATTTATCTCTGTTTAAAATGCTGCTAAATATTCCCCATCTCTATTGATTCAACAAGTGTTTTAAAAGCAGCATTAAATGATCTAAAGAAAAGAAACAGAACCTACCACATTTACATATGAGCAGGTGTCTTTGACAAGGCCAAATTGTTGAAGCAGAGGTAAAACGTTGGTGGTAAAGATGTTCCACCACAAGATAAGAAACTCTGGATGAGTCATGTTGGGATCATGGGACTCACTTTTGACACTTTTTGTTTTGGGATCGTAAGTATAATTCCATGGTTTGACTCTTCCCAGGAAATGCACAACTTTCGCACTTGCACCAAACCTGCCAAGTGAACACAAGTTGAAACAGTCAGTGGATTCTGAGTACTGAAAAAAAGATAAGCAGCACTTAACAGCACTTTTATCTGTAGCTTGCTTTTTTTCTTTTTTTTAAGAGACAGGGTCTTACTGTCACCGAGGCTGGAGTGCAGTAGCATGATAGCTCACTATAGTCTTGAACTTCCCACCTTAGCCTCCTGAGTAGCACAGGCCACCATACCTAGCTAATGTTAATTTTTTTTTTTATAGAGACAGGGTACCCAGCCTGGTCTTGAACTCCTGGCCTGAAGTGATTTCTCCCACCTTGGCCTCCTTGTTCTGTGGCCTGAACAGCGTACTTTCCATCCTGCAGTACAGGTTCAAAAACAAACTGAGTTCACTGTGAAATTGTGAGACAGATACTTTTAAAAGTATTCATTCAGTTGTGTGTTACATACATATAAAAAATGTAAATGTAATACTGGTTCATTGCAACACTGAAGCACCAATCTATTGTGGCCAGAACAGGCACAACACTTGAAAAGTATTTGGTATTACCTAGTAAAGTTAAAAGTGCTCAAGCTGTACAACCCAGCAGCTTGGCTCCTAAGCACATACCCTAAAGAAACTCTTATATATATGCAACAAGAGACATAATCAAAATATTCACAGCAGCAGCACTGTTTGAAATAGTCAAAAACTGAAAACAACCCAAATGTCTATATATTAGATTTATGCTCAGCAAGTCCACATCACTCCCAGCCTCCTCAGGGGAGGACACTTTCCCACCTGATGTTGGACATGGTCCTGTGGCTTGACTTGACTAAGGCAATGTGAGCAGAAGAGACAGTGTACCTTAAGAAGCATTGCTTATTTTTGTTTACCCTCTGAGAAATTAACACTTCTGCCAGCAGAACACGCGCTGGGTTCTTACTGGTTCCAGAGAAAAAAAAACATGGAAGAGATGTGGACCAAACCTGTAGCCTCACTCCAAACCCTGCTGAGATCATCACAGCTGTCCCAGCCAACCCACCAACATAAAAGAAATATTTGCTTATTGTTGAATATCACTGAGATTTTATAGTTATATATCCAATTTTTTTTTTTTTTTTGAGACAGTCTCGCTCTGTCTCTCAGGTTGGAGTGCAGTGGTGTGATCTTGGCTTACTGCAACCTCTGCCTCCCAAGTTCAAGCAATTCTCCTGCCTCAGCCTCCTGAGTAGCTGGGATTACAGGCGCATGACACCACACCCAGCTAATTTTTATATATTTTTAGTAGAAACGGGGTTTCACCATGTTGGTCAGGCTGGTGGTCTCAAACTCCTGACCTCATGATCCGCCCACCTCGGCCTCCCAAAGTGCTGGGATTACAGGCGTGAGCCACCATGCCTGGCCTCCCATCTTTTTTAAAGGAAAATTCTGCTATATTCACAGCATGGAATACAATCTAAAATGAATGAACTATACTTATACACATCATGCAGCAAAAAGATGAATTTTTAAAACATTTATGTTGAAAAAATCAACAGGTCAATTACATACATATTATTCCACTTACATAAAGGCAAAACAGGCCAGGTATGGTAGCTCACACCTGTAATCCTAGGAAGGATTACAGGTGTGAGCTACCTGTAATCTTTGGAAGGCCAAGGCAGGCAGTCCATGAGGTCAGGAGATTGAAACCATCCTCGCCAAGATGGCGAAACCCCATCTCTACTAAAAATACAAAAATTAGCTGAGGGTGGTGGCAGGCATCTGTAATCCCAGCTACTCAAGAAACTGAGGCAGAATCCCTTGAACCAGTGAGTCAGAGGTTGCAGTGAGCTGAGATCGCGCCACTGCACTCCAGCCTGGTGATAGTGAGACTCCACGTCTTCCAAAAAAAAGGCAAAACAAGAAAAAAGGTATGTGGCCGGGCGCGGTGGCTCAAGCCTGTAATCCCAGCACTTTGGGAAGCCGAGGCAGGTGGATCACGAGATCAAGAGATCGAGACCATCCTGGTCAACATGGTGAAACCCCGTCTCTACTAAAAATACAAAAAATTAGCTGGGCATGGTGGCACGTGCCTGTAATCCCAGCTACTCAGGAGGCTGAGGCAGGAGAATTGCCAGAACCCAGGAGGCGGAGGTTGCGGTGAGCCAGGATCGCGCCATTGCACTCCAGCCTGGGTAATGAGCGAAACTCCGTCTCAAAAAAAAAAAAAAGAAAAAAGGTACGTTTAAAGATTAGAAAACTATAATCAATATAAATTTCATGATACTGCTTATCTCTGGGTGAGAGAGGAAGCTATGATTGGGAAGGGACAAAAAGAGAATTCTAAGGTACTGGTTGTATTTTTTTAACTTCGGTGGTATTTTTAAACACTTCATTTTAAAAATATATATATTATTTTGTATAGATGCTCCATTTCACAATAAAGAATATCTTTAAAAGAGTAGGAGTAAAGTGTGGTTCTGTTCTAGCTGGGAGGAAATCTATGTATATTAAAAACAAAAAACAAATGTGAATGTAACAACTGCCAAAGGGAAAACAGGAACAGTGAGTGCTCAGGAATTCACAGCAGGGTGGGCTCTATCCAGCGTCAATGGAAGCAGAGGTGCTAAGATAGTGGGATGTGATTTCAAGCTAAATACAGCAGATGTGATCTGGGTAGCTGATGATAACATAGGGAATTCCAGGCAGGTGATGGCCAGGTATCAGGTGAGAGCACCTGTGTGCTTGACCAGGTATCCTCCATTAGAGGCAAAGAGGAGGAAGCTTTGAGTAGGGAAAGAAAAGGAAAATAAGACAGAACCTCAGGTATTATTGGGCTCAAGTGTCAGATTTCAATAGATTTATACTATAGGCAACCAAGGTATTTGAGCATGATATACTGATCAAAATAACACCAACTCTTAAAGTTTATTAGGGAAAAAAAAAGTTAGGGACTGGTTAAAAAGCTATCATCAGAGTTTACTATATTTGGAGACCAAACTCTTTAAGGACATGATTGGGAATAATATTTCTACAAAATTTTACTAAGGCAGGACTGCCTGCCTTGGCCTCCCAAAGTGCTAGGATTACAGGTGTGAGCCACGATACCTGGCCTGGTTTGCCTTTATGTAAGTGGAATAATATGTATGTAATTGACCCATTGATTTTTTCAACATAAATGTTTTAAAAATTCATCTTTTTGCTGGATGATGTGTATAAGTGTAGTTCATTCATTGTTAATTCAGTGTTAATTGAGACTATGAGAGACTGAGGAGAGATGCCCAAGGTCACACAGCTATTAAGTGGCAGAGATGGGATTTGTCATGGTTTTGCCTCTCTGCCGCTGCTCCTAAAAGCATGCAAGAAAAATACAGTCTATTTGTAAACCTCCTTCCTCTTAAGGTTAATTGATCATCCCATGGTTTGTTTCTTCTGAAAAATAAAGAGGATATTTGATATCCCCATGCTTACTCTTTATATGTACACATAGTATATCTAATACACACAAAACTCTTGCTCTATTTAATCCTTAAAAGGATAAAAATAATAATGCCCAAATCTGTGCACAGATAAAGCTATCAATTAAACAAGCAACTGTTATGCATATGGCACTATGCTCAGTGTGTGGCCCCAAGAGGCTTTTGTTCAAACAGGAAGATGGGTCATCTACATAAAAATAAGGTGACAAGTTGGGGCTATCAGAGCAGTACTGACATTAAGGGCTACTGAAATTCCAAAGCAATGACTGCAGGTAGGATTTTCAGAGGTGGCTTTGTGCAGGAAGTGGGGGCAGGGATAATGCATCCGAACAATGGGCAAGAGTAAGATGGTGGGGGCGGGGTGGGGTGGGAACCCATCCAAGAGATCTGATACCTGTGGGCAGAGTGGAGGGAAGGCATTGCCCCATCCTAGCAATACAAACTCATGAGCCTAAGACTAAAATACAGCACACAGGAATAAGGTATTCCTTCCACCTTCTCAGACATTTACCCCTCCTGACTCAACTTCCCTGCCTGGAGCTACAGCACGTGTTTAGATCCTCTTGTATTAACTGGTTGATCCTCTTTGTTAACTGACTGCTAAGCTTCAGCCCATGATTTGCTTAGACTTAATATAAACGTCAGGCCGGGTGCGGTGGCTCACACCTGCAATCCCAGCACTTTGGGAGGCCGAGGCGGGTGGATCACGAGGTCAAGAGATCAAGACCATCCTGGTCAACATGGTGAAACCCCGTCTCTACTAAAAATACAAAAAATTAGCTGGGCACGGTGGCACATGCCTGTAATCCCAGCTACTCAGGAGGCTGAGGCAGGAGAATTGCCTGAACCCAGGAGGTGGAGGTTGCGGTGAGCCAAGATCGCGCCATTGCACTCCAGCCTAGTTAACAAGAGCGAAACTCCATCTCAGTAAATGTCAAACACAGGCATAACATGACAGTAATACTAATTTTAAAAAAAGTTAAAATATGAATATAGTGTATTCTTTTCTAACCTGCTCTCATGACAGTTCACTAATGATTATTATAGTACTAACAAGAGCAGTAATAATAGTAATATTACTGCTCTTGTTAGTACTATACTCATTATAAGTATATGAAGTATTT
The DNA here is from genome assembly GCF_049354715.1 of Callithrix jacchus. NCBI lineage: Eukaryota > Metazoa > Chordata > Mammalia > Primates > Cebidae > Callithrix > Callithrix jacchus. The sequence continues at coordinate 36,235,548 of NC_133518.1, forward strand.
ATATGTCGCAGGCATTGGTTAGCATTTGCTTCGTTTACTCAGTTAACCTCCAAAATGACAATGTGAGGAAACCAAGGCATGAAGAAGTTAAATAACTTGTCCAGGATCCCATAGGTGGTGAGTGACAAGGCTGGGATTCCATCCAGGCAGTCTGACTCCAGAGCCAAGGCTCTTAGCCATGACTAGGCTGCTATTGTAAGACACTCTCAGAATTATAAGGGCATTGTCTGAGAGTGACATTTGTTAATTTATGGATTAACTCCTGCCTATGGACAATTAATCTGAAAGTGAAAAAGGTATGCCTAAGAATCCTGGCAATCCCCCAAGTATAGTTAAGGACCTAGCAACAGAAAGTAACCAATAGGAAAGCATGTTATAAAGTAAGCAACTTAGCATTGAAGAAGACTGAAGAAAGACTTTCAAGAAGGATGCAGTTTGCATAGAGGTTAAGGAAAAAAGGGAACAACAACAAAAAACAGGTGGTGCTTTCATAGGATCAGCAGGTGACACACAAATAGTCTCTGCTGGACAGTGTCTAAGGGTCTTCCCAGCTCCTATCTCTGGATTTGGGTGTCAGAGCTCATGCAGAGGAAGGACACATGCTCCAATCCCCTGCACACAGACTGCCTCTGGCTCCGTCTGTATCCCAGCACAACTCTGGACCTCCACACAACTGGTTTAGAGGCCTGTGCAACACTCCTGGATACCAGTTCCATGCTGGTTAAATACCTCTCCATATGGCCTATGGCCTTCCTCTTGAATGTCAACAGGAACACCATTTGGAAACAGTTCACACCCTGTATTTCACTGTGGCTCACGCACTGATCTCTACCTTCACAAATCCACGTCTCTGAATATATCTTTAATTCTAAATCTGTTACTCCCTGTAGTCAGGGGAAGGATCCTTCCTCAAATTACCTTCTTTAGGTAATCTACCTTTACAAAGTAAAAAACTTATCTGCTGAATAGTCGTTTTATAGGCAGGGCAATTTTCGTTTTAAGAAATCCCTTGGTAAGACTGTTTAAAGTAGAAACTAGGATCTTAAGGGGTCCTAAATGTGGGTGAGCCTGCTTTTTCTGCCCTAAGGCAAGAAATTCCTTGGGTGCCAACAAGACAGGGGGAGAGTGAGGAGACAGGAGAGGTGAGCAGCTCCCAACAGGTACCCACATTTCTGCAACAAAACAAATCACAAAATGTTAGGATGTAAGTATGTTTCTTTAAAAATTAGTTGGGGCCAGTTTATCAAGTAGCAAACTTGAAACAGACTCAGGAGTGTGAAGGCAGAGAGAAGCATGAGAAAGGAGGTATAAAAGTATCTTTCTTATAGAAATCATACATAGGATTCAGATATCATGGGTTTGGGCTATGCTCAGCCCGCTTTCTGTCCAGTACGGAATAAAAACATTTTTAGATGCTTTAGGTATTGACATTACTTTTTTTTTTTTTTTTTTTTTTTTTAAGACAAGGTCTCACACTGTCGCCAGGCTGGAGTGTAGTGGTGCGATCTCCGGTCACTGCAATTTCAACCTCCGAGGCTCAAGCAATTCTCCCACCTCAGCCTCCCAAGTATCGGGACTATAGGCACAGGCCACCATGCCTGGCTAGTTTTTGTATTTTTTGTTTGTTTTGTAGAGATGAGGCTTCACTGTGTTGCCAAAGCTGGTCTTGAACTCCTAAGCTCAAGTGATCCACCTGCCTCTGCCTCCCAAAGTGTTGGGATTACAGGTGTGAGCCTGAAATTATGTGCCTGGTCCAACACTACTTTAATCAAACTGCTACTACACACCTAATATATATGGAAATGGGTAGTGGTAGTGAGTGGCAGGAGGTTTTAGAGGGCCAGCTTTTTATAAGAAGAGCAGGCCTGGGTGAGTCACCGAACATGGAAGGTTTCGACCAGCCCAAGAGCTCTTTGAGGGTGGGAAGAGGGCAGAAAAGTGAGAAATAAGGCGCCTGTTAAGTGAGGAAAAATGGGGCTTGGACAGGACGGTGGGAGGGAAGTAAAGCCAGACTTTGCAATTTTGTGTAAGGCAGCCATATCACAAGTATGATCTTAGAACTCACCTAGGGCAGCACTGGGCTTGATATGAGGGATTCTGCCTGGACCCAACAATGGCCACCTTATATGAAGGTTTAGGAGTCCTTTTAACTCCAATTATGTTCTACTGTACAACTAAACAGTTACTTACACAGCAAAGGAACCTAAAGGGCTTGCTCTATATGCTTTCATAGGACACATCATACACAAAAAAGATGAGCAACAGGTCTTGAATGCTAGTCTGTTTTTGTATCTAGAGTTTCAATCTAGATATGAATTTCAAGTGATTTTTTTTTGAGACGGAGTTTCACTCTTGTTACCCAGCCTGGAGTGCAATGGCGCGATCTCGGCTCACGGCAACCTCCGCCTCCTGGGTTCAGGCAATTCTCCTGCCTCAGCCTCCTGAGTAGCTGGGATTACAGGCATGCGCCACTGTGCCCAGCTAATTTTTTGTATTTTTAGTAGAGACGGGGTTTCACCATGTTGACAAGGATGGTCTCGATCTGTTGACCTCGTGATCCGCCTACCTCAGCCTCCCAAAGTGCTGGGATTACAGGCTTGAGCCACCACACCCGGCCTCAAGTGATTATTTTTATGTCTCCATCATGTTCTCTGAGAAATGGCTTTAAAAGATCATTTTCTATCATAATCAATTTACCCTTTAGTCATTTATGAAAATCCAGAATTACCATACCAAAATGAAGTAAGGGCGAATGTCGTAAGTAAAAGGAAAAATTACTTCTTGCTTAAGTTAACTTAAATGCAAATTTAGGAGAACACCTTACAAAGGGGTGACCCAGCATATTTTTCTAATGTTTTCTCTCTCCCACCAAAGGCAACAAGCAGGTATTAGTCAGAATTTACACTGCATGGCTAAAAGCAAAATAGAGGCTGGGAACGGTGGCTCATGCCTGTAATCCTAGCACGTTGGGAGGCCAATGGTGGCAGATGGCCTGAGTTCAGGAGTTTGAGACTACCCTGGGCAACATGGTGAAACCCCGTCTCTACTAAAATACAACAAAAATTAGCCAGGCGTGGTGGCATGCCCCTATAGTCCCAGCTACTTGGGAGGCTGGGGCAGGAGAATTGCTTGAAACTGGGAGGCAGAGGATGCAGTGAGCCAAGATTACACCACTGTGCTCCAGCCTAGACAACAGAGTGAGACTCTGTCTCCAAAAAAAAAAAAAAATTAAATAAAGCAAAATAGTTCACCAATGAATAAGAAGGGGAAACGTTGATGTCAGAAGATAACGTTGAACTGACCTCAACCCAGAGGAAGGATAACCATAAGATTCACTGACTCACTCCCTGACTTACCAAACTACCAGCCAGGAATTAAAAAAAAAAAAAAAGTTGAGTACATGTCACAATTGTCTCTAAATTACTGAGAGCCATTCATTCTGACCTAGTAATGGGGATTTGTCTCAGCTTGCATACATTTCTTAAAATAAGTGTTCTAATTTTAACTTGATAGAATCTCAAAAGGGTCGTCCAGATCACAAGACATAGTCTGAACACAAGCCAGCAATAATACTGCTTATGTTAGCCGTTAAAATTATCCCTGTGACCTGATGTTACCAAAAGATCAGATAGAATTTTCATGACTAGTTTAGTAGTTGAGAAACAGCCAGTAACATGTGGATGAGACTACAGAACTCTTTAGAACAGGAAAGGAACTAATTCATGACAGTACACACAGGAGCAATTTTAGTTCTCACTAAGCTCTTTACACGCAATGTTCAAGCAGATACCGAGAAAGACAGTACTACTTGTGGGACATTACCCGGGGAATCATGGCAGCAGTGCCAAGCATCCTCTTGCCCACTTCTGTGGCTCATGTTCTCTGTTATGTTGCGACTCCCTCATGCACCTTTTCAGACTCACTTGCCCACATGGACAGAGCCACACACAAGCCCTTCTCCCACAACCTCCTGTCTCACCCACTCACAATCTAAGTCAGGAGTTACAAACCCAAGTGACCAAGGAGTGGGGCTGATCATGGAGAGGAGGAGTGGTCTTGCTGAGGTGGGGCCTGTGGAACACAAGAGGATACACATCCTACCACTAGAAGATAGGTACTATCCCCAGCAAACAACTGACCAGACACCCACCCAAGTTCTTTGTCTTGCAAACTAATCTTCCCAATAGTACCCTGGAAATCAGAACAATGTCAGCATTCAAACCCAGACTTTAATAACCTAGACTAGGACCTAGTCAACTGCATTATCTTCCAGGCTGGCCTCTCTTCATAGACCAGGTCCGGAAGGACTTAACAACAATAGGCCACTAGGGAGACTCTCATGGAGGTAGCATGTCATTCTTAGTCTCTATTGGCTGACTGCTCATTCATTCATTCATTCAGCCAAAATATAACACCTGCCTACTAGCATCTGTGCCCAAACACTTTGCCTTCCTTCAATGAAGTTGCCAAGTAAGAACTGTCCTGGCATTTATCTGAAGCCGATCTCTCCACTTGTGTTCTAGGTGCCATCCCCTTTCACCTATCCAAGGATATCACTCTAGTGTCTGTCCTCAGTTTTCTGCATTGTTAATGTAACTGCCCCTAACACCCCACATCATTCTTAGCAATATAAAAACATGCTGTGGTGATATCTGTTTTTATACAACAATCACCACCACCCTCTCTTGAACCTACATTCCCCATCCAGCTGCCACCCCATTAAAGCAGATGCCTCAGAAGAGCTGTCTACATTCATTGCCTCTAATTCTCCTTCATTCTCCTGGATCCACTTCAGTCAGGATTTCTCCCCCACCACTCCACCAGATGTCCTCTTGTCAAAGTCACCAGGAACCTCCACACTGCACATCCAGTGCCAATTCTCAGTTGTCTTCGTAGCTGACCTCCTATCTGTCCTCGTATCTGTGAGCATCTGACACAGAACATCTGTTCCTCCTTGAAACATTTTCCTTGCTTGGCTTCTGCAATACCACACTTCCCTGGTTCCCTCTCACCTTGCTGTCTCCTGTTCCTATTCTTCTATTCTCTTGTCCCTATTATCTTCCTGCCTTTGGGTTCAATCCTCACCATTCTCTTCGACTGATAATCACTCCCTTGGCTATCATCTTGACTTGTGACTCTAAGTATCATTGATATGCTGACAACTCTCAAGGTATGTCTAATGCAGACTTCTCTCTGGAACTCTTGACTTTTCTATCTACTCAGCTATTTCATACTTTCACTAGGATGTTAATATGTACCTCAAACTTTGTGTATCTAAAACCTAATACATTCCGTTCATTTGTGACCAATTCCTACCCCCACAAACTTGCCTCCCCCATGTTTTTTCCCATTTCAGGAAATGGCAACTCTATCATTCCAGTCACTTAGACCACACACCTGTAACAGTAACACTGGACCTACCTGATTTTTCCAAATTGGAAACTTGGATTTTATGTGAAATCCCCTAATTTTTAAAGCATTCACAATTAAAAAAATTTTGTTTCTGTGTAGCAGAAACAAAATATACTTATGTGATAAATACAGTCTGTGGCCCACAGATTTGAGACTTCTGGGGAAGTTATGTCTTTTTGTTTTTGGAGACAGTTCTGCTCTGTCACCCAGGCTGGAGTGTAGGGGTGTGATCTCAGCTCACTGCAACCTCTGCTTCCCTGGTTCAAGCCATTCTCGTGCCTCAGCCTCCTGAGTAGCTGGAATTACAGGCATGCACCACCATGCCCAGCTAATTTTTGTATTTTGTGTGTGTGTTTTCTTTTAGTAGAGTTGGGGTTTCAGCATATTAGCCAGGTTGGTCTCAAACTCCTGGCCTCAAGAGATCCACCGTCCTTGGCCTCCCAAAGAAGTTATATCTTCTTCCACTCAATCCTCATGCTTTTAACCTCCCATGAGCTCCATCTTCGACTGAGATGGCATTCGTTGACCTCTGCCCATTCGATCTCACTCCTTGTGCCCTTTGTCCTATTGTCAGAGCAGCGTCTAAAGGCTGGGTTGGGTCTGATATGGAAGCTTTTCTCTCGGTGATGAAGACTCAGGTAGGGCAACAGAGTATGCAGCAGTGAGATCTAAGGACAGATCTTCTGACAGAAATAAACACTTAAGATAAGGTCAGAATGACCAGATAGCCACGCTGAGAAATGGGGCCCCAACAGGCATCAATATAACCCGGAAAGGGGGAACAAGACATCTATGCAAGCACTGCTTGATTCTTTTTCTTAACACTCGAACCATGACAGACTAGGCCAGGCGCCATACAGAAACTCTACACCAAAGCTGTGGCTAAGTGGATTAGACTCCAACCTCCCTTATTCATCTTTGAGGGCTTGAGCGAGCTGAAAGTGTAGCACAAGGTACATGCTCCGGGTTTGCCAACCCAGTGAATGGTCAGCAGGCCAACAAATGGCTGGAAAAAAAAGAATGACCCAAACGCTATTTGAGTCAGCCTCAGGGTTGAGTGAAGATGTATGAGTGTGAAAAGAAATGAGAATAGACTATGGCTTCCAATAACAATAGTTATGTGGAGAGCTAGAGACAAGGAGGGGTCTCAGGGAGCAAAGAAAAATAACCAAATCAGAAACACACAGGGACAACAGAATTTACTACACTAAAGGTTGAATTTCTTTGGGGAAAACATTGAAATAGGTTTGACAAGGTCTTAGTGAATGAGTTTGATTCTTAGAAAAGAAATATGAATATCCTCAGAAAAGTTTAAAGCAGTAAAATAAATGGAAAAAAATTTAATTCTCACTAAGTCAGGTCTCTGGTCATATTTAAACTCAAGTAAGAGGTAAAACAAAATATTTATACAGACAGTATTTGGTCAATGAGGCTTTGTACTCAATCAATTTGGCCAATTAATTTGTTTAGTGGTTTGAAGCAATACCAGAGAACTCTGCCTCTCTGCTTTAGGTGTGTTTTATATAGCATAAGATGCCTAGAGAGCTTTTAGTTAGTGGATATAATAGAAAGTAAAAATGGAACTAAATGATTTTTAAAAGACTAATAAGATTTTTTTGCAGCACTATGCACAAACCAAATATGCTATCTGGATGAAACAAAACCTTCAGTTAGAGAAAACTTTGAAAAAAAACTTAACTCATTAAAAGCCTAAGAAACCTACTATATATCCCAAACATTATGCTAGGCCCTTTCAAAAATATTATTTCATTAATAAATGCATTTATGGGCTAGGCACAGTGGCTCATGCCTGTAATTCCAGCACTCTGGGAGACTGAAGTGGGAGGATCACTTGGACATAGGAGTTCAAGACCAGTCTGGGCAACATGGCAAAACCCTCTCTATAACACACACACACACACACACACACACACACACACACACGGCATGGTGGCACATGCCTGGAGACCCAGCTGCTCTTCAGGAGGCTGAGGCAGAAGGACCTCTTAAGCCTTAGGAGATTGAGGCTATAGTGAGCTGTGATTGTGCCACTGCCCTCTAGCCTAGGCAACAGAGCAAAACCCCCTCTCAGAAAAATGAAATGCATTTATGACTTGTTTTCCAATGCAATACTAAAAACTAACTTAAAAGTTACTAAATCAAGCATTTTAGTTTTCAAATTATGCTGTGTCAAAGAGGAACTTCCCTTACAAAAAAATTACTAATTCTGTTTCTCAGAAGTTACTTTTGAGTAGTCATTCAAAGTGATAAAACTATCAATGTTTGTTTCCTTTATCTTTTGTTCTAACCAAATGGTACAGAGAGAAAGGCACTAGATATGCTATTTCATGGCTTAAAATCATGTTAAGTTTGCTTATATTAGGGCATCCTTTGGCTAAAGTTTCATATAAGCCTAAAGGCCACAATATTCTAAATATCTACGTCTCTAAGATTCTGGGGTATCTATGCTGCTTTGGGGACATCCTAGTGCACAACTGTCTGGAGTTGGTGAGACAAACACTCGATTCCTCCTTCCATGAAGCCGTAGTTGCTCCAGACCACTCCATAATCTCCAATTCCACCTGCCACCACCTACGCTGTCCTAGGAAAGGACAGCATACTGTAGGGTTATACTTAGTACTAGAGACCACCAAGGTTATTCTGAACCCAAGGGTGGGCCTTCAAATTCACAGAAATCTCTGGAGAGTAGCAATGATGACCAAAATGCTTGTAATGGGTTACTTTCATTTAAAAAACATGTGGACCACAATTTTACATTAACCTATAATAAAAAAAGAAACGTAACTACCTGTGCCTTTTCAGCCTTCCCCCCACCACCAAAAAAAAAAAAAAAAGGTAAGGAAAAATGTCTCTGGAGATGGGTCTCCACAGGAAAAGCAAAAATATTTTTCTGGCAGAGGGAAGGGAAAATGAGTTATTTGATCTGGCTTTAACATTCCTCAATAGGCAACAACGGGTGAGACAAAGCATGGCTCTGAGCAGCCTTATCACAGAAATGTAGAGCTGACCCCACTTAAGAACCAGCTGCACAGAAGCAGCAGCATCTCCTGTCAGCCCATGGGCCAGCTGAAATCTGGTTAATGGATAGAGTTGCTCCCAACTTTCCCAGTGTGTCATATTCTCTATGGTTATAACAAACTCAAGGGATTTCCAAAATCAGCACTCACTCACTGAGCCAGGAAGAAGAAAATAATCCTATTTCAGTAATTTAAATCTCAAACTGGTTTTCTGGGGACAATTCATTTGGAGGATATAAAATCAACTGGGTTCTTGAGAGAAAAGAGTCACGGTTCTAGCAAATTAAGTCCGTCTTACTCCTTACAACTTAACTCTGCTCTGTCTCCTTGTTTTGTGCTGCAGTGCTGCATAAACCAGGTTATCCTCGAAAGGAACATGCTCAATAATGGCAGGGTAGAAATCAGATGGAATCAAACAGAACCACATGCTAACTGTGCAGGACTGAGTGAAATGGTCACACTATTCAAAACACTTTCTCCTCTGCATTCATCTTTTTGCTTGCTAAACTGAATTTAGTCAATTAAACTATAAGCAAATGCCCTATTATAGACAAATTCAGCTCTAGGGATCACACTGTCATGGTTTGCAGAAACACTATTGAAACTGGCAGTGTTATAAAAGTAAGGATTAAAATGGATCAGGTTCACATTTCCATGTGAGACAGTTTTGTATTTTACAAGACCAAGGACTGAGAGGTGAGATAATGCCTCTCCTATTCCTCCCTTGACAGTGAATCCTGTTGTTTGCTTTACTCAAAACAGTTGGAATGTTTAAGAGTCTGCTTGTTTCTATTGTACAAAGGGGAGAGAATGTAAGATGTTGGAGACATATGCCAAGAGAACAGTTAGGGAGGAAAGAACACGAGCTGCTTCTAATACTTATCTGGGGGATGTTGACAGAGTCTTCCCAGAAAAGAACAGAAAAGGAAACACTGCTGCTACAAAAAGCCAGGCATGCTCATTACTGTGGTGCAAGACTTATGGAGAGGACTCTGGATAATGAAATTTGAGGAGTGAAAGTCCCTTTGTTTTCCGCTAACTCAGGAATGTCCGTATGGGACAGAGATTGGAGAGACAAGCCCAACTCAGTGAAGGGCTTTGCTGCTCATGACTGTCTCAGGATCAACCTGACAGCTAGGCCCCTGTTCAAGAAATCTAAATCATCTTCTTAGTTAAACACAAATGAGTCAGAGGCTAAATAATAGGATCCTGTCCCTAACAGTGAGATAAACAGTGCAACAAGGATGTATTAGCTGTAAGGTTTATCAGAAGTGCAGCAGCAGCTGGGAGCAGTGGCTCAAGTCTGTAATCCCAGCACTTTGGGAGGGTGAAGTGGGCGATCACCTGCGGTCAGGAGTTCAAGACCAGCCTGGCCAACGTGGTGAAACCCCATCTCTACTAAAAATACAAAAATTAGCCATGCATAGTGGTGCGTGCCTGTAATCCCAGCTATTAGGGAGGCTGACACAGGAGAATCACTTGAACCTGGAAGCAGAGGATGCAGTGAGCCAAGATCACACCACTGCCCTCCAGCCTGGACATCAGAGCAAGACTTCCTCTCAAAACAAACAAACAAATGAAACTACACCAGGGACAGGGCTAAATAAGAACATTACCTAAAACAACAAATGTCCACTAAGCACTTTATGTTTATTAAGTTGCTTCATCCTCCTGACAACCCTATGAGGTAGGTACTATTTTCCTCCTCATTATACATATGGAGGAACTGAGGCACAAAGCCTTAAGTTATGTAGCAGATAAATGACAGAGTGAGGACATATTCCTTGCCTTTCTGCTTCAGGAAATTACTCTGAGCGCTATACTGCCTATCAAACAAAAATGACTAACAATCTAACATGTACTTAGCACTTGGGTAGACCAGGCCCTCTTCTAACCATGCTACATGATTACCTCCCTTAATACCAATAATAAACCTATGAAGACACTGAGGCAGAGAGAAGTTCAGTAAGTAAGCCAAGGTTACCACCCAGGACATGGTCACTGTGGGATCTGAGCTGACATCATCCAGCTCCAGAGCCCTTACTCTTAGCTGCAGCAACACACTGCTCTCTGTATCTGGCTTAATCTCTACAACGACTATGAGGGACATTTTAACACCTTTTTTCAGGCAAGAGAAACCAAAGCTCAGCAACTAGTATGGGGAAGATGCTGAGTTTGGGCACAAACTCAACTCCTCCAAGTTGTAAGTCTGCAGAGCTTAGGAGTCTGTTTTTGACCATGACATATGAATAACTTACCGGAAGGCCACGTGCCCCAGGAACTGATGGGAACCTTGTACCAAAGGCAGCCAAGTATCCTAGTGTCAAGCAAGAGGCAACTGATAACATGAAGGCCTCTCCCCATTTGCAGCTACGGTTCTTACAAGAGAAACTTTCCTCAAAGTCTCTACCTGTTATTTCCCTCAGAATGATAATAAGGCAGCCCCAAAATATTATGCCCCGCTTCTCTGCCCTCAACATCTCCAACAACAGTTAAACCATTTGCACTTACACTTTAAATGCTGGGAGGTAGGAATATATAGAGATGCTGCTTAGGTTATAAATAAACGGCAGGTGTTTTCTGATATCTGTTGTTGCCCAGCTGCTAAAAAACGTGTTCAGTATGCCTTGGTCCCCACCTAAAAGAAAAAAACATATAAATTAGTTAAGAGATTTCAAGGGCAGTTTAATAATTTTAAAGGAGCACATGCTGGACCTTTAAAAATAGACACTAATTCCGTTTTTAATTTTTTGAGATGGAGTCCGCTCTGTCACCCAGGCGGGAGTGCAATGGCACATTCTCAGTTCGCTGCAACCTCTGCCTCCCAGGTTCGAGTGATTTTCCTGTCTGAGCATCCCAAGTAGCTGGGACTACAGGCACATGCCACCACACCAAGCTAATTTTTGTATTTTTAGTAGAGATGGGATTTCACTGTGAGGCCAGGCTGGTCTTGAACTCCTGGTCTCAAATAATCTGCCTGCCTCCCAAAGTGCTGGGATTACAAGCGTGAGCCACCACACCTGGTCCCCATTCTTTTTTTTTTTTTTTTTTTTGTATTTTTAGAAGAGACTGGGTTTTACTGTGTTGGCCAGGGTGGTCTCGAACTCCTGACTTCATGATCCACCTGCTTCAGCCTCCCAAAGTGCTGGGATTACAGGTGTGAGCCACCACACCCAGTCCGTTCTCATTCTTTTTTTTTTGAGGCGGAGGTTTGCTCTTGTTACCCAGGCTGGAGTGCAATGGCGCAATCTCGGCTCACCGCAACCTCCACCTCCTGGGTTCAGGCAATTCTCCTGCCTTAGCCTCCCGAGTAGCTGGGATTACAGGCATGCGCCACCATGCCCAGCTAATTTTTTTTGTATTTTCAGTAGAGACAGGGTTTCACCATGGTGACCAGGATGGTCTCGATCTCTTGACCTGGTGATCCACCCGCCTCGGCCTCCCAAAGTGCTGGGATTCCAGGCGTGAGCCACCGCGCCCGGCCTCCCATTCTTAAATAAGTTCCTTGACATACCAATTAAAAACACTTTAAGGAGTGGCCGTTTTCCTGATGTAACTCATTAATTCAACAAATATCTACTGAGCAGCTACTATGTACCAGATACTGTACTAGGCATTGCAGAGTCAACAGTGCACAAGAGATGTGGTCACTGTCTTTACAAGGACTGTGTGGGAGACACTGACAACAGCAAATCAAGAGTCAACAAACATCACACAGAGGGAGATGAATGCAGTGAAGGAAATTTACATGGCACTACGAGCACATGTGGAAGGGGCTCGAGCTACATTTGATGGGTGAAGGAAGGCTTCCACGAGGAAGTTGTGTTTAAGCCAGTATCTGAGGGGTGCACAGGCATACCTGACAAATGCAGATGGGGGAAAGAGTGCAGACAGCGTTCCAGGCAGAACAAAAACAGTGCACACCACAGACCTTTGGCGGGCAGGAGCATGAGGCTATGGAAAGAAGGTCTGGTAGGTGGCCTGTGTAAGTGGACTTAGCAGGAATGAGTTGCAAGCCACCAGGTGAATCTCAGAGAGGGCGGCAGGGACCAGATCACATAGGGATCAGATTTTACTCTTTATTTCCAGCTAAAGATTTCAGACTCTACCCTGAGTGTAATGGGGCAAAAAGAAGCAAAAAAGTAAAAGATCAAACTGGAACAATGGAATTGTTTTCCAGGGCCCACAACTACTGACTCATCAACAGAGGGTCCAGAAGGCCACATTCCCCCTGTGGTGCACTCTCCTGACACTGACCAAAAGTCTCTGGCAGATCCCAGTCAGTCATAACTGTGGCCAACATCAGCTACAATGATACAGCAAAGTGTCTGCTCAGCCCTTGGGGCTCCTGGACTTCATATTTTTCTTCAAAAGTGGGGATCATGGCCATTCATTCAAAAGAAATAAAAACAATAAAAATCTAAACAGCTAAGTGTCTGACATAAATCATAAGCTCATAAGTAGCCAAACAGTTCACTAAGCCACCTCAAAAGACATTCTTCCATGTATTTCATTTCCTTTCTATTTTAGACTCATGAGATTTCAAAAAACACGCTCAGAACCAGAATCTCCCAAGCAGCAGAACAGGTGCTCACAATATGTGTGCCTGTGCATGAGTGCATATGTGCGAGTGTGTAGGGGATGGCAGGCAGGGAGACACCTGCTCTAAGTGTGAGGCAGGAATACTGCATAGTCACTCCTCTCCTCAGTCTGCTTTGCTGAAAAATCCAGTTCCTTTCTCAACATACAGCAAGTCCATTGGCTGTCATTACTATTCAGTTTTCCTTAGTTTTGAAGGAGATTTCAAAAATCTAGAGACCTGTTTAATTTTTGAAGTTAGGCAGTAAGGTCAGGATTTTAGGTTTAAAGTCCAAGTGTACCTTATCCACCCTCTGCATATTCTATTGCTTCCAAGTACCTTCAATCAACTCTAAGAACCAAAGGCACTCACTTATTGTCTATGAGGAAACCCCTCCCTAAACAACACCCCTGACAGGTCTCCATCCCTCAAGGGATGAACAACAGAAAATCAGTCTCACTCTTCTAAGTGGTAAAGGACAATAAAGATGGCAACAGAATATGCTTCACTGTTACAAAAATGCAATGGACTGAATGTTTAGATACCCCCAAATTCCTACACTGAAATCCTAACCCCAAAGTTGATGGTATCTGGAGTGGGGCCTTTGAAGCTGATTAGGTCATGAGGGCTCTGGCCTCATGCATAGGATTTGTGCTCTTAAAATAGAGGCCCAAGAGAGGTCCTTTACCTCTCCCACCACATGCAGCAGTTATAACAAAAAGACAGAAATAAAAAAGCTGCCTATGATCCAGGAAATAGGCCCTCTCCAGATACTGAATCTGCTGGCACCTTAATCTTGGAATTTCCAGCCTCTAGAACTTTGAGAAATATATTTCTGTTGTTTATAAGCCATTTAATCTATGGTATTTTATTACAGCAGCCTGAATAGACTAAGACAATAGACAGACATGAGAACAAAAGACAATTTTAGCTATATGGCTAAATCAATGTATTTTGAGACACAAACTATCAAAGCCAAAACATCATGCCATTCATCAAAGGATCATTTTTGATTCTACAAAGAAACCCCAAATGTGGGACTAGACACTAGTGGCTGAGATACAGAGGCCTGAAGTCTTAACTAATTTCCTTTTACATATAATCATCAAAATACTGCCAATCAGTTGCATGGGAACAGAAAAAAGGGCTAAGGAAATGTTCATAGCACCATTATTCATAATCGTACAAACTGAAAACAGCTCAAATGTCATTCAACAGGTGTATGGATGTGGTACATCCATGTAAACTATTACTCAGCTACAAGACAAAACAAACTAGACACACATACAAAACCACCTGGATGAATCTCAAAGTAATTACGCTAAGTGAAAAACTCCAACCTCACAAAGTTACACACTATGTAATTTCATTTATGTAACATCAAATAATAAAATTATAGAGATTGGAAGCAAATTAATGGCTGCCAGGGGAGAGGGAAAGAATGAGAGGTGCAGCTGTGGTTGTGAAAGAATATGAAGGATCCATGTGATAGTACTATTCTGCATCTTGACTATGGTGGTGGTCACACCAATCTACATGTGTGATAAAGCTACATGAAAACCAAAAGTGCATACACACATCTACACACAGAAAGGGGAATACATATAAAACTGGTCAAATCTGAGTAAGATTGGTGGATTGTTCCAATGTCAATCTCCTGGTTGAGGTGATACATTTTAATTATTTAAGATATTACCATTGGGGAAAACAGATGAAGCTTATATGGGATCTTTCTGTATTATTTCTTACAGCTGCATAGAAATCTACAGTTCCCTCAAAATGAACAGGTTTTTAAAAAACTCTTACAATTAATGTGCAAAATACAATCTGGTTATTAGATGCTAAATTCCACAGGAACTGGGATTATGGCTTTTCCCTTATTATGATGATGCTAACATGTAGCAGAATGCCTTACACATAGGCAATTATTTATGGAATGAATGCAAGAATCTTGAAGATGCTCTGTAACAGCAGAAAAATGTAAATGACTTACATATTCTAACATACAGGAATAGTTAGTATACTGTAATACTAACTATTCATGAAATATTATTCAGCAATTAAAACTAATGTCTATAAAAACCACATCCATACACTGTTCATATAAAGATATATAGCTACTTACATTGTGATTATAACTAAGAGCATAAACATTAATAAACATTTATATTACTAGAAAGTAAATAAAACAACAGTAATTACATTAGGCGATTGGTGTAACAGATGTCCTTCCCCCCCTTTTTCCTAATATATTGTTTTTGTTATTCTAAATATTAGTAATACACCTGGGGGCAAGAATGAGAACTGTGCTTACATCTTTTCTTTCTAAATATTCTTCATTTTTAATTTTTATCATGAAGTATGATACACCAAAAGAATAATATATGTGTAGGTTATAAAGGATATTAATAATAAAACTCTCCAGATTTATCCAATTTGAGAACTTGGACATTATAAGACCCTCTTTAACTTAAGCAGTTCCACTTAAAATGACTAACAGCTACCCATAATGCAGTAAAGAAATCTCATTCCATGGAGGCCTAAATAGTAGTTGTAAAGTAGAACTTCCAAATCTGACCTGCGTGAGCCTGGGAAACAGGAGTCAGAGCTGCTGATCCCTCAAAGTCCCTGGCTGCCTGCCTTTGGCCACGAAAGGCCGTTTCTGTTTACCCTCAGGTACCCTACAAACATCATCAGCCCATCAGCTGTGTGCCACAGGGAGGCTGGGAAGCACTTGCTGTACAGAAAACAAGCAAGGAGGAGAAGCAGCACTGAAGCAGAACTGGTGAACCAATCATGCCTGTTAAATTGGCAAACCCTGAAACACTCAACAAGAACCTTGGCTCCAGAGGGGACAACACAGGTCGTAAAACTCCCATAGCTACTGACCTCGTGTGATGACAAAGGGTTACCATTTAGTCCAAAATTGTAGGTTAAAAATAAATTAAATGCCATCTAGAAGTCCATAGCTAAATTTTTAAATTCAGTGGTCTGGAAATCATAACCACCTTTTCCTAAATGCACAGTTCAACATTTCAAGGTCAGGCAAATGTTTTAACTTCATCAGAAAAATCTATGTATGGTGTTATCAATACCCTCTCTTTAGAAAAAAAATCTTTAAATGAGAGGACAGTTCAAAGCAGAGTGCAAATCTAGGCACGTCTGTGTGACAAAACATACAAGGATACCCTAAAGACTGCTGAACTTCCACAACAAAACCCTAGTATGTTTGTCCAATACATTTTAGACTTCCAGAGGCAGCTTTATTTAATCTGACAGGTTAAGATACTTTTAATCTCACTCATCTCAGAATCAACAAACATGATTAGCAGGCATCACCAGCAGCTGTGATCCGGTACGCCAGGGTGTGGTAACACAGGTGAGAGAGAGGGAGAAAGGAAATGGAACAAGGAACAAAAGCCAGTATCTCATTCTGGATCATCCTTCCACCCAGCTGCCCAAATGCTACATAATCACCTTGCAACTACAAACTTGGTGGTTTCTAGGTCTTTTGAGCGGGTCACATACCTTGTAACCATGGAGACACCACAGTATTGATCAGAAACTGGACCTGTTTGTTTCCTAAGACAGAAACAGAGTTAAGTGGTATCTTTGAAACCTGTGCATTTGTTCAATGCTTGTGTAGTTAAGTGGTGTCTTTTAAATCTGTGCATTTGTTCAATGCTTGTGTACTTTGCGTGCTCTCCCATAGTTTGCTGGCAGCTGGCCTGTCTACTGTGGATAACAGGGCAGTGACTTAATTCTGGTTTATACATGAACCCCAGCATCTCAGCCAGAATGGTCCCCCTATGATAATGCTACTCAAACTGTGGTCCAGGTACCAGCAGCCCCGGCATCACCTGGGAGCTTAAAAGAAATACTGACCCATGACCTACAGCATCAGAATCCACATTTTAATCCCTGGGGTATTTGTTTGCATATTAAAATTTGAGACTCACTGGAGTCTTTTAAGAATGACTTCTTTATACAAAGGATAATAACAACTCTTAAAAATGTAATTTCTATAAAAAATGGCTAACATTATATAAATTTGGTATTCACATAATAGGAAGATTAAGATAGGTTCCAACTCTCAAATGCTTCAAAACCCAAAAAAGGACAGATGGACAGATAAAGTAAATAATTTAAAGTAAAAGACCAGGTGTGGTGGCTCACACCTGTAATCCCAGCACTTTGTGAGGCTGAGGTGGGTGGATCACCTGAGGCCAGGGGTTCAAGACCAGCCTGGCCAACATGGTGAAACCCAGTCTCTACTAAAAATACAAAAATTAGCTGGGCATGGTGGTGGGTGCCTGTAATCCCAGCTACTTGGGAGGATGAGGCAAGAGAATCACTTGAACCTAGGAGGTGGAGGTTGCAGGGAGCCAAGATCACACCATTGCACTCCAGCCTAGGCAACAAGTGCAAAACTCCATAACAACAAAACCCTCAAAGTATGCTTTATATTATATTTGAGCTAGAGACAAGGACTGACACAAACACATGACTTACTTCTATTTATTTATTGTTTTAGACAGAGTCTCACTCTGTCACCCAGGCAGGAGCACAGTGGTATGACCTCAGCTCACTGCAACCTCTGCCTCCAGGGTTCAAGTGATTCCCCTACCTCAGCCTCCCAGCTAGTTGAGACCTCAGGCATGTGCCACCACACCCAGCTAATTTTTGCATTTTTAATAGAGAAGGGGTTTCACCATGTTGGCCAGGCTGGTCTGGAACTCCTGACCTCAAGTGATCCACCTGCCTCGGTATCCCAAAGTGTTGGGATTATAGGAGTGAGCCACTGTGCCAGGCCACTTCTTTGTATACTTCCTATAAAATGCTTGGCAGATATAATCATTACTGCCTATAGTGAGCATGCTAAGGATTAATAAATTACAGCTTATGAAAGCACAGCTCTTGGGGATATTTTTATGAGATTTACTGAGGATCATTTAATTAACCCATGGTGGCTTATGGAAATCCAGGCACTTGGAGCTTGGGCCCCAGCATCACTCTATCTCACTGGCCTCAACCATTTAAGACAGGAACAACTGATTTGTTTTACTATTTCATGTTATAGCTTTTGTTTTTCATTGTTTTTAATATTTTAAATATCAAGCTATTAATTATTACATACGTGCAAGGAAACATTTATTCTTGGCTTAAATTTCAGTTTCTCAGTCTAGGGCAGGTCCTTCTAGTCTGGACTCAGTACTCTGAACTTACTAGAATCATGATTACATAACTGTGTATTAGTTGTTAAACGTCTGTAAGGTCTCACAATATAAACTTTATAGAGGCAGGAATAAAATCTGCATTATTTTACCAGTCTCTTTTTGGCCCTTAAACTTAGGATTTTGCCCAGATTAAAAATGGAAATGATGTTTGAAAAACTGAATGGACCTACTACAGAAATACAGGTGAGAGTAACACTTCCAAGAATACTTCCAGACTCATAAAACAATGTATGACTATGAACTGTGCTGCTGATTTTAAATGACAATGTATTTTTAGGTATTCTGGATCAGATGGGAGGAATAGTAGCAATAGAGATAGAAAAATTGAGCCTCCATTCCTTCATTTGTAAAATGAGGAACATACCAGCTGCTCTGTCTACTCAAAGAAACGACTTAATTAATCTGTCATAAAGCCAAGGTAATAGGGATTTTCCTCCATCCTCTATCATTCTAAAGCTACATACTCAAGAATGCTGCCATATGAGACAATTGGGAATGGAAAAAACCACCACCACCGCCACCCCACTCGAACACATAATCCAACCAGAGTTAAGAAGGACCCTGGTTCAGACCTGACTGCCTTAGCTCAGGGGCGCCAGGCAAGCTGCTGTCCTGAACTACAACAATGGCAGTCCCCAGTGCTAGCTACATTGCAGGCTCTCAATGAATATTTGTTATATGACTGGATGCATGAATGCCTACCTTACAGGACTGTTGAGAAATAAGTGAAAAAGTAGGAAAATAACCATGCACACACATAACACATTAGTCCCTTCTTCTTCTTCCATTTCTCACAGTGTTCATGATCTCTGATAGTTACAAAGCTGGAGACAGATGGCTAAGTTAAAAAAAAATATCCACAGGTAGAATGAGATAAAAATAGCTCTTAAGAACAAAATTTAAGTGTGCTCATTAATTTTGCCATTACGTTATGGCTTTTGCTTTTCCTCAAGATACTTATTATCTAAACTATTGACAAAATGACATAAATGCAAGAGAACAGAGTCATTTCCAAAACAACTGATAAATTACTGAGGAGAACAAGCAGCCTAGTGCCTGGGGGAGCTGGGGGAAGTCACCATGGAAAGATAACTACCCAGGCCGACCTATCAAGTCAGGGAACCAAGTGAAGCACACCAAAATTTCTGAACTCATTGGGTTTGGATAAGACAAGTACTATCTTGAAATGTCTCAGTCCTTCATTCTTTTTTGGGCAGGTCCAACATGAAGCCTAATTAACTACAAAGATTTTAAAAGGTAGCTCTGGGGTCAATTTTACACTTTAATAGAATGTAGCACCAAATAATTTCTGTTAAACATTATTAATAAACGTTACTGTATTCTGCTTATGGGACTCAATGACCACCTAGAATTTGGAACACACAAATACAGTGACCTCAAAGCAGATCCCAGATTCTACTTAAATAAAACCATACCTAATATTCTGCCACTAATTTATTCTTTCCTATTTTCTCTTCTTTCTAGAAATTCCACTGAAGACCAAAATTCCAGTACACCAATCAAAAGTTTAGAATATTTACACTGCAGTAATCAAAATGAGTACAAGATGTTTTTTAAGGATATTTTAAATTAGAAAATATGAATTCCTCTGACTTAGGTTTTTGAAACTAACATGTACAGATGAAACAGACAACAATGTTTAAGCACTTAACTCTTCAACTACACATGCTCTTAAGATAGGGAGAAAAGTAAACCTCGACTTGCATTCAGGTTGATTTCTTCAAACTAAAAGTCAAGTTCATCAGCCTCATTTCAGAGACGTGGCAGAAGCAAAACTGCTGATTAGAACCTACAGTATTATGACCTCTCTCTTCCCCTCTTCCTGCTAACATGCCCTAAAGCTAACCCTATCTTGTCACATCCTATACTAGTGTAAAACTATTTCACAACAGCTATTGTTCAACTTTTCATGAAACATGTAATTATAGTGATGAAATAGGTGCCAAGACAGTTTAAAAATATAACAGTATAGAAGCTTGACTCTTCGTTATGGAAAATTAGACACCAGCCATGAATTAGGTATGTAGTCACTAGTTCTAAATTCTAACATTCTAAAATTTTGGGAAGAAAGAGAAGTCAACCTACCTAGTATAGTGTGCCATATTAGGATTATTTTCTTGGCCAGAGTCACAGAGCAGAGAGATGGAGGGGCTATGAGTACAGGGCTGGTGATTAGAAGAGTGACAGCCACATTCTTTTGCATGAGAAGAGTTGCAAAAGCAGCTGCAAATGCTCAGCCATCAACAGCCTGTGTGCTTGTCAGTGGACACCAGGCCCCAGCAGTTTTCTGCTGAACACAGGAAAGTGGTTAAAAGCAGGACTTGTAAGATATTCACACTGAGATACAGTCAGTCTACAAAACTGGTCTGATCTGAAAATTCTGGGACTTAAAACGGACTGGGGGGTTGTGCAGCGAGAAACTATAGTTGTGAGAAACTGTAGGTAACTGTGAAAGAAACACGGAAAATGTTCATCAGTGCCTATGGCATGACGTCTAACCAAAATTATTTTTTATACAATTCTTAATTTTTAAGATTTACTTTTACTATATTTATAATTTTTATACAACATATTGAAAACAAGAGGCAAAGGTTACTGCCATTAGACAAAGTCACTGTTCATAAAGAACTATTTTATTGCTATCAAGCATAAGTTCAACATGTCTTTATGTCAGATGTTCACACATTGATTCAAGTGGATAGCAAACCCCTCCAGAGAGAAGCAGCCTCCTGAGGTACAGAGCGAGCTTTCTTTGCCAAGTAAAGCTTAACACATATTTCAAGTGAAAACAACCTTTGATTTCAGAACTGCTAACTTATTTTTCTGCTGAATTTAAACAACATATTGAGAACTAATTATAAGTTCTCAGCTGCACAGTTGACTTTTTAACTCCTTCAATTTCTATTAACAGAAAATTCAGTCTTTCACCACCAATGAGCCAGTAAATGGAATACCTCAGAGGACGGCCAGCACCTGGAAACCTGCTGCTGAATAATGAAATGTGCTAGAGGCACAGCCAGAATCTCACAGTGGTTTCAGATTCTGGCTGAAAAAGCAGGAAGTTCTTCCTAGTCGAGCACTTTGCACACATCCAAGCTTCTTTTAACAATAAATAGGTTAATTAATGAGTTTCATATTCTCAAATTATAACCTAGATAATTTTCATGGCACACTACTGTTTGGTATCCAAAGTCTTACCTCTCAATATCTAACAGTTTTCTAGGTTAGAAATTGGATTCTCTTCACATGATTAAAATCATGTGGATTTCAGGCAGTTGGCAAGCCACAAGATGTACTTTAGAATGTGATTCACTTACTGAAGCTGAGAAGAGTTACACTGAATTTCTGGCAGGATTACACTTACTTCCTTCAAATTAGGAGAGGAGGTAAAGAAAGCTACACTGGAAGGTTAAGACAAACAATGGACTTCTGCTAAAAACACTCTCTTCTTCCTTTTATGCAAAGGCAATTTTCAGTATAAGCAGTAGAAATAAGGAATATATGTTTTGAACTTAAATACTAATAAAGCTTTCATTCCTTCTATGAGGGGAAAATAGCAGGAGCTAAAAATATGTCAGTGAAGCGAAGAAGTTTCACTTGGCCTGGACCATGGTGAACATTTAACACATTATTATTTTCTTATGTTAAGGCTCCTTAAAACAAGACTTCACTTCTTGTTAGATGCTGCCATACATTATGGTACAAATACTCCTGCTCTGTTTCTGAGCATGTAGAGAGCAGAGTTTCGCAGCCTCAGCACTACTGACATGCTGGGCTGGATAATTCTTTGTTGTAGGAGATCGTCTTGTGCATTGTGGGATGTTTAGCAGCCCCAGCCTCTATTCACCAGATGCCCATTGCACCCTCCTCCCTCTTCAGTTATAACAACCAAAAATGTCTCCAGACATTGCCAAACGTACTTTGGGGGACAAAATCGCCCTTGTTTGAGAACTACTAGCTTAGAGTATAAACAAGCTAAATAGTAAAACAAAACCGAGATTTATTTCCTTATTATTTTCAATGACATTTCAAATAGCCACAATTCCCAAATCCTCAGCCAAATAACTAAAAAGAATTCAATTTCTGTGAATAGCAATAATGAAGACCCAATCTCAGTTTTATGTATAATTTGAAATGTTTTAACTTCTAATAGCTTCACCTCAGCAAGCTAACAAACGTATAGGTCTAATGTTTTCATTTTTAAAGTTTAGCATTTTGATTTTTAACTTTCTAACTGGTCAATGAAAATGAATCCTCATATCTGCACCCAGGACTGAATCTTTTGTCAAATGAGAAAATCTGTTTCTGCTATTTCCAAAAGATCTACTTCCTGCAAATCTCAGATCTACTCTTGGAAAGGGGAGAGGAAGAAAGAAGCCCCCGCTGTGTCTCCAGCAGAGCTCAGGCCTCCTGCCCATACCCATGTGAATAGCACACAGCACTGTGCTCTGCCACAATGTCCACATCTGATAGTAAGTCACTACTGGGAGGGCTTCTTAGAGAATGTCCTCCTTCTTCTCTATTCTGAGTCTTTATTCAAAACAATCATCAAAAATAATTCTTCAAAGAACTCCTTTTGCATATTAACTACTGGTTTTGTCCTGTGTGTTTTTGTTTTTAAAAACATGGCTTGTTACTATTTCAGCAACTGGCCTAAAACAAAAGCATTTCATTTGATCAACTTCTCCAAAAGATGTGAGGCCCTATATCATAGACAGAACCATTATATAAATATAACTACAAATACATTTATATGTTAAATAAAATGGATGCTGACTTTGTCAATGTTCTACTTTTTGGCCTTGCAGATACCACTCTGGCACACAGCCTTATAGAGAATGAGAGTTTGGAAGCAAAGATTATTCACATAAACTTTCTATCTTCATTTTTATGTTGCCTGAGAGAATGAGACCCAAATTATCAGGTTTATTCCTCAAGTTTCCATAGTGACAATGCTTGATCCTCCTGGAATGGCTGTCAAACTCTCTTGAGCTTAAGTTTACTTAGGTTTAAAGATAGATGTTAAAGTTTTTCAGTCTTTTGAAGTTTTGAATAATCATAGTATATTTATCATACCCCAAATTTGATCAGGAAGACAAATGAAAGGCAATCCTGTAAAATTGCCTATCATAGTTTAGGTTGATCGTATGCATCCATAGAAAAAGATGCATGTACACATATACATACACAATTTCCCAAAAGGGCACAACTTAAAATGCTTGTGCTACCTCTTGTATCTTCCAGGCAGAAGAAACCACAGCAATTATATTCCTGAGAAGAACAGCCCCTGGAAATTAGTAATTATTAGCAGCTTTTCAGATACGAAGACAGCAGATACATACCATCAAAACTACCTTGCTCAGAAGCAAGATGCAACAGCTGATTATATGTTTCAACTGAAGGCTGATAAACGAAAACTCCAGAATTAAAGCAGTCAGGCCACCCTGGGTCTGGTGCTGCTGACAATTCTTCTCTCTCAAAAAGATCGTCAATATTTGCTAGGACCTGATCAAAGGGGAGACAGAGCATTAGAGAAATGTTTTTGCTGAGCATACCCCTCTTAAGTTCTCCCTATGTCATTCAACACAAAAGATGATGACAGCTGTAAGGCAGCCTGGGCCTCCTCTCCTCCTTCCCCTGACACATTTCATGACAGTGGTTCTATCTGAACTTTACTGTCAAGTCTTGACAGCATTCCTCAAATGCCTAACAGGTCTCCATTACCATATATGGCTTCTCTACCCTCAAAGCCACACTCACCAGAGTATCTGCATCCATGAATACACATTTTGAATACTGTGTAAGTGACCAGCAGTGGAGCTTTGTCAGCGTGACACCCAACTCTGGCCTCTTCATTAAGGTTAGATGAGCAGAATCGCCACTGTCCAAGACATCTACCACGATGACTTCATCAAAGACTGTCTCTAAAACTTTTCTGTCAAAATAAAATCCAGAAAAGGGCACTTAGCATCTTTTCAGAGAAAGTGACCTGTCTAGTGTTAAGACTGATGCTTTAGTACCCTCTCCATCGATTACTAGAAGAATGTATTGCTTTGGTAGAATACATACCCTTAAATCTATTCTAATTTTATTCCAGGACAAATTGTGTTTATTTGCATGTCCAGTTAACTTCACTAAAGTAGTAAGAACTGCTTATGGTGAGGATGAAATGCTTTTCTTAAAACATTATTATAGAAGCAATTGTTTTTTACTGTATCACTGAATAGCAGGCAGGCTGTGGCAAGAGTTCGCAAAAATGTGTAAAGGGCTACATTTATTAGGTTTCCATTTTATAGAATCCAATATAGCCAGCATTTATTATATGCTGAGCACTCTGTTTAAGTATAATGAGACATTCACTTTGGTTTGTGAGGTACAACACTTCTCTATGCACCAATTAAGTAAGGCTTTATTTTAGAAAGTTCTTGAAGGTGGATTAGTAGGTAGACTTGGGTAAGACACTAAATGGAGCACAAGAAAAAACACAGGATGAAAACGTATCATCATTAAAAGTTTAGCATAACATCAAAGATGCGGAACAAAACTGATATTGTATTCTGTCTCCAAAGCTGTACAAAAGTATGTTCCAGTTCACATAGTAAACTTGATGTTTTTGAGGAAAAACAAATGGGAGCATCGTTGACCCAAGTAAATTGATGGTGGTGATGAGAAATGCAAAATGCAAGACTAGATCTGGTTTTTTAGACATATCCTAATAGACTACAAATCAGGGTTCACACATTAGGAGACAGCCTTTTTGGCATCTTCCTAAATTACCATTTAGGAACAAGGCTGTTAGTGTGAAAGATACATGTATGCATATATAATACCTACTTTTTAGAGACCCTTGGCCTGTGCTTATATTTTTTGGGAAAAAAAAAAAAAAAGAGTCACAAAAGGGGCATTTTCAATTTCTTAGAGGGCAAGAAGACCACAAAAATAAACACATCACAAAGCTGCTAGTGTGTCCAGATATTTTTAAAGTTAGTACTAGGGACTAGGTAGCTCATTCAGATACTTCCATTTTTTTCTCTTTTTTTTTTGAGACTGAGTCTTGCTCTGTTGCCCACTTGTGAGCCACTACGCCCAGCCAGATGCTTCAAACTTTAATTCCATCAGATCAAAATGAACTAACCAATCATGAAGCAGTTTATATCCTTTAGTGTGGTTCCCCTAGTAAAACCTAGTTCAGAAAGCCCTTTGGTAAAGATTCTAGTATATTATATTGTAAATAAAGATCTTTAGCTTACAAATGTCAACCGGCAATGGAGAAAATAGCTACTTTTCTAAGTCACCTGAGAGTTACCTAGTTTGCAACATGAAACATGCGGCCCCTGCTGCATCTGGGGAAAGGAATGCCCATGAATTGTGACTGCATAAAGGTGCATATAAGCAAGGAATGCCTGGCACAGTCCTTCAGATCACCCAGGGAGAATGGAATGAAGGAAGATGACTCCTTCTGCTCCTAGGTGGAATCAGAAAGTGTGGGCCAGCACACCACCTTCCAGAAAAGTATTTAGATGGAGTATCGCCCAAAAGCTAGGAAGAGGTTTCAAATCCAGAAGTCCTTCACTCAGCATCTCTCATTTTTCTCTACCAGGTGCTCAACTCCTGAAAAGAGCACTGCCTCAATGTCCAGTGGTGCCAGAACCAGGGAGAAGGATGTCAGAGCCCCTGCGGATGGTGGCTGGGCAGCAAGGTCCTCACCTCATGGAGTCTGAGACCTGTGGGGTGGCAAGCACGACCAGCTTCCTGGTGGTCCTGTGCTGTTTCAGAGATGAGCCCAAGACTAGGGCACCTTTGGCGTAGGCATCGTTTGTGGTCAGTGTCACAAAGGCCTGATCTTAATACAAAGAAAGAAAAACACTCATTACAATATATTATCTGGAGAAAGCCTTTTCCCCAGGAACCCATCCAAACAGTAATTTAGCAAAACCAGTTCGTCTATCATCAACTTTCTCTACGAATAAAGCAGTAGCCTCTTTGGGGAGAAAACCCTAAGTACCCACTTCAGAAATGGTTCAAGATCATAGCAGGCACATATGGCAACCTTCAAGAGGTTGATTAAGCTATTGAAATTAAGTCCAATTTAGAGTCCTGACATGCTAAATTCTCAGACAAAACAATAGGTTAATACCCAGAGTTTGAACTCCAGGCAATTAACAGATGGTAATGAAGAGATCAAGTCATGCATTTTCTGTTTCTTCTACAAGGTACTGTAGGCAGTGTTTTCAGCCAAGCACAAAACCAACTGTCAAATTCAATTCAGACAGTCTGAAAGCAGAGTGTACATTCTTCATTCTGGTGCTATGTTTATGCCATGCCTCAGGCATTTATTTATTTATTTATTCATTTATTTTTTGAGACAGGGTCTCACTCTGTCACCCAGGCTGGAGTGCAGTGGTGTGATCATAGCTCACTGCAGCCCCGGACTTCAGGCATCTTATATATAACTGTTTCCACAACCTGGAGCAAAAGCTCCCCTGCCCCAGTATCCCTGAAGAATCACATTGACTCTCTCCTCAAATATTAGCACCTCAGAGAGGTCTTCCCTCCCTGATGCTTCTATCTAAATAGTGATCATCACTGATAGATTTGGAGATCACCTAAGAATTCCTAACCAACCTGCCTGCTTTTCTTTGAAGAAGAAAGAAGGTGCAGGTCCATCCTGCATCCTTTCCCTTCCCGCCTCCACCCAACAGACACACATTCCAATCTCCAATCATCACTTAGTTGCCACGTGGATTTTTCTTCTTACTGAACAGTCCCTACCCTCCTAAGACCTTTAGGACAAGCTTCAAGATTCTTGTCATTCCCTGGGACAATTCTGGGCCACGTTCTGTCTCCAAGAAATATTAGCAAATTGGTGGGCACGCAAATGTCTAGGACACTTCAGATCAAGCTCTGGTAGGAGTCATTTGTCTATCAGGAGTTGGGACATTTTGTCATGAAGTCCTTCTCTTTCTGTTCTGGATTTCCTCATTCTCCCTTGCCCATTTTCCAAGGTGGAGGCTAGAAACGGTGGAAATTCCACTGAGAAGTGAGAGGAAGTTGTGGGTTGCCTAGTGGGCCAACGCATCCCTCGGCTGCTGACTTGACGGCCACCTTCACGCATTTTATTGGGCCCTCAACCAGGCCAGGCCAACCACTAAGTTGTACGAAGACGAGTTCCCCAACCCACGGAGAGCCACTGGCTTCCCAGCCATTCACACTCTAGGAAAGCTCTGAACAATGGTGACACCTGTCCCTTGACAGGCCCATCAACATCTGCCTGTACTTGCTTCTATTATCTTCAGCCCATTATAATATCTTATGATGGGTAACACTGCAGTCAGTCTGCACCAAAGATACTTAAACTGGGGAAAATGAATGATAATTTAATTCAGAGGAAGTCCAGGTTCCAGGAGATCATGGAGAAAAATGTAATAAGGAGAGCAAGATTCAAGGATTTTAGGAAGTAAGGATATGGATGATTTCCAAGATTAAATAAGGGACAGAACAAATGCTTAGCACACAGGTTAGAACACCAGACTAGCCAACATTACAAATGACAAAGAAAGACCAATGACAGCTGGGTAGGAGTTTAATCTTCCTAAAGACGGCTGAACTCTGGGTTACACCTGCAATCTTTGCGGCAGTTCAATTGCTGTAATAACCCTGGCTATTTAGCGTCAATGACACGGAAGGACCAGCTAACTCGGAGCTTCCCAGTGCTGGGGCTGATTCGTGGAGTGGCCCGGACGCCTCGCAACAAGTGAAGCCAAAGCTTGCGCCCTCCCACCTGACGGGGCCCGCACCCGGGGACGCTATTCCAACTCCCGGCTTCCCGCAACCCGGCCCCAAAGGCCTAAAAATAGGCTCGGCGTGGCTGTCGGGGCCGGGGCCGGGGCCGGGGCGGGCGGCGGAGGAGCCGGGCGGAGGCCGCGGTATTCCCGCCTTGAGGCCCCCGCTTCCCGGGGTTCCGAGCCGCCAGAGGCCAGGGTGGCTCCCCACGATGCCGCTGCGCCCCGGGACTCCCGCCTGGAGCCCCCAGGCGAACCGGCTCCCCACCCCCACACCGCCCCGCCTCAGCTGCTCTGCCTGCCGGCCCTTTGCTGTTGAGAGCAGGAGGAAGGGCTAGGAGACGGAAGCAGGAACGAGGGCTTCGGCCGAGGGCCCGGGCTCTGCCCGGCTGCCCCCATCGCTGCACTCCTGTGGGCGGCGGGGCGGCCGCTGACGCAGGCAGAAGCACGCTCGGCTGCAGCCAGCCAGCAACTTTGCGGCGGTCTAGTCCAGCCGGGAACACCCCGGGGCTGAGGGCGGAGGAGGAGAAGGGAGGCGGCGGCTGGGCGGGGAGCCGGGGTCCCGGGGCTGGCGGCGGCGCGCTGCGCGGCGGTACCTGTCATGGTGCTGCCGGGGGCGCAGGCGGCCGGGGCAGCCGCAGGTTGGTGGCTCAGAGAAGCCGGCACCGGGAAGGAGCGCGGCCAGCGAGGAGGCACCGCGGGAGCCGAGCGTCTGCCCCGTGCGCTCTTATAGCGGCCGTCACGTGGCCGCGCACGCTCTCGCTGCCGTCCGCATCCTCCCAGCTGCGCGGCCGACGGGGGCGGTGGCCCGCGGAACTGCGGCACCCAAGTCCCCCTCGGCCCCTCCTCCCTCCCCCGGGGCTGGGCTGCAGCTGCGGCTCACCGGTGACTATGGTCCTGCTTCTGACCTCAACCGCGCGCCCCCATGTCCCCACTGAGCCTGGGAGTTTAAGGGGGACTTTGGGGAGGAGTGTGGCATCAAACTCCCCAAGAAGCCAAGGGTTAGGGAACCTTAAAAAATAAGCAAATAAACGCCCTTGTTAAAATCATGCGTCTGGACCGCTTGAATAAAAATAAAGTTTAATTACGCCTTTTCAGAATTTCCGTGGGCCTTTATAATCATTCTTTAGTATACTCACAATGGTTTTGTGGCTTTAACCTAAAAAATATGGTGACTCTTTGGTAAATGTTATTTAAATTCTTGGAGCCATCTGCATCAGTTAGGCATGTAAGTGCTTCATTTAATTATTGTACCAACTCAGTGAGATGTTAATATACTCATTTTACAGAAAAGTTAAATTAGTTTTCTTTCTTTCTTTTTTTTTTTTTTTTGTAGAGACAGGGTTTCACCATGTTGGCCACGCTGGTCTCAAACTCCTGGCCTCAAGTGATCTGCCAGCCTCGGCCTCCCAAAGTGCTAACTTTTCTATAGTCATATAAGTGGAGAAAGTATGATTTAAACCCTGGCAGTTTGTTTACAGAATCAACCTTCCCACCCAAAAAGTCTTGGTGCCTCTTGTACACAGGGCCTCCAAAAAGGTAAGTAAATTATGGTAACTGGTTAGGTAATGTTTTGATTAACCTGTTTCACAAGTCTTGAAATGGTCCGTTTGTCATTTTTCTGGGAAGTTGAGAAATAGCTTTAATGTGATCACATCCTTCTCCGCTCCCTATCCCCAGCCCAAACACAGCACAAGCCTCAGGTAGTTCAGTTCTCTGTGAACAATAATTGCTCGGTAAATGCTGAGTGAATACTGCAAAGCCATTTGGAAACCAATCAGGAAGTTGACATCAGTTCAAAAAGCAAAATAGATGCTTTAGAATAAGTGATTTATTTGCAAAGGTGGTACTGCTGTCCTCAAACCAATTATATCACTGTTCACTCGTGTGGACCTGGATGGCCTACATCAGAATCACTTGGGGGCACTAGTTAAAGCATAGATCTTGGGGCCTAAACCCAGTCCTCCTGAATCAGAATCTTAAGGGTAGGTTTATTTTGGTGTAAAATAATTTTGAAATCTATGCATGGTTTTTTTCATAGTAAGTATTTTCTATGGACTTTGGAAAGTCGCTTCATATACTCGACGTAATGAAATACTTTGTAGGCATAA
This sequence comes from Callithrix jacchus, assembly GCF_049354715.1. Taxonomy (NCBI): domain Eukaryota; kingdom Metazoa; phylum Chordata; class Mammalia; order Primates; family Cebidae; genus Callithrix; species Callithrix jacchus. The sequence continues at coordinate 36,265,728 of NC_133518.1, forward strand.
TCATTATATATTTTAATATAAAAAGCTGTACAAAATATATTACTTGAAGAAAAACAGGTTACCAAACAAACAGAAAGAATCTTAAGGGTAGAACCTTAAAATCAGTATTTGAAATATCACTTTCCAGGAGCCTCTCTTGAGTCCTTTCTAGTCTCCACACACATGGCCTGGAGACCACTGATCCATGTGGGAGGTCCTCCCAGTTACTTGGCATTATGTACTTCCTTTGCAGGAAACAGAAAAGTAGAAGGGGCAATAGATGCGTTTCCACTTATTCAAAAAATATATACTTAGAAGATTTGGAGCTCTTTAAGGAATACAAAGGCTATACTTTTGTGTCTAAGTGGGGAGTAAGAAAACAGAGTTGCCTCTCAGTCTGATTGCTCTTTTTCAGACTGAGGGGTGAACTTGGAAGAGATTTCCATCTTTCTCCCTGGAACCCTCCTGCCATCAATGACCCTTAACCATCTGCTGCTTGCAGCCCAACTATCTCAGGCTGGACTTAGTCAGAGATGTAGTGATGGGGCTGAATGGGCAAAGCCAGGAGGTAGAACTGGGACAACTGGAAAAACGAAAAAGCTTTCCTTAGGAACAAGCTCCTCTCCGCTGCAACACCCAGGACATTTAAGCAAAAGGAACAGTTACCACAGCCTCCCTTTCCAACTTTCATGTATATTTACACAAATAGAAATTTTACAGCTTTTACCACTTTGAATCAAATAGGGACATTTTGAGATTGCTACAATCTGTTCTTATGCACATCTTAATATAGCTAATGATGACCCCACTGCCCACTTTTCCTGAGGCTGCCCTGCATTGAGCTTCAGTCTGGTGTGAGAGCAAGGCCTCTCAAACTTTAATGTGCACACAGATGCCCAAGGATCTTTTTAAAACGCAGATTCTGATTTGTGTTTTAGTAGTTTGGGGGCGGGTCTCTCAAGTGATCCGCAGGCTGTAGACAAACTTTAAATAGTGAGGTTCTCAAACATTTCAGAGTGTAAGGCCTTAGAGGCAGTGGACAAACATTGTATAGTGAGGCAAATGTTTCAGACTTTAGCTTGTTAATATTTTTCCTGTGAAACTTGAGCTAGTAATTTACTGAATCCTAAAAGAAAGGTTTAAGTTAAAAAAGATAAGTTATACTCTACATCAGTATGCATGACTATTAACCATTTAAACATATGCTGAATTCATATATTCAGAATGGTTGGTCCAAAATTCATTTTAAATTGGCTTTGGAATGCATTATGTAATTTTTTGGCAGGATACTTACCTTCCTAATTATGTTTTGTTTAAGATAATGCTGAAATCAGTTTGCATTCTTTTGAGCACACACACTAATTGATGGTGGGGGCAACTGACCTGGAAATATATTCCAGAGCAGAGGGCAATCTACTTGCCTGAGAATAAAACAGTTCCCATGGACAATACATGAAATACATATACCACATCTGGCTAGACACAGGAACTAACCAGTTAACTAACTTAAAATTTTGCCCTTAACTGATAGCACACATAATCTATACCTGGAATTGTTGTCGGTAATCACAATCTTATCTAATCAAATCAAAAGCTTAGTTTTAAGAAATATCCTTGGAGGCCCAAAGTAGTCCATTCTTTACTTGAAAGCTGAAGTCCTAAACTCCAAAAGTTGCAAGCCTAATGACTAGTTGCATAGCTTTTAAAAAAAATCCTTATTGTCATATACCTCACATTTTATAAAATAAAGTGTATAACTAAATAGTTTTTAGTGTATTCACAGAGTTGCACAATTATCACCACAATCTAAGTGTAGAACATTTTCATCACTCCCAAAAGAAATCTGTACCCATTAGCAGTCACTCCGTATTCTCTTTTTCCTTCCCTCAATCCTGGGCAACTACTAATCTACTTTCTGTCTATACATTTGCCTATTGAGATTTGCCTATATGTAGTCTTGTGTAACTGTTTTCTTTCATTAAGCATACTTTTTTCAAGGTTCTTCCATGTTGTGAAACATATCAATATTTTATTTCTTGTCCGGGCGTAGTGGCTCACGTCTATAATAGCAGCACTTTGGAGGGCCAAGGCAGGCGGATCACCTGAGGACAGGAGTTCAAGACCAGCCTGGCCGACATGATGAAACACCATCTCTACTAAAAATACAAAAATTAGCTGGGCATGGTGGCATGCGCCTGTAATCCCAGCTTCTCAAGAGGCTGAGTCAGGAGAATAGCCTCTTGAACCTGGGAGGCGGAGGTTGCAGTGAGCCAAGATCACACCACTGCCCGCCAGCCTGGGTGACAGAATGAGACTCCGTTTTGTTTTTTTGGTTGTTTTTTTTTTTTTTTTTTGAGATGGAGTCTCGCTATGTCACCCCGGCTGTGGTGTGATCTTGGCTCACTGTAACCTCTGCCTCCTGGGTTCTTGCAATTCTCCTGCCTCAGCCTCCCAAGTAGCTGGGACTACAGGCGCACACCACCACATACGGCTAATTTTCTGTATATTAATAGAGACGGGGTTTCGCCTTGTTGCCCAGGCTTGTCTCAAATCCTGAGCTCAGGCAATCCACCTGCCTCAGCCTCTCAAAGTGCTGGGATTACAGGCGTGAGCCACTGTGCCCAGCCAAAGAATGTATTTCATTTATATTGTCAAATAGTATTTAATTATGGGTATGCCACATTTTGTTTATCCATTCATTATGGATGAATATGTTGCTGGACTTTTCGGTAGTTTCCATTCTGGCTGGTATGAATAATGCTGCTATAAACATTTGTGTCCAAACTCTTGCATTGGCATATGTTTTCCTTTCTCCTGGATATATACAAAGAGTAGAATTGCTAGATCATATGGTAATTCTATCTTTAACATTTCAGGAACTGCCAGACTGTTTTCCAGAAGGTCTGTATAATTTTTTTTCCACCAGCAATGTATGATGGTTCAAATGTCTTCATTTCTTAGCCAACATTTGTTATTGTCTGAAGTGATATCTCAGACAAGTGATATCTCTGTGATTCTTATTTGCATTTCTCTAGTGACTTTTGATATTGAGCATCTTTTCATGTGCTTACTAACCATTTGTACAACTTCTTTGGGGAAATGTCTATTGTTGCTCACTTTTTAATTGCATTTACTTTGTTATTGAGTTGTAAAATTTGTTTGTTCGTCTAAATGCAAATCTTTTATCTGCTATATGATTTGCAAATATATTCTCCCATTCTGTGAGCTAACTCTTCATGTTCTTGGTAGTATTGTTTATCAAAGTTTTACATTTTGATATAGTCCAATTTATTTTTCTTTTGTTGCTTCTGTTTTTGGTGTCGTATCTAGGAAACTATTGCCTAACCAAAAGTCATGAAAATTTATCCCTGTGTTTTCTTCATAAGTTTTGTAGTTTTAGCTTTTAAAATTATGTCCAGAGTCCATTTTGAGTTAATTTTTGTCAAGTTTTTTATGGTGTGAAGTAGGAGTCCAGCTTTTTTCTTTTGCATATGAATATTGAGTTGCTCAGTACCATTTGTTGAAAAGACTGTTCTTTTCCCACTGAATTGTCTTGGCACCCCTATCAAAAATCAATTGATCATAAATGTGACTAAATTTGATTTCTGGAATCAATTCTATTTCATTGATTTATATGTCTGTTGTAATGTTAGTTCCACATTGTCTTGATTATATTTGGTTTTCTTTAGCTTTCTAGTAACTTTGAAATTTGGAAGTATAAATCAGTTTTCTCTTCTGAGGGCCAGGGGCGATGGCTCATGTCTGTAATCCTAGCACTTTGGGAGTCCAAGTCAGGCGGATCACCTGAGATCAGGAGTTTGAGACCAGCCTGGCTAAAATTGTGAAATACTGTCTCTACTAAAAATGCAAAAATTTGCTGGGTGTAGTGGCAACTCTGGAGGGTGAGGCAGGAAAATGGCTTGAACCTAGAAGGCGGAAGTTACAGTGAGCTAAGATTGCACCACTGCACTCCAGCCTGGGCAACAGAGCAAGACTCCACCTCAAAATAAGTAAATAAATAAATATAAAGTCTTAAAAACTTATTCTCCTTTTTCAAGATTGTTTTGGCTATTCTGGGTAACTTGCATCTCTATATGAATTTTAGGGTTAGTTTATAAATTTCTGCAACAAAGAAAGGTGGGCTTTTGATAGGGATTTCATTGAATTTGTAGATCAGTTTGGGGAGTATTGCCCACTTATCAGCTTAAGCCTTCTTTTTTTTTTTTGAGACAGAGTCTTGTTCTCTCAGCTCACTGCAACCTCTGCCTCCCAGGTTCAAGTAATTCTCCCTGCCTCAGCTTCCCAAGTGGCTGCGATTAGAGGCACCTGGCACCTTGCTGACTAATGTTTGTATTTTTAGTACAGGGTTTCACCATGTTGGCCAGGCTGGTCTTGAATTCCTGACCTCAGGCGATCTGCCCACCTCGGCCTCTCAAAGTGCTGTGACTACAGGCGTAAGCCACAATGCCCAGCCTTACAGCTTAAGTCTTCTAATCCATGAACATGGGATGTCTTTTTATTTACTGAGATAATCTTCAGTTTCTTCCAATAATGCTTTGTAGTGCATTGCCTTTTGAAACAGGTAACAAAACCGAAACAAACTCGGTCTGTTATCTGCATAAACCTCACAGGCATGACAACTGATTTTCATGTCTGTCAGATATTCTAAATTTATGCTGTTGTCTAAAATCTGATTATCATGGAGCTTTATACACAGAGTAACATTGCTTTGGCCCTTCATAAGACAACTTTTACAAAACTACACTTTGGCATTATCATTAGTAATAACTACCACTTAACCTGATACTAAGGTTCTTATACATATTAACACATTTAACCTTTCCAATAATTGAATGAGGCAGATATTCTGCTATCCCCACCTCAGAGATAAGGCACCACAGAGCTTGCCCACCATACTGTAGTTGGCAGTTTGTACAGCTATGATTTGAACCAGGCAGCCTGCTTCCCCAGTCTGTACACTTAAGCACTATTTGGTGATATGTATGGGGTGTGCACTGCTTAAAAGCTTCAAAAGGGTTTGTGTATGGTTAAGTAACTCTTCCCTGCCACCTTTGTCTTCCAGCCACCAGGTTCTCTTTCCTAGAGTGGCATTCTGTTCTTGGCTTTTCTCTGTGGCTCTAAGGGTGCCTCAGAAAGCTCACTATTATGGCTTTTCCAATGTGCCATTGAAGACATTCACTATGTTATGCAATTTCCTCTATTGAAGGATCCATGGGAAAATTGTCACCCTGATCATGGTATCAAAAAGAATGTTGGATTTCCTTAATATTTAGATTTTTCTTTATTTCACAGAAATTTTGTTGTTTATATTTAAATATATCAAACATACAGAATGCATGTTTTCCCCTTTTGGAGGGTCCCTTAAAAACTTAGAGCAAAATGTGTAGCCACTTCTTGCCATTATTTAGGCTCTCTACCCTGCATTTATCTGTGCTTTAACTTTTTCCTCATTATTATACTTGCCTAACTTATTTATGAAGTTGCTTGAGAAACTTTGGAAGTAGGAGGGAATGGGGAATTAATTAGTAAATAATTAAATGATAAGAGGGTTTCTAGTGGGAGTAGAACAGGGAAGATGAAATTTAGTTCAATTTCAGTGACTCTGGAGGTTTTTGTAGTGATTTGCCAGTAAAATGAATCTTTCATAAATTAAAGAGGCGCAGTTATTTATCCAGACTTGGGAATAATCTTCTGTAATTAGTTAAAATCTTAGGCTGGGCCCAGTGGCCCATGCCTCTAATCCCAGCACTTTGGGAGACCAAGGCAGGAGAATTGCTTGAGTCCACTCTGGGTGACACTGCAAGACCCTGACTCTACAAAAAATAAAATATAGGCTGGGTGTGGTGGGGTGTGATGGTGGGTGCCTGTAATTCCTAGGAAGAGGCTGAGGTGGGAAGACTCTTTTTGAGCCCAGGAGCTTGAGGTTATAGTGAGCTATGGTAGATAGTGCCATTGTTGTCCTCCAGCTTTGGCAACAGAGAGCAAAACCTCGTCTCTAAAAAACTAAGAAGAAAAATACAGTAAATGCCTGATCTTTTAATCTTACTTTTATTGCATATTCTGCCAGTAATGTAATAACAGCATGATAGTATTCAAAAAGAAGGATAAGATTGTCCAGGATCTCTAACTCTCAATTTTCAAATATATTTCACCTTTCAAACTTTGGTTATTATATTTGTGATCTTTTAGTTCATGGGTTAAATCATTTGACAATTATTTTTTCTTTAAAATTAGTTTTATTGAAATAAAATTTATATAGAATAAAAGTGACTTTTTAAAGGTATAAAATTCAATGAGCTGTGATAGATATAAACTATCACCACAGGTACAACCATCTCCACAATCATTCCCAAGATTTCCCTCTATGCCTTCATGGTTAATCCCATTCCCTGGCCCCTGGCAAACATAGCTCTGATTTCTGTCCATATAGATTTGCCTTTTCTAGAATTTAATACAAATGTAATCACAGAGTATGTAGTCTTTTGTACGGGGTTTCTTTTACTCAGCATAATGCTTTTGAGATTTATTCATGTTGTTGAGTTTATCAATGGTTTATCCCTTTTTATTGCTGAGCAGAATTATTTTGTGTGCATATATCACAGTGTATTTATTCATTTGCCAGAAGATGGACATTTGCAGCACAGTTTGTGCTAATATAAAATATGCAAATAACCTATATAACCATCAATAGGGGTCAGGTTAAATAAACTGTAATAAATCCATGCAATAAAATACTGTGCTATGCATCTGTAGGAAGCAATAATAATAATAAGGCTGTTCTTAATGTCTATGATAGAACGTTCTCCAAACTATATTGTAAAAGAAAAAAATAAGGTACCCTCAACAGACTAGAAATAGAAGGGAACTTCCTCAACTCAGCAAAGGACATCTACAAAAAAGACCTACAGCTAACATCATACTTAATAGTGACAAATTGGAAGCTTTGCTGCTATGATCAGAAATAAGGCAAGGCTGTTTTCTCTCAATACTGCCTTTCAACATTGTGCTGAAAGTCCTAGCAACAAAACAAGAAAATAAAAGGTATGCAGATTGGGAAGAAATAAGTAAAATTGTTTTTGTTCAAAAATGACATGATTATCTATACAGAAAATTCAAAAGAATAGACCAAAAAAGGCTCCTAGAACTAATAAGCAATTATAGCAAGGTTGTAGGATACAAGGCTAATATATAAAAATTAATCGCTTTCCTATATATCAACAACGAACAAGTAGAATTTGAAATTAAATACATAATGCCACTGGGCACAGTGGTTCATGCCTGTAATCCCAGCACTTTGAGAGGCCAAGATGGGAGGATCACCTGAGGTTGGGAGTTCAAGACCAGCCTGACCAACATGGAGAAACTCTGTCTCTACTAAAAATACAAAATTAGCTGAGCATGGTGGCAGGCGCCTGTAATCCCAGCTACTTGGGAGGCTGAAAGCAGGAGAATCATTTGAATCCTGGGAGTTGGAGGTTGCAGTGAGCCAAGATCATGCCATGGCACTCCAGCCTGGGCAACAAGAGTAAAACACCATATGAAAAATAAGGTGCCATTTATATTAACACCTCCAAAAATAGAATACTTGGGTTTATATCTAATAAAATATGTACAAGATCTATATCAGAAAAACTTGATAAAAGATGTCAAAGAATAATTAAATAAATGGAGAGATATTTCATTCTCATGAATAGTGTCTCCGTTTCTTCGTGCTGCTATAACAAAATGTGATAAACTGAGTAGCTTATAAACAACAGAAATTTATTTCCCTTAGTTCTGGAGGCTGGGAAGTTGAAGATTAAAGAATTAACAGAGATAGTTTGGTGAGGACTTCTTTCCTGGTCCATAGATGTTGCCTTCTCGCTGTCTTCTTCCATGCTAGACGGGATAAATGAGCTCTCTAAGACCTATCTTATAATAAAGGTCACCAATCCTTTATAGCCTAATATCCTCCCAAAAGGTCCCATCTCCTAGCACAGTCACTTTAGGAGTTAAGATTTGAACACTTGAATTCTTTGGCAACACAAATATTCAACCATAGAGGCTAAGTAGACTCAATATTATCAAGATGTCAGTTTTTCTCAACTTAGATCTATAAATTCAATGGAACCCCAATAAAAATCTCACTAAGTTATTTTATGTCAACAAGTGGATTCTAAAGTTTATAGAGCAAAGCAAAAGACCCAAAGTAGCCAACTCAATATGAAGGCGGGTAAAGTTGTAGAACTGACTTCAAGACTTACTATTTTTTTTTTTTTTGAGACAAAGTCTCACTGTGTCACCCAGGCTGGAGTACAGTGGCGCTATCTTGGCTCACTGCAACCTCTGCCTCCCAGGTTCAGGCAATTCTCCTGCCTCAGTCTCCTGAGTAGCTGGGATCACAGGCGTGTGCTAGCACATCCAGCTAATTTTTGTATTTTTAGTAGAGACAAGATTTTACCATGTTGGTTTTACCTCATGATCCACCCACCTCGGCCTCCCAAAGAAGACTGATTATTAAATTCAAGACAGTGCAGTATTGGCAACAAACAAACAAATGCAGACACGTAGATCAATGAAACAGAATAGAGAGCTCAGAAATACACCCACATAAATATAGTCAACTGATCTTTGACAAAGGGGCAAAGGCAATGCAATAGAGAAAAAGATATTCTTTTCAGGAAATGCTGCTGGAAAAACTGGACATTCATACATGAAAAGAAAAAGAATCCAGATATAGACCTTACACCCTTCCCAAAAATTAATTCAAAATAGATCACAGACAAATGAAAAATATAAAATGCAAAACTGTAAAACTCTGGCCAAGTGCAGTAGCTCACGCTTGTAATCCTAGCACTTTGGGAGGCCAACTCAGGTGGATTGCCTGAGCTCAGGAGTTCTAGAACAGCCTGGACAACACAGTGAAACCTCATTGCTACTAAAATACACAAAATTAGCCTGGTGTAGTGGTGTGCACCTGTAGTCCAAGTACTTGGGTGGTTGAGGCAGGAGAATTGCTAGAACCTGGAAGGTGGAGGTGGCAGTGAGCTAAGATTGCACCACCACACTCCAGCCTAGGCAACAGAGGGAGACTCTGTCTCAAAAAAAAAAAAAAACCCTCTTAGAAAATAAAACAACATGGGAGAAAATCTGGACGACCTTGGAAATAGGTCTATGACTTATTAGATACAACACCAAAAGCACAATCCATGAAAGGAAGAATTGATAAGCTAGACCCCATTAAAATAAAAAATTTCTGGTCTTCAGAGAACACTGTCAAGAAAATGAAAAGACAAATCACAGACTGGGAAGTATTTGTGAGAGACATAACTAATAAAGAACTGTATGCAAAATATACAAAGAGCTCTTGCAGCCAAACAATAAGAAAACAAGCAACCCAACTGAAGAAATGGGCCAAACACCTTAAGAGATGCCTCACCAAAGAAGATATACAGAGACCAAATAAACATATGAAAAGAAGCTCTACATCATATGTCATCAGCGAAACGTAAATTAAAACAACAATGAGATAGCACTCTATACTTATTAGAATGGCTTAAGTCTAGAGCACTGACAATACCAAGTTCTGATGATGATGTGGAAAAATAGGGACTCTCATATATTGCTGCTGTAAATGTAAAATGATACAGCCACATTGGAAGACAACTGGTAGTTTCTTACAAAATTAAATATACTCTTAACATATGATCTAGCAATCATGCTCTTAGGTATTTACGCAAAGGAGTTGAAAACTTATGTTCGTACAAAAACCTGCACAAAAGTGTTTATACCAGCTGTATTAGTCCGTTTTCACACTGCTGCTAAAGATATACTCAAGACTGAGCAATTTACAAAAAAACACAGGTTTATTGGGCTTGCAGTTCCACGTGGCTGGGGAGGCCTCACAATGATGGCAGGTGAAACGCACATCTCACATGGCAGCAGACGAGAGAAGAGAGCTTGTGTAGGGAGATTCTCGTTTTTAAAACTGTCAGATCTTATAAGACTTATTCACAATCATGAGAATAGCATGGGAAAAACCTGTCCCCATGACTCAATTACTTCCCACCAAGTCCCTTTCACAAAAAATGAAAATTCAGGATGAGATTTGGATGGAGACACAGTCAAACCACATCATGAGCCTTTTCTCATAATTGCCAAAACTTGGAAGTAACTGAGATATCCTTCCAACTACTAACTGAATGGGTGAATGCATATACAGACTATAGTACATCTGAACTGTAGAATACTATTCAGCACTAAAAAGAAATGAGCTATCAGGTCATGAAAAGACATGGAGGAAACTTAAATTCATATTACTAGACGAAAAAAGCCAATCTGAAAAGGGTACATTCTGATGATTTCAACTATACAACATCCTGGAAAGGGCAAACTATGGAGACAGCAAAAAGATCAGTAATTGCTAGGGGTTGGGGGAGAGAAGAGTGAATAGGCAGAACACAAGGATTTTTAGGATGATAAAACCATTTTGCATGATATTATAGTGGTGAGTATATGTCATGATACACATGTCAAAACTCACAGAATGGACACATCAAGAGTGAAACCTAATGTAAGCTATGGACTTTGGGTGATAATGATGTGCCAGTCAGTGTAGGTTAATCAACCAAAACAAATGTATCACTCCAGTGAGGGAACCTGATAGTAGGGGAGACTATGTTGAAGTGGGGACACAAGGTATAATGGGAACTATAATGTATTATAAAGTATAATACTTTCCATTTAGTTTTGCTGTGAACCTAAAAGTGCTCTAAAAAATAAAGTTTATCAATAAAAAAGCAAGGTATACATAACAAGATGTATAGGCTGCTGTGATTTGCATAAAAAATGAGGGGTAAAGGGATTTTATATATACATTTTTCTTATGTGTGAAATGACTACTTGCGGGGAGTTGGACAGAGGTGGGAGGAAGATTTTTTTCACCATAGACCTTTTTATACTGGATTAAAATATTACCTGTTGAAGAATTAAATAATTTAAAAGTACATACAAATGGCGTGTCCCAGGCCAGGTGCAGTGGCTCACACCTGTAATCTCAGCACTTTGGGAGGCCAAGGTGGGTGGATCACAAGTTCAGGAGATTGAGACCATCCTGGCCAACATGGTGAAACTTCATCTCTACTAAAAATACAAAAATTAGCTGGGCATGGTGGTGCATGCCTGTAATCCCAGCTATTCGGGAGGCTGCGGCAGGAGAATCACTTGAACCCAGGAGTCAGAGGTTGAGGTGAGCCTAGATTGTGCCACTGTACTCTGGCCTAGTGAAACAGCGAGACTCCATCTCAAAAACAAAACAAAACAAAACAAACCCTGTCCCATCCCTTTCTTACAGTCAGTTAAAAAGCCCATTTCTGTATTGAAATACTGCCCCAAATAACTCTTTTCATATTTTTTTAAAGTTAAGTCATTTACATAATAGTTTATTAATTTTAACCCTGAAAAGTTTGGATCCAATTTTCCATCTTCTTCAAACCAGTGAAAGTATAAGGATAATGTTATAAAATCTCCAAAGAAGAAAAATCAAATCTTAAAAGAATATGGATTCCTATGTTAACTTCTGTCTTCCAGTTTTGTCCTTATTCAAAACTTCACCTGAAATGTCACTCATCAGTCTTGATTATTTCTCTGTCATTTAAAGCTCTAACTCTTAATCCTCCAATCCAGAAGATTCTGTAGGCAGATAACATGTTGTGCTCTCTGTATTGGGTGTGTCAGAAACAGCCAGCGCACATACAGCTGTCCTTACCAGCCGAGCAGAGTCTTTGGGAACTATTAGCTGCAGGGCCTCTGGTCCTCTGAATTATTTTTCTCCTGACCTCAAAAAGTAGCCAAATACCTTTTCTAGACAAATGCTGTTTCTTTCTAAAACCAGTTTGTCCAATTTGTCCAGGTGGTCTGTTAGACATATTGTCAGAAGTGATATATATCTTGGATTAAAAATGTGCTTCCACATACCTTTCTTACAAACATCCCCTGTGAGTTTCACATACGGTGGTCTCACACTTTCTTGGTGAATCCAATGCTAGCCTAACATACCAGAAGTTTAAATGAGTACTATTTCAGGGCCCTTGGCTGGGAAGTTCTGTCTCTCTCCCTGTGGTAGAACTCACTCGCTTCCAGAAAGTGCTGCCCTCGGCTGACACCGACAGAACTTGCCAAAGAGTTCACATGCTGATTTTTTGATAGGCCCAATAAGGTTAGATACTGTCACTGCTCCTAAGCTTTTGGCCAGGCCAAAAGCAAGGTAGCGCTCAACAGTGGCCAGACTGTTTTGGCTGCAGCACCCTGTTTGGCAATAGAATGGTGTAGTATCAAATTCTGGTGACAGCTCTCAGCTCTGTAGTATTCAAGGAAGATCCTGAGCTGCTGACGGGGTTTTCCTGATGCAAAATGGCAGGAAAAAACTTGGGCTCAAGCTTAGCCTATGCTATATAGAGTTGGTCTATCCACAAGCTCTGAAACTTTTGCTTGCAAATCTGTTTCTAGAATGTAGATATTAACAGACCGTGATTCCTAAACAAACTATTACTTGCTGATGGAGATTAACATGGTGAATACTTCAGTAACTTTTTTAATCCGTTTAAATTCAAATACAAAATTATTTCAATCATTTGACAGAAAGAAACATGGAATATTTTGGGAACTGAGTATTTATCTTATTATCACAAGAAACTCCAAAAGTAAAGAACTTGCCAGTTCATCAGAACCAAAAGTGAAAGCAATCAGAAGCATGTAAGTATCATGTAACACAAAGTAGAAGTGAGGAAATGTTTTGCAACTCAAAGACCATATTGATCTGTGTGTAATAATAGTCACTTGTTCTCGCCTTACTTTTAATTTATTTTATTTCATATTTTATTTTTTTTGAGACTGAGTCTCGCTCTATTGCCCAGGCTGGAGTGCAGTGGCACAATCTTGGCTCACTGCAACCTCCGCCTCCCTGGTCCAAGTGATTACCGAGCCTCAGTCATCCAAGTATCTGGGATTATAGGTGTCCACCACCACGCCCAGCTAATTTTTGTATTTTTGGTAGAGATGGGGTTTCACCATATTGGCCAGGCTGGTCTCAATCTCCTGACCTCAAGTGATCTGTCCACCTTGGCCTCCCAAAGTGCTGGGATTATCACCTTAATTTAAAAAAAAGTGCTTAAACTATATATTAAAAAAAAAAAAGAAAGAAAGAAAACACCTCAGATACCCCTTTAAAAGTTAAGAACAAGCACTGAGTAAATTTCCACTTCTACATTAACACCTCTTCAATTTATGAATGGCTACAACAGCACTAGATATTCATGGTTCCAAGAATTATATGTGACTATAATTGCTCTATGTGCAAAATAGTGAGGCTTCAATCAATGTGTTTTCTGAAAACCATTGCTTTATTAAGAAGTTTGTTCTCAAAAATCTTCAGTAATCATTTTAAGCAAAACTATGTGTACTTATATAGATGAAAATACCTCTAGATATAGTCTGGCTCATAAAAGACATATTCACATGGAAAGTAAAGCTTTTTAACCTCTCAGTTTCTTCATATTGTGCACAAAATGAATCTAATATCTCCTGCACAGGACTGTTGGAAAGATTAAATGGGAATGTATATGTAATACCTATTCTTTACTGTTCCTGATACTAATTAGCTCTCAAAATGAGTATCACTTCTCTTTCAACCAGAAGTTATTTTTCTCTTTAATTGTAGGTGAAATATTTTCATTCTTTGTAAAAGGAATTTCAGGCAGTTATTTCAGGAGTTTAGGATATTCCAATACATCATTAAGCCTTTATTCAGATGACCCTTCCCTGGTACCAAGAGTAAGTAGTAGAATTTATTCTGGGAGCCGTTTGAGAATTACTGGGAGTGAAGCAACACATTTCCTTTGAGAATAACTTTTCGGGAGTTGAAGTCTTTGCTCTTTGATCTTCCACCTTCATTCCTTCTCTGGCTGCCCATGGGCTGGAGACTCTCTTTCTCAGGCTTCCTCTATGTACGCATCTATCTTCTATTTTTCTGTCCCTTTTTCTCTGCTTAAAGATACTTCTTCAAATATCCAATGCCCCATTCATTTTGCCATTTTCTTTGTATCGAAGGGAGAAGCAGAGGGTGGGAGCTTATTGACATGCTGACTGCTTACACTGGCAATGAATATCTCTGAGGTTCTAAACTCTAAAGTTTTCCACATGGCACTCAAATTTTTGTGAAGCAGCTGAGTTTAAGAAGACTTGGACATCCACTCCAGTGAAATGACCTTGAGAAATTTTCTAACTTCTCTTAGTCTCAGTCGCATCATCTTTAATACAGGGGCAGTAATACTGCATGCAGTAGAGAAAGTCATTTTCGCCCCAAGGAAAAGAAAAACAAAACACTTTTTTGTTTGTTTCCAAACATTGTATACAGTAGGCATCCCTCAACCTCACCCTCACCTTCACCTTGAAGTTTCAGGGCTGGGTTATTCTGAGGATCAAATGGGACAATCCACAGGAGAGTACTTTTCCTATTGTTGTGACCTGGAGATTTGGCAACAATAATATTTTCATTTTCCGTGCTTTCGGCTCTTCAGGCAAAACCCCTGCAATCAACAGAACCACTAAATCTGGATTGTAATGAACCTTGCGATCATCTTTTCTAATCCTTCTCAAATGAAGCCCTGAATGTATGTGTACTGGATACAAGCAGAAGCCGATGTCACCGGCATACCAAAGCAAAGCAATTCTTCAGTAATACACATGTAGACTTATGTCCCCTTCTCCCTCAGTGTACTGTGAACAAATAGGAGATCATCTCAGGTCATGAATAGACTTGTAATAAAAACAATAACTTCCATATACGTAGATCATTTTGCATGTGTGCAAATTTCTAAAAGTTGAAATGATAAGTAAAAGCATTTGTGCTTTTGTTACTTTGATTACTAAATTACTCCCCATAGGGCTTATGCAAATTTACACTCATGCTAGTAATACATGAGATATCTGAAAAGTGTTATCTCAGTGAAGTTTTGATTTACATTTCTCTATCAGGGAGGTGTAGTATATCTATCTCTTTTTATTTCTGAGTCATTTATCTTTCTTTTTCTTTTCATATTCTTTGTCCATTTTTCTATTGTTCATGATGTATAGTAGCTCTTTACGTATTATAGAGATATTTGTTTGTCTAATGTGAATTACAATTGTGTGTATATAACTAGACTTTTTTTTCTGCCTCAGCCTCCTGAGTAGCTGGGACTACAGGTGCGCATCACCATGCCTGGCTAATTTGTGTATTTTCAGTAGAAACGAGGTTTCACCATGTTGGCCAAGATGGTCTTAATCTCTTGACCTTGTGACCTACCTGCCTTGGCCTCCCAACGTGCTGGGATTACAGGCGTGAGCCACCATGCCTAGCCAACAAGACTATTTTTAACACAGAAAAAATTATTTGCCCCAGAGGAGTTCAACCATATAATTACTTGGTAGGGGTATTGTATGGGGCATTTATGGATTTGATATCTGGGCAACATGACATTTGAAATAAGTTTTCATCTTAGCTTTTATGATTTATTGAATATTGTTTTATTAATAAAGACCAGTAAACTTAGGCCTGGTCAACTACGCAAACTTCATATGAAGCAGCCTCCTTTAACATGGTTTACTTATCACCTTCTTAGAAGGCAGAGCCTGAATGTTTGGCAATCACAAATTTGTTGTGCATCCAGTATCCTGCACCTTTTTCCCTAGGAAGAAAGAAAGCAGCTGTGGCCTATCACCTTTGAGTATTTTGGCGACCAGCCTGGCATCTTGGGAATTTGTCCAGCATGCTTTTCAGAGGTATTTAGACCTTTCCAGAAGAAAGTAAAGGAAGCCAAGGATATTAAAGATTTATAACTCTTGTGTAATTTGGCTGCAATAAACAAAGCCAGTTTCTGCCAGCACTTAATGTAAGATGAACTGAAAAAATGTAAGGAAATATGTTTAAACATAATTAACAAATATGTATAATTTTTTTAACCAAATTGCTGGACTCACACATTTTTACAGGCAGCTTGAAAACATTTTGCACACTAAAATGATGAAGCATTTAATATTTGTTTCCTGGAAGTAGAGGGACAAGGAGAGCGTTGGATTCCTGAAGCTCCCAGAAGATGGTTCTGCATGTATCACACATAGTTACCAACTGCTCGAAATCGGCAAGGCCTCATTAGGGACTCTGGACATGTCAAGAAACAGTATGTGGCTGATTGAAGTGAATGGCTTAGAAGCACAGGGCAGTAAGAGGTCAACAATTGCTGGGGAGTTTTGTTCAAGTGTTATTTTTTTTTTTCACTTTTCAATTTTAAGAACAAGCCTTCACCAACTTAGGAGTATCTAAAGTCAGAAATTTTCTAAAAGGAATAAAGTTAGTTTAGTTCATACCAAACAGTCTGTCGTGTCAATTTTTTTTTTTTTTGGAACAATTTTTCTTCTCTTAACTCTTTCCTAATTAGCTTTCTGATCTCTATCTCTCTAACTCTAACTCTGTCTCTCATTCCCGTCCCCCACTTCAAATTTTATTCTTTCCTATCTTCAGCATGTGTGATCAAAGAAATATATGGAATATATACTTCACATTTTTTGTCTTCTTTCTTTTAGGGCACACATCTTATGTTTGTAGACTACCCGATGGTGTTCCAGAAAGATGAGTCCATGATCTTGAAAAGGCACCAGATACAAAAATTTACACAATTCTTATCACAACCCCTGATTTGGAGGTGGTATCAGGGAGGCCAGGAATAAAGTCAGTTACTTTGGGAATTTTCATGTGGCTGAACTGGAGCCATGATGAGGTTATAGATAAAAGTGGATACTCGGAAATTGTGAACACTCCAGGCCCTGCCTGAATTCATGCAAGTCAAATAATTGTTGGGCTTACTGTATTTGGTCAGCCATGGAGAACACCCTAAGACATCCCACCTGTTAAGCACAAGGCAGAAACAGTCAATCTTCTCTGTCAGTTACAAAATAAGGGGGAGGGGATAGAGGAGGTAAAGAGAAAGAGAGAGAGAGAGAAATTGATCAAAAATGCTCCTAAAGAAGAAGCATTTCTTTTTTCACCAAGTTGTAAGACCTCCACCAAGTTATAAGGTTGACTTCAGTAAAGATAAGGAGCAGAAACTTCAAATGGATATCCCTGGACGGCATTAAAAATGGAGCTTGAGCATATGCAAACAGCATGTCGACTGGGGCTCTGAGGTGATGGCGAAGCGCAGCCTCTGGGGTGAGAAATAAGCTTGTGCTGAGAAACCATCTGGGAAAACTCTTAGGGTAATTTGAATTGAACCAAGCTGAGACCTTAAGCATTTCATTCCAATGAGATCCAAGCTGAACAATGACACAATCTGAAGGCTGATGTGCAGTTGTGGAGATACCCGTGTGTCCTCGCCTAACAGCTGTCACGGTAAGTCCATGCTCCTCCTGAAAGCTAGATAATTAACTGTCGTTTGCTTTGAAGTCCATGGAAGGCTGTTTCCTACCGTGGTACATTTACGACTTCTACAACTGCCATGTCAAATGTTCTGAGCTTCGACCGCATGAGTCCCACTAACTCCTTTAGATGTTCAGCTTTCTCAAAGGCATTCAAATCTCTGAAGCTGCCATTTGAGGTCTTTCAAGACAGGTGTTAAAAAATATATGACTTCTTTTTTAATCATTAGGTTATTAAATAAGTTTACCAAAAACATTGCTCTAAGTATATGTTTTTGTAGCTTTTTTTTTGACGGAGGCTGTTAGTAGCTTTTTTGTTGTTGTTGTGGAGAGAGGAGCTATTTTCAAAGGGATCAAATTTGGGAGGAGTGAACATAGAATTGTTAAATCTATAGAATTGTCCAGTTAGTGGCATCTACTAAGAAACATAAAAATATGTTAGTTTATTTTCTAGAAAGCTTAATAAGGGGACCAATTTTACTTCTCTCTCTACTTCAGAAGTTTCAAAATCGGCCTTGGAAAAAATACATTTATAAAAAGATTTAGACTTAAGGTTCTGAATGAATATAAGCTTAAAGTAGAATATGTATGTGTTGAAGGTAACAATCAATAAAGCACAACTGAATGAACAATTTGATTTATTTGTGTTCTCTATATATCTCTCTGTGGCAATATGACAGTCAAATCTCTGTAAAGGACTTTGGTTTCCAGATCTAAATCATTCAAGGCAAAGTGAATTTAATTTTACTTTGAGACATCTGTAAAGGGAAAAGCATTAACATGATGTTTTAAAAGAAAATGTTTTACAGCATACTTTTGCAACTGAATATTAAGACTCTTTGTGAAATTATGTGAGTTAATTCTATATATATTACATTGTAGCTAGAAGAATGCCAGTGCTTTCATGCTGAGATTATTTGCTAGGGTTAGCAAAGGGTAATTACCAGTTTGGGTTTATCTTTGTAGTAAAAATCAAATGTGGACTGTATTGAGACAGAAATTCAGGACTTAACCTGCCCTATGAAAATCATTTGCACTTACTAAAGCTTTACAGTTACTTTTTCTCTTAGATTTATGTTGTTTTGCCTTTAGGGAGTCGATGGAAAGGCATTGTGAGTGTTTTGTGGATACAGTTAAAATTGTTTCATTAAATGTTAATGGACTTAATAGTCCAGTTTAAAGAAGCCAATATATTAGCCCGTATTAAGCACTCAGTGCTGACATGGCTTATGTTCAGGAATTGCATTCAGGCCCATACAGCTGAACATCATCTATAAGCAGAGGTTACGAATGGATTTTGTTCTTTTGCTGTAAGGAAATAACCATTTGGTTTATAAATTACTCCAACTTTTAACAAAGCAGCTATTTCAGATGCAACCAATTGGTTTATTTTGGCCCAAAGAAAGATTCAGATATCCATGTGAACATTAGGAACGCAGCATGGCTCACTGGACTCAATGACAGAATAGAACTTGAGTTATATAAAATTCTGTAATATGCCTCTTTCTTTAGCACCTTTGCTATGTAATGGGCTATTAGTGCTTTTGGGAGGAATTAGTGATTTTATAGTATTTCGAAAATTCACAAGGGATATTCGCTGATATTTTTTTGGAATGGGAACTGTAAATAGTAAATATGTGTTTTGAAAAATGCATTTGTTCTTGGCTGATGTAAGAGATTTAAAGTTGTGCCACTTCCTCCTGATTAGATGAGAATAAGTGTTTTTTGTTAGTTTTGTTTTGTTTTTTGCAGTTTTGAGCAGTTAAAAGCACATTATGTAGAAAGAGCAAGGAAAGTAGGCTTGACTTAGCCAGAGATTCCATGTGGCCTCCCTTATTCTTGTCTTCAGGAATCACCAAATCATGTGGCTTTGAATACATTTTCATCAAGTCTCCTGAAATCAAACAACACTCATTTTAACATAATCTTTTAAACATTTAGAAATATAGATACTTCATGCCTTCTCAACACATCAACCATATGTAGTTATGAACTACATGGATTATACGTAGACTAAGAACATGATAATAAAAGAGAGTCTCCATTTCCTCCTTCTACTTTATAAAACAATGAGGAATTTAACAATGAGATCACAGAGGGTATAAAATAAACGCTTAAGCTGGTCACAGTGGCTCAAGCCTGCAATCCCAATACTTTGGGAGGTCAAGGCAGGCAGATTGCTTGAACTTGGGAGTTCAAGACCAGCCTCGGCAACACAGTGAGACCCAGCTCTAAAAAAGAAAAAAAAAACAACCAACAAACAAAAATTATCTGGGTGTGGTGGCACACTCCACACTCCTGTAGTCTCAGCTATTTGAAGATTGCTTGAGCCCAGGAGGTTGAGGCTTCAGTGAATTGTGTTTGTACCACAACACTCCAGCCTGTTTTCTTTTCCCACCAAAAGAAATTTAAAAATCTGCACAAAAGTCTATAATCATCTTTAGCTGCAACAATTCTAGCATGAAATAGATAAATTTGATTTAAAGAACTCAGTATAAACAATATAAAAATGACAGGGCCTGGTGTGGTGGCTCATACCTATAATCCCAGCACTTCGAGTGGCTGAGGTGGATGGATCACCTGAGATCAGGAATTTAAGACCAGCCTGACCAACATGGTAAAACCTCATCTCTACAAAAATACAAAAATTAGCTGGGCATGACGGTGGGTGCTTGTAATCCTAGCTACTCTGGAGGCTGAGGCAGGAGAATCACTTGAGCCCAGAAGGCAGAGGTTGCAGTAAGCTGAGATTGTGCCATTGTACTCCAGCCTGGGTGACAAAGTGAGACTCTGTCTCAAAAAATAAAATAAATAAATAAATAAAATAAAAAATAATAACAGAAATGGCTGGGGTAGCCACAGAGGAAAACAGGAGACTAATTAACGTGACCTTGAGGAAACAACTGGATTTTCTTGGCCTTAGTGTCTTCAGCCAATAAGAATGGACTAAGAGTTTCTTCCTCCCTGCAATTCTGTGGATCACAAAAGATCATTGGCAATCATCATCCTGGAACAATAGGAAAGATTGACACTCTGGGCCCTCCCAGTGTCATGAAGTTTTCTAACATTCTCTCTTGTCTTTGGATGCTTTGAGTTTATGTTATCTCATTATATAATGTTTCACTTCGAAAGCTTCTAGGCACTTTATTGATGAATGCAAAGCATATTTATTGAAAGATCACATTTTTTTAGAATCCCTGGAACAAGTTTTGTTTGTTTGTTTGTTTGTTTGAGGTAGATACTCACTCTGTCAGCCAGGCTGGAGTGCAATGGTGCAATGCAACCTCATCTGACTGCAGCTTCTGCCTCCCAGGTTCGAGTGATTCTCCCACCTCAGCCTCCTGAGTAGCTGGCACTATAGGTGCATGCCACTATGCTGGGCTTATTTTTGTGTTTTTAGTAGAGATAGGCTTTGCCATATTGGCTGGGCCAGTCTTGAATTCCTGACTTCAAGTGATATGCCCACCTTGGCCTCCCAACTCCTGACCTCAAGTGATCTGCCTGCCTTGGCCTTCCAAAGTGCTGGGATAGGTGTGAGCCACTGCACCCCACCGCCTAGACAAGGTTTCATGCTTAAGTCTCCACTTAGAATTTTTCTTTTCTTTTTTTTGAAACGGAGTCTTACTCCGTCACCAGGCTGGAGTGCAGTGGCACGATCTCAGGTCAATTTCCCTGCCTCAGCCTTTTGAGTAGCTTGTTATCGTGACCCACAATACCAGGCCCAGCTAAGTTTTTATATTTTACTAGAGATCGGGTTTCACCATGTTGGCCAGGATGGTCTCTATCTCCTGACCTCATGATCTGCCCACCTCAGCCTCTCAAACTGCTGGGATTAGAGGAGTGAGCCACAGCTTCAATTTCCTTTATAGACAAATAGGGGCACTCAGGAAGCTAACAGGAAGAATGTAAGATATAACTAAAGCTAGCTGAGGCAAGCTTGCATAGACTTTCATCCGTCTCTTGAATTTTGTGCTATTAGGTTATATTAGGAAATCACAATGAAGTTATGTCTTCAAGACCTCGGAAGGGTTGGCTCTTCAAGAGTACTAATGTGTTTACTCAATAATTTTATCAATATCCCAAACCATAAAGTCAGTCTGTCGTGGGGAAACTACAGAACACAGAAACAGCTAACATTTATTTCCTACTATTTCTAGGTACCCTTCTACGCAATTTACATGTGTCAAGACATTTAATCCTCATAGCAATTCTCCAGTAGGTACTATTATCATACTTGTTTCGTGGTTATGGAAATCAAGTCACAGAAGTTAAATGATTTGCCTAAAGTCACTTAAATTATAAATGGCAGAACTGGGATTTGAATTTATGCAGTCTGACTTCAGCCCATGCTATGTCCGAAATATTATAGTTACCTCCCAACATGGTGACTGATTTGCCATATTTACAGTGACAAATGCCAGCTGCTAAGTAAGGAGAGTTTTCCTCCCATGTGGAAGCCAAGCACTATGCAGCTGGAGGAGGGCTAGCTTTGGTCTTTTTGGCTCAATGGGCCAGGATCTAAGGCCCATGATATTTTCAGGGACCTAAGAGAATATTTTATTATCTTTTAAAATCATAAGGAAAAAGTGAACATGATCTTGCCTGAATCATATTTGTCTTCATACCAGCATAGCCATAAAATATTTTATATATTTAGGGAGGAAGGTGCCCGTGAAGGCAAAAGTGCCCAGGACCCATGAAAGTCACAATGGGGGCCTGAAGGGTGGAATAGAAGTAGATGGGGTATGGATAATGTTATTACTTGGACGTCCTTCCAGAGGCTTGTTGTGTGGTTGGTTCCCTCCTTCACTCTGCATGTTGGGGCACAGGCGAGCTGCTGCAGAGCTCACCTTTTGCAAAGCTGCTCGACTCACTACCGGACCTTTGGCTTTTTCCTAGAGCATCCCACCCCGACCTTCCTTCCGTTGCCGCTAGGTGGGTGCTGCCTTTTCTCTCTTCTTTCATGCCTTGTCTGTGCTGAGCAAGGTTGCAAACATGTTTTGCTGCTAGCCTGAAGGTGGGTTTGGTTTGGTCTATACAGCATCTTAACAAATCAATTAGTTGTCACCATTAAAAAAAAAATTGAGTGATTTCACACCAATATCTGGATTTCTGGCTTCTCTTGAAGTCAGAAGGCTTGGTAACATTGGGCCCACATTACATTAATTCATTTGGCTGAAGTTGAGTTGGGTTGTTTAGTCCCCTCCTCCTACCTAGCCCTGTAAACACTAGGATTTTAACCTTTGCATTAAGATATAATTTACAGCTTAAAGTATTATCCTTTCCTTAAATTCTTGTAAGATCACAGAGAGGAAGGAAGCTGCAGAGATTGTACTCATAATGGATTCTAGGCTTCAGTCAGTAGAAGGTCATGGAGGACATCAGGGCTTTGGCGTATAATGTCAAGTAAGGCCTGTGCCTACTTTTGCTATGAGCAAGGCTTGTACTGAGCCTTGATGTGAGTAGCAACCAGGGCAGCCTGAATCTCCAGGACAAAGGTGGGTGGAAAGCGAGAGGAGATGCACCGCCTTCCCTTCAAGTGCTTCATCCTGCTGAAAGCAAGTGAATATGAATGGAATACAGAATTCCTGCATCCATTATTTGTAACTGTATTGTGATTATTATTGTGAAAGATAGGACTTTAAAGAAGCTGGCAGGTGCTAACTTGAAAGCACCCACATAAAACACTGTCCAGACAGTTCAACTCAGTTGGGCAACTCTGTGCAAGGCCATCAGGCATCCAAAGCTGAAAGGAAATTTTACGTTAGACTCTTGTTGAAAACCTTTCTATTGAAGAATGCAATTTTTACATTTTCTCCATAACAAAGAAGGCTTTATGAACCTTGCTGTGTTTTTATTGTACCCATGTGAACTTTCTGTGTGTGGACAAAATACTGCTGTTGCCCAGGTTTTGACAGTGGTTTGAAGGACTGAAGAAATGTATCTTGTTCTCACTTTTATAAGGCTTTTCAGATCTTTTAGCCTTACATATTAGAGGCCCATGAAGGTGCACACATTGCCACATTGGTTCTACCATGTTGGTAGTATTCTCTGGGGAGTCTATAGTTACATATGATCAGTGATTAACATAAATATGTTAGCAGCTGGTTACTTAGCTAACTAGCTACTGAACATGGGGAATGAACTAAATAAGGTTTTTACGACCATGTTTCTGAACTTACTATTTCTCTCATTAAGAGAAAGATGATCTTGCACTAAACAGTGCATTTACCCTACAAAAAGGGGAGGGCTTCAAGGATGTAATATGGTCATTTTATTTCATTTTCTTCTTACCCAATTCAATGTCTGACAACCCAGAAGTCTTTCTTTGTTAATATTTATCATCCACATATTATGTAGATTATAGCATATACATATGTAGCACTCAAATGATGCATAGGATGTTTAAGAAATGACTTCTGGTTGCAAGGAATTTGATCTAATTGGTGAGCCAGGACAAAAGAAGGAAGCAATGGGCCTTATATCTGCTGTATATTAAGCACTAAATTGTTTGTGTGTGTGTGTGTGTGTGTGTGAGTGTGTGTGTGACACACCCAACTGTTAAAGAAAGGGGACAGTCTGTTTCTGGCTGGGCCATACAGCATGGGCTAACATGGGTCTTATTCTGGGCATCAAAGTTGAGAGTGACTAGGCAGAGTATGGCACAATGTGGGGAGGCCGTTGGAGTTGGAAAGGTGGGAATAGAGTCATAGGGTGATGAGGTTTGATCCAGATTGAGGCAGGGGTGGGCTAAAGAGCTTCTGCTTTATCCTACAGCTAATGCTAAGCCATTCTTACACAGGGAAAGAAAAGATGTGATAAAGCGATGCCTTAGGAAGATTAATCTGGAAGCTTAGTAAAGTAATTGGAGCAATTGAAGATGCAAGAGTCTGTAAAGCCAGTTAGGAGGCTCAAGAATAATCTGGATATAAAGTCAGTGCAGCCTGATTTAGTTGCGAGAGGAAGAAGTAGGGAAAGGATGATTTTAGAGAATAATCTTTTAGAAAAGATAACCAAATGTAGCTGGATGAAAGAAAGGCAGAAGGAGTAAAAGATACTGTAGTTTGCCTGTGGTTTCCAACCTGGTGGGAAGTCAGAACTGGGAGACGTGCCTTGCCTCCCATCCTACCTTGCTTACTTTTCTCCAGCCACACAGGTCTCCTTGCTTGTCCTTGAGCAAAGCAAGCATCGCCCCCAGTCAAGGCCTTTGCATTTGCCAGTTCCTCTGTTCTCAACATCCTTCCCCCAGATACCTGCCTCACTTGCTTCTTCACTTTCAGTCTCCACCTGACCCTCTCCACTCACTTATGCTTGTAAAAATAGGCATTTTCAATTAATACACTATATTTTAAAACGTTACTTTTCCTAAAAAGTTCTTGCAGGTTTGTAGAGATGGGGAACTTAAACTATGGAGATGGCTAAAATGTACCCTGGTTAGAGAAGACTTCCCTGACTGTATCCTTCCTGACAATATATCATATATTTAGTCATTTTTTCTTACTAGAATGTAAGGTTGTATGGACAAGACTTTGTCCTTTTTAATGGCTTTATCCCCAGAACCTAATACACTTCCTGGCACATAGTAAGTTATGAATAAATACATGTTAATTTAATTAATGAAACAGGCAAGTTCAAAAAAGAGGCTAATTTGGGAATGGAGAAGGAAGATGATGAGTTAGCTTTAAATGCACATCATGCTATAAGACACAAGATTTTTTTTAATACTGGCAAGAGGTCAAGGCTAGGGATGCAGCTTGTGCCCTTCACAGGTCTAACTTCTTCTTCTTCTTTTTTTGAGACGGAGTTTCGCTCTTGTTACCCAGGCTGGGGTGCAATGGCGCGATCTCGGCTCACCGCAACCTCCGCCTCCTGGGTTCAGGCAATTCTCCTGCCTCAGCCTCCTGAGTAGGTGGGATTACAGGCACGTGCCACCATGCCCAGCTAATTTTTTGTATTTTTTTTTAGTAGAGATGGGGTTTCACCATGTTGACCAGGATGGTCTCGATCTGTTGACCTCGTGATCCACCCACCTCGGCCTCCCAAAGTGCTGGGATTACAGGCTTGAGCCAAGGTCTAACTTCTTTATGAGCATCAGCACAGCCACCTGTGGACAGCTCCCCTCCCTGGGGGTTATCTCAGTGGTTTTCCTCTTGCATTAGGAGTCCTTTTCTTTCCCTGTGTGACTCATCTTTTCCGTGAGTAGAGGAGGGGAGGACAGCCTTGGGATAAAGGAAGTGACAAGAAGCTGCTGAGTCCGTGAAAGGACAACCCAGAAACCACATTTCCTTTCTTAAGCTGCCTATCATATATCTAGTCAACGCTTTCTAGACACTCCAGATATAATTAATGGGATTATCCACTACAAACTTTTGAAATATCTTTGACATAGCCTGTAATAATCTAGATGAGAACAGAGACAACAAGAACTCACACCTGTAGCTAATTTGTTTCCACTGTTTCAATTGCTCGAATTCCCCTTTGCCAGGAGCCTATTAGGATCACCTGCCAAACTGACTTATAATTTAATGAAATCACTCAAGTTCATTTGTTTGTTTTAGAAAATAATCCCTTTAAGAAAGCACATTTTTCCTTTTCAAATGCAGTCTGCCTTTTCTTGATGTGAACCCCATTCTAACATCACTACTGACTGTATTGAAATGAATGAATACATTAGAAAGCACTTTATCTTTATTGCTGCCTGAAGTGATCTGTGGAGAATATAATTGCCAGCTGTGTATCTCGGGCGCACATAATTCTGTTACTGGATTCTTACGAAGCCATCAGTCCCATGGATGGTCCTTTGCTTGATGAACCAGCCCATCAAATTCCAAATCTGCCTTAATGGCAAATGCCATCTCTGGATCAGGTCACTGCTCCAGCCTGAATCCAGCAAAGGTTACCAGAATACTTACGCTGGGTTACACACACTGCTCTTCATTATGGGGAGCCCACCTTGCTCCTAGTTCTACACAAAAAAAGCCTGTCATACTTGAGGTCACAGCTTCTGGTCAAGGGTCCCTCCAGGACGAAGCTGATCTGTTTTTGTGGACTGTCCACAAACACCCTTAACAGGTGCTAACCGTATTTTTAAATACTCTAGCCATATTTTTATGGGGAGTAGGGGCCAGCCACTATTTGGAAGTGGGCTGGTGAGGATTTTGATAGTGTTTTGGCTTCTGGTGGTTGGGGACACACCACACCTCAACTAATCTTTATTTGGTGGTTAAGAAAACTCTTCTGCCAGCATACAAATATACCCTGCTCTCATACTTTGCTATAAATTTCTGTGGCACTCCAGGGTTTTAGAGGTAAACCTGTCCAGATCTCCCATCTTATGTAAGAGGGATGAGCACTCATTTATTGAGGCCACCTGAGGGCTTAGTGCAGTTCAGAGCTTTTCATTTACTCTCTCAGTTGGTAGGTGAGGAAACTGATGTGCTACTTTTGTCCTAGCACACAAAGAATATAAAAATCCTGAAGGAAAGAGAGTTTTGATTAAAGAGGAGAGGGTGAGAGGAGGAGCAACACTGGGGCAGAGCAGAGGATGATAGGCATGGATGGGTTTGCTGGAAGGAGAGGAGGACTCAGGAGACCTGGTGGTAGGAGGATAATATGAAGAGGAAGGTCACCGGGATACACTGAGCACACTTTTACAAGTCAGTGGAATACACTGGAAGTACAATATCTGAGACAATTTTGGGGCTGTGTTTGCCACAATGTTCCAGGTTGCTGATACCTGCTTTTCAAGGTAAGTTCATCTGATTAGAGTCTAGAGAAATGTTTGAGAAAGCTATGAGGGGTGAAAATGTTATTACTATTATGTTAATGGTGGTAATCATTACCACTTGCTGAAAGCTTAATATGTGCTAAAAACTATGTGTATGATGTATCTTACATAAGTTAATTTTTACAAAAAAACTTGGAGATTGGTGTTCTTATCCTTACTTTAGAGATGGATGAACTTTCTTGGCCAGATCTCATAGCAAATGGCAGATCTCGGATTTGAAATTTTGGAGCAGAATTGTCTAGCTCCAAAATTTATGTGACGAAATATCAAAAAATAATTTAATCATTACTCATAAAACATGGATTCCATATCCATTTTAATACTATTTTTATGTGATTCAAGCCAGTCCAGGGCATAACAACACTAGAAGAAATAGCAATAAGATAAGCTGCCTTTTCAGGTATTTCCAAATTCATGGTCTCAGTTAAGCCTTTTTCTTTTTTCTTTCTTTTTTTGAGATGGAGTTCCGCTTTGTTACCCAGACTGGAGTGCAATGGCACGATCTTGGCTCACCGCAACCTCCGCCTCCTAGGTTCAAGCAATTCTCCTGCCTCAGCCTCCCAAGTAGCTGGGACTACAGGCGTGCGCCACCATGCCCAGCTATTTTTTTTGTATTTTTAGTAGAGACGGGGTTTCACCTTGTTGACCAGGATGGTCTCGATCTCTTGACCTCGTGATCCACCCACCTCGGCCTCCCAAAGTGCTGGGATTACAGGAATTAAGCCTTTTTCTTATGTGCTGGGCCTTCTAATTCCTGAGATACCTTTCCTGATTCCAGACATCCAGTAACAATTCATGATGTATAATTAAATGGACTACTCTCCTTTTATCACACCTTTTAGATATTGTCCCATCACATGAAACAAAGCAAAGCAAAACACTGATTTAATGTTGACATTCTCACAATCATGCTCATTCTTATTAAGCTAATAACATTTAAAGATGATACCGAGCCCCTTTGATAGTCCAGCAAAAAGAAAAATATAATTAGGCAATTATACGGGTTGGCTGTGTCCCCACTCAAATCTCGTCTTGAATTCTTAAGTGTGGGAGGGACCCCCTGAGAGGTAACTGAAGCATGGGGGCAGATTTTTCCCATACTGTTCTCATGATAGTGAGTAAGTCTTACGAGATCTGATGGTTTTAAAATGAGGAGTTCCTGGCCGGGCACAGTGGCTCATGCCTGTCATCCCAGCACTTTGGGAGGCCGAGGTGGGCAGATCACAAGGTCAGGAGTTTGAGGCCAGTCTGGCCATCATAGTGAAACCCTGTCTCTACTAAAAATACAAAAAATTAGCTGGGTGTGGTGGTGTGTGCCTGTAAGCCCAGCCTATCCAGGAGGCTGAGGCAGGAGAATCATGTGAACCTAGGAGGCAGAAGTTGCAGTGAGCAAAGATCATGCCATTGCACTCCGGGGCAACAGTGTGAGACTCTGTCTCAAAAAAAAAGTTCCCCTGCACAATCTCTCTCTCTTTGCCGGCTGCCATCCATGTAAGATGTGACTTGCTGCTCCTTGCCTTCCACCATGATTGTGAGGCTTCCTCAGCTCTGTGGAACTGTAAGTCCAGTTAAACCTCTTTCTTTCATAAGTTGCCCAGTCTTGGGTATGTCTTTATCAGCAGTGTGAAAATGGACTAATACAGGCAACAAATATCAAGACAAATAAATACATCTTGGGAAATGGTAGAAAGGGGAGGAGAGAGGAGATCAAGATTGAGCAAATGCCATGACTAACCAGGTGGGGCACACTTTACCTGCATGAAGGGAGGTACTAGGGCCCATGTTTATCTGAAACCCAGCTGCTTGGTGGAAATTCTCTAGATTTATTCCCATGTAACAATGGGCATTCTTAACAAGAGGAATAAGGCTATATCATGTTGGTTAGAAATCCTAAAGAAGAGGGATGCTGGGAGGAAACAGGATAACAGCTGATTTCTGGGTCTGCTCAGCCTTCCCTGTGAGAGAGAGTCCCTGAGGATATTGGTGGAGGTGTCCAGGAATAAGAGGGTTCTGGGGCGGGGAGAAGAAAGGGAGCACAAAGGAAACAGCTAAGACTATTTACTTGGGCTTCCTAGGAGGCCAGGCCGGGTAGAGTTCCAGAGACAAAAGCTCACACTTTTTCTTCCTTCAACTTAAAAAATTAAGAAAATGCAAGTCATCATGGAGGCCTCTGGGAGATGCCATGCTTCCCTATGAAGGCAGCTTATCTCTGCCCTGGAGGACTTTGCTTTTGTACTTTCTTTGTTTTTTCTTTCCCCTGAGTCTTGCTCCTTCGTGCAGGCTGGAATGCAGTGGCAGTGTTGGCTCACTGCAACCTCTGCCTCTAGACTCCTGGGTTCAAGCAATTCTCCTGCCTCAGCGTCCCAAGTAGCTGGGATTATAGTAGTGTGCCACCATGCCCAGCTAATTTTTATATTTTTAGTAGGGACAGGGTTTTGCCCTGTAGGCCAGGCTCAAACTCCTGAACTCAGGTAATTTGCTCACCTCGGCATCCCAAAGTGCTGGGACTACAGGCATAAGCCATCATGCCTGGCCTGCTTCTGTATTTCTTAAGGAAGAGATTGCTTGTTTATGTGTATCTATTTATGTATTGATTTCTTCTACACTCCTCATTTACTGGCAAAAAGTCAACTTTCTTGGTATGTAACTGGAAAGTGTGTAATGGGGAAAATGTGGCTGTTTATAGCTCTCTGACCTTGAACATGTTACCAAAGCAATTTCTATTTCAGTTGCTTCCTGTATGAAGTGGATCTCATAGGCAAATATAGAAACATTACATTCTTCATCGCTGTCTTCTTAGGTAGATGAGTCTTTATTTTACCATATAGCTCCTCCTTTCATTCTTAACAACCTGTTCCATCAGGAGAGAGAGAATGAATCAAAAATAATAATAATAATAACTTTTTCCACTCTCAAGGTCCATTCAGATTTGAAAGTCCTTACAAATACCTATGATAGAGTAAGAAACATCCACACCCTGATGCTGCATTTGGTGTGTGTTTTCTGTTTGTTCTGTTCTCAGTAGGGAGAACTGCTCATTACTGTCCTAGGCATGAGTCTTTTATTTACTTGAAAACCATTGCTAGCTCACCCTGTAACCTTCTCTCCTCCAAAGGGAATCACCTTGGTTCATTTAACCTCTCCTGATCTTTATTTTTCAGATCTCTAATCGCTTTGTGGCTTGCTTCTCAACTGACCCCAGTTTCCTTCTCTCCCATTAATTGCAGACCTGAGAACTAGACCAGGGTCTGCCCAGGTTTTGTGTGGCTGGGCAGGGGAGATGGGAATGGAGAGGCAGACAGTGACAGCAGTTACTTGTTATTAGACCAATAAGGTGGGAAAGATGGGAGGAGTAGGCAGTCTTCATATAACAGTTAGAAGTCAGGAATTTTTTTCCACTTCATCGTTTTTATTTCAGAGTTTCTGAAATAGTGGTGAATACATCAATGGACAATTCCCTGTGGAGGCATTGAACAAGACTTTGCCATGGGTCCAGTACTTCTGCTGGAGTTCAAAAACTACCAACTCTTAGTCCCCAGGCTGAAACCTGTCTGTGGACAGGGCTTGTTTTGCTCACACCATTTAAAATCATGGTTTAAGTAGTTACTGACTCTCATTTCAAAATGAGAAATTTGATTTAGGAATCATCCAGATTTCCAGCTTCTGTGAAATTGTGGTGGTTTGGGAATAGGGGGCTTGCATGTCAGGCCTGGAACCGTGTGCTGGAGCTGAGCAGTGGCTCCCCCTATGGATGGGGAATTCCCCTCCAGTTCCCGTGAGTCCTGCCCATTGTTGAGGACTGAGTTGTGTCCCCACTTCCTGTTATTCACAGTTGAAATCCTAACCTCCATAGTGACTGATTTGAATGAAGATAGGGCCTTCAAGGAAGCCATTAAGGTTAAATGAGGTCACAGGGTAAGGGGAAGAGACATAGAGATCTCTCTTGCTCTGCATGTATTCAGGGGAAAGACCTTATAAGGAACAGTGAAAAGGTAGCAACAAGCTAGGAAGGGAGGCCCCACTAGAGACTCTCACCCGGATGGAACCTTGAACTTGGACTTCCAGCCTCCAGAAATGTAAGAAAATAAGTTTGTGTTGTTTAAGCCACCCAGTCCCTGTCATTTTGTTATGGCAATCTGAGCTGAGGAAGATAGCCATGTACGTCACTTACTTTGTGCCTAGCTTCTGAGGGTATTCGACTCTGAGACCCCTGCTTTATGTGTGGAAGTTAAGAGAGTGAATTATCCTGTTCCTCTACTATGTCTACTGGCAGAGAAAGTGAAATGGAGAAATAATTTGTAATAGAGGGTATCATACAAGAGATGTACAAACTGGCGTTGGAGGACAGAAGAATGGTCTGTGGCTGGGATGGGAGGGAGAACACCTCTTTATTGTGAGGGGCAAGCATGTCAGATGAGCGTTCAGAGATTAGGAGGATTTCGGCAAGTGGTGAGGGAATAAAGGGCAGGAGCAAAGGCATCTGGGCACGAAAGGTTTGACTGGAGTTCCGGGGTACGTTGCAGATGGAGGGTGTGTGATTGGAGATAGAGCCAGAAAGGGAGGAGAGGGTCTGATTAGAGCCCTGAATGCCATAGGATTTAGTTTACTTCTCAAGTGAATGAGGAGAACCTGAGAAGCTGGAGGAGGGAACCCGGGGGTTGAAAGGTATGTTTTAATTGATTAATTCTCTGTTTACTAAGAACATCTGTTGTGCCAAAGCACTGCAGATCCAATTGTAGACTAATAGAAGTCAGCCTCTGCCTTTGTGGAGTTGACAGAAATAGATGATTAGATTTATTTATTTATTTGGGACAGAGTTTCGCTCGTTACCCAGGCTGGAGTGCAATGGCGCAATCTCGGCTTACCGCAACCTCCGCCTCCTGGGTTCAGGCAATTCTCCTGCCTCAGCCTCCTGAGTAGCTGGGATTACAGGCACGTGCCACCATGCCCAGCTAATTTTTTGTATTTTTAGTAGAGACAGGGTTTCACCATGTTGACCAGGATGGTCTTGATCTGTTGACCTCGTGATCCACCCACCTCGGCCTCCCAAAGTGCTGGGATTACAGGCTTGAGCCACCCCGCCCGTCTGATGATTAGATTTATAAGGTAACGTCAGGCAGTGATGAGTGCTATGAAGGAAAATACAGCAGTGCAAGGGCATAGAGTGTAATACTGGGGGTGCTGCTGGAGATGTGCATGCTCAGGGAAGGCATGACATTCGGGCATAACCCTGAATGAAAGCAAGAGGGCGAACCATGTGGGTGTCTGAGAGAATATAAATCTAGATAGAGGGACGAGCAAAGTGCAAAGGCCCTGAGTCAGGAATACAGTTGCCTTCAAAGAACAATATAGAGGCCAGCCTGGCTGGAGTAAGAATGGGAGGAATTGTGGGCAGGGAGGGTGAGGTAGTCTCCTACACAGGCTAGGAGAAGGGCGCATTTGGGATTAACACACACATGAAGTCCTCAAACAGAGCTGGCTGGGGAAGACGGAGCTTTGGGGACAGGATGGGGTGGATTACCCATCTCCCAATCTCTGGATCAATTGTGTGTGGTGGCAGCCCTCAGTGGAGAGGGACGACCAAAGTTCAGACTGTCAGCCTGTAATTGCCCCAAGGAAAGGTGAAGGCAGGAACGGGGTGTATCTGCTTCCCTAGCTCAGAAGCTCAGGCAGTTCCACAGGGCATCAGGAAGAATACAAATGCTTTTCTTTTAGCAAGGGTGACACTGCCACTTAATGTTACAGGTCTCTGACAGATGTCCTCAAACCTGTTTTGGCTCTAGAATGAAATGACTTGTTTCAGCAAGTGGGAATAAAAAGAATTGAAAGGCAATGAAGGCCAGAAAGTGGGTTGGCTTCATAGACTGGGTAATGTGGGTTGTTGGCTTGGTATAGTTTGTCTTTGGAATATATATTTTTTTAAGGTTTAGTGAGGAGGATGTAAACAGTCCTTTGAGGACCATATGAAGCTCTGCCTCCACAGTGTGATGGGCAGGGAGCACGGTCATTGCCTTTGGCATTCTCTGCTAAGGTTTTACTCTTGGTGTTTTGCCTTTTCCCTCTCACTTGGCTGGGAGAGTCATGAGCTCCTTAGGAAAGAATGTTGTGCTTTCTCTGCTGGCTGCGCTGAGGGGCAAACATTCAAAAACCCATTCGCTGTAAATCTCTGTGGTAAGAGTGCCCTCTTCTGGTTCAGCTTCTTAGTTTTGAGCTGCCGGTTCCCTAACAATGCGGTTTTTAGGCTTCCTTATCTTTTTGATTAAATAAACCAGCAAAAGAAAAAAGCAAAAAATACCATCGAGGAGACATTAATTTCACCCAGTGTTTTCAGAACCTCTTCCACAGTTCTAATTCTTACTTGGTCATATTTTCTGAAATTTTGGACCCAGGCTTTCTTTGGGATTTACTCTTAGCCTTTTGCTAATCCCGAAAAACAGGTAAAAATGGTAGCATTTCAGATCTTGGAAGGGGTGTTGCTATGGTTCATCTGGCCACTTTTATGCTTCTGTTTCTAAGCCATTTATTAAGGGCCGACTCAATTTATTGAATATTTGAGGGCCAAGCATTCTCCTAGGCCCTCCAGGATCCTAAGTGAGACACAGTCCTTGCCTTTGCTAAGAATGTCGTGGGAGAGATGGATGAGTAACAGAGAATTGTAACAACAGGTGACAAATAACTGAGGTGTAAACAGGTGGCTGTAGGGGGACATGAAGGAATTTCTTTGGTTATTCAAGCCTATAGGTGGGAAAAATCAATGCCTCCTCAACTCGAATTGTTTCTCCTGACAGTCACAACTTTTTATGTACTAGATCTCAAGACTCTATAATGAGCAAATCATGATGGGTTTAATATATTTCTGCTAATAACCCCCCAAAACAATTTTGGATCTAAAAGGGATATGTAAATATATGTCGGTTTTCTCCATTTCTTTTTTCTTTTAAAAAAATTTTTTAATTTAATTTTATTTTTTAAAGACGGGATTTCATCATGTTGGTCAGACTGGTCTTGAACTCTGGACCTCAGGTGATCCGCCCGCCTTGGCCTCCAAAGTGCTTAGATTACAGGCGTGAGCCACCACGCCCGGCCTCCACTTCTTTTTTCTGTATCAGGGGAAAAGTTTTCTTTTACGAGGAGCATTTTGAGAGACTCTATATATCTAGCTTCAAGTAATCAAAATTGCTTTTAATTGCGGAACAACAATGCACAAAGCAAAAGGTTATGTGTCGGTTTGCTGGCAATCATAGCTTTGATAGAAACAATTTTTCTCTGCATAAAGGGAGAGTTAGGTTTCATGAGACTCTCAAAAATCATTCTTCCATTCTGGTCTCTTGTGACTTTATGGGCTCTAACCCATGGCCTTGCATAGATACAGCTCAGTATGTTACTTCGTGTCCCAGTGGCCTTTAATGTTGTATTTTATTTAAAAAAAATTTATTAATGACATTTTCTGTTTTCTTCTACGTCCTGGGTTTTTGCATAAGAAAAGCTTTAATACAAAGTGGTAAAGGAGGTGGGAGGCAGAGGAGGAAAGAGAGAATGCACTTGTGAGCTACAGCAGTCTTCCTGTATTCATCTCTTGGCTATAAATTCAGATAAAACGTGTCAGTGATATTTTGGGGTATACTTCTCATCAGGCATATATGATGTTGCTTATTTTACTTTATTTAAAATATTTATTTTATTTTTAACTGCCTAGGGCATCTGCATGAATTTGGTCACCATTTTCATTTCTTTTTCCAGCATTGGTTTTGACTCTCAATCATGCACTAAAGAAAAGCATTTCTATCTTTTAAATTGGAACTGATAAGCTTTCTTTCTCATAGGACAGCTATTTCTAGGTTCTAGCTTCGGTTCACTTTACCTTGCCCAAAAATATCTTCTAAACTCAAGAGTTCCTAAGAGGGCTTTGGAGTGAGAGGTATCAACAAAATTCTTAGATTGCACCCTGAGAAACACTGATTTAGGCACTGTTTTGCTGATTTGAAATGAAAAACCTCAAGTGGACTTGGAGGAACAGAGGCTTAATGTGGCTCTGAGTCTGCTCAGTTTTGAGCTGGTCTCAGTAACCAACTGCGGCTGGAGACACAAGGGCTGTGCATGTACACAGATGACAGGCAATTGAGCTTTATTCTGCTTCCATTTTTTTTTTTGGCAGAATTGGAGTTGCTAAATCAAGGATATTAGTTTAACGTAATGCTCAAAATGGCAATGAGGAGCAATCAGTGAGGGAATCAGCGAGACTGAGGGGACAGGGTGAAGGCTCCTGAGTTCCACTTGCTCTGTCATTCATGGGTGATGTGTTCTAGAGTGAGCCATGTATGTGCTCTGGCCTCAGTTTCCCTATTGCTAAAGTGATCAATAGTGTGCTCCTCAGAGGTGCCTCAGGGAGAATGAGCACTGAGGGGGCAAGGGATCCCCACCTCTGTTTCAACTTACCCACTTGGTTTTTAATTCTATTTCATGTATTTGACTTCATCATAAGCTCTTGTCTGAAGAAAGGATTACCCAGCAAAACAAAACACAACATAAAAACCTTGAAAATTATTAGACTAGGTGATTTCTAAACTTCCTGCTAGCTCTAGAACTATGTGGGAGACAGAATAGTGGTGTCTGTTGTTTTCCTGCCTAGTGTCTGTAATGACTTCCTTCTGATTCTCCTGCAGCCATTTTTGTGACACAACTTGGCATTGCCAGAGGCCACCACAGAGAGCTTAGGCATCGAGATAGTCGAAAGGCAGCCAAACAGAGGTGGGCCCTGGTGATGGCAGCCTTTAATTTCAGAATGAAACATTACCTGTGGCTACCCTGTCTCACAGGGTTTTCAGCTACGTACATCAATATGAATCAATGAATTCCTTTTTTTTTCCTTAAGCCATTTAGAGTTGAGTTTTCTGTCACTTACAACAAAAAGATTTCTAATTGAATTAGTTGCTGTTTAAAAGATAATCAACAAGTGTTTATTGAGAAGTCATGGAGTACAAAATAGAGTATTAAATGCTCGATATAAAAATCAAGGCACTATATCAGTAAAAAATGTAACTTTGTGCTGTCCTTTGTGTATAGAAATGACAGTCCTGATTTACTATCTATAGGATGTTCTCTTTACATAACTACTGATGAAAACTCTCTCCTCCTGAAGCTATTAAACTTATCATCTTGGTCTCATGAACATGTTGGGCCATCTGAACTCATGTGGAGATCGATAAATCTCCCAAATAAGAAACCAATAAAAAGAGATCACAAAATTACAAAGCACAATGAAGGAAACAGCGCTAACGTTACTTTCCTGTACTACTTGGTGAGAGTGTACATTGGGACAACTTTTTAAGGGCGATTTGATGTTATTACCAAAAGCCTTCAAACTGTGATCTCACTTTGACCGAGCAATCTCACCACTGTAAATTTATCCTAAGGAAATAACTATGGATATACACAAAATCATAGATACAGAGATGTTCACATTGTTATGGGCTGAACTGGGTCACCCTAAATTCATATATTGAAGTCTTGACTCCAAGTACTGTAGAACGTGACCGTATTTGGGGATAGGGCTTTTAAAGAGGAAATTAAGGTAAAATGAAGTCCTACGAGTGGGACCTAACTAAGTATGACAGGTAACCTTATAAGAAGAGGCAATTAGGACATGGACATACACAGAAGAAAGACCATGTGAAGGCATTCTAGGAAGAAAGCCATCTGCGAATTAAGGAGCGAGGCCTCAGAATGAAATCAATCTTGCTAACATCTTGGTCTGGGACTTCTGGACTCTAGAATTGTGAGAAAAGAAATTTTTCTCACTTAAGCCATGGAGTCTATGGTATTTTGTTATGGCAGCCTTAGGAAATGAATACACATACACACACACACACACGAAGGAAAACATGCTAAATGTTGAGCAATAGGGGGTCAATGAGACACGTTTTGGCTCATCTGCATGATGGAGCTCCATTCCTGCATTTAAAGTGATCTAGATGAACACTGTCAATGGAAAGCTACTGATATACCATTATGTAAAGCATACTGCCAAATAGTATGCATAACATAATATGTTATTTGTAAAAAGTAGGTATATATTTGTGTATATATAATAAAGATTAGTTTGATCTGAGAGATGATATGTTCCTCTATTTGTTTAAGAAAGTAAAAATTTATGCTGCTGACTGCTGGATCATGACCTTCCCAAGTGAACATTAACACTTACAGAATATAAACAACGCTTAGACAAGGCCGCTCTGACTATGTTTGGAACAAGATAAAGATGAGGCACTCTATAACCATAAAAATGACTAAAGATCTTCTTTTAACAGAAGTGACTGCTATTTTATTTCTTTTTAAATGAATGACAACTCTTACTTACCCACTTTAGATTTTTCCTTGCTTAGATAAAAATTTAGTAATTTATCACCAAATCATCCCTTCATTTTGACAGACTCTAATCCAGACTTGATCCCTACTTTCCTAATTTCTCCTTAAATTTATCCATTAAATTCCCAGATCCTATAAGAAGCCCTCTCAACTCCCTCTTGCCAGGAGACTCCAGAGGTCTGGTGGTTTAGGTCAATGGTCCTTAACAACTCCAAATGAGATCAATTTGTCCCCTCCCACCAACAACTGGCAGGAAATTCCATCTCAGTTGAGTTTTGGGAGGCTCTTCTTGATTTATAAAGCTGTTGAGGATTTTAGGATGCTCACTGCCCTTTTAGGAGGGCAGTTTCTTTTCCTCTACCAAGCTGGGCATAGGAATCTTTTGTTGTGGGCCAAGGCCGAAAGTCTGGGGTTCAGTCCCCTTCCCTAGAAGTCAGGTCACTACTTGAGGGCTGTCTGGGAATGAGGCATAGATCTTCACCATTTCTTGAACCCAATGCCACTGGTCTCCTCTTTAGCAAAACTCCTGTTCTCCTGGCTCAGGCCTCTACTCTCAGGACCAGTCTCTTTCTGGGTGCATAGCGTGTTAGCTTTCTAGCACCTCCTGGCTTCTGGTTTGTAGCTCTGCAACTACAGTGTATTAAGCTACTGAGTAGCTCAGACTTGAATACAAAGTTTGCTTGGGAATGAGGGAGGACAAAGCATCTCTCCTTCTTTTCCAGCAGTGCGTTCAGCACACAGCATTCTCTAAAAACACTCTGACTCATATTCTAGAGAGGGTTTTGATATATATCCTGCAGTGTTAAAAGTGGTTACCTCTCTATGGTGGTTTATGGACCTTTAAAATGTTTATTTTATTACTTATTTTTACCTTCTAAATTTTCTTTCATTGAACATTTGCATTCAAAATAAGAAAAAATGTCATTTATCTGAACTAATAAAATAACAAAACAGAATAAGAAGAAAGGAAGAATGAAATAAGTAAAACAAGCCCTTCAGTTGTGGATGTATAGACATACTGATATAGCGTGAGTTTAGGACAGCCTGAAAACTGGCTTTCTCTGCAATTCCAGAGTCAGAGTATTTTTTTGCCTCTGATCTGCAGCTGGGTGAACGTTTTAACATACCGGACCTTTTCATCCTGTGTCTGTCACTGCATAAAGGCTGGTCCTATGGGCATGGTAGGAGGAATAGAGATTCCTTGTTGAGGAGAAATGTCTTCTGAAAGGGAAATGACATAATGGTTTTTAGTCCTGGCTCATATTAGAATTACTGGATATGTAGGTCCCACCCCCAGTGATTTATGTGATTACTGTTTAAAGGAAGGAGGACATGGATGAAGAATGAGGCCCTCAATACAAAATTTCCCTATTTACATTTTTCCTTAGAGCCATTTTTGGAGGAAAGGTGGGATCAGATTATTTCCTTGTATTAGTGTTTTCTCAGATATTGTAGAGGTACCCTATTGGTGAAAAATCTGTTTACTGTTACAGGGAAGAACATTTGAAAGCAATTTTTACCCGTGCATTTTGTTTATTGTATTGCATATTAGAAAAAACACATCAAAGTCATGATTTCATGGCAATGATATAGTTTTTAAACAACTAAGTTCATTTATGCAAAAATAAAAGCAATTGATATACACATATTAGGTAAATTACAGTAAGGGTGGTACATAGATACGACAGAAATCAAGATGATATGCGTGACTGTAGGCTGGTTAACACTGGCAGAAGTTGCTTTATCAAATCTTTCTGAAAGAGGTGAGGTTTGAACTGCGATTTAGAGCAGTGCTTTCAAACACTAGACTGAAAAATATGTGCGACTGTCTGAGAGCTTATGGAGAATAGAGATTCTAGGTCCCTGCCTAGAGACTTTAGCTCAGGAGATCTATGAGAGGTAGCTGGTCATTCTGTTGCACCCAGGTGTGGGAAACTTGCAGATGGGAGTCACACTTCCTTTGCCTTGAAGACCAGTTTCTTGGTAATTAAACTTGTTTTAAATATTTGCTGCCTGTGAAGTCTTTTAACTGTTGTTGATTGTCGCAGCATGGCTTCGAAAACTTCTAATTTTTAAACTGGGCCTCTGGGTCTCAACACTGGGTTCATGTGCGTAAATTAAAATACAAGTGAGCATGCTATATTCCGGCCAAATACACATTTTAATTTGATTTAACCAATAAAACAGACGGGAGTGAATTATGCCATGAGGCTCAACAGGGCTGCCAGAGCAAACCAACAGCGTGGTGCAGACCAGGCATGGGAGTCATAAAGTGCACGTTTCTGGTGGAATGGAGACGCTCAAGTGGGAGCTGTTTCATGGCAAATTGATGTTTACTCAGTGAATTTCAGAGGAATCATTGTGAGGCAGCTGGAAGGAAGGCCTTGGGTGGGAGGACTCTGGGATGGAAACCCTGGGCTGGGGCCTCCAGAGTCCTGTGAGAAGGTGACTTAGAGGGGAGTGGGTGAGAAGGAGGTGAGCTACCAGAAAGCTGCAATTATGGATAAAAGAGAAATAGGAAACTGCTAGCACCTGGTAAAATTGTTTTTCTGAATGACAGCAAAGGTTATTCCTGGGGGGAAAAAGCAAAATATTATTCCAGGGGGAATTTAGAAAGCAGAATAAGTTATTTATGAAAATCAAAAAGGTCAAATATAGGCTGGGCACCCGGTGACTCACGCCTGTAATCCCAGCACTTTGGGAGGCCGAGGCGGGCAGAGGTTGCCCTGTGAGGCAGAGATTGCAGTGAGCTGATATCATGCCACTGCACTCCAGCCTGGGTGACAGAGCAAAACTCTGTCTCAAAAAGGAAAACAATCAAATACAGATCTATGTCGTTACAGCAGGTTAATATCTTAAGTTTCTGGAGGCAGGACTTACTTAGCTGGATGACTGCTTTATAGTCTGACTAGGTAGGTGTTAGGTTATATGCCTTGATTTGAGGGTCAGAAAAAATGGCGATAGCCTCTGGGGTGAGAATCCCAGGGTGACCTCCACACAGTCCTGGTTGGTGTAACATGGAATGTGAATTACAGAACTTCAGATATGTGGGGCAAGAGTTGATTCCTGGACCCAAAAGGCAAAGGGGCCGACTGCTCCAGGCCAGGCTGCTCGGCAAGACTTCTGGTAGCACTAGCCACTGTTTTTCACCTGCATTCAATTAGCAAGTACTTGCCACAGTTTCCTAGTCAAATCCCAGCTGTCCTCTCTCCCTCTGATGGAAAATTTTCACCATGTTAAAGAAGGTTGGGGCAAAGCTTAGTCTTCTTTCCTTTTTTTCCTTTTTTTCCCTCTGAGACAGAGTCTTGCTCTGTTGCCCAGGCTGGAGTGCAGTGGCTCAATCTTCGCTCACTGCAACCTTCGCCTCCCATGTTCAAGCAATTCCCCTGCCTCAGCCTCCTGAGTAGCCAGGATTACAGTCGCGTGCCACCACACCCGGCTAATTTTTGTATTTTTAGTAGAGACGGGTTTCACTTGAACTCTGTTTCCTTTCCTTATCAGTTTCTTCATAGGCATATATATTTTCTGGCTTGTTTAAATCTAGTTTCAGTGTGCCAGTCCCCTTTTTCTATTGTTCCTGTGGAGATTAAAGTCATAGGATTTTGGGTGCAATTTTTAAAGACATTGGTTTTATGATACCTTGGTTGTATGTGGGATAATTTTACAAACTAATTTGAATTTTTTGACAGAAAATAAGAGTTTAGCACAGTCTGCCCACTAGGTGTCACCCTTGATCCAATGAAACCTGGCTAGTGCACTGCATAAGAGGCACATATATAAAATATACCTTTATTACCTTGGTTAGATAAACATGAATAACAAAATGTCACCACTTGTGTGTTCTTAAGCCCTTTCCCGGTGATATCTGTCATGAAAGGCGACCATAGATCAGTTTTCTGGAGGACTGATTCCTATCACAGGAGATGATGTGGCTCCCCTTTAACGGCCCAAGGAGAAACCTCCTCAATTCACCCATTGCTTTTTATGACACAGGACCCCGCCCCTTCGGTGATCACATTGAACTCTCCTGTCATTAGAGCCACTGTTTCCAAAACGCCCCATTTCTGCTGGCTGCTTCCTGAAATGCTGTGTTCTGGTCTTTCCAGGCAGCGCGTTTCCCGCCTCCACCTGTCTGCGTTCCTGGGCGTGCGCCTCGGGCGGAGCAGCCACTTCCACCTTATGGAGCAGCAAGCCCAGGGGTGACTGACATTCAGGCAACTCGCAGTCCTGAGGCTGCCCCTCACGCCCATACAGCAGCGTCGGGGTGATGCAGACCAAATCGCAGGCTGGCTATTAGTATTTCGAATTTCGGAATTTGGAATTATTTAGATCGGCTGCAAGTATTGGCTGAATTCTATTTGTTTCCCTTTGCATTGCCTTTAGAGATAAAAATGAACATACAATTTTGAGTTAACAAGAAAGCAACTGATTTGATCAATCCGATTTAGAAATATTGTCAGGAGTTCTAAATAAGAATATATTTTATTAGTATTTTAAAATTTTTGTTTCTTCAGAATATAAGGAATTCACTTTCAGAAAAGAAATGGGCACTAATACCGAGTGTTTATATAGTATTTTCCAGTTCAGGAGGTTGGGCAAATCCATTATCTTCTGTTATTTTCAGCACAGCTTTGGGAGATGGGTATTATGGCTACCATGCCACTGACTGGGCCTAGACCTTCACTGTCCCATGCCTATGCAGCTGAAATTTTAATCCGGATCTCATGACCCCATAAGCTGTAATAGCCATTAAACCAGTGGTCCTTAGCCAGGGTGTGTGTCAGCATTTCCTTTTCAACATATGTACAGCCACATCTACCCTGGACCTCCTTGGTCAGAATCTCCTGGGTGATACTGGGTTCCTTCAATAAAGAAACATATGGTCTAGCATCGAGAAAAGATAAATGCTTAAGGTGATGGATATCTCAATTCCCCTTACTCGATTATATGACTATCAAATTAACACATGTATGATGAACACGTACAGCTTTTATGTATCGATGCAAATTAAGATAGAGATGCCCAGTAGGTATATAATATCGTGTCAGGTATTGGGACAAATAAATGTTTTGGGAAGAAACAAAGCAGAGTGAGGGGGGTAGAGAGTGACAGGTGGTGCTGTTTTAGAGAGGACCTGTTGAGGAAGGCTAACGTGTCTGCAGAAGGGACATTTGGACTCAGACCCTAGTGTAATATAACTGCAATAGCAGTACATATTGTAGATGTGGGTTGGAAGGGAGTTCCAACTGAGGCAATAGCAGGTGCAACGTCCCTGAGGCAGGAGAGTGCTTGGAGTGTGGAGGAACAGCGCGGAGACCAGTGTGGCCAGAGTGGGGCTGGTGAGGGGGAGTACTGGAGACAGGTCGTGGGGGCAGCCTGGAGCCAGATGTTAGGCCTTCACCTGGTGTCGCACAACCTTTAAAACAGGCGCAGGTACCCGTTCTCACTCCCCAGTGCTTTTCTTCCTCTCTACCTAACTAAACAATGAGAAAAAAAAAAAAAAAAAAAAAAAAAAAAAAAAAAAAAAAACATGGAAGATAACAGCACAGCTGAAATACAGCCTTGATGAGCTGCCACCATTGCAATCACCATGAAGCTGTAGTTCAGGGCTGTTAGGGAGACTGAGAAGAGTGAAAATGGTTAGTGGTGAATGAGTAGCTGCTAATTTGATAATCACCGTGAATTCGAGTGAAACAGATTTGTTCGCCTCACTGTCTACAATTTACTTTTATTTGTGATTGAATTGTAATTTCCATTTAAAATCATTATAAGGAAACAGTACGTTCCTATCACGCTCACTTAAGTACCATCCTGGAGTTTTTGGTTTTGCTTTAACATTAAATCTGGTCATGCTGTCTTTCATTCCTACCATCAGGGCTTTCCCTGAAGTAGATGCTGTTCTTTTTCTTGTTGTGCGTATAACATGGGGAACAAATCACACACACCTAGAGAAATGATGATCCTGTTTCATTTCTAAGATGACTGCAGAGTGGTTACGTTTGAGATTTTCTCTCTAGAGAGCTAAACATCTTTCCTAATTTTTAGGAGAAATATCCCTTCAATATAGATATAATGGAAAACATATTTATCAAGGCAGGAGTAGAGTGCCATCTCCACAAAGTTTAAGTCCAGTGCTGTAGTGAATCTTAAACAATTAGCCTACCATGATGAGTATAGTTGCATTACATGGTGTAATTTATTTTCCAGATTGATTTAACTAAAATATCGATTTAACTAAGTACTGATTTAAATAAAATATTTAAATAAAATACGCTATGATTGGTCACTTGTTTGTCAGCTGGAATAGTTGGATGAAAGAGGGCCCTGAAAGAGAAATGCAGGTAACTTTGTCTGCCATAGCACATTCACAGAGCTCACACACTGAGTGGCTGAAGCATAAAGGTAAGTAATGATTTCAGAAAACAGGTATCCTCTCAGGGCCTCGGCATACTGTTGTAGTAAGACCCGAAGGGTGAAATGAGATGCAAAATGTGATATAGAAATATGCACATCGTGATATAAAATATATATAAATGTAGACAGGGT
Organism: Callithrix jacchus; assembly: GCF_049354715.1. NCBI lineage: Eukaryota > Metazoa > Chordata > Mammalia > Primates > Cebidae > Callithrix > Callithrix jacchus. The sequence goes on from NC_133518.1 coordinate 36,309,856, forward strand.
CTCACTCTGTCACCCAGGCTGGAGTGCAGTGCTGTGATCTTGGCTCACTGCAGCCTCCATCTCCCAGGCTCAAGTGATCCTCCCACCACAGCTTCCTGACTATGGAGATGCATCACTATGCCTGGCTAATTTTTGCATTTTTTGTAGATACCAGGTTTCACCATGTTGCTCAGGCTGGTCTTGAACCCCTGGGGTCAAGCAATCCACTTGCCTTGGCCTCCCACAATTCTGAGATCACAGGTGTGAGCCACTGTGCCCAGACAGACCATATATTCGTTAAAACAAAATCAAGTTTAACTATGCATTATATAATATCTAGGATGATATACTTGTAATATTGCCAGTTTCTTCAATAGAGGATGGTTGAATTTTTATTTGGTCACTTATCTATACTTTCTAAGATAAACACATACTTATATAGTTAAAAAATGTGTGCTATGGAGTTTATACTTTTATATTGAAAAGAAGCACCAATAAAAGGCATGTATATATATATTTAAATGGCATGTTTGTTGCATTGTGTAAAGATCTCATTCTGGCTTCTTCCCAGCCTGTTTTTTTTTTTTTTTCTTTCATATTCCAGTGACTCGATTCCTGCCTATTCTTTTTTTTTTTTCTTTTTTTTGAGACGGAGTCTCACTCTGTCGCCAGGCAGACAGGAGTGCAGTGGCGCTATCTCTGGTTCAAGGGATTCTCCTGCCTCAGCCTACCGAGTAGCTGGGACTACAGGCACATGCCACTATTCCCATTTAATTTTCATAATTTTAGTAGAGACGGAGTTTCACCATGTTGGCCAGGATGTTCTCGATCTCCTGACCTCGTGATCCACCCTCCTCGTCCTCCCAAAGTGCTGGGATTACAGGCATAAGCCACTGCGCCTGGCCAATTCCTGCCTATTTTACTTCAACAAAAACTTTGCTTTCCATAATAAAAATCTGTAGCTTGACTCTTCCGTAAGTCATGTTTTTTGTTATATCACTCCAATAACAGGGGTAGGGATGACATTTGTTATATGACATGTTTTTCTTACATGACATTTGTCATGTTTTTGTTACATTACTCCAACACTACAACCACGGAGGTAAGGACGTTTTTACTATGTGACACTTGCCATTTTATGGAGGTTGGTCTTGATTCTGGATCACACTGTCGGCTATATGTATTCCCTTCCAGTAGAGGGCAGCAGATGACAGAATGATGAGTTAAGGTGAACTGTGTTGACAGCTTTCTGGGAGACAAGTGAGAAATGGCTGAGGCATAGAGTTGGCTGGGTGTCACAGTGACTCAGTCATTCAGAAAACCATATGGCTTATTTGTATTTGTGCAAATTAACAACAGAATGTTTCCCTTTCATCCCGACTATTGGGATGTAGAAAATTAGCTTCTGCCCCATTGTTGAGGAGTTTCCAAAGATTCCAATGACACAAATATAAACACAGGAATAGAACTCGCACCAAGTAAGAGTTCTTTTATTAGACTTGGACACTATGCACTCTATTTCCTTGGAGGTTCCGATTAACAAAATTTGAGGTAGGGACCCAAGTAAAGTTGACATATAAAACAGATAACCCACTCTTGCCCTTAAGATACATATAATAAGAAAGCCAGAATAAAAGGGTTCAAATTGTATATGCAATTAAAGGGATGTAAAGGAGTGGTGATTAGTAAAGAAAATACTTGGGAAACAGATTTGACTTTGAGAAAGGGTTTAAAGAAAGCAATACCTACAGGTTAGACGAGGGCCCTGAGAAGATTGAAAACTGGTACCCACTGAATGAATCCAGGCTGCACAAGGATTCCTTTTTTGTTTTTTTGGAGACAGGCTTTCACTCTGTCACTCAGGCTGTAGTGCAGTGGCTCATTCATAGCTCACTGCAGCCTGGAACTCCTGGGCTCAAGTGGCCCTCCTGAGTAGCTACTCAAGGTTCAGACTACTGAGTAGCTAGGACTACAGTTGTATGCCACCATGCCCAGATAATTTTTTAAATTTTTTGTAGAGACAGGGTCTCGTTATGTTGGCTAGGCTGATCTCAAACTCCTGACCTCAAGCTAACTTGCTGCCCTGTCCTCTCAAAGTGCTAGGATTACAGATGTGAGCCACTGCACCCAGTTTTGTACAAGTATTCTATTTGGTCAGAAGAATGCTTTTTTTTTTTTTAAATTTGAATTTCTCTAGATGGGGCATGCACTTTCTAGTTCGCTATCCTCCTCACTTTTTCCCTATCATCGTACACCTGGCACTTTACGCATTTAACTTTGTCTTCCTAGCTCCTGAAAACATTTGTGATTGCAACTTCTGGCTTAGAGGAACTAAGGAGGGAGGTATCAGAGGAAGGAGGCAGTCAGCCAGGAGCAGGTAAATAACCTGCAGAGAGTGTGTGGAGTTTATATAGCCTAGATTACTAAAGCCATGTTGGAAAATAGGTAGTAAGGGATTGAGGAAGTGGAGTGTGGTGGGGATGTGAAGAGTAGTTTAAACCTGGTACTGCCACAACTCCAGGATGAGAGAACTAGAAAGTCCTAGAAGAAAATGAAAGAACTGACCCAGAAAAAGTAGACACAAATCTGTTTCTGCTTACTCTAATATTTGCTTTCTCTATGGGCTTTGATGACTAGAATTGCTCTGCTGAAAAGTAACAGTAAGTGAGAGTTAAACATGATGGACATGTGCGAGTGCTGCCCCTCACGGTCACTCCAGAACTCCCCACTTAACTGTGTGTGCCAGAAAAGTTGGGGGCTTGAGAGAATCAGCTCCCCACTTCCATGACATGGGTCTTTCCTTGTACAATCTTTAAAAATATGTATTATGTATATATATGTTTTAAAAGTTTGATCTTGCTCTGTCACCCAGGCTGTAGTACATTGGAATGGTCACAGCTCACTGTAGCTTTGAACTACTAGGCTCAAGGGATCTTTTTGCCTCAGTTTTCTGAGTAGCTAAGACTACAAGTGTGTACCCCCATGACTGGATGATTTTCAAAACTTTTTAGGAAAAGGGGTTACCCTGGCTAGTCTCGAACTCCTGGCCTCAAGGGATCCTCCTGTCTCAGCCTCCCAAGTTGCGAGGATTATACACATGAGGCACATGCCTGGCCCTTGCACAACTTTGTGAGCACCATGAAGTACCAGCATACTGCCCCAGAGTCAGTGGTGGTCCTGGTGTTGACATTGACTCAATGGCTCACTAGAGGCACAGCCACTTAATCTATTTCTCCTTAGTTTTCTCATCATAATTTGGAGGATTGCACCAAGTCGTGTGAGAAGACCCCTTTACCATTAGCTGCCTGTGATTCAATCTCAGAAAAGAAAAGCCAAGGCCCAAGCTGCAAACCTAGCATGTGTGCTCATGAGAAGAGTATTAGGCACATTGCATATGGGAGGAAGCATAGAGGAGGGTGAACAGGGGCAAAGAGTGTGAGGTCTAAGAAGATTAGACATAGGCTCCAATTCTAATTCCACTTTTTCTTAGCTGAGTGACCATATAACTTCTCTGAGCCTCAATTTCATTTGCAAAATGGGGACATTGGAATGTGTCTGGCTGGACTCTTTGGAAAATTAAATGAGATGGTGTTTTTAAGTGACTGGCATATCTTCATTGTTGTCTCCTCATTCTCAACCTCACCACATGTGCTAGTCACCCCTGTGAATATCCTAAAGTTCTGTCTGGAGGAGACAATCTAAGTGAGAAGTCTCAAGGACATAGTATCAAGATTTCATCTTGCCAGGCATGGTGGCTCATGCCTGTCATCCCAGCACTTTGGGAGGCTGAGGCAGGCAGATGACGAGCTCAGGAGATTGAGACCATCCTGGCCAGCATGGTGAAACCCCATCTCTACAAAAAAATAACCGGGTGTACTGGCAGGTGCCTATAGTCCCAGCTATTTGGGAGGCCGAGGCAGGAGAATCGCTTGAACTTGGGAGGTAGAGGTTGCTGTGAGCCAAGATCATGCACTGCTCTCCAGCCTGGGCGACAGAGTGAGACTCCATCTCAAAAGAAAGAAAAAAAGATTTCATCTTTAGGAGAACCATGGACAGCATCTGTGCGGACAGTTCTTTGATTAATTCAATTAAAACTCGGAATGGCTAATCTGCTGTTTTCAGGCAGTTTTGATTGCCACAGCGTTTTGCTGTTGCACTGTCATCAAAAGAATCAAAGGAAGAATTGCGTTTAGGATCCAGAAGCTGCTTCTGGAGGATGTGGGAAAAATGCTGACAGCTCACTGTGGTGATTTGCTGGGGACCAAAGAAGAAAGATGTTCAGACCAAGAAACTGCTCTGCCTACTTGCCTCTGAGGCCTGCAGCTCTTCACTGGGACCTTGTTGCTTTGACGTGAGGCATCTTGTCCTCCCCAAAGTCCTTTTTCCATCTTCAGCAGAAGCCGTGTTTTTCAGCACACCTGCGGGCTATGACATGCCCCCTAAGTCAGGCCTGGTATAGAGCAGTTAGTTGTCTGTAGGGAAGGAAGAAAGTTGAGTGTGAAAAGGGATGGCTCTGAGTGACTGAAGGAAACCCCAGGAGGTGTCCCTGTGACATTATCTTTTCCTCTAGAAAACCATTTTCAGGATGTAACCTAATAAAAAGTAATCTAATCAATAACTAAGTAGAAAGGCACGTCATGTTAGGCTTTCTCTCATCACTAGATACAAATCTGTTTTGGATAGAACTTTGGATGATTTGGATGATTTATTTTTAGGGCCTGATATCACTAAAGGTGCTTTCATAGTTTCACAGGATAACAAAACATTTCTTTGATGAATTTTGTTTTTTTGAGATGGAGTCTTGCTCTGTCATCCAGGCTGGAGTGCAGTGATTCGTTCACAGTTCACTTAGACTCAATCACAGTGCACCTGACTCAGGTGATCCTCCCTTTTCAACCGTTCAAGTAGCTGGAGCCACAGGTATGCACCACCATGTCTGACTAATTTTTTGTGAAGATGGGGTTTTGCTCTGTTGCCTAGGCTCGTCTTGAACTCAGGCTCAAGCGACCCACCTGCCTTGGCCTCTCAAAGTACTGGGACTATAAGTGTGAGCCACCGTGCTTGGCAACATTTTTTTTTTTTTAATCGAAACAAGGCCCAGGAACTACTTAGTAACTTCTAAAACTCCTGGTGGCCTGTTTAAAACTCAGCCATAAATTCCTAAGGAGAAAAGAGGCTTAGTTGTCGGAGGTGAGAATAAGGCTTGGGATAAAGTGGGAAGGAGTTGAGGAGTGGGAGTTTCTGAAGGGAGAGGAGCCACTGCACCTGGTTTTTAGCTGGAAGTGAGAGAAAGAGCACAGACTCCTGCAAGGGCAGAGAAGCACTTGTGGGACTGGGTGGCAGGCCCAGACTAGGGCGAGGCAAGTGAGACACCCAGGTGTTAAATTCAAGGAGATGTCCACTGTGTGGGCGCATGAGTACAGCAGGGTTGGCGCCTGAGAGTGAGTGCCTCCTTCAGTTTTACATCACACATGCTCGGCTTGTTCATCCTAGTCCAGGCCCTGTGAGCAGAGTAAGACGGAGCAACATTCTGTTTTTCCAAGACTGTTTCAAACTTACCTCCTATTTTACCCAGGGGTTCTGATAAAAATCAAAATAGCACAACTTTGGGAAAGAAAGCCTCAGATGAGCATAGGGCTTATTCTATAGTAAAAATATTTGCAACTTATTAAGATGCACATGTTTGTGGTTTAAGGTAAAAAGTGAAAAACAATCTTCCAAATTAGGGTCTATTTATATCCAGGGTTATGGGTGGAGAACTAAGATTTTTTTCCTCTTTCTCTCTTTTCCTCTACCTTTCTTCTTTTCTCTTTCAACCCTTTCCTTCTATTTTGTCTCCCCTTCTCCTTCCTGCCCAGTTTGACACCACTGAAGTGACTGCCCTTCTCTTTTTCTTCCTCCTTCCTTTGCTTCCGTTGCTTATAACAGATTTGGGGGGGGGGAGAATCAAATATCTGTTTCACAGCCATTTCATAAACAATACTGGCTCTTTTCTTCTGGTACCACTAGGCAATGAAAAGCACTGTAGGAGGACATTTGTGACAGTATAGTGATGAATTCATGACGACTCGGCAGCGCTGACTTGAAACAGGTCCACTGTGTTTCTCTGCATTTAGCCAAGACCAAACCAGAATCAATGCCTATGGGTGCTCAGCTGGATGCATGAAACAAAGAGGTTTTCTATTTTGTGATGAAAGGAAAATAATTTGAGGGGGAAAAAAACCCTCTACTCAAACCAGAAGTTTAGTTTGTGTTTGTTTCAGCCAAGCTACTTCAAGCCCTGTCATATTTCTGGGGACCTCAATTGTTGCAGAAATGTTTTCAAAGCCTTTCAGGTTTTGTTAAACCTCTCCAGAAGTTAATTTTAAAACGCAGTTACTAACACAGCTTTTCTAACATTGGATCCTAGTCAACGTTTTTTACTTTATTCAACAACTTGAATTTTTGAGCTAATATCCTTTTTTTTTTCAAAACTGTGTTGTGTGAAATACATTTGCAGAAATCTATTTGAAAAATTGATAAGCATTAAAATTTTTTAGCCTGCCACCATAGGAGGAAAAATGAACATGGCTTATGCAGTTCTCCTGTTTCTTCTTGTTTAAACATTTCATGATAAAGAATATGTAGCGTATTGCATAAAGATAGGGAAACAAACTTTGAGCCAGAACTGAAGGGCTGGCATGTGGTTGTATGGGATGTACACTGTACAACACTGGAAACTTTTCCACATTAGCACCAGTGTACGTTTGTATGTTTATCACAATAATTTCTTGGTGAATGGTTTGGAAATGTCTTGGAGAAGGGGCTTTCCCACCCCACCACACCCTCTAATTTGCAAAAAGGCATCATTTGGGAAGGCAGTGGCTCTGAAGCTGAGTTAATACTGAAAGGTTTTATTTTTGCTCCTGTGCTCATAGGTTTGGATTGGTTGTATCCTGTTGTGCTTAGGACCTTTCTCCCAATTTGCAGATCATTCAAACTAAACAACAAGCAAATAAACAAATCAAAAAACAAAACATGGAAGGATTTTGCATTCTTCAGTTCCTCTGATTACCATTTTCTTTGTCCTGAGCCTAATGCTTCTTTCTGAGTTTGTTTTCCTAGTTCTTTCTTTATGCCAGATGCTGCTCTAAGTGTGTATGTGTGCCAACTCTTTACGTCCTATGCTCTTAGCCGTTTTTTCAAAATGAGGATACTAAGGTTCAGAGAGGGCTACTTACACAGCTGGTCAGTGATGGATCTAGGGTTCAAACACACGTAATGTGGCACCGAAGTTCCTAATTTGGGTCAATTCCTCAAGCCCCAGTCCCCTCCGATCTCAGCTTTCTCTCACTTTCTCCTGACCACATCAGAGGTCCTGCAAGCCTTCTGGTGGACCCTACTCACCTTGTGACAGATGAGGACAGGAGGGGGCAGTTGCTATTGGAGGTTGTGTGACTCCAGGGCCATGCCATGCTGCTGAAGCCAAGGGTTCTTTCTTCCTTCCCCACCTACTTTCTCAAACCTTCAGACTCACTTTGGCAGGCTCCTCCCTTTCAAGAAACTTATCTTTAAATCTTCAGGACTTTAAATGCTGGCCCAATATTTGTGGCATATAGATGGAGTTTCTTTGTTTACTTATTCTTCTCTGCCTTGTTCCAGAAAGAATGTAAAAGTGGGTCTCATGTATAAGTGAAATAAATTCAAAATAATGAGATAAACAAAATTAAAATAAGTGGATGAAGAGGGCAGGACAGAAGGAAAACAAATTTGGAAAAGCTCAGACAAAATCAACAATAAGTTTGGTCTGCACTACATGTGCCCAGCACATTCGCTGGTGACAGGGAGGGATCAGGTTGGGTGGAGTGGAGTGGGGCCATGTGGAGGGAGAGAGTAGGCAAAAGAACATAATGCAGGAGCACAACTCGTGGCTGGATTGACTGGGGGATGGATTTTAGAATACCAAATGTGGTATTTTCCAAACCATGTTCTAAGTATTACCAGTTCTGTGGAATTTATTAAAAATAAATTCCACTGGTGGTTTGTGGTCTGATGTTTCTTTACTGAGAGATTAAAAAAAATACTCGTGTATTGTTAGTCTCTAGGAAGGGGATGGGGTTACAATTATTTCTAGACATTTTGACCATGAGGATCTTGTTTTTGGAGACTTAGAGGACTACTATATTCAGCAGAGACATTGGGGAAAGGAGTATAGGTAGGTAAGAAATGCTTGTCTAAAGAAGTTATCCTAAGAAAGATCAGTAATTTTAAATACATAGAGGGTAAAAATGAATACACAGAAAAAATATTATAGAAAAGTCAAGGAGAAATGACTGAGAAAGATGACAGATAAAAAGTTAATTTTTTAATATAGAAAATGTTCTTACAAATCAATTTTTTTTTGAGATGGAGTTTCGCTCTTGTTACCCAGGCTGGAGTGTAATGGCGTGATCTTGGCTCACCGCAACCTCCGCCTCCTGGGTTCAAGTAATTCTCTTGCCTCAGCCTCCTGAGTAGCTGGGATTACAGGCACGCGCCACCATGCCCAGCTAAGTTTTTGTATTTTTAGTAGAGATGGGGTTTCACCTTGTTGATCAGGATGGTCTCGATCTCTTGACCTCATGATCCACCTGCCTCGGCCTCCCAAAGAGAAATTAATTTTTTTTTTGAGACGAGTTTTGCTCTTGTTGCCCAGGCTGGAGTGCAATGGTGCAATCTTGGTTCACTGCAACCTCTGCCTCCCGAGTTCAAGTGATTTTCCTGCCTCAGCCTCCAGAGTAACTGGGATTACAGGCATGTACCACCGTGACCGGCTAATTTTGTATCTTTTTTTTTAGTAGAGATGGGGTTTTACCATGTTGGTCTGGCTGGTCTTGAACTCCTACCTCAGGTGAGCTGCCCACCTTTGCATCCCAAAGTGCTAGGATTACCGGCATGAGCCACTGCGCTTGGCCTTACAAATCCATTTTTAAGATCACCAACCCACCAGAAAAATGGACTAAGGACATGAACAGGTAAAAACAAATACAAATAGTTTATAAACGTGGAAAATATTTATTCTCACTCATAAATGGAAAAATACAAATTAAGTTTAAAAATGAGGCTCTGCTTTTTTACTCACCAGAATGCAAAGCCTCAGAAGTTTTATAATGTGCCGCATTGGTCAGAGTGTAGGTGAGCAGGAAGCTCCCACTGCTGGTGGGAAGATAAATTGATGTAACTCCTTTGGGGGCACTTTGGCAACCTCTATCACATACGTTCAAAATATGGTGTAGCTAGACTCTGACCATATTTAGCACCTCTTCCATCTTAGAGCCTTTGGACTGGATGTTCCCTCTGCCTGGAACAGGCTTTCCTAGTTACCTGCAGGGCCACATCCCTCACCTCCTCCAGGTCTTTGCTGAAATGTTACCTTTTCAATGAGGCCTTTCCTGACCACTCAATTTAAAATCGCAACCACCTGATTCCTCTCCCTCTCACTCTTCTCATTCATTTCTGTAGCTATTATCATATTCTCACATACTATATGACTGACTGTGTTTTTTATCTGTTTATTGCCATGAGAATATAAGCTCCACAAGTGTAGATATTTACTTTTTTTGTTTTGTTAATTGATGTACCTCTGAACAGTGCCTGGCAAACTGTCAAAGAAATATTTATTTATAAATATGTTTCTCGATATTTATTGAATTTTTATTGAATTTATTGAATGGAACTGACCCAGAAATTCCACTTCTAGGAATTTACTTGATGATACACTTATACATGTTTACAAAGTGACGTGAATCTTGTTCATTGTAGCGAAACACTGAGCAGTTATCTCAAGAGATTGAGTATTACCTGAGAATACAACTTAAATGAAGGCGTTGGATAAAGTTTCAAACCAGATAGGACTAAAAGTTGATTTGTGTCCCACTATTTGGAAGGTAGGGGCTGAAGTTGAAGACCAAATCAGTTATAGTCAAAACAAACTATATTTTCTTTTTGCATCTGAGAAAAAAATTTAAATACATACTTGTGTGTGAAGTTAGACTTTTCCTATTCCCCTCAAACTATGACTAAGACTCAAGGTTGAGAACAAAGAGGTGTTCAGTCCCTGCATCCTAAAAGAGCCTTTCAAGTGTCTGACAATTAAGGTCAGAAACTTTTCTTTGGGCTTACCAAGAGCAACTGTCACCTCTGCCCCTGCTTGCTTATATAAAAAGATTAGTGAATAGGTCCAGTGGTCAAGGTTCTGTCTTCCAAGAAATATAGAAGGGGCTTCAGAAGACTCACTTGTAATGGGGCCTTCTGTAAGAACCTGGGTGAGTTTGGCATTTTCTCTCCTAGGTGGATGGCATTTCTATCTGGCGGCTTGCTATAGTATTGCCAAATTGGACTGACGTTTACCTCTTGGGAGAGTTGAACAGGCATTCCAGGGATCGGAGGCAACCTGAACCCGGGGATTACTTCTTATGTAGAGATTCTTGCAAGCAGAAGGCCTGCAGGTGTCATTGATTGCAGAGAGGTAAGAAGCAATGGATAATTTGTATGGGAAAAGGAATAGAACAGTCCCATCTGAAGTTCCTTAGGTCCTTCAAAAAAATGGAAAACTCATTTGCAGGGTATTGTATCTACATGTAAAAGAGCATGAGGGAGAGTTCTTAGTACAGGGAATCAGATTGTCCAGGCAGCCTCTGGTCCTAGTGGGTGTAAAGGGGCTAGGGAAAAAATTACTTAGCTAGGGCTGCCATAGCAAACTACCATGGACTGGGTAACTTAAATAAAAGAAATGTATTTTCCCAAAGCTATGGAGGCTACAAGTCCAAGATCAAAGTGTCAGCAGGTTGGTTTCTGCTGAGGCCTCTCTCCTTGGCTCGCTGATGGCTGCCTTCTTGCTGTATCCTCACATGGTCTTTTCTCTGGGTTCCCACAGCCCTCATGTCTTTGTGTGACCAAATTTTATCTTTTAAAAGGATCATTCAGGGCAGTCAGATTGGATTGAGGCCCACTTTAACTTACTGAATCACCTACATAAAAGTCCTATCTCCAAATGCAGTCACATTCCGAGATACTAGATTTCAGGGGTTTGACATATGAATTTTGGGAAGATGCAATTCAGCCCATAACAGGCTCCTACTTTTTTAGTGAGTCTGCTGCTTTTTGAGCTGCCTCTTAAAAACAGAGGAAGACATGGTGGAGTTGAGGACCATTCCAAGGAAATCATCCCATGTAGAGACCTCTCTATTAGCAGAGGTTACCAGTAGCAGCTGGAATGTGATTGAGCCAAAGCAATACTAAAGGAGCCTCCCACGCACCCATTGGTTACCAATGACACAAGAGCACCTCTGCTTCTCCTATTTCCTCTGCCCACCTCAGTTCTCAATCTGAAATGCCTGACCCAGAAAAACACAAAACAAAACCCAGACTCTCTCCTTCCTCTACCCAATGAATGAGATCAGCCTTTTCCTAACTCCAAGTCCTGTGTGGCAATCCCAGGAGAGATCCACCAGGGAGAAGAGAGGAGGTGAAATTTAAATGGGATATGAGGTGGGAGTTCTAAATCAAAATAAGGTGAATTTAACTGAAAGTGCCAAAGATGTTATAGAAGCTGCCTAAGAAGTTCCACACCCCCGACCAGAGGTCAGATGAATATAGGGATTGAAAAAATAAAGCTATGTCAATTTAAACTCCACCAAATTGGTATTTCTCAATAAATTAGGTACTTGTTTCTCTCTATGGATATGGAACCTATCTTGGAAAACACCACAAGCTGTTTTTAGGAATTATCTCTAGGGAAGGGGACATTACAGATGAGAACTGGTGTGAGAAGAAAATGTACTTTTACTTGAAACCCTTTGAACTTAAAAAATTACCATGTAGGTGTATTACTTTAAAAATAATCATACAATTTAAAACTAAAGTAATTAAAATAGTATGATACTAATAGAGAATGCTGTTAAGAAGCAGTCCTGAAAATAATGTCAATTCCCTCTATGTTAAAGGAATTTCTTACCAGTGGGAAAAATAATTGTTGTAGGGTGAACCAGGGAAACATGTAATAGGAAGAAGCTGGAGTTTCCTGGGTTTGAGGTGGAAACCTATTCTATAAACGCAGAAGCAGACCTGTAGAAGGAGTGGGAGAGAATGGAGACTTGGAATGTAAGAAACCATTGTGAGCCAGTGATTCTGTTGCTTGAAGGGAGATAAACGTTGTGACAGATGTCTGCAAAGCTTTTGGCAAGGAATGGGGTTCCATTGGGTATGGTGCATTTCAAGGTTAAGCTCTTCCGTGTCATGTAGATGTGGCATGTTTTTGGCTCAGTGATGAACCATGGGGTTTGGGATTTATATAATTGTAGAAAGAATTAAGTCAAGAGGCAATGCACAATAGTTTGGCTAGTGACATTTGATGTAATTCCTCATGTATATGTTTAAGTAATAGAAATCACCCCTAAAATACGAGGAAAGGATTCAAGAAAAATAGGAAGAAAAGTAAGAGGTCATTAGAGTGTATGCATGTGTTAAGTTTATGTATGTGTTGTTCATTTCCCCATACATAATTAATTCTATCATTGAGTGTGTTGACTAAATTAAAATAATAAAATCATCACAAAGGGATTTTCTATGTGCAGACAGTGACTTGAGAGGGATTTATAACTCTATCATCTTCCTGGAACCAAATTAGACTTGGAAGAAAGGAGTTCTGATGAAATGAAGTGCAGCTTAGATGCAATGAGGCTGATCAATGCACACTAATGTCTGCCACAGCTGTTTTCTCTAATATTCAAAAACATGAAAGGGGAAAGTTATAAAATGCTAAGAAAAGTCATCAAAAAATGCAGCCTTTGCCAATTTTAAAAGGAGTCTTTGCTGTTGAGGGGCACACTCCAAGAAATCTACCAGAGCTAAGAAGTGTGGCTGTTGGGTTTATCTTGATTCTTTTCACTCATGTGAGCCTCTGGATCTGAGGTCAGGCCAGTGGTGTTGCATAAAGGGCATCTCTCCAAGGAAGGACTCATATATCAATCCCTCTTGGCCCACACACTCCATTTCCATTGGATTTTAAAATGGAAGCTTTTTCTGTTTATTTAGAGCTGGGTGGTGTGACATGTCAAGAAGCTACTTAGTTATATTTAACTATGTTTCAGTTTTTTGGTAAGACTTGCAGTTCTGGAAAGTTTTCCTTTTTGGAGAGTCATCCCTGAAAATACTGAAGCACCCTCTTTGGGGAGCTGGAGAAGAGGCTGCTGTAAGAGAGGAAAGAAACAACGTTTCCAGCTTGCCCTCTCATGTTGTAGGCTTATTTGACCATTCTGAGGTCAAGAATCCTGAGGAACGTTTTGAAGACAATAGAAAAGGAGGTGCGATGTAGTAGATGTTGGTTTTCTTTTACTTATTTGCCATATTTTCTCTCATTTTGAGGAGCCTCCCTCCTCTACTATCAATCAAGTTGCCTTGGCTGAGGCTGCCTCACCCCTGGTTTTGGGAGAAGACACTGGACATAGGTGTAAATCAGTTAATAATTTATGCCTGTGTAAATAATTTACACCAGGTAGATTATAATGTGATCTACCTGGTCACATTGGTTGCTTCTGGCTTCAAGTGAATCCCTGTTTTCTTGGGTAGGACTGACCAAGAAGGAGAAGTGCCTCTGTCTTTTGAGGAACTTGAATGAGAAAGGACTTAGTAGGTTGGAACTCCCCCACCCTGAGGATATCGCTGGTGAGACTCTCTAGAATGCGGCATTACAGAAGAAGCATGGAGAGAACTGGATCCTGCTGGAAATATTTAAAACTTTCAATTTAGCCATGTCTAAAACCAAGCGTACAAGTTGACATTTTTAGTAATGTGAGTGAACATATTCCACCCTTCCAAACACTTTATTTTGCTCAACGTTTTTGAGTGAGTTCCTTTACGGAAGTTTTCCTACTTGTTACTGTAAAGTATTATGAGGAGATTACAACAAAAATTTGAGATGCAGGAAGAAATTAAGAGGAAAAATATCTAAATCTGATGATTAACTCTCAATAAAGACAAATGATTGGGTGCTAAAATTATAGATAAAATAAGTAATTTAAAATAAAGATATAAAGAATCTTAAGTTAAAAATATAACAGTAAGAGAGATAAAAGATTAACATAAAAGACTAAAATCCATAATATAAAAATTTAGAATACGAAAGTGGAGGGAATTGAGGATTAAGGAAAGGAATTGAAAACAATAAAGATAAAACGATATTAAAAAGTTCAGAGGAAAAAAATGGGTTTGGGGAAATATCTTAAAAGGAAAATAAAAACAAAATCTTAAAAATTAGAAAAAACATGGGAAAAGAAAACCAGTACAAAGTGAGTCAGTGAGAATCCACACAAACTTCAAGGTGATGGTTAAAAAATTCCATAAATTGCTTTGGGCAGTGTGGCCATTTTCATAATATTGATTCTTCCTAACCATGAGCATGGGATGTTTTTCTTCTGTTTGTGTCCTCTCTCATTTTCTTCAGCAGTTGTTCGTGATTCTCCTTGAAGAGGACCTTCACATCCCTTGTTAGTTGTACTCCTAGGTATTTTATTCTCTTTGTAGCGATTGTGAATGGAAGTTGACTCATGATTTGGCTCTCTGTCTATTATTGGTGTATAGTAATGCTTGTGATTTTTGCACATTGATTTTGTATCCTGAGACTTTGCTGAAGTTGCTTATCAGCTTAAGGAGATTTGGGGCTGACCCAATGGGGTTTTCTAACTATACAATCATGTCATCTGCAAACAGGGACAATTTGACATCCTCTCTTCCTATTTAAGTACACTTTATTTCTTTCTCTTGCCTGGTGGCTATAGGCAGAACTTCCAATAACTATGTTGAATAGGAGTTGTGAGAGAGGGCATCCTTGTCTTGTGCTAGTTTCAAAGGGAATGCTTCCAGTTTTTGCCCATTCAGTATGATATTGCTGTGGGTTGTCATAAATAGCTCTTATTATTTTGATATATGATCCATAGTATCATAAGACACTGGTTAGAATATTTAAAAAAAAGGAAAAGAAAAGAAGAGATATGATCCATCGATGCCTAGTTTGTTGAGAGTTTTTAGCATAAAGGGCTGTTGAATTTTGTCAAAGACCTTCTGAACATCTATTGAGATAGCCATGTGGTTTTTGTCTTTGGTTCTGTTTATGTGATGGATTATGTTTATAGATTTTTATTATTCATCCCAGAGAGGCAAGGCTGGTTCAACATCCCTTTATCATTTTGTACAATTGCCTCCCTTGGACGAAACCCATTTGATTGTGATGGATAAGCTTTTTGATGTGCTGTTGGATTTTGTTTGCCAGTACTATATTGAAGATTTTTGTATCAATATGCATTGTGGATATTGGCCTGAAATTTTCTTTTTTAGTTGCATCTCTGCCAGGATTTGGTATCAGGATGATGCTGGTCTCATAAAATGAGTTAGGGAGGATTCTCTATTTTTGTATTGATTGGAATCATTTTAGAAGGAATGGTACCACCTCCTCTTTGTACCTCTGGTAGAATTCGGCTGTGAACCCATCTGGTCCTGGACTTTTTTGGCTGGTAGGCTACTAATTGCTGCCTCAACTTCAGACCTTGTTACTCGTCTTTTCAGGAATTCAACTTCTTCCTGGTTTAGTCTTGGGAGGGTGTAAATGTCCTGGAATTTATCAATTTCTTCTAGATTTACTGGTTTATCTGCATAGAGGTATTTGTGGTAATCTCTGATGGTAGTTTCTATTTTCATGGGATCAGTGGTGATACCCCTTTATTATTTTTATTGCATCTATTTGAATCTTCTCTCTTTTCTTTTTTATTAGTCTGGCTAGCAGTCTATTTTGTTGATCTTTAAAAAAAAAAAACCAGCCCCTGGCTTTATTGACTCTTTGAAGGTTTTTTTGTGTCTCTATCACCTTCAGTTTTGTTCTGATCTTAGTTATTTCTTGTCTTCTGCTAGCTTTTGAATTTGTTTGATCTTGCTCCTCTAGTTCTTTTAATTGTGATGTTAGGGTGTCAATTTTAGATCTTTCCTTGCTTCTCATGTGGGCATTTAGTGCTATGAATTTCCCTCTAGACACTGCTTTAAATGTGTTCTAGAGATTTTGGTACAGTGTGTCTTTATTCTCATTGGTTACGAAGAACATCTTTATTTCTGCCTCATTTCATTATTTATCCAGTAGTAATTCAGGAGCAGGTTGTTTCATTTCCATGGAGTTGTGCAGTTTTGACTGAGTTTCTTAATCCTGAGTTCTAATATGATTGCACTGTGGTCTGAGAGACTGATATGATTTCCATTCTTTTGCATTTGCTGAGGAGTTATTTACTTCCAATTATGTGGTTAGTTTTAGAATAAGTGTGATGTGGTGCTGAGAATAATGTATATTCTGTGGATTTGTGGTGGAGATTTCTGTAGATGTCTATTAGGTCTGCTTGGTTCAGATCTGAGTTCAAGTCCTGGATATCCTTGTTAATTTTCTGTCTCATTGATCTGTCTGGTATGGACAGTGGGGTGTTGAAGTCTCCCAGTATTATTGTGTGGGAGTCTAAGCCTCTTTGTAGGTCATTAAGAACTTGCTTTATGTATCTGGGTGCTCCTGTATCTGGGTGCTCCTGTATTGGGAGTGCATATATTTAGGATTGTTAGCTCTTCTTGTTGCATTAATCCCTTTACCATAATCTTTGTCTCTTTGTCTCTTTTTGTCTCTTTTGATCTTTGTTGGTTTAAAGTCTGTTTTATCAGAGAGTAGGATTGCAACCCCTGCTTTTTTTTTTTTTTTTGCTCTCCATTTGCTTTGTAAATCTTCTTCCATCCCTTTATTTTGAGCCTATGTGTGTCTTTGCATGTGAAATGGGTTTCCTAAATACAGCACACCGATGGGTCTTGACTTTTTATCCAATTTGCCAGTCTGTGTATTTTGATTGAAGCACTTAGCCCATTTACATTTAAGGTTAATATTGTTATGTGTGAATTTGATCCTGCCATTTTGATGCTAGCTGGTTGTTTTACTTGTTAGTTGATGCAGTTTCTTCATAGTGTCAATGGTCTTTACAGTTTGGTACATTTTTGGAGTGGCTGGTACTGGTTGTAGGCACCCAGTTTTGTGCAGGAAGCCCCAGGTGCTAGTGTTGTAGGTGCCAGAGGGAATCTCCTGGTCTGTGGGTTGTGTTGACAGTGGGAAAAACGCAGTATCTGAGCTGCAGTGCTGGAGTGTCAGGAAAAGTCCCTAATGGCTTCCCATGTCTGGGAGCAAAAGTCTCCGGCCCCTCATGCCTCCTGGTTGAGGCAGTGCCTCACCCTGCTTCGGGTTGCCCATCCCGGGCTGTTCCCACTGTCTAACCAGTCCCAATGAGATGAACCTGGTACCTCAGCTGGAAATGCGGAGATCACTCATCTTCTGGCGCGCTCTCGCTGGGAACTGCAGACCAGAGCTGTTGCTATTTCTTGGTGGAAGTCCCCTCAAATTATTTTATTTTAAAGAAGAAACATGTGTGAAATATACCAGCAATAAAATAACCCAGCCGTAATTGCCAAACATCAATACAATTATTGAGGATTCCATTTGAGTTTTTGGGCTCATAGGATGGCAGGTTTTAGCTTGTGTTCAACATCCATTCAGTTCTTAAATACTAGAACAAGAAAATGACTCTCTATTCAATAGAAATAAAAAAATAGTTATAGTATTTTTACATAGTCAATATTTTCCCCTAGAGATTCAGATATAAAAAGAATGTAGTTCCAACTGAAACACGTATATTAGGAAAAGTACTGATATGAGTGACCTTTCTAAACTCCTAGCAAGTTAGAGATGATGAAAGTCAATTATCACGTCACTGCAAACTCCATATTGGGTTGCCAGACAATGTGAGATGTAAAATTTTGTAATTTTCTTCCTTTGTATTTAATCTTGAAAGATCAGAAAACCTGTTCATTTGCAATAACTGTTTTTAACTTGAATATACTACAGAATTTATCCTGTTACATTTGGTGTTAGTTTTTTTTTCTTGCTGGAAGTGTTTTCTGAAGTATTTAACTAGTTTCATATATTTTAAGAATTCCATTCAGAAATATATCAGTATATCTGTGATGGTCAATTTTATGTGTCAATTTGGCTAGAGTACAGTATTTAGATGTTTGGTCAAATGTGTCTGGTGTTGCTGTGAAGGTATTTCTTAGATGAGGTTATTTTTTTTTTTTGCTTTTATTTTTCACTTGAACATTAGCATTAAGTTGGTTACCATACACATCCAAAGGCCCAGCATTTCAGAAAAGCAATTAAGCAGCACACCTTGTACCAGAGTCTCACAGATTAGGTTAATATTTAAATCAGTAGACTTTGAGTAAACAAATTACTATCCATAATGTGGGTGGGCCTCATCCAATCAGTTGAAGGCCTTAAGAATAAAGATTGATTTATCCTGAAGAGGGAATTTAACCCATAGATTGGCTGTGGAGTCGTGCGGTAACAATTCTTTCCTGGGTGTGTGGACTGCTGACCTACCCTACAGATCTGGACTAGTCAGTCTCCACAGCTGTGTGAGCCAATTCCTCAAATCTCTCTCTATATACACACCTCCTATTAGCTCTGTTTCTTTGGACAACCTTGACTAATTCAATATTCAAATTTTTTCAATGGTAGAGAATTGAAGGAAATTTATTTTACTTTATCTTGCACTTGGCTTAGATAAATAAAGATCAATTCTGATCAATAGCGTAATATTAAAATGCTACCTATAGCACCTCAGAAGAATATAATTAGCTTTTTTATTTTTTTCATTAAAGAAGCCTTTAATGAAAAACACTAGACTGACAATTTGAAAGATTATGCTTTCTTCATAGGTTGCTAATCTTTGGGATTCCAAAAATTAAAGTCACATCTACTATTCCCAACCCAGCAGCCTGTGTGTACCCTACCAAGAACTTCAAGTTGAAGGAATACCTAATGTTTTCCAGATAACTTAAGACATTTGTTTAATAACACAAACTATTATTTTCAGATTTTCTTGTAAAGCATTGATTTTTCAGCATTCTTTATATTGCTGATTTAAAAAAGATAATTGTATGGAAGAAAATTTGTTTTTTCCTGTAAATATTAGAAAATCTTTTGAAATGTATTTAAGATCCTCTGATCCAGTCCTTTGTGTAAGGGGAAATGGAGTTCAAATTAACGCTTGTTGGATTAATTAAGGACCAAATGATCTTTGTTCTTCATTGTCTGAGCAAACACGAGACTGTATCTAATCTTAGTTTTCTTATTACTTGATATTTACCAAGAGCAAATTTGGTCACTTAGTGATAGTTAATTTCAGAAATAAACCCATGATTTTTAACATTCTTATCACTATTGAGCCATCAGAAGATAGAATCACACAAACAGCATGCTGTAGAAACTCATACATGTATTTAACTTTAGAAATTGGAGGTCCTAGGATGAAGTATAAACCAAATATCTAGATACAATTGTTAGAAACATTATTAGTGTGTTGTAGATGTTAAACTTCTGAATATTCAGGACTTTTTTTCATTTTTAATTTGTGTGACTGCCATGGAAAATGCAATGCTAATGAAGGCTACTATTAGTACAAATATTGATGTCCCTTCTCATGACTGAATATTTGCAAAACAGCACTTAGATATATAGGCATTAAGATAATAATATCATTCCCTTTTGGTAATTAATTTTTCTTTATTATCAATTTTTCTTAGTGTTTGTATTATTTTTGTGAAAAATGTTGAACATTATACTAAAAAACAAACAGAAGAGGGACAATTATAAACATCTGCTATTTGATCACATCTCTTATGCCAATTCCATCTTTTAGATGATTTCCTTTTGTAATTTTATTCATGAATTTTGGTGCAATAAACAGGAGTGTGTCCAGTAGAGGGGGATGAGGCCATGTATTCACAGCCTTCAGAAAAATTGGTTAGAGCAACTGCAGTTACTTATGCTCAGAAATGAAAAAAATATCCATGCCAAAATATTTGAAGTTTTTATTTGGAACTTATTATCTCTAGCTCTAGAGAACAGGATTAAACAATTTGTTATATAGTGTCAAATTTTAGTTTATTTATGAGAAAGGAGTTTAATAATTGAATCTCCTCAAGAGTGAAAAGTGCTGTATTTTTTAAAAAATTATTTATTATACTTTAAGTTCTGGGGTGCTATCTTTAAAAAGAAAAGATCGCATAATTTCTATTATTCTACTATCAGATTATTTCTATATTAAACTTCTTCCACAGAACAGGAAAAGAGGAAGAGCTATCAAAACTTATTATTAGGCTATTATATATACCTTCGATACAAAACTAGTCCAAAATCAATGTGAGAGAAGACTGCTTAAGGGCACCAAGAGTAGAAGACAGATTTCATTGGTGGTCTATCTTTAAAGACTAGCTACCATAATATTATTCAACACAGGAAAAATGAGTGCCTAGGGACAAACTAAAAAATGCAAGACTTTTTAAAGAAGAAAATTTTAAAAACATGATGAAAGGTTAAAAGAAAATACCTAAATCAGCGATGACACAAATAATAATTTGCAGATAGGAAGACAAATTTATAAAATATGCATTCTGTATTAGGGTTCTCCAGAGAAACAGAACCAATAGAACTTAGATGGTTGGATGGATAGATAGATAGACAGATAGACAGATACATAGATATACAAGAGGAGAGCTATTATAGAAACTGGTTCATGTGATTATGGAGGCTGAGAAGTCCTATGATGTGCTGCTTGCAAGCTGGAGAACCAGAACAGCCATTGCTATAATTCAGTGTGAGTCTGAAGGCCTGAGAATTGAGGGACTGTTGGTGTAAGCCATGATCTGAGTTCAACACACTGAGAGAACCAGAAACTCTGATGTCTGAAGGCTGGAGAACATGGATATCTCAACTCAAACAGAGAAAGCAAATTCACCCCTCCTTTGCCTTCTTTTTAAATTCAGTTCCTCCATGGGTTGAATGATGCCCACCCACACTGAGGAGAGTCACCTACTCTACTGAGTTCAGCAATTCAAATAGTGGTGTCTTCTGGAAATATCCTCACAGATTAATGCTTTTCCATTTATCTGGATATCCCTTATCCCAGTCAAGTGGATATATAAAATTAGCCACCATACCTATGGATCCTTTTGCAACTTATTTTTTTCATTTGACACTATACTTTTTACATTTATTCATGTTGATACTTATAATTCTTGGTCTTTATAATTGCATCAACCAACTGCTATCATAAATCTCCAGATCTGCCTGTTTGTCTTTCTATCTATGTCCTATTGGTTCTGTTTCTCTGGAGAGCCCTGACTAATATAGCTCATATTTAGGTAAATTTTTAAAATAGACTCCACACTGTTACATATTACTTTAGGACAAATGCATATGTAATGAAAGTATGAAAACATGAAAAAATGGGCACCATATTCAGAACAGGATAATAAGGACAGATGAAGGATTTGGGAAGGTTACAAAGGGGGTTCCAAATATATCTACATCTATGTATTTTTTGAGACAGGATCTTACTCTGTCACCCAGGCTGGAGTGTAGTGGTGTGATCTTGGCTCACCAGAAACTCCCAGGCTCAAGTGATTCTCCCAGATCAGCCTCCCAAGTTGCTGGGACAACAGGCATGTGCAACCATGCCTGGCTAATTTTTGTATTTTTTTTTTTTTTTTGGTAGAGATGGGGTTTCACCACATTGCCCAGGCTGGTCTCAAACTCCTGAGCCCAAGTGATCTGCCTGCCTCAGCCTCTCAAGTGTATTCTTTTTTTCAACTTGAAAAAATCTGGCGAGGATGGGATAGAGGTGGAGGAGGAGTGAACAGAAGTTAAAAGCAGCTTTGAAAGCAGCACTGTAGTAGAGGAATGGCTGCTCCATTTTTTGGTTGGCAGTGTTTTTACATTTCTGAGCCAGAGCAGACAGTAGGGAGGGGCAAAGCATCTTTCTACCTTCTTTTCAGCCATCAGGTTTACTGCAACCCAGTGCCAACACATTCATGGATCACCAATTATATTTCTCAATCTAATTCTAAGGACTTTGCAATGGTGGCTATTTCTCCCAGATTTGGGCAATTCATCAGCGTTCTAGTCTTTACTATTTTGAGTTTCCATCACTTTAGGAGGGATCTATTTTGGGATCTATATTAGTCAGGGCAGGCTAGATCATTCTGTAATAATAAATAAAATCTCAAATAGCAATTTGAGTTTTTCAGATTGTGAAATTCGACGAAATTTCTTCTTAGCTCCTGCAGAATTCAGCACAGATATTCTTGGTCAGAGGATTTCCTGCTTGGTTCTTCTCCAGACGGTAAATTCATTTATCTAGGCTTCCTATACTGTACAGCTCTCCCTCCTTTTTAGCCAGGGGAATGAAGGAGGAAGATGGTGGCAGATTGTAAAGGATGTTGTATGGACAGTGCTGAAAGTCATGTACTCACTTTTGGCCAATACCATCAGCCAGAACTCAGTTACCAGTCCCACCTGGATGCACGGGGATACAGGAAATGTAGACTTTTCCTGTGCCTGAGATGAAAATGAAACAGTTTGCTGAATGCATACGTAGCATTGTTTAACCACAACATTTTTGTTTAGAATATAAGACACTGAGACAAAATTTAAAACCAATATCTTAACCTTTGTTTTGAATTGTTTACTTAGTTATTAATTATATAATAAGCATCTGTAAACTTAGCACCCAAAATAAGAGGACAATATCCAACGTCTAACTAAATGGTCTTCCCTTCCTTCATTCCCCTGACTTCCTCTACACAAGAGGACCATCTCCTGAGACTGGCATTGATCATTCCATTGCTTTCCTTTCTTACTTTCTTTTCTTTTTTTTTTTTAAATTGAGCTTTTATTTTGAGTTAACTCTAGATTCACATACAGTTGTAAGAAAACACAGAGAGAGCCCTTGTACCCTTTACTCAGATTCTTCCAATGGCAACATCTTGAAAAGCTACAGTATCATATCACAACCAGGATATTAAAACTGATACAGTTAAGATACAGAACATTTTCATCACCACAGAGATCAGTTATGTTGCCCTTTCATAGCCACACCAACTTTATTCTGTCCTCTGCTGTAGCTCCTGATAACCACTAGATTATTCTCCATTTCTATAATTTTGTCATTTCAAGAATGTTATATAACTGGAATCAAACAATAAACAATACTTTAGTATTTTTTTCACTCAGCATAATCCTCTGACGACGCATCCAGATTGTCATGTTTACTAATAGTCCAACCTATTTTATTGCTGAGTTTCTAAGGTATGTATTGGCTACAGTTTGTTAAGTATTTCCCCATTGAATGACATCTGGGTTGTTTTCAGTTTTGGGCTATCACAAATAAAGTTTCTATAAATACTCATGTACAGATTTTTTGTGAGTATGTCCTCATTCTCTAGGATAAATGTCCAGAACTGTAACTGGTGAATCGTATTTTATGTTTTTTATTGAGGTAAGAACACTCAACATGACATCTATCCTCTTAACACATTTAAGTGTACAATACGGTATTGTTAATTATAGGCACAATGTTGTGCCTCAATCATCTTGCATAATGGAAACTTTATACTTGTTGATTAGCAACTCCCCATTTCCCCTTTTCCCTGACCCCTGGCAACCACCATTTTCCTTTGCTTCTCTGTGTTTGACTATTTTATATACCTCATATAAGTGTATCATGTAGTATTTGTCTTTCCATAACTGTCTTATTTCAGTTAGCATAATTTCCTTTTATATAGCAGGATTTCATTATTTTGAAAGGCCAAGTAATATTCCATTGTACATATGTATCACGTTTTCTTTATTCGCTCATCTATTGATGGACATTTAGATTGTTTCTACATTGTGCCTATTGTAAATAATGCTTCAATGAACATGGAAGTGGAATTATCTCTAGGAGATCCTGATTTCAATTATTTTGGATAAATATCCAGAAGTAGGATTGCTGAATCATATGGTGTTTCTATTTTTAATTTTTTGAGGAACCTCTACACTATTTTCCATAGTGGCTGTACTATTTTATATTCCCACCAACAATGCACAAGAGTTTTAATTTCTCCACATTCTCTCCAATATGTACATTTTATGTTTTTGATAATAGCTATTCTAATAGGTGTGGGGCAATGTCTCATTGTGGTTTTGATTTGCATTTCTCTATAAAAATGAAAACAAACTATTTTTATTTGTATACTTACACAGAACACATCTGATACCAAATGTGTGGGGTGGTTTTCCCTCGTAAACACCAATTCTCCAGTTCTCAGTGGATAATAGTTGGTTTTCCTACAGTTGAATTCAATTCTGACATTATATACCTGGAATTCGCATCGGATCTAAAAAGTTAAGGCTCAATTCCACAAGACCCCAACTTCAGATGCCAATGACAAGTCCACATTATTACTTGTTTTATAAATCAGATGTTTCCATGATCTTCTTCTCATGTTCAATAATTTGATAAGACAGCTCACAGAGCTCAGGAAAACAGTTTCTTACTAGATTATTGTGAGGTAGGAGGTGGAACTTGACTTCAGATGCAGGGCTCTGGCACCCAATTAAATTGAGGACTAGCTAAAACAGGAACAGGGCAGAAGCAGCTTTCTGTAAGACATGCCCACCATTGCACCATGTTAGTTTACCATTGCCATAGCAACACAAGGAAGTTATTGCTGCTTTCCATGACAACGACCTGATGATCTGGAAGTTACCACCCCTTTCCTAGAAATTTCTACATAATACATTTCTCAATTTGCATATAATTAAAAGCAGGTATAAATGTGTCTGTGGAAGTGCCTCTGTGTTGCTACTCTGGGTACCTGCCCATGTAGTAGCCCTGCTCTGCAAGGAGCAGTGCCTCTACTGCTGCTGTACACTGCCATTTCAATTAGAGTTGCTGTCTAACACAACTGCTTGGCTCTTGAATTCTTTCCTGGTTGAAGCCAAAAACCCTCCTGGGCTTTCCCTAATCTTAGGGATCACCTGCCCTGCATAAGCATATAATAAATAGTTATTATATTTTATAATATATAAGAATAAGAAATACTTATGTTTTATAATGTATTTATTATATACTCTAATAAGCATACAAGTATTTACTTATATATATAAGTATATATATTTATATAAACTATATACATATTAAAGTATATAATAAATATATTATAAAATGTATTTATAATCCTATTATAGGATAAATGTATCCTATTATAAAAGGATACAGTTCAGGAACAGCCAGATGAAAGAGATGCACAGGGCAAGGTCTGGGGGAGAGGCACAGAGCTTCCATGCCCTCTCTGGTCATGCCATTTCCCAGTATCTCCTTGTGGTCACCAAGCCAGAATCTCTCTGAACTCCATTCTTTTGTTTTTTTTCTGTGGAAGCTTCACTGAGTAGCCATGATTGATTAAATCATTGGCCACTGGTGGTTAGGTCAATCTCCAGGCTCTCTCCCCTCCCAAGACATTGGGGAAGTGGGACTGAAAGTTCCAACTTTCTAATCATACGGCTGTTTTCCCTGGCAATCAGTTCCCATTCTTAGGGGCTTTCCCAAAGTCATCTCATTAATGTAAACTCAGATGTGGTTGAAAAGGGTTTGTTATAAACAACAAAAGATGCTCCTTCCACTTTTACCACTCTGGAGCTAGTCTAAAAACTGGGGACAAAAACCAAATTTATGACCAAATATACTACTTTTGTTCTCGTCATTTAGGAAATTACAAGGTTTTAGAAGTTCTGGTCAGGAGCCAGGAATCAAGACAAAAATCCATTTTTTATTATATCATAGTATTACGCCTGATGATTGGTGATGTTAAACATGTTTTCTTATTATACATATTGGCCATTTTGATGTCTTTGGAGAAATGTCTATGCAAGTTCTTTGCCCATTTTTAAATTGGATTTTTTTTTTTTTTTTTTTTTGCTGTTGTGTTTGAGAAGCTCCTTATATATGTTGGAATTAACCCTTGATCAGATAATATAAAAGATATATATCTTTTAAATTTTCTTTCATATCCTTTTATAATAGGATACATTTATCCTTTATCAGATGTATGGTTTGGAAATATTTTCTCCCATTCTGTAGGTTGCCTTTGACTCTGTTAATTGTTTTGTTTTATAGTTTTTTTAGTTTGATATAATCCCACTTGATTATTTTTGCTTTTGTTGACTGTGCTTTTGGTGTCATATCCAAGAAATCACTGTTAGGATGAATGTTATCAAGTTTTCCTTCTAGATATAGTCCTAAAAGTGTTAGTGTTATAGCTTTTATGTTTGAGTCTTTAATCAATTTTGAGTTGATTTTTGTGTATGACATAAAGACCCAATTACATTTTTTTTTACCTGTCACTATCCTGTTTTTCCAATGCCATTTGTTGAAGAGACTATTATTTCTTCGTTGTTTATTCTTGGCATCCATTTTTAAGATCAATTGTTTCTGTATGTGTGGATTGATTTCTGGGCTCTTTATTCTGTTCCTTGGTTCATATGTCTGTCTTTATGACAGTAACACACTCTTTTAATTACTTTAGTTCTGAAATATAGTTTGAAATTGGGAAATGTTATGCTGCCAGCTGTGTTCTTTCTCAAGATTGTTTTGGCTATTTGGGGTCTTTTGTGCCATATGAATTTTAGTATTTTTTTTCTATTTTTATAAAAAATGTCATTGGAATTTTGATAGAGATTGCATTGAATCTGTAAACATCTTAGGGTAGCATAGATATTTTAACATTATCAAGTCTTTGTATCCATAAACGTAAATATCTCTTCATCTGTTTGTGTCTTTTAAATTTTCTTTCATGAATGTTTTATAGATTTCAATGAACAAGTAATTCACCTTATTAGTTAAGTCCATTCCCAAATATTTTATTCTTGTTTGGTGCTATTGTAAATAAGATTGCTTTGCTAATAACATCTTTAGATAGTTTGTTGTTAGTGTGTAGAGATACAACTAATTTTTATATGTTAATTTTGTATTCCGCAATTGTACCAAATTTATTTGTAAGCTCTAACGTTTTTTTTGTTGTAAAATCTTTTTTTTTTTTTTTTTTTTTTAGAGGGAAGGAGGAAGGGAGGAAGGCAGGAAGGGAGGGAGGAAGGAAGGGATGAAGGAAGGAAGGAAGCGTGGAAGGGGGGAGGGAGGGAGGGAAGGGAAGGAATTCAAGCATTGCTGACCTGGATCTAGAGGTTTACAAGTTGATTTCTTTTTTTTGAGAGAAGGAAAGAAAAAAAAAGTGAGTAAAGGAGAGAAAGAAAGAGGAAGAGAGAGAGGGAGGGTGAATCGAAATATTGCTTTATTCTGAAAAAAAATGGGTATTAATAATGGCCAATCAATGTTTCATTTAAACCTATGAGTAGGTGTGATGTGGTATTGACACGAATGTATATTTTATGTATTTGAAGTGGAGAGCTCGATAAATATTAAGTTTACTTGTTCCAGATCTGAGTTCAAGTCCTTAATATCCTTATTAATTTTCTGTCTCATTGAATCTAAGTCTCTATGTATCTGGGTGTTAGGATTGTTAGCTCTTGTTGTTGCATTGATCCTTTTACCACTATATCTTTGCTACTTTAAAATCTATTTTATCCACTACGAGAATTGCAACTCCTGCTTTTTATTTATTTATTTATTTATTTTTGCTCTCCATTTGGTTGGTAAATCTTTCTCCATTCCTTTGTTTTGAGTCTTTGTGTATCCTTGCATGTAAAACAGGTCTGGACGTAGCATGCCGTTGGGTTTTGGCTGTGTCTTTTTATTGGTGGATTTAGTCGATTTAAATTTAGGGTTACTGCCATTTGATGTTACCTCGCTGTTTGATCCATTCGTTGATGAAAATTCTTCTTTATGTTGGTGCTCTTTACTTTTTGGTATATTTTTAGTAAGGCTAATACTGGTTGTTTCTTTCTGTGTGTAATGCCTCTTTCAGAAGCTCTTGTAAAGCAGGCCTGGTGGTAATTAAATCTCTGAGTACTTGCTTGTTTATAAAAGATTTTATTTTTCCTTCAATTGTGAAGCTTAGTTTGGCTGGATATGAAATTCTGGGCTGAAGGTTCTGTTCTTTGAGGATGTTGAATATTGGTCCCCCACTCTCTTCCAGCTTGTAGAGTTTCTGCTGAGAGATCTGCTGTAAGTCTGATAGGCTCGCCTTTGTGGGTAACCTGAGCTTTCTCTCTGTCTGCCCTTAGTATTTTCTCCTTCATTTCAACCCTGGTGAATCTAATGATTATGTGCCTTGGGGTTGCTCTTCTTGAGGAATATCTTTATGGTGTTCTCTGTATTACTTGGGGTTGAATATTGACCTGCTTTGCTAGTTCAGGAAAATTTTCCTGAATAATATCCTGAAGGGTATTTTCCAGCTTGGATTCATTCTCTCCGTCGCTTTCAGGTACACCTATCAAATGTAAATTAGGTCTTTTCACATAGTCCCACATTTCTTGGAGACTTTGCTCATTCCTTTTTATCCTTTTATCTCTAATCTTGTCTTCTTGTTTTCTTTCATTAAGTTGGGCTTTGACCTCTGTTATCCTTTCTTCTGCTTGAACAATTCGAGTGTTTAAACCTGTGCATACTTCTCGGAGTTCCTGTATTGTATTCTTCAGTTCCATTAATTCACTTATATTCCTCTCTAAGTTGTCTATTCTCAATAGGATTTCGTCAAACCTTTTTTCAAAGTTCCTAGTTTCTTTACGTTGGGCTACAACATGTTCTTTTAACTCACAGAAGTTTCTTATTATCCATTCCCTGAAGAGTGATTCTGTCATTGGGATGTGCTCGTTCTCCATCAAGCCTTGTTCCATTGTTGATGTGGAACTGTGATCATCTTTAGAGGGAAAGGCGTTCTGATTTTGAGTATTCTCAGCCTTTTTACGTTGGTTTCTTCCCATGATTGTAAATTTATCCTCCTGTTGTCTTTGAAATTACCAACTTTCAGATTAGGTCTCTTGATTGGATGTCCAAGTTGTTAGTTCCCAGGGCCAGAATGGCGGCGTGAAGACTGATGGTGCTTTTCTGCCCAGGATTCTCCTGTCTGGCTTCCTTCTTGTGTCCGTAATGGGCGACTCTGCCTTCCCTGGGCTCCAAACCTCAGTCAGAAGGGAAACCAGTCTCGTTTACTCTGCGCCGAGGTGCCGTCACAGCCGCTGCACCGGTCTCAGGAGTCGTGCTGGTGGCCCGTGTGGTTCCTCCACTGGGGATCTTCTGCTCCGTGAGTGACCAGAATTTGAAAGTGTGGCGTCCTCTAGTTCTCTGCGCTTTGACTGAGAGCTGCAATCCTGAGCTGTTACCGATCAGCCATCTTGAATCATTCTGTAAAATCTTTAAGGTTTTTTTATATATAAGATCCTGCAAACAGGCAAGGAGCAGTGATTCACACCTATAATCCCGGTACCCTAGGAGGCCGAGGCAGTTGAATCACCTAAGGTCAGGAGTTTGAGACCAGCCTGGCCAACATGGCAAAACCCTGTCTCTATTAAAAATACAAAGGTTAGCCAGGTGTGGTGGTGGGTGCCTGTAATTCCAGCTACTTAAGAGGCTGAGGCAGGAGAAGCACTTGAACTGGGGAGGCTGATGTTTCAGTGAGCGGAGATTGTGCCACTGCACTCCAGCCTGGGTGACAGAGCAGGACTGACTCACAAAAAACAAAAAACAAAAAAACATGCAAACAGATAATTTTACCTCTTCCTCTCCCAGTTGGATGACACTTATTCTTTTCTCTTGCCCCTAATTGCTCTGGCTAGGACTTCCAGTACTATGTTAAATGGAAGTGGTGAGTGGGCATCCTTGTATTATTCCTGATCTTACAGGACAAGTTTTCACTTTCTCACTGCTGAGTATGATATTAGCTATAGGCTTTTCATACGTAGTCTTTATCAGTTTTCAGAGACTGGTCTTATACAGAAGACCCTGACCAAGTAGTCCAGACAGAAATTCTGCAGGTCTCTCAAACCTTCATTCTAAATAGTTTAAATCACTAAATAGTTAAATCTTTGCTCCCAGTGGCCCCCAGCCTTCTAGACTTTCCTGTGTCCATTCAGTAGCCTGAGACAGAAGTCAGTGCCTTGGGTAGCCTACAAAAAAAATAAGAATATTGAATGTATGTTTCTTTCTTTTTAAAAAAAATTTATTTATTATACTTTAAGTTCTGGGTTACATGTGCAGAATGTGCAGGTTTGTTACATAGGTATATATGTGCCATGGTGGTTTGCTGCATCCATCACCCTGTCATCTACATTAGGTATTTCTCCTAATGCTATCCCTCCCCAATGTCCCCATCCCCTGCCATCCCTCCCCTAGTCCCCCAACCCCTGACAGGCCCCAGTGTGTGATGTTCCCCTCTCTGTGTCCATGTGTTCTCATTGTTAAACACCCACTTATGAGTGAGAACATGTGGTGTTCGGTTTTCTGTTCTTGTGTCAGTTTGCTGAGAATGATGGTTTCCAGCTTCATCCACGTCCCTGCAAAGTACATGAACTCATCACTTATTTTATGGCTGCATAGTATTCCATGGTGTATATGTGTCACACTTTCTTTATCCAGTCTATCATTGATGGGCATTTAAGTTGGTTCCAAGTATTTGCTATTGTAAACAATGCCACAATAAACATATGTGTGCATATGTCTTTATAATAGAAAGATTTATAATCCTTTGGGTATATACCCAGTAATGGGATTGCTGGGTCAAATGGTATTTCTATTTCTGGATGCTTGAGGAATCGCCTCACTGTCTTCCACAATGGTTGAACCAATTTACACTCCCACCAACAGTGTAAAAGTATTCTTATTTCTCCACATCCTCTCCAGCATCTGTTGTCTGCTGATTTTTTAATGATTGCCATTCTAACTGGCATGAGATGGTATCTCAATGTGGTTTTGATTTGCATCTCTCTGATGACCAGTGATCATGAGCTTTTTTTTTTTTATGTGTTTCTTGGCTGCATTGATGTCTTCTTTTGAAAACTGTCTGTTCATATCCTTTGCCCAGTTTTTGATGGGGTTGTTTTTTTTTTTCTTGTAAATTTGTTTAAGTTCTCTGTAGATTCTGGATATTAGCCCTTTGTCAGATGGGTAGAATACAAAAATTTTTTCCCATTCTGTTGGTTGCTGGTTCACTCTAATGATAGTTTCTTTTGCTGTGCAGAAACTCTTAAGTTTAATTAGATCCCATTTGTCTATTTTGGCTTTTGTTGCCATTGCTTTTGGTATTTTAGTCGTGAAGTCCTTGCCCGTGCCTATGTCCCTCTCCAGGGAGAAGCTGGAAGCTGAGTTTTTTTATCTGCTTGCCCATTTTTTTTCTCTGCTCTCTGAGCCAGAGAGTGGGGCTGCAGCATGTGCTAGTTAGCTAATTCAAGCTGCAGTTTTTGTTCCCAGTAGCCTCCAGTGACTAGAGAATGCTGGTTCCTGTCAGTATTCTGAGACAGGTTAAATAAAAGCTAGTGCTTTGGGTAGCCCCCAGTTGGATCAGAAATTTTTTCTTTCCCCAGGGAGAAGTTAGGAGCTGAGGGTTTTCTCCCAATCATATGGTGCTATGCCAGCTGTTGTGCTATGGCTAGGTGGTTTCTTGACTATTCCCATTGGCTTTGGTGGTTGGAGTCATGCTTGGCCAGGATGCAGGAGTCTCTTAACTAGTTTCTGGATTTCTTACAAAGGGATTGTCCTGTGAATTGTTGTGCTATTGAGCAAAGGAGGTTCAGTGCTTTCTTTTCTGCCATCTTGCTACCGTCACCTCTAAATTGTTATGTTTTAGCTATTCTGGTTCCCTGGCATTTACATATAAACTTTAGAATAATCCTGCCTACATCCATAAAAGATGCTTGGATTTTGATGGAAAATTGTATTAAACCCATATGTCAGTTTGGGGATAACTGACAGCTTTACTAAGTTGATTCTTTCAATCCATGAACATAATATGTCTTTGTTTAGTTAGGTTTATTTATTTCATTGTATTTTGTAGTTTTCAGCATACAAGTAGTGTACATGTTTTGTTAGACTTAGCACCTAAGTATTTGAACTTTTTATGTAATAGTAAATATTATAGTTTTTAATTTCAGTGTCCACAAGTGTTTGCTGGTAGCATGTAGAAATATAATTCATATTTGTATATTTTTCTTACATTCTACAACCTTGCAGAATTCACTCTTTCTATGTAGACAATCATGTCATCTGCAATAGGGACATTTTCATTCCTTCTTTTCTGATCTACATGCTTTTATTTCTTTTTCTTGCATTAAATTACACTGGCTAGACTTTCCAGAATGACATTGAATAAGAGTGGTGAGAGCTCCCAATCTTCAGGTAAAAACATTTAGCCCTTCACCATTAAGTATGATGTTAGCTGTAAAGATTTTTTTTTTTTTTTGGTAATAGATACTCTTTATTAGGTTGAAGAAGTTCTTCTCTAGTACTATTTTGCTGAGAGTTTTTGTCATGAATGAGTGTTGAATTTTGTGAAATAATTTTTCTGCATCTATTGATATAATAATGAAAGTTTTCTTTCATAGTTTGTTAAATCCACTTGCTCATGATATATCATTCTTTTTAAAATATATTGTTGAATTCTATTTCCTAATATTTTGTTAAGGATTTTTACATCTATATTCATGAGGGATTTTGGTCAGTTGATTTCTTTTTGTACGGTCTGGTTTGGTAACTGGATTCCTGTTGGGGGTAGAAATCTAGTCTTCTCAGTCTTTACCGGCATGGGGTGAGCTACAGTTTTTCTGTGGTGTTTTGCTAATGTAAATATTATTGCCTCCAGGTTTTCTGTCTTGCTAGGCTGTCTTCTGCTTTTTCTTTTTTTTTTTTTTTTTTGGTTGTCGTTGTTGGCTAGGGAGGGTAGGCTTTTGTTAGGGTGTTTGTTGTTTGTCTGTTTTTCCTCTGTGCCTATTGTTGTTTCTGTTTTGTTGGCTTCTTCAGTTTTATGTCTGGTAGAAAAAAAAATTCATGGTACCCACCACTTGTTTTCCTTGAGCGCAGCATTCCAAGCAAGTCTGCTTTAGCTTCTCTCCTTTTCAGAGTCTTTTGATATTTGTTTTATATGTTATATCCAGGGTTTTTAATTGTGCTTGGTGGGAGGGCTAAGGAAAAGTACATATACTTTATCTTCCTGGAGATGGAAGCTGCTTTCCTTTTTATATAGATTAATTACATTTTTATTTGTTCCTATATAGCTTTCCTTTTACTTATTTTTATCATGACAAAAAGAGTATCTAGCTGGGCATGGTGGTGCATGCCTGTAATCCCAGCTAGTTGGGAGGCTGAGGCAGAATTGCTTGAACCTGGGAGGCAAAGGTTGCTGTGAGCCGAGATCGTGCCATTGTACTCCAGCCTGGGCAACAGAGTGAGACTCTGTTTCAAACAAAAAACAAAAAACAAAACAAAAAGAGTATCATGCTGAAAGTACTTTCTAGGGAATTTCTTTTATTGCATTAGTATCATATTGCTAGAACTCACCCATGTGGCAGCATGTCTCTGTGTAATTTATTAGTTCTGACTGCTGTAGATATGTAACATCGTTTATTCATCTACTCTTGTGGGTAGAGGTTTGTGATGTTTCCATGTTTTTGCTATTGTGAACATTCTTGTGTATGTACCATGTTATATATGTTAAAGAATTTCTCTTGATATATATCTAGGAGTGGAATTGCTAGACTACAAGCTACATATGTCTTCAACTATACAATATAATGCTAAATTATTTTCCCCAGTGTTGCACTCATTTCCATTCCCACTAGTACTGTGATAGAGATACTGCTGATTCTGCCTAAGCTGCAGCCTGAAAGCTCTCTAGAGACAGTAGACTGAGGTAACTGCAGGACTTCCCTCACTTGTTCCGCCCTTCTCAGGAGGAATCACTGTCAACTGCTGCCACATGGTCAGTATCTGAAAACTACTGTTTCATATATTTTAACTTCTCTTTTTTGGTTGTTTCTGGTAGGAAGGTCAATCTGGTTCTTGATTCTTCAGTCTGTGTGAAAGCAGAACTGATTGGATAACTTCTAACTTTTCTGTAGTACATTTTTCTGTTTTTTTTTTTTTTCTAATTTATGAAATCATTTGGGCCTTCTTTGTTTTTATTGTGATAACTTTGTTAAAGTTTGTTCATTTTGTTATGTTTTCCAAATAGCTAATATTTTGGCTTTGTTAGTATTCTCTATTTTATCTTTTCCTTGTAATTTCTTTAGTTTTATCCCATTCTTTTTCTTTTCCATTTCTTTTCTTTTCTTATCCCATTCTTGTTCTTTTTTTTTTGAGACAGGATCTTGTTCTGTTGCCCAGGCTGGGCAACTTGATTGCTGCCTCAATCAAATGATTCTCCCACCTCAGCCCCACGAGGAGCTGGGACTGCAGATACACGACACCATGCCTGGCTAATTTGTTTAGTTTGTAGAGACAGGAATCGTACTATGTTTCCTAGACTGGTCTCAAATTCCTGGACTCAAGTGCTCCTCCTGCTTTGGCCTCCCAAACTGCTGGAATTACAGGTGCAAGACACCAGGTCTGGCCTCTAAACTCTGATAATGGGGAATTAATTCATTAATTTTGAGACTTTGTTTTTT
This sequence comes from Callithrix jacchus, assembly GCF_049354715.1. Classification (NCBI taxonomy): domain Eukaryota; kingdom Metazoa; phylum Chordata; class Mammalia; order Primates; family Cebidae; genus Callithrix; species Callithrix jacchus. The sequence goes on from NC_133518.1 coordinate 36,344,351, forward strand.
CCCCCCCAATATTTAGTTTAAAGCTATAAATTTCCCTTATACCACTGCTTCTGCCTCATCATATAAATTTTGATATGTAGTTAAAAAAATTTTAAGCCAGTTTTAGGTGATTTAACATTTCTAGTATGACTTCATTTTTAACTTGTGAGTTATTTATCAAGACGTCCAAAAATTTTTTAAATAAGTAGGAATTAAAAAAATTATATTTGTATATATTTGTCCAATTTCATTGCATGCTTATTTTTATAAAATTGTGGATTTCTTTATGGCTTAAATCATAATAAACCATAATAAATTTTTATGAATATTCATATATACCTGAAAAAACAGGTATTATTTTAGTTGTTGGATATATAATTCAATATGCATATTCATTAGGTTAATTTTTAATTGTGTTTTTCATATCTTATGTATCTTTACTTTTTTTCCTATTTAAATTGTCAGTAGTTGAGACAGGTATGCTGATTCTCTCATTACAATGATGAATTTATTACTCTGTTCCTGAAGTTTCAATAAAATTTACTTCATATAGTTTAAGGCAATTTTATTAGGTAACTACATATTTAAAATTACTTTATCTTCGTAGAGAATTGAGTTACTTAGTAAATTGAATTCTCTGCCCTCTAATAATATTTTACTTTAATATTTATTTTATGTTATTAGTATAGCAGCAACAGCTTTTTTTTCCTTTCTCTTGAGACATGGTCTTGCTTTGTTCCAGTGCCATGATCTTGGCTCACTGAAATCTCCACCTCCCAGGCTCACGAGATCTTCCCACCTCAGCTCCCTGAGTGGCTGGGACTACAGGGTGGGTGCCACCATGGCTGGTGATTTTTTTCTATTTTTTGTAGAGATGGGGTTTCACCATGTTGCCTAAGCTGACCTGAAACCCCTGAGTTGAAGTGAGCCACCTGCCTCGGCCTCCCAACGTCCTGTGACTACAGGCATGAGCCACCATGCCTGGCCAACAACTTTCTTTTGGTTGTATTGTTTCATATTTCATTTTCTATCCTTTTACTTCTAACCTTTGTGTTTTCATATGCTTTTGGTACGTCTTTTATAAATAGCTTAGTTTAGATTTTTTATAAAACCCAAACTGTGAATTTTATCTTTTATTTATATTCATTTATGCTAATTCCCAATATATTTGGAACAGTTTTAAATAGCTTATTATTTCTTTTCTCTTTTTTTTTTTTTTGGAGACAAAGTCTCACTCTGTCCCCTAGGCTGGAGTGCAGTGGCACGATCTTGGTTCACTGTAACCTCCGCCTCCCGAGTTCAAGCAATTCTCTGCCTCAGCCTCCCCAGTAGCTGGGATTACAGGCGCCTGTCACCACGCCCAGCTAATTTTTTTTTGTATTTTTAGTAGAGACGGGATTTCACCATCTTGGCCAAGCTGGTCTTCAACTTCTGACCTCGTGATCCAACCGCCTCGGCCTCCCTTGAGTGCTGGGATTACAGGCGTGAGCCACTGTGCCAATAGCTTATGATTTCTGTGTTTTTTGTTTTTTTTCTTTTCTTTTTTCTTCAGGTGGAGTCTCACTCTCTGCCACCCAGTCTGGAGTTCAATGTCGCGGTCTCCACTCACCGCAACCGCCGCCTCCCGGGTTCCAGTGATTCTCCTGCCTCAGCTTCCCGAGTAGCTGGGACTACAGGCTCATGCCACCACACCCGGCTAATTTTTTGTCGTTGTTGTTGTATTTTTCAGTAGAGATAGAGGTTTCACTATGTTGGCCAAGCTGGTCTCAAACTCCTGACCTCATGATCCTCCCACTTTGACCTCCCAAAGTGCTGGAATTACAGGCATGAGCCACCATGCCCAGCCTTTTCTCTTCTATTTCTACTTTTACCCACCTCACCTCCCTCCCCACTTTAAATTGCTATTATATTTGTCCAAAATGCTGATTCGGGAATTATCTGTTACTGATCTACAATGAGATAAGCACTTTATACCAGAATGAATATCAAAGCATTGCTCCCTTCATTGAGAAAGTCTCTACATGAAAATCCTGTCAAATGAACTAAGCGGTGTGCTTAGTAACGAGTTAATGTGCATTCTGGTGTAAGACCCTTCTCTTGTCAGGAACTGATGAAAAGTTCACAGATCAGCTTGGTGGACTACTGTCTGAGAAATACTTGGGTTAGTATGTTCTCACATATTTTGTGAGAACTCAACCTTCAACATACTGATGGCACCGAAACATTTTTTTAAATATAAATATATTTTTCATTTTATTATTTTTCCTTGTTCTTTGACACTTGTAATTAGGAGTTATGATGAATATGTTTCCTCTGTTACTTTGTTAATAGCTTTCTTTCTCTTTCTCTCTAAGATAGCAAACACATACACGAAGGTGTTTGATCTCTTTCATTTATATATCACTTGCCACCTCTCTTGTGTTTGTTTATTCCTCTATTTGAGAATTTTATCCCCACAATGTTTTCAACATGGGCCGTTGCATAGCAAATATTCCAAGGTCTCATATGCCTCAGAATATTTTCATCAAGCCCTTCGATTTGACTGATATTTGGGCTGGATAAAAAATACTAAATTCTAAGTTCTTTTTTCCCAGTAGTTTGGAAATTCTGGTTCCACAGTCTTCTTGAAGTCAGTTTTGCTTTAAAATAATTTAATTCTTATTCCTGTGGTAAAATGTAATTAAGAATTAAATAATTTAATTCTTATACCACAGGAAAGAAATTATTTAATTCTTTCAATTAAATTATTAAATTATTTCACATGATAGCTTTTCTTTTTGTTGGCTTTTAGAATTTTGCTTTTATCTTCATCTCAAGATAATATTTATGTTTAAATTTTAGTATAATGTTATGTGGATTTTTCTTTCTTTCTCTTCTTTGGCATTCTATACTCTTTCAGTTTTGGGCCTGTTATCTTTTTAAAAACCTGGGACATTTATCTACATTATTTCTTCAAATATTTACTCTTTTTTTTTTTCAATTTTGAGAAGTCTGACTCTGTTGCCCAGGCTGGACTGCAGTGGTACTGTCTTGGTTCACTGCAACTTCTGCCTCCTGGGTTCAAGTGATTCTTATGCCTCAGGCTCCCAAGTTGCTGGGATTGCAGGTGCAAACTGCCATACCTGGCTAATTTTTGTATTTTTAGTAGAGACAGGGTTTCACCATGTTGCCTAAGGTGGTCTCAAATTCTTGACCCCAAGCGATCGGCTTGCCTTGGCCTCCCAGTGTGCTGGGATTACAGACGGGAGCCCCTGCACCCAGCCCAAATATTTACTCTTTTAAATTTTCTTCTCTTTTGTGATTCTTATTATTTGAATTTTAACACTTGGGGTTGTATTCTTATACCTATTTACTTTTATATTTCTTCTTTGTTGTCTTCCTTCATCAATGGTGTGCTTTTCTTAATATATCTTATCTTTGTATTTTTTAACTATTATAAACTTCTCTTTAAATACTTTCTTTTCTCTGTGCAACTTTAAAAATCATATTAATCATTCTTTCCTTTTAAAAATTTTGTTAAAATGATTTAAAATTATGGATTTAAATATATTTTCTTTGGATACGATCTTAAACCCAGATAGTTGTGCTCCTCAACCAATCTTATCCTTGGGTTTGCGGGGGCTTGTCTTTTCTGGTGGTTTTTTCAACTCTGTCAAGCAATGATACAAAGAAAGCCTGGATCTCTGTATCTGTCACCACAGTCAGCTCAGGGGAAGGCGGTGGGGTGCAGGCATGAGTCCTAATGTGGAGAGGCCCAGGCAGTGAAGAATCAGAGTCAATTATTCCTCACTCTAATAAACAACTAAAGAAAACACTTTGCTCTTTGCCTCCTTGGGGAAAAGTACTTAAGTGGGGCTCTTCCTAAAGCATAGCAACTTCCCAAAGTCATGACTTCGTTTTTCACAGAGTGGCTTATGTCACTGATTTTCCTTTATTTCTGAGATCACTTGGATGAGAGATCTGAGTTGCTACAGGTGTGGGGTGTATACCGTTTGTTCCAACAGCATCTTTTCTATTTCATCTTCTCTATATTCTACTCGTCTGTCTCTTGTGCTGGACAAATCCATTCCTTCCCTTCTACATCAGTTCAAAGAAACCTTCTGCCTTTATCTCAGGGTTTTTCATACCTTGCATTCTGTCTTTGGTTGATGTTGGGAGTGACAGCCAATAATAGTGCCTGTTCGCCTTCCTAGTAGGATCTAGAAATGGATCTGCCCACACCTTCGCTACTATTTTTAGGAGCCAGCATGTTTTTTTCCTAATACAAAGTAACATATGCGATGGTTTTATTTTTACAAAACATGTTTAGAACATAAATATACATCTGAAATGTGAAATACTACACCCACGCTCTTCGTGTTCTATTTCCAGTCTTTGACGACATGTATTCACAGCTTTTACTGTTTATTTTACCTTACATTATTTTGACTGTACTTCTTTTGGTTTGTCCTTTTTGTTTATTTTTATAGTTCTCAGTGTGTGTTTTTAGACATATTTTTAGACATGCATTTTTTTAGAATGCATAACATTCTAAAAAATTTATATACCAAAACTTACCAAAACTCTCTTATTGTACAATGCTTATTTTTACCTTTTATAATGAGAGATAACATCTTTATACATATATTCTTTTTCTTTTGATTTATTGGTTTATTCCTAAGAATGAGATTTCAAGGTCTATGGATGTAAACACTTTATAGCTCTTGATAAGTATTGCCAAATTACCCTTCAAAGAATGATGTTAGTCTTTGAATGGCTTTCTATGCACTTACTCCGATGTATACTTAATTGCATGTGCACAAACTTGTTGTATATCACTTAAGACAAATCTTCTTCTGTCTTTTACACTACTCTGATTACATTTTTTAAGGATACATTAAATTAAAATGGTGATAGACCATCTCCTTTTTTTAAAAGCACTATTACTTCCAAATAGCCCTGTAAAATTCTCTTAATTCTAATTCTAATTTAAGTAATTAGAAATATATATATATATATATAGACAATGGGTGACATTTACTCCTTCAAATTCTGACAATATAGAGAACATATGGTAATCATATATTTTGAAGTATTTGGTGTCCCAGAAAGGTACAAAATATTTTTTTGAAATTTGTGTTAGTTCCATAAGTTGTCCGAAAGTCTGGCCCCTTCCCCTTTGTTCTGGAGCCATTCAAGTCCCTGGGTTTCTATCATGCAAGAAAGCAACAGGGATGAAACAGGACAGTTATTAGACTTCCTGTAATCCTAATGCTTGATGAACAAACTAAATTTGATTCAGAAAAATGAAAAAAGGTAGCTTTTTAACATATTAAGGGTCATCCAGCACTTCATACCTGCTGTTAAAAGACCCTTAATATCTTTAAACAAAGACTGAATGTGTTACATTTTTATAGTGTAATATAATTTATAAGACTATTGAAATAATTATAGTTAATATGTGCCAATCGCTCTTTTAAATATTACACATTTAATCCTTGTATTAATTTTTGATATGAAACCTTTCAAAGTCTTGGGGAATTTACAATAATAAATATTCATTTTTTCCCTCAAGCGTCTATGGTTGTCTAGCTGGGCTCCAGGAATGGCTGGCCTTGGCTCTGGGTGTGGGGTGGGGTTTCATCTGCTTTCCCAGTGCCAGGAGCTACCTGGAGGCATGATCTTCCCATGCAAGCAGGGAGGCCTAACCACACAAGCATGTTTAAAACCTCTGCTTGCCTCACATTTGCTAACATTCTGTTGGCCCAAGCAAGTCACCTGACTAAGCCCAACAGCCTGGGGCTGGGACATATTCTTCACCCACAGTGGGAAATGCAAAATCATTGGGAAAGACTGTGAGTGTCTAACTATTAAGGAGTGAAGAATTAAGAACAATAATCCAATACATCAGAATCCTCAAAGCAACTGTGCAGATTGTCTACTGTTAATGTACTATCATCTCCATCCCCTATTTTATGTTAAAGGAGCTGATAGTATTACATTTTGGGAGAGAAGCCTAGGTACATTTCCCAGAATCTCTTGCCAATGGAATTCTGGTTCGGATTCCGTTAATGAGAATCACTTGGGTTATTGAAAGTGGAAAATTAGGAGAAGGTGTTGCTGTCTGACAGCAGGTGGGCAGATAAGTAGCAAACGTTAGTCATGAGGTTCAGCTTAATTTCTAGGCATTCCTTTGTGAATCATTTGCTTTGGTGCTGCAGGGAGCTGACATCGTCAGCGGAGGTTTGCTGTGATTCCTTCCTTCTGCCTTCTGACCTCTGGAAGACAGACCTTTGCTACCACAGATCCTCCCATAATTTTGTAAGTACTTGTCATATTTTACTGTTTAAGACGTCATCAATTCTGTCAAGAAAGAAAAAAAGAATGCTACTAATAAGACTAAAATTTTGTATCTTTAAGACTTTAATTCTATACTTCAAATGGCTCTTTTAGAATCACTTAGACAAGTTTTCAAAAGTATGAATGCAAGTATGAGCACAATACATGTGTTATTTCTGAAGTACATTCACATTTAGAATTTTGCTTTTGTGAATCATTTTTTCTCGAGTTAGAGGCACCTGTGTCTATATTTTCCTAACTCTTCGGGAGGCATCAGGAGAATTAGTGAAGGATTATTTGTTAAAAGAGTGCTCTACCATTATGTTTTGCCTTTTCTTCCAAGCCGCTAACGACTATTCTGAAAGTTTTGCTGTTTATTCATCTTCAAAGAGTCCTTAAATTATTCAAAATATAAGCATTTGAAATGGTTTAATAAGCAAATAGGAATGACCATGAGATTCTGTACTTCTCAATGAACTTATTCTTTCCCCATCTTAATGTATGTTCCTGTAATGCACCAAGAATGAACCTAATTACTGGTTGTGTAGGGCTCCTGCGTATCTGTTCTGGAAGATTTTGTTAGCTCAGTGGCATTCTGTTAGTTTTGAGCATATTTTTGGGTAAATATGTCATTTTTGGCTACCATTTTGTAAATACATGAAATTAAATATAAAATGCATAGAATGTACAACACCAAGAGTGAAGCTAATACAAACTGTGGGTGAAGTGATTTGTCAATGTTGGTTTATTGATTGTCACAATGACACTGCTGCTGCAGAGTATTGTTGATGGTTAAGATTGTGTGTTGTCAGGGAAGGAAACTGTGCTTTCTGTTCAGTTTTGCTGTGAACCTGAAACTGCTCTAAAAGATAAAGTCTACTAAAAATGATCAATTATATATAGCTTTGTATGTATAGGCTGTTTTTGTATTCCGTGTCATGATCTTGGTCTCTTCAGCATTGATAGTATAAGCACTGAAGTTTCTTTAGCATCCCATATTCGACCAAACAAACTGCTTTATTATTTTTCTCAGTTGAATCATATGTTGCCACTAATTAACTAACTTCTGTTTATAGTGAGAAAAAGTTTCTGACAAATTCATACTTAGGGCCTGGATGATGGCATGAATCAGTCACACAAGCCTCTTTTTCATCTCTTCTGGTTGATCTGATAATTTTTCCTGCCTTCATTTCCCTCCTTAATTCAACTGAAAGCATAGTCTGAGACAAAGATATGAATACATATTTAGGACTCGATCACTAGAAGCAGTGAGTCTCTAGGAAGATTAACTTCATCCTTGGGGCATTTACTGTCCCCCACCCCCCACTTCTAGGCTCTCTGAGGTAGAAAAGCAAAGGTGCCTTTATTGTTTTGAATAAAAAGAACAATGATGAAGAGAAAAAGATGGCACTGGATAGCATTATGCTGATATTGTTCTTTTCCCATGTTACTTGCCAGTTCAAAACGTTGAGACAGCATGATTTTACAGAATATGCTTTCCCATTCTGTATGCATTTCTGCCTCTTTAACAACTCCTTGGAATGAATGCTTTCTGTCTATCTCAAGTGTATCTACTCTTACATTCTCTGATTCACTCCAAACCCCATCTACCCATAGTAAATTATTTTTTATTTTTTATTTTTATTTTTTGAGACTGAGCCTCCTTCTGTCACCCAGGCTAGAGTGCAGTGGCATGATCTTGGCTCACTGTAACCTCTGCCTTCTGGGTTCCAGCGATTCTTCTGTCTCAGCCTACTGAGTAGCTGCTGTTACAGGCCAGCACCACCATGCCTGGCTAATTTTTGTATTTTTAGTATTTTTAGAGGAGACAGGGTTTTATCATGTTGGTCCGTCTGGTCTCGAACTCTTGACCTCAAGTGATCCATCTTTCTTGGCCTCCCAAAGTGCTGGTATTACAGGTGTGAGCCACCACTCCCGATCAGCCTATAGTAAATTATTAATAATTTGGCAATCTCATGTGGAAGTCAGCCCCTAGTGAACATGCATTTATTTGGAAGAGGCTGTTGTTCCTGATCACATTTCTGCACAGCAGTTATGGACTGTGGTCACTCCACCCAGGCATTGCCATCCCATGAGGCCCTGCTGAAGCAGTCTGCCAGGATCAGCCTTATTCTTACTATGTCCAAGATGTCTTAGGGGCTATGGGGAATTTAAAAAACTCTGTGTGATAATGGCCAATTTCCAGGAGTTTAGAAGCATGCTTGGGAATAAATCTGTACAAAAGGCAATTTACTAAAGACAGCAACTCAAACTCTGGGAACAATTGAGAGAGAGGAGAGTGTAGGTGGACTGGAACGTTTTGGAAAAGTCCCACAAGGAGGCCAGGTCTGAACATGCCCTGAAGAATGGATAGAATTTGAATTGGGCAAGTCATGTTGAAAGGGCCCCTGAGGACACATACTTTTTGGGGGCTGAGACTTTCAAGAAAATGTCATTTAAAAATATGATCTTATCCCTTTCTGGTAACCAAACTGTCTAGTAAGTTTGTTGAAACCTGTAGGTACCAATGGTATGTTTGCTTAGTAAGATGGTAACTGACTTTTAGCAATGTCCTTGGACAGGCTTGGTGGGTAGTTGGACATGGGGAGCTCAATTTCTGAATGCTTGGCTGAATGCTCCAACTAAGAGCCCCAGATACAGAGAAATCTATAAAGGAGAAAAACCTGGTGGCTCAGTCCCTGGGGCAGCTGGATGTAGGTTGGTCTGTGCATGCTGGTCCAAGCCATTGTGTCATTTGTTTGGGAACTTGCTTAAGAAATTGCTGTCCTCGCCCTGTTGGATGAGGCTGAGCAGCTTTCTTGGGTGGACCTGCACTCAGGGGAGCCAAGCCCTTGTCTTCATCTTTAAGAGAGAGCTGTAACTGTTTTCCCTTGGGCTATGGTGGATGGAGTTAGGGGGTCTAAGGGTGTCTGGGAGGGGCACTAAAACTTCCCTTTGTTTACTAATCCCTTGTGAGTCTATATTGTCTGTAATTTCCTACTTGTTAGAAGGAAAACAGTTTATTTTCAACTCCAGGGGCTTTGAATGACCTACAGACACTTTTGGAAGGCACTGTGCTTGGGTCTCAGACCTGGGGTCAAATCCTAATGTTGCCACCAGGTGAAACCACCCGTGCTTCTCTTCATTCTTATGGAGTCTTGGTTTCCTTTTTTGTCACTAGTGGGTAATCATATCTGTCTCATAACGTTGTTGGAAGATTAAATAAAATCCTGAAGTAAAGCCTCTGGCATGAAGTTTTAGAAACATCAGTTCTCTTCTAATATAGCTTAGTATGTCAGTCATGATACCTGATACTAAAACCTTAAAACTTCAATTTAAACTTAATGAAAAAATAAGATATTTATGCACTATTTAAAAAAAAACCTGAGAAAAAATTTTTAGATTTAGCTAAGGAATTTTGAAGATAGAATGATAGTCTTATTTCCCAAATGCAGTTGTTTCAGTGACTAGTTTATTCACTTTATATAGAAAAAATATGTCATATAGAAGAAGTAGCTTTTGTATAAAGGCATCTGATGAAATGCAGCTAATTAAGCACATAATTTGGTACAGACTGTGTACCCAATATATTTTGGCACATAAAATATTTACTCTGATAGACTTAAGCTGTTGCTCTGAACTGGGTCTGAGTTGTTATTGAGACTGAGTGTTTTTAATCTAGCAAACGATAATGACTTCATCACTTCTGACTTTGTGTGTCTGGTTTCAGTACTGAATGAGATTTTATTGCTGTGCTTTTAGCTTTTGTTAAGAGTGCTTGATAGATTATTGCTACTAAGATCTTGCTTTTGAAAAGAACATTAAATACTTAATTTATATTTAAAACTAAATTCATGCTAACCACAAGAAAGTCTCCTAATTATGAAATTTCCTCATATTTTCAGTTTTATGTGAAAGCTCTGAACTCGAACAGCACAAACAGTGGATTATCTCAAAGTTTCTTTTCAAAATGCTTTAATGTTTTCGTCTGTCTCTCCCTGCTTCCCGATGCATTGGCTTAGGACGAAGGTACAGTTTTGGTCATGTTTTAAGCAGGTATATTTTGAAGGAAAACAGCCATCACCCTCTGCTTTCCACTCTTTGGGTTTGTTTCAGTTTCAGGTTTTCTTAGTGTGTTTAAGTCTACTTCATGGTCCAAGCTCTGGCTAGGTTTTCAGAGACGTGAGTTTTACTTTAGTTTCCTTCATTAAGTTTTCGTGTGGTTTTTAGAGGTTCTGGTATTAGATTTGTGACCTCAAATCAGGGGAATGAGATAAGGCTTTGCTAATGTTCTCTACAGCGCAAGATGCTAAATTATTTCCACCTGTAGAAGTCCCAGGTGCTGTAGCATTGTGTTTCAGCACAGATTCTGCTTCAATTAGCCTCGGATGGGTGTGGTGATGAGTTTCTTTGTTTCCAGCAGGCTCCAGGTGATGCTAAGTTTGTTGGTCTGAAGAAAGAGTTTAGTGCACAGATTTTTAAACTTGACTGCTTGGGCTTGAATTTCTGTTTTAGTGTTTATTCGCTGTGTGACTTTGAGGAGAACATTTAGCAGCTCTATGCCTTCATATTGGCATTTGTCACAATAGGAGTGATTAAAATGTCATTTAGCTCCTAGGGCTTATTTAAGGAACAATTGATATAATATGTGTAAAGGATTTATCGCGTGATAGCAAAGCAATGGCTGCTAATCCATATAGTGTATTTTTTCTTTTTCTGGTGAAAATAGCTTCTAGAAAATTAGAAGGGGAAAAAAGGAGTCCTAATATTTATTTATTTTTACTTGAGAAACATTTCACCACTACTTGGTAACTAACCATTCCAGTTTGTCTGGAACTGCTTTGGTTTAGCACTGAAAGTCTTGCATCCTGGGAAATCCTTCATTTCTGAGAAAACTGGGACAACTGGTTATCCGTATGTTTTATGTACTTCTTTTGTAATTTTCATAATAATCTCTAGACATAGCTCCATTACCTGAATTTCACAGATGGGCTGATGGGGCATGGTTAGTAAGTGGTGAAGCCTGTATTCAAACCTGCCTTTGGGTGACTTCAAAATATTTGTATGCAACATCTGTTGTACATTCAAAGGTCATTCCTGTATTCTTAGTTAGTCTTTCAAAATTTATATCAGAAACATATTTGGTTTATAATAAGATAAAGGAATAAAAGATCTGTAACTTTTATAAAGTTATTTTATTAAAAAATTAATACTTAAATAGGAAATACACTGGACACACCAAATTATGAGGCTGCCCTAATCCAAAGCCTGAAGAAAGGCAACTCATCTCAAAGATGTGCTCTCTCAACAGTTGGGTTGCAATGGGGCTGGGAAGCAGACTATTTAGATAATTTTGGGAGAAAGTGGAAGTTCGGGGGAGGGGGATAAGGCAAATTGGATTGTATTACGTTTTTCTTCCTGATTTTTTTCTTTCCAGTCTTCTATCAAAAAGCCTAGACTTGTGTTTCTTACCTTTTCTTCATTTTTCTGTCTTTGTAAAAGATTAATTGGAGCAGACACAATTGAGCTTTGTCAAGTGGCAATATCAGGGGATGTCTGCGCGTAAGAAAGTCCTCAGATTATCCCATTACCCTGTCTCTGTGACAGCCAAAGAATCATATCAGCTTGAATCTTTCCTTACTCTTCATGAAACAAATGCTGTTAACTCCAGAAATACTTCTGCAGATATTTCTCACAGTATTTGTCCAGTTTTACTAGTAAGAAAGTGACTGCTCACCACCGAAGGAATTTTTACAATGCTTTTCATGCCAGAGTTTTCTCAGTTGGATGTAGCCATAATGAACCCACCCCTGGGCAGAAGTTACATTTTTTATGTTCCCAAAGTTGCATTGGATATAACATTTAACATAAAAGCTAAACCATTTAAAAATTCAATAAATCAATACATAAAATATGACTATGAATAATAAAAATTATTTCCAGTTATCTTAAAATCTGTAGAATCAACATTTCAAAGCAAGGACTATTTATTATATTTATTTATTTCTGTATGTTTCTAAAACTATTTTAATGTGTAATGGGTTTAAAATATGTAAACCTGTATTCCAACACCTGTTTTTTTTTTGACAAATATTTTAATAGAAGATAGAATTGAAATGAAACTGTTATCCTAATTTTTTCTTTTATTCAATTTGTCTATAATCTTAAAGATAAAACCTATGAGTAAATTATTTTTTGCCAATAAACTGCAATAAATAAATATCACCAAAATTATTGAAGAAATAATAATTTAAAAAATAGGAGAAAAGTTTAAAATTATTCTGTACTAGTGGTTCTCAAAGTGTGGTTCCTGGACTAGCAGTATCAGCATTACCTGAGAACTCGTTAACAATGCAGGCTTGTGTGCCCCATTCAGGACCTATTGTTTTAGAAACTCGTGAGTAGGGCTCAGCAATCTGCTTTAATGCATTGGTGATTCCAATTCACACTCAAGTGTGAGAATCCCTGGTCCAGAACAGTGTCTGATGGGTCATTATGATAATGTACCATTAGCATTGGCTTGAGAATTAGAATTTAAATTGATGACTCATAAATTAGACAATCTTTCTCCCTCTGCCTTCTAGAGAAGTGATGACCGTTGGACAGTGTAGTGTAATGAAAAAAATTTAAATTGTAAAGTGAGAAGATCTAGTTTTCAAGCTGCAACTTTGTATATGCAAGTCACTGAAGTCACTTTGAGTCAAGTTTCTAATATATAAAAGGGGGTAATAATAACCCCCCTGCAACTTAGTCTCATAGACTTGTGATCAAATGCAGAAGTGCAGTGAAGGCGATTTAAAAATTACCAGTACTATGCAAATGTTACTTTTCATAAGCACATTTCTGCCAGTATGATTGCAATTCTTAAAAGTTGACTTTCTCACCTCCCCACTCTTTGCCCTGTGAAATTTAGTTATCTCTTTAAATATTTTTCCAAAGCAGATATTGAAAAAAATTAGAGACGTTTTGAATAAGAAAAGAAATCAGAGTTCTTGCAAATTATTTTATATATGAGATGGTACATATGAATCTTTTTTTATTTCATGAATAGTCTTTTAAGCTTTTAATCCACCATGTAAAATAAAGCAATAGTACACTTCAGTGGTACCATGGCAATAATAATGCACTTGGAATGTTAAGTGTCAAATTTCCCTCACATATTTCAAAAATTGTTTTACATTTTTCTGGTTTAACCTCTCTTGACATCAGTGAACTTGAGGCTTGTAATTGAAGGATAAGTGAGCAAAAAAGCAGTTAAGTGATAATATATCCATTTCAATTCCTGTTTTCTGGACGGAGACCTTTTATGCTAAGTTCATGTGAGAGTAAATTTTTATGACAAAATTATAACCCTCAGATAGATATTACTCAGGCAGGCTGAGATCTGTCCTGGTATAATGGATTTTGTGACAATGAAATGCAAGAGAGTTTCCAAAAAGCTTTGCCTAAGAAAATTCTGACAGTAGCCTATATATATGCTGCCGAAATTTTCAGGATGCTATTATGACTCATTATAGAAAAATGGCTTGGTATTTTAATCATGAAATACAATTTTGTTAAAAAGGAGGAGAAGGACGTGTAAAGGCATAATCTTTGAAATATTGCCATGTATTCATATTAGTCTGTTTAGAAAATGTAGCTTTCAAAACGGTTTTACGCAATAAAATCTTCCAGTTTGGAAGGATCCATGTATTTCTTTCCCATAATTTGAGTTCCACCCATAATTTTCTGTATGTCACCAACTGAATGAAAATGAGGCATCTTCTGCAACCAGAGGTAATCAAACTTTACATCATTCTACATAAGTTTGTTTTTCCCTAATGATAAAAAACTGCTCCTTTTTTCATTTCGGTGGGTTAATTTTTTTGAGGGAAATATGAAAGGATCCTTCAAAATATTATAGCATGCACAGTTACAAATATCACATCAGTTGTAAGGACCACAATATTATTACAAATACATTTGCAGAATTTAATCATTTCGTACAATTTCGAGATAGTTTTCCTAGTTTTGATCAGCAGAACTGTTTTACATTTTCCAGCCATCTTAGGGAAATTTTATATTTGCTTCCAAAGATCATCATAAAACAAAGAAGAAATCAATAGTAAGAAACAATGAAAAAGGAAGCAAATGACTATAAAAACAGGAGTGCCAGAGTTAAAATTAATTTTTACTTTAATGTGTGAAAACACGGTTTCAAACTAATTTGGTTTTGCATTTAATTGTGCTTAAAACTTTTGAGGGTCCATAATTCCCATATTGTAAGAATCTGATGGAAATTCTGCACACAGGAAAACGTACACATGCATATGCACACATTACTTTACACCCCATTGTCGTGGAACTTGGTGAAGAACCACACTTGAAAGCAGCAATTGCACCAGTTGTTTTGATACTGTCCAACACTTACCTCAGCAGGAACCACCTGAGCCAACTCCTTTTAAGACAAGTGTACTTTGTCCCAAATACAAAGTGGAAATTAGGGGGTTAACTTGGTGAGCATCTATTATCTTAAATTTTAACAGAAAGCTAGGATATAAGCAGGGCAGGCAAAGGGTGAGTGTCTTGCTAGATATCATTCAGTAGTAGAGTCAGGGTTCAAGCCCAAACCTCCTGATTTCCAGCTCTGTGATTTTTGCATAACACTGCATTATCCTCCAAGGATTTCCATCTGGGACACATCTGAAACTGTTGTACCAGTTGCTTCTGCCTTGATTAGCATCTCTGTCTGGTGAAGTCCTAAAAGGCCCAGGCTCCTTTTGTCATTTTCTTTGCTTCAGTTTTCAAGATCATCTGTGGTCCAAGATGACTGCTCAGTGCCAGCCATCACAATTATATTGCAGCTAAGAGGAAGAGAGATAAAAAAAGAGCCAAAGTATTCCAGAGGTCTTTGAAGTTAGCTTTCGGGACTTTGGCATATGATGCTTCTTCTTACAACTCATAGACCAGAATAATGCAATTATTGAACATTGTCCTGTGTGCATTCATTATTTCATTTATAAGAGGCACAAAAGCTTTGCACAGCATTTTACTTGAGTTAGTATGCAGTTTAATATTTCTTTTCGCAATCAGAAAAGAAATTATCTGAGTGATTAAAAATAAAAAATCATAACAAGACTATTCCTCATTCTAAGTGAATAGTTCGTGAATGGCATCCCAGAGTATTTTGCTTCTTTGACTTTGTATGAATTGTGAATTCATGTGAATTAGTTAAAATAGTAAAACTTTATTTTATTTGTGAGAAAACTGGAGTAGTCAGTCCTATGATTCTATTTGCAAGGAGTTTTGGAAATAGAACCTTTATTTGTATGGCCATATGCCTGGTTCAAAATTGGGAGACCTATTATTAGGAAGAATAGAATGAAGAAAGAGGGTAAGGAAAAGAGGGGAGATTTTAGAGAATAATATGCAGTGTCTAAGGTTCAGTAATCAGGCAGTTTCTAGACTCCATTGCTGCTTTTAGATGCTCAAATAAATGAGTATTTAAGATTTCTTGCTGCTGCTTCTGCTGCTTTGCACGATTTATATCCTGGGAAATTTAACATTAATTTAATACTGCAATACTTCATTGTAGATTTGGGGTCCAATGCATATTCTCTTCCAGAAAACCTCCCATTTCCATTTTCTATATTAAAGGTAAAATGTTAGTTTATAGCACTGGATACCACATGGTGGAACCAGGAAGAGTTCTCTGTCCTTCACCTTTTCCCATGTCCAGAAAAGCCCAATGTCTGTCCCTTTGTAAAGGTCAAAAGAATTTAAACTTTGTGTGTGCAAAGATAAGGAGGCTAGGGGAGAATATGAGAATAGAGAAAATTTGCATGTTTACAGTGCTGTGTTCTAAGTTTCTTTGGGGGTTCCTTCTTTATTTTTTCATCTAAAGAAAATCAGGCATAGATGTTGTGTTAAATGAGAAACAGATACTCTTGTCAGTAAACCTAATGTTCACTTAGACAATGAGCACTTCTGTGGTGAAGTAACATATCCAATTGTGTCAAATGTGGGGAGGGGACCTCTGATATGACATTTAAAGGTAAGTTTGGAGTCATAAGGCTCATTGGAAAGATTTATTTGCATTAGTAAAAGTAATAAGATGTTTCATTTTTTCTTACAAGAGAGATGTACGCCTCAGATGTGCACCTCAACAAATAGATAATGCTATAAAAGAACATATGTTCAAAATATGAAACAATGCCTTGAGTGAATTTTATAGTAAGAAAATTGGAAAATGAATGATTTAGATGTTTTGTGGTAAGACATACTGTCAAGAATGTACACAGTATATATGTGTCTATTTTATTTTATTTTTATATATACACATATATATTTTGTGTATATATGTATATACGTGTGTGTGTGTTGTGTGTGTGTGTGTGTGTATTTGAGACAGAGTTTTGCTCTGTTATCCAGGTTGGAATTCAGTTGCGTGATGTTGGCTCAATGCATCCTCGACCTACTGGGCTTAAGCATCCTTTCACCTCAGCTTCCCAAGTAGCTGCGATACAGATAGGTGCCATCACTGGCTATTTTTTTTTTTTTTTTTTTTGTAGAGATAGGGTCTCACTTTGTCACCCAGACTTGTCTTGAACTCCTTGGCTCAAGTGATCCTCCCACCTTTGCCTCCCTAAGAGTTGGGATTACAGGTATGAGCTGATGTGACTGGCCTCTGTCAAGAACATTATTATTTGATAGCACAACTTGTAACTTGGGTACAAAGCCCTTTTACCGATAGATGAGAAATAATAAGGGAAGAATCACAGTACTTACCACTCAAACTTTCTCATAAATAAGATGAAATTTTAGTTTTTTAAAACTTTAATGTAGGTATTTGTCTTCACATATTTATTTTCACAATTTATATGAAGTCAAAGAAGTAAATGCCCTCAGATGCCATTCAAAAACTATTCCATTAGGATGAGATCTTGATAGGAGTTTTTATTTTTAGCATCTCAGGCTAATTTTTTTTCTGATTGAGAAAAAAATATTAAGCTGCATAATAATTCAAATGGTGTGTAAAACTTCTGTATCTTTATAAACTGAATAATGGATGGACACGGGAAAATATTCTGCAATTGGATTATCTCTGTTATCTCCTCCACCTCATGCCTCAATGGAATTAGAGGTATTTATATGAATTTTAGGGTTAGAATCTACTTCAGTCGTTTCTTATTCGAGTAAGTGTGAATAAGTATATAATTCCCATATGGCATGTATAATACAGCAAATTTATATTCCCACGTTCTGAAGCTAGTTTGGAATGCTAAATATTTGGATATAGATACCATGTTTTTAATGAGACAGTATAATCTCACAGCCGCAGTTTTGTCTTCTACTTTCTTGACTCTGTCACCTTCCCCTCCTCCCCTTGTAAAGCAATTTTGTTAGTTTACATTTGTTTTTCCTAGACAACTTTGCATGAGAAGCTTTGATCTACCGCATGATTATCAGAACACACTATCATCTTGCAGCTTTGATGGCATGCTTACTTTTATGGGTCCTTAAAGGATTCATGAGGCATGTCCCAGATTCTCAGGACTTTTCACGATCCTTGAAAACTGTGTCTAGAGTGTTCTGAGAAGTAAGTTTACTGAAAGTCAAGGAACTCTCAAATTGTCCCTCAAATTATGGTCAGTCCTGTGGTGAGCATCTCCGTCTGGATTTCAGGAATGTAGACGCTACCACTGTTCCCACTGGATCACACATCGAGGTATTGGTGTTGGGAAGAAGATATTCAATAATACTATCTTAAATAATAGGATTACAAATGGTATAAAGGTAGCAAGTTACTCGAATTGCCTTTAGTCAACATGACTTTCTCTCCTCAACTTACAGCACATTTCCAGGCTTCCTTTCTATCCTTTAGGAGGGCAGGGTTCACAGCCGACCAGACTGTCTTGGCCGTGTCTGTACTGGCAATGAGATATTTTAGCAGGTGGTTTCTTCTGATTATGGCAGGCTAAATGATACTATTTTGAATTTAATGTACATTATGCTGATGAAAACTGGATTGGTTGTGTAAAGGACTGAGATTCATCCTATATGAACCACTTTATTTCCTGCTGGGACATACTTTTGCTTTTTTGAGGATATAAACAATGTCTTCTTCTATCAGAAAAAAAAAAGTAGGCAAATTATGCTTTTGAAAATGAAGATATTCTTTCTTAATAACAGACTGAATGATTGACATTAATGTTGATTATTAAAGCTATAGAGAAGTACAGAGAATGTAGTGTATCAAAAAAGATGAATTTAAAAATTTTAAAGCATTACATACATTTCATTTTTTATTTTATTAGCACATAAATGGATGAAGCCACATGGTGAAAATCTGTGAGAAACAGAAGGTTTTCATTTATTTTCTGTGCCTCACTGTATATCACCTTTCAAAATACTCAAATAATGCTTTCTGCTGGGTCCAAACTTCATTTAGAGGAAAGAAAGGTAGTTAAAAGGTTTCATTTAAAGCTACTTTGTTATGGTGCTACTGCAAGTAAGTAAAAGCAAACAGCGATAACTCGGAACTTAAATGAGCCAAGAAGGATTCAGGTGATATAGAAGCTGCATCTAGGGATAATTGAAGATTGATTTTCTGATGAGAGGCACAAAAAAAGGATTAATTGGCTTATTCCAAAAGGAGGGCAATTCTTTAGGAAGTATGCTTGAGGATATACTTGGCAATAAATTTGACAGCTAGCATGGTCTCTCTGCAGGTTGGCTTTATCTGGGATTCTGGAAGGAGAAAACCATATTTGCCTTTATCTCGGAGCTCAAAGGCAAATGAGTGTTTGATGCCCACGTCATAAGCCCAGTCTAAAGAAGAACCTGATACCGGGTCTGTAAAACACAAGCAGTAAATATTTAATTAGAGACAAATGCAAATTTTTTTAAAATGGAAATCAGTGGTGTATAATTAGCAATAAAAAATAATTACGTGTACAGTTAATTGCAGTAATGAATGAGAATAGTGGTCTGAATAGTGCAGAGTGCATAGTAAAACATAATCGTGACTTTGGAATCCACCAAATGTGTGCTGCATTAAAAAAGTTACATTTTGGTTGGGTCAGGACTAAGTTGAGCTTATTTTCTAGGCACATATTTCTGCAGATGGAGGTTCAGAGCAAGTGCTAGCAGCTGAGAAAACCAGGTAAGGAGTCACTGGTCATTGAAAACCACCAGCGAAAAACTATACACACCAGCTACACAGAATTGCATTCCTTCTTATAGCTTAGGTCTCTTGTTATTCATATTGCTCGGGTAAACTATTTCATACTCAAAAGACCAAGAAAATGTAAATTAGTTATTTTAAAGACATATTTAATATCCTAATTCAAAATTTCCATGTCAACTTTTATGAAATTTAACTCAAGAATCTATTTTTTTGGTAAAAAAGATTGGAAATATAAACACATCTAGAAGTTATAAAAATATAACACACATCTAGAAGCTATATACATATGCAGGTGCATATACATACCATTATTGTTTTTATGTACTCATATTTTGCTTTACATGATAGAAAAGGTTTTTTTAATGGAAAGGCCCTTATGTTCTAGGACAAATAATGAGTTTAACTAACAATAACATTTGAAAGTTTTGAAAAATTTGAAAATTAAGAATTCAAAGCTGTGATGAAGAAAGAGAGAAGGGATATTTTGATGAAAACAGATAGTATTGGCTCTTAAATTTGTCACCAAATACTTATTAAACCTTTAATATTTATAAGGCACATTTCTTGGCACTGAGTAGAGTAATTGGTGCAGGGTATAAAAATGCAGAAGATGCTACTGGTATCTTCAGTAATTTACAATTTAGGAGGCAGAAGTCAAGACATAAGTCAATAGAGGCAGAGCAGAATATGCTAAGTACCATAGAAAAGGAACAACTTTTTATCAAGAGTTAAAAGAAAAAAGAGATTATTCTTGATGAGGAGTTTGCCTTTCATGCCCAGTGCCAGCTCAAATACTGCCTTCATGATGGAGGACATGGTATTGGAGGAGAGTCTTGAAGAAAGGCTAGTGTGTTTTCAGCTGGAGATGGAAGAAAGGAATTCTGGCCAGTGAACTACAAGGATAGAAAAGCATGGAGGCCTTGTTAGGAACCAATGAGTTCCAGCTGGATCAGAGCAAAGGGAGTGATGAGAGTTTGTGAGTAAAGCTTAAAAATCCTTGTGACATTTTACTATGTCAGGTGAGGTGTAGAAGCTTTACTTCTTTTTAGATCCTTTTTCTCCTCCCACTTTTAGAATACAATTGTCTTTAGCACTTTTCTAAATACATTGAACATATAAATAGATATAATTTTTGATTCAATTATTATGTGACAAAAGATAGTCTATTATTTAATTAATTTATTTATACTTAATCCATTTTTCTTCCTTCCTTTCTGCAGTACTAAGGCTTTTTCTGTGATTATTTCCTTCATGTTTAGAGGGGTTTCTTTAGCCATTAAGAGGAGGTGTGAGAGGGATACATCTCCTGATTTTCTTTTGTATGAGGATGTATTTATTCCCTCTTTCATTTCTAAATGGTTTTGATGGCTATTGAATTTATTGAATTTAGCATTGATAGGCTTTTTTTTTTATTCAGCCCTTGAGAAAATGTCACTTCTTTTTGACTTTCATGGTTTCAAATGAAAAATCTGCTGTTACTGAAATTGTTTTTAACTCTAGATCATTTCTCTCTGATTCCTTTTATGATTTTTTTCTTTGTCTAGTTTTCAGAAGATTAATTATGATGTGCTTTGATTTGAGTTCCTCTGGGTTATTCCTGTTTGGGTTTCACTCAGCTACTTGACTATGTTACTTTGTCAGAGGAAGGATATTTCAGCTTTCATTTCTTCGGCTGTTGTTTCCATCTCCCATTCTCTTTATCTGCCTTTTCCTTGGACCTTCCTGACATCTGTGTTGGACATTTTATTTTTATGCTGTCTGTTCCTGAGGCTTTGTTTATTTTTTATTTTCTGTCTTCAGAATGAGTGAATTCTATTGTTTTGTCTTGAAGTTCACTGATTCTTCCCTCTGTCATATTTATTCTGCTAATAAAGCCCCTCCAGCTTTTTGTTGTTGTTCAGGTTATTATATTTTCTAGTTCTATGGTTTCCATTTGCTTCCTTTTTATATCTTTTTTTTTTTTTTTTTTTTTTTTTTTTTTGAGACGGAGTTTCGCTTTTGTTACCCAGGCTGGAGTGCAATGGCGCAGTCTCGGCTCACCGCAACCTCCGCCTCCTGGGTTCAGGCAATTCTCCTGCCTCAGCCTCCTGAGTAGCTGGGATTACAGGCACGTGCCACCGTGCCCAGCTAATTTTTTGTAATTTTTAGTAGAGACGGGGTTTCACCATGTTGACCAGGATGGTCTCGATCTGTTGACCTCGTGATCCACCCGCCTCGGCCTCCCAAAGTGCTGGGATTACAGGCTTGAGCCACCGCGCCCGGCCCCTTTTTATATCTTAAATGTCTTTGATGATGTTTTCCATTTCTTCATTTGTTTCAAAGTCATCTGTAATTGTTGAGGCAATTTTTTATGATGGCAACTCTGAAATTCTTTTCCAGTGTTTGAAATTCCAACATCTAAATCATCTCAGTGTTGGCATCTATGGATTGTCTTTTGGTATTCAAGTGGTAATTTTTCTTGTTTTTAGTATTGCAAGCGATTTTTGATTATATTCTACACATTTTGGCTATCACATTACATACGAAATTGTAACTTAAGTCTTCAATTTAGCAGGTAGTCACCCTGTTAAGGTTTAGTACACAGGCCCTGGACTACTCTTGTGTCTTGTGGTACTGATGAAAATGTAGTATTTTTTTTTTTCTTTTTTTTTTTGAGACAGAGTCTAGCTCTGTCGCCAGGTGCCAGGCTGGAATGCAACGGTGCGATCTCAGCTCACTGCAACCTCTGCCTCTCGGGTTCAAGCAATTCTCCTGCCTCAGCCTCCCGAGTAGCTGGGACTATAGGTGCATGCCACCATGCCCAGCTGATTTTTGTATTTTTAGTAGAGACGGAGTTTCACCGTGTTGGCCAGGATGGTCTTGATCTTGACCTCATGATCTGCCCACCTCAGGCTCCCAAAGTGCTGGGATTACAGGCTTAAACCACCGCATTCTTTTTTTCCTTTGAGATGGAGTCTTGCTCTGTTGCCCAGGCTGGAATGTAATGACACAATATTGGCTCACTGCAACCTCCACCTCGCAGGTCTAAGCAATTCTTCTGTCTTAGCCTCCTTGAGTAGCCTGGACTACAGATGCTGGTCATCATGCCTTGCTAATTTTTATATTTTTAGTAGAGATGGGGTTTTACCATATTGGTCAGGCCAGTCTTGAACTCCTGACTTCAGGTGATCCACCTGCCTCGGCCTCCCAAAGTGCTGGGATTACAGGTGTGTGCAACAACACCCGGACAGTTTTTTTTCTTTTTAATGAAATGTAGTCTCACTTTATTGCCCAGGCTGAAGTGCAGTGGTGTGATCTTGGCTCACTGCAACCTCTGGGTTCAAGTGGTTCTCCTGCCTCAGCCTCCTGAGTAACTGGGACTACAGGCATGTGCCACCACACCTAGCTAATTTTTGTATTTTTAGTAGGGATGGGTTTCGCCATGTTGGTCAGGCTGGTCTTAAACTCCTGTTCTTAGGTGATCCCCGCACCTCGGCCTCCCAAAGTGTTGAGATTATAGGCATGAACCACTGCACTCAGCCAATATAGTTTTCAAAGCGTTTGCATTGCTATTTTGGTCTGGTTGGTTCACTTAGTGGATAAAGATGATTGCCTGGTGCCCTAAGTAACAAATGGGGGATTCTAGCCTGTGGGGATAGAGGTCATTTCCTGATGAGGAGAGTCAGAAGGAAGAGGAGGGACCTCAGGAGAGAACCTGGGGAAGTATCCATATATTGTACCCTATTTTTTTTGAAAATGTCTACTTTTAGAGGCAGTCAGTGGAAAGAGTAGAAAAAAAGGAGAAGGAAGGGGGACCAGTAGAGTTCAAAGCCAAGGAAGCCAAGGGAATGGCAAGAAGAAGAGTTATTAACAGGGTCAAATATTGCATAGAATTGGTGGAATATGTGAGCTGAAATAATAGATACTGACTTCAGTGATCAAGAAAATTGCCACTTTTAGCTAGTTGGATTTAAGTTCATGAGAAAGAACTCATGCTAAGACGTGAGTTTGGTAGCAAAGGAGGTAAAGTAAATAGGAATTATGTCCTATAATTTAGGATATGCTAGACATCTTGATAAACTTAGCCAGTTTCTAACTGCAGTAGCTCTCTATTTGCAGTTGAGTAAACTGCTGGGATTTCCAAGGGTTAAAGGGTATGACTATTCTATTTTGAGAGATTTACTTTATGTGAAGTTTCTCATTAAGATTAATTGTGGTGACTGGGAAGATATGGAATTTGATTTTTTATAATTATATGATACTATCAAGTAGAATACGTTTTGTGTCTTCTTGATCTTAAATTTGCAAACCAAAACTAACTAAATAAATCAATAAAGTAAATACAACGTTGAAAGTTTTTACTTTTAGAAAAAGATATAGAACTTTTTTTTTTTTTTTTTGGTGATAGGGTCTCACTGTGTTGCCCTTGCTGGAGTGCAGTGGCACTATCATGGCTCATGGTAGCTTCAACGTCCCAGGCTCAAGTGATCCTTCTGCCTCAGCCTCCTAAGTAGCTGGGACCACAGGCGTGTATCACCATGCCTGGCCAGAACTCAATTTGTTTAACATGATACTTAGCCTTTTCTTTATTTCCATGTGTACCTACTAAAACATGTATATGCATTTATGAAATGTAATAATAATCACTTGCTAAATACCAAGTACCCTTCTACGTGCTTTATGTATGTTAACTCATTTAATTAATTCTTATCCCAAATGTAAGTAACAATTACCATTTTACAGAAGAAGAAACTTAGGCTCAGGGAGATTAAGCAACTTGCTGAAAAACACATAGCTAGTAGATGGTTGAATCAGGATTCAAGCTCAGGCTATGTCTTCAGAGTTCATGCTGTTAATCAGTGTACTGTGCTACCTTTGTGCCACTCTGTAGTCTAGCCAATACAAAGTCTTTAGTCAGTTCTATCAGATAATTTTGTTTTTGTTGACAGCATATTCTGAGTATGTTCAATATTAAGAAAATATTTCCTACTCATTTCAAGGCATTGTATTGACTGCAACAAATTCAATTAGAACAAATCAAAATGAAACTATACCAAACTAGAAATGTGATTTCAGCCCAATGGGATCCATATAAAGTGATACTGGTGACTTAATGTGTGCTGCATTTATTGCTTACTTGATACAGTGTTTTCTAAAAAATTATATCTTTTAAAAAAGCATTATTTAAATGTATTCAATGTGACTTATACTTTTATATCAACACTAAGTGAAAATTATATTTGAAGCAAGAGCTGAAGCCAAGGATACATGAGCATAAACTGAAATATTTTTCTGTAATATCAGTTTGAATGTCTCTTAGTAAGTAGAGACTTGGTGTTACAAATTATAAGTCTTAACATTGTCTTTTTCAGAATTTACATTCTTATATTTTCAGAATGTAAATTCTGAAAAAGCAGAATATGTAGAATGTGGAGAAAGAGCACTGGGTTGAGAATCAGGGGTAGATCTAGCAATTTAGGTGCGTGTAGGAAGCTACAAGATATGTACTTTGAAATTAACTTTTTAATTCATGGTGTGACTCACAGATGAATTTTATTAATAATGCAAGCTTCTTGTTTCTTATCAACTCAAATAACTATTCTTGCTCACTAAGTACTATGTTTAGGTATTTCTAAGATGATGAAGGATTGGATATGCCGTTTATATGCATACATAATAATTTCACATCAAACATTACTATTTACATTTTTGTGCCATCTCAATATTGCTGCTTTGGGGCAAAGTGGAAGGTATACTATTTTAACTCTGGTTTGGAATGCTGATTGTTGTTTTTGTTCTGCCCTAAAGTGATAAAATCTTCCTGTATCTGAATTTCAGTCCATAAATGAGAGGTTTAGCTTAGATCAGTGATTCTCAACCCTCGTTTCATCTTTGAATCACTTTAGATACTTTAAAATAAATAGAGTGCCTGAACTCCACCTCAGACTGATGAAATCAGAATCTGTGGGAATGGGAGTCTAACCATACATGTATTTTAAAAGCTTCCTCATGTTCTAATGGGAACTTAGGCTTGAGAACCATGGATTAGATCATTGCCTATGTTTCTCCCTGGTTTCAAAATTTATGATTTTAACTTATCTGATATGTTTGCTTCTCACGTTCAAATAGCAAACATATTTTTTTTTCTGAAAGCCAGAGCTCCTCCATAAGTTGGGGTTAAAAAAATTCTCTCCCAGTCCTTTTTTTCTGTCTTCCTCAAGACAAGGAGAAAAAAACACTGGCAAATTCTAGATGCTGTTCCTAAATCTGGGGACATGTTAAGTGACAATCATGTTATTGGGATGACTGAACTTTAATCATGTATTTATTTTTTATTCTTACCAAGTCAACTATTTTGTTACCCTCTGTTTCTCATGAATGTTTGATGAACGTTCCATCAGATGCTTTATGAAAGCAGTCTGTCCTAGAAATCCTTATTATTAATTAAGCTGTTGCAGCACTGCATGACAAAGTGCTGTGCTACCTTTGTGCCACAAAGGTTTTCCTAAATTTAGAAAGGAAATTCTTTCTAAATCTCAATGACTTTAAAATGTTTTAGTATAACGAAAAGTTTAAATAGTGCTGCACAGTTAAACAGAACAGTAATTCCTCTGGACCCTATCTTTCCATTTTGAAAATGACACGTGATGGCATGGAGGTATGGTAGTTTTGGCTATCTGCTCCTTCCAGTTAGAATGTGACTTCCTTAAGAGTAGTCTATTGCCTCCTAAGTCCTCTCATCTATCTCTGAAAGCTCCAACACACTGACCTGCTACTGGGTACACCATACATCTTTGTTCATTAAGAGATCTTAATGCAATGCCATGCATAGCTCTGTATTCTCATACTTTTATAGATACACACACACACATGCATGCACACACGCATATGGATACTTATTTGATGCCTTAATTGCCTGTTGCAAAGTTTGTTCCTGTTTGGAATGCTTTGTTCTTTTTCTCTAAGAACATGTGTGTTTTTCTTGCTGAAAGGAATTGCTCTTACATGATGTCTGAGTGACTTCTTTACTGGTATCTACTAAGTGGCCTGCCATTTTGAACTAATGTTCTAGTCTGTCCTCTTGCTCTTTACTTTGCTTACTTTTTGTTCACTCATATAGCTGGGTACATAGCATCTACTTTGCCATCTGTGGTCATCCACCTGTATGTGTAATGAGTTCCCAGCATGGCTGGTTGTAGCAAGATCTACGTGGATGCTGGGGATCACCTGTATCACTACACTTTTCTTCAGCACTTTAACAGTGACTGGTGGATAGGTGACTGTTAATGAATGTGGTTGAGAAATGGGACTTTTCCATTTTTTAGTCATTTTCCAGTTCTGCCTAAGAAGCCTTTAATAAATAAGCCCCAGAAACTGTGTATGTTGATTTTAGCATTTTCGAATTCTATAGCCATTGCTGAGGATGCAAACTTTTAGTTCCAAGTTTATACTTTTAGCTGGGATTACAAAAGTGACTTACAAACTGTTAACAGATAAAATTGTTGCAATGAATCAATGGGTTCATATGTACATATATATTTTTTAATGCACAGATTCTAAAAGTGTAATAAAAATATGAGTGAATGTTTGGTGGTGGTAGGGTTGTTCATGAAATTTTTAAGTCAAAAGGCAGTCTTCCTGCTAAAAAATGTTGGATATTTGGTCTAGAGAATGATGCAGGCTTAATCAAGCCCAGTTCTGTTGTGGTTTTAACCCACATTCACTTCGTTTGAATAAGCCAGGACACCATTTTCATTGAACAAGTTTATGGGAACTAATTCTCCTGTTGTTCTGTACCCTGCACTGTGCTATATATTATAGGGTCTAAGAGAAAATCTGAAGCATAATTCTTTCTTTTGAGAAGTTTCGTTGAGAATTTTATATAAATTTTGTGACTAAGAACTGAAGCTTGAACTTGGTTTGGAGAAAAGGTAGATTTTCCTGAATCATTCTCAAACTAAGATTAGTGGGAGCTGGGAGCTTACTATAAGAGCAGAAAGTGGACTCACTTCCTAGGATTTGAGTTAATGGTCTTTGGTGATACTCAAATGGATTTTTTGGTTGTTGCTTAAAAAGAGAAAATCCTGGATATTTCATCTACAAAATCCAAATGTGCACACTCTGCATAGCAGGGAAGATCAGGGGCTTTTTTTGTTAAAACTTGGGATTGAGTTCCAGCTTTGCCAGTTACTAGTAACTGGGAAATAGTACTGACCACCTCATAGGTGGGCATAGGTTGTTGTGAAGCTTGAGATTGTGAAAATCAAGGGCTAAGTACAGTGCCTAACTTGTTAAGACTCCGTAAAAATTTGTAGGTATTATTTAGCATAAAGTATGGGCATTGGCAAATCCTGGCCAGCCTCCTGTTTCGGTGAATGAAGTTTTATTGGCACATAGTCATGCCCATTTGCTGACTTACTGTCTATGGCCGTTTTTCAGCTATGATGCTCCAGTTGAGTAGCTGCAGCAGAGACTGTATCTCCTATTGACTATCTGGCCCTTTACACAAAAATTTACTGATTCCTTGTATATAGCATAAGAGACAAGAAAAGCAAGGCCAAGAAATCCAAGTAAATAACTTAAAAACACACAAAGACAACACGAATTTAAAATAGTGAAGAGTAAGAAATGATGCTGAGAATATAAAAGTGACAGAGCTAGAGTCTTGTGATCTTTCTAGTTCACTATACAGGTTTCAGTTGAACATAGTGAGAAGGAGCAAGTGAGAAGGACAAATAACTTGTTTTACATGACCAGAGGGGCTGAAACTGATTTTCTGTTTTCCTATCAGGAGCTAGGGAAAGACCATATTTACATGGAGACAAGGCAAGTAAGAAACAGTCCAGTTAAAGTCAAATGGTTAAAAAAAAGTATAGACTGCTCCAGCTAATTTTTTGTTTGTTAGATGAGGTCTTGCTCTGTTGCACAGGCTGGAGTGCAGTGGCACGACCACAGCTCACTGCAGTCTTGACTTCCCAGCCAGGCTCAAATGATGCTCCCACTCCAGCCTCCAGAGAAGCTGGAACTATATGCATAGGTCACCACACCTGGCTAATTTTTTTTCTCACTCCAGTGAATTTTTGTTAGTTCCTGGAAGGACACCACCTTGTCGGTGGTAGAGGTGAGAAACAGGAAGCTATATGAATTAAACTGTAAATCTGTCTTGACTTAATAGCTTCCATTGATCTTGTAACCAAGGTCAGTATAATTTGTTTCTAGAAAAATCTTATCCCAAGAAAAGGGCAGAATCTATTCCCTAGATTCATATATAATTCAGAATTCCTGCGAAAAGTCAAATTTAAATTAACAATTCCATATGTTCTTACCTGAATTACAAATTCTATAATTTTCTTTAATATTTATAAAAATAATTAGGGCTCAGTAACTAAGAGGAGCAACTTACAAATTGTTGATTTTATTGAGCCATAGATGTAGCGGGTTTCATACCGAGTTGATAGAACGTCAGTGCCAATCTTTGCAACTTTGGCCTGGAGAGAAAGGAAAGTTAGAGTGAAATGATAGAATACTGTGTCAATACCGAAGAATGTATAATCGTGTATGTATGCAATTTTTATGGAATTTTTCTTACAGATTAGACATTGTGCTTAGCCCTTGATTTATACAGTTTCAAGACTCATAACAACCCTATGAGATGGATAGTACTATTTCCTAGATACTTGCAACTGGTGAAGCCAGAATTCAATTCCAGGTTTTAACAAAACCAAAGGCCATGCATACATACATATGTAAATATGTACATCACTAGGGATGACAAAAGTCAAATTTACTAGTTATTTGGAATTTGAAGATCAAAATAAAATAAATGGTTAAATAAGAAACTTATTTTCAGTAAATATGCAGTAATTATAAAGACATAAATATGCTATCAATTATATACAGTAATGTCATATCTTATTTTGTGTTTCTACCCTTCCTTTTCTTTCTCCCTCCTCATCCCTTTCTTTTAAAATAGACATTATGTTTCCTCTCAGTTTTTTTGGGGGGTGTTCAGATAATTGTGTCTTCTGGCAGTTTCTCCAGTTTCTGTTGTGCTCTACATTCCTTGGTCCCTGACAGGTTTGTATTGCTACAGGATCTTCTCTATTCACCTGACTTCAGCACACCAAGGGAAGAAGGGCAGTTGACCCCTCTTTAAAATAGTTGTTAATTAGGGCATCTCTTTCAGAGTGGCATTTTGTCATGTCCTTTTAATACACATAAGTGTTCATGCTGTGAGAATGACTGTCAGAATGAATTTTAATGGAATATAGTTACTAACATATTTGCACTCACAAATAAAGGCTTTTGAAAGACTATATGTATAATGTTTGTAGCCAAGAAATACTTTTTCTTAATCAATTTAGTTGCTATGCAAGAACTCTCATTTTACTCAAAGTGTTTTTTATTTGGGGATATATGTATTTTTTTAACCCATAATGTCATTTTCCTAACAGTGTATTGATATTGCAGTGCTGAACCTTTGTATACATTAATTGAACTCATGGGCTCAGATTATTACTTAGACTGGATAATAAATGACTATGGGCCATACATTGATGGTATGTTTTCTTTGTTGTATATACAGAGATGATTTTAATGACTGATTCAAATCTCTGCTCCAATTAACATTAAATGCTGTTGTGCTGAATACAATTGACTGAGGTCAAAATGAAAATTGTACTCTCTTAAGAATTTTAAAAAATTTTATGAGGCAGTATTTGAGCTACTGGTTTTACTGGATGTGCTATATTTGCCAATCACCATAGGGTTAGGGCCACTAAACTTTATCTGTTTTATTTCTTCTATAGCAATTCGAAATACGTATCCCTCTATCCACCCATTCACTCTGTCACTTCTTGTCATTCATTGGAACCCATATGCAGAATTTTTTTTAAACCTTACATTAGCAAATCAATTTTCATAGAAAGAATGGTGCTTAATGGATCATAGCTTTGGAAAGATAACATATTCTTAGTGAGGAAGCTTCACAAACATTTGTAATCTTCTTTGGCTGGTAAAATAATATAATTTCCCAGTTGATCAGGAAGATAAAAATACAATGTGTCTTCTTAAATCTGGTATCTGGGGGGCAGGGCTAGTGAATGTCTTTGCTATTCTATTAGGGCTTTTTCTGTGCATGGTTTGGCTGTAGACCCTGGGTAAACGTTAAACTTCGCAGTGAGCTGTGTAGTCATAGGACTTCTACTGTGCCTTGTACAGACATTTCTACCTGATGTTTTTCCTTGAGAATCATATTAAAATAATTCACTAGCTATATACTTTTATCAGTGAAAAATTAATCTAAAGATTATGATTTTAACTTCAAGGCAAATTTCGTTTGTTCTTTTATTTGACATTAAAATGTGAAATTCTTTCAACATACCCAAGTTAATGAAGAACAGACTGAAAGTCAATGGTGGCGTCGATGTGTCAACCATAAACTTTTTTCTACGTACCAAGACATCGTAGTTAGGTGGCAGTTTTGATGTATATCCATAGGGAAACAGTAGCATCTGGGAGTAGGAATGGAAGGTGATGTAAACCTTGATTTCATTCAGGTGGCTTCTAATGAAATCAGTGACAGCTTTTGTCTCTTTCTCGGACTCTGGTGCAGAGCCCCGATAGTTTCCTGCACATGGGTTTTTGGTGTCAGAAATAGCTGCAGAAGACATAGGTAGATGAGACCACAATCTACTCTCCATCCACACAGCTCCTGCCTCCTCTAATGTATTATATATTCACAGAATGTTTTAAACATTTTTGCCTCTCATGTTTACAGGGCTGCTTCAATGTCTCTTGTGTCATAGTCATTATAGATTAACATTGCGCACACATGGCAGATTGTAACAGACTTAGCCCACTGGAATATTCTGAGCCTTACTTATTTCCTTGTCCTTTCCTAAGGCCACAGGAATAATAAATCAGAAGCAACCCATGGCTTGGAGCCACATAGACTCCTTCCAATTCAACCCCAGCTCTAATATGTTGGGGGCTGGTGAGAACTACCTTCTCTAAGCCCAAGTTTCTTCAGCCTGTTTCAGCAGAAAGCTCTCAATTAGGGATAGCTACTGCTATTATTCATGTTCATTATGGTGGAATAGAGTTAAAAGCTCAGGTGATATTTTCAACAAAATTAGGCACAGAAGAAATATATAAATTGGGGCAATGGTAATTTCTCTTTAAAAGTGTGCATTGATAAAATCATAGTTGTATAGCAACTAAAGCATCTTCTGATGTAACAGTCCTCTGCTTAATATCGTATTTCCATTAAACTTTTTCACTTTCTTTGCTCCAGATGATTCTTTTCACTAAATATCTGAAAAACTACCTGCATGTTGCTTTTAACCACTGATATTTCTCACACTAGGAAGCAGAGAAATCTGAGGTCT
Source organism: Callithrix jacchus (assembly GCF_049354715.1). NCBI lineage: Eukaryota > Metazoa > Chordata > Mammalia > Primates > Cebidae > Callithrix > Callithrix jacchus. The sequence goes on from NC_133518.1 coordinate 36,376,184, forward strand.
TTATTCAGATTATCTGAATTTTTATACATTTGGATTGTGCTTAATTTTTAGCAAGCTGGATATAGTAAGTAAGAGATGATTTGATAAATAATCATCCGTTTCTCCTCATTTCCTTTCACACAGCAAAACATCCCTCAATGGTAGTGATGATTATCTTTCATGTTATAGATACAGAAGTTAATACTCACTCGAAGCATAACTGTTTTTACTGAAACAAGTAGGTGGTTTAGTTGTTTGGAGACGAAATATTCTTTTCTTTCTTTCTTTTATTTTTGAGGCAGAGTCCCACTCTGTTGCCAGGCTGGAGTGCAATTGTGGCATCTCGCTCACTGCATCCTCTGACTCCCTGGTTTAAGCAATTCTCCTGCCTCAGCCTCCCGAGTAGCTGGGATTACAGACGCATGCCACCATGCCCAGCTAATTTTTGTATTTTAGTACAGATGGGGTTTCACCATGTTGGCCAGGCCAGGCTGGTCTTGAACTCCTGGCCTTGTGATCTGCCTGCCTCAGCCTCCCAAAGTGCTGGGATTACAGGCATGAGCCACCGCACCTGGCCTGGAGCCTAAATATTCTTTATAGCATTTTTCCTCGATAGGAAGTCTGCTACTCACAGTTCCATGATGCATTAAAGTTCCTGTTGAGGTCAGTGCCAATGCATTTGGAGTTTTGGTTCTTGGAACGATTTTTTCTCCACATGCGGTCCTGCCAGATTGAATGATGAGTGTTTACACAAGATCAGTTTGCATTTTTCAATTTGATCATTTCAAATTCTCTCTGCAGGCGTCTGCAACTTTATTTGAAATCTATCTAGTTAACATGAGGCCCTTTATTATGAAAAGAAAAAATATTATTTTCTTATTATTTGTAATATATTCAGAATCATGATTTTTAATATTATATCCTTAGGCCTTGATGAAATAATTCAGTTAATTTTAAACACTGTTGATTATTTCTCAGTATTAGAAGATGACCAATGGTATTCTGAAATTAACTGTAATTTAAATTATAACTTAAATAGCTTTTTTATCCTATGTAGATTCAGATATAATGCAGGTCGGATTTTGACTGTTGGAGCATTATTTGCAGAAAATAACTTGATGTGATAGTGTCTGTCTGAGAGTTCAGTATTAATGTTACTTAGCAATAGCAGGACAATAAAAGATCCTGTAAAAAGACGAGTAGGTATCTGTATCTCTCTTTTATTTTTTATTTTTTCGATGCAATGATTCTACCTCAAGTTCTATTCAAAATTGATGACAAGATTTTTTTTTAAATCAAGGTGTTCATAATGGTTTTAATTGACTTTATTCTTAGCAAGATATGCTATATCATATAATGCAATCATACATTTCCTCTATAATTACTGTTTTATTTCATTTTTCTACACAACTAGCTTCAGCAACAAACATTTTATATTATTTCAAGGATACCTATGCAACCAAAAAATCATGCTTAATTTGAAACTGAGATTTTAAAAAATATACTTTTCTGAATTAGAATTAATTACCTAAACCCTAAGCTGAATACATAACAATGTGTATTAAAGCCAGTAAATAATATCTAAATGCAAACGAGAGTACAGAGCAGTACCTTTGTCCATGACCAAATATATCCATCAACATTGAACACAGGAAGAATGTAAAAATTCATTCGGTCTAAGAGTTTAGTCATAATTTTGTTTCTCCCATAAGTTTTGGTTGCCTGTAGAAGAAGGAAAAGTTAAGATATTGGTATGAAGTTTAGCTATTATGTGGAAAGCTGCAGTTATAATAGTGATAACTTGATTCACTTTCCAAGATCACATGCTTTCAAATGTATTTTTCCTAAAATGAACAAAAATAATCCATGTAGATTACAGGGGGAAAAAACTCACTTATTTAGACTAGTGACATTAATGAAAATGAATAGTCTTTAAAGGAGCATTTAATTATGGAGACTTGTAGTATTCCAAATGTAGCATGAGAGAGATGTTTCATAGAAAGATTGGAAGCCAAATGGAAAATTGGTAGTACAACTTATTTTAAATTGATTCTCTCACATCCTTTACATAAATATAGATTGAGTTTGTAAGCACAGGAATAAGAAAATATTGGAGAGAATTTGTGAAATAGTTACAAGAAGGATCAGAGAAAAAATGTGTGTTAATAAAATACCCAAGAATTCATAGGTTAAACAATCAACTTTCTTTCCCCCGCATCCGACTGAAATTTCTGTAATTACATGCACTTTCTGTAGCTACCTAAAATCTCTCTCACCACTTAGAAAGTCCCTTCCAAGTAAATCTGAATTGAAGACAAGAGATTTTTCTGTAGCCCTGTGATGTGCATTCCTTTATATGTTGAGTAAAGGAAGCTCTCAGCCCTCAATTGGGAGAGCAAAAGCAACCATAGGGGTAAGCTACTTCCTGGTGGATTCTTTCCTAGAGAAAGTGTCTGTGCCCAGAAAACCATTGCCATACACATTTCACCAGTGTGCAATGTGCAAAAGTTGTCAGAGAAAATTAAAATATAGTAGGAGTCAAAATACACTGGCAATAGAGTGAGAGGAATATTGAATATATAAATTAGATTTAACTTTTAAAACAGTGAGTTATAGGCCAGGTGTGGTGGCTCATGCCTGTAATCCCAGCACTTTGGGAGGACAAGGCAGGTGGATTACTTGACATCAGGAGTTTGAGACCAGCCTGGCTAACATGGAAAAACCCTGTTTCTACTAAAAATATTAAAATTAACCAGATGTGGTGGCACATGCCTGTATTTCCAGCTACTTGGGAGGCTGAGGCGGTAGAATTGCTTGAACCCAGGAGGCAGAGGTTGCAGTGAGCCGAGATTGTACCACTACATTCCAGCCTGGGCGACAGAGTGAGACTCTATCTCAAACAAACAAACAAACCAACCCCCAAAAAACCAAACAACAAAAAAGGGAGTTATTTTTCTCTTAGAAAGGAAGAAAGGAAACTTAGAAACATGAAAATTCCAAGTACATGTTTGGCAATGAAATATCTAATCAGGAATTAAAGGTCTATGTTTTGACTTCATTGAAGAAAGTTGATACGTGTATGCTGTCATATGAAGATGGTTTCTGATTTTCCATACTTGACTATAGGGAAAACTTTCATATTATAGCCCAAGAAAAGTTTCAGTTTCATAACCTCGTAGCTTGAGTTTAAGAATCGTTTGAAGGGAAGGTATCAATTTCATAAAAATGTAATGATGGGTAAAATTCAAGGCATTTCTTCCCTGACAGCACCAAATGTGGGCTCTTCTAGTTAAGTGGAACTGCACGTTTGGAAAGGATGTCACCACTTGGTGAAGTGCTGGAGACTTGGCAATCAAAGGAGAGTTAGGAGAGTCTTCCGATTTACTTACCTGATAGACAAACCACTGGCAGAATGCTGGGGACACCCATTCTCGTGCATGAATGCCACAGTCCATAAAAATAGCCTTTCTTCTTTCATTCTTTTTCCCAACCTATTTTAAAATAAATGAGATATTATTTTGCATGAACTCATATGTTGATCCCTTGTCAACCAATAACTCATTCATATTCTCAAAGCAATTATTTCCTCCATCTATTGTTGAATGAGAACCATGTATGCACATATTGTTCTCAGAAGGGACCATGGGACATATCCTTAAATGTCTATATGTAATTCATAATCTATTACAATGCATATTTTTCCAAAAAATTTTTCTAGTGTCAGGGCAGCTGGTAGGCTTTGGAAAAAATTTTGTAGTCCTGTGTTTTAATTTTATTGCTAACACCCTGTGTTCTGAGATATAGATTACAAAGTCACCTTTGTTTCTGCCATTTCCTTTGTTTTTTTCAGGTTGTGTAAACTGGGGATATTTACCCTGGAGTAGAGAAGAACTTGTGTTGTGTAGGGCTAAGGGCCCCACAAGGTTGTGGGATGTTCCTTATGCTGTGCTGAGGTGCAGATCCAAGAAATAAAGAGACAGGACACAGAAATACAAAGAAAGCACAGCTGGGCTCATGGGGGCCATGCCACCTATAAGCAGAGACAGGTGAGGCCCTGAATGTCCAGAAGCATCTGTATTTATTGGGTATAGGTTAGTGGGTAGGGCAGTGAGTGAAGTCATCTTTAAGGATAGCAATAGGGTCATGAGCAATAAAACAAGGGGTCCACCTCCATTAGGTTACCAAGACTGGAAGGTGGATAGTGCGCAGCAAGGGGTCTACCCCAATTAGGTCATCAATGCAAGGAGGTGGGCCGTGTGCAGTAGGTGGTCCTCCTCCATTAGGTCACAGAGGCATGGAGGTGGGCGGTGCTCAGTGAAGAGGGTGCAGTTTGCAATACCTCTATCTATGGGCATGCTACTTCTAAGAATATCTATAGGAGGATGCTTAAGTCACACCCCAGTGACGGAGCTGTCAGGGTCTACCACCACCTGCTGGCAGCTTCCAATGAGTTCTATAGGAGGATGCTTTTGAGCTAGCACAGTAACAAGAGCTGACCAAGATGGGATTATCTGGAGGGGTTTTGAGCCCTCGGATGCTCAAGGGATTGTCGGTCTGAGGGCAGCCTGCCACAAGAACTGGAGGCAAGGTCCTACAACTCCGTTATAAGGAGGAGTGGCTCTTGCCCCAAGCCTGCCATACAGCGGGTATCTTTATGATACTGAATGCTGCCACCTGGGCCATGGATTTTTGTCCTGGTAAAACTGTTTTTCCCTTAAATCATGCTCTGCACTGTCTGCTTCAGACATTCATCTGACTATAAGCTGCTTATTCTTTAATTCATGCTGTGTACCTTGTCTACTCTAGGCATTCCTCCGATTATGAACTAAGATATAGTTACATATATATATATGTATATATATATATATATATGGAAATAACTGAGTGGTGAGATATTCTTTAGGACCTCATTCTATGAACTAATATATGATTATATATAGAGGATTATATAAAGGGAAATAACTGAGTAGTAACACTATAAACTGAGGTATTCTTCAGGCACTAATGCCAGTATTCTGCTTAGTTCTCCTTCCTCGGTGCCTGTATGGGGGGTTACCCACAGTGTTGGAGTGGGGAAGAGAAATAGTACTGGATACTTGAATGACTGTTATTTTGAAGAGAGTGCAGATTTGCTTCGGGTGGTTGGAGACAGTGAATGGGGATTTGGGGTGCGGATGGGCTTCTCAGTTGTTAAGTGGCTGCTTCAGGGAGCAGTATCTCTGGATGTGCAAAAATCAAGCAGCAACTGAATGGAAATTGTTAGCTCCATTGTAGGGAACCCTCCAGCAACACAGGGTTGAAATGTCTAACATACTGTTCTACAGTCCTATGACTCTATGATATTTAAGTCCCCTTCATGACATTCATTTATCAGTTTCACTGCATTTTAAGGGGTGAATGAGGGTGGTTTTTTTTATACTACGGACATCACAGACTCGTAATAAAGCTGTGGGGTGAAATATTTGTTTTGGTTTGTCCACTGTGCAATCTCTGACAAATGTTTATCTAGACACCTTCTTGGCTCCACCAAAACCACCTGTCACTTCTATTCTTGAATGGATGTCCAGAGCTTAAATATTCTTTCAGAGATAATATGTTTTGTCTCAAAATTAGCTCAGTTGTGTTACAAAGTAACTTTTAAATTCATGTTTTTCAACAATAATAAGAATTAGTGGTTTTTGAATTATTTTTACCTTTAGGACATATAGTGAATTATTTTCAACAGTAGATCCAATTTTGATACGAGAGACCATTTCGGGATGCTTATCCATCATCTTTTCAGTCCAAGCCACAATCTTAAGAGCAAAACCAATTTTGAGAAATTAGAATAAAAGAAAAAAATGACAACAAATATTAAGGATAACTTTAAAAAAAGGTTGAGATATTTTATACTGTACCTTTTCCCAGTCATTGTATTTTGCATAGCTGTGCCTGCCTGGGATTTCTTCTTTAACATCAAACTGTTTCTCAATCTCTTCTTGTAGATCATGAATCAAGATTCTGTTTGACAGGGGAATGATAAAATACACGTTTTGTCATGAGAAAGGAAGACACAGTTATCTTTCATTTGCAGAAAAGTTCTCTTCCTTCTCTGGTATCTTTAATCAAGTTTGCTATGTTTCTTCATTATTCTCCTCTAGCCATCTCCTTTAGACATGTCATGTGTCTGGCTTCTGGTCTTCCCATTTATCTAGAGCTGTACTGTCCAGTGTGATAGTCTCTAGCCCCAAGTGCCTACAGAACACGTGAAGTGGGGCTTGTCCAAGATTAGATTGCTGTATATGTAAAATATATACCAGATTTTGAAGATAGTAGTAAAGTCATATATATTATCTCACCAATAAGTTTTATATTATTGTGTAGAAATAATATTTCAAATATATTGGGTTTAATAAAATGTATTGTTAATTTTACCTGTTGCTTTTTACTTTTTTAATGTGGCTACTAGAATATTTAAAAATATGCATGTGACTTATATTGTACTGCTATAGTACTCCTCATCCTTCTCCAAAACACACATACATTTACATCCACATTAACACAGGCAACAAAGGATACTTTCATGCACACATCTACAAACCATACCTTATAATTTCACACCTTGAGATCTGGGAGAAACTTGAATAATAATAATAATAATAGTAGTAAGCAGGTACTTAGCACTTAACCTGTGCCAGGCATTGCTCTGACCTCCTTATGTATATTATTAATTTAATCTTCACACGAGATTATTATGCTTATCTTACAGGTGAGAATAATGAGGTACAAAGTGTTGAAACAACTTGTCTATAGTTATGGATCTAGAAAATGGCTAAGATGATTTGGAGGGGGTGAAATAAGAGGTGGGAAAAAATCACTGGGAGACTAATGTTGGGAGTCAAGAAGGTTACACCTCATCATCTCCTATTTTTATCTCTTTCTGAGCCATCTTATGTCATCATTTTATGGAGTCTCATGGCTGTAATGATCACCTGATGGTCACTCATACTTGAATCCCAAGGTCTGGCCTCTCCCCTGAACTCTGGGCTTACACATCCAACTGCCTACTTGATGTTTTCACTTGGATTCAGATATCCATATTTTTAATACAGACCAGGTACATACAGCTTTACATACAGTATTTAACTAACCTTGTCAGTATTACCATTTTACAGATGGGGAAGTTAGTGCTCAGAGGTTTAAATACTCACGGTTTATGTATGGTGGAGTTGGGAATTTGAATACAAACTGCCTCATTTCAAGATTTATTTGTTTTAAAAATGTCATCATCATATATGCAAGTATTTTATTTATTTTGTCTGTTTGGAAATTTTTTAATTTGCTTCATTAATCTGTTTTCTTATGCCTTAATAGAAACTGAATCATATTTAATTATGGTAAAATTTAATACTGGATAATGTATGTTATTTTTTTTTTCCAAAAATTTTGAGTCATTTCACCTATTTTAAATAAATGTCTTGGCTGGGTATGGTGGTCCACACCTGTAATCCCAGCACTTTGGGAGGTTGAGGCAGGCAGATCACATGAGGCCAGGAGTTCGAGACCAGCCTGGTCAATGTGGTGAAACTCTTTCTTTACTAAAATTACAAAAGTTAGTCAGGTGTGGTAGCAGGCACCTGTAGTCACAGCTACTCAAGTGGCTGATGCATGAGAATTGCTTGAACCCAGGAGGTGGAGGTTGCAGTGAGCTGAGATTATGCCACTGAACTCCAGCTTGGGTGACAGAGAGAGACTCTGTCTTAAAAAAAAGCCATATCAGAATCATTATAGGAATTATTAGAATCATCAGAAAAAATTGGATTTTGATAGACATATTAAATTATAAATATAAGAATTTTATTAATAATAGATCATAATATAGTTGTATCTTTTTGATTCTTCAGTAAAATTTTATACATTTTGATTACCTATTTATATATATAGTTTTTACCAGTTTTGTAAGTAGCTTTTTTTCTCACTACTTTTTTGAATTGGTTATGACAGTATTCACATATTAAAAAACCAATTACTTTGATTATACTTAGCTATTTTATTAGATTAAAAATATCTTTTTGCGTTAAAGAACTTTAGTTATGTCTTTAGGGTATTTTCTGTGTTTATTTCTCTGCCAATATCTATACTTCCTAATTTTCTCAATAACTATTTCTTTTTTTTCTTGCTTTGCATTGGCCAAACTCTCTGAACTATGATAAATAACAGTAGCCACAGAGGGCATTCTTTTTTGTCTGCCTTTTACGGGAAAACTTAACCTTTTACTGTTAACAATGATGTTGAATGTCACTTTGAGGTTAATATGGCAGTATCAATTTATATGATCAAATTATTGTCCATTGATGCATGGTTGCATTAAAACCTATTATTAGATTTCTTAATATGTTAAATATTATTTTACAGCTGTAGGAGATTTATAAACACCCTCATAAAAAGTCTTGTCATATTTTAGATACTGTTCTAAAAATCTTGTTTAATCTAGAAGCAATACATCGAATGTAGGGAAAATGACTTGCTGAAAGCAAGCAGTGAGCACATTGTTATCAATAGGTGATAGCTGACAGCAAAAAAGAAAAAAAAAAAGAAAAGTAAAATAACTCCCTAGACACAAGGACTTAGGAAACATGGGTCAGTGGTCTCATCATAGCACAGTATGAAAATGTATATTGATAATGACGATCCTTTACCCAAACGTAAACCATATTCAATATACTCTCTTTTGCAGGGCAGAAAATTATTGTTTATAATGGAAATGTTTTAATAAAAATATTCAAAAGAAAGGATTTCTTGAAGTTGTACTTTTCCAAACAATTTTCTATTTTGGCTTATCTCATTTCTCATTGACTCTATATAAAAAAAGGCATTACCCATCTTTTGGTAATGAAATGCACATGTATTTTTCTGCTGTTAGCACTGAGTCCTGTATGCAGGAAGATGTCTGTTTTTTAACATTCATTCTAATCTTTGGGACAATATCATATACTCTTTCCATCACCATAAATCTTATCAAATAAGGAAGCAGTGGGTGACCTGTGTTCAGACCTTCTTGGGTTCCAAGCCCAGTTCGGCTACATAATGCTAAATATGATCTTGGGCAGTTTAGTTACCCTCTGAACCTCACTTTTCCAGCTTTTACAATTGTGGTGACCACGCTTGTGGTGAGAATGAAATGAAGTAAAACCTAAGTACTTGGTGGCCTCAGGTTCCTTATGAACTTCAGAATAATAGTGAAGTTGGTCACAAAATCGACAATCATTTTATAGACATAAAACATTTTTAAAGCAGGCTTTGATGCTATGTAGATGTTTGACTCTTTGATTTCTTCAATTTCTTATATTAATGAGCTATGACACTGACACTGCTGAGCTCCACTCTACTTGTTGGTTTCTCCTTGCTGATTGATTGACTGATCTGAGTTTTGATGTGGAACGCAAACGCTGTATTCCCCTAATTAGAGTTTATTTAGCACATGGGACCAAGTGCTGCTCATGAATATTGATTCCTAATAGCAGCACTGACAAGCACATCATTATGCACATTATATCTAACTCACTGTATGCTTTGCTTTTGACTTATGATGAATCTACGATTTCTGAGAAAATAAACTCGTGACAGCAATTTTGGAATCAGGTGGAGAGTGTTGCACTGAAACTCACACAAAGCTGGAGAAAGTTTGAAATTATATTTTGGGTGGTCATTACGGGCATAATTAATTGCTTTAAGCTCTAAAGAGGGCACATGGCTTTTGCGCCACCTTAGAAGTAGAGGAACCAGGCAGAGAGAAATTTTATGGTCCCAGAGGTTGATTTGTAACATAAGGCAGTATTAATTAGTCATGGGAAGCTTGTATCTAAGAATATTTTTAGACTTACACATATCAATTTAACTCTTGTGATAACAGCAGAAAAAAAATTAGTGTCAGTTGAAGTACAACTTTTCCACAAATGATGCAGCTGCATCAGAACATCAGAACGATGCCAGATTGTTGCTGATAGGGGCTAGAAATTAAGCCTAAGGCTGGAAATTAAGAACTGGGGCCAGATGTTATTTTCACAAGCCCTTCCACTAACCAGCAGCCAGGCATAAACAGATGAAACCAAATTACTTTTTCTCAAATATTATTTAGTGCTCCCAAATTTGCTTAATTTGTTTAAGAAAATTTCTAAATTTAGGTGAAAGGATAAATAATTATTACTGAGGGTTGAATAAGACAAATGGTTAATGTTTACTGAACCTTTCTTATAAGCACTTTTCTCAGTACTGTATTTACATTTTATCACTCAACATGATTAATTGGGTACCGTTATCACTCCTTGTTTTTATGAAGGTATGGTCAATTTCCAAAATTGACACAACTGTTAAAATGCAGAAGTTGGGATTTGAACCTAGAGGGTCTGATGTCAGCACCCTAGCTGTGAGCCATTGTACAACAATGCCTTCATCATGAGAGTAAAATCCTGGGGTATTGCCATTAGGCCTGTACTCTCCTTAGTCTTCAGAGGCTTGTGTAGGGTTGGTCCAATCAACTAACTCTCTTGGAAGTTTGTCTCCCAAGTTCAGGGAGTAAGTAAAAGGTTCAGAGAAGAGATAAACTCTACTTTGACAGTTTCAAGGGTCCCATCTTTTGCTGCTTTTAGAAAGCAACAAAGAAGGACTGGAGAACTGTAGACCAATGTATGTGACTGTCATAGGCTCTGGTGTGTGTGTGTGTGTGTGTGTGTGCGCGCGCACACGCATGCACTGGGGAAAGATATTTTAGGAAGGCAGAGTCACTGAGGTTGTCTTATAAATGGGACTGGATTCTCCTGATGCCCACATTACACCAGGATATGGGGGTATTCAAAAAGCATGGTTTAAGGTTTCCATAAGATTCAATATCCTCCTGGTAACTCCCTAATTTGGTTACCACACATCAGACTCTACTGACATGGATTTCCTAACGTTTGAGCAATACTACTCATTTATTCACTGTGAGGAAAATGGAGTATCTGATGATAGCCTCTAGTTATTCCCTGTTGCAGTGTATATGTGTATGTGTGTGTGTGTTTGCATGTGTAGGTGCATTCGTAAAGGACCAGGCATAGAGCAACTTTATGATCCCAGTCAATCTTCATGAAACCCCTATGAAATCAGTTCCAGTGTTATTCCCATTTTATAGATGAAGTATGAGGTAAAGCAAAGTTAAATAAATTGCCAGTGTGAAATATCTAATGCACAGCTTGAATGGGACTGGACGCAGACAGCCTTGCTTCAGAACCTGCTTTCCTACCCTCCACACTCCTGTTTGTCACATGACCAACTGTAACTTCAACATTTGTAGCATGTTGTAGCATGCAGCATGTTAGACTATAACATGCATGTTAGCCTCTTAGGTAATAGTAAAAATGTGAAACAGAAGAAAAAATGAATGGAATGACACATTAGAATGATTTATTTGATTGAAACACTTGCTAGGACTCTGTATATCCATGGAATATGAATTTGTTTCTGACTGAACATTATTATTAAGGCAGTTAGGCATTAATATAAGGTGTTGATTATCACTGTGTCAATTTGACATATATCTCTTTTGCTTTTCTCACATAATCTTATATGGATCCTAATAAGATTTTACTTAATTGTCCCATTTGAGTTTTATTATTATATTAATAATTGTTTTCTGAGTTGTCTTTCATTAACAACTCTTTATTTTCTAATTTTAACTCTTGATCAAAGAAGAGACAATGTTAAAAATTGATTATCTAAAATGTGAACAATGTTAAAAACACTAGGGTTTTTAACTGCTGAATCCAAGTACAGTGTCTGCCCCAGAGGCTCATTCCAATGGATGTGTTTTCCCTTTGATATTTGCTCGCCAGTCTGTTTGGGTTTGTTAGTATATTCATGTTGTTTGTTTTTTGAATTTGGCCTTTTATGATTTTGTAAATAAAAAAGGAAACAAATATGTTACTTTAAAATAAAATCTGGCATAGTAATTTAATTTTCTAAAAATTAAAAATGTCACACAGATGTTTTAAACTAAAGAGTGGTTGATATGCATTGTCTAATGAAGGGTGTCTAAGTAAACCATTGTGTCAAACCAGCCTCTAAATACGGTTTAATTCAGTCTGATGCCTGTGTCTGACCAGATGTTTCTGTTCTTAGAACTCTTTTCTGTTACTGACTGACACCAAGTAACACATATAATTAATATGCAAATAAAATTATGTGTATAATTAGTACTTGGAGACAAGATCTTAAATAGTTTTTGTCTGCACATATCACTTTACATATTTATATTTCTGAGGAAGGTAACTAATTATGTGGTTTTCCTATAACTTGTTAATTTGGGTTACTTTCTATAATTCATGTCTTAATTTGATAAAAGCAACTTTTATAGGCCATTTAACACTTTGGTTCTTGATGTAAATAGCAAGGAACTCCTTTGTCATGAGACAAAGTGAAAAACACACTAATCTGAGGCTCTGGATTTAGACCTCTAGTTGAATCGGTATCATTTCAGGCTAGGAGAGGTCTAGAGGGCCACAGAAGAAAAAAGGCTGATATGAGCTATTTCATAAATTGAAAGGATGCTAGTTGCCTGCCTAGCTGTCTTACAGTGATTTACACCACTATCCATGCTCATGCCAAGCAACTAGCTTTTCTAGATACATTTTCTACATTGTAACTGCATTACAGGGCTATAAGGAAAACATAATACCTCATTTTTTACCTTACTGTTCAAGCCAGATTATATAAAACTTGGCCACACCACTCCTTTATTTTAGCTTAGACTGAATGCTTTGTAAGAATTAGTTTATCATAGGAATCCAGACCAGGTCCATATTATTGAAGTAAAGTGAAGAGTGTAATAACTTAGGCACATATACTAGAAAGCTGACAATGACGTGAATCAAGAGGCACAGTAACCAGGAGCTATTTAAGATAGAAGGTTGCTTTCTTTTAGATGAAGAGTCAAGACATTATCTAAACCTTAACGTAAGCAGATAATATAATACAAATTCCTGCAATCTTGTAGTTATATTTTTGAAGTGTCTAATTTTAATAATGAAATTTATAAAAACACAGCAAAAACCCTATTAATTTAAAAGGGTTAAAAGCTGGTATCGATTAATTTTGAAGTATATATTTTCAATTTGTTAACTTTTATATTTATACCACAACCTTCTTGAAACAGTGACAAAACCCCTATGAAGTTGGTTCCAGTATGATTCCCATTTTAATAGATGAGGTATGAGGTAAAGCAAAGTTACATAAATTGCCAATGTGAAATACCGCATGCATAGCTTGAATGGGACTGGACGCAGACAGCCTGGCTTCAGAACCTGCTTTCCTACCCTTCACACGCCTGTTTGTCACATGACCAACTGTAACTTGGTTAACAGTGATCAGTAACCATCACAAATAATAGAATGCTGCCTTTAAAGCCATGAATATGAATGCTTTTGCTTACTTGTCTTATGTATGCGATTTTTAAATTTTGATTGAGTTTGTATTTATTTGAGATATTATAGCAATATCATAAACACAATCAAGTCATAGTAACTCCTGACTGCAACATAACATTACTGACATCAGTAACATTACTGATCTCTCTTTATCTCAGCCAGAAGACCTTTTGAGTTAAACCACCAAGTCAGATAATGGAGGTATAGAATGGTAAGTTCAAAAAAAAAAAAGGAACTACTGTTTAGCAGTGTTCTGACAATGAAGTTCTCAATAAAGGGGAATCCTGGCATGAAATGGCCTTGGGAAGTTAAAATTGGACTCCTCAGTACCTCAAACTATGAAATGTTTGAAAGTATAAAAACACATTTTATTTTCTAAATTACACATTGATTTATGAGGTTCATTGCCGGGCTCCCTTCTCATTCACTGCCCAGGGCTCAGACTGTGCATGGCCCATGGTTGGTACCTAATATATTAAAATTTTCTCTTATTTCTCTGTGGGGCCAGAATGACTAATTTCTGCATCTTAATCTATTTGAGATTCTTTTTTCTTTGATTTAAACCTTATTCTACTGCTTTGCTTGTGCTTTCTCTGAGCAAGAATTTTTTCATAATTATTTATTTATTATATATTTTTAATTGCTGTATCTCTGACATACCAACAAGTACTTGTTCTTTTTGTTTGTTTGTTTGTTTTTATTTCCTTTATGTACCAGGAAAATTCAAATACATAAAAGGATGCCAGCACCAGTAGCTCATAAGCTCTGGGCTGGTTACCTGTCAGTACTGACGATGTGTGGCTAAACCATTTGTGCCTGCTCATGTGGGCTCTGTGCTTATGAGGGGCTGATTTTGGAGATGGTGGAATAGGTAATTGTTATTCTTATAGATAAGAGCAAATGTAAGATGGAAGCTGAGCTGCCAAGTTTGATCCTAACACCTCCGTAAACCAGCTTTGATAATGCGATAATGTGTTTGGAAGTAACTGTGATCTGTATCTTACAGAGAGAGCTTTAACTCTGGGGGGTCCAATTAAAAATAGTTCTATTGTAATAGTTTCCTCTATATCAGGGCTCCCAAAACTTTGAATATCCAACAAATTTCAATATTTGCAAAGGACTTACTCATAATGCATATTATTTTGATCCAAGGCAGACTGGATGGCTTGGGATTCCTTCTCACTAACTCGGAAATCCACCGTCATATTAGCAGCTACATGGTGAGTGGCACTTGGATACCAGAAGTCAAGCTGCAGAGATAAGCACATGTTAGTAAGAGTTTATTTGCTTACCCAACACATATTTATTAAGAAATGATCATGTCTCAGACACCATGAAAGGAATTTGGGGCTCAGCATGACCCTTCTTTTAATAAGTTTATGGAATTTTTGCAAATGTATTTAAGAACTGTTGAATATTAGGGAGGAAGAAAGAAACCTTCCCAGTGCCTGATAACTTTATTTATTTAATTAATTTTGGGACACCAGGTCTATCAAGGCAAAAAGGATGGGCAGCTCTTTTGGTTAATATTTTCCCCCACAATTTTGGGGTTCAATAGGATCACAATTCATCTAGCCACAGAATCTGGCTTTAATTGGAAATTTAGATTAAATATCTGGTTAGTTAGTCTTTAAAACCTAATGTTCCTATAAACTCTGGAAATCCTGAAAGTCTTATATCCAACATTTGGCATAGTCTCCCAGCAATGTCATTTTTCTAGCAATAAGTTCTTGGGCAAGTTACAAGGACTCTTTAAATTTTAGTCCTCTCTCCTAAAATAATGGGGCAAATGAGAGTCCACGGGTAAGTGTTGGGAAGATTGTGAAATAGGTCCGTGGTCTGGGGCATGAAGACATTTAACAGGTGCAGATTTTTCCCTCCTTTCTCTTCCTCTAGCTGACAATTTCAAAATTTGGTATATGAGCTCAAAAGTATAGCATTCAGATCAAAATAACTTTGAAAAGATTCCAGTTCTTGTGGTTCTTCAAAATCATACTCAACCGTGAAACTAAATGATGTACAAGACCCCAGCCTGGGAAATGTGAAGGAAACCCTCAGTTTCCACCCTCACTTGTACATGTGTCCAGGTTTGCTTGGCTCTTTCTTAGTTGAATCCCCCTCTCCCTCTAGGTCAGTCAGTTATGTGACAATATGAGGCTGCTATGAACCAACCAATGTTTGTTTATTTTGATCAAAAAGCTACAGCATGAGTTGGACACAGGAGAGAAGTAGTGTGATGCAAAGGCAAGTTAGGCAGAGCATCTGATCACAGTAGACATTCCTCTGTTCCAGCAGGGTAATGTGCAGCTAGAGCTCAGTAAACTTTCATTTATGAAGCATGAGGCACAGAGCTAGGTGCCATAGTTGTAGAGACCAGTAAGGGACTTATGGGAAGTATAAGGTTTGGTGTGGAACACAGAGCCACCCATCCATGTATGTTTCCAACATGTTAACCAATGCCAGAGGAAGGAACCGGGTGTTTCAGGAACACAAGAAACAGTCAAAACTGGGTAATGAGAATTGAAGAGATTTCCCATAGGAGGTACTGCCTGAGCTGGATCTTGAGAAATAAGTAGGATTTACCCAGGTCCAAAGGGAGAGAAACACATTCCTTATGAGAAAAGGTATACAGGGCCAAGATGAGTGAGTTTTTGGTGTTTATGGGGCTTGAAGCATGAGGAAGAAGGTGGAGGAGCAAGATACTGAAGAGGCCAGTAGTTTGGCAGATCATAAAAGGCTTTGAATGCTATATTAATACCAATAGAAAATGCTTCTGGCTGGGCATGGTGGCTCATGCCTGTAATCCCAGCACTTTGGGAGGCCAAGGCAGGCATATTACTTGGGGTCAGGAGTTTGAGACTAGCTGGCCACACGGCAAAACCCTGTCTTTACTGAAAACCCCCAAAATTAGCTGGGCATCGTGGTGGGCACCTGTCATTCCAGCTACTAGGGAGGCTGAGGCAGGTGAATCGCTTGAACCTGGGAGTTGGAGGCTGTAGAGATCAGGCCACTGCACTCCAGCCTGGGTGACAGAGTGACTCTGTCTCAAAACCAAAACAAACAAACCAACAAACAGAAAAACACTTCTATGGTGCTTAATATGGTAGGCTTGCTTCTGAGTGCTATCGGAAGCTTACTTACTTTTTGTAGCAACTCTGGGAAGTAGGTATGATTATTATCCCCATTTTATAGAAAAGGAAATTGAGACCCAGAGATGTTGAGTAACTTGCCTAAGGCTACAGAGCTAGTGTAGAGCTGGGATTTGAATGTAAGCATTTGACTTTGAAGAAGATGCTTTTTCCATATGAGGCTGCCTCTCAGTAATGACCCTCAAGTGGAGGAATGCAATTTTATAGAGAGCAATCAGGTTGGAATGCAGAGTTGGCTTTGTGGGAGGCAAGACGAGAACCCCGATTTTTAGTTAAGGGACTATGGAAATTGTCCTTGCAAGAGGTAGAGTGCACATGAGCTTGGTGGTGGCAGTGGAATGGAGGGCGATGTGTGAATTTGAGAAACAGTTGGGAGTTAGAATAGGCAGAGCCTTTGATTGATTTGATGTAGAGAGAACAGCATGTGTGACTGGAATAAACTGCAGACCCAATTCTGGGTTTAAATCTGATGTGTAATCTTGGTCATTTAATTTTTTGTCTCTGCACTTGAGTTCTTCTGTTTCTAATGAGTTATATTATGACCCTGACATTGAGAAGCTGTTGGAGAATTTGAAATGACATTTGTAAGCTGCTGGCACAGTGTGCCTTGTATTCAGGAGCAGCCGACTACATGATAAAATTATTTTAGACTGTTGGGTTTTAAAGGATTGATCTAACTTTAAAAGTCTTCTTTAAAAATGTTCCTGCTCTTGGAAAGGGGTCACATCTCGATATTAGCCGGTGCCTCAACATTTTTAGTTAGTCTTCTAACAGAAATTATGTCACCAGAGGGGATGAGGGTGGGAGTGGGGAGAATGGAGAGGAAAAGGGCACCAGTAGAAGAGAGAAAGATGCCTTGATAAGGAAGCCAAGAACAGCTCCTGATTTCACTGTTTTACTGTGAAAAAGCTGGTGTTTGGAAAGCTTTTGGGAGGAAAAACGAAAGTGGTAGTCCTGGAAACCAAAACCAAACTGAGACAGGTGAAGTATTGGCCATTGGCTGAATTATCCAGATAGCTCCTGTTTTCCCCTTTATGTTCAATAGTCTTTTTTAGCCCCGTGGGCATTAACAGTAAAATAAGAAGCATCTTTTAGAGAACAGTGAGAAAAGATAAAGTATCCCTTTAAATGCTTACCTCATTGGTTTTTGCCAAGTCCTTGATGATGTCTGCTTGTTTTTCATCCTGGGGCTTCACACGGAACACCTTCTCCCTTTACAGAGGCAAATGAAAAAAAAGTGAACTGTAAAGAAACAACCCTTACTTCTCTTCCCACACAGAGACTAGAACACAAGAAGTAAGATTCACCTGTCAAAGCGGACAGGAGCAATTGCAAGAGTTGTTGCAATCAAACTCATGGGCAGGATGAGCTTCATGGTTCTTCTTTGCCTGCCTTGAGACCCTCTGGCAGTTTTATGCCTCAGCTCTTATCTTAATGAGCAACTAATTTCCTCTTAGGGTTCTTTTGTATGCACAAACTGTTCCCCTTTTTCCACCACAACCGATGTTTCACTTTGTTTTTCAGCTGGGGAGGGAAAAAACATTAACCCACTAAGCCCATGCTACTGATTCACATTTTGCAATAGGAAATATCCATTTTACAGATACAGGACAGGAAGCAAATGACTTTCGCAAAAAACTTGCCCAAGGTAACAGAGAAAATATGTTCAGAGAGCTGGGATTTACCAGTCCTGTCTGTTCTAAAATATTGCTCTACTATTCTGCTCGGATTGAATGACGGAAGAAATCAGTCTTAAAATTTGCACTAGAAGACTGAGATGAATTTGGGTATCTGGCCACAAAATCTTGGTGACTGGTTAATAATAATGTAAAATATATTTTTGAAGTCAGATTGTAAGTTGTGAAATTTAAAAAATTTACATCACAAAATATTAGGAATATACTAAAAATGCCGTAAGTACTGTGGCCAATATTGAAGTGTTCGCCATTTAGATTTTATAGTGGTAACACTTTGGTTATCTCTTGGTAAAGAAGTAAACTCTAAAGACCTAAAGCACTACCCTAACTCTTCGCCCTTCTCTTCTCTGTGTACTAAGAGGTCACCCCTATTTCTAAGACAATGTGAGGACTCCTTGAGAGCAAGAAAATATCAATGCTGTAATGTTTATTAATTGGACACTGCCTTGAGAGCCTGGATGCTGTACATGCAGCATGTTTTTAAACTTTTTAAATTTAAATAAGAATTCTTTCATATGGAAAGAGCTAGTACAATCACATAGTTGAAAGGAGAAACAGTAGGTACTGAACCAGGGGAAAAGGTGAGGGTGAGTATGCCAGCACTGGCCTGGTGAATCCTCAATTCCTTTTCCCACCCAAGGTAAGTTTCCCAAAATAATCTATAAACAGGCTGCACATTACACCTCTAACCATCGTCTGCCCTTTCAAATATCTGATCTACATGAAAAGACAAAGAGGAAAGGCCAAAACATAAACAAAAGGAAACAAAAACAAAATACAATCCTCTCAAGAACCAAACAAAACAACCCCAAATCCTTTTTTACTACACAAGGCATGAGGTCAAAAGCTTAAGAGTACAGTATCCCCTTTAGTCCTTGGGAGAAAGGTGTCCATACAGAGCCTTAGCAGGAATTTCCATGCTACCTGGTGGCTGGTGCCACTACCATCCTGGAGGCCACCAACTGGGATGGAGAATCGGTGAACAGCAGAGTCTCTCGTGCTCAAAGACCACCAGCCGAATATGTACTGGTGGCCCTGGTGGAGCATGGCTGGGTGACAGTGTTCATCCCAGCACTGAGCCACTCCTGTCTGCTTAGGTCCATCACGTTTCAGAAGAGAGCTGGTTTTCTGGAAGCCTACATTTTCCATTCGTCACAGAATACAACAGAGCGCATACACTCTGGTATCCTTGGTCTTCAAAGGCCATCTCCAAAAAACCCTCTAACCTAGGCTTGCTCTGCAAGAAGTGAAAAAGGACAAATGAAGAGTTGAGGGGCAGCCTGCAGCTACTTGGCAGAGGGGAACCAAATGGCAGGGAGGAGGCTCCACCAGAGCTGCCATGCTGCCGCGGCAGACTAGGCCAAAACACGGCCCTGCACCTGTGTGCACTCAGATTCCAGAAGGCGTCACTGGTCCCGAAGGCAGATCCAGAAGATAGGAGGGCGACAGCACTGATGGCAGTGTTTAGCAAGGTACCCCAGTGTCCCTAGAAGTGGCTGGAAGGACCTTTTGAAAGTTGAATTAATGAAAGCCACCTATAGACCATTTAGAACCATCTCTGAGAGATCTTTAGTCTTGAACACAACTTCGTTAATTATGGGAGAATAAGACCTTGACCTAGAATCATAAGTAACCTAAAAGAGTAGGTGCATTGATCTAATCAGATAACTTACTAGAGTTTCCATTTTGAAAACCATCTCTTCACATTCACAACCATATAGCTGATCTTATATAAAACTTCTCAGAGTCATGCTTGTGTGCTATCAAAATAGTGTGGTTGGAGAGACACCCCTGTTATATGCATGACAGCAGTAATTTCATTCTTCTCCATCTGAGGGGTGTGTGATATAACTCAAGACATTTTTTTTATTTCCCCAAATGGAGTTTCTGGTTCCAGCCTCGCAGGTAAGGAAGAGCGTTTTGCAAATGCTTTCATGTTCTCGACACTGGATGAGCTCATCAGCACTGAAAACTCCCAAAGCAAATGCTTTCTCCGCTACTTTTGACTAAAGATACTTTTGACCAAGGAACGGTGAAAAAGAAAGACCTTGACTTTGGGTTTAGACAGATAACACTTCAGTGTGGTTCCCACACACTAGCTGCATCACCTTGAGCGGGCTGTGTAGTTATTCTGTGCGTTTGTTTCCTCATTTGTAAAATGGGGATGCTAACGTGACTCTAACCAGTGGCTGTGAGGCTTAGTGAGACAGCTTATATAAGGGACTTCGTGGTTGGTGCTAACAAACGTGTCCATGTTCTCTAGACAGTTGATAAAATGTTCATGTGCTGTTAACAGACACTTAACAGTTGGCCACGGCTAGGCTGCAGAACTGATAGCAAGATAGATCGTGTGGTAGATTAAAGGGGTGGCCGTGACCTTTAGGGATAAAACATCTCTCTGTTTTAGTGTGGACTATTTCAAGAATTTTTTAAATGTTAGAGCTTTGCTTTTTGGAGTTTAATTTTCAGATTCTAAAAATTATAAATGCCCATTGAAAACAATTCTGCAAAATACAGGGAAGTTGAAAGAGGAAAAATAGAAAGGCTCTGAATTTTATAATTCTGTTATATTTTCCTGAAGACTTTTCCTCTGTGACTGGTTTTAAAATTGTGTAGAGAAAGCTTCTATGTCTGTTTTTCAGGTAAGGAAGGAAGAACATTTTCATTTTATTTGGGGGATCTAGGTGAGTGTTTTGAGGTCCCTGGTATTTCTCTTATCTCAGGATAAGCCTTTGTTAATAAATAAAAGTGTTTCTTTGGCTTCTTAATAGAATACGGATTGGAATTTTCTTTTTTCTGGAATAAGATATAAACATGTGATGCATTGAGACTCCCACTGCCTCTCCAATCTATTTAGCCTCTGAAGAAAAATACAATAGATGGATTTCAAGAATGTTCTAGAGCTTTTTCTCAGAACAAGTGCTATTTCTTGGCAAGCATGTATGTAAGTGCAGCCTTATATTACTGCATCAAGATTTATAAAAGCTCTTGGCATATGCATGGGTTGGATGAATAATGTCAAACACCGTATCATTTTAGGATTGGCTATGTAAGATGGTGATGTTTCACAGATTAAATCAACCTCTTTAAAAAGTAGCTTAGTGGTGAATACTTCACACAGCCATAGTTTTCCATGTTTCTGGAGCTCTGCACTTCTAGGATATTTGCAGTAGTGTATGTCTAGCCATAATTTAACATGTCACCATATAATTTAGCTATGCTTTTCTCTATATATTTTCAAACATTATCACTGTACAAGAATTGCCCTAGAAAATGGAAGTGATGCCTTAAAAAGGTGAACAGAAATAAAAAAAAGTAAAAACAGAAAAAAAGATAACAAAATAAAAAGAAAAAAGAAAATGTAAGTGTGATTTAATAATCTTCCAAATAATTTTTTATCTCCAAATTCAATCCAGTAACCTTCTGGAATACATTTACATATCTCACAAAAGGTATGTTGAAAGAAAAAAATGGTTGCTTTTGTTATGAACATTGGATTCTTGACATTGAAGCAAAACTACCCTGCAGATGCTGCAGAGAAATTCTTAATTAGTTGCAGCAAAGGTGGCATTTGTGGACATATATGTGGGTGTGTATGATTCAGGCAGTATCCAACCTTGTTGGGGGCAGTGACTATCTGCTCCCATGAGATGACCTGAGAGGCTCAGCAGAACCCTATTTGGCCCCCAAATTAATATATTAACTTTGTCATGGTCTGCCTTCTTTTCCTTCTAGAAATTCTCTCTTCGACCAATTCATATAGGCTAGCTTGCAAAAGATTAACAAATGTCATACGATTCTAGGTATATAGGAATTCCATAATCCAGATGAGAAAATCAGTCTTGCTGTTTTCTAGCCACATCACTTGAGATAGAAAGATTCAGGGGCCACTCTTGTGCTGTTGGTTCACTGTTGCTTTGGAAGCCAAGAGCTTGGAGCTGAAGGAAAGACTCAGAGCCTGCTCTGGGATCTCAGGATGGGAGTAGGTGAAAGGAAGGAGGAGAAGAGGTACCCAACAACCTGGGGCTCTTGGGTGAGCAAGCCTGGGTGGACTCACAGCAGTCTGATCAGCTGGTCAGATACTACTGCAGTGAGGACTAAGGCAGATTTCTTTCTGTTTTTCTTGGTTTTGCCCAGACAAATTCTAGCCAGCTTCCTGTTAACTTTCAGTAGACAGGGTTTAGTAGCAAAAATAGCTCAGGTGTAGGACATCTCAGATACATGGGATTTCAAATAAGAATATTTGAGTATTTGCTTTCTTGTTATTTGTTCTCATCCTTAAAAGTTCCTTGAAATTAAAAAAAAGCTGCCCATATATGTTCCTAATATCAATTTTGAGAATTAGGAGAGTTCTTTGTGGTTTGCCAAGATTTCTATACTTTGGGCCACAGCATCCCTTAGACATGGGGTTGGTGTTACTTGCCAGAGATAGCACAAGGGAGTGAGTATCGTGTGGAACAGGAGTTTAATGACACACCTCCAGGAAGATTACCTCACTCAGATAACTGTGGCTATGTTAGCCTTACAAAACACAGCATGGCTATAACTTAAAGAGTAGAAGAAAGATAATGTAGCTAAATTACATCTGCTTTTTAATTACCACCAATATTGCTGACCGATTAATGGGAATTTATTTATTTATTTATTTATTTATTTTTCTTTCTTTCTATTCCTTCCTTCCTTTCTTTCTCTTCCTTCCTTCCTTTCTTTCCCTCCCTCCCTCCCTCCCTCCCTCCCTCCCTCCCTTACTTCCTTCCTTCCTTCCTTCCTTCCTTCCTTCCTTCCTTCCTTCCTTCCTTCCTTTTTTCCTTCCTTCCTTCCTTCCTTCCTTCCTTCCTTCCTTCCTTCCTTCCTTCCTTCCTTCCTTCCTTCCTTCCTTCCTTCCTTCCTTCCTTCCTTCCTTCCTTCCTTCCTTCCTTCTTCCTTTCTCTCTTTCTTCTCTCTCTCTCCCCCCCCCGTAGGTTTCTCTCTCTCTCTATTTAAATGATGTATTACTAAATGAGCTTGAAGATGATTGTGTGACACATTCTAGCAGCTGCACTGCTACCACCTAGTGGACAATTAATGCAATTAATCATTCTTTGGCTTGACAACTTGAGAACAAACCATTACTACTTCAAAGGATTCTCTTTATGAATAGAACACTGTTATAGATATTTGAACATATTATGCCCAGTGTGGAGTCTTATTTGTCTTGAAGCAATATAGAAAGTAATGAGTTAATGGTCTATGATTTTTAAGTAAGAGATGCCCCTAAATCATAACTTTAATACATCCTATTCCATTGTAAAATTTGAACTTGGCACAATACTTTCCAACATTAGCACGTTCAATTCCAATCTGGAAAACATCAAGTCATGTGTGATGCACAAGTCCTGGTATGATTTTTGCCACGTTCATTGGCCCAACTGGTCCAGTCAGGGTCCCTGGCATCCTCTTGTCTCACTTCTGATTTTCTTTCCACACACTAGCCTAGCTGGTGTTTGAAAAACACTGTGATCACATCGTTAATGACTTAATATTGTCAATGGGTTTTCATTGTTCTTAGACCAGTGTCTCCAATCCTTAATGTGACCTCTAAGCTCTGCCTGACATGGTTCCCATGGCTCTCCCTCGTCTGCACACGTGCTCCTCTTTCCTCAGCTCTCTAAATTCCACCCTCACTGGCTTCCTTCTTACACTTAGTCACTGGCTCCTTTTGTCCAGCTAACTGTAACTCATTTCTCAGGTTATCGCACTTTCTGAAGGAGGCTTCTCCCCTACATCAAGCAAGTAGACTTTTTCTGTGTTCCTTTTGTATAGTTCATCCAGCACTTACTTGATTAATGTAAATTAGATCACTAATTAGTAAATTATTAATTAATTAGTTAATTATTTAAATCTGTCTTTCCGAAGGGCCTACACACACATTGAGGGCAGAAATGTTATCTTTCTTTTTCATTTTTCTGTCTTCAATTGCTTAGCAAAGTGCATGGCTTGTAGTAGACAACTGATAAAATAACTTGTGAGCTAAGACTAAAACTAGAACAAGAAAAATGGAGTCTGTCCATGTATGCCAGGCTTTATAGTCCTAAATTTCTCTTTGCATTTCTTCTTAACTCACAAGCCTCCCTCTGTACCCAGGACATCTGCACCCTGGTGGTCTCGGCCAGCACCCCTGGATGTTAATTCCTCTGCAGCTGACCAGATCCTCAGTGTGCATGGCTTGCTCGGTCATTCATTCGCATCAGTTTTCCCCCAAAGAAGTAGACCATGTGTCAGGTTTTTCCAGTGGTAATGATTTACTTTTATTATGATCAATATGAAAAGATCTAGCTAGTTTAATAGACCCAGAAGTTTGTTTAAAAGAAAGATCGAGATCTGTAAAACATCCAGGCAAACCAAAATAGGAATTCAAGAAAGAAAAGAAATAAAAAGTGAGCATTTTGAAACAAGGCCATCAGCTTTCTCAACTAGTACACATGTTCCAGGACATAGCTGGCAACATGCTTGATTGCCAGCATGGTCTCCTCGCAGGTCGCCCGGATCTGGGATTCTGGAAGGAGAAAGCCGTATCTGCCTCTATCCCTGAGTTCAAAGGTGAAGGAATATCTGATTCCTTGGTCATAAGCCCAGTCATCAGAGCCCCCAGCAGCAGGATCTGAAAATGTGCAGACAGCAGTGAAAAAAACTTTAAATCTAGAAAGGAGCTTAAAAAAATTATTGCTTTCTTTTTATCATTTCAAATGTTTCATGTGCAAAATATTTTGAGTAACCCAATTTTCTAGTAAATTGGATCATAAATGTTAAGGGGCTGTTTTAAAAAATTACTCCGATCTTATCATTAAACTTATCACAACTTCAGTTTGTAGAAATGATGTGTTTAATACCTCAGAAAGTATGTAATCTGTAATGCAAAATTCTCAGTGTGCTTGTATGCTATGGTAAACTACACTCTACAGTGTGAAAGAATGTGTATCTCTCAGGAAAATAAGGAAAGCGACATGATGATTGGCAAGAGGAGAAGACTCTAAACCCGGCTGGAACTATGCCAAATGATAAGATTGAAGAAGCTTGAGGGTAGGGCTGTGCCTTCATTTTCGGATCTTTAGTGTTTATCTAGCATAGGGCCTGGCATAAGTAAAGTATTTGTTATTAATTTATTTGGTAACATCCATGTTGTTACTAATACATAGAATATGTATTAATTCATTCATTTGTTCATTTATTCATTCATCTGTTTTTTCAATCAATAATTGTATAGCCCCCACTGAACAGTAGGCTGTGGGCTCAACTCTGAAGATGCCAGAACAAAGGAGAGATGCTGGCTCTGCCCTCCAAGGTCTTACAGTGTAATGGAAAAAGAAACCTAGTTGAACTGAAAAAAACATGCACTAAGCTCACGATGTATAAGACCTGGGCTGTCTCTGCTAGAAACCCCTTAAGAAAACGTATGCCTCATATGAGTCAGAGCAGTTTTAAAAAAATAATAAAAATAAACAGAATTGTATTCTGCATAAAGCCTTTAAAAAAATCCTGACAACTCAGGACTGGAGCCTCACCAGCTGCACTGGAGGCCACTTGATGATGAGATTGGGTCCTTTTTTATGTGTGTGTTTCAATTTCTTTCCATCCTCAGGCAGAAAGAAATCATTTGAAGGCAAAGGAAGATACATGTAGAAATTGAAAATGAGGCCTGTAGAATGTGCCTTCCAGAGAAATCTAAGCTGCAGCATCCACAGCTCTGGGGTCTAGTCCCTACCACTGTAGCCACTTGCTATCTCTAGCCACTTGTTTGCATACACTTAGTGACTGACGAGAGGGACTAGTGTCTCTTGAAGTTGACTTGTGCCTCAAGTAGCCCTGGTACCTGCTGCCTATTTAGCCAAGAAAACACTCTGTCTTATGCTTTCCTCCAGCAATGGTCCTTTCAGATAAAACTTTCGTATCATCACCTTGGGAAGTTAATCCTGATACTGTGGGGTTGGTTGGTCTTTGGGTGTGTTCCTTCCTTGTGCATCCTAATGTCACAGCACTTAGCACCTGTATCACAAAAGACTCCTTATTTTTCCTGCTTTCCTACTGCCAGTTGTTTAAAAAAAACTGCCCTGATCTCCCTCCTTCCTTTTCTCCTTTCATCTTTTCTATTCTCTATTTTTACTTTCTTGTTCTCTTAGTGCCTAGTGAGGCCCTGGCACATAGTAAGTGCTCAGTAGATGCTTACAGAGACCAAATGTCTCCGTGGGTTGAGAAGGGTATTTTTCTCCCTTTCCTTTTTATTTCGAGACAGGATCCTGCTCTGTCTTCAGGCTGGAGTGCAATGGTACAATTATAGCTCACTATAACCTTGAACTCCTGGGCTCAAGTGACTCTCCCGCCTCAGCCTCCTGAGTAGCTGGGATTACAGGTGTGCACGACCAGCTAATTTTTAAATTTGTTTTAGAGACAAGATTACTATGTTGCCTAGGCGCTATCTCCTTATTTTGAACAGAAAACTGATTACATATTTTAGAAAAATTTGCTGTGAGGCAAAAGCCACATGCTTTAAACTGTCAGAAAAGAAAGGCCCCAGGAATCATTCGTTGGCTGTTTAGGCACATGGTTCTTTGCACAGCTCTGAAGCCAAGACTCACAGATTGTTGTAGCTCCTGGGCCATATGTGTACTTGGTGCCGTGCAGTGTGGCGAGTTCTTTCACAGCAGCTTTAGCCAGGGCATTCTGCAAAAGAGTCAGCAATAAGTAAGTAAATAAATAGAAGCACATTGTAAAACCAACACCCTGTACATTATTTTTAAGTCAT
Source organism: Callithrix jacchus (assembly GCF_049354715.1). Lineage (NCBI taxonomy): Eukaryota > Metazoa > Chordata > Mammalia > Primates > Cebidae > Callithrix > Callithrix jacchus. The sequence continues at coordinate 36,403,227 of NC_133518.1, forward strand.
TCAAACCATGTAAGTAACCGTTTGGATAGTGTTATATGCCTATTTACCACTCATTTTCACCTTTCTGCCTAACCTAGTTATATGATCCCAGTAATTCTTATGCAAGGATGTCTTCCCTAGCACCCTCCCCAAGCATTCACTCTCAGCCTCTATTTATCCTGTCTCTGGAGCTTGTAAGAGAAAAGCAGGGGACAAGGATGCTTTTATGGCTGGGCAAAAATGTTGTCTACCTCTTTGCAGGGAAATAAACCAAAACACACGTGCAAAAACCCAAAGAAAACAAAACAAAAAAACACTTGGCAATGTGGCAGGTTATGAAGCAAGATTAAGTTATGATAGGGTTGTGTGAGTTAGGGCAGGAGCATTAGAAACTGCACATAGGATTGGCTAGTCAATGCAATATTCAGTGCCAGCATGGAAGTGCTTAGGAATTGGCAGTTCCAAGGATGAGTGGTAGCTCCAGCTTGGAAAATGTTTAGACTAAGGAGTTAGAGAATATTCATTCTATTTCAAAATGCAGAACATTTGAATTTCAGAATTTAAAAAAGTTGTTCAGTATTCACTTACGTGTATTCTTTTCTCTCAGAAGCAGCATCAACTTCTGATAAGAACCATTGCCCTCCAGTTCCCTGCACCCCACTCCTAGGGAAAGGCTCTCTGCACTCAGAAACTCTGTGGTAAAACTCCACTGACATACTGCCTATTTAAATAAAACACTTGAGAAACAAGGCCTGGCTCAGCTGTTTGGGGAATACAGATTTGAAAAACAAGTTGTTTACTGCAGGAGAATTAGCCATAATTCATTTTGGTTATGAAACTGGCTATATTTCATACTTGGCATGGTAATTACTTCTTCTACATATGCCTGGAAAACTGCGAGGTTGGTGATAAAACCAGAATAATATGATTTTTACAAAGTAGCAATTTTCCTTCCCTTCCTCTAATGTTGCAACCGGTTTTAGTAGAGCCAAGCTGATGAGGGCATGGCTGTAAGATTTCAGGGATTCCAGTTCCTAAAGCATCAATGCTTCATCAGCCAGGTGGCAAATTAGAAAACTTAAAAAGATTTATAAAGTGTAAGTCATTATTTTCTGTCGGGTCCACTGAAATGATGCTATCAGTTTCCAGGAACTAACATTCTCAGAGTTTTGGGTTGGTACTTGCAAATTTTAGGGTTCCATTTTCCTATTTCCAAACTGAAAAACTAAGATATGCTTTCTCTAACTGCATGGAATCTTTACTGTTGTGGCCTAAATACATTGCTCCTCTTGTTTAACCTTGTTGAAACCAAGACACTAGATTTAGATCTTTTCTTAACCCTTTGGTATAGGTTCCATTGCCAATTGAAATCAGAACAAGCTATAAACATTACATAATACTCATAATAGATTTAAAACCATCTTCTAGAGATGTGAAACATGGTGAGGGAATAGTTCTTTTTGTAGGTAAACATGATATTTTCTACCATTCTACAATTGCTTTAACTTGCCATTTATCAAAGGAAATCTCTAGTTAGTGATTTTTCTGGAAGGCAGAACCTCTGATCTTAAAGAATTCTTATGCCTTCCCTGGTTGCCTTCTTCAGGCTTTACTTCAATTTTTCCTTAACCCTTGAATTATTATTTTTAGTTAGAAGAAATATGATTCTTCAAGATTAGTTTTAAACATGAAAAGTTATGAAGACTTGAGAAGATTTAATAGTCATTGTCATTATCTATTGGACTTAAGTGTTGATTGATTGTCTTTCAAGTCTCTCAACATATTTACGTGCAATGTATTAATACAGTTTCAGACAAAACCAAAGGGGGCTACTTGTGATCTGTAATCTCTTTTGACTTAATATCTTATCAATTTTGTCATGATTTCCATTAAAGCCACAGAGAAATGTTTAGCTGGCCTTTTCTCAAATCATACTCTGGGCATGTGAAGTCACATCTGAGTTCTCTCTACGCCTTCATTGACATCTTTTGGAAACAGTTGCTCTATTTTTGATGCTGAAGCAATACCTGAGGTTGATGTGAGCTTAAAAGGTTGCTATTTTATTCCTGTCACTGGTGCACATTGGAAGGACATTTAGTTTGTGCCGAAGTTCTCAGCTCTTGTCCTCAGTTGCTCTCACATCTTGAAATCCACCTCATTTCTCCTCTTCTGAAGATCACCTCATCACCACATCTTCAATGGCTCTATCCTCTATTGATGTCAATCCTCTTTTGGCTAAAGCAGTTGTTGCGAACCAGCTCTGGCCTTATCTCTCAGGCCACATCATTTGTTGTGCATTCCCATGTTCCTTCTGAGGTAGATTTTCCTGAATTACTTCCCTATACACTACTTCCTGCTTCTCCTGACCTCCATGACTGTGGGTACCCTTTTCTCTTCACTGGAATCCTCTTTTTCTCTTTGCTAATATGAAGAATTGCTATTGTTTTTCCAGATTCAGTTTTAGTGTTACCTTCTTTGTGACGCTGCCCCGACTCTCATAGGAAGCATTGAGCACCTCTCCTTTCTGGGGGCTCACACTTTTATCAGGATTTACTGTGTGCTATAATCAGTTGTTTTTGCATCTATTTCCTCTCCAGGTGAGCTCCTTGAAGGAAGGAATTGTTGGCTATTCATTTTGTATCCTCAGCAGATTGCACAGCACTTAAAACATAGTTGACTGAGTCTAACACTTGGGCTTAGGGGCATTATGAATGGTCAAGATTTGGGTGGAGGTGCAGAGCTCCGAGCTTTGCAGAGGCTGAACCCACCTGAGTGGCGATTGGGGATGCTTCTGGAGAGGAGAATGCTACCGTCTATTGATGGTTGATAGGTTGCCACATTTAGACATTGACATCTTCTGTGCATCTTACTTACTTCTATTCATTTTTTAAAAAAGGAAGTCTATGGATCCTTTCTCTCATCCCCTCCAAAGCCAAAAGACAAAAAAAGTCAGAAGAGACATTAATCAACTAAAATATCATATTTTAAATTCCAATTATGTTAACAAAAATCTCTGGAATCAGTGTGTGTCTTTTCTTTAGAAGAGTTCAAATAATTTCACAAATGTTACTCATTTATCTTCTCAACATTATCTGTCCACATTTCACTGACACAGAATTTTCTAGCAGAATGGAATGCCATCTGGGGCAGCAAGCTCAGTGGGAATGTTCCAATCAACCTGGATGACTGACCCCTGCCAAGAATGGTAGAGAGAAAGTAATTCTTGCATTTGCTACAGTGTTAGAGTGGTAACTCTTTTCCCTTGCATGTTTCTGTAAGAGGAGTTGAGGGCAGATGACCAAAGACCCAAGGAGCAAAAACACTGCAGAGAGCTCGGTCCATATCTTGAAACTCCAATTAGTGACAATTGCTATACCACTTGCCATTTGAGGGACGTCTTACGTTGTTTCTCAGTGGATTCAAAATCAGAACTAACATTTACATAAAAACTTAGGCTTTACAAAGAGCTCTTGATAAGAGCTAGATATTTTTATCCCCATTTCACAGATAAAAGAACTAAAACTCACAGAGGATGAAAGAACTTGCTCAAGGGCACACAGCCCCATAAGTGGCTGACTTGATCTAGGTTCTTCTTTCTTTAAATCCTCTGCTCTTTTTCACTTCTCCTTGTGGCCTTGGAATACTTCAAAAGAAGTGTTGCTGGAGCTGGTTTTCACCAATTGTAAAGAATAGAAGGAAGCTAAATATAAACCAGCCTCAGAGAACACTGTGCTTTCAGTTAAGGCCAAACATAGTCAGCCTTTATTAATCCTTAGCTATGAATTTCCTACAACATCTTATGCATGTTCTCTTTTGTCATCTGGTTCCTCGAAAAGAGGCCTTGGTCCTAGAGCAAAAAACAAAGAGAGTCTAAAATGTCACATCTAGCTCACAGCCCAAGAGACAAAGTAAAAGCTAGTGTAATGCTTCTCCAGGTGTGGAGTTTCAAGGACCTGGTGAGATGAATAAGGAGAGGATATTCTTTTCCACTGACCTGCGTTCCCAGGTAATAGTTGATAAAGGAGCTCCCCTTTCATGACTGTGCACATAGTTCTCATTCCAATCTCTTGTACACGGCCAGCATCATGACAGGGAGCTGCCTTTTCTAATCTCCCAGTGGCCCATTATTACAGTATAAGAAAACAAAAGCTGCAAACCAACTATAAGGCATAAAACAATTGAAAAGAAATTTTCTGTAGAACTTTGTTTCTAACTGGAAGTTCTGAGTTTAGCCATCTCTATGGGCAAATATTTGTGATAAGGGAAGCATCAAAATGATCCTTAACTGCAGTTTCCTTCCTTCTGTCCTGTGATAATGGGTAACTTACACCACGGGACCAATAAGAAATTTAACTTTTATAATTTTGGTGTATAAGAAGAAGGCCTTACGGTCTATAAGCAGACACCAAGGAGAAAGCATTTGAGACCTGAAAAAAACAAATATATTTTGAGAAAAAGGAGGCTGTGAGATTAGAGAAGGGTAGAGAGTTAGGAAAAAGTTTGGCTTAGGAGAGCCAGGCCTGCCGATTTCCACAGAGCCCACGGGGAGTGTGGGAATGCTTTCACTGATGAAAACCAGACTTTTTCTTTGACTGATCTGCATACATATTTTTAAGCTCTTTGAAATTCAAGGGAAATGTGAAGTGTGAGTCAGCTGAAATTGCAAAGCCCAGACGGTTTATTTATTTATTTATTTTTAATTTTTCTGGTGGAAGTGGAATTTCTCCCAAATAAATAAATAAATAAATACTGTGTACTGGGGGATCTGCAGGTTCTTTTGCACTTGAGATTGGCAGAACATGTCAAGCATAAGATCCTGTGAAAGGCAAGAGCCTTTGTTCAGGAATGTGACTCTGTTCTTATCTTTATTGAAAGCAAGTTTCTCAACCTTGGCACTCTTGACATCTTGGGCTGGATAATTCTTTGTTGGGGATGGGAGAGCTGTTTTGTGCATTGTAGGGTGTTTATCCACATCCTCTGGCCTCTACCCACTAGATACCAGTAGAGCTTGACAGTTATGACAACCAGAGATGTCTCCCAAATATTGCCAAATGTTATCTGGAGGTGGAGGGGGCAAAATTAGTTGCAGTGGAAGTCAGATAAAAGATTTAATTATGGTAAACTAGAATTTATTTTAGGAAAAAGATTAAAAAGAAGGACAACTGATTGTCAAGGTGCCGTGAGAATGCCTTTTTCTCTGCTGATAACATTACAGGTATCTTTTAAACATCTCTACTAGGTGACTCTTGCTAAAACATCACTTTATTCCCAGAATTTTCAGGCTTAGCAAAAAATACAAGGCTGACCAGTTAAATTTGAATTTCAGATAAACAATACTTTTTCAGTATAAGTCTGTCTCATGAAATATTTGGACATAATTATAGTAAAAACTGTTTGAATTCCAAATTCTACTGGAAGTCTTGTATTGGATCTGCAATCCTATTTTCCAGGTCCCTGGCTCCAGGGCCCACTGTGACACAGGATTCATCCTGGCATTCAAGTGCTGACACAGCCTGATCACCTCATTGATTGGCCCTTGCCCCCACTCTTCCCTAAGGAGAACACTCTCGATCTGGCCTCACTGCAACCTCTGCCTCCCGGGTTCAAATGATTCTCATGCCTCAGCCTCTTGAGGAGCTGAAACTACAGGAGTGTGCCACCACAGGATGACCCCTTCTACTTCCTTCCTCAACTTCATCTTTCAGTTTCACCATAGCCTATTTGTTGGCTGTTTTCTCCACCTCAAACACCCAATTCCTTTCTCGGCCACTCAAATCCTGCCCAGATTTCAAAGCTCAGAACAAATTGCAGCTCCTCTCTATAATCTTTACTGAATAGCTTCAGCAAACATAGCCATTTCCCTCTCTTGAATTTTTACTGCTGCACATAATTGGAAACTCCTAATTCTGTTCTCCTTTTATATGGTTTCTGCTACCCAAGTCTCTTGAACTCCCAACCTCAGGTGATCCACCCACCTTGGCCTCCCAAGTGCTTGGATTACAGGTGTGAGCCACCACGCCCAGCCTCCAAGTCTCATCATTTCAGTAGGATTATAAGTTCTCAGTGGCAGGAAACATACTTTATAATGAGCACTTAATAGACAGGGTCTTGCTCTGTCATCCAGCTCGGAGTGCAGTAGCATGATCTTGCCTCACTGCAACCTCTGCCTCACGGGTTCAAATGATTCTCATGCCTCAGCCTCTTGAGGAGCTGAAACTACAGGAGTGTGCCACCACATCCAGCTAAATTTTTGTATTTTTAGTAGGGAAGAGGACTTGCTATGTTGGCCAGGGTTGTCTTGAACTCCTGAACTCAAGTGATCCTCCTGCCTTGGCCTCCCAAAGTGCTGGGATTACAGGCATGAGCCACAGGGCCTGGCCATAAAATTTCTGATGATTGATAAGCCATGTACTGACCAGGTCCAGTAGGAGAACTTCATCAGGCCAAGAAGCCACTTAAAGCACATAATGGTGAATAAGCAACTAGTTTCTTAATCAAATAAATTCTGTGTTTGTCATTTAAAATTTTTGTCTTTTAAGTGAGAGTATAAATTCAGAGAAAATTCCTGCAGCAGATGTTTTGTGCCTAAAGGCCTGTTCACCTGAGCTGCTGATAGCCTGCCTGAAAGCAGAATTGTGGCTTACTACTTTTGCTATCGGGCAGGGACATATTGCAGCTGTGACGGGTGATATGTGTGGGTGTGTTCATGGTCCTGCAGTTGTTCTCCTTCTAACACAATATTTCTTCCCTCTGATTTTTATGTTTGTCTTTAATAATAGTCTTGCATTATAGTCACATGCTTGAGGAGTGCCATGGACTTCTATCTTGGTGACACCTTAATTAAAACTTCAGTTAAGAGGCAGTGACTGAGGCAGCACTGGACTGGAAGATGTTAGAATTTAGAATTCGCTTTCTATCTTTTGATCACATTTAACAATTTTCCAGAAACTCTGTCGTATTTCTTCTTCTGGTTACTGTTATCTTTCTCTTGGTTAATGAATATATATCTCTCCAAAGAATGTGCCAGAATCATAAAGACTAGGCCATGAGAAGTTAGTCATCTCAGCTAACTAGAGTACCTCTTTAGTAATGTCCAGAGGCAGAGGTAATTATGATGTACTGTCTGGGATTAAAGACTCTGATGAATATTCTGCAAAACAGTTATATGGGGTACCATCATAGAAGTGGCCACATCAGTATGTGTCTGTGTGTTTTTGGAAATTGAGGCGGCCTAGAATATTCTTCAGGAGCCAGTACCTTTAGACCCAGGGCTACCCTGACTGCTAGCATTGGCTTTGCCAAGCCTTCCATGTCTTAGCTGGAAAATGAGAAACAGAACCAGAGAATTTCTAAGACTTTTCTAGCCATAACATTCTTTGCTTCAAATGCAAAGAAATGGTGCAAGACTCATGCCCTGGACTGGCACCTTTGTGTAGGGCACTCTACTTTCCCTTTTGTTAATCTGTGGAGAGGGACAAGATACTTTTTGGCTGTATTCCTCTGGCTTCCCATTTTTCACTATTAACAGTGCCATGTAGGCATCTTTGCAGGGGAAGGTGACCAAAGACTGGGAGCTCCTTCCTACCCAGTAAGTGCAGCCACATGGCTAGGTTTGAGAGGCTTTTCTCCCAGTTTTAATTTCTCTGATAATAATGAGTTCACAGAATTCAATATTTCATTGTCCTTTAGAATTTTGGAAAACTAAATTCATTTTGTTACACTGAGAGACTGGACAATTTATGAGGCCATTAGAAGCTCATAGTGCACTTTGTATCCTTGCTTTAAACCATAGAATATGGGTAAAAGCAGTTTGCAAACAGGAAGGCATTACATGTGTAAGATATTCTTGTTATTCCATTACCTTTTACTGCTCTGCTAAAGCAGTAAAGTAGTTTTTGTACTTTTCTCTGCAATCCATATAATACTTTTCCTGTTCCTTGGTCTTCATTGGTCTTTTGCATTCTTATGTCTGCCTTTCTTTCTTCTGAAGGTTGTCTCATGACACGAGCAATTATTAGGCAAGCTACATGTAAAATCATTCAGAAATGAAGCCACATACATTTTTATCATGATTCAGAAATCAAAGGACTGCTGCTTATAGAATGTCCTAAATTTGGGCTGAAAATGCGAAAATAAGCACAGAATAATTTCCTTTAGTCTTATTCTCCTTGAAATATATTTTCTGCTATAAATATAATCATAATTTTTATAGGTATAAAGAGAAATAAAAAATCTTATGTATATGAATGACTTGGCAAAACACTGTATAAGTCCTCATAGTTTCCGTTAAATTTTAATGTGATATGGTGCAAGAATTCATCTTCTTAATGTCTTACTAACTTTTGTTTTCTGTGGCAGAGTCACATTTCTCTATGTAAGAACTAATGTGGAAGCACTAGATTTGGGTGGAAAATTAACTTTTCTAAAGCAAGACTTTTTTTTTTTCCCCTTTGAAATCTTCATTACAAATAAAAACTGTAAAAATGTTAATATTGATATTTTTGAGAGACTCATACTGTCTTTTGTCTATACAGATATTTGTAATTACACTATGGTTAGTTAATTAGCTTGTTTTAGCAAAATATGCTTTGGAAATAAGTAAATTGGAATTCTACAAAACAAGAAAAAGTTGGAAGGATCTCTGCTTAAAAGATTAAAGTTGCTTTGGTGAACTAAACTAAATTCAGACAGCAAATGAATCACATAATCAAATAACAGTCACCTTAAGTGGCATGCCACTTACTAGTAGCATTTAAATATTTCTTTTAAGATACTAGAGAAAATCTTAATCATAGAGAAAATTATTGGAAATTAAAATAACTTTTAAATCAATGAGTATGATATATCAAATTAAGTTTTTGCATTTTAGTCACCTGTCTTGTACTCTGGTAAAGATAAAAATAGCATGTACTTTTATTTGAACTTTTTAGTTTTATATGTGTAGAAACAAACATCCAAGATAAGATTATTTTGTGGCTTGTGCTTTTTCTTCTTTTGAGAATAGATTATGAATATTTTACTTAGGTGGAATTCTGTTTATTATATTTTTTTGGCAATTAGAATTTAACAATAATTTTGGAGGACAGGATTTTGAATAGTATCTCTCTTACTGTTATCTCTCCTTGATTTTAAACAAAGAAGTGACTCTTAGGGGAGAGTATCAGTAACTCATGTTTTGTTGGAACATTTTTACACCATTTGGGACACATGTGAATTGGCCCATTAAACCTGCTAACTCTGAGACTTGTTTCTTTTACTGGAGAAAACTCCCTTAGGAAGTAGCAAAAATTATTCATAATATTCTAAAGGCAGAACTTATTTACTTTTTTTTTTTTGGAAAAGATGATAGCCCAAATTTTTTAGGATAGCCCAAATTTTGGTTATTATTATATACAACCAGTGGCAACAAAGCTGTCTCATCACTAAAAGGGTTTAAACTTATTCCTCAAATAAGAAAATGTACTGAATAAGAAAATTTTGGCAGCTCAGCTTCCAGGAACACTTTAAGCTTTATTCTGTTAGTGTTGGTCTTTTAGTATTTATGTCTAAAACTAGTTGATATTGAAGCAAACTGGATATATTTGTTATTGCTAACCTTAATGTGTTTTATAATTTTAATTTTTATATTTTAATTATTAACTCATTAGCATGTGGTTATGACGTTGACTTTTTCTCTTCTGATACGACCCAACTGAAATGTATTTATTTAAGTTACATAAACTTATACCCCCACCTCCTCTTTTCTGATGGCCAGAATTTTTGGACAGAAATGAGGAGCCAACCACATCCATCTCTGGGATAGCAGGACTGTGAGCACTCACTGGGAACACATACAGGCCGAGCTTAAGTAAAAAACTGAAATGTTTAGTGGTGCTAATTTTTTTGTTTTTTTGGCCACAGATGGGGAATATGAAAAGCTTTTTGAAAAATTGTAATTTTTTTTAAAAAAGAACGCATACAACTATTAGCTATCAATTTTCTAGGAGACTGGGTTTTTAAAAATTTGTTCTTCTCAAAATATTTGCAGCATTACATATTTTATTTGGTCTCTGAAAGACTGAATCTGAAAGTATAAAACAACAATTTTCGATATTAAAGTTACTGGGTCTTCAAATTTATGCATTTAGGTAAGCCAAATATCTGTGTCATTGTCTGAGTGAAATACATTTTTTTGGGGGCACAACTCAATCACTTTAAATCTTATATTTGTTCTTTTGTTTATTGGTGCCAACTTCTGGTGGCCAGATGTTTCATAAATTAAATATTCTTTGAAGGATTCAGACATGCTTATTTTTAAAAAGTACTCATTGACATGTGATATTTCTCAATGAGAATAGTTATAAAACTCATTATTTAACTGCTCAAGTGACTATTTCTTGATTGTTCAATAAGAATCCTAGTTTTTTTGATGTCAGGGATTCTTACATTTCTTTGCTTTATCCCCTGTATGTAGTAAAGACTCATTCACATTAATTGTTCTTTGTTTGATTTACTTATGAGCCTCACCAATCAAAAAGTGAAATAAACAATTTTAGTGTCTCATGACTAAACCTGATATCACCCAAACGTGACAAATTCCTAATGACATATGCTATGCTCTGCTGCACTCTGGATCTGTGTCAAATCCAGCTCAGGGCAGCTTGACAAAACTGACTAGAAAAAAAAAATGTATGTGATCAAGCAACTTTGTTGATTATCTCAAATGCACCTGAAATCATCATGTAAGTCAGTATTGTGGTGAAGCCAGAGGAAATGGAACTATTGTCATTTTGAAGATTAGTCAATAAATCACAAATTGGGAAGCAATTTCCTGCATCAAAATGGTATTTCTTTTAGCCAACTCCAGATTCCTTATAAATCTGTAATAAGTTGTTCACTTCTACTACCAAAAAATCAATAAAGGGACTTCCAAAAACTGTTCCTATAATGATTTTTTTTTCAGGATTAGAATTAAAAAAAAAAAAACCTCGACAGTAAAATTCCATACCTATTACTATGATACTTACCAACTCAACATTATTGGTACCGAGTTTGTAATCATATGAGTAAGGGTAGAGCATCATTTGGGAGTATGAGTGGATTGTCAGATATGCCTTGATGGAAGAGAGGTTGTTGCGGATGAAATCAGCCAGGGCCTTGGTCTCCTTTTCAGACTCTGCAGCAGTTCCACAGTAAGTTTCATCACAGGGGTTTTGAGAGGCTCCGATTTCTGTAAAAACATATGATGTTAATGGCAAGGATTACCTACTGAAGTTCTCATGGCGATGTTTTAAACTTTCAAATTAGGGAGTTGTTTTCATAGGAGTCCTTATCAAGGAGTCCTTAAAGTTGTCCCAATTACGTATATATTATATAGTATAATATCCACTTAATCACAAGATTAGGATGGTATGTTTTTAAACTACTGTGGTAAAAAGTTGCATGTAGAATCACCAGTGTATCTCTGTGTAGTATTACACAATGAGATCAATATAGCCTAAAAAAATTAACAAGTAGGGGACAAACTAATACCTATGAAAAAATTATTACTATCATCATTCTTAATCACATTACAATTTATTTAAATAATTATTTCTTTAATGGCTATCTCCTTCTGTAGACTATACCTTCCATGAGTAGTAGAATTATATCTGGTTTGTTCAGCTTTATGTCTTCAGCATCTAGCACAGCTGGGAATGCAACAGAATTCTCAATATATTTTGGTCAAATGAATTAAACGTTTTTTTGGGGGGGTGCTTTTAGAAAGTTCAAACTCTAAAATATTAAACTGCAGTTTTTCTTATTTTAGACACTGTTGTGTTTTCTTATTTTTTCTCTTATGTTTTTCAACTGATACATGCAAAATGGCCAGCTAGATACTTACTGCACCAACCAGCATCAAAATTTCTGTTGAGGTCTGTGCCAAAGCAGCTAGAGCCAGCATGGGTGGAACGAGTCTTTCTCCACAATCGGTTCTGAAAGTGGACTGTATGGTTAGGACAAATATAATAGAAAGAGGTTGGTTTTAATTTCATTAGCCTCTCTCAGTATTGGTGCATATACCTTGGTCCAGGTGTAGATGTAGCCATCGACATTGACCACAGGGAGGACATAAAAGTCTAACTTGTCAAGAAGCTCTGTCATGTGGATCTCACGTCCATAGGTACGAACAGCCTGTGTGTGAATTATGAAGAGAAATTTCATGGAAGCATGGAATGCATGATGCTGTTAAAATTTACAAAGACTGATGAATGTTAACTTTAGTAAGCAGTATTTTCTATTGGGGTGGACAATATTAATATTTAAAAAGCAATCAGCAAATTACTACTAGTACTTGTTATATTTTTATTTAGAATTGTTATTTCTAATTCTTCTCTGTTTCTAGGATACTTCTTTTGTGTCCATATATAACTCACAGAATTATTACTTTTTAACTTTTTAATTAATGAGAAACAAAGACTTCTAAAGAACATACACATTCTTTCTTTTAAGATAACAACTACGATACTTTTTTCAAAGTTAGTAGGGTGTAAGTGTAACACCTAGTTCTAGTAAATATGAGGTGTCTGTTGATAGCTATGCATGTTCCAAATAATGTCATTTAGAAACATATTTCTTTTCTATGAAACCTTCTGTAGATGATTTCACTAGAGGGAAAGTTCAATATAAAAAGGTAGTGAGAATGCCTGTCATAATCAGTGAGCTCACACTCATGGACCAACACTCTAAGCTGCATAGTGATGGGAGTCTCCATTGTTGTCTTTCTCATTAAGGGACAATCCTGTTGCCCTTGTTAAGTTATGCAGATACTCATCTATGAATGAAAGACATCTTGCCTATTTAATATATTCTCTTAGTCACAGTGCCTCTGTTCCAGTATCTTATTAAGCTTAAATTCAACCTTTCCCTAGGCTTACTTGAATAAACTTTAAAATAGATCAGATTTCTACATGTGAACAGTTTTTATATACTCATTGTAATTATATATATATATAAATTAATTACAATATTACATGATAAAGCATGTGCTTTTTAGGTTAGAGGAGCTATATAATCATGTTCTTTTAATGGTCTACAACTTAGAAATAATGGTAAAATTCAATCTAAGATCCAATTATCATCTTCTATAAGGCAGATCGTGAGCTACATTGTGAATCTAAGTGATGCCAATTGATACATAACGTCTAGAAACCAAGACTACACAACAAATATATACAGAAGCGCTTCACAAAAAATTATGTTGCATATAATAATATTCTTATATATTTAACATACTTCAATGTTTTTATCTTTAAATTTTGAAATAATTTTAGACTTACAGAAGAATTGCAAAAATAGTTCCTATATACCCTTCATCCAGCTTCCTGAATGTTACCATCTTACATAACCATGGTATAATTATTAAAGTGAAGAAATTAACATGGATACAATACTATAAACTAAAACTGTAGACTTTACTCATATTTCACAAGTTTATCTGCTAATGCCCTTTTTCCATTCTAGGTTCCAATCTAGGATCCTATGTTGCCTTTATTTGTCAGTTCTCCGTAGACTCCTCTGATCTGTGACAGGTCTTCACTCTTTTTGTGTTTTATGACTTTAACATTGTTGGAGAGTGCTGGTCAGGTCATTTTGCAGAATGTCCCTGACTTTGAATTTGTCTAATTTTTCAAAATTAAATTTTGTTTATGATTAAAGGGAGTTCATTTATTTTAAGAAAGAATATCACAAAGGCAAGGTGTCTTTTCACTGTATAATATCTGAAGGTACATGATATTGATATGTCTTGTTTATTACTGGTGTTGTTAACCTTGATCACTTAGTTAAGGTAGTTTCTTCTACTAGGTTTATCCACTCTAAGTTTTCCCTTTATAATAAATACATTTCTGGGAGGAGATAACTTTGAGACTGTGCAAATGTTCTGTTTCTCCCTAAACTTTTATCCACTAATTTTACATTCATCTGTGAATTTGCCTGATGTGATTATTGCTGTGGTGTTCTAATGATGACTTTATGTTTTGCTCATTATCTGTACATATATTACTTGTAATTCTGCAAGAAGGAGTTGTTTTTTAACTCTTTTATTTATTGAATCATCTATGTATATCAGTATAGACATGCCAATTTTAAAAGTTGTTTTTAAAAGGCTTTTACATATGTCTTATTATTAGAATGATAAGGAATGAAAAACAGAATCATTTAGAGTAAGTCAGGACTGCTATGCATTCTTTTCTTTTATTCTGAAGTATACAATGATTATTAGCCAGGAGATAATGATCAAATTGGTTTAACCACAACCATTAGCTTTTCAATGACCAATCTACTAACCTAGCTGTTGGACTCTCTACCAAACCGTCGGTGAGAAAGTTCAGATGAGTGAAATTCAAATAAATACAACTTTTTTAAAAATAGAGATGAGGTTTCACCATGTTACCCAGGTTGGTCTTCAACTCCTGGGCCCAAGCAATCCAGTCATCTAAACCTCCCGAAGTGCTAGGATTACAGGCATGAGCCACTGCACCTGGCCCATAAATAGAATTTTCTGTTTAAAATCTTGCCTTATAAAGGTCTATAGGTAGAAGTTTAAACTAATTTCCAAAATTGCAAATTTGTAATTATGATTTTTTTCTGTGTTATTATTCTCTCTAGGTTTTAAGGAATTAATTGAAAATTCAAAAATACATTTGTCTTTGCCAAAAACCACTCTACACACTGACCTCTCTTACAAACCACTGGCAAAATGCAGGAGAAATCCACTCTCTGGCATGGAAACCACAGTCCATGAAAATGGCAGGCTTATTTTGTCCAGCTTTGCCAACCTATTGCAAACAAAAGGAAAAGGGAAATAATAATTCATCATAGGACATTCAGGGGTTAACCTCCACTACCTGTCTGGGCTTGAGACTCAACAAGTGAAACCCAACAGCAGCAAGAGCTAGATCCCATGATTAAATTAAAACATAATACTAACACAATATGTTCTTGCATCTAGACTCACAATGTTTGAGTAGAAAGCTTATATGGCTATTTATTATATTTATTAAGCTTGACAAGCTCATATTTTCAGATGATGCTTGATTACCTTGCTTAATTGTACTCACGTGGAGGTTATTTTCAGCTGCTGTTATTAGGTGACATGACCAAGACAACTGGATGGGTAATTAGAAGTAATCATGATTGTTGCTAATCTTATAAGAATTTTTACTACTCTCTCACTTATTCCTTGTCTTTTTATTGCCTTCATTAGAATTACATGAAAAAAATGGTGTTAGAAGGTGACAGAAACAAATTGTCGATATGCTTTGTAATGTTGTCTGATAGACGTGAAGTTTATGAACCTCTTTAGCACATGGATTTGCAAACGACAGCTGGTAAAGAAGAATTTCATCAAGGTAGATAATCATTTACATTGCTTACAGGAATGTGGTTAAATTTATAGGTCTTCTCTTATTTTATTGCATTTTTCCTTTTGAATAAATCAAAATAATGATTTTAAAATCCACATATGATAAAGGAAGCCGGAGAATCTGATTCCCTCGGGGATGTAGGCAGGAAAGAGTTATAACAATGTTTGGGATAAGCATGTCTGTGAAACAGATGTTCGTGTGTTAGAATTCGTTGATTTAAGCCCTCAGACATGGCAAGGTCATGGTTAAAAATGATTACCTTGAGGAGGTACATAGTGCGTCCCTCAAATGTGGTTCCGATAACACTGCGGGAGATGAGGTCTGGGTTCTCAGTGGTGACTTGTTGAGTCCAAGCCTCTATCTACCAAATGGAATCATTTGTAGATCAATGTGGCATACTTGGTTGAACTCCCAAAGTAATGTCTGTCTAAATCATGTGCACATCATACCGTTTCCCACTTGTTGTACTTCTCATAACTGTGTCCTGTTGCACGAACCCGACTATCAAACTGAGCCTCCAGCACATTTCTCAGGTTGCTTATCAGTACCCTGCAATGAACCAAAGTGGGTATTCCTATGAACACAAGTGTATTTTCCCCCAGTGAACACACATAAAACCCCAGAGCCACTGCTTTAGTAGATGGCTCAGTGCACTCTCCGATAATTCTCATGTTGTCCTCTGGTTATTCCTGATGACCTTCAGCCCGAGCTGCTCCAGGGAGATTCTGTTACTGATCATAAAGAGTGAGTAAGTCACTGAGAAGGATACTGGAGAGTGCAAGCAAGGTAGGATCTTCCTCAGCCAAAACCTCAGGTATTTGACTATCTGTGGGCCTTAAACTTGGAAATTGATTGCCCCTGGTACCTGGGGCACTTGGGCTTCCACACAACAGTGTGTACTCGAAGCCTATCTATGGTCTTTATTCCTCAGGACTTTTCTGAATTTAGAACTAAAAGTCTTGTGTTTCAGGAAGCTACTCAGTCCTGGGTAAATGGGAGGATTGTCACTTTGGACCTGTCTCTAGGTTCTGAGAAAAATATCTTGTCTGGAAACTCAGAAATACTAACAAGCTAAAGACTTACTAGGTAAAAGAAGAATGGGTTTAAAGATCTAGTTTCTACTTGCTTGTCTTTTGGGTGGTTTAAGTAATCTAATAATGGTTTTATAGCAAGGTAATATGGAGAGTGGTAACAGAAATCTTTGAGGCCTACCTATTTAGATGAGTGAATTGTTCAGGTGACAATTTCTATTACGAGGCCAGTCTGAAGGTGTGTATATGGGTGACTTCACTTCCTTTTCTACTTTGAGTGAAACGTATGCTTGGAAGAGAGAAAAGTTTATGATCATTAGTGTCCTTGATTGCAGTACTGTGAATATTACAGACAGAGGCCACTTTGCAGAAATTTCTATTATCCAGAGTTAAACCTTGAAATGATTTTATCTGATATACAGAGAATTGCAGACACACATCAAAAGTCTGCTTCTTCTCTGGCTGACCCAAGGACATTCTGATGAAGTATGTCAGGGACAGCCTCTGAACCTTCCTTCTGGTCACTCCTTCAACTGGTGAACTTGGGTATTAACGTGTATCTGTTTTTGGAAAGTGTAATAAATTAATACTAAATGGGATCTGTTTCCTAGCAAAAGACAAGCAGTATCTTAAGATCTTAACTATCTTAAGATAATATTAAAAAGGAAAAAAAAAGCGGATTTTAAAAGTGATTCCATGGAAAAACATTTTCTATTGAGCGGCTGCCAATGCTTCGTGAGTGTATTAGTTTTCTATGGCTGCTGTCAGTTGCCACAGACTTAGTGGCTGAAAACAATGTGAATTTATTATTCTACAGCTGCATAGGTTTGAATTTTAACACAGGTCTCACTGGGATATAAATGAGGTGTGGCTAAAAAAGACGTATCAACAGGGAAGCTCTAGGGGAGAATCTAATTCCTTGCCCTTTCTAATTTCTAGAGGTCACCTGCATTTCTTGGATGCACCCTCTTCTCCACCTTCAAGGCCCCAACAGAGGATAAAGTCCTCACATCCAATCACTGTGACCTTTTCTTTGTCTCTCTTTCACTTTAAAGACTCATGATTACATTGGACCTATAGGATAATCCAGAATAATCTCCCTATTTTAACATCAACTAATTAGAAATCTTAATTCCATCTACAACTTTAATTCCTTTTTGTGATAAACATAACATATTCAGATATTCTGGGGATTAGGATATAGACTTTTTTGGGAACCATCAGTTTGTCTGCTATAGTTAGGAGCAATGATTTTAGTCAGGACTATAATTATATTCAGTACCCAGTAGAAGTGGAAGGAATCATTAATGAGGAATCGAAAGATCAAGGTCATAGTTTTGCCTAACTCATGAATTGGCTTTAGAAAGGTCATCTAATCCCTGGACCTTAATGTCATAAGTTTTAGAAGGGAGTCATTTGATTAGTAAATTTCAACATCCTTTTCAAGTCTAAAATGCAGTGGCTTGACTCCAATCCATAAGCCTTAGTCGTTTACATACATGTTTTCCAAGTTTATGAAAAAAATAGAAATTTGCCGGTTACCACTGTCATACCCAGGAAGATGTGGAGGAAATCAAAGCCTAAAAAATAAGTAGTTCAGAAAAATGATATTCAAGGAGAACAAAAAACTAAAAGCAGGCTAACCAAACCAAAGTAAAACAAAGCAAGCGAGACACAGACCTGGAAACAAAAAAATCAACCAGCAGAAACTGCTAGGAAAACAATTGTGTTGCGATGTCATAATTTGAAAGAACAAATTTGCCTAATAAGGATGAGCTTCTCTGCATGAAAAAAAAAAAAAAATCCAAGAAGAACCAGAAAGTGACATTCTCTTTCATTTCAAAGCTTCCAGAACTTATTGCTATCCTCTTACCTGCACCCAATCCTTGAGTTCAAATTATTTAGAAGGATCAGCGACTGTGTGGGGGCTGGCATTCTGTTTGGTACTAGGAGACATTCTGTTAGAATTATTACTATGTTAAATATTAAACATTTTCATCAATATCCAGGATAAAGAAGCATAAAAAACCAGTTAGTTAAATTGAAGATGGCACCCAAGAGTAAAGGTATCCTCTAGTAACTTGCAAAGGAGCACCAGAATGAGGTTGAAATGTGGTGCTGGCTTTTGCTTGAAGGTGAGGGACTGACCTCAGATGATCTTTCCCAGCCCTGTGGTTATTTGATTTTATTAGATTTAGGACAAAGTACTACTTTAGCTATATTACAAAATATTATTACTAAATAATGAGCTTATGTTCTAGAAGATTAAAACAATGCCTCACAGCTCCAAAATAGAGAAGCATGTGTAGTATTTTATCCTTTTATATGCTCTTTTTATAGTGCCATCCAACTTCTTCTTCTTCTTTTTTTTTTAAACATGCAAGCAAATTAGATAACTGGGACTCACAAAAAAGCAAGGAACACAATGTCTGAGAAGTAAAGAAAGACATGACTCAGTTTTATCCCCCTTTCAGATTTCTGGAAAATGGAGTATTTGATCACTACCTGGACTCTGTGCCCGCTGCTACTGAAGTATATTACTGCGTGCCCATTGCTATCCTAGGACAAGTTCCTGTATGCCTGCCTCTGAAAACAATACACAGGAAAATGGTGATATACGTGTTAGCAACAATCAATCTCCCTGGATCAAATAGGGCAAAGGCAACCTTTCTACAATCTGTAGCAAGGAGTTCTGAGGAGGGCAGGCTGCCTAAGGTTCTGTCAACTTAGCTTTGTAACCATAAGCTGGAAATTTACATGATCTGATTCCTAGTCTTTCTGTTACTAAGGTTAAAACTTTGGCATTTAAAACTACAGTTATCTTTCTTTTTGCATACATTTTGAATTTTTTCTTATGATAATTCAGGATCTGATTAAAGCTGCCAAATACAGGTCTTGGTGAAGAGGGTTGGAAACACTGAAAAAATCTGAAGTTATTTCAGTGAAACTTGTGCAGTGGATGGCTCTTGTTATATACAAACACGACTGCAAATTTTTGCCAGCAGGAAATCATCTAAATACAAATTAGTTACCATGTGAGGTAATAATGGGATGCACAGGGACTGCTTGCAGCCCCAGCAAGGATATTGCTGGTATGCTTCTCCAGGATTTCCAGGGACTTATTATTATTTAATATTTAGAAAATTATATGCTACAAATGTGCTAAGCAGTGAACAGAGAAGTAAAAATTAACAAGATCTTAGCCCTCAGGGGATGTCCTATGTTCTAGATGAGACAACATGAATACACAATTCCCAAAAAGTTCACCACTAAAAAAGGAAGTGCATTTTCTGATTATAAATAGAGATTGAAATGCTCTCATCAGAAACCTTTTACTGTTTTGTGATAAGCGTAGAATTAAGACATCATTCAGGTAGCTAGGGTTAATCTATGGTCACTGATCTTTTTCTTAAAGAATTACAAAGAAACTCATATTTTCAAATGCTACTGAAGGCTCCAAAGACTAGAATTTCAGATGTCCTTTTCAGTGTAATAAAAAGAGCAAAATGTTATAGACATGAATCTTAATCACATTTTGAGACTTACTAGGCTATATCTTTGTTTTAAAAAGACAGTCAGTTCTTAAGGTCACATTTTGACACTTCCCTCAGGCAGAAAGCACATAGCTAAGCTTTGTGAGGCATGATAATGGGGTTAAACATAACAGTTTCTGTTGACTCTTAAAAAACATGTACTCTCCCTCTTTTGTACAACAGTAAAACATAGCAGCAGTCTCAGCAATGTAACATTAGTTGTAATTTATTTTTATATAATTTCACAGCAGCCCTTTGAGAGAGGCATTATATCTTTATTTTATGGATAAGAAAGCTGAAGCTCAGAAAGGTTGAGCAAATTACCCATAATCACACAGCAACGTGCAAAGCCAGGATTAGAATCTGGTCTGTTTTTTCCCAAAGCCTTTAGTTGTTGCACTATGCTACACCACTTCTCCTGATGGAGGTACAGATTTGATAGATGACAGTTCTGACAGCTTCACTGGCACAGATACTATTCTTTCACATTTTTAAGATATGAAAAACAAGATAAATTTCTGTTAAAATTATATAGTTTACATTTTTTGAAAACATGATGAAGACTTGAGCTTGTGATGGGGGATTGTTGGATAAACATTTGAATGTTCAGGACGGGAGCCCAAGACTTTGTCTTTGCTCCTCCCTAATCCACTCCCTGGAGGAGGACCTCTGCTTTGTACTACAGACCTTATTTCTTCCTTCCCTGTTGTGCAAATGTCCCCGGGTTAGCACAGTCTTTCCCAGTTCTAAACCTTAGCATTTGTTCTGTTCTCTGCCTAAAGAATGGTTTTTTGTTGTCTTTGGCTAACCAACTCCTACTCATCTTTCAGTTCTTAACTGAAGCATCGTTTCCTAGGACAGCCTTCCCTGACCCCTAGACTTGGTCAATTCTTCTGAACTCCAGCTCTTTACTCTTCTCACCATCTATTAAATACTACTGCGATTCCACATTTAAAGTCTGTTTTCCCCTAAAGGATGTTAGGCCATATCTATCCTTATTGGTACTTGATACATGGAGATATTCAATATTGATTTGTTTGATCAGCAAATGGACACAACTGCCTTTGGATTAGAGTGGTATTCAGGAAGGGAGACAAGAATGACTTAGCCAACTACTCTAGTCCTTTGGGGACCACTTTTCTTTCTTTGCAACTTTCTCTCTGTGCTTTCTCCTACCATTAGAGAGAGTGGTGGGACTTCAGAGAAAAAAGGACAGAAGGGACATTTAGACTGACTCTAGATTTATCTGAATGCTAAAAAAGCATAAATAGCCCTCATAGCTCACAATAGGTCTGGCTGATCCCCTGGAAAGAAGAGCTGATAAGATTTGGGGTTAAAACTATGTCTAGCTAATAATAGAGTATCCATTGGTTTGGCCTGTACTCTATACATTGCTTGTAAAATGGAGCAAGTCAGATAACTGGCAGAAGACTGTGGTTAAAGAATCAAAACCATTTCCATTAGAGCAGTAACTAAACACGAAATCCATCAGAACTGAAATCTTAAGACTTGGAATCCAGGGCCAACTCTGCCATTACCTATTTGTGGGGCCCTGGGGAAGGCATGGTGTTGGTCTCATTTCTACCTTCCCAGAGTTATTCAAAGGCTCACATGAAAGCATGCATGGGAGAGAATCTTAATATTTATAAAATATAAACTTACTTGTATTGTAGTTCTTTCTGCTTTAAAACATTCTCCACAGTGACAATATCTTCTGCTTTGACACGGAAGTCAACTGTACTGTGAGGTTTAATTTGTGTGACAGAATCTGGCTTCCAGAAGTCAATCTGAATCAAGGGCAAGATAAACTATATTGGATACCTGTAATTCAATGAGTGAATGATCATCTGCAAGCACATTATTGCTCTACTCAGTTGAGTTATTTTCAAAAATCAAATAATCCATGAAATCTCTTGAAGATATTTCCTTTGAGTGAACAAGCGTTGGAAGCTAGCAGTCAGATGTTGATAAAAGTCTATATGAATACACACATAACCTCGACTGATTATCAGTGAACATGAAAAACATAGAATCATTTCCCATAATGCCAGTTAGTTGTATTCTGTAACTGTTCTTTTCTATTTATTGATTTTCTGGGGCACTGGCTTCTTGGGATAGCAGTGCTGTGGTAATGGATCTATGTGCCAGATGAATGATGATGAATTATCCTGAACTACAAAATTTAGTGCAGAGAGATTAAGCTTACTGTTTTACTTTTTACTTGACTTATTTTATGAGTTTATCTTGGAACTCGGTTCTGTGCAAGTCAGAGTAATGTGTAGAACCAAGAGCATCCCTGACCTGTGGTGGATACATCAGGAAGAAAAATGGTATCTTTTCACAGTGGGTATATTGGCATTGTGGCTGGAAACAAATCGCTCTTGGGGATCCAGTCATTTACTGACATTTTCATTTATTCAGTTTACTCATCAACTATTGTTGAGAATTTACAATATGCTAGGCTCTGTGTCTGAGACTAGGAATACATTAGTAGGCAAATCAAACATGGCTTTTGTCTTCATGGGGGAGACTTTAGAGAATATGAAGCCTAAAAGAGCAGTTTTTAAAAATCTGTGGATGTGTGGTTTTAAGTAGCACTTTTCAGTGGCTATTATTACCCAGGACATACTACATCTTGTAGGTGTCTGTTTTTCTCTTCCTTCCTTGTGCTGAGTGGAAGCTTAGAAGAGCTGATAAGATTTGGGGTTAAAACTATGTCTAGCTAATAATAGAGTATCCATTGGTTTGGCCTGTACTCTATACATTGTTTGTAAAATGGAGCAAGTCAGATATCTGGCAGACGACTTGTGGTTAAAGAATCAAAACCATTTCATTAGACCAGTAACTAAACACAAAATCATCAGTGGCTTTTGATGGATGTGTGGCTTTTGATTGTCTGAGATCAGCCTGATATTGGGTCTTTGTTAGTCCCTGTGTCTCAGCCAATCTCTGTTTGGATGTTTCTGCACTGTTTTGGGCTAGAGATGTGACTGATGGTGATATTTAGGACCACTGCTTGGAAACTTGGAAGGAAGTTTGGGCAGACTTAGAGGTTGTGCAACAGAACCTGGTTAAGTAATACTTTAAGACATCTCAGTTTCAGGTACACTTGTGCGGCACTGAGCGACCTATATTCTGCCCTGGTAGGCTTTAAACTATTGTAGAAGTCTAGGGGTGCTAAGTCACGAGCCAGGCCCATAAGGAATGTCAGAGCAATGGAAGGCAGAGATAGATACTGGCATTCTAGAAGAAAAAGGCGTGAGTGTGGTTGTCACAAAGGGATTGAAAGGAGAGAGCATCAATGTTTGGATGAGGATTGGCTGTAGAAGGTGACCTAGAGAGTCAAGGATGAGAGGTTAAATGAAATGAGGAAGTAAAAAGACATGCCAAGATAAGGACAGAGAAAGCAAGGGGCTGGGGACAACTTCTAGTTAGCCAACATTGTGGAGAGAAGGCCAATGAAGATAAGCACATTATAAGAGAAAGCATAGTTTTGAAACTTAGCTCTGAATTTGTGTTCCCAATAAACACATGTCATTTTATGGTGTGGTGGGAGAGGGAGGTATGTCTTTATTATAGATGACAAGGTTGAGAATTGGCAAAGCACATAAAGTCCTACATGTATCTGTAGCTGACAGTGTCTCTCTGACTTTTTAGTGTGCTTAGTATACTCCCCCCTGGTAATATCTGCCTCTCTGTTCCTGAGGGCTCTTTCCCCTAGAACTGGGAAGAGCCAAATGATCAACTCCAGGTAGACAGGAAATTACTGTCTACCAAGCAAATTACTCTTTCTGGTTCAACCAATAACCCTGAAAAGTCAATGTTGAAATACACAAACTCCCTCACCTCTCAGGTGGGACAATTCTGAAGCGTGTTGTTTGTACGTGTTCCTAGAGTTCCCCTGTGGGTTTGCCTCCAGTTGTCCTCTGTGGTAGCTGGCTTAATAGTGTTTCCTTTGTTGGCTGCCTTTACTTTCATGTAGCACTCCCCACTTCTTTACCAGGGCTCCCTGAACTTCCCAGATACATTTCTTTCTCTTGAATCTTTGTCTCACAGTCTGCTTTAGAAGAGCCTATATTAAGATTCTAGCTTTCCACTCAAAGCATCAAATGCCTGCGTGATATTCTTGGTGGTGGTTCTAGCAGAACCCTGTGTATATCTAGTGCTACTTCAGAACAGCTTAATTGCTTATGAATGGTTTTACTTCTAATATTAAACTGAAAATTGCCATCTGTATCCTCCTAAGCTCTTACCCATTGGTCCTAGCTCTGCCAAATATGAGAAGAGTATATGTATGTAGAGAAAGTGTTATTTTTAAGATTATAGTGTGAGAATTATGGATTCCTTAAAAGGGGGCAAATAAATCTCATAAATATGTTTGACAAAAACTTGCAGACCTAATCTGAAATTGCTTAAAAATTTCAGTTTGACATGGGGAAAGGTAGTTAGCAAATCTGTCAACATACAACACTCTGGAGTGCTGCATGTGTGACACAGACCTAGTATACTGGAGTTAGTCTCTGGCACTTCCTAGGAGAAACATGGCTGGAAATCAGGAGCAATGCCATAGCCTCATAGCTCAATGCACCAAATATGAATAGAGGCCGTAAACTCAAAGTAATAACACAAGGAGATAAATATAAATTTCAAAATTACCAAGACCTTGTGAATGAGATGTATGTCTGAAATATAAACATGGAGTAAATATAGGATGTAGATGTAGGGAATTAACTTATACACGATGAAGTTGGAAAACTGAAGTGATGCAATGATGAATGTGACAAAGAACCATACAGAGCAATTATTGGATGATTAAGAGAGCTCTTTAAATGATAGCCTTATAAGAATATCAACTTAATCAGCCAGCTGCCTAACAACTAAAGAATCCTTCCTAAAATATATCAGAAAACTAGCCCAAAAGCAAGATAAAGTAGCATGTCAACCTTAATTTTTTCTGGGAATAAGATTGGCCTGTAAAAGAATAAATATTGGTGTTGGGGATTTTGTTTCTTCAGAAATTTGCATGAATTTGTTTCTTCACATTGCATTTGACTATAAGTCAAGCATCTGATAGACTTTGCATTTATCTTGGTGAAATTTTCCTTTCTTGTTGGAAAAGGAAGCCACTTCTACTCAAGGCCTGATTCCAGACAGTGGGGAGGAACTTACTGGTACAGTAGGAAAGCCAGGAACACTGGAAGACAGTAACCATGTTACTCTAGGGTTTTATGGAGAATGCCTTCAATAAAGGAACAAGCACAACCCTGATTGTGAGGAGAAAAAATAAAATCCTTACTGTTCAATTATAGATGAGAAAAGAAAGTCTGCTGGAGTACAGTGTGGGCACAGATCTGTCCAATATATTCAGCATTTAAAAGGACATGTTCAAAAGCTGAGAGGAAGGACACATGGCCAAGGATGAATACTGGATGCCCTTGTAATGATCTTATCAGGAAGGCTACAGCCCAGAATATGCTGTTCCTATAACTGTGAAGGAGAATGAAAATCTCATTTCAGTCATGTTGAAAATAAAAGAATAAAGAAGAAATATGTGTCCAACTGCTTGGAGCTAAGCATGATGTTTGCAGCCATAAGAAAAAGCTCTATTTAACTCTTTGGCTTCTGTCTTTTCCAAGAAGGAGTTACACTATCACTTGTTTATTCCGTTACCACCGAGAGATGAAATTACCACCAGTATTAAGTAAAAACTTTTTCATGTTATGATTTAAGCAGAAATACCTTCTTTGGAAAGAGAACATTGAAGCCCAAGGTAGATGAGGAAATAGGTGATTGATTTATACTAGCCATGTAAATTATATTCAAAATCCCAGACCTAATGATAGTAATAACAACAGCAAATCCATATAGTTCTTACTATTTAAGTTATTTTGAAGTGCTTTACCTATATTAATTCATTTATATCTCACAACAGTCTTTTGAAGTGTTTTACCTATATTAATACTATTTACATCTCACAAGGTAAATAGTATTATTATCTTCATTTCACAAGTGAGGAAATTGAGACTCAGGTATCCTAGTTCGGCTAACAAGTAGTAGGGCTAGGAATTGAACCCAGGGGGTCAGTCCAGACTCTCTGCTCTTGACCACTATGAAATGCTGAATTTTAGATAACTAAAATACTGCAGATGTGATTGCAGAACTTTCTCAGCAATCTTGGAAGAATCAGAGCTTGAAGGGCTCACTGGGGAGTAGAGGGAGCAAATTTTAGATTTTATAAACAAGAAAACAGGTGAAGCCCAGAAGCAGGAGCTGCTGGGGCCTGGCATGGGTTCTGGCAAAGCTGCAGAGTAAACTGGAAGCAGATGGATTGTGAATGCTCAGAAAAGGAAGCTGTGGTTTCTGGGAGCCAGCATGGCTTAAAGCAAGAATAAGTCAGGCCCAATTAACTTCAACTTATTTTTGGGTGAGACCACTAACCTGGTAGAATGTTGAATCTTGATCTTAGTAAAGCATTTATTCGATGAAGTCTCTGCATTGATATCTTTCTTTATAAACCAGAAAGTATCAGGCAGAGTTACCTCTAGGTAACATCCTCCTAGCTTGGGTAGTTGAGTAAACTTATACAAGGAGAATAGGTGAATGAATCACTTCAGTGCCTAACACTATGTTGTCTGGCACATTGGAGATTCATGATAAATAGGAACTGAATGAGTAAAACATGAAAGCCTGTAATTCTGTGACTCCTGACCTACTTAATATTTTATCAGTGACAAGGATAAAAGTTGAAAACGTATGCTTATCAAACTTGCTGGAGATACAAAGTTAGGGGGAAGAATTATTTCCCTGGATAGCTGAATTAGTTTTCTAAAAGATCTCAACATGCTGAAAACAGGCTGGCAAGGCACATCTTAAAAGTGCAAATCTAAAATCCTACATTTAGGTGAAAAAAGTCAATTAGGTAAGTACAGAAGGAGGGATACCCTGTTTGAGTGTGATTCATGTGAAGAAAAAAAATTACCTAATGGTTTTGATTGAACACAGGTTTAATATAATCTAATAGTGTTCTATAGCTGCTCAAGATGCTAAAAAGAATCTTGGGCACCATTAATAAATGTCTGCTTTACAAATGGAGGCAAGTGATGGCCCTGTAGCATGTATTAATCAGAGCACACCTGGAGGCCCATTGTCAATTCTGGTAGCTACATTTAAAAAAAGGAATATAGACAGAAGACTGAGCTGTATCTAGATGTGAGCAGAATGATCAAGAGTCTGTAAACCAGCGCTAAGAAAAGTTATGGAAAGCCTGAAAAAGATAAATCTTAGAGGTAACACAATACTTAAGCCCAGTGGGTCAAAGTTAGAGAAAGAAGCCTTCAGTTCAGAATAAGGAAGAAAACAGTTGGAATGATTTGTAAGGCAAGTTGGCTATTCCATCCAATAAGTCATATACAAACTATTCCTCAAAGTACTCAAGGTTTTATCAGGGGGAGCAACCAGGGATGCTGTTTCCCAGAAGGAAATTCCAGATTTGAGTGGGACGCTGGAATAGATAATGTATATTTCTTTCAATTTTTAACTTCTGAGTCTGTGATTATGACACTCTCCACCTTCTTTCTTCCTATATGCCTTAAAAGCTACAAAATGACTATGCATGTGTGTGTGTGTGTGTATGTGTGTGTATGTATGTGTGTGTGTATGTATGTGTGTGTCTGTGTGTGTGTATGTATGTGTGTGTATGTGTGTGTGTCTGTGTGTGTATGTATGTGTGTCTGTGTGTGTATGTGTGTGGCTGTGTGTATGTGTGTGTGTATATTTGTGTGTGTGTGTGTGTGTGTGTGTGTAAGCTAACAGATTATTTTAGTTTATAAATTTATGAAGAAACAGCATTGGCCCACGTGGAACTACTATAGTTGTGATCAGCAATAGCTTCCTGCCACATCATATATGCAGTTTAAAATGTCAGTTCTCAACTCATATATAGTGGATTAAAAAAAGGAATAGCACAGAGATGTCAGTTTTTTGAAAGCAAAAGAAAAGTATGAAAATCACTCATGGCTTTTTACCTTCCTTTTCCCCCTCACGTCATATCATTAAGGGGACCTGAATCAAGGTCATGAAAACACAAGCTGTTTGATTTGGAATGAAAGAAAATCAAAGAGGACAGATGATACATGGGATGTGGAAATGAATTTGAAGTTGGACAAAAGCCCAGTTTTTCAGTAATATCCAAGTTGATCATTTTTCTCTTTTGCCTTAGAAGGAAAGTGACTGCACATTAGATGTTCTGTGACCTTCGTGACAGTTCCAACTCATCTAGTTGCCACACTGTCAGCTCTTTTAAAAGTTATCATAGATTTATAATACTGCAGGGCTTATGGCAATCTAATTTAGGCAGAAAAAGAAGATATTATGGCACTTAATGTTTTCCAAGGTTTTATTTCTTGCTACCAAAAATGCTATAGTTAACATTTCATGTTATTTTTTTTTCATTGTTGGAATCATAGTGCAATCTAAGATTTTAAATTATATGTGAACTAAATCTAAATTGTTACTTACCTGGGTGGTGCTGGCCAACTTGCGGATTATGTTAATTTGATTTTCATCTGCAACATTGACACGGAACACCTTCTCACTGAATGGTGAGATAGCAGAAGCACAGAAAATTTAAATTGAGTGATGTGTCCAAATTTTGGGGCTACCAAGAAAGAAGGACTTGCTCCTTAAGGATGGCTTACTTACCCTTCGAAGTGCTTACCACCATGATGAGCAGATGCCAGGGCCACAGTTGCCAGAACCAAGAGTGCCAACATTGTGTCTGACTAGGTGTAGTAGGTAGGTCTCATCTGCTTTTATAATCCAGAGTGTTCTTTGCTTTCTTCTCCTGATTGCAAACAGGTGCTATCATACCTTGATTAATAGTCTTCCTGGCATTGTTGCCTTGGTAGCTGTGTAAAGTCTAGAGGGTATCTCTCTCAACACCTGTGGAAATAGAGTAAATACTCTCAAATTCAACTTATTTAATTTGGATATCGGTGCTTGAACAGGCTGGGAGTAAATTAGATTTAAATAAAATCTATTTTGTATTTTTTTCTTCATTTTGAATTGAGAATTATGTACAATAAATTCTACATATTTTAGTGTAAAGTTTTTTGAGTTTTGACAAATATATAAACCCATGTAAGATACATCCCAAACAAGATATAGAACATTCCATCACCTAACAAGTTTCCTTGAGCACTTTTCCAGTCTATTTCTATACTCCTCTCAGGCAAATGTTACTTTGATTTCTAGATTTATACATTAATTTTGCCTGTATGAAACGTCATGTAAATGAGATCATACAATATGTATTCAGTTATGTCTGGCTTCTTTTATCCAAGATAATGTTTTGAGATTTTTTAGTATTTTTGTTTATATTATCATTATTAGTATTAATATCATTTTTTGAGATAGAGTCTTGCTCTGTTTTCCAGGTGGCAGTGTAGTGATGTGTGATCTCAGTTCACTGCAACCTCCACCTCCTGGGTTCAAGCGATTCTTGTGACTCAGTCTCCCAAGTAGCTGGGATTACTGGAATGCACCGCCACGCTTGGCTAATTTTTCTGTTTTCAGTAGAGATGTGGTTTCGCTGTGTTTTCCAGGTCGGCCTCGAACTCCTGGCCTCAAGCGATCTGCCTGCCTTAGCCTCCCAGAGTGCTGGGAATACAGGCATGAGCCACCATGCTCGGCCTTGTTAATTGTATGAGTACATCACAATTTGTTTAGCCATTTTCCCATTGATAGATATTTATATTGTTTCCAATTTTGTGTTATTAATAAAGTTGCATAAATATTTTTGTACAAGTTCTTTCGTTGGCATATTTTTCATTTAAGGGGGTAAACATAAATGGAATTGCTAAGTAACAGTGTAAATCTATGTTTAACACAATAAGATTCTGCTAAACATTTTTTCCCTCGTGGGTTGTACCATTTTAAGCTTCCATCAGTATCTAGTGTCTTTGTGTTGTCTGCAGCATTTTGTTATTTTTAGTATTTACCTTTGGTATTTCTAATGAGTACAAAGTAGTATCTAATTCTAATTTTAACTTGTATTACTCTGATGATCAGTAGTGATAAACATCTTTTCATGCATTTATTGACCACTTGTAAATCTTCTTTTGTGAAGCATCTATTGAAGTCTTTTACCTTTTTTAAAAAATTGGTTGTCTTTTGATTCTTGCATTGTAGCAGTTCTTTATATGGTATGGATACAAGTCCTGTGTTGGAAATACATGTTGCAAATATTTTTTCCCAGTATGTGGCTTGCGTTTTTATTTTTTTCAATGTTATCTTTTGATGAACAGACATTTTCAATTTTGATAAAGTTTGTTTACCAACATTTTTCTTTTATAATTAGTGCCTTTACATTTTTTTCAAAGGAATCTGCCTATCTCAAGGTCTCAAACACATTCATCTATGTTTTCTTATAGGAAATTTGTAGTTTTGGGTCTTTATGTAAGATATGAGTCATTAATTTTTAAAATATGGATCTTCAGTAGATCCACTGTTATTTGTTGAAAAACGTTGTTTCTCCTCATTGAATTGTACTGGTTTCTCTGTCAAAATTCATCTGGCCATATATTTGTAGAGTAATTTCTTTACTTTTTATTTATGATCCATTGATCTGTTTGTCTGATTTTATAAAACTACTACAATATTTTGATAACTATACTTTATAGTAAGTCTTAAGATCAGAGCATGCATAAATCCTCCAACTTTGTTCTTCACCAGGATTGTTTTGGCTATTCTAAGTACTTTACATTTCTCTATATATTTTAGTATTACTTTGTCAGTTTTCATGAAAATGTTGCTAGGATATTGATTGGGATTGCATCAAATCAGTAGATCAATTTGAGGAGAACCAATATAATTCAATTGGGAAATATGGTATTTCTCTCCATTAATATGGGTTTTTGTCAATAAAATGAGATTTTATTCTACCTGTGGGATAACAAGTTATCCTTATACAGTTTCATAGATGTTGTCAGAAGACATGAAACTCCTAGATCAGAAAAATAAAGGATTTTGTTATTCTTGGCACATCAAGGAGCATGAGCTTCACGTTTGTTTCAGTTCTTTTACTTCCTGGTCCCATAGAGATGGTGTGCAGGTGGGCCCAGGTAACTGCTATGTATACCAGTTTGTATCACAATTGGTATACACTGAGCTTAAGGAATTCCAAATCTTGAGGGGGCTGATAGTAAATCTTCCCAAGCTTTGCCTTAGAGGAGACATTGGCTTTATTATCTTGGATAACAAGCGGAATAATTCCTTTGCTTTGGAGACACTATCCCTGTTTTACAAGCTGTTTGCTCCACAAATATCCTTGAAAAAATAGTCTAGAATAGAAGCTTTCCCAACCTATGAAAAGACAGGGAGACCCATGGAGATTTGTCTCTCAACCACATCTACCACTTTCTACACCTTCTTGACTGAATTTTCCCACAAATATGCTACTCTGTTGGTCATTCTGATTAATCCAACTGACATGACCTGAAACTAAATCTATTCGATTTGTCTAATATGGCATTTAATAAAAATGAATATTAATAGGACTTCAAGCAGCATCATGAGGCCAATCTGCAACACTCACCTCAGCCTTGTCTCTCCAGGGTACTGGATCCAACCAGTGGAACAAATAGTCTAAACCGTCAATGTCTGCCTTAGAAAGCCAGGCAGCTTTCTCTTTAGTTTCAGTATTGACTGTTCCACTTCACCTGAGGCAATAATCTGGGTACAACAGATTATTATCTGTTAACTATTGTTAACAATATTAACTATTGCACAAACTCTACCATGGCCAGAAAGGAGGAAGTCTAGGGTAATTCTACCATCTGTAACATGCTGGCCAGTGAGTTGGGGCTAACTTAATGCCTCCCAGGGCTAACATGGTGTTTAGTGCTTTTTGTGGGTGTATCTGACTTAGGATCCAATCTAGGATGCCTCTGTAGTGTTCTTTAATCTGGACTAGGACCTGAGCCTTTATCTTTCATAATATTGACATTTCTAGAGGGTACTAGACAGTTTTTGTGGAGGATGTCCCTCAGTTTTTGGTTTGTCTCTTTGTTTCTCATGATAAACATTTTTTTTTAAGTTAAAGAGCCATTGCTGTACATTGAGATCCATAGAGAAAGTGCTAGAACAAGTGAGAGCTGGACAGGCACTAGATGACTGTGCCTCACTGAGGAAAAATAACCAATCATAAGCAAAGGAGATCCTAAGAAGCCAAGAGACGAAATGTCATCATATACATTGTTTGTGCAAATTTGCCAGAGCACCCAAATGCTTCAGTCAGTTTCTCAGAGTTTTCTAAGAAGCACTCAGAGAAGTGGAAGACCCTCTCTGCTAAAGAGATAGGAAAATTTAAATAAATGGCAATGACAGACAAAGCCTGTTGTGAAAAGGAAATGAAAACCTGTCTCCTTCCTAAAAGGGGGAAAAAAAGTTCAAGTATCATATAATGCACCCAAGAGGCTACCTTCAGCCTTTTTCCTGTTCTGTTCTGAGTATTGCCCCCAAATCAAAGGAGAACATTTCAGCCTATTCATTGGTGTAAAGAAATGGGGAGAGATAGGAAATACCACTGCTGCAGATGACAAGCAGCCTTACAAAAAGAAGGCCGTAAAACTGAAAGAATAATATGAAAAGGATATTGTTGCATACTGAGCTAAGGAAAGCCTGATGCAGCAAAAAAGGCAGTCATTAAGGCTGAAAAAACAACAACAAGAAATAGAAGAAAGAGGAAGACCAGGAAGATGAAAAGGATGAGGAGGAGAAAGATGAAAAAGGGAAGATGAAAAGATAATGATAAATAAATTGGCTCTAGTACAAGCTGTTTCCCTTGTCTATAAAGCATTTAAATCCCCTGTAAACTCTCACTCCTTTTAAAGAAAAAATGGAAAGGTAAGACTGTCTAAGATATGTTTTTAAACTGCGTACTATCTTTTTCTGTATGGTTCATACACTACTAGATGTATCTTCAGATTGTCCTGTCCTAGTTGCGTTTTCAGTAGACACAAATGTTGCCTGCTACAGTACTAGAGTTGTAAATGGGTGTGGAAATTTAAAGTAGGTTCTTGTCAGTGCACAGCCCAAATTAGTTATATATGAGGATGGTAGTTTTTTTATCTTCAGTTGTCTCTGATGGAGATTACATAAAATAATTGTTGTTCAGTTAACGAATACCACAGCTGTTTTGTTGACATTCTGAATGCTTTGATGAAAATGTTTTTATTAAACAAATTAAAGCCCAATTACATAACCTTCTGGATATAAAGGATATAAATGGTCTATATATTGATACTTTATCAATACAACTGATTAAAAAGTTGAAAATTCAGTCAGTTCATTGACTTGGCAAGTCTGCTTTTTGTGTGTGTGTGGGTGTTATTTCCTTCTCTGCACAGTCTCATAGTGCTTTGTTTTTATTCTTCATATTGTTTCTTTATTTTTGTATTCTGGTTGAATATTTGTGAATCTTTCTCCTTTCCCTGAGATTACAAGCTCCTTGAGGTATCGAACTGTCCTCTTCATTTTAATTTGTTTCTCTAGCAAGTGCAAGGTACTTTGTTGAGTGGAAGGATATAGAAATAATGACAATCCGATATTTTCACAAGAAAGCCAAATTATTTTGGCATTGTTAATTATGACATTATAGGGAGAGTAGTATTAAGACAAATACTGCTTTCCTAGGGAGGTCAAATTTCATTCTTCCCTTGGGTTAATAGCAAACAGACCTTCCAGCATTCCCTTTCGGTCATGAAAATTTACATCAAATCAAAATTATAAACTTATCTGAAGTCAAAAAATAATCTTACCCTGATCTATGTATGTATTCTTAGAATTGACAGTTTCCTTTGATCTTCTTTGAATCTTCTCTATTTTTAGAATTAACGATCGAGTGATTATACACATAGAATGTTTTTTCCTGAGATCAGCTGGCTGAGTGATATGGTCATAGACACATGGGATGTCCTTTTTACACTATGCTTTGGGTACCACAAAAATGATACATCACATTTGTTCATTATTCATGGATTTGTTGTAAATTATCCTAACATAATCTGCTTTGCACACCACATTTTATTCTGTTGCTGATTCATCCAGATTCTAACCTCATTGCCCACTGTTCTGTTTCATATATTTTCTTCCCCACTGACCTTGCCTTTTGGATTTGTCTCCTGTTAATGTCTTTCTAGCTTCAGCTTTTGCAATCCATCACCACAATTTGGGTTCTTTCTTCACTTCACTTCCCTAAGTTTGCTCTTGTTTGCCACCAAAACTAAAAGTAAACTAGCTAAATGAGAGAACTTGTTGTTTATATAACTAAAAAGTTTAGCAATAGTGCTGACACCACAAGTTTAGTTGATGATAATGGAACAACTTTGCAGTATTCATGTATAACAGCAAGAAAATTATGGCAGTGAAGAAATCTGACTTAACCAACTCTATTTTGCATGTCACCTCCAAGCTGTTCTTGTTTATTCCTAGTTCCTGGGTGTAGGCCGAGCTCACTTTGTGAAGAACTTAGTTTATAGTTGAACTTTGAAACAAAGATGATAATATCCCTTTCCTAAAATAAACTCCCTTCTTCCTGGGGACCAGACTGCCTTTGTAGGACTAACAAATTAGTCACAAGATTAGAAATTATGGCTTAGGAGCCATATAGCTAGAGGCCACAAGACTCTAAACCTCAGTTGCTACTAGGGATAATATGACTATTGTAAAGCCTAAGATTGTTGCTTAAGATATTTTTCAGGCCCTGTACTCAATGAATTAGCTAGTGCCACCCAGATCAATAAACTGGCTCTTCTGATCTTGTGGCCTCCATCTGGAAACTGACTCAGCATAAGAAAATAGTTTTGATGCCCTATGATTTCATCTCTGACCCGACCACTCAGTGCTTCCCACTTCCTTACCCCCTACCCAATGAATTATCCTTAAAATAAAACCAGTCTCCAAATTTTCAGGAGATTGATTTGAGTAATAGTAAAACTCTGGTCTCCTATTCCATCAGCTCTGAGAGGATTAAACTCTTTCTCTATTGCAATTCATCTGTCTTAATAAATTGACTCTATCTGGGCAGTGAGCAAAATGAACCCATTGGACAGTTACAATATTTGTTAAGCCTAGGTCTCTCTTTTTGATCAGTTGTGCCATGTACAATTGGCACACAGGGTGGTTACTAATAGGTACAGTTTTGCATCCTAGTGAGTTGATAACACCATTGAAAAGACAATTTCTGGCTGGGCGTGGTGGCTCATGCCTATAATCCCAGCACTTTGGGAGGCCGGGGCAGGTGGATCATGAGGTCAAGAGATTGAGACCATCCTGGTCAACATGATGAAACCCCCTCTCTACTAAAAATACAAAAATTAGCTGGGCATGGTGGCACACGCCTATAGTCCCAGCTACTCGGGAGGCTGGGGCAGGAGAATTGCTTGAACGCAGGAGGCGGAGGTTGCAGTGAGCCGAGATCGCGCCATTGCACTCCAGCATGGGTAACAAGAGCAAAACTCTGTCTCAAAAAAAAAAAAAAGACAATTTCTTTTTACTTTAAATTCTAAGCCAAATCTTTAGATTGAATCTCAGTGAACCAACTTGAGACATGCGCCTCTTTATCTTGAACCAATTCTTGTGGTCAGGATGATGGGATGTGCTGGTTTGCCAGGGAAGGGTAAAGAGATCATTTCTAGAACTCTGGCATAAACTCCATGCAAAATACTTAGTGCAGCCACTACTGCTGGTGCTGTTGCCATCCTTTCCAGAGGAGATCTTGAGGAATCCTCACTTCTATTTGTCACCAGCTTCCAAGTCAAAGTGGAAGCTACTAGGAGGCTGGGAAAGTGAGAGTCTGACTTTAACTTTGATGGTAGGAAGTGTCTCTGCCTCCTATGAGCCAATGCCGGGAAGAGGATTTCCCCAGGCATTCAATAATATTAAGTAGAAAAGGGTTCTAAAGTCAAATATGTTTGCTTTAAACTAAAACAAACAAACTCCTTTAGTGTAAGGTTTCTTGGAGTCTTTAACACGCATTACAAATCATCAAAAAGGGACTCTGCCATACAGCTATTTCCCAAGCATATCTCACAGTAGAGGGTTGGGAAAACCAAGTCCAGCTGAAATTAGAAGACTTAGGACCACTCCTATGATTCTAGTGCATTTGGCTGTGGAATATTTTCTTCAAAAGCATCAATTCAGACCAGTTATTTTGAGAATACATTTTGGGAAGCTTTAGACAGAGTTTATATCTACAATTAAGTGAACTTAAAGATCTGGCCCTGTGGATTCGTGGTCTGTCTTGTTCAAAACCGAAGAAGTTATTGTGATTTCAATGTTAAGGTTCTTGAGCTAGGGGCTATGGGGTATTCAGAGATGGAAAGGGTTTAATTGTGTTCTTTAAACTTGCACTGTCAGGCAGACAAACAAGCACAAAAACTAAAGGAGTAGTTCTCTTGACTCTTTTTTTCTTTGTTTAAGAAAGTGAGTTTAAGGAGTGTGAGTTTAACAACTGGGCCAAATGATGATTCTGGAAAAACCATTCTCCCAACCTGAGTGCAACCTAGCACTGATGAGTAAGGGGTAAACAGAAGGCCATCTTCCTCTCGTTAAAATGGCCGGATGATACCAGGGAAGAGAGATAAATCAGAGAATGAGTACTTCCTGTTAAGTCAGAGGAAACAGTTCCAATTACTTGGAGAAGTTCAAGTACTTTGTACATGTATTTGTGTCTGTGAGATACTGAATATGCTAAATCAAGTTCAGCCTAAAGCTACATATTTTCAATTTGGCCCATAAGTTTCTCTGTACATAGTGAGCTACAAACTAAATAGAGATATATACAGACCATAACCTACGCTTGTGTCAATAACTGAGTTTTGGCCAATCCAAGGGGGCTAACTGTTCAAATCATGTTCAAATAAGGTGAATGCTGAGCTGTAACCAGTCTAGCTGTTTCTATAGTTCACCTCCGTTTTCTGTGTGCCACTCTCCTTTTTCTGTTCGTAAATTTACCATGTGGCTGTGCTGGAGTCTCAGAGCCTACTCTGGGCTCAGGAGACTACCCAATTTGCGAATTGTTTTTTGCTCAATTAAACTCTGTTCAATTTAATTTGTCTGACATTTTTAACAATTAGGAGCATTTTTATCTGAAAATTATTCCTTCAGAAATCCTGAATCATTTGCAAATTAAAAACAATGAGATACCATTTCACACAAGTCAGAATGGCTATTGTTAAAAAGTCAAAAAATAAGAGATGTTAGATCTAAAATTGACTAACGTCACAGGTAAAAGAACTAGAGAAGCAAGATCAAGCAAATTAAAAAGCTAGCAGAAGACAAGAAATAACTAAGATCAGAGCAGAACCGAAGGAGATAGAGACACAAAAAAACCCTTCAAAAAATCAATAAATTCAGGTGTTTTTTTTAAAAGATCAACAAAATAGATAGACTTCTAGCCAGACTAATAAAAAAGAAAAGAGAGAAGATTCAAATAGATGTATTAAAAATAATAAAGGGGATATCATCACCAATCTCAATATAAACTACCATCAGAGGTTACTACAAACACCTCTTTGAAGATAAACCAGTAAATCTAGATGAAATGGATAAATTCCTGGACATTACACCCTCCCAAGACTAAAACAGGAAGAAGTTAAATTCCTGAATAGACCAATAACAAGGTCTGAAGTTAAGGCATCAATTAATAGCCTACCAACCAAAAAAAGTCCAGGACCAGAAGGGTTTGCAGCCGAATTCTACCAGAGGTACAAAGAGGAGCTGGTGCCATTCTGTCTGAAACTACTTTAAACAATACAAAAAGAGGGACTCCTCCCTAACTCATTTTATGAGACCAACATCATCCTGATACCAAAACCTGGCAGAGATGCAACTAAAAAAGAAAATTTCAGGCTAATATCCATGATGAATATTGATACAAAAATCTTCAATAAAACACTGGCAAACTGAATCCAACAGCACATCAAAAAGCTTATCCATCACAATCAAGTTGGCTTCATCCCAGGGATGCAAGGCTGGTTCAACATCTGCAAATCTATAAACATAATCCATCACATAAACAGAACCGAAGACAAAAACCACATGATTATCTCAATAGATGTAGAGAAGGCCTTCAACAAAATTCAAAAGCACTGTATGCTAAAAACTCTCAATAAACTAGGCATCAATGGATCGTATCTCAAAATAATAAGAGCTATTTATGACAAACCCACAGCCAATATCATACCCAATAGGCAAAAACTGGAAGCATTCCCTTTGAAAACTGGCACAAGAAAAGGATGCCCTCTCTCACTACTCCTATTCAACATAGGATTGGAAGTTCTGGCTAGGGCCATTAGGCAAGAGAAAGAAATAAAGGGTATTTGAATAGGAAGAGAGGACATCAAATTGTCCCTGTTTGCAGATGACAGGATTGTATATTTAGAAAACCCCATTGTCTCAGCCCAAAATCTCTTGAAGCTGATAAGCAACTTCAGCAAAGTCTCAGGATACAAAAATCAATGTGCAAAAATTGCGAGCATTCCTATACACCAATAATAGACAGAGAGCCAAATATGCGTAAGCTCCCATTCACAATTGCTACAAAGAGAGTAAAATACCTCAGAATACAAGTAACAAGGGATGTGAAGGACCTATTCAAGGGCCCTTGAATAGGTCCTTCACAAACTACAAATCACTGCTGAAGAAAATAAGAGAGGACACAAACAGATGGAAAAACATCCCATGCTCTTGGTTAGGAAGAGTCAATATCATGAAAATGGCCATACTGCCCAAAGTAATTTATACACTCAATGCTGTCCCATCAAACTACCAATGACTTTCTTCACAGAATTGAAAAGAAAAAAGAACACACCTTAAACTTCATATGGAACCAAAAAAGAGCCTGCATAGCTAAGACAATCCTAGGCAAAAAAACCCTAAGCTTGAGGCATCATGCTACCTGACCTCAAACAATATTACAAGGCTGCAGTAATCAAAACAGCATGGTACTGGTACCAAAACAGAGATATAGATCAATGGAACAGAACAGAAGCCTCAGAAGGAACACTACACAGCTACAACCATCTGATCTTTGACAAACCTGACAAAAGCAAGCAATGGGAAAAGGATTCCCTATTTAATAAATGGTGTTGGGAAAACTTGCTAGCTATATGCAGAAAGCTGAAACTGGATCCCTTACTTAAACCTTGTACAAAAATTAACTCTAGGATTAAAGATTTAAATATGAGGCATAACACCATAAAAACCCTAGAAGAAAATCTAGGCAATACCATTCAGGACATAGGCATGGGCAAGGACTTTATGACTAAAACACTAAAAGCAATGGCAACAAAAACCAAAATAGACAAATGAGATCTAATTAAACTTAAGAGCTTCTACACAGCAAAAGAAACTATTAATAGAGTGAACTGGCAACCAACAGAATGAGAAAAAAAATTTTGCAATCTATCCATCTGACAAAGGGCTACTATCCAGAATCTACAGAGAACTTAAACAAATTTACAAGAAAAAACAATCCCATCAAAAAGTGGGCAAAGGATATGAACAGCCACTTCTCAAAAGAAGTCATTTATGCAGCCAACAAACATGAAAAAAAGCTCATCATCACCAGTCATTAGAGAAATGCAGATCAAAACCACATTGAGATACCACCTCACACCAGTTAAAATGGCGATCATTAAAAAATCAGGAGACAACAGATGCTGGAGAGGATGTAGAGAAAATAGGAACGCTTTTACACTGTTGGTGGGAGTGAAAATTAATTCAACCATTGTGGAAGACAGTGTGGTGATTCCTCAAGCATCTAGAAATAGAAATATCAATTGACCCAGCAATCCCATTATTGGGTATATATCCAAAGGATCATAAATCATTCTATTAAAAGACACATGCACACGTATGTTTATTGCGGCACTGTTGACAATAGCAAAGACTTGGAATCAACCCAAATGCCCATCAATGATAGACCGGATAAAGAAGATGTGCCACATATACCCCATGGAATATTGTGCAGTCATAAAAAAGGATGAGTTCATGTCCTTTGCAGGGACATAGATGAAACTGGAAACCATCATTCTCAGCAAACTGACACAAGAACAGAAAACCAAACACTGCATGTTCTCACTCGTAAGTGGTTGTTGGACAATGAGAACACACAGTCACAGGGAGGGGAACATCACTTAGGGGTTGGGGGGCTAGGAAAGGAATAGCAAAGGGGGTAATTGGGGAGGGATAGCATTAGGAAAAACACCTAATATAGATATCAGGGTGACGGATGCAGCAGACCACCACCATGACACACATATATCTATGTAACAAACTTGCACGATCTTCACATGTACCCCAGAACTTAAAGTATAATAAAAAAGTTAAATTAAATTAGAAAAAAAAGAAAACAGTATTTTAAAATTCAGATGAAGGATATGCTGTTTTTGGCAATATAAGGTCGATATGTGCTGAATAAAATAATTAGAGCAAAAAGAATAATAGATGTTGGTGATTTGTAGAGAAAAAGGAATGCTTATACACTCTTATTGGGAAGGCGAACTAGTTTAGCCCTTATGGAAAGCAGTTTGGAGATTTCTCAAAGAACTAAAAATAGAACTACCGTTTGACCCAGCAATCCCATTACTGGATCTATACCCAAAGGAAAATAAATTATTCTAATGAAAGACGCCTGCATTTGTATGTGCATTGCAGCACTGTTCAGAATAGCAAAGTCATGAACTCAACCCAGATGTCCATCAGTGGTGGACTGGATCAATAAAATGTGGTATATATACACCATGCAATACTACACAGCCATAAAAAAGAATGAAATCATGTCATTTACAACAAATGTGGATGCAACTGGAGGTCATTATTCTAAGTAAATTAATGCATAAACAGAAAACCAAATACTGCATGTTCTCACTTAGGGGTGGGAACTAAACACTGGGCACACAGGGGTCTCCAAAAAGGAAAAGGTAGAGGGGGACAAAGGTTGAAAAGCTGCCTATTGGGTACTGTGTTCACTACTTGAGTGACAAGATCATCAGAAGCCCAAACCTCAGCATCAGACACTACACCTGTGTAACAAACCTGCACATGTACACCCTGAATCTAAAATTGAAAAAAGAAATCCTGAATTATCATTGATGGAGTTCAGAAAATGCTACTTCAAAATATGACTTTAGAAGAACAGAATATGCCACCTAAAAATATGCCTCTTTAGCATAAAGATTATTTTGAGTTGATTATTATGGGAAACAACAGACATAAAAGAAGCTTTAAAAATAGAGTAGAAGTTATTCATTTGTAAAAAAATTATATCTATTAAAAAGTTTCCTTTTCTATGATTATCTCCTCTTTGTACCAGGAAGAGAAGGATGACTCTAAATCACTAGAAAGTTTTATTAGTAGAGATACATTTATTGAAACCTGCATAGTACAACTTTCTCTGTTTAAGTGGATGATGGTATCTAGTCTGCCCCCTTAGATGCATATTCTTGTGATTTACTCATTTAACTTTGGGTAGCCCCCATGTATATATGAAGTATACATGCCAATAAACCTCTGCTTTGTTTTCTCTTGTTAATCTATCTTTTGTTACTGAGATCCATCTCAATTGAAAAAGGAAAAATTATTTTCCTCTCATATTATTATTATTATTTCCTCCTCCTCCTCTTCCTCCTCCTTATCATCATCATATTCTATCATCAATTCTCAGACCATTTACTATGAAAATAGAACCTTGTTCTTTCAATTCTGATGTTTAAAAGGCAATAGGATTTTATATAATAGAAGAGGCAAGCTCCTAAATGGGGAGTTATTTCAGAAAAGAGTTAGCTTTTGTTTTTTTGCATGCAATCAAAACAACCAATGGGTTCAGTCAATTCAATAAAAAATCTCCTTTTATACACCCTTCTTAACTGAACTGTCCAGTTGTTTGTGAGGCAGGCAGAATTTCTCTGTAACTTGATGGATATAACTGATTGATGACCTGATCTGCTGGTATTGCTCCAAGGAGGGCAAAAACAACCTGAAAATGTACAAACTGTTGTACAGGTGCACCTATGGCCTGTTAGTTTTGTATAATTATACTTAACATTTGACTAAACTATCTTTTTATGACTATGGGAGAGAGGCTAGTAAACATTTTCCTGCCTGGCTTTCCTTTTTGGCATCTACTTATGTTGGTATATGTTTTAATTTTTGTCTCCAAACATGATCATCATCATTAATGGGCATAGTCTACATATCTATGCTGGGAATGTTGTTTGTTACTGAATTGCAGACCAGTATTTTTGAAAGCTGGGAGATAAACATAACTGCTTCATTCCATAAATCTTACCACCTGAGTCATCAATTTGAGGTTCCTTATTGAAACAGGGAAAACATATTTAATCATGCAAATATTTGGAAACTGCAAGCATCTCTCTATTTGGAATTTGGGAGATAATTAAAATGGACAAGTTATGATTGATTAGTACATGAAGAATGGACTAGTTAAAAGGCAGTTGGTTCCCTTTCTATCCTTATATCAACACTCCATCAACAGGAATTAAGAAAACAGCATAACTAGGCTCCAGCTCCTCGCTGAGGGCAATTAATCAGGACAGAAGAGTGGGGAGGTAAATTGGAATGCTGCCAAATAAATCAACCTGTTTTGGTTCCTACATTTATCTTTGTTAATCGTCATAGCCCATCTTAAGATTCTAATCCTTGATTCATGTATTAGGTAATACATTTTAGAAAAAAATTCCCAGGTATTTTGAATTATTAAATAAATTATATGTTATATTTTTATATTAATATCTTAGAAACAAACATAAAAAGAGGTATATTTCTACTATTTAAATATGAGAAATACTCATTTTATTCCGGTTTATAAGGTAAGGGGAAACTATTTTTATTCTTAAAATGCTATAACAGAACGCTAAATCTCCTTAAAACCTTTTGAGAAAAGGGCAGGGTTTTAATAAATAAATGTTAATAATATGAAATGCCATATTGGGTAGGAAAAAGAAGCATAAAGTCAATTCAAATGTCGATATTTTCTGACAACCTGTTTACTATTTACCTGATATGAATCTTCAGAAAGGTCTTTGTTCTACTTTGCATGGCTCCAGTTCAATTTCGATTTATTTTAAAATTAGATTGGAAGGACAACCCCCAGGCATACAGATAACACCAGTGATACTGTCGTTTGCCAATCCAGTTCTAGCCACCAGATTTTTTTTTTCTATTTCCAGTTCTAAATCATTGAGACTCTAGTTTCTTCCTCTGTGTTACCATGAGGTTATTTTATAAGCAAACCTATAATCAACATAGTTGATATTAGAGAGAAACAGGTTGACAATAAATTCTCCTGGAGTCATTTGAAAAAGATGGCATTTGAGTGCTCAGACTGATCAGTGCATTGGATGTTAGGACATGGATTTTTGCCTTTTAAGAGTGAAGTATTTTAATGTTGGAATGTTTCATAGTTCCT
This sequence comes from Callithrix jacchus, assembly GCF_049354715.1. NCBI lineage: Eukaryota > Metazoa > Chordata > Mammalia > Primates > Cebidae > Callithrix > Callithrix jacchus. The sequence goes on from NC_133518.1 coordinate 36,446,647, forward strand.
TTGGAAAACTAGGTGTTCTATTACCATACTTACATGTAATAAAAAATCCTTCCAAAGAACTCTGAGAATTAAATGGCTAAATTGACACCTTGTTTGAGATTTAAAGACAATTCCAGAGTTTTTGATTGTTCAATTTTCTTTTATGTCAGAATTTTGATCTCCAAATGCAAGAAGGGTTGTGCTTGCTTCACAATTAATGACCTAATTTTGCAGCACTGCATGATGCTCCCAACATTGATCTGACTCGGAGGCAAGTCTGTTAAACATGATGTCAGTAGGAATTGTTTTGACAGCTGCCAGAGTGGTAACATAGACTCAAAAAGTTTTCATTTTAGTATGTGGTGTTCCAGAATATTGGTCTGATGTATACATGCCAATAGACAATCAGACAGTAGCATGGTGTTCAAGAAAAGAACTCACAAGGAAAAGTGTTCACAACAATTAAACAAAGCATCAGTTTTCTCAGTGAACATTAAGAGATAAGGCACACAAAAATATCCCCTCTAATTTCGAATGGGAACGACAGAATCAAAGGCACATTCTTTCTCTTGATGGTCTCTGGTATTGTATTACTGCCAGAATAGTGATTCTAAACCACATGAAATGCTTTCCCTGATCCATGGAGTACTGGCTGTTGACAGGTCGTACTTAGTCAAAGCAGAGTGCCTCTGGATGAGCTACAGTTTTCATTCTCAGGATTGATGGTCTAGCATCAGATTCCATGACATACTTGCTTGAAGCATGGCCTTGTGTTTTCTAACAGCATTATTAGATAAACATTTGGTATCTGCATTTCAGAGTGGTAACACAAAGATAAATCAAATAGCAAATTAAATTTAGGTATGCCATCTGGTGCCTTTATTTTATGAATTCCAGCCCATAGGACATTGACTGGGCATGAATGTCTAAGCCATTGTCTTTTATGGTCGGACTTACCACAAACATTGGACAAATGTTCACCCAAGCTGTTGGTCTTCCTGGAAAGAGTAAAAATCAGCAAAAGTGAATTTTTGTTTTTAGTTGTTGTAAGTTTTTTGTTTTAATAAAAATAAACCACAACAGAAGAAAAAACAGCATGTACTCGTTTCTCCAAGTGCAACATCTCAGCAGGCTTTAGGAACTCATCCACAAGGGGTAAATTGTTTAATCGTAATTGTAAGCAGAACTGCAAAAAGCCATATTAGGCTTCCATGATTTTATTCTCCTTTTCCGGTAAAAGATCATTACTTCTCCCTGGGCCCCTAATGGTTAAACCTCTTACAACTTTTCTAAGAAAGTTCTTGATTTCTTCTGATGGTAACTCTTATGCCATGTCTTTACTCCCCAGTGGTTTCATTAAGAATTTATATTTTCCTAGTGCTTCTGAGGAAATTTCCTTTTATTTCTTTTATATAATTTTTATTTGTAAATTAGAAATAACTTTACAAATAAAAATTAAATATATTTATGGTGTATTACTTGTTTTGATATAGTATGTATATTGTGGAATGGCTATTAAACTACTCAATGAAAATATACCTATTGCCCTTCCAAGAAATGAAGAGTTAACACCGGTAATGAAGATATTTAACACTGGCATTATCTCACATACTAGTCTTTTTTTTGGTGAGGAAAACATTTAAAATGTACTCTCAGCAATTTTCAATTATTCAAAATATTGTTATTAACTGTAGTCATCAGGATGTGTAACGGATCTCTCAAACTTTTTTTTTTTGTCTAACTGAAATTTTGTATCCTTTGATGAGTATTTTTCTTACCAAATCAGTAATAAACAGAATAAGACATTTTACTTTTCAACACCTACATTTTAAAAACTCTTCATTTCTTGGAAGGGCAATAGATATATTTTCATTGAGTAGTTTAATGTAAAGTATGAGTTTATAGACATAAAATTACATTTTGTTGCTCTTGTTTGGAGGCAGTTTTATCTTTTAATATTGATGCCAAACTAGTTCTTTAACAACATTTGCTCAGACACGGTGGTTACCAGGGACTAGTAGTGCTGCATTTCAAGGACTTTTGCAGGTTTTCAGCTAACACCATAAAATGAGTTCTCTATTTCTGAGGCTAATAAAAGTCTTAATGATATGTACATCCAACAGATGGGACAGAGGGCTATTTTGGCAGTGGGCAGTTGAAATCAGCCCTCAGTTGTTTGTATAAGGCACTCACTAAAGTCTATAAAAGGTAATTTTCACACACAATTTAGTTCAGAGTGTAAAATGTTGGGAAGTGTGGCTAGTGTTAAGTCCAATGGGCATAAGGGTAACAGTTGGTAAAAGTTGTGTTTGATGGCAAATTTTAACTGACAGAGTGACAGGTTGATCAAGAGAAATATGGACCAAATTATGAATTGTCGACAATGGCAGGGCTTCAGAGGCAGCACAAAAAACACAGCTGAAGCAATTATTCCCAACTTCTCTTGAATAAGCTTTTAGAAAAGGATTTAAAAAAATCTCTCTCACTCTGTTTGTGCTCCCAGTCTTCTTTCTTCTCTACTTGCCCACTCCTGTATTATACCCATTTTTGAAACCATTTGTTTGCTCATCTTTCCTCTTAGCATTTTTTTCTAATAAATGTTCATAAAAATCTATACTTCAGTGTAGGAGCATCATATAGGGTACCAGGAGGATCCAGAATATTGTCCATTCTGGCCACACAGGGTCAGGTGTGTAGCTCAGATCTCCTGATGTGAAAGAGGGACTTCATACATTCTCTCTTGTCATAGCGAGGGATATTATGTTAAATGAAAATAGGTTTTAGTGAGGCTGAGAAACCACTCTGGAGAGAGATAGATAGTAACTCTTAGTGACTTTGCTCTTTTATGTATTTATGAAATGAATCGTTAATGATTTATGTATATCAATAGCTTACATGCATTTTGGAAATTAAAGAAAAAATCAGTCAGGTCGGGCATGGTGGCTCATGCCTGTAATGCTAGCACTTAGGGAGGCCAAGGCGGGTGGGTCACCTGAGGTCAGGAGATCGAGACCAGCCTGGCCAACATGGTGAAACCCCATCTCTACTAAAAATAGATGGGCATGGTGGTGGCTGCCCATAATCCCACCTATTTGGGGGCTGAGGCAGAAGAATAGCTTGAATTTGAGAGGCGGAGGTTGCAGTGAGCCGAGATCGTTCCACTGCACTCCAGCTTGGGTGACAACGCGAGACTCCATCTCAAAAAAAAAAAAAAAAAAAAAAAAGGAATAGACAATATTTTTTGACATTTTGTTTATCCGATACTGCTGAACTCTGTTATATGGTTTAAATGTATACATGGTAGGTATGCAGAACAGTTCATATTCTGGTTCTTTTCATTCACCAAGAATGTATGACATGAGAAATGAGATCATAATTATTGAATAAGTAATATTTTCTTAGATTACTACAGGATTTCTCAATCTTAGCACTGTTAACATTTTGGGCTGGATAATTTTTGTTGTTGGGGACTGCCCTGTGCATTGTAGGATACTTAGAGCATTCTTAAACTCTGCCAATTAGCTGCCAGTAGCACCCCCCAACCACCTGCTCAAGTTGTATGTATTAGTTCGTTTTTACACTGTTGATAAAGACATACCCAGAACTGGGAACAAAAAGAGGTTTAATTGGACTTACAGTTCAACATGTCTGGGGAGGCCTCAAAATCATGGTGGGAGGTGAAAGGTACTTTTTACATGGCAGAGGCAAGAGAAAAATGAGGAAGAGGCAAAAGCAGGAACCCCTGGTAAACCCACCAGATCTTGTGAGACTTATTCACTATCACAAGAATAGCAGGGGAAGGATTGGCCCCCATAATTCAGTTACCTTCCCCTGGGTCCCTCCTGTAACACATGGGAATTCTGGGAGATACAATTCAAATTGAGGTTTGGGTGGGGACATGGCCAAATGATGTCATTCCATCCCTGGTCCCTCCAGATCTCACGTCCTCACATTTCAAAATCCGTCGTGCCTTCCCAACAGACCCACAAAGTCTTAACCCATTTCAGCATTAATCAAAAAGTTTACAGTCCAAAGTCTTATCTGAGATAAGGCAAGTCCCTTCCACCTATGCCTATAAAATCAAAAGCAAGTTAGTTACTTCCTAGATACAATGCGGGTACAGGTATTGGGTAAATACATCTGTTCCAAATGGGAGAAATTGTCCAAAACAAGGGGGTTACAGGACCCATGCAAGTCTGAAATCCAGTGGGGCAGTCAAATTTTAAAGCTTCATGTCTCACATCCAGGTCACGCTGATGCAAGAGATGGGTTCCTATGGTCTCGGGCAGCCCCGCCCCTGTGGCTTTGTAGGGTACAGCCTCCCTCCTGACTGCTTTCCTGGGCTGGTGTTAAGTGTCTGCAGCTTTTCCAGGCTCACACTGCAGGCTGTCAGTAGATCTACCATTCTGGGATGTGGAAGATGGTGGCCCTCTTCTCATAGCTCCCCTAGGCAATGACCCAGTAGGAACTCTGTATGGGGACCCCAACCCCACATTTCCTTATGGCACTGCTCTCCATGAGGGCCCCGCCCCTGCAGCAAATTTTTCCTGGGCATTCAGGCATTTCCACACATCTTTGGAAATCTAGGCAGAGGTTCCCAAACCTCAATTCTTGACTTCTGTGCACCCACAGAATTAGCATCACGTGGAAGCTTCCAGGCTTGAGGCTTCTACCCTCTGAAGCCACTGCCCAAGCCCTATGTTGGCCCCCTTCAGCCATGGCTGAAGCAGCTGGGACACAGGGCACCAAGTCCCTGGACTGCACACAGCATGGGGGCCCTGAAGCCAGCCCACAAAACCACTTTTTCCTTTTGGGCTTCTGGGTCTGTGATGGAAGGGGCTGCTGTGAAGGTCTCTGACATGGCCTGGAGACATTTTGCCCATGATCTTGGGGATTAACGTTAGGCTTCTTGCTACATATGCAAATTTCTGCCATTGGCTTGAATTTCTCCTCAAAAAATGGGGTTTTCTTTTCGATTGCATCATCAGGTTGCAAGTTTTCTGAAATTTTATGCTGTTTCCCTTTTAAAATGAAATGCTTTTAACAGCATCCAAGCCAACTTTTGAATGCTTTGCTGCTTTGAAATTTCTTCCACCACATACCCTAAATCATCTCTCTGAAGTTCAAAGTTCCACAAATCTCTAGGACAAGAGCAAAATGCTGCTAGTATCTTTGCTAAAATATAACAAGAGTCACCTTTGCTCCAGTTCCCAACAAGTTCCTCGTCTCCATGTGAGACCACCTCAGCCTGGACCTTATTGTTAATATCACTATCAGCATTTTTGTCAAAGCCATTCAACAAGTCTCTAGGAGGTTCCAAACTTTCCCACATTTTCCTCTCTTCTTCTGAGCCCTCCAAACTGTTCTAATCTCTGCCTGTTAGCCAGTTCCAAAGCTGCTTCCACAGTTTTGGGTTATCTTTTCAACAGCATTCCACTCTACTGGTAGCAGTTTACTATATTAGTTCGTTTTCATGCTGCTGATAAAGACATGCCTGAAACTGGGAACAAAAAGATGTTTAATTGGACTTACAGTTAAAGCCAATTTAACTGGAGGACAGTGGCCCTCTTCTCAGAGGGGACACAGCCAAACGATATCATTGTGATAACCAATAATGCCTTCAGACATTGCCAGATGTTCCCTCAGGGCTAAATCCTATTATCCCCATTGAGAACCACTGGTCCACTGGTCCACTGGTTTACTGACATGATTATCTGCTTTCAAATCAAGCTATGGCTTACATGAACTTCAGTATGATTGTGGACACAGATGGAGACACAAATCAGGAAAAAAAGGCATATGTGTAGAATGTTTAGCTTAGACATTGTCCATGGCTTTTGAATGGCTCCAACAGCATCTGTAAGAACCTATTAAGACATTAAATAACAGGAAAATACCAGAGACAATGAGGCACTTAAATGCCAGCATAAACACAGTGCTTGCTACAGTAGATTCTTCCCTGGAACTGTGCAGAGCAGAGGTTGGTGGCCTTGGAGGCAGCGATGGATTTGGGAGATGAAGTGGAACAATGGTAGCCAGGGCAAAAAAGCCCTGAAGCATGATCTGAGGAGTTGAGGCTGAGATGTGACAAGCTGGAAGGCAACAGCAGTTGGCCTATTAAGAGGGCAGCAGTTACTGAGTAGGAACTTTTCTTGAATGGAGGTAACTTGATTTCTTTAAAGTTCCTTGGCATTTGTTCCTTCTGACATCTGCAAGTGCTGCCAGTCTCCCAGGAAAACAGTTCCCTGCACAGTCCAGCTGGGCCTAGAAGCTGTGACCATAGTTAATGGGACTGGATGCTTTCTTACTATTTCTGACCTCTCTTTGGCTCTGTTCTCTCTGTACTTTCCAGAGGAAGACATGCTGGGCAGGGGCAACTAGGTGCTATGAACTTACTTCTGTTTTCTTTCTGTTTTAGTTATATCCTCAAAGGGAAGCAAGAAGAGGAAAACTGTTTCTTGCTGCTTATTGTCTATGATCTAATTAAATGTTTTCTTGGTATACTTGACATTTTCCCATAGACCTTAACACATTCTGGATTTTGGACTGCTTAATAAAATTAGGAAAAATATGGGCAAGCAATAAACATTCTTCCTTATTTATGTTTTTTTTCTTTTCTCTCATATTTAACACACATCTTAAAGAAATTTGTTTCTTTCTCATTCTTGAGAGCAAATATCATTTGCCGATTTCTAAGTTATAAAATTCTTAAAATGTGTAAATCCTCAGTGGGTGATTTAAAAGAGGGTAGTTTCAAGACTGAAGTGAATGATGCATCTTTATTTAAAATGAGATGAACTTCTCTGAGAGTTTGAATATGGGGCTGAAATAGGTTTCAGAGGTAAGGAATTGTGGATGATTATTGTGTGGGGGACCAGAATATGCCACCCTAAAATATAAAGAATTGTTGAGCTGAAGGCAATTAAGAAGAAGTAGGTACCGGAAAACTCTTTACCCTTTCTCTACTTGTCTATAAGCAGGACAAAGATTTACAAAGACAAAAGGTATCCTGCCCCCGCTCTACCAGGAACAACAACTGATAGTAGCTTTAAACACTTACCATACTGGGGGTGCTGCTGGAGGAATCTACAGTTAAAAAGCTTTACTTGAGCGGGGGCTCAAGCCCGTAATCGCAGCACTTTGGGAGGCCGAGGTGGGTGGATCACGAGGTCAAGAAATCGAGACCATCCTGGTCAACATGGTGAAACCCCGTTTCTACAAAAAATTAGCTGGGCATGGTGGCGTGTGCCTGTAATCCCAGCTACTCAGGAGGCTGAGGCAGGAGAATTGCCTGAACCTGGGTGGCGGAGGTTGCGGTGAGCCGAGATCGCACCATTGCTCTCCAGCCTGGGTAACAAGAGCGAAACTCCATCTCAAAAAAAAAAAAAAAAAAAAAGCTTTACTTAACCATTTTTTTGTTGGTTATTTGTCTTCCCCAAGTTGCTGTCCCTACAGACTCCCAGTCCTTTTCCTTTGTCGTGTCACTTCTCTAAAAATTTACTTTTCTATGTTAAATATGTGATATAAACTGGAATTTAAGGCTACATCTTTGAGAACTACCCATTCCCTAGGTGTCTGCCCTGTATATAAAATATACATGTTAACAAACTTTTGTTTGTTTTTCTCTTGTTAATCTGTCTTTTGTAACGGTTTCGTTCCAACTAAGAGCCTAGGGAGGTTCTTATTCCTTTCCCTGAATTTCTGGTGATGACAAGATGGGATTTTTCTGGGATATTTATTTATTTATTTATTTTGAGACGGAGTTTCGCTCTTGTTACCCAGGCTGGAGTGCAATGGCGTGATCTCTGCTCACCGCAACCTCCGCCTCCTGGGTTCAGGCAATTCTCCCGCCTCAGCCTCCCAGGTAGCTGGGATTACAGGCACGTGCCACCATGCCCAGCCAACTTCCCATATCTTTAGTAGAGACGGGGTTTCACTATTTTGACCAGAATGGTCTCGATCTCATGACCTCGTGATCCACCCGCCTCGGCCTCCCAAAGTGCTGGGATTACAGGCTTAAGCCACCGCGCCCGGCCATTCATCTACTCCAGAACCCACAGATGGGATCCTGGGGAAGTGGCAGAAGCCGGCAAAAGGGTAAAAATTTATGCCAAAGTCAACTCTTACTGATATCTATCTGTAATTCCCATTGATCGCGCCATTGCATTCCAGCCTGGGTAACAAGAGCGAAACTCCATCTCAAAAAAAAAAAAAAATTCTCCTTGTCCCTTCCTTTCCAAATTCATTGTAGCTGGAGGAAAACATTTGTACAATTTAGTTTGAAATGTGACTCTGTATCTTGGGTTACTTACTTGTTATTGATCCTTTCCATTCCATGGACAACCATTATTTTCCTGTTTGTCTTGTTTATGTCCTGAGAGCTTGGCTTTATGACTAATAAAAATATTTTCTCTGATCCTCATTGGGGTGGGGTTGCAGGTATCAGCTTGTGTCTGGAAGCCAGTCGAGTTGGGAACCTGAGAAACAAAATGTCCTTTGTGCCAGTTCTCAGGGGAGTATGTCTTCGTAAGTGGTTCTAGTCCACCAGCAGCTTTCATCATCTCAACCTTCCTTGCTTTTGGTTAGTGCTAGGAAAATTCCATCCCAGTAAAATGCATGCATGGTATTTCAAGTTAGCAGGGCTGTGATTGGAGGCATCCCACATTCCCTGGGACACATTTTTCCACGGACACTATCCTTAACCGCCTGTGGCAACAAAGATCTTTGATTTTCTAGGCCATCTCTGAAAGTGAACTTTTAAATCATGGAGGCACTATCTTTGCCCCTCTGGAGATGGCTAGTGCATCTGTGGTGAAGCCATTGGTTTTGATCCTAAGTTGCTTGGTAGCTAATACCTTGAGTTACAAAAGTTTGGTTTCTGATATTCATTGCCTGATAGGAGTAACTTTTTAAAGGGGACTGTTCTCTCCTTTGGATCCTGCTTCTCCCATAGGAACTCCTCCGTAGGAAGCACCTCTTTTCAAGCCCTTGCTAACTATAGGTTCGGTCCCCACTTTCAGGTTCCTTTCTTGTGGGCATACATTTTGTTAAGGGTAATAATGGAACTTCATTGGCTTCTTTAGTAACCTAAGATCTCCCCAAGTTGGCTTCTTTCTTCTCATTGCTTCTGTTTCTTCATTTTTCTTTTGTTGCCTTAAATTTTCCATTCGGTTCCCTTGCATTGTTGATATGTATCCTTCCAGCCTCTGCCTTTTCCATCCCTCTGTCCTCCCTTGATGGACATTTTCCCTCCCACTCTAGCCCCTCAGTCACTTGAGCTTTGGAATCCTGCTCTCATGGATCTCAGGATCCCCCAAAGCAGTTATCCAAGACTGCAAAGGTTAATTGGAAATATACTGGCACTTAAAATTTAGTCGACAGACTCCACAGGATTGAGCTCAGATGATAGAAAAATGGGCCCCAAGGCTCCTTCTTAGAGAAAAACTTACATTTTTTTAATGTACCTTTGAGATATAAATGTTCTACCCTTTCTTACCTGAGAACCATCCCTTTTGAAATGCAAACTTCAGGGAGATGACTCATCAGAGGGAAAAAAGCTATTTGGAAATTGGGCAAATAAAAAAATCTAAGTCTTTTTCAAAAATAGTTACTTTGTCCAGCTGCAAGTAACCCTGGCTTGTCTCATTTATCAGAAACATTTGGAATCAGCTTATTCTTTTATAAACTAGTGACTTTTGTGTTATAGTAAGTACCTGTAACATGGCTAAAGTTTTAGAATGAAAGCTGTAAGATCTGCTCCTGTCTATACATTTATATATGTCTTTGTATGTATGTTAGTATATATGATGTTTTTCTAACTCTGGATGACATTACCAAAATTAATTTGTAAAAGAGCTCTATTTAACTGGCTTGAAGAAAAATTAAGGCTTATATAAATTAAATATTCCTAAAACTGCCAGAAGTATAGGAACTAACCCAAATGGTTTTCAAGTTCACATGACTTGGATAAATCTTTGGTAGATAAGACTACTCTAATATTGTTAGTTTAATAATAGCAAACAAACAAAAAATTGCATGTATTTAACTTTTAAGTTGTTTCTTTTGTGATGTCTGTCTAGCATGCATGTGCAGTGAAAATAGTTAATGGGGAAATAACTTGAGATGATGCTTAGCTTCGTCTGATATCTCTGAAAATTTCATGGGTAATCCAAGCACAATTGTAAAGAATAAGTGAATTAATAGGTGTAAGTGGGATAACAGTTTATGAATATGCCTTCAAACAATAATTACATTTTATAATATATCTACTTAAAAACAGTTTTTTAAAACCTCTTTGGTAACATACACTCAAGTTTTGCTAAGTTAAAAAAATGGATACCTATTCAGTATCTAGATCATTTCCAAATAACAGAAAATACTGATGCACTAATTACTAAGCGTAAGTTGAAGTTTCTGCACTTTGGCATTTTGTTTCAATATAGTATAGAGAAGATGAAGACATTTGAGTCTGTTATTAAACATGTTTTGTGTCACGTTGAAAAATTGTACTATGAAGAAGCCCATGTTTCTAGAAATTAAAGTTACTTAGAGTTAAAAATTTGAATTAACATATACAATTAAAACTGCTAGAAATAATAAGGGAAACAATTCGGAGTGCAAAGTATACAAAGAAAATAAAACGTGCTTTTGGCAAGGAAAGTTATAAGGTCTGAGGATCTGTTTTCTTACAGGAAAAAGAGAGTAATTCTGTACTAAAGTGGAAGAAATGGTTATTTTAGAATGAAAAAGGAAAATAACGACAAAACTGAAAGAATATAGAAAGTTATGCGGGGGAGGAGAAGAGGGGTCAAAGAGGGAGAGACTATCTTGTGTGCTGAAGCTGGCTAAAGTTGAATAAAATTATATGGGTTTTAAAAATGAATCTTAGTATCAAAAATTCATTAGTTTAAAGCTAAAAGCTGTTTTTCTCTCTGTTAAAAAAACAAGCAGAGTTTTGGAGCATTACATGTGCTCCTGATAAGAGATACTGAAGTGTTTTTACCTTTGGAAGGCTCTGACTAGAAAACAAAGATTTTTATGTCTTATCGAAATAATTTTCTGTGCTTTGTGTTTTCTATTATTACGTTTTTGATTACTTAAGACATCTGAGTCCTTTGTATTAAAAGAGCAAAGTTTTTTTTCCCTGCAACTATTTAACTTTCTGTATTTGCCTTTGAAGTCTTTCAATTCTCATTCCAGTTAAATGAATGACTATTATTTCACAGTGATCTGTGAGCCTATGTATTCAAGTGATTTAAACATTTTGGCATTTTTAACAATGCTCCAAATCAAATTCTAAATTCATTTTTTTAAATCCTAAAGTTAACTTCAGGATTTTTCAGATGGGCCCCTTGATTATCTCAAAATTTTTTTTCTCTCTCTTTATAACAAGAGACATATTAAATTAATTAGGCTTATTTGACATGTTAAATTTGCATGGGAAGCACTGTCAACTAAGAAATGGGCTGGGTACAGTGGCTCACACCTATAATCCCAGAAGTTGGAAAGGACAAGGTAGGAGTATCACTTAGGCCAGAAGTTCAAGGCCAGCCTAAGAAACATAGTGAGACCCCATCTCTACAAAAAATGACACATGAAAATTAGCCAGGTGTGGTTGCATTGCCTATAGTCCTATGTACTTGGGAGGCTGAAGTGAGAGGATTCCCTCAGGAGTTCGAGGCTGCAGTGAGCTATGATTGAGCCACTATACACCAGCCTGGGTGACAGGCTATCTGTCTCTCTGGAAAAAAAAAAAAACAAAAGGAGATAAATAATGTTTAACCTTCTTTGAATTATTTGGATATGTTATTAATATGTGTTCTAGAAATTGTATAAAATTCCTAGAAATTTGTAAATTTCTAGTTACTATTTGTATAACATTATCAGACATAATCCTAGTTATCTTAAAATGCTATCACAGGACTAATACTTTTGTTGTCATTTGCATCATCATTATAACAAACTCTCATCAGGACTTTAACCATGGCCATTGAAGATACTGTCACAGATAATTAATTGTTTTACTCTGGTACTTTCCTGGAAGTTTCTGCAAGCAACTATAGTCCTTAATTGTTTCATCTTCAAGGCAATTCATGGAAAGGACTCTGATGAGTACATATTTCTGCTAACTATAAGATCATACCATTAAACTGGGCAAGAATTTCCAGAACTCTAATAAAGAAACTGATGGGTTCATAAAATTGCTAACCAAGATCAAACAGAACAAGAATTAATTTCATGGGACTGAATGAACTAATGAGAGTAAATTTTTTATGACCTCTTTGTCTGAAACTTTACTGGTTTTTTAATGTTTTGTTTTTCAGATTAAGAAAACCTTTTTTGTTCTCTTAAACTATCTATAGCTTACATTAATTTGGTAAGGTATACTTTTGTAAACAAAATTTTATAAACATTTATTTTATCTCCTTACCTGTTTGTTCTCTTGAGAATTCAGAAGCCATTACAAGTATTTTTGTCTTATGGCAATAGTTATTTTTATAAGTTCAATAAGAATTTATTCTCTTTATAACAGAATGCAATTGGAAACATTTTTTGTATTGCCAAACATATGAATGTTATGTTTCAAAATGTGTATAGAATCAGATATGACCAGACAGTTTTAAGAAACTAAGGTTGACTTTATGGAACCAATAAAGCCTCCCTCATAAAAACTGGCTTGGTACCCGATTAAAAGTGTTGCAAGCTTAATAGTGAGGATGGAATGTTACTTCCTGACAGAATCAGGAACCTCAAACATTTCAGGAACCTTGAGAAAAGAAGTTTACTCAAATTTGTAGGTGTTGTGGTGTAAGTTTTCTAGCAAGTCCTCAGCCTTGAGTCAAAGCCTTTTAAAAGTTCTGGCTGAAATTTCTTATCGAAAGTTCCAGCAAAGCAGACTTAAAAAGAGCCTATGTGATCAGTCATTATTTTTGCTGCACTTATGTAAATAATCAGTTGAAGTTTAATAACACTAACCTTACTTTGAAAATAAATTAGCCTTATTGTTTGGGGGAAAAATGGGGGTGACTACAGAGAGAAAACATGTTTCAGAATAAAAGCACAGTACGCCTATTATTAGATTCTAGCCCTATACATTGTTTTTGAGGTTTTATTATTACCTGTAAACTGAATTGGATTCTGATTTTTTCTAGTTTCCTCCAATATTTGGCTGTGGGTCTCCAAATTAACATTTCCAATATTCTCTCACCTTTCTAACTTGGCATCACTAAGAACAAAATCTGTTCTTTTCCCAAAACCCTGCAAGTTGATACTGGACAACTTAATATCAACTTAAGAGAAATAACCACAATAGCTCACATGTGGACCTCCTTCATGCTTCTTGCCTGTGGGCCACTCAGACATCACTGGAGTCATTAAAACTGCAAAAGTTGCTTTGAGCCCAACGTTTAGGTATCTTCCTGACTAGCCACCCTCTGAATTCAGTAATTGATTTAAAATTTACTCTAATGATTAATCTTTGCTTCTTTCTTGTTTCCATATAAATACCTCTTATTAAATAACTGTGTGCTTGCATCATATAGGCCTAACTTTGGTGGGACACCACTTGTAATACTACCTCCTGAAATGAGACACACGTTTAACTGAACTGACTTACTCTCAGGACTAAGTGACTGATTCAGTAAGGTATGGACAATGTACTACAATGTATTTTTTTTTTTTCTGCTTGTTTCAATTTATGTTTTTCCTCTCTTTTGCCAGTCTTTGATCTTGGAACTTTTAACCCAAATCTTTCCAAAGCTACCAACCCTACTCTTATTTTGTGAAGTTATGTAAAAATAAAGTTTCAGTGGAGGTACTGTGAAAGACCAGGATATACCACCCAAAATATAAAGGATTGTTGAGCTGAAGGCAATTAAGAAGAAGGAGATACAGGAAAGCTCTCTGTCCTCTCTCTATTTGCTTAAAAGCAGGACGTAGATTTACAAAGACAAAAGATGTTATTTTCCTTCTAATACACACAATTTATAGGCTTAGGGGTGATGCCAGAGAAATCTACATTAACAAGCTTTACTAACTAACCTTTTTCTGTTAGTCTTCTCTAAATTGCTGTCCCTAGAGACTTTAAGTCCTTTTCCTTTGTCTTTTTACTTCCCTGAAAATTTACTGTTCTTTGTTGAAGATGTTATACAAGCTGGAATTCAAAGCTACATCTTTGAGAACTAGCCATTCCCTGGGTGTCACCCATATATATATGAAATATACATGTTGATAAACTTCTGTTTGTTTTTCTCTAGTTAGTCTGTCTCTTGTAGTGAGTCTGCTCCAACTAAGAACCTATGGGGATTATTATTTCTTTCCCTATGATTTAAATTCTGCTTAATTGCTCAGATATTTTTGATAAGACTGTCTCAAGTTGGCTTTGGTCTTTCCAGATGCCATAGTTTTCCAAACAGACCAGGAATTTTTAAACAGCTGTGTAAAATTTGTTCATGCTCTGCCAGCTGTTTGAAACATCTTCCTTTCTGAAGATGGATCCTCCACTTCCTTGCTGATTAAATTCTTCACTTCCTTGAATCCTTCACTTCACTGTTCCCTGTTCTGCCCACCCCCTCCAATGTTAGCATCTCTCAATTTGCTATGATTCTCACAGTGAATAGCATAGCAACACCAAATTGGTGGCATCTTTTTCTTAATGGTATATAAAATAATGAGTTATGTTATAATTGATGAAAATTTAGATCTGATGAAATACAGTATATAAATCTGCATAGTCAACGTGTTATCCAAGTGGAAATGTACAATAAGCAGTTGGAAATGGTGATCTGGGTCTTCGGAGAGGTGAAGGTATAAAATATATTCATTCTGTTCCGGCATTACCCAAAGTCTCAATCCTTTCCAGGGTCAACTCCAAGGCCCAAAAGCATACCACTGAGACATCAAGTAAACTAAAGACTGATTAGGAAAAGTGATATTGCAAGTAGCATGTCATTGCTGAACTTAGGGCTCAAGAAGAGGAAGCAGGAATTTTAGACAGATCTTTTCAAGGAAATGAAGGGATAGAGGGAAAGAGAAAAGTTGCTAGGGGAGTTGTAAGTTTAAGATTACTTTTATTTTATTTTTATTATACTTTTAAGTTCTGGGGTGCATGTACAGAACGTGCAGGTTTGTTACACAGGCATACATGTGCCATGGTGGTTTGCTGCACCCATCAACCCGTCATCTACATTAGGCATTTCTCCTAATGCTATCCCTCCCTTTGCCCCTTCTCTTCTTAATTGGTACTGTTCCCTTAAGTTAATGTTTCTTAAGAAGTGGTTAAAGATATTGGAGAGAGTTGAATATTGACCCCTGAGGGAATAGGAGGGGCTGAAGGGTTGGGAGGCAAGAGGGATTGTCAGTGGGTGGGTGGAAAGAGGCGCTGAGGCATTTTCTGCAGGGTGGCCTCAATTTTCTTTTTGAAGTGAAAGGCAAGGTTATTTGCAGACAATGGAGGGATGTGGCTGGAAGGGAGTTTGAGGAAAGTGAAGCCTGGGGAAGGGGTTAGGGCATCACATAGATGGCTCAGTTGAGGTCGGAACCATAAATCTGCAAGTGTGCTTGTGCATGCCTTTTGATACAGTTTCTAGATCAGTGAGGGTAAAGAAGGTCTATGGCTGGAAAGCTAAAATAAATAAATAAATAAATAATAAAAAGGAGGCCTTGATTAATTTAGAGTTGTCTCAATCTTTTCACTTTTTAAGAACTTAGCATGATACTTGACATCCAGTAAATATCTGCTCAGTGGCATTGTTGAGAGACTATATTAAAAGGTAGGGCAATTTAGGGAATGTCTGTTCTCATATTTCATACAGAAAAAAATACTTCTCATTGACAATTGCTTTAAATATTAGTAAAAATATTTTCTACTTCACAGGTGTTTTTTTCTTTGCATAGGTAAGCATTTTAATCTAGCTTTTCATCTGTAACAAAAGGGTTTGGTCTCACTCTTATTAACAACTTTATTTACATATCATAAAATTTACCCAGTTTAAGTATACAGTTTAATAATTTTTCAGTACATTTACAAGTTATATAACTATCACCAATTTTAGACCCTTTCTTTCACCCTGAAAATATATCTCATGCTTTTCCACAGATATTCCTGCTCCTGTTCCCAGCTCCAGACTTGCTTTTTATTTCTATAGATTTTTATTTTCCGGACATTTCAAATACATGGAATAATACAACGTGTGATCTTTTGCATGTAGCTTATTTCATTCAGCATGATGGTTTTGAGGTTCTTCCATGTTGTAGTGTTTATCAGTAGTTTATTCCTTTTTGATGGTTTTGAGGTTCTTCCATGTTGTAGTGTTTATCAGTAGTTTATTCCTTTTTGATGGTTTTGAGGTTCTTCCATGTTGTAGTGTTTATCAATCAGTAGTTTATTCCTTTTTATTGTTTAATAATATTCCATTGTCTGGAAGAACCACATTTTGTTTACCAGTTCACGTGCATTTGGATAATTTTTACATTTTGGTTATTATAAATACTGCTGCTATGAGCATTCACTTATAGATATTTATGGGATATATATTTTCATTTCTCTTGGGTTGATACAGAATAATTTCTTGATTTGGATTTTTGTCTCAAGAGTGGAATGTTCTATAGATGCTTTTGTAATTTTCTTTTTACATGGTGTAATATTGAAACCTTAAGTTATATACCTAAACATTAAAATACTAATGAATATGTGAATATAAGGAAAGCATCTATAAAATTGTTAAAATTTACTTGGCATCTGGTACAATTTACTGTCATTCACTAGTAACTACCTCTACTGTTTCCGTCTGGAATAAAAATGACATATACATTATATTTACTACTCTGCTAATACCACCAAAAAGCCTAGCAATTGTCATTTCCAGACTATCTGCTGTGAGGAGAGCTAGCAGTCTAATTCTTTAAAACTGGTTCCTTGAATATATCATTTCAACCCCTCCCTTTTTGTCCCTTTATGCTTTAAGGGCATTTCAACATTTGAAAACTAGGATTGAGGTTGCTCCTGAGAGGCCAAGAGAGAAAAGTAATTTGTTTTAAAATCTTTTCAAACCTACAACAACGTGCAGGAGGATACTTTACTAATTTACCAGAGATGCTAAAAGATTGAAAAATTTCCCTTGCTTTGATTGGCTCTGCTTCCTGGTTTCCTATGCTGGAGAAATCTGGAATGCAGTTCTTCATGCAACTTTTTTTTTTTTTTTTTTGAGACAGAGTTTCGCTCTTGTTACCCAGGCTGGAGTGCAATGGCGCGGTCTCGGCTCACTGTAACCTCTGCATCCTGGATTCAGGCAATTCTCCTGCCTCAGCATCCTGAGTAGCTGAGATTACAGGCACGTGCCACCATACCCAGCTAATTTTTTGTATTCTTAGTAGAGACGGGGTTTCACCATGTTGACCAGGATGGTCTCGATCTCTTGACCTCGTGATCCACCCGCCTCGGGCTCCCAAATTGCTGGGATTACAGGCTTGAGCCACCATGCCCGGCCATTTGCAACTTTTAACAGTATCAGTAGGAAAAATGTGATGAGGAGGAATGTGAAAATAAACACTTCTCAAGACATTTCTGCTAAATAAGGATGAAGACTTAGGAAACAGTCTTCATTCATTCATTCAATTTTTTTCACTAAACTAGACTATTATTCTAAATACATTTATGTGGTATCTGTCATATGTCAGGCACTAAGCTAGGCACATAGATTATGGCTGTGAACAGCAGTTCAAGTTGCACACAGCAAAGAAAGAAGCTATTTAGCAGATGGTTTTCCCACCTAATTAAAAAAAAGTTAACTTGTTTTAGAAGAAGAAGTTGGCAACTTTTGGTTACTGGATTTAAAGATCATTAGGGCTTTTCTTCAGCTCTTTTTTTGGTTGGTATTTTTTTTTTCTGACTCATCTGTGGACTTGGTATGTAGCAGCTTCTAAGACCAAGAAAAACATGATCAAGGACAAGAAGAATCATTCTGTAAGGTGAAAATCCCAAGACCTCCAAGGTGAGGTCTTCTGGATGTTTTATTGAAATTTAACATAAAAAAAGCTATACAAACATTGTTCAAAAAATACAAAGCTAATTACAAGTACTTCATCTGTAATAAAAATATCATGTTGTGTTCTAGTCATTTGTGTGCATTTAGTGCCATTACTGATCTTGTGCAATGTGCTTAGTGTTTGTTTCACTTCAGTGTGGCATGATAGATCCTTAGTCAAAAATATCTGCTCTCTTGGCTAACAGATTCCCAGATAAAGCATGATTTAGTGTTTAAATTCAGACTTTTCTACATCAAAATGATCAATCATCAGGTGACATCCACATCCATGGAGTGAAATTTCTTATACATTAGAAAAAGTGCTATGTCTAGAAACGAGTGATGCTATCATCCAAGGTAAAAGACATTTTTAACATATGTATTACCAAGTTACACTTAACATATCAAATTCTACCTCTTAGGGGTATGTTGTTGTCCAGTGACCCTAAAAAGGATAATATCACCACAGTCCAACATCTATACATTTTCCAAAGTGTGGACATCCATAATCCTGGTTGAGCCACAGCAAGATTACTCCTGTTTCTTTCTAGACTTTTCTTATATGACATTAACAAAACAGTGAGTTTCAGTAACAACCAATGTTAAATTCAGAAGCGCACATTAGAGATTCCTTATTTGTCAGTCCAATAGCTTTTAAATAGATAGAGCTTTGTTTAGCACTAAAATATCAGAATGGAAACACAGCTATGTTCATTGTCTGCCAGCATTAGGCTTAGAGATGATCTGAGTTCCATAAATATGCCCCCACTACTGCTGGCCCACAGGAGAAAGTGGAGAATTTGAATACCAAAGGAAACAGGCCCAAAGGAACACTCAGCTGCCTGTTTCCTCCTGGTGCTGTGCATATGCTGATGGTGGCCAGGTGGAAGATTTGGCTAGCCCAGTGAATTGCTTCTATCTGGAGGAATAAGCAAATAGTGCAGTAAAAATGCACTACCCCTAGATACAAATTAAATACCACTGAAGTGCACTTAGAAGAAATTAACAAAGCTTTAGAATGGAAAGTGACTTTAAAAAATTCATTCTCTTTTTATTTCAGTTTTACGATTAATGGGAAATGAATAAATGAAAAGACCAAGGAGAGAGTAATAGTAAGGGATTATAACCACAGCACAAAGCTTTTATAGATATTATATTTGAATGAGCCAAATAAAATAGATGGATTTTTAATCATTTTCTTTTAAAGATCCCTATTACTTCTTAAAAAGTTATTTTGGAAATCCCCAGGCTAAGTCAATGTACTTGAGATTTTAACGTAAAGAAATCACAAAACTTTAATTTATTCCTCCTAATAGTAACAGTGATATAGCTGTCTTCATGTTCTCCAGGTGGATGTGATTTTTCTTTACGCTATATCAAGACAGATATCATGGTCTTAATATGAGCTGTTTACACTTAACATTAAAATTATGGTGTTCCACTATGGTGTGTGAAAAATACCATGGCATTAGCTCCCCATTGGTAGGTATTGCACCAAATAGAAGAAGAATAAAATAGATTTCTAAACAGGTAAAAGGCATTACACATCATATCAAATTCAACATATTTTATTCTCAGAGTTCAAAGTATTATCTGGCAAGTTGCTTGGATCAGCTAAAGGGCACACCATTGTATTGACTGAGAACTAACTCTGTGTCAGGCTTGGTACTAAAAACATGTGTTGTCTAACTTGAGGTTGTTCTATGAATTACCCCATACTATATTTGAAGAAACTGAGGGTTAGAGAACAATATAGTATTTGCTTATGGTCACATGTTTGGTTAGGGAAGCCAAGATTTGCATCATACAGCATGTTTATTTGCACTTGAAACAATCAGGGGGAGAGCTAGGTAGCTTGGAAATAGGTGAGTCACCTGAAAAAGCCTGTGGACTGAGGCGTGGCTTCCATGTGGATGCTTCTGTCTACTTCCTGATGGTCCCTTCCTCGTGATAAATTATGACTTTCAAAGTAACACAAAATGCTTCATGTCAGAGTATTGAAATAATTGGAGTGGATCTCATTTTCTTTGGCTAGACAGCATAATATTAAGTGCTTTTCCCTAATTGGCATTTTTATAAAGTATCATTATTTTTTGAGACGGTTTACTACCCAGGTGGCTGAGTTTTTTGTGGCAAAATTAGTTCACATGGTGGTACACACAATTATATTAGATGTTACATGTGCTTTACTGAAATGAAAGACTTAACATTTAATGAATTCCCTTTCCTCATTGGTAAGCCTAATCTATCCAGCACAATTTAAAAATAAATTTCATTTATGAGTCTCTTGTTGTCTATTGTTTCCACATTTATTAAGTATTTTTCTTCATCTACTTACTGGGAAATTTATTTATTTATGTATTGATGTATTTATTTATTTTTGAGATGGAGTCTTGCTCTGTCACCCAGGCTGGAGTGCAGTGGCACCATCTCAGCTCACTGCAACCTCCACCTCCCTGGTTCAAACAATTTTCCTGCCTCAGCTCTCCGAGTAGCTGGGATTACAGGCACATGCCACACACCTGGCTAATTTTTTTTTGTGTTTAGTAGAGACAGGGTTTTACTGTGCTGGTCAGACTAGTCTCGAACCCCTGACCTCAGGCAATCCACCTGCCTTGGCCTTCCAAAGTCCTGGGATTACAGGTGTGAGCCACCGTGCCTGGCCCTCACTGGGGAATTTAATGGTCTTCTGGATTACTCAGTGGCAGCCCAGAAGAACAAGCAGATAATTCATAGCCTCTAAGAGGATAATCATACAAGTTTTATCTATAATATTTGACCAGAAGGGTGGTAATTTAGTGTGGTCTTATTACATTTTTCAGTGCCAGTGTATAGTTGTGTATTTGAGGTACATGGAGAACAGTTTTTAAATGCTTGCACTTTCTTATAATCTTCTTGACTGTCTATAAATATTTTTAGGGATTAGTTAATGATAACTTCTAAGATATGTGATTAACAGAACCTTAATCTATAGGAAGAACTTGATAGTCATGTGATAAAAATTATGACTGCAAATATTCTACTTTGATGATTAGGCAATTTTACTGACTATATTGACTAAGGTTAACAGACAATTGTCTACTTTCATCCCGAGCTGTAAAAACTGCTTTCTTTCTTTTTTTTTTTTTTAACTTATGATAAGAGGCCTGGGCTGGAACCAGGTGAATCCCTCCCACACCTTGGCTGCATTTCTTGGTACATTTCCCTCTTTGCTCAAACCTCTACTGTGTGCTGTGGACAGACTGATTCAAGGGCTTTCCCTGATGGACTTGCTTATGTGCTAAGTGTATTGAGAAATGAATTATAGAGAGGAGAGGAGATGAAGTGAAGGAAAAGAATGGGAGAAATTTGGAAGATAGTAATGAAAAAAGACTAATTCAAGGTAAGAAATAGAGAGAAAACTGAAGGAAAGAAGAATATAGGTAATGGGATTATGAGTGATTCAGGAAAAGTCAGGGGACAGGGAAGAACAGAATGCAATAGAGACATTTTCCTGTAGATTTCCTCTTCTAAAGCAGGGTTTTCCATGGATCACAGGAAAACTTGGGATCCATGGGAAATATATTAGGAGTCCATGAGTTGGGATTTGAAAAAATTGCATCCTTACTTTCTCTCAAAATTTGGCATCTCTCTCAACTGTAAATATAGGCTACAAAATACTGTAGTATTAGCAACATCCATGACTTTGTCTCTAATGGAAACAAAAAGTATTTTCATATTACAATGTAATGGTTGCAAATACATTGAGATTTACTTATGCTTTTCCCTAAGTGGACAACTACTTTGAAGTTACCACTGATCTTATTTGATGCTTCAATAAAGAAGTACATATATTGTTACATCATGTATTTGTTTTAAAGTATTTTCTAAGTGTATTTTAATATAATCAGTTCCCTTTCCAATCCTATAAATTTTTTTCATGCATTAAAAAATATTCTGAGAAGGGCTTAATAGACATAGCCAGATAGCATGACCAAAAAACCAGCAACCTCTACTGGACAGCAACCCTTCCCACGTGAATGGCTTACAGTGTGTCTGAGGTATTTATGCACCCAGTCCTTAGTTGGGGAAAGCCTGAGGCCCTGACCTCGAGCCAACTTGTCTGTGCAAACATAAACTTCATGTGCTCTATGACAAAAGAAAGGTTAGGCACACTGCAGGGTCACTAGTGGTTTGACTTTTAAAATATTGGTCTTCTAAAAACACCACATGAAAAAATATTGCTTATATGATGTTATTATCTTTATTTTAAGGAGAGAGAAGCTTTGTTACAGAGAAGGACAATAACAGAGAAATAAGAAACTCTAGGAGGCTTGAGAATTCCTTAGGGTAAGCCCCTTTGAAAAGAACAAGATCACTCACTGGTCAGGGAAAATGGAGTCCACTTAAAGGAACTCTTTTTGGCTTTTTTTTTTTTGAGACAGAATCTCCCTCTGTCACCCAGGCTGGAGTGCAGTGGTGTGATCATAACTCACTGTAGCATCTATCTCCAGGACTCAAGTGATCCTCCCACCTCAGCCTCCCAAGTAGCTGGGATTACAGGTGTGCACCACATCTGGCCAATTAAAAATATATGCATATATATATATTTATAGAGATGGAGTCTCACCATGTTGCTCTTGAACTCCTGACTTCAAGTAATCCTTCCACCTTGGCCTCCCAAAATGTTAGGATAACAGGTGTGAGCCACTGTGCCTAGCCCCCTCCCTTTTTTTAATGGTACAGGAGATGATGTTATACAGATTTTTCCTAGGAAACATATACTACCTCCAGGTCTCAGAGACTACCTTTTATTTGTTTGGACATAGAGTCCAAATGACTTTGATCATAACCACATAGTTTGTTTTTTTTTTTTTTTGAAGATAGAGTTTCACTCTGTTGCCCAAGCTGCAATACAGTGATGTGATCTTGGCTCACTGCAACCTCCACCTCCCGGGTTCAAGAGATTCTTGTGCCTTAGCCTCCTGAATAGCTGGGATTATAGGCATGGACGCCCAAGTCTGGCTAATTTTTTTTTGTGTGTGTGTATATATATATATATATATATATATAGAGACACACACACAAATACTTTATACCAATATATAATAAAATATATATTTGTGTGTATGTGTGTGTGTGTATATATATATATATATATATATATATATATATATATATATATTTCAGTAGAGATGGGGTTTCACCATGTTGGCCAGGCTAATCTGGAACTCCTGGCCTCAAGTGATCCACCTGCCTCAGCCTCCCAAAGTGCTGGGGTTACAGGTGTGAGCCACTGTGCCTGATATCACATAATTTATAACTCATGAAGTTTCATCACATAGATCATAACACTAACAGTGTGTTTAAACATAGGTAGCTAAAAGAGCTAATTTCTTATCAATGCCCAAAACCTGTTGTGAGAGACTTAGCTAAAACCTTTCTCTTCGTGTGGTCATTTCCCCCCTTATATAATATGTAATGTCAAATTCGAAGAAATCCAGAATCATACTATATATTATTTGGTAGTCTCTAGTCTAGCATGTGTTTCTATGCCAATTTCTCTTTAGTTTTTGAACAATGAAATTATTAGAACAAAAGGCATTGTCATTTATTGAATTAATGATGCTTTATGTAGACTTCTGAAGTCTTCTCTGACTGTATCATTTGGTGTCTCAGTCCCAAACTTTGCAGTAGAAGGCTTTAAAAAAAATGGAATAATTTTCTCTTTAAACTGTAATGAGTGACAGTAGTCCAATGACACTACAGAAGGTGTCACACTCAGATGAGCACTACTGAGTGTAGAACAAGATCACTAACTGGCCATCAATGACATATCCTGTTTCTTGGTATCCAAGAGAATGAAAATCATTTGGTTTTCTTTATCTAGGCCACAGCTGTCTTGGGCCTCATTCCAATCATTTTGATCTGGTGAGGATTCCTCTTGGCAACATAAATGCGGTTAAGGGGGTGCTATAGTGACATGGCGGTGACAGCTGAAATGCTTTTCCTCATTTTGATCTAGGTGGATGCTCTCAGTAGCATTGCTTGATGACCATATGCTTATCTGTCTCACACTTATAGGAGATTTTTAAAAGGGATTAAAAGGTATTATTTTTTCCTCCATTAAACTTCAGACAAAGAACAATTGTAAGCCAATATTGGTTAATCCGTCATATTATAATGTATGAAAATCAATAAACAGAAAAATGCAAAGTACCCCTATGTGTCTACCCTCCTATCTACAAAAAATTTATTCATCAGGAGAGGCAGCATCACAGCAGATTTGTTAGCCTAATTATGATGTATTTCCTTTTAAACAATTTGCACACAATAATTGATCAAAAGTCTTCATAGAGCTTCCCAGAGCTATTCATTAGTTCAATAAAACAATGTGAGCAATAGTTGGAGCACATTTCCTTCATAATCATTTTGTTAGGGGGAAAAAAACCCCACAGCAGCTGCAGTTCAGTGTAGATAGCCATCAGAAACAGTTGATTTATCAAAATGAATTGATCTTGGCAGTTTTCATTCTGGGGCTTAGAATGAGAAACACAATTAGAATTCAGTGCTATGCACACAGCCAGAACAAAGTAATGTTGGCTCATTTTCCAGTAACATTATGAATTACACCATGCATAGATAGAAAATCCAGAATTTATCCAGCCATACGGATTAAGTCAAACATCTAAAGGATCAATAAATGGAATACAAGCAATCCCTGCTCCACTTCTATAGGAAAATGACAGGTCAATACCTTCTTTTAAACCTAGACTTACAACCTTATTCCAAAACACAGAGCATCAATAGTAACATAACACATTCAGCATACCGGGAAAGCAGTGTTAAAGCTGACCTTGTTAAATGCCCTCTACCAGCTCCGCCAGTGAAATGGATTATCTCTCTGACCTCCCATAGGATTGCACTTTGGGAAAACCCTCCATCAGTGCATATAATCCTAATTTTCAAAGGATTGATTATGGTCCTGCACAGCAGCATAAATTCAAACTTTTATCCTTTTCCAGTCTACACTTTTCCTTCTTAAAACTGTGGCTTGATTCATTTGGTTTAGCAGCTGCCTTCTTATAGCACATGCCTCCCAGATACGCAGATTACATTGATAACTGGCCATCTGTGCTCGACAGTCACCCGCACCAGCTCCAAATCTTCTTGGCTTCTCTTTCCAAGCTCTCAGTGGGATACTTGACCCTCAGGTGCTGGGAGGCAGTCAAAGATACAAAGAGCTCTGGATCCCACACAAGGGATGCATGCAGTACTGAATGATTCCATGCAAGTGGCCTTAGAGTGCAACCATTAAAAAGAAAATTTAGAGAGAATTTGTAAATACATCAAATGTATTACCTGCCTTGTTTTGCCTGAGAGGAGGTGGATTTTCCAGGCCAATGCTTATTTGCTGTTGCCACTAAGTTTTTAAGGTCCAAATCAGGCTCTCGCTCCCACTGCCGGGAAGAATGCTCAGCTGAATATATCATTTGCTTCCAACATTTCCTCATTCTGGAGACTTTGTGGTCTGCCTGTATTGCTGTGGGTGCCAAATGTGTTCTGTGGGGACCAATTGGAGAGCTCAGCAGAAAGACAATGAACTCTATCACATGCTAGGAAAGTCATGGTCACAGGGTTCAGGGAAAATAAACCAAACCCCAAAACCCCACAGTGAAAAAGGCTTTGGTTTGCTGCTAAAGACAGGAATTAAAGGGCCATTCTTGGCATCTGCTTGGAGGATGGGATGACTGAAAGAAATTTCCTGAAGGTCCAAATCTGCTCAGAAGCCCTGGGCTCTGTCTTGGCATCTCTTCTGCTCCAGTTTAGACAACTTTAACTCATTAAAGCTGACACATTTTTATGATTGATATGTTCTTGAACCACAGTGTACTGAAAATAAGTCATTGTCTGGAACGAATAGAGAGAAGACTAGAGATATGATTTGTACACTATTACTTTGCCTTTTTTTTTTTTTTTTTGAGGTGGAGTCTCACTCTGTCACCCAGGCTGGAGTGTCGTTGCACGATCTTGGTTCACTACAACCTCTGCCTCCTGGGTTCAAGCAATACTCCTGCCTCAGCTTCCTGAGTAGCTGGGACTATAGGTGCCCGCCACCACATCCAGCTAAATTTTGTATTTTTAGTAGAGACGGGGTTTTACCATGTTAGCCAGGCTGGTCTCCAACTCCTGACCTTGTAATCCTCCTGCCTTGGCCTCCCAAAGTGCTGGGATTACAGGCAAGAGCCACTACTTTGCTTTCTAAGTGAGAAATAGCCATTATTGTTTCCTTCCATGGGCAGAAGGCAGTCTGATTAAACAAATGATCATGAGGACTAAGAGTCTAGAATGGGAGTCACAGCTGGCCTCTATGGCTAATCTGGGTTTTTAACCTCCCCTTTGTCCATGTTTTTAGAATAAGAAGTAAACTGGGATTGGTGACTATTGATTAATGATGAATTTCTCTCCTTGAAGGTCTTCAGACTATGTGATCTCAGGGTGTTTTCACATTTACCCAGATAACCAGCAGTTGATTAGTAGCTCTTGTTGCTGATAGATTCTTTCACTTATGCTTATCTCCAAATTAACATTTCCTTATGGATGTTGTTTCTCATATATTTGCATGTATCAGTAGTGCCCACCAGAGGATGGCCACAGGGATACACACAGCTTGGGATGGAGGAGAGCTGAGCTGGGGGAAAGGTACACTGAATAGCTGTGTGATGGTACCTTTCTGAACACAGTGTGCTAAAGGTTGAGCATCTCTCATCAAAAAATCTGAAATGTGGCCAGGAGCGGTGGCTCATGCCTGTAATCCCAGCACTTTGGGAGGCCGAGGCGGGTTGATCACCTCAAGTCAGGAGTTTAGGATCAGCCTGACCAACATAGTAAAACCCTGTCTCTACTAAGAATACAAAAAAAAAAATTAGCCGGGTGTGGTAGCGGGCGCCTGTAATCCCAGTTCCTTGGGAGCCTGAGACAGGAGAATCACTTGAACCTGGGAGGCAGAGGGTACAGTGAGTGGAGATCATGCCACTGCACTCCAGCCGGGGCAACAGTGTGAGACTCCTTCTCAAAAAAAAAAAAAAAAAAGAAAAGAAAAGAAAAAAATCTGAAATGTGAAATGCTCCGAAGTCTAAAATTTTTTGAGCATTGACGTGACGCCACAAGTGGAAATTTCCACACCTGACCTCATGTGATGGGTCTCAGTCAAAATGCAGCCAAAACTTGGTTTTTCTTTGCACAAAATTAATAAAAATATTGTGTAAAATTACCTTCAGGATATGTATATAAAGTGCATATAATAAATAAATGAATTTTGTGATTTGGCTTTAGACACCCCAAGATATCTCACTATGTATATGCAGACATTGCAAAATTAAAAATAAGTTTGAAACCCGAAACAGTTCTGGTCCTAAGAATTTCGAATAAGGGGTATTCAACTTGTACTCTGAAAAATGAGAATCTTCCTTTGACAATGAAATCCTACGTGTGACCCTTAGGTAGAAAAACTGAACAATGCCTACTGTTTTCAGCAAATATGATAGGATTCCATTAGCATTTTAAAATATAAGCTTACATGTGTTAGTATCAGCATACTATAAATAGAAAATCAGCAGTACATCTGGATAAGTATGAAAAAGTCAATGTACTTTCATCCCCTTCCCATTCTATGTCAGTTTATAGTTTTGCTGTTCCCTAGGAATTCTGAAAATGTTATTTAATATTAGCAAGAATCAGACCTAATTGGATGTTTGCTGGCATAGTGGTCTTTAGTAGCACATAAGAAAGGCTATCCCCAGTGATGTGCTTATGATGTTGTGTTCCCATCGTAGCCTAGGGCTTTTCCTCGCCTCCTCTGATACCTTCTCCCTGGAGCCCTGTGTCAGCGGCAATGAATGCTTAAGTAGGCTCTGTCAGGAAAACTCTCCGTGACCTTGGAAACGGTATTTAACCTTTCTGTGGATCAGCATCCAAGTAGCAAAGCAGTAATGACAGGAGCTGCTTCCTTCACAAGCCTATGAGTTATGACTAAGAAAAGGGAGTGTAAAACACTCTGGACATCTTAAATACTATGGACATATCTAACCATGTTAATCACTCACCAGCTCATGCCCAGTGGCCATCACCAGACCCTTAAAGCCAGTTGCTTTCTAGGAATCCTAGATTACTTCCTGCTGTAAATGGCAACAATTTTCACCAACATCTCTTATTTACAAGAAAACTGTGGATTTTCTTAAATAAATGTGAGGTATGTCAGTGCTATAAGAAAGTGTTTTTCCTGTGGTTAGGCCAAGGTTATGAACACTTTTAGTGTGGCTCTTTTGACCAGCACTAACTTCATGAAAATATTTAGAAAAAGTTTTTTAAAGCATTTTTTTAAGGAGAAGAAAACAGGATTGGCACAACTTATATGACAGGCAGAGTGAGGCTTTCTTATGTATGAAAGACATTGACAATCAGCCCCATGGGGTTTATGTAATTTGAGAATATAGCTTTAAAAATCATATTACAGGCAGCAGTACTTAAGATTAATACAGAGGCCATTTACCTTTTTATTATGTGTTTTATTAGCACTTAGCAGCTTGACTTATGAAAGAAAAAAATTGAATATAGTGTCACAAGAGAAAGACTGCTCTATAAAAATTAACATAAGAAGGTAACACTAAGCTCCTCAATTTTAGAAGAGAATGTGGTTGAACGTTTTTTTTTGCACAAAGTGTGGCTATCGGCTGCATAGGAGATTATCTCCCAGGAATGTCAAAGAGAACTTTACTGGAGAGGTGGCAATTATGGGAAGACTAAAAGGAGTGAGTTTATGAATGGAGGATGGGGGAAAATGAGAGACCAATCCAGACACAAGGAACGCCATTAACAGAGGCCCTAGGTTGGCATGCTGTGAGAGCAGGTAGTTAGTGTGGTAAAGCCTCATTGACAGGGTGGAGCACAGTAAATGCAGTTACATTTTTTAAGCAGAAAATATATACTTTGTTAAGTAAAACCTTTGTTTACTTGTTAATGAATTGACACATTTATGTGTCTGTAATAAAATTGTGTACATAAATTTTAACATAGCAATTCCATTTCCAGAGATTCTGAGGACATTTTATAAAACATAGAACACTTACGTAATATAATGCCTAAGGACATTTATATAACATCCTATCAGGTAGCACTCATTAATTTGTCCCACTTCTGATGATTAGTCAAAGTGGTACTGTCAAGTTTTTCCACTGTAAAGATACTCTTTATCCCTTTGTAATTAGTGAGAATTTTATAGGAAAGTATTTTAAAACTATATTAATAACAAATATTATATAATGTTTAAGAACATATATATATATATAGAGAGAGAGAGAGAGAGAGAGACGGAAGGAGAGAGAGAAAGAGAGAGAGAGAGAGAAAGAGGGGTTTATATCCGAGGATATTTATTATAGTGTTGCTTGTGTTGCCAACTTTTATTTATTTTTTAATTATACTTGTATACTTATTCAGTTTCCATGGCTTGCTTCTTCCATTCAACTTTCTAGAAGATGGATCATGTTTTTGTTGTTACTCATTTTCTCCTCCATGATCTTGAAAGTTTTTCATTCTTTTTCTATTCTAGATTACCTTTAAATTTTTATGTGACTTCTTAAATTGTGAAGTTAAATAGTACATCTATTTTGCCCTGAAACAATATAAGCCCTTTTGAAATCCTTAACTCTTTGAAGTTCTTAACTCTGAAGTCCTCCACTCATTTCCTTTGTCTTTGTCCAGTATTTTAATACCGTTTGTTTTAAAATAGTTTCTGTTCTAGGTTCCAAATAATTAATTCACTCAACTGTACCTGCACAACTGTTTGGTACTTGAGTTTTATTTTTTAATATGAAATAATTTCAAACCTGGAGAAAGTCTGTTAGAGTAGCATAAAAAACTTTTTTTTTTTCCCTGACACACTTAAGAGTAAGTAGCAGATGTGACTCCCTATCACTTCTAACTGTTTCAGTGTGTAATTCTTACAGACAAGGAAATTCTCTAACATTTAAATCAGGAAGTCGACACTGATAAATTACTACCATCTCATCAGACTTGATTCAAGTTTGGTCAATTGTCTCAATCATGTCCTTTAGAGAAAAGGATCTAGCAAAGGAACATGCATCAGCTGTAGCTGTCATGTCTCTGTCCACTCCCTCAGCTTGGAATGATCCTCAGTCTTCTGTGACTTTCATGTTGCGACTTTTAAAGATAACAGTCAGGTTATTTTGTTGAATGTTTCTTACTTTTTGTATCTTTGATATTTTCTTATGGTTTGATTTAGGTAACGCATTTTGATAGGAATATCATAGAGGTGATACTGTGTTCTCACTGAATCCTATCAGGGGACACTCAGTGTTGATTTGTCCCACTACTGGTAATCAGGACTATTATTAAAGTGGTACAGTCAGGTTTTTCCACTGTGAAGTTTCTCTTTATCCCTTTAATTAATACGGATTTTGTAGGGAAGAACTTCAAAACTACCTAAATATCAACATTATTCATTAAAGTTTTCCTAAGTAGCTTTAGGAACTACTTAAGGACTGTTTCAGGACTGAATTAATTACTAATCAGATGGTTGTCATATTGCGATTTTTTTTTCTTCCTTTCTTTTTTTTGAGATGAGATCTTGCTCTTTCACCAGGCTGGAGTGCAGTGGCACGATCTCAGCTCACTGCAACCCCTGCCTCAGCCTCCTGAGTAGCCAGAACTACAGGTGTGTGCCACCAGGCCCAGCTAATTTTTTGCATTTTAGTAGAGACAGTTTCACCATGTTAGCCAGGATGGTATCCATCTCCGGACCTCGTGATCCTCCCACCTTGGCCTCTAAAAGTGCTGGGATTAGATGGGAATGATCCAAGATGGCTGATCGCTAACATCTCGGGATTGCAGCTCGCAGTGAAAGCGCAGAGATTGAGAGGACGCCACAATTTCAGACAAATTTTTGTCGCTCGTGGAGCAGAAGATTCCCAGTGGAGGAGCCGCACGGGTTGCCAGCGCAACTCTTGTGGCCGGCGCAGCAGTTTTGCCAGCACCTCAGCGTGGCAGCTCTTGGTGCAGAGTAAACGGGACTGGTTCCCCTTCTGACCGACTTTGGAGCTCTGGGAAGGCAGAGTTGCCTATTATGGACTCAAGAGGGAAGCCAGACTGGAGATTCCCAGGCAGAAAAGCACCATCAGTCTTAATGCTGCTGTTTTGGCTGGCGCAGTGGGTTGCTCATATTTCGGCCCTGGGAATTAACAACTTGGATGTCCACTCAGAGACCTAATTTGAAAGTTGGTAATTACAAAGACGACAGGTGGATAAATTTACAATGATGGGAAGAAACCAGCGTAAAAAGGCTGAGAATACTATAATCAGAATGCCTCTCCCTCTAAAGAGGATCACAGTTCCTCATCAACAAGGGAACAAGGCTTGATGGAGAATGAGTGCATCCCAATAATAGAATCAGTCTTCAGAAGATGGATAATAAGAAACTTCTGTGAGTTAAAAGAACATGTTGTAGCCCAATGTAAAGAAACTAAGAACTTTCAAAAAGGTTTGATGAAATCCTAATGAGAAAAGACAATTTAGAGAGGAATATAAGTGAATTAATTGAACTGAAGAATACAATATGGGAACTCCGAGAAGTATGCACAGGTTTAAACACTCAAATTGTTCAAGCAGAAGAAAGGATATCAGAGGTCAAAGTCCAACTTAAAGAAATAAAACGAGAAGACAAGATTAGAGATAAAAGGATAAAAAGGAATGAGCAAAGTCTCCAAGAAATGTGGGACTATGTGAAAAGACCAAATTTACGTTTGATAGGTGTACCTGAATGTGACAGAGAGAATGAATCCAAGCTGGAAAATATTCTTCAGGATATTATTCAGAAAAATTTTCCTAACCTAGCAAAGCAGGACAATATTCAACCCCATGTAAACAGAGAACACCACAAAGATATTCCTCAAGAAGAGCAACCCCAAGGCACATAATCGTTAAGATTCACCAGGGTTGAAACAAAGGAGAAAATACTAAGGGCAGCCTGAGAGAAAGGTTGGGTTACCCACAAAGGGAAGCCCATCAGACTCACAGCAGATCTCTCAGCAGAAACTCTACAAGCCAGAAGAGAGTGGGGGCCAATATTCAACATCCTTAAAGAACTGAACTTTCAGCCCAGAATTTCATATCCAGCCAAACTAAGCTTCACAACTGAAGGAAAAATAAAATCTTTTATGAACAAGCAAGTACTCAAAGATTTTATTACCACCAGGCCTGCTTTACAAGAGCTTCTGAAAGAAGCATTACACATAGAAAGAAACAACCAGTATTAGCCTTTCTAAAAATATACCAAAAAGTAAAGAGCATCAACATAAAGAAGAATTTACATCAACAAATGGATAAAACAGCCAGTTAACAGCAAATGGCAGTAATCCTAAATTTAAATCAACTAAATCCCCCAATCAAAAGATACAGCCAAAACCCAATGGTATGCTACATCTAGACCCATTTCACATGCAAGGATACCCAAAGACTCAAAACAAAGGGATGGAGAAAGATTTACCAACCAAATGGAGAGCAAAAATAAATACATAAATAAAAAGCAGGAGTTGCAATTCTCATATCTGATAAAATAGAGTTTAAAGCAACAAAGATATAGGGGTAAAAGGATCAATGCAACAATAAGAGCTAACGATCCTAACACCCAGATACATAGAGACTTACACTCAATGAGATAAAATTAATAAGGATATCCAGGAATCAAACTCAGATCTGGAACAAGTAAACTTAATAAATATTTATAGAGCTCTCCACTTCAAATACACAAAATATACATTCTTGTCAATACCACATCACACCTACTCATAGGTTTAAATGAAATATTCATTGGCCATTAATACCCATTTTTTTTTTTAGAATAAACAACATTTCCATTCTCTCTCCCTCTTTTTCTTCCTCTTTCTTCCTCTCCTTCACTCCTTTTTTTTCTTTCCTTCTCTCAAAAAAAAAAAAAAAAAAAAAAAAGAGAAATCAACCTGTAGACCTCTAGATCCGGGTCTGCAATGTCTCTCTCACTGCCTGATTTCCTTCCTTCCCTTCTCTCCCTCCCTCCCTCCCTCTCTTCCTGCCTTCCTCCCTTCCTCCCTTCCTCCCTTCCAAATAAATAAATAAATAAATAAATAAATAAAAATTAAAAAAAAAAAGGTGCTGGGATTACAGGTGTGAGCCACCACACCTGGCCCATATTGCGATTTTCTAACTGCTTTATTCCATCTACATTTATCAGTTGACAATTAATCATAAGAAAAAGCTTTCTTTTTTCTAGATTTAGATAATTAATTTATTTGTATCATTATGGACCTACACATTTTTATTCAACAAATTGTAATTTGTTGCTATAATTAATTTGATGCTCAAATTGTCCAAAATTGGCTAGAAATTTCTTTCCAATGGTATCTTTGATATATTCCCACAATTCTTTGAGTATTTTCTTACTTTCTATCCCAAAAATTGTTCTAGGGTCACCTTATGGTTTTCCTGCTCTAGCCCTGGAAGCAGCCATTTCACCAAGGAGCCCTGGTTCCTTTTAGTGGTAAGGGGTTATTCAGAAATTAAGATCTGGGTGTTGGGTATGACCATTAACATTGTCCCAAGTCATGTATCTATTATCTATCTACATATACACAAATATGTATACATACATATTTTTATATTTACTTTTAGGTTTGTCAATATTGACTACCCTGAGTTCCACAATTCTAATTTATTTTATGTTTTCTCTTTTCATATGTGCTGCCGTTTTCTCCAACAGTGGGGAAACTGGCTCCCATTATCCTCAGTATATTTATTTATTGCTTTAGTCCTACCTAGATGTACTCCATTTCTCATTGTAGCTATACTTCCTCTTCCTTGACCTTGACCAGACAACAACCTTGCTCAACTCTACCTAATGACTGTTGAATTGAAACATTCAAGTTTTTTAAAATTGCATTGATCATATATTTATTTCTGGAATTTCTCTTCTAATAAAAACACATTTTAATTTAATTTGTGTTCTTGACCCAGTTTCTACTCTTTTCCTGTTTCTTTAATCAATTAAACTCTTATATTTCCAAGTTTTTTTTTTTAGATTGATCTACTATCTTTAGTTCTTGGGGTTGAAATGATCCCATTAGTTGCATCTACTCACTGTGCTTCAACGTGGCTCATTTCTATGTAGGGCTTATAATTTTTTTTACTGTGGGTAATTTTTCAACAGGGATTGTTTACTAGAGAAATCCCAGTGTCTTGGGTTGTAGACTTGGCCTTTTGGAGTCATTCCTATAGAATAATTTTGTATTTGCTTCAGCCAAGTATGTATGCGTTTTACTAATTTAGAAAGCTATTCTGTTAACTTATGTTGAGATGTCCATACTCAGGGAATATGACTTTTATAACTATGAGTAGCACAGGCTTAGCATTCTGCTTTACAGGTGATTTGTTTTCACCCTCATCTGTACGCACGTGGAAAGCTTCCTTGCAGCTTTCCTAGGATAGCAAGCAGAGCCTATAGATTAGAATGGAGGCCCTTTTAAGGCTCCTTGTTTTGTGAGTTTAGTTCTGAGTCATGGGTGTGACTTCTCTATCTCCCACCTTCAGTTAAATCTCAGCCTCCAGCCCTTACAGCGTAGATTTGACTTTAACACCCCTGGTGAAAAGTTTCATCTTCTAGTTCTAATTAAGAGTTTTGTTTTCTTTTTGTTTTTGGCACCTAGATATTTCCCTAACTTGTTTTGCATTTGACTATGTATTAAAACAATTTTTTTAAAAAAAAATTTTGACTTTTTAGTTGTACTTCAGAGCACATTTTAATGTTTTGACCAGGGAAGCCTATTGTTTCTAGTAATTCAATACTGCAAGTAACTAAAATGTTTAACAATAGTTGACTGCTGAAATAAATTATAATGTAGTTGTAAGGTGAAATAATACGTAACTATTATAAACAGGGTAGTTAAAATATAATAAAATAGGATATGCTTGAGACATAATATTAGGTTAGAAAGCATGATACAAAATCATAGAATATTAATTGTATTAAAAAATGTATATAGAAAAGCGTCTATAAGAATTTATACTATAGTATTACCAGTAGGTCTCTTAGGGTTGTAGGATTATTATTGAGTTAATTTCATTACTGTTAGAGATAAAGGAGAAATAACTTTGACAAACATTTATAAATCATAGAGTTCCTCAATTAATTAAAATAAAAATCCCAGTGGTGGTTTATAACTCCAGTATTACCTAATTATCTGGATATTGGTTGAAATAAAATACTTGAAAGTTGGGTGCTAGGAAAAAACTAAGCATTACAATTATGATTTGAGAATTAACTTATTCTTTCAGTTTCGATGTTGTTTTAAAACAAACAATGAAGGAAATGCATAGAGTGTTAAAGAACTGTGAAGACTTTACTTCTTGATTGACTGGGCCTGAGAAGTAAAAGTAGTTTCTAGGAGATTAAGTTGCAATGTTTTTTCCCTACATTAGGGACTGAATAAAATTTCCTGAAAATGAGAAAGGCACTTTGATTTCAAGCCATTGTGAGCATTCTCAAAAGGATTTTTATCACTTTGAGTATTAATACAAAGCAACCTTCACATAATTATCTAAATTAAGTTTAAATAAAATTCTCTGTAACTTTGACAATCACTTCTTTTCCTTTGTGCCCTAAGGACTAAATTTCAAATTTTATACCTCCTGAAAGAAGAAATCCTACTAATTATCAGTACCTAAAATAACATATATATTTGCATTCAAGCAAATTCTTGTAGTTACCAATAAGAAATAATGTCTTTTAAAATCTGGCTGTGTAATTGAAAGCTGAATAACTATATCTAGTTAGTGATAGAATCTTAGAGTACACTGAAGAGAATGCAATTTTGAGTTGTACAGCTTTAAGAAAACCAGACCAAAAAAAACCAAAATGGAAACAGAGCATTTATTTATTTTTCTATGCATGTATTCTAGAAGCATATTTCATAATAAAGTAGTATTTCTGACACTTTACCATTGCTAGAGTATTTAATGTATTTATTTGATTATTTAACTCTTAACTCTATAATCTTGCCCAGAAATGCTCACAACTATAACTCACAGTTTTAATATTGTTATTTTATATTGACTACATCTCTACAATCATTTGAAATGGGTTTTCAGTGACTTTCCTACTTATCTGTTTCAAATAATCAACATTCTTTGTCCATCTTTACTAATATTATTTTATAGCCTATTTTAGTGCTTTCCTATCTTTTTTCACACAGAAAATGTTACTGTTTTTATACATGAATAAACAGGCCAGGTTGCTTGCTTGAGTAGCCCCAAGGCTGTCGAGACACTATCTCAGATCACCTGTCTCCTGTTGACACACCTATACAGCAACATGCATATTGGAAAACTTTGGGTTATTCCACCTTGTCTGTATTTCATTAGGATTTTGTCTATGGGGTCTCAAAGTAACCATAGGCTTCAACCATCTTTGTCCTTATTAATGCTTTAAAAATTCTTGGTTAAATGAATCAATGTTTAAATTTTTTTTTGAGACAGAGTGTTGCTCTGTCACCAGGCATCAGGCTGGAGTGCAGTGACGCGATCTTGGCTCACTGCAACCTCTGCCTCCCGGGTTCAAGCAATTCTCCTGCCTCAGCCTCCCGGGTAGCTGGGACTACAGGCGCACACCACCACGCCCAGCTAATTTTTTTTTTTTGTATTTTTAGTAGAGACAGGGTTTCACCATGTTGATCAGGATGGTCTCAATCTCTTGACCTTGTGATCTGCCTGCCTTGGCCTCCCAAAGTGCTGGGATTACAGGCTTGAGCCACTGCACCCAGCCCAATGTTTAAATCTTATAAAATTATTTGATTAAGTAATCAAACTCTCAAATGTATCCAGCTTTTAAAAATGGTTATCCCCTACATATCACTTGTCTTCATCAGTGTTTATAAATGAATGAGCGTGGCTTTTCTGACATAACTGGATGCTTCCTTGTGAGTTGCTGTACTCCTCAGGGTTCTCCAGAGAAGCAGAACCAATAGTATATTTATTAGGTGAACTGGCTCACACAATTATGGAAGCTGAGGAGTCCTACTATAGACATTCTACAATCTAGAGAAGCAGGGAAACTGGTAGGATGGCTCTGTCCAAGTCTGAAGGCCTGAGACCAGGGGGGCCACTTGTAGAATTCTGTCTGAGTCCAAAGGCCTGAGAAACTAGGGCACTGCTGGTGCAAGTCCTGAAGTCCAAAGGCCAGAGGACTTGGAGTTCTCATGTCCAATGGCTGGAAAAGATGCATATCTCAGCTTCAGAAACAGAGAGAGAGAGAGAGAGAGAGAGAGAGAGAGAGAGAGAGAGAGAGAGAGAGAGAGAAAGAGAGAGAGAGAGAGAGAAAGAAAGAGAGAGAGAGAGAGAGAGAAAGAAACAGAGAAACAGAGAGAGAAACAGAGAGAGGGGAAATTTGCCTATCCTAGACTTTTTTGTTCCATCCAGGCCCCTAACTGATTGAATGATATGTCTGCCCATGCCAATCTCTTTCCAAGACACCCTAAAGGTGACTTACCCAGGAATAATGCTTTACCAGCTCTCTGACTATCTCTTAATCTAGTCAAGTTGACACCTAAGATTAACCAACATAAGTCCACACTTTATCAGCTTCTCAGCCATACACATCTAAAACTATACAATTCCTACCTTAATTTGTTCATGCTGCTATAACAAAATGCCTGAGACTGGGTAATTTACAAGAATAGAATTTTACTTCTCACAATTTTGGCGGTTGAAAAGTACAAGATCAAGGTGCCAGCAGGTTTGGTGTCTGGTTGGGGCCTGGTCTCTGCTTCCAAGATGGCTTCTCGTTGCTGCATTGTCCTTACATGGTAGAAGGCAGGAGAACAAGAAGTGTCTAGCTAGGAGTCTCTCAAACTCTTTTATAAGGATATTAATCTCATTCATGAGATCACCTCCCAAAAGGCCCCTTTTCTTAATATTGGTGCATTGAAGTTAAGTTTCAGTATGAATTTGGTGGGGATACAAGCATTCAAACCAGAGCAGTTACTCTGAGTGTTTAAGAGGAATATATCCTGTCAGCCAGATTTTGCGGTTTTGAGGAAATCTACTTATATGTTTACAAATATGCACATGAATTAAATGCTAGTTTTACATGATTAAATTTCATTTCTCCTCCTCTTTCCACCGTTCTTTTCCTTCCTCACTTTTTAGTCTAATCTTTTGAGAAATTTATGATATAGGGAATTTATCACTCATTTTGTGAATTTTACTTTATAAAATAGGAGTTATTTATATTTATTCAATAAGGAGCAAATTGTGTCTAGGAACAACTCCCAGCAGAAAATAATTTCTGCTTTAGAAAGGGATATTACCCCCTTAGCTGGAATTTGCATAAAAGAAAAAAAGAAGGCTCTTTAAGGGGAAGCAGGAGGAGTCACTTATTGAGCAACTTACTTTGTTCTAGGCACTACCTCAACCTTTCATATAGATAAGAACTATTAGCATCATTACATGACATGAGCTACATTATCTACAAATAACATTTTCCATTTCTGCCCTTGCTGCCAACATGTCACAAATGAAACTGATCTTCAAGTAGTCATAATCTCCCATTAGTTTTCTAATGAAATGTTTGCTTTCCTTCCTATATGGTTCTTACTTATCTTTTTGCCTTTAAATGTTTTAGTTCATTTGTCTTTTTATGATGTGTTTCTTCAATTTTTTTTTTGATGAAATAAACCTAAATAAATAACGTGAGAGTTGGGATAGATGATCTCAAAGGTAACTTTGAACCAGGAGTATTCTATTATTTTATAGTAAGAACGTTAAAAATTACCAGATATTAAACATTCTCTTATCTTTTCTTTCAAAATGAGGGTAATTTCTCCAGCTTCTTATATCCTAATCAAAATACTTACCAAATTTGCATTTCTATGAGATAATCCCACTTCAAACTAGAAAATGCCTAGTTTAAGTTTTTGTTTTTTCATAAGCATTTTGTAAATTCCTAAATCTATGAGGGTATTTTTTCTCTGAAGGAAAATATAATAATTTATAAGAAACAATAATAGATTTGATTTGATAAAGGGAAAAAGTCATAGAAAAGTTTCCTTGGAATGACTTTGTTTCATCTTGAAAATACACATGCAAACTCCAGTTGTGAAATAACATCTTGGAGGACAAATTTTGAAGAGCAAATCAAGAACTTATATAATAGTGAAGTGGACAATAGACTGGGACTGAAGGGAATAATCTGGGGTGTTTGGAAAAAGTATGGATTTTGAAGATGGAAATATAAGCTCAAATCCTGAAGTGGCAGTTTACTGGCTATATTGCCTCAGATAATTGACTTAAGTATTGATTTCAATTTTATTATCTATGAAAAGAAGACAATGACACTTAGTGGTTGTTCTGAGCTATCAGGTACCTACTTCAGTGCCTGGCACCCAGTAGGCTCCCTATAAATAGTATCTGTTATGACTAGTATCGACAAAGCCCTGGTGTGAGTTCTGGTCTTGCTGCTGTGTCATCTTGAGCTCACTTTGCTATCCTGATGGAGTTTGTAATTCTTGGCTGTTCTTCTCTAGAAAGGATGTTGTGAGATCAATACATGTTGAGAATCATGGCTTTATGTGGTACATCCACCTCATGTAACGGTTGAGAGGACCGGTGACAAGTCTTGCTGTCTGGATTTGAATCAGAGCCCTGACACTCACCGACATTTGAGCTTGAGCACCTTGCTTCAGTTCTTTGCTCTCAGTCTCCTCAACACATTTGTGTTGAGGATAACACTAGCACTTACCCCATAGGTTTGTTGTAAAATTATGTAATTTAATATATAAACATGGCTGGCACATTGTAAATACTGAGCAAATATTAGATACAGTGATATTTGAGCCATTTTCAGAGGAGTTATTAGAGCTAGAACTGAAATACAGAGCAGTGTGGTACTAAGAAGGGAACATGAGTTTTGGCATAAGACAGTGTAAAGTAAAAGCTTTTGCTGTTTTCCAGACTTTCAAAGGTTCGATTTTCTGTCTGTTAAATGGCAATATTATTATTCACCTCTTATGATGGTTGGTTGTGAGGTAAGACTTTTTATCACAGTGGTGAGAAACTTACTAGGGGGTAATTGCATTTTCCTGGTATGGAGAAATTGTAGTGGGAATAGTAACTCAACCAAGAACTCTTAATGACTGTTAGTAGGCTGTTTGTAATCTAACATTTAAACCCTCTAAAACCACCCAAGTGTGGACATTTTATCTCCTACTTTTTCAAGCTAAGAAACCAGGAAGATAACCCTTTTCAATTTTCCCCTCTGGCTTTGTTTTTTGAAACATGGCTATCATCAATATCACTAACATTTGCTAAGGGTCTGATATCTGATAAGGACTTTGCCATACATTAACTGTATCTTTTTTATAAGCTTGAGGTTGAGTAGGACCCAATTTATAGATGAGTGAACTGAGGTTCAAAGAGGTTAAGTGACTTGATCAAGGTCATATGACTCATGGGCAACTGAGCAAAGACTTAAACAGCTCAGACTACTGCACTCTGATTTCTCCCCATGAACCAAACATGAACCTTCCATTACACCTGCAGAGGGCTGTGTCCGTCATTTGAGCATGCTACAATAGAAAAACAGAGCTCTTGAGATTGCGCCACTGCACTCACGCCTGGTGCTTGGTGACAGAGTGAGACTCTGTCTCAAAAACAAAAAAAAAAAAACAAAGCTCTTGGCATTGATGTCAGTTTGATAGGCAAATTTGCCTGCTAAGCTTAGAATCTGAGTGGGACAGGACAAGCAGATGCCTTGCCAGACATGAGGGCCTGTAGCTAAGACAGCAAATTTGCAGAGTCAGACCCCTGATCCAATAGCACTTTTTACTGATCCATTTGACCTGTTTCCATGTCATTCTGGAATAGACCAAACCAATGAAAAAGGTGGTCTCTATGAGAGCTGCATGCCTCCGGAGTAATTGATGGTAGATGTGAGAGTGCAAGTAGAGGATATACATTCTTCGTTTACACAGTGAGAAGCCTTGGGTTCCCCTCCAAGAATATTCTGTCAGATTTTATCACAGTGCACTTTTTATTTT
Organism: Callithrix jacchus; assembly: GCF_049354715.1. Taxonomy (NCBI): domain Eukaryota; kingdom Metazoa; phylum Chordata; class Mammalia; order Primates; family Cebidae; genus Callithrix; species Callithrix jacchus. The sequence continues at coordinate 36,487,763 of NC_133518.1, forward strand.
CACATTACTATTGCTACTTTCATATGTAAAATCTGCATTTTGTGAGTATGTATTGAGTAATTGGGTGCTTCTCTGTTCAATTTGCATAACAGAGGCATACTGACATTTTCATGTATATCAGATGTGACTGTCATACTCAAGACTAATGCAATTTCAGAATATGGCTTTATGGTAATACCACAAATGACAGGCTTTTTTTTTTTTTTTGGCTATGTGCAGAGTTTTGCACATGCTCAATTAGCAGCAAAGGGAAAAAACGTAATATGGCTTATTATTGATTGAGCTGTCTTCTACAGAAATATTAACATAGAATAAACTTATGTTTCATTTTATGTTCTATGATCTACAGATTCTTGCATGCAGACTTGTGACATTATTTCTATATGAGACTAAAGATATAATCACAGGTACCAAGATAGGCTTGATGAGGAATACATTCATTATACAGGTTTGTCTTATGCCCCATTGCTGGGCCCTGTGATAAATGCATTAATTGTATATGTTTATAAATTATGTTATTATTTTGTGAATAATATTACTGTTTTTTAATTCTTATAAAGGTCTATTTACTAATGCAAAAATTTAAAATATATTAATACAACAATAACAGAAATTCTGTTTTGTCATTTCTTCATTTTTAGTATATTGGGAGCAAAAATGAAAGTTACCTAAATTCCTTTTCATCTTTTAGGCTCTGTTTCTATATTGTTCTGTGCTGTGTATTAATATTATCTCTCTAAATAAGCTACAAATTTCTAGAAAGTAGGAGCTATCTTTTTATTTCTGCTTTTTATTATTTTTTTTCTTATGCTTACTTTGGGTTTGTTGTACTCTTTCTAGTTTCTTAGATTATTGGAACTTAGATTATTGATATAAGACTTTTCCCTCTCCTTTTAATAAATGTATGCACTAAAATGTGCTATAAATTTCCATCTCAACACTGCTCTAGTTGAGTCCCATAGATTTCAATATATTGCATTTCTATGATCATTCAGTTCAATATATATTTTTGCTTTCCCTAAGCCTTCCTCTTTGACTCATGGATTATTTAGAAGTAAAAGTATCCCTCAATATCTGGGAGGGATTGTTTCTAGGACTCCTTGCAGATTCCAAAATCCATGGGTGCATAAGTCTCTTTATAAAATGCTGCAGTATTTTTATGTAATTTATGCACATCCTCCTGGATTAAATCAAATTAAATTATAATAATTTCTAGATTACTAATAATACAGAATACATTATAAATGCTATGTAAATAGTTTTTATGCTGCATTATTTAGGGAATAATAAGAAAAAGAAGTCTATATGTTCAGAACAGATGCAACCATCCTTTTTTTTTTTTGAGTATTTGTGATCTGTGGTTGGTTGAATCCATGGATACAGAACCCATAGATAGAAAGAGCTAACTGCGTGTTGTTTAGTTAACTAGTATTTGAAGACTTTCCTATTTTTTTCCATTATTGATTTCTTTCATGACCATAACAAAATAGCACAGGATAGGTGATATAAACCACAGATTTTTTTTTCACAGTTTTGGAGGCTACAAGTCCAAGATCAAGGTCCCAGCAGGTCTGGTTTCTCCTGAGCCCTTTCTGTCTTGCTTGCAGATGATTGTCTTCTCACTATGTTGTCATATGGCCTTTCCTCTGTGAGTGTACATCCCTGGTGTCTCTTACTCTTCCATCAGGACATAAGCCATTTTGGATTAGAGCTATACCATATTCACCTCATTTAACCTTAGTTACCTTTTTATAGGCTCCATCTTCAAAAACTCACACTGAAAGGTTAGGGCTTCAACATATGAACTTTGGCAGGGACAGGAGGACACAATTAAGTCCATAACACACAATGTGTATGATTTCAATTCTTTTAAAATTATTGAGATTTATTTTATGTCCCAGGAATATGTTCTTTCTTACCATATGTTTCATAGGCGTCTGAAAAGAATATGTATATTCTGTCATTGTTGGGAGGGGTATTCTATGAATATCAAATTCTTTTAGCTGATTATTTTGATATTTATAGAATTCCCCACCTGACAACAACAGAATACATATATTCTTGACTGTTGAGTCCTTCTATATCCTTCCTGCTTTTCTGTCGATTTATTCTATCAATTGTTGAGAGATAGGTGTTGGAGTCTGTCATTACTACTGTAGATTTGCCTATTTTTCTCTTTTAGTTCTATCAGTTTGTGCTTCACAAATTTTGTGGCTCTGTTGTTTGGTGCATATATATTCAAAATTATTATATCTTCTTGGTGGATTGACCCTTTTCACATCATCTAGTATCACTCACTGTCTCTGGTAATTTTTTACACTGCAAAGTCTACATTATCTGATGTTAATTTAGCTACTCTTGCTTCTTTAAAAAAATTAATGTTTGCATGATATAGTCTTTTGTTTTGTATCCTTTTACCTTCAATATGCCTATGTAGTTGTACTTGAAGTGAGCTTCTTGTAAATAGCTATAGTTAAATTATGTTTCTTGCCATTCTCTGTTTTTTAATTGGTGAATTTTGACTGTTTATATTTGTGGTAGACAGTATAATGGCCCTTAAAGATGCCTGCATCCTAATCCCCAGAACCAATGAATATGTTACCTAATTCAGCAAATGGAAATTAAGGTAGCAGATAGAATTAAGGTTGTTAATTAGGTAATCATCTGATGGGGATACCTAAATTATCTCAGTGGGCACAATGTAATCACAAGTGTCCGTAAACTGGGAAAGCACGGGAAGAAGAGGAGGTCAGGGTGATGTGATATGAGAAGCTTCCTTTTTAGAGAGCTTCCTGTAGCCATTCTTTTTGAGTAGGTCTGCAGGTAAGTAATTCTCTTTGTTTTCCTTCATCAAAGAGTGTCTTAATTTCCCCTTCATTTCTAAAGGATATTTTCACTGGGCATAAGATTATGTGTTGATGCATTTGTTTTCCAGCAATTTAAAAATATGGAGCCATGTGCCTCTGGCCTCCATGATTTCTCTTTTCTTCTTCTTCAAATTTTATTTTAAGCTTAGGGGGTTTATGGGCAGGATGTTGGCCTCCATGGTTTCTGATAAGAAATCTGTCATTCAAATGGTTTTTTCTATAGGTAAGTGTTGTTTTTCTCTGGCTACTTTCAAGATTTCATTTTTTGTCTTTAGTTTTCAGAAGATTAATGATATATTTTGGTATAGATTTCTTTAGTTTTATTCAATTTAAGATTCGTTGAAATTTTAGATTTATGTCTCTTGCTAGATATGGATCGTTTTAAGCCATTATGTATTTGGTTACTTTTTCAGCTCTAGCATCCTCCTCTCTTTCTATGGATTGGGTAACACAATGTTAGATTTTGTATTATACTCCCCCAGGTACCTAAGACTGTTTATTTCTTCTTTTCAGCCTATCTTATCATAATTTTATTATTAGGTAGGTTCTATTTTCTATCTTCCATTTCTCTGGTCCTTTCCCCTGTTGCTTCCACTCTGCTGTTGAACCCATCTATTGAAATTTTAATTTTGGTTATAGTATCTTTTAGTGCTAATATTTTTATTTGGTTGGTCTTTATATCTTCTGTTTCTTTGCTGAAATGCTATTTATTTGCTGAGGTTTTTTCTGTTTTTGTTTTAAGGGTTGTCTTGGTCCATTTGAGCTGCTATAACAGAATACTTTAAACTGGGTAGCTTTTAAATAACAGAAATTTATTTCTCACAGTTCTGGAAACTGGAACATTCAAGATCAAAGTATAGACAAATTTGGAATCTGGTGAGAGCCTACTTTAGAGTTCATAGATGATGGCTATTAGTGGTATTCTCACATGGTAGAGGGGCAGGGGTCTCTCTGGGGCCGCTTTGATAAGGGCACTAATACCACTCATGAGGACTTTTCACTTATGAGCTAACCATTTCCCAAAGGTCCCACCTCCTAATTCCATCATCTTGGGGATTAGGATTTCATTGTATACATTTTAGGGAGAGAGAAACATTCAGTTTATTTTAAGTGTGTTTATAATTGCTCACTAAAACATTTCTATTACGGTTGCTTTAAAATCATTATCAGATAATTCTAACATCTTTGTCATTTCAGTATTGGCATCTATTGATGATTGATTCTTTTTCATTCAAGTTTATATTTCCTGGTTCTTGGTATGAGTGTTTTTCAATTGCAACATGAACATTTTGTAAGTCATATTATGAGTCTTATATTATGAGACTCTGACACTTATTTAAGTCTTCTGTTTTATCTGACTTTATCTGTGTCAGGGAAAGGGAGAATGCCACCCCATTACTGCCAGATAGAGTTAGGAGTCCATATTTTCCACCCAGCTTCTTTTGACACCTGGGTGGGAAAGCTCTTCCTTACTGCTAGACAGGAGTGGGAGTTCTGACTTATCATGTAGCCTCCAATAACACCACAGTGGAGGGTGGCCTTGATACTCCATTGGGCTATAGCAAAATTCTTAACTTTCTACTAGGCCTCCCCTGATACTCTCCCAGTGGGAAGAAGGGGTGCCTCATTTTTTCTGAAAGGGAGAGATATGCCAGACTCCTCAGTGGCTTCTACTACACAATCATAGGACCTTGTTTCCAGCCAGTGAGGATGAAAGTTTTAGCTTTGTACTTAGCTTTATCTCCACACTGGCAAGGGTGTTTGGGTACTTCATAACAACTTCTTGAGGGTGGAAGGTTCTGCAATTGGCCTTTATTGGTGTGAATGGGGCTGAGGCTACAGTGTTTTATGTGGTATTTGCTCAGTATAGAACAGTTATTACCCCAAGTGTTCTGTTTTTGTAGGGTGTTCTTTTCCTGGTCGTTTGGCTGAACAGGGGAGACTTTTTTGGGGCTTATTTTTGTCTGTGTCCATTGGTGTTTCAGGGACTTTTTGGTATCTCATTTGGTATCTTTGGTATCTCCTCCTGTGCCAAGTTCTTAAGCAAAGTGCCAAGCATATAAGTTTTGCAGGAAAATATTTGATCTCTTGTGAAGCATGTATCTGTATTCGTTCATTCATTCATTTATTCCCTCATCCCTTCAATAGATATTTTTCTAGGTATAGAGGACATTATAATGGCTTCCTAATTCATCTGTCTATGTCCAGCTGTGCCCTCCCTAAGGTTTGTTCTTCATATGATAGCTAAAAGAGCCTTTATACAGGTTAAAAAAATCAGAAAACTCTTCTCCCTAAAATGTGCCAATGATTTCCCATCATAATTTAGAATAAATCCAGAGTGTTTGCTATGAATAATTCAAGCAAAAAAAAAATCCAGTGTGAGGCACAGGCAGAAGCATGGAAATAATACTCTAGAGTTATGAATTCCAGTCCAGGATCTGCCACCAGAGAAGGGTGTGGCATTGAGAAGCCAGCTAACCCTTCTTGGTCTCTCTTTCTTGGGCTGCCAAAATCAGAGACTTTGGTGAGCTATCCCAAACTTTTCTCTTTCCCTAATATTTTACAAAGGTAACAGACATGGAAACATATGTGCTATATTTAGGCTTTTAAATATTTGTGCAGTAAAGTAAATCTCTCCTTCTCTGAATGAATCCATGAAGTTATCTACAATGATATTACTTAGAATAAAAATTTTAGAATAACTCCCAAATTCCAATACAATTCCTGCCCCCTTCCTTCTTGGTGCTTGCCATTCCCTCTGCCTGGAATGCTCTTCTCCCAGATATCGAATGGATTGAATAGCTCACTCTCTCATTATCTTCAAATCTTTTGTCAAGGCCACTTTCTCAATGAGGTCTTTCCTGATACCACCTTATTTGTCCCCTCCCCTAAACATGACAATTACTATTTTTTTCTGCTTTAGTTTTTCCCTAGCCGTCATCACTTATATTCTATGTATTTTATACATTTACTTATATTCTATTTATTTTACTTATCCATCTAATTCATTTTCTTTTTCTTCCTTCTAGAGTGTAATTTCCATGATGGCAAAGGTTTTTTTTTTTTTTTTTAAAGCAAGTGTTTTTGGGTTGGGCACGGTGGGCCACATCTGTAATTCCAGCACTTTGGGAGGCTGAGACAGCTGGATCACGAGGTCAGGAGATCGAGACCATCCTGGCCAACATGGTGAAACTCCATCTCTACTACAAAAATTAGCTGGGTGTGGTGGTGCCTGCGTATAATCCCAACTGCTCAAGAGGCTGAGGCACCAAAATTGCCTGAACCCAGAAGGTGGAGGTTGCAGTGAGTCAAGATTGCACCACTGGACTCCAGCCTGTTGACAGAGTGAGACTCCGTCTCAAAAACAAAAAAAGTATTTACTAAGTGCTGTATGCTATATATACCTAATACTTTTAACAGTGCCAGGTACTCTAAAACATTTGTTGAATGAATGATTAGGTGCATGTCTGTTGGACTCTTCTTTTCATCAGCTTTTAGCCTTGTTTGTGTACATCAGTCACCCAGCACATTCAACCAATACATTCTAACTCTTGAAGGTACATTTCATTTAAGTGAAATATCAAATTAACATAAAAAATTAGATTCCTTCAGTGCAGAGAATACATGAGAATAATAATTATTATTATCATTTAAGTCAACAAAATGTCTAACAAAATAACTGTGTATTGAACCTACCAAGATTTTGTATGTTGGAGTATGATCTCATGCAAAAGGAAGGCACTGATTCACTTAGCATGTAATATTATTACGAAGATTGGCTCATTTATGTGAATATTTTAGCCCCTTGACTACTTCACTTTAAGCCGGTGCTGGAGATGTGGGGTGGGTGGTGTACAGTCCTTCTTAGCATTTGCACACATGCGTTTTTATGGATCTGGACACCTTAGCTGGTGTCTGTCTCCTCATTAGCATCTCCCTTTGAAAATGAATGGCTCATGCATGAACCAAGAAGGGCTCAAAGGAAAAGCTGTCACTATCATCTTCTCGATTTACTTTGAGGTAGGATTTATTCATTTTAAAAATAATTCTAAAATGCCAAATGGAAGATTTTGTTTTTTAAAAAAGCTGAAGATATAAAATATTCTGGTTTTCAGTCTGGCAACCAAATTTGAGTATGGTGAACATGTAGTTTAAGGGTATAAAAAAAAGACTGCTTTTAAACATCTTAAATCTTGATTTCTTTTGGGCCAATTATTCTGATGAGCTCACCCTTCTTAGTTAGCAGTGCCTAGCCAAATCTTGGGTGAGATGTGGGTAGAAAAAGCAAAGAAACTGAAGCCTGAAGGAGAATCTTCAGTTTACTTGGCTTGTGTGTTTGGCATCCTCCCAATTGTTCTTGTGTCTTTGTAAGTTTCTGCTGAGTATTCAGTAACAAGTGAGGCCTGACATTTCCCTAGCCTATCTGTGAGGACAGTTTTATTTCTTGTGCAGATTGTTTATCTAGTTCATTATGTTGACGAACCTCTGGGATGAAAAACAAAGTGCCTTGGATGGAGGCAACTTTCCTAATTCTATTAGCTTCCAAGACAGGGTTACACCATCTCCACTCTATCAAAATATTTAAAAAGCTGAAAATCAACCCACCAACCAACCAAACAAAAAGTCTCTCCTACGGATTTGGCAGAATCTCCAAGTTGTCTTATGCCCTCCCTCAGTCCGAATGTCTGCTTAGATTTTGCTTGTCTTACATTGTAGACAATTAAGCTGCTGGTAAGCTTTACCTTCTTATTCTTTTATTTTATTGACAACCAAATTCCATGTAAAATGCCAAACAGCATTTAAAAGAAGGAAGTATGGAAATGGAAGCCATTACTAAGTCCCGAAACATGAAATCCTGATCATGAATGTTGGCTTAAATGTTCATCCCATCCTAGATAACCTAAATTGATAAAGCTAGACTAGTAAGAATCTCATGTACAATATGGTGTGTTTATCATGTTACAGGTCATTTCCTTTACTTTCCTAAAAATGTTTTTAAAAATGGTTTCAAGTTTATCCAGCTGCCTTTAGTGGAGCATACTGAAAGTATAACTGCCCTAAATATGACAGATAACTAGCAACTATTGCTGAAAAACTGACACTGGGTTGGAATCGTCTAGCAAAAAGTTGTGCTTTGTAAAAGCCACATGCTCTGAAATATTTGTCTTTGTGATAAGCTTTTGTGTAAATTCTGTCCTGATGTTAACATTGAGAAGATGCATCTTCCCATCTTCAAATTTTGTGTTAAAAAGGTTTCCAAAAAGCCAAACCAAATCAAGGGATGTTATTTATATACATTTATTGATTCATGTTCAATATTTCTGCACTGATTTCTTTCACCATATATCACAATATGGACTCTATTATGAATTTTGGTCTGATGAGTATATTATTTCTGGGTAGGTAGATAATATAGCAATATATAATGTTAAGTGGTACTCTGAAAAAGAAATGGAATTTATAAAAATAATATAATCTATGTGTATATTTTCCAGCTCATCTGAGTGCTCTTTTAATCCATGCTTTTTAAAAAATACTGTATTTGCAATTTAAGCACTGCCACATGCTGCCACTGCCGTTACAAAGATACATTAGATTGATAGAATGATGCTACATTCTTTATGACTGGAGAAAATAATGACTTTCTCTGTTCTCTCTAATCATGTTTTTATGGTTTGTTTTCCAAAATACTGCATACTTGACCTTAAAAGGGGAAAAAGACTGCACATTTCATTTAACGAGTAATAAAAAGTTGGGTTCTCATTTTGCATTTTAACCTATGGGGAATACATTTTACTATATTTTCATTGTGATGCCCAGGTCTTAGACAATTCTGGCTGACTCTGGCTGCTTAACGACTATATGTCTCAGTAATTGAAAATAGATGCAGTGGACGTTGACCTATTTTACTTTCTATGTATCCAAGTTGAAAACCACTTTCCTGTGTTCCATGAGATTTTAGAAAGTCATTATTTCTAGTAGAAGAAAAAAAATAAACTAATGCTTGAGTTTTCTTCCCTCTTCACTAAGTTACCTTTTATTAGTTCTTCCATTACAAATTCTTGACTAACAGGTGATAATGATACTGTCTGTTGCATCTTGTTTAAAAGGTAGAGCACTTTTAATGCATTCCTCTTGGAAAAGTACATTATTTGAACATTTGCTGCTTTAAAGTACATTTTAAAAAGCTGGTCCTCTTCAAACCTTCAGATCTTTTACATCAGGCAATTTGTATGTCCAATATTATTCATATAAATGGGAAGAGCCCCACCCTCTCCAAAATGCTAAGGATAGTTCAAATAAAGCTGTTTTAAGATATATAAAAATAGTAATATTCCCTTGGAAATGAAATAACATTGTAAATAAGACAAAAATTAATTCAGAACTTGCCCTTTAGTTGGTTAAGAAGCCAAACTCCTCCAATTTTGGATACCCAGACCTTACTCTTAAGTTATGAGGTTGAAGAATAGAAAAAGTGTTTTTTGTTTGTTTTTTTTTGTTTTCAAAGACAGATTTACAACACTTTTCACCTTTCAATTAAGGCCAGGGACTTTTGATAAAAGTGGATTACATTTTGTAATGATATGCCTAAAGCACTTCAGCAAGGCTGGTTAGTTTAGGAGATAACACAATTTACATATGAGTCTGATAACCGTATAGCTCAGAATTTTCAGTTTTGTTATTGATGGCGATACAATATTAATCTTTAAGAAGGTTTTAGAAATTTCAAGTAACATGTTTTAGAAGTTACCTCAGATAATCTGTATTTTAAAAAATTCTCATTATCCACAAATAAGCAGCAATTTGATAAATCTATTTATTTTTTTCTTGCGCTATTTGTAGAAAGGTGCTCAGCACTTCCATTACTCTCAAGCGTCTCTTCTTTTCAGTAGGGTTTTGAATCCATGTTTTGTAGCCTTTTAATAGAATGATTTAGTTTTAACAAAACATAAAGTACTCATAATCCATCTAATTCATTTAATAATCATTCAAGAATTTAGTGTTTCCATTGCTTTCTAACACAGTATACAAAAACATACTTGACTTGTCATTAGGATTTATGTGACAAATGTCAACTTATTTTCAAAATATCTAAGTTGATCAACCTTAAAATGTAATCAGAAATTAGTGACTAAATTGTCACTCTATGTGTACATATAATCCAGGCAGTGTACTGCCACATTCTAAACAAGTTTTTCAGACTTGTGCTTTTCAGCTTTCATAATCATAGACGTGCACTCTATAAGGGAGGGCAAACAGCAAAACACGTAAGGAGGTGTGCATGTGTGGAGGAGGGGCAACAGTAGGAGGTGATTTTTGGTGAGTGTCCACTATACATCAAACCCTGTGCTAAGTAATTTTATAGGTCTCATTTTGTGACGTGACATTAAATGTCTGTAAAGCATGTCATACCTCAACCATCATGGGTTCTGCCTAATTTTAATTTCTCAGTTCTGACTGCTGGTTTCCTTTCTGTTGCGTATAAGTTAAATGACAGAGTAGAAAGTCATGAAGACTTTCTTCTGTATCAGTGGAAGGATTTAGTTACAACACCTTGGAGCTGTTAGAAATTTTAGAACTCATCAAATCCAATCTCCTAATTATATGGAGGAGGAAACGGAGGGAGGAAGCTAAGCAACTTTTTCATGGCCCGAGTGTCACTAAATTGTGGGCTCATCTATTTTGGGACCAGTTCCAGGCATTCTAAGTGCTGTGTGATGTTCAGATGGTGTTTCTTGAACCTGGGATTTGGGGATTAGGTGGGATCCCTTATCTGCTTTTATTCTATTTTTAGCCATTCACTTCTGTTTTCAGTGTCATCTTGTTTCATTTCCTCTGGTGGCATCTGGATTTTTCCAAGTATCTTGCTGTAGCTGTGTTAGGGAGGGATTCTGAAAAATCAAACCAGAAGTTTGACATTATGAGGCTTGACTGAAAGTAAATTAGGATTTATCAAAATGTACACTAGGAAGCTCAGCCACGAAATTGATTGAAAGACTAAACCTGAATATACAAGTTTTCCTCGTGTTTCACAATGTATTCTTTTGTATCTGCAATTCCTATTAAATTTTTATAAGTGTTTTTTATTCAAGCTATAGCTAGAAGAATGAAAGTTTATGAAAGGATCAAAGCATTTATTTTTCAATTTCCTCGAGCTATAGTATGAGTCCCTTCACATTGATGAATCTATTCATAGAAACATGTATTTGTCAGAGAAAATCACCCAGTATCCCATCAGTGAAACACTCATTTATTTTATCTCTCTCTGTGTAGTGTATATCAGAATGTGATAAAGTATTATTTCCACAAACTCTTATTTTCTTTGGGCTGGCTATAGGAGGTTATTCAGCAAGCTTTTTTGAATTCAATGTGAATATAATTTTCCCTTGGACTCTTTAGCAGCTCTATTTTATAATTTTACTTCAAGAACTGTAACTACTGAAGATATCTTAAGATATCTCCTTAAGATATTTGTTATAACAAATAAAAATAACCTTCCTGGCTCTCAGCTTTCATCTTCATGAGTTCTTTTTCAATGATAGTTGCAGACACGTTTGTGTTTCTTATGTGTTTCTACCTTTATTTTAAATAAGAGGGCTGCCCTGGAAAGTGTGCATAGGTACACATAGAGCTGGTGTTGGTTGACACAAATTAATTAGAATTGGAAATTATTATATAACTCTTCCATTCTTCACTGGGAGCTGCAGTTACAATGCTGGCACCGGCTAATTAACAGACTCAATCCTGCCTTTTCAGTGAGACTAGTCCATGAAGGATTTGATGCTTTCTTTCCTGAAACAAACAAAAACAGCTTTGGAACTGTCAGAAATAACAGTGGCTCTTGAAGGCTAATCATTACCAGCTTTTGTCATGTGGTTGTAATTGTTGCATGAATTCTGCTTCAATCAGGGAAAAATATGCTTAAGTGCCAGTAAAAGTTTTTATGCTGCTATGAAATTTTGCAATTTATGGCTTTGTACAGATCAGCCTGTGTTACTAGGCAACACGGTATGTATCATTCACTCAAATTATTCCTAATCCCCAGCATCGCTGCAAAGTCCAGATTTTAAAATGTAATACATTATTATAACATAGAGATAATTTCTGACAAAAGTGAAATTGAATTTTTGATGCTGAAAAGGAAGCAGTATTTTAAGAAAAAACACACTTGATGGAAAACTAAGAATATTTACAGCGTAACTATATTTACCTCAGGAAAAAAAAAAGGTTCTGAATGGATTGAATGATCATGTAGTTCTCTGATTGGCCATTAAGCAGGCCAGGGTTTTGGCATTTAAGCAATCGTATTTGTGATGCTGGTTTTAATTAAGAAGTACACTGCAGGATACTCAATGACCAGGGAAGTGTGGCATTGCTGTTTGCTTTCTGTGCATTCATATGCATTTGAGAGAAGATGAAACTCTGAAAGAGATATAATGGCTCTCTCTCTCCATCTTTATATAGACAGTCTGCCTGATACTGTGGGTTGCTGCTCGGACTGAGTCTTTGAATCTGCACGAAAGTCTGAGCATTCTTATTTACAGACAAGAAATTGCACCTTGTTCCTCCAAGCAGTATCAAGTTGAATGGCAAGGACAGAGCCAATGATGCTTTGGAGATGTTTGATGACTTGGTGATCTTACAGAAACCCTTGCACCAGTGTTGAAATAGGCAGAGTAGCTTGGTTTGTGGTTTGGAAGTGCTTTCTTGCTTGAATACTTTTTTACTGTTTTGAATTTCTGTGATTGTTCTCAAGCAGTCTAAATGATATTTCAGAAATAATCACCATGCCAAAATAATAAAAGTCATGTTTTGAGCTGAAGCTCCCCAAGTTTTATTCTAGTATAACTCTCACATATAGGAAATACTTCTGAGGTGAGAGCACGTAGCTTACATGCTTAGGAAATGGGAGATTTGAGTTTAAACTTTGGCTGAACTCTGACCTCGTGTGCTAGATCCTCTCACTACTTGACATGTGGCCCACGGAGCAGCAAAAAGAGAATCTCCTGGCAGCTTGTAAGAAATACACACTCTTAGGCTCTGTCCAAGACCTACTAACGGAATCAGCAGCCTCACAAGATTCCCAGATGTAATGTATTGAATGCCTTTAGAGTCTGGCAAACACTGCCTTAGAAGCAGACTGGATTCCTTGCTGCCACAGGCCCTTTGCTTTGCTCAGTGTCTCTCCAGCTGGAAGATGTGACCCCTGGGGGCATGTAGGAGTTGTCACTGTGAACAATTAAATAGGACAAGCTGCTAGTGAGCTGGGATGGCTTATTACAGCAGCTTCTGCATGAACCTCTAGGCCTCTGCTTCCTAATTACTTGCAAATCTACCTTCCCCTTTTCCCCTTTCTCAGATCCCCTGGGTGGGGGTGATTTGTCATTTCTTCTAATTGCCTTTTTCTATTCTCAGGGCTAGCCTAAGGTGTGATTTTTAAGAGCCCTAGAAACATCTTCTCCTCCAAAGTTCTCTCTTCTCTGTCTGATATTTAAGAGTTGGGAATCCACTTCTAAAAGTCTGTTGCTCATAAAGCATTGCCCTGTGTTAAAGCAGAAACTCTTCTTCTATGCCTGGGTTCAGCTTCTGGGGACTTGGTGTCTTCATCTGTAAAATGAGGGGGTTGGAGAAGACTTTATAACATGTGAAGGTTTATTTGGGCCTTCCGACATAACTGAAATCTTACTTGGTAAGAGACAGGAGGGAAGATTTATGAAATGAAGTTGTATGGTAAGTAAGAGATTAGCCAAGTGTTACCTTTTTGGTTGGTGAAGAGATGTGGGGAAAGAGGCAATGGGAAGGGAGGCCAGGAGCCCAATGCAGAAGCTTGGGCTTAGCAGAGTGGACGGACACCAACGGCAACTGTCGTGACTTTCCAGCTGTGTTCAGAATGCATTCTGATCATTATTATTTTTTAACTTGTCCTTTCCTTTTTGGTAGCAAATGTTTTTTTTGAGAACTTGTTTGTTATTTTTTGGTTGTCCAGCAGCTGAACATGGAATTGGTGTGCAAACAAGCCAGCATGTTTTGGGGAAAATTTTTTCTGGGGCTGTCACCATAAACGCATCCTCAGGTCTCTCAGTTCAGCACTGTCAGTGAGGGCAGGGGACGAGGGAAGAACTCAGTGTTGAGTGCCAACAGTGTGAGTGGCATAAAGCCACAGCTTGAGTCAACCACTGATGGCAGGAGTGTCTTCACCAGAATGTTTAGTCAAGGAGGGCTTAGGCTACATAGCTTTTCTTCTTTCCTTAATGTTGGTACTCACCTACGTCAGGGAAGCGGGAAACAGAAGAGGTACGAAACAAGAGGAGACATGAGTGGGTAGAATGTTGCCAGAAATCCAGAATAGTGTAGTATCCATGAAGGCTAGGGAGGAGAGAGTTTTTAGAGAGCCAGTTGCATCGATACAGAAGACAGATAGATGGATCTTCCTTTTGTTCAGCTTTGTACATAGAAAGTCAAAATGAATGATCTGAGTATATATTTAGGTCAGGATAACTTGAAGTTTGGTCATGAAACAATACCGGTTGTGTGCTTATGTTTTCATGACTTGACAATTTTTCAGGACAGGAATAAAGAATTGCTTGGGGCCTCAAAAATAGCTGATTGTAATTATTTGAAGCCCCCTGTCTCTTTCTTTTTTTAATCTATAGGAAACAGGAAAATTACTCCAGCACTTTAAATTTCAAGTGTTTTCTATGGAAGGTGGATTCTTTTATATGCAAGTCCTGTGTTCTTCTTTTTCTTGTGGACTATGTAGGTTTTCAGGTTTCAGAAAAAAAAAAAATCTAGGAAAGCCAATTCATGTTCTCACTTTGCTTAAGAAGAAATTTGGACATTCTTGCATCATCCAAAATGGAGGGGAGGAATAGAGGGGAGGAGTGGAAGAGTGTGATGCTAGGGAGATGAGAGAGGGCTCTGCGCTCCAGGATGCGACACACCTTCCTCCTCTTTTGAGCAGATTGAATGAAACACAAAAGTGCTTGATGTGAGTGCAGTGGGTTTCTTATGCATGGCGAAGAAAGAGCTGTGTTTTGCCCCAGGGCAATGTGGTGTAGAATGGAAGCAGTTTGTGCTAAAGGAGGAGCCCATGGGGGAGCAGGAGGAGGAAGGAGAAGTGGAAAAAGAGGAGGTGGGGAGGAGCCAAGCACCCTCCAGACTATGGGGTGGACAGCAGGTCTCTGTCCAGATCCTTTTTTTCAGGGCCAAGACACTCATCCCTCAGAGGCTGGGAGGATTTGTGGCCCACAGCAAGAGCCAAGTTTCCTCATCAGGACAGTTGTCCTCTGTGGGAGAGAGCCATCAAGGTGGTACTCGTTCCTGAGGGCAGACCACATTCACAGACTGGTCAATGTGGGGGAAGAAAGATCAGCTTTATAAAGGTAAAATGGTTACAACCTAACCTTTTGTAACTGTGCACAGCCATTCTGCCCCAGAACTCCCTGTGGGATTGTCTGAGACCTGCATGGAGATCATATCCTCAAACCCCAACTTTATCCTCTTCCCAGTCTTGTTTTCTTTGCTTTCTCCCAGATGTTGACCCTGGGAGCATCGAGGGGCATTCCATTTGTGAAACTTGGAAGTCCCCTCAAGATTTGCAGAGATCTGGGGGAAAGACTCGAACCTTCATGGATTTTAGGGTTAATGAGGTGGAGTCACAGCAATTTTACCTGGATCTCTTGAGGGTGGCAGAAAACTCCAGGTGTTAGTTATTTACATAATTCTAACCCAGTGTTTTGCTCCAGGCACATTTGAAATTGGCCCCAAATGCCTATAGGCAGTATATCCTCTACTTCTGAATTTGCTTACAGCAACATTCCAGAATTCTCAACATAGCCACCAGATCATGATGCTGGGCTCACATTAAAAATAAAAATTCCAGATCTGTTTTCTCAAAGTAGAACATCTTGGCTTATATCTTGAATAAGAAAATAACCAGGACTTTTTGGGAGAAGTACTCAGAGAATAGTTTCATACATAATTTGGAGTCATAACTTTTCTGGAAGGCATTAAATATAGAGAGGAGAAATAAGGGGGAACAATACTGGGCTCTCTCATCTAAAGAGTGGGTTCTTGGCTCTTATAATGACAGAATGTAAGTGACATCAGAGAAAAATTTACTTTTTGATGCAAGTTTATGATATTCTTAAGTCAAAAAGCTAGATAGGCATAGGGCATGGATTGCATCCTTTGTATTATTGCTTTTAACAACATCTGGATATGGCTCTTACGATGACAAGTTATAGAAAGAACATATAGTTTAAGGGAACAAAAGTTAATTTTTAATTTCTGTAAAATTAGTCACCTACCACCAGTAGTTTTAAAAATGTGTGGTTATATGAATAACATTGACAATTTTTATGCATGTGGTAAATAGAGAACTAGTCATGTAGAATGTATAATTCTATGTATTAAGCATATAATTTATATTTTAAAATCAGTATGTTGTTTTAAATTTTACAAAGAACAATATGAGAACATAAAAATGAAGCCCAGTGATGTGTTAACTGAATTTGATAGGAAAAAAGTTGAGAAGGTGATTGGACTTAAAAACATCTATTGGCATGCCCCCATGAGCATGACTTCAGAGTGAATGTTCACACAGGGCACAGGGGCCCTGTCACACATAAACCATTGTGTAGTCCCTGTTGAGTAGAAGCAGCAGGAGGTGATGCTTCAGACTGGCAGGGAAACATGGGGCTTGATGGAGCAAGGATTCTGAATAAATCAAAATATGAAAACACTTCATTCCATGAGGAATTTTTCTGTTTCCCACCATTAGCTCTGGGTACTACTATTCGAGAACCATCAGACTGTCAGTGACAAGGTGAAGGATTCATTATTCTCATAGCGTGGGCTGGAATTTCTCTAAGGAAACGTCCTGAAAGTCCCCTTGTGGCAGAAGACGAACCTCTGAAGGAAAGAAGGGATGGCTGACATTCAGAAGTGAGTAGTTAATGAGGCGAATGGCCAGGGTTCTAAGTGTGAGGAAATAGAAACTGGGTTTGCTTTTCCAAGGGAGGTGGTGATAAGAAAGGAAAGGATGCAGAGAAGGAAGGGAATGATGTGTGAGATGGGGTGAAGTCTGCGACCACATGGAGTCTACAGGAGAAATGTTCCAAGGGACAAAGGACTTTTAGAATCAAAGGCAATCCCTAATGACACAGCATGTTAGTGTGCTGTTGAGTGTGTACGTATGTGTGTGTGTGTAACTGGAGCTGTTTCATGTCTGTTTCACATGGAATACAACTTCTTACAGTCATGGAACACGACGTTTTACAGTGTGGCATAGTGAGATAATCATCTCTACACTGAACTAGAAAAGCAGATGGCCAAAACTAAAGGAGACCTTGAACACATAAGCTCCCCAGGCTTCTGTGGACATTTCTGGAGATCTTGCACTATTTCAGGGAGTCTAAACCTATCTTATCTAAGGTGTCGGTGAACCCAGAGGTCACCATTGACATGATAAGGACATTGCTGTGGCTGTCAAGTACACCACTGTGTGACTCTCATCTCAAAGTGCTGGATACCCTTACGTCTCCAAGCTCCATTGAATTGGTGTCATGCTCTTGGTTTTTTAGAAGACCATTCCAAGAGCAACCAACTAAGAATCAGGCTAAAAAAAAAAAAAAGTGATGCTTGAAAATGATTCCTATGTGACTCTATGTCTCTATCCACAGTCCCACAGGGGAAATTTCCTTAGGAATTCGGTGTCAAAAGGACTGCTCCATTTGGGGACCTGGTCTGTACTTGCTTTGATAAAAAGAACCGGAGATTTAGTGATGCCTTTTCAACCTGGCTGCAGGAAGTTCCGAACCCAGTATTCTTATGTGTCACAGCACCTATTAGTCTGTACTGTCAATGGTTTTGCTTCTTCCTTTTTGTGATTCTTCTGTCTGGTTTCTTTCGTATTACTCGGTTTTAATGTGCTTTTCATTGAAAGCCACTCAAATCCCCTATGGAAATATTTAGAGTAAAAATAAAATGCACCTTTGATTTTGTTCAATAACAGTTTTCATCAGACTCATATCAAATGCTAAGATACTGTAGAGTGTCCTGGTGAAGGTGCCAGAAGCACCACATGCTTACATGTTTCAATTCTGCACTCAGTGTCTTCTCTGAGGATTAGTTGCTCACTGGGACCCACACCTTCATTTTGTCTCCCATGGAAGAGGGTTATAACCCTTTAGGTTCATGCCATGCTATCAGCTGCCTTTATTTCTAACACTCATGAATGAATTTAAAATAAACTTTTTTTTTTTGCAGAAGCTTAAGAGATTTGTTTACTTAGCCCTAGAAACGACACTGCCCTTTTTTTCAAACACAATTTCCCCATGAAGTAGGTTATTTGGATGAAGTTCACATGCAATTTGAGAAAGTGAGTGGGAGCACAGGAACAAGAGAGAGGGAGAGACACTTCAGTGTTTACAAAAACTGGGGGACTGACACTTCATTATTTAGCACAATTTACTGAGCACAGCTTCAGTAGTGCTCTTCCCTTCCTCATCTACCCCAGGGACCTCAGCCTTAGCACTACTGATATTTTCTACTGAACAGCTCTTTGTTGTGTGGGGCTGTTCTGTGCATTGTAGGATGTTTAGCAGCATCTCTGGCCTCTACCCACTACTTGCCAGTAGCGCTCTCCTCCTTCAAGTTGTGACAACCAAAAGTGTTTCCAGACATGGCCAAATGTCTTCTGGGGGTGAAATCACACTTGGTTGTTTTTTTTTTTTTTTTTTGAGACTGAGTTTCAGTCTGTCGCCCAGGCTGGAGTACAGTGGCATGGCTCACTGCAACGTCCGTCTCCCAGGTTCAAGTGATTCTCCTGCCTCAGCCTCATGAATAATGGGGATTACAGGCATGTGCTACCATGCCCAGCTAATTTTTTTTTGTATTTTTAGTAGAGGTGGAGTTTCACCATGTTGGCCAGGTTGGTCTTGAACTCCTGACCTTAAATGATATGCCTACCTTAGCCTGACAAAGTGCTGGGATTACAGGCATGAGCCACTGTGCCTGGCCCACACTTGGTTGGAAAACACTGATCTATGTCTCTGCCCAGCTTTTCTATCATGATAGGCTACATAGCTACTTTCTGATTCATCTTGGCTGCTGGAACTTCCATCATGTTATAGTCATTTCCTCAGCCTGTAGCCTAATTGCCTTTTTTTTTTTTTTTAATGTTTTGGGTGTAATTTATTCTTTCTACTTGCTCTACAGCCAGAAGCAAAAGGTGCAGCAGTAAGCATATTTTATCTTTTCTGTTGCAACTTTCTCCTTACCTCTCATGGTCTTAAATAGCATCCATTTTAAGGTGGTTTTCAATGATGCTGCTACAACTGTCCTTAGGACTCATGGTATGATTATAACATCTTTATCCTCTGGGTCTCTGCACACAGTTGAAATAAATCATACTTTGGTGTTAATTATTACAGGTCTATTCTTCACCAAAATCTACTGCCAAACCTGAACTGTATACCTTAAAAGGAAATCTTTCCCAGAACATAATGTAGTTTCTTTAAAACTATATTATATTTTAGAGAACATAGTTCCATTAGTCTGTAAGAAGTTAAAACTTTGATACGAAAATTAATTTAGGAATTTCCCTTCCCCTCCTATTTAGTAAATGCTATCTAAATTCTTGGCTGCAGAAAGGACCAGAGCATTTAACTAATTACTGTGACAGTTAACAGTTGTAGTCTGTTTATTTGCTAGACCCAATATAAGCTCATCCAAAATCACATTACAATAAATGTAAAATCCAGTGTTATGCTTTGTAAGGTCAATTAGTGCTTTCCATTAGTGAGCCCAATTTTCAAGGACAAAGACCATTGAAATTCTATCTTGAAATCCAGTAAGATGGGTTTCAGACAAAGTAAAATATTATTGTATTGATTTTGAATAAATAGACTTGGACAATATATTCAAAAGTATCTATATGACTCATAATTTGTTATGCCATTTTTGGGGGCTCAGCGGGGAGGTGAGAAGCAGAGGAAAGGAACATAGCTTAGCAAATAGCACAGATTCTGTAGTTACAATGCTTGATTTCTAATGGTAACACCAATATTGACCAGTCATGTTACATTGGACTGATGATGTAAAATCTGTAAGCCCTTTTTTGGTCTCACTGAATAATAACAGAACTAACATGACTGGATGTCGTGAGCATTAAATAGCAGATAATTCTATTCTTGTCCTATAATTAGGACTCAATAAATGTTAGCTATAATAATTTTGCAGAAGATTAAATTCTGGTGGATAATTTTGATAGAAAACCCATCCCCAACTGGCTTAGGATAGTGAGGTCTGGAGGACCTCGCTTTCTGTGCTGCTTTCTGGCACAGAAACTTAACTCTCAAATGATGTCATAAGGACTTGGTTCCTTTCCATTCTTTGTCCCATCTTTCACTCTCTTGGCTGTATACTTATAGTATAAATATACACTGTGACAACTTCCAGAAACCCCACCTCTCCTTTGGGGTGACAAATGGCTACAGTAACTCCTCACATCCACCTAGGTTCCATAGAGTGGGAAAGAACAAGCTTTTTTTCTGATAGCTCCTGGCCAAACCAGGAAGTTCACCATAATTGGGTTCATTTAGGTTATGCGCCCAACTCATTGCAGCCAGAAGAATATGATGGACTGATTTGCTGAAGTCTTCTCCCATCCATAGTCTAAATCATATAGTTGGCAATAATGGAAGTGGAGCCCCTATACAGATTCTGCACCAAGAGTGGGCATGCAAATTGTAACAGGGGGCTATTTCTTGAAGAAGGTGGAAAAGTTAGGGAGACTCAAGAAATAGCTATAAAGGTGATATCATCAATGGAAAGTTTTTTTCTTTTTCCTCCTGCTATCCACTTACTACAAGAATTACTGAGACTAATGGTTGCTTATTTGGAAAATTGCCTACATAGCCTCTAGCTAATAGACTTTGCTTTGTGAGCATTGGGAACTTGCTTAGAAACTTCTCTGTAACAGCAATGGCCAGAAGAAAGTCATCAGTCAGGACTGATTTGCATCTGTGGGCTTTTGTGTCACATGGTGCTGGCTGATTCTCAGCAGATCTGCTCTGGCGTCTGCAGACATGCTGCTCTCCTCTCTGTGGTGAACTCTAGGAGGGCTTATCTCTGTTGGTTAACACCAGCTGCTTTCTAGCTGCCATTTTGGAGAATTGAAGCTTATTTTTGGAAAATTATCTTTTAGCAACTGTACATGTCCATATGGCACAGCAGAACTTCATCAGGCTTGGGAAAAAGTTCTGTGAGATATATCCCAACTCACTGGGAGGTTGAGCCAGGATCCCTTTTTCTCATCTTGTTCAATTTTTCTAAAGAGTCTTCATAGGGCATGGAATGAATCAAGAACTGGGCTCAGGGGCATATTTGGCTCATCATCATTTGGATACTTGAAGCAAAATAATCATAGTAGCAAACTGGCTTTTAATAGTTTTTAAATTAACATCATTTTTTCATCAAATTTACATCTCTTGTGCATATAGATAAATATTTTCCTATTACACTGCTTGAAGGGTAAATCTTATGGTCTTTAAACTCTTAGAGGATTATTATACAAAACTTCCTGGTATATGAATGATTTAGAATTAAATATTATTAAAGCTAAATTCTCTTATTCTCAGCTTCTGGGGGAAAAATCTTAGTTTGATTTCTAGTTCTGGCTCTTCTTGATTATTGAAATGCATATTTTTCAACCTCAGTTACATCATTTCTCAAGTAAGATGTGTTAGCTTGGTAAGTAAAGGCCTTTCCATTGGATTTGGGAAGGGTTGGTGCTCACTGGCTCTATGAAACCCAGAGAACTTCCAGGTCACTGTCAAGTAAAGAGAGCCAGGCAACAGGCAAGCCATACGTTTGGGCCCTCAAGTGGTGATGAGTTCTAAGTTCCTCTCTCTGCTTATGATTTCATGGTCTAGATCATATTTTTTATAATTGCTCATGAAACAGAAGAGTATTTTACCTCTGAGCCATCTCTGGGAGAGACCTCAGTTTACAAAAATTAATAATAGTAGATAGTGTAGTAGCCTCAGACCCCTCTCACTATTGGTCCTTCTGTATCACCATGTGTCTTCCCCCTTAACACACACTATTGAACGTCCTGGCTCTTACCCTCTCATAAGGAGACATATGGGAGTGGGGTAGCACTTGTGATCTCTTATTAAGATAGAGACCAAGAAGTTTTGGGATGTAGATGGTATCACTCCTACTAGGTGGCCAATGGATGATGTGCTGGCCGCTACAAACGGGAAATTTTTATTGATCATAAGGAGGAAGAAACACTGTCAGATCTTAGCTATGCATCACTGTATTCCAGTTCCTTGATTGGAGAGGGGTGGGCAGGGATACGGCTGGACATAAGAGGCAGGTAGAAGCAAGGACTCAAACATGTCCACAGCTCTCTTGCCTTTTCTGTTTACTTCACTCTGCATGCAGACTAGCTTCTTCCATGCGGTGAGGATGTTGCTGGTGTCCAGCTTACACCTCAGAAATGCCAGCACTGGGGCCAACTCATCAGCAGCGCCTGTTTGAAAAATCGTTATGAAAAACTGAGTGGTTCACTTCAAGCTTGGACCAGTTAACTGTGCTCTGGGGATGGAGTTAGGTAGGAAAATGGTTCATTCTGAGGTAGTGCTGTCCCTGGGTGGGACAGAACATTCCTGTGATGAGGTGAGAAGGGACACTGTTCAGATGGTTCCATGGGCGTTCACTACACAAGTAGACAAGGCTGGATACAGTTTTTGATGTTACATATTGACTGACACAGTTAAAATTTTAAATTTGGAAAATTTAACTCTCTGATCATTACTTCCAATATATAATCATATATTCTGAACTATATAAAATCCATATGGTTGGATCTTGCCCCAAATCATTTCATCTACTGTTTATGGCTTGCTTCCCACCCTAATACTTGGTTGCCCTCTTCCTCATGTTGGTCTGGACCCAGTGGATCCAACATGGTCCTGGGGCCCGGAGGGTCTGTGTGCAGCTCTCCTGTGCCATCTGAACCCTGGCCTTGGGGGCAGTGTGTGGCTACTTCCAACCTCCTGTCCACTCAGCCTCTCTCTCTCTTGCTCTTGATTTACTTTCTTTACTGTCAGATGTCTCACCCTTCATACCAAGTATCTGAAATTCCTTGAAACTTGTTTTCTTCCCTCATCACTTCTGTGACCTGTCTCAGTCTAGTTTGTCTTCTCTAGTTCCCCAGATTGGCACATACTGTTGGAAAAAATGCACCAGTATACAGAGTTATGAAACTGAAAAATCTGTGGTATCAAAACTCTGAGAGCCTTTCTGTGCTTTGCAATCAAGCTGCTTCTCACTTGGCTCTCCTTCATACTGCTCACAGCAGCTGAGCCATGATTTTATCCTGCATGCTAAGCTGCTGTATGTTACACACCTCTTGTACCCAGCACAGAGTAGGGAAACAATGCAACGCTTACTAAATCCATGAATTAGTGTATTACTGACTAGATAAAAGCCTTTATTCACCAAGCCAACTCAGCATACTTGAGAAATGATGTAACTGGAGTCCAAAAAGATGAATTTCCACAGTGAGAAAGAGCCAGCATTAGAAATCTGACCAGCCTTTTCCCCCCTCAAAAGTTTAGAATGAGGTGAATTTTAAATTATGTGTATTGAAATTTATACCTCAGAAGTGGGTATATATTGAAATATATATTTCAATATAAATGTAGCTTTTGCAATCTGTTGGGCACCTAGATCTTTATGGTAAATATTCTTTTCTGTATGAACTTTTTAAATGTACCAAAAAAAGGAGTCTACCTAACCTGTAAATATGTTCATGAAGAATTCATAATGACATCCTATCCTAACATTTTGGTAAGGCCTCAACTCCAATATTAGGTTGATCTCACTGAAAAAGCAAGAATAATCATCAAGGTTAATAACATCTATTTCACAAGTGAGATGGGGTAAAATCCCTACAGGATTTGATAAAATAAAAATGAGTCATGGAACATGTTATTAACACCATTAATAAATACATGATATAGGGGATATCTAACTACAATTATCTATGAGAAATCTTATCAACTATAACCTGTGAAATAGTTCAGTAAGTTTAAAATGCTTACAGTCATTTGGATTAAAATAACTATTGAGCAAGGCATGGTGGCTCACACCTGTAATCCCAGCACTTCGGGAGGCTGAGGTGGGCAGATCACCTGAAGTCAGGAGTTTGATATCAGCCTGTCCAACATAGTGAAACCCCATCTCTACTAAAAATCCAAAAATTAGCCAGGTATGGTGGCATGTGCCTGTAATCCCAGTTACTTGGGAGGCTGAGGCAGGAGAATCGCTTGAAGTGGGAGGTGGAGGTTGCAGTGGACTGAGATTACACCACTGCACTCCAGCCTAGGCAACAGAGCAAGACTCCATCTCGAAAAAACAAAACAAAACAAAACACAAAAAAATCCTAGACTATTGAAAAAGAAAATAAAAAACAGTTATGAAACTAATCTGGAGGGATTTCCTACAGGATGGATGTTTGTGCTGTGACTTGGGATGAGGTAAAATTTATTTTTTAGAGGTGATCCTTTGTGAAAATAGTAAAAGACCTTTGGGGTGAGTGGCTGGCATTACATTAATGAAATTAAAAATAATATAAATAATATGAGGCATATGGAACCATATTTATTCACAAAAAAACTTTATATTTGGAAACGTGAGCGTAATATAGTCTGCTTTGTGGAAATTCTGCCCGGTCACCAAGGCCTCTCTGAGGTGATAGCCCCTTGCCCACAGCAACCATCAATTATTTTACACATAACTCTAACCCTTTGGCCACAGTTTATTGGGCCAGAATGAACACTTCAGCCTGCCCTGTATGAACTTCAGGAGCATTGAAATCCTGTAAACTGAAGAATGAGGCAACCATGCAATGGGAGCAGAAATGTTAAAGTACAATTTTCAGGCACAGTTGCATCCTGGCCCTTGCATGTGGCAACTGGATCCTTATAGTAAATCTCTCCTTTCTGCTTAAATTTAGGCTGGGTGTGGTGGCTCATGCTTGCAATTCCAGCACTTTGGGAGGCCAAGGTGAGAGGAACAGTTGAGGCCAAGAGTTTGGGGACCAGCGTGGGCAGTGTAGTGAGACCTCTATCTCTCTAAAATATAAAAAATTAGCCAGGAGCGGTGGTGCAGGCCTGTAGTCCAGCTATTCAGGAGGCTGAGGTGGGAGGATTGCCTGAACCTAGCAGGATGAGGCTTCAGTGAGCCAAGATCACACCACTGCAAGCACTCCATGCACTCCATCCTGGGTGACAGAGTGAGACACTGTCTCAAAAAAAAAAAAAAAAAAAAAAAGATTTAGTAAATACCCCATGCTGAGGTTACAGTGAGATATATATATTCATACCTAGTTGGTGGTGTTGTAAATTGTTATGTTTTCTGGGAAATATTTGACAACATATAGTTTGAATATTTAAAAATGTTCATGTGTATTTTAGTTGTACCACCTCTAGGAGTATGGAAAATTTCTCAGATTCACATACTTAAATGCATGTCTCAGTGTAATTTATAATAGTGAAAAATTAGAAAATATTTCAATGTTCCAATTTGGTGACTAATTATATCGGGGTATGTCCATATTTTGTAACATTATACAAATATTAACGTTTTAGAAAAATATTTAACTGGGTAGGAAACTGCTATGACATTAAGTGAAAAAACTATATACAAAGAAATATACACATCATGACTTCAATATCACGATTTAC
Source organism: Callithrix jacchus (assembly GCF_049354715.1). Classification (NCBI taxonomy): domain Eukaryota; kingdom Metazoa; phylum Chordata; class Mammalia; order Primates; family Cebidae; genus Callithrix; species Callithrix jacchus. Next base: position 36,513,393 of record NC_133518.1, read on the forward strand.
ACATATATGTGTGTATAATAAATGAAAAAAGCAGAGAAAAGTTCCCAAACTTTAAAATAGTGTTTTGACTGGGGGAACTAAACATGACTTTCATTTTTATGTTATTCTATATCTTCTAACTTTCCTACAATGATAATGTATACAACTAGAAATATTCTGTTATTAAACAACTTACAAGTAAAATAACATATTATTTTAGCGTTATAGCAAGAGTTAATTTTTTCTTTGTTATGTCAAAAACTAAATAATTCAAAACATTGTGTTTATTTCATGTCATGCAGTAGAACAAATGTTTTTTCTTTATCTTTTCAATGGCAGGATACAAAATCTATAATCAATAGTATTAGACTATCAGTTTTATCAAAATTTAAATAAAAATATATTCATACTAATTCAAGGTTGTCATATTTTAAAATAAAGTATCTATTTTATGTATGAAGATAAATACATTGCAATAAAATTATTTTATTTTAAAGTAAATATAACTTTGCCAGATTTTAATTAACAGCAATTTAGGGATATATATATATATATATATGTAGGATACAACTTTTTTAAATACACGAAGGTATACTTTATGATATATAATCTTTTTACCACAAACTATATACACTTCTCAGATATTAAATCAAACAAATATACTAGGAAGACGCTACCACTTGGGACCAGCGCAGCACTTTTACAGTAGTTCAACTTTTATATGTGACTTTAGTAACACCATTATACAAATAAGCCATCTTATGGGCGTTGTTTTGGCAGTGTAAACCTATAAGACATGGGTTGAATTTCACAAAAAGTTCTGAAACTTGACAACTACTGCTTAGCAAATCTTTGTACAAAATGTGCAGTAACAGGTGCAAGTGTGGCACAGTTGCTAATAGCTAAAAACAGGCACAAAAGCTTTCCTGCCTTTTGGAAATTGGACAGAACAATTTTGAACTCTGATCTCCTGTTGCTCCTCTAACAATTTAATACACTCTAAATACCTGTAGGTGGAAATAAAAAGGAACAGGACGAAAGCAGACTAGGGATACTGCATTTCTGCCTGTAAAATTTCTCAAATCAACACATTCATGGAGTTTTTGACATTATTCTTTGAGCAGCTGTCATCTATCTAATGCAAACTGTGGCTTTGCTTTGTCTTGTTGCAAAGGGAAGGAAAGCTTTTGTTCAGAGCTTTAGAAAAGTTGGTTCAGTCCACATAATCCATTTTCTCCCTCAATTCTGAAAAGTAGCTAATGCTCATTTGGTGGCAAAGTGCTTCAGAGGAATGTTCTCTTGCTCCTTCTTTCAAAAAATTACTTTATGGACAGGTTTCCAACATGTCACTCAACCTCAAAACATGGTGCAGGCTTCTTGGTGGATGAGCTTACATTATCTGAGGGGCGGTAGGAAAGCGTGCTCATTTTTGTTGAAAGATTTGAGTGGGATTTGGCTTTTGGGGGAATGTATTTTAGAAGCTGGAGAAAATATTTTTTAAACTTTTTCCCCAGAAAGCCATAAAAAAGAGGATTCAGGCAATTGTTAAAATAAGCTATACAAATGGTGATGGGCATGGCAGTGTCCACAATATCTGCAATTCTACAGTCATGTATGATGCCTAGTTGAATCAATACATCCAGAAAAGTGAATATTTGGTGGGGAATCCAGGAAAAGAAAAAGAAAAGCACTATTGCCATAATTATCTTAAAAATATCATCATTTCTTGGCTTGTTCTTCTGAATTTCATAAGCCTTCTTTAGGGCCTTCCAAATAAGAGTATAACTTGTAAGAATGATCAGAAAAGGAAGCAGGAAACCCAGAATATTTTTCGTCAGGCCCAGCCCTATTGGGAGGGTTGAATTTTGGGACTCATAATGGAAAGCACAAACTGTAATATTGGTGTTCTCGATGAAAAATACATTTCGATGGATTACAGCTGGCAAACTGGCTAAGCCCGCCAGCAGCCAAATGATGATGCAGGTGACTTTGGCTAGAAGCATTGTGCGTCGAAGGCGGGACTTCATTGGGTGAACAATAGCCAGGTATCGATCGATGCTGAGACACGTGAGTAGAAACACGCTAGCATACAGGTTGAAACTGACGCTGGCTGAAGCCATCTTACATAGATAATTGCCAAAGGGCCAGCGGTATTCCATAGCGGTGTAGACAGCCCACAGTGGCAAAGTCAGTAAAAAGCATAAGTCAGCCAGTGCTAAATTCAAAAGAAAAACACTGGCCACAGTCTTCAGTTTCATGTAAAAGTAAATGACTATCACCACCAAGCTGTTTCCAAATATTCCTACCACAAAGATGATACTGTATAAAGTAGGAATCATGACAAATATGTAATTATGCCTTCCAGCTTTGGGACAATCATCTTGGATTCTTTTAATACCATCTTCAGTAGAAGAATTGAGAATCATTTTGATCTCCTGGGTTGAATTTGTCACAAACCCTATATCAAATGCACCTGGGGAAAATAAAAATGAAATGGTAAGAAAAGAATTCTAGTTGTAAACAACAAACATTCATTTCTCAGTCGTAAACCTAGTCACTCAACTTTAGTCTTAGGAAAAAATATTAGCTCATATTTCCTAAGGAAACACTGTGAACTGATAAAGTCTAAGAATGCACATTACATTTTAGAATGTAATTGCTTTTGTAGAGAATGGTAAGTATTGTCCAGAGAAATGGAATTTGGGTTCTATATGAACAAACCTATCTAGGTCCTTTCCTTTTTTTCTATAAGTAAATTGTAGTTTCTAAATGGATTAAAAACATAACCTAAATCTTAGAAAATACTACTGAATTAAATTAGTTTTTCAGAAAGACCTGAAAGCTTTTCCTGAGCTAAGCGAGACTAATTCATTTATCATTAACTTCAGAAGTGTGACACATTCATATCTTATTCTTTAAACCATTTATTTCCTCTCACAATCTTTACTTAGGTATAAAGATTATTAGTATTCTCCCTTAAGTGGTCAGAATAGCTGCCTTTAGGTGACTGATGAATTGGTCACTGTGGCAATTGATTTAAGAGAGGTAGGAGGGAGGGCTCGACTTTGAGGAATAGGATTTTTCCATGGTTTTCCAGGGCTCTGAAGTCAGTAACCACTTACTATTTAACTTCCAACTCAGTCTAGCAAAAGTGCATGAATCTTCTAAGCTTCATACCTGCCAGCCGTTTCTGAAGTTCACTCTGTGGTTAACTATTCGTGTAACAAAGATGTCAAATGAATAGATTTGGCCAGTATTATCAAGAAAGTATGTCTTTAGTGAGGGCTTGAGAAAGCAGCAGGTTTTTTTTAGAATTCTGGGAAGAAGCAGATGCTCAGGAATGAGCTGCACAAAGACGTGCAAATATTTGCTGATTTTCTACATAGTCAACAGTCAAGCTATTTATTTATGTGATTTACAAAATCAACACATTCTGCCCTGGGTAAGAGTCCATCAGGAGGTCCCAGGAAGGAGACTGAAGGTGCAGTGAGAGTGACATCACTGAATGTGGTACAGCCACATTCTTAGATGAAGGTCAACATTGGGCACAGGCCAGGACAGCTAGGTGGGCAGATGTGATAGGCACACAAATCTATTGCTCCAGTAGGAGCAGGTCCCAGATGAACTTGGCTGAGCATTCTCTTGTAGCAGCATGCACTGGGGAAGAAGAGGAGCAGAAATAAGACACCACTGCCATGCCAAGCATGGTTGTGCTTGGCATTCAGGAGAGCTGACACACATCCTTAGAGTAACGTTCATTTTGGTGCAAAGGGATGCTGTGCAAGGGATACAACCCCAGTAGTCAGCTTTTAAGAGATGACATATGTGAAGGAGTTCTTAAGTGGCCTCTTTGCCTCCCCCGAGTAAGTTGTTCTCCCTATCTAAGTTTTTGGTTGTATGTCCTCATTATTGTTCCTTTTTGTATCTGGCTTATATAATCTACACCCTCTTCTTCTTTTACTCAGGGGTACATTAGCATCCACAAACAGGTGTCATCTACCCCAAATGTCTCATCTTTGGTAAAGCCTTCCCTACTTTTCTGAGCACTTTGACACTTTGGATGTAGGTTTGATACTATTTTTTTTTTTTTTTGAGATAGAGCCTTACTCTATTGGCCAGGCTGGAGTGCAGTGGCATGATACTGGCTCACTGGAACCTCGGCCTCCCAGGTTCAAGTGATTCTCATGCCTCAGCTTCCCTTATAGCTGAGACTACCAGTGTGCACCACAATGCCCAGCTAATTTTTGTATTTTTAGTAGAGACAGGGTTTTGCCATGTTTTCCAGGCTGCTCTTGAACTCCTGACTTCAGGTAATCCACCCACCTTGGCCTCCCAAAGTGCAGGGATTACAGGCGTGAGCCATGCTCCCAACCTTGACACTTTATTATAATCATCTGTTGACATATCTGCCTTCTCCACTGGTCTCTCAGTTGCTTGTGGGGAGAGCCTGTTTAAAGTTTACTCGTGTTTCCTTGTTTACTAGTGTACGCCCTGGTACATTCCAGGAGGCAGATGATAAATATCTCACGAATGAGAGGCTGAATGGACAAATGAACAGCATATAACTTGCAGCTATCAATATAGAGTATCGAGACTAATTTCTGTGAAATTACATCTTGGTCCCTGCAGAGTTTCACAAAGAGTACTCAATGTCAACCTGGGCCTCACCTTGGAAAAGAAAACAGAAATAAAACTGAAACAAAATAAACAGATAGAAAATTCCTTGGTGTTTTTTGAACTTGTGGTTTAGAAAACAGAAGATGAAAAGAAGAAATAATTTAACAGAAACTAGGGCGAGGCTTTTAGGGAGGTATGACTAGCTCTTCCCCACCCAGAGGATTTCCCTATACCTTGTTGATTTTCCAGTTCATCTTATTATTGTTTCTGAACTTACGCCAACTTAGAAGTATAAATTCATTTATATAAACACATCTTCTTTATTAAAAATTAATTAGTCATTAAAGGGTTATGGCTAGCAGTCATTTGTGCCTTAATGTGGATTAATGTACCTATTTGCTATCCTTTTAACCATCTATTAGAGATCAGCTGGATTTTGTTTAGAAAAAATTATAGAAATATAAAGGTTAAGGAAACTCAAAGGTTGAAAAGGGCCTGGGTGAACTCCGTAACTGAAAATGAGGGCAGAGGTAAATATTTGGTTCAGCTTGGGCATAAGGGCAGTAAAAAATAGAAGGGAACACACTTTATGCTCTAGAATCCCTTGGGTGACCTGAGCTATGAGAACAGGGTGGAAATTTTCTTCTCCTTCTTCCCCCCTTGACTCTACTTTCACAGCACACAACTCACGTGGGTTCCATTAATCCTGTGTTTGGAGTAAGTAGAATTTTATTAACTAGTCTCAAACTATAACCAGCATCCGTAATACAATTTCTATGGGTAAAAGTCTGCATTTGTGAGAACCAATTTATAAACATAGTTTTGTACTCCAACTCCTTCATAGGCTGTCAGCCTTTTCTTCAGTTATCACTGATTCATATTGACTGGCATTTAATATATGAAAGGTTGTTTTGAGCAGCTAAGGGAGCATCCCTGGAAACTTTGGCTAGGTATTATTATCGTAAAGAAAATTCACTTGAAAGAATATGGACATAGCACTGAATATACCAATCAGAAGAACATTTTACATAAATGTTTGTGTAATGACCAAGACTCCCTACCCAGTAAGGAAACAAATTTTCTCATACTTGAGGGTGGAGGAAAAAGGGAGAAGAATTTTAGGTGATAGAAACAGTGGAAGGAAGCACAGGGAAGCAGAAATGCAAATAGCACATTTAGTGGATATTGATCAATTCATCACATGTTCACTGAACACCTACTATGTGTGGGTGTCCAGGATGCAAAGTGAATAAAGTCACAGCTCTCCTCCTCTGCACAGTTTGAGTCTACCTGGGGGGACAGGAGCCTTAAAAACAGTATTATCTTTAGTGTGTTGAATGTTATATCAGAGGCCTGTGGAATACTGTGTTTATCACTGACCCAGCTTGGTGGGGAGTGCAGGCTTTGGAGGAGAGATAGTGAGAGGACAGTGCGGGGAGGGAGGGATCACGAGATGGCACCTGGAGACCAGCCAAGGTGGAGTAGCGATGGTGTCATCACTTGAACTTCCTCCTTCTTACTAATACCTGCAGCATCATCTATGGGAAACAGCTCTTGTAAATTAACAGATATTGCACAATCCTCTTGAGGGTGTGGGATCTGGATGTGCACTGGGTATTTCTACATGGGATGGTGACATAGGCCATTTCCCAGTCTGCCCCGCTGCTACTGACAATCTTCCCTAGAGAAATTTGTTTCTATGGAGAGAAGGAAAGACGGGACTTTTGTGATTGATAGTTACTTTAGATTGATGATAAATGAGTGTGAAATAGTGGGGCTGTTTTTTCTTTGAAGTGGAAAGGATGCTACTTTGGTGAGAAGTTGAAGAAGAGAGAGAGGTAATTGACTAGAAAACCAAATTTGTGAGTCCTAGAAAGGAGCTATGTTTCAGCTACATCCTGCTTTTTTTTCCCCAGAAGGGTTATAGGTAGGTAGAACACTGATTGAAAACACAGGAGGATCTACCTCTTCCAATTTTTACTATTTCTGATCTTACTATTCTTTTTATCCAAGTTCTGTGGCTTACATGAATTTCATAGCACTATTTTCCCATAGGGGAGGGAAGATGAATTTGGGGTTGAAAGACTTGAAATGGAATCCTCCTTTGCCACATACAAATCTGTGTGGCTCTGGGTGTCATCCAATTTCTCTGAACATAACCCTCAGTTTTTTCATCTGTAGGAAACAAGAACAGTGACATTTATTACACGTGATCTTTGTAGGGATAAAATGAGATAATGTAACAGCTCTTGGTATATCTTTCAAATATTGCTTAATGAATATGTTTTACTCAAATCTTCATTATTATTTTTTGAATACAAGGCAAACATTGACTCAGAACAGCCATGGGTTAAGAATGCATGAGAGTAAAGAAAAATATTTATTATAGGTAAGTTCCTTCTGTTGCCATTAAAAGTCTGAAAATTCCAGGTTGTTGTTCTTTTGACATATGAGTAAAAAATAATCTTAAGCAGCTGAATAAATATGCCGAGAGTCAGGTGGGAACCTCAAGTCTGTGGCAAACAAGGTGTTGGCTCATTGTGGCCAACCCATTTATTTAACAATTGCTTTTTTAAGAGTTACCTCATATTCTTTGACAGCTTCCCTGGTTCTTAAAGCATAAGAATGAAGATTTTCTTTCCTTTTTTTTTTTATTCTAAGAATGCTTTTCCCAGACTTTTGATTAGAATATTAATACCTTCTTAAGCTTTTAGGCAAGCCAAAACCAATCTAATTAAATTGTTCATTACAAGTCTTTTTAAAACTAGTTTGTAATCTAAAGAAAAAAAATACCCCATAGTTTCCTATAATAATAAAGAGAGAACTAAAAGACCAAGTAATTGTATTTAGAATAATCTTCTATCAAAGTATCTTTCTCAAGCATCAAAAGGAGTAGGCCAGTGTTTATAAGCCATTTGCTTATAGTGTTGGACAGCCCAATAAACCATCCTCTTCAATAAACTATTGTCTTTATTGTTCCTATTTTATAATTCAGAATTAGAAAGCAACTGTTTCTGCTCCCACGGTGCTTCTGCCGCCCCACTCCACCACAGTAATCCCACAGGACATAATGGATAGGTATTCACTTGTGAATTCATTGACTCATAGAAATTGGCACTAATATTTTTAAAGTTTTTAACTCGTTTCTTTTTCAGATCTACTTGTTCTTATTTCTTAGCCCTCTGTTCCTATTTTATGAATTCTACTTTGTTTATTTTCCTTAACATTTTGAATATATGTCTATTAACTACCCAATTGCTTTACTATTTATAGTTCCTCAGGTACAAATTCTATTTATTACATCTATGAACACTGTTTCTTAATCATGTCCTTCTGCTTAGGTTTTGTAATCTCTGATTGTGTTCCTTTTCAATGGGAAGGCTGAGTGTCTAGATGATGGTAGGATATGAAACTCCAGCTTGGGTGTACAGCAGTCCCTTGATCTGGAAGAATTTTTAATGCTCTTTTCTGAGCTTAGTTTTCAGCCATTTTATATATATGTTAGTTTTTAAACATTTATATATATATATGTATATATATATATATTTGCAGATACTATATGTCTGTAGTATGTAGTAAATTAGTATCTATACCACTCTCAAACAAAACTTTTCCAGCCTTTCATCATGAATAGGCAGTGATTTTTCAGTTCCTGGCTTTAATCAGAAACACAGCTTAAATTGCCTTTAGTACATGTGTCTAGTGGTCCTGTCTTTCATACTGCCAAAGGCACTGGAACTTTATCTCAGCTGTGTGTCTAGTGTTAGTCCTGCTCTGGCCCAGTGTGGTCTTAACTCTTATTCAGAGCTGTGATCCGGCATTTTGTATTTAAAGCAGGAAGGGCAGATTCCTTGCCTCCTTTGTCCATTTCATCTTTACTGAGGTTGCCCTACATGTTATTTGGAGGTGATAATTTCCAAATAAGTTACATAAACCTAATAGCTTTGGATTATAGTCATGGCTTTTGATGAAGCATTTGAGCCTTTATAGATTGTATTTGCCTCCAGACTGGGAAACCTGGCAGCCATGAAGAGGGGAGCATGGCAGACCACCTGGCACCATGGGGCAAGAGACAAATACTGCTTTCAAGTCAGCTCCGTGGGAGAATGCCATGATCTTGGTTGGTAATCCTAGCCCAACTTCATGTTAAAATGATTTCTTTGGAGATGTTTATGTTTACCTCTGCAATTCCTGGGTGAATAGTTCTGTCAATGTAAAACATTTTATTAAATTATTAATGTCATATTAATTAAGTACTTAAGATCCAATCTCGTCAAACTTAATAAATGGCTCTCTGCTATGTATACATGGTAAATAGTGGCTTCTGGCCCTCTTCCCAAGTCAATATCATCCACTGTCGTCTGATCTCACAAGAAATAAAAACAAGGCAAGCTGCTTTATTAATTCTGCATGTACCAATCGTGACTAACTGTGGTGTCAGTGGTTAAATGTTCCATCATTTCCAACTACCCCCGCTTCGCTTATCCAAAATAACTACGAACCCAAAGAACACAGCTTTATGAAAGGAAATTTAGAAACTTTATAATTTATATTGAAATTTATATTCAGGATATCAATTTCAATGAAAGTAAAATGTTAATCTCACATTTTAGCTTCTTGGGAATTGTTCAAGACTACTGTCTAATAATGAAACTCTAAACTACAATTAAACTTCTCTCTACTCTAGAAATTCCTACTTACCATAAACTAACTCGGTTGTTAGTTTATGGTAAGTAGGAATTTCTAGAGTAGAGAGGAATGTCCCAATTCCTCCCATGCACAGCACTATCTCAAATTCTTGGCTATTTTTATTTCAAAAAGTAAAGACAAATAGGCAGCAATGAAAGATATGTGATCAAGCCTAATTCACATGCTTTAAAAATCTTCCTTTGACACAAGAACAGAAAACCAAACACTGCATGTTCTCATTCATAAATGGGTGCTGAACAATGAGAACACATGGACACAGGGAGGGGAACATCACACACTGGGGCCTGGGGGGTGGGGGGCTAGGGGAGGAATAGCAGGGGGTCTGGGGATTGGGGAGGGATAGCAGTAGGAGAAATACCTAATGTAGATGATGGGGCAGTGGATGCAGCAAACCACCACCACAGCACGTGTATACCTATTTAACAAACCTGCACGATCTGCACATGTGCCCCAGAACTTAAAGTATAATAATAATAAAAAAATCTTCCTTTGACATGTTGGTGCAAGAAAATACTCTTATGTTAAATATAAAAGGCCATGAATGCCTTTCTAGTGTCTGGAGAGAGGAGACTCCAGAGACTAGGAGAAAAGGAAGATAAAACCTAACTTTGAAGATGGCCTATAAGTAAATGAACCCCTGTCCTCTTACACTCCTCAATTCTTCAAACTTATGGACTCATAGAATTTTCCAACAAGAATTATCGTCACATTTCAATGGATTAGTATCTCAGCCATCATGGGGGAGGAAACATCATTTTTAATAATATGGCTCTTGGAAACTACTCACAAGCTTTTCATCAGGGAAGAAGGCAGCACTGATGTGGGCTTAGTCAATAACAATTGCTTCACCCAACTTGTGAATAAAACCACAGATTTCGTATATGAAGCTACCTCACTTTTATTTCTTCGAAACTTTAATTCAGCAGCAGCAACTATTTATCTCATGTCAAATTCCATTTTAAGGGGTGTGAGGAAAGTTACTGGGGAGGAAAAGAGGCACTTATTAATTTGTACCCTTAAGAAATTATTATAATATTACAGAATTTATATGTATTATGGGTTTTATGTTAGGATTATTGGCCACATGGCAATTCAATTTAAAGCTTTTAACATTATACAAACCACATAACTATAAATTTTAAATGAAGCTAAAATATTCAATATACTGTACATTTTTCTCCAAATTGCTCAATATTCTGATTGCAGAAGAAATATTCTTTAATGATAGGCTGCAAATTGGTGGAAAATGCGGGAGCAGACTGAGGTTCTAATTTTAGCTTTCCTACTTGCTAGCTGGGTGACCCTGAACCAGTCATTTAGCTTCCCTAAACCTCTGTATCCTCAGGGAGTTGTTTATATTCTTTGAAAAGAATCTTCCAAAGCACTGAAATTTTATAACCCTTCCTTTGCATAGGTATGCATCTTTTGATGAGAAGGGCAAAATTGCTTGACTAGTAGAATAACAATTTCAAGAATTATAAGGCAGTTGATTAATGTTATCATATATTGTTAAATAAGCTATCTATATAGATATTTTAATCCCACATTGATTTAATAATATTCTATATTTAAACACAAGAACTCTTTGTATTAAAACAACAAAGTGAAAAAAATGTATCTTTTACTCAAGATAAATAAAGAAACTTAATGTAAGATTATGATAGGCACAGTTTTTTTCTTTCCTTTAAAAAATTATTACTCAAATATTTTTCAAGCACAGCATTTAGATAGCTGGTTGTGGTCCTAGGCTGATGAAATCAATGTTACGAGTTTGGACCCTATCTAGACTAGTTTGTTTCATTCCATTTATGGCCAAAGGCTGTTAGCCCTTTCAGACATCCCTTTTGTTATTTATTGACACTACCAGGTGAAAGAGTACAGTTTGGAACATGGTCAAAAATCAAAATTAAAAGTTTGCCATGAAGTTAGAGAGTCAAGATTACACGTCCTATGAAGAGGGGGCAGGCACAACGTGATATTGTTAACATAGAAAATTGACCTATTCTCAGACTCTTTGTAACAAAATACAACTTTTTAAAGTTTAGCAATTAGTTAATGTGGTCTAATTGCCCAGATAAAAACACAGAGGTGAGGGCTGAGTATCAGAACCTTCAAGAGAAAGTTTCAACATTCTGAAGATTTAAAGGGCCTCTGTTCTAAGAAAACTAATGCTATAAGGGTCATATTTATTTGATTTTATCACATAGTTTCCCTTTCTTCAAACACAACTTTGTATGCATTATAGTTCTTTTTCCTTTTTTTTTTTTTTTTTACATCAAAATGATGTAAAAACTGAGGAACAGCAGAACGATCTGGCAGAGAAAGCACTGGACTGCCGTCCTAGCAAACAGTCTGCTCTGCCAGTAACCAGCAGCACAATCTCACAGAGGCAGTTTAATCTTTCACTTTGTTTTCCTTTAAATATTGCAAGATATTTAGAATGGGAATACCAACACCTGTTCTCACCTCTACTTCATGGTCTGCTAAAAATAAAAACTAAGTTCTTTGAAAGACATAAAAGCATTTTTAAAATATAAAAGGGTAAGTAAAATGAATTTAAATAAAGAAAGCTCAGACTTTCAAAATATTGCTAAATTTTTTTATTCAGAAGTTCAGCAGAAATATTTTTCATTACTATAATGCTTGTATTTGAAGAATTATAACAAGGCACTTGATTAACCCTGAAAGAAAAGTAAAATAGTAGATTTTGAATTGCTTCTACATTTAATACTTGTGGCAGCAAATGTTTGGGTACAAACTGACCCCTCAGGGCAAATCTGACCAACAGATATATTTTCTTTGGTCCCCAGAGCATTTACAGCTTTGGGGATTTGAATTCTCCGTAGTTCACTAATACCCCTCTATTGCCTGGTTCTTTAGTTCAGTGCTGTCCAAAAGAAATACAAAGTGAGACATTTATAATTACAATTTTTCTATTAAAAACATTTAAAATGTAAAAACAGGTGACATTAATTTTGATAAAATATTTAATGCAACATATCCAAACAATGGTCATTTCAACATATAATCAATATAAAATTATTAAGATACTTTACATTTTTTTGTACCATGTCTTCAAAACCCAGAGTATAATTTATGCTTCCAGGACACCTCAGTTAGACTAGCCACATTTGGAACGCTCATCACACTGGCTGGCTGCGGTACTGGAAGCACAGTGTAGGTGCTTTACTCAAGGAAGTTCCCTAGTTGGCCCCTCTAGAAATGGTTCTGAAAGTGGGGTTCCTGAAACAACAGCATCGTCATCACCCAGGAATTTGTTAGAAATGCAAATATCTGACCCCACCACAGACCTACTGAATCAGAAACTCTGTGGGTGGGGTTCAGCAAGCTGTGTTTAATGAGCCCTCCAGGTAATTCTGATACACACTAATATTTGAAAAGCACTACCTTGTAGGCAACTTAATTTGCAACTCTGGCTTAAATGCTGATAATCCTGATTAACAGGCAAAACCAAATCCAACAAACAATAAAAGTACACTCAGCTAAAATGTTTTCATTTTACCTTTATGAGGCATTGAAAACTAAATATGAGAAACTTACTCATCAAACTGCATATTTCTATTGCACATTCAGGATTGGCATAAAGTGTGCCCAGCAGGATGTCATCTAGTAAAATCCCCTTTTCAGGTACTCATAGGTATCTGAAATTTCTATAATTCACGTAGGGTGGAATACCCACCTTCATACTGTCTCAGGCAGAACTGACATCTACCTGAGAAGAAACCCAATGGCTCAGGTGAGAACCAGAGTTAAGACAGTAGGAAGAGCATAGTGATGGGAACCAAAAGTTCTGAATCAAGCACATGGTTTACCTCCTATGAACTGTGGGGACTCTGGCCTTTCACTTGACCTAGGAATATCATTTTCTTCATCTGGAAAATGATGACAATGATAATGTTCATGATGAGGATGATGAAGCAGCAAGCACATGTCCAGTCTGGTGCAAAACATTGTTGAAAACACTGAAGGAGATCATGGATCTGGAAATGCTATGAGATCCTAGAGCTTTGGGACTTTCGTTGGTGTTATTAAGTTCACACTGTGGTGTAAATGACTAATTAAATTTTTTTTTCTGTGAACAAATTTGGATAAGAGGAAGTGGGAAACTGCACCTGGTGCTAGAAGTGAAAGAAACTAAAGTACCAGCAAGGGGTGGAAAGACTCGAGGGGGATGCTGAAAGGCACTGCTGAGAGGCTGTTTGGACCAGACTGTTTTGTTAGCTCTGAGAATTCCTTTTGACTTTGCATAATTTTAAAACATAAATTACAATGACATTACATCTCTGTAATAAAAATATTTAGACCATTCTATCTACTAGTATCTATCACTCCATTTCCTTTCTATGTTAGGCTACTTGCATTTTCTAATTAAATAGCCTGTGATAAGAGACACGGATGCCAGGCCAATAAAAGGTAAACAACACTTTGCCAAGTGAAAAATAAGATGAGCTACCGGTGACTGTTGCTTCCTGTGAAAACTTCATTAGCAATAAATGAGTTACCAGATGTCACACATCAGATTTGAAATTAAAATATATTCTCAGTAGTTGTGTGGTATCTGAGCAGAAGTTAAAAATGAACTATTTCCAAGAGAATTGTATAGAATAATGCACCATTTTTGCCTTCTGATTTTTGTTCCTCATCTAAATGTAAAATAAAATGCACCTCCCGGGTTGTGAAGTGGAAATATAGCATTTCTGCATAGAAGGCTATGTAGGGAAGTGGCACATTGCTCATAGAGCAGTAACTGCTTAAAAACAGGAGAAATTTTTGGAACATCCTGTGCCACATCAAGACCATCATCTCCTCTTTTTTTTAACTTTGCCATCACAAGTTCTCCTTTTCTCCCCTTCATGTTCTGCATATGATTTCTGCTTTTATTACTAGCAACAGAACTGTTCAAGTCAGTAACTGTTAGTGTTGACTCCACCCTTTCTGAATGCTGCTATGACAACCCTGGTAGTGCTTTTCTTTCTTCAGGAGATATTAAAACTCTGTCCTCTGGTTCTTCCAGCTAGCTAAGCTGAGGCTCTTCCTGTTCTCAAAGTTAGAAGTCACCAATCCGAAAGCAATTCTGGTTAGGGAAGGAACCCCACAGTTGGAAAGAGAAGAGTACAACTTCATTAGAGCCAGCAGAAACTTCAAATGATAAGCCAGTGTGATAGAAATATCTAACACTCTCTAATTTTTATAAACAAATAATTTTGGCTGAACTTCTTCAGCCCAGTTCCTTTGCAGTTTCAAATTTTTGCAGTTACTGGTTCCAGCTGTAGATCATGGTCACTTGAAATCATTTGTTTATTTTTTTTCTCCTCAATTAATTCTGGTTCTTATCTCTTGCCAGCTAGGTGAAACTTATAAATCAAATTAAGAGGGTAAAAGTGAATTATCATTCTCAATCCCCTCTTGGAGAAATATTTACATGGAACTTCTCTATACATAGAAGTTCCCTGAAGCACCTAACAGTTTACTTCTGGATCATTAACTACTCATCAGATGCAGGGATGTGGAAGCTGCTGGCCTTTGGCTTTCACAAGGAAGACGGAGCATTTTTGAGATGATTTCTATCAATGGGGAAAAGGTCAATTAAATCTTCTCAGCTTCATAACTTTAGCACAAAATGACATACAATTGTTTAAGTTTATTTAATGTACCATTATTTTATACTTCTTTTTTGTTTCTGCTGATTAATAGGAAGGACTTATAATAGTGGCTTAAATATTAACAATAGTAACACTGATCCCTTATTATTAATGGGATGCTTACTATGTGCCAAGTGTTGGATTCATTGCTTTCATTTCTGTAAGAGACCTATGAGGGAAGGCATCATTCTTCCCATTTCTCGGGTGAAGAAACAGGAATAGAAAGCAGGTCCTTATATTTTTGACATCCTCAAAGTAATGTTTCAAGGCTTTGTTATTATTTTATTTTTTTGGTACGGTCATCTCTTCATACAGTACCTCGCAATAGGGGTGATTTTGCACTCCAGTGATATTTGGCGGTGTCTGGAGACATTTTTGATTGTCCCAATGAGGGAGAGGGAGGTGTGTGGGGTATTAACTAGCATCTAGCAGGCAGAGACCAGTGATACTGCTAACCATTTTACAATGCATAGGACAGGCTCCCACACTAAAGAATTACCTAATCCAAAATGTCAACAGTGTTGCTACTGAAAAACCCTGCTCTGGCCCTTTTTGTTTTAACCTTTGATAATTTGTATCTCTCAACTTTTATGGAATAAATTAACTGTATACTGAATTTTGGTGGCTTTTGTTTCATGCATTATATTTTCCCATGAAAACTACAGATTCCTCACAAAAGATAAAATCCTATTGGGTAACCACTCAGAAGTCTAAAGCTGTCGGGTGCTTAGTAGGAGCTCTCAAACAGGGAGTTGACTAAATATCTTCTATGTTAGATCATTCTAGAAATTACCCACTGTAAGCATTTTTCATAACTTCAGGATTTTTGCTGAAGAGGGAATTTGAGCTCAGATTCATCATTAGGGTTTGAAGAGATGAATGGCCGTTGTGGTGGCCCCAAGGTCCGCACTGAAGGGAGGAAGCCACCTAGTCCGGAAGTCAAACCCTGCCCTCTTGTGGTGTCACTGCCATAGACACTGCAGGGAATGTGACTGAGGGTCACGGGGCTTCATTCTGTATCCTTGGGTCTGAACTGACAGCAATTTTGAAGTGTAAATTCAGCTATGCATTCACGTTAGGCCTTTTCTTCTTTGCAGAACAGTACATTAAATATACCATGTAATCCAGGCTTTCATTAGAACTAAACCAAATAGAGGGAAGGGGTGGGGGGAGAGAGAGAGAGAGAGAGAGAGAGAGCAAACATACCTAGTTATAAATGTTACTTTCTGGAAGCTTGACAATTGCAGAGTTTCACTTAGTTAGATTGATTCTCTGTTACTTGCCTTCTCTACAAAACTGCTTTTCTGACTAATAAAGACATGGTGTAGTTTTTTGTAGGCAAGGAGAAACAATTCTGGGGAAAGGCTTTCTAAGGAGCAATATTAATGGACATCTATGCCCCAAATTTGATTCTTGTGGCATTTTCCTTACAAATTTCTTATAGGTTAGTTCAAGGAGAAAAGCACCACAAAGTTTGAAAGACCAGTTTAATCAGAGGACATTATGCTCTCCCCTTAACCATTATGAACTCTACTCTCTTACTGTGAAAACACCACTGTTGTTCTTTCTTATCTCAGAGTGCAGCCTTTTCTGTATACTGATGCCAAATGGGTAACATTTTAGTGAGACATTTGAAGTTGTGATATGCAACTCGGTGGGAGACAAACAAGGTCATTTAAAAGGTCTCTTCATTGAGAACATCAGAGCTTTCAAAAGATGCACACAGCCTTTTCTGGATAATTGGGTAAAACAAAAATGAAAAAGCCCATAAAGTGCAATAATTTAAAAAGCAATCAGATGGAAACACTCAGAATTAAGAGTGAAAAATATCATGAATGCTGACGCTGAATCTTAATACATAAAACCAAAGGCAACGAGTAAAAAAGCAATGTAACTTAAGAAGTTGACAAACAAATCAGTTGACAGAAGGAGTTAGCAAGGGGAAAAAAACTTAGAACAAATGTTAGACTAGAATCGGGGGATTCTTCTTTCTCTAGAAATTGAGATCTTGGCATATCATTAAACCTTCATTGAACTTTGATCTGGCAAATGAAAATGATATTAATACTATGAAGCTTCTACCTCACCCTTGGAAGAGTGTTATAAGATTATGTGTACAAAATAATTTCTTCAAAAGTCAGTATATTATACCCATGCAGTATGCATAGACTAGATACAATAAAAAACAAGTTTACTAAATAGTTAAAGTGCCAAGCTAATTTAAAGACCAAGAGATACATATTCAGCAGTTAGAATCTTAAAAAGGAACATTAATTAACATGATCAGAGTCTATTACCTGGCTGACCTGAGGGAAAACAAACCAACCTTTACAGTCTCACAGGTCAGGTATAAGCCCTTCCTTGGATAAATTACGTGGTTTATTTCTTATCGGAAACTAATATGTTCTCATTATACAAAAAGTCATTCTGCAACTTAGGGACTTTTGATTTAGCTTTGGAGGGTAGCTTTACCTTTTGTGAGTCAGGAAGTCACAAAAATTTCTGCTATAGAAAGAAATTTATGGATGGATCAAATTTATTGATTTTCTTCTTCAGAGAAATATGAGAATATATATATATATGCCCTTTGGTAAACATACATAATTACTATATTGTCAAAGATGTTTTGGTTGTCAGGTTATCCAAACAAAGCCTATCTTAACCTAAAATGTTGTTGAACTACTATTCTCTACAGTCTTGTTTTCCTTGTAACCACTTAAGTCAGAGATTCATAGCATTGTATTGTTGTAATGGTCCCTATTCATTACATGTTCCAGGATTCACATATTGAAATACTTAGACAGGCTGGAAGAAATAGGTGAACTGGACATGGTGGTGAATGGAAGGCCCTTTCCTTTTCTTGGAGGGGGTCCAAGGGGTCACTTCTCAGCTATAGCCAACTGTGCCAAATGTAACGGAGGGGAGAAACAGCTAACTTTAAAATATAAACTTACAATTTCAAATTTCATGTGAAATATCCTATTTTAAAATGTTTTTAACTAATGTATATATTTTTTAAAAACCTAACACTGTGAAGCTAACAGAACTCTTCTGTGGATTAGATTTAAAGGGCTGCCAATTTGAAATTTAGGATCGAGGCCAACCATCTCATTTTAGAACTGAGAATAGACTCCAAGCCCCAGAATTTGCAGACCCTCATACCAATGTTCTAACTACAGTAGACTTGAAGTATGTCTCTGATTGTTAGACATTCCCCATTCCATTCTACATTCAGCAATTCATGGCTGAATAGTTGGAGGTTATGGGAAAATATAGAGCTGTCATGGGATGAGGCTACCTTCTACCTTGGATCTCACTCAGCCAGCCTGCACAGCCGGCACATGCGTGAGGTGAGCCTGACTCAGTCTGAGACAGCATTTGGGACAGCAGCCTGAACTTCACCCCCACCCCTTGTTGTTCTTGCTAGCAACTTATTTTTCTTTTTTCTATCCTGTAAAACATACTGTTAAGTCTCTTAGGGCTTTTACTGCTCTAGCATGCAGCAAAGTGATGCCTCTATGTGAATGAATACATCATAGAATCTATGATTTCGGTTTTCTTGCATACTATTTTGACATTTACTCAACAAATATTATCTAGTGTTTGAAAGGTCATCAGTACTGAAAGGGACTGAGGCTTTCAGCCCCTTTCATAGAGCCACACTCACTCAATAGCCCTGGCAATATGACTGGTGAGGAGTTTACATTTTAAATAAATACTGAAAATATTTATTTTTGAATAGTTCTTGTCAAATGTTTCTAAAATGAACTTTGCTAGAAGTATAAAATTATCTGTACATTTATGTTATAAGGCTACATTTGTATTTTTATACTAATATATTTCCTAAATACATTCACTGCAGATTTGGGAATACACACACACATACAGACAAAAGTGCATGAAGAGAACATATCTTCTACACTGACTCAGGGAATTACATAGGATTAATCCTGGATGAATATGGAGTATTCTTGATTAATAGTGACACTTGGCTAGCAAATCATTGTTTGGGATTCTAACGCTAAGAAAACTTCCTAGACAAGCAAGTTGATTTTCAGGTGTATTGAAAAAATAGTTTAATGCTCATGAGCATATTTCAAACTCTGACCCAGGAAAACATGGACATGTATACTTTCTTTAATTGCTTGGTTGGCTGGAAGAACATAGTTTATGATTTCATACACGGCTCCTTGGTTGTTAAGTGAAGAGAGCTGAAAAAATGCTGACTTCCATATTAATTGAATTTCATGTAAAGGGATAACACTTTATGACTTTTAAACTAGAGTTTTGTGGTGAGTCAGAAAACAGAGATGGAAAATGGTGGTCTGATGATGTAAACTTTGTTGTAACTGACTCAGAACGTGCCACATTGAGGATCGTTGATGACTTCATGGCTACCTCCATGAGAAGGCTCAGTCCAGAGTTC
Organism: Callithrix jacchus; assembly: GCF_049354715.1. Lineage (NCBI taxonomy): Eukaryota > Metazoa > Chordata > Mammalia > Primates > Cebidae > Callithrix > Callithrix jacchus. The sequence continues at coordinate 36,532,788 of NC_133518.1, forward strand.
AGGATTATCAGTTCATGAAGGGAGTGGAATCTGCTCCAGGCTAGCAGGGGTCATGGTGAGATGAGAAAGGGGCTACACAGTGGCACCTTCCTACTGCTTAAAATGAAGAACTTTTTCTGAGAGTTCAGCATTGAGAAAGTATTAAGCATGAAGTATTCAGCTGCTGGGATGAAACTAAGTGTCCAGGGAAGAATGTTGTGGGGGATGTGAAACAAATGTAGTCTTAGCATCTGAAGTCCCTGTTTGAGTTTTCATCTCAGACATTGTAGTTTTCATCTCTAGAAGTTCAATTTCAGTCTTTTTTTTTTTTTAAATATATCTCCCATGTCTTATTAAATATGCTCAAACTTCCATCTAGCATTTCGAACATATGAAATAGTTATAAAAACCATTTAATGTCCTAGTGTAATAATCTCTCATCTGTGTCAATACTGACTGGATCTGTTTCTATTCATTTTTTAATTTTTATTTTTATGGGTTGTACTTTCTATCTTCTTTGCATGCCTGGTGATTTTATAATGGAGGCTAACATTGTGAATTTTACTTTGTTGAATATTGGATGCTTTTGTATTCCTACAAAAATTCCCCAGTTTCTTTTCTGAAAAGCAGTAGTTACTTGCAAATAATTTGATTCTTTTCAGTCTGACTTTTAAAGTTTTTTTTTTCAAACTAGCAAGAGTCAAGATTTTGTTTTATTTTATTATTGATAGAAAGACACTGTTACAGCCAAAATCGGCAAAGACACTAAAGAAATCCTCTATGCTTTTCAGTATGCAAATATATTTCTTCCAAGAGTTGTCTTGGTGTGATTTCAAGAGTTCATGTTAACCTCTTTTATGGAAACTTCCTTTTCTTAGTTGCTGTATTCTTGAAGAGCCTGGGCCATGAAGGACTTTTAAAGTTTCTTGGGTGGGACCAGAGCATCAATTAGTCTAGAGCTAAATTTTTCCCATTCCTCAGGCAAGAACCTGCTGAGTATGCTACCTGATGCTCCATGAACTATGAGACTTTCCACTGTGGCTGGTGGAAATAGGAACTATTGTCTAGCTCTTGATGACCTCTGGGACTTGTTCTCTCTAATATGTTTGGGTGATTATTTACCTACATGCACTGAAACACAAGGGGTACCCTTTGCAGATCTCTGGGTACTCTCTTTGTGCAGCTCTCAACTCTCTGGTACTCTGAACTCTAGCCTCCTTGGTCTCTTGGGACTCCCAGCTCCATGTCCTCAACTCAGGGAGAACCCCAAGTTCTGCCTGGGTGTTTCATCCCTGTACCATGCCTGGAAACTCCCTCCAGGCAGTGGGCTGGGGCAATCCCAGGTCATTTGTTTCCTATCCCCTAACAAAGGGCAGGGATTACTGCCCTTTATTATCTGATGTCCACTCTCTTGTAAACCATTGTTTCATATGTATGTCCAGTTTTAAAAATTGTTTTAGGTGGGGAAGTAAATCTAGTCCCTGTTATTCTATCTTCCAATGTTATTCATTCCATTGGAAGCAGATGTCTACGGGTTTGAGTTTTGCTCCTACATCTCACAAGCTACTTAATTTTGGAACAGCCTCATCCTCTTTTTTGCCTATTTATGAAGTGGGGATAATGCAATGATTAACCGATGCAGTCATATAGGGGAAAACATGTTATAGTCTAAACGATTAGGCAAAGGAACACTCATACACTGAGAGTGGGCTTCTACCAAAAAGACTGGAGCTGAATGAACCTTCTCACTCCTGGGCAAGATCAGCTGAGCCCTTTTCTCTTGACCACACAGTGATAACTATCTTCTTTCTTGTCCTCTAGCCAATTAACCACCTTGCCCTTTACCTTTCTGAACTTGCCAGTAAAGTCCTTAATAGGCCAAACAGACAACTCACCTCCTCCCAGAACCCATGGGGCAAAACACAAGCTTATCTGAAACATTTTGGCAAAGTTACACCTATGCAGAATTGTAGTACCATCAACAAAATCTGTGTGATTTGTAGTAATAAAAATCTCATTTTTTCTTATTTACACCTTAATTTAAAATAATTGTTTTCACTAAACTGTGAAGTAGAATGAATAAAATTATTAATTGAGAACATCTGCCCACTAAATTATAAATATATGGAACTTGCTTAGTTATAATCAGTACATTAACATTTGAAAAGAAAATGATTTTTTAATGCAAAGATATCTTTCTTCTGACATATTAAAATTCCAACGTACTAATGTAGTAACGTGAGAAAAAAATAATAAAATCCTATGGCTTTTTTATTGCATGTTTATTTAGGCCGAACCAGTATGAGGCAGCGAGATTAATTACTTTTATACCGTTAAGTACTGTACATAGTTAATTATTTCATCTACGTTGTGTCTGAGCCAAACCTGTGAATTACTATTCATGCAGGGCAATGATGATAATTTATGTACTCCCTCTATGCTACAGCTTGTTAATATATTATTTTTGATTTGAAACTAGATGTTAAAAGTTTGCAAGAGGCTTTTAAAGACTACCCCATGACATAAGTTCTAAAATAATGAGTTTCAAAAATAAGGTTAACAACATGCTATGTAGGAAGTTATTTAGATGATGGAATTTTAATAGATTTGGTATGAAGAATGCTTTCCTCCATGTTTTCCTCTGATCTGTTGACACTTATGCTTTGAGTTGTGTGTGTGTGTGTGTGTGTGTATTTTGCTTGATTTTATGATGTGGTTGTTTTTGGGGCCGTTAGTTTCCCACACATCTACCACATGCACTAACCCTGGTCTCACCCACTCTCCCACTATGGCTAATCAGGTATTTAATTGTGGCTACAAGTACCCAATAGCTTCAAGCAGTTAGAGAGATGCTCAAAACTACCATGAGCTTTGCAAGATGAACAGATGACACAGAATCTATTTTTAAAATCTGAGATCAACTTCTTAAAACTTCTATAACAGGTTCTCAGAGATACTTGTACATAGCGAAGTGAAAGAGAACTTTAAATATTTTACAAATTCAAATACTAAACTTTTAAGAGATGTCATTAAAGAAAAAGGGCAAACTAAGAAGAAATGAGTGAAGACAAGAAGTGTAATTAAGAAATAAAGAGAGCTGTCATGGAGCCAGCTTGCTGCTCCTGGTGGCCCTGGATGGGCAGCGTTAGCATTTCCTGGAGTTTAAGATCAAGACAGCCTCAGGGCCCACCCCAGACCGAGACAGAGTCTGCATTTTAAGTGGATTCCCCAGGTGACTTGGGTGTTCGTTAGGGTTTGAGAAGCACTAGTCTAGAGGCACACGGAATTTCTCCCTCATGTAGACTAAGGGGCCATCCAATCACTGAGCTCACTGAAGCGTGGCTGCCCGTGGACAGAACCTGAGAACAGGACAGGCAAGCAGGGGTGGCTGGAGATTGTTTTCATAGGGAGCCCTGGAGTACAAAGAAGCAAAGCCCCAGTGAGGCAAAACTGTATACAAAATATATGTTTCACATAATACAGAAATCTAGCAGCTCTGTTCACAAGGTCTTTTAGAGAAAACTAATACAGACCTAGGCTTCTTGCTATGACTTTGGCTAGAGTTTTTGCGTATTTAGAGGAACTGAGGAACATCTAAAAGGATGGGAAGTGTGCCACCTTCCCTGAAGCCCATTCTGGCTATTTTTCTATGAGATATATACATTTTTTTCATCTGAATAATTTTCATTAACTTTCCCCGTTAAAATGTGGGCACTTTCTGCACAATTTCCTTTTCTTGCAGAGGTTTTCAAACTGTTCAACCACTAGAGGTCTGTATTACCTATTTTAAAAAAACACTACTAGCTAGCTGAGACTTTCAGCTTTCAACTTCAATACCTAATTGCATGTTTTAAGATTTAAAATCTCAAGACATAACACCAGGGAATAAAAAAAAATCACATCACTTTAAGAAATGAAGAAGGAAACCTAATAGGAGCCCTTCCATTTGGAACAAGACTGAGTCTCCCTTGTTATTTCTAGTAGAGGGCTGAGCACAGCCTTCACATTCTTAAACATGGAAGTCAATGGCCAGTCACAAATCAGGTGAACAAAATTTCATTTCTTCAAAATGCCTATGCAAAATAGTTTTTATGCCAATATATTTAAAACCCATGTTTAAACTTCAAAGCATTTATTTTCCTACTGCAACAAAATAAAAATTGAAGAGGTTGGATTCCCAGTTGACTTATGTAAAACATCAATTTTACTACTTTTATGCGGGCTTTAAAATAAAATTTTATTTAATTAGTCATACTATATAGGTTTAAAAACTAATGTCCTTTCAGTCTTATTCTTAAAAGTCTCTGTTGCCATTTTAAAAATGAATGCGTGAGACTGAGCTTGCCTGGTTAAAGTTACGATAGAGTTGACACTAGCTGGTGGCCTCTACTGCGAGTTGCATACCCCAGGTTTTCACCCTGTTCCATGTTCACCTGGAGATTTTCACTAGAGTAGTCCATTTGGGTCTACCCTCTGCCAGTAACATCCCAGGCTCTGAGCCTTCCAGAAACCTGAAATGTCCCATTTACAGGGCCATCCTGATTAGAAATGACAAAACCTTTCCCTAGCATATGGAGCAGGCCTCCTAAAGAACTCCTCACTCATATATTCACATATTTAAATAGAATGGATGAAAATATTACAGACATAAAAGCTGTAATTTACTGAGTATTGCACCAGAGATTTGGGATTCTGATGCTAGATTTTCATAGATTATAATTACGCCTGAATTTCAGTAAGTGGCTACATTTGTTGCCAGGCAAGGTGTAATGCTAGGAAGCTCACTTCCTTTAAAAGGCATTATTGCATAATGCTCCTGCCCTGTAACACCTCTAAAAGCATAAGGAGGTCTAGTGTGGCTTCCCTCTCAGTCTGTCACTTTATTAAAACACAACAATTTGCAAGTGTTATTTGGCATATCAGCTGGGTTCATTTCAAAGGCTAATATTTAACAGAGGGGAAAATAACTCATCCCAATCCTTTTAAAAATTGTTTTCTATGTATTTGCAGGCAAATTGCCTAGTGTTTTATATAGCTCTCAAAGCTAGGATTCAAGAATAATTTTAGTAATGTCTTGTACTGCTTGTCTACATAATCAAAATGATCAATTCTACAGCAGAAGGAAACTAATTTATGGCACAATAATTTGTATTACAGACCACCATATTTAAAATACTTAAGTTTTTCTTCATTTCCTGTTGCATTTCTGCCGATGACTGGTGGCATATGAATTAACAATTTTCCTCACTGAAATGTGACAGAAAAATATCTGCTTTATTCTATCCTGAACATTCATCTCAGCGTTCCTGACTGATCTACTATAATTCAAAATGATGTTAGCTTATACTTGGACCCAATATCAGTATAAACCTGTCATAAAATACTAGCACAGTGCTCATTTGTATTTTTTAAAATGCTGCAATTGTAGCAGTTAATTAAACAGTAACAGTAAGATCTTAGTCTCTGGTGAATTTGGTGGGTTATTTCTGGGAGAAAAATGTTTGGAACCAAGGTGTTGGAATTACTCCCAAATTTGAGTTGCTGCCCCTGGCATTGGTTAGCCGTTTGGGAAATTTAGGCTCAATTTCTGTAAAGAAAATGCAGCCAATAAGATAACTTAGCCCTTTTTTGTTGTTGTTGTTGGGTTAAACAAGAAAATGCAGATGGAGTGATTGACACGGTACTTGACACTAGTAAGTGTACAATAAATAGATGTTCACTATTATTTTCTCTGATCCTTTCTGTCTTCCTTTATACAATGGCCACACAATACAATGACAATAATGACAGTTATGAGTAAGTGTTGTGAACAATGGATAAGAAAGACCACATGTGTGAAATAGTACCTGGCACCAGCTGCTCCCCCAACAGTTCTTCTGAAGTTTTTACCTTTAAAACGAGATCCCAAGTTGGGAGAGTTGGAAGAGTCTCAAAGATGATTCATTCTTAGACTTGAGGTTTATTTTTATTTTTTAATAAGAAGACTGTGCGATTGAGATTATTTTGTCTCATTTTTTTTTCTGATCTGAATGATAACTTAACTCTGTGACCCTACCAGACAAAATATTGCATTGAAACAAGAGTCAACCAGGGACGGAAACCATTTTTAGAGTAGTTAAATAACTAAGGTTAAGAAACTTTTCAAATTTAGACAACACAAAGAAAAAAAAAACATAATCTTGCTTAAAATGCAATTTTCAACCTTTTGGTTATTCCACTCCTTGTGACTTAGAAATGTTTGTTTTCTCTAAAATGCTGTATAATATCTCTTTTCAAGAGAGAAATCAGAGGCAGAAGGACTTGAAGGAAGTTGTGATGAACTAGTTTATTTATTTTTTAGTTAGGGATGAAAACTTCTTGTTTAAGCTTATGTATTGTGCATTCTCAAAATGTTCTAGTTCCTTACATGGCTGGTTTTATGGGATCTTAGTAATATAAAAGGTACTGGGAAATAAATTCCCATGTAGTTATAAATAAATAACTGTATTTGTACTATTAACCAGCCTTAGGACCTGAAATTGGACTAGATATTGCTCTCTTTGGATTATAATTCAGTTTAAAGAGCCCTACACATCTCAGTCAACTCAACCCAACCCCATTTCCAGGAGCCTCCTTTTTAGTTCTGTGAGACCAGGGCTTCTATGAAAGAAGTGTATGGTTCCATTGTGGAATAGGGGGGACTAGGAAAGAGAGTATAGCTGAGGAGCTGTACTCAGGACACTGGTGGAATGCTCTGAAAAGGACAGGGGCCTTGCTGAGGACCACCTTACCCCTCCCCTAGTGTTGCTTAGACCTGCAGTTTCCTGGACACAATTCAGTTTAATTTGCTAAAAAGGCATTTTGACAGTATACAGTTTGGGGGTAAGTGTGACCACTGCATAGTGATTAACAAAATTCTGGATTTCAATCAGGGTACTAGTTGTTTGAAAGTTATCCAAGTCACAAACTCTCTAAGACTCAGAGAAATATAAAGATTAAATAATAGTTCTTATTAAATAACTATTTTTAGCACAAAGCACACATATATATGAATACGAGGGTAAACTAACTTTCTTATGGTCTAATTTTTCTGATACCAAAATATATCCTAATGATAACATTTAATTACCAATTTACTTAGACGTAGAACAATTTGAAATATGCTTGGTAAAATCCTATTTGACCAAAACAGTGACAATAAGCAAGAATAATGGCATTTATTTTTTTTTTATCAGAAATCACATTATTTTCAAAGCCCTTTAGGCCACAGAACTTCCCAGCCTCAAGCTACTATTGTTTTTCTCAAATAAAGGAGGTTGCATTTTTTTCTCATTCTCCTCGTGATAATTTCTTATATCTTACTCTGGGGGAAGTCTCTAATGGAGGCCAGTGAGGCAGCTACCCCTTTGGGGGAGTCATGACATCACAGATGCTTGTCTTTTCCTTAGCTCCCATCTGTTGGAAATAGTAACTAAGTCCTCTGCCTAAGCTGGTAGGAGAGGAGCTGTAGAAAATCAAATTAGCAGGAGAGAAACTATTAGTCTTCATTTTCTTGTTTCCAACCTGTGAACACAGATTGTTAAATACGCCTATTTCCTAATCCTTATTAGGAAATCTTAAAGAATAATAGAACATGAGAAAAGCATGGGGATTATGAGAAAACACTACCACTGAAAAATAACACAAAATGAGGATCATTCAGACTATCCGTTCATTTTTAGAGTTAGCTGATTTGAAATTTTCCATTAAATAATTTTATTGCTGCTTATATGTGGATGATGACACAAACACAATTCCAAATATGTAATTTTATTTAGAATTTTCTTATTAGACTTGAAGATAAAATAATTTAAATGGAATTACTAGTACATGACATTTTACATTCAGTGGTATCCCTGGGACTTGTTTGAATACATTGCTGTATTTATCTAAAATGGCAAAACTTTCATTAAAAATAATCTAGTGGCAATGTTTTATAGCCCTAACCCTCTACTGCTTAAAAGTTGTATTTTCAGGCCCAGAGACACAGGATTATAGGTCAGTGACAGGCAAAGTATATTTGAAGTATACCAAAAGCACCAAATAAGGTAGTTAAGTGTCTAGAAGAAATCACTAGAGTCATTGCCACAGAATCAGTCATTGAGGACTAAATTATGCACCTGGTTTCTTGGGAAAATCTGCAGTTTTAGGAAAACGCACCAGGTTTCTTGGGAAAATCTGCAGTTTTGGGAAAATTTCACTACACTTCAGAGCATTTTAAGTCTTTAAATCACCTAGCTTTTAAAATTCCACTTATTTCCCCTGTTCTGACATCCATTCTAAATATGTCTCTAGTTCCTGTCAGTTCATATTCTTCAATACTTGATTTCACTTTTGTTATCTACTCTTCTCTGTGGTTTCTGAAGACCCTGGCATACCCGCTGTGCCTTGACTATGCCATCACACTGCTGCCTCAGGGAAATCGCATTTGCTCTATTTCTGCCTGGAGCAATCTTCTCCCAGATGTCCATATTGCTTCCTCCTTCTTCCTAAGTAGACTTTCCCTAACACCCTTTTAAACATGAAGCCTCCCTTCCACTTTATTTCCATTTTCCACACCATCTAACATATTATAAATTTTACTTGTTTTTGTCTTTATGCACTGGAATGTAAGTTGTATGAGGCCAAGGATTTTTGTCTACCTTGCTCATGACTGTGCTCAGTGCCGAGAACAGTGTCTGGCATGTAGGTGTCCAAAAATACTTACTGACTGAACACAGTAGAATCTAATGCAAACTGTAGCCCTGAGTAGGAATACGTAGGATCTAATATTCTCTTTCAGAAGTATTCATATCTTCATGACATTTCTTTGATATTCCTATTCTAGAGGCAAAGGGAAGAAACTTTAAGGTACCTCATAACTGTTCAATCACTAACTTCTAGGTCATGATAGTTGCAAACTGAAATGCCATTGGGATTTGGGCAGTTAAATAACTGAAATGCCACTGGGATTTGGGCAGTTAATACCTGATATTGAAATACCCAGTATAAGGCATTAAAGAGTGGTAGAGTTTGTGGCAAATAGGAAAGTTTATATATTGCCCTATGTAAAACCATTCAGATTTTAAAGAGAAATTTAAAACTGGCTTGTCTGAACAAAACCTGTCTACCTGTGGTTCCAAAGCCCTTTTTGGCTACCAGTTGTGGTCAATAGGACCACAAGGACATTTTCTAAGTCATACTGTTTTTTTCTACCTCTTTTCCAAATATATTCTCAAGCTTGGGTATGTGACTGACTCCACATCAGGACAAGAATACTCAATTGATCAAATCTAATTACATTTGCTTCCCAACTAAATTGTATATCACCTTCCCCTCTTGTGATGGTTCCTCTTGGGTCCTTGGCATCTGATTATTGCAAACCTAATTGATTTGCGACATTTCATTAATAAAGTTAACTAAAACTAATTATACATATTGAATAAAAGTTTCCTGTGAAATGAATTTTTCTATTTAGCTTAAGGGTTCTTAATTGTTGGACTGAATTGCTGAAGAAGATTTCAGAATTACTTTCTCTTGGGATATATATATGTATATATATATATATATATTCATTCCTCCCCTCCAACCAATATGGATTGATAGTGATACCATAGAAACCAAAAAAGAAAAAAAATGATTAAATATGAAAGTTAAAAATATTGAAGCATTGTCCTAAGAAAAAAACCCTGCAAAATAGGTCACACAGATGCCTTTAAGATATTAAATTAGGTCTGTTACATTTGTCACATTATCTTAAGAAGTTTAAAATTCAAATTTTCATATTTATTCACATTTATTGTTTTATTCATAGTGTAGGCTTTTCCTTCACTTAATTAGTGCATATTGTATTTCTCTTTCAGAGAGTATGTTTTGTCGAATTCATCCATTGATTTATATCTACATTCTAGCCGAAGTCCAGGGGAAGCCTCCTACTACTTCAGTTGCCCGAAACTCAGCTGATACATTGTGAGTCAGTATTTTTCATAGGACCAATTCCAATGCTCCCTATTTGTTTAGTCATGTATAGATAAACATGCTATAAGTGAAAGGAAGACTAGCATTTATTAATGGTTCAGTGCTGAATAAAATATGGCTGGCCCATTACTGTTATACAATAATCTTATATATAACGTGAGATGCTCTTACGATTAGTGACTTGAATTTGCATTGCTTTCACTTTGCCAAAGCAGATTGGATTACTTGCTTTGCATCATTTAGGAATACACTAAGCTGTTGTATCTTCCCATTCTGTTCACTGACCAGGCTGGAGGGACCAGGAGGCAGCAAACTGCCCATCTTATTTTTCTTCTTTGATGGGGGAGTATTACTGAGGAGTAAAGGTGTAAGCTCTGGGTCAAAAGACAGCTCTTACCCCCTGACTGGTTTTATCTACAGTGGTTCTGGTTTTTTTAGTGGTGTCCATACTGTGTGCAGAAGTATTTTGGCCTTGCCTAGACGTGGGGAGAAAGAAAGCTGCTTTGGATAGGACTTTGGACCTGCAATACTACATTGTTCCTGTTGAGCCAGATCTCTGGGTGAGTCTAACATTTGTTTAGATTTGGGAAAGGCATTAAGGCCCGGTTTCAGATAAATAGTTATTTTCCACCAGGTCTGCACTGTATTATTACATTTCTGAGATAGACTAGACCTTTCTGGAATTTAAAAAATGACTCATACATTTAAATCTTCTTAAAAGGAATGACTAATTGATGGGAAAAGACAACAGCTCTCTTGATTCTAGCTAAAAGCTTTTCCTGTCAGCAAACAGAGCCTCTAAATTTAAAAGCTATTTCTTTGAGCTCTTTTGTTAAAAATATGAATATTGGTTGGGTATAGTGGTTCATGCCTGTAATCCAAGCACTTTGGGAGGCTGAGATGGGAGGATCACGTGAGGCCAGGGTTCATGAGCAACCTAGGCATTGTAGCAAGACCCCATATCTACAAAAAATTAAAAAAATAATTAGCTGGGCATGGAGCATGAGCCTGTAGTCCTGGATACTTGGGGGGACGAGATAGGAGGATGGCTTGAGCCCAGGAGTTTAAGGCTGCAGTGAAGTATGATCATGCCACTACACTCCAGCCTAGAGGACAAAGTGAGACTTTGTCTCAAAAAAAATCTATCTATCTATCTATCTATCTATCTATCTATCTATCTATCTTCTATCTCTATCTAAATCTAATTTAAATTACTATTTTCTATAGAATTATGTGCTAAGCACATCCAGCTATATTATTTAAGCAAGGAAAGAATGTTACTGTGAATTATGTGAATAGCTTATTTGGAGTAAACATGTTTCATAAAGTAAGCTTCATATCTGTTTATTAAAAAAAAAACCCAGAACACAAATAGCTACCATTTATATTGCTTTTGTTTTCTGTAAGATGAGATTAATATTTTAAAACTCCAAACTGGGTTCAAACTTATATTTATGCTTTCATTGAAAAATGATACTATTAAATGTGTAAAGGAAATATCAGCTGGATATTGATGTCCTTTTTAAACAGATAGTTATATAGCTATTTCAAACCCTTGATGCTTTGATGACTCAAAGACAAATTTGTTTTTAATTTCTTTCCTTGTGTAACACACGATCATTAGTCCAGGAACTAAATGTAATTGAACTGCTAGGTATGAGTGACTGGGAAGTAATTGAGGCTCATTTTATTAATGAGATCATATTAGTGACAAATAGTGACTAAGAACTTTAAGAATGTAGCAGGGCAATTATATTGATGAAAAATGAAAAACTATTGTTATCTGTGACTGTGTGAGTCTATTTTTATGTTGCTATAAAGGAATATCTGAAACTGGGTAATTTATAAAGAAAAGAGCTTTAACTGACTCCTGGTTCAGGAGGCTTACAAGAAGGCATGGTGTTGACTTCTGCTTCTGGTGAAGGCACAGGAGGCTTGCAATCGTGGCAGATGGTGATGGGGAACTAGCATGTCACACCGCGAGAGTAGGAGCAAGAGAGAAGGGGAGGTGCCACAGTCTCAGAGCAAGTACTTATTATGAGAGATCCACCCACAGGATCTGAACACCTTCCACCGGGCCCCACCTCCAACACTGGGGATCACATTTCCACAGGAGATTTGGAGAAGACAAATATCCAAACCATATCAGTGACATGCAATTTAAATAAAAATAAAAGCTTCGAATATGTACATTTTTATTAAAAAAGAAGTGTTCTAGTACTTGTTTGGTTTGGTTCTCCAACTGTTTAAAAATCAGCTTTAATTATGTCTATGTGATGGAGAAATGTTTATCATTATTGGGATACTTAATCTTACAGAAAGAAATGAGTAAGAAAGAAAATATTGGCCATTAAAAATGATCCTACATTTTCTTTACTTCTGCTTACTTGAAGCTGTCAGCAATGTCGGTAACCAAGGCAACAGCCATATATTTTAGTTCTTACTTCAATGTAACTGTGAGTACTTCTCACAAAGTTAAAAAAAAATCAAGAACCTCAACTTTAGAAAAGCACATGAAACATTTCTCTCTCTCTCTCTCTCTCTCTCTCTATATATATATATATATAAAATTATTTTTTGAGATGGAGTCTCTCTGTTACCCAGGCTAGAATGCAATGACAATTTTGGCTCAGTGCAACCTCCACCTCCCGGGTTCAAGCCATTCTCCTGCCTCAGCTTACTGAGTAGCTGTAATTATAGGTGCACCCCACCATGTCTGGCCCATTTTTGTATTTTTAGTAGAGATGGGGTTTCACCATGTTGGTCAGGCTGGACTCAAATTCCTGACCTCATGATCTGCCCACCTAGGCCTCCCAAAGTGATGGGGTTACAGGTATAAGCCACCATGCCCAGCCAATTCTATATATTTTAATATGCAAACAGGAAAAAGAAAATGTGGCCTGTGAGAGCTATACATTAGATAATCTAACACTGAAAAATTTGGAATTTCAAAAATATTAAATATTTCCCAAATAAGTTTAAAAGAGCAGAAAACTTTCTTACCAAGTGGCCATGAAAGTCTGCTGCATTATTAATAAATGTGTTTACAGAAGTACTGCCCAATAGTACTTCCTATGATAGAAATGTTCTATATCTGTGCTGTCTACTGAGCACTTGAGACTAGGGTAGTGCGACAGAAGAGCTGAGTTTTTAATGTTATTTAATTGTCATACATTTATATTTAAATGTAAATAGCCACATACAGTAAATGGATACCATACTGGACAGTGCAGGTCTATAAATTTTAAGCCATTGAATGTGGTTCTTTAGTTATTTAATTGTGCCAACCAGGTTTTTCCCATTTGTCATGAGTAGATTTCAGAATGAATTTTTTGGTTCTGTAAAACAAGCTCTGAAATGCTGTTTACACATCACTGGCTTAAATCAATAAGAGATCAGAGTTCTGTAGTTTTAAGTTGGTAAAAGTTTTAAAGGGAGATTGCAAAGTTCAGAAGGTCCTTCTGTGAACACTTTTTGTATTTCAGTATACTGCTCACAGATTGGGCTAGGGCTTTGGAGATTATTTACAGGAAACTGAGGGCAAAGTTGCTAATTAATGTTAGAATTGGTATAACATCAGTTCTTTGACAAACAAAAAATAGCTTCTTAGAATTAAGTATGTTTTGCTTATTCATCTGAAACTTAAAGGTTTGAAAAAGTTGAAAATTTTACAGAATGTTTTCTTCTGTGTTTTGTTATTCTTAAGCAAAAAATCAGTTATTTTGGAAGTTTTGCTACAAAGGTGTGAATGTTAGAAACCAAAGACTTCCCAAATACAGTACGAGGAAGGCTGATTTCAAGAATTATTTCCGACAGGAACCCTCTGGGTTAACTGTCCTGCTTTTTCTGCTATTGGGCTGATTGGGTATCATGGACAAAACTTCTGTTCGTTACTTTTAAGATGTAAAATAAAGTATACTGTCTTCGTGTCATCCTAGGATATGTATCTTAATACACTCTTTCCAGAGCTGGATTTTTGCTGAAAACATGCACAGTCCAGATTCCCAAGCTTTGCTATACCTAAAAAAAAAAACAAAATCAGAAAAAACCTTCCCAAACAAAACATCCTTAAAGATATCCATTGGCAGAACTCTGTAAAGCGTTACTATTTTTATCTCTAAGATCAAAGCTGTTCTAAATAGTTTTCTAACACCACCACTCTGGAGTTCCTTCCAGAAAAATTATTCCTACTTGCCAATCTATTATAGCAAAGAAGAAGCGTCATCTCTAATATTTATCTAGTCACCCAGCTCCTACCTATTCTAACTATCCTCTACTTTGATAAAATGGGAGCACAACACTTTCAGAATAGGACAAGCTACTCTTCATTTTCCCTGGAGGGGACTAGGAGAAGCTGAGGGTTTGTTCTTTGAGCTGAGTTTTTGTTAGGTTGAAAAAAGTCCTATTAGGTAAATCTCGGACTCTTGTTATGAAAAATATCATGCAGGCCCATGTAACAAACATTAGATAGACAAAGTAGCCCTGGCTAACCCTGCTGTGAGAGAGTTTAATGCCCTGCCCTGTGACTCAAGCCCATCAAAAGGCAAGAGGGCACCTCCATCTCCAATTTCACATTGTCTTTTTTCCAAATCTAATCACTGGAGGAAGGTGGAAGTATGTGAGAATGAGACTCTGAGACATTTGGGTTTACTGAAGGTGAGCAGGTCAATTGTTAAGGTTTTTTGGTCTTAAGACTTCTGAAAAAGAGCACTGGGGCATCGGAGAACCCAAATCGCCCAGGAAGTGGGTGAGAAGAGAATACAGTCATTTCCCTCCTGCTCCTCTTAACCTCTATACAGGATGAACACTGCTCAGAGCAATAACCATGGAGTCCTTGGCAAAGGACTTTCTCACATGATTCATCATCAGTACATGAATGGAAATAGCGTAGTAATTCTGATGTTATTTACATTTAAAGCCATATAAATACATACGTTCTTAATCTGTAATTGGAGGGGATGTGGTTAAGACTGGGATTTCATTATTTTCTGCTTCCTCTACTTCTTTCATAAGACAATGACATGTGTGGGCTCTTGTGCTCTTTCCACTGCTGACTCGTTAGAGATCTATTTACTGACAAACACACTGCTGTAGATGTAAGACATTTACCTGGTGCAGACCTTCTGGGATGGCATCAGCAAGTTAATCAGATAAAAACCCGGCCATTTTAGATCAATTTGTCAAATATCAAACCTAGAATGGAAAATAAAAAGATTAAAGCAATTCACTGAATATAGTCAGGTTTTTATTTTTTAATTTACAGAGTAAGCTTCAACACTGCATCTTAAGAATGTTTTTGAAGGAAATAAAACCATCTGGTTTACATGAAGAACATATTTTTCCTTATATAGAGTTAGATTGCATTAAGCAATAGGCACAGGTTCTTATCATCTTCCTGCCTGTGGTCAACATCTTCCCCAATGCCCTTGTAGATACACATTAGGCAAACAGAAAAAGAATGTTTTGAGGTAAAATAGGGCAGTCTTATTCTAAGCCATTTCTTTCTATAGACATGGCTACTAAACACAAGAATATGAAAACAGAATGATTGTTACATGTGAATCTATAACTAAACTTGGTTAAATGATTCTACTTTTAGTATAAAGCTTACGCAAATTTTATTTTACCATAATTTTTAAAATACCTTTTTAAAAGTTTGCCTATTTTCTTTTCTTTTCATAGAAGTAATGCCAGTATGTCATATAAATGTCAAGTTACAGAAGGATGTAAAATAAAAGTAAACATATCCTTACCCTTTATTACTTTTCCGTGCATCTACTTCCCAGAGGTATCACTAATAATTACCTATATCTCCTTCTAGGACTTGCATATACATGCATATAAATATATATATTCATAAAAAATAGATACACATGCATATAAAAATACATACACATGCATAGAAAAAACTATGTATATGCATAGTTTTTTCTTTCTATACATCATAGTATTTTCTTCTTTGCTTTATTTATTTTACTTATCATGGCTAGCAGATTTCCTGCATCAGCATATATAAATCTGCCTCATTCATTTTGATGGCTATACAATATTTCATTGACCGTACTGACACATAATTTATGTAACCAGTCTGCTATTGAGCCTTAATTTTTTTTTCAGTTTTCCTTTTGGCTGCTACAAAAATGTCTTCATAATATTTATATATATGCATTTTTATACTTACATGAATATATTAGTAGAATAACTGCTAAACAGATTGTTGAACCAAATTGTTTGTATATGCTAAGTTTTTAATAGATATTTACAAAATGTCCTCTATTAAGGTTATACCAATTTATAATATCAAGAAACTAGATTTTATCATTTTTTCTTTATCCGATAAGTAAAAAGGTTTATCTTTGTTTTGCTTGCATTTCATTAATTGTGAATGAGATTGAACTTCTTTTTATTTTCCTTTTGTGTCCATAGATATTCTCCTACTACTTTGCTCAGCTGTGGCTTTTGCTCACGTTCCAATTAGATGGTTTATTGTTTCTCACATTAAAGAGCTCACGTTATATTAAGGAAACTTCAATTTTACATGTAATGGCTGCAAATAGCTTTCCTAGGTTTCTTGTTTATATTATAACTAAACAGGTACTTTTTTACTCTATTAGCATTTATTTTTATGTACTCAAATTCATCAATATTTTTTATTATATACAGGAGGATTTTTTAAATAATAATTTTTATTTAAAGTTGAAGAGTTATTCAAGAAGACTGTATATAGATTCGTTTTTAAACAACTAGGCATACCAACTTTAGCATTGTTATACAGAATAATGTTAGCATTAGAAAGATCTATTAACAAAAGAAATTTAACATAAAATGATTTCTTCTATAGAATACCATGAAAATGTGAATTCTGTGGACTCTTTGTAAGGCACCGGTATACCTTAGAAAAAAAATTTACAACAAGGGTCAGATTTATGGTACCATTCTCCAGAGAGTTAATAGTAGTTGTCTAGCACCTAAAATCTAGAGTGAATTATAAATAAACTAATAGCAATTCCAAGAAAAATAGAAAGTAGAAAATATAAAATCAAGAGAGATTCATTTTAGAAAATTTTGTAGGTATATACAAAAAAAAAAAAGAAAAAATCATCCTCAAAAAGATGTATTGTATATTCTTCCTAATTTTTCTTATTGGCTCTATAGATATGCATGCATTTAAAAAATATGTAAGTGATTTTACTAACAAAACAACCCTAACAAAATTAAATAAATTTTATTAAGATGCCAATAACCCAAGACCTTAATGGCACCTTGACAAGCATCTACAAAGTACACACATACATGGGATCACACTTTTGATTCATGTGTTACACACCGATTTTTTCACTTACAATTATCTTTCCTTGCCATTATTTTAAAATATATAAATGATGCGTTACATTTTATATTCATATAAAATATATAACAACTATAAAGTTCTATTATATGACTTAATGGAAATTAAAAGGAATATGAATAATTGTGTGTACTTTCAAAAATCCATTCTGATAACTCAATAGATAAAAGGCCAGGACATACTCAAGAAATCATTACCCAAGAATCACATCAAACTATTACATTGGTGATAAAGTGGCAGCAATTAACTGTGTGACTGAGGGCTGGGAGACATCATCACACAATGTGTTTTATATGAGTGACATCATTTGAATGGGAAGGAGAGTTAGATTATTAAAGCTGGGTTAATGGAAAATTCTCATTCTAAGGGCATAAGCATTTGAATTGAATGGCAAGAAGAATTTGAGTCAAAAAGTAAAGTATATGTGCTGATAAAATCGTAAGTGTGAAGGGAAGTATATATGCTGATAGAGTTGTTAAGTGTATGGAATTTACTGGAAAAAAATGCTATGCTATGAGATTTTTTTCCAGCTGTTAAAAAGAAAACCTTGTACAGATTGTATTCAGCCACCAGGGGACTCTTAAGGGCTATAGAGGGTGATCGCTAGTATTTTATTTTTTATTAGTACCAAGAAACTCGGCCTCCTATGGGTAGGATATCTTTTGGGTATTTCTCTTCCTTTCAGACTTCCACTACTTGTCATGATGGCAGCCCTGGATTGATTTTGCCTTAACCCATAACTTACAAATTAGATGTCAGTGCTACCTGAATATCTACAGTTCTAGATTCAAGCAGCTGGTGAAATTTTTATCTCCTACAAATTTTCTCAATACCACTGAAAAACTGGCTGCTCAGCGCTGTTGGCACAGCTCTCGCCTCAAACATGATCACAGGGAACCCATACACATCTTCTTTTAGGCCAACATCAGTAAGCCCCTGTCAAAGCAGGAGACATTTGGACAGACCCAACTGATGGCTGTCAGAAAATCTACCTGCACTGGGTGAAATAGTTCAGGGACTGAATCATTTGGGAAGCCACTGGCTTAAAATACATCACCACTTGCTTGAGTACTGACTGGTTCGTAACTATATTTTACTACATTTTTGTAAATCATGCTTGTAGCAAATAAGCATTTATTTAAAAGCTGAAAAAGTAACATGTAATTTGAGTTGGAAAGCTGAGCAGTCTATGTGCATGTAGAAAATAGAAACTAACTTGTTCAATCCAAGAGAGAATTTAATTTATAGCATGAAAGCACCAAAAGGTAAACAGAAAATTTTGGATTTTTATGGGAAAAAATAGAGATAACAAAAACAGTTATTATTATTAGGGACAGGGTCTTCCCTTGTTACTGAGGCTGGAGTGCAATATTGTGATCATGGCTAACTGCAGCCCGGCTTAAGCAATCCTCCCACCTCAGCCTCCTGAGTAGTTGGGACTACAGGTGTATGCCACATTGCTCAGCTAATTTTTTATTTTTTGTAGAGATGGCAGGGTCTCAGTTTGTTGCCTAAGCTGGTCTCAAACTCCTGGGGTCAAGTGATCCTCCCTTTTTGGCCTCCCAAAGTGCTGGGATTACAGGTGTGAGCCACCACACCTGGGCTCAAAGGTTAGTTTTTAAAAGTATGTCATCTACTATGTTTAAAAAATGCTTTATTGAAATATAATTGATACATAAAAAGTAGTCATATAAAATATATTTTAGTGGATTTGGACAGGCTGTCATAGTTTTGTTATTTTTTCCAACAGTTGAAGGAATTTCTAGAATTTCCCATTATTGCACTTAAAAGTCAGATGACAGGAAAACATTAGACCAAAATGGAATATATCTTGTTTGCTTTTTTTAAAAAAAAATCTATGAAGGAAACAGAATTTGATCTCAAATTAAAACCTTAAACAAATTTTCAAATAATTAGTTTGTCTTAAAAAGTAGGTAGCTTAGTTTTGAGCAGACACTGTAAGTAATAGCTAAGAGTACAGGCAATGGAATTAGAATTCTTATGTTTACACCTCAACTGTATCAGCCACTGCTTTTGGGTAAGCTACGTATCTCATTATTACTCAGTATCCCAATCTATAAAATGAAGATAAAACAGTAACTATCTCACAGGGTTGTTGTGAGGATTAAGTAAAAAACATTTAAAGACTGAACATTGTGTTTTGAATGTTTATGTACTCAATAAATACTAGATTTATTAAAAATGTTAAGATCCAAGAAAACACCTCTTCATAATTATTCTAAACAAGCCACAGGTACTGTAGACTGTTTTTTTTTTTACCTTAATGTGCATTTGAATCACCTGAAGATCTTGCTACAATGCAGATTTTTATGCAATCAATGGGTCTGAACAAGGTCTGAGATTCTGCAGGTCCAGCAAACTCTCAGGGTATACCCAGGATGCTGATAATGGGGATTGTGATATGTGAGATAATTTCAGATGGTTTCCTGCTCATTGGTAATACAATGTGTCTCAACAGGGGGAATAAGGAGAGGGGCAGAAAAGAAGGTGTGGATGAAATGTACAGATTTCATATACCCCCTGTGTGATTCCAGTATTCTTGTCTTATCTGCTACTGTCACCTTAAGAACCACTGATTCGATATTTCAACCTTTTATTTGTTTTAATATTTTCTTTCCTTACTCTTTCTTCCACTTTACCTGTGCCATTGCTGCTGTAGACTGAAAAACTATATTTATGCTTAGCCCTTCAATTAGCAAGACTAAAGCATCAAATTTCTTATTGTAATAGGATAGTGTACCTAAGTGAGATTAGAAAAATTATTTCTTAACATTTCTTTTTTAAAATATAAGGATCTAAAAATATATTTAACATTTTCTATAGTTTTAGCCAAAACCAAACAAATAAGTGACAAACAGGCAAGCAAGTGACTTTGTGGAACATTTAGTAAAAGAAAACAAGGATGCCATACTATCAAAGGAGTTACCATCTCACGAGGAGGGAAGGAGATTGGGTATTACAGAAGTGGCCAGAACCAGAAGTGTGACAACTATAGACATTCCATTTGGTCTGAAAGGCAGGACAGAAGGTGGGGCCATTTTAAAATGGTTTTCCACCCTACTGGCATTAGACTATTAAGATCTGTCTAAATGTGTGTTTAGTTTGACTACTATCTCTCTATAGCAAAGACAATTTTTATACTTTGGCGTGTGTCCTCAGGGCCTAATATCACTCAGATCCACAGTATTTTCTCTTGTAAGTATCTGCAACTGTTGTTGATATATTTCATATACATAATTCTTCACTTTCCAAAGTAGATAAGAGGAGCTCTGACTAATATAGAATGAGAAAATATCTAAATTAGCGAATAAGCAGTAACAAATTCTCTTTAAAAGTACACAATCAGACCGGGTGCAGTGGCTCATATCTGTAATCCCAGCACTTTGGGAGGCCGAGGCAGGCAGATCACTTGAGGTCAGGAGTTGGAGACCAGCCCGGCCAACATGGCAAAACCTCATCTCTACTAAAAATACAAAAATTAGCCAGGTGTGGTGGTCTGCACCTGTAATCCCAGCTACTAGAGAGGCTGAGGCAGGAGAATCACTTGAACCTGGGAGACAGAGGTTGTAGTGAGCCGAGATCCTGCCACTGCATTCCAGCCTGGGCAACAGAGCAAGGCTCTGCCAAAAAAAAAAAAAAGTACACAATCATATGTGTATTTCTCAATATTCTTATTTTGTGGTTAAACATACAGAGTACTTAAATCCATTGACTTAAATAAAATTTCTACATTATCTGGTGAAGATGAAGGCATCTATGTATGTATTGGTGGACAAAAAATCATATCAAAGCTGATTGAAAGATTATTAATTCTACGATTTTAAGTTTTAAGAACATCTAGAATTGAGACTTGAAATAGGAAGTCACATTGTAATAATAGGAAACAAGGCACACTCATTTCTTACCAATTTTCCAAACTTTTAAATGTTAGAAAAATAATTAAATGTGAGACTAACAACACAATTAAAAATATTATTGGGAATAGGAAGGAGACTGACAGTCACTGACAGATTCTAGACATTTGTTTCTACTTAAGACAGAGAATGCACCTATTGAGGAAACAAACATAAAAACAAATTCAAACTCTTCTAAAGTAACTATAAGAATAATGTAAAGTAATATTTTGAAAGACAATTTTGATTTTCATATGCAAGAAATCTTTTTCCTCCTGGGAGCATCTGCTATGATGAGAAAGAAGAAAAATCAGATAGCAAATATTTTAATGTTAATACAACCACAGCTAGCAGCAATAGTCACTAGTCCTTTTATGACTGTTCTAAACATATACTTTGTTTTCTATTTCCAGTTGTGTAATTTGTCACTAATGTAATAACTAGTGAAACAACTGGCACTTTATAGTTCTTTAAATTATAAGGTTTTTTTTTTCCCTGTGATTGAAACATTGTATTTTAGAGCTTTAATAGGCTAATGGTAGTCACTTGCCAATTCAATTGAATATTACCTTAAATCCCTATAGATATTCCTTGATTTAAGATGGCTTTATATATTAAGCTATTAAAAAGTTGAGTTTTAGAAGCTCAAGTTCATATCATGAATAAAACAAAATATAAAGTGATAACTAAATTTAGGATGCAAATCAATCACATTTGCTGTTGCTTATCAGAGACTGAGTATACTGCTTTAACAAGCACCTAGGTGAAAAGAAACACAAACCACATGATCCAGTGATCTTAGGCAATTTGAAAAAAAAACATTAGGACTATTTTGAAGAAAAATAATCGCATTTTCCAATCCTTATGTATTGAAAAGCTGATTTGTCAGTTTGCTAGATAACACGGGAGAAAAGTGTTCCTAACCTAGGCTTGGACACTCGGTCACATTTTGTTGCTCTGTCTCCATATTTGTTTATTGCCACAGCATATCTTTAAAACAGCGTTTTAATCTTTACAACACTTGGACTTACTTCAAACTTCTAAACACAATTCTTAATTTGGTAGCCTACTTGGGAGACTCTGGGAATCTCCAGTCATGCCTGAACAGAAAAGAGCTAGGTAAACTGGTAAGCATGGGGCTAGTGGGCAGGAGCTCCCATTAAGCAGCCAAAACACGTAAATGTGAGGGGTCACTATTTTTGTCCCTGTAACAAATTCAAAAGCAAAATACAGCAACTCTCAGTTATCTGTTTGAAAGGGCACTGTGGCAGCACACATAAAATGACAGCAGACATGCATCATGCATTTAAACTATGAGTTTTAAATTCCTTCTCAGCTAAGTATTTTTCCTGGGCTTTGGGGAAGGAGCAGATTAAACTTGTCTTCCTTATTTCCCCCTAGGGTAGGAGAAAGTTAGTCATTAGTATTAATTAGTCATAGTCGAAATAACAACAGCCGTCCTAAGTAGCAGGAGGAACAAAAAACCAAAACAAAATTATATACACACATACACACACAACTCTGACCCCAAACTCAAAAGAAAAAGAAAACTGAGAAAAGTGTTCAGCCCACAAATTTGTCCTTTTTTGAATACTGACCCAGGGTAAGAGAGAAAAAGATTTAAACTTAGAATGCTGTGGGACAGGAGCATTGCCACAGCACCGATGACTGAAAGACATTTTTGCAAATTGCAAGGGAGACAAGTCTTCCATTGGCATCAGTGGAACCAGTGAAAGAAAACCAGTTTTCTTCTGAGTTGGATGATGGAACAGTTCATTCAGTTTAAGGTCAAAGAGCAGAACCAGAAATCAAGGCCTCAGGATGGGAGTAAAGAACAATGCAGTCAGAGGAAAAAAGGTGCAGGGCGGGGCGGGGCGGGGGGGGTGTGGCAGGGGGAGGGCAGGTGGAGACAGAGTGGATAACAGACTTGAAACTAAGAATCACAAAACTTAAGCAGATGTTGAGACTTAGCAATTATGATTGGCAGTTTCTATAACCTAGCCTTAAGCTTAGACTTTTATTTTAAAGCAATCACCAGAAAAAAATTAAAAGAAATTACGGAATTATATCACTGGAGGGGATCTTATGGGCAGAGACTTGAGGTTCACAGTTGTTAAATAATGCTCCTGCTATCACACAGCCAGTTAAGTGGGAGTCTCCATTTCCCTTCTCCCCATGCTTTCCTGACCCTACACTGTCAAGAAGGGTGGTGGAGAGGAAGGAAGGTACCAGGGCATCACTACGGAATACATCACAGCCTGAGAACAGGCTATGCACGTGGGGCCTTTATAGCTAGGGAAACACCAGAAAAAAACAAGGGCAGTATGGCAGTTTCTTTCTTAGAGAAGACTTGTAAGGGGGTTAAAGAATATGCTATGGGAAATAAACACCTGGAGAGCCAAGATCCTTAGGTGGTAACTAACAAGAGAATCGTGTTGGGATACAGCACCTTCAGGAGGAAGCATAAGTTTCTCAACAAAGTAATAAAGTAGATCAGTAGGGTGCCGAATTTCCTGCCTCTTACTGTTACTTTCTCTTCTCAGAATGACACAGGAAATAAATGTAGTCAAGTCCCAAATTTGATCCTAGGGGAAAGTGAGCACCCAAACTTTCATTAAGAGAAGGCACCTGAGGGCTGGGAGTAGGTTTTTAATACTTAACGAGGCTATTAGCAAACGAAGAGAAAAGGTCCAGGTGAGTTCAACAGCCAGGTCACAAGTGGTAGCCCTAAAAGCAGTGCAGAAGGAGACGCTTGGAAGAATTGCTGCTGTCTTCGAGGGGGCTCTAGCAGGCTGGTACTGTGAAGACGTTAACCTGGACATTTAAGAAAATTGGAGGATGGAGTGAAGTGCCGAGCGGTGAGTGAGCAGTGGCCTGCCAGAGGCTCTGTTTAGTCCTGGAAGCCAGAAGACCTTTTGCTAAAATCCTGTTTCAGTTACACATACACACAGGCTAAGGCTGTAGGGATTGGGGTGTGGAGACCTCCTGCTTCTCCTTCCTCAGTTTGATCATTCAAAGGGCATCTGGGAAGCCTGAGGGTGGGAGAGGTTGGCCCAGGTTGGAGTAACGTCCCGTGTCTAGGACCTACCGCTATGGTTTGTAGGGAGAGAGGTAAGGGGAGGTGAGCCGTGCTGGGACATTGTCTGGGAAGCAAAGGGCATGGATGGGGACACTCTTAACTTCGCCTCAAAAGTAGCACAACTTTCAAACGAACGCTCTGCAGAGTTATATTGGCTTCCCACTCAGATGATGGCTAAAAGACAAGAGTTAACTAAAAGCCTCAGGAAGAAAGTTTATTGAATTGTAAATTATTTCTGTAGATTTCTTGCTTGCACGTGGAAGACTTTGGTCAAAATGGGATTGCGAATTTCAGGGCAGGTAGCAAACAAACCCCCCTTGTTCCCTCCCATTCCAGAAGCCCCTCACCTGATTTGGGGAAGTGTGGCCAGCTCCAGGGGCAGGCGCTGACCAGAACTACGGTCGCTCTTTCCTTGGTCACCGAAAACCTCCCAGCATAGAGCTAGCAGTTAGGACACCGTGACATAAAACTTAGCACCCCACGCCTGTAGTCCCCCAAGCAAGCCCGGCGGTCGGCGCGGACTCACCCGCGCCCCGGGCGCTGCGTCACGTCCCGCCGAGGGCCGGCTGCGCTGGTGCGGGTCTCCACCGGCAGCCTCGGCGTCCCGGCTGTGCGCCCTCACTCGCTGGGTCCGCTCCAGCGGCTCCCCATCGATCACCGCCCCGGCCCGGCAGAGCTGCTGGCGGCACGCCGGTCCAGACGTCCTGTCACTCGGTGCCTGGGGTTCTGGCTGTCAGGAGCAGGAATCATCCGCGAGGAGACAGCTCCGAATTTATAGTGAGGGGCGTTGCTGCTTCTTGGGTTCCGGGGACGAGGCTCTGTTTTGCATTCCCTCCTCCTCCGCCCCGCCCCGGGAGACCCTCCCGGCCCAACCTCCTCCCTCTTAGGATACTGACGGCAGCAAGGATGCCACAGTGGTCCCGTGTCAGCTATCAGATCAGCGTTCACCTGGCCCCGAACCCCGCCTAGCGAGGGGTCGTGAGGGAGAGTGAGCTGGGGGTACAGGAGTATCCTTTCCGGCGGAGATTTATGTTCCTCAACATTTTTTTTTTTTTTTGAACTTGGAAAACTTTTAAGGACAAATTAGGGAACTTCTTTCTCTTTCCTACGAGTAATTTGAATTTGGTAATACCGTTGTGGATCATAGATTACATGGATTAATTCCAGGGTTATGAAATTGAAGGGTGGACAATCATTTCCCCCTATCGGACACGCTACCTAAGTTGCATTTTTAAAAAATGTATTTTAAAACACCCAACAAATATTTAAAGAAGGAATAATATAAATTCTTCGCAAACTCTTCCAAAAAATAGAAGAGTAAGAATGATTTCGCAACTCATGTTATGAGGCCAGTATCACCCTGATATCAAAACTAAAGACATCACGAGAAGACTACAGATCAACATTTCTTATGAGTATAGATAAAAATTCTCAACAACCCCATCTCTACTAAAAATATACAAAAATTAGCTGGGCGTCGTGGCGCGCACCTGTGGTCTCAGCTACTCAGGAGGCTGAGGCAGGAAAATTGCTTGAACCCAGGAAGCGGAGGTTGCGGTGAGCCGAGATCGTGCCACTGCACTCCAGCCTGGCCCCTGGCGACGAAGCGAGACTCTGTCTAAAGAAAAAAAAAAAATTCTCAAAATGCTGACAAACTGAATCCAATAATGAATAAAAGGATTATACACCGTGGTCAAGCGAGATTGATGCCAGAAAGCAGTATTCGTTTACCAAAAATCAATTAATGTTTGATAGGTGAGCAGGGTGACAAAAGTTTATAGTAATCTATTGTATATTTCAGAGTAGCTAGGAGAGAATAATTTGAATGTTTCTAGCATAAAGAAAAGACTAATATTTAAGGTGATGGATATCCCAGTTGCACTGATTTGATCTTCACAAATTACATGAATGCATTAAATTATTTCATGTACCTCAAAAATATACATTTGTTGTGTATCAGTGAAAAATAAAATTAAGGAAAAAATATGAATAAAGGACAAAACACATGATTGTTGAAACAAAATTTTAAAAAGCATTTGACAAAATTCACTTTTTCATGCTAACACTCAACAAACTAGGAATAGAAAGAAACTTCCTCAAACTATAAAGTTTATTATGAAAAACTTAACTAATATCATACCTAATGTTGAAAGACAACATTTTTATGTGTAAGATCAGGAATAAGACAAAGATGTCTGGTCTTCCCATTTCTATTTAACTCTGTACTAAAGGTTCTAGTGAGGGCAATTTGGCAAGAAAAAAAGATAAATGGCATCCAGATTAGAAAGGAAGTAAAACAGTTTCTATTTGTAGATGACATGCTCTTGTATTAAGAAAGCCCCAAGGAATCAACTAATTATTAGAGCTAATAAACAAGTTGAGCTAAGTTTTCGAATACAAGATCAATATACAAAAATCAGTTGTATTTCTATATACTAGCAATAAACAATCAACAAATGGAATTAAGAAACGATTCCACTGTTTTCTTTCACTACTTGCTGTGTGCGTCTGTGTCCCCTCCCTGCTCGCCATGCCGCCATGTCTCCAAAAGTTAAGGAAATCAAGGACTTTCTGCTTACAGCCAAGTGAAATATGCCAGATCTGTCAAGGTCAAGAAAAAGAAGGATAACGTGAAGTTTAAAGTTTGATGCAGCAGATACCTTCATACATTAGTCATCACAGACAAAGAGAAGGCAGAGAAGCTGAAGCAGTTCTGGCACCCTGATTTGTTAGGGAAGGAAATGAAATGAACCAGACACACTGATTTGAACTCTATTAAAAATTTAAAAATTCAAAGATAAAAACAGTTTTACCATAGATCAAAAGTAAAAATGCTAAGAAATAAATTTAATAAAAGGGTATAAAACATGTACTCTGAAAACAACAACAACAAAAAATGTTGAAATAAAGTAGACCTACATAAATGAAATGACATTCCGTGTTCCTGGATTAGAAGATTCAATATTATTAAAATGGCATTAATCCTCTATCTACACTAACACAAAATCTCTATCAAAACACCGCAAACTTTTATTGCTGAAATGAATGGCGTTACCCTAAAAGTCATGTGGCAGTGTGAGGGACCAAAGAACAGACTTATCAATTTCCAAATTTACTATATTCTTACCAATTTCAAAAATTACAATAAACAAGACAGTGTGGTATTGACATTTGAATAGATAGATCAATGGAACAGAATTGTGTCCATAAATTCAACCCTTATATTTATGAGCCACTGATTTTTTTGAAAAGCGTTGAAAAATGTAGAATGAGTACTCTTTTTAACAAATGGTGCTGGAATAATTGGATATCTACATGCAGAAGAATGAAGTTGGACTCCTTATAATACCACATGTAAAAATCAACTCAAAATGGAACATAGACCCAAACTTAAGAGGTAAAATTATAAAACTCTGAATAGAAAACGCAGGAGTAAACCTTTGTGACCTTCGGTTATGCAAAGTCATCTTACATACAACTCCAAAAGCATAAGCAATGCAAGAAAAAATAGGTGAGTTGTATTTCATCAATATTAATAGCATCTGTACTTCCAAGGTTATTAAGAAAGTGAAAAGAAAATCCCCAGAATGTGAGAAGATTTTGCAAATTATATATCTGATAAGGACTGTGTTCAGAACATATAAAGATAATAAAACATATATAAAGATAATAAAAACAAAAAATGGGCAAAGTATCTAAATATGTATTTCTCTGAAGAAGGTAGACAAGACACTCAACATTATTAGATGCAGGAAAATGCAACTCAAAGCAACAATTAGATGTGATTTTATGCCTGCTAGGATAGCTATAATCAAGAAGTCAGATAGTAACAAGTGTTGCCCAGAATGTGGCAAAATTGCATCCCTCATATATTGTTGGTAGAAATACAAAATAGTGCAGCCACTTTGGAAAACAGTGGCAATTCTTCAATATGTTAAGCATAGAGTTGCCATATGGCTCAACAATTCCACTCCTAGGTATATACTCATGAGAAATGAAAAAATAAGTCCACATGAAAATATAGACATGAAAATTCATAGCAGCATAATTCATCTTAGCCCCAAAGCAGAAATAAGTCAAATATTTATGAACTGATGAATAGATAAACAAAAGTCAAATATCTATCAACTGATGAATAGATAAACAAAATGTGATATCTCCATACCATGAAATATTGTTTGTCAATAAAAGGGAATAAAGTACATGTTACAACATGGAAGTACCTTGAAAATCTTGTGCTAAATCAAAGAAGCCAGTCACAAAAGACCACATATTGTATCATCCATTTACATGAAATGACATAACTGTATGTTCACAAGTGACATAACTAGAGAATTTTGGTTGCCTAAGCTGGGAGTGGATGGGTAGGAGGGAATGCTAGTGTCTGCTAATTGGAAGGTGATAAAAAATTGTACATTTGATTATGGTGATCATTACACAACTTTGAAAACATACAAAAAATCATTGAACTATACTTCTCTGTTAAAAGACAAAGCTAGTCAAATTAAATTTAACAGTGTTTAATTGAGCAAAGAATCATGTGCACATCGGGCAGCCCCTGAACTGCAATAGGTTCAGAGACTACAGCGCTGCCTCATGGTTGAAAATGATTTATGAGCAGAAAAAGGAAAGCGATATACAGAAGACAGAAATGAGGATAGAAACAGCAGACTTGGCTACAGCTTGTTGTTTGCCTTATTTGAACACAGTTTGAACAACTGGCCACCGTAGACATGCTGAAACTTTGTGATTGGCACGAGAGTAGGTTACAGTCTTTTCAACATCCAATTACGTTACAGTTCACTATGTACTGAGAAACTTTTAGGCCAAATTAAAAATATTAAGGAGGAAGCTTTGGAATAAACTTAATTTAATTCTTTAAATGGGTGAACTGGATCATATGTAGATTATATATTAATAAAGGTATTTTAAAAAGGTAAAATGTGAAATTTGTGTAGATGAGTAAAGACATGAATGTCTTACTTTTGTTTCTTGCTTCCAAGTTTCTGAAGAAAGAAAAGGGGTTTAGTTCTTATCTTTCGTGCCTTCCTCTGCAATAACTTACACCTCTGTGCTAGATAACATTGTGGATCAGGAACATGATCTAAGTTGTTATTAATTAAAACCTATTAAAAAATTAAATTATTTAGCAACATACCGTATGTTGACATGACTTATATGTTCTGAATTGTCATAAAATTAAAAAGGGCAAATCTACTCAAATGTAATCAAACGTAATAAGCATAGGTTTCTGCAGGAGAACTTTCTCAGACTGCAAAGCTGACGAAGACATGGTTCCTGAGTCCTGAGTGTGCTAACCAGGAGGGAAACAGCATCTCCTTCTCCACTAGATTGTGCCTCTGGGACAGAGCCTTGTCTTTTCAGTTCACTGTATTCCTGGGATAAAAATCCCCACAAGTACAAGCAAATTGGTCTCATATTAAGACTTTTAGTTCATATGAGAACTCTACCTTGGAGGAAATGTTATTTGAAATGGATCTTGGAGGATAGACAGCATTATTTGAGCTGAGGACCAAGGGAACAGTCTATATAAAAGTACCATGGCAACCAAGTGTCATTTGTGTGGGAAGAGATTGTTACTGATTTTTCCTAGATTACATGATGAATAATGATGAGTTGTCATTTACTGGATGCCTACTATATACATTAGGTGTTTTATTAAGCCCTTCATATCTATTAATTAATCATTAGAGCAAATATGTATATAAAAGTTACAGATTTTACAGATGATGAAGCTAAGGCACAGAAATTAAGCAAGTTATCTAAGGTTACATGGTTTGTAAGAGGCAAAGACAAGAGTCCAGATTGTCTGACATAAAAGGTCTTGTATTTGCTATTAGAGGAAGTGGGAGTAAGAGCTAGAAAGAGGAATTATCATGAATGTGGAGCTCAAGTTCGTAGAGAGGTTTCAACTTAATTTGGTTCTTAAGGAATGGCTGAGGCTTATGAGTGAGGAGGGGCATGATGTGTAGGGTGGATTAGAGCATGGAGGTGTTAGAAGTAGGAATAACAGTGGACCAAGCTAGGATTAGCACAGACAAAACACCCACATCAGTGAGATTAGGGCAAGAAACAAAGTCAAGGCAGAATACAGAGAATTAAAAAAAAAACAACTGGGCGTAGGGGTTCATTGAGCTTGTAAGAGGTGGCTGATCAGCTTCATCTACTGAAGAACCTTGCACAGATGTCACAATGGCCATTATGATTGGAAGAGAGATGGACCTCCTTTGGAGAGCTTAAAGGCATTTAGTTTGTTGCTGATTTTTTCTCGGTGAGAGTGCTTGGTTTTTAGTTTATGTGGCTAGAAAAAACATACACAGATTTTGGAGGATTTTAAAGATTTGCATTTATATTCAAGACCAGAGTAACCAGGAATTAGATGTGAAAGTCTCCCGATAAGGGAAAGAGCACTGGAATCAGGAGATGAGTCTAGTGGTAGATAACTGACAAGGAGGCAGGGGTGGCTGCAGGAATGAACCTTCCAAGAAGCTTGACAGTGAAGAGAGGGCACGATGGAATCAGGAAATAGAGAAAGGGTGAAAATACAGCAAGATTTCTTGAAGTTTTTTTTTTTAGGATTCTGGACATTTTTCTTGCCTTTCAGCATTGATGTCCAAGCCTTGGAGTACTCCAATTTAAATAGGCAACACTTTTTTGGATGTGACATTTCCCCTTTGTAACATGCCTTCTAGCAGTCAAGAACCCACAGTGGCACTATTTTTTATTGTTTTATGTAGTATCTTCCTGTGTATAGAGTTTTCCGTTGTCTCTCCTGAGTTATTTACTTAGCAAATGTTTATTGAGTTTCTTTGTATTTCATGCTACGCTAAGTGATGAGGGAACAGAGATAAAAGTCACTGCTGGTCTGGACTGAAAGGAGACACAACATCTAACTCTCCTATATGGTGTCAAGCTTGTTCTAGACATTCATTTATGTCTCTAATCATTGAAATTTGACTCTTTGTGAGACCTACCTCATACCATCACAGATATTTGGAACCATTTACCACAAGTCCTTTGTGAAGAAGCCAGAAGTGAATGACAACCAAAATCTATAATCTGTGATTGAAAATAGAAAATGCTCATCTGCATATTAAGATTCAGGAGATCTTTATATTTTTGAATCTATTTACTGCTGAAAATCATTAACCATAGTCACTCTGTACTAAATTCCAACTTGGTTTTAGAAGCGATGGTATAGTTTTGAAGACTGCAAATTTCTTAGAGAGTCAACTGTGTTGGTAAAACTTTTTGAAAGGGCGGGGTTTGTTCTCAGAGATATTATATCATTGGAAACAAGCAGATAAGAAGAAAATGTGTTCAAGAAATTGATGGTATCATTATTGTAACGAATTGGCTGAGTAACAGTATGGTTTAAATCCTGGGCTTTTCTACTGTGTTAATATGTTGGTCCTATGCAAAAGTATGTGCCTTAGAATTCTGACTAGAGGCAGGGATTTGAAGTCCAGCTTTGCTGTTGTTTACTCTGTACACTTAAACAAGTTACCCCTCTAATATGGATTTTTAATATAATGGCCAATAATGTTCCCTAAACATTTGTCAGGGCTAAGGAAAGGAGTATATGTGAAAGCTTCAGACACTATCTGGCACATAGTAAGTGCTTAATGGATAGTAGCTGGTTTTACCGAGAAGCAGGCAATTTTGAGGCCTGGTCAGGAATATATTGGCTTTTTGATACTTTTTAAAAAGGGATAAAACATCTTGTTATCTTTCTGATTAATTTGTTGCTAGTATCAAAATTGTAAAATTTTGGTATAATTGCAGTTCTGATGGTATGGACTCAAGTACAGGCTTTTTCTTTCTCTCTTCCTCTCTGTATGTGCCACGTGAAGCAGGATTGGGTGGTGCTGTCACTGTGTAGCTGGAAGTGTGAACACACAGCTCAAAGAAAGCCAAGCTGTTGAAATGCTACATGAGCAAAGACAGTTCCCCAGAACCCCACTTCTGCTGAGGCCAGGGCTTGGCTGGTATCAGATTCTAGATCACCTACCAAAGGCCCAGCTTGAAATATTATTCTGGAGAAAAAACTTAATAGGACATGCAAAAGAAATGCAGTATACAATAAACATGAAAAAAGTTTACTCTTTCTAATAATGAAAATGTAATTTAAAGTAACAAGGTACAATTATTCATCTATAAAATTAACAAAGATTAAAAAGAAAAGATCATACAAGAATTCAGTTTTTGCAAGAATATGGAAAAGTTGTTACTCTCATGCACACACACACATATATATATACGTGTGTGTGTATATATACATATACACTTATAAACACACAAATATAAATGTGTGTGTGTATTTGTAGGATTGTTGTATAACCTCATCAACCAGGAACTTATTCTAAATGATAATAATGGATATGAGCAAAGCTTTATATACAAGGATGCTATTTACATTGCCATGTATAATAGCACACAGTTGGAAACAAACCTAATATTTTTAAGTAGAGGGTTGGTTATGATACCTCTAGAATAGAATTAAACCATTAAAAGTAATGCAAAGGATACTTAATTATATGGGAAATGTTCATGATATGATAATTAGTAAAAAATCAGTTTATGGAATAATATATACACTGTTACCCAAATTATGTGAAACATCACACACACACACAAACACACACATGGAAAAAGATTGAATATGTATTTCCTAAAATCCTTACAGTGGTTATTTCTGAATATAGGGGTTATGGGTAATTTGAAATTACATTTTCTTTTTCTGCTTGCTTATGTTGTCTAAATTTTATATAACAGTTATATCAGTATAAACAATAAGCAGAAGGAACAAGAGGGCAGGGAACTTAAGATAGAATCTGTTTGGAAAGCAAGGACCACTGAGGGGAACTTTTGTGGACAGCTTTTGCTGACACTAAACTTGAAGGCCCAATGACTCCATCTTGTAAGTGTGCCTAGATCTGTATTTTAGGGCATTCCTCTGGTTTTGAGTATGCAACTAGTTCTCCCAAATTTTATGTCATTTCATAAAATTTCAGCTGGTATTTACATGAGAAAGGGTATTATATTTATATGTAAATAAAAATTCATCATGTTCAGGTTTCTTTCTAAGTAGAGTCCATCATAGTCAAGAGATAGCTGAGAGAATCGAGGCAGGCTTTCGAGACGGATACTGTGGCAGGGAGCAGTGTGAACCTAGTCTATCACTGTGTTCTGTGGCTTTTGTTTTTTTCAAATCTCAGAGAAAGCACAGGGTTAGAGCGATCATATTATATTATTAACCTATGTAGCTTACAAATAAATTCATTACACAGCCACTGGAGATTATAAATGAGAACTCCTGCAAATGTCTACTTATATTACTTATAATAAAAAAGAAACCACTCTTTATTTCCTTTGTTTTAATTTTTTCTAAGACTATCATTAAGCTTTATGAATTTTAAATTTACAAGGAGAGCTTTATTTCTGATTTCAATTTCCATCACTCTATTCTACTCTTAAAATTTTTACCCATATTACTAAATCCTCTGAGGGATACCTTTCACATTTCTTCATTTTTTTTTTTTTGCTTTCATCCTTTTGCCCATGCTGACCCATTGTTTAGATTATCTTCCAGCCTTCACTGTTTGAAACACCTGCCTATCCTCAAAGACTCAGATCAAATGCCAATTTCCTGATTTTCCTGGTCACCTCTGCCAGAAGTCACTATTCTCTCCTTTGAACTTATGTCTTGTTTTTGAAAATAAAAACGTAGCATGATTTTATGGGAAGAAATGTTAACTAGGAGTTCAGAGACCTAGAGTCCTTTTTCCTTTCTCTCAAGATGCATCAATGGAGCTTGGTCAAGATATGAAAATTGTCCAAGATATGAAAATATCTTTACATCCAGATATCTCTTTGCACTTAAAATAAGAAATTTCCAATATCCTATTTACTAGTTGTGTGAACTTGGGCAAGTTATTTAACATCTCTGTGCTTCAGTTGAATCATCAGTAAAATGTGGGTAGTAATAGCACCTAACTCAATGCGAATGAGGATTAAATGAGGAAAAGCAAATAGAACTGTGCTTGGCTTGTAGTTAGAGATCAATAAATGTTAGCCATTTTTATTAACTCCAGTAATTCTACATGTGTGTTATCCAGATATTTAAATTCGGTCACCAAGAAATGCTTTTGATAAGATAGGAATCTATCTTAAGTAATACACTTTACCAAAATGTATATCCTGGCTTTAAGTAGTTTTACAAGGCTATGAAGAAAGAGATGAATACAACAAAAAACAAAACACACAGTATTGTTGAACATTCTTTATGAGGGCATGTTTATAGCCTAACTAGTATAATTGTCTTACAGTTCTGCGTATTATAATGAGGGCCTACTTCTCAGGTGATTTATTTCAGTTGTTTATATAGTATACTGTTAGAAATGAATATGTAGAGTGAGTAAACAACTACTTTATCCCTCTTATTTTCTACCTCTTACAGATATAACCTCTTAAAAAACTAAGTTATAAACTTCACAGATCATTAATCAGGTGGGATTTCTACTATTTCTTATTATCTTCATAGAAATAGTAAATGAACATTAGCAAGGTTCTGTAACTTATCAGGGCAGAAGGCTATTTTAAATATTATCCAGTAAGCTGATAAATGTGATAAAATTTATAGAGGATTAGAATAATCTAAAAGGGTAAAATGTATTATTCTAAATTATGTTTTGCTTTAACTATGAGTTAAAAATTTAAAAAATTACATAAATGTTCATGAGGAAAGAGGATAAAACTAATAGAAAAAAGCTATTTTTAATGTTACAGAGATGAAGTCAGATATAGTAAATGAAGATGTATCACTTCTGTATTAAATTAATTTCACTTTCAAAAAAAAAGCCAGGTGACTATATTCACCAATACAAAAAATGTTGATAGATCATAGGAAAAGTATTACAAAATAAAATTCTCAACAAGACAGTTTTATATGTGAGTGTTTTAAATTTATGAACATCGTTGCTGATAGCCAGCAAATACACATATTATACTCATATCATATTATGTCAATTAGTTAAATATTTAACTTTAAGAGAAGAAAGCTTTATATGATAAATGGAGGTGCTGAATAATGAAGTATCAGTTAAGAACAAGGGAGATATTTAATACGATAAAGGATATATATTTTGGCCCATATAAAGAATCAACAAACTTTGAGATTAAAAGTTTTTCGAGGAATTGTATTTGAGTTTAACTGGCTGAGGAACAGCAAGGAAGGCATGCTGTCCTAGTTACAGTTAAATTTTTATTGTGTCATTGCAGTTAAACCAAAATCTTTTCCACAATATTTCTTATTTTGCTTCAGTTTTGGTGGGTGGCTCCTTCTTTACTGTCAGACAAATTAGTCACACAATTATGTTGGCTGTCCTTTACCCACTGTAGAGGTCATGATAGCAGACTGTCCACTTGGCCAATGCTTCTTTGGCACCCAGCCACCTTGAGAATGCCCCTGTTGGCCAGGGCACACTCCCGCCTCTGCTGAGTGAGCTGCATGATTCCTGATCCAAGCAGAAGGTTCCTCTCTGATAAATAAGTGATAGGCATGTCTTTCTAGAGGAGAGATGTTTACAGCTGACCTGAGCTCCATTGTGCTAGAGACAGACCTTAATGAGTGAAGCTTTCTCCAGCCCATTTAGAATCTTTAACTTCACGTTGTAGTCCAAACACTTTTACAGACTTTGCTTTGAGTTCTTACACAGAATCTAATTATCTATAGAAAAGTAAAACTTGCTGCACCACCTGTAGTCCCTGGATCTATTGCTAATAACTGCCATCTTTTTAGGACTTCATTTATAGTAGTGTTCACAGGCACTCACAAAGACAGCCATATGTGGCTGGCTCATAAACCACGTATTAACAAGATTTATGCAACCATTTGTTGGGAGGTGGGCTAAGGTTATTTAAATAATATCAGCTGCACTCATATGCAGCACTCAGAGTCCAGTAGTGCAGGCATCATTGGATTGGAAGGTATCTTCTGAATAGGAAGGTTTTTAAATAAAATACTGTCTTTTCCAGTATATGAGCCAAAAGTTAGTTTTATATAAATAAACCTCACAGGAAAATTTTAATTTATGACACTTTTTCACATGGCTATTGATATAATTTAAAATAGACAAATTCAGGTTCCTTGGGCTGGCTCTGCCTGTTCTCACACTTTGTGTCTGGTTTGTATTCCGTAATCTTTCTACATGAACTCATGCTGCTAGTTGCTCATTAAATTGTTCTTGCCTAAGTACTTCCTGATCAATTCTATTATTATTTGTTCTTATTCTTTCTTAGTAGTGATGTTAACTGCTTGGTAATTTCCTGGATCTCCCCTTTGGCACATCTTAAAAATTAGGCTACTTATTATTACAATAATTTTCTTGACTCTGCCCGCTCATTCATCATTCTGTATTTCTGCATTGTTTATGACTTGAATCTCTATAAAATGTAAACATATTATTTATATAAAACAAATATCTTATTGTGAGGGTAATATTCTCAAATCTTTCTTAGCAAAGAGGTTTATATTTCACTAAAATATACTTTGAACATAACTAAAATAAGAAATGAAATTAGCAGATACAAATTAAGCATTAACAGCTTATATGCCTTTTTTTGGCAAATTATTTGGCTTTTGCTGAAAGAAATAAAAGTCATGTTATTAAAATTACTTAGAAATTCAAAAAATACTTTTTATTATCTATGAGCAACATATATTATCTCTTTAAATATTTTTATTATTTTATGAAATATTGTTTATTATTAATTACAATATAGATCTAACCTGGTTTTTGGCCCTCAATCACAGAAGAGACATAATTCATTAATTCAGCAAAATATAATGATTACTGGGTTAATCATGGGACATCAATAAGACATAGTCCTTGAAGATAAGAAGTTCACATCCCAGTAAGGTGAGAGCAGTAAGAATGCATAATACTGTGTTGAAGTAATTAAGAGATTGTTACAGAACACAAAGAAGGCCAGAATTAACTCTGACAGCCACAAGTTGGGAAAAGTTTCCATACCAGAGGAATAAATATTTGAGACTTACTTTGAAGGTTAGGGTATTCTAGACAGGTCACTGCACATGCAGATGCCACTATAAAAGTGTACCTTTTTCCATATGGGTGGATGGAAAATGCAATGGTTCTTCGTTTAATATTTGGTCTCTTCTGCAGGATTGGAATCTCCCGATAAGCAGATACCATGCTGATCTTGTTCACTGTCCTATCCACAATCTGGCACAGAGCTTGGCACATAGTAGTTAATAAATACTTGTTGAAGGAATGAATATATTGTGAAAGGCTAGGTTCAAGTGTTTGGACTATATTCTCTGGGGAGTGTGAGTCACAGAGATGATTAAGCATTTGGTCCTATGATCCCATTTGTTATATAGGAAGATGAAGGGCAATTCTGTTTTTTGTTTTTTTGTTTTTTTTTTTTAAAGTCTGGTACCATCAAAACTCTTTATTTATTAATTGCATTTTAGGTTTTGGGGTACATGTGAAGAGCATGCAAGATAGTTGCATAGGTACACACATGGCAGTGTGATTTGCTGCCTTCCTACCCTTCACCTATATCTGGCATTTGTCTACATGCTATCTCTCCCCAACTCCCCACCCCCCACTGTCCCTCCCCTATTCCCCCCAACAGACCCCAGTGTGTAGTGCTCCCCTCCCTGTGTCCATGTCTTCTCATTGTTCAACACCCGCCTATGAGTGAGAACATGCGGTATTTCATTTTCTGTTCTTGCGTCAGTTTGCTGAGAATGATGGTCTCCAGGTTCATCCATGTCCCTACAAAGGACATGAACTCATTGTTTTTGATTGCTGCATAATATTCCATGGTGTATATGTGCCACATTTTCCATGTCCAGTCTATCATCAATGGGCATTTGGGTGGGTTCCAGGTCTTTGCTATTGTAAACAGTGCTGCAGTGAACATTCATGTGCATGTGTCCTTATAGTAGAACGATTTATAGTCCTTTGGATATATACCCAGTAATGGGATTGCGGGATCAAATGGAGTTTCTATTTCTAGGTCCTTGAGGAATCACCACACTGTCTTCCACAATGGTTGAACTAATTTACACTCCCACCAGCAGCGTAAAAGTGTTCCTTTTTCTCCACATCCTCTCCAACATCTGTTGTCTCCAGATTTTTTAATGATCACCATTCTAACTGGCATGAGATGGTATCTCAGTGTAGTTTTGATTTGCATTTCTCTAATGACCAGTGATGATGAGCATTTTTTTCATACGTTTGTTGGCAATTCTACTGAAAATGTAGAGTATGGATACAAGTAGACCAGACTGTTGGCAGATGGATGAGTTTCTTTATTCCAGAAGAAAAAGAAAGTAAACTTAAAGTGGTGGATTTGTGGATGTTGGGACAATCTTCTAAAATGTGGTACAAAGGATTCATGGACTGGTTGGATGTGGAGGGTGAAAGAGAGGCAGAAATGAAGAGGTCTTTGGGTTAAGAGTTTGGGAGGATAGCAGTACTGAAAATTGAGAACAGGGATTTTTTTTTTTAAAGGAGCAAATTTTATGAAAAGGGATGGTTTTAAATTTAAATGCATTTAGTTTGTTTTCTCAAAAAGACATCCAGGTATGGCAGAATTTGGGTTAGGTATGTAGCTATGTAAGTAATCTGCATGGAGATGATGCTTGAGGTTATGGAAGGAAATAAGGTTAACAAGAAGACTGTAAGGAATAAAGAGAAAACAAAAAAAATGAAGTGGAATCTTTGGGGGAACACAGACATAGAAAGAGGAGAAGGAGTCAACAAAGAGCTAATAAGGTACTCAAACATAAGCTTTGGGACAATACTGTCCTAAAATACCTAGGTATTTTGTATATGTTAGATTATTTTATCTTCACAACATCTCAGGGAGGACTTATCAGAGAAGTAGAAACTTTTCCAGGAAGTGCATCCTGAAACCTTGGCTGGAGGGAGTTTAAGTTTACAGTGGCAAACTTAATTTGTAAAAGACCAGGTAGTCAATATTTCAGGCTATCCTGTCTCTACAGCAACTAGAGTGCAACTAGGCAACTCCGCTTCTACAGTACAGAAACAGCTGTAGACAAGCAAATAGGTATGGCGGTGTTCCAAAAAACTTAATTTGTGGACACTGAAATTTTAATGTCATATACTTTTTACAAGTCATAGAATACTATTCTTTTCAGTTTTCAAACTATTTAAAATTCTGAAAACTATTCTAAGATCACAGGCCATGCAAAAACAAGGAGTGGGCTGTTGTGTGCTAATCCATGGATTAAAGAAAAAGAAGGGTATAAAGTGTTAAATGCAAGAAATTGAGTCCAAATAATATCACTTGAATGTTGCAAGTAGGAAGCAGTTGATAACCTAGCAAAAGTGGTTTCAGTAGAGTGAAGGGGCAGAAATCCCTTTGTATTAGTTTCAGGAATAATCAGGAAGGGATAGAATAAATGTAGAGATTTTTAAAAGTTTAACGGGAGAAGAAGACAATAAATGTGATGTTCAAGGGAAAGGCAATGCTTAGGAAAGTTTTCTTCTGTTATTTGCTTGTTTCAGCATGTAGGTAATCTGGCCTTTTATAAAATTTTTCATTTTTATTTTTGTAGATACAAGAGCCACATGAAAAAGAAGAGAGATTACAAGTGTAGGAGAGAAGAGATCATTGGCAGAACAAGATCCTGTGGAAGGTAGGAGAACACAGCTTTCTGTTTTCAGGTGGACAGATTACCTTTGGTTCTCCTTGTCTTTTGATTGAGGTTGGACTAAGCCATCTTGTTCTTTCCTGTGGTCTCTATTCTAAATTGTGCTTCTAAGAAAGCTTCTAAGATGGCTGAAACAAATTCAGTTTCATCCTTGAAATAATTCCGTTTGACAGATAAGTCTGTTGTTACTACCAACAATTGACAGATAAAAAACATGAGGATGAAGAATTCAATGTATTCAAAGACATCTAGTTAACAGACGGTAGATTAGAAACCCAGATCCTCTAATTCTAGCTCAATTCACTTTTTATTGTATTCTGCTTTCTTTCCTATTTCTAAGTAAGTTTGCAACCTGCAAGAGAGTTTAGTGGTAATATTTTAAACAAGATTTGAATTAAATATTCATCTATTTACTTGCATTTAGAGATCTTTTGATTTAAACGCTATGTTACAGTAGAGTAAAATCCTTGTAGTTTTTTATTTCTGAAGTTTTACATACATGTGTATTGATTTTTTTAATAATTAGATGGGTTTTTGGCTTCTAAAATTGTTAAGATCTCAGGAAAATTGAATTACAACTCTTGCTACATCACTGTATTTAGGTAATTCCTACTCATTTGCAAAGAGGCCTGCTAAAATGATGTCATTTGTAGGATAATTGTCTTGTCATGATCAGCCCTTACTATCCTCTAGCCATTAGGAGAGTAGACAAATAAAACATTTCAAGAGTGAAAAAAACTTAGAGATGTTTGTAAATAGTTGAAACATAATGGAGTGTATTAATTTAATCCATGCTGAAGAAATTTTAATATTAACCATATTGAAAGTTGCATCTCATTTCCCCTTTATTTTCAAAACAGTTGAAGACTGTTGTAGAGACATAATCTAAAATTAATAAGGGAGTACAAGTAGTGGTGTTTCAAGACTAAATTTTACCTGCAGTTCGAATTTGACTAGGGCCTCCCTCTATCCAGAGGAGTTTGGAGACAATGCTACCTACCCAACCTGATGGAGGAGAAGTAATTGTTTCCTTTGTGTCTTGGCCACTCTACCCACTAATGCAACAATAACTAAACCCTTCAAGGCTGGAGTCTTTAGTGTGTGCTAACAAGGAAAGGCAAGAGGACTCCAAGGAAAGTCATTTAAAATAAAACGTAACTAAGCATAACTAAGGCATAGAGAAACATTTAAGGCTATGAGAAAAATATGTTCATAAAAGGAGTTTGACAGGAGAAAGAAGCCATAGTACAGTTCCAGAACACACTTTGTATAAAATAGAAAGCAAGTTAGAATAAATTGGCAGAAAAAATA
Organism: Callithrix jacchus; assembly: GCF_049354715.1. Taxonomy (NCBI): domain Eukaryota; kingdom Metazoa; phylum Chordata; class Mammalia; order Primates; family Cebidae; genus Callithrix; species Callithrix jacchus. Next base: position 36,574,127 of record NC_133518.1, read on the forward strand.
ATAGTACTCAACACCCCAAATTATTAAATATTTCTTACCACCTGTAAGTCACATGTCTAATATGCTTGTTTTTTAAAGGAAAAACAAAGCCAAGATATGACAGAACTTTTCTAAATTTCAAAGTGAAGAAGTCAAAATGTTATATGAAAATGAAGTTATTCTGTGAATAAATCATTTCAGAGCTCTAATTAAGACCCTAGCCTAATTTCCGTTTAATTTCAGTTGGCTTTTTCCCTTCTGCCCTAGACTCACTTTCTCTCCGCAGAGATCCCTGGGGATATTAATCTCTCATCACTAACTTGACCCCTTACCCTTATATCCCAGAGTCCAAAGTCATTCAGAAACCAATTATATATGTGTATTTTTGGCACACTGATGTTACTTTAGTTGTTATTTAATGATTTTTCATACTATAATTCTTTGCTTCTGAGATCAAGCCATTATATTTTCTATGCTGTTTCTTCTTCTGAAAACTAACATGTGGCACATGTGTTTCTGGAACAAATCGTGTTCCTCAATGGAGATAAACCTAAGATGTTCTTTCCAAAGAGGTTACAGAAACAAAATGTTTTGGACTTCTAATTTATTGTATCTGGTGAGTGCTATAATTAAAGATTAGAAGCCACAGGAAGTTATTTCTAAGCATAAAGTTCCCTGGAAAAAGATTATCTATTTAATTACCAAGAAGGCTCCTTATTCTAAAATTCAAACTTGTAAAATAACAGAAACTCAGGTAATAATTTAAAAAACATTTTCATTGTAAAATATGACACAAATATAGAAGAGTACACAAAATAAATGTACATTGTGCTGAATAATTTAAAGCAAACATCCATGTAAAGACCATCCAGGTAAGAAAAAAAAAATCAACATTGCCAAAATCTCAGAAGCCCCCTGTGTATCAGTTTCCTGTCAAATTCCCCTCCATTCCCCTTAGAAGTTACCATTATGCTGACTTGTATAGTAATCATTTCCTTGGTTTTCTATATAGTTTTTTTGCATATGAATATATTCCAAACAAGTTTTTAAACTTTATATAGAGGGAGGCACACTGTTAATGTATTTGCTTCCATGTTACTTCTTTTGCTCAATGCAATGTTGGTAATGATTTTTCAAGTTGCTGTGTATAGTTCTAGGCTGTTCATTTTTATTATGATAGGGTATTTTATTAAATAAGCATACCTACCTCATGCATTTATTCCATTGTGGAGAAGCATTTGGGTTGGAAGGCAGCTATGCTCACCACTATACAACCAATTTTGCAAGATATTTGGGTTGACATTTTCAATATTACAAATGTTATTGGAACAAATATCCTTCTATATGTGTCCACTTTATACATATTTTTAAGTGACATTAGGAGCATAGGCTTTAAATTGACCAACTTGTAATAGCTCTGTAGCAGTCACTTTTTTAGGGAATAAATGCTTTTTCTTTCCATTCTGTTGCCACTCAATAAACTCCAAAAAACACTCTTACATTTACAATTCCTATCTTAAATTTAAAGGTTGCTTAGATATACTGGTATGCTCATTAACCACCCCAACACCTCCCAAAGCTATCATCTCTCCTTCCCTGTTCTGCTTGATTTATTCCTTGGGAGGTTCATGCCTAGTGAGGGAATCATCTGGTTGCCTTCTGGTTGAGTTTGGCCAGCGGGAGATTGGGTTTGGCTTCTAGTTCTGGTGCACTTGGCTAATAGGATGCACAGGGAGGAAATCTGACAGGAGAGCACTTGGGGTATTTTTCAATGACTTCCTCCCTATTTTTGTGCTGAGACTCTGACAGTAGTTCCATTACTTCATGACTCTAGTTCCTTCTGGGAGGCACATTCTTCATGGATTCAGTGTTTGCTGGATTCCAGGACCACTATTTTTTTCCCTTCAATTCCAACAGTGGCAATGGCTTTCCACTGTTGCTAGTCTCTAAGCACTTACTGTCACTTATTTCTTTCCCTTTTAAGGTCTTCTTTAATCCATTTGGAGTAAATTCTTTGTCTTGTTGAGGAAAAAAGAGTCAGGACGCTGACTGATACCTGGTTTTTGAATTTTGTTTAAATAGAAGTTGCCGATTTTTTTTTCGAGTACAATGACTATTCAGATTGTCTGAATGGTTGTCAGATTTGATTTTAGGTTTAAGTAAAAAAGCATTGCTAAGAATAAAGACATCCATCCAAATATAAAAAGATATATAAAAGACTGATCAGTGTAATGGAAGTTTAGGTGATGTGCATGAAAGTGAATTGAGGTATGCATTATATGAACTAATCTAGGATCCTAAAATAGAGTCCATATTCCTTGTATGCAAGTTGGTGATTAGTCAAATTATTCATGGTTTTCTAAGTCTCTAATGTTACAGATTTTTTTAGTTTACTCCCCTTTATAAATGTTTAAAGGGCTCTTCTTCAAGGCCAATGAAACTTCCCCTGCATTTTATCTGACTTTCTCGTTATGGTTTCTGCAGAAAGTACATCACACTAATACGTATAATAACAAGGCCAAATATAGAGTCTAAATATCTGAAATAGCCAGGAATTTCAGCATTTCAACTGGCCACAGCATTTCAATTGGTCCTTATTTTCAAACTTTTAAGCTTGGAGGAGAAAAATACACAAAACTGATCAGAATTCCTGCTCTACTGAGCTCAGAACAATGTGTAATTCTAACTTAGCTTTTATAAGCATTGTTGATGACCCTAAGCTTGGTGTAAACTCCTAAATCCACAATGAGGAAACACCTATTTTTGGTAACCTGTTTTTGTCTTGAGTATTTGGATTTTCTCATATTACAGCCCAGGTGGCTAAAGGGTAATTAACAAAGACAGTTTTAGTTTAATGTGAAAATGATGTAACAAACAGTCTCTCCCTGGGACCATTTATGTTACTTCTAAATGTACCTAAGTACCAAATATTTAAGCATGAGCATAAACAACCTAAAGTTCACCTATGCAGGGAAGAAAAACAAAAACTAAAGATTTGTATATTGAATTGACCCCAGAGATACTTCTCTTGGGTAGATACAGGTATTGAAGATTTTGTCAAAATATTTATTTGGCTTTCTTTTAAATGTAAACCTTAATATATATCTAGAATAATATAACAAATCTTGGCCTTGGCATGTTATTTCTAAGGCAAAGGGCATTGTGATCTTCACATTTCTCAGAAGAATTTCTGGCATATAGTAGATACTCAAAAACCAAGTAGTGTTGAGTAAGCCAAATGTCATTCATTCATTGAAGAGATCCATTATGATCCTTCATAATGGCCAAGTATTTCTTATCACATAAGCTCCATTTGATATTCTAACAATTCCGTTGCTTTTGTGTTTTGTGCAGTTTGAAACAGATTGTAAAGATGGACTCCTATGGAATATGCTGTGTTTGGTGTTAATTCCCAATTAAGGTGCATATATTGCTTAATAGTCTCTGAAATTGTATGAAACTAATGTACAGTTAATTTTACAACTGTTCTCTCCTAACACAAAACATAAGGCTTTTAAATAAAGAAAACAGATTTAAATATAATTTGTATCAACACATTGCAGTACCATTTTTACCTATGGAAATGAAAAAGAATGTAATGGATTTTAATGCATAACACAGTGCAAATAGATGCTCAGCATAACTTTGACATTGCAGTATCTTTTACATTTTCAAAAATAATTTTTATCTTTTCTATTTCTACTTTAGTTTTTAAATATAAAATTTCTGATGATTTGAAATGAGTTTATTTGTGTACATTAATGTATACACACTCATATATATTTACATATTTAATTTGTACAAATATTTTTTTAAAAGTTATATAGTTGCTGACTCTGGCATCTTTGCTACCACTCTGCCTTCTGAGCCTTGGTTATATTTTAATTGGATGTGTTGAATACTTGGAAAAATACAAGTTGGAAACCAGTTAACATCATGGAAAAAAACAGTGCTAAGATTCAACACCAAAGACAAAATGGAGTATAAGTAAGGTTGGCAATATAAGGAGCAGGTTTAGCAGTAAGTAGCCAATAAATATTTCCAGATAAATTTATTAATGTTCTTGGGGTGCTTTTGAGCTGTGTAACAAGAAAGTGTGCATACAAAAACATTTTGCACAGAATCTGCCACATGGAAAGAGCTCAATGCAGCATTAGCAACATGCATCTCCCTTTCTTGGGGGTGGAGCAAATACCCTTCATCTATGTGATAGTTTGTAATTCATGAGTACATTATTCAAAGCTTCTCTGTTGTATAAAATTTGTGTGGTTTTCTCTCTTTGTTTGCCACAGACTCAGTGAAACACATGATTAGTGTCCTAGACATGTAACTTGGAGGTCCTTTTTACTGTACACCTGAGGAAATTGACTCCCAGAGCAGTTAAATGACTCACTCAGATTCATCTGTTACTGACAAAGTCAGTCAAGTCACCTTACTCCCCATCCTGTGCTCTCTTACTCAGCTCATCATCAAATGATGAACTCAGCTGACAAAAAATCATGATAAATCAGAAAATAAACACTATCCTTATAATACAAATTATAATTTCTAAGCTGATATATGCATTATTATGCACACAAAAATTAGCTGAATGTAACAAGTACAATCTGGATATTTGAAAGGAAATTGTGATTTGAAAAAAAAAACAGAATAATTTTTGTTATTGCCATACATTTCACAGGTTGATATTTTGATGTTTTATAGGAATCAAAGTATATAGGAGAAAGAATACAGATTAGGAGAAAACTGAGGTTCTTGTCCTGTACTTATCACATCTTAGCTGTTTGACTTTGGCAAGATTATTTAAGTGCTTTGAGTCTTAATACTTGGGTTTGAAAATTGATAAATTTGTTTCTTGATTTGGTATGAGGATAACATGATAGTGTTTTGTAAACTGTAAAGCATTATACATTGCAAAGTGTTATTACATACTAGAACATAGTAGTTAAGAACAATTCTTGAATCATCCTGTCTGTGTTGTAACATAGTTTCTGCCTCTTATTGGCAAGTCACTTTTTAGGCCTCAATTTTCTCATCTATAAAATGGATAAATTAACAGCACTTACCTCAGAGTTTTAAATTTATATAAATTGGCTAATTTAAATAAATAGTACCACTATATTTTTAATGCTACTGATAACATTTGATGTCATGAAATCAATATTTTACATTGCATAATTAATATATAATAAGGATAATCATTAAGAAAAAAATATCAAATTATTATTGAATGTCCCATTCATTAAAACGTATAAAAGACTGGTAAAAGTAAGTGAGGAGGAAGTTTATTAAACAAATTCACATGAAATGACTTGAGAATGAACACAGTTAATTTAAAAAGCAGGCTAAGAGCTATCTTAGAATTCTTCTCGTCTCTTGGCTCAACTATTATAACCTTATTTGTCTTAATGATAATTCCTCATTTTATTCCCAGCTGTGCATCATGTCCAGAATCATAGAGGAAAAACTGACATGGTTTGGCCTGAGTTCGGTGTTCAGAAGTGCAATTATACATAACAAGATTAACAAAATCGTGTTACTTTTGAATGTGAAAGAGATGGAAATAAGAATCGATAAGAAACAGACAAATAGGATTTTAAAACGGGTAAAATTTCCAATCCCTTGGTAAATCTCTCTGTAAAGTGTAACACTGTAAGTTGTTTAAGTTTTTTTGCAAGAAGCATATTTGAATAGGAATAAAGAAATTCAATTTGTATAAAAAGAAAAACATCAGGTTTTTAAATGACAAAGAGCCTTTGAGTTGATAGAAAAGTATATTAATTTGGGGGAATTATATAATTGCTGGGTTATTTTCAGCAATCAGTCATGTAAAATGCTGTCCTCAACACAATGTTAGGAAAAAATTTTTAAATTAAATTCATGCTTGACTCATGATTCATTAATGTTTAAAAACGACATTGTTAAGCAAAGAAGTGACCTGCAGCAAATACAATCAGCCTTTATAGAAGAGCATTTATTTGAGAAAATTCAGTGATAGGATACTTGCCGGGGTGTTGCCCCGACACTCTGGAGCAGCACACAGCAATATAGCAGTATCATATGTCAGTGCAGACTCTTAAAAGAGAGAACGCATGGGCTGGAACTTTTAAGCTGAATGATTAGGGAAAGACTAGCTCTCACCATCATCAGGAGATGAATTAACATTCCTCAAAGATGGACAAGGAACTTTACATACTCTTTTCAGTTGCACATGAGATGGTCATATCACCTTAGAAAGAAACATGACTTGGCTGGGCACAGTGGCTCACGTCTATAATCCTAGCACTTTGGGAGGCTGAGGTGGGCAGATCACCTGAGGTCAGGAGTTTGAGACCAGCCTGGCAAAACATGGTGAAACCCCTTCTCTACTAAAAATACAAAAAGTTAGCCGAGTGTGGTGGCAGGCACCTGTAATCCCAGCTACTTGTGAGGCTAAGGCAGGAGAATCACTTGCACCTGGGAGGTGAAGATGGCAGTGAGCCAAGATTGTGCCATTGCACTCCAGCCTGGGATACAACAAGAGTAAGAATCTGTCTCAAAGAAAACAAAACAAAACAACAAAGAAAGAAAGAAGCATGACTTTATTCTTTTTATTTGGAAATTAAATGTGGCTTAAAAGTGAGTATGGGTGCCATGTTGACAAGGGGTGGACTTGGTGGTTTTATAATACATTAACTTGGCTCGGCTCAAGTTCGTGTAGTAGAATTATCTTCACTGTAAGTTTCCACTTGGTTGGGCTGCAAGAGTTTTTTTATTTTTTATTTTTTTTTAATTAATTTATTTATTTGAGATTTGGAGGATGGAAAGAAGCAGCCACCATATTGTTTTTACATGCAGAAGGCCGGTGCAGGTGCTATTGACTAATTAGCATTTTTTCAGGTGCTGGTGTGAGACAGCAGCCAGGCCAACAGCTCTCCACCTTCCTATGAATCCTTTTTTAGCTTCCTCTCCTCCTTAGCCAGGTGTTCAGGTGTGTGTTTAGTTCCATGATGAAGAGGACAAGTTTTTTTTTTTGTTTTTTTGGGGGGCAATGCTCTCACATCACTCAAGTCAGAAGTAGTAAGAGCCCGATTGAGTACCAGTCTGTCCTTGTGGGTTTCAGTTTGAGCATGTGGGTTACAGCTTATCCTTTCTCGTCCACATTTTATGCTCTCTTCTTAAGCTTTTGCCCTATAGATTTTAAACTCCAACATGAGATATGAAGATAACAGCTTTCCAGAAAATTTTATACCAACCCCTGCAATTACATAAGGTCAAATTATGTAATAAATTATATATGTCTCCTGGTGCTTCTGCTGCTTCTTACTGAACTTTGATACAGTTTTTGGTACCAAGAGTGAGGTATTCTTTTGAAGAATTATGGTCTAAATAGGAAGCAGAGGAATGGTTTGACGGTAGCAGGAGTGAGATGTGGCATAAATAACTTAGCAAAAATGTTGAGAATGAGAGATTAGTTCGGGTGGGTACCAAAGCTTATTGAAAAGGGCAATATTAAAGCTGTTTCTGAACCATTTGTACCTAGATATGTAAGATCAGGGGAGTATAACATTCCAAAAGAGAACATACTAGTAAAACCACATAATAGTTTCTCCTTTTTTTCTTATGTTTTTACTATATACCTAGTCATGCAAACCAGTAGAAGTTATCTTTGATTCTTTCTCCTCCCTTATTCTTCATGTGTCAATTGTCTATTGTTGTGTGACAAACTATCCCAATAACCATTAGTTCCTCATGAGTTTATGTATCAGTTGGGAGGTACTTCTGATTGTGGCTGAGGCCATTCATACATCTCTCAGCTTTGGGTCAGCTGATCTTAGCTGGGCTCTCTCATCCATTTGTAGATTGGTTTGCTGTAAGTTGGTCTGGGATAGCTTCAGATGGGAAAAGCAGGCTCTGTTGTGTATTCTCTCGCATCCTCTAGCAGGCTAGTGTGGGCTTCTTCTCAGGGAGGTGCCAGGGTTCCAGGAGAGGAAATGGAAATATTCCAGAGCTTTTAAAATGTCTGCTTATGCCAGGGTTTCTAAAACCCTACTGGCCAAAGGAAGTTGCATGATTTATATCAGGGAAAAACCATAAAATTATAGTTTAAAGAAGTGGGTATAGGAAGACCAATAATTGGAGCCGTCAGTGCAACCAGTTGCTATGCTACATATCCAATAAGTCATTAAACTCAATTGATTATACTTTTAAAACTCTTTTGAGTCAATTTCTTTCTTTTTGTTTCTTCTGTCAGTATCTTAGTTTTATTCTATTCTTATCTTTTGACTAGGCTGTCACAATAGTTCCTGTACAGGATGGAATTATGCCCCTACCAAATTCATACTCACCTAGGAGCTCAGAATATAGCCTTATTTGGAAATAGGACCTTCTCTAGATGTAATCAAGTTAATTTATACTAGATTAGGGTGTACCCTAATCCAAAGGCTGTTGTCTTTATAAGAGAGAAATTTGAACACAGACATACGTACGAGAATGCCAAAGGAAGACGGAGATACATGGGAAGAATGCCATATGAGGTGGAGGCAGAGATTGGAATCACACATCTGCAAACCAAGGGAAGCCAAATACTGTTGGCAACCACCACAAGCTAAGAAGAGGCAAAAAGGATCTTCTCTTAGAGCATTTGTAGAGAACATAGCACTGATAACTGACTTTTGGCTTCTATCATCCAGAATGGCGAGATAATCAATTCCTGTTGCTTTAAGCTACCTAGTTTGTGGTAATGTATTATGGCAGCCCTAGGAAGTGAATACAGCTCTGAAGCTACCTTCCTCCCCTCAAATTTCATTCTTAGAGTGGATGAAGATCCATTCTCTGGATTACTCTGAGTGGAGCTTTCTACAACATACATATTTTTCATGGGACTTTTGTTCTCTGACATTTCCTGAGAGACTTAAGGGTTAACTCTAATGCCCTCAGCAGGGAATAGGGAGATCATCATAATTTAGTCCTCTGTGAACTTCTCAGCTACAGCTCTCTCCACGTTCGTAAAAATGTCCTAAGGCCCAGCCATATCTGTAATTATTAACAATTTATCACATGCTCTCACCTCCTAATCAGTTTTAAGACCCAGCTCAGAAACCCTTTGTTGATTTTCTTTGATTACCTAAGATTGGCCAGGATATGAATGCCTTTCTTGTGGAACATTTCATATTGTACTTCAAATATCTAGTGATTTTTCTGTTTCCCACATAAGACACGAGGCTTTTTGGCAATTAATATTCCTTGGACATATTATGAGTTCAATAAGTAATTTTTGTTTGAAGGTACATAAATAGATGGATAGGATTACATGAGAAATGAAGCAGAGCTTAGCTTGGCTGAGGAATCAGAAAGTCTTTCTTGGAAATGATCTTTCTAAATTGTCTCTCTTTTTCTGCTGTAAGAAAAAATTAGTACATAAATCCCCCAATTTTTCTATAAATCTCTAAGAAACTTCAATTTATTCTTGTTTCTTAAAGAAATTCTTTTCCTGCTTTTGAAACTTTAAAAAATGTTGGCATAAAAGTTTTCTAACAGAGTTATACAGTGTTTTTGTTTTTTTCTTTTTCTTTTTTTTTTAATAATGCTTGGGAGTTAGTCAAGCAATGGGTAAACATTTTCTCTCAGTAGAATATAAGCTTCATGATAGCAGGGATTTTACATCCATCTGACACATAGTGATAATGTACACTCAATAACTACTTGTGAAGTGATATCTTTGCTTGTGAGACTTTTTACTATCTTAATGGGATTGACCTGTCAATTTTTTTTTAAAAGAGAGATTGGATTCTGCTTGTAATATTTTAGGGTTCTTAAAAACCACCTAGTCTACTTTTTATATGTTTAATAGCTTTTTGTGGACTTTTAAGACATTGCCTTGTTTTGACTGCTTTTACTAAATAAACACCAGCCTGCCATTGCTAGAAATGGACTCACTTTCTTTTCTCTGATAACGTATTTTAAATAATAATAACAGTACATTATTTTAGAATGTAGAATCTGTATTTCAATAATTTTTCTTTCATTCCTAAAGTGCGGGCATATGCATGAGTGTATGCATGTGTAGCTGCATATGTGTGGGTGTAGGTAAGGAAGGAGAGACTAGTAAAGCATAGCATCTGAATGTGGCAATAATTATTTTATAGTAACTCCCAGTTTTTTCCTAAGTCATCCTGTCACCTTGCTTTGCTGTGTTTAAATTCAGTATTTAATCATGTATGCCTGTTAGCACTTAAAATTTAATGACAAAACAATTGCAAAAGTCCTTTACAGAAATAAGACCATTAATGTGGCCATCAGTGAAATATGGAGTTTCTTGGTTTTTTTAAATTACTTAACATATTTTTGTATTTTTGATATGTTCTGCTTGAAACTATTTAATGCCATTTATTCTGTCTGTGTACGTGCACTATATATTTGGAAATAGGATAAGTTGTGTTTTCTTATAACTAGGCTATCAGTATAAATATTTTAACAGTAAAATTAAGCCACCTACAATGCTAGTAATTTCCTTAATTTATTCATAATATGCATGAGGTCTCTGAGTTTATGTGTAAAGTTTCAGAGACTTGAATGATGGCTAATTCTCTAGTAAGCAAATCATTCCTTGTTCTGCAGTGATAAAGCCCTGCCATAGTCAGGCAAAATAAACAGAAAAAATTCAGAGATAAAGACCATTTATTAAAAATTTCTCTCTTGTTGGTTTCTTAGGATTCTCTCCTGCAGCACCATCACTTCAATCGTGTAAATCATGTGTCATTTCACCAAGGAAAAGAGTGGCTGAAGATACCCAAACTCTTTGTTTTGCTTCTTCCATCTATCCTTCCATCCATCCATCCATCCATCCATCCATCCATCCATCCATCTTGCCTGCTATCTGTCTATACAGATTTAATCACCTGCTATATGCTAGGCACTGTACTAGATGTTTTACTACCTTTATCTCATTTAGTCTTTACAGAAACTTATTACCCACCCATTTTACAGACAAGATAGTTGAGGCTCAGTGTGGTCAAATAATTTGTCTAAGGTCCTAGTCTTTAAGTAGTTGATCTGGGATAAAATTATGCTTGACTCCAGATACTACACATGGTTGCCTCTTTTGGTAATTTTCCTCTTGAATGGAAGGGGTCGAGGAAGGGGAAAAGAAAAGGAAGTCAGCAGGTGGTTTAACTGGATCAATTTGGCTTAAATATATATGAGTTAGAAATTCAGAATTAGAGGGCATGGGGAAAGAGGTGCTCATAGTTTACATTATGCCTTTGCAGGAATTAGAAAAAGTCCCTCCTCGAAGCCAGAGCATACAGCTTAGTGAGCACAGAATGCACACTCAATGCAAGCCCCTCTCAATCCCTCGCCAGGTGCCATTTTGTAGGGTGAAGTCCATATCAACATTTGGGATGGGCTTGAATGAATGCATCTATCATGGAGGCTTTGCAGGGGTGAGTATAGGGAAACGATGAGGAAGACTTCCTGTGCAGCTGACTTCCACCCAATCCTTTCACTTCGCTGCTTCATTTATAAAAGATTATGAATGTATAGGTGAAAACCTGTAAATTTTCTGCATATTGAGAGCAATATGAACAGAAAAAGAAGTACATAGTTCAGAATCCTTGAACTATCTTTCTTGTCTGATATCCCAGCATGACTTCTCTATACCACGTTTTCAAGTATCCCATGGTATTTTACATCAAATAGGGCTAAGAAAATTCTAGCACATAATAAACAGGAAAAATAATCTAAAAATTAGCAAAATTCAACTTTTAGCAGATTAAAAAATAATGCATAAGATTAACATCCCATGTTGTATCCCAAATTAAATATTAGAATTAAATAGCAAAAGCAAAGTTCATTTTTTGCTCCATAGATGTTATGGAGAGAGAATGTTCAAAAGCCTTGAGAATACTGGAAAGTGATTATTGAAGAGCTGAAATATTGAGGGTAATCTTGAGAGGGAGTGATGAAATGAGGAGGGATTGGCAGCTCAGAATGAAATGGAGGGGTGTGGCAGTGGAGGATTCAGAAGGTTCAAGAACAGAAAAAGAAGTAATTGCAGCAGAAAGCTGGCAGGAGAGAAGGCTATGGTGCCAATGTGGGATACTCAAATTTAATTTTTGTAAGTGCATATTTAGAGTCCAGGGGTGGCTGAAAGTGAACTGACATATGGATCCCTGACAACGAGAAGACCAAGGAAGGTCAGGGTGTTGGACAGTTTGTGTGGATGTTGATATTCCCCAGGATGATATAAGATCTTGGTGGTAGAGAAGAAATGCAATGAGAAGGTGCTACTGTTTTTCAAGAGAAATGGCAATGTGGAGGATATTGCCAAGAGGGTGAAAACCTCAAAGAGGCAGATGCTTGCTACACAAATTAGAGAGGGATGCAGAGGTATTGAAGTGGCACTGTGAAGTGAGCTGACATGGTCTCCTTGGGAAGACAGGGAACAAAGTTTACCATGAGAAAATCCGGTTTCCATATGAGAACATGAGAAATATTCAGTCAAGATGCTGAGGACACAGGAAAATTTATTTAATGTGGATTCCACAGAGTTTCCAGAGGGGACAGCAGAGAGATCTGAGAGAAAGAATGAATCTGTAGGGGTGTAGATGAGGAGGTGTAAGTCCAGAACAGCACGGGGATTAGCATAGGAAAGATGTGAGACATAAGGCTTTTGCTGATCATACTTTCCCATGCAAGTATTCCAAGCAGTCTCCTGCTGTCTGGTGAGAGGAAAGAAGGATGAGGCTTCGCAGGAGAAGCCAGCTGCTCCTGTGATTAACCATGTTTCCTAGAAACTCTTCGCAGAGGGGATTGAGCTGGTCCCTGTTAACAGCTGCTCTTATATCCAGCAATTAAAGTGTTTTAAGTTTTGAACTAAGATTTGCACCTTTTACTTGAGAAAGCTGTGGAAGATAAAGCAAGTTACATGAAAGACAAAGTAGCCAATGCCAGGCCTTTTCATTTGTGAGAATGAATTTCAACCATGTATGTTATTTCTTAGAAAGGCAAATGAAATTTTTAGATTTATAGTGCTGTAAAGATAAATCCTATGAATAAAAAAGGACACATTGGCATTGAGAGGGGAATAATTTTCTTCCCTTGGCACTTCTAATTTCAGGCTGGAGAAATTGAACATTGTGTGAGTCAGAGATGATGAGAAGGAAGGGTAAGCATGTGAAGCTGGTATCAAAGTTTAGACAAGAGGAGTGAATACCTCTGGATGGGTGGGGATAAATTAAAGTGTTTGCCTGGGATTTTCTTCCTGAGGTGTTTGAATTGAGGATGAGTTGTGGAGGGGCTGTGCTGCCAGTTCTGTTGATTGGATGTAGACTATGTGAGAATGAGAAGTTTTCTGAAACACGAATATCTTGCCGACAAATAATTTTGTAACTCAGACAATAAGTGACATGTAGGCATCCTGTTATTGTCCTAGGTCACTCAGTGGAGAAGAAGGATGAAGGCATTGTGTAAGAAAAAGGGTGCGTGGTACTACTCAGCTGGAGGTCATGTGGTGGATATATGTCAAGTGAGATGGTTGGCAGCCAGATTGTGCGCCTAGTTGAAGGTTGGAACTTCTTTGTTGAACTTCACGCCTGTGTTTTATAAAGAAGTCTTCTTTATAAAGGTGGCAAAATAGTGTGATTGCTTATATACCTATCGAGTTTGTATGTTGTCTGTTAGGTCTGATTAATATGATTCATTAATATAGTGGACCGATGTGATATTCTGCAGGATGATTAAATCAAAGAAGTCCCTTTGGACTATATTATGACGGAGAGCAGGAAAATTAATATATATCTAGGGAAATACCATGAATTTGCACTGCTGTCCATTCCAAATGAATGCAAACTACTTTTAATTCTTTTTTCCAGTAGGTATGGAAAAATGCATTTGCCGTATCAGTAGCTAGATATCATGTACCTGAGGCTGTTACTATTTGGTTAGGTTTATGGTAGTCTACTGTCATTTGCCACAAAATACTTTTCTCAGAACCAGATAGGTGAATTAAATGGTGATATTATGGGGAATGCAACCCCTCTATCTTTTAAATCCTTGAAATTGGCACTAATCTCTGCTATTCAGAGTTGCAGTGTTGCTTTTGAGGAACTGTGTTGGTGGAGTAGAAAGGCAGTTTCAGAGGCTTCATCTTGCTGTAGCTTACTATAATAACTCTTATTTTATTGATCAAAGTACCAATGTAAGGACTCTACCAATGCTTAGTATATCCATTACAATTATTTATTTGAAAAGTGAGGAAATGATCACAAGATGAGATAGACATGAGCTAGAACCCTAATTACTACCTGACTCATATATATGTCCGCTTTGACAGAGGGGATCATAATAGTCTTTTAGGTGCCTGAGTTAGCATTAACTTGTGCCCTGTATCCAACAGGATATTTCTTTTTCCTTAGTGTAGGGTTGCCTGAGCAAATGGCTGTAAGTTCCTTCAGGGGAGCACTTAGAGGATCATGGCTACACACATTTGTCATGGCATTGCAAGGCCATTTATCCTGGGATCTTGGCTTCTCTTTTAATAGATAGGTTCTATGTTCGAGAATTTGCAAATATATGTATTAGTCATCTAATTCATGGTAATGCTCTAAATGTTGTTCTTCAAATTAAAAAAAATGGACAGCAACCAGCATGTGCTGAAAAATAAAAAATTAGAAGTATGGATTTTTCTAGATGAAAAGTTAGTTTTCTGAGGTGGTGTAAGCACAGTAGTTCTTGCCCTCAAAGAGTTCAGAACTCAATTATGAAATCAATATCTATATATATGGCAAGGTTACTGAAATGTGTTAAACATACTGCCAATTACAGTTCATTATAAAACAATTTTCTATACATTTTTGAACTCACCCAACATTTTTGTGGTCAGAGAAATGAGATTTTAGAAGTCTTCTTGTACAAGATTTATGCTGTTTCTAGCACTGTATTTCAAATATAAAACTAGAATCCTCTGCAGATTCAACTCTTCTGATAAAATGTAAATTATTTACTCCTTCAATTTAAGAAGCTCTAATTAGAAGAGAAACATATAATCACTTTTAAGGAATTGGAATAAATACCAAATGCATGTAACTCCTAAAACTCAATGGGTTAAAAATGAGGAAACAAACAATAAACTTCCTCTGTTATCACATTAATATTATATAATCAGAAAGGAAAACCCCATGGAAATACAAGCTACATATTCTGTAAAGCTTAGGGATATGCTTCCCCAATATTACTCATGTCTATTTTGGTTCCTAGGAGACGCTATTTCCAGAGAAATATCTAGAGGAATCTATAGGAGGTAATTTTCATTTGGCTCAAATGATGCATCAGGGATTTCTTAAATCTAAGATTAAATAGATTAAATTTACTTTTATTTATGGTCTCTTCAAATAACTTTCTTTAAAGACATCATTCTTTAAAATAAAGATTATTGTCTCACCCAAAGTTCTCTTTTAATTACAAAAAGCTATCTAAAATGCTTCCAAGAAAAAACGTTTTCTTAGCTTTTATGAACATTCTGTAAAAAAGGAACCTGATGTTTTCAATTGTGCTCCTTTTTCTTTCATAGATTTTACAGTAGATTAGATGTCTCATTAGTATTTATGTAACAAAAACATATGTAGAGGTTGTAAGTTTCCTTTTGAAACAAGGGACATTAGAGAGTATTTCATGTGTTTTCATCCTCAAACTTACATGTATTTTTAAAAAATGATGGTTTAACTGAATAAACCTTTAGCTAAATAATTAATACTTTAAAAAGAAATAATGTCTTTAATGATAGCAAGAAAAGGATGTTAAAAGTGTTCAGTAATAGAGAAATAGCTATAATATTCCTTGCACATTATTCTTTGTCATACCTGAGAAACGTTCATGTTAATGTTTTTCCCTCTGCCAGATCCTTTCTTTTTAGCTCTTTTTGCTCATTAATTCCTATAAATGCCTACATTCTTTAAACCCAATTCAATTACCATATCATCCACGGAAGGCTTCCCTGATCTCCACAGTGGGTGGACTTCATTCCATTGTGTCCCTGGCATGAGGACTTGTCTTTTTCCATCAGACCACGAGTTCTGAACCCTCAGGGACCATATGCCTAGTTAAGTGCCCTTCACAGGGTTCTGCCAACGAGAGGAATTCTTAAATTTATTGCATGTTGTTTAAAGACGCTTATGTTTTAAATAGCTCCTAAAGATTATTTTTGAAGCTGAGAAAATATTGTTTGTCACATGATAGTGGCATTTGGAATATAAATATGACTTAAAATATACTGAGCACCAATCATAAAGGATATAGAAGCTAAAGAAAATGCCACAAGCCTCCTCATGATTTGTTTTTCCCTTTGAGAATTATTCTCTGTGAAATTTAGGAGGCTAAGAGCTCTGTTTGTTTTTCCCTAAGCTGTGTTTATGAAATGCTGTGTTTAACAGATATTTTTCTGAGTTTGATAAATTTCGTACAAGTTCATGCATTTACACACGAAACACTTGGCCCTCATTTCATTTTAGTTTTCTTCTAATCAACTTAAATGTACCATCAGCCTCCATCTCACATATTTCAGTATTCATTCCACTCCTTCAACCACCTCTTCCCCTCAAATAACCCTCAGAGAAAGAGCAATTATTTGAGAAAATGAAATCAAGTAAATAAGCTCTATTAAATGAGAAACCAAGTAGCCAGCCATATTAAAGATATCCAAGGTTTGTGTGTCTGGGTGAAACAACAATAAATATTTATTTTGATGCTTTTTTTATGGGCATTTCAAGGCCCATCTGTGGTATTAATGGCTTATCAAGCAAACCTATGCATTAAGAGAAACCGTTTTCATTTAGATAAATGAAAGCAGAGGCAAAGGAAAATGATGCAAGGTTCACCTTGTAAAAGTCACAAATTAGATACAAAGCACTGCCACAGGCAAATTTGAATTCAATAGAATAAAGCTGGCAGCCATGAACATCAGGTAATAGGCTTATTGAATGAGGTTTTGTATTTTTTATAATGTACATTTTATGGGGACCAATGTAAAACTAGTAGGTAGAATAAAATATAATTTTAAAAAATTCAATGAGCGATTGTTATTCTAAGTTGAAAAACAACCTGTCTCAAATTTGCACAAAATGAAAGGCCCAGAGAAGTTTGTAAATGAGCTCTGTCACCCCCAGTGCCTTATGATTCCACCCACAGAATCTCATCTTTGACTCCCATGTACCGCACCACCCTCCAAACCTGCCTCAGGACAGAAATATTTGGCATGAAGTACAGCATTAAAAAAGAAAGGAATAAAGGATGAAAAACCTGTGTCAGCACTTATGATATAAAACCACATAGATTTGGCTTAAAAAATAGTTATAGTTTTCATCATAAATATTATTTTATAGGTGAATTTCTCCAACACTTATTCAATAATCATTATGTACCAGACTGTATTCTAGGTGGTTTTATGAATATTAACTCATTTAATCACAAATTTCTGGAAAATAATAGGCCATAGGCCATGTATTTTAAAACAAAATGCATTTATATTAAAATATAAATACTGCATGCCATAAATGTCTTATGTTGAGCCATATGTTGAACTGAAGATCTTATGTTGAAATGTTGAAACTTAAGCTGGGGCATTGGGCCATTCATTCCCTACATCTATTTCCTTTGAACTTCTGCAAAAATTGTTAGAAGTGCGCGTTTCACTTACTTTATTTGCAAGCTTGCATTGCTGTTATTCAAGAGTAATTAGCAGCATACACCAGGATTCCTCTCTTTCATTGCTGTCTCCATCTTCCAATAGTTAACAGACTCTCAGTTTCTAATCCTCCATGGATCAGATTAATTTAAAATAAACAAAATCCTAATTAGATAGGAACCTAGCATACAGTCATAAATCATCTTTTATATATCACCACTGTGTTAGAAGCTTAGAGGGTAGAAATATGACAAATGTGTATGTTGTAAAGTTGACATATTTATAAACAGAATCCTAAAATATTGTGACATGTGCAAAAGTGGAATTATGTACAAAGTAGGAAAGTATATGGCAGGAATGGAGCCTGTTGGCAGAGTAATACTTCACAGAAGCTTAGGAGCTAGGTTTTTAAGGATTAGTGAGAGTCAGTGAAGGAAAAAGAGACAGAATGGAGAGAAAATAGGTAGAGAAAATTAGGAATTGCAAAGGGTCATCATGTGTAAACACATGAAGGCATGAAACTGCCTGGTGGAGCTGGGAAATTGCATATAGGTTGTTATGAAATGTACTCATTAGTATAATTCTTGCTACTGTCATACATATGTCCTCATATTTCAGTGACTTAACATAACACCATTTTATTTCTTATTCATGTGAAAGACCAGTGATAGTGTTCCTGACTGGCGAATGCCAGTCTTCTATACCATGTAGTAATTCAACGACCCAACT
This sequence comes from Callithrix jacchus, assembly GCF_049354715.1. Classification (NCBI taxonomy): domain Eukaryota; kingdom Metazoa; phylum Chordata; class Mammalia; order Primates; family Cebidae; genus Callithrix; species Callithrix jacchus. The sequence goes on from NC_133518.1 coordinate 36,592,494, forward strand.
TTATTCCACTTTGTGGTTCTGTCATTCTCTAAGACTTTGTCTTTCTGGTATCCAGCTGGCGAAAGAGGAAAGGGGGGGTGAGGAGAAGGCACTTCTTTTTACACTGTATTAGCACAGGAGCAACACATCTCACATCTGTTGATAGTCCATGGGCAAGAACTGGTCACATCGACCCCTCTTAAATGCAAGAAAGTCAGGAAATGTAGACCCTAGCTGACAATCACTTCTTATTAGCCACTTTTATGTTATGGAAGGGAGGAGCACCAAGTTTGGGGATCAGCTAGCTGTCTCAGCCTTAGGGAAATACTTGTTCTTTTATTCATGCTGACTTCTCACTGATCAGTTTAAAGTCTGAAATTAGAGCTGAGGAAGTGTATGGAACTGTTGGCTGGTAGACAGAGCATGGATAGTAGAAGGATTGTTATCCTATCCACCCTTCCTGAAGCTCCTGATTTTTCTAGAGCAAGTATGGGTCCATCAAAGAAATGATGGATTGAGACGGTACACCAACGCAGCCTCTTGGGGAGGGGAGACATGGCTATTGGGGGAACAAGGTTAGGATCTTTGAACAAATTGAGTCCTCATTTAGTTTAGACTTTGAAGAATTAATGTTCATTTTCTATTTCACTGATGGAGATCTCGTGTTATTTTGTTTATTGTGAAATCATCTGTCCCACAATGATGGCTTCAAGAATTTTAGACTGTAAAGCAAATTTTTAAACTTTTAGATTATATGAAAAGCTATCATTTATTTATATGTTGACTTACTTGTTTATTTAACAGTATTTTCTAAGCACTTATATGCCAGGTGCTTGAAGAGAAACAAAGATGTAAGCATATCTCTGGGTGGTTGGGTGAGATTCAAAGAGTAATTCTCAACTTTTTTTTTGATACCAACATTTCTAAGGATTGACACATAATCACAGTGGCATTAATTTTCAACCTGCAAGATGTGCTATTCTCTCCCATTCACCCTTGCCAGGGGGATCAATGCTAAATCTCCAGTGAGGGGCCTCTATATTTGCACCTTGACAAAGTACTATAGGTGATACAATATGATGTTCTTTGGCAGGTCATGTCTCCCTCTTGTGTCCCACTGATAATTACTGATTCTGAGATTCAGCTGCTACCTCAATAAGGCTGAATGGATTCCACATGAGTAAGCCAGAGATTTCAGTAGTTAGAATACAGGGGTTCTGGAAAGGAGAAAATGCAATAGGAGATATTCAGAGTGTTTGTAAGAGAGACAGCCATATCTCATTAAAAATTGTTTTAAAAACTCATATACTGACTCCAGGTAAACTGTTCAACTGTGTAGTAGCTATCTAATTACTAAGGATAGCTTTTTGACAGGTATATCTATATGGATATTTTTGTACCTGAAATCAAAGAGAAAAAACCCCAGATAATTATATGCAATTTCAAGATAAAAAATACAAGGAGAAAATTTCAGAACTTAATGTTTTTACACAGTTGACAGTGTTTATCTGCTTGAGCTACTGTTGAATAAAAAGGCTCAATGACAATGGGTGTTGAAAGTGGGCAATGAAATAGGTCCTGTTGAGTCTCAGGTCCTTTGAAGTGTGTATTATGCAATCACTAAGAACTGTTTGCTTGAAATCAAGTACTTGCTCTGCTTGTACTTTGCTATACAAAACTTCACACTGTTAGATGAATTAATAACCATTACAATTTCCAACTTCATTAGAGGTGGGGACTCTGTCTTGAATTTCTGTAGAAGGAAACAATTTGCTGCTTTTGTGGATAGATATCAATTGTCAACTCATGTTCCACAGACCTGGAATAGGGTTTTTTTTTTGTACCTTCTGTCAGTTTGAGGTCAGTTTCTTATTATGAATGAGAAGCTGCCTTTGCCCTTCAAGAAAATGAAATAAGGCTGGAATAACCTTCCTGCTTCCTTTGCCTGCCTTTCCAGCCTAGTATTTCAGCACCTGAAGAGTATATTTTTGGATGTCATTAAATATAGCTAGTGATCCTTTAAATGTAATGGATTAAATAGCAAATGGCTTAGCATCTTCTACCCTTCAGTCCAGTCACCTGAAAAAATTCACAATTCAAAATATGATTTATAACATAACCCTCACTCATCTCTATTTCTATTATTTCTTGGGAAAAAAGTTTCCTTGCTGATAATGTTGAAGTGTATGCTGATGGTACTACCTTTCATCAATATCTTCTTATGGTAGAAAAGTAGCTACTCGTTTTAGTTTTTCCACTTGTGGTTTGGAATTTGCCATGGCTTCAAAGATGTTACAGAGGAAGAAAACTTTCATATGTGTATCATATTTTGAGCCATTTATTTATTCTCACAATTTCTTACAAGTAGCTCTGCCTTCTAAAGCTAAAAATACACTGCAGATCTATATCCTATGTGATAATGGTGTTTCCATACACACACACACACACACCCATATATATACACACACACACACACACACACACACTATCATATCATATTCACATATATCTGATAAAATGATTTGAACACATTATTAACAACTTTATTTAAAAAAAAAACCAAAAGAACATGATTTCAAACACGTCTTTTCTGTTGACAGTACAAAACTGAGGTCTTTTCTTGCAAAATGAGATTCTTAATTGATTGGACACATGAGCAAGTATAGACCCAAATGTCATTGAGGGGAAATTTGGGTAAAATACAAGAAAAGTTTTCACTTTTAAGAAAACTAATTTGCTTAATCATGAAATTTATTAGATTCAACAAATATATGTTGAGCATCATCTATCAATCTAGGTGAGTATGAGAAGTGAAATAAAACACTAAAAAATCTCTGAATTCCTAGTCCCTCAGAAGTGACAATTTAGTAGCCACCAAAAGAATAAAATATCTGGGAATAGAACTAAATAGGGTGGTAAAAGAGCTCCACTACATGAATTATAAGACACTGCTGTAAGAAAGCAGAAATGACATGAATGGAAAAGCATTTCATGCTCATGTAAAGGATGAATCAATATTGTTATAAGGCCATCCTGCCCAAAGCAATTTACAAATTCAATACTACTCCTATGAAACTATCAGTGTCATTTTTCACAGAGTTAGAAAAAAGTATTCTAAAATTCATATCAAACCAAAGAAGAGCCCAAGTAGCCAAAGCAATCTAACCAAACAGAACACCACCAGAGGCATCACACTACCCACCTCAAAACTATCCTACAAGGCTAAAGTAACTAAAATAGCATAGTACTGGTACAAAAACAGACACACAGACCAATGGAACAGGTTAGAGGATGCATACATAAAGCCACATACTTACGACCATCTGATCTTCAACAAAGTCCACAATAACAAACAATGGGAAAATAACTTGCTATTCAATAAATGGTTCTGAGATAATTGGCCAGGCACATGCAGAAGACTGAAACTGGGCCCCTTTCTTTCACCAGATACAGAAATCAACTAGAAGTGGATTAAAGACTTAAATGTAAGATTTAAAACTATAACAGCCCTAGAAGACAACCTAGGAAATACCATCTTGGACATAGGCCTTGGCAAAGATTTCATGACAAGAAGTCTTCAAAAGCAATTGCTAACAAAAACAAAAATAGGCAAATGAAACCTAATTGGGGCAGCGAGAGATCCAAGATGGCTCATCGCTAACAGCTCAGGATTGTAGCTCCCAGTGAAAGCACAGAGAAGGAGAGAACACCACACTTTTAGATGAATTTTTGTTGCTCACGGACAGAAGATTCCCAGTGGAGAAGCCCCACGGGTTGCCAGCTCAACTCTTGCGGCCAGCGCAGTGGTTTTGCCGGTGCCTCGGCACAGTGGCTCTTGGTGCAGAGTAAACGGGACTGGTTCCCCTTCTGACCGACGTTTGGAGCTCTGGGAAGGCAGTGTCGCCTATTATGGACTCAAGAAGGAAGCCAGACCAGAGATTCCTGGGAAGAAGAGCACCATCAGTCTTAATGCCACTGTTTTGGTTGGCGCAGTGGGTTGCTCATATTCCAGTGCTGGGAATCAATAAATTGGACGTCCACTCAGAAACCTAATTAGAAAGGTGGTAATTGTAAAGACAACAGATGGATAAATTTATAATGAAGGGAAGAAACCAGCCTAAAGAGGCTGAGAATACCCAAAATCAGAACGCCTCTCCCTCTACAGGGGATTACAGTTCCTCATCATCAACGGAACAAGCCCTGATGGAAAAGGACTGTGTGCCATTAACAGAAGTAGGCTTCAGAAGGTGGACGATAAGAAACTTCTGGGAGTTAAAAGAGCTTGTTCTAACCCAATGTAAAGAAACCAAGAACTTGGAAAAAAGGTTTGGCAAATGCTAATAAGAGTAGACAATATAGAGAGGTATATAAATGAATTAACGGAGTTGAAAAATACAACACGAGAACTTCATGAAATATGCACAAGTTCTAATAGCCGAATTGATCAAGCAGAAGAAAGGATATCAGAGGTCGAAGACCAACTTAATGAAATAAAATAAGAAGACAAGATTAGAGAAAAAAGGATAAAAAGGAGTGAGCAAAGTCTCCAAGAAATATGGGACTATGTGAAAAGACCTAATTTATGTTTGATAGGTGTACCTGAATACGACGAAGAGAATAAATCCAAGCTGGAAGATACTCTTCAGGATATTATTCAGGAAAACATTCCCAACTTATCAAAACAGGACAATATTCAACCCCAGGTAATACAGAGAACACCACAAAGATATTCCTCAATAAGGGCAACCCCAAGGCACATAATCATTAGATTCACCAGGGTTGAAATGAAGGAGAAAATACTAGGGGCAGCCAGAGAGAAAGATCAGGTTACCCACAAAGGGAAGCCTATTAGACTTCCAGCAGATCTCTCAGCAGAAACCCTACAAGCCAGAAGAGAGTGGGGCCAATATTCAATATCCTTAAAGAACAGAACTTACAGCCCAGGATTTCATATCCAGCCAAACTAATCTTTAAAACTGAAGGAAAAATAAAATCTTTTATGAACAAGCAAGTACTCAGAGATTTTATTACCAGCAGGCCTGCTTTACAAGAGCTTCTGAAAGAAGCATTACACATAGAAAGGAACAACCAGTATTAGCCTTTCTAAAAACATACCAAAAAGTAAACAGCATCAACATAAAGAAGAATTTACATCAACGAATGGACAAAACAGTCAGTTAACATCAAATGGCAGTAATCCTAAATTTAAATTGACTAAATCCCCCAATCAAAAGATAGAGCCAAAACCCAATGGTAAGCTACATCCAGACCCATTTCACATGCAAGGACACACAAAGACTCAAAGGGATGGAGAAAGATTTACCAACCAAATGGAGAGCAAAAATAAATAAATAAATAAAAAGCAGGAGTTGCAATTCTTGCATCTGATAAAATGGATTTTAAAGCAACAAAGATATAGTGGTAAAAGGATCAATGCAACAAGAAGAGCTAACGATCCTAACACCCAGATACATAAGACCTATGAAGAGACTTAGACTCCCTAGACTCCCACACAGTAACAGTGGGAGACTTCAACATCAATATTAGATAGATCAATGAGACAGAAAATTAATAAGGATATCCAGGACTTGAACTCAGATCTGGAACAAGTAAACTTAATAAACATTTATAGAGCTCTCCATTTTAAATACACAAAATATACATTCTTGTCAGTACCACATTGCACCTACTCATAGGTTTAAATGAAATATTGATCGGCCATTATTAAGCACAATTATTGGCAGAAAAGAGGTTTTCAATACCCATTTTTAGAATAAAGCAACATTCCCGTTCTCTCTCCCTCTTTTTCTTTCTCTTTTTCCTCTCCTTCACTCCTTTTACTTTCTTTCCTTCTCTTCTTAAAAAAAAAAAAACTGAATTAAACTAAAGCATGCGGCACAGCAAGGGCAACTAAAAACAGAGTAAACAGACAACCTACAGAATGGGAGAAAATATTTGCAAATTCTGCATCTGAAAAAGTTCTAGTATGCAAAATCTATAAGAAATCAAAACAAGAAGCAAAACCCCCCAAACAACTAATTAAAAAACGAGCAAAGGACAGGAACAATTCTCAGAAGACGACACACATGTGGCTAAGAAGCATTTAAAAAAATGCTTGGCCGGGCGTGGTGACTCAAACCTATAATCCCAGCACCTTGGGAGGCCAAGGCAGATGGATCACAAGTTCAGGAGATCTAGGCCATCTACAACATTGTAAAACCCTGTCTCTACTAAAAATACAAAAATTAGCTGGTCATGGTGGTGTGCGTCTGTAGTCCCAGCTACTTGGGAGCCTAAGGCAGGAGAATTGCTAGAACCTGGGAGACGTAGGTTGCAATGAGCCAAGATGGCACCACTGCCCTCCAGCCTGGTGACAGAGTGAGACTCTGTCTCAAAAAAAAAGAAAAACAACAGCAAAGAAAACCCCATCAATATCACTAATCATGAAAGAAATGCAATCAAAACTACCATGAAATACCCCATCACACTAGTCAGAATTGTTACTATAAAAAAAAGTCTAAAAACAAGGATGCTGGTGAGGTTCCAGAAAAAAGGGAATCCTTATACACTGTTAGTGAGGATATAAATTAGTTCAGCCACTGTGGAAAGCAGTTTGGAAATTTCTCAAAGAACTTAAAACAGAATTACCATTCATCCCAGCAAACCCATTACTGGGTATATGTTAAAAATAAAGCAAATTCTTCTACCAAAAAAGTCACTTGCACTTCCACGTTTATCACAGCCCTCCCTATTTATAATAACAAAGACATGGAATCAACCTAGATGCCCATCAACAGCAGAATGGATAAAGAAAATGTGGTACATATACATAATGGAATACTATGCAGCTATAAAAAAGAATGAAATTTTTTTTTGCAGCAACATGGGTGCAGCTGGAGACCATTAACTCAAGGGAATTAATGTAGAAACAGAAAACCAAATACCACATGTTCTCACTTATAAGTGGGAGCTTAACATTGAGTATATGTGGCAACAATGGACACTGGAGCCTCTTTGACAGGGCAGGGTGGTAGGAGGTTGAGGGTTGAAAAACTATCTATTATTGAGTACTATACCCAGTAAGTGGATGATGAAGTAATTTGCACACCAAATATTTGCAATGTGCAATTTATCCATGCAGCAAATGTGCACATGTACCCCCAAACCTACAGTAAAAATTTTTTAAAAAGCGACAATTCAAAATTAGGCTTGATGGGGCTTCCCATAAACTATATTAAATATTGGAATCTAATGATTACAACCCTTTTCCTTCACTATCTTCTCTCCCATTGCCAGACTATTTTAATAGCTTAGGATATGTAGAAATCAGCATGACCCACATAACTAGTTACTATTCACTCAAAATACAAAAACATGTAAGCTGGATTTTTTACATAAACAGTTGAAGAGGTTATTGGTAACATTTTCATTCACTATATGATTTAAGTTAAGGCATTAAAATGGCAAAATATGCTTAGCTATCCCTTTTTATTAATTTTTCTGTTACATGAAAAGATTAATGAAACAGAAGTGCACACACAAAATCTGTGGCATAGTTTTGTATTATTTTTTAATAAAAATGAACAGGGTAAAAATTTTGCTCCTAACAATGTTTTAGAAAGTATAATCTAATAGAGGTGAGACATGTAAATACTTATAAGGCAGGCAACCTGCCAGAGAAGTACTGACTTATGCAAGTGTAGTATATTCTGTCTTTGCCACACACTTGCCAACAACGAGTATTATCATTTAAAACATCTTTTCCAGATCAATAAAACATAAGTTATACTACCACAGCTCACATGAAAAGGAGGGAGGAGGGTTAGCGGGTGCCAGTGAATGCTCACAGGCTCTGATGGGAGGAGCATATAAATGTTAAAGCATTTAGATAGAAATCTTATGATACGAATCAAAACACTTCAAAATACTGTTTGAGCCTCCAATTACACTCCTAAGAACTTACTGTAAGGAGAAAAAAAATGAGAACTTGCAAAGATAAATGTGTAAAAATGACTATCATGAGGCTTTTGTAATAGTGAAAAATTCTCCAAAACAAGGACTTATTTAATCAAAGGTAGTGAGTCAAAGGAAAGGTAATTGAAATTAGTTAAGTAGGCTGAGTGTGGGATGAAAGTGATGGTGGCAAGCAGGAGGTGAGGCAAACCACCCAGACAGCTCTAGCAGATGATTGCTACCTGGCATGTCGCTAGAGTTTTTAGTTCATCAAAAGATACTGGAAGCCCATTTATTGTAAGGTAATTTGTGAAGTTTTAAAATTATGTGAAGTCAAAACCAGATGCAGTTGTGGACTATGAGACATGGGCTGCCAGTGTCCAACATTAAAAAAAATAAATCATATGAATAGTTGAACAAAAGGCCATTACTAAAAGTGATGATGTAGTTGTATGTTTATTGATGTTTCAGAATGGAATATCTAATGATTCCAAGTTTTGAAAATAATGTTAACATATATAGTTGTATTTGTACACAAAAGCAAAAGACTTGCATTATAATCACCTTTTTGAATTCATGACTAGCTCTGGGTGAAGATTTCGGGGACATTTTGATTTTTTATTTTCTAATTTTTCTACTTTAAGTATATATTACATAATAAAGTTTAATTAAAATAGCAAAATATATTTGATTTTACAATGGAGAATGTGACAGGAGATTAGAATTAGAAGAAACTGAAGGTAGCAATGAATTTAATAGAAAATTAGGAATGCACTAAAACTGTTATAGAAACATATTAATGTATTCTAAAGCCAATTTGACAAATGTTATATATTACTAGCAGGACTATTTCCAAGAGGGTACCAGAGTTACAAAGACAAATAAGACAGAGTCTCTTCCCTCTAGGAGTCCACAGTCTAATGAGGATCTCCCAGTGTTACCTTTTAATTATAGAATATAGGAATGTAAACATGGAATAAAATGAGGACATAAGAACGATGAAAATTAGAAATTGCAAAATCTGTAATTTTGTTTTTGTGGCCAGGTTTAGAATGTCAGGGTAGTAAGTCTTATAAATCAATATCGTTATGGATTTATACTTGATTGAAACCAGGAAAATGCCAAAATATAATTAAGAACTATTTTAAAATACAGAGGAAAAGTTAAATACCAATCATTTTATAGAAAATTTTACATAAAAATGTTAAATGATTATGGAATTTATTTTCTTGGGCTTCCAAACATAGATAAATGCCATGTTCCAAATACAATGGTTATTCTTTTTGCCAGTGGCAAATTCTATATAAAGCACCATGTCTTGAACAAAAATCCAAGAGAGTTATTTACCAGAAATGCTCTCATTATTAAAAGGGGCTAAGAGAGGCCCCAAAATTAACACTTTTCAGGAGACTTTTTTTTTTTGCCAAAATAGAAGAAATTGAAGAGATTAAAAAATAAAAATTTCAGCTTGTTAACATTTAATTTGTGCTTTATCAAAGCATCTTGTAGAACCTCACAAGAAGCATTAAAGATTATTAAAATATATGAATAGAGCAGTTGCTTATAAAGTGAAACATGAATTGATGCGATGAAATATACAAATGACATATTATAAGATGGTGGTGGGGGATGCTAAGCATAAAGGATGCAATAAAACCGAGGGAATTGGCTGACCAGAAAGAGCTTATGTAAATAAGTTATATATGTAATTCATTGTATATAGAGATGTTAGGTAATGATCCCAGAAACTAAATTCAAAAGGAATGCTCTATCTGTAGCCATATGCTGCAAAGTATTTAACAAGAAAAAAAATCTCTGGGTCTTGGTAGAAAGGCGCATAAAAGTTTCTGCATAGGGTTTCATAGCAATAAGCCTCTTGAAATTATTCAAGAGGCAATAATAAAAGTATCAAGTTTAAGTAGAGGGAATTATGAACACATTTTTCACAAATGTCACTGGGATTACATATACAAAGTCAAAAAATGTGTGTTCTTTTACTTCACAAGTAGAGAGAAGATAAAGCTTAGAAAAAGAGTGCAATATGAAAATGGTAAACATTTAAGGCTTCCTGAAAGTAGAAAAAGAGATACAAAAAAAGAGCACCAGCCACAATCAAGGCACAAAGAAGAAGGTTAGGTCATAATTTTCTACTTTTCTAGGGATACCTCTTTTTAGAAATCTCCTTTGCAAAACTTTTATTATTTTTTAAATACTCTTTATTCAATGTTTGGATTATACTAATTTGAACATTGAACTTTTTCCAAACGAAGATAATTGGCTGTATACAAAGAGATTCTTAAACCTTTCTTCTTAAAGACTATACCTGGTGGTGCTGAACATACTTGCTTATCATCCAGTTGCCTGATATTCCCATTAACTGCCTCATTTGATCCAGGTTTCTGGGCACGTTGGAGTTGCAGGAAAGTCAGCCTCAGCTATAGCCCACTAGGCAGAGGACTGGGTGGGAAAACTTGCAGAAACACATTAGACTTCAGAGCCCAGACCTTTTTCTTCTTCTGACTAACCCCTTCCCCATAGGAAGTAAAATGCATAACCCACATTTCTCAGGCCATACTGTGGGGATTAGAACAGGGTGCTTGCTCTGTGAGGACTCCTGAAATTTAAATTATGGTACAATTTAAAACATTGGGACTTAAAAAAATTAATGAAATCCTACTGCCGGGTCAAATTGGAAATCTAGTGGCATCCCTGTAGAAGGCTTTCTGCCTCTTTCTTTCAACTAAAAGGCACCTGAAGCCCTGCTTTCATGGTCTGTATTTATGCTGGAAATAGAGATCAGTAGTTTTTTTTTCCTATGCTCCAAATTAAAAGCAAAACGAAAAAACAACAGAATCAGAACTTGTATGATTTCAGTGCTTGCAGGCCCAGCACATTGCAAAGTATACTATTTCTATTACTATAGCTGGTAAACAGAAATGGCTGCCCACCACATCACAGTCTCACATGGATGGGCACTGCTTAGAGGAAGGGGTCTAGTCAATATTTTGTCATTCTTTTAAGCTTCGTAATTACCATACTTTGCCAGAGGATATTTTTAAAGGTTTCAACGTCATGAGCATTCACTAAGTGGTGAAGCTAGAATTAGTGCTGGACAATTCACCTGAAAGTCATAGCTTTGGAACCAAAGTTAGATGTCATAAAACACTACATAGAAGGCCAAACTACTGCCTTGATAATTTAGGAGACAGCACTCTGTAAAATATCAGTGGCAATGTTGAGAAAATAAAGCAACATTAAGCAAAAATACACTCTAAATATTGTGTATTTATGTAGACTTATGCAGGTCAGATGCATTCCCTATAGTTCTCCTTTATTCCATTGGGAAAATTTATCTTGAATAATGCCAATTTGAATTATGAGGGACACTTTCAGGAATTCATGAACACATTGCATAAAACGCAACTACCTTGCAACCCCAATATTGTCAGGAATGGTAGCTTTAACTGTAACCCTTCTTCTCCCACTGTTCCCTGATCCCTCTGCAGGCCAGGGATAGTCGGCAGTCTGGCAATTCAGCTTCTTTGAAATATGTGTGCTTCAGTAACTAAGGCAACACAAACACTGGAAAACCCACAGCACCTAAATAGCTGCCTGCAGCTCTACTTGTTTTACTACTATATGGGTGTCAAGCAAACAAGCTTAGATCAATTTTTATAATGATAGAAGATTATTACAAATAATATACTTAGTTGTACATGTTTTTAAAGACTTTCTTTTTTTCAGTTTGAATTATTATTATTGCTTGTTTTGGTCATTCATATAGATCACTGTTGAAAAGCTTGGATATTCTTGTTATAAATTCTATACTTCATGGGATAAGGGGCCTTATCTATTATATTAACATCCTATTTATTAGATTGTGCTTGATTGGTGTTTGATAAACATATGTCAAAGTGATGGACAATATGAAATCAGTTTTGTGGTTTTGTTTAGCTGCCTCAACAACATTTTGTCTGCAGTAAAATATGTCTGAACTCCCAATAACTCAGTTACAAATGCACTGTTGGAACTTACTCTGTAGGTTTAAATTAAGAATGGTTTATAAACAATAAATTGAGAACCACTGCTACAAATTTTTTGTGTTGACGGTTTAACTGCAGCAACCAAAAAAAATGCCATATCTCTTAGGCAGCAGATCCTTTTAAATTCAAGTTATGACAACTGTGTTTTAACTTCTTCATGTTTAAGAAGTGAATCCATTCTTTCCAGCTGTAATCATCTTGGCCAAGAGACCTCAGCATTTTTTTTTTTTTCCTGCAAAGGCCCATGATTCATCATAAAAAAAAATCAGAAAATAGCCAAAATAAATGGGGCAAATATTCATCAGGGAATACAGCTATGTAACTAATTGTAGATTCAATTTTTCAATTTTATAAATTGTGTCCTTCCAAAAATTGCCCCCACAAAAAAAAAATCCTCCACTTTTCACTTAGGACATTTTGTTCATGATATCTTATATCTTTAATAAAAATGCACATGTATTCACATTAATGCTGAATGAACTAATACCCTCTATGAAAATGCACCTCTAAAAGGACATATGTATCTCTGTCATCCTGTTGCTTGGCCTTACATCAGCTTAGAAAGATAAATACATCTAATGATTATTGTATTGCTTAATGACTTTTTAGGTTCATAAGAAATTTCGTAGATTAGGTACAAAAATTGAATACGAATCAAGATTCTAGTTTTAACAAAAGAAGACTAAAGATGAAGGGCAATTTGCAAGCTGGTGAGTGTTTGTGGCTCATAAATTTAACCCCCAAATTGTCCTGTTGTTTTTTTTTTTCTTTCTTTTTGCATAGAAAACCCATATAGAACTTCAAAAATTTACAAGAAGGCCTCATATATAGAGTGTAAGCTAACATGGAAGATGTTAATAGTGCCGTTAGGCAGAGTGATTTCTATCATTATCAGCCATTATTCTAAGAATAGTAAGTGGCAGATAAAGAGCTCCAACTAAATTTCCATCTTTTTTGTAGTCAGCATGTAAAATGCACATACTTTGCCTCTAAATTGTCACCCCTTTCTTACAAATTGCTCATTATATTTGCTTAGACTTGTGAAATGGAAACTATTTTATTTAAAGGAAATAAAGGCAGGAAACACTGAATGTTACCTGTGACTGTTTCGGGAATGTGTATTTTAAAATCTTCAGCAGTGGTTCTGGATTTTGACTAAGTCAATAGAAACTAGAAGTTCTCCTGGCAATTAAAGAAAAGAAGGAAAGAAAGCTGGAAAAGAGGAAAACAAGAAAAAAATAAAGTTGAACTGTGACTAATGAGACCTGGAAAGGAGCTCTGGATTTTTCTTTTTTTAATTAAAAGTAATTTTGAAAACCTCACTTGAAAGAGGCCTCAATGAAGCAGTTTAGGAAGGCTTTGAAATCAGATGTAAGTGACTTACTTTGATTATGAGTTTTGCTGGTTCACATATAGTGATTTTTATGTGCATATATATGTGAATATCATGCCATATATAAAGTCGACATGTCACATTCAAAGATTAAAATGCAGACAGAATATACTAAAATTTTGGTACAGTCTGAGGACCAGAAGAAAGAACAGGAAGTGAAAAAAGGGGATAGGGCTTGTACTGTTCTCTTTAGTAGAGAATGTGGTAATATTAATTTAGTTCCAGGACAATATATAATAGTCTTTGACATTTAGCTTTTGTTCTTCTTGTGGAGATGTTTCTTACATGCCTAGTGTTGCAACAATGTTTTGATGTCTGAAAGGCAGAAGACAGCTTTTTCATTTGTGTTGCAGAATTTGAATTCGTGTTAAATTTCCCTTAATGCAAAATTCAAACAGTTCATACTTCATAAAATGCCCAGCAGGTAGAATGTAAACACATATATTGTACAATGGGAGCGGCTGTATATAGCAATAGCCCACATACTACCAGACCTTCAAATGAAGTTTGAAGCATCAGCATCATAAAAATATTAAATTTTGTTTCATAGTGTAAAATGTATTTTGAATGGAATTGAATTCTATAAAACTTTCTCGTATGCATATAATATATATGAAATCACTCAACTAATCAAAAAATTAACTATCTCCTGCCATTCTGAATGCATTAGAATTTACTGTATCATATTATGTCCTTTAAAATGCCATTTAAAAGCAAAATGTTTCATGAATGGGTAAGCTTTTATAATATAGAGGGCATTATTATAAACATTGTAAATTTTTATTTACTAGAAGTGCCACAGAATAACTATAGTTTGTTATCCACCATTTCAAGCCAGCACACTAAAGCATTCCATCCACAGTGTGGGCAGATTCTACTGTATGCTTTGTAATCATTCTTTTTGCTTCCTCAAGCAAAAACAACAACTTACACTCATTGGCATTAAATGACAGAAATCACAGTTAGTAATTCTGGTTGAAGTCTTTTGTTAATACCTCATATTTATCAAAAAATTCCCAGTTCTAGGTTATAATGTATACTGCAATTGAAAAACACAAATGGTACCAGAGAGCATACGGTTTTTTAATTTCCTTAAAAATAAAAAGCTAGGGAATTAAATGCTTGCTAATGAAGTGTTACATTTCTTAGTTTTCTGCAACTCATTTTAATTGAAAAAAAATCCCTTAAAGTGTCTCGCATTTTCCTATTCTCAGAAGAGAAATAAGAATGATGTATAAAAGAACATGCAGTTCAATGACTAAGAAACTGAAACAGAAATGGCATTCTTTAGAAAAAAATCGTGAATTTCTTTTGTGTATGTGAGAAGAAGTGCAGAGTTCAGATGTTCAAGGATTCATTTTTAACAGATTTTTCAAACATTTAGATAGATACTTCAGTGGAATAATCTCAGTAGTTTATGGGGGTGATAAATGAACATTTAGGCTCACTTGACCCCAGGCAACACTGAGCTAAATTACCTTTTCTCCAAATGGAGCCCTCTATACATCTCTCTTTTCCTTGAAATGCCGATTAAAACAGCAAGAGGTGATGAAAAAGATGTTGTGTTGACTCAGGGATAAAGCAATAATGAAAATGTGTGAAATCATAACCTGGCTCCGGAACCAAGTATAACTTGGACTGTAAAATGCAAGACTTCTCGAGGCTCCATGCTGTCCACAGGGAAGGCAATTACCTTTGGGCTGGGGAAAGCTTGAGATGCACAGCTTAAGGGAGGCAGGTGAGCTAGTGTTTGGGGAAGACTGGGAGAACCTGGGGGAGCCAGGACATCTAATTTCTTCTTCATGTTCTACCTTTGACTCAAGGTGATAATACTGCTATTCCAACAGCATCCTTGGTTTCAAGATAATTTTTAATTAGCCACAGGATAAATGTAAGACACCCAGAGACTGTTTCCAAGTATTCAAGATGTTGCCTTTACAGGACCCTAAGAAGCTAAAGAGGGAGATGGTGATGAAGGAATGTGGAAGAAGGGGAAGGAGGACAATGCCTGAAGGGAAAGGAAAGGACACAAGGGAAAAGTAGGGAAGGAGGAAGAAGAGTGAGTAGAAAGAGCATGTGGAAGGGGAGGTGGAGGAAGAAAAGGAACAGAGGAGATGGTCAATGTCTGTCTTTTCGAATGAAGCGTGTTCACTTCGATTCATAGGCATGAAAGCCTATAATAGTAATATGGTAAAATACTATGAGTGTGGACACGTATGTGTACATGAGGCTGCACCTGGGATGCCATGCCAATGTGTGTGCAGCCTTTGCTCAGTTATTCTAGGCCCTCAGCTTCCTCTCCAAAAGCGAAGGGTGTCAAGGGATTCAGTGGCAAATGAATTGGGCTCTGTGTTCTCTGTCAGACCTGGGGAGCTTTGCTACATACACAGGCTGAGAAGATAATGTTTTTCCATACTTCCTCAAACCTTCTATTATTTGACTGTCCAGTCTCCAAAATTCTGAGGGTACCTGCAACATATTTTCAACTTGGTTATAAAGGAATTTCAGTCCCTGGGATATCATGATAGCTGGTCATTTGACTCAGCTATTTTATTAACCTAGTTCCTGCTGCTTCCTGGAAGCATAGCCAAAACAGGGAAAATGATGGTATCTGCTTGAAAAACATTAAAATTAATGGGGACTATGTCTGAATGAACTTATCTTTTTGATAGGAATGTACGCTTATAGAAAATATAAAACAATTGTGTATAATTTTTACACATTTCTTCAGGGTACAAATCTTTCTTTTATCATACACCTATCTATTTTTGTATACCTGGGATTCAAAGAAGCAGTGGAGACCATATACATGACCATATATAATCTGTCTTAGAAAATGGATTATAAAATAGTTGCTCATGAAGCAAATAAAGTAGGGAGTGAAGAGTCCTACAAGTCGTATAATAATTATTAAAGAGTAATTTGTCTCTATAAATCAGTTCATCAAGGAATTCTTTTAAAAGTCAAGTTGCTTGCATATAATGATCACTGATTTAACTGACATAAATAAAGGAAGAAATCAAATTTAAAATTAAAATGTAGGTACCTTAGGTGGATGAATATCAATTACAATAATAGTAAAAGAGGGGAAAGATTATTGATTGTCAGAATTCTGATTCACATGCATTGTTCCCTTCTAACCACCACAACTGAATTCTGAGACATTTTGGGGAATGTATTAGAAATCAGTGTGGCAAGTTCACCAGATACCTTTTGGGATGGGGTCTTAGGATTGTCCTTGGAAGCCACTTATCCTGAAAAAAAAGATTAAGAAATTATTTTTAAATAGAACACAGTAACTGCCTCTCAGCTTTAACTTTTGTTTTAAGCATCCTTACTCCTGAACCATAGGTGAATCCTGTATAGATTTGAGCAGCTACAGGAGAGACCTAAATCATTGGGACACAAATAGCACAGCTTTGCCTTAGAGATGTCTCTACCGTAGTGGGGCAGGAGTGGGGTGGGAAAAGGTACACATTTCTAAGTACACTGATCACTGAGCCAAGGGATCCTGTGAACACTTGAGTACTTGGGGATGACACCTTTTGAACAATGGGGTGTCAGTTGTCAAGTTTGGTTCTTGGGTAAAAACGGGACAGTATCTTGGCTTATTAGACACGGCAGTGCCCCATAGGAGTATTCACATTTCTGAGGCACCTCTTGGAGGTTTCCACAAATAATTGATAGGGAATTTTATAGGGTGCCAAAGGTTTTGAACCATCTGTCAGAGTACAGAGCCAGTGAAATGCGTTATATTTTTTCCTGTGATTCCATTCTTTCATGAAGCTGAGTTTAAACAGCAATCTCACTTACAGAGTAAGAGAAGCTGAAAATTTTGGTCTGACCTGAAGACTTGTAGGCTTACAATAATAATATAGCTTTGCAGACATTTTTGATGATCTTCCTGGTGGGAAGGGATGCCTTATTTTAACTGCAGAAACTGCCAGAGTGACTCAGCACTTTAGGGAACCAGAACTTAGGGTTACATTCTTGCCAACAGAAACTGGGATAAAGCAGCTGTAGGCCCACAACTAAAGAAGCTTAAACCATGAGCAACATTCTAGGAGTTTTCCTAGAGTGTGTCTGGAGGGTATTTCTGCATGAGCCATTGCCATACCATCCGCACTGAACAGGCAAGGCAGTAATCTGGCATCCTTCGTAAAACCCCTTGTTGGTAGATCTCTATCATGTTTATATATGGTAATGTCCTACTTGACCAGGGGTCAGACTCCCAGCACCCTCAGTTCCTTGGAATGCAAACTCAGAAATAAGCAGAAAAAGCCCTCTCATACTCAAAATAGCTTCTGTGTCCCCAGACTAAAGCCATGGACTTTCCTTCTTACAGGCTTATGTGCTCTGACTTAGAGATTGTTTATTTTTACTTAACAGAGGTCATAATAATTGTGGGTTTTTTTTGGCTTCCCAGCTCAAAGTAGATTAAAAGTAACACATTAGAAAGTCAGAGAAAATGTGTTAGTAGAAGCAAGCAAACTGGCAGCAATGAAGTAACAGTTCATAGCTGAGGAAGGAAAAAGCAGAATATTAAAAAACAGATTCAGAATGTGTGTGTTTCACATAATAATGCAGTGATAGTGATTCATAATGATAGCACAGTTATTGAAAAGGTCAAATAATGTTCAGCAGTTGCTATTTAAAAAACACAGGGAAGAATTTAATATAGTTTTCACATATTTACATAAAATGATATAAAAAATAGGTTTGCACATCCAGCGGGCTAAGTTTGAGCTATCTAGATGAAATGTGTGGCCTCTTTCCCAAAGATGATTACTGTATTTGAATTCTCGGAGGACTTTATTTGTACCTTTCTAATGGCGCTTGCTGTTCTCATCATTGTATTACAGTCATTAGAGTTTACACTAAATATCATTTAACTCACTTGGAGGCATGGGAAGCTGGATTTCTATCATAGCATGATGTATGTGACTTTGATGAGTCAGACTCTCTGTGTTTTAGCTTTCTTAATTGCAAGACATGGGATTTGGAACAAATGAACTTGAGGTCTCCAGTTTGTGAATTTTATGCCTTTATGTAGTAAATGATAAGAATTTAGTGGCAAAAGTGCAGAGACATATATGGATTCCAGTTTTAAACATTAAGGGCATCTGTAGTCACAGTCACAGTCACAGTCAAACCAATGACGTGGGTCTGTTGCCTGATAAATGCCCATTCCTTGCAACATAAATAAAGCCTTTTTTTTTTTTTTTTTTTTTGCGAAGTTATGTTGCATATCTGTTGCTCAGCAACCATTTTCTATTCTTATACACTTTGGATAAGATGTCTTTTCTATTATCTCAGTCTGTGGTTCTACTGAAGTAACTTCATCCATTGGCTCTGGAGCGGTCAAATGACTCAGGCCCCACCAATCAACATAGCTACCCCTTAGAGCAAAGTAATTGGTTCAGAGATGAATATGTGATCCAAGCTGATTCAATAAAAGTTAATCCTAAGACTTTTTCTGGAACTGTTCATACATTCATGAAATGTATAAAGGTTGCACCTTGTTAATGTTTTATATTTTCTAGAAGGTTATATTAATATAAAAAGTTCTTTGAGATGTATCTCCCATTAATTAATTATAAATCAACACATGTCAATAATTAAAAACACATTTCTTTTATCCTCTAAGTAAATTAAATTATTTATTTAGTACCACAAATTGTTCATGAATCTTCCTAATGAGTTCTAAAATTGTGCTGATTTTTAGATCTTATTGGTGTGATTCGTTCGTTGCATGCATCTTCCCTTGCTAAATAGTGCCCCAATCTAGGCCATGATTTAAAACAGGAAATGACATTAAACCCTTCCGACAACTTCCCCAATTATTAGGTTGTTGCAAAAGTAATTGTGGCTTTTACCATTAAAAGTAATGGCAAATTACTTTTGCATTAAGTGGCGATTGTCCACTTCTTATCCTTAACAGACCCATTGCTGCTTGTCCCTTTCTCTGGGCTTGTTAGAGATGCCTGTTGTCTTACAATTAGTTTGCTTATCTCTAATGGTCATAAATTATATCTGGCAAGGGTTTAAAATCAGAACATTTATATCTGTTCAAGTACTAGAGGACCCTCTGTAGTATAGTGGAAGTAGAACTGGGTTTTGTGGGTTTTTTCCCTTGTTCTGTTCATTAGTCATGACAATAATAACTCCTGAATTGTCCCATAGTCTTCTCTAAAAGGACACTGCCATGGCCACACCTCTCTTCAAGAACAGTTATGGGTGGCCATGGTTGGGAGTACATGAAAATCAACCTTCTCCTGGCCACAGCTTATTGGGTTAGCATTGGGCAACTTGTCCAAGGATGTTTGAGAGCCAAGGACCTAGAATGTTATTTGGTATAAGGAGATGAGTTTGGCAAGCTAGATTTCTTTTTTGGGGAAATTAAATTTAAAAATAGAAGACAAAAGAGTCCATGATGTGTATTGAAAGTGAAGAGAGGGCCGGGCGCGGTGGCTCAAGCCTGTAATCCCAGCACTTTGGGAGGCCGAGGCGGGTGGATCATAAGGTCAAGAGATTGAGACCATCCTGGTCAACATGGTGAAACCCTGTCTCTACTAAAAATACAAAAAATTAGCTGGGCGTGGTGGCGCGTGCCTGTAGTCCCAGCTACTCCGAAGGCTGAGGCAGGAGAATTGCCTGAACCCAGGAGGCGGAGGTTGCGGTGAACCGAGATCGTGCCATTACACTCCAGCCTGGGTAACAAGAGTGAAACTCCATCTCAGAAAAAAAAAAAAAAAGTGAAGAGAGATTACTAGAGTCCCAATAAGCCTAATTTATGTGAAAGCACAGATTACAGGTTAGCAAAGGCTAAAAGGCCATAAAACAAACAGAGGAGAGGGTGAGAATTCGGTCAGTATTAGGCAAAGAGAAGCAGACACCAAGAATAATTTATCTGCATTACTGCTGGGATACTAAAGTTCCAGGAACTCCTGCTCCTGAAGTTCTTGGCTCTCCCTGGTCCCAGCCCCTCTTCTGTGCTGTGTCTCTGAGGTCCAGACATGTGATGGTTTCTTCCATCACGACACATGTTCCATTGATAACCTGCTTCTTAAGCTTTGTCAAGTGTTGTTTCTTGCAGCATAAAGAAATGGACCAAAACATGAACTGGCTGCCAACCAGATGTGTAACCTCTCTCAGTCGCAGATGTTTCATCTCTAAAATAAAGACATAAATTAGATCCTTGGGGATTGGTCTCCAAGGCCCATCTAGCTCTATGTCTTATAAATTAATTGATGACCCTATATCCTCATTGAGTGTTTTGAGAATTCATTATTATTCATCATACTCACATGCCCAGTTATACTGTATATTGCCCAAATAATCTAATTTTGCTTGCAATAAGGGAAAATTCAGGTAACCAAATTTAAAATTAAACATGACTTGTCATCCCTTGTGCCAATCAATACTATTGCAGTTTGGCATTAGTCACTGTTCTCACTGGAATTAAAAACAGAATAATAAAATTAAATAAAATAATTTCTCACAGTCTATTTTCCTCGCACTGATTTTTTTCCTAAGGTATCAACCAAATGTAGTGTACTCTTTGTACTTGTCAGATAATAGAATTATTCTACCAAATATAGGCTTCTATTTCGTGTGATTCTATTCTATTCCTACCAGGAACACTAATCTGACACTCTTAGGAATCCAAACCTAATGTGAAATACCAGATGATGTGGTAAGGATAAGCTCCCAAAGAAAAGCCGTGTTAAAGTTATGTTTCCTGGACTGAATGTCATTGGATGAAAGTATCATGAATGTGAACAATTATTTTAAAATGGCTTGGGAGAAGGAAACAATATGAGGACAGGGAAACAAATTTCAGAGACGATGAAGAACATAAAATAAATGGAATCTGTGTACTGGGAAACAGTAGCTTATAAATTAACCAAATGTCCAGTGAGTTCTTACCCTCTGTGCTGAATTTTGGGGAGAGAGAAGACATCCTCCTTGCCCTCTTGGATGTAGTTAGTTCATTCAGTCAGTCACATAAATTTATTTAGCATTTATTATCTGCCAAGCTCTGTAATAGGGTCTCAGGTTACTATGAATTCTCGTTCTAAAGAGTTCCTGGTTTAAATCAATGATTATTGAAGTTGTCTCTGATACTGAAATTTCTTTCTCTTTTTGTTAAAATCCTCATTTTTTTTTTTTGCCATGCATATGGCCAATCAGTAAAAACAAAACATATTTTACAGCTTCACTCTTCAGCTGGATGGAGCTATGCAAGTAAGAGATGGGTGATAGGCTACAAGTAGAAGGGATGGTGAAACCTTAGTGCATCTTTAGTATAAGACATCTGACCCTGCCTTTGAACCTGGTCTCCACCCTTTCTCCATCTTGCTGCTTGAAAGGCAGCTGTGATGTCTGGAGCCTTGGACCATGAGGATGTATCTTTCATCTTGGGATGGTGGAGTTTCTATTTTCTATTGCCTGTAGTCAAATCTAATTTTAATGCATTGGTGTATTTTTTCCTCTCTGTTTTTAGGTATTATAATATAATAAACTCCATGAATTTAAAGTGTACAGTTTGATTAGTTTTGACAAATGTATACACTTTTGTAATGACTACTATAGGCAAGATATAGGACATTATCATTACTCTGAAAGGTTTCCTTGTGCCCATTCCTGGTGAATGATGCCTCCTACTTCTATTCACAGGTGACCATTGATCTGCTTTCTATCAGTAAAGATGAGTTGTGTCTTTCCTACTTTTAGATACAGTTGTTCCCTGGTATCTGGGGTAACTGGCTCCAACTCTACTCACTCCCTTCCTTTCCAAGAATGCAAAATCTGTGAATGTTCAAGTCTCTTATACAATATATATACAAATGTATAAGTGTAGTATTTTCATACAACCTGTGCATATCCTTTCCTCTACTTTAAATCATCTCTAGATTATTTATAATACCTAATACAATATAAATGCTATGTAAATAGTTGTTATATTGTATTGTAAAATTTATGTTACTTTTTATTGTTGTATTGTTATTTTTATTTTGAGCACTTTTTGAATATTTTCTTTTTATTCTTTTTATTTTTCCGTACGTTATTGGGGCACAGGTAGAATTTGGTTACATGAGTAAGTTCTTTGGTAGTGATTTGTGAGATTTTGGTGCACCCATCACCCAAACATTATACACTGCATCATATTTGTAGTCTTTTATCCCTTGCTCCCCTCCCACTTTTCCCTCCAAGTCTCCAAGTCTATTCTATCATTCTTAGGTCTTCATGTCCTCATAGCTTAGCTCCCCCATATCAATGAGATCATACAATGTTTGTTTTCCATTCCTGAGTTACTTCACTTAGAAGAATAGTCTCCAGTCTCATCCAGATCACTGCAAATGCTGTTGATTCATTCCTTTTTATGGCTGAGTAGTATTCCATCAAATCAATCATCTATCTATCTATCTATCCATCTCACTCACAGTTTCTTTATCCATTCATTGATTGATGGACACTTGAGTTGGTTCATGATTTTGCAATTGTAAATCATGCTATTATAAATATGTGTGCAAATATCTTTTTGAATAATGACTTCTTTTCTCTGGGTAGATACCTAATAGTGGGACTACTGGATCAAATGGTAGTTCTACTTTTAGTTTTTAAAGGAATCTCTGCACTGTTTTCCAGAGTAGTTATACTAGTTTTGAATATTTTCAACCTGCAGTTGGTTGAATTTGCAGATGCAGAACCCATGGATGTGGTGGGCCAACTGTCAATGGAATTATACAAGTTCCCTTTTGTATGCTTCTTTAACTTAGCATAATGTTTTTTAGACAAAAACGGTATGTTTCTGTGGTTCATTCTTTTAAATTGATGAAGTGTATTCTGCATTAGTTTTCTCACATAATCATGGAGGCTGCCAAGTCCACAATCTGCAGAGTGGGCAGGTAGGGTGGAGATCCAAGGAAGAGTTGATGCTGAAGGTAGTCTGCTGGCAGAATTCTTTTCAGGGGAGGTCAGTCTTTCTCTTTTCTTTATTTTTAGTTTTTATGGGTACATAGTAGGCATATATATTTATGGGGTACTTGAGATATTTTGGTACAGGTATACATGTGTAATAAGCAATCAGGATAAATGGAATGCCCATCACCTCAAACATTCGTTATTTCTTTGTGTTACAAATACTCCAGTTGTACTTCCTCAGTTATTCTAAAACATACAACAAATTGTTGCTGATTCTAGTCACCCTGTTGTGCTATCAAATGCTAGATCTTATTTATTTTATCTAACTATATTTCTGTATGCATTAACCTTCCCATCTACCCCCACCCACCACCACCACCTTCCCAGTACATTTTCCAGCCTCTGGTAACCATCATTTCACTCTCTATCTCCCTGAGTTCAGTTGTTCTAATTTTAGCTCTCACAAATGAGTGAGAAGAAATGAAATTTGTCTTTCTGTGCCTGGCTTATTTGGCTTAACATAATGTCCTCCAGTTCCAACTATGTTGGTGCAATGACAGGATCTCATTGTTTTTTATTGCTGAATAATACTCCATTGTGTATATGTACCAGATTTCCTTTATCTGTTCATCTGTTGATGGACACTTAGATTGATTTCAAATCTTGGTTATTGTGAATAGTGCTGAAATAAACACACTGATTTCCTTTCTTTTGATTATATGCCTAGCAGTGGAATTGCTGGACATAAGGTTGTTATATTTTTAGTTATTTGAGGAACCTCTGTACTGTTCTTCATAATGGCCGTACAAATTTACATCCCCACCAACATTGTATAAAGGTTCCCCTTTCTCCATATCCTTGCCAGCTTAATTATTGCCTATCTTTTGGATAAAAGTCATTTTAACTAGGGTAAGATAACATTCTCATTGTAGTTTTGATTTGCATTTCTCTGAGGATCAGTAATGTTGAGCACCTTTTTATATGTCTGATTGTCACTTGTATGTCTTCTTTTGAGAAATGTCTACTTAGATTTTTTGCCCATTTTTAAATTGGATTATTATATTTTTTAATAGAGTTGTTTGAGCTTCTTATATATTCTAGTTATTAATCCTTTTTCAGATGGGTGGTTTGCAAAGACTTTCTCCCATTCTGTGGGTTGTCTCTTCACTTTATTGATTGTTTCATTTGATGTGCAGATGCTTTCTAATTCGATGTGATCCCCTGTGTCCATTTTTGCTTTGATTGCCTGTGCTCATGGGATATTACCCAACAAATCTTTGTCCAGACCAATGTCCTGTAGAGTTTCCCAACATTTTCTTTTAGTAGCTTCATAGTTAACATCTTAGAGTCAAGATTTAATTCATTTTGATTTGATTTTTCTATATGGTGAGAGATGGGGGTCTAGTTTCATTCTTTTGCATGTGGATATCCAGTTTCCCCATCACCATTTATTGAAGGAACTGTCTCTTTCCTTATGTATGTTCTTGGCATCTTTGTTGAAAATGAGTGTATAGATTGATTTCTGTGTTCTCTATTCTCTTCCATTGGTCTATGTGTCCGTGTTTATTGCCAGTACAACACTGTTTTGGTTACAATAGCTCTGTAGTATAATTTGAAGTCAGGTAATATGATTCTTCCACTTTTGTTCTTTATGCTCAGGATGGCTTTGGATATTCTGGATCTTTTGTGGCTCCATATAAATTTTAGGATTTTTTTTTATTTCTGCAAATAATGACATTGGTATTTTGATAGGGATTGCACTGCATCTGTGAATTATCCTTTATGATTTAATGAATTCAAACCCTATTTCTACCTCTGAGAAACTGAGAGTACTTCTAGCATACTTAAACAGAAAAATGAGTTCCTCAACTATTTGAATAAAAGTAGGAAGGCAGAATACATAGGAGGAAAGATAAAGAAATTACTGGACTCAGCACAGTGGCTCGGGCCTGTACTTCCAGCACTTTGGGAGGCCAGGGTAGGCGGATCACTTGAGGTCAGGACTTCAAGACCAATCTGGCCAACATGGTGAAACCCTATCTCTACTAAAAATACAAAATTTAGCTGGGCATGGTGGCAGGCACCTGTAATCCCAGCTACTTGGGAGGCTAAGCCATGAGAATTACTTGAACCTGGAGGTGGAGGTTGCGGTGAGCTGAGGTCATGCCATTACACTCCAGCCTGGGCACCAGAGTGAGACTCTATCTCAAAAAGAAAAAAAAGAAAAGAAAAAGGAAAATTATTGAATATTTATGCCATGTATCTTTCCAGACACTACTTACAGTACCCCTGTGAAAAGTAGTAGTAGTTTTATTTTTCAGAGGGGAAGAGAGAGTTCTAGAGGTTAAGTAACTTGCCCACAGTCATTCAATGTTTTAACAATAGGTTTATTGAAATATAAATCACATATCATAAAATGTATTCATTTAAATTGTACAACTGAATGGTTTTGAGTATATTGGCAAGGTTGTACCAACACCACACTCTAATTTTAGAACATTTTCATCATCTCCCAAAGAAACTCCATGCTCATTAGCAGGCATGCCTCATTCTTCCCCCACCTAAACTGTCTATCCCTCCACCTCCCTTGTTGTGCTTCCCCCAACCCCCCACCAAGCAGCAGCTAATCTACTTTCTGTCTCTATCAATTTATCTATTCTGGACATTTTGTATAAATGGGATTATACAACATGTAGTCTTTTCGACTAACTTACTTTACTTAGCATAATGCTTTTAAGTTCATCAATGTTGTAGTATGCATAAGTATTTCATTCCTTTTCATTGCTGAATAATATTCTATTATATGGACATACTACAGGTTGTCTATTCATTCAGCAGTGAATGGAAATTGGGCTGTTTCCATTTTGGGGATATTATGAATAATGCTGTCATAAACATTTGTGCACAAGTTTTTGTGTAGACATGTTTTTATTTCCTTTGGTTATATATGTGGGAGTGGAATTGGTAGATCATACGGATTTAAAGATTACACTCCAGTTTGTCTGACTGTGAATCCTGTTATCCTCTCTTCTCATTACTGAAGACGGCTTTTCCTTATGATTTATTTATGTGAAAGGACTACCTACTGAGATTTTAACTTCAATTTTGTCTTGCTTCTCTTGGAAATTGAATGAATAATAAGTAATTATTTCCCTTCTGACCTTCATGTTACCCAACATATCACCTTTAGAATACAGCCTTGACAATTTGTTCCTGGACCGCTTGTCCCAAGGGAAATTAAAGCTGCTTTATATTTTAAAGGCAATGAACAAGCTCTAACAGGCCTTCTGAGGAAAAGATGAGGTGAAGGAAAGAAATTGGAGAATGGAGAATTTGGGGTTGGTGGTTTTTATGAGATGTATTTTCTAAATGGAGGAAACAGTTATGTGTATTTGTTGGGAGGATACTGGAGAGCAGTGGGTGAGAGTTCCCCATGGCTGTGGAGAGGTGTCAAGGGCATCTCTGTGACCTGTGTGGAGATGTAGTGAGGGACCAGCAAGTAACAATGCTGTTGAATTGTAAATGAGGTTGCAGTGAAGGTGGTGACCAGCAAGGATTAGACCCATTGCCTGGTCTCCTGGAATTACATAAATTCCTAGGGTCCACACATAATTTTGGAGATGACAACCTCAGTAATGACCATGACTGTACCAATCCTGCCAAACCCTCGTGGGACAGCCATATTGTTTAGGAAAAAAAAAACTGACTGAAGTGTAAAAAGGACCTATTTTATATCTATTTTAGTTTATCAAGAATGCCAAGTTAAATATGTCTTCTTTTTTTTTTTTAATTTGAGTTAACTTTATTTCCCCTACAGTCAACAACTTCTCTGCATTGAATTTTAAAGCAACAAAGTAAAATAAAATTCCCCAAATGACAAGGTGTCAGAAATCCAGTTAGTCTTCTAAGATACAGAAACCATCATTATGTTTTTAAAGAGGATAAATAACACTATTTTTTACCATATAATTGCCCTTATTTTAGATAAGTGACAATTAACAGGGGAATTTCCCTGAGCCATAAAGAAAATAGTTACCAATATAAGGTTCATTTGACATTCCATAATGTCCAGATAAGAAAATTGGCAGCTATAGTAATTACTCTTTCTCCCGTGTCACTGGAAAGCTGCTTTTAAAACAGAAAATGCAAACTTGGTAAGCAGTAGACATGTAACAAGTTATAGTAAGATGATCAAAACTTTCAATGCCATTTTCCTCTTTAAAAGTTCATTTTGGGAACGATCCAAGATGGCCGATCGCTAACATCCCGGGATTGCGGCTCTCAGGGAAGGCACGGAGAACTAGAGGACGCCACACTTTCAGACAAATCCTGGTCGCTCACGGAGCAGAAGATCCCCCAGTGGAGGAAACACACGGGTGGCCAGCGCGACTCTCGTGGCCGGTGCAGCGGTTCCTCCGGCACCTCCGCACAGCAGCTCTCGGAGCAGAGTAAACAGGTTCGGAGGACCCTCATGGGTCCCCAGCAGGACACCAGAGCCCGGTGCAGCGGCTGTGATGGCACCTCTGCGTGGCAGTGCTCGGCGCAGAGTAAATGGGACCGGTTCCCCTTCTGACCGAGGTTTGGAGCCCCGGAAGGCAGAGTCGCCTACTACGGACACAAGAAGGAAGCCAGACAGGAGAATCCTGGGCAGAAAAGCACCATCAGTTTTAACGCCACTGCTCTGGACCTGGGAACTAACAACCTGGAAGTCCACTCAAGAGACCTAATCTGAAAGTTGCTAATTTCAAAGACGACAGGAGGATAAATTTACAATGATGGGTAGAAACCAGCATAAAAAAGCTGAGAATACTCAAAGTCAGAACACCTCTCACTCTAAAGATGATCACAATTCCACATCAACAATGGAACAAGGCTTGATGGAGAACGAGCGCATCCTGATGACAGAATCACTCTTCAAGGAATGGATAATAACAAACTTCGGTGAGTTAAAAGGACATGTTGTAGCCCAACGTAAAGAAACTAGGAACTTTGAAAAAAAGTTTGATGAAATCCTATTGAGAATAGACAACTTAGAGAGGAGTATGAGTGAAATAATGGAACTGAAGAATACAATACAGGAACTCCGAGAAGTATGCACAGGTTTAAACACTCGAATTGTTCAAGCAGAAGAAGGGATATCAGAGGTCAAAGTCCAACTTAATGAAATAAAACGTGAAGAAAAAATTAGAGAAAAAAGGATAAAAAGGAATGAGCAAAGTCTCCAAGAAATGTGGGACTATGTGAAAATACCTAATTTACGTTTGATAGGTGTATCTGAATGTGATGGAGAGAATGAATCCAAGCTGGAAAATACCCTTCAGGATATTATCAGGAAAATTTTCCTAAACTAGCAAAGCAGGTCAATATTCAACCCCAGGTAATACAGAGAACACCACAAAGATATTCCTCAAGAAGAGCAACCCCAAGGCACATAATCGTTAGATTCACCAGGGTTGAAACAAAGGAGAAAATACTAAGGGCAGCCAGAGAGAGAGGTCAGGTTACCCACAAAGGCAAGCCTATCAGACTTACAGCAGATCTCTCAGCAGAAACTCTACAAGCCAGAAGAGAGTGGGGGCCAATACTCAACATCCTCAAAGAACAGAACCTTCAGCCCAGAATTTCATATCCAGCCAAACTAAGCTTCACAACTGAAGGAAAAATAAAATCTTTTATGAACAAACAAGAACTCAGAGATTTTATTACCACCAGGCCTGCTTTACAAGAGCTTCTGAAAGAAGCATTACACACAGAAAGAAACAACCAGTATTAGCCTTTCTAAAAATACACCAAAAAGTAAAGAGCACCAACATAAAGAACAATTTACACCAACGAATGGATAAAACAGCCAGTCAACATCAAATGGCAGTAACCCTAAATATAAACTGACTAAATCCCCCAATCAAAAGACACAGCCAAAACCCAATGGCATGTTACATCCAGACCTGTTTCACATGCAAGGATACCCAGAGACTCAAAACAAAGGGATGGAGAAAGATTTACCAACCAAATGGAGAGCAAAAATAAATAATAAATAAATAAAAAGCAGGAGTTGCAATTCTCGCATCTGATAAAATAGATTTTAAAGCAACAAAGGTATAGTGGTAAAAGGATCAATGCAACAACAAGAGCTAACGATCCTAACACCCAGATATGAGATTTAGATTCAATGAGACAAAATTAATAAGGATATCAAGGACTCGAACTCAGATCCGGAACAAGTAAACTTAATAAATATTTATAGAGCTCTCCACTTCAAATACACAAAATATACATTCTTGTCAATACCACATCACACCTACCCATAAGTTTAAATGAAACATTGATTGGTCATTATTAATACCCAATTTTTTTCAAAATAAAGCAATATTTCCATTTACTCTCCCTCTTTCTCTTCCTCTTTCTTCCTCTCCTTTACTTATTTTTTTTTTCTTTCCTTCTCTCAAAAAAAAAAGAAATCAACTTGTAAACCTCTAGATCCAGGTCGGCAATGTCTCTCTCATTGCTTGATTTCCTTCCTTCCCTTCCCTCCCTCTCTCCCTCCTTCCCTCCCCGCTTCCTCCCTTCCTTCCTTCCTTCCTCCCTACTGTCCTTCTTCCCTCCCTTCCTGCCTTCCTCCCCCCCCAAAAAAAAGTTCATTTTGGCCTCTCAGTTTTCCAGACATCTGATTATAGCTACATATGTGTAAACATATATATTTGAGAAAAAATGGTAGCCATTTATTGATTGTTTACTAGTTCTTGGTACTTATTGAATGCATCACATAAATTATTTCTTCTGATTTTCATAATGAAAGTTTGTGGTGGATATTATTTTCACGTTTTTATTGATGAAAAACAGTGGCTTTGAAGACCAAGGTTATATTTTATATATAGCATATAATATATGATATAACATATAATAACATATAGTCTCTCAAACTACCTTTTAATCTTTCTCTTGCCACCATGTTTTGCTCTGAGAATCATTAACACATTTTGAATTATACTACTGAACTCCTACTATGTACCAGGCACTAGGGTTGGAGTGTCAGGGATAGAGCAATTCTGAGCTTTCTCCTCTTATGTTGTCATTTAAATTTCCCTCTTGGTTACTTGTTTCTTCCTTCTCATCTCCCTGTTTATATCCTGTCAACACCACCACATTTTTTATAGTGTCCTGAGAGTCCACTTCCTGCTCAAGATGTTGTAGTAAAACAAGTTATATATGACATGAAGCAAATAAAGAAAAACATCACTGAGGCAGTGAAAATTTAGCATTACATTCATCAACCTTCCTAGGAACAGCTGAGTGTGAACATTGACCACAGTTTAAGGTTTAAGAAGATTTAAGGAGAAAAAATGGTTTAAGTAGAAAAATAATTCACCACATTAAACACCATGTGGACATATGGACATGTTATGCCAAAGTAAGTAGAAACTTGTTAATAAGACCTTTAAAACAAGGCCTTAACATAGTAACATAGTAAAATGAAGTTGCCAAAATATATGAAAAGCAGCTGGATGCTAGATTTAACAATATGAAAGTGCCAGAACTGTTTAGGGAATTAATCCCAAGCTTAGTCTACTCAAAATCACATAGATTTATCAACTTTCTTCCAAATATCAGAATGGAAGAAACGTATTACTTGTTTAGATTTTGGTAAAACATATAAACAAGGAGAAATAAAGCAAAAACATGAAAATGGGACACCAGCTCTCAGCAGGCTGAACTTTAAACTGTATAAAAACAAAAGATAAAAACATAAAAACAAATCAAAACAAAAAGCCTCAAGTGCAAAAAATTAAACAAAACACCATGTAAGGGGTTTTTTTCCTCGTTATTTCTGTGGGGTAAATCAGCTTGATGGAATTCAAGTTCTGTTTTCATTTTTTTTTTTTGACCACTTATATTGCCTGCCCTAGGGATTCATACCTTGCCTGACTTAGCATCAAAATCCTGAACATAGAATGAGTACTTGATGGCTATGTCCCTATTTGAAGAGTATTGTAAATGTTAAATGCAGACAGAGACCAAACGCTCTGAATGGGGTTGCAGATGAAGAATAATTATATCTGACATTTTTTTGTGGTGAGTGTAATTAAACTTTAACTCATGTATCATTGTGTATCAGGAATGAAGAAATACATTAGTGCTTACTGCTTCAAAACAAATGATGAAATCCTCATTTTCAAATTGCTTTGTTTTTGGCAATTCTCATACTGTCATTCTTTTTCATTAGTAGAGACATTTAATATAACAGAATTGTAAATACCTCATTTTCATATAGCATTGGTTTAACCCCTTACTTGAATGTACAACTATTCTTCATTATTTTATTTCTTACACACATTTTCTTTATGGGTTCTTTCTTAAGTAAAAGCAAAATGTATTGAAATATTCCAGGTCCAGATTGTTAATATATGAGTTTTCCTACCTATATAGAGTGTATCACACACACACACATATATATATTTCCCAGCAAGTTAATACAGTAAAGTGTTTTAAGAATACTCCACCAAGGCTGAGTTATGTAAGTTTGTTATTTTATTTACTAATATCTTAATATACTTTGAATTTTATTTGTTTTCCACTGTTGACCTATTCTAACCATTTTAAGTTAACATTGAACATGTAACTAGTATTTCTTTTTAAATTATGATGGACTTGAGAAGCATAAACTCTAGATAGTTTGGGAACAGTTATTGAAGAGATACTAAAAATATCATTTAAAAGTTGTATTTTTTAAAGCAAACTTTTAAACTGAAATATAGCATACTTCCACATATAAAAAGTGCACATAGTATAAGCATATGGCTCAATTACAACGTGAACTCACCCACATAAGTACCATCCAATCCAAGAAATATAGCACTGTCAACACTCCAGAAGCTCTCATGGCCCCATTCAGTAATACATCTTCTCTCCTTCCAAAGGATACTAGGTGATACTATTCTAGAATCTAACTCCAAATAATTTTGGCTGTTTGAAAAATGTACTTGCTAGCATAATACTGTTTGGGTCTGACTGCTTTCTGCCAACATATGCCTGTGGACTCTTTATGTCATTAATAGAAGTTGTGGATTTGCATTTTGTACTGTATTCCATCATATGGCCTTGAAGTGAATTATTATTTTTTAAATCACTATTATTATTGATAGGATTCAGAATTGTTTCCAGTTTTTGGATATTGAATTAATGTGGCTATGAACATTCTTTTACATGTTTTCTGATGAATATATGCACCTTTGTCTGTTGGGCTTAGGCCTAGGGTGAAATTTTTGGAAAACAGTTGTGCATATTTTTATTCTACTTCACTTGATATTATCAGTTTTTCAAAATGGCAACACTTCAAACTTTTACTAGCAAAATGTACAACTGCAACATTAGAATTCCAGTTGTACATTTTCAATATCACTTCGTATTGTTACACTTTTTTTCTCCCATTCTGCGTGTAGAGTGATACCATAGTTTGTATTTGGATTTTCTTGATAACTAATGAAGCTAAGAACCTTTATATATATGTCCCTTATCTGGATGTACAACTATTCTTCATTATTTTATTTTTTATATACATTTTATAGTTTCTTTTTTAAATAAAAAAGAAATGTATTGAAATAATCCATATATTATGTGTGTGTATGTATATATAATATATATAATATATGTTTATATTATATATAAATATTTATTGTATATATTTATATATAATTGTATAATTATATATATATATTTATTGTAGCTGGGACTACAGGCATGTGTCACCATGCCCAGCTAATTTTTGTGTTTTTAGTAGAGACAGTGTTTCACTAACTGACCATTTAGACATCCTCCTGTGAAGTGTCTGTTCAGTACTTTGCCCATTTTTATATATTCTTATATCTTTCTTATAATTTGTAGGACTTATTTATTCAAGATATAAGTCCTTTGTCAATTACGTATACCAACTATTATCTTTTCTACCTTTGTGGCATGCTTGTTCACACATTTAATAAGATATTTTGCTGAAAAGTTTTTAATTTTCCTGTGATTCAGTCAATTGACTTTTTAGTGGTTGGTGCTCTTTTATGTCCAGTTAAAGTAATCTTTACTGGCCTAAGGTCATAGCTATATTCTCCAATGCTACCTTCATGAAGGTCATTGTTAGCCTTTCATCTTTGGATCTATTGTTCACTTGAAATTGATTTTTCTGTGTGGTGTGAGGAAGGGCTGTAGTTTCTTTGCTTTCCATGTGGAAAACTAAGTCTTCTAGCATTGTTTATTCTAAGAAGGTATTTGCCCACTGTTCTATACTGCCACCTTTGTCATAAATCAAATTTCCCCAAATGTGTTAGGTCTGCTTCTATTCCTTATTCTGCTTGCTCCATTGGTCTCTATTTGTCTATTTTTGCAGAAATGAAAAATGCCTTAATTACCATAGCTTAATGATAAGTCTTGATGTTGGGTGAAATAAGTCAGAGTAGTCCTTCAACTTATCTTTTCTTCAATATAGTTCTTGGCTATCCTTGGCCATTTAAAGCCATATGCATTTGTGAATCAGATTGGCAATAAAATATCTACTGAAATTTTGATTTAGATTGCATTGAATCTACAAATTAATTTAGAAAGATCTCACATTTTTACAATCTTGAGATTTCCAGTTCAGGAACTTAGTATTCATATATATATATATGAATACTATATATATACATTCTATTTCTTTAAGTATTCTTTATTTCAATAATGTTTAATATCTTTTTGGCAGAGAGCTCTTTATTATATATTTTGAATAACCTACATAGATAATGATGCCAATCATGTACTTTTATTATTTTCTGGAAACTTTCTGCATAAAATAGTGTCATTTTTTTCTTAAATGTTTGTATAGCACATCTGGTCCTGGAATTGGCTTGGTGTGAATGATTTTAATAATCATTTAAATTTCATTTTTAGATATAGAAATATTCAGGCTTTCTTTTTGTTCTTATATCAGGTTTACTAAGTGGTCTTTGTTTTTGTTTAGTTAATTTTTAAATATAATTTTATCTATTATATGCATTTTAACATTTATTGATATAAAGTTGTTCATAGTTCTCCTGTTTTGGCCTTTGTGATGTCTACATGCTCTGTTGTGGCTTATCAAATTCTTCATTACTAATGCTGCTCATTTGTGCTTTTGCTCTGTTTCTTTTTGTTAAATCAGTTTTATTCATCTTTAAAGAACCAACAGTTAGATTTTTTTATTTGATCTGTTGTAAGGTTTTTAATTTCACTTATTTCTGCTCTCACCTATCTTGTTTCCTTTATTGTACTTGCTTTAGGTTTGACTGTTTTCTTTTTTAGATCATTATTTTTAGATTTTTTTCTGCTAATATATAGATTTCAAGCTATACATTTCTTTTTAAGCACAACTCTGGCTACATCTCACACATTAAAAATATTTTATAATTTCATTGTAATTCTTCTTTGAACTAAGGGTTATTTAGAATTACAGACAAACATAAAAGATTTTTAAGTTTCCTTTTTATCTATTTCTAGCTTAATTTTTTGTCAGAAAACATCCTTCAGATGATTTTTATCTTTAAAAAATTTTTAATACATTTTGTTTACTAATATATGGTTAATTTTGGTAAATGTTCTGTGTACACTTGAAAATTATGTGTAGTCTAGTCTGCATGTATATGGTGTAGTGTTCTCTACATTTCAAGTACGTAGTTTTGAGTCAAAATTTTTAATTTGAAATTGACCATTTTTTTCCTGATGCAAAAAATGAAACATTTAATTGAGTTTTATAATTTAAGTATATTTGAGGCAAGCACTCAATCATGGGACTTGGGGACGTACCATCAAAATGGTTAAAATACAAATATATCACGTGAAAACATTGTATTTTTTTTGATTCCATATATTGGTATTTTCTTTTACCATCTATGTTTTTGTGAATTTTGGTTCTTAGAGAACAAATATTGAGGAGAAAAATTATAAGCAAGGCTTTCTTCAGGGTTCTGCTTGATATTCTTTGCTCAGTTGACTGTAGGACATGGAAAACTGTGTAAACACTTGAAGATGGCTAGGCATTTGCTGGACCTTGGTTTCTTTTTTTTTTTTTTGAGACGGAGTTTCACTCTCGTTACCCAGGCTGGAGTGCAATGGTGCGATCTCGGCTCACAGCAACCTCCGCCTCTTGGGTTCAGGCAATTCTCCTGCCTCAGCCTCCTGAGTAGCTGGGATTACAGGTGGCCTACACGCCACCACGCCCAGCTAATTTTTTGTATTTTTAGTAGAGACGGGGTTTCACCATCTTGACCAGGATGGTCTCGATCTCTTGACCACGTGATCCACCTGCCTCGGTCTCCCAAAGTGCTGGGATTACAGGCGTGAGCCACGGCGCCCGGCCCTGGACCTTGGTTTCTATTTACGATGCAATAACCCAGACTTTAGGAAATGCAGTAATGTTGGACTACAGCGCCCTAATGTCTTGACAGGGAGTGATAGGTAAAGGACAAGACCATGAACAAGACCATGATTTGGAAAATGTTCCCTTGAAAGGAGTCAATATTATCTTTTTGTCAGTCCTATAGTATGAAATCAGCACTTGGAAGGTGAATCTAAGACAAGTAAGAAAAATTCTTTCCTCTCTAAAGCGTAAGGCAGATATTTGTAAGGGGTTTTCACTGGTGAAAATTCATTTTTTCTTTCTTTCTTTCTTTCTTTCTTTCTTTCTTTCTTTCTTTCTTTCTTTCTTTCTTTCTTTTCTTTCTTTCTTTTCTTTCTTTTTTTTAACAGAACCCTCTTCTCCACAATTTGGTGTATTAAAGAGTGTCTGCAGTTAGTAGAGTGACCTTTCCCTCCTCTATTGAGAGAAGGGCTGTTGACCAAGCTCAACTAATCAGGTAGTCCTTCCCAGGACACAAAAATGAAAATGGTAGGTGTTCATTAATTTCCAGGAGAGACATTGTCTTCTGACTGCTTCTGCTACAGGCTGGTCCCTACCCTTTCTGATTTCTGGAATTACTGGGTTTCATCCTAAGCCCAGTTGCCTTGGCCTTCTCACAAATTCTCTAAACTCCTAATGATGTCCTCTCTAAATAGATATATTTATTACCTATGATTGATTGTATCTTTCTCCTACATTCCCATTTCTGTTAAGCACAGAAAAAAATTAAAACTGGAAACACTAGAACCCTATGGTTCCAGTATCACATTAAAAGTGAGTATTCACTAGGGACTTAGAATTTTCTGGAGCCACACTTTAAGGTGAAGAGAAGTACCGGCTTTGCCCACCTTAGGAGACACACAGCTGGATGTTTTGTCACCTTCCATTCCTGCCAAGGCTTATTTTTAAAATCCCAAGAGTGAGGTTTAGTCCCTCACAATTGACTCTCTTCTTTTCTGCTTTTTTTTCCTCTTATCCTTATTTCCAAAGCTTGTGGGATTCCTGCCAAGGGGAAACTTATTTCATAAAATAGGCATTAGGGTAATGAACCTCAAGGATTTAACTAAATAAAATCCCATTTTTTACTCATGCAAAGTCCAATGGATGTTAGTGGGGTACAGGAGTCAAGGATCTATGTGTCTCTCCTCCAAGTGTTAACCTGGGGAGCTAAAGTACTTCCACCACGTGTCTTCCCTATTTTGGCATCTTTGACATCTAGCAACATGGAGAGTGAAGAGGGTATGAGGAAGATCTAAGAGGGAGGTTGACAGTATTTAATGGCAAAGTCTGGAATTGATAACCCCCACTGGCCACATCTCAAATACAAGTTTCCACCTAGATTCAACTGTGTGAGAACTAGAAAAGATAGTTTTGTTGTATGCACAGGAGAAAAATGAAACAGTTTTGTGAACATTATTTCCATTGCATCATATGCTCGTTCTTTCCAATTCTGTGGTAATTGTTTTCCCCTTTCTGAGTCAGTAATGATGGAATGCCTAAGAGGAAACCATTTAATCAAGAAAGAAAAACACATATCAGAAGATACTTCAAAAGTGTTACTTCTATTACTTTTCTAGAGGCCCATTGAGGTATGCTATTGCTGATACTGACCTCTTCAGATTTGAGATTTAAATTTTGACTAATGAAGGCTGGTTTAATTATGTTCTAAATCTCCTAACTTGTACAATGGGACCCACTTGACCTACTAGGTGTGTAATTGAAAATAATACATTGAGAAAATAAAAGGCTAAGCTTTCAGAAAGTGGTTCAGAGAAATTACTTAATACATTTGGATTTCCAAAAACAAGATTTTTTTTGGCAAAAGTTGAACAAATGTTAGAGCTGATTATAGTAAACATAATTCATAAAGACTTTTAAAAGTAAGGTGTGTAATAGCTGGAAATATATGATTTCGTATATACATTAAGAGTGTTAGTTATATGTGAGAACACAAGGACAAAGGGAGGGGAACAACACACACTGGGGCCTTTTGGAGGAGGATGAGTGTGGAGAGAGCCTTAGGGAAAAGAGCTGATGCATGCTGGGCTTAATATCTAGGTGATGGGTTGATAGGTACAGCAAACCATCATAACACACGTTTACCTATATAGCAAACCTGCATATGTATCCCAGAACTTAAAAAAATAAAATAATTTAAGAAAAAAGAATGATAGTTATAGATTGATTTTTCGCTGACTTGAGTTCTACTGTAGACTGGAAACATCAACATGAAATAACTACAAAATAATCATTAAACATGTAATAACTTGAAATAGCAACATGTAATAATTATAAAATTCAAAAGTATTATTTTTTGGAAAAGATGTCTAGGGTTATCTTGTCATGCAGAAATACCAGTTGAAATTATAATTATGTAATTATAAAACCAGCTCATTTGTCTGAAAACATTTTACATTTATATTTGTTGTTTCTTCTTCTCTCTTCTAAAAAACTAAGTGGATTAACTTGCACCCTTAAATGATTGACCTGTAATCTTTCATTATTAATATTTTGCCAGAAGATTCACATGTATTTACAAAAAATGTCTTTATATCTCATCATCATAAATATATGGGAGAAGAATACTGAAAAAATTGTTAATATCCTTTGGTTCAGAATGTAATTTATTATTTGATAGTGAAGTCAAAAGTAATGAAAATTGGTGCCTTCCTGAATTGGTGACTTAACTTTTATGCCTCGTTTCACCACATAAAAAATGTTTGAAAATATTTCCCAATTCAAGGTGGTACATTAAAAAATTAAGTAGCTAAGAATCGTAACAGTGAATGTAGTCGAATATAAGTTTTAGTGGCTTAAGAGCAATAGTTAGTATTCTTAGTCCTTTCTTCTTTGAAATGACTGATTTCATTTGTCTAACATATTGTTTCTGGACTATTTCAACATTCATTTCTTAGAATCGGTTATTGCTTCATGAAAAGCTGAAACACATTAGCAATTATCATTGGTGACAGAGACATCGCAGTTCTGGAAAGCAACATATGGTCCCTTTATGTG
Source organism: Callithrix jacchus (assembly GCF_049354715.1). Taxonomy (NCBI): domain Eukaryota; kingdom Metazoa; phylum Chordata; class Mammalia; order Primates; family Cebidae; genus Callithrix; species Callithrix jacchus. Next base: position 36,631,198 of record NC_133518.1, read on the forward strand.
AGAGACTGAAAAAAAGCATTCACGGCAAGCAATGAGTTTTGCTGCACAATAAAATTTTCATTTTATACATGGGAATAATTTCTGGACTTCTGCTATTTTATAACTAGAAAAATATATATTAAAAAACCAGAGCTGCTTATATAATTTACATAATATAATGACTCATGTTTAGTTTACGTTAGTTTTAGTGGCTCTTAAAATACAGAATATTTTAGAATGGTCTTGAAAATAGAAAACAATATAAATAACTTCAAGTGGAAAGTTTGAGGTTACTGTAAAACAAAGTACTGACTACTTTTCTCACTTTATACATATGCCAGTTCTTCTAGTCATAAATTCTCCCCATTCATCTCATCCTTGATGCTTTATAGGATCCAAGATACAGCATTTCTAGAGGCTATGCCTAGTTCTCTGTTGTAAACAGGTGTTTTAGGAATTTTTCCTAAAATTAAGTTTAATCATAAACTGATAATACATGATGACAAAATTTATCCTTTAATAATTACTTAGTTTCATCAAACATAGATATCTTTATTAGTAGTCTATTGACATACAAAGTCAGCAACTGTTTCTTTCGTACCTAGAATGCTACATTCTTGTTTGTGAAGAGGAATGTCACAGATAGAGAGTATAATTGCCAATTAAATGATTTGAGTATTATTACTGGTAATGTTTTAACTGCTGGTATGACTAAAGGTTTAACCTTTAGAGAACACTTAGTTTCCTCATTTGTAAAAAAGAGCAATAATCTAAAACATTTCTCTGGATCCTTCCAGTTCTAAAGTTCTGAGTCTGTGATACTATAATTCTAGTATGGCAGTCCAACCTTAAAGTTCTAATGCTAGCAAAAAAAAAAAAAAAAAAAAAAAAAAAAAAAAGGCTGGAATAAATCTTGTTAAATGCTCCCTGGCATCTTTCCTGTAGCCTAAAATATTCTAATTTTGTAAATCAGAGCAATCACAGCCCTGGGCCAGTGATGGATAAAGGAATAGACATGTGCTGACATTTGTAGCTATGAGGGATTTCTGGGACAATTTTTTTCTTCATTATCTTGGAGACCATTCAACTGGAGGTGTAAAAGGAAGGATTTAACCCTGGGTTGATGGGCAGCTGTCCTCCAAGGAAAGAAGCTGTTACTATGTTACTGCTGTGGAAAACAGAGTGGAGGACCAGGATTCCTGATGACATCGTAAGTTGACAGATTAATCAAGATAGAAAAGTCTTTATATTTTTAAAGACTTTGAGTTTTATTATCGTTTAGCCAGTTTGAATTAGGTTTTCTTTTAAGAACAGCTGAAACATCTGTTATGATGCCTTTGCATCCCATTAGAAAATACACATGAAAGCCCTTTAGGAAGTCAAATGTGTTATAAAAAATTTAAGGACTAAATTGTTTGATTGAACCACTTCTCTGAAATGAATCTGCTTTTATAAATATAATTGTCCTATAAATATTTATTGAGAGCCTGTCATAGGCTGGGCAGTACATTAAGAGTACTTAACTTTATGACACATACTAATTAGTGGACTTTCTCAAAGCCATGCAGGGGGACTGAAGCAGAAATAGAGAAAAAGACCAGAAATCTTGATTTATAATTGAACCAGAAGACTTTATTATATGCCTTTTAGTATCTTCACAAAAATGTTTACTTCTGGGAAAGACATTTCTACTTAGGATATGCTGCTCATGAGGCAATGTTAGAACATTCTGCTCATAAGGCAATGTTAGGACATTCTCAGCTACAGACAAGACATTTTACAATTCTCTGACGCTGTTCCAGGGGGAAATTGGGAGACAGAAGGAGCAAACTAAAAAAAAATTCACCATTGCCACAGGAAAATCCAATTTGGGGGCAAGTAGTGTCTGTTGCCTTTCAGTACATCATGTCTGAAATGCACACGATTGATGAATATCTCATTTTCATTACCACTTTCTCCCTCTAGTGCAGACTCTTCTAACCTCATGACCTGGTTAATGCCAAACTTCCGTCATTCATTCAACAAATACAGAGCTCTTTCTATAGATGACAGACATAGTGCTGTTAGGATCTGAAAGTTCTTGCTTTACATCTTTCATGCCTTCCTAATAGTTTTCAATAAAATTGGCAAAAACCTTGAACTGTCTTTCAGGATTTTCTCATCCTACCTACCTTTTGACCTTATCTTCTGCTTTTACCTTTTAGGACTTTTTTTTTTTTTTCTGTATGTTGAATCTTCTTGGTCTCCAAATGCCCTTTGCAATTAACCACTCACTAGGTTTACTTTTAGAACATTTTTTTTTAATTCTTGCTTTTTTTAGTCAACTTCTGTTTATTCCAAATATAGATTAGCTCTCATCTTTTTAAGAAAAATTATTGTAAATCTAGGCTATTGCACCCAAAGTATTAATTATAAAGGCAAAATAAGAACAGTTTTAGAAAACAAGGACTCAGAAAATTTGCCCCACTGTCTTCCTAAAATCATTGTTTGAAGATATGATTTAGTAACATAAAAAAATGCAAGAAATAGGAAAACATGAAAAACAAAAAAGTGTATGTTAATAACTTACCTTAATTCCAAAGATAGAGTAACATTTGGTTCTTCAGATAATATTAGATACTTAATACATTAAAGCAGTCAATTTTCTTTTGTGGTGAGATTACGGTGTTTTTTATTTTCTTCAATTTTTAAAAATATTTCCTAAATTTTTTTTTACCATGAACAGGCATTATTTTGATTGTCAGAAGAAGACAAAAAAATCATATAATTTAAAAACACATAACTTACTTTAGAGAAGAGATAAAAAAGATTTTTCTTGAAAATGATTTCATGATACAATCATAAAGATATTTAGAGCCTTAGTAGTCAATTATTAAGATAGTGCTTTTACAAAATGTTTTAAGTCTATTGGAAATATCAAAAATATCTAACCATAGGACCTTGTTTATATTAATTTTTCACCCACTTTATTAAGGTATAATTGACAAGTAAAAAAGTACATATTTAAGTTGTACAGTGGGATGTTTTCATTTATACATACATTGTGAAATGATTACCACAATCAAGCTAATTAACGTATCTGTTATCTCACATAGTTACCATTTGTACGTGTGTGGTGAAAATACTTAAGATCTACCGGCTTAGCAAATTTCAAGTATTCAACACATTATTATTTACTATAGTCACCATACTGTACTTTAGGTGGACAGAACTTACTCTTCTTGCAACTGAAAGTTTATATCTTTTCAACATCTCCTAATTTCTTCCACTGCCCTGACCCTTGGAAATCATTAGTATGCTCTCTGTTTTTGTAAGTTCACAATCTATATATCTGTGAAAGGGCTAATATCCAGAATCTACAATGAACTCAAACAAATCAGCAATTAAAAAAAAATCAAAAAGTGGGCTAAGGATCTGAATAGACAATTCTCAAAAGAAGACATACAAATGGCCAACAAACAAATGAAAAAATGTTCAACATCACTAATGATCTGGGAAATGCAAATCACAACCGCAATACAATACCACCTTACTCCTGCAAGAATGGCCATAATAAAAAATTAAAAGAACAGTAGCTGTTGGCATGGATGCTGTGATCAGGGAACAGTTTTATACTGCTGGTGGGAATGTAAGCTAGTACAACCACTATGGAAAACAGTGTGGAAATTCCTTAAATAACTAAAAGTAGAACTACCATTTGATCCAGCAATCCCACTACTGGGTATCTACCCAGAGGAAAAGAAGTCATTGTTCGAAAAGGATACTTGCACATGCAAGTTTATAGCAGCATAATTCACAATTGCAAAATCGTAGAACCAACCCAAATGCCTATCAATAACGAGTGGATAAAGAAGCTGTAATATATATATATAAAATACATATATATAATATATAACATAAAACACATATATAACATATATGTTGTATATAACAATATATAATATATATAACATATAAAAGATAATACAAATAACATATATGATATATATTATATATAGCACATATATAACACATTTATATACACATATATAACATACATATATTTATATACATAACATTTCACATATATATGTTAAAAAGAAGCTGTAATATATATATGTTAAAAATACTTAGCATAAAAATAAATATATATAAATATAAAATACATAAAAAAGCTGTAATATATACATATTCATTCCTTTTTATGGCTGAGTAGTATTCCATCATATATATATGTGTGTGTGTGTGTATATATGTGCACACATATATATACACATATATGTGTATATATATATGTATACATATATACATGTATATACACTGAATAGTATTCCAACATATATATATACACACATACTAAGGGTATACATATATATATATTGAGTAGTATTCCATCATATATATACATATATATATTCAAATATATATGTATATGCATATATATATTCAAATATATATGTATATGCATATATATATTTGTATATATATGTATACTTAGTATACATGCACATATATACACTGAGTATTCCATCATATGTATATACATATATGTACATATATATACATATGATGGAATACTACATATATGTACATATATATATATATACATATGATGGAATACTACTCAGCCATAAAAAGGAATGAATTAACAGCATTCATAGCTACCTGGATGAAATTGGAGACTATTATTCTAAGTGAAATTACTCAGGAATGGAAAACCAAACATCATATGTTCTCACTGATAAGTGAGTGAGAGCTAAACTATGAGGACACAAAGGTATAAGAGTGATATGATGAACTTTGAGGTGTTGGGGGGAAGAATGGTAGGAAGTGAGAAATACAGGACTACAAATAGGGTGTAGTATATAATGCTTGGGTGATGGGTACACCAAAATCTCACAGATAACCACTGAAGAACTTACTCGTGTTCTGTACCTCAATAACCTATGGAAAAATAAAACAAAAAACCAAGACCAAACAAAAACACTTTATGCTAAGAGAAACAAGCCAGTCACAAAATGTACATCTGCATGTTTCCATTCATCTGAAATGCCCAGAATAGGAAAATCACAGAGACAAAGTAGATCAGTGGTTGCCATGGCTGGAAGTAGTGAGGGAATGGCAGGGAGTTGGTGACTGCTAATGGGTACAATATTTCTTTTTGAGATAACAAAAATGTTCTGAGATTGGACTGTGATGATTGCACACATCTGTGAATACACTGAAAACTACTGCACTATATACTTTAAAAGTGTGAGTTCTATGACATGCACATTATATCTCAATAAAGCTATCATTTTCAAAAATTAAATAAAAAATAAAAATTTTCCTTTTGCAATATCATTGTTGCCTCTAGGGTTAGGGGTTCTGTTTATTTATCGTGATCCTTCTCTTTTAAACTGTTCATTTTCCCCAGTCTTAGAGTCAGCTGTCAGGCTCAGAAAGTCAGATACTTTCTGACTCTTTGTTGTTTCTTCATATTTGTGAAGGAAGAACTAGTTTGATAATTCTGGACAACTAATATTGGGGTTTCTCTGCAGTTATATGGGTCAATTTACACTGAAGTTGTCTTCTTGGAATGAAGGAGGCTAACTAAGGCATTCCTTTTTGAGTACAGGTGAGCTTAGTCCCCCATGACTGATGATGTTCGGAATCCAGGGTTATGTCAGGCTCTGTTCTGTTTATCTCTGGCCTTAACACCCATGCTGGGATTGCTTGCCAGGAAGACTTTTCACTTTATTTAGCAACAGCCTTGCTGGTCTGGAGCCTGTGTGCTCAGAATCATTCTTCGCCCTTGCTCTGCTCTGTATCATAGGAAGGCTGACTGCATGCAGCAGGCTGCATTTCCTGGGTTTCACCTAAGATAGTTCTGGTTGGATTTGGCCGATGAGACACAGAGGCAGCAGATTGAGATATGGGAAAGGATGATGAAAACACCTTTTCCTCCTCTCTCTTTACCTGTTTGTCTTGGATAGTATCTCCAGAAATAGCTTCAAGTTTCCTTGGACAGGTTGCCTTTAAACTGCTGCTGAGTGACCCGACCCCTTGTCCTCAGGGATACCACCTCCACCCTGCTTCCTGTTTCTGCCTTCTATCCCCATTGTGGCTTCTCAGCAGCACCACCCCATGGGTAATTGATTCTGTGTATTAAATTCCTCTTGTGTTAAATACTTCGTTTCCATTCCCTGGTTGGACCATGACTGATATAGTAGCCTACTTTAGGCTTAGGAAAAATTCTGCAGCTGCATTATATTTTTGGCACATGATGATGGCTAGTCTAGGTATTGTAGATATTTCTTAGATTAAAAATCCCATAGCTCTCTCCTCCTGTTATGATTGTATTCTCTCCAATCTGTTTGCTATCTCCCAGAAACTTTCCAAAATTTTCATCAACTAAAAGGGCCACTCTTACTTTCATTACGTTTAATGATTTCTTCTCTTTTTTTCCATATCTTAACTGGCAGTGCAGCATAGGGTCTCGCTCACTTCATAAGCCAGGATTCAAACTCTGGCTCCACCGACTATTTCATGTCTTCACTTTTATATCTATAAAATGGGAGATCCTGAGAATTAAATGCTATACATTCAGAAGAGTGCCTCGAATAGTTGGTACTCAACAGAAGTTAGTTATTGTTAGCTGCTATTATTTTTAAAAATTTTGTTTTTATCAAATTTTGATATGGAAAAGAGATGAATGCCCATACTCAGTCACCTATTTTAAACTGAAAGTATGAGCCTGACTTTGAACTATTAGAATGCTAGTCAGCATATGATTAAGCAGCACATGCAGAAAAAAAAAGAGAAATAGGAGAAATAGTAAAAGCTGCTTTTGATAAAGACAAGAAGGTAGGTAGTAATTACAAAAAGCAGCCTGACAGCACACATTTGCAAGTGGACTCAACATCAAATGGCATTTCAGATTATATTGAATCTTTTTTCTAACAGGATAAAATAAGTAAAGATTTCCTTCCCCAAATACAGCATTACATGCCAAGAGCAATAATTTATATTGTCACTATCCTTTCTTTATAATAGTTTTTGTAGTCTTCTGGAATAAGTCTTCTTTTCAACAGCAGATACCATGTAAAACAAAATGTTCTATCTTCTACCAGCCCTGAAAAATTATTTTCTCATGTTTGTAAAAAATGGCATTGCAAAACCTCCCAATAACATGGGTGGAGCCAATTCCAATCCTTTGGGATTTTCTTTCATTTTAACTAGTATTTCAACTTGCAATTTGATTTTAATTTTACAGCAAGATTTAAGAGCAAAAGTTTCTTGGAATCTATCTGGATGCCAAGTTAATTCCATTACATCTCTTTCTAGAAATTCTGTCATTTCAGATATAAGGGTCTCAAACTGTTGCCTGATGACAAGGTCTTGAGAACCATCTTTTTCAATTTATTTGTCTTCATTGTTATCTTAACAGCAAGAGAAAGTGACAGGCTTTGACAGTATTCAGATATTTTTTAACGTCTGTATGATTCTGACTTTATTATAAAATTTCTCTTTTATTTAAGAAGTACTTTCTTACTCAGCAGTTTCATCAGCTACTACAAAAGTGATACTTCTTTGTTCCTTAGAATTTTTGTGAATCTTAAATTGCAAAATTACCTGTAAACCAAAAATAGGTTATGATAGATGCATATCGAAAAATTGAGTTGTAATACAAATGCAAGAATTTACTTTGTATGTTGTAAAAAGAGGCACTTAATTTGTTCTTTAATTACATGATTGCCATAATTTTTTGTTGTTTTGCTGAATGTTTCTTTAAAAATATCTACGTGATGAGTAACAAGTGATTCCTGGTCCCAGGGTATTACAGCTGTAAGATTCAAACCACAGATTCAATATCAAAACACATTTATTATGCCAAAAAAGTGCCTTACAAAATGTGCTTTGTACCAAAGAATGAAAAGTTTACACACGGAATATATTCGACCAACTTTTTTGTCTTTATAAGACTCAGTGCTTGCCAAAGTGTACATTTGTTTATTCTACAGAAATTACTAATCTTTTTCTTCTTTCTTTTTTTTTTTCGAGACGGTCTCACTCTATTGCCCAGGCTAGAGTGCAGTGGCATAATCTCGGCTCATTGCAATCTCTGCTTCCTGGGTTCAAGAGATTCTTGTGCCTCAGCCTCCTGAGTAGCTGGGATTACAGGCACTCACCACCACACCTAGCTAATTTCTGTATTTTTAATAGAGACAGTTTCACCATGTTGGCCAGACTGGTCTCAAACTTCTGACTTCAAGAGATCCGCCCACTTCAGCCTTCCAAAATGCTGGGATTACAGGCATGAGCCACTGGGCGTGGCCGATTACTAATCTTTTTCTCAGAGTTTGCAACATCCCTTCTGGGCTTATGCACATGTGGAAAAACTATTCTTTTTTTTCTTTTTAAACAAGAATGAGTGAAAACTGAAATTACTTTCAATAATCCCAAGGCAACTCTAGAAGCTATTTACACAGTAATTTGTGTTTAAATGCTGCAACAATTTTATCTCCAATTCAAGAATCCATGGAAGGAAAAAAATACGTTGTGCCTTAGGAAATATCTATATTTAGTAACCTAGTGGGAACATTTCCAGTGGAAAAGGTATCAGTAATTGCTGGGAGATGTAATGAGTGTCAGAAGGTGAAAAATGACAAAGAGATAATCCCTTAAAAATTACAATTTACTATTACATTTTTCAACACTGAGAAAGAAATGTTTGAGTCTACTTAAGCATAAATGCTTCATCTTGATCTGTCTACATAGTTGTTTTATGTAAAATTAACAAATAATTTGCATGACTGAATAAGAAATGTAAGGAATTAGAGCAAAATAAAATTTTTAGCCATTAATCTCAGCTGAATAGAACTACTGAGTTTAATGAAGGCTCTTCTGTTCCTACACACAAAATCCTAATTACCTCTATTCTTTCCAAAGAACAAAATCCCTAGACACATTTACTTCAATAAAATGAGTTTATTAAGCCTAAAATTTAAGTAGAAGGCAATCTAGAGAGTGAATAAACAGAAATAGTCAAGGACATAATGTTCATGAAACTGTATAATATATTTAATTGAAGGAATTGACAAATATTTTGGAATGAACTTTCAAGATTAAAGACTATTGTAAAAAGGAACAAAAATGATATATCTATTACATACATACACGCCCAGTTTTAAAAAAACAGAATTTAGCAATGTAGAGAGCCAGTGCTACCAAACATCTCTGAAATATGTACGTGTATATATGTTTTTATATGCATGTATTCATATAATATGTGCATATATATTTGCACAGAGGAAATGTGACAATAATATAGTCTTTCAGCATGTGGAAGTAGGAAATAGAAGGTTCAGAACTTCCAGCTCCCCTCCCATATACACACACCCACATACACAGACAGCCCATTCACAAACCCTCAACAATATTGAGTGAGTCCAAACTTTAGTACTAAGTAGTTATGAAATCTTTCTTTTTCGCTAACAGTGCTTTCAAAATTGCCTTATTTGTATTCACATTTTGAGGTTTTTATTATATTTATGCATCACTTGTACTGTAATTATTTGGTTAGCATATTTTTCTTAAAACACCTTACTTTTAAAATGTATCAAAGAGAAATCTCATTATCACTACTATATCATCAGTATCACTTGCCATAAATAGATAATGAAAAAAGGATAACGTTGGTAAGTTCTAGCTAGATGTTGTTGACTACCAAGTGTCCTAAGCCCGACGCCTGCTCTCTCTCTGTTAAAACATTAGGTATTAAAGGCTAGCCCCAGATGAGACTTTCTTTACTGAAGAAATTAAAGAATTAAAGCAAATTAGAAAAGAAAATATTTTTCTCATTATAGGTGTCTGATACTGTTATTTATCTGATTAGAGTACCACTTGATATTATCTTGCATACTACGAGAGTCATCTCAAATACCAATAGTATTCCAGGCTCTGGGGGCCCTTGCTGTTTTCCAGTAGCTACTGCTATATCAGTCTCTGCTTCTTTTGTTTTAGATGGTAGAATGAGGAAGAGTGAGGTACCTTAGTAATATGTATTTTTCTACTTTCTTCAGTGGGTAAGACATACAAATAATGAGGAGTCTGAAATAACTAATCCATCAAAGGTGAAAATAATTTAGAAAACAATCTGTACCACTGGTGTAAACTGGCAACTCCATGTAAAAAATATCACCAGTAATTGAACATCTCTTTCCTTTACTGCTCAATAATGTCCCAGAACTGAAAGACAAACATGAACTTAGGATTGGAAGCTAATAAATGGGACACTCTTCCTAAGAGACTGAGGGTAGCAGGGTTAATGAATTACAGATGAGATTGTTTACATGAGTGGGTGCTGTTTGCTTTCCTTGACATCTGTGTTTTATCCTTTCCAGTCAGAGTAAGTTCACCGACAGTAGAAATGGGGAAGAGAAAACCAACATAGCTCTAAACAATGCTTAATTCCTTTTTAAATCTGTAATTCTAAAAGAATGCTTATGCTGCTTCTTTCTACTCCTGGGGAAAGGTTAATTTCTAGTTGGCTGTTAGTGCTACAAACTTGCTACTCAATAAGAAATATTTCCAAAACAGCAAGTTCTAGTTTAAGGCCAAGGCTGGCGTGGGCTTCTGTGTATGTGTAGTGGTATGTATGTACTACACTTTTCATAAATCCAAGAGAAATTTTAGAAGTCATTGTATGATCTGGATGAGTTAGGGTCTTAAAAGTCCCTTAAAAAAACAGGACTCTGCCTCCTCCTGCTTCACTCTATTAGAATTCGCATGAGCCAGAGGGTAGTTCATAATTACTGAACTACAGACCCACTCAGAGTTGACCCTGAAAAATAGTGGGAAAGGAACTCACCACAATATGTAGAACTTTGGTTGGTCCATTCGGCTGAACTCTTATTTTGGAAGGAAAGATGGCCTAAAGTATGAATGTACTTGATTCATAAACTCTGGCTATTGAACTGGTTGACTGGTCATGAATTTGAAATGAACGCATTTGGTGACAAAGGTGGTCTAGGGAACAGGTATATAGATGGATCGCTTATTATGGTCACAGAGGGTAACACATTTGTGATCCACGTAAATGCTTCCCTGAGGGCTTCATCTGTGAGGGCTCTTAATCATTAGGTAGATAATTGAACCCATCATGGATGTCAGACAACTTCTTTTTCCAGCACACTAGTGCCTGTTCCATGGGTTTACTACAAAGTGGCCCTGGCATTAAGAATGGAGATTATGTGTGAGCTCAACAACCACAAACTTGCTCTCATCAAGGCTGATCTGGTTTCTAAACACTCAATGAGTGTCCAATTTGACTGCACAGAGGACAGCAATGAGTTTGTGCATCCCATACCAAGGGAACGGCTGGCAAACCTGCTCATGATGGAGGAGGCAGCAGTTGTCCACACAGGGACAAATGTGTATTCAGGAGCAGATCTGCCTTTCCTGCCTTTAGGGCTTCTGCCAGCATATGGATTCATGGATTACAGATTGCTGTATCCATGGCACCCCACCAAACATTACCTTTGACCAGGAAACTTGTTTTAAAGCAAAGGAGTGAGACATTGGACTCATGCCAATGGAATTCACTTTGATCTTATTTGCATCGAGGCCAGAACACTTACCTTGGTAGAAGAGTATCATGTCCTGAGGAAGCTCAGCTACAATGCCAGCTAAAAAACATACACTCTATGAGATTTGGTACCATTTTGCAGAATGCAGACCCCTTAAACCAGCAGCTGATGTTTGACTCTATCTACATAGTCAGAATATAACATCTCAGTACAAAGGAATGGAAATGAGATTGGCTGCTCTCACTATTTTACCTAATAGCCTACAGGTAGAATTTTTGATTCCTGCCTCCATAACTTTGTGTCTTTGGAATTTAAGCTTCTAGGGACCACTGCTTCTACAAGGGACACAATCATAATTTTGATAAATTAAATGCTGAGACTGCTCCTTGTTTATTTTGGGTTTAAATGCTTCTGAACCATCCATTCTAGAGCTTCTGATTGGGCTTAGTTAATGAATAGCACTAGTGAGAGACTGGAGGGAGGAAGAAATGTGAAGTCAGGTATTTATTTCCCACCCTTGTCCTTGCAGTTAGCAGGGTTGGGGACCATCTGGTCTTTGCTCCTCTTCTTGTATGTGAGGAAAGTGAACTGAGAGATACATGAACTGAGAGACAAAGCTGTGATTTATACAAAGAAACAATTTTAAAAGACTTTATTAGGTCAAAGCCTCAGGTAGGGTCTGGTTAGGCAAGGGGCTGTAAAATCAAGTGATATGTTATGCTATCAAATGTCGAACAAGTGGGGAGAAGTAGTTTGGTAAGTGCAAGTGTGTCACAGAAATTCTTGGGAACTGGAAAGAGCATCATCCCTCTTAGCACTTTCTACTTAGCCTCAGCTGATTGCCACAAAGTTGGAAGTGCAGTGTCCTGTTACTGTCAGACTGAGTTCTCTAGAGAAGCCAGAAATTTGGTTCTTTGTGTCAAGTGTCTGATTTTAAAGAGCAGTTTGCTTTAGCTTTACATGCTGAAAAGCCTGGCAGAATAAACAGGTGATCAGTGGACCACATAGGTTGGTATAAGCTACCACTAAAGAATTTTACTAATGATCTGGGTAATTAGATCTGCAATGAGAGATATTCCACCAGTAGCCCTGGGGAACAGATGGGGCAGGAGTGGGGAAGACAGGACAAGGAGGGTAGTTGGAAATCTACTGAGATACGCTAAATTAGAAATGATAATGTCCTGAAGAGCAGTAGGACTTGGGAGGGTGGTTTGGAATTTAGAGATAATAAGAAAGAAAAATTATATCTGGGTTATAAGAAACAAGGAGATCACTACTATAATTCTCAGGGTTTTGTCATAGATAAACACGAAGGTTTTGGTGCCATTGACCGAAGTGTGAAAATCATGGGGAAGAGGAACTTAGTTGTGCAGACGAGGTCGGGCATCTAGCGAAGGAGTTAGTGTGTTCAATTGGACATATGAACTTCGAGGTGTATGAACTAAGGCAGCTAGAAAGTTGGGTGTGACGGTTTGCAGTTAGGTCAGCTAGAGTAACATCTGGGCTTAGAGATCCTGCTCATCAGAGAGGTGAGTGCTAAAGATAGCTAATTATAATACCTCAGGAGCATCAACTTTTAAGGTGGTGTTTATTTGACTTATTAGCCCACAGAAAACTTTCCCCAGCAGTAAAAAGCGGCAGCATAAACATTCTTTTGGACAGTCTGACTGTCAGAACTAAAATGGCTCCTGGGCATCTGCAAGTTCTGGAAAGAGTTCACTTTAAACCGCCCAGTCATCCTTTGGCTGTCCTTGCGGAGGTTCACCCTACAACGGCACAAGACTCAGGAAGACTCCTGTGCAAATTTCTGGATCTCTTTCTTTGCATGGATTTCTCCTCTTCAGAGTCCTGACTTGTCATCTCAACAAGGCTGCTGCACTTTGTTTGGAGACCCTTCTCTGATCCACAATCATGAAAGTACCTCTGGGCTGTTAGAAGGCTCACCTCATTTGATTCTGTTCTCTGAGGAGAGACAATCTTGAGCTTTCTGTTATCAAATGTCATGTCTAGTTACCTAGCTTTTTATGCAGAGAGGGCAAATCTGGAGCTGATTACTATGTTACAGACAGAAGCAAAAGTCTAATTTGGTCCTTTGAATGTTGCTTTTCTTCACTATAGTGCAATAGATTCTTTTTTAATTAAAAAAAAACCCAACAAAATAAAATCTAAAAACAATCTTAACAAAATTTCTGGGTCTCAAAAAAAGACAAGGCAACACTTAAATTATTATAAGGGCAATACAGGCTCAGTTCAGAAAGATAGCAAGGCCCTAGAGTGGTCCAGGAAGGGTTAGCAGAAGAGAATTATGCAAAGCTCCAAGAGATAAATTATAAATTTGATTAAAAAATACTTAAAATAATAAAGCCAAATGTGTGTGTGTGTGTGTGTGTGAGTGTGTTCTAATTTTGCTGAAGCATAATGTTCTTATAGGAAAATAGATGGTGATCAGGCTAGAATTATAAGCTGGGGCAATAGTAGAGGGTTTTAAAGATTGAATGGGGAAGAAAAGGACATTCTGAGTTATTTGCACAAGCTATCAGTCTATCTGGAAATCAAGTCCTTCTGTCTGTTTGAACCACTGAGTCAATTCTGGAGCACAAGGAGAGGTGTCAGTTCCTGGAAACACTTTTTTGTTGATAGTACCACCTTCATCCTTCACTCTGTTTTACATTGGCAATGTCAAGTAGTAATAAATACATCTTAAAATAACAATAACCTTTTAATACGAAAGATTCTTAATGTACCCTTTGCTCAATGCTTAAATAAATCCTGTACCAGCACTCACTCTGTAATGTGCTGAAAGGCAGCCATTTAGGGAAAGCAAGAAAAACCCAACAACTATTTACTGACTCAAAGTAATAGCAAGAGTGAAAAATGTATCTTTTGTGGAACACTTGGACACATAGAGGGAAACAACACACACTGGGCCTTTCGGAGAATTGGGGGTGAGAAGAGGAAGAGGATCAGGAAAAATAACTAATGGATACTAGGCTTAATACCTATGTGATGAAATAATCTGTACAACAAACCCCATGACATAAGTTTACCTATGTAACAAAACTGCACTTGTATCCCTAAAGTTAAAAGTTAAAAAGAAAAAAAGAAAATGTATCTCTTGTGACCCTTCTTAGTTTGTGGCTCTCCTTCCTCCACCATTGACTGTTTCTTGCTGTTTCTAAATCTCTCTCTCTCTCTCTTGCTCTCTCACTGTCTCTCACACACACACGGGTATACACACATGCATATGCATACACCTATAAACTTTTAGTAGACTGGAATAGCAGGAAATAACATAAGCCTGTTTTTCCCACTCTCTAACCACTCCCATCATGTCCTCTCCTGTTAAAGTAAAAACTAGACTATAAGGAAAGCCATAACAATTAGCTCAAAAATCCATCTACTTCAGTGTTTCTTCTCTGACAGAGGCAATCCAGTTTGTCTTCTAACAGGTTAGTATTAAAATATCTAAGGTAAAATTTTAAACATCTCAGAGTACTTGAATAGCATGTCATGAGTTATCAACACTAAATTTACTAAGCTTTTTAAATAACTATTTTGTAATTAATTAACATATTGATATTTGAATAGGTTATATGTATACAGTATACAATCCAAAATGTTAAAATGGCATACCCCTCTCCCGTAGGCACTTGGTTTTCCTTTCTGGAGGCAATCACTCTTACTTGTATGTAATTTTGTGGAGATTATAAATACACACACGAGTGCTTGTGCAAGCATATGCGCATGCACACAGACACACACATGCGCACACACCCACAGAGTCAGTCCTCTGCATCCATGCATCCAACCAACTCTGCATTGAAAATATTTGGAGGAAAAAAAATTGTGTTTTCACAGAACATCTATAGACATCTTTCCTTGACATTATTCCTTAATGATACACTATAACAATTGTTTACATAGCATTTAAACTGTATTAGGTGTTATAAGAAATCTAGAGATGGTTTAAGGTTATACAGGAATATGTGTGTAGGCTATACATAAACACTATGCCATTTTATATCAGGGATTTGAGCATCCACAGGTTTTGGAATCTGTGGGAGGTCCTGGAACCAATCCTCCTCAGATACCAAGGGATGACTATACCTATATACATGCATTTATGTAAAAATAAACATATATATGTGTGTGCGTGTATACTATATATACAATCTTATTTATTGCTTTTCATCTTAAAATATATTAATATACTCATTTTAACAAACACACATATATATAGAGTCTGCATAATATTCTGTCTTATGAACATATCTTAATTTGATTTAACTAGTACATAATTGGTAGACTGAGTTTACTTCAACTTTTTTGCTATTACAAATATTGGTGCAATAATTTCTCATGTACAATAATCAGTTTTGAAATGTGTTTATTTATAAGATAATTTTCCAAAAGCATAATTATTGTTTCCTGTGGCATATGCATTTTCTATGATGAGCATCCCGAATTACTGTCTACAGACATTACATCAATTCACATGCCCACCAAAACGTATGACAATGCTTGTTTTCTCATGTCCTTGCAATACGCTGTGCATTGTTTTTGATCTTTGGCAATCAGCTCAGGAAAAGTGAGTTATCTCTTTTTAGTTTTAATTGGCATGCCTTATTTTTGCAAGTGAACTTGAGCAAATGTTTAAGAACTATTCAGTTTTCTCTTTTCTGAATAGTTTATCCAGTGCTCCCTTTGATATTAGGCTGTTGATTTATTTGCAGGAGCTTCTAATTTAGTAAACTACTTCTTTTCTGTGATGTGTATTGAAAATATTTCACCTGTTATTTCATATGTTTTTCACTGTTGATAATGCTATTTTTGCCATGCAGTAATTCCTAACTTTTAAATAGTTGAAATGATCAATTTTTGATGGCTTCTAGGTTTTGTATCATATTTAAGCCTTCTGTACTCTAGGTTTATAAACAAATCCTCTCATGTTCTTTAATTCCTAGTTGCTTATGGCTTTTATCATAAGTGGATGTTGAGTTTTGTTAAGTGCTTTTTCTATGTCTATTGAGATAATCATATTTTTTTCTTTTTTATGTATGAATATGGTGAATTAAATTCATTGGTTTTTGAATGTTAAACCAGAGATACATTCCTAAGATAAAACTCAATTTAACAGGATATACTGTCCTTTTCACTTATTTCTGAATTCTAGTTCTTTCAACTTTTCAGAAAATTGCTGTGTTTAGTTTTCTTCTTTTGTATAGTACCAGGTTAATATGGTCCCATAAAATAAGCAGTGTTCACCCCTCTTCCATTTTCTGGAGGATTTAGTGTAGGCTTGGCATCATGCTTATTTCAATGTTTGGGAGATTTCATCAGCAAACCATCTCAGCCCAGATTTATCTTTGTGGGAAGTATATAGAATTTGAATTCAATTTATTTAATAGATATAAACTTACTATTTATCTATTTCTCAAATAGATTTAGGTCATCTATTTTTTCTTGAATGAGATTTGGTAGTTTTTGTTTCTCAAGCCACTCTCAAATTATCCAATTACTTAGCAAACACACACCTATATATATAGTCTCTCTCTCTCTCTCTCTCTCTCTCTCTATATATATATATATATATATATAGATAGATATATAGATACATATATATAAAAAATACTTTTTCTATATATATATAACTTTTTTATAATGTTATTTTATTATTTTTTGAGATCTATAAGATCTCTGTAGTGACATTTCTCTGAAATCTATCTTCTCTCTTATTAATCAGTCTGGCTAGAAGTTTATAAATTTTATTATCATGTTTAAAGATCTGTCTGTAGATAGATGTCGTTGTTTTCCTCTATTGTTTTTTGTGTTTCTTTTCCATTTTATGGATTTCTCTTTTTTATTAAAAAAATTTTTTAAATTGCGTTTTAGGTTTTGGGGTACATGTGCAGAGCATGCAAGATAGTTGCATAGGTACACACGTATCAGTGTTATTTGCTGTCTTCCTCCCCTTCACCCACATCTGGCATTTCTCCCCATGCTATCCCTCCGCAGCTCCCCTCCCCACGCTGTCCCTCCCCTATTCCCCCAATAGACCCCAGTGTGTAGTGCTCCTCTCCCTGTGTCCATGTGTTCTCATTGTTCATCACCTGCCTATGAGTGAGAATATGCGGTATTTCATTTTCTGTTCTTGTGTCAGTTTGCTGAGAATGATGTTCTGCAGATTCATCCACGTCCCTACAAAGGACATGAACTCATCGTTTTTGATGGCTGCATAATATTCCATGGTGTATATTTGCCACACTTTCCCAGTCCAGTCTATCATTGATGGGCATTTGGGTTGGTTCCAGGTCTTTGCTATTGTAAACAGTGCTGCAATGAACATTCCTGTGCATGTGTCCTTAGAGTAGAACAATTTATAGTCCTTTGGATATATACCCAGTAATGGGATTGCTGGGTCAAATAATTTCTCTTATATTATTGTTTTTTTTTTCTTTGACTTGAGTTATTTGGATGTGTCTTGTTTAATTTCCCAATATTTGGGGGTTTTCCAAATCTATTTTCATTAATCATTTTAGTTTAATTTTATCATTTAGCTTAATTCAAAGACATATTTTACATGATTCATGTACTTTTAAAGTAATTAATATACTTATTTATAAGTATATATTGTTATATTTATTATTGTATTTAAGAAATACAAATTTTACTTTAAGGTTTTCATATGTAGTTGACAAATATGTGTGTACTGCAGTTTGAGTTGAGCGTTCTTAAGTCAAGCTGGTGGATAGCAATGTTCAGGTCTTCTGTATTCTTATTAATTTTTGTTTGTTTGTTTGTTTGTTTGTTTTGAGACAGGGTCTCACTCTGTCACCCAGGCTGGAGTACATTGGTGCAATCTTGGCTCACTGCAACCTCTACCTCCTGGGTTCAAGCAATTCTTATGGCTCGGCCTCCCTTGTGGCTGGGAGTAGAGGCGTGTGCCACCACATCTGGATAATTTTTGCATTTTTAGTAGAGATGGGGTTTCACCCTGTTGTCCAGGCTGGTCTTGAACCTTATTGATTTTCTATCTGCTTAATATAACAATTACTAAAAGAGCAATGTTAAAAATCTCCAACTTTTTAGTTCACTTTTTCTTTTTTATTTTATTTTATTTTATTTTATTTATTTATTTATTTTTTAAATTTTTTATTGGATTATAGGTTTTGGGGTACATGAGCAGAGCATGCAAGACAGTTGTGTAGGTACACACATGGCAGTGTGCTTTCTTTTCTTCTCCCCTTCACCCACATTTGGCTTTTCTCCCCAGGCTATCCCTCCCCACCTCCCCCTCCCACTGGCCCTCCCCTTTTCCCCCCAATAGACCCCAGTGTTTAGTACTCCCCTTTCTGTGTCCATGTGTTCTCATTTTTCATCACCCACCTATGAGTGAGAATATGCGGTGTTTCATTTTCTGTTCTTGTGTCAGTTTGCTGAGGATGATGTTCTCCAGATTCATCCATGTCCCTACAAACGACACAAACTCATCATTTCTGATTGCTGCATAATATTCCATGGTGTATATATGCCACATTTTTCCAATCCAGTCTATTATCAATGGGCATTTGGGTTGATTCCAGGTCTTTGCTATTGTAAACAGTGCTGCAATGAACATTCGTGTACATGTGTCCTTATAGTAGAACGATTTATAGTCTTTTGGATATATACCCAGTAATGAAATTGCTGGGTCAAATGGAATTTCTATTTCAAAGGCCTTGAGGAATCGCCACACCGTCTTCCACAATGGTTGAACTAATTTACACTCCCACCAACAATGTAAAAGTGCTCCTTTTTCTCCACATCCTCTCCAGCATCTGTTGTCTCCAGATTTTTTAATGATCGCCATTCTAACTGGCGTGAGATGGTATCTCAATGTGGTTTTGATTTGCATCTCTCTGATGATCAGTGACGATGAGCATTTTTTCATATGATTGTTGGCCTCATATATGTCTTCTTTCGTAAAGTATCTGTTCATATCCTTTGCCCACTTTTGAATGGGCTTGTTTGTTTTTTTCCTGTAAATCTGTTTGAGTTCTTTGTAAATTCTGGATATCAGCCCTTTGTCAGATGGGTAAACTGCAAAAATTTTTTCCCATTCTGTTGGTTGCCGATCCACTCTAGTGACTGTTTCTTTTGCCGTGCAGAAGCTGTGGAGTTTCATTAGGTCCCATTTGTCTATTTTGGCTTTTGTTGCCAATGCTTTTGGTGTTTTGTTCATGAAGTCCTTGCCTACTCCTATGTCCTGGATAGTTTTGCCTAGATTTTCTTCTAGGGTTTTTATGGTGCCAGGTCTTATGTTTAAGTCTTTAATCCATCTGGAGTTAATTTTAGTGTAAGGTGTCAGGAAGGGGTCCAGTTTCTGCTTTCTGCACATGGCTAGCCAGTTTTCCCAACACCATTTATTAAACATGGAATCCTTTCCCCATTGCTTGTTTTTGTCAGGTTTATCAAAGATTGTATAGTTGTATGTATGTTGTGTTGCCTCCAGTGCCTCTGTTTTGTTCCATTGGTCTATATCTCTGTTTTGGTACCAGTACCATGCTGTTTTGATTACTGTAGCCTTGTAGTATAGTTTGAAATCCGGTAGTGTGATGCCCCCCGCTGTGTTCTTTTTGCTTAGAATTGACTTGGCTATGCGGGCTCTCTTTTGGTTCCATATGAAGTTCATGGTGGTTTTTTCCAGTTCTGTGAAGAAAGTCAATGGTAGCTTGATGGGGATAGCGTTGATTCTGTAAATTACTTTGGGCAGTATAGCCATTTTCACAATATTAATTCTTCCTAACCATGAACATGGAATGTTTCTCCATCTGTTTGTGTCCTCTCTGATTTCATTGAGCAGTGGTTTGTAGTTCTCCTTGAAGAGGTCTCTTACGTTCCTTGTGAGTTGCATTCCAAGGTATTTTATTCTTTTTGTAGCAATTGCGAATGGCAGTTCGCTCTTGATTTGGCTTTAAGTCTGTTATTGGTGTAGACGAATGCTTGTGATTTTTGCACATTGATTTTATATCCTGAGACTTTGCTGAAGTTGTTTATCAGTTTCAGGAGTTTTTGGGCTGAGGCAATGGGGTCTTCTAGGTATACTATCATGTCGTCTGCAAATAGAGACAATTTGGCTTCCACCTTTCCTATTTGAATACCCTTTATTTCTTTTTCTTGCCTGATTGCTCTGGCTAGAACTTCCAGTACTATATTGAATAGGAGTGGTGAGAGAGGGCATCCTTGTCTAGTGGCAGATTTCAAAGGGAATGCTTCCAGTTTTTGCCCATTCAGTATGATATTGGCTGTTGGTTTGTCATAAATAGCTTTTATTACTTTGAGATACGTTCCATCGATACCGAGTTTATTGAGGGTTTTTAGCATAAAGGGCTGTTGAATTTTGTCAAATGCCTTCTCTGCGTCAATTGAGATAATCATGTGGTTTTTGTTTTTGGTTCTGTTTATGTGGTGAATTACATTTATAGACTTGCGTATGTTGAACCAGCCTTGCATCCCCGGGATGAATCCTACTTGATCATGATGAATAAGTTTTTTGATTTGCTGTTGCAATCGGCTTGCCAATATTTTATTGAAGATTTTTGCATCTATGTTCATCATGGATATTGGCCTGAAGTTTTCTTTTCTTGTTGGGTCTCTGCCGGGTTTTGGTATCAGAATGATGTTGGTCTCATAAAATGATTTGGGAAGGATTCCCTCTTTTTGGATTGTTTGAAATAGTTTTAGAAGAAATGGTGCCAGCTCTTCCTTGTGTGTCTGGTAGAATTTGGCTGTGAACCCGTCTGGACCTGGGCTTTTTTTGTGTGGTAGGCTCTTAATTGCTGCCTCAACTTCAGACCTTGTTATTGGTCTATTCATAGTTTCAGCTTCCTCCTGGTTTAGGCTTGGGAGGACACAGGAATCCAGGAATTTGTCCATTTCTTCCAGGTTTACTAGTTTATGTGCATAGAGTTGTTTGTAATATTCTCTGATGATGGTTTGAATTTCTGTGGAATCTGTGGTGATTTCCCCTTTATCATTTTTTATTGCATCTATTTGGTTGTTCTCTCTTTTATTTTTAATCAATCTGGCTAGTGGTCTGTCTATTTTGTTGATGTTTTCAAAAAACCAGCTCTTAGATTTATTGATTTTTTGAAGGGTTTTTCGTGTCTCAATCTCCTTCAGCTCAGCTCTGATCTTAGTTATTTCTTGTCTTCTGCTGGGTTTTGAGTTTTGTTGATCTTGCTCCTCTAGCTCTTTCAATTTTGACGATAGGGTGTCAATTTTGGATCTCTCCATTCTCCTCATATGGGCACTTATTGCTATATACTTTCCTCTAGAGACTGCTTTAAATGTGTCCCAGAGGTTCTGGCACGTTGTGTCTTCGTTCTCATTGGTTTCGAAGAACTTCTTTATTTCTGCCTTCATTTCATTGTTTACCCAGTCAACATTCAAGAGCCAGTTGTTCAGTTTCCATGAAGCTGTGCGGTTCTGGGTCTGTTTCTGAATTCTGAGTTCTAACTTGATTGCACTATGGTCTGAGAGGCTGTTTGTTATGATTTCAGTTGTTTTGCATTTGTTGAACAGTGCTTTACTTCCAATTATGTGGTCAATTTTAGAGTAGGTGTGATGTGGTGCTGAGAAGAATGTGTATTCTGTGGATTTGGAGTGGAGAGTTCTGTAAATGTCTATCAGGTTTGCTTGCTCCATGTCTGAGTTCAAGCCCTGGATATCCTTGTTGATTTTCTGTCTGGTTGATCTGTCTAATATTGACAGTGGAGTGTTAAAGTCTCCCACTATTATTGTGTGGGAGTCTAAGTCTCTTTGTAAGTCATTAAGAACTTGCCTTATGTATCTGGGTGCTCCTGTATTGGGTCCATATATGTTTAGGATCGTTAGCTCTTCTTGTTGTATCGATCCTTTTACCATTATGTAATGGCCTTCTTTGTCTCTTTTGATCTTTGTTGCTTTAAAGTCTATTTTATCGGAGATGAGAATTGCAACTCCTGCTTTTTTTTGCTTTCCATTTGCTTGGTAAATCTTCCTCCATCCCTTTATTTTGAGCCTTTGTGTATCCTTGCATGTGAGATGGGTTTCCTGGATACAGCACACTGATGGGTTTTGGCTTTTTATCCAATTTGCCAGTCTGTGTCTTTTGATTGGTGCATTTAGTCCATTTACATTTAGAGTTAATATTGTTATGTGTGAATTTGATACTGCCATTTTGATGCTAAGTGGCTGTTTTGCCTGTTAGTTGTTGTAGATTCTTCATTATGTTGATGCTCTTTAGCATTCAGTGTGATTTTGGAATGGCTGGTACTGGTTGATCCTTTCTATGTGTAGTGCCTGTTTTAGGAGCTCTTGTAAAGCAGGCATGGTGGTGACAAAATCTCTGAGTACTTGCTTGTTCGCAAAGGATTTTATTTTTCCTTCACTTCTGAAGCTCAGTTTGGCTGGATATGAAATTCTGGGCTGAAAGTTCTTTTCTTTAAGAATGTTGAATATTGGCCCCCACTCTCTTCTGGCTTGTAGTGTTTCTGCCGAGAGATCTGCTGTGAGTCTGATGGGCTTCCCTTTGTGGGTGACCTGACCTTTCTCTCTGGCTGCCCTTAGTATTCTCTCCTTTATTTCAACCCTATTGAATCTGACGATTATGTGCCTTGGGGTTGCTCTTCTTCGGAATATCTTTGTGGTGTTCTCTGAATTTCCTGCAATTGAGTGTTGGCCTGTCTTGCTAGGTGGGGGAAATTTTCCTGGATGATGTCCTGAAGAGTATTTTCCAGCTTGGATTCATTCTCTTCGTCCCCTTCTGGTACACCTATCAAACGTAGGTTAGGTCTTTTCACATAGTCCCACATTTCTTGGAGACTTTGTTCATTCCTTTTTGCATTTTTTTCTCTAATCTTGGTTTCTCGTTTTATTTCATTGAGTTGGTCTTCGACTTCAGATATTCTTTCTTCTGCTTGGTCAATTCGGCTATTGAAACTTGTGCATGCTTCGCCAAGTTCTCATATTGTGTTTCTCAGCTCCTTTAATTCATTCATATTCCTCTCTAAGTTATCCATTCTTGTTATCATTTCCTCGAATCTTTTTTCAAATCTTTTCTCAAGGTTCTTAGTTTCTTTGCATTGATTTAATACATGATCTTTTAGCTCACCAAAGTTTCTCATTATCCATCTTCTGAAGTCTAATTCCGTCATTTCGTCACAGTCATTCTCCGTCCAGCTTTGTTCCCTTGCTGGTGAGGAGTTTTGGTCCTTTCTAGGAGGTGAGGTGTTCTGGTTTCGGGTGTTTTCCTCCTTTTTGCGCTGGTTTCTTCCCATCTTTGCGGATTTGTCCTCTGGTCGTCTGCGTAGTTGCTGACTTTTCGATTGGGTCTCTGAGTGGACACCCTGAATGTTGATGATGAAGTATTTCTGTTGCTTGGTTTTCCTTCTACCAGTCTAGCCCCTTCGCTGTACGAGTGCTGAGGTCCGCTCCAGACCCTGCTTGTCTGGGGTGCACCTCTAGCAGCTGTGGCACAGCGAGGGATGCTACCAGTTTCTTTTACTGCTATCTTTGTCCCAGGATGGTGCCTGCCTAATGTCAGTCTTTTGGATATAGAGGGGTCAGGGAGCTGCTTGAGGAGACAGTTTGTACTTTATAGGGGTTTAATTGCTGAGCTGTGAGCTGTGTTGTTCATTCAGGGCTGTTAGGCTGCTATGTTTGATTCTGCTGCAACAGAGCTCATTAAAAAAAACCCTTTTTTTTCTCAAATGCTCTGTGTTGAGGGGTTTGGGCTTTATTTTTGGATGTCCGTTGAGGTCCTGCCCAGCTAGGATGCAGACTAGCCACTGTTTGCCTGCCGAGGCTCCGCCCTGCTGTTGTGAGGCTCGCCCTGGCTCCGCTGTTCTGCTGTTCTCCGCCACGCCCTGCGGCGGAGTCTCTCTGTTGTAGCGGGTTGCCTCGGCAACGGCAGGCTGCGTCAGCAGTGGGTGTGTATCTCAGTAGGGACGGGTTGCCTTGGCAACGGCTGGCTGAGTCAGCAGTGGGCGTGTATCTCAGTAGGGACGGGTTGCCTCGGCAACGGCTGGCTGCGTCAGCAATGGGCGTGTATCTCAGTTGGGGCGGGTTACCTCGGTAATGGTGGCTGCCCCTCCCCCTCAGAGCGTCTCGGGCGGTCTGCACGGGGCTTGTTTGAAATCGCGGTTTTGTTCGTCCCACTGGGCCAATCCTAACGCTCTGTTCCTGCAATCCCCTGGGCTGGCCCACTGTTCAAGTCTAGCTCAGTCTCATGTCCAGCCCTCTCACGTCTCCAGTTGCCGGTTCAACGGGGCACCCTGACAAGTGCGCCCTGTGGGGAGCGCTGGGTAGGGCCGGCCGCTGCCACCCCAGCTGCCGGCTTCGCCAGGCGGAATATCTGCCTGGCGTCCCGCGTCTCCTCTTCACTTGGGAATTTCCCCGTTCCGTAAGCAACAAAGATCAGTCTGGAAATGCAGCTCAGACTCACCTCTCCGCAGACACAACGAGAACTCCAATCCTGGGTTGTTCTCACAGCGCCATCTTGAGTCCTCCCCTCTCACTTTTTCTTAAGAGGTTAGCTGGATTCAGATGTCTTCAAGATTTTTTTTTTAAATGAGACTTTATTTTTTAGAGCAGTTTTAGGTTGACAACAAAATCGAGAGAAAGGTGCAGGGATTTCCCATATACTCTCTATCACCACTCTGCCTAGCTTCCCCTGTTATCAATGTCCCCAATCAGAGTGATATATGTGTTAAAATTGAACAACCTATACTGACACATCACCATCTCCCAAAGACCACAGTTTACATTATAGCTCACTCCTGGTGTTGTGCATTTTTTGGATGTATGTATATGTATGTGTATCCCCAATTATAGAATTATACCAAATAGTTTAACTAACTTAAAAACTCTCTGTGCTCCACCTATTCATCTCTTCTCCTCCAACCCCTGGTAACCACTTATCTTTTTATTGTATCCATAGTTTTGCATTTTTCAGAATGTCATATTGTTGGAAGTATATACTATGTAGCCTTTTCAGACTGAGTTCTCTCACTTGGTAATATTCATTTAAGATACCTCATCTTTTCATAGTGTGTTAGCTCATTTCTTTTTAATGCTGAATAATATTCCATTGTCTGGAAGTATCACATTTTATTTGTTCATTCACCTGCTGAAGAGCATTTGTTGGTTCCAAGTTATAGCAATAATAAGTAAAGCTGCTATAAACATTTGCATATAGATTTTTTTGTGAGTATGATTACTGGATTGTATAGTAAGAGTATGTTTAGTTTTGTAAAAAAACAAACTAAAAAAAAAAAAAAAACACTCAACCCTTAGACTTCTTAAATCATCTTCCAAAGTGGCTATACCATTTTTCTTTCCCTTAGCAGTAAAAGAGAACTCTGTTCGTCCCATAACCTTGTCAGCATTTGATATAAATGTTTTTCATTTTTGTCATTCTAATAGGTATGTAGTGTTGTCTCATTGTTTTAATTTGTATTTCCTTGATGACATATGATAAGGAGCCTTTTTTCACATGCTTCTTTGCTATTGGCTATGGTGTGAATACTTGTATTCCCCTAGAATTCATATTTTGAAACATATTCATCAATATGTTGGTGTTAGAATGTGGGGGATTTGCAAAATGATTAGGTCATGGGGTCAGAGCCATCATAAATAGGGTTAGTGCCCCTACTAAAGAGGTCCCAGAAAGCAGCCCATTTCTTTGGCCATATTAGGTCATGGTGAGAAGTCAACATAAAAAGAAAGTGGACCCTCACCAGACTTTGAATCTACTGGAGTCTTGATCTTGAACTTCCCAGCCCCCAGAACTATGAGAAATAAATTAACTCACAGCTGTTTATAAGCTACCCAGTTTACAGTATTTTGTTATAGTGGCTCAAACTAAGACACCATCTATAGGTCTTCTTTGGTAAGGTGTCTTTTAAGGTCTTTGGTACATTTTTCAATTGGGTTGTTTTCTTATTGTTGAGATTTAAGGGTTCTTTGTACATTTTGGATAGCGGTCTTTTATCAGACATGTCATTTGCAAATATTTTCTCCCAGTCTGTAGCTTTTCATTCTCTTAACATTATTTTTCACAGAACAGAAATTTTTAATGAAGTCCACTTTGTCAACTTTCTTATTCATGAATCATGTCTCTTGGTTTTATTATCTAAAAAGTCATTGTCAAATCCAAGGTTACTTAGACTTTCTACTGTGTTAACTTCTATGAGTTTTACAGTTTTACATGTTACATTTATGCCTATGATCTAACTTGAGCTAATTTTTGTGAAGGGTGTAAGGTCTGTGTATAGACTCATTTCTTTGCATATGGCTGTCTAGTTTTCCCAGTAGTATTCATGAAAACAAACTATCTTTTCTTTATTGCATTGCATTTTCCCCTTTGTCAAAGATCTGTTGACTATATTTACATGGGTCTATTTCTGGCCTCTCTGTTCTATTCCATTATGTTTATTTACTCACCAATATCCCACTGTCTTGATTATTGTAGATTTATACTATCTTAAAATTGATTAGTGTCAATCAGGCTTGTTTTTTAAGCTTCGTTAGGGTGGGCCTAAATCAGTCTTAACCGAGGGCTAATTTAATCCTACTACTAAGTCTGTATACTTCTTACTACTCTACCTGATAGAATGTGGGGCATTTGGGAGTTCATTAGATCATGAGGTCAGAGGCTTACTCTACCTGATAGAGTAGTAAGAGGTATTAGGCTTCGTAGTACCTATGTACTACTGATGTATTAATAGGCCTTCTCACACTGGCTGGTGGAACACCATTTATTTCCAGCTATTTCCAGTTATAGACCTGAGGAGAACCTATAGACTTGAGGTGAACCATTGCAAATCTCCACTTTCTGTCTGTGTGCAGATCCTATTTTCTGATACTCTACTTTGAAAATTGCTGGAACCTCAGACTCCTTAAATCTCATTTATGTTTCTTTGACTGAGTGAAATGACCAGGGTCTATTTGGGTTGTCCCTTGTTTCACTGAAGTCTGGAAGATACTTCCATGCTGTAAGCTACTGTAATTGTAGGCCTTGACTTCGTCTGTTTCCCTTCTCTTGGGGATCAGACTCTTATACTCTCTATTGTTCAACATCTGAAAAGTGTTGTTTCATATATTTTCTGTGGTTTTCTACCTATTTAAAGTAGGACACTAAATCCTGCCCCTATTATTCCATCTCTTCTGGAAGTAAAACTAAATAGGACTTTAAAATTATAATACATAAATGATTATTGCTTGTGTATTTGTATCTATTAATTTAATACCCATCAATCTCCCAGAATTCTCTTATTTTTGAAAATAGTTTTTAATCAGTTAGGGTTTTCCTAGTGCACTCTTGTATCATAGGCAATATTACCTACTTTTTTCCCCCTAATTTTAAATCTTTCTTTTATTGTAATTGCATTGGAAAGTACTTCCAGGATGATAATGCTAAGAGTGATGATAGTGAATTATCATTATTATTTTTATTTATATATCTAGTTAGTATCTAATATTTTGGACATGAGTTCTGAATATAGAAAATCTGCTAAGTAAAATGGTACTTTTATTTTCTTAAAATGTCATTTAACTTTTGAGATAAATTATAAAATATTTTATAATAAAGCTTTGTGTCACATCCCAGCCCCATTGCCCCTCTTATATATATATATATTTTTTTTTTTTTAAGTTTTATTTTTTTCTTTCCAAACAATTACTAACCAGAGTCTGTAAAACAGTTCTTCTTTTACCTTGTTCTAGTACTTTTTTCCTCTGGATATACATAATTATAAATAAATAATTATATATTTATATTATATAGATATAAATAATTATATCTATATTATATATACTATATATATCATAATTGAATAATATATATGTTATCTATTTACATATTTAAATGTCTACAAAAGTATAATTTATAATATATTTATATATTTAAATGTTATATATAAATATACATTATAGATATATAATTGCTTTTAAAGTTTTAAAATATGATTGTCTTTTAATAAGATGTCTTTTAATAAGATGAGCAGAGCCATCTAATGATTATCTCTGACATATGAGGAATAAGTGCTTGTCTTAGTACATATTGAAAAAAGTCACTAATTCTGTTAAACAGAAGGAAAAGACAAAATCTTAATAAATGAAAAATGTAGTTTTGGGAAAAACCTTAAAAATGTAGTTTTATTATTTTTAAGTGCATGTAGTAATCTCAACAGTGACAAATAATGCATTGTAACTTGCAGCCTTTCAGGGAACTATTTAGGAAGGAACAAATAATTCAACTGCTCTTTTGTAAATAGGTTCTACAAAATTGACAAGTATTTTTCTTTCCTAAGTAGATTAGATTACTTAAAATTTTGTTTTTCACATTTCTTTCATTTATCAAAGGTATGTTTTTATAGTGTAAAAATAAACTACAACAAGTCTAATCTTATAAACAGTAATAAATCTGATCTTTACAAATGATTTTTCTACAAAAAGAAAAAGAATGGAGTTTAATAGTATAAATCTACAACTATACATATATGTGTATGTATATATATATACACACTCACATATATACATAATACATATATATATACACAATATATACACATATACATATATAGGCATAATATATATACCAAGTTATATATATACACTAATATATATAACTATTATATATGTATATATAATATATATATTGTATATATAGTATATATACACATAATATATATGTATATAGTATATATATTATGTATATACAGTATAATATATATTATATATAATATAGTAGTTATATATAGTATATATACATATATATTATATGTATATATATTATATATAATATGGATATAATATATATACTATACATAATATATGTGCTATGTACATAATATGTATATATGCTATATATATATGCTATGTACATAATATGTATATATGCTATATATATATGCTATGTACATAATATGCATATATGCTATATATATATATATATATATATATATATAGCCCTCAGATGAATATTTAAGATGAGCAGAGTCATCTAATGATTATCTCTGACATATGAGGAATAAGTGCTTGTTTTATGTCACTGAGGTTTCTTGTGGCTTGTTATGCAGCATTATTGTGGTGTTAGGAAACTGATATACCCATTAAGTGAACAAATCTTATTTGAATTATCTCATTATTTCACATATATACATTTATTGACTTCCTAAATAGAATAGAGGGAGCTTGGGGTCAAGATGTCTGCTTCTTGATATCTTACATCTCATCATGCCTTAATCATCCTACACCTGCTCTGGTGAATTTTCAGCAAAATTGTCCAACTTTTAAATATGCTTATTTCAAATTTATTAATTTTTTTGATGGAGTCTTGCATTGTTTCCCAGGCTGGAATGCAATGGTGTGATCTTGGCTCACTGTAACCTCTGCCTCCTGGGTTCACCCATTTCTCCTTCCTCAGCCTCCTGAGTATCTGTGATTACAGGCTCACACCACCACACCCGACTAATTTTTTGTAGTTTTAGTAGAGAAGGGGTTTCACTATGTTGACCAGACTGGTCTCGAACTCCTGACCTCGTAATTTGCCCACCTTTGGCCTCCCAAAGTGCTGGGATTATAGGCGTAAGCCACTGTGCCCCCCCGCCAAAATTTATTAAATTTTATCAGTTTCTGGAAGTTTCTATCTGGAGCTGTTGATTCTTACTGCTTCATTGTATCTTTTTGAATAACTGTTCTCAATTAAAAATGAAATGATATCTTAACATTTCAATCTGTCTGTTCAACAGAAATAAATTGCTTTAAAATTATTCAAGTAAGCAACTTTACAACTGAAACTAGATTAACACAGGAAATATATTATGCCCATACAAACACATAACACATACATATGTAGATAAGGGCACTGTTTGTGTGTATGTGTATACACACAAACAGAGAATTAAAATGTTAAGCTGACCTTATATGTTTTTGCTTTCAGAAAGTTACCACTTTTGTCATTTAAATTATTTTATATGAATCTTTCAACTGATAGAGAAAATAGACTTTTAGTGAGGGAATCTAACCTTTCATTTTCCTTATTTCCTCCTTCAATTACAAATATGAAGTCTCAAAATCATATTTATATAGATTTTATATTTAATATGCAATAAAACAATTTGGTAAGCATTAAATGGTAACAGTGATAAGCTTTTAATGTAGTTAAATATGGCAAAACAAATCAATACATGGTTCTTAATTGATTTTGATTGTATTGTGTAGACAGTCTCATTGGATTACATGTTCATTATGGAAAAGAAAGCAAAATCAAAATAAACCAACCAGCCCTCCAGCATTTCCAGCCTCCTATCTACCCACATGCATCTTCTTGTGTGAATATTAAAGGAAATTAATTTTGCACCATTGACGTTAATATATGTCATTTTCTTAAGAGTTGTTTAGTTATCCTGAAATATAGAAATAATTGGAGGAGTTCTATTGTAGATTGACTAATTATAAAAGACTATGTCCTTGTGTTTTCAAAATTATGATTTAAAGAAAGGTAGTTCAGTACACTAAGACTGTTGAAACACATTTGGTAACTATGCTATATATAGCCATATTTATATTTCTTGTTCATATATGTTGTATAACCTAAAAAGTATAAGCATCGAGCAGGAAGGAAAATTTTAAGATATTAGTTCAAAATAATATAATAATTTTGTTGGACTCTATGGGGATTTGAAGAAGACATATTTTCATTCTAAACAAAAAAGCTTTTCTTTCTGTTGAGAACTCAGAAGTAAAATCAATAAATACTATCTGATTAATTTGATATCAGTGATTCTCAAAGGTATGTAAGACAATATTTCATTGGAGCAAAACTAAAATTATTAAAAAAATTAGAAATTATTTGAGTCATTTTTAAATTCATGAAACTTATGCTAAAATATCGAGTTGGTTGATTGTTGTTAGGACAGTTTCCCTAATGCAGAGCCTGAATTGAGGATTCCTGTACAAATGATTTTTTTTTTTTGAGGGAATGTTCTCAGAAGGAAACTGTTAGGAAGTGACAGAAGCCAAATAAGGTAGGTGGGAAACCTAGGAAAGGACATGCTTGTAACAGAAATCTATAAACAACTCCTGATCCCGTATGGAGCTCTAGAGAGTTTGAATGGCTCCTAAGAGTTGTCCCACTGAGACAAATTGCATTTTGTACTCCTGTATTGGCCAATTATTGGCTAAGGGTCACCTCTCTATTCCTGCCAGCCACCCCTGAGTGGGTAGGAGCTTCCAGAACCACAAACATAGCCATCTCTGGGGAGAGATGTCTTCCTCAGGTTCTAGCCAAAACTCACAGCAGCTGGCAGGTAAGGGTTCTGGGAAGGGCATTAATGGTATCTACTACAGCTGTAACCTTGGTCCAAACACTTGGTCAAGTAAGTTATTTTCTACATTTTAATGTTTGTGTAGCCCTCTCCATTTCCCATGTTTCTTACTGCTTGAGACATTTTTCTATTATGTTTGTTTTGTTTTTGTTGTTGTTTCGTAGAGATGGAATCTCACTGTTGCCCAGGGTGGTTTTGAAATCCTAGCCTCAAGGGATCCTCCCTGCCATGGCCTCTCAAAGTGTTGGGATTACAGGTGTGAGCCACCACACTTGGCCTGTATTATCTGTTTACTATTATTTCAAACAGGTTCTTAACCCTTTTAGAAGATGTCTACATTTTGAGAAAAGTATAACATGTTTTTAAATATTCTGTTAATACAATATTTAGTTCTTGGTTCAGCAAAGCTTTGCCAATTACATTCGTTAGTTTATCAAAAACATATGATGAGAGAATCCTTAGCTGTTTCTAAGAAATTTTTGTTTTAGTTTAGCTTTATCTGTAAGATTAGAAGTTCTCTTAAAGGAGAAATTTGGAATAAGTGCAGAGGTGATTTTTTTTTTTTCACAGAGGAAACATAAAGGGCTTATTTGCTAGGCAAACTGGCATATTGTGTAACATATCATTTTAAAAATTATTATGTAACAAATTATTTGAAAACTGTGAACTGGTGGTCACACTGAATTTTTTTTGTATTATATTTTAAGTTCTGTGGTACATGTGCAGATCGTGTAGGATTGTTACATAGGTATACACATGCTATGGTGGTTTGCTGCATCTATCCCCCCGTCATCTACATTAGGAATTTCTCCTAATGTTATCCCTCCCCAATCCCCCCACCCCCTGCTATCCCTCCCCTAGGCTCCCCACCATCCCCTAACAGGCCCCAGTGGGTCACACTGAATTTTTATGAAAACAAACATTCTATTATTTGTATAATTTTTTCCTTTTCCTATTATAATTTATCGTCTTCTAGAATATTTAGAAAAACAGTCTATTCTTTAGAGCTTGTCAGCAAGAATGAACTTTATCTGGACAGCTTTATTGGTTCATTTCCTTCTGTGGATGTATTTGGAATCCCTGAAACTATCAAAGTGCAATTAAATTCTGCATATTTAATTAAAGGATTGTATGAAGTCCCACTTTCATCTGATGACATTCAAATTCACAATGTCAACACTGGGAGTTGGGCCCATTGGGCCTTCTGATAAAAGCTCAGAATAAAGTTATTTGTGCTTTCCCCACTCTTAAACAGTGGTGTTTACTCCCTACCTTCCTTCTTTATTTCTGTGTAAGAAAAAGAGACTTTCACCAAAAAAGGGAAAAATAATGCATTTCAATAGAATATTGTACGATTTCCTGATCAATATAATTATAAAATAATATGAGTCATATTTTATTGATAAAAATCTGATGACATTACAAAATTAAATATCTCCAAACTGTAGTATGATAACTCAATACTTCATGTTGAATTCTGCTGTAACACCAAAGAAAAGCATGCTGTGCTGGGAGAGCCAGCACTGCACCTCAGCCCCTGTTCTGGGATGTCATTATCAGTTTTGAGGACTGGGAACAGTGCTTCCTAGCCTGCCTGGTTGACTGATGGAATGGGAAAAAGGGGCCTTATCAAGGCTCCTAGGATGAGTTTCTTGACACTTTAATGCATATTTTTCCCCCTATGGATAAGAATCTCATTGCTCTGGAGAAAAATACAATTTCATTACTATTGCATACACACATTTTATTGCCAAGCAACCATTAGGAATTCGAAGCCCATGTTCTGCTACATTTATTTTGCTCATTGTGTATTTACTCTCACCTTCAAATACTGTGGGAGACTTTGTCTAATCACATTTCATTTATGGTGAAACTGAAAATAAGCAGCATTGGACACACAGCAATTCACCATGTAAAGCTTTTGTCGTCTGGCAGTTACAGATGACGTTTGTTGGCATGTAACAAGAAAATGCATGAAGTTTCTGAGTTAATCTAAATTTAATTGTGTAAACACTGTGCACACTATCCTGAATGCATATTAACTTAATTTTGGTAAAATAAAATCAAATAATTTTCCTTCTGTTATTTATATGTTTCACTATTTGGAAATTTGTTCTTTAGGAATAGCCATAAAAATGAGCTTGAGCTGAAATTCAAAGCAAGGTCGTTGACAATGCAGCAACTCTATTGCTTAACAGGTTTTTTTTTTTGAGGACGGGGGAGGGGGGTCTCTCTCTCTCTTGACCAGGCTGAACTACAGTGGCATAACCATAGCTCACTGTAGCCTTGAGCTTCTAAGCTCAAGTGATTCTACTGCTTCAGCTTTTCAAACAGCTGGGACTACAAGCATTCACCACCACTCCGTGCTAATTTGTAAAAATATATTTTTAAGAGATGGAGACTCACTCTTTAGCTCAGGCTGGTCTCCAACGCCTGGCCAAAAGTAATTCTCTTGCCTCAGCCTCCTGAGTAGTTCCTTATTTTGACTGTCAATTCAAAACCTGTAAACTTTTCAAGATAGGACCCTGATCTTTTTTTCTTTGTCTCTATAATCCAGAATTTTGTTAGCTATGTTCACACCAGCTTTTGGTTGAACTGCATCGATTTTGGGAAAAATGTGCTTTTTCACTATATTATAGTGCTTACATATGTGGGATAAGTTGGTTGACATGTGTTGTGTTCAAAGTCAGAGCCTAAAGTGTTAAAAAGTCCAAACACTCTTGTTAAAGCTGATGAAAGCTATGCTGATTACAAATACACCGTCTACCATAGTGGCTCCTGGTGATGCCTTCAGACTATAGCATTTTGTAACAAGTGACTTTTACTGATATATTAATTTATATTAGTATATTAATGTTGATAATTTATATTAATGTTAACATATTGATATATATTAGTAATGATGTGTGCTCTCTCAGTCTCATAACTTATATATAAATGCAGAATTGGAAATGTCACCTGATGTGTAAATGCCAACACACAAACTTTAAATGGCATTGAATTAAAACACTTCAAAGAAACTTTCTGAAAACTGATGTGGATTATAGTTAGCAGTTCTTGCCAACAGTGAGCTTCATTGCAATTGCAGAAGAAACTGGCAGTTTTCACACCACAAAGAATTCTAAGTCAAGTCATCAATTTAATTTTGTCTTTTTGAGGTTAACATATCATTTTGCTGATCAATTCCTGAAATTTAGGCATTTCTACACTCTTTTGGAAGAAAGAAAAGGAAAAAATGAATAGCTTAATTCCTAGATATAATTTCTCTTAAACAAAATAAATTTTTATGCATTTTTTTCCAAATGCATGTCCCAACCAGTTACTTCTGAAGAGTGAGAGGACATTCTACATCTCTAGAAATTCCTCTAAAATCAGTAGGCTACCAGTTTGGGAAGACAGGCTTTTATTAACACAAGCTAGTTAGCCTAGCAATAGTTTCTTAAGTAATATTTGTTTTATTGAAGTTAATTTAAAGTTGGTCTTCAACATTTTGATTTTTTTATATAATAGTTTTTTCATGACTTTAGGTATCATAGTAACAACCCATTTGAATGAATAGATAAACTTTAAGACATCAGACCTTTTGATTTAAGAACATTTGCTATTTTGATCATGTTAAATGGTGACATCAGATTTTGACCTGGAAATTATGAATGCATAACTGTGTGATTGGATCGGTTTAAAATTGGCACAAACCTTTTGAAGTTAGAGAAGACTTCCTCCAGTAGGATAGGATGATAGCTGCCAAAGGAATTGAATCAAAGTAATGAATTACATGCTCATGTTCTGGTTAGGAGTTTCCTCAGTCCCTCCATTCCACGCTGGCTGTTGATGGTGTTTTATCCTTGGCTTGGTGCACTGGACCCTATGCTGTAGAGGTCTGTGCGATAATAACGTGACCCATTTATTTAGCTATTCACAAACTCTGAGCTTTGTTTTCCTTTCAGATGTGTTTTACGTGGTTTCTACTATGAGGTCATATATTGGTCTTAGTTATTTTTTTAAGGCTTTCTATTTCACAACAATTATACAATCACAGAAGTGGCAAAAATGTACTGGGTGGTCCCATGTATTTTTTCACTAAATTTTCTCCAATTATAACATAATGCACAACTATAGTATAATATCAAAACCAGTAAATTAAAATGGATTATAACCCACAGAGCTAGTTCAGGTTTCATCAGTTTAACATCCACACACCCATGTGTGTGTGTGGTTCTATGCAATTTTATCACTTATGTAGATTTGTGCAAACACAATGACAATCAATATACAGAGCTATTCCATCACCACAAGGCTGTCTCTTGCCACTTTATAAGCATATCCATCCCTGTTCTCTCTACCCCTAACATTTGGCAACCACAAATCCAGTCTAAGTTTCAATAATTATGTTATTTTAAGAACAATATAAATAAAATCATACAGTATGTAGTTTTGTGGAACTGGCTTTTTCCTTTAGTGAAATCCCTTGAGATAAATCCAAGTTGTTGGTGTATCAGTGGTATTTTTTTGAGACCAGCTTGTGCATTGTGGTGAGACCACATCTCTACTAAAAATAATAATTAAAGAATTAGCCAGGCATGGTATTACATTCTGTAGTTCCAGCTACTCTGGAGGCTGAGGTAGGAGGATCTCTTGGGCCTAGGAGGTCAAGGCTGCAGCAGTGGGCTATGGTCATGCCACTGCACTCCAGCCTGTTCAACAGAGTGAGATCTTGTCTTTTAAAAATAGAAAAAATAGTTCATTCCTTTTCATTGTGAGTAGCAATACATGTTACAGATGTTCCATAATCCATTCAGCCATTAACTCACTGAAGGATGTCTGGGTTGTTTCCAGTTTGGGGCTATTACAAATAAAGCTGCTATAAACATTTATATATAGTTTTTCATATGAACATTAATTTCCATTTTTGTGCCATAAATATCTGACAACAATTGCTAGGTTATACAGTAAATTTATGTGTAGTTTAAAAAAAATCTTCCAAATTATTTTTTGGAGTGGCTCTATCATTTTACATTTCTACAAGCAATGTATATGTCATCTAGTTTCTCTGTATACTCACTTACATTTGGTATTTTTATTATTTTTTATTTTAGCCTGTCTAAAGTTGTATAGTGATATGTCATTGTGGCTTAAATTTGCATGACCCTAATGGCTACTGATGTCGAATATCTTTTTATACATTTATTTTCTATCTGTAAATCCTCTTTGTTTAAATGTCTTTTTGCCAATTTTAGAATTGAATCGTTGATTTAAAAAAAACTGCGTTTTGAAAGTTCTTTATATATTTTGGTTGCAAGTCCTTTGTCAGATGGGTTAGCTCTCAGTTTATAGCTTCTTTATGTGTCTTCTTAACAGAGTCTTTTACAGAGCACTATGTTTGGT
Organism: Callithrix jacchus; assembly: GCF_049354715.1. Classification (NCBI taxonomy): domain Eukaryota; kingdom Metazoa; phylum Chordata; class Mammalia; order Primates; family Cebidae; genus Callithrix; species Callithrix jacchus. The sequence continues at coordinate 36,668,462 of NC_133518.1, forward strand.
TTGATGAACTATAGTTTAATTTTTCCTCTTATGATCCTGTTTTTGGTGTGAAGTCCAAAAATTTTGCCTACCTTAATTTCAGAAGAGTTTCTCCCTTGTTTTCTTCTAAAAGCTTTAGATTTTCACATTTACGTTTAAGTTCATGATCTATTTTTGGTTATTTTTTGTATGTATGAGGTTTAGGTCAAGGTTCTGTGTGTGTTTTTTATTTTTGTTTTGTTTTGTCTATGCATATCTAATTTATCCAGCACCAATTGCTGAAAAGATAATAATGCCTTCATTGAATTGGTTTTCAGTTTTGTCAAAAACCACTTGGGCATATTTGTGTGAACTACTTCTAGGTTCTCTATTTTGTTCCAGTAATCAATTCCTCAGCAAAATCAGGCTTGAATCCTATAGCTCTATAGTCAGCCTCAATATTGAGTAGAGTGATTCCTTGCACTTTATTATTTTAAAAAAGGTTTTAGCTAATATAAGCCCTTTACCTTTTCATATATATTCTGGAATAAGATTAACTATGTTTATAAAACACTTTGCTAGGAGTTTGATAGGAATTCCATTAAACCTGTAGCTCAATTTCAGGAGAATGAACATCTTTTCTATGTTGTATCTTCCAGTCCATGTACACAGTGTCTCTCTATGTAGGTCTTTGATTTTTCTCAACAGCATTTTATATTCAGCATGTGGATTCTGTGTGTGTTTTGTTGGTTTCTACCTAAGTATTTAATTTGAAGTGAACATAAATGATACTGTTTTTAATTCTGGTTTTCATGTGTTTGTTGTCAGCATATAGAACTTGAATTGCTATTTTATGTTGTTCTTGTACTCTACAGCCTTGATCAATTAACTTTATAGTTCTAGGAAGTTTTTTTTTTTAGTAAATTCCTTGAGATTTCCTATGAAGAAGATCATACCATCTGCAAACAGGATAAACTTAATTTTGGAGCTTATATACCTAGTGCTGTTTATATTTATGACAACTATTTGTCCTTTTTGAAATTATTTTATTTTATGTGTTGTTTTCTATGACTTTGAGTGTATCAATGATTTTCAAAAATAACTCTTAGGTTAGTAATTCTCAAAGCGTGGTTGGGGACTCCAGGGAGTCCTGGAGACATTTTCAGTGGGTCCACAGGATCAAAACATTTTTCAAAATTATACTGAAATACTATTGGCCATTTTCATTTTTATTCTCTCATGAGCATACAGTGGTTTCCCAGAGGCTACAGGACATGTGATATTGCAACAGATTTAGGAATTTAGCACTCTTCTGTTTTATCATATGTTGAAGAGATTTGTAAAAATAGAAAATCATGCCATTCACTAATTTTTTGTTTTGAAAATATATTTTCATAGAAATGGCTTATGTATGTTAACATTAACATGAAATTTGCTTATTGTCTTAAAAACAAATTATTAAATATTTAAAAACTTTTTTCAGAAATTAAAATAATATCTAATAAGATAAATATTCATAGACAATAATTCTCCCTTTTAAAAGACCCCTTCATGGTCCTTAACAATTTTAAGATTTGTAAAGGGAGCCGAGATAAACACATTTTAAGAATCTCTAATTTAGTCAATCCTATTAAATCTCAGAATCAGCAAAATTTATCTTCCATTGGCTAATGTTAAATAAATATAGGTTGACTTGGGGGAAAGTATCTTTTTATCTTGCTAGTTTGTTTATGACCAGGTTTTTCTATCAGCTTTACAATTCTTTCTTTGAATGAAATCTTAAATAAAAGTCTAATATTTAAAAGTAAGAACAGCAGCCAAGACAGGGCTTGGCGTTTAAGCTATTTGAATTTCTGTCCTAAAACCACAGGAGCCATAGTAGGATAGATCTTAAAAATGCTTTGAGCATAATTTGAAAACGATGATTGTAGAGAATTAATTGCATAAAGATTTACACAAGGCATGGATGCTGTGGGTTATCAGCACCAAGCACATAAATCCAGACTCTTGCTTTGTGGTTGGCACAGTGTAGGGCTCAATAAATACATTACATGAATAATTGACTGCTGGGATATAGGAATACCATGAGATCATTTTTGAAATAATAGACACCGAGATGAAACTTTATCAACAGAAAAAACAAAAAGCTTTATTTCTATGGGGCCACAATCACTTAATGCATTTCATTCACATCTGAGTATATTCAGACATATATCTGAGTTCTACATAATTGGAAAATGAATATATGAAAAATTTACTTAGACAAGAAGTCACTAACAATGCTATGTTTCTGAAGAAAAGATAAATGCCCAAAAGGTAAGAGGACTGCTGTAATTGTGGCGAAAATGACCAGTCAAGAGCAGTTTTTCACAACAGTCTCCTTATTGCATAAATTATGCCAAATCATTATCACTTTAAATGTTCTCACTCACATAATTAAGCACATCCAATTGCTTAGTGATAGTATTTGCAGACTAGGGAAATGTTATAAACATGAGAATCATCCACCAGATTAGAGTATCACTGAAGGAAACAATATGTATTTTTCCTGAGGTTATTACAGAAATTAAAATATATAATTATATTAATGAATGCACAAAATTAATAACAACAACTTGATGGGATATTTTAAGGCATTGCTTATTAAGCCAGGGGAACTTCTGCACACTCTGTCTCACCGCGTTGCCTATTCTTACTGGGTTTCAGGTGCCATGATGTTGGCTCTGGTTGACTGTAGCAGGAATGATTTCCAGCATCTCTCCTTATCTTGGAACAAGGCTAAATGCAAACAAATTAAGGCCAGCATGCCACCTAGAACACTGTTTCTCACAGCAGCAGGAAACACATTCTTCATAAGACGGCTATTTTTGTTTATTAAAAAAAAATGTGGGACTGTTTGCTATATCATCATTAAAATAGTCAGAGGATAAGGAAAAGTTGATGGATAACTTCCTGATGTAAATTAATGTCTTTTTTCTTTTATAACTCCCTTAGGAGTAGAGGTCAGTTACATGTTCTAGTGCAATAATACACATTTTAGAACACTTAAAAGTGTACTAAATAATACACTTAAAAGAAGAAACCTTGACAATAATGTTCAGACTTGACCAGCATTCTATACAAGGCAAAGCAAAGAAAAAGGATGGAGGAAAAATAGAGAAGCTAAGCACTTTGACCCAGCAATAGGTGACACAGTCACCCTAATATTTGTGCTCTGTAACTAGAAGTATGATTTATCCCTAGCTTTAATTCTACAAGAAACTTTCCCATGCCAGGATGTTTTACCTGCTGAGCAAGAAAGACCTCCACTGGTGACAAATTTCTTTCTTTCTTTTAATTTCTGTTTTTTATATGTTTTTAAATAATTAAAAAAATAGAGATAGGAAGTCTCGCTATGTTTCCCAGACAGGTCTCAAACTCCTGGGCTCAAGTGACCCCTCCTCCTCGGTCTCTGAAAGCACTGGGATTATGAGTGTGAGCCAGTGTGTCCATCCTGGCTATGAATTTCTATGTCTACTTGCCCTTTGGTGCATGGTGTATTATTATTTATTTATTTATTTTAATTTTCCTGCAACTAGAAAACAAGCTCCATGAAAGCAAACATTTGTCTGTTTTCATTACTGCTATACATCTAGTACACAAAACAGGCATTCAATATTTGTTGAATGTATGTTTATTTATATAAAGTTTCCAAAGCCAATCTTTTCTTCTGGTTGTGTTGCCCTTTTATTACCTGGAAGAAAAGATTCATAGTCAACAGCACATTCTTTCAAGAAAAGGTTAACAGGAAGCATGCGAAAAATACCCTGAAACAGTGATTCAGTCACATATTTATAGAACTAATTTCTGGAGCATATTTATGTCTCCAGCAACATACCTACATGCAGGACAAATATCATAAATTAAGTATCAACTTTAGTATATATATATTTTTTGAGATGGAGTCTCACTCCATTTGGAGTGCTGTGTCATGACCTCTGCTCACTGCAACCACTGCCTCTTGGGTTCAAGCGATTCTCCTCTCTCAGCCTCCCACATAGCTAGGACTACAGGTGAGTGCCACCATGCCTGGCTATTTTTTTTGTATTTTAGTAGAGACAGGGTTTCACCATGTTGGCCAGGATAGTCTCTCTTTCCTGACCTTCTGATCCTCCACCTTGACCTCCCAAAATGTTGGGATTATAGGCATGAGTCACTATGTCCAGTCCAACTTTAGTAGATTTTAAGATTTCTGATAGCCTTGAGAAATGACTTGTAAACTTTTTGGACTCAAGACCCATTAACACTCTTAAAATTTATTGAAGACTATAGTGATTATGTGGGTTATATCTATAGACATTTGCTATATCAGAAATTAAAACTGATAAAATTTAATATATTTATTAACTCATTAAGCAATACCACAGCATATTTTTGAGCAATTACTATAGTTTTCCAAACAAAATAAGTTAGTGAAAGGCTGATATTGTTTTACAAATTTGCAAATATCTTTAAAGTTGGGCTTAATGGAAGGTAGCTAGATTTTTTCATTCTTGCTTCTACATTTTATCTTTTGCAATATCATCATGTAGCTACTGGAAAACTCCACTGTACACTTAATGAGGGAATGAGGTTGAAAAAGACAAATGATGTCTTAGGTTCAAGTAAGAAGATCCGCAAAATATCTATAGTTAACATTATACTTAATGCAAAATTAAGTAAAAGACTAAATATTTTCCAGTTAAGATTGGGAACAAGGAAAAATTGTTGGCTGTCACCTGTTTTTATTCAACATAGCACCAGAAGTGCTAGCCAGTGCAATAGAGAAAGGAAAAAATAATAATAAGCATACAGAACAGAAATCAAGAAATTAAACTCTTCTTATTTTCCTATGACATAGTTGTTTACAGTAGAAAAATTTAAGGGATACACACACACACACACACACCCCAAAACCAAAAAGAAATCACTACAACTAATACGTGAGTATACCAAGATCAGAAGATACAAATCAACATTAAAAAATTATCTTCTTTCTGTATATTGGCAATAAATATGTGGGCATTAAAATTCAAAATACCATATCACTTTTAGTTACTTAAAAAAGAATGAAATCCTTAGGCATAAATCTAACCAAACACATAACACAGGACTTGTAGCCTTAGAGCTACACCATATAATGAAAGAAATAAAAGTCATCTAAGTAAATGTTCCTGGGTTGGAAGACTCAACATAGTAAAGATGTCAATTTTCCCCAAATCAATATATAGGTTTAACATAATTCTCTACCAGTAAGATTTGTATATATGCACATATGATTATTCCAAAGTTCATATACCATGAAAAAAGGAGTTAGATTAGCTAAAATAATTTGAAACAGAAGAATGAAATAGAATAAATCTTACTGCAGGTTGAGTATCCCTCATCCAAAATGCTTGGGACTGGAAATGTTTCAGATTTTGAATGCTTTCAGACTGAAATATCTGTGTATACATAATAAGATATCTTGGGGATGAGACCCAAGTCTAAACACTGAATTCATTTATGTTTCATATATACCTTATTGCCTGATGATAATTTTACAAAATATTTTAAACAATTTTGTGCATGAAATACAGTTTGTATTCATGAGGTCAGATGTGGAGTTTTCTATTCATGTTTGATGCTCAGAAAGTTTCAGACTTTGGAGCATTTTGGATTCCAGATTTTTGGGTTAGGGAACCTTATATAGGTTATGTAATCAAGATTGTATGTATTGCAGAAGGATAGATCAATGGAGCAGAACAGAACCAAGAAATAGACCCACACAAACATTGAATGCCCAAGGGATTTTTCACAGAGGTGCAAGGACAATTCAGTGAAAGAAGGACAGCTGTTCAAGAAATGGTGCTGGAGCAATTGGATATTCCTGGTCAAAAACTGAAGCTTGATCAAAATCTCAGACTTTTATAGAAATTACCTCATATATCAATAACTTAAATGTAAAATGTAAATTTATAAAATTTTTAGGAAAAACATAGGAAATAATCTTAGGTGCTTAGGCTAGGCCAACAGTGCTAAGACTTTACACCAAAAAAACCCCACAATCTGTAAAAGAAAAACACTTTCCATAAAAGGAAAAATTAATAAACTAGGTCTCATTGAAATTAAAAACCTTTGCTCTGTAAAAGACCCTGTTAAGAGGTTGAAAGACTGTGAGAGAAAATATTTGCAAACCATGGGTCTGACAAAATATTCCAACTAGAATATGTAAGGAACTCTCTAAGCTAAACAGCAAAAGTATTAGGTTGACGCAAAAGTAAACTAAATGGCAACGTTGCAATTACTTTTGCATCAACCTAATAAGAAATACTCTAATTAAAAAAGTCCAAACAACATGAAGAGACATTTCACCAAAGAGTATATACAGATGGCAAATAAACACATAAAAAATTGTCCAATATCATAACCATTTGGAAAATACAAATGTAAGCCATGATGATTTATCACTCTACAGATATTAGCATGACTAAAATAAAAACTTGTGACAACAAGTTTTGATGAGGATGCAGAGAAAGTGGTTCACTTACATATTGCTGGTGGGAATGTAAAATGGGAAAGCCATTTTAGAAGATACTTTGAGAGTGTCTTAAAAACTAAACATGCAACCACAGCAATTGCACTCCTAGATTCTTTTTTCCAGGCAAATGAAGAGATGTTTATACAAAGCCTGTACACAAATGTTTATGTACCTACAGTAGCCCAATCAGTCCAAACATCCTTCAGTAAGTAAACATACTGTGATATATCTGTACCATGGAATATGAGGAAGAAAAAGGAACAAACTACTGATACATGCAACAACTTGGATGGATCTTATGTTGACTGAATAAAAGTACATAACAAAACATTACATACTGCATGACTCCATTTATATAACATCCTATACTGTAAAATTATAGAAATGGAGAACTGATTCTTAGTTGTCCTATAAGATAGACAGCAAGGTGGAAGAGGGAAGTTGTTACTGCCATGAAAAGGTAGCAGAAAGAATCCTTGTGGCAATGGAAATGCTCTGTATTTTGACTGTATCAATGTCAATATCCTTGTGATAGTGCACTACAGTTGTGAGTTTCAATACATTTGAAGCTACAATGATCGCTGAAAGTAAAAAGTTTACACAGGCACACAGAGCAAGGCTTTGATTTGCAAACTGGAAATAATTTCATTGTTTGGAGAAGAGTATCTAGAATGGCATCTGTCTAATGAAAATTTAGTTTACCTTTTGATTTTTAAAAATCTAAAGATATGACTAATACTGTTCTAAGAGATAAAGTAAACATTTTCATAGTAATGGGAGGCATAGTGTTTACTCAAGAGTATTAAGCATTTTCTTCTAAATATGGTTTAACTGGGATAATTTAATCAGTGTATTCTTACTATTTTAAAGATTCAACAACAAACTATTTAAGCCTCTCCATACATCATGAACACTAAAAATTTGTTGCCAAAAGAAGCTGCTCCCTTTCAACTTGTTTCCATTGTCTTGAAGAACTTATTCAAGAGTTCTTGTTTCCAATGATGGTGGGAATGAATGTAAACGAACAGATATTCAAAATAAATGTACTGAGAAATTATATTTTGAAATCTATCCAATATTCTTTACAATGACCAGAGTTTTTGTTGTAATTGGGGTCAGTATCAATGTTTTTTTGTGTATTCATTTTTAAAAACCATCTAAGGGATAAATAAATTTGTTTACAATGATATGATCTATTTTGAATCATATTGGCATAGAAGCTTTTATACAGAATAAAAAGAGCAGAATGGATGTTGCTATAATACTTTAAGAATTCATAAGAGTGACTATATGAAACGATAAAAAATTGGAGTTACCATGGAAACCAATCTTGTAAGGCCCATACCTATTGGCATTCCTCTCATTTTTGAGGCCTGTGCCCACACTGCTGGAGCACACCTAGCTGAGAGGGCCTGTCCACTGCCTTGGCTTCCCAAACACATGATACTCAGTAAAATGGTTTCCTTCAGCATCTTAATGTCTGCTGTGGGAGTTGGGAGGGGGTTCGAGAGGGAAAAATTGGCTTATTAATTTCCAAAGGACCTTGGAAATATGGGAAAGAAAAAATATAATAGATTTTTCAGGGAGTTCGTTAGTTAAGCCATTGAGTCGATAAACCTCTTGAGCATGAGAAAAAACACTGCTTGTTCTTATCTGTGTCTGTAGACAATCCAATTAGAATTAATAGGAATGGCAGTTTTCATAAAAATGCTAAGAGCCTGTGTATAACTTTTAATCAAATATAAAAAGTTATTTATGCCAGGAACAATAATGTAGATATTATATTATAAAAAGGATGCCTCTTCAACAGTCACTGAGTCTAATTGCCTCATTTTGTACTTGCAGGAAACTAAAATTTTGAAAAGTAAATGGACTAACCCAAGGCCAAAACCTAATTAGTGGCAGAGCAAGCCCTGGACTCCAGGTCTTTGACTTCAAGTTCATGGTTGCTAATTGCGCTACTTTATTAACAAACAGAACATGTTCTAGTGGCAAACTGCTTTCCTCTGCTCTCTTTCCCATGAAAGGTAGCAAAAGACAGAATGCATGGTAGAATATTCCATAATTTTTTTGGCAGATAATATGGACTAATTTATGTATATAGTACTCCAGGTCCTGTCTAACCTTCTTTCTCTTCTGCAGAGATCAAAAAGCAAAAAACTGCATTTCCAAGATTCCTTTATGTATTAATTTCTGGATGTGTTTAGGCTCTGCCAGTCAAACACATTCTGGCAAGATGTGGAGATGGGTCTGGGTTATATAGGGAGAAAGGCAAGGGGCAAGGCATCCATTTCATAAGCTTGGTGGTGAGAGAGACAGCTTGCTTCTGTGGTTGCGGCTTCTGTTGCAGCAGGGCTGCTTTCCCAATCTTTGAAAGGCACAGTGTGGGGGCTGGGTGCAGTGGCTCAAGCCTGTAATCCCAGCACGTTGGGAGGCCGAGGCGGGTGGATCACAAGGTCAAGAGATCAAGACCATCCTGGTCAACATGGTGAAACCCCTTCTCTACTAAAAATACAGAAAATTAGCTGGGCATGATGGTGCGTGCCTGTAATCCCAGCTACTCAGGAGGCTGAGGAAGGAGAATTGCCTGAACCCAGGAGGCGGAGGTTGCGGTGAACGAGATCGCTCCATTGCCCTCCAGTCTGGGTAACAAGAGTGAAACTCCGTATCAAAAAAAAAAGAAATATGACTTTAGAAGCAGCTTTCAAGTGGGCCTGCTGTGTCTGCAAACTGTCTCCTTATTTGCTTGCTGATGCCTGAAATTTTTTTAACAGGGAACAAATTTTGCATAATTAGAAATAAAAGTGTCAAAATGCAAATGCTGATTGAGTTGACTTGTGCAAAACTCATCAATAGTAAAGGGTAATTAGTTAATCAAATTAGAATTAATGATCCTTTTGGAACCCTTATTGTTTTGGTGGTGGAGCTAATGAACATTTATAGAGGACCTACTATGAACTTGGCCCTGGGGCCTCATGCTATGACACACTTCATTTTATTTGGTCTTACTACAGCTCAGTAGTTCTACATTGTATTTTCATTCCCATTTTCCAGATATAGAGACTGAGATTCAAAGAGATTTAAAAACTCACTCCAAGTCACAAAGAAAAGGACTGGGATAGAGTTTTCTCTGATTTCATGATTTTGAGTTGGGTCTGGTCTGTTTGCCTTTACAAGGTCAGGGATAAATTCAAACTGTTCTCAGATATAGTTTTCTCATGGGAGTGCAGGCAGGAAATTATGTTTTAAATGATTTATAGCTTTTTTTTCTTCAAGATGGCTTACTTTTTTATTAAGGATTTATTTGGCCCAGAGGATACATTAATAATAACAAACTGCAGCTCACAGCATGTATATCAGTTTATGCTATTCTCTTACAATGAGTTTTCTTATAGGTTTTCTCATTTTATCCTCACAATCGTCCAGTAGAAACAGGGACTATTCCTGTCTAATTTTAAGATGTAAATTGAGTCTTGAAAATTGAAGTTATTGCCTCAAATCACATACTAAGTGGAGATTCTGGTTTCGAAATGCAACAATTCAGATCTCAAATGCAATAATTTAGTCCCAAATGCAAGGATTCAATCCTTACTGCGATCCATCACTGTTTATGAGAGACAACACTGACCTGGAAACCTTCAGAGACACATTGAGCCACACAAAAGACCAAGGGTACAGAAAAAAGATTCTGTTTGATACTTCAACCGTTTCACTCCCATTAGACATCCATGTTATTATTTACCTTAGTGCTACTTGTTTACACATGTCTTCTCAGTAGTGCATAGAGCAGAAACTATGAGGGCTGTCATTTTGTCTTATTTATTTTAATATTGCTAGCACCTAACACAATGACTTACTTAGAGAAGGCATTCAACATATGTTGATGAATGAATACCTCCAAAATCTCAATTTTCAAAGCAGAATAAAAACAATGAATTTTTCACTCCTGTATTTTTATCACCACAAACATGGATCTGGTGTATGGTGACCAATATCATACAACAGAAACCCTGTTACTAATCAGTGTATTTGAAACACCTCATTTCCACCACCATCACTATATGGCTAAATATTTTGCTACTAATTCAAATTATTAGTAGAAACATTTTCTCCTGAACTTTCCTTCTCACATATTAAAATAAAACAAATCGTGTTGCACTGGTAACTTCTTTTTGTGCCCAAATCCAGTACCTGCATTTGGAACAATGATAAATGAAATTGCCCAACAGTGAAATTCAATCTGGGCCTTGAGTCATATTGCCAAGGGCTGGCCAATGAAAACAACCATTAAGAGAAAAAAAATCCTGATTTATTTCTTTAATTTTCTCATGCAGACAGAGCATTTATGGTCAAATGGTACCTTAATTGAATAAAAACATTCTGATTTTAAGTCTCTATTTTTTCTGACCTTTGTATATGATGAAAGACCATTGCAAATCTGCTCTGGATATCTCCCAGGTTGGAATAAATGTTTGCACTGCAGTTTGTCCTACATTCTGTTGTGTGCTCTTCAGGTGGTGGTTACTGTATGAAGCTTTCTTTTTTTTCTTTTTTCTTTTTTTAAATTAGGAAACATCTAGCTCTTGAAAATGTCCATCTAGTTTTTGGGTCATTTTGCAGCCCAGATACATAAATATTTCATAGAGTGGACTGAGATATTACAGGTGTGGCCTACCGGAGTAACCTTGTGTGAAAGGCAGAAATAAGAGCAGGAGTCCAATGACCCTGAACCATTTTGAACCACCTCACTGCAAGAAAATTTGCTTTGCTTGTCAACTGTTGTCAGTCATAACAAATAACATTAACCTTTGTTTGGAAAGGTTTCTTTTCATGAACTCTGTATTTGCATATATTGGATTTATTTAGAAATCAATAAATAGTGGCTACAGACATCATGGCCTCTGAACAGTCAGACAGAGTTATATAGAATAGTAATATAAAATGAAGATAGATTCAGACTTGGGAAAAACTCCCAACTTCCCATTTCATCTGTTGATTTTAACACTATTCATGTTGTATTTAAGTTCTGCATTTCTTTGTCTGTCTTATCCCTTAGATTACTTTCTTCTCAATTTTAGAAATTGATTGTTTTTACCTTTCCAACAACAGAATGTTACCTGTATATTCTAGCACCATTATCAAGCCACTACATGACATATGATCAATGCTCAGAAAATAGTTGACTCTTCTAATACTCTGCATATGTTATATGAATATTATCCCTTTACTTAATTATAAATATATACCATATGAATTTAAATTGTTTAAAACAAATCCTATATTATAACTAACATTTCAGATTATAGAGTTTATCTGAACTGGTCTTTTGGGACTTATGCTACTAAAATTTGGAATAGTTTCAAGTTCAGAGAGAGAGATTTTCTGAATAAATTTTGCAAATAAATTTGATGCATTAACATTTTTTACAAGTTGCATATAAATTTAATATATATTATTTGTTTCTTCAAACAATGCTATGAGGTAAAAATATTAGATGTTGGCTGGGTGCAGTGGCTCATGCCTATAATCCCAGCAGTTTAGGAGGCCAAGGTGGGTGGATTACGAGGTCAGGAGATTGACACTATCCTGGCCAACATGGTGAAATCCTGTCTCTACTAAAAATGCAAAACTTAGCTGGGTGTGGTGGTGTGCACCTATAGACCCAGTTACTCAAGAGGCTGAGGCAGGAGAATTGCTTGAATCCAGGAGGTGGAGGCTGTAATGAGCCGAAATTGCACCACTGCACTACAGCCTGGTGACAGAGTGAGACTCGGTCACAAAAAAAGAAAAAAAACAAACAAAAACAAAACAAAACTAAATTAGTTGTTATTAACTCCCCTTTACAAAATAGATAAATTTCACAAAAGTGAAGTGATTTTTCTAAAATTTCTTACACAGTAGATATTGGGCAAAGGATTGGAACATAGATTTTCTTATTTCAAATACTCTGAATTTCTCCACTATATGCCATTTTTCAGTTTAGCATATATTTAATGTAGTTAAAATTTGTTGGTTTGAAGAGGTTTTTAGAAATTTAAGGATTTTTATTCCTGGTTATGACAACACAGTTAGAGGGTGAGGGGTATGGTTAGAAGGAATTGGATTTGAAGTCAGGATTTGAATCCAGCTGTGCCACATGGATGTGACTTGAATTATACAATTCTTCAATAAAATGCAAATAGGTAAGAAAAAAAAAATTGAGATACCAGATAAAAAAATCTGTATGAATTTGAAACATGACTTAGACATTTAGTGCCATAGTTTTTTTCATCTGTTAAACAAAACTAATTGTATCACAAGTTTGGATTGAGAATGAAATGAAAAGTATCCACTACTTAAAACTGAATATTGTATTTGCTTTAATGATGCAACTGGTGGCTGAATCCAACAAAAAGGCAGATAATTCATTTAGCCTCTTATATTTTTATCTGGATATAACTATGTTTAGAAACATTCTATGGTTTTATAATAAATAATAGAATTTTTCTTTTATATTGTCATCCTTCCTAAAAACATACATTTATAATCTCTCTGTTTTAATATTTATAGTTTTAGATAAATTTTGGAATAACAGTGTATCAGGTAACTTTATAAAAGATTGGACCTATTTATTGAAATGTTACATTGTCTTTATGCTACTAGCATTTAGATAAAAGATTTTCTCATTCAAAAAATTAATGAAATTATACAATTATCATGATACTCCTCAGTCTTCAAAGCCTATTCCAGCAGTTTAGATGTTTTTTTCTGGCTAATTCATAAATAAGATTAATGTGAGAGGAGAAATTATCTTTTATTGGATCACGTATTTTGACAATTTTTCATATAAATAGCACTTTAATTTTCTACTCAGTGTTTGAACCTTGTCCCCTTTCTGGAAGTTGTAAATAAAAATTGCAAAAAGAGAGCATCTTTTAAATATAATATAACTGACATTAATTAGTTTCCATTCTTGAATACTAGTACGAAGATCATAAATTTATTTCCTGGTCTCAAGAGACCATACTTAGTAAATGAATGATTATTTAGAAAACAAAAACAAAACAGCACTGCATGTGAAATGCTTCTGGGTAAGAGCCTATGTTAAAAGAAAGTAGGGCCGGGCACGGTGGCTCACGCCTGTAATCCCAGCACTTTGGGAGGCCGAGGAGGGTGGATCACAAGGTCAAGAGATTGAGACCATTCAGGTCAACATGGTGAAACCCCATCTCTACTAAAAATTACAAAAAATTAGCTGGGCATAGTGGCGCATGCCTGTAATCCCAGCTACTCAGGAGGCTGAGGCAGGAGAACTGCCTGAGCCCAGGAGGCGGAGGTTGCGGTGAGCCGAGATCGCGTAATTGCACTCCAGCCTGGGTAACAAGAGCGAAACTCCGTCTCAAAAAAAAAAAAAAAAGTAAAGAAAAGAAAAGAAAAGAAAAGAAAGTAATGGGAGGCAGTCTTTCCTTTGCACTATGAATATAGAATAATGATTGCAAAGATTATCAAACATTCTAATATTCATGATATTCCTCTAATATTTGCCATTTTACTTTTGTCTTTATTATTATATTAAATATATTAATCATATATATTTATGATCACATAAATACTTACCAGTTAATGAATGACAATCATCTTGTAAGATTCACTTATTAGTTGAAATGAAAAAAATTAATGCCAGGTAGGCTACTCGAATTCTATATCGAAGAAACTTCACATATGGTAATGATACTTGAAATATTTTCATAGACAGTTGCTTCCACTTATTTCTTGTATATTACATCACTTTTTGAGTTTTAAAAAATATTTCTGAAAGTTTTATCTCTTTCACAGTGGTCCTTTTCCTCAAAAGAATTCAGGTGTGATACTTCTCAAGGATTGCCACACTATGGAACTTTGTAGAGAATGGAAAGCTCTGCAGTGCGCAGGTTGGGGCCTGGCGTCTGGAGGCTCTCTTAGATGGCAGGCCATGGTCTCACCACAGCAGTGAGAACTGGTACAAGGCTGAAACATAGATTTGCTAGTCACAGGGGAAAATTGAAAATTGAAGAAATGAGAGTTGTTTTCTTTTTTTTTTTTAGATTATGGTCTCTCAAATTTTGATAGTTTACAGCATTTTAGTTGGAAAAATTTGGAAGTGGTAGGTGGCAGTAAAGTGATTATTTGGCAAAATAAGAGTTTCCCTTAGGCATATAGCCACCTCCTGCTGTGCCTCAAAAAAATAAAAAAGCTAGCTGGGAAATCCTGAAGTCTAGGAATCACCAAATTAAGCTGAACTAAGACGTTCATCCACACATAGTAGCCTCCTTGAATGGATAATTAAGTTTAGTGCTCAGTAAAACAAAAGAAAACAAAATATAATAAAAAAAACAAAGCAATGCTTGCCATGAGACTTTAGAATCACTTGCAACAGTCAAGAGTTAATGAACAATGTATGGACCTAAATTGCCTACTATCTCTATTTTTAAAATGATTGCCTTTTTTCAGCCTTGTTTATTAAAACGTTATTATACTATAGTTTTGTTTGGTTTCTTTTCATAGACTATTTAGGTGATATGTAGGGAATTAAAAAGTGACTGATAGATAAAGCCGACCTTTTTCCTCTCTGGAAGGGGAAATATAGATGAAAGATATATGGAGCGCACATAAGCTCTCCATAAATGGAGGAAAGCATGACTACCTTTCCTAATCAAGAGTTTTCTCTTCTTTTCCTTTTCTTATTTTTTGAGACAGAGTCTTGCTCTGTCGCCAGTCCTCAGGCTGGAGAGCAGTGGTGTGATCTCTGCTCATTGCAATCTCTACTTCCTGGGTTCAAGCAATTCTCCTGCCTCAGCCTCCCGAGTACTATCTGGGACTACAGGCACACGCCACCATGCCCAGCTAAGTTTTATATTTTTAGTAGAGACAAGGTTTCACCATGTTGGCCAGGATGGTCTTGATCTCTTGACCTCGTAATCCTCCCTCCTCGGCCTCCCAAAATCCTGGGATTACAGGCGTGAGCCATCGTGCCCAGCCCTAGTCAAGACTTTTCTAAAGATTTTTCTTTGCTGCTGTGAGTGATGTCATGTTGGGTGAATGGACTGGGAACTAGCAGTAGGAAAGCAGCTAAAAGGCGGGGAGAGCAAGGCCGGGCGCGGTGGCTCAAGCCTGTAGTCTCAGCACTTTGGGAGGCCGAGGCGGGTGGATCACGAGGTCGGCAGATCGAGACCATCCTGGTCAACATGGTGAAACCCCATCTCTACTAAAAATTACAAAAAATTAGCTGGGCACGGTGGCGTTTGCCTGTAATCCCAGCTACTCAGGAGGCTGAGGCAGGAGAATTGCCTGAACCCAGGGGGCGGAGGTTGCAGTGAGCCGAGATCGCGCCATTGCACTCCAGCCTGGGTAACAAGAGCAAAACTTCGTCTCAAAAAAAAAAAAAAAAAAAAAAAAAAAGGCGAGGAGAGCAGTATGCTCTACAGGTCTAAAGGAGAAGAAAGGAAAGCTTCCCTATGCCCCATATCTTGCGGGAAAGACTCATGAAATAGAATTGACCCAATAGTAATAGGTTCCAACTACTGACTGTCAGCTAGAGAAGGTACAGGTGTGAAGACCTGGCTAAGAGCAAACCAATGACTAGGGAAAACTTTGTTGGGCAATGAGGGAAATATCGATGCCTAGAAAGTCTTTCTTAATCTCTAAAGTGAAATTCATGCTTTAAACTGGATTGCATTTTTATATGTCATAAGGTCTGCAGATGTGCTTTAGGGGCATCAGCAAATCATTGAGATTTTATAGGAAAATTATTTGTAAACATATTTTTCTTGAGAGAAAGCTCACAACTTTCATGATAATCACGATATTTTTGCTCGGTGTTTTAAAATATTCTTTGTTTGGTTTCCTATGCTACTAATTTGATACTCAAAAAGTTGTTATTCTTTCACTTAATATATTGATTTTTTTGTTATTGGTATTAGAAAATATGTTCTATGATACAATAAAATCTCCTTGAATTTTGCCCCTATAATTGTTGTTTTTGTTAAAATTGTCTTCTCTTTCTTCTAAAAATTCTGTTTCCTCAGGAACTACTTCCTTGAATGTTACTGGTTAGCCTCTGGTTGCCAGTTCTCCTATAGTGTATTTTTTTTTAACTACTCATGACTCTGTTTACCTTTCTGAGTCAAATCAAATTTTGTTTTTTTTTTTTTTTCTCCTGCCAGGAAGAATAGGTGGTATCTGCACTTGTTGAGCAATGATAGAGATTTTTTTTTCCTTCTCTTGAAGGTATATTGTACTCCTATTTTCCCAGTTGTGAGTGTTATTCATAAACTTCAGTGAGAAGAAAATCAGCATCCATTTCTCTCTCTGTGTCCCCTAGGCCAGACCAGTATCTTCTAGAACATCTTTCCTTTAATACACACAAATAAACATAACACACAGAGAAGCAAACACAGCTCTTCTGCAGGAGGAGAAAGGACTTTGCAGGCCAACTTCTCTGGGAAAGAGAGTCCCAGATCTTGCCCCAGGCTTATTTCTCTGCCTGGCTCCATCTGGCTAAGAGATAACAAAGTCCTGATCTTGTTATTTTTCATTTTTTAATCAGAAATCCTAACTAGCTTGTATACCCTGAAGAGGTAGCTAAATGGTGCTACAAGAGAAGAATGAGTTTTCAGATTGCTACCAACCCCCATCATCTTCTCAGAGGAGTCTGTGACACCAAAAACAGTAACATCCACTGCCTCTGATATGTGCGTTATGTAAACACATGTATATTTATGTATAGATGTGCATATGTGTATGCATGTATTTTGTTTGATATTTAGCCAATACTTTAAATGTTTTTCTTTTCTAGGGAAAAAGTGAACAGTTTTGAGTAGGTAATTCTGGAGTCTATAGCGTATTGAAGGCATAGATATGTTTTTATCTTTGTTTTATCCCAAATGCCTAGAGAGCCATGGGGGAATGCCTAAGATAAGGCAGAAACACATTGTTAAATATATATGTATTCTCGTCAGAATGAGGTGTGCTGTTTTAAGAGAATAGAAGCAACTTATTTGAAAAGGAATTGTATAAAGCAATACATATATAATTGTATCTTGGGGACTATAATATACAGATATGTAATTAAATTATTTAACAATAACTCAAAGGAGGTTAGTAGGAACAAACTGTACTGGAGTAAGTAAGAAAATGACATCATATGGTACCTTGAATGCAGAGAAAGAAATGAAGAGAAACAGCAAGGATGATAGATATATAAATAGTTAATATAACAAACTCTTTAAGTATGTACATATTCTTCTTTTAGCTTCTTTACAGGACAACAAATCATATAGCAATATATTGTGTGATAATTATAAATATAACAATATATTGTGATATACACACACAGAACATTGATAACAGCAATAGCACAAAAAGGGGGAAGAGGAAATAGAACTATACAGAAGTAACATTTTGATATTTTATCACAGTGAAGACAGTATGAGTAAGATCTAATAAGTTAAGATATCTATGGTAAGACCTAGGGCAAACACTGAGAAAATAACTAAAAAAAAAAATGTGGTGGGAAAAAATCAGAAAAACCAGAATGTTACTCTAGAAAGTATTCACTTAATGTGCGTGGTGGTTAATACTGAGTGTCAACTTGATTGGACTGAAGGATGCAATATTGATCCTGGGTGTGTCTATGAGGGTGTTGTCAAAGGAGATTAACGTTTGAGTCAATGGACTGGAAGGCAGACCCACCCTTAATTGGGTGGGCACCAAAAGCAGGCAGAAAAATGTCAAGAGGTGAGACTGACCTAGCCTTGCAGCCTACACCTTTCTCCCATGCTTAATGCTTCTTGCCCTTGAACACCAGACTCCAAGTTCTTCAGTTTTAAGACTTGGACTGGTTATCGTTGCTCCTTAAGCCTGCAGACACCCTATTGTGGGACTTTGTGATCATGTAAGTTAATAAATTCATATATATATGAGTTTATTAACTTACATTTTATATATATCCTATTCTGTCCCTCTAGAGAACCATGACTAATACAATGTGAAAGAAAGCAATAAAGGAGAACAGAGGGGATAAGACATGTAAATTTCAAAAAGAAGAGTAAAATAGCAAATGTAGATGCAAAGCTTGATGATAACATTAACTGTAAATAGATCAAACAGTCCAATCAAGAAGAGTGATTGCCAGGCTGCATAAACACGCACATGCATGCACACACCAAACTATGTGCTGACTATAGGAGACACACTTTGCATATAAATTGAAATAGGTTGAAAGTAAATTAATGGAAAAAGTGTATTATATAAACAGAAACCATTAAAAAAAACTGTATGCCTATACTAGTATCAAATTAAATATACTTTTAAAACGTTACTGGAGATTATGAGGGACATTTCATAATTAAAAAGGGTTAATAAGTTAGGATAATATAACAATTATAAACATGTATGCATATAATAATGTAATAGTTTCTTTTGCTGTGCAGAAACTCTTTAATTAGATCCTACTTGTCAATGTTTCCTTTTGTTGCAACTGTTTTTGGCGTCTTCGTCATGAAATCTTTGCTGGTGCCTATGTCCTGAGTGGTATTGCCTAGGTGTCTTCCAGGGTTTTTATAGTTTGGGCTTTCAAATGTAAGTCTTTAATTCACCTTGCATTAATTTTTTTACATGGCATAAGGAAGGCATCTAGCTTCAATCTTCTGCATATAGCTAGCCAGTTATCCCAGCACCATTTATTGAATGGGGAATTCATCATTGCTTTTGTCAGGTTTGTTGAAGATCAGATAGTTGTAGGTATGTGGTCTTATTCCTGGGTTCTCTATTCTGTTGGATTGGTCTATCTATCTGTTTCTGTACCAGTACCATGATGTTTTGGTTACTGTAGCCCTGTGGTATATAGATCAAAGTCAGGTAGGGTGATGCCTCCAGTTTCTTTTTTTTGCTTACGATTGATTGCCTTGGCTATTTGGGCTCTTTTTTGGTCCCATATGAGGTTTTGGAAAAAAAAAAAAAAGAAAAAGACCAGACATGGTGGCTCATGTCTATATTCTCGGCATTTTGGGAGGCCGAGGCAGGTAAATCACCTGAGATCAGGAGTTTGAGACCAGCCGGATCAACATGTTGAAACCCCGTCTCTACTAAAAATATAAAAATTAGCCTAGGATACAGGCAGGTGCCTGTAATCCTAGCTACTTGGGAGGCTGAGGCAGGAGAATCACTTGAACCTGGAAGGTGGAGGTTGCAGTGAGTTGAAAATGTGCCATTGCACTACAGCCTGGGCAATAGAGTGAGATTCCATCTCAAAAAAAAAAAAAAAAAAAAGCATTTTTTTTTTCTAGTTCTGTGAAGAATGTCAGTGGTAGTTTAATGGGAATAGCATTGAATCTATAATTTTCTCTGGACAGTATGACTATTATAATGATATTGATTCTTCCCATCCATGAGCATGGAATGTTTTAGATAAAATATGCAAATTTACAGAAAGATGCAAACTGCTAAAACTGACTCAGGAAGAAACAACGTTTTTTGATAGATCTATAATAAATAAATATATTGAATTAGTTTTTAAAACTCTCTCTTCCAAAAAATGTCTGAGCTTTTTTGTTTTGGAAACAAAAGCACAAGCAATTAGAGAAAAAATAGATAAATTGGACTCCAGCAAAATTAAAATTTTTTGTGCTTCAAAGGACACTATCAAAACAGTGAAATGATATATTAGTTGCCAGACACTATATAATGAGCTAAGTATATGCTGAGAACACGTACATTATCTGTTAAGGCTTACTACATAGATACAGTAATCAAGAGCGTATAGAATTGTTGAAGCAATAGATAAAGTAAAAATGAATACCCACAATTATACCCATAGAAATATGTCCAACTGTTTTTTTTGACAAAGGTGCAAAACCAACTGAACAGATGAAAGATAGCCTCCTTTTAAATAAATGGTGGTGGAGCAATCTATAAGCCAGCAAACAAACTACTAAAAGAAAGAAAGAACCCCCAAAACAAATACACCCTCAACACACTTATACTTTAAACCTTACGCCTGTATAAAAATTAATTCAAGATCATGGACTGAAATTCAAAATGTAGAAAAGTAAAACTTTGTTTTTCAAGCTCAAGAAATAAATTTTGGGATTAAGGTTTAAAGGAAAAGCAAAATTTTTAAAACTTGACACCAAAGAAAAAGAGAAAATTAAGAGGTTAGGTCATACCAAATTATAAACTTTTTCTCTGTGAAAAACCCTGTTAAGAGGATGGAAAGACAAACTACACAATGGGAGAGGCGTTTTGCAAACCACATATTTAGCCAGGTGTGGTGGCTCATGCCTGTAATCCCAGCACTTTGGGAGGCAGAGGCAGGTGGATCACTTGAGGTCAGGAGTTCAAGACCAGCCTGGCCAACAAGGTGAAACCCCATCTCTACTAAAAATATAAAAATTGGCTGGGCATGTTGGCACCCTCCTGTAATCCCAGTTACTTGGGAGGCTGAGGCACGAGAATTGCTTGAATCCAGGAGGCAGAGGCTGCAGTGAGCCGAGATCACACCACTGCACTTCAGCCTGGGTGACAGAGCAGGACTCCATCTCAAAACAAACAAACAAAACAATAAATGGGGAAAAGACTTGAATAGATAATTTTTCAAAAGAAAACACAAATGGCCAATAGGTATATGAAAAATTTCTGAACGTTACTATTCATAAGGGAGATGCAAATAAACTACAATGAGATACTAAATATTATTGACGAGCAAATGTTGAGGGCATGGAAAAACTGAATCATTCATATATTGTTGGTGGGAATGAAAAAATATATTGCTAGTGAGAATGAAAAATACAAACATTCGAAAAACAGTTTGGCAATTTTTTATAAAATCATACATGCAACTACCATACAACCCAGCAATTGCACTTCTGAACTTTTATCCCATAAATTTGAAAATGTGTGTGCATCTCCAAAACCTGTACATAAATGTTCATAGCATTTTGTTTGTACTCTAAAACTGGAAACAACCTAGCTGTCCCTAAGTGAATGAATGACCAATCAAACTGTGGTACATTCATACTATGGACTACCACTCATCAATAAAAAAGAATAGACTAGGCCAGGAAATGTGGCTCATACCTTTAATTCCAGCATTTTGGGAGGCTGAGGCGGGTGGATCACTTGGGGTCAGGAGTTTGAGACTAGCCTGACCAACATGGTGAAACCCCTGTCTCTACTAAAAATACAAAAATTAGCTAGCCGTAGTGATGGGTGCCTGAAATCCCAGCTACTTGGGAGGCTGAAGCAGGAGAATAGCTTGAACCTGGGAGGTGAAGTTGCAGTAAGCTGAGATCATGCCACTGCACTCCAGCCTAGTGAGACTCCATCTCAAAAAAAAAAAAAAAAAAAAAAGAGAGAGAACGGACTGGACTGTGGGGACATGTGACACCTGGGTGACTATCCAGAGATTTATGTTGAGTGAAAAAAGCCACTTCCAAAAGACTGTAAACTATTTTTTTTTCCTGTTTATATAACATTTTTACAATGACAAAATTTTAGAAATAAAGACAGATTAGTGTTTTTCTGTTTTATGAATGGGAGTAGGTAGGTATTGCTCTAATGGGGCAACATTCCTTTTGGTGGTGGGACTGTTCCGTATCTTGACTGACTATCAATGTCAATACGATGGGTATTTCCTTGCACTATAGTTTTGCAAGATGTTACCAGCGGGCGTAACTGTTGAAGGCTACATGGGATCCCTACACTGTTTCTTAACAATTGCCTGTGAATATTCAATTATCTCAAAATAAAAAGTTTAACAAAAAGAAGTATAAGAGCCCTCTCCTTACTCCATGGACAACTTGAGAGGCTGATATGACTTAACTGCCCAATAACACCCTTTAGTGTTGACCATTTTGAATGCCAGCGAAATGGTTCTAAAGTGGAGTTTCTCGACCTTTATGAAATTATGCCGTCGTAGAAAATAATTCTGAGATGACCCCATTCCAGCTTCATTTTCTGCCCTAAAGGCTGGAGGTGTAACAATGTTGGCACATCTTGATCCCAATTTGGTATACCAGCTTGCTGTGGTGCCCCATTAGAGAAGCCGTGTCCTGGAAATCCTAACATACCCTTGGAGAGAATTCCTAAATAATCCCATCATGTAAGTGTACCTACGTGTCAGTCATAGATGTTACTACTAAAGAGTAAATCAATATATGTGTTGTACTTTACTTTAACCAACATGAGTCACCTGACAAAATGAGTTTACATTGAAATGTAAGAGAAGACAACATAAATATCAAATAATATTGTAAGCATTTCTTTATTAATTATTTTAAATCCATGAATACATCCTTCCCTAAATTGGAAACCTTGTCTGTTTACAATAATAAATAGTTGAGAGCTGTGCATTATGAAACAGTTATCTGTATTGTTCAAATATCCAGTATTTTCCTTATGATTGCTGTCAGCTTGCTAATTCTAACATTACGGCGCTCTCCTATCTTTTCTGTTAGCTCTTCCTACATTGCTCCCAATGTAACAGGTCCTAATAGTCCTGTTTTTCTGTCCATCACAGAATGTACCCATGTATGACTTGCTATTTCATGATGTTGCCTTGGGAATTGATGTGAATATTCCAATAGTCCAATGATGGTCTAGGGAAAGAAAAGTACAAAATGCGAGCATATAAGATGATGAACACACAGTGCCTCACTAATACTGTGTTTGGAGAACAAATAACTATCTACATAAATGTTAAATTTTAAATGTTTCTTTAAAAAAGTCAACCAAACTTTAATAATCACCTTATAAAGGAAAAATAAATACACAGTATTTATTTTTATAAATACGTGTTTTCATATAGATATGAACATTTCCATTTATTTTTAAAAATGTATTTCCTGGGCCCTTCAAGTTAATATTATATAAATTATTTATCTTTGTGATGTATTATATATTAATATTTATTTCTTTGAGTGCCAATATATCAGGGATCAGAAAACATATGTACATCTATATTTTTATGGAAATCTTTGATATCTTCAGAATTTCACTAAAGTTTTATGCAGATACTTCTTATGTAATACAAAGGTTATCTCAACTTACCTTTATCCATTTGCTTCTAATTTTTATTGTCCTCAATATTAGATTTATAGATTCAATATCAATTAGCTTTTAAAAAAGATATGCCTATAAGAATAATCACAAATCCATACATTGGGGTTTCTATATTATATATCTCAAATTATTGATAAACACTCAAATATATCAAGCCATTTCTCTGTTACTGGAAGAAAAAATCCTTAATCTATATTTGATAAACGCTTAAAAAATAAAGAATAAATAAATCTATCTCTTTATATCCCTAAGTATAACACTTTGAAATTCCAAAAATGTTGTTTAAGATATGTATGAAAAGGAATTCTATTTCCTTCCAAATTAAAACCTTATGAATCAGTTTATTATAAGGATTAATCTGCTTCACAGGCCTAAAAAACACAATTCAAATAATAAAAGCATTCCATAAATTACTGCCACAAGCAAGAATAATGCAGCATTATCCTACCTCAAGACATTCACAAGTTTTAACAGAGCAATAGGCATTGTCATCTTTGAAGGCTAATTTGCTTTTGAAGAGTTTATAGACGTGAAAATGTTAAATGCTGCTGACATCTAGAAAGAAATTTAATGGTCAATAAGAAACAGCAATGAAAACGTGGTTGAAGCTTGTTCCTCTTTCTTAAATGTGTATGATAATTTAGTGATCAAGTGCCTCACAGAACACAGATTCCTACTTTACTTTTGAGCTGTTGGCTGTTTTCCTTCATTCTTGAAACTCTAGGATTACAAGGGTCCAGTTAACCTTGTAGCCTGCTAATCCTTGCAGTATTTTCCCCATAAAGTTCAAGTCGTTTTGTAAATAGTTTTCCAACTGTCCTAGTTTTCTGACTCATTCACTATCTTGTAATGATGAAAAGCCATCTTGTATCTTCAGCAATCTCACAATTTCTCCTTAAATATGAATAATAATATTACTTATGGTGTGGCTCTGAGGATAAAATTAGTTCATTTAAAGTGTCTAGAATAGTGCCAGAAACATGGTAACACAAAAACAAAAACAAATAACAACAACAATAAAAAAAACTACCATGCTAGTTGTTCTTATCATTATTGCCCTCATTAAATAGGAAAATTAAAAGATACATATATAACTAAGCAGCATTCTTTTAAAAGAACTTAATCTAAAATTTTATCAAGGCAAAAATGTATTAATTGGCCTCTATCACATTTTCTTTCTAATCTTAAAATAGATGACTATTTATACAGTATTTGCTTTCATTTTGGTTTCCAGGAAAGACTTTGAAATCAGAACAATCTGTTTTGAATCTTGTCCCTTCTATTTACTAGTTATATGACCCTAGTAAAGTTAATCTTTCTAAGCTTTCCTTCATCCAGTTATAATGTAAGAATATTACCCACCTCAAGGTGTTGTTGGTAAAGTTAAATGAAATAATTTGTGTAAACACCTAACACGTAACCTGGCCCATGGTAGGTGCTTAATGACTATTTCTTTTCCATTGCTATTTCCTGGTTTTCAAATGTGATGATCTAAAAATAATGATGACTTTGATAAGAGTAAAGCTAATTTTAGTTCTGTACAACAGCTAATTTTAATCTATTCTCAGTTGCTTTATAGCTAAGAATCAATTATTCCGATTTTTTTCTATTAGCTCAGAGAGAACTGAGCATGAAATTATGAGAATAAGAAGTAATTGTGGACTTTTAACTAAACATCTTCTTTACACACACAAAAACTTATTCTAATACTTTATAGAAAATTTGATAATAAAAATCTTATTGTTTCCCTGTGAAACCTGTATTGATCGCTTTTACCTAGGTCAGGGAAATATCATCTATAACATAGCTATAAACATTTATCTTGGTCAAGAAAATCATTCTTAGGTTTGTTTAACTCTATTTTTTATGCTGTCAAAGAAATAAATACTTAATGTGAACGTGACTAAGAAAAATATAAAGAACTAGAAAAAAATACTGATAATCTCATACTCAGAACAATTGTTTAAATATTTTATTCTATTTTTATGCAGAAAATCCAGTGAATTTTCAAAATTTGAAACCACTTTTGCCAAGATTATGAGAATGAGAGAAATCTAGCATGGCTGACTCCATCTTGCTTCTAGCCTCACAGGCTGGCTGTCCTCACTCATTCCCGGTTGTGGGCCAGGCTAACCATGGGAGGAATTTCGTTCATAGTTTAACTTGAAAGCAAGGATGATAATAACCCTTCCCAAACCAAACCAACTTTATAAAACTAATGAAAGCCCTCAGGGTTAGGATTATGAGAAAGACCTGAATTCAGCCAAGATACAGGCATAAACAATAACCACCCATCGTTCTAGAGGTCAGGAGATTTGCAACTTCCCCAATTTTTCCTGTAGATAAGGTCACTATTTTAGAACCTAAGTTTGGCTTTCTGAGATTTTACAGACTTTTGCACTTCTGGAGACAAAATTATTCCACCTGGACCTTTGACTCAGCTGATCCTGTGGCCGTCACCCAGAGGCTGATTCACTGCACTAGGACTGTTTTCTATACCCGTATGATTTTTATCCCTAATCAGTCAACATTTCCCATTCCCAGCAACCTCTGCCCACCAAACTATTATTGAACAATCCTAACCTTGGAGCCTTCAGGGAGACTGTTCTGAGGGATAACTCTAGTTATTTTGCATGGCCAGACTTGCATCAATTAAACTCTTTCTTTACTGCAAGACTGTGGCCTCGGTGAATTAGTTTTGTCTGTGCAGTGGACAGGAAGAAGATGATGGGAAATTAAATATTCATAAACATATCTCATATTAGAAAAACTATGAAAACCTTCACAAAGGTAAAGTTTTGGGCATGAGCCTGTACAAGTAGCATGGGGCTGGGCCAGGGAGATGAGCTCCCTGTCCTGGAGGAGGGAGTGGAGCAGGCTCTTCAGGCAGCAGAGGCACCTGGAGTGCTCAGAGTTTGAGACAGGAAGAGCCAGGTAAATAAAATTACTTGGAGGAGCCCATTGTGTCCTGGGATTGAGCTCTACCAGGTTAGTGAAAAGTCACCTATATGCCTATAGTCAAAGTTAGCCTTAAGCATACCATGAATTGTCTGAAAGAGCGGAGAGGTCACACTACCATAAGAAGCACTGAGTAAAGAGCAGATACTCACTTCCCATCTCCTTCATTTTCTTTCTCACACTCATACCTGGAACCCAGTCTTTGAGTGAAATGACAGATAGACTCTCCTGAACTATATAAATTTCAATCATTCTCTTTCTCTAATTCCTTCCCCTCTCTTTTACATAGAGCACAGAGTCAAATTCTGAGAAATTAAATTTGCAAATGTAGCAACTTTGTTACATGGCACTTATTCTTATACCTTTAAATGTGTCCAGTAAAAGCAGAAAAGACACTACTTAGAATTAAGGGAGACTCTATAGTCATATTATTATGATTTGATTATATATAATTATATACCAATCCTCGAAACTCCTCCTCCAATCTTTCCTTGGCAGACCATTTAGAAAAATATATTCAACATTCCTCTATTTGTTGGCCTTCTTCTATTATAAGAATTTCCACAGTTACCAAGAGTTTAGGGGATGGTGCCGAATTATCTGTGTAATGAGATTTTTCACCATCTTAGCAGAAGTAGGAACCCAACAGAACTGATGTAAAATATTCTGAGAATTAAAGAGCTACAACTGGCCTTAAAATCTGATAAATTCCATAGTACCAATATGGATCTGGAAAGAGATGGACGTCTTCCTTCAGGGACTTAAAATTCTTTCCGCAGCTTCCTTGCCCTGCTTTTTTAGAAAATGCAAGATGCCTTGAGGACAGAGAGGTGTTCTGAGTATGGACCACTTGTCTGGATGGTCCAGAAGAAAAACTTTTTATTAAATCTGGAACCATCTTGTAATAAAACTCAAGTTAGGTAAGCATATAACGAGGCCAGGGTTTTATTTCATAAGGAATAAGGTCAAGGACATTAGTAATAGGAAAACACAAATTTAATGTAAAACTAAAGATGCTCCTTGGAAGAAATTTACTTCCATGGTGTTGAACTGTATTCGATTTCAGACACTGCACAATAAAATCAGCCATGGTCTGAGTGAAAGTACACCACCATATTTCTCATTCCATCTTCTCCAGCTCAGAGCTCATTCCTGGGGAGAAGAGAAGTATGAACATCTGGAAAGCATTTAAAGTGGAAAATGCATTTGCAAGATCCAAGTCTGCACTGAAGATGGATGTTCACTGTGGGCAAGGGTGGTGCATCACAAGAAGGAAAGACTGGGAAGGACTTCAGTGGGTGAAATTTTGGAGAGGGAGGAAACAAATTATAAAATGAGGAGGGACATATGACATAAGAAATCAGGCTTGGCCATTCCTTATGTTTATTCCTTTAGTTTATTCGCTAAACCAGAGCCGTGGTCCTCCTCAATCCAACTCTACAGGTTTATGATTCTTGCTGAAATATTTTAGTTAAGAGGAGGTTAAATCTCCCTTGTGGTTCAGTGTGTTATGATCTAGATAAGGAGTGGTAAAGCAGAATTGGGGACAGAGAAAGGATACTTCACCCTGATTTGTCCCTCTACCAAGAAAGTAGGGACAGAAGGAGTGAAAGTTCCTGTTGCCTAGATCAGAGAAGAAAAGAACAGAGGCCCAACTACAAACCCTGGTGAAGCATTGTAACATCAGAAAAATCATTCTGCTTTTATTTCCCTGATGACCTGTGGGAAACAGTGAGATGAACCAACAGATATTAATTATTAAGCAGATGATCGGGTGATCAAACACTTAATTTTGAGAGTGGGAGAAGAAAGAGCTAAAGTACATGTAGCCAAAAAATACCACGTCTTGATAAATGAACTATGTATGTGACATAGACCAAGCTTCCAGACACCAGGGACAAAGATCAAATGCTGAAATGTAAATATGCCTCTAAAGGAGGCAGTTTGTCAGAGAGCTTAAAGTGAAGGTCAGTGAAAATTTGCCTTCCCAATTGCAACTACTATGGCAAAACACAGGACCAAAGTTGATTCTCAGGAAAAGAATATTTTTATTTCAGGCATAGACAATAAAAGTTTGTATTTCTGCTGACTCAGGCTAACTTGAGTTAATTTAATATTAGTTTGCATATTAGAAGTTTTAGCCAGATAAGTTTTAGGCAGAGACGTCTGCTGTTGCATGGGGAGAAAATACTACACAGCAAAGTTCTATCAGCATGCTCCTTATATAGAGCCAAAGCAATTTCTGTTTGCATGTGTGTATCTATGTGCAAACTGTTCCTTAGAAAATGGACACTTGTTATTCTTTTTGAGCAAACCCTTAGTTCTCTTGAGATACACTTGAGACAATTAAATCATAAGCCTAAGATGGAAAATGCTTTTTATTCCATTAGGTGATTTCTAGCTGCACTGCTCTCTAATAGGCACCAAAAAGACTTGTTTTGAATTCTGATTGAGTTTGGTTTTTAATATTGGTGTGAGTCAAATCATCAAAGCCAGCTGCCTCTAAGCATCATTTGGGATGTTGACTGGACAGGGCAACGTATTCTGTCAATTACAGAAAGTATCTCAAGTTTCCATCTACAGAATGTAAACATCTATTAAGAATGTTGCTCTGCCCTAAAAAGGCAAATTCACTGTGAATAATCAGATACTCCAACTCATTTGTTGAAAGTTGTTGGACCCTAAGTCATATTCATCTCATGGTTTTCAGAAAACAAATTGAAAGATAAGTGTTACATTTTTATGCCTAAGAGAACATTTGATGAACTTCTAAAAATCAACATTCTAGCACAGCAGAAGGCAGTGACTGTTGATAATATAGATCGGAAGCCTCACTGTAATTGCAACCCAAATCTGGTCCTAAATACGTGTAGGTTTTTACTACATACAGACCTCCTTGGTTCTTTGGACTGACAAAATGGAAGAAAAATGAGGTGTGTCCTGGTGTACCTAAAAACGATATTTACATGAGTGCTTTCTTGTTTGTTTTCTTGTTCCTGCCACGAGGGCCTTCACTAGTAGTGTTTTTATGCAAATTACAAAAGATAACCCTTCTGAGTGGAAAAATTATAAAAAGACGACCTTATTGGCACCCCTGGTTGGCATTTATTATACCCCTTTCTTCTCTGATCTTTGACATGGCATTTCTAAGCTGGCTCTGCTGAGGTGCTCATTCCTGCTCCTTGGAGTTCAGCAGTGTTTTCTTCACTGATGAGGAAACCAAACTCGGTGAATTTGAGTAACTTGCTCAAGGACGTGCATTTATAGATGGTGTACTGCAGAGTGAACAATAAGAATGTTTCATCTCAGTCTGTGCTAGGGAATACTGCCTTCTAGCAAGGCGATACAGAGATTTAGTCTGTGCTAGGGAATACTGCCTTCTAGCAAGGCGATACAGAGATTTAGTCTGTGCTAGGGAATACTGCCTTCTAGCAAGGCGATACAGAGATTTAGTGCAATTTGATGACTGGCCTTGAGATGACTGAACATTAATAGTCACTCTCATTAATGTCACTAAAAATATCATCTTTTGTGTCATTAAATGGAATTTTTCCTGGGATTTCACTGAAAAGACTAATGGGATTAATTTAAATTCAGGTTCAGTAACAATTGTTGAGCACTAAACGTGTAAGTGCTAATTGATAGTGGGAAATAAAAAGGCAACCCAGCTAAGCAAGATCTCTTCATCAAAAAGACCTACTTATTTTGTGCAGAGTGGAGACCGACAAAGAAGACTGAGTCCCTTTATGTCAGATTTTATTTGCCAAAAATTGCCACAACTGTATCTGTTGGAACCATATCTTCTGTTGCACATGCTCTTCTACAATGTGAGCAGACATCTTGCCTTACCCAGAAGGGTCTGATCCCTTCTCCTTGAATCTGGCTAGTCCTTGAATCTCTTTGTCCAGTAGAGTACAGCAGAAGTGATGCTGTGTGACTTCTGAGGCTGAGTTGCAAAATGTTAAGCAGCTTTCACTTTTTCTTTCCTGGGACGCTATCACTTGGAACTATGAGTCACCCAGTAAGAGATCCAAACCTAACTGTGGTGGGCATGTGACGAGGAAATCAAGCCACATGGAGAGACCTTCTGTAGTTGCTCTTGTTGACAGTTATACTTTTGAAATCATCCTAGCTCAGGTACTAGAATGTTGAGAGAATGAACCTCTAGGTGATTTCAGTCCTTAGCCATCCCAAGAAACTAGCCTTCAATTCTTCATGGCCCCAGATATATATGGAGCAAAAATAAGCTATCCCCACTGTGCCCTGTCCCATTCCCACAGGAGCCATAAGCATTAAAAAATTGTTAATCTATACCATTAAATTTGGGATTAATTTGTTATATAGCAATAGTAACAAAAGCATTATTCTCCTGAGACAAGTCTGAAGTTGTATGTGACAGGAAAATACTGGCAGGGGTCTGAAAACAGATGTACATTTTTTTTAGCTTTAGTTTTATGTAGAACTTTTTGGAAAGGGGGAAAAAAAAGATCTTGGAAGACAAATAGGCCAATCTACCTAAAGGTCATATTTCCCAAGCGGTTTCTTACTTTTGAAATGCTATAATAGTATTTTCTCCGATTGAACAAAAATACACATAAAATGTTCTAACAGAAAGAGCACAATATGTTTCAGGACAAATGAATATTAAAAAAAAAATTCCCAAGACATTGTCTCCTTGATGTCATTTAAAACGCTAACAGGAGATGAGGAATTGCTGTTATTACTTTTATTATATGTTATTTGGTACCTGAGTTATATTTTATTCAGGATAGAAAAACCTCTATTTCTGCCCTTATGGTGTCCAATTTAAATCAAAGAGACATTATAAGTGTTTCTGACAGAACACAGTGTTCTGATTTCTTTATGCTGATTTGGAAGTTTTCAGACAACCTAATCACCACAATGTAAAGATATCAAGTGAAATGGGAAGCAATGACAGAACATTTTCCAGAGTTTCAAGTCTTTATTTCAACAGGATAACTCTCTATTTTCAATTCTTCATAAAATAAGCCAATTGTATCCACTATAATAGTTATAAGAATTACGAGATGTTGAGTGCAGTGATGTGCAGAGAATAGTTTAAATGAATGTTAAAAAATCAAACAAAACCCTCTTTAGAATTTGGCTGTAAATATGTTAGAAAAAAATGAAAACATAATAAAATCTACTAATTAGTTTCAAGGCCAATTTGAATTAGTAATAAGTCTGAATCACATATTATGATAAGGAAATGTGGTTTTATTACTTTACAATAAAATAAAATAACTTCTGGAGTTTGAAAGCCAAGTTCTCTATGACTTTTTTTTTTTTTTTTTTTAACTAAATGGGTAATTTATAACCTGTATCATTGATCAACTGACCTCTCCTGCATCTGCTGAGAGCTTGCATTTGTGGAGAACTCAGCAGACATGTCGTAAATAACAACTGCATGTTCAGTTAATTGTTTAGGGGACATGGAGAATTCTGGAGAAAACACACAAGTCATTTTTGCGGGGTCCAAAGTGGCTCCCGCTGGAGGTCATGGCGCTCGGGAAGGTGAGGTCATGGCGCTCGCGAAGGTGACGTCATGCCGCTCGCGAAGGTGAGGTCATCAGTTCAAGGCTGACCTGAGCAACCTCATAAGCTCAAACTGATTGGAAAAAAAAAAAAAACAAGTCATTTTTGTCTCCAAAAGCTTAAATTCTGTTTGGCAATTTATTTATAAGACACAGTTAACTAAAAATACAAAATGGTTTGTAACTCTACTTTGTGCTATAGGAATTCTGAGAGAGGTCAGATCGAAGGAATTGGTAAAGACTTCCTAGACAACATTGCTTTGACTAGAGTAGACAGCAGAAATTTCTTAGATTTCTGAGAACATAGAACTATTTGGACCACAAGATAGAAAAATTTCACTTAATTTACCTTCTATATTTTAACAGCTTGAAGAAAAAGTATTTTTCCTGGTATACAGATGGTAAAGCCCAGTCCTTGCTAGCATGTAGATACCAGATGATTTAATTTAAGCCACGTGAATTAATGAGATTTTAAAAAACCAGTTTTTAGAATAATCATATATAGACACATATTCTATACAATATGAATGGGTAAAATATCAATAATAAGTACCATCAATTATTGACAATGGGGTTGGCTTGCATTAGTAGTTAATTTGGCTATCCCTGGGACATGATACAAGAGAAAAATTGCAGGCTTAGATTCAAAAGACATGAATTTGCATCTAGATGCTGCTTTCTACCAGTTTTGTGGCTGAGAAAGTCATTTAAACATCTGTAATTCAATTTGAGCTAATGATGGATCTCAATCACATAGTACAATGAAGAAATGTATTTTTTTTACTTTATAGTAAAATAAAATAACTTTAGTCATCAGAAAACGATCTTTCCAATGCAAGATCGAAGACCTCTAAATCAATTTCCTCATCTGCAAAACAGACCTGATAAAACTCACTTCATACAATTTTTCTGAAATGATTAAACAAGCTGATGTTAATAAAAGAATGTTAAGAAATTTGATAACATGAAATTGAACATTATCATGATCCTTTACTTTTGTTTTCTAGAAGCACCAAGAGAAAGAAAAAAAAATTGTATTCTAGAAATAAGGATTCTATTCTGGAAATAGTATCAAACCAATAGAGATTTATTATCATCTGCTATTTTATTACTGCCTTTCTTCCCGCCGATTTAGAGAGCTCTGTAAGAATAATAGCATATCTTAATGATCGACACTAAAAATAATTCAACAATTTTGAGCAGTTGACTTAAAATGGGTTTTAAATCAGAATGAAATGTACCTTAATTTTTGGATTATGTAACTTTATTTGGCCATCTGATTTATAGGATTTTTTTTCTAAAAGAGTTTAGTTTCCATACTGGTTGCCAGTGTGTATATGAAACAGAAGAAAAGCAAAAGTTAATGCTTAAGGTAAAAATCAGTCATTTTTTTTGGAGCATTTACAAAAGTTAAAGGACTGAGTTTTCTTCAGGCCCCCCAAGCCCACTGGGTTAAATAGTTTACTTTGGCCTATATTATTATAATTGGCTTGTAATTCTGTCTGTACTTCCGTTGCTTCCTTCTGTGATTCCCAAGAGGGGACATAACACACTCTGGAGGTTGTTTTGTTTCTGCAACTTGCCTTGCAGCCAATTCTGGGCAAAAGCAAAGGAACTATTCACGGCAAATCTGGGATTCCTTATGACATTCACATCAGTGTTTTACCTACAATCTTCTAAAATTTGCAAGGAGTTTTCAGGTTCTTTCTTGTATCATGTCTTACACAAATCCTCTACTCCTTGAAGAGTGGCTTCTGGTACTTTCATTTTAATAGCTTTTCAGTGTTACAGGAGAAAGTACAATCTCCTTCATAACCTGATGTTCTCTCTTACCACTCCAAAACCCAGTCAACAGTTTCCCCATATAGAACTTTCTGCTTGACCCACTTATACTATGCTCTTGCTTTCATGCTTGGATCACCCTAAGATGTTGGCCAGGAATACTCTTTTCTTCCTCTCCTTTGCAGAGCAAATGTCTATTTATCCTAAGGCTGTCTCCTAACCCCCTTATTCATTCTTCGCTTACCCTAAGGCAGCATTACTTATACTAATGCCATATAGCACTGTATAAGCTTCTGTTGGGGCAATGATCACAAACTTTAATTTATGTGTTAATTTTTATATTTTACCCAATAGAGTATAAGCATCTTAATGATAGAACTCTAAATTTTATAAATGCGTATCTCTTTTTCTTCAGGAACAGATTTGGCCTTGATTATGTACCAGCTACCTCCTAAATATTAAATAAATGTGTTTTCAAGAACAGAAAATCAAACGGCATGTTCTTACTCATAGGCAGGTGTTGAACATTGAGAACACATGGACACAGGGAGGGGAGCATTACGCACTGGGGTCGGTTGTCGGGGGCTAGGGGAGGGACAGTGTGGGGTGGGGAGGGATAATGTGGGGAGAAATGCCAGGTATAGATGATGTGGGGATGGAGGGAGCAAACCGTATGGCCCTGGTTGTACCTGTGCAACAATCCTGTATGCTCTGCACATGCACCCCAGAACCTAAAGTACAATAAATAAAAGGACAAAAAAGGTGTTTTAAAATTTCTACTGATTTGCCAAAAGTCTTTTTAGATAAAGGGATAGCAAGTGCACAGCCCCCAGGGAGGAATGTGGTGCAGTATTTGAGGCCTGGCTATGGCCAGTGTGGCTGAGACAGAGGAGGAGGCAGTAAAGTAGTAAACTGGGTCACAGAAGAACCAGAAGCTGGATCCTAAGGGGTGTGGATGACCTTGCCTTCTACCTTGGCCAGACATTTTTAAGAAGAGAAGTGATGTGATCTCTTAGATTTAAAAGACTTAACAACAGTTTGAAAGACTAGTGGCTATTAAAGTGGGCAGATGAGATAGGAGGCTATTGCAGTAATCTAAATGATGGTGCTAATTGTTTCCTGCTAATTCAAAACAAAAATGCTAGTACAAATATTGTATAATATTTCATACTTTTTATTAAAAATTTTCACTCTCTGTTGCTTTAGATGATAATCTAACAAGTTATTAAAATTTTTATTCATTCTATTGTTCATCTTAATGAATAAGACCTTTGTTTAGTGGTCTTGCTTTCACCTTATCACCAATATCTTACTATGATTTTTTTATATGAAATTTAAACAAGAAACTAAATCTGTTAATAGCTGTCTGACATTATATTATGTAATTCTCTTTGTACTTAACTGTATATTACATATTATTCTAAAATGGTGATTAGTCATTGATCAGCAATATTCTGAATGGCTTAGTGTAACTACAGATTTTACTACAAGTTGAAATTAAATAGTGATGTTTTTAATATCATTTCTAGTTTTTTGATTTTGTATTTTTTACTTTTTTTAGTAGCTAAACCCACTTAGGTGTTAAGCACCAAGATAATTTTTTGATAAGCTCTACATAAATATTAACAAGTAGATTTTTATATCCTCAGTGCACATTGTCCAATATCAACAAATATTAGATGATAGTTACTCTGCTGAAGCACTGACCTTTCAAATGGTCACTGGCAAACAACTCTCAATGAACTTTGTACATGACTGCTTATTTGGACTCTGAATTCTAGTTCAGTCATGAGAAATGTTTATTTTCCCACCCCTGTGTATATAGTTATGCTAAAATACTTCATTGCCATTTTATTTAACCCATACACTGAATAGAAATTAAAAAAGGGAAAAGAGTTGTACAGTTATGGTTACAAAACTTCCGGAAAAACTAACATGAAGACAAAAATTTTTTTAAAAATGAATGTCAACATGTACTAGCCCAATTTTATGAACTAAGATTGATAATTCACAGATAAATAACTTTGGGGAAAAATCAATTTCCAGGTATGTGATTTTATTTCTGGGTTCTCTAACTTGTTCTTTTAGTCTGTGTGTCTGTTTTTGAACCAGTTCCATGCTGTTTTGCTTACTGTAGCCTTGTAGTATAGTTTGAAGTTGAGCAGTATGATGCCTTCAGCTTTATTACTTTTGCTTAGCATTGCTTTGGCTATTCAGGCTTTTAAAAAAATTTCATATGAATTTTAGAATAACTTTTTCTGATTCTGTTAAAAATGACATTGGTAGTTTGCTAAGAATAGCACTGAATCTTTAAATTGCTCTGGGCAGTATAGCCATTTTAACATACATCACTGATTCTTCCAATCAATTACCATGGAATGCTTTTCCATTTATTTATGTCATCTCTGATTTCATTCAGCAGTGTTTTGTAATTCTCATTGAAGGGATCTTTCATCTCCCTGGTTAGCTGTATTCGTAGGTATTTTGTTTCTTTTGTGGACATTGTGAATGGGATTGTATTCTTCATCTGGTTGTCAGCTTAGGCATTATTTGTGCATAGAAATACTATAATTTTTGTACATTGATTTTGTGTCCTGAAACTTTACTGAAGTTGTTTATTAGTTCCAGGAGCCTCAGGGCAAAGACTATGTGATATTGTAGATACAGAATCATGTTGTCTGCAAAGAGAGATAGTTTGACATTTTGTTTTCCTATTGGTTTGTTTGTTTTTAAAAAAATTTGTGGGCACATAGTAGGTGCATATATTTCTGGAATACATGAGATGTTTTGATACAGGCATGCAACGTAAACTAAGCACATCATGGAGAAGGGGTAATCCATCTCTTCCAAGCATTTATCCTTTGAGTTACAAACAATCCAATTATACACTTTATTTTAAAATGTACGCTTAAGTTATTGTTCACTATAGGAACCCTGTTGTACTATCAAATATTAGGTCTTATTCATTCTTTCTAATTTTTGTATTTATTAACCAACCCACTTCCCTCACAGCCCCCAACTAACCCCCAACTAACCTTCCCAGTCTCTGGTAACTATTCTTCTACTGTCTATATCCATGAGTTCAATAGTTTTCATTTTTAGATCCCCAAAATAGGTGAGATCATTCAATGTGTTTATTTTTCTGTGCCTGGCTTATATGATATCTAGTTTCACCCAAGGTATTGCAAAGGACTGGATTTCATTCTTTTTTTATGGCTGAATAGTACTCTCTTGTGTATATGTACCACATTTTTTTTATCTGTTCATTTGTTGATGAACACTTAGGTTGCTTTCAAAGTAGCTATTTTTTTTTTATGAGATGGATTCTCACCTTGTCACCCAGGCTGAAGTGCAATGCTGTAATCTCGGCTCATTGCAACTTCTGCCTCCCAGGTTCAAGCAATTCTCCTGCCTCACCCTCCCCAGTAGCTGGGATTACAGGCACACGCCACCATACCTGGCTAATTTTTTGTATCTTTAGTTGAGATGGGTTTCACCATGTTGGCCAGACTGCTGCTAAGTGCCTGACCTTGTGATCCACCTGCCTGGCCTCCCAAAGTGCTGGGATTACAGGAGTGAGCTACCACATCTGGCACAAATCAGCTATTTTGAACAGTGCTGCAACAAACATAGGAGTGCACATATCTCTTTTATATACTGATTTCCTTTCTTTTGGGTATATTTCCAGCAGTGAGATTGCTGGATCACATGGAAGTTCAATTTTTACTTTCTGAAGAACTGCCGAACTGTTCTCCATAGTGATTGTTCTAATTACATTCCCACCAACAGTGTCCAAGGGTTTCCTTTTCTTCACATCCTCACCAGCATTTGTTATTGCCTGTCTTTTGGATATAAGCCATTTAATTTGGGGTGATATTGTAGTTTTAACTTGCATTTCTCTGATAAGCAATGATCTTGAGCACCTTTTCATATGACAGTTTGCCATTTGTATGACTTCTTTTGAGAAATGTCTATTCGAATCTTTTGCCCATTTTTTAATCAAATTATCAGATATTTTTTTCTATAAAGCTTTTTGAACTCTTCATATATTCTGACTATTACTCCCTTGTAATATAGGTAGTTTGCAAGTATTTTCTCCATTCTGTGGGTTGTCTCTTCACTATGATGATTATATTGTTTGCTGTGCAGATACTTTTAAGCTTCATGTAACCCCATTTGTCCATTTTTGCTTTGGTTGCCTGTGCTTGCAGGATATTGTTCAATAAATTGTTGTCCAGACTGATGTTCTGGAGTTTCCCCAATGTTTTACAATTGTAATTTCATAGTTTGAGGTCTTAGATTTAATTCTTTAATGAATTTTTATTTGATTTTTGTATATGGTAAGAGATGGGGTCTCATTTCGTTGTTCTGCACATGTATGTCCAGTTTATCCAGGACCATTTTTTTTTTGAGAGACTATCTTTCCTCACTGTAAGTTCTTGGCACTTTGGTCAAAAATGAGTTCACTCCAGGTGTGTGGATTTGTTTCTGGGTTCTCTATTCTGTTCCATTAATCTATGTGTCTGTTGTTATGCCAGTATCATGCTGTTGTAGTTACTGCAGCTCTGTAGTATAACTTGAAGGCAGGCAGTGTTATTCCCCCAGTTTTGATCTTTTTGCTCTGGATAGCCTTGGCTATTCTATATGTTTTGTGATTCCATATGAATTTTAGAATTGTTATTTTTATTTCTGTGAGTAATACCATTTGTATTTTGGTAGACATTTTATTGAATCTATAGATTCCTTTGGATAGTACAGTCATTTTTAACAATGTTGATTATTTCAATTCATGAATATTTAATAGTTTCTTGTGTCCTCTTCAATTTCTTTCATCAGTATTGAATAGTTATCATTATAAAGATCTTTCACTTCTTTGGTTAAATGGCTATTGAAAATGGTATTACTTTTAAAATTTCTCTTTCACATTGTTCATTGTTGGCATATAGAAATGAAACTCATTTTTGCATGTAGATTTTGCATTATACAACTTCACTGAATCTGTATATCAGTTCCAATAGTTTTCTTGTCAACTCTTTAGATTTTTCAAAATATAAAATCATATCTTCAAACAAGAATAATTTGACTTCTTCCTTTTCAATTTTGATGCCCTTTAAATCATTCTCTCATCAAATCACTCTAACTAGGACTTCCAGTACTAGGTTGAATGACAGTGGTGATAGCATCCTTGTCATGTTCCAGATTTTAGAGGAAAGGCTTTCCATTTTTCTCCATTCAGTATGATACTAGCTATGGGTCTATCATATATGGCTTTTATCACCTTTATGTATGTACCTTTTTTCCCAGTTTTTTTTGAGGGTTTTTATTATAGAGGAATCTTGAATTTCATCAAATGCTTTTTCAGCATCAATTGAAATGATCATATGCTTTCCATTCTTCGTTCTGTTGATATGATGTATCACCTTAATTGATTTGCACTTGTCGAACCATCCTTGTATCTCAGGGATAAATCCAATTTGGTCATGATAAATGATCTTTCTAATGTATTGTTGAATTCGTTTTGCTAGTATTTTGTTGAAATTTTTGCATCACTAGTAATCAAAAATATTTGCCTGTACTTTTCTTTTTTTGATGTGTCTTTGGTTTTTGTCAGGATAAAACCAAACTCAGTAAGAGTTTGAAAATAGTTCTTTCTCCTCTGTTTTTCAGAATAGCTTTAGTAGAGCTGGTATTAATTCTTCTTTAAATGTTTGGTAGAATTCAGCAGTGAAGCCATCAGGTCCTGGGTTTTGCTTTACTGGGAGACTTTTTATTACAGCTTTGATCTTGTTACTTGTTATTCATTTAAGTTTGGGATTTCTTCTGTTCAATCTTGGTTGGTTGTATGTGTCTAGGAATCTGTCTACGTTTTCTAGGTTTTTCAATTTATTGACATATAGTTGCTCATAGTAGGCACTAATGATCATTTGAATTTCTGTGGTATCAGGTTTAATGTCTTCTTTATTTCCGATTTTATGTTATATCTTCTCTCTCTTTTTTCTTAGTAGGGATAAAGATTTGTCAATTTTTTTAACATTTTAGAAAACCAACTTTTTGTTTCATTGATCATTTGCATTTTTTATTTCAATGTTATTTATATTTTCTGATCTTTATTATTTCTTTTCTTCTAATTTTGGGTTTTGTTTGCTCTTGCTTCTCTAGTTTTTTTAAAGATGCATTGTTATATTGTTTCTTTGAAGATTTTCCTCTTCTTTATGTAAGCAGTTGTAGCTATAAATTTCCCTCGGAGTGCTGTTTTCCTGTATCCCGTAGATTTTGGTGTGCTGTCTTTCCATTATAATTTGTTTCAAGAAACTTTAAAATGTACTTCTTAATTTCTTCATTGACCCACTGGTCATTCAGGAACATATTGTTTAATTCTCATCTACTTCTATAGTTTCAAAAAGTCCTCATTATTAATTTCTAGTTTTTTTCCACTATGATCAGAGAAGATGCCTGATATGATTTCAGTGTTTTTGAATGCTTTAAGATTTGTTTTGTGACCTGAAGTGTTGTTTATCCTTAATAATTATTCATGTGCTGAGGAAAATGTGTATTTCTCAGCCATTAGATAAAATGTTCTGTAAATACATAGTGGGTACATTTGGCCTGTAGCACAGATTAAATTTGATGATTCTTTGTCTGGAAGATCTTTCCAGTGCTAAAAGTGGGGTATTAATATCTCCAGCTATTAGTGTATTGGGGCCTTGTTCTCTCTTTTGCTCTAATAATATTTTTTTATGTATCCATGTGCTCCAGTATTGAATGCTTATATATTTAAAATTGTTATGTCCTCTTGATGAGTTGACTCATTTATCATTATACAGCTACTTTCTTTTTTCTTTTTTTATTGTACTTTAGGTTCTGGGGTACATGTGCAGATCATGCAGGATTGTTGCATAGGTACATACATGGCTATATGGTTTGCTGCCTCAATCCCCCCGTCACCTCTATCTGGCATTTCTCCCCATGTTATCCCTCCCCAACCTCCCCACCCCCAGCTGTCCCTCCCCTAACCTCCCCCAACAGACCCCAGTGACAGACCCCAGTATGTGATGCTCCCCTCCCTGTGTCCATGTGTTCTCATTGTTCAACACCCACCTGTGAGTGAGAACATGCAGTGTTTGATTTTCTGTTCTTGTGTCAGTTTGCTGAGAATGATGGTTTCCGGATTCATCCATGTCCCTCATTTTTTATGGCTGCATAGTATTCCATAGTGTATATGTGCCAAACTTTCCTTGTCCAGTCTATCATCGATGGGCATTTGGGTTGGTTCTAGGTCTTTGCTGTTGTAAAGAGTGCCACAATGAACTACCTTCTTTATCTCTTTTTATATTTTTTGTCTTGAAATCTATTTTGTCTGATATACATATAGTGACTCCTGTTCTTTTCTGGTTTCCATTGGCATGGAATATCTCTTTCCATCCTTTGATTTTCAGTCTATGTGTGTCTTTATAGGTGAACTTTGTTTCTGGTAGGCAATAGATTGATGAGGCTATGTCTTTTGACAGAGAGTTTAGTCCATTTACATTTAATGTTATTTTTTTTTGAGACAGAGTTTCACTCTTGTTACCCAGGCTGGAGTGCAATGGCGCAATCTCGGTTCACCACAACCTCTGCCTCCTGGGTTCAGGTAATTCTCCTGCCTCAGCCTCCTGAGTAGCTGGGACTACAGGCACGCACCACCATGCCCAGCTAATTTTTTGTAATTTTAGTAGAGACGGGGTTTAATCATGTTGACCAGGATGGTCTTGATCTCTTGACCTCGTGATCCACCTGCCTCGACCTCCCAAAGTGCAGGGATTACAGGTGTGAGCCACCGCACCCGGCCCTACATTTAATGTTATTATTGATAAGTAAGGACTTACCCCTGCCATTTTCTTATTTGTTTTCTCATTGTTTTTATGGTCTTCTCTTCTTTCCTGCTTTCCTTCCTGTTTTCCTCCTTTGAAGGTGATTTTCTCTGGTGATATGATTTAGTTTTTTGCTTTTTCTTTTTTTTTGTATCTATTATATAATTTTGATGTTACCATGAGGCTTGCAAATGCTACCTTATAATCTATTATTTTAAACTGATAACAAAGTAACACTATTTGCACAAACAATTAAGCCAAAAATAAATAAAAAATATATTCCTTAACTTTGCATCCCTGCTTTTTTTTTTTTTTTTTTTTGAGACAGAGTTTCGCTCTTGTTACCCAGGCTGGAGTGCAATGGCGCGATCTCGGCTCACCGCAGTCTCCGCCTCCTGGGTTCAGGCAATTCTCCTGCCTCAGCCTCCCGAGCAGCTGGGATTACAGGCACATGTCACCATGCCCAGCTAATTTTTTGTATTGTTAGTAGAGACGGGGTTTCACCATGTTGACCAAGATGGTCTCGATCTGTTGACCTCGTGATCCACCCGCCTCAGCCTCCCAAAGTGCTGGGATTACAGGCTTGAGCCACCGCGCCCAGCTGCATCCCTGCTTTTTAACTTGCTGTTGTTTCTATTTATATCCTACTGTGCTGACTACATCTTGAAAAGTTGTTGTATTAATTATTTTTGATTAGCTCATTATTTACTCTCTTTATTTAGGATGAAAGTAGTTTACATACCACAGTTGCAGTAATATTCTGTGTTTTTCTTTGTACTTACTATTATCAGTGAGTTTTGTGCCTTCAGATGATTATTTATTGCTCATTAATGTCCTTTTCTTTCTGATTGAAGCACTCTCTTTAACAGTTCTTGTAGGACAGGTCATGTGTTGATGAAATTCCTCAGTGTTTGTTTGTCTGGGAAAGTCTATTTCTTCTTCATGTTTGTGGGATATTTTCACTGGATATGCTATTCTAGGGTAACAGTTATTTTCCTTCAGCATTTTGAATATGTCTTTCTACCCTATCCTGGCCTGTAGAGTTTCCAGTGAAGAGTCTGCTGCTAGACATATTAGCGCTCCATTGTATGTTGTGTTTCTTTACTCTTGATGTGTTTAGGATCCTTTCTTTATCCTTGACCTCTGGGAGTTTGATTATTAAATGCCTTGAGGTAGTCTTCTTTGGGTTATAGCTACTTAGTGTTCTATAACCTTCTTGTACTTAGATATTTGTATTGTTTTCTAGGATTGAAATGTTTTCTGTTATTATGCCTTTGAATAAACTTTTTATCCGTATCTCTTTCTCTACCTTCTTTTTAAGGTCAGTAACTCTTAGATTTTTCCTTTTCAGGTTATTTTCTAGATCTTGTAGATCAAAACATTCATGCTATGTTGTTTTTAAATTATTGTTTCTTTTGTCTCCTCTGTGTATTTTCAAACAGCCTGTGATCAGTAATTCTTTCTTCTGCTTGATCAAGCTAATTCTTCCTTCTGCTTGATCAATTCTGCTATTAAAGGACTCTGATGCATTCTTTACTATGCCAGTTGCATTTTTAAACTCCAGAATTTCTCTTGATTCTTTTTAATTTTTTCAATTTATTTGTTAAATTTATCTGAGAGAATTCCGAATTCCTTCTCTCTGTGTTCTCTTGAATTTATTTGAGTTTCCTCAACACAGCTATTTTGAATTCTCTGTCTGAAAGATCACATATCTCTGTTTCTCCTAATTGTTCTCTGGTGCCCTACATAGTACACCTGGTGAAGTCTTGTTTTCCTAGATGGTCTTAATGCTTGTGAATATTTGTGAGTTTCTGGGCATTGAAGAGTTAGGTGTTTATGGTAATCCTCATAGACTGGACTTGTTTGTACCCATCCTTCTTGTGAAGGCTTTCCAAATATTTGAAAAGACATGGATGTTGTGTTATAAGCTGTATCTTCTTTAGGGGACACCCCAAACTCTGTAATGCTGTAGTTCTTTCAGACTCATAGAGGTACTGCCTTGATAGTCTTGGAAACAATCTGGAAGAATTCTCTGGATTACCAGACAGAGGCTCTTGTTCTCTTCCCTGACATTTTCCCAAACAGAGTTTCTCTTCTCTGAGCCATCTAAAGTTGGGAGTAGACTGACACAAGCATCCCCGTGGCCACCACTATTATGACTGCACTGCATGAGGCCTGAAGCTCCCATAGCACTGGGGTTTGGCCAAAACCTGTTCTAACACTCCCTGGCCTCCACTTAGATTTGCTCAAGGCCTTGGGCTCTACAATCACCAGGTGGCAAAGCCAGCCAGGCCTCTGTCCTACCCTTCATGGAAGCAAGGTCCCCTAGGCCCTGGCTGGGTCATCAGAGGTGTATCAGAGAGTCAGGGACTAGATTCAAAAATCTTAGAAGTCTACCTAGTGTTCTACTGTACTGCAGCTGAACTGACACTCAAACCACAATATGCAGTCTTTCCCACTTATCTCTCCTCTTTCCAAAGGCAGAGGAGTCTCACCCTATACCACCACCACCACCCCATGAGGAGTACTTCAAGACTACTACCAATGTTCTCTTAGGGCCCAAGAGTGCCTAAGTAAGTTTTTGGTGAATGATGCCAGACCTGGGACTTACCCTTCAGGGCAGTGGGCTCCTCTCTGGCCCAAGATAAGTTCAGACATGCCATATGAAAATCAAGTTCTGGAACTGGGCACACAAAGACCCTGCTTGGTACTCCACCCTTCTGTAGTCCTGCTGGTATCTGAAGCCAGCAATTCTCTGAGGCTCACCCTAAGCCCTCTGTGTAGTGCTGGGTAT
Organism: Callithrix jacchus; assembly: GCF_049354715.1. NCBI lineage: Eukaryota > Metazoa > Chordata > Mammalia > Primates > Cebidae > Callithrix > Callithrix jacchus. Next base: position 36,712,973 of record NC_133518.1, read on the forward strand.
CATTGCTGGTTATTTAAGGCCTAAGGGCTCTTCAGTTAACAGGTAATGAATGTTTCTAGGACTGGGCTTTTTCCCTCAAGGGAGCAGGTTCCCTTCTGTCTCAGAGTATGTCTAGGAATGCCATCTGGAGGTAGGGCCTGGAACAGGGCCTCACAACTCTGACACGTGCCCTACCCTGCTGTGGCTGAGCTAGTATCCAAGATGCAAGACAAAGTCCTTCCTACTCTTCCCTCTGCTTTCCTCAAGTGGGAAGAAGGTGTCTCTTTCAGAGCCTTGAGCTGTGCCGCCTGGGGTTAGGGGAGGGGTGATGCCTGCATTCCCTTTGCCGCCCCAGCTGATGTGTCAGCAGCTCACATGTCCACCAGTCCACTGTCTCTGGGTCTAGTTTAGCTCTAGCACTTGTCTAAGAGTTGTAGACCCTTTAGGCCAACACTGCCTTTCAAGTTTACTTGGAGACACACAGCATGGTGAGGTTTGTGGGGGACTCAAGTTTAGACCACTAGGATCAGTAATTCCTTTCCGGCTAGGGTTGGTTTCAATGCTCCATCCATGGTCAAGTGTTATCTGAGTTTGGTCTAGTTTTCTTCTCTGTTCTAACAGGAGAGCACTGAGTTCAGTGCCTCACAATTGCTGTGCTCTCCCTCCCCCAGTACTCAGAGATGCTCTCTGCTCCAGGCAGCTGCTGCCTGGGTTGTAGGAGGGTTGACATCAGAGATTCAAGACTTTTTCTCTCTCTTCAGTGCCTCTTTTAGTGTTATAGTTAAAAACAGGCACTTTGAGTGTGGTCCTGATTTTTGGTTATTATGAAGTTGTTTTTCTCTGTGGGCTTGTTAAGTTGGTGTCCTTGTGGGAATAGCATAAGGGACAATCAGTAGAATCTTTTATTCTCCCATTTTGCTCTGCCTCTCCTTTCTTCCTATTTATATGCCTTTTATTTCTTTCTCTTGCCTGGTTGCTCTGGCTAGGACTTACATTATTATGTTGAACAGGAGTGGTAAGAGTGAGCATCTTTGTCTTTTTCTGGTTCTCAAGGGGAATTCTTATAGCTTTTGCCCAGTCAGTATAATGTTGGCCATGGGTTTGTCATAGGTGGCCCTGATAATTTTGAGGTATATTTCTTCAATGCCTGGTTTGTTGAGGGTTTTTAATATGAAGGGATGTTGAATTTTATCTAAAGTTATTTCTGACTCTATTGAGATGATCATGTAATTTTTATTTTAGTCCTATTTATGTGATGAACCAGTTTATTGATTTACATATGCTTAACTAACCTTGCATCTCAGGAATAAAGCCTAGTTGATTGAGATGGATTAGCATTTTGATCTGCTGCTGGATTCAGTGTGCTAGTATTTTACTGAAGATTTTTGCATCAATGTTTATCAGGGATATTGGCCTAAAGTTTTCTTTGTTGATTGTGTTTCTCCCAGGTTCTGGTATCAGAATAATGCTGGCCTCATAGAATTAGTTAGAGAAGACTCTTTTCTTGATTTTTTGAAATTATTTCAGTAGGTTTGGTATCGGCTCTTCTTTGTACATCTGATAGAATTCAGTTATAAATCTACTGGGTCCATGGTCTTTTCTAGTTGCTGTTTTATTCTTTCAACCACCTAATCTTTGACAAAGTTCACAAAAACAAGCAATGGAGAAAGGACTCAATAGTCAATAAATGGTGCTGGGATAGATGGCTAGCTGGCTAGCCATATGTAGAAGATTGTAACTGGACCCCTTCCTTTTACCATATTAAAAAATCCACTCAAAATGGATTAAAGACTTCAATGTAAGAGCTAAAACTGGAAAACTTTAGAAGAAAACCTAGGAACTACCTTTCTGGACATAGACATTGGTACAGATTAGATAAAACTGTCTTCAAAAGCAATTGCAACAAAGCAAAAATAGACAAATGAGACAAAATTAAACCAAAGGGGTTCTGTACAGCAAAAGAAACTATCAAGAGATTTCACTGACAACCTACAGAATGGGAGAAAATATTTGCAAACTATGCATTCAAGAAAGGACTAGTATCCAGAATCTATAAGGAACTTAAACAAACTAACAAGCAAAAACCAACAACCCCATTAAAAAATGGGCAAAGGACATGAACAGACACTTTTTAAAAGAAGACTTAAATAAGCATATGAAAAATACTCAACATAAATAGTAATTAGAGAAATTCAAATCAAAACCATAATGAGACACCATCTCACATTAGTCCAAATGACTATCACTAAAAAGTCAAAAAATAACACGTCAGCCAGGTTGTGAAGAAAAGCAAACACTTACACATTGCTGGTGGGAATATAAATTAGTTCAGCCACTGTGAAAAGCACTTTTGAGATTTCTTGAACTTAAAATAGAACTATCATTCAATAGAGAAATCCTATTATTGGATATACACCCAAATAAATATAAACCATTCTACCATAAAGACACATATACGTGTTTGTTCATTGCAGCAGGATTCACAATAGCAAAGACATGAAATCAACTTAGATCCCCATCAGTGGTGGACTGACTTAAAAAAAAAACTATTATACACACACACACACACACACACACACACACACACACCCTGAAATACTACACAGCCAAAAGAAAAGAAAATCATGTCCACTGCTGCAACATGGATGCAGCTGGAGGCCATTATCTTATGCTAATTTAATTTAATTTTATCCTATGCTACTTTAATTTAGTGGGGACAGCCATCTTGACTCTTCTCCATGTTATTGTTTTCCAAAATCTTATGTACTTTTTTCTTAATCCTTGAATTAGAGCTTATTATTGTTTTATCAGTCAAAGCTTGTTTTGCTTTCTCTACACATTTGTCAATTTGTTTTTTTTTTGAGATGGAGTCTGGCTCTGTAGCCCAGGCTGGAATGCAGTGGCACGATCTCGGCTCTCTGCAACCTCCACCTCCCAGGTCCAGTTCAAGCAATTCTCCTACCTCAGCCTCCCAAGTAGCTGGGATTACAGGTAGGGGCCACCATACCCAGCTAATTTTTATATTTTTTAGTAGAGATGGTGTTTCACCATGTTGGCCAGTCTGTGTGATCTCCCTGACTTGGTCTCCCAAGATGCTGGGATTGCAGGTGTGAGCCACTGCGCCCAGCCATTTGTAAATTTTTTAAAACCTGAATGGTTACTAGCCTATACTTAAAAATTCTCAAAGTCTTTTTTATTAGACCCTGGGGCCTAGACTGGGAGAAAAAAATCTCCTTTCTAATCTCACCATTTGAATAGATTTCTCATTAATTAATTATTATTATCTTTCCTTGAGGGTGTAATTCTTGGAGGGTCATAGTTTTTAAAATTTTTTTGTGGGAGTTTTGCTCCAACTTCTTATATTCCTTAGAATTAAGGGTTCATTCCATTTCTAAACCTTTTATTGCTGAGATATCTTTATTGCTGAATATCTCTTACTAGGATATTCCTAGAATGCATTTGTTCTCCTCACTCTAAAATGGACAGTTCCGCTTGATATCAGCCACTTGGAATTTCTTTTATTTTTTAATTGAGACTGTAAAAGGAATTATTTTATCCCTTTCTAGGGTTTCTAGATGTTTCCTTGATTGAGGGCACCAGGTTATTTAGTCTAGAATCTTGTCATAAGCAAAAGTTGTAATCTTTATTTCTTTTTTTTTAAACCAGAATTTAGTGGTTAATTGAAGATGGAGAAGTAGTTGGAAAGTACGTGTAAATCTGGGCTTTTACTTTGCTATTTAGTCAAAGGAATTAATGAAGACAAATAATTTGGCCATTATTGTGCCAGCTCTTCTTGACTGAAAAGGCATGTGTTACCTACTTACTTTGTCCACTGAAGTTCTAGGATGCAAAGTATGCAATGATAATACATTTTAAATTTGCTTTTTTTCCCCCCCATTGCTTTTTTATCTTCCTTTTTCCAGGGCCTTGCAAAGTTTCTGATAAGTAATTGGTGCTAATTTTGCTGAAAAAGTTCATGAATAAATACTTATTAAGAATATGTAAACTCACATGCCCTGTACTAAGGAACAGGAAAGTAAGGAGATGAAGCTTTGTGTTTTGCTTTCCATCTCAATATTGAAGTGGTAAATTGTTTAAACAAATCATTCTAAGTCAATCAAGTTGTAGCTCTAACATAATAATACATAGAACATTGCATCTAATGTGAATCAGCTCAAGTATCTCAAACCTCAGAATTATATTTACTTTATTAACTCATTTTTAAACTTCAGAGCTACACAGTAATTTTCACTAACATAGCTCTGTTTGAAATAGTGAACTGTAAATAACTGTGAGCTGGACTGATTCACTTTGTGTCAACTCACATCTTTAATAAATACTATATTTCAAATTTTAAGAAATCAGAAACTGCCTTGGATAGGTAGGTAATCCATGTTTGTCTATTAAGTTTTATCATTCAAAGAGATAAGTGTGAGAAAATAATGATTCTGATTTTATCTTAAAGAGAGACCTGTATTAGAAAGACACATTGTAGAAAAACAATGCTAAAGTTAAAACTGAAAATTCCCAATGGCAACATTTGAGAATATTTAAATTTTATCTGTACTCCTGATATGTGATATTAAAATGCAAATATTTCAGAAAACCAAAATGTACTTTTTTCTGCAACAAGCTTCATTTCAGCAATTATTACTTATCATAAGTTATTTGTAAAAGGAAAGACCCTTAATACTTAAAATAGAACAAGAAAGAAATGTAGTAACAGGATATGTCAAATAAGATTAAAATAAATGCAATTCAAATACAAATCTAAATGTGAAATATATTTCAATCTCCAATTCTTGTCCCTCTTTAAACATTCTTTCATAGTAACTAATGTGAACAGTTCTTGCTGATTGCTGTAATGAAATGTAACCTCAACTTTTTTTATATCATTTGTTACTAAGAGCCTTTGATATGACATTATACAGATATTTTTGAGATACAAAACATAACTCACATTAAGGACTTCACCTAGATCTTGGTCATCTACAGAGCTATCTCCTGTAGGGCAGTCCATTTCCATCTGATTCCTCATTAAAATCACCTGGTCTTTGATCAATGTCCTCTGCGGCAACATGGACGGAGTTGGAGACCATTATTATAAGCAAATTAACATAGGAACAGAAAACCAAATACCACATGTTCTCACTTGCAAGTGGGAGCTAAACACTGTATACACATTGACATAAAAATGGGAAAAACAGACACGAGACTGCTAGAGGGGTGAGAAAGGGAGAAGGGCAAAGGCACAAAAACTACTTACTGTGTACTATGCTCACTACCTGAATGATGGAATCATTCATACTCCAAACCTCAGCATCACACAATATACCCACGAAACAAATCTGTACATATACTCTTAAATCTAAAATAAAAGTTGAAATTATTTAAAAATATTACCTGATCAATCTGGCCATAGCCCTACTCTGGCCCAATTAAATCAACTTTTATTCTTATAAACATGTTGTTTGTAATTCATATTGAGGCGGCAATATATTTTATAACAATAAATGTTTAAATAAAAATGAAGTGCAACATTTAACTTGTTAGATGTGTCTACTGTTACTGCTAGCCCTGAGCTTGACACTTGGGGAAGGTGGGGGCAATTCAGGTAGGTCCAAGTAAAGGGTGGGACATTAGGTCCTTGATTACAATTGGAGTGGGTGTTTGGGGAGCAGGCAGTATTTGGGGCAGCATGTGTTTTGATATTTTAAAAATAGCAGTTAATGATCAAAGTAGTGTGTTATAGTAACTGTTCTCATCCTCTCCCCACTTTATTAGAAAGAGAAAAGACTGATGTATAAGTTTTCTAAACTGAAGTAGTCAGTAGACCATAGGTAGATTTATTAGAGTTGCTAAAATATTTGGTGTTTTTTTTTCTTTTTGTGGGGGAGAGGAAACTCATTTTATCAAAAAATAGAAAAGTCCAAGATGATAGTCTAAATAAGGCATTATTATGTCTCGGATAGACAAGAGAGATGAAGAGAAAAATTCATGATATAGCAAAAAATTTAGGTTCAGGAAGAAATTAATGTTAAAGATGAAATATATAGTGAAAGAATAAGATTTTCTAAAAATAAAATAGGGAAAATTGCTCAGCACTTACCATTTTGTCCTTTCCCCATTTGAAAGTATATTGCTCATGTTATTGGGTTGTCCTGGGTAAGGACATTCAAGTTCTGAGAAATAATAAGCATATTAATGTGTGCTTACTCATTGTATTTGCTTTATAGCAAAAAGTTAGTTTCCTAACTTGTTTGCCTGAGAAAATCCTATTATTACAATATTTATGATAGATGTGAGATGTATATTTATCTCAGCTTCCACATTTTTCCATTTTCCCCTGAGGCAAATGTGAAGAAAACAACATAAATAATAGATTACCTCTCCTTTGAATATGGACCGGTGAGGCAATTCCTTGGTAATAACACATATTCTACTGATAACTGATTTTTTCATATAAGACCTTGCAAAAATGTGTCTGTTTATTGTCTTGGCTACCTTTCATCTCAATGGGAATGGAAAAATATAAACTGTGACTTTATATGTAAACCATCATGATGCTATCATTTTGAATACTCAAAAATGGTTTCTTACATTTTTAAGGAGGTTGATCCCTTTAAGCATAATTTTTAATTGAAACTACATTTGGGGAATTGTAGTTCATTAGACAAGCCCATTACAATCTTACTGTGTATTACTATCTAGTGTCTGTTTCTTCACATTTGCAGGCATGGGCCCAAATTCAGAATGCTTAATGATTAAGTCCATTGTTTCTAGTGACAGCAAAAGTTACCGTCTTTATGGTCAGGAGTAAGACCTGCTCAGAGTCATTTCTCCTCTTCTTGGTGACGACGCACTTGATAATTTGCTCTAAGAATCAAATTATGAGTTGTCTGTGTGTTTATTTTAATATTGAAATGGACTTTAAAGCTGAGAAAGGAGTCAGGAAATTTTCCTAGGAAGAACTGTGCTAGATGCTCAGATGACTATGGCACAGTTTACAGCCATGAGGAAATCTTGGTCTAGAGCTGATACTGATAATTCAGTGTGCTAACAATGTGATGACAGAGGTAACAGCCACTGATCTGCTTCAGATTGGGAGAAAGACATCCCAGAGGAAGGGTTGTTTAAACTCCATCATGAAGCCTGAGTTTCTCAGATGGCTAATGGAGTCAAGAACATTCTATGCAAAAGTGAAATAGTCTGGGATATTCTGCAATAATGGCAAGTAGCTTGTGTCTAGACTAGAGCAGAAGGGACAGTGCAGGCAGAAGTAAGGCAGGACAAGAATTTGGATGATTATTTTTTTCCATGGAGGTAGTGAGTAGGGTAAGAGCATTACATTCTGCAATTTAAAAATTAGCTCTAGTAGACTGAAAGTATGGACAGACCATGTGTGAGAATAATTAGGCAGTCATTGCTGTGACCCTGGATAAAGGCACTATGGATGTAATCTAAAGCAGCTGCTGTGAGAATGAAGATGTGAGGGGACCCAGGAGACACAGGTGGACAACAGGATGTGGGCAGTGGCAGTAAAGAATACAACTCAAGGACTGACATTTGGTTTAGGTAAATGAGAAAGTGGTGATTTTCTGAGTAAAACAGGAATGTGTGAGCAGGAGCAAATCTGGGTCAGCCAGTGCAGATTCTTAATAGACTTTTGATTAAAACAACATTCTCTTCTCATCTCCTCCAGTGAGAGGGAAAGTTCTCTGAAGGCAGTGCCTTTCCTAAGAGCTTGCTTTCATGCCAATATCATCACTTGATTAGTGTAAAGGAAGAAATCAGTGACATTTGAAAAGACATTGAAAGACAAAATGGAGTAGACATGCTGCTGAATTTTAGTAAGTCCTACTTTAAGGATTCAATGGTTTGGTAATTAAGGGAGGGATAGGTGTTACTATTTTACTATGAGCAAAGTTTTTATTAAAAGTTTACAAGTTTAAGACTTTTGTAGATACTTATTTGTTGCAGAGTGCATTTTCAAGCACTCATCCCTGGGAGGCTATATTACTTTATGCAAATCCCATATATAGTCTTAATCACATCGTTACAGTTACTTATATTGAGGACATGAACTGTCTTTTACAAATCCATGTATGTCTCTGACCGAATTATGTATACTGTGTAATTATAACATTTGAGGTCCTCAAAAATATTTTGTTAATTGAAGCATCCATTAAGTGATTGAGATACTAATTACAAATTATGTGATCAATTTCTTTAAGGAATATCTTTATTTCCCAATTAAAAAAATAATTTTTTTTACTCTTGAAATAAAATAGCATATATGTTATGAACACTTTTTAAACTACTCAGATGGAACTTTCAAACCTGTAAATGCTATACATGACTAAGTTACTTTGTCACACGTGATGTTTATTTCTGAATAACCCTTTTCAAAATCTTAATTATTTTGATAGTTTCTTTTATCATATATATTTTTCTTCCTTAAAATATAAACCCCACCAGAGAAAGGAACCCACCTGTCCAATTTACCTCTGTATAGTCAGTACATAGGGTGGTATTGGCTCAAAATTAGTGCTAAGTCTATATTGAGTGAAACAATGAATGGATTTGAAAAATAAAATTATATGACTTTGTTAGGAAAAATGAGGCCTAATTTTTAATAACAATAAATAAGTAGATATAGAGTAGCATTGTTATGAATAAAGCCCTATTTCCTACCATTAACAAAGTAGTAATATTTGGAATCTTTTGGTTGCCAGGCACAGTACTAGATCTTTTAGTCCTGGTAAATTCTTGGAAATCATGCAGAAGATTTCTAAGTTCAGCATATCTTATACATGAAAAATCTGAGATGAAAAATGGTTACAAAACTTGCCCAATGTCCTACAGTAGAGTCTGGATTTGAATCTAACTTTGTAGAGTGCCAAATATGTATTATTTCCATTAAATTGCAAAATGATATTCTTTATTGCAATTAAATTTTGTTTTTTAAAGACCTAAAGTATCACAAGATATAAGGGCTGTTTGAAAAATAAAGAAATATATGTACTCCTAAGGAAAATTAGAAAATGAAGATAATCTTATTTGCTTTCAGATCAGATGTACTGAATGATAGGATTTCCTATCTGGTATTTGGCTAGGTGTCTCAGGCTGAAATACATCCTAATTGTGTGTTAGTATACATTACAGTAAGCTATGCCAGACCACAAGCATGAAAGGATGTTAGACCCTATACATGGCAATTATGAAAATAAGGAAAATATGACATTTTGTGCCTCTATAGCTCCATTATTGACCCCAAAACATTGTGAAGAATTATTCTCTTGAGATACCAAGGGGAGTAATAAAATGAAATGTTTTCCTTTTTGTTTTCTGTGGAAACTTAACCTTCTGTTTTCTATGTGTACTCAGAGGAACAAATGTCACATTGCTAGAATTATTCCAGAGATTTATATTATACTTCATACTTCAAATAAAGGCATCTCCCTGTAGGCCAGTTTATATGAGTTTTTTCCAGTAAGCATAAAAAGAAAACTAAACCTAAAGTCAAAATTACCTTCCTGAAGAATTTATGTAATAAAAATGCTACTCTTTTATAAGTCCTATAGGATATCAATAGAGGTTTTCTCATAAATGAATAAAATAATCTTGAATTTTATGTAGAATAATAAAGTCATCAATAGCCAGAAGCTTTTAAAAAATGAAGAATAAGAAAATTCTTTCTTTATAGATTCAAAACATATCATAATGTCATTATAATCAAATCAGTGGTAGTCCAAGGGAATAAGCAAATATATTAGTGGAATGAAATAGATAATCCAAAAATAGATCCAGGCATAAACAAGAATTCAAATGTGACAAAGGCAGACTTTCCACTGAGTGGGGTGGTACAGGCACAGACAATGTGGTAAAAGTGGCTGCCATATGAAAAAAAAATATGTAAAATTGTGCCTTTGGTTTCATATTGTCACCTAAAACATCATCTTCCAGATAGCTCCATATTTAAGTATTAAAAATTAAATGAATATCTTAGAAAAATATCTGGGAAGCTACATATACATCTCAAAGTTAAAGATTTTTTTCCAAGACTAGAAATTCAGAAATTACTAACAGTATATAGAAATGGTTGATAATATGTTTAAAAAGCATTTGAAAGTTGGAACATCAAAATCAATAGATAAATAATATATTTGGAAAAAATGGTTGCAAAATAGATAAGAAACAAAGGATTAATATACATGCATGATTTTAAGAATTCTCAAGAGAAACATTCAAACCAATATAAAGATTGTCAAATATCATGAAGAATTAGTTCACAGAAAAGGAAATCTAAATTGCCAATGACGTACAAAAAAATGGTTAACCCCATTACTAGTTACAGAAATGCAAGTTATTTTAATAAAGAAATATCCTCAAACACTTATCAGACTGGAAAATATTTTAAGACTCTAATACCCATTGTTCACAATAATGGTGAAAAACGCCAAATGTGAAAATTTTCAGTTTTCGGAAGGAAAGCAATTTGGCAATATATATTACAATAAAAAAATACACAAAACCCTTTGACCAAGAAGTCTTACTTCTGGAAATCTATCCTAAAGAAATAGATGTAGCAAAACATCAGAACAAATCTGATATTCAAAGATGGGTACTAGCTCTGTTACTAGTGGCAAGATCTCGGAAATAAAGTCAAATCCCAGGACAAAGCAAGAAGCAAAAAATTTTGTGCAAAAATGAGGACATAAATGTATGTGTATCTATATCTGTTTGAGGATATTTGTATCTGTGTGTATATCCATATATACAAATTTGTGTATGTATGTACATATATATATACACATATGTATACACATAAATATGTCTATATGAACATGGAAAAAAGTAAAATCAAAAAGAATGTATACTCAGTATCAACATGCATTGTTGTGAATGGGTGAGGTCATGTTTGGGGAAAGGGGGAGATGAAGAGGAGGGGAGAGGCAAAAACAAAACAATATATTTTACTTTTTAAATTTTAACAAATTTAAGTATCTTAGCCTGTTGGATGTGATCCAATTTAGATAAAACTAGTATGTAAAAGGAGTCATTTTTATCCTTTGGAGGCTACAAAATAACAAGACACAGCCCACTTTTATCTCAGGTATACAGAAGTTTATTATAGTTATTCTTTGTAAGCTGGGAATATGAACCTTGATGAAACACACTGCCCACTCAAATCTCTCTTCTGGAGTTAAAGTGGTTACCTATTATATTCTCAAACATTTTATAGTAATTTAGCTTTATTGATTAGCAGAAAACATGAGTACACAGACTTCTCTAGCCAGCATTGAAAACATGCTGGGCAATTTATCTGGTAACATCATGAGGAATGGAGTGTTCACATTATTACCATAATAGGTAAATTTGAGATAATTTTAAGTTTGATGCTCTATGTCTTTATTTCTTGCCAAAATCATGTTAAACCAAAGTTTTCCTTCCTTATTGTGTCATCTGGAGGAAATTTTTTCCTGCAGGCATAGTAAGCTAGTCATCCTTTTTGATTGATTTTTTTTTAAAAGTCTTGGTAAGACTGTTTCTGATCAATAATATAATATTAAGAGATTGTTTTTCAAGTTAATTCAAGGGGATCAATTTTCACAAAATACAGGTGACCATCTTTGTTTAAGACTTTAGCCATTCAGAATTAAGCTCTGAATATTTCATATTTCATTCATCTGAGTATGGATCCTAGGATTGATGCCATGCAATTTGTACATGGCATTCATAGAAAACCTCCTCAGGCCTCATCCCTCATGTAGTGTACATTTGTGTATATTTGACACATAACTTTCTCCCATTTCCTTATTTTAAGTCCACAGAAAACTATAAAAAGCCAATTAGAAGAAGATCAGAGATTACTACGGGTAACAGAATGGCATAGTGTTTGAGAGCTCATATTTTTCTGTGCTTCAGTCTCTTCATGTGTAAAATGTTAACACAGTAGTGCCCATGTAAGTCATTGTGAACATTACATGCAGTAATATTATAAAGTGCTGAAGTAGTGCTTGGAACATAGCCAGCACTCAATAATTGTAAACTCTTGGCAGCTGGGTGCAGTGGCTCAGGCTTGTAAACCCAGCACTTTGGGAGGCTGAGGCCGGCAGATACTTGAGGTCAGGAGTTTGAGACCAGCTTGGCCAACATGGTGAAATCCCATCTCTACTAAAAATACAAAAATTAGCCAGGTTATAATTGGTGGGCGCCTGTAATCCCAGCTACTCGGGAGGCTGAGGCAAAAGAATCGCTTGAACCCAGAAGGTGGAGTTTGCAGTGAGCCAAGATCTCGCCACGGCACTCCAGCCTGGGTGACAGAGTGAGACTGCATCTCAAAAAAAAAAAAAAAAAAAAAGAAAAACAAACAAAAATTACACAAATAATTTTAAGCTCTTATTGTTAAAGTTACACACACAGCAATCAACATTTGACAAAATAAGACCTGAATTTTCTGGCCCCAAAAAAGTTGGGGGGTCAGAAAATCTTAAAAAAAAAAAAAGGTAATTTTAAAAAGCACAGAAATCTTGAGCTTATTGAGCGGAAAAGCAAATAATGCCTACAGAGCTTCCAGACCCTGGGAGTAAAACACGATTATAACTAAGTATAATAATGCATCATGACAACCCAAGGATGTAAAGAATTTGATTTACATTTGGTGTTCCTTTTTTAAGAAAATGGAAAGTGTATGGTGCAATTGGAAATGATTCCTTAAAAACATTTACAATTTAAAACAATATGTGCTTAATTCCCAGTTACCAAGTTATTTAAAAGGATTCATTATTTGAGGGTGGTAGAAAGCACAGTTTCTACAATATTTACAAATGTTTTATTTTGTTTAATCTTTTAGAGTAAATTATAAAATATTGGGACTATGATACATTAAAACTAAAAATTTAAATTATAAATTTATTAGAACTGAGTCTTTAGAAGTTTCTACCCTCCATATTAACATATTTAATCTCATAAAATCCTGTGAGGCATATATTACTATGCTCAATTTAAATATGAGAAAACATAATCTCTGGGTGATTAAATCCATATTGGTTTCTTCTTCTTATAAACCTACAATAAACTACCACGAATTCAGTGGTTTAAAACAACTTCAGTTTACTATCTTACAGTTTTGTACATTGGAAGTCTCACTGGGCTAAAATGAAGGTGTCAGACAATATTCTAAAATTAGATGCTTATGGTTGTACAACTCTCTGAATCTACAAAAACCACTTTAAATAAGTAAATTTTATTATATGTGAATTATATATTAATAAAGCTGTTAAGAAATCTAGTAGCATGATAGTGGAATAAGTAATTTTTTAGAATCTCATTTGTGAAAGGCATAATGTTAGTTGTGAAATATTGCTGAACACATTGTTTTGTCTGCCCAGAGCAGTTATATTCTCCTGGAAAATATTCCTTTTTGACTGTGTCATAAAAGTTGTACAGGTCAGCACCTCCTAACCACAGGCTGAACACTGCAGCCTGGTCTATAGTCCTCTATCCACAGATGACAGTGTCATTCAAGATAGATCAATCCATCTGCCCAAAGATTTTTTTGATTGGAGCTGGACAGTTGCATCTCTGGGTGAAGAGCTTATAAAGAAAGTCAGCCTGCAATTATCAGTGGCCATTTTTTTCTTCCCGTGGTTCTTTTCCCCTCCCAGTTACCTGCAGCAAGAAAGAATTAAAACCAATTAAAGAAAAGACAACAGATGGAATGGGGAAGTCTTGATGTCTTCCACATTCTAGCTTCCAATTCTGTTGGGCCAGGTTCACTCTGTGCTTTCTGTTGCTCTGAGGTTATTCAAATTGATTGGAGTTGAGTCTCATTATTGCAACAAAAGTTCTGTTCTCCACTATCTTAGAGCTTACTTGGAAAAAAAACCCATAAAGGTTTGAAACATCAAATAGAAATCTAAGCCTGAAAGTAAAATGGGGGAAAAAAGGAGTCTGCTATGAAAGTGCAACATGAAAACAAGAGTATGAAATTAATTTCCACATGAGTGAGATAAAGAGTTTCATGAATTTAGAGGAGAGAGACAACACTGTAGCTTGGGTGATTTGGAAAGATTTCCTAGAGGGAAAGGGTCCAGACTAGAGTAAGACCTTGAAAAGTAGGTTCTTTAAATTTTTCTCTTAGGGTCATCTATGCTAGCTCACTTAAATAAATTTCATTTGGAGAGAGATTTTAAAAGGATCCTTTGGAGGCAGACAAAACATGTCTGGAACAGGAAAGGGGAGGAGAGGCAAATTTCATCTGCGATTGCAGCAAGGAGATTTTGTTCAGATGTTAGGATCAGTGGGCATATGACAGGCTTGTCTAACAGAAATGACATCCTTTTTGTCCTAGGGTACGCACTATGTTAAAAATGATTAATTCTGGCTCTCAGTAAAATTGGTAAAACTTTTAAGCTGATGAAAGATTAATGGAATATTGTCAGAATCAAATAAGGATTGGGTTCTGGTCGGTGTTGTGGAAGCAGGCTGGTTTTAATTTGTTTGTTTAAATTATGAGCCCAAGTTCCAGTAATCCTTAAGAGTCTAAGCAATTTTCAGTTACACTTTTGTGGTTTTGATGTCTCTCTTTATTTTGGACACTGATCTTGATTCATGAAAGTCTGTTGCATAACATAAAAAGAATGGACAAAATGCCTCTACAAGCTGCCGAGTGTTCCAAAATTTATTTATGTCTTTTGAATTTCTTTTTAAACACATATCCCTGAGATAATACTTTTTGTAAACTGTGAAATCCCATGGGTAAGATCATAATGTTGGTCACTTCAGCAATGAACTGAAGTAGTCCTAAAAGCTTTTCATCAAAATTGTTTTTCCTATTAAGAAAAAGGGAAATATAAAAATCAAGTTTCTAACACTGGGAATTATCTTCATTGGGATTCCTCAAAGGAAATATTACCAAAAATATATTTCCTTTGGTTTCTTCTGAATGATTAACATGTAATTCCAAGCAAATTAGTAGAATTGTAGATAGAGTGGAAAGAAATCTGACTTTGTTTAATGCAATAAATATCTTTTATAGTGTTAACACTAATATCCTGAGAAACCATTAGACTTCCCAAGTCAGGGACTGAGCAGCATCTAAAACAAAGATGTCCTAGCTTTTTAGATGATAGCATATTCTTTTCTCTTAAAAATATTAAAATATTGCTTAATTCAAAGCATTTCAGAGATTTTTTTTCATGTTGGTTTCATTTTATAATGAACCCAACCATTTTATAATGAGCCCACACAATTTATAAATTATATAATTGCCATTTAATTTAGGACAAATTATAATGTGTCATAAATTAGAAGTTTTCTCATGTTTTTGTTTTATTACTTTGGTATCTTCTAAAATGTTCACATACAGGGAGAATAATGTTAGAGTTTTACAATACATGGTTTGCAAAAATATTTTCTTTTTCTTTTTGAGATGGAGTCTCACTCTGTCACTCAGGCTGGAGTGCAGTGGCACAATCTTGGCTCAGTGTAACCTTTGCCTCCCGGGTTCAAGCACTTCTTTGCCTTAGCCTCCTGTGTAGCTGGGACTACAGGCACATGCCACCACGCCCAGCTAATTTTTTGTATTTTTAGTAGCGAAGGGGTTTCACCATGTTAGCCAGGATGGTCTCGATCTCCTGACTTTGTGATCCACCCACATCGGCCTCCCAAAGGATAAAAATCTTTAAAAAGCTACAGTAAGATTCAGAAGTGAAAGGAAATTACTTAAAAGACATGGAATCTGAATGCTGCAACACAAAATGTAAAGTTTTTAGATGACAGAAAGAATGTGTGGGTAAAGTCAATAGTTAAATAATAAATTTGGAAACTTTTTATAATAATACCTCATGTGATCAGACCATATAGGAGTAACAGTTCTGCCTAGATGTTGATTCTTTTGAAATCCCTTTCATCTGGAAGGTGACTAGAGTCTCCAGGCTACTCTAGCCCAGCCACTGGTAGCCTCATAGTCCTTTCACCCCATGGTAAGATACAAATATACATTTACATTTACAACTAAGTCAATTTACTCCATGATGATATAGAAATATAATTATCTGGTTGTCATGAGGTAAAAGCATTGGAAACACTGATCTATGACAAAAACAGGTCTTGAAAACTTTCACAACAATGTTAAAAGCCCAGTGGAAAAACAGGAAAAGTATATGAATGACAGTTCACAAAATGACATATCTAAATTGCCAATATAAAATGTCTCCAGATTTTTTCAGTAACCATGGAGATACAAATTGAAGTAAAATCTAGATATTTCTTTATACTCCTAAGATCGGGAAAAATTAAAAAGTACGGCAAAATCTATTGCTGGTAGGGATTCAAAGAGAATATTTTTATTTATTGCTAGTGGTTAGGTGAAAAATTTCAGCCCTTTTGGAAAGTGATCTTTACATATCTTTTGACAGAACAATTTTATACTCTTGAAAATACATTCCTTAAAATGTGATCACCTGCCCTGATTTGTTTACACACATACATATACACCCAAGAATGCTTACTGCATTATGATGTAATTTTTTTCTTTTTCATAGCAGCAAAACCTGGGTGTCAAAATGAACAGATAAAAAGATGTTAAGAGAGAAATGCTTACTTCAGTTTAAAATAACTTGAATCATTTTAGTTAAGAGGAGTAAGTTCAGGGATTTATTGTACAACATGGTGACTAGAGTTAATAAAAGTATTCTTGCGAAAGTGTTTTTGGTACAAAATGAATGATAACTATGTGAGATAATGCATATGTTAATAATTAGCTAGATTTACTCATTTCACACTGTGAAATACTCCAAAACATCATATTGTACACAGTTAACATCATTTTATCTGTCAATTTAAAAATAGACCTTTTGTAAGAGAGATCTATGAAAAGACTCTTAGAATGAGAAATGAGAGCTTTTATTAAAATGCCAGCAATAAATCTAAGAATATATACTTTCTTATGTTTCTAGGAATAATTTCAGATGTAATACTCAATTTGTAATAATAGCATTTTCATCTAGATAATTACATTTTGGAAGATAGGGTAACTCACCTTCTTTTTATCTAATATATTTTTAACATTTTTCAGGTCACCTGGCTGAAGCTGGTACCATGATAGATTTGTAGCTGCTATGAGAGATATCACTCAAGGCAGAGGTGGGGGGAAATCTTCCTGATTTTCCTTTCTTCCTACTCTCTTATCTCTATTAACTACTTTAATATGCTAACGCCAGCCAGGAATGCTGGCCATAGGAATCTTTCCCTGCAATACACAACAGAGCAGGATAAGGCAAACAATAGATCTGAGACAAAATTGGACAAGGACTGGCACACCTTCCCTTTGGGTGAGCAGATAAATTTGACATTTTTCTTCATCTCTTTTCCCCGTGATCTCCAATCTTTGTTTAGAAGATTTTGGACTTAGATTTTGCAAGAGTCTCTTCTCTTTATAGAATATTTTTGGGGACATTTGTTTTACGACTGTTCTAAGAGCAATCTTATACCTAATTTTAAGTTTTGTTTTTTATTACTCACTACTATTTTTCATACCCCTTCTTTGCTATTTTTATTACAGTTCTTACTCTTGTCTTTTGCTCTTATTCACACATTATCATTTAGGTAAGTGGCACATTCTTAAGACCTTACTCTATTCTTTCTTAACTATTCGCCTTTTGTGTAAGGAAGAGAATTCTAATGATAAATAGATAATGACAAATAGATTCATCTTTTGTGAAAGGAAGAGGATTCTAATGACAAACAGTTAAATGAGAAACAATAACTCACATAGTTATCTTTCATTGTTGTGCCAAAAACACTTTACATCCACTTTCTTCAAATTTTGCAAGAACACACTATATTAACTCTAGTCACCATGTTGTGCAATGGAGGCCTGAACTTACTTCTCCTAACTATAGTGTTTCCAATTATTTTATACTGAAGTAAGCGTTTCTCTATTTGTCATTTTAAAGGCTACTTTTTCTTTCTGCATGGAAATGTATAGATTTCATTTTAAATATTGGTTTTGAAATTTAAAACAAAGAAAATGAACACCTTAGCCTAGTACTTGAAAAAAAATTTTTTTTTGTCTGATGCTTTAGTTCTGTTTTCAGTGTAGGGATTTTTTCCCTCTTTAATCCTTGATTCTTCTTAATCTTATCCTTTCATACTTATGTTAAATATTCTTTTCATTTACATGTATTTAATCCAAGATGAATTAACAATTACTTTAATCTAGATTTGAATTTCTAACAGAAATTCTCTGAAATTTCTGGCGTGTGTATGGTCTCATTCTGCTGTTTCCAGGATTTATGTAGATGTTTTCTTGATACTGTGTGTTTGTCATTTTAGTGGGAACTTAGAAGAGGATAGAGTTAAACATCTGCACTCAAATCACCATTCCAAACAAGGAATATCTCAATAAAATTAAAAGATTACAAAATTTACCATTCCTTTCAAATATTACCAAAGTATGTGGCTACTTTGAATGAATGAAGAAATATTCTCTTCCTTAGGTGTTTCCAAGTGATGGAAGATGGAAAAAGATCTTGCTTTAGAAATAGGAAAGTGAGGATTCTAATTTATCTCCTGGGCTCTTTGATGGTCACAGGTTTTTCAGGTGATATTACTGGTGGGAACCTCTTTGATCAGTGATTGAACTGTCCTAACCCATCTGGTCATCTTGATTGCAATGTCTTATTAGTGTGCTATGATGTCAAGATGAGAGAAAACGTGGCACAGCGGAATAGCTTTATCTGTTAGTGGAAAGACGAACAGATTCCTGAGTTTTTAAGCAAGCACTCCAATTTTCTCATCTGTAAAATAAACCTAATTCTACTTATGTGCATTATTAATTGACTTATATAGTTGTATTGAGTGATTAAATGTGTTATAGAACATGTATTAGGATCCTAGGGACATAAAGATGAATAATATGCAGTCTCTGCTTTCAAGAATTATATAGCTAAAAGGACTGTGAGGATTGTGGAAGAATTCATTAGCTTATATAGTAAATATTTGTAGAGAACATAATTGTTATTAGGAACTCTCCTAGGTATTGAGATATTAGGATGAATAAAAAAATCTTATTAGCCTATGGCAATTACATTTTATTAGAGGACAAAGGGAGATGATTAAAAATTAAACATCTAATATCATGTCAGATGTTGATAAGTTCTATGAAGACAAATACAGCAAGAATGAGGAGTATATGTGTGTGAAGGAGAGAAGGGGGAACTATTTTAAAAGGATAGTCTGGATAGTCCTTCTAAGAAATGTCTGGGGAAATTGTTATTGCTGAAAGAAGAATATATTTAGAGTGTTTGAGAAACAGCAAGGTAAGAGTGACTACACTTTGGTTATTTAAGGGAAGAATGGCAAAAATGAGAATGGAGAAGTATTTGCTAGGCTTTTTTGGCCATGACAAAGAATTGGAATTTTATTCTAAGTGCATTAAAGGGAAACAATTGGAGAGATTTGCACAGAGAAGGAGATGATTTGATTTGTGCTTTGCAAAGATTAGTGTGGGTGTTTAGTGGGGAATAGCTGTGAGGAAGATAAGGTGGAAGTGGGGGAAGAGGAAGTAGAGTGGGAGTAATGGGAGGCTAACATAGGAGAACAAGAGAAAAAGATATGGTTTGACCTGGGAGCAGTATTTTGGAGTGAATGAGTCTTCATCAGATAATACAAATACTTGGTATAGATAAGCTTTATAGTAAATAGTATATATACATATATTTTTTAAGACACAATCTTGTTCTGTTACCAGGCTGGAATGCAGTAATGCGATCTTGGCTCACTGCAACCTCCACCTCCAGGGTTGAAGCAATTCTCCTGCCTCAGCCTCCTGAGTAGCTGGGACAGGCATGAACCATAATGCCCAGATAATTTTTGTATTTTTAGTCGAGATGGGTTTTGCCATGTTGACCAGGATGGTCTTGATCTCTTGACCTTGTAATCCACCAGGCTCGGCCTCCCAAAGTGCTGGAATTACAGGAATGTGCCAATTCTATTGTTATTATCACATCTATATTGAGCAGCTACAAAGAAATGACATGTTCAGTCTTTAGGCTAAATGGATAAAAAAAATACAAGCAATTTTCTCCTAAACTCTTCAAGAAAAATAGTAGATAATAAAAATGGAATATAAGCATCTTCATAAAAAGACCATATAGAAATTTCTGTAAATTGGTAAGAAAAATAAATCTAACCCAATGGAAAAATGAAGAAAAGGAGCTACAAGGAAGGATATATGGTTAACAAACATGGAAATACACTCCCCTTTATTGTTCGGTCAGGAAAGTGAAAATTAAAACTGTAGGGATACAATAGGTCACACCTACCTGTTTGGCAGGAATTAAAAGTTTAACACTAACAGATATTGGCAAGGATATAGACAAATCAAAGCATTTATGCACATTGCTGATTGAAGTCTATATTGGTATAATGGAATATATGGAAAATAACGTGGCATTATATAACAAATTTGAAATTGCTGTTGTTTTATGACCCGGCAATTCTACTCACAGCTATATATTTTAGGGCAGGTGTTCTCAAGGTTGGTTCCTGGACCTGCAGCATCAGCATCACTTAGGAATTTGTTAGACGTATAGAATCTTGAGACCCTTCACAGTGATACAAAATTAGAAACACTAAGATTAAGGCTCAACAATCGTGTTTAAACAATTCCTTAAGGTGATTCTGATACAGCTAAAAAGTGTGAACCACTGCACTAGAGAAACATTTGCACATGTGTACTAGGAGACATATGCAAATGTTTACAGCATCTTTGTTTATAGTAGTAAAGTATGCAAAACAAACAATCTACCTACTGTTAATAGAAAGTATAAAGGAATGTATATTCACACAATGGAATACTGTACAACAGTGAAATGAACTCTCGCTAAACACAACATACATCAATCTCAGAAATATAATAGTCAAAACACAAGACAAAATATTTGGAAGTGAAAATATAATTATACATATTACTAAAAACTAAAGGATACCTTATTTAACAAATAACTGTGTAGCATATTTGGTAAAATTATATGAAATAAATAAGGAAATATTAAACCTAAAATTCAGGGAAGTGGTTACTTATGATGGGGCAGATAATGTGTAGTATCAGGGAGCAGTCTTCCAAGTGGTGATAAGGTTTCATTTTCTAAACTGGGTAAGAAAATGGGTAGTAATTACAGTATTGTGCTTTATGCCCTAAATATATTATTTAAGTTTCTATTTACTCAATATTTGGTAACAATAATAAATACAATATGATTAATAAAAATAAAGCAAATGAACACACAGATAAAAGACTGGAGAAAAAAATACAGTAGACCAACTTTCTCTGATATATCCACAGTGTCAGGTAGCATATAGAATAAGTTCAAGAAAAAAAAAAAGCATTATATGTATTCAGATTTTTTTTCGTTTTCTTCTCACTTTTTTTTCCTCATCACACAGAGATTCACTCATGAGAACTAATACTTATTTTAAGTGCAAAGGCAAACTAAATTTTAAAAATGGATCTGACAGGAAAATGCACAAATAATTAAGAAAAATTAGCCAAGAAATACAGAAAATAATTTTCAAAATTTCTAAAAGTTCAAGTATCCTGATTCAATTAAAAATGATAAGCTTTAGTGAGTGAATGAAAATTACATCAGGGAATATCAAAATGCATGTTCTCTGAGTTTTAATGAGGCAAGAAAGAGCTGTAATCTCTGCAAGAAGGGCAAGTGACAGGATATTATGAGAACAACATGCTCTGCACTTGAGTAATGCTACAGAAATATTGCCTTCTTGTCATAGACTCTGAATTGCTGTTTATACAGGAAATAGGATTAAAATACATGCTGGCCATCTACACTGCACATGTAAACTCATTTCAACTCAAGATGATTAATTATTACAATAAAATATTGTATATAAGCAAAGGAAATTTCTTTTTTTCCATAATTACATTTAGGCACTTAAACATGGCAAGTTTCAATTATAAAAGGAAGAGTTTAACCATTTCTATCTCATCTGGAACTGTGTTGTTATTTTAGTAGCATTTTATTTTGGCAACTAAACAAATAGAGACAGTTGTGTGTTCACTAAGTGGAGACAAACAAATTTTATGTATAATATTTCAAAGAGTACTTTTGAGACATGAGTTATTGTGCTAATCACATAACGTGCTGTTTTACCACAGAATAAAATAGTTATCTTCCCTACAGGATGCCAGTTAGGGACAATAGAAACTTTACATTGCTTCGAATTATATGTTGAAAAAATGTTTGTGTGTGTTTTAAATAATAGGTAGGTAAAATCCAAATGAATAAAAATGTTATAAATAACTATGTAAATAGTGATGTTTCAATTTCAACACTTCAGGGTAGAATACTTGCTCCTGGTAAAATTTCTGTTGGCTTTTGCCATTGGAAACACAGCGTTTTCCTTTAAACAGTTTAAATTTTTAACAAGTTTACTTGAATGACTGAAATGCAATAGGAGTTTAAAGGCTCTTGACTATTTGGGATGTCTGAGGGCAGACTGAACTTTTGAGCAAATTCTAAAAAGGGCATTGAACCTGTGTTCTGTAGAAGTTTCTTATCAAATAATTAGGCTTTTTGTGTCCTCAATGTTTTACTTTAATATCAACCAGTTTCTTAAGCCAAGTGAGAAATAACAGTGAAATAAAATTAACTGTGTTTTATGTTCAAATTAGCAAATACTAAAAACAATTTTGGTGAGATGATTTGAAGTGATACTTTCATTTGTTGGTAATATATAAACTAATGTATTAGACCTTTTATGCTGCTATAATAGAATACCTGAGACTGGGTAATTTATATTGAATAGACATTTGCTGGCCCACAGTTCTGGAGGCTGGAAAGTCTAAGATCAAGGTGTCACCATCTGAGGACGCCTTCTTTCTGTGTCATCCCATGGCAGAAGGCAAGAGAGCAAGAGCAGACCACACTAGACCTTGTATATGAGCACCAATTTCCTCTTTGAGAGTGGAGCCCATATGGCCTAATCCCTTCAAAGTTTCCACCTCTTAATACTGTTACAATGGCAATTAAATTTTAACTTGAGTTTTGAAGGGGACAGCATAGCAACTGGTGTAAACTTGATCAAAATCAATTTGGTAACAAAAAAAGAGCCTTAAAAATATTTGTACCCTTTTATTTATTTATTGTACTTTTCATAATCTATCCTAAGATAAAATCATAAACATAAAATAATTTAAGGCAGAAAAATGGCAGAAAAGAGTTAAAAAAACGGAGAAGTGCTAAAGTAAACTGTTGCATAGCCAATTTGTAATGAATTATGAACCCATGTAAAGGAAGTTTATGAACAACCATGTACTAACGTTAAAACAGCCTAAATAATTAAAATAGCATGAAAAGATTTAAAGTAGCCATAATTGTGCAATTAACCCTTCCCCAAACCCCAAAAAAATAATAAACAGGAAAGAAGATTAATAAACACTGACATAATAATAACTGTCTCTGGATAATGGAAGTATATATGATTAGGTTTTACATTATTCTGTATTTTCTGAATTATATATAATAGGGATATGTTATTTCATAACAAAATAAGTCTGTTGAACTCTGTTTTAGATAGAAAACTCCAAATCAACACCATGTTGAAACAACATAGAGATTTTGCAAGGTTTCTGATATTGTACTGATAAAATATTATTTCAAAATGATGAACCACTGAGTATATGCAAGAGAAATGTTTATTTTATATATTTAGATTATGCTTTTTTTCCCTATCGAATGCTATTTTTTCCTCACACTGCTTAGTTTGCATTTGCCAGAAATGGGGAAATGGTTGATGGTAGTCCTGTGTGTAAACCATTCAGCTAATCCAGAGTACACTGAAACTTACGAGCCCCATGAGATGAGAATTTGTCTTTAAACTTACCAATGACTCATATTTTCAGCAATGGTTGCATTTTATAACATAGATTTTTTGTTTTCATGTTCACAAAATGTTCTGGGATGAGTATCTGATATTAAATTTCCCCCACAGCTATGAATGGAAACTTAAATTCAACATCAAGAGGTTGTTCTCTTTTATGTTCCAAATGACGCTAAATATCATTTCAGTGACCATGATGACCTACTTGTATCTATAGCTCTTAAAAGCTATGGTTTTTTGTTCTTGTTCTAATGTTTCCTGTGTTTGCTGTCAAGAGCAACCAGGTTGATAAATTGTCTTTAAACATTCAAATGGGAAAACAGGGAGAAAAAGAAATAGTTGTTTATGGAAGAGGAAGAAGAAAGTATCTTGTTAAGTTCACCATAGTAAAGGTAAAATTAAAGTACTACTTTCAAATTATATGTCATTTGGAGATATTTGTTTTACACTAAGGAGAGGAAAAGGCAGGTAAGTTTAGATTAAATCAATACTGAAGAGTCTATAAATTTGAAAATGAAGAACCAATAAGATACATTTGAACCAAATTAAATTTGACTCTCAAATCTTCTAAGCATGTAATTTTCAGTAAACATGGTTTTAAGTCAGTCATGTGTACAGCAAACAACTATTAATAACATTTAACTGAATTTAACATTAAGATGAGCTTCAAAATCCAAAGAACTTGTGAAATAACCAATGATAGAAGAGGCAGAATAAGAATTATATTCTCTGTAGAAGCATAGAGAAATCAACATGGGAGTACAAATTGGGAGGCAACTGAGAGTTTAACAGGATCTTTTCTAAAGGTTATCCTAGATATAATATGGTTGACATCAGTAAAGAGTTCATAGGTCTCCATTTACCATTTAAAATCTAAGCCTAGACTAGGCGCATAAAAACGCTGGGTGCGTTGGCTCACCCTTGTAATCCCAGTACTTTGGGAAGCTGAGGTGGGTGGATCACAAGGTCAGGAGATCAAAGCCAACATGGTGAAACCCCATCTCTACTAAAAATACAAAAATTAGCTGGGTGTGGTGGTGTGCATCTGTAATCCCGGCTACTTGGGAGGCTGGGGGGCGAGAATCGCTTGAACCCAGGAGGTGGAGATTGCAGTGAGCCGAGATTGTACCATTGCACTCCAGCCTAGCAACAGAGCAAGATTCTATCTCAAGAAAAAAAAAAAATCTGAGCCTATTAAAATATATTGGGCACATTATTTTTCTTTGTCTTTTCTTTCTTTTATCATATATCAACATCTTACTTTCTTAGTTCTATTCTACCCAAATGTGTCCCTGTAATGCAATTTTTATATAACTTCCTGCTAGATGGGTTAGCCTAAGTTATTATTTGAAAGGTTTCTAAACTATCCTGTATTAACCACCTGAAATTTTCCTTTGTAATGCCACTTTACTTGAAAATATGATCAAAAATTAATTTTAGTTAATTTTTCTTAAAATGTAGATGTAGTTGAATGTGATCATTTATTTAAATTTTAGTATAAATTTAAAAAATAAGATGATTTACTGTTGGTCTAAACTTTTGAAATTAGAAGTTTAATATACACAGAGTCAAACTGCAGAGAGCTTGTGTATATAAGTTGCTATCTTTTCAAAGTGAATTTACATATTTAAAGCTCCAAATTTCCCTCTAAGTACTGCTTTGGCTGCATTCCACGCATTTTGATTGGTCATATTTACATTATTGATTTCAAAGAATTTTCTAGTTCTCACAGCAATTTCTTTTTTGCTCCACGATTATATGTGTCGCTTATTCCAAATATTTTTTTTCTTGTTGATTTATAGCTTAATTCTACTGAAGCCAGAGAATATATTCTGTATGACTTCAATCTTCTGAAATTTGTTAAGACTTGTCCAGATTATTTCTTTTAGTGAATGTTCCGTGTTCACTTGACAAAAATGCTTCTTTTATGTTAAGAGGGTTGTGTTGGTGGCACCTCCTCTATTCTTTTCTGTTTGTTGACTTGTGCAACATCCTTGACCAGTGGGTGTCTCTGTGACAAAGGAGGTTCAAGAAGCTGTACTTTCCAGGTGATATTCCATAGGAGTGTTTAATTTCTTTCTGTTCCATCCAGTTGCTGCATTTGAAGCAAAGGCATTACTTTGTAATTTGCCCTGTTATTTGACCTAAATTTGAAGGGTTTAGAGTTTTTCACCTGATCTGTAGAGCAGGGAGGTTGAAAGCACTTAAAACTCTTCTTCAGTTCCCACATTGCCTTACTGCCTGAATATCTGTCTCTTTTCTATAAACTTTTCTTTTCAGTTCATGTAGCTCTTCAATAGAAAGCTGCTATTATGTATATTGAAATTTATGAAGGAGGCTGGAGGGTCACAGCTTAACCTGTGACAGGTTTTGCCCAAGGTTTTGATAACTGTCCTTCAGGATATCTCAAAGCAAGTTGTTCTCCCACTATTTTCCTTTCCCTGTGCCCTAGCATTCCTTTTACAATGCTGTGAAAAATGTTCTGCTTCTCAGATAAATGGGTACTATCTGTTTTGTTTCTAAATGGCCAACTTTGAGGATAAATGGGAAGATATAATTGCTTCTTTTATGCCTATTTGTACACCCTGGTGGGAGGGAGTCCTTATATTTATGTACACACTCATGGAAGGGAGTCCTCATATTTAGTTTCAAAATATATTACTTTCTTGGATTTTCTTCCTAACTTTTTCTAACTTTGGGTCCATTTCTTTTTTCATTGCCTCCTTTCCCAGGCAGCTCTATTCTTGCAGAGCCATGGCAGGACATATTAAAATTCCAATAGGAAACACTGAAGGAAAGTCTGTAGAATCACTAGTGACTAATTACAGGAGAGCTGTTTCTTCAGTCTTACTTCATGTTATGTTCTCTGTGTTCTCAAGCTGATAGTATGTTATGTATTTGGATTCTTGAAAAACGGAAAATTTTTAAAGATATGTGTATAAAGTATATTCTTTTTTTTCTTTCTTTCTTTCCCCTTCCTTCCTTCCTTCCTTCCTTCCTTCCTTCCTTCCTTCCTTCCTTCCTTCCTTCCTTCCTTCCTTCCTTCCTTCCTTCCTTCCTTCCTTCCTTCCTTCCTTTTCTTTCTTTCTTTCTCTCTCTCTCTCTCTCTTTCTCTCTTTCTTTCGACAGAGTTTCGCTCTTGTTACCCAGGCTGGAGTGCAATGGCGCGATATCGGCTCACCGCAACCTCCTCCTCCTGGGTTCAGGCAATTCTCCTGCCTCAGCCTCCTGAATAGCTGGGATTACAGGCACACGCTACCATGCCCAGCTAATTTTTTGTATTTTTAGTAGAGACGGGGTTTCACCATGTTGACCAGGATGGTCTCGATCTCCTGACCTCGTGATCCACCCACCGCAGCCTCCGAAAGTGCTGGGATTACAGGCGTGAGCCACCACGCCCAGCAAAGTATATTCTATATTGATGTAATAGTGGTGATTTTCATTAAAACAGTAATAAAAAAGTGAGAAATATTCACATGTGTGTTCAGACTTCAACAATACTTGCTACATTCTTATGGCATGGTGTGATGGAGTAGACAGTCAAATTCAGATATATCTTGTTAGTGTGGCCATGACTTTTAGCCAAGAGTTAATGATATTCTTAGGCTTTACTAAGAACTAGAGTGGTCTACAACATTTTCACTGAGTGAAGCTTTTAAAGAAAAAAAATAATGAGACAACTATGTTGGAACTCAGGGGATAAAACAGAATATCAATTGTGGTAGAAGGGCCAGGAGATAGTCAAGGAGCCAGAAATAAAGTATATGTTGTGTGTGTGTGTGTGTGTTTGTGTGTGTGTGAAGGGAAGTAAATCAGAGGACCATTTAAAGCAATTTTCTGGCTCAGGTTGTGGACTAAGCTCTCTATTTTGTTTTTATTGGAGCAGAGGTGAACACAAATAAGATGGCTGTACTTAAATGAATCTTCAATCAGAACAAAACAGCCTGTGTATAGATGTTTTTCCATTTTTTATCTACTTTTGCCAATTTTAGTAAAGTTGCAAAACACACTAACAAGGGATAAGGAATATCATCAATCTCATTAACTGTGGTAAAAGTATATCAAAACCACATGGAGATACCACCTCACTCCAGTTGGAATGGCAATCATTAAAAAATCAGGAGACAGATGCTGGAGAGGATGTAGAGAAATAGAAACACTTTTACACTGTTGGTGGAAGTATAAATTAATTCAACCATTGTGGAAGACAGTGTATTGATTCCTCAAGGACCTAGAAATAGAAGTACCATTTGACCCAGCAATCCCATTACTGGGTAGTTACCCAAAGGATTATAAATCATTCTGTTATAAAGACACATGCACACATGTTTATTGTACCACTGTTTACAATAGTAAAGACTTGGAACCAACCCAAATGCCCATCAATTAAAATTGGATAAAGAAGATGTGGCACATATACACCATGGAATGCTACACAGCCATACAAAAGAGTGAGTTCATGTCCTTTGCAGGGACATGGATGAAACTGGAAACTGTCATTTTCAGCAAACTGACACAAGAACAGAAAACCAAACACTGCATGTCCTCACTCATAAGTGGGTGTTGAACAATGAGAACACATGGACACAAAGAGGGGAACATCACACACTGGGACCTGGGGGGTGGGGGAATTGGGGATGGATTGCATTAGGAGAAATACCTAATGTAGATGATGGGGCAAAGGATGCAGCAAATCACCACCTTGGCACGTGTATACCTATGTAACCAACCTGCATGATCTGCACATGTGCCCCAGAACTTAAAGTGTAATATACAACCAAAAAAAATTTTAAATTAGTAGGCAATTTTAAAGAAACCCATCTCTATCTATCCATCCATCCATCCATCTGTCATCCATCTACCTACCTATCTATCTTACTATCATCTATAAGAACTTTAGGAGAATATCTATTCCATTTGACCCAGTAATTCCAACTTTCAGGGATTTATACTAAGGAAATTAGATAAAGATTTATTTACAAAAATGTTCAATGCATTGCTATTCTTGATTTTTTTTTTTTTTTTTTTTTGAGAGGACGTCTGGTACTGTCGCCCGGCTGTAGTTCAGTGGCACAATCTCAGCTCACTGCAATCTTCACCTCCTGGGTTCAAGCAATTCTCCTGCCTCAGCCTCCTGAGGAGCTGGGACTACAGGTATGTGCCCCCACAGCCAGCTAATTTTTTTTGTATTTTTAGTAGAGACGGGATTTCACCATGTTGGCCAGGATGGTCTTGATCTCCTGACCTCGTGATCTGCCTGCCTTGGCCTCCCAAAGTGCTGAGATTATAGGTGCGAGCCACCATGCCCAGCCTGTTCTTAATCTTTTTCAAAAAATTGTCAAATATAACACAAATGATGGAAACTACATAAAACATATAACAATTATAAAGCAAGCACATATATGAATATCACATAAATCCAGACAGAATAGGACCAACATACCAAAAAACCTCTTTCCTACTTGCCCCAAAGATAACCACTATATTGAATTTTATTTTAACACCAAGCAGGCATCCTTAAATAATATGGGTTTTGCTGGTTTTTAAATCTTAAGTGAATGGAATAATTCTCTATGTGTTTGTGTCTTGCTTCTTTAACTCAATGTTATGTTTATAAAATGTATGCATATATCTATAGGTTATTTTTATTATTGTGTAGTATTATAATATTTGTATATACTACCAGTTATGAATATGTTATCAGTTATTTATCAATTTTATTTAACTTTATTGATGAATGTTTATATTATTTCTTTTACCTTACTTTCATTTATTTTAATCCTTTCATCTCATCCCTTTCTTTCATTTCTTTGCTTCCTCTTTCTCTCCTTTAACGTTTCCCTCTGTCTCATACTCTCCCTCAGTCATTCTTTCCTTCTTTGGCTATTACAAAATAAAATCAATGCCGCCATAAGTAATCTGTATATGCTTGCTGCATTCATGTTCGTGCATATCTCAACAGCTGCTTGAAAGTTCATTTTCTTTCACAATTAACAATATTTGGTACTGTAATGCTTATATTTTTGCCAATTAGATGGCTGTATTAGTCAGGGTTCTCCAGAGAAGCAGGACAAATAGGACACACACACACACACACACACACACACACACACACCCCACAGATGTATTAAAAGAAATTGGCTCACACAATTATGAAGACAGCGAAGTCTTACAGCCTGCCATCTGCAAGGCAAGAGATCCAGGAAAGGTGGTGGTATACTTCCAGTTTGAGTCCAGAGGCCCAAGAACCTAGAGACCTGATGATGGACCTGATGAGGTAAGTAGTAGTACAAATCTGAAGGCTCAAGTACCAAGATTACTGATGGTTTAAGTTCTAGCCAAGGGCAAGAGAACACCATTGTTATAATTTAAGCAATTAGGAAAGAGAGCAAATTTTCCCTTTTGTTCTATTTGGTCTCCAATGAATTGAAAGATGCCCACCAATACTGGGGAGAGCAAGCTGCTTTACCTCCTCTACTTATTTAAATGTTAATGTCATCCAGAAACACGTTCACAAACACACCTAGAATGTTTAACCAAATCTCTGGGCACCCCATGTCCCAATAAGTTGACATATAACAGTTGTTGTACATGGTATTTTCTTGTGGTTTACCTTTGAATTTCTTTGAGCACTTTTTTGTGTGTATGGACCATTGAAAAACCCTCTTTTGAGAAGTGCCTATTTTCCCTTTGGGTCATATGTCTTTTTGGGGTCATATGCAACTTAGGCTGATAAGTTACAGATGAGCCTTTGTCATTTACATATCATGTAAATGTCTGCAACAGGAAGGAAGAAGAGAATGAGAGGAAGGGGAAGGGAGATGAAAAGAAGGGAAGGAGGTAGAAATAAAGGATGACAAGAAGAAAAGGGAAAAGAGAAAATAAAAAGGAAATAAATGAAAAAAATAATAGAATAAAAAGAAAATGTCTCTCATTTGTCTTGTAACTTGTTTAATTTTTTTTTATACAGAGACATTTTAAATTTGAATGAAAACATCAGTTTTTAACAACCGCTTTAGTACTTGGTATCATTGATTAAAAATATTTCATTACTTCAAGATGATAGAGACATGCTTTTATATTATCTTCTAGAAGGTTCCTAGTTATGCTATTGACTTTTAGATCAATAATCCACCTGGAATTCTTTTATAAGGCATAAACTATGAGTGAGTGAATTTTGCATTTTTTTTAGTTTGATTGCAAACTGATGCAGCACTTTCTTTGAAAAAAATCTATTTCCTATTACTCTGTATCTTGCTGGTAAATCAATTGTTTATTATGTGTATATTAGTTTCCTGATCTTTATTCTTTCCATTGGGTTGTTATTATTTCTTATCTCTGTGTTAGTGCTCAAGAGCTGTAATTACTTGAGTATTAATACCTAATAGTGTCAGTTCCTGCTGGAATCATTTATTTTAAGAGCATCTAGGATAATTGGCCCTTTCAATTTCCATAGAAATCAATTACAATAAAAAACTTTTAATATCCTTAAAAATATCCGTTGGCATTTTTGGGTGGAGAATTGCCATATATAGACAGCACTGTCTATAAATAGCACATATCTCAGTTTATTTAGGACTTCTCTAGTGTCTCTTAAAATTTGTACAACTTGCCTGTTATAGGTTTTATACATTTTAATATTGTTTTCTAGTGAATAGACATATTTGGTATCTTTTTAAATGTTTTTTTTCTTTTGTTTTTGCTTTGTGCATTTTGAAATGAAATTATCATTTATGGTAACTTTGTATCTACCAATCTTACTAAACTTTTTAGTTATAAATTTTTGCCCATGTGCTTTGAATATTTAACACATTTAAAGATATATTCTGGGAATAATTGAAATTGTATTTCTTCTTTCTTTTTTTCACACGTTTTATTCACTCTTTTCCCAAAGTACTGTGGAAAAATTCCATGAATGAAAGTAGTGATAAGGGGCATTCTTGTCCTGTTCTACATACCAAAGAGAGAAACATTTTGATGATTTGCTATTAATTAGGATGTTTCTGGTAGTTCATTTTGTATATCCTGTTTATCATATTAAGAAAATTTCCTTTGATCCCAGACTCACTTAGAGTTTATATAATAAATATATATTTTCTCTCTCTGTGTATGTGTATGTGTGCATGGGCATTTTTAAAAATTGTATCACTTTTTCTACAGTTATTGAGAAAATTATAAGAATTTAAAAAAATCTATTAATTCAGTGATTCTGTTGACTATTTTTGATTAAACCAAACTTGTCTTCCTATAATAAATGTAGCTGGTTCAATTAGATTTTTACGTGTTGCTCAATGCAGCTTGCTAATATTTCATTTAGAACTTTTGCATGTGTTCATGAGTGAAATCGGTCTGTAACTTTCCATTTTTATTGCCATTTTCAGAACATTGGTATCAAGGTTGTGCTAACTTCATAAAATCATATATAATATGTATTTATATAGTATGTATTATAAGTATATATAAATAATATATATAAGTATATATAATAACTTCATTTTGTATTTTTTTTACCAGTATTTCTCTAGAATTAGAATTATTTCTTTTTTGAATGTTTGTTAACACTCACTGATTACTACATCTAACTTTGAGGTAGTCACTGCAAAGAGTTTGATTACCAATTTAATGTTTATAGTACGAGTCAGATTTTCTAGTTCTTCTAGAGTCAGTTCCAGTAAGTCCTATTTTTGCAAAGAATTGCACATTTATTAACATTTTCAGAATTACCATGAAGTTGTTCATGAAATTTGGTTGTTTAATGTCTTTTTTTCTCACTCTTGTTCTCACCCCATTTCTTTTTATTATTTCTCTCTCTTGCTCCCTTTTTTTTCAAGTTAACATTGTGAGCCTTCTCATAAACCTCTGTTTGGTTTCAATGATTCCTTTATGGTATACTTTTTTTCTATTTTGTTTGTTCTACTTTCTTTGGGTTTATTTTGCCATTCATTTTTCAACCTTTGAGGTGAATGTTTACCTTAAGCATTTTCAGTCATCTTTCTACTAATGTATAAAGAAAGCTTGTGAAATTTCATTTATGCAATGGTTTGGCTGCATTCTACAAGTTTGTAATGTCGTTTTTTTTTTTTTACCATTTGGGTGAACATATTTAATTATCAGTTTAATATCTTCTTTAGCATATGATTTATTTAGATTTAATTTTTATTTCTAAATATATGCAGAATTTAAAATAATCTTATTGTTATAGATTTGTGGTGAGAATATACTATATATTTACAGTTTAGAAATTATTTATACCTATACACTAATTTTTAAAATAAATCTTACATCTGGGCTTGAAATGAATGTGTTTTACAGTTGTTAGATACAGTGTTTCATAGATATATAGAAGGTAACATTTACTAATTTTATTTTCAAATCTGTATCTTTTCTAATCTGTCTGTCTTCTGCCATTTACTGAGAGAAGTGTGGTAAATTCTCCAATGTGATTCCTGGAATTATATTTTTCTTTATGATTCTGTTATATTTTCATTTGATATATTTTGAGGTCATGTAATTAGGTATGCACATTTATAGCTGTCATATCGCTCCCATTCAATTATATTATTAGAGTTTTACCCTCTTTATTTGTAGATATGACTACCTTAAAGACTATTGCTTTTGGTGAGTATTTGCATAGCCTACATCAGTTTGAATCGTATGAAATTGTTTATATTATATTGATTTCATATGGTTCAAACTAAAATTAATTATGAAAATACTATCCAAAATAAATGATCCTTAAAGCTTTTTTTTTTTTTTTTTCAGAAAAAGGTCAATAATAGTTGTCAACTCTTTTAGTTTTAGTTTTCTTCCATGATTACCTTATAAATGTGTATTTTATAAGCAGCTTATATTTGGGTTCCGCCTCACTTAACAGTCTTTTTCTTTTAAGTGAAATGTTATTCATCTACATCTAATATAATTACTAACCATTTGAGTTTAAATCTATCTTATGCTTTTTATTTATCACTTCTCTATTATAGCTCTCTGTCCTTCTTTTAGGATTCTTTGAGCACTTTTTTCATTTCATTTATTTTCCCTCAACTACTTTGGAAGAAACACACACACACACACACACACACACACACACACACGCATGCGTGCTCACATTAGTGGTGACTCAGGAAAATACAATATGCATCCTTAACGTATTAAAGACTAATCTTAAACAATATTTTACCCTTCTTCTGAAAATTACCATGGACCTTAGGATACTTTAACCAACATTAATTCACAAACTGTTGTCACAGTGTACTTTAATTATTGTTTTAAAAAAGACTATATTAATCATTAGATGACCCCAGCCATTTTCTGTTTTCTTTGCTCTACATTCTTTTCTGCATCTCAGACCATCTTTTATATTGGAATATTTTTGTTCTGCCAGTAGAATGCGCTTTAGTGCAGAACAATTTGTGGCAAACTTTCTCAGTTTTTGTTCATTAAACATTATCATTCAGGTTTCATTTGTGTAGGATAATTTTGCTAGATACAAAATTTGAGGTTAGTAGGGTTTTTTAGTTCATAAAAAAAAGTTATTCCATTCTTCTAGTCATGTCATATTGTGATGGGTGGATTTAAAAAAATTATTTTGCTAGGAATTGGTTGGGTTTCTTTAATCTTTTACTTGGAGGCTATAGTAGGCAGAATTCTAAAAATGGACCCCTCCTCCATTCACATTCCATACCCTAATCTCCAAAACCTGTGAATATGATGAAATATTATTCCTAAAATGTATGTAATGCATAATTGTCTTTATAATAGAAACATTATATGAGAGGCCTATTTAATCACATGAACTATTAAAAGCAAAGTATGTTTTTTGTCTGGTGGTGGAGGGAGAAATCAGAGATATCTGAGGTGTTCAGAAGGACTCAACATAGTCATAGATGCTTTGAGGATGGAGGATGCTACATGAGAAGGATATGGGTAGTATCCAGGAGCTTAGGTTAGCCAGTCAGCAAGGAAAGGAACCCTAGACTACAGTCACAATGAAAAGGTAGTAATTAAAATTGCACATAGTCAGAAGTTTCCCCTTTGGGCGGTGGCGGAGGGGGTAACCACGATAGTAGCTGCTCTCGCGGCAGCAACAGTGACTACGAGGGATGGCGGCGGCTGCTGCAGCAGGACCTGCAACATCCCAGAGGTTTTTCCAGAGTTTCTCGGATGCTCTAATCGACGAGGACCCCCAGGCGGCGTTAGAGGAGCTGACTAAGGCTTTAGAACAGAAACCAGAAGATGCACAATATTATTGTCAAAGAGCTTATTGCCACATTCTTCTTGGGGATTACTGTGTTACTGTTGCTGATGCAAAGAAGTCTCTCGAACTCAATCCAAATAATTCCACTGCTCTGTCGAGAAAAGGAATATGTGAATACCATGAAAAAAACTATGCTGCTGCTCTAGAAACTTTTATAGAAGGACAAAAATTAGATAGTGCAGATGCTAATTTCAGGTCTGGATTAAAAGGTGTCAAGAAGCTCAGATTGGCTCAGAATCTGAGGGGTGGAATCATCAGTCAAAAATCAAGTATGACTGGTATCAAACAGAATCTCAATTAGTCATTACGCTTATGATCAAGAATGTTCAGAAGAATGATGTAAATGTGGAATTTTCAGAAAAACAGTTGTCTGCTTTGGTTAAACTTCCTTCTGGAGAGGATTACAATTTGAAACTGGAACTTCTTCATCCTATAATACCAGAACAGAGCACATTTAAAGTATTTTCAACAAAGATTGAAATTAAACTGAAAAAGCCAGAGGCTGTGAGATGTGAAAAGCTAGAGGGGCAAGGAGATGTGACTACGCCAAAACAATTCATAGCAGATGTAAAGAACCTATATCCATCATCATCTCCTTATAGAAGAAATTGGGATACATTGATTGGTGAGATAAAAGAAGACAAGAATGAAAAGTTGGAGCGAGATGCAGCCTTAAACAGATTATTTCAGCAGATCTATTCAGATGGTTCTGATGAAGTGAAATGTGCCATGAACAAATCCTTTATGGAGTCTGGTGGTACAGTTTTGAGTACCAACTGGTCTGATGTAGGTAAAAGGAAAGTTGAAATCAATCCTCCTGATGAGATGGGATGGAAAAAGTACTAAATAAATTAATTTACTCTACTGTATTGTGTATATTCACCTAATGCCCATTGTGAATTGATATTGCATTCTAGAATTTTAAACATTGAATATCTTTTTGAAAGATTATACCTCTTTACCTCTTTGTGCTTTAGAAATTATTTTCCTTTGAGTGTTCAAGTCTAATGAAGAATGAAGATCATATTTTATCACATCTGTCCTTAAGGATTTCAGACATAGTGAAACTGAATGAAGTGTATCATTTGCTCCTAGTTAGATTCATTCTATCTAGTTGTGGGGATAGAGAAATCTTTAATGCTATATTTTGGGTTATTGCCTTATTTTTGATGTAGTATTCTGTCAGTAGGTTATTAGACCTTGCAGCTTTGGGTAAGCATAGATTTTTTCACCTTCGGTGTTACAATGTATTTGCTTTGAAAAACTGCTTTTGAATGGAGTTGTAAATACAATTTTCTATGAAGATGAAAAAAAAATAAAAAATAAAAAAATAAAATTGCACATAGTCTATATTCCTAATTTTGTTAAAACTGAAATGTGTATAAAAACAACTAAAATAATGTATATTAATAGTTTAATGATATACATGTGTTCTCAAATTATAGATATTTTTCATGTTTTCCTAATTTTTATAGTTTTATATAATAAAAAATAAGTGATTTAGAAATTATTGCTCTTTGAAACTTGAAAGGATGATTTGAACTTAATTTTAGTTAGCCAAGAATTAAATCTGTTTTATCCACAGTGAGAAAGAACTTGAAATTCAATTTCATCCAAAAAATAGTTTTATGTTTCCTCTAGCTTTATAATAGTAATCAACATCATATATTGATGTCTTACGAAGTTGATACTTGATATGTGATTCACACATACTATCATTTAAGCCCCACAAACAACTTTATGAAGAAGCTAATGTTTTCTATTCACATTTTTCACATGAGAAGATAGAGGGTTGGCAAAGTCCTACAGTTATTTAGTGGTAGAGCTGGGATTTTTTTTTTTTTTTTGAGACTGAGTTTCGCTCTTGTTACCCAGGCTGGAGTGCAATGGTGCGATCTCGGCTCACCGCAACCTCCGCCTTCTGGGTTCAGGCAATTCTCCTGCCTCAGCCTCCCGAGTAGCCGGGATTACAGGCATGCGCCACCACGCCCAGCTAATTTTTAGTATTTTTAGTAGGGGTTTCACCATGTTGACCAGGATGGTCTCGATCTGTTGACCTCGTGATCCACCCGCCTCGGCCTCCCAAAGTGCTGGGATTACAGGCTTGAGCCACCGCGCCCGCCCAGAGCTGGGATTTTAACCTGAGTTGTTTATTATAAGTGGATTTTAGGCTGAATAATATTTAGCTTAATATTTTCAATGCATAAAATATGATAGAAGAAATTCTCTTTTAAGCATAAGCATCACTTCTGTAAAAATATCTCTTTTATTTTACTTTTCATTCTCTGTTGTGATTCTACTAACCAGAGATTCTTTTTGGATTGAATAATACAAAGATCTCAGTTTCTGTAGACATAGGAGACTCTCCAAAAATACTCTGAGGCTAAACTCTATTAAATAAAATAATGAAACTGTTGTTTCTTGATAAGATTACACTAGATGTTCTCTTCTAAGATAGAAGTAATTGTGATCCTATGTAATACAATCAGTTAGGATGAGCCCCCCTCTTTAAATACAATAGTCATATTCTATGTATAGTGTGTAATTCAGAGTATTTATTTTTAAGAATAATTGTATAAACCATTGATTAAGTATGTGTCTAGCCTTAAATAAAAATTAGAAATCATGATAAGGTATTGCTTTATAAACCTTCTCCATTCAGATGCAGAGATTTAACATACTTCCATTTGACTAACAAAGCAAAGCATAGCTGAGCAGGGATAAATACATCAATATCTAATTTCATTGACATCTGCATCTTTAACCATTTTCCAGCTCATTTGGAATGCATACCTCTGTTGTGTGCAAAGTGTTTTCTTCTTAAATACAAAATAAGTACCATATACTGTTGGAATCTTGCCTTAATCCTTTTAGCATCTTAGCATTATAGTACTTTACAAGTAGAGCTCTAACTGCCTAATGACTTTCTGTGGGTTCTAGAGTCTCTTCTCACTAGCAAGTCAGGCCAAAAGTCTTAGAAAATTAATAACTCCCAGAAACATCCTTTAATGTATAACTGATGGAAAATATACAATACTTCAGTTCTTTTGACCACTGATTACTATAATTCAGAGCTACTTGCTCCCCATTGAATCTCAGAATCTCACATTGGATGTCTTAGTTTGTATTCTGCTGCTAAAACAGAATACCCAAGGCAGAGTTATTTATACTGAACAGAAATGTATTGGTTCATAGTTCTGAAAGCTTGGAATTCTACTGTCAAGCTACCAGCATTTGACAAAGGGCCTTTTCTTAATAAATAACAGTATAGTGGAAGACATCACTTAGTGGAAGAGAAAAGAGATGGCAGAGAGAAAGAGCAAAAGAGTGCAAACCCATTTCTGTGATAACCAACCCACTCATATAATACCATTAGTCTATTTGTGAGGGCAGAGCCCTCATGACCTGAATACCTTTTAAAGGTCCCACCTCTCTATACCATCACAATGGCAGTTAAATTTCATCATGAGTTTTGAAGGTGACACACTTTCAAACCATAACAGGGCCCTTCGGGGGGATCAAACTACAGTGGCTCCCTCAGGGTTATGAGCAACTGTGTTTGTTACCTTTCCTTCCTTATCTCTAGTTCTGCTACCACTAGTGTTTCCTGAGACCCACTCCAAAATAAACTACTTGCTCCAGAATCCTTGTTACAGAATCTACTTATGGCAAAATCCAAATGAAGGTATTTTGTTATAGAATGGGTTCAAATGTAGCAGATACTTATAATGGGAGTTTAAATACTTGTAAACCAAATGACAAAAAGGGACCTAATGTTAGTGAAAAGGAATGATGATGAATCCTGTTGTTAAAACATCAAAACTACTAATTATAGTGGTGACTATTATTGAACTTCTCTTCTGTAGTGAATTGAAATGGAGTACAGAAGAAAGGAG
The DNA here is from genome assembly GCF_049354715.1 of Callithrix jacchus. Classification (NCBI taxonomy): domain Eukaryota; kingdom Metazoa; phylum Chordata; class Mammalia; order Primates; family Cebidae; genus Callithrix; species Callithrix jacchus. The sequence goes on from NC_133518.1 coordinate 36,752,015, forward strand.
ATACACTGTCTTGTGCAATATATTTAGTATTGGGGTGCTGTGACTAAGGACTGTGGAATTGATTGACTATTGTTAGGTGCCATTGATGTTTGAGGAAAGAAAATGGCAATCTCAAGTCAGACAGTTTACTTAGGGCATGGCATCCCTTGTAGCTGAAGAGCAGACTGTGCTGAAGATTTTGGATTGTTATCATGGTAGAATTACAAAGAAAGGTGATTCATAGTCCCACCAACTCACTGTATAAAGTCAAGAGGCATGTAAGTAGGACTAGGCTCTTGTGACCCGAGATCTCATTAGTGGATGAACTTCGAGTGGACACTATAATTTGTCAGAGAAGGTTTTAGCAGCCAGAGAAATTCCTCTTGTTAGAGATTAGTAGTCTTCTATTGCCTGAAGACCATGCAAAGTTCACTGAGGTAGATGAACTGAGAGGTGTTGCTGTGAACAGTCAGTGAGGACCTCAGGGCTGCCAACAACCATGTGAGTGAGCTTGGAAGTAGATCCTTTGGTCCCAATTCAATTACCTTCTATTACCAAATTCTCCTGCATTGACCACCTGAAAATTTCCAGTTCTCAATGGCATTTTGCTTGAAGGAATGACAAAAAATCATTTTGGTCAGATAATTATTTCTTAAAGGGTGGAAATAGTTGAGTGTTATCACTTATTTGTATTTTAGAGTGACTTTCTGCATCTTTGGCCAGTGTCTTGACTGCAATATCCTGAAAGGCCTTGAGCCAGAACCACCTAGTTAAGCTGCTCCTAGATTTCTCACACAGTAACTATGAGATAGTAATGGTTGGTCAATAAATAACAACACACAGTGAGTGAGCAAAATGCTTCACTGGAAAAATTGTAATTCATTGACCAGTTTCCAAACCAGAGTCAGTTCTATGATAGAAAACCCACCCTTTAAAGAAAAAACCAGTTCTTCTATAGCAGCACCGCAGGATTCCTTAATTCTTCTGTAATAGTATTTAGGGATATTTACTGGAGAAAGGGAGATATCTAGATTTTTAAAGCATTGTTGAATCTAGGGTCCAAACTCATGTAGATTCAAAATACCATCATGGAACCCTTGTAAGAGTAAGGAAGTTTGAAGTCCCTGTGATAAAGATCCAAGTTTGTTTCACAATGCACCTAATATGGGTCTATGGCCTCATGCGATGGTCATTTTATTATCATTTGAGGGCCTAATTAAGGTGGATATACTTAGCAGGTGGGAAAAACTCACACATTATTTACTTGACCTGTGGAGTAAGAACTGTAATTATAGAAAAGGCCAAGTGGAAGCTCCTGAATGTGTCCCACCCCAAATGAAATTAGCATATTATAAACAATCCTTAGTGCATGGTGAGTGGAATGGCAGGGATCAGTGGCCTCAGTGATCTCATGGATGCAGGGTTGGTGGTCCTTATCACATGAATTCTTAAGGAACCAGTATAGTCTCTGAAAAAAATGGATCCAGATAACTTATGGCAGATGTTGGTGGACTATTATAAATTTAACCAAATAACCCCAATTATAGCTGCTATTTAAAATATGATTATTTACTAGACAAATCAATGCAGACTTTGCCATGTATATGTACTTGTTTACCCTATAAATGAATGCTTTCAAAACTCATAAACATTCAGTTTAGAATCAGCTCATATTCACTGAGAATGAACAGCAGTATATATTCATAATCTTGCTTCAGACTGTGTTAATTCTCCTGTTGTGTCACAATATGGTCTTAAGAGACCTTGGTTATAGGGAAATCTTATAGGGTATTTTACCGGTTCAGTATATTGGTGACATTATGTTAATCAGACCTGATGACCAGGAACTTGTAAGTTATCTGAACGTTTGTTCACAATGTTGCAGAAAAACCCAATAAAAATTAAGGGGCCTGCCCTTTTGAGTAAGGGTTAAGAGATCAGAGGATCTGAGTCATGCTGAGACATATCCTTTAATGTAAAGGTTGAAACATTATACTTGCATTTCCTCTTACTAAGAAAGAGTTGTCATATTTGGTAGCTCTCTGAATTTAAAGAAAGCACATACCACTTTGATTATACTGATCCATCTTATTTATTGGGTTACTCAGAAAATTGCTAGTTTTCAGTGAGGTCCAGAAACAGGAGAAGTTTTTATAGCAGGTTTAAGCTGCAGCATTGTTTGGATCATATAATCTGGCACGAGCTACATGGAGTTTTTCTAAGCTCCAATAAAAGAGTCATAGAACACTTCTTCCAGACTTTTGACTATCAGCCAAGCCACACTGCTACGAGTTCATGGATATCTTTAACTCAACAGCTCATCCCTCTGCATGATGACAAGTATACTACTGGTATCTATTGTACATAAGGATGCTATGTGGAATGTCTTCTAGCTTCAGTAAGAAAGTCATGATACTCACTCCTTAGGTTCTAGAACAAAGTCATCCAGTCTGCAGCAAAGAAAAATATTCAGAGCTCAAAAAACAACTTGTATAATGCCATTGTTCCCTGATCCTAGGACAGGAAACTCCTGACCATAGAACATTAAGTAATGCAACCAGAGGTGCCCATCACAAGGTTAATACATCAGATCCACCAAATCATAATATCAGGAAGCAACAGCAACAATCCATTTTACAATGGAAATGGTATATTCAGGATGGGACTCAAGAGGTTCTGAAGTCCATAAGCAAGTGACACAACAGGGGACCAGAGCCCCATGTCACACGTCCCTGTTGCAGCAATGCCTTTTCTTTCACTTACAGCTATGGTCTTGTTAGTGGATACCTGAAACTAAATGATATATAAAGAAACAAAACAAAACACTCAAGCTTGTATCTCTCAGATGGGTTGACTATGTTGACGGAAGCCAAAAATGGACTTCTGCCACATTCTAGCCCAAATCAAAAGTGGCTCTGAAAGATAGTAGAGAATACATTCCTCCAAGTGGGCAGACCTTAAAGCAGTACACCTGGTAATAAACTTTATGCAAAAGGAGAAGCTGGGTTAATGATGAACACATTGGCAGTGATGAACAGCTGGACTGGTGGTCAGAGGTTTGGAAGAAGCAACACTGAGAGATGGGAGTCAATCTGGAGAAAAAGCATGTGTAAGAACCTGCAGGAGTGTGTCTGTGATTAATGCCTACAAAAGTATTAACCACAGAATAGCCACCTGGATAAAATGACTTAGCAAGTGGATATCAGCCAGACTCATTTTTCAGTTACTTAAATGCTAGTATAGGGACTCACACATGGAATAGCTGAAATAGAGATTATGCACAAGATCAAAAGCATGAGATGTTTCTCACCAAGACTAATATAGCTACTGTTACTCCTGAGTGTTCAACCTGTCAGCAGCAGAGTCTAGTAAGCAGACTTACACTATGCTCTCAATTCAGTCTTCTCTGAAGAGACCAACAAACTACCTGGCCTCACGTCAATAGCATTATATTTTTTTCCATCCTAGAAGGAAAGCAATTGTCCTCACTGAGATTAATATTCTAATTAAGCTTTTCTTTCATACCATAGTTTCTTTGCCATCACCAAATTCTGAGGTTTCAGTGTGTTTGACTTATTATCACAGCATCATGTATATTATCTTAGATCAAATAATCCACTTTATAGAAAATGAAGTGTAACAATGGCACATGTTTAAGAGCTCCATTGACTTCACCAGTTACAGCACCTAAATGCTTCCAGGCTAATAAAATGCTGCTTAGAGCCAATGGGAATTATATGGTGCTCTTTCCCTGATAGGTAAAACATCTGCATCTAGGAACCAAAAGGTGAAAATTGGAGTGCCTTCTCCATTATTACTCCCCATGGCCCACTTGGTGAATATGTGCTGGACTGGAGGTCTTGCCTTCAAAGGGGATTATTCTTCTAAGTTTTCTCTAAATCTAAGCTAACCACTGCCCAGTTCTTTGAGGGTTGTCATGCCAGTAGATAAGTAGATAAAGTTTCTATACTATTATAATTGGTGTAATTATACAGTAATAAATACATAACGTATCATGAGGAAATACTCTTGCTACATATTATGTAATGTGGGCAGAGAGCGATATGTCTGGAACCTAGAGATGCACTAGGTCATAGGTCATATCCTAGTGCTTCTATGCTCATCGATCACTGTGAATATGCAATTATAGCCATCATAACCTAAGAGGATACCTGCGGTGCAGACTCTGCTGCCTGGGTTATCCCAATAGATAAGTAATTTCGTTTGGCAGAAATGTTGATTTAAAGTGAAAGGAAACTAGAATGGGTAATAGAGGAGAGAGATACCGAATGTCAGTTGTGGTTCAAGATCAACTGCAATAACCAGGACTAATCTTCCTCCACCATTTTTTCCCCCAAAATTGTATCTGGTTACCATTTTGAAGAGGCTTTGCCAGGACGGATGGAGTGAACTTGACTTGGGGCACAGATAGATCTGAAGAAATAGTTGACTGTAACAGGTGTTATCTGTGCTCCTCCCATATCATTGCAGTGTAAAATGGTCTGTGACTTTTTTTTTTTTTTAATTTTTTATTGGATTATAGGTTTTGGGGTACATGAGCAGAGCATGCAAGACAGTTGCGTAGGTACACACATGGCAGTGTGCTTTGCTTTTCTTCTCCCCTTCACCCACATTTGGCATTTCTCCCCAGGCTATCCCTCCCCACCTCCCCCTCCCACTGGCCCTCCCCTTTTCCCCCCAATAGACCCCAGTGTTTAGTACTCCCCTTTCTGTGTCCATGTGTTCTCATTTTTCATCACCCACCTATAAGTGAGAATACGCGGTGTTTCATTTTCTGTTCTTGTGTCAGTTTGCTGAGGATGATGTTCTCCAGATTCATCCATGTCCCTACAAATGACACGAACTCATCATTTCTGATTGCTGCATAATATTCCATGGTGTATATGTGCCACATTTTTCCAATCCAGTCTATTATCAATGGGCATTTGGGTTGATTCCAGGTCTTTGCTATTGTAAACAGTGCTGCAATGAACATTCGTGTACATGTGTCCTTATAGTAGAACGATTTATAGTCTTTTGGATATATACCCAGTAATGGGATTGCTGGGTCAAATGGAATTTCTATTTCTAAGACCTTGAGGAATCGCCACACTGTCTTCCACAATGGTTGAACTAATTTACACTCCCACCAACAGTGTAAAAGTGTTCCTTTTTCTCCACATCCTCTCCAGCATCTGTTGTCTCCAGATTTTTTAATGATCGCCATTCTAACTGGCGTGAGATGGTATCTCAATGTGGTTTTGATTTGCATCTCTCTGATGACCAGTGATGATGAGCATTTTTTCATATGACTGTTGGCCTCATATATGTCTTCTTTCGTAAAGTATCTGTTCATATCCTTTGCCCACTTTTGAATGGGCTTGTTTGTTTTTTTCCTGTAAATCTGTTTGAGTTCTTTGTAAATTCTGGATATCAGCCCTTTGTCAGATGGGTAGACTGCGAAAATTTTTTCCCATTCTGTTGGTTGCCGATCCACTCTAGTGACTGTTTCTTTTGCCGTGCAGAAGCTGTGGAGTTTGATTAGGTCCCATTTGTCTATTTTGGCTTTTGTTGCCAATGCTTTTGGTGTTTTGTTCATGAAGTCCTTGCCTACTCCTATGTCCTGGATAGTTTTGCCTAGATTTCCTTCTAGGGTTTTTATGGTGCCAGGTCTTATGTTTAAGTCTTTAATCCATCTGGAGTTAATTTTAGTGTAAGGTGTCAGGAAGGGGTCCAGTTTCTGCTTTCTGCACATGGCTAGCCAGTTTTCCCAACACCATTTGTTAAACATGGAATCCTTGCCCCATTGCTTGTTTTTGTCAGGTTTATCAAAGATTGTATAGTTGTATGTGTGTTGTGTTGCCTCCGGTGCCTCTGTTTTGTTCCATTGGTCTATATCTCTGTTTTGGTACCAGTACCATGCTGTTTTGATTACTGTAGCCTTGTAGTATAGTTTGAAATCCGGTAGTGTGATGCCCCCCACTGTGTTCTTTTTGCTTAGAATTGACTTGGCTATGCGGGCTCTCTTTTGGTTCCATATGAAGTTCATGGTGATTTTTTCCAGTTCTGTGAAGAAAGTCAATGGTAGCTTGATGGGGATAGCGTTGATTCTGTAAATTAATTTGGGCAGTATAGCCATTTTCACGATATTAATTCTTCCTAACCATGAACATGGAATGTTTCTCCATCTGTTTGTGTCCTCTCTGATTTCGTTGAGCAGTGGTTTGTAGTTCTCCTTGAAGAGGTCCCTTACGTTCCTTGTGAGTTGTATTCCAAGGTATTTTATTCTTTTTGTAGCAATTGCGAATGGCAGTTCGCTCTTGATTTGGCTTTCTTTAAGTCTGTTATTGGTGTAGACGAATGCTTGTGATTTTTGCACATTGATTTTATATCCTGAGACTTTGCTGAAGTTGTTTATCAGTTTCAGGAGTTTTTGGGCTGAGGCAATGGGGTCTTCTAGGTATACTATCATGTCGTCTGCAAATAGAGACAATTTGGCTTCCACCTTTCCTATTTGAATACACTTTATTTCTTTTTCTTGCCTGATTGCTCTGGCTAGAACTTCCAGTACTATATTGAATAGGAGTGGTGAGAGAGGGCATCCTTGTCTAGTGCCAGATTTCAACGGGAATGCTTCCAGTTTTTGCCCATTCAGTATGATATTGGCTGTTGGTTTGTCATAAATAGCTTTTATTACTTTGAGATACGTTCCATCGATACCGAGTTTATTGAGGGTTTTTAGCATAAAGGGCTGTTGAATTTTGTCAAATGCCTTCTCTGCATCAATTGAGATAATCATGTGGTTTTTGTTTTTGGTTCTGTTTATGTGGTGAATTATGTTTATAGACTTGCGTATGTTGAACCAGCCTTGCATCCCCGGGATGAATCCTACTTGATCATGATGAATAAGTTTTTTGATTTGCTGTTGCAATCGGCTTGCCAATATTTTATTGAAGATTTTTGCATCTATGTTCATCATGGATATTCGCCTGAAGTTTTCTTTTCTCGTTGGGTCTCTGCCGGGTTTTGGTATCAGGATGATGTTGGTCTCATAAAATGATTTGGGAAGGATTCCCTCTTTTTGGATTGTTTGAAATAGTTTTAGAAGGAATGGTACCAGCTCCTCCTTGTGTGTCTGGTAGAATTCGGCTGTGAACCCGTCTGGACCTGGGCTTTTTTTGTGTGGTAGGCTCTTAATTGCTGCCTCAACTTCAGACCTTGTTATTGGTCTATTCATAGTTTCAGCTTCCTCCTGGTTTAGGCTTGGGAGGACACAGGAGTCCAGGAATTTATCCATTTCTTCCAGGTTTACTAGTTTATGCGCATATAGTTGTTTGTAATATTCTCTGATGATGGTTTGAATTTCTGTGGAATCTGTGGTGATTTCCTCTTTATCATTTTTTATTGCATCTATTTGGTTGTTCTCTCTTTTATTTTTAATCAATCTGGCTAGTGGTCTGTCTATTTTGTTGATCTTTTCAAAAAACTAGCTCTTGGATTTATTGATTTTTTGAAGGGTTTTTCGTGTCTCAATCTCCTTCAGCTCAGCTCTGATCTTAGTAATTTCTTGTCTTCTGCTGGGTTTTGAGTTTTTTTGATCTTGCTCCTCTAGCTCTTTCAATTTTGATGATAGGCTGTCAATTTTGGATCTCTCCATTCTCTTCATATGGGCACTTATTGCTATATACTTTCCTCTAGAGACTGCTTTAAATGTGTCCCAGAGGTTCTGGCATGTTGTGTCTTCGTTCTCATTGGTTTCGAAGAACTTCTTTATTTCTTCTTTCATTTCGTTGTTTACCCAGTCAACATTCAAGAGCCAGTTGTTCAGTTTCCATGAAGCTGTGTGTTTCTGGGTCGGTTTCTGAATTCTGAGTTCTAACTTGATTGCACTATGGTCTGAGAGGCTGTTTGTTATGATTTCAGTTGTTTTGCATTTGTTGAGCAGTGCTTTACTTCCAATTATGTGGTCAATTTTAGAGTAGGTGTGATGTGGTGCTGAGAAGAATGTGTATTCTATGGATTTGGGGTGGAGAGTTCTGTAAATGTCCACCAGGTTTGCTTGCTCCAGGTCTGAGTTCAAGCCCTGGGTATCCTTGTTGATTTTCTGTCTGGTTGATCTGTCTAGTATTGACAGTGGAGTGTTAAAGTCTCCCACTATTATTGTGTGGGAGTCTAAATCCTTTTGTAAGTCATTAAGAACTTGCCTTATGTATCTGGGTGCTCCTGTGTTGGGTCCATATATGTTTAGGATCGTTAGCTCTTCTTGTTGTATCGATCCTTTTACCATTATGTAATGGCCTTCTTTGTCTCTTTTGATCTTTGTTACTTTAAAGTCTATTTTATCAGAGATGAGAATTGCAACTCCTGCTTATTTTTGCTTTCCATTAGCTTGGTAAATCTTCCTCCATCCCTTTATTTTGAGCCTTTGTGTATCCTTGCATGTGAGATGGGTTTCCTGGATACAGCACACTGATGGGTTTTGGATTTCTATCCAATTTGCCAGTCTGTGTCTTTTGATTGGTGCATTTAGTCCATTTACATTTAGGGTTAATATTGTTATGTGTGAATTTGATACTGCCATTTTGATGCTAAGTGGCTGTTTTGCCTGTTAGTTGTTGTTCATTATGTTGAAGCTCTTTAGCATTCAGTATGATTTTGGAATGGCTGGTACTGATTGATCCTTTCTATGTGTAGTGCCTCTTTTAGGAGCTCCTGTAAAGCAGGCCTGGTGGTGACCAAATCTCTGAGTACTTGCTTGTTCGCAAAGGATTTTATTCTTCCTTCACTTCTGAAGCTCAGTTTGGCTGGATATGAAATTCTGGGTTGAAAGTTCTTTTCTTTAAGAATATTGAATATTGGCCCCCACTCTCTTCTGGCTTGTAGTGTTTCTGCCGAGAAATCTGCTGTGAGTCTGATGGGCTTCCCTTTGTGGGTGACCTGACCTTTCTCTCTGGCTGCCCTTAGTATTCTCTCCTTTATTTCAACCCTGTTGAATCTGACGATTATGTGCCTTGGGGTTGCTCTTCTTGCGGAAAATCTTTGTGGTGTTCTCTGTATTTCCTGCAATTGAGTGTTGGCCTGTCTTGCTAGGTGGGGGAAATTTTCCTGGATGATGTCCTGAAGAGTATTTTCCAGCTTGGATTCATTCTCTCCGTCCCCTTCTGGTACACCTATCAAACGTAGGTTAGGTCTTTTCACATAGTCCCACATTTCTTGGAGACTTTGTTCATTCCTTTTTGCGCTTTTTTCTCTGATCTTGGTTTCTCATTTTATTTCATTGAGTTGGTCTTCGACTTCAGATATTCTTTCTTCTGCTTGGTCAATTCGGCTATTGAAACTTGTGTTTGCTTCACGAAGTTCTCGTGTTTTACAGCTCCTTTAATTCATTCATATTCCTCTCTAAGGTATCCATTCTTGTTATCATTTTCTCGAATCTTTTTTCAAATCTTTTTTCAAGGTTCTTAGTTTCTTTGCATTGATTTAATACATGATCTTTTAGCTCACAAAAGTTTCTCATTATCCATCTTCTGAAGTCTAATTCCGTCATTTCGTCACAGTCATTCTCCATCCAGCTTTGTTCCCTTGCTGGTGAGGAGGTTTGGTCCTTTGTAGGAGGCGAGGTGTTCTGGTTTCGGGTGTTTTCCTCCTTTTTGCGCTGGTTTCTTCCCATCTTTGTGGATTTGTCCGCTGGTCGTCTGCGTAGTTGCTGACTTTTCGTTTGGGTCTCTGAGTGGACACCCAGAATGTTGATGATGAAGTATTTCTGTTGCTTTGTTTTCCTTCTACAAGTCTAGCCCCTTCGCTGTATGACTGCTGAGGTCCACTCCAGGCCCTGCTTGTCTGTGGTGCACCTCTAGTAGCTGTGGCACAGCAAGGGATGCTACCAGTTTCTTTTTCTGCTCTCTTTGTCCCAGGATGATGCCTGCCTAATGTCAGTCTTTTGGATATAGAGGGGTCAGGGAGCTGCTTGAGGAGACAGTTTGTACTTTATAGGGGTTTAATTGCTGAGCTGTGCACTCTGTTGTTCATTCAGGGCTGTTAGGCTGCTATGTTTGATTCTGCTGCAACTGAGCTCATTAAAACCCCCCCCCCTTTTTTTTTTTCTCAAATGCTCTGTGTTGAGGGGTTTGGGCTTTATTTTTGGATGTCTGATCAGGTGTCCTGCCAAGCTAGAAGGCAGACTAGCCACTGTTTGGCTGCCGAGGCTCCGCCCTGCTGTTGTGTGATTCGTGCTGTTCCTGCCGGCTCTGCTGTGGTCTCCGCCACGCCCTGCTGTGGAGTCTCTTTGTTGTATCGTGTTGCCTCAGCAACGGCAGGCTGCGTCAGCAGTGGGCGTGTATCTCAGTAGGAACGGGTTGCCTCGGCAACGGCTGGCTGCGTCAGCAGTGGGCGTGTATCTCAGTTGGGGCGGGTTGCCTCGGTAGTGGTGGATGCCCCTCCCCCACAGAGCGTCTCGACCGTCTACTCGAGATAGTTTGAAATCGCGGTTTTGTTCGTCCCACTGGGTATCCCAATTCCTGCAATCCCCTGGGCTGGGCTACTGTCCAAGTCTCATTCAGTCTCAAGTCCAGCCCTCTCAAGTCTCAGGTTGCCGGTTCAACAGAGCACCCGGACAAGCGCGCCCTGTGGGGATTGCTGGGTAGGGCCGGCCGCCGCCGCCCCGGCTGCCGGCTTCGCCAGGCAGACCTACTTCCTGGCGTCCCGTGACTTTTTTATACTTGGGAGTTTCCCCGTTCTGTGGGCAACAAAGATCAGTCTGGAAATGCAGCACCGACTCACCGTTTGCAGATTCAACGAGAAGAGCTCCAATCCTGGGTTGTTCTCACAGCGCCATCTTGAGTCCTCCGGTCTGTGACTTTTAACTGGGTAAGGGCTTTCTCTTACACCAGAACTTGCCTTGTATGGCAGCTTGAAGTGCTGGAGAATTCAAATCCCCTGGGGGATCCTTCAACTAGTTGAGTGATGGAAGTCTGTGCATAAACATCTTAGCTTTCCCCACCCCAAGTGTGTTGAGTCTGAGGTACTTGTTTTACATTCAGTCTGCTATACAACCAATCTCCCGTTACCAGTAGTGGTAAACTGACTTAACAACACTTTCTTCATTGGCTGCCCTCAAATTCCTATCTCAGTTCTCCATCACCTGACTGGCATTTCCTTAGCTTGCCTCCCTAATAAATAAACTTTTCCATTTGAATTCTCAACTCACAATCTGCTTCTGGGAAACACAAATGACAAAAACATGCATCGCCCCTTTTGACTTTGAGCTTTACTTCACCAGTGCAAAAATATTCAGCGGCCAGATCAGGCAGTGTCTTCCCATCCTTTCATTTGGAAGGGTTTTATAGTTTACAAAAGCTTCAGTGGCATGGAGCATTTGTACACAATTAAATTGCATGGATTACATGAAGTAATGTAAAGACCAGCATTTCATTCTTGAGGATATCTAATGCCCTTTGGATTACCAGGACGTACAGGGTTACTTGCTCCAAATTCCAGCAGTTTGAGAGTCTTAGGCTTGTTACAAATAATACTTATTGAGTGTTTAATATATTCTGAAAACCGTTCCAAGTGCTTTACATATATTGGTTAACTTAATTTTTGGCAATCCTATGAAATAATATGAAGTATCTATGGGGGAAAATTAGTTTTCTTGATGCTGAATCCATGATCATGCCACCGGTCTGTTCCTTTTTACTCATATCTACCTCTTCTAATATACATGCCTGAGAGACCAGATGAATAAGCTTATTAGAACTCTGCACAAGATAAGAATAAATAAGTCATTGGCAAGTGTCACTCAACTTTGTTAATACCTGTTTAGGTTCTTCAGATTATTTTTCCGATGTCTTCATACAGTGAAGTTGCTAAATAAGTGACTTACGGAAACGTGTGTGTGTGTGTGTGTGTGTGTGTGTGTGTGTATTTATGTATGTTTCATATGAATTGCAACCCCTATTTAATTCATTTGCCTCTTCCTGCTTCTGTTTTCATATTCCCTCCCCATGATGTTAGAGTTAATTCTAGTCTTTAAAATTTGTGAGCTATACTCTCAATTTAAATAAAATTCTTTGGGCACATGTAGATAAATTCATGTTCAAATTTACTTAAGATATATTTATTATTGTTATGTGCTCCAAAACTTAGAGTAACTAGACGTGCATACATTTAGTGAAAGAGCAGACTTTCAACCTGTAAACCAAAAACTGTTAATATGAGTTAGTTGTTTAAAAGAGTGAATCATTTGGAGGCATATATTTGAAGTGATTATCTGAAATATAAACCTTTAACCAGATTTTAAAATAGTATATTTTAAATTTAAAACATTACTTTGTAAAAATAAATAGGTAGATAAATAAATAAATAATTGTGTCCTCAGTTCTTTTCTCATTGAAGACAGACTGACTTTAGGTAGACTTGTTAACTAGGTTACATAAGTTATTATTACATACTTTCCCTTCTTGCAGTTGTAGCCCTTCTAATTCTATATTAGTCAAAATTTGGACTTATGTAATATGTTTGCTGTTTGATGTATGGTGCTATGAAAATTTGTCACCTGACGAAATATTTACTTCAGTGAGGTATGATAGAATTAGGACAATTCACTGAGAAAGGCACTATTTAGAAGAGAATGTATTAAAATTGTGTAGCATTTTAGCTGGATGACTATATCATTATCTTCATATTTATGCATATTCTTCTGTATTCTTTCTGAAGAGAGTTAGCAGCCTGAGATTTGGTCCAACAGCTACTGACAAGGGAGCTTTCTGCAAGGATAAAAGCTTTGAAAATCACTACAAATAAAGCATCTTGTTTTCCATTAAGTTACATTCAAATATCCATGTACTGTACCCTGTAATTAAGTCAAATATCAATTTTAATCACTGCATCTTTAGTACATAATTTCTGTAATGCAATTGCAGCAGTATAATATGGAGCAGCTAAAATGCCCTTGTTAAATGGAATTTTAACTGCAGGAAACTGAGATACAAAGAAAATCATCATACCTTCACTCAAGCAGTTAAGCTGAGAGATTTATGTTTAGGAAAGTAGGGGAAGAGAGACTGGTTTAATTCACAAATGATTTTTAAAATATATTGTAAAGCCTATTTACAATGTCCCTGCTAGTCTACATCTATAATTCCGAAATAAGAATACTGACAATGCTTTGATTTTAGAGAGTATCTGAAGAAGTTCCTTAAAGATAGAACTCCTATTCTATTAGTTAATAAACTGATCCTACAATTAAGTTTGAATATTTTATCTTAACAGATAGCAATGTTATTTTGGGGAAAGAAAAGTATCTTCCTTTTGCTAGCTTCTGAAGAAAGGAGTTTGTGCGAGGAAAAGGTTTATTATTTATTATCTAAAGTACAACTTGCAGCTCTTCAATTAGGAGCAATTTCAAATCTCAGATTTAAAGTCTGTACAACATCTCACATAAATGTAGCAATTGCCTTGTATATCACTTGGCAATAGTTTAACTCTGTTTAAGACTGGAAGACAATATTTTGAGTAGAAATAGAAATGACAAAATAACTACTAGATGTCATCATGTTTTCTTTACATCGGCACATTAGAATATTAGAAAAAAAGTCTGGTCATATATGGATAGTGGCAGGCTTAAAACTCTTGCTCCTTTCTTCAGTGAGCTGGCTCAACATTCATACTAGAATTGCTCCAAGAAATGGAAATCATCCGAGGTGTCATTTTGCAGCTAGTGGTTCTAGATCCCTGACAGAATATTTACAATTAAAAAAGACAAAGTTTTGAAAATCCATGAATAATTTACCTGACCATTTACACAAAACATTCAGCTGAAATACTCCAGTATTGTGTATACAAGTGCATGCTTAAGCTACTCCTTTTTCTTTATGCTGAGAGGGAAATAGTTTGCTGGGAACAGCCTTCTTGTCAATGGTGCAAATTCTTTTAGAATCCAACTTTGAAACTGCCATTTGGATTAGGTTCATGTTCACGGCTTTTGAATTATTGATTTTATGAAGGCCAGGGCATCCCAATCTGTGTCATAGATGCATAATTTATCATGATATTTAAAAGCATGTGTATCTTAAAGGCTTCTGGAACTTTATTTCAATGCCTAATGACAACACATCTGGAGCTTTTTATGTTTTCAAAGTCTTGGCAAAAAGACAGGGCCTTCTGGTGCTATGGCCTCACGTGACAGCTCAGTACCTTTTAATGTTCCCTTTCTGTCTTTGAATCTTATACTTTTCCTTTCTGATTTAGTTCTTCTCCCCACCCCTAGCCCTTCACATCACTAATTCTTTCTTTGGTCTTTGCATATTTTTTAAGACTCTATTTCACAGGCCCCTCCATGGTGTCCACATGTTTTCTTTGCATCTCTCTCTTTATGTTCTTCTTTTGTGCGTTCTGCCTTTTTTGATTTCTGCTGCTTGAGAAAACCCTTGCAGTCATTTATTTCTTTTTGTTGTTGTTGTTATTTTTCTTTGTAGGAAAAGGCTAGTTAATTTATTATTGGTCTGAAGTTTGTCTCAGATGCCTCTAGTATTTGCCGCACCACAATGAAGAAAAGGGGTAGACAATGGCAGACTTCCTTTAACTTCTGTTGTTAGAATGATAAAAGTTGAGTGGGGTGATTTCAAAGCTGGGGGTGATTCAAGCCTTCCACTTCTTCAGAGATCAAGTCAGCCACTACCACAATGAGGCTGCCACCTTCCCACTTCCTTACTCTTAACCCCAACAATGACAATCGGCACTCAGTCACAAACTGACAGAAATTCCAACTTGCGGAGTGGAAAAAGAGAAAGGGGCCAAGGATTGCTGGTGAGATGGAAGACGCTTGAGGTGCAGACATCTGCTTAAAGGAAAACTGTTTGATAAAAAGCACCCCATTTTTCGATTTTAAATGCCTTTTCAGTTTTTGTCTCAATTGTTTTAATTTTTCTTCTAAAGCGAGTTTTGAGTAACCTTTCTTAGAATGTAATCTTTATTGGTCCCTGAATTAAGTCAGATTATTATAAAGAGTAATTGTTTTATGTATGGGATACAAATCAAAGTTTACATGTATGTTTCCCTATTATATAATTTTTGAGAAATGTGACTCCTGCTAGAATAAGAGATCTTCATAAAAGGGTAGTGTTAATAGAGATAAATGTAATGGCATATTGAGGCCTTTCTTCATATTTTTTAGGTAAAATTAAATACACTTATGAGGACATCCTAGGGGATATATTTAGAAATAAGATTTAAAATTTGATTCAACATTTCTACATACTTTATGTATCCTGCCTGTGAAAGAACCCTAGGGTCGGTGAAGATAACTTGACATACTAGCAATGTGATACCACTTATTAAAATTTCTATATGTAGTTGTTTTATTTCAGAAGATCCAATTTGATCCTTGGTGTTTCAAAATCAATCTACTGCAGGTTTTCTCCTTCTAACAGGAAAAGGTTATCCATGAGCTGGGTATTCCATTTTATTATCATATTAAATGACTTTCAGACTTCCAGAGTTTATCTCCTTTACCACTTGTTATTGATGTCTTACTGCTCTTCACATGTAAGCCAAGGGATAGAGTTTTCTTCTTTATTAACTCTAAGGTTCTTTAAGATCCATGCATGCAGGCTCTATTTCACACTTTGACTAAGGTTACTGGGATGCCTTCCAGTCCCCAAAACAGACAATGGCTGAGCTGTCAACTTTTCTATTAAAGGGGTCAAACTTGAGTTTTCCTATGACAGCTTTCTCAGCAAATTCCTAATGAGGCAAAATCGACTACTCGTGGATTTGGTTCTCTCTATCCTGCCCATTCTTCAATAACAGCGCCCAGGACACATTAGGGCAACTGAGGATGTGCTTGATACAAAATAGGCATTCAGTATCTATAGACTGGCATCAATATTGACACAGACTGACAGAATGACTGACTAGTTAGATATCTAATCACTTGTAGTTCCCTCTCCAAGCCCATGGTGGATTAATTCACACTTCTGTACTTTTGCATATGGTTTCTCTCTGGTCAGTCTTGACTAGCTGAATTACTAAGGTAAAAAGAAAATGAGGAGAAAAGAGAGGAGAAATAGCCAACATTTACCAAGAACCTGCTGAACCTGGTACTATGCTAAGAACTTTCCATTAATAAGTTAATTTAACTTCACAATAACCAAATGAGGCAGGAACTATTATCATTCCCATTTGACAATATAGAAAACTGAAACCAGGAGATCAATGAACTTTCCCACAGCTACACAACTAGTGTGGAAATTGGACTCAGCTTTTGTCTCTATGACTGTGGCTCTCAAGTTATTAGGTTGATGGGAAAACAGGCTAGCCATGTGCAGAAAGCCGAAACTGGACCCCTTCCTGACACCTTATACTAAAATTAACTCCAGATGGATTAAAGACTTAAACATAAGACCTGGCATCATAAAAACCCTAGAAGGAAATCTAGGCAAAACCATCCAGGACATAGGAGTAGGCAAGGACTTCATGAACAAAACACCAAAAGCATTGGCAACAAAAGCCAAAATACACAAATGGGACCTAATCAAACTCCACAGCTTCTGCACGGCAAAAGAAACAGTCACTAGTGTGAATAGACAACCAATAGAATGGGAAAAAATTTTTGCAGTTTACCCATCTGACAAAGGACTGATATCCAGAATTTACAAAGAACTCAAACAGATTTACAGAAAAAAACAAACAAGCCCATTCAAAAATTGGCAAAGGATATGAACAGATACTTTACAAAAGAAGACATATATGAGGCCAACAATCATATGAAAAAATGCTCATCGTCACTGGTCATCAGAGAGATGCAAATCAAAACCACATTGAGATACCATCTCACGCCAGTTAGAATGGCGATCATTAAAAAATCTGGAGACAACAGATGCTGGAGAGGATGTGGAGAAAAAGGAACACTTTTACACTGTTGGTGGGAGTGTAAATTAGTTCAACCATTGTGGAAGACAGTATGGCGATTCCTCAAGGCCTTAGAAATAGAAATTCCATTTGACCCAGCAATCCCATTACTGGGTATATATCCAAAGGACTATAATTCTTTCTACTATAAGGACACATGCACACGAATGTTCATTGCAGCACTGTTTACAATAGCAAAGACCTGGAATCAACCCAAATGCCCATTGATGATAGACTGGATTGGAAAAATGTGGCACATATACACCATGGAATATTATGCAGCAATCAGAAATGATGAGTTTGTGTCTTTTGTAGGGACATGGATGAATTTGGAGAACATCATTCTCAGCAAACTGACACAAGAACAGAAAATGAAATACCTCATATTCTCACTCATAGGCGGTTGATGAAAAATGAGAACACATGGACACAGGGAGGGGAGTACTAAACACTGGGGTCTATAGGGGGTAAAATGGGAGGGCCAGCAGGATGGGAAGGTGGGGAGGGATAGCCTGGGGAGAAATGCCAAATGTGGGTGAAGGGGAGAAAGGAAGCAAAACACACTGCCATGTGTGTACCTATGCAACTGTCTTGCATGTTCTGCACATGTACCCCAAAATCTAAAATGCAATAAAAAATTTAAAAAAAATTGCGGTTTTTGACTTTTTTTTGTAAGGCCAAAACAGCAATTATTTTGCGCTAACTAAATGATAACCATCAATCCTTCTATTTTATCTAGGTAGTAGTGTATGCAAACTTGTGTAACACAATCTTTGCAGCTAACCATTTCTCCAAGGAGCAGAGCCTGGCATGACAGTCATTTCAGTGTTTCCCCTTTGTGCAGAGTTAGATGAGATTATTACTACATGACTATTCAAATTTGTGTTTTTCCTGTTCCTTGAAGGCATGGATGATGTCATCTTATCTCCTGTGCCTGGACATTTCCTGAGTTCTAGTTGAATAAATGAATGAATGTCCTTACTGTACAAATTTTTATCATAGTTATATGCATTGCAGTTATTTATTTTATAATATTATAATCTTTTTCCTGGCCTTGCTTCTGATGTTGGTCAGAAACATCTGCTGAGTGAATGAAAGAATGAAAAACTAAAGTTATGAATAAACACAAGTGATTGTGGTGTGGAAAGCTTGTTTCCAAATCTTACTTGCCAAACTCTTAAACATTTATTTGTTCTCGTCTTATCTGCCTGGATAATTCCAACTCAAATGTCGAGATTCAAGATATGCATCTTTTCCTCAGAAAACCCCACTCCCCTAAATACTTACACCCAGGGGACACCGAGACTGACAGAGAGAAAAGGCTCTGTGTTGGAGCCTCTAGCTCTGACCAGAATTGGGTGATGGCACTTCCCATGTTTTAATGCAGCTCTTATTTGGGTCTCGGTCTCCTAATAGACTTAAGACCTAGAGACTAATATTTTAACTGTATGTCTTTAATGTGTAGCATATTTCTTAGCATGTGGCCAACAGTTACAACAGTTACTGATTATTAACTGCTATTTGTTGAATGAATGAATCATTTTGCATATTTGTAAATGGGGGTGGGAACCCAAAAAACTAAAGAAAAAAAACCCCTAAAGTTATACTTTTATTTAAATTTTTTTCCATAGGTTTTTGGTGAACAAGTGCTATTTGGTTACATGAGTAATTGTGTAATGGTAATTTGTAATATTATGGTGCACCCATCACCCAAGCAGTATATACTCAACCCAATTTGTAGTCTTTCATCCCTCACCCACCTCCCACCCTTTCCTGTTTCCTGAGTCCTCAAAGTCCATTGTATCCCTCTTCTTCTTCATCTTTTTTTTTTTTTTTTTGCTCTGTTGCCAGGCTGGAGTGCAGTGGTGTGAATTCGGCTCACTGCAACCTCTGCCTCCCAGGTTCAAGCGATTCTCCTGCCTCAGCATCCCACGTACAGGTGAGTGCCACCACGCCCAGGTAATTTTTTGTATTTTTAGTAAAGACGGGGTTTCACCGTGTTGGACAGGATTGTCTAGATCTCTTGATCTTGTGATCTACCCACCTCGACCTCCATAAGTGTTGGGATTACAGGCATGAGCCACCGTACCTGACCCATTGTATCATTCTTATGCCTTTGCACCCTCATAGCTTAACTCCCACTTATGAGTGAGAACATACAATATTTGGTTTTCCATTCCTGAGTCACTTTACTTAGAATAATAGTCTCCAGTTCCATCCAGATTGCTGCAAATGACATTAATTTGTTCCTTTTTTTATGACTGAGTAGTATTCTATTGTATATACATATATGTCACAATTTCTTTATCCATTCATTGATTGGTGGGCTTGGGCTGGTTCATTTTTTTTTTCTTTTTCTTTTTCTTTTGAGATGGAGTTTTGCTTTTGTTACCCAGGCTGGAGTGCAATGGCGCAATCTCGGCTCAATGCAACCTCCCCATCCTGGGTTCAAGCAATTCTCCTGCCTCAGCCTCCTGAGTAGCTGGGACTGCAGGAGTGTGTCACCATGCCCAGCTAATTTTTGTATTTTCAGTAGAGATATGGTTTCACCACGTTGACCAGGATGGCCTCGATCTCTTGACCTCATGATCTACCCTCCTCGGCCTCCCAAAGTGCTGGGATTATAGGTGTGAGCCACTGCGCCCGGCCTGGTTCATATTTTTATAATTGTGAATTGTGCTGCTACAAACATGTATGTGCAAACGTCTTTTTTGTATAATGACTTATTTTCCGCTGGGTAGATACCTAGTAGTGGAATTGCTGGATCAAATGGTAGTTCTACTTTTAGTTCTTTAAGGAACCTCTGCACTGTTTTCCATAATCGTTGTACTAGTTTACATTCCCACCAGCAGTGTAGAAGTGTTCTCTTTTCATTGCATCGATGCCAACATCTATTTTTTTTTTTATTATGGCTATTCTTGCAGGAGTAAGGTGGTATTGCATTGTGGTTTTGATTTGCATTCCCTGATAATTAGTGATGTTGAGCACTTTTTCATATGTTTGTTGGCCATTTGTATATCTATTTTTGAGAATTGTGTATTCATATTCTTAGCCCACTTTTTGATGGGACTGTTTGTTTTTTTCTTGCTAATTTGTTTGAGTTCATTGTAGATTCTGAATATTAGTTCCTTAGATATATAGATTGTGATGATTTTCTTCCACTCTGTGGGTTGTCTGTTTACCCTTTTGACTGTTCCTTTTGCTGTGCAGAAGCTGTTTAGTTTAATTAAATCCCAACTATTTATCTTTTTTGTTGTTGCATATGCTTTTGAGTTCTCGATCATGTAGTCTTTGCCTGAGCCAATGTCTAGAAGGGTTTTTCAAGTTATCTTCTATAATTTTTATGGTTTCAGGTCTTAGATTTAAGTCCTTGATCCATCTTGAGATGATTTTTCTGTTAGGTGAGAGATGAGGATCCAGTTTCATTCTTTGACATGTGGCTTGCCAATTGGCACCGTTTGTTGAAGATCAGTTGGCTCTAGGTATTTGGGTTTATTTTTGGGTTCTCTATTGTGTTCGATTGGTCTATGTGCCTATTTTTATACCAGTATCATGCTGTTTACTTTACTATGGCCTTGTAGTATAGGTTGAAGTCTGGTAATCTGCCTCCAGATTTGTTCTTATTGCTTAGTTTGCTTTGGTTATGAGGCTTTTTTTTATTGTTCCATATAAATTTTAGGATTGTTTGTGCTAGTTCTGTGAACAACAATGTTGGTATTTTGGTGGGAATTGCTTTGAATTTGTAAATTGGTTTTGACAGTATGGTCATTTTCACGATATTGATTCTACCCATCAATGAGTATGGGATGTGTTTCCATTTGTTCGTTTCATTTATCATTTCTTTCAGCGGTGTTTTGTAGGTTTCCTTGTAGAGGTCTTTCACCTCTTTGTTTAGGTATATTCCTAAGTATTTTATTGCAGCTATTTTAAAAGGAGTTGAGTTCTTGAGTCTCAGCTTCGTTGCTGTTGGTGTATAGCAGAGCTACTGATTTGTGTACATTAATTTCATATCCTGAAACTTTGCTGTATTCATTTATCAGCTCTAGGTGCTTTTTGGAGGAGTCTTTAGGGTTTCTAGGTACATGATTAAATCGTCAGAAAACAGTGACAGTTTGACTTCTTTACCAATTTGGATCCCATTTTTTCTTTCTCTTGTCTGATACTCTGTCTAGGACTGGGTTGAATAGAAGTACTACATTGAATAGAAATGGTAAGAGGTCATCCTTATGTTGTTCCAGTTCTTAGAAAGAATGTTTTCAACTTTTCCCCATTCAGTATTATGTTTGCTGTGGGTTTGTCATAGATGGCTTTTAATACATTGAGGTATGTTCCTTGTATGCCAATTTTACTGAAGGTTTTAGTCATAAAGTGATGCTGGATTTTGTTAAATGCCTTTTCTGTGTCTATGGAAATGATCATGTGATTTTTGTTTTTAATTCTGTTTATGTGGTATATCACATTTATTGACTTGTCTATGTTAAAGCATCCCTGCATCCCTGTGTCCCTGCATCTCTGATATGAAACCCACTTGATTGTGGTGGATTATCTTTTTGATTTGCTGTTGGATTTGGTTGGCTAGTATTTTGTTAAGGATTTTTGCATCTACATTTGTGGGTGATATTGGTCTGAGTTTTCTTTCTTTGTTATTTCCTTTCCTGGTTTTGGCATTAGGGTGACACTGGCTTCATAGAATAAACTAGGAAAGGTTCCCTATTTTTCTATCTTGTGCAATAGTGTCAGTGAAACTCCATTTCACTTCCCTGCCACCATCACTTGAGCAGGTGCTGGTATCCATGGCTGAGAGACCTGAAGACGGTTCATGTAATGGGACCCTGTGCAGAAGCCCCCCAGTACCAGCCCAGAGCCTGGTAGCCCTGCTGGGTGGCTAGATTAAGAAGAGAAATAAAAACCACTATAGTTCAGTTCTCAGGAAGCCACACCACATCCCTAAGAAAAGGGCAAGACTACTATATCAAGGGAGCACCCCATGGAATAAAAGAATCTGAACAGTAGCCTTGAGCCCCAGACCTTCCCTTTGACACAGCCTACCCAAATGAGAAGAAACTAGAAAAACTATTGTAGTAATATGATAAAACAAGATTATCTAACAAACCCCCAAAATCACACTAGCTCATCAGCAATGGATCTAAACAGCGAAGAAATCCCTGATTTGCCAGAAAAAGAATTCAGAATGTTGATTATTAAGCTAATCAAGGAGACACCTGAGAAAGGTGAAGTCCAACTTAAGGAAATAAAAAAAAAATGATACAAGATATGAGGGGAGAAGTCTTCAGTGAAATAGATAGGTTTTATATTTTTCTCAGTTTGTGTGACTTGTAAGGTGGGAGAGATTGCACCTACCAGTAAACTTCTCTTTGGAAATAGTCACTTAGTGCTGTTAAAAAGTATATAATAAAAACCACTTTAGGCCAATAGTTGTAATTACAAATGCAACCTGGGGCTTCCAAAATTTTGGCAACAGTATTCTTAAATTTCAGCAGATGGTGGTGTTGTTATGAAAATCTGCCATGCTTAGCTAAAATGAAACACTTCTCACTTTTCATAAAAGCAGTTTTGTTCTTTTTCCTTTGAAAAATGAAAAGAAAAGAGGGTGCACAATAACTCTTTTCTAGAAGCTTTAAGTAAGAAATAAAACTTAAAAAAATAGTGGTCACTGTTGGTCCATGGTAGAATAATTATAAAAAAGTTTATTTTTCATAATGGATGGTATATAGATAGATATGGATGTTACATATTATATATAAACATAAATGTATATATTTTAAAATATAATTATGTCACAGAAATGACATAAATAATATATTGTGTGTTGGCCACTGTTTACTGTAATTATATGTATATAATTGCCTTTATCATATACATAATTTTTTCCTATATTTGCTATTCAGGCTTGGAGAAGAAACAATGGTCCCCTTCCCCACAATGACAACTATTAACACTTCAAAATATGGTTAAAAAGGACTCTAGTTATTTAAAAATAGAATAATGTATGTTTCCATGGATGGGATATTCATGTTTGTATTACCTTGAGATCAAATTCTGAATTATGGGAATATTTCTCTTTTGCCTTAGTCCAACCCTACATTTATTAGTCCAAAATTAAAATGTGTATTAACTTTTGACTGGTCAATGAAATGAATTCAAGTCAAAGACTACAAAGGATTTCAAGAAAGACTTCAGAATGTCTGAGTACTGTACACACGAACAAGATTTTGGTTTAGATCATTTCTTAATACTTCCTGAAGTTAAGCAACTTCCTGTAGAACAACTGAATGATTTCCTGAAGTGACACATACTTCTGCTGTTGTAGAAAATGAAGATAATTAATATTCTCTTTAAATCTCCTTATTCTTTTTATGCTTGCACCCATTTGGTATACAAATCAGAGGGATAAAAAATTGAGGTACAGATGGTTCCCAATGGTTTGACTTGACTTTTTGACTTTGCCGTGGTGCAAAATCCAAACACATTCAATAGAAAATGGTAAGATACTCTCTTGTGATGCTGCAACTCCCAGTCAGCCATGACAGCATGAGGATAATCAACAGGTACTCCATAGTATCCTGTGTTGCCAAATTGTTTTGCCCAACTGTAGCCTCAGAAAGGTGTCTGAGCATGTTTAAGGTAGCCTAGGCTAAGCTACAATGTTTAGTAGTTTAGGTGTATTAAAGGTATTTTTAAGTTATGACATTTGCAACTTAGAGTGGTTAATGGAGATTAACCTTATGTTAAATCAAGGAGCATCTGTATAAGCAGGATCATAATCCTTATATTAATGAGATCAAAAAAGAGAAGTGTCACTAAGGTGATTTATTTCTTTTAGTACTATTTTCTTGATAAGGAAAAAAGGCAAAAAAAGTTGAACAAATTTTTTAAAATTTACATTTTATATATTTTATGCATATCAATTTTAATACAAACTACCTAAATATTCTGAGGGCATTTTTATATTTATGTAAATGTGTACAATAGACATTTACATATATACACTTACATACATATATATTATCTTTACATCTTTGAAATTAGTATTGAAATATGTGAGAAAACAGGATTTTTGTGTGTGTGCTCATATTATCCTGTAAAACTGTGTAAAATCTTTTTCATTGTGGAAAATGATTGGATGGTATTATGTAGAATTATTTTATAGCTGGTGACATAAGGGGTGATTTTTTTCAAAAAATTACTATTTTGAAGTACCCTTTTAAAAGAATAATACTTGTTATAACAATGATAAAAATAATTATTGTGATATAAAATTTAATGTCCAAAGGCATCAGGAACACACTGATTATTGAAAATATAGTTTGTCTGATACACTAAATTAAAATTTATTCTTATTAATCTAGGTCATAATTGCTTTTGGAATATCATGAAACATATGAATGACTTTATTCCAAGTGAAAAATCATTCAGTAGAGTCAAACTATAGTGTTTTCCAAAGGAATTTCCTTTTAATGACTTGCAGATGTTGTTGTGTTTAATATCAATAAAAAGTTGAATTCAGTTTTTGGATATAAAAATTTACATGAAATACATCCCCTGAGTACACTAAGTGTTTTCACATTCATGAAAAAGAACATTTGGAAAAGAGTAAAAACAGATATTAAAAAGAATTATTACTAAAAATGTTTGTAATGACTTTTCTAGAGCAGACCCTTAAATTGAAAACCTAAGAAAATAATCAATTTTATTTTAGAGAGAGAGCGTTTTAGGATCGAAAAATAAATTATATCTTAATATTTCAAAATCACGTACAGGTTAAGCATTCCTAATCCAAAAATTTGAAACCTGAAATGCTTCAAAATCCAAAACTTTTGAGTGCCAATTTGATGCCGCAAGTGGAAAATACTACAGTTGACCTCACATGACAGGTTGCAATCAAAACACAGGCACACAACAGACCAGTGATCATGATAACAGTGATGAGGAAGATGACTGACATTGTTAACACTGCAGAAAAAGTGCCTATAGATGGCATGGTGAAAATATGTGATGGGCTTATTGAAGGACTAGGGCAGCATGCGTTCATCACAGAACAAGAAATCACATAAGTCATAAAATCAAAGAATTCTATGACACAAAAATGAAAAAGTTGTTTAAAAGTTGTTAATGAGGCAGATGATGCTCTGGAAGAAACATTTTAAAAAGCCATCTAATAGGATGCTTGTTCTGCTCTTGAAGACCTACTTTCTGGTTCCTCAAGTGCTTCTGATTAATGTAAACACAGAATTGCAGGTGGAGACTGAAAGTCTGCCATTGCTTGTGGATGTTGTTTAACAGCTGATACAGGCATTCTGGTATCAAACACATTTTTTTTACTGTATTAATGATGTGTCCTCTTTTCTACAGTTAAGTACCTATGTGTCAATAAGTGTAAGAAAATGATTGCTTATTAGTAGCATATAAATTCAGAGTCAGGAATGAATGGTAATGCCAAAAATATCCCCCACAGATTGTCCACATGATAGTGACACTTAGGCTTCTTGATGAATCTGTGTACACAAACTTTGTTTCATGCTCAAATTGTTTAAAAATATTGTAGAAAATTATATTCAGGCAATGTGTATGAAGTGCATATGAAGCATAAATAAATGCTGTGTTGTGACTTGTGTTCTATCCCCAAGATGTTTCAATTATGTATATGCAAATATTCCAAAATTCAAAAAACTCCGAAACACTTCTTGTCCCAAGCTTGTTGGATAGGGAATACTCAACATGTATTTGTTTTTTTCAATCTGCATTTTAAATTTTGAGATAAAATATATGGAAAAAACATCTCTAAAAATAAGCACTCCTTTTAAAGGCATAAAGTTTATATTTCAAATATATGTTAGTAATTCACAAAGTGATCTTCTAATAACAGCATCACAATCAGCTGGAGATTCCTGTTGAAATAATTTGGGTGGAACTTAGGGATATACAGCCCAAGGTGTCTCGTCATAGGGAGACCACAGTGGCTGAAAAACAAGCTAGCATCTCATTCCCACCAGCTCCTTGGCTTTTCTTACCAAGGCCCATGTAGCCATGTAGTGATGGTGAAGGTGGTTGACAGTAAGATGCCGCTGAAAGATTGGTTTAAACCTTTAAAGAAAGAATTTTATGAAGTGGAAAAATTTGTTTAGAATAGGCTCTTAATTATTTTAACTGTTAGACTCTGCTTTAGAAAATGCAGGTATCTAAGCCCTGTCACAAGGTTCCCAAATTAGAATATGACTTGGTCTCACCAGCTTCTGGAATCTTACCTCTGTATTTTTCCAATCCGTTTGGTGCTCTGAGTTCTAGTTTAACTGAATTTTTTTCTTTCAATGTATCATTTACTCTTTTGCCTCGAGGCTTCCACATATAATGCCTCTTCTGCCTAAAATACTCTTCTTTATCCCACTCCCCATCTCTATGTCTCCTTTATCTTCTTGGCTAACAAGGACTCTGCAGAAAAGGTGCCCAGATGTCTGGTTCTCTAGAAATTTGCCCTTTTCTCTATCATAATACTTGCAATTGACTCTTTGTTTACTTTCTTTGCTAGATTGCAAGCTTCTTGAATTCAGCTAATGATTCATTAACTCACCATGCTATTTCAGTGCCCAGCACAATGCTGGGCCCTCAAGAGTTATTTATTGAATGAACAATCCAGACTTTTTTTTTAAATTTTATGAGTACATAATAGGTGTATATCTTTATGGGGTAATAAGATATTTTGATACAGGCATGCAATGTGAAATAAGCACATTATGGGGAATGGGGTATCTGTCCCCTCAAGCATTTATCCTTTGAGTTACAATCTACCTATATTCTTCAAATAATTTAAAATGTACAATTAAGTTATTATTGACTATAGTCACCTATTGTGCTATCAAATAGTAGGTATTATTCGCTGTTTTTATTTTTTCATACTC
The DNA here is from genome assembly GCF_049354715.1 of Callithrix jacchus. Lineage (NCBI taxonomy): Eukaryota > Metazoa > Chordata > Mammalia > Primates > Cebidae > Callithrix > Callithrix jacchus. The sequence continues at coordinate 36,778,819 of NC_133518.1, forward strand.
CTTAACCATCCCCAACTCCCCACTCTAAAGAACCAGATTTTTAAACTCTCTCCCCATATGTTTTTAAAAAGCTTATTTTAATTTCCTAAGGGTGCTAAAATTCTGATAAATTATTCAGAAGTAATAGCATCACAATATTAGCATTTATTTAGTCATCTATGAAGTTGTTCTCCCACCCCCAGAATTACGGCATGTTGGTGAAGTCTTAGGAGGATGCGATTTTTTTTTTTTTTTCATTTTGAAGGGGCTAGGTACATCATATCAAGTTGCGCCTTGGCATTTTAAATGCTATTAGCTTTAGACTTAAGACATCCTCTAAATGAAGTACCAATTACTAGTCACTGTTTAAAATTCAAAGGGGAAGAAGAAAGGAGTTGAGGGTGAAGTTGATAAGTAGTGCTCTGCCCTGGACTCTGAATCTGTACCCTGCTTTGTCCCCATTCCTCTCCTCCTCACATCCACCCCACCTATGAAGTCACTTCTGCTCTAGAGTCTGGGACAACTCCTAACTTCAGTGTAGAAGAATTTAAGTATTTGTAACTGAGTTCTCAGAGAGACTCAATCTTGAATCCATGTTTCTTTGGTTTTACTCTGACTTTTTGTTATATTTCTAGAAGATGCAATTTGTTCCCTGTAATGAGATCATTTCCCCAACTCATACTGCATTCGTGGAAACTAGGTTTGGGGCAGCATCTCAGCAATTCCTTCCAACCTGGGGTTCTCTCTCTCATCTGCTGGTAACCAGTCCATTATTGGTGTTCAAGCAATCACAAACACATTCCACTTTTGAGAAATGTGAGCACATGCTTCTCTGCCCCTTCCCAAAATTTTGCTTAGGATATAAAACATATCCCTGGGTAGCTCTTTTTCTGTCATCACTTTTGCCAGATGCTGATTGCAGAATTCCTGTTTGTTTATTATTAACATCAATTTCAGGAGATGTGTTACCCTCTGTCCAGAACATGAAGTACTTGACTTGAATCTATCTTGCTAATGATTTGTATTTTATTTGCACATGGTCCAATATAAAAAATTCAAGCACTATAATTATAAATATTGGCATTTCAGTCATCTGACCCCTATTTTTTTCACTTAATATTAGGAATTGATTCAATTTACAATGATTGCTGCCTATGTAATTATTTCTTTGTAACACAATATTTTAAGAGCATATTAACTCGTGCATTATGAGATTGAGTATGTCATAATCACACAAAGCAGCAACTTCATCAAGAGTTATAAAAAAGAATGGTATTCCCTTTCAATCATGACTTTATCTCAGATCTATTTATTGTCAGACTCATGAAATTTGGGTAACTTTATTTTGTGTCATAAATAGAAAAAGAAAAAAATGTTCAGTTCAGAGCTCAAATTCCTTTTAGAAGAAAATATAATTGTATGGTAAAACTGTTTAGAGTAAGAAAAACATTATTTGGGTTTTTTTTTTAAGACTACACATAGTTTGTAAATAAGTGTGTACAAAACCCCTTTTGGGCCTTTGTGACCTTTATAAAATACCCTTGATTATAAACAAATAAATTAAGCACATATACCAACTTTTTCTCTTGTAAAGCAACACTTGTAAAATTGTCTTAAACTTGACAGGATTTCTGGATAAATGATACTTTAGTGCCAATAATGTTGTTTCTCTGATAACCTTGCTAAAAGGCTAAATTTGTTGGTGATATTATTTCTCACCATGATACAGATTGCATTTTTAATTTTGCAAATATTTTTTGAGTGGCTACTATGACCTTGATATACTAGACACTAGGCAATCAGGGGTTGATACTGGCTGTAAAGGGATCCACAGGTGTTTTATTTACAGCCAAGTAGAGTCCTCTTTAACTCTGATTCCTGTCTAAATAAGTTGGAAAAATCTAGGATGGAAAAAATAGAAAAGAGTAAGAAAAGCATGTTTCATGAAGAATCATTCTGCAAAAGATTATTTTTTTCTTTCCTTCTTTTTTTGAAGGGGTCAAGCTCAGATAAATAGATTGGATTTGATTTATTCTTTGACATTGGTTTATTTTTTGCTGATAACCTACAGTTCACATCTCACAATTTCCTTTAAAAGTAAATAGGCTTCCAAATTAACCCACCTTGGGAAGGTCTTGTGATTCATGACAACATCCTGCCCATGAGTAAAGAATCTAATCCTGAGCTTTCAAAATGTTGACGTACTGATAAATGCTTAACCTACTGACCTGAAAAGAACACTGATTTGTTTCTGAATTATAAAGTTTTACTGACTGTGTTGCAGGTAGACATTCTAGCCTGTATCTTGCAATCTGTATCCAAGGATTATAATCTCTGTATTTGTACCCTTCAATAAAAAAGAATAGTTCCCATATGAGGAGTCCTCCTTCCCTTCCAAGCTTTCTGATAAACACCTTCCAACTTGTCATAATCTCCCAACTTTGGTGGTGTGTTTTCCCTGGTTGATCCTCACATTTGTCTTCCAATGAACCTTTATCAAATTATTTATGCCTCAACAGCCTTAGTTCTTGTGGACATTGCCAACGTTACCACCTTGTGAACATACTCTATTTATTTAGCCACAGTCTATTTAATGTATGTGTGCATCAAAGTTACATGGCTTTGAAGTTAAGTCGTGTGATGTATAACTTTTCATCTCCCCCATTTTTTTTTACTTCTCTCCTTCCTCAATTACTCTTAATTATTTTGAGGCAGATAATGGTCAGATAAATTTATCTCTTCAGGTAGGTTAGAGTTTTAGCACTGATGTATATGATAATTTCTATAAAAGTTCTAGTTAATACCATAAATTTTGCATAGTGTGAATATATTATAAGCAAATGCTGTAGCTGGAAGTAGGAACTAGGAGGTTGAAGACTTAGCACAAACGTTTGTCACATACAGCCAGATGAGAAAAATATTTGCTTAGAGGAGATTATAAATCGAAGTTATCTTTATGTCTATTAGTAACACTGACATGTTTGTACATGTAAAAAGAGTTATTATTTTAGTTTTTAAATGATAAAAACTCAACATTTTTTCAATTCATGTAAAGATCATCCAGACTCCATGAATATTTTACAAGATTACCTTTCTTTAAATATAGATATACGTAGATAGATAGATACGTAGACAGATAGATATGTGTGTTTAAACAAACAAATGAATAGCTTTGTAAATAGAAGTAGGCAAGGACAATTAATGAATATCTTAATTTCTTAATTGTTCTTTCCTGCTGTGGACTTTTCCCAGTGATTTTTTATTTCAAGTAACAGTTAATTCAGTTAAATGAATTGGGTCTTTTCAGCCAACAGCTACTTCTTGGCCTCACTCCGTGTCTGAGGCATTGAGTCAAGGGTGGGGATTAATCACTTGTTCAGGGAAAATTCCAGAAACAATTGTTAATATCTAGAATCACAGAAGATATTTCCTCATGATAATGTAGTATTGAGAGGGCAGAATTTTCATGTTAAATTATAAGCTGCAGAAGTGAGAAAGTAGCATCAATTACAAATTTATCCATTTACTAGATAATCTAAAACTTTATCATTTGGTAGAGAAACAGCCCATATGATTATTCTGTGTGCCATTTATATGGGTTTAAGACAGAAATGTTTATAGACAGGATGCTAAAATTTCTGCTTTTGAGAATTACCTGATGTCTCACAGGAATTCTGGAAATAATAAGAAAATTACCTGAATTTGCCTTGGACAAATTTTATTTGACAATAAAGCCATACATACCAATAAATCAACTGTTTGGGGGTAAAGATTTTAACCATCAGCTTTCTCTGTGGTGATTTTGCATTTTCATTATGTTATGAGAGTAAGCTATAGCCTAGGCCAGAAGCCCATGGCTTTGGGCTAGAAAGCTGAGAATTTAATGAGGTAGAAAACATATACATGAATTGCAACGTCAATGATGATGTCCTTATAGCTTAACATGCCTGCATAACTGCATTATAAACGGAGACATAAAAAGATACAGCATGTTGACATCAACTTGTAAATCAGCAACCCAAGGGCCTAAGAGCTTCACAACCTTGGAGCAGAATCAGTTTGCATGTTTTCTTCAAAACAATTCAGAATGTGCAACACACATAGAGGACAGCTCTTTTTTCTTTTTCTTTCTTTTTTTTTTTTTGGTAAAGTCTTACTCTAAAAGGAAATCTGAGCTTCTGTGTTAAAATGAAACAACGAAGGTCTTAGAGACAGAATGATGTATACATATAATTTTTTCACTTTAAAAGTTAAGTGACAATGAGAAGCCATTTCTTCCTTGTTATTACTAAAAGCTGACAGAAAGTGATGGGAAAAAGAAAATGGTGGTGGAAAGGGAAGGCGACTGGTTTCAAGTAACACGACTGGCACCAATCTAGTCTGTTGCCTCAGTTTAGTCAAGAGATCTCTGAAAATATCCCAGCCAAATTTATTTATGTTACAACTTTAAGACTCTTGAGAATATCTTTCTAAGCCTTTTGTTAGTTCTGAAAGTCAGTTCTATTTAATTACATACTAATCTTTTTCCTTCTGCTCTTAAGTTTAAAGGTGGCAGCAGCAGTAGCTTGCTCTATGTCCCAGACAATCTCTGCCATACCAGGGCTTCATATCCCCTCGAACACAGAGTTGTTAATTTTTCTAAATTTTTGCCCCCAAACAGGAAAAAAATTAAGAGATTATGATGGAAATTGTGTTAGTTTATTCTTGCATTGCTATAAAGGAATACTTAGGATGGGATAATTTATAAAGAGAAGAAGTTTCATTTTGGCTCATGGTTCTGCAGACTGTACAGGAAACATGGTCAACATCTCCTGGTGAGGGACTCAGCAGGTTTGCAATTATGGCAGAAGTCCAAAGGGGGAACCAGTGCAACACATGGCGAGAGAGGGAGGAGCAGGGGAGGAGCCAAACTTCTTTAAACAACCAGCTCTCACATGAACTAGCAGAGCAAGAACTCACTTATAATAGGAAGGGCACACCATTCATGAGGGATCCACTCCTATGAACCAAACACCTTCCACTAGGCCCCTCCGCCAACACTGGGGATTACATTTCAACATGAGATTTGGAGGAACAAATATCCAAACCATATCAGATACCAACTTAATAATGTTTGTATTTTTTATCAGTATACTTTAGAGAAGATTAAAGAGAGATCCAAGATGGCTGGTCACTAACAGCTCAGGATTGTAGCTCCCAGTGAAAGCTCAGAGAACGAGAGGACACCACACTTTCAGATGAATTTTCATCGCTCATGGACCAGCAGATTTCTAGTGGAGGAGCCCCATGGGTCACCATAGTGACTCTTGTGGCCGGCGCAGCGGTTTTGCCGGTGCCTTGGCGCAGCAGCTCTTCATGCAGAGTAAACAGGACTGGTTCCCTTACTGACCGGTGTTTGGAGCTCTGGGAAGGCAGAGCCGCTTGTTGCAGACTCAAGAAGGAAGCCAGACCAGAGATTCCTGGGCAGAAGAGCACCATCAGTCTTATCGCTGCTATTTTGGATGGCGCAGTGGGTTGCTTGAATCCCAGCACTGGGAATCAATAAATTGGACGTTGACTCAGAAACCTAATTAGAAAGGCGGTAATTGTAAAGATGACAGATGGATAAATTTATAATAAAGGGAAAAAACCAGCCTAAGAAGGCCGAGCATACCCAAAATCAGAACCCCTCTCTCTCTACAGGGGATTGCAGTTCCTCATCAGCAACGGAACAAGCCCTGATGGAAAAGGACTGTGTTCCATTATCTGAAGTACACTTTAGAAGGTGGATGATAAGAAACTTCTGGGAATTAAAAGAACTTGTTCTAACCCAATGTAAAGAAACTAAGAACTTTGAAAAAAGGTTTGATGAAATGCTGAAAAGAATAGACAATATAGAGAGGAATATAAATGAACTAAGGGAGCTGAAAAATACAACACGAGAACTTAGTGAAATATGCACAAGTTTAAATAGCAGAATGGATCAAGCAGAAGAAAGGATATCAGAGGTCGAAGACCAACTTAATTGAAATAAGACGACAAGACAAGAATAGAGAAAAAAGGATGAAAAGGAATGAGCAAAGTCTCCAAGAAATATGGGACTATGTGAAAAGACCCAATCTACGTTTGATTGGTGTACCTGAATGTGATGGAGAGAATGAATCCAAGCTGGAAAATACTTTTCAGGATATTATCCAGGAAAATTTTCCCAATCTAGCAAAGCAGGACACTATTCAACCCCAGGTAATACAGAGAACACCACAAATATATTCCTCAAGAAGAGCAACCCCAAGGCACATAATCGTTAGATTCACCAGGAGAAACAAAGGAGAAAATTCTAAGGGCAGCCAGAGAGAAAGGTCGGGTTACCCATAAAGGGAAGCCTATTAGACTTACAGCAGATCTCTCAGCGGAAACCCTACAAGCCAGAAGAGAGTGGGGGCCAATATTCAACATACTTAAAGAACAGAACTTTCAGCCTAGAATCTCATATCCTGCCAAACTAAGCTTCACAATTGAAGGAAAAATAAAATCTTTTATGAATAAGCAAGTACTCAGAGATTTTATTACTACCAGGCCTGCTTTACAAGAACTTCTGAAAGAAGCATTATACATAGAAAGGAACAACCAGTATGAACCTTTCTAAAAATATACCAAAAAGTAAAGAGCATCAACATAAAGAAGAATTTACATCAATGAACGGATAAAATAGCCAGTTAACATCAAATGGCAGTAACCCTAAATTTAAATCGACCAAATCCCCCAATCAAAAGATACAGCCAAAACCTAATGGTGTATCCAAAGATACACAAAAACTCAAAACAAAGGGTTGGAGAAAAATTTACCAACCAAATGGAGAGCAAAAATAAATAAATAAACAAAAAGCAGGAGTTTCAATTTTCACATTTGATAAAATAGATTTCAAAGCAACAAAGATACAGTGGTAAAAGGATCAATGCGACAATAAGAGCTCTTAATACCCAGATACATAAGACCCATAATGAGATTTAGACTCAACGAGACAGAAAATTAATAAGGATATCCAAGACTTCAACTCAGATCTGGAACAAGTAAACTCAATAAATATTTATAGAGTTCTCCATTTTAAATACACAAAATATTGATCAGCCATTATTAATACCCATTTTTAGAATGAAGCAATATTCCTGTTCTCTCTCCCTCTTTTTCTTCCTCTTTCTTCCTCTCCTTCTCTCCTTTTTTATGTTTCAACATCCTAGTTCCTCACCTCTACTCAATACAGTCCTCTGAACACCTGATTCCTTGTGATTCTCCCGTCCCACTGAAACCTCAAAAATAAATAAATAAATAAATAAATAAAATTTAAAAAAAGAAAAAAAAAAGATTAAAGATAAAGTAGCAGTAGAACATAGGTTTCTGTGGCTTTTTTTTTTTTTGAGTTAGACTTCCTATGTTCAAGTCCAAGATCTACTACTTAAAATAGGTAGCCTTGAATTAGTTATTTTCAGTAAACCTCATCTCTTCATTTATAAAATGGTAATTATAATGATAATGATGGCTGTATCAACTTGGCTTTTTTACCTAGAATAAAACTTAGCACAAGTAACACATTCCTTATAGGGAATTAAACTTTTGACAGTGCAGCTCTTTTCTGAAATCCTCCTCTAATTAATCAGAAATATAGATGTACACCTATGTCTGTGTATTTCACATGAATTAATGTTTATCATAATTTTGAACCTTGACTCCATACATATTAATGAAAAATAGGGAAAAACCTACTTTGAAGACAAAATGTTAATATCTAAGGTGGCAGTAGTCCTCTTAGAATATCTTTTCTGTTGAACATTGGAGGTTGTCTTTTGTTAAAAAGAAAGCACATCCACTCTCAAGATTTATAACTAAGTTAAAAACTAAAAAAACATTTGATTGCCAAAAGTTCCATTAACTATCAAAACTAGAACATTTATTTATTTATTTTTATTCCAATAGCTTTAGGGGTACAGGAGGTTTTTGGTTACATGTGTGAATTGCATTGTGGAGAAGTCTAAAATTTTAGTGCACCTGTCAACTGACTAGTGTACATTGTACATAATATGTAGTTTTTTGGTTTTTCTTCTAACCTATAGTTTTTTATTCCTCACTTCCCTCTCACCCTACCCCCTTCTGTGTCTCTAATGTCCAGTATACCACTCTATATGACTTTTTGTATCCATAGCTTCACTCCCACTTATAAATGAGAACATGTAGTTGATTTTTCATTCCTGAGTTACTTCCTTTAGAATAATGGCCTCCAGTTCCACCCAAATCAATGCAAAAGGTATTATTTTGTTCTTTTTTATGGCCGAGTAGTATTCCATCATGTATATATACCACAATTTCTTTACATACTCATCAGTTGATGGGCACTCAGGTTTGTTCTGTGTCTTTGCAATTGTGAATTGTGCTGCAATAAACATATGCATGCAGGTATCTCTTTGATATAATGACTTATTTTCTTTTGGGTAGATACCCACTAGTGGGATTGCTTGATCAAATGACAAACCTACTTTCTGTTATTTCCATCCATTTTTTCATACTGTTTTCCATAGAGGCTATACTAATTTAAATTCCACCAACAGCATATAGACATAACCTTTTCACTACATCCACACCAACATCTGTTGTTTTTTGACTTTTTAATAATGGTCATTCTGGCTAGGGTAAGGTGATATCTCATTGTGGTTTTAATTTGAATTTCCCTGATGATTAGTGATGTTGAACATTTTTTCATGCTTGTTGGCCATTTGTATATATTCTTTTGAGAATTGTCTATTCATGTAATTTGCCTGCATTTTAATGGGCTTATTTTTTTTTCTTGCTTATTTGTTTGAGTTTCTTGTAGACTCAAAGGATATTAGTCCTTTGGCTGGATGCATAGTTTGCAAATATTTTCTCCCATTCTGTAGTCTGTCTGTTTACTCAAATAATAATTTCTTTTTTTGTTCAGAAGTTTTTCAGCTTAGTTAAGTCCCATTTATTTTTGTTTTTGTAAAACTAGAACAGTTACAAGAATTTGTTTTATGAAAAAAATATCATTTAGTTTTTAACCACCTGAGCGAATAGTCAGAAATTTAATATTTTATTAATTTTGGTAGTTATCTTTATGTTTCAGTACGTGGGAAAAATAGACATTTTCTATATACACCAACAGAACTAAATGAAATTTAATTTAAAAATCAAAATATGCATTTCAGTATTTTCCATTTTTGTCTGATGTTAAGCATTGCCCACCCAGAGTTCTTTGTGATAATTCAGATTCCTAGGGTTTATTCTGGAGCTATCAAATCAGAAACTCTAAGACAGTCTGAAATAACACTCAAGGTTATTCTTACGATTAGATAAGTATGTGAAGAACTAATGCAAATATTTCTCTGAGTTAAGCACATCTTTTAAGATTTTTAATCATTGCCAAACAACATGGACCTTCTAAGAAAGAGGCTTTTATAAAAAATAATGCAACTGAATTTGAATAGTAATAACGTTTACATTTTGTAAACAAAACCAAATTCAATTATCTTAATTTCTTTTAATCATCTCACACTATTCAGATCAGTAACATTTAAATTCATGAATTTCTCAGGTTCATAAGGTGCTTTGAGAGTCAAAAAATAAGAAGTGCAAATCATTAGGTAAGGAGATTTTTAAGTATATAGCTCTATTGTTGCTGGTTTAATTTGTGAAGAGGTTTTAAATATTGATTTTTTTTTCCCTTCAACAAATGATTTAAACTGTCTGCATATTGGTGCATGCCAAGCTATTGTGTGAAACTTTACCAGCTGGGAATTATCCCCTCATTCTCTGGTGTGATTAACACTTCCAGCTGTAGAATAATTAAAATGTCAATCAGTTCTGAAACAGAGCAAAACAGTTTCTCATTTGATCCGTCAGTTGGAAGGCTAAATGAAGGAGCACATCAGGTGTCTAGCTCTTCTCACAACAAGAGTTCACATCCTACCTCTGTTTTCCTTCACCTCCCCTCTTCTGCCTTCATATACACAAACACACACTGTGGACTCTGGGTTTTGGTTGTGTTCAAATTTTGTTCTTTGATATGTCATCAGTCTTTCAAAATTTGTTGTATTGATTATCTTTATGAAAAACTTTGGGAAATAATGAGAGCAGAAGGTGGGGAGGTTTTTGGATTTAAATGTGTTTTCTCCATGGTATTGTTCCTTGAACCATGTAAACATACAGTCCATTAGTTTTGAAACTTCTTCTTTCCTTATCTTACAGCACTGACATGATATGTTTCATCATCACTTAGAACCAGGACCTGAAGGAATGATAAAGCTTCTAGACCTATAAAAAACAAAGTGATGGGGAAAAAATAGTCACAGCATGTTATTGATGTCTAATGTTTCTGAGTGTTTTAGAGTCTGTAGACTCTTGCACATAGTGGCTGGAAAATACAATATGGACACATATATTTAAATCAATACATCTCTGAAAGCCCCAGCCCCACTTCTGCTTCTTAAATTCTTTTTATAGGTCTCGATGCCTAGAGTCAGCAGCAGCAGCAGTGTGGCTTTTACATTTTTCTGTTAGAGTTCTTTTTAACTTAATTAAAGCTTTAATAGAAGTTTTATTTCCCTTAGAGGGTTACTCTAAGGTTTAAAGTGGCCTTAAAAATAAGTACCCCAAATACCTGTTCATCAAACATCCTTTTGAACTTTTTGTTTTACTCAGAAGAATATTACTAATCAGATAAAAATGAACTCTTTCAGATGAATATGATACTCTAGATAACGATCCCTAAGTCTTCTGTAGTGGTTATTTTAGTGGTTTCTTTGAAGTCTTAAGAAGAGGTGGTAGCAACATGTAAGTGAAAGGGTGTCAAATTGGTAGAAGCTAAAAAAGGTTGGGTTTCTGAGTGATGTCCTCTCATTTGAAGAAACCTTGAGCAACTCTTTAGCCAGCACCTGCCGTGCTGGCAGGCTAAACCTCAGATTACATGGTGAGGTTCCTGATTCATATGATCAAGGTCATACCACCCACAAATACAGTTATAGGCTTAACCTTTTAAATGCCCTTGTCGTTTCCTTCCTTCTAAAGCAGTTGTGCACACAGTGCAATTTACTGAATGTTGGGATAGCACAAAATATTTGCTCTTTTCACTAATTTTCTTTTTCTCTCTCTTTTCAACACCCTAAAGCTTTTTCAAAGGTTCCAAAGGAGTCAAAGCAGCTGAATCTTGATTTACTGTTGTGGGCAATAGAATTATTTTGCTGATTGCTGGAATCATTGTTCCTATACATGTAAGAAAAATAATCTTTTCCCCCAATTAATATGTATTCATTGAAAGGCTGAGATTACATCAGCAAGAGCTAGTTCTCTACCCCTAAATATTCATACTTAAAAAGAAAATTTGGAATCCAATAAGAGAGATGAGACTATGGTTCAATTAAAAAAATTGTCTTTAAAAAGGATGATGAAATTCCTTCAAGTACAAGGTATGCTCTTTGAGTTGTTATAAACTTCTTATTGTTGGAATTTTACTCTGGGTAGCAGATATTTTAATGTTGATGAATCCCAAATGCAATTCCCTGGGCTATTTTTGAAGACTATGGAACATTAGAGAGCAAAAAATATAAACTTACCAAAAAAAGTCAGCATTGCATCTGAATGGGTTCAAAACAAAATCAGTCCATATCTTGATGCTGTGTGCATTCTCTGAGAACACAATAAACACAAATGGTGCCAGAGGGAAAAGAGAAAGGGCTTCTGTTGCCTTCAAATAAAGGCGGTATCTGACAAAAGGGGAAGCAAATGATACCTTGATATGCCATTAACAAATGCCTTGTATATCTACAGCTGCATTCTATGAGCACTTTGGAAATTAAAGGATTGCCAGCTTTTCCACTTTGGGACAAAAAACATTTGTGCTAAACAGCCGGTAAGTAAATGCAGTAAACATATTTTTACAGTGAATAGAATTGGTTTATATTTCGGGGACTGATTGTGAATTTCTACTGCTTCTTGATTAGCAAACATTTGGCAGTTCCCGAGTCTTTAGACATTAAAATGCCAAAACAGATTTTTATTCTCAGACTGAGCTCCTATATTTTTTTCATTCCTCCAACAATTATCCTCAAAACATTTGAAAGCACTGAAATAAAACGTGTTCTGAAAACACATTTGGAAATGTTTTACCTGTGTAACTTTAATAAGCATGTAAATAAGAAAAAATACTGGGTTGCTGTCTAACTTACTTAGGGCAAAGATGAGAACACAGTACATAGGTAATTACTGTTGGAAATGTTGGTGGGCATTTCCTGGGGCCTTGCCTTGGGACAATGGAAGATTTTATTGCTGAACATCAGAGCTGGTAAAAACAGATGTTTGTGCAAAGTCTCTTGGGTGTATCTCCTAGTAGTAATGTTCCTGCTAATTTTTAAAAATCAATAAATTTCTGAGAGGTTTAAAAGTTTTCAGTAATGATTTCCATCTCTTTTTAAGAGTCATGTCCTTACACATTTTTTGTGTTGTTACATTGAGATTATTGGAGGCTTTTTTTAAAATGATCATTTTTAGTATCTTACACTTTCACCTTAAAAAATTTTAAGATTAGGAGATTGATTATATTTGTTTTGCATTCACCCATTGATTGTAATTTTTAGTTGATTATATAGAAACCAATGTTTTAATCTGCCAACTTTATATAAAACTTGAAATTTCAGAGAAAACAAGTAGGCAAAATAGTATAATTTTTACACTGGCTCACATCTTGGTTGCAATATAGGATTTTGCCATCTTCTATGATTGAGTGTGTATGTACATATGTGTGTGTGCGTATTTTGTGTATGTGCATAAGTGGAGGTTGTGATTTTATCATTGTAATTAAACTTTAAAATGTAATGGCATGTATTAATTTTCTATTGCTTCCATAACAAATTACTACAAATTTAATGGCTTAAAACAATACACATTATCTTATAGTCCTGGAGGTGATCAGTCTGAAATGAGTTTCACTGGTTTAAAACAAAGTGTTGATGGGATTGCATTTCTTCTGGAGGCTTTAAGAGAATAATCCTTTGTCTTTCCTTTTCTGTATTCTAGAGGCCACATGTTTGTATTCTTTGGTTTTCAAGGAATCTTCACAACCAGCCGATACATCACTCTGATCTCTGTTTTCATTAGCACATTTCTTTCTCAGACTCTGATTCCTCCTGCATCCCTCTGACAAGGACCCCTGTAATTACATTGGTCACATCTGGATAGAGAGCCATCATTCTGACTACTACTGGCATTCACTAAAATAAAATCCTTGCTACTCACCTCTCTCTTATGTAAATCTTCCCATGATTTCTTCTCTCTCCTGAACGCCAAAATTTTTATCCATATAGTTCTTCTATTTACTTAAGAATATTATTCTTGAGTATACATGAAATTTATGCTAATGCAACTTGCTCAACCTTCCCCAACATGCCTACTTTATAAACTTTGGACTTTTCCTTGCCCCCTTCCCTGTGTGAAGTTGGAGCATTACTTCCAGCACAAACTTCTTCTGCTTATATCTTTTTTTCTAGTGCTGCTTCAATTTCCTGAAATGGAAGCACAACTTTCTCCTGGAGGTTCCATTTCTCTAAGAGGACCTTCCACTGGAAGTAAATTCTTTTCTACTTCTCCAGCTTAAGGTACATGGAAGGAGATGCCTTATTCCTTATTCGTTGATGCCTCTTCCACATCATTATTCTGCAACCACCATCTAACACCACATCATTATTCTGCAACCACCATCTAACACCACGTCATTATTCTGCAACCACCATCTAACACCACGTCATTATTCTGCAACCACCATCTAACACCACGTCATTATTCTGCAACCACCATCTAACACCACATCATTATTCTGCAACCACTATCTAACACCACATCATTATTCTACAACCACCATCTAACAACCCCTCCTCCTTTGAAGTTGATGATATCTGGTGGTTGCTTTTCTTTCCTCATTTTTGACATGATATGCTAGCTTCAAATTCACCATATATTCCTCATTTTATTTGTTGTTTTATTCTTATGATTTATAGAAATCATTCCTTAGACACTTTGTTGTCCATATTGCTATCATCTACCAAACTAGTTTCACCTTTAACATCAATGGCCTTTATTATCACCTCCCCATATTGTCCCTTACATATGACAATATTCAAATCTTGAAATTACTTGGATATGATGAGATGAAAGATGAACTCTAAGGTTTCACTTTGAGACTCTACCCTTCTTCTCTTCCAACTCTTCCCTTTCCCTTTATTTTTTCCTGACCCTGTTTTCCAATTTCACCTGATTCCATGTCTGTAAACTTCTCTATTTTCTCTATCTTTTAGCCTCTCCTATAAATCCTTATTCATATTCTGGAGCAGTGCTTCTGAAACTATCTGTGAGGTGAAGTACCAGTTTTCATTTCCCAATCCACTGTCAACTAATGTTTCATTAAAATATAATAATCATTAATTTTACTTGAGAATTGAAAAAGACAAGTACATACAAAATACAAATAATATTTTTAGAGTCAACAGATGTAAATTTTCTGTTACTATAATCAAAGCAAATAGAGTAGAATAAAATAATTATAAAAATCACACATAACACATTGAAAATCTGCTTGTAAGTGACTAATATAGCCATTTTACTTATGTTTGTATGATATACTTCAATCATAACCAACTGGAATTTCATTGAGATTGCACTGAATTTATAGATTAAATTGATAAAACCTGATATCTTGACAATACTGTTTTCCTATCTATGAACATAGAATATCTCTCCACTTATTTTGTTTCTTCCTTGATTTCTTTTATTAGAGTTTGTGGTTTTTCTCATATATATTTTGTTTATGTTGGATTTATATCTAATTATTTCATTTTAGCATGCTAATATAAATGGTATTCTATTTTTATTTTCAAATTCCACTTAAGCATTGCTGGATTATAGGTAACTAATTTACTTTTATATACTAACCTTGTATTCTGCAATCTTGCTATAATCACTAGTTCAAGTTTTTTTGTTGTTTTAAATTTTATACATAGATTATGTCATCTATGAACAAAGAGTTTTATGTCTGTATACCTTCTTCAAGAAGGTTTCCTAAGAAAAATACACATGAGTCTAAAACCCACTGGCCTGCATACTGAATACCTGCATGCTTTCTTCAATTTTCTCCTATGTTTTAGTCATTTTTATTCAAACACAGAATGATATTTAATTTACCCCTTCTAATTACTTTCCTCTTTTCTTTACTGACTTCTATTCCCTGCCTCCTGCTTCTAAATTTCTTTCTGTTCTTTATTCTGTTCTTTAATGAGATACAAATATGATAATTTTAATATGTAATCTCTGTGGGTAAATTAATATTTTGAATTAGGACCTCTACCTTTCGTTCCATCTTATTTTTAATTCCTCTGGGCAAGTCTTCTTATGTTTTTATCATTTTAATAAAAGTATGAACATCTGTTTTCTCAAGGCTACTTATGTTAATTTCTTGTCTCATTTCACTAGTACCTGCATGTCCTGAGTCAGCTAGGATAAGTATCTAGACCTGTGGTTTTTTTCTTTCTGTATGGGCAGAATTCTAAAATGATGTCTGTGATTCCTGCTCCTGAAATACACAACTTTTTGTAATCTCCTTTTGCATGCAAGTGAAACCTGTAACTCACTTATAACCAGTAGAATACAGCAAAGGTGAAGAGAAAGCTTAGGTGTATCTAAGGTCTTCAGTTAGTTGATTTTGAGTTAATAAAAAGGGAGATTATCCTGGATTGGCCCTACTTAATAACGTGAGCCCTTTAAAAGAGGCTCTAAGCCTTTTCCAAAATAAGACACAGGAAATAGCAGATTCTCTCACCCTTTCTGGTGTTGGAGAAGTGAGCTACCATGAATTTTACAGCCAAACAAGAATGAATCCTTCCAACAACCCGAGGAAGCTTGGAAGTGAATAATTCCTAGGTGAGCTTTCAGATGAGAATATATCCCAATCACCATTTTGATTTCAGCTTTGTGAAACCTTGAGCAGAGTACCCAGTGAAGCTGTGCCCAAATTTCTGACCTATAGAAACTTCGAGTTAATAAATATGTGCTGGTTTAAGCCACTAAATTTGTGGTAATTTGTTATGTAGCAGTAGAAAACTAAGACTAATTTCTTTCAATTTCCACATTTACTCTTAAACTAATTTCTGTCTCTTCTACCTACACAATATCACTTACTCCCATCTTTCACCTTCTCATCACTACCACTTTGGTTTGTTTATTTATTTATTTTATTTTATTTTCTATTACTAAAATGGCCTTTTGAACGATCTCTGTCCTCTCCAGCCAGCTCACTCTAAGAACCACTAGAAGCACTAATTATGCCGTTCTAGCTGTGAGAGAAGATGCTCACTGTGGTCATAAGTAGAGAGGTTGATCTAGTGGTCTTGGCAGAAGAGCATGATTAGATGAAATTTCCAGGGAAGAACTATTAGAACAGGTGGCTGGAATGGAGATGGTAGGACCCTGAAGATAAGTTAAGGATTTGAGAAATCACTTATGCATAAGAAAATATTTTCTTATGCATAAGTGACTATGTTGAATAGGCTATCCAAGTAGACATCAAAAATAAAATATGCTGGTTATTTTAACATTACAAATATAACAAGCTGAGAACAAATGAAATTACTCACTTTTTATGTTGTTTCTCATGACTTCTTTCATAGAAACTTAGTAGAAGTTCCCCTTTGGCCTTTTGAGAAGAAAGTTTTAAAAATGTGCGCTTATATAACTCAATACAACTTACAAAAGTCATGTATTACAAAGTCCATGCAGAAAGTTGATATCACATTAAAAAATTCTGTAATTATCAAGCCTTCTAACTAAAAGTGAGTCAGTCAGGCTCTTTTATACAGAATCTGCTTTCCACTAGGAAAAAGCAAATGCCAGTGTTAATCAACCCAGCATGGAAGTTAATTAGAACCCCAAGAACAAGCGGATGGGCTTAGCACCTTGGACACACGAATATCTTGTTTCTAAAGATGACCTCAAAAGATTGCATAACAATCAAGCCCAGCACAAGTCAGAAGTAACTAATTAACTTCCCATTTTTCCCTTAGTAATTTAGTCTTGTTCTTTAAAAATATTTCTAAACTGAGAAATCTCCATTAATTGCTGCATATTGGTTGTTTAAATGTGGGTAATGATCCTTTACTTGATTGTATATATCCATCATTTAATTTATCTTTGATATGTGCTTTATAAACAACTGTCAAACATGAAGCAACTTTAGTTAATAGCCTCATTAAATTTGATTGTAGATACAGAATTTTAGAGACTGGAAAACTTTCTGACATTGCATGGAAAATATTTTCTTATCCACCTTGCAATTAGGGGAGAAATTGAGCTAACCTCTCCCCCAGACATCATTGAGGGTGACTGCTTCATGATCTCAAACCTCTGGAGGCTTATAGTGGAAATGGTTGGGAAGAAGGCACTACATCAAAGCAGGCTTTCTTGTCAATAATTACTTTGATGTTTTTGGTTCTGCTCTCACCTATTTTAGGTGTGAGTTCTGCCTACATAGTGGTTACTCAGCCCCAGCCCTGATGAAAGGGAGGTTAGGGGTTACCTCAGATGTTTCTTTGGCAGTTTGTTTGTTTCCTAGAATTGGTCAATCTGCTGAGGTCCTACAATTCTCTTCACTGATTTGAACAAACTTGACTCTGCTTTTCCTTTAAATTTCTGTATAGAACCCTGACAACTGCTCTACACTTTGTCTTGTTGATTTCCCCCATGCCTCTAAGTTTCTTATGACCTCTGGATTTTCCCTTTGGCTCTGCAGAACACTGCTACTTCCAAACTCTAGAGTAAGATTCCTGTAAAGACTGAAACCTCAGAAGTGACTGCTTCACAGATAGACATCTCATTTTTAATTGAGATTTCAAGTATTTAACACTTATCATGTTAACCCATTATACTCTCCTCCATTTGCTCATAAACAACAAAACAATACCAAAAATGAATGCTCACGGAGTGCTAACAAAAGGCAACCTATTAGAGATATAGACATAATGAATAGGACTCTGACCTTGAGAGGTTGGTAAATAGAAATTTAAAAAATGAAATAAGTAAGGTTACTGCTATAGAAATAGATCACAGGCTACAGATTGCTACTGGCCCTAGGAAGCAGAAAGGCAGCACAGGTATAGCAAGGGACCTTTTATTATATAGGTAGAACCTTGTTGGGGGTAATGGTGAAAGCCCATGAGCCCTTGCTCTGGGCTGCTCTGGTGAATCGGTACTCCCCTTCACTGTTTCGCTGACTAGACAACTAGAGAGGCATTATGGAGCTGTGTCCCCTTTCTACTTACATGAATTATTTGCATTGCTTGTTTGTGAATTTTAGCAAAATAAACTGAATGCAAACAATGCCATGTCCAAGTAATCTTGCTTGACAGTGTTTGAATCTCTATCAGACTTTGCAGTTTGCCTACTTTATTCCTTCTTTCAGTTCAGCCCCCCAAAAGACACAGAAGTTACATTGACAAAAAGTGTGGGCCTGAAGAACTAAAGCAAGATGGTTAGAAACCACTGGGCAGGGAGAGGTGGATTTGTGCTTGTGTGGAGGGAAATAGCTGGCAGGGCTGAAAAGGTTTGCATGCACAGCATGGAGACCGCTTAGGAGAGGAGCTTTCAATTGTGCTCTTTTCTCATAGTGCCACACTGGCTTGAATAGATGTTCACTTCCTCCTATTTTTGACAGAAAAGAAGCTGTGACTATGTAGGGCTACTGGAGTCAGTAGGGTGACCTCAGAGAGGCTCAAGACCAAACAGACTGGGAGGCTAGCTTCTGAATAAGCCCTGATCCCCTCGCCTCCCACCACCACTGTCACCCAGCTTGAAATAACCGAACAATGGAGGAAGGCTCTGGGCGAGAGCTGTGTCATAGCACAGGGTTCCCTGAAAGCCAGTGCCAACTGTTGAGTTGGGGGCAGACTATGGCTCCTCAGCCTCTGCCTTGTAGTATATCTCTCCCACCTTTAACTAGGCCAGGAGCAATACATGCTCTACCATATACACATTGCCAGTGAGATGCTGGATATGCCCAGGGAAGACATGCTGGCAGAAAACTCAGACTTTTGAGGGGCAGAGTCATGAAATAGGAGAGTCAATAAAATGAGCAAGTCAGACCAGATAAACCCGATTTAATTGAAGCTTCAAGTCAAGAATTAAAAATAAGAACACTATCCTCTAATAAAATAGAATAATAACAAAATGAGGGAAATGCAAGCCATTTTAAAGAAACACAAAGTAGAAAACTTGGAT
Organism: Callithrix jacchus; assembly: GCF_049354715.1. Lineage (NCBI taxonomy): Eukaryota > Metazoa > Chordata > Mammalia > Primates > Cebidae > Callithrix > Callithrix jacchus. Next base: position 36,798,094 of record NC_133518.1, read on the forward strand.
GTAGAAAGAAAATAAAATGTTAAAAATGGATAATTATACTTGAAAATGCATAAATGAGAGTATGAGGTCAAGAAACTCTCATGAAAAGAATAGGCAGGAATTAAGAGAGAAAAATTTGAAAAGTTAAGGTATGAAAAATTTAGTACTAGAAGCATCAATATCTAAATATTAGTATACAAAAGAGAAAATATTGGATGGAGAGGAAATTGTTGAATAAATAATGCATAATTTTTCAGAACTAGAGCAAAATAAATAAATCATATTGAAGAGATTCCTAGTATGACAAATAGGACAAATAAGGAAACATTTACATCTAGACATATTTTAATTAACATCAACCATATCAAGAATATTTCAAAAGCTTGCGGATAGAGCAGGATCTTCCTAAAAGAGAAAGACTTAGATTGACTTTAGCTTTCTCTTAGTGACACAAGAAGCAAGAAATGAGGTCACAATTGCAAAGGAAAATAATTTAAACACGGGATTTTATTCTGGTTTTTATTATTAAATGTTCGTGGCAAACAAAAAGATAAAGAATAAGAAACATATTTACTATAGATTTATGAAATAGTAAATCATTACTTTTTTGTGGAAGTATTTTGCTTGCACACACCAATCACATTCCTTCCCAGTATGTTGAGTTTGATGGTCATCTTTCCATGCATGTGTTTATATGTTTAGTTGTGGATGCATTTCTAGATAATATGTCATTTTTTTGCATATTTTAAAAAAGCAGCCAGGTATTTTATTATCATTAAGCTATCACTTCTTTGGCGGCAGGGAGGTTTCTTCATTTGTATAAAACAGCAGTTGTCAAAGAGTTACATGGAAAAATTAAGGTAATATTGATTATCTTCTCATGCAGGCAGCTAAACAAAATTTATTTCCACTGTAATTATTTCCAGTGAACATTTCCTTAATATGCTGACAGAAACTCAGTAATAGATAAGTACAGTAGTTGCAATATCATTTATGGCCTTTACAATACAACTGTAGTCTTAAAATACATGTTGTTAGAACTATTTGTCAACACAGATAGTACTAGAAACTCTGAGCATTTTGCTAGACTCTGGTTTGAATATCACCCACTGATTGTGCAAAAGGTGTAAATTGTGTTTATGTGCAATCATTGATAGGCTAATGAAACTTTTCTTCCAATATCATAGTTCTAAAAACAGACACATAGACTAATGAAACAAATAGAGAATCCAGAAACAAATCCATACACCTGCAATGAACTTTTTCAACAAAGGTGCCAAGAATATGTAGTCTCTGCAATAAATAGTGGTAGAGTAAAGACAGTGTGCTTAATAAATGGTTTTGGAAAAACTGAATATCCATGAGCAGAAACATAAAACTAGATGCTTATAACTTACCATACACAAAAGTCAAATCAGAATGAATTAGAGAATGATGGTTTCCAGCTTCATCCATTTCCCTGTAAAGGACATGAATTCATCCTTACATGGCAAACCAACACAGGAACAGAAAATCAAACACCACATGTTCTCACTTATAAGTGGGAATTGAACAATGAGAACACATGGACACATGGAGGGGAACATCACATGCTGGGGCCTGTCAGGGGATGGGGAGCTAGGGGAAGGATTGCATTAGGAGAAATAGCTAATGGAGATGACGGGTTGATGGGTGCAGCAAACCACCACGGCACATGTATACCTATGTAACTAACCTGCACGTTCTGCTCATGTATCCCAGAACTTAAAGTATATTAAAAAACTTAAAAAATGAATTAGAAATTTAAATCTAAGATGTCGAACTATGAAACTACTATAAGAAGACATTGAGGAAAATCTTCAGGACATTGGTCTGGGGAAAGAATTATTGAGCAATACCCTACAAGCACAGGCAACCAAAGCAAAACTGGACAAAAAGCTTCTGCACGGCAAAAGATACAATCAACATGAAGAGAAACCCCACATAAAGGGAGAAAATATTTGCAAACTACCTATCTGACAAAGGATTAATAACCAGAACGTATAAGGAACTCAAACAACTCTATAGGAAACAGTCTATTAATCCCATTTTAAAATGGGTGAAAAAAACCTGAACAGACATTTCTCAAAAGAAGACTTCAAACAGGCATATGAAAAGGAGCTCAACATCATTCATCATCAGAGAAATGCAAATCTAAACTATAATGATATATCATTCCACCCGAGTTAAAATGTCTTATATCCAAAGACAGGCAATAACAAATGCTGGTGAGTATGTAGAGAAAAGGGAACGTGTGGGCACTACTGGTGGGAATTTAAATTAGTGCACCCTCTATGGAGAATAATTTGGAGGTTCCTCAGAGAACTAAAAATTGAGCTGCCATATGATCCATCAATCCCACTGCTGGGTATATACCCAAAAGAAAGAGTCAGTGTATCTAAGATATATCTGCATTCCTATGTTTGTTGTAGCACTATTTACAATAGCTAAGATTTGGAAGCAACCTAAGTGTCCATCAACAGAGGAATGGATAAAGAAAATGTGGTATACACAATGGAGTACTATTTAGCCATAAAAACAATGAGATCCTGTCATTTGCAACAACATGGATGGAACTGGAGATCATTATGTTAAGTGAAATAAGCCAGGTACAGAAAGACAAACATTGCATGGTCACACTTACATGTGGAATCTAAAAATTGAAACAGTTGAACTCATGGACAGAGAGAGTAGAAGGGTGGCTACCAGAGGCTAGGAAGGTTATTGGGGGTTGTGGGGGAGGTACAGAAGGCTAATAGTTACCAAAAATAAATAGAATGAGTAAGATCTACTATTTGATAGCACAACAGGGTGACTCTTGTCAATAATAATTGTACTTTTTAAAATAACTAAAAGAATGTAATTGGATTGCTTATAACTCAACAGATAAATGCTCAAGGAGATGGATACTACATTTTCCATGATGTGCTTATTTCACGTGGCATGCTTGTATCAAAACATCTCACGTACCCATAAATATATACACCTACCATGTACCCACACAAAGTTTTTAAATAATAATTTAAAATAAGAAATAAATAGAACTTATAAATATCAGTATTTACCTTTACAGAGAAAAAAGCCAATAAAATGAAATAAGTTACCATGCACAATGGAAAAAAAAATACTTTTAACTGTGCTAAGATATACATAACATAAAATTTACTATATTGACCAATTTTAAGCATACAGTTTTTGTTAAGTACATTTACATTATTGTGAAACCATTACTGCCATCCATGTCCATAACTTTTTCATCTTCTCAAAATGAAGCACTGTATACATTCAACCCTGACACTCTGTTCCTTCCTCTCCCAAACCCTTGACCACCACCAACCTACTTTCTGTCTCTGTTAATTTGACTACTTTAGGTACTTGGTATAAGTAGAATTGAACTATCTTTGTCCTTTCATGACTGGCTAATTTCACTTAACATAATGTCTTCAAGGTTCATTCATTTTGTAGTATGTGTCAGAATTTCCTTTTTTTTTTTGATCTGGAAAATATTCTATTTTATGTTTATATCACATTTTATCCTTTTATTCATCAATGGATACCTGGATTGCTTTCACATTTTGGCTATTATGAATAATACTGTTATAAACTGCATGTACAAATATCTCTTCAAGTCCCTGCTTTCAGTTCTTTTAGATGTATATCCAGAAGTGAAATTGGTAAATCGTATGTTTAATATTTTAAGCAAATGCCATACAGTCGCTGAACTGTTGTACATTTTCACCTGCAATGCACAAGGGTTCCAATTTCTCCACCTCCTAACCAACACTTGTTATTTTGTATTTTTTAAGTAATTGCCATGCTAATGTTTGTAAAGTAGTATCTTATGGTTCTGATTTTTATTTTCCTAATGATTAGGGATGCCAAGCATCTTTACATTTACTTATGGACCATTTGTATATTTTTTTGGAGAAACATCTATCCGTGTTCTTTGCTCATTTTTAAAATCAGGTTGGTTTTTTGTTGTTGAGTTAGAGTTATTTATATAGTCAAGATATTAATTTCTGATCAGATATATGATTTGCTAAAAGTTTTTATTTTAATATATGATTTATAAAAGTTTTAAATTTTATTAAAGTCCAATTTATCTACTTCGTCTGATGGGAATAGACTTCAAGAAGGAGGGTATGCATCATCTTTGCAAGAGAAATAACAATGAAAAGGTTTGAGTCTAGGTTTCAGTGGATGAGTTGGGATGATGGGGCATGGGGCAATGGTAATTGCAAGTTTAGATCATAGCTAAGATGTTTAAAAGAAAGAAGGCAAAAGAGAGAGTGTGGTAGGAAAAAGGTATGAGATCAAGGAAGCAAATTTCTCCCTGCCTCTTCATCACCTTCCCTGTCTTCTCTAAACCTGGTGTAAATATGAGTACTGTAAAATAAAATTCCAGCCAACATTTTCATCCTTATGAAAGAAAACTTTGTTTTTCTTTTTATTATGGGTATGACCTGAGTATATTAATAGGTTTTAGAAAGAAATCAGGGAAAGGGGGAGGGTCAGAAGATAGAAGAAAGAGGGAAAAATTGTTTAGTGAGGTCCTAATCCAAAAGTGAGGGGATGGAAGGAGAATAAAGGCAAAGGATTACTAGACCTAGCCAACGGATAGGATTATCTTCTACTTCAAATATGATAAACATAAAAAATAGAGGAATAGAAAATGTATGTGTGATAAAGGGAAGTTAAAGAGATTCATGTTGTAGAATTTCTCTTATATCTCTGTGAATTAGGAAACAAAATCATCTGCCAAAGGTAAGGTGTTAGGTTAGGAATTGGAAACAGAAAGAAAAGAAACAGGCTGGTCATGGTGGCTCACACTTGTAATCCCAGCACTTTGGGAGGCCAAGGTGGGTGGATCACCTGAAGTTGGGTGTTCAAGACCAGCTTGACCAACATGGAGAAACCCTGTCTCTATTAAAAATCAAAATTATCCCAGCATAGTGGCACATACCTGTAATCCCAGCTACTCAGAAGGCTGAGGCAGGAGAATTGCTTGAACCTAGGAGGCGGAGGTTGCCATGAGCCGAGATCGTGCCATTGCACTCCAGCCTGGGCAACAAAAGCAAAACTCCGTCTCAAGAAAAAAAGAAAAGAAACAGAATTACAAAAAAAAAAAAAAAAAAAAAAAAAAAATGGCATTTTCCCCTTGTTTTGGAATAGAACCAGCTTTAGTATGTTTTAGTAAATTGCTGTATCTCAACTACCTGAACTGCCTTCCCTGTTGTAAATCTCTCTTTACAAGTAGAAACCATGGCAAGCAACCTGTCACGGAATTCCAACTGAGTGCTAAATGCATTTTATTCTTTAAAACCTCCTCAATGATCACTAAACAGATGGCCTTCCACAGTTAGCTTCACCAGAACATCTTGTCAGGCCAAGCCTGTTTAGCTTTGAAGATGGCATAAGTCATAGCAGTTTTCACATTGGCCTGTTTCTCTCTTGTAGGTCTGTTTACCTAGTAATTATTTATATGAGCCTAATAGCTTTTAAAAAAGCCAAGTTAATGAAGACAAGATTACTGCCAATTTTCTTCTAATTTATTTTACTAAATATATTACTTCTAAAATATAATTCTGATTGCTCCACTTTCTTACTTAAAATGGGTCCTAGGATGCATATCTTAAGTTGGAATGAAGCCATTGCTTTTTATGACCCTCAGGTCATTCTGAGAGACCCTCAATGTCCACACCGCAATCCTATTCTGTGGTGGAGAGCCTTACCAGTCATGCTTCCCAGTTGTGTCTTGGAGCCTTCATGCAGACTACCCTCTATATCTACATCACTCAACTCTTTGCACATTATCAATACTAATTTCTTATCATGTTTCCTGTCTCAGCTTTGATATTACTGTTTCTAATGGCTTAAAGCTCCTATTATGTGCTCTCACAGTAAGTTTTTTTTTAGTTGCCTCCATTTTTTCCATCTCCCTCTGTATTTTTAGCCACAGAAGTCAATGAACCACATCTGAAGGGTCACTGTTCTCTCTGTATGCCTTATACATAGGGCCTGGCATATAGCATGAATTAAGCCATGATTTTACTATTTCTTGTATTTGAAAAAAGATTTTGTAGAAACAAATTAGAGCTTGGAGAAATTATCCAATTTTGTTGCCCCTTTGACTACCTATGTCGACTTGTGATATTATTTAAATTTCTTTGATTCTTATTTTTCTTAGCTGTAACATGAAATTGTCTACCTATCTTCCTCATTGTTGTAAGAAGCAAATAACATCTAGTACAATGAATAGCATAAACAGGGAAAAGTAAATGATAGATTCTATCTTATTATTTTTTCCAATTAAAATATGACTGCCAACATTGTATCATTATGTTTCTCCTTTATTTTCTTTTTATTCATTCTATCAAGATGGCAGCACCGGTGCATTCGAAAAGAGCTACTTACATAATTAGTTGAGAGAGAAATAACTAAAACTAGCTAACATTTATTAAGCAGTTACTCTGTGCTTGGTATTGTGCTAAGCAGTTTATACATACTATATTGTTAGTACTTATTTGTATCATTTTCTTTATAATATTTGGGATTGTGAAGGATGTAGTCTCCTGCTTATCCTGCAGTCAATGATGACAATGGAAGATGAGACAGAATCTTCTTAGTTATCTTCACGTTCAGATGGATGTTCACTAGGGCATGCCTATTTTTTTTTCTGTATCTTTTTCGAAGTTTTAGTGCACAGTAAGAAGAGAAAAGATCTATTTGGAGAAATGGACTGTCAGCTGCTCCTGTCCCACGCTTTTTACCCACAAAATATGCCAATTCTAAAGCTGTTACCAGTATGTCTTTTTCTTATCAAAGATACCACCAATTTCTGGGCCATTATTTTCTTGGAAGTCCTATAAACACACTGGATATTTTAATATCACTAAGATTTCTCATTGGATATGGGATGTGTATTATACATATATACATATGTATATGTAATATACATATATATGTATACACACATGCATATGTATATATATGTGTGTGTGTTATATATACATATACATAAAATATTCTGCTTGTTGTTTTTTCTGTTTTTTTTCTTCTGATACTACTGTAGGTTTTTAGTTTCTTAACGGCAAGAACTATGTCTTTTTTGCATTCCTATCCTCAGAACCTAGTATTGTACCAGGAACATAGTAGACTCCCCAAAATTATTGTTGAAAGAATACATTTTGAATAAACCATTCCCCTTTACTTGTACACATGTGTGTACACACACACGAATACTTTACATAATTGATAGGACTGTCACAATTTTGCTAAGACTTGTGATTAAAGAGTATTTGTATCTTATAGAGATTTATACAGATTAAGTAAAAGATACAGTGTGAACAGTGATGACCCCTGAGGAAAGCTGCTGCTCTGAGAACAGCTGGGAGAACAAGGGATTTTCAAAATGAATAGGTTGTGCTTCTGTGTTAAAGATCAGATGGATGAACAAAAGTGGAACTAAATTTGCCAAGAATGACCTTGGCTTTTTATTCTGGACTTTGAACTAACCTTATTCTCCTATCTCAGTCAAAATAATTTTCTCAATTAAGGTCTGTCAAATAAACATGCAAAAAATGACCTTCATGGGATAGTCCTTAGGAAAAGCTGATAAATGATTGCAAAACTCTGAGACAAGGAAAGATACCAGTGAATCTTGAATAATAAATCAGAACCTTTCTGTGCTAAGTCAAACTAAGAGGCATTTAATTTGGAATCTTCCAACGTTTGGCTATCTGCTCAAGGAAAAAGGTTTGCAATAAATGTATATATGAAAGAAAAGCTGACAGTTGAAAAACTAAAATGAAAAATAATGACATAATGTTAGGAGATGCCTTCAAGGAGACAAGTTCTCAGAAAGTTGAGATCTCAATTTAGAACATTTCTTTCTCTCTAATTGTTGTTCTGTGTGCTGCTGCAATATGATGAAATGGCCATAAACTTAGTGTGATAGGCTTGCAGAATAATTTAATTATAATTTAACATTTACTTTTATGCTATGCAATTACTTACATTGCTTTTTGCTGAAGACAATACATTTAAGCAGCTGCACACAATGAAAAAATAGCTGACAGGGTCAATTCTAAAGTTATACTAAGGTTTAGTTACATTCCTTTTTTTACCCAGTGGACTTAACAAATTAGGCAACATGAGACTGGTTGAAAGAAAATAGACAAGTATTCTGGAGCCCTTGATTCTACTTTAAACCAGCTCTTTGAGTTTTGTAGATTCTGTAATCTTTAATGGGGTAAGTGGCTTTTAAAAAAATCTATCAATGTTATCATTGTATGGTCAATATTTCTTTTATTCGCTAACATTCTGTGAGAATGATACATGCTGATGTGGCTTGTTTAATCAAAGAAAGGCTGTGTCGTTTATGAGATTAAATTCTTCTCCCAAGCTAGTCATCTGTATATATTGGGCAAGACTGGTCCATGATATTAGACTTTTATTCTGTATTCTAGGTTTCTTTATATTATTTCTTGTCCTGGAAGTCTGAATCACAGGTGGTTTTTACATGAGCAGTTTTACTGCAAAATATGTTTTTTTGTTACAATGGTTACAATGTCAGTATGACTATCTGAAATATCACTTAAAAGACTTTTTTTTGTTAAATACTATTTTCATGTTCACTCCTGTGACTTTTAAAGAGTCTATGTTAATTTAGACATTATATATTGCTACCAACTCATCAATTTTGACTTGTATAATTTAGAATTTGGGGTTATTCTGAAAGTAATCAGGCTTTGTTAGAATTAGAAGTTCCAAGTAAAGGGCATAATGTAGAGGCTGATAGTTTTAAAGCTTTCTGGATAGTTTAAATAAATTTCTGGAGACAGAATTTATTTAGTGTATTCTTAGAGTTCACTAGCAGCTTTGTTTTAAATAGTTTTATTAAGATATAATTAACATAAAAACTCACTCATTTACACTGTACAATTAAAGTTTTTGTCATTGTTGTGTTTCTAGAGATAAGGAAGGTAAGAGTGGTCTTCCTGCTTCTGCTGTTTTTTGTTTCCAAGGTGTCATGTTTTGGGGTAGGATTTTCCTGTACTCCATCACTAAAGTATTTATTAATTTAGTGTATAACAAAAGTTAACATTTCAGTTATTTCAGTTCAGCAGGAAAGAATGTTTTTTTTTGTTTCTGTTCTTTTTTTTTTTTTTTTTTGGGAGATGGGGTCCTCACTCTGTCACACAGCCTATAATGTATGATCGGGGTCATTGCAGCCTCAAATTCCTGGGCCTGAGTGATCCTCATGCCTCAGCCTCTCAAGTAGCTAGGACTACAGGTATGTGCCACTGTGCAGGCTATTAAAAAAAATTGTAGAGATGGGAGTCTTAGTATGTTGCTCAGGCTAGTCTTGAACTCCCAGTCTCAAATAATCCTCCTGCCTTGGCCTCTCAAAGCACTGGGACTACAGGCATGAACCACCAGTCAGCCCCCCAATGTTAAGTTTTAAGACTATTCATGTAGTTATGTAGCTATCACCACGACATAATTTTAGAACATTTTGGAAGTCCTAGCCAGAAAATTCAGGCAAGAGAAAGAAGCAAATGGTGTCAAAATAGGAAAAGAAGTCAAACTATCTCTCTTTGGATGGTATGGTTTTATACCTAGAAAAATCCTAAAGACTCCACCAAGAGGCTCTGGGAAATAATCAACAACTTATATATATATATATATATAAGCTAAGGTGAAAGATCTCGGCAGGAGAACTATAAAACACTGCTGAAAGACATAATAAATAACACAAACAAATTGAAAATCATTCCAGGCTCATGAATTGAAAGTATCAAAGTTGTGAAAATGGTCATGTTGTCCAAAGCAATCTATGGACTGAACTCTATTCCTGCCAAACGACCAATGTTATTTTTTACAGTATTAAAAAAAAAAACTTTTCTAAAATTCATATGAAACCAAAAAAGCACTTGAATATCCAAAGCAATCCTTAGCAAAAGAACAAAGCCAGAGGCATCACATTATCCAACTTCAAACTATACTTTAAAGCTACAGCAACCAAAACAGCATGATACTGGTACAAAAACAGACACATAGACCAGTGAAACAGAATAGAGGATCCAGAAATAAGGTCACACACCTACAGCCATTTGATCTTCAACAAAGTCACCAAAAATAAGCAATGGCAAAAGAACTCCCTATTAAATAAATGGTGCTGGGATAGCTGGCTAGTTGTATGAGGAAGGATGAAATTGGACCCCTACCTTTCATCATATACAAAAACTAACTCAAAATGGATAAAAGATTTAAATGTAAGATTTCAAACTATGAGAGTCCTAGAAGACAACCTAGGAAACACCATCATGGACATTGGCCTTGGGAAATAATTTTTTACTAAGTCCTCAAAAGCAATTGCAAAAAATTAAAAATTGATACGTGAGACCTAATTAAACTAAAGAACTTCACAGCAAAACAAAACAAAACAAAACAAAACAAAAAACAAAAACTATCAACAGAGTAAACAGACAACATGTAGAATGGGAGAAAATATTCATAAACTAGTCATCCAACAAAGGTCTGATACCCAGAATCTATAAGGAACTTAAATAATTAAACAAGCAAAAACCAAAAACCCCATTAAATAGTGGGCAAAGGTTATGAACACTTCTCAAAATACATGCAGCCAACAAACATATGAAAAAATACTCAACATCATGAGTTAATGCAGGAACTGAAAGCCAAATATTACATGTTCTCTGTTGTAAGTGAGAGCTAAACATTGGGGACTCATGGACATAAAGACGGCAACAATAGACGATAGGGACTACTAGAGGGAGAAGGAAAGAAGGGCAAGGTTTGAAAACCTAACCACTGGGTACTATGCTTACTACCTGGGTGACAGAAACACTCACATCCCAAACCTCAGCCTCATACAATATACCTGTGTGACAAACCTGCACATGTATCCCCTGAATCTAAAATAAAAGTTGAAATTGCATTAAAAATTTTTTTAAATTATTTATTGACATAGGAGAATAAATATTTAGAAAGTTTTCCTCCCTCGTAAAAGAAACCTTATACCATCAGCCTTAAGCAATCAATTCTCATCTCCTCTCCCTACTCCCACCCTTGCTTCTAAGCAAACCTTAATTGACTTTGGGTCTCTATGGATTTGCTTATACTGAATTTCAAGTAAATGAGACAACAAATATGTGGATTTGATCCTTTTACTTAGCAAAATGCTTTCAAGGGTCAGTTATGTGGTAGCATGTTATCAGTACTTTATTTCATTTTATTTCCAAATTTTGTATAATGAATAGATATTCTAAATTTCATTCATATATAAATCAGTTTATTAGCATTTGAGTTGTTTCCAGTTTTTGGCTATTAGGAAATATTGCTGTAAACATTGTTTATAACTTTTTGTAAGAATCTATGTTTTTCATTTAATTACCTGGGAGTGAACTCTCTGGGTCATATGGTGACTTTATGTTTAATATTTTGAGAAAGGATTAAACTGTTTGCCAAAGCAGCTGCACAGTTTTGCATTCCTGGTAGCAATGTATGAAGGTTCTGATTTCTCTACATTTGTCCAATACTGGTTATTGTATTTTTAATGATCACCATTCACTGGGGATGAGGTGGTATCTCTTTGTGGGTTTGATATCCCTATGACTAATGGCTTTGAGCATCTTTTCATATACTCATTGGCCATTTATATATTCTTTGGAGAAATGTCTAAAGTCCTTTGTCCATTTAAAAAAATTGTGTTGTCAGGCCAGGCATGGTGGCTCATGCCTGTAATCCCAACACTGTGGGAGGCCAAAGTGGGTAGATCACCTGAGGTCAGGGGTTTGAGACCAACCTGGCCAACATGATCTCTACTAAAAATACAAAAAATTAGCTGGGTGTGGTGGTGGGTGCCTGTAATATAAGCTACTTGGGAGGCTGAGACAGGAGAATTGCTTGAACCTGGAAGGCAGAGGTTGCAGTAAGCCGAGATTGTGCCATTGCTCTCCAGCCTGGGTGACAAGAATGAGACTATGTATCAAAAAAAAAATTGTATTGTCTTTTACTATTAAATTGTAGAAGTTTCTTATATATTACATTTGTTGTTTTCTAATTGTTTATATGATAACCATGCTAGCTGATATGAAATGGTATTTCATTGTGGGTTTTTTGGCATTTCTCTAATGACTAATGATGCTGACTGTCTTTTCATTGGTTTATTGGCTATTTATATATCTTTGGAGAAAGGCCTGTTCAAGTCTTTTGCCAATCCTTGAATTGGATTGTTTATTTGTTGTTGAGTTGTTGTTCTTTATATATTCTGAATAATAAGCTATTAACAGAAATATGGTTTGCAAAAATTTTCTCTCATTCTGTTTGTCATCTTTTCACTTTCTTGATCATTTCCTTTGAGACACAAAGTTTTCTAATTTTGATGAAGTCCAACTTACCCAGGTTTTCTTGTTCAACTTACCTATGTATTTCTTTTATTGCTTACTTTTATTGTTGTATCTAAGAATCAATCATCAAATCCAAATTCATGAAGATTTGCCTCCATGTTTTCCTGAGTTTTGTGCTTTTAGCTCTTATATTTAGGTTATTCATCTATTCTAAACTAATTTTTGTATATATTGTTGAGTAGAATTACATTAAAATCACTTCAAATAACTTCATTGTTTTGAAGGTAGACATTTAGTTGCTTCAGTATCACCTAATGAAGAGACAATTCTTTCCCAATGGAAAGAAATTTACACCTTGTCAAATTTAGTTGGTAATACATGCATGGATTTATTTTTGGACTCTCAATTCCATTCCATTTGCCTATATTTTTATATGCGTATGTGTATGCCAATAGTGCACTTTTCCAATTACTGTGTGTGTATACAACTTGCATTTTAACACAGACCATTTGCAATCCATATGAATTTGAGAATTTTTTTTATTTCTTTAAAAAACGGCTTCTGAAATTTTGATAAGAATTGCATTTAATCTGTAGATTCCTTTGAGTAGTATTGAAATCTTAACATTAAGTTTTCAATTTATAAACATAGGCTATCTTTCTATTTATTCCTTTAGCAATGTTTTGCAGTTTTCGGTGCACAAGTCTTTCACCTTCTTGGTTAAATTTATTCTTAGGTGTTTTATTCTTTTAAATGCTATTGCAAAGGAATTGCCTTCTTAATTTACTTTTCAGATTTTTCATGGATGATGTATCGATACAAATGATTTTTGTGTGTTGATCTTGTATTTTGTGATGTTGAAGGATTTATTTATCAGCTCTTTCAATTACTCTGGATTCTTTTGAGATTTCCCCTATATAGGGTCACTTCTGTGAATAGATAAAATTTTATTTCATTCTTTCCAATTTGAATGCCTTTTACTTTTTGTCTAATTGCTCTGCCTAAAACTTCCAGTATAATGTTCAATAGCAGTAGTGAAAGCAGACATTCTTGTCTTGTTCTTGATTTTAAACACGGCAGTCTTTAGATCTCTCAACATTGAGTATGATGTTAGCGGTAGGTTTTTCATAAGTGCCTCTTTCTCATGTCACGAAACTTACCTTTTAATCCTGGTAAGGTTATAATTTTTGCTTTCAACTGTCATAGATTTTAAAGAACTCAGAAGAAGAAAAATAGTCTATCTCCCCAGATAGTTACCATTTTTCTTGTTCTTCTTTTATTCTTGAAGTTATCATTTTTCCTCTAGTATCATTTTTCTTCTCTCTCAAGTTATTCCTTTAGCATTTTTTAGAACAGATATACTGGTAGCAAATTATCTTACGCCTCCTGTATCTGAGAATGTGCCTATCATACCTTTATTCTTAAATATTATTTTCTCTGAATATTGATACTTCTTTTACTTTAAAAATATCATCCCAATACCCTTTGGACTCCATCGTTTCTAATGAGAAATCCACTGTCATTTAAATCATTGTCTCCTATAAATAATATGTCATTTATTTCTGGCTGCTTTTAAGATTTCTTTGTAGTTAATTTTCAGAAATTTGATTGTGATATTTCTGGGCATGGATTTATGTGTGTTTATTTTAGTTGAGGTTAGCTGAGCTTCTTGAATCTGCAGGTTTCTGTACCTAACCAAATTCGGTTACACTTTCAGCCATAATTTCTTCACCTTTTCCCCTACACTTTGTTTTCTTCTTTCTTCTGGCACTCTGATCAAATAGATATTACACCAGTTGTAGTCTGACAGATCCATGAGCCTCTGTTTAATTTTTTCAATCTTTTTGTTGTTGTTCTGGGTGGATAATTTCTAGTAAGCTATCTTCAAGTCATTGACTCTCTGTTTTCTTTATTTGGTTATTGAGTCTTTCTGGGAAATTTTTGTCTTAGTTTTTGTGCCTTTTTTAAAAAAAATTCTTCTTTTTTAAAAATATTTATTTCCTGGCAAAGATATTCTATATTTCCGTCACTTTAAAAAATATTCACCTTTACTTCTTGAACCTTGACTATAATAGTTGCTTTAAAGTCTTTATCAGTTAATTCCAACATCTGCATCATGTCAGGATTGGCATTTGCTGATTCCTACTTCTTATGCTGACTAGTTTTGCACTGCATTTTGGACACTTAATATACTGTGTTATGAAACTCTGGGTCTTATTTAATTCTTATGGAGATTATTGGAGAGAGAGAGATCAGTTCATAGACTTGGAGGTTTAAACTAAAAGTACCAAACCACTTTTTGTAAGCGAGAGTTCTAGGTGGGTTCTATTTTCAGAGTCTGCAGTGTTATCTGGCTCTCTCCCATATGTATGCCATTCAGAAGCCAGTCTGAGACCTTAGGGATGGCCTACCTATCAGTTCTCAGAGTCTTCGGTTAGACTTATGTTCATGCCCATGTTGCTTGTAGAGGAGCCCCACAATTCAGACACCACTTTATGGGATTACTTTCTTGAATTCTCTCTTCCTTGCAGCCTTCATGATACTTTTTGGTTCTGAAAGGCTCTGACTTTGCTCTTCTGTCTAGAAGGGTAGGGCTTTAGTTTTCCTTATTGCTGTGAACATTCCACAGCTATGTCTGCCACTGAAGCCAAGTAGCAGGACACAGGGAGAAATAAATAATTGGGATATTCCCTCACATTCTTAGGATCACGGTCCCTCCTGTCAGAGGGAACAGTTCCTTTCCCTCCAGGTTTTAAGTACCTGCCCAGCTACCGCTGTTATTGTTATCACCTCTGTAACAAGACTGCCATAGATTTTCCTGGGTCTGGGATGGAAAAAACTAAAAGCAAAACAGTCGAATTTTTATACTTTTGCCAGGGACTGACCCCAAGGACTCCTTTTTCTGACTGAGACCAGCAGTTGAGGTCTTCTCTTACAGCTCTTTCTGCCTACACTCAGTCCACAGTTTTGAACTTTGTGATGCATTTCAGTCCACACTGGGAAATACCTGAGGCAAAAAGCAAGAAACTCACCCTTAAATTGGTCTTACTTTGAGTGCTCGTTTTCTTATTTAATTCTACCTGCTACCATTTAACATTTCAGAGTCATCACATAGCTGCTTAATACATCTGTTTTAGTCTTTTGTTGTACTCAGTAGGAGAGACAGGGTAACGTAATGTATGCTTACTTTTATCTGAACTAGAGCCACAATCTTAAATATATATAAAAAAGATTATATTAGATAATATTTTATTTATGTATATCTTATTTACTTCCTCCCCCCGCCCACCATATGTGTTTAGGCTTAAATGTCCTAAGCCATTCTGGGCAAATAGCTCAAATCCCCCCTTTATTGTTCTTTTTTCTTTTTTTTTTTTTTTGAGACAGAGTCTCACTCTGTTGCCCAGGCTGAGCAGTGACGCTATCTCGGCCCATTGCAATTTCTGCCTCCCGGGTTCAAGCAATTCTCTACCTCAGCCTCCCAGGTAGCTGGGATTACAGGCACCTGCCACCATGCCCAGCAAATTTTTTGTATTTTTAGTAGAGACGGGGTTTCACCAATTGGCCCGGATGGTCTTGAACTCCTGACCTTGTGACTCACCCACCTTGGCCTCCCAAAGTGCTGGGATTACAGGCATTAGCCACTGTGCCAGGCCACGAATCCTTTTTAAAAAAGCCCCTCTAAGTGTATTCCAGAACCTCAGTTAGTATCTAGCCTCATTACTTCTTTGTATTATTCCATTGAATTTTAAGTCAGTTTTCTTTAGCTTTAACTATGGTATATCATTTTCCAAATAACACGTTGCTATGTAAATATCTAGGGGTATTAGAGACTTTTAATAATTCAATTTAAATAAAAATTATTGTGGGTGTATATATTGTGGGTGTATATACATTTTAAAATAATAAAGGGAAAGAAAGCAAAATTTTAGTAACTATTTCTCTCATTAGAGGAGCAGAATAAATTTTTACCTGTTGGATGCACATTTACAGTTTGCTGAATACGCACTTCAAAATGACATACATATATAGCATGTAATTTTTAGAGGAACTCTTACTTCTGATTGGCCTGACATAAACCCTAAAAGGTGTTTTCTCTCTGTTCTTATGGTCACCACATTAGGAAAGGTAGTTATGCAGACATGAGTGGGGTAGGAGAAGGGCTCCCCCAACAAGGAATGTCAGCCAATCAAGTGTTGGTCAGTCAATTGTTAAACTGTCACTTTAAAATCATAACTAATTGTAGACAGTGCCAGGCAAAGGCAGTTTCCAATAGATAGAAAATACCTGAAGCTGGTGATCAGTAGCTTCCCAGTAAGATCTCAAGAGTTGGGCAAGTGGGCTCAAACATACACACTAAGACGCAAAATGGTAGCCTTTAACTGGTATATGATGGTACCTTTAGGAAAGCTCAACTGGTAAGGAAGAGATGCCTCAAGTAAGCATGTGCACAACTTCTGCAAGCACACTGTTCATGTGGCCCTCCTAAGTGCTGGCAGGTTACTATGCATGTGGACAGCCTGCTTCAAGGGAAGAATCCAGGGAGAAAACCCCCCCACAAATTCTGGAGCCATGCCAATGTATAAAACCCCAAGTCAAGGGCTGAACAGAGCACTTAGATCTCTCAAGTCCCCTACTTGACCTTCTTCCAAGTGTACTTTACATCCTTTTGTTCCTGGTATTAAAGTTTTTAATAATCTTTCATTTCTGCTTTAAAATGCCTTGGTCTCTCCCTCTGTCTTAAATCTATTTTTTGCCCCTTGGCCCAATTCTTGCCCCTGAGGAGATGTACAGATTCACTGCTGGCAGCAATCACAACTCATTATATATTTCCACTTAAGAATTATAGGCATATTGAAACTTTTGTTGTGTTTAATAAGAAGAATCAAAGTAAGTTCAGGTTTACTTATTGAGTAAATGTAAAAGCACTGGGGTGAGGGTAGGAGTGGAGGCTATAACTAATCCTTGAACATAATTATATATGCCTGACCCTATATGCATTCAAAAAAAAAAAAAGACAAATAATGACTAAGCTAGTAAAGGAAGAGATAAAGACTTTTCACAATCAGAAATGAAAAGAACAAAAAAGCATTATGTTTCCCTAAGGTAGATCTTTTTGTGGTAGACTATAACAAAGCAATAAAGGAATAGGCAATACTTGCATACCCAGTGGACTATTTAAATATTACTGTGACTGAGAACAAAAGACTTCAAAATTTCCCTAGCTCTCTTGTTTAAATCTATATGGGAATACAGATTTAGAGCTAAATGGAGCACAATCACACAGAGAGCCTTTGGAGGCTACAAGAACTATGAATATTGATGGGAATTCACTTCTGTGTTGTGCTCTGAACAAATGACGACAGAGTAGTAAACAACCATTTCCTTGGAGATGCAAATAGATTCCATAGGCTGTGAACTGAAACTCTTTCTCACTCAGATCTTATTCAAAGCAAACAGTGTATTTAGAAGGGTACACAGACCCTAACAATTAGGCTGGATATGGCAAACTAGAAACAAAGAAACAGAATTAGTTCCAACTCCTTATAATTATGAAGTTTTTTTTCTCTCTTTCTCTTACCAAATAAGCTAGAGATGGTATTATTTTTGTTTCATATTTTTTGAAATGAATTAATTCATTCTATGAAAATTGCCTTTGAGTATTTATCAAAATTTTGCTGGATCTGAACTCTACAAATGCCATCTTTCAGAGCCATACAGTATTTCCCGGAGGATTGTTGCTAATTTCATTTTTACTAATGTTGAAAAACTATGTTTTTCGAATAGAGAAATTTCTCTTTGGGGTCTGCAGAGGTTCATAAGTGACTTCCAGATACAATCTACCACTGGAAGTTAAGGAGATAATAAAAAGAAATCACAATATTTGATGCAAAACCTGAATAATTATATTCTAAAGAGGAAAATAGGATTCTTTCTTTTTGCATAGAAAAGCAGCAAAGGCTACTGTATGGAAATTCAGAGAGGGAAAAATGTACTAGCAAAAAAAAAAAAAATGTACTAAGCCTGAACATGGATGAGCAAATTATCAGAAATAATGAGGTCAAATAATAAAACTGTCCTTATAGAATTTAGCATGACATCTATAAATAATTATTATTAAATATTAGCTTAAAGAACAAAGTTTTTAAAGGGCAGGGAAATTTAGGTTGTTCACAAAACAGACAGCAAAAGTAAATTTGTATATTTCCTCATTTCTGTGGGGTAAAAACAGTCTCAAAGTCTGTTTTGGAATACTTGTGAGTTCCCTGAGGGCAAGGCTACATGTAATTCTCCTCTGACTGCCAGGATCCAAGTTGAACTGTAAATTCAGAGGCAAATCAGCAGTCTGTTTTAATGGAAAGCCCGAAGATGGCAGTCTATCAGGGGTGCTTAGATTTCACTGGAAAGAAATGCAGCAGGATGGAAAAAAAAATGTGTTTTCCTGATTTCCTCTTAGGAAGACCATTGCATTCTGTTTGAAAAGATCTTTCATATGTCCTTGGTTTAGGGAGTGAGACCTCAATGAGTATGCTCAAGTGATAAAAAATAACTAATTGCCTACTCAGGAGCATGTTTTTTTTTGAAATTTATGTAATTTATTTTATTTTATTTACCTGTAGGCTTTTAGTGTTTTTCAGTGAAAGGCACAAGTTTGCCAAAGAGCAGAGTAACAGAAGAGCAAAGAGCAAGCTAGAAGTGGAGCTTAAATTCTATTATCAATAGGTCTCATCTTCTTCCTCATATGAGACTTACTTTTCTCTCTAAATAAATATTTAAAACTATACACACAACATTTCTTAAAGGAGGCAGCAAAGTGTCAGCTTCCTTGGGGCAGGCACCCACATGATTCAGCCTGGATCTGTTTATAAATCACTATCACAGGCACTACACAATGAATGCTACTTGTTTCCCATCTTGATACAGGATGTTCTTGCTAACAGAGAGTGGGAAAAGCAAGACCTTTTCTCCATCCAAACATTTCATGAATTAGGTGCTAGATTGTGCAGAAACTGTTGGAACCTATCAATTTCATCAAAATTTCCTGAAACATTATACCATCTGATATGGTTTGGCTCTGTGTCCACACCCAAATCCCACTTTGACTTGTAATAATCCCCACGTGTTGTGGGAGGGACTCAGTAGGAGGTAACTGAATTATGGGGATGTGTTTTTCCCATGCTGTTCTTGTGATAGTAAATAAGACTCATGAGATTTGATGATTTTATAAAAGGGCAGTTCCCCTCCACATCCCCTCTTGCCTGCTGCCACGTAAGACATGTCTTGCTTCCCTTTTGCCTTTCATCATGATTGTGAGGTCTCCCCAGCTATGTAGAACTGTGAGTTAATTAAACCTCTTTTCTTTATAAATTACCTAGTCTCCGTATGTCTTTATTAGCAGTGTGAGAATAGGCTGGGGACAGGTGTGGTGGCTCACACTTGTAGTCCCAGCACTTTGAGAGGCCAAGGGGGATGGATCACCTGAGATCAGGAGTTCGAGACCAGCCTGGCCAACATGGTGAAACCCCGTCTCTACAAAATATAGAAAAATTAGGGCCTGGTGGCAGATGCCTGTAATCCCAGCTACTCAGGAGGCTTAGGCAGGAGAATCATTTGAACCCGGGAGGTGGAGGTTGCAGTGGACCAAGATGGTTATTAAAAGTAATGCTTATTTTCTATCACTCACAGACATATCTGAATTCTGTCTGTGGATATACATTCCTGCACCATAGAAGTATGATATTACTTTGCCTTCTCCGAACATTGGGGCTATTTACTTTTCTTCATTGTTCCAACTTTTAACATATTTGCAAATACCCTTTATGTTTTTATCTGTCCTAAGACTCATTCACACCTCTGCTTTTTCCACATTTCAACATTTCTATCAAGAATCTGTGAGGGTCTCCCATGACCCTTTTATGTGTTCCACTTACCCATACATCCTTGACTCAAGTCATCATCCCTGAGAAGCCATACTTTAGATGTTTTCCTTCCCTGTGGTTTATCCTTATTAGGCTGATACATAGCCATTACATTTTAAGGAAAATATCTTTCCTCTGAGTATATTTGATAAGAGCAATAATTTTTCTTGTCCCCTAAACTTCTGGAAATCAGTTTCTCTTAAGTCTAAAATGCATATGAGACCAGTTCTAGAAATGCTACCTGGATAAATGTGTCAAGATACTTTTCTCCTAAGCCTCCTACTGCTTTCATTTCATCAATAAACTTTTTGATGTAATAATTAACTAAGTCTAGAGTAGTAGCCACCTTTGTTACTTCTACTGTCTCATCGGATAACAATTGCTTTGCTTTCATCTGCATAAGATTTCCAGCCAAATCTAAGTAAGTAAAATTCCCCAATTCTTAGTAGGCTTCTTTGCTATTATGAAACAATCCATTCACACCTGTAATCCCAGCACTTTGGGAGGTCATGGCAGGTAGATCATCTGAGGTCAGAAGTTTAAGACCAGCCTGGCAAACATTGTGAAACACTGTCTCTACTAATACACACACACTCACACACACACACACACACACACACACACACACAGAGAAATTAGCTAGACATGGTGGTGCACACCTGTAGTCCCAGCTACTTGAAAGGCTGAGGCATGAGAATCGCCTGAACCTGGGAGGCGAAGGTTGCAATAAGCTGAGATCACACCATTGCACTCCAGCTTGACCAACAGAGAGAGAGACTCTGTCTCAAAAAAAAAAAAAAAAAGAAAAAGAAAAATCTGTATTAGAAAATACATTTTATTTGCTCAGTGTGCTCATAGACAGTAGCATCCAAAAGTATTCTTGATGAAATAGTGTTCTTATATAGAGTCAGAAGATCAGTGTATAAGCCTTGATATGTTTCCTCTTACCAGCACCATTGCCTTTAGTAATAACTAGTCTTCTCAGTCTTTTTACCTGCTACAAGATGAAACCAAATGGCATAATGTGAAAAAGTATTTTTAAAATATAGAAGTTATTTTAATAAAAACAATTCCAGGATGGTTTGTGTTTTTCTTCCCCTTTGATATCTTTATTTGAATGAATATACACTAAGCTAAAATCAGATAGGCCTTAGGTGGTCATTTGTGTTATTTTGCCTGCATGTTAAACACTAACTTAAATGAGTATTACAGAACTTTGTTATTCCACCAAAGGTCAGAGTCAAATATGTTGATGTGTATTTTTATGTGTCACAATTTAAGAAACACAGTATTTTACTAATCCAAAGATTACTTGTATGCCTTACTAGTCTCATAGAGTAACTGTCATGGCAAATGTGTTTCCTTAGGACTTAATCATATGCAGAACTCTGTAGTTCTATAAAATCATGACATTCTTTCAAATATTTATATAACATAATTTATAAGCTCATATGCCTTGGTATCAGACCCACTTGTGTTTGAATTTCGGCTCTAAAAATACTAGTTATGTGATGTTAGGAAGGAAGTATTTTAACTCTTTGAGGCTCTTTGAATTTATCTAAAAATAGTGATAAAAATTGTTACTTGCTGACTGTGGAAAATAAGGTATTGTGATATGTTGTGTGTTTGAGGTTCTTTATTACCTACTAATTCCCATAATCATTCTTAAAAATGCCGTAGCATACCATTACAAAATTAGGAGTCCATGGAAAGCTATGCAACAGTGTTGTACAACTTCAGGTGGTACAAATGGTGTTTCAATAGCATTTTGTGTATGTGGCAGGCCCTACAGTTGCATTAAGTCTTGGATTTGAACTCAAGTATTTTATCCCACTGTCTTCAGATTCCACTAATTCAACAAATATATGTAGGTATTCAGATCTAGTCAGAGACTGGCACTGCGTTAGATGGTGGGAAAAAAAGACAAATGAGAACACCATCCTTTTTAATACAGTATATTATTTAACAAAAATAGTACATAATTATGTTAGGAAAAAAAAAATCAAGACCCTTTGTTTTCACCTGCAGCTCTTTATTACATGTTAGATAAAGACTGCTTCTCTGGGTGGAGAAGTTGGAAAAAGCTGTTCTTGAAGAGTGGGATGGAACAGAATGCAAGTCTCATGCCACAGCCCCACAGATGGAAGAAGGAAACCCAGGCTCACTTAAGATCCTAATCATGTTTCCTTAGCAAGGTAATTTTGTGCAGAGCACAACCTGCACAACTGTACTTGGAAATGATAAGTTTACAGTAATAAAAAGAGGATGCACGTTACTTTGGATATATTATCACACAAAACTCACAATGACACAAATTAATGAAACTTCAACATTTTACATAAAGTCAAATTAACATGTCTTGGCTCATTATTGGATTTAATGAAATACGAGTCTTGTATTTACAATAATTAAACAAAAATTTAAATCTTTACTATAGTCTTTGAATAAATACCAAGAGATGTTGAATTTGTAGAGCAGAACTTCTTTTTTAAATGTCATTCTCTTTCAATATCTTATATCCATGGATAAGTCAGAATGGAGGAATTATTCTTCCTGTCCTACTTGCTTAAGGCCCGGGATTTTTATAAAAATTGGCTTTATTTACAGGTGAAATGAATATAAGTGTTGTATTATAGTGTGATGTTATAAAAATTCTCATTTGCAGACATTGTTGAAGTCCACATAGGTAGTGAGTTAAGCTGGCATCTATATTTCCTTTATCTAATACTAGACAAAGTTAGTAGTCTTGTATCACAAATTGCTTTTCTCTCAAAAGTCTTGTAAAATATACCACAAACTAAAGTTTAAATAAAACCAACTGCTGTACTTCCTTTTGACTCATAACCCTAAAAGCTCAGGAAAAATATATACACTTTGGGATAGGGAGCAGATAATTAATGGTTGCCTATAATTCTGAAGCGTAGCATGTTCAATCTGGGTAATTACACCAAATCAGGCAGAAACACTATTATCAGCTTTTAAATGCTATTGTGCCACTAGGGTTTTTACCTTTGTTTTTCCACTTGAAATGAGACTTGACACCATAATTGAATATATCCTGAAGTTGATGACAAATTTTAAAATATACAAAAGTACTTTCCCCCTACTGAGTACTCAAGAACAGTTCTAAAAGTAGCTGGGACCAATCTCACAAGTCTAAAGATAACAATGTATTTTAACCTGATCTTTCTAAATTTGCTTCTGGAGGGACACCAAATACCTTTATATTTATCATTCCAATATGAAGCTTTTAAATGCTTTCAAATAAACTTTTAACTATTTTATTGGTACTCTTTGACTGTTCTGAGTGAGAGGAACAGAGAAAAGGTCCGAGAACAAGCTGAAGAAGCAGAACATCCTAGAATTAGAATTAATAATTAGAATTACTAAGTATGTGAGGAGTTGTTTTGCCCAATACCCCAATTTTCAGATAAGGACATTGAAACTCATTGAATTTAGTTTTTTTTTTTAAAGTCATCCAGATTTCTTGCGGCCTGTCAAGAACTGATACCTGATTCCCATTAGGAGAGTGCTTTCACAACTCCAGGAGCATTGGGTTTCAGAGCTAAATCTAATGTCAGCTATTTAACAAGCATTAAGAAAATAAAACTTTTCAAACTATTTTATTGATTGATTGAGAGAAGGTCCCACTCTGTCTCCCAGGCTGGAGTGCAGTGGCACTATCATTGCTCACTTCAGCCTCGTTCTCCTGGGCTCAAGTGATCCTCTCACCTCAGCCTCCTGAGTAGCTGGAACTATATTTTATAGTGATCATTTTATGTCCATCGCTTTAGCTGCAACATTGTTAAATAATCATAGTAACTTTGAAAACATGTGACACAACAGTTGGGATAAGCAAGAAAGAGAGAGAGAGAGAAACAAAGTGAGAGAGACAGAGAGAGAGCACAATAGATGTGTAATTTCAGTATCTTCCAAAAGTGGATTCTGATCAATAGAATATGTATTCTTCTTTATTACGTTTACTGTCAACATGGATATAGAGAAGATGGAGATTAACTCAGGAGGAAAGTACAAATTGCTTTTCCAATTACTCTCTTTAGTAATTTTTAAACCCTTATTTTTAAAAGAATTTTCGGATAAAGTAAGATCAGGTTTTTCTTCAAAGCTTTATTCAAAATATTTGGAAATATTTGGATCAAGAGTATAATACAACATAAAAATTATGTCTTTATCCTTTCATCTGTTAATGTTTATTCTTAAAAAAATTAAAGTTCTACCTTGTGGAAAGAAGAGAAAGAAGCTAAAGTCATTGAAAATGGATCAAAGAAACATTTCAGATACAATACTGGTTTGAGAAAAATTTATTGTTTTGGATTTTATAGATTTTTAACTTACAGTGATGCTAAGACATCTAATTGAAATGGACTCATAAGCCGGGAGAGATCTGGCTTGTAATCTCCTAATTTCTTGTTAGTCATTTAGATTGCGCAAGTTTCCCGAGGGATAGTTAAGCAAAAAGAGGACAAAGGGTCAAGAAGTGGACCTCAGAGAATTCTCATGTTTAAAAATGAGATTAAAAAAACTGAGAAATCAGAAAAGAGAAATCAACACAAGAAGCATAGGAATTAAAAGGGTAGATGAAAATCTAGATAATGTAGTATTCCAAAAAGCAAAAGAGAAAAGCAGCTTTGGAAAAACTACCCTTAAATGAGTCTTCATGGTGTGGGAGTTTAATGAAGACAGTCAACCCAGTGTATCTGAGAGTCTCTTGGGCCTTCACGATGTGTCTCTCACTCCCACCTCCCTATACAACTTGAGAATTTTAATTTACGGATTTGCTTTGAGCCCCATCCCCCAAATTCTGGCATCATTTAGGGTAGAAATAAAGGATCACAAGTATATTCTCAAAAGTGGTTTACCCTTGTTTACCCTTTGTTTGGATATGGTCTGTTCCCCTAAAAACTCATGTTAAAATTTGTTTCCCACTGTGGCAATGTTAGGTGGTAGAATCTGTAAGACATAGAGCCTAAGGGAGATGTTTGAATCATGGGGACTCCACTCTCACGGATGGCTTGGTGCTATTCTCCCAGTAGTCAGTGAGTGAATTTTTTCTCTGGCAAGACCAGATTAGTTCTCTCAAGAATGAATTAGTCCTCCAAGAGTGGGCTGTTATAAAGCCAAGATGCCCCTCCAGTGTCACCTGTTAGCACAGGTCTACTCCCACTTTGACCTGCCGTGTTGTGATTTAAGCATGATCGCCCTCAACAGAAACCAAGATGATGCTGGTGTCCTGCTTCTTGAACTTTCCATCCTGCAGAACCCATGAGTTAAATAATCTCTTTTCTTTATAAGTTATCCAGTTTCAGGTATTCTGTTATGGCAATACAGAATGGATTAAGATGACCCTAAATGGTTGTAGACAGTTACATAAGGATGAGTAATCAGCATTGAAACAATTGTATCTATAAATTTTTTTTGCTGCTTATTCCTCTCCTTAGGTGATTATTTTCTTAATTGATATACTGACTTTTCCAATCTGATTTCTTCTTTCATAGTCTATTACTTCAATGCTGCCAAGACTGTATGCACATTTTCATCTTAGATTTTTAGATCTCAGGGGTAGCATGGGCATCACTCCATATATAGCCTGATTTCGTGGGAAAGAAGCAGATAAAAACAGGGTTAGTACTTTGCCAAAAGATACAACTAATTGGCTTCAGAGACTAGTATAAAGTTTCCAAAATGCCATTATGAGTTAACTACAATTTCTCATATTTTAAGTGCAAACTTTATAGTATATTAAGGACAGAGGTATTTTGTTAGAAGATAGTAAAGGGTAGATCTCATCTTTTCCATAAGTGTGTGAATTTGCATTAGTTACTTCAGTTTTCAGACCCTCAGTATTCTCATATATAGAATAAGCATAATAATAGTACTTTTAAAAATAGGGCTGTTTTAAAGCTTAAAAATGAACACACATAACCTCTTAGAACATGTCTCCAAGTAGGAAGCAGTCAATGTATGTTAGTTATATTATTGTTATTTTTGTTGCTCTTTAGTATAGGCAAAACACACATTGAACCTCTTCTTGAGGAAAGCATACTACTGTGTGCAATTGATTAAATAAAATTTAACTTAAAATATGTTCCTAAAGAAATTTATGGACTTAAAAATATTTAGTTTGATTCTAACTCTGGTAGTTCTTATCTAACTACACTTGGGAAAGTCATTTAAATTCTCTAGGTCTCAGGTTCTTTTGTAAAAGAAAGCTCAAAAACATTCTGTCTCATGAAGTTACTGTGAAGATCAAGCAAATGATGAATATGAAAGAATAAATTATAAAGTGCTATACATATGCAAGACACTGTTTTTCTTATTTGACCCTCATGGAAGACTAAATCCAATGAAACCCTATCCTACTAAACTATTGCTTAAGATAGAATGTGGAAGCAAGTTGTGATAGCATCATTTATTTTCTCTTGTTTATACATACCCATTTCCTTTCTTTCTTCCTTTTTCCTTCTACCCAATATTTTGAATGCTACTCCATGGCAGGTTCTGTGCTACATATTGCAAATAATAAAATATATTTTCCTTCAAGAGATCTCATTGTCTAGTATGGGAAACACACTTACAAAAAAGTAATGAATTATAAGTGCAACAAATAAATATATGAACTGAATAGGGAGGTTTAGTTACACAATTATTGTTTTTTTTAGGACTGTGTTTTCATCAATTTGCTTTCTTTTTTTAGTACAGAATCTTAAAACAGAAAACAAAAGTTAAGTCTTAAACATGGAGCCACAAGTACCTTGAAATAACAGTTATTATATATTTAGGGTATTGAATATATAATAAAATAAGAAAGTATAATAGTTGTCAGATACACTGAGTTTATTATAATTGAATAACTTAATCTGAGTAGAACTGCAAAAGGAATTCCAGAAAATATTTCAAATGAGCCTTTAATCTTTTCGTTGCATCCTATCCTTATAGTTATTATTTTTTGGTTATTTGTGGTAATTGGGTCATATCATAACCTTTTCCACCTTCTTAGCTGCATCATCACTAAACACCTTCCTGTGTGCTCCAGTCTTTTCATCCACCCATCTGTCTGACTGCTCCATTCACCTCCTGCTGTGTCTCATTCCAGTTGACTTCTAGTTCAACTTTGCTCCCACCCACCTCTTCCTTTTATGCTCCAATGCACAGTGAGTTCAGAATGGCATCAAACTGATCTCCCTTTACTTGAAGGATCACAACATCATTGCTGCAAAATATAGGAATTTTCTAAGTTGATTCATTGTCTGTCTGCTAGTTAAATGTCATTTTAAAAATAGTTCAAATTGCTTAATTCAGACTGTATCATTTTGAGTAACTCTTCTTTTGTGGAACTTGAAGATTTGTTTCTAGCTCTTCTTAGATTGAATATGACATGATATGACATGGCATATCATATCATATTACATTCACACAAACTTACTCTCGGTAAGATTTATTTAAAGCATATTTTCATATATAATTCCATAACTACTTTCCAAAATAAATATTACCTTAAATAGTAAAAATATTTGTAGGAAATAAGTAGTCAGAACTATACTTAAAACTTTTAAAAGCATGTTTTTCTCCATAATGTCCTTGACCTCACAGAATAGTTATCAGCTTGTTAGTTATTATGTCTGACTGAATTGACTAAATTTGGGGGAGAGGAAGGAAAAACATAATACAAATAGTTAGATAACAAAAGGCAGTTATGATAGCCATGGAGCTATGTTGACTGTAACGATAGCTAACAGAATTGAGCCCTGTGTGTCATGCACTGCTTTAAGTGATTTATATGTACCTATGCTCTTAGGTAGGTACCACTAATATACACATCTTACAAATGAGAAAACTGGGACCGTAGATTATAAGTAACATGTCTAAAATGAGCTAACTAGTAAGAGGCTTTCCAGGGTTTGAGCTCAGGCGCTCATGTTTCCAGAGCCCAGTCACTTAACCTACAATATTAAACCCTCCATCCACCTTATATATATATTTTGCATAGAATCTAATAAGTGAGCTTAGCCAGAGGCAATCAATATCCCATGTCTGAAATACGAATTTTCATACTAACACTCTTAAAAGCAGGCTAAAGTCCAATAGAGTTGGCTGATGAGCTTGTATAATCATAACTTTGTTTCCTCAGGAGGTTATATAACTTCTGTGGGTCTGTGTTTCTGGGTGTATAATGAGAAAAATTATAGGCTATCTTGTTGGGTTATTTAATGGATTGCATAAAGTACTAAGACAGTGGGCACACAGTAAGCATCTAACAAACAGTAGCTTTTTTTTAAGTGTTACTATCTACTAATAAATGAAACAATTTTAAATAGCAATCTTTAAAAAATTCATCTCTTTTGTTTTGTAAGTCCAGGGTCATTTAGCTGTTTGCAGAGAAGATACTGAATTTAAGACCATAGGCTTTGAAGAGCTGTTCTTTCTAAGAACATCTGTTTCCAAATTTGCAAATGTGGAAATTTTTGTAGAAGTTCTCAGCTTTTCCATCTCCTTTTGTTAAGTCATGTGTTTCCTGTGTGCTTTCTCATAAACAGTTTAATTATTTCTTTTCTTTCCCTTTTTTAACTTACACTTCTATCTTTTCTTATGGACTTTTTGTCAAAAGACAAATGCTAATGAATGTTAATAAGTGAATACTACTAACACAAGATGGGTCGAAAAACCACAGCGTTACAGTGAAATGTAGATACAAGGAATTTGTTTCCTGACTTATATTTGTAGTTTAGAAAAACTAAAAATTACTGCATGTCATTGATCTTTCAGATTAGTTAAAAAAAAAAAAAAAAAAAAGTAGAAACTCAAAAAGTTAAATCCTCAAATGCCACAAGTCTAGAGAATTCACTATACATTTGGTACTATAAGATGGCTAGTAGTCCTAATATGTGATTGAAGTTTTAGCACACCACAAGTATTCAGTACAAATTACATTCTATTTTCAAGTGGAAAAAAGATACATATGTTCTGTTTCTACAACTTTTATTCAGATTGTTATGTATAGCAAAATTTGAACTATATTTTGCTAATATTTTCTATTTAAACAAAGCAGAAAACAGTTTGTCCATTGGAGAAAATAAAATTCATGTGTTTATGATTAATTCATGGACAGTCACTGAAAAATTGCTTATGAAACTAACTACCTGATATCCAAGAAAGCTTTTGGCTGTTTAGAAGGTCTCTTCTAAAAACAGGAAGTCATATTATTCTGAGGATAAACAAATGAAATTCCCCAAAGATTTAAAGCCAGTTCAAAAAGGTCAGATGGGTTCTAATACTGGCAAAATCATATTTTCCAGATGCAGTTTAACAAATGTAAGGGTTGCTTGTTTGTTTTTTTTTTTGTAAATAGAAATCCCTTAGCCTGTCAATATCCAAATAAGTTAATATTAACAAATAATTTAAATAGTTTTAATTGTATAACATTATCCCCAATGTAAAAATCTTAAACATGAAGCCACCCCAGTGACATGTTTGGAAAACTTAAGTTAAAAAACGAAAGACACAGGTTTGTCTCAAATTCTCAAAATTGCTTATTTGAACTTCCCTAAATATCTAATATACTAAGGCAATATATTAGACCTTTATTTCTATTTTACTTTAATAGTACTCATTCACTCTAAGGTATGAGATCAATTAAAAATAAATGTACTGTGTGATAGCTTTAGACTAAGAGATGCAACTTTATATTATTAATCTTACTTTGCACTGCATATTATATAACTTTAAAATGTAAACTTTTATTTGATTAGTATACATATCATGTGTTATAAATATGCCACAAATAATGGTCTACAATACACTTATAGCTTGTGTATCCATGAAATTATGCCTTTTATTTTTTTTTTGGCAAGGAGAAAGTTCTCATCAGTGTTGTATCAAGGTTGTATTGAATAATTTGCCAAGGATTTAAGTTTCCCTATACTGTTTAGATCATAGAAAAAAAGTCACTATTTATTTTCTATTTACTTCCTCAGTTTCTGTTTTATCTTTAGTGCCTAAAAATGTATCCATTTCTCTTCTTTTTCACAGAAGCTGAGATTGTGGTTAACTATAATGTCCTACTTGCCACACAGCCTACTGTTTTCATCTTTCCCCATTTCCTGTGGTAATTGCCATTCCTATCTTTCTTTTACAATATTACTGAGGATTCAGTTATACCACACCTCTGTTTTTCTTTATATTCTTCTGGCTGTTGCTTCTCAATTTGATTGATTAATTCACCTTCTTCTGTAGCCCATTAAATGCTCATGTTACACAGGATTCCTCTTCAGCACTGTTTTTATTTTTAGTCTCTTTTTAACTTTAATCAAGCTCAACTTTCTCTAGGGCATCAATGACTAAATAAATTCTCATGACACCCAATTTTTATCTCCATCTTAGATTTCTGCCTTTAACTCTAAGTCTATTTATTCAACCATTACTTGGAATTCTGTAACTGGAACTTGCTTCACATTTAACAAATTTAAAATAAATTTAGCACCATCCTTCTCAAATCTTACATTTCTCTCACTCTCAAATCTCCATTAATAATCCTACCTGGTTGCTTTAATAAGAAACCTAGGGATCATATGAGACTTATTCTCCCCTATTTGTTACATCCAATCAGTCACCAGGTCATGTTGATTCTACTCGTAAGAATTTATTGCTTCTCTTCTGACCCTTTGCCCCCACCATCTTCACTTAAAAACACATCGTCAATTGTCTAGACCATTGTAGTACCTTGTTTCCAGTCTTCCTCATGCTAGTCTTTTCTCTTTTCCATTCACTTTCCTTAAAGATCTTCTTCATCTGTTTCTCCCCTCTGTTTGGCATCAGCTCCTTCCTGTATATACTTTGAACTCTCAAAATACTGAATTTCATGTACCTTTCAAAGAAGCCATGCTCTGTCATCCACCTTTGTAATGGCATAAGCTGTTTTTTCTGTATTCCTATTCTATGTCAAATGCCTATCCTCTATTATATTTCCAGCTCCCAAAATGAACCTACTTTCCCTCTTTCTCACTAAAATTTCTTTTATTTTTAGATCTCTCTATTGTTCTATCTAATATATCTGTGTATAGGCTTATATTAGTATTTTATCTAAATATGTGTTATAGATTCATTAGAATTTTATTTAATTAATATTTATTTGATGCACACAATACAATGTTGTGTGCTCAACATTGCATTAGATATAAATATCAGAAGTAAATAGGAAGGATTCCTGCTCTCAGAGGCTAGTTTTGCTGGTAAATCTTAACTCATGTATTATTCATCTTCTCTGAAGGGTTTCTGACTTCCATCTCTCCAACAAGTCAGACTTAGATTAACTGTTACCAAGCTTTCAAAGTATCATGCATTTAGCCTTATTGTATAGAGTATATTTTATTAATTTACCTGTACTACA
This sequence comes from Callithrix jacchus, assembly GCF_049354715.1. Lineage (NCBI taxonomy): Eukaryota > Metazoa > Chordata > Mammalia > Primates > Cebidae > Callithrix > Callithrix jacchus. The sequence goes on from NC_133518.1 coordinate 36,829,788, forward strand.
TTGTAGGCCATTTAGGTTTAGGGAATTTGTCCCTCATCTCTCAATTCTTAATTTATAAAAGCAACTCAATAAATAGTTTTCTTAATGAACAAATGAATGCAAAACTTTGGAAATGTTTACAGAACTCTCTGAGCTGTTTAAATTGTATTATATCAAGACTTTAGGTTTTGATTATATATGCCTTTGATTTTTCTATTTGATTTTAGTTTTAAATATATTTTTAATTTAAAATATACCTAAATATAATTAGCAAATCATTTCCTTTGAACTTTACCAGTTATTTATTGGAAGTGAACACTTTAATATGTATAAGTAAGACAAAATAGAAATCAAGGCCATTGTTCTTGAGAAGCCTGTATTCCAATAAGGGAGACAACAGCTTTTCATATTTCTATTCTGGATTTGTTAAAATTTTATTTAATAAATTTTGAGGAGGGCCTACTATATGTTGGACATTATGCTAGATATTCTGGATTTTTAGAGTAAAATGTGGTTCCCAAGTTAAGAATGTTGTTTTACAAATAAATAACTAATATTGCTTGCTCATGTCCATAGCAAAGAAATAAATTATAGAATCATTAAGTGTGCTTTGTGAACACTTCTGTTGTTATACATTTATTTTAATGAAAGCCTTCTACCTAGATCAAAGGTGTTAACATGGCTTCTAATATGGTTTGGCTGTTTCCCTACACAAAATCTCATATTGAATTGTAATCTCCATTATCCCCATGTGTCAAGGGTGGCACCAGGTGGAGGTAATTGAATTGGAGTTAGGGTGTTTCTCCCATGCTATTATCATGGTAGTGAGTGAGTCTCAGGAGACATGATAGTTTTATAAGTGTCTGGCATTTTCCAGGCTTGCACTTCATCCAGCTGTCCTGTGAAGAAGGTGCCTATTTTTCCTTTGCCTTCTGCCATGATTGTAAGTTTCCTGAGGCCTCCCCAGCCATGCTGAATTGTGAGTCAATTAAACCTCTTTCCTTTATAAATTACTCAGTCTTGTATATTTCTTCATAGCAGCTTGAGAATAGACTAATACAGCTTCCTTATGTGAAATGCAGTGTTTGTGAAATAGTAACCACTTGCCTTTATCCAAGTCCTATGTTTAAAAGAGGACTTCTTATTTAAACAGTTAACTTTGATAATGGAAGTGTAAAAACAAATGCTGGAGACATTAGTAATAACGGTGGCAGAGTATGCCACCACCAAAAAAGCCGCTTTGCCAAAAGAATTATTTTGAGCTAAAAGCACTTGAAAAATAGCAGATACTTTATGTTCCAAGAGAAAAGAAACACTCTTATCACCAAAGACAAGAGAAAGCCACCATGTGAAAGATGTTCTGCTGTTCCAGGAGGTACATCTCTGTACCATCTTGTCACCAGAAATGGGAGATTAAGGCTGAGAAACATTTATACAAACAAACTTTGTTAAAATAACTTACGTTTCTTCAGCCTCCTCAATCATTTCAGTTGCTTTTTCACAATTGCTACTCTTTGTTCAACCTAGCAAAGAAGCATTTAGTTTTTACTGTTTCTTTGGGTGTTTACTTTTCTGTGAGGATTCCCACAGAATTTTTACCCATATGGGTAAAAATCTATATGCTTTTCTCTTGGTAATCTGTTTTAGTTTAATTTTCAGGCCCAGCCAGAGACTCTAAGAGGATAGAGGTAAATTTTTGTCTCTCTGCCATATGCATAGTGAAAACTGAACACAAAGTAAAAACAAATCATTAGCTATATTATATATTAGCTATGTTACATATTTAGAGGTCTGAAAGCATAACAAGTTTGGAGAAATAAATTGCATTTGACATACATTCTTGAGTCTTACCACTGTATAAGATATTGTGTTTTTTCTTTCCTATTTTCTTTTGTTTTCTTCTTCTTTTTCAGCATCTTACTCTGATGCCCAGGCTGGATTACAGTGGCATGATCATGACTCACTGTAGTCTTGAACTTCCTAGTTCAAGTAATCCTCTCACCTCAGCCTCCTGAGTAGCTGAATCTACAGGTGTGCACCACCTGGCTAAATTTTTAGATTTTTTTTCCTCTTTTTTTTTTGGTAAAAAAAAAGTATCCTCTGGCTGGTCTTGACTCCTGGGCTCAAGTGATCCTTCTACCTCGGCCTCCCAAAGTGCTTGGATTATAGGCATGAGCCACTGTGCCTGAACAAGATATGCTGTTATGCAGCATTTTTACTAAATATGCTGGCACTCATTTGGTTTTAGGTTAGAAAATAAACAACCAAAAAGCCTTAGTTTAAAAGAAAATCTATGTTATATTATGGCATGTATGGCTACCAAACACCATGAAATTTTGTGCCAGACTATATTTGCTTATAGTTGTGGATATATTAAAAACAATATGAGGGCCGGGCACGGTGGCTCAAGCCTGTAATCCCAGCACTTTGGGAGGCCAAGACGGGTGGATCACGAGGTCGAGAGATCGAGACCATCCTGGTCAACATGGTGAAACCCCGTCTCTACTAAAAATACAAAAAATTAGCTGGGCACAGTGGTGTGTGCCTGTAATCCCAGCTAATCAGGAGGCTGAGGCAGGAGAATTGCCTGAACCCAGGAGGCAGAGGTTGTGGTGAGCTGAGATTGCGCCATTGCACTCCAGTCTGGGTAACAAGAGTGAAACTCCGTCTCAAAAAAAAAACAATATGAGATGTGTCTTGGAAATGTTACTGTCTATTACTGTGAAAATTAACAGAGATTCCTGTAGTGAAATAATAGCTGTGTGTGTGTGTGTGTGTGTGTGTGTGTGTGTGTGTGTTTGATAAATAGGATGTAGAAACTACAAAAATGTAAAAGATTAACATTTCAAACAACAGTGTATAAATTTGATATTCCATGAAGAATCATTTTTTTAAAGTGAAGTTTTATTTCAATACATGAACATTTTTAAAAAATGAGTTTATGTAAAAGTAGCTCATCTTATGAGGAAATATTACAAAGACAAACTTCTCAAATTTTAAGTTTCCAATATTAAAAATGTAGTAAATATGGTGGGAGTTATAGTACTGTTTTCACTGCTGTAAATGCAGTGTAACTTGGAGTACCTCTGGTTAAATGACAAAGTTAAAATGGTGTTCAATATTTCCTGTGAATTCATGTTAATTTGTGGTTTTAATCTGTTGCCATTCATAGCAAAACAATTTCCTCACAAGGAAATTGTTGAATAATGCCTTGAAAATTCTTTGAAAATAATTCTCAGTTTTCCAGAGCTCCTACCACACAATCTTTAGAAGTAGAGAAGCAAAATTTATTTTCAATAAAAAGGTAGATTACATCCTTGTACAATGTCCATTATCTCTAAAAGAAACCTGTAGCTTATGATACTATGGATTCAAATTACCTCATCACTCTTAGTTACAATTATCTACCATGAAATATCTAGATATTTTCTCATTACCAAGAGAAGAGAGAGCTCATCTAGGAATTGTTTTCTTGGCCACTGTTAGTTCCTAGAAACTAATTTTGTTACATAAACAAAATGGAGAAGAAAACAGGTATACACAAAAGAAAAACTTTTCAAAATAATGGAACCAAGGATGTTGCCTTTCCTCACTCCTAGTATCAGTCCAAAATGATTTAAAAATAAGGAACTAGGGGAATGAAATAGCCATGAGCAATCAAATAGAGGATAGTAGAAACTATTTCCTGTTAAACTTCAAACATTTTTTTCTAGACAGCCACACCAAGTTTAACATGACTCTCAGAACTGATACTTAGCTTCTCTTCTCAAGATATTAGAGCACTGTTGTGAGAAATTAGTGGGGAAAATCCCATCGAATCTCAATCAATTCCCTGATTAGGTGACCTCATAAAAAAGATGGAAGCTCCTTCTTCCACTCTAGATAAATAGCATCTCATGTCTAATGCTAGAGTTGGAAGACAGAGGATCTGACCATGTCTCATTGTTTCCTCAAAGTTAATTTTTTGATGCACTCCTCTTGTGGAAGGATGGTTTTTGCCACACATTGCCTTCATACATTGCTATCAGTTTCCTTAGATTTATTGTCAATTTTAATTGTAAAGATAAAAAGAAAAGAGGTAAACTGGAGTACAAATCATAGATGTGTATCTGTGCTACCCACACTATCTCCAGAGCCCTTAAAATTACCTCCTGTTCTTACTCCATTGCTTTGCTTTTTGGCTGTCCCACGTGCAGCTCTGGCAAACTCTAGTAAAGTGTGCACTGTGCCTAGCAAAGATATGTAGGGATAGTTACCTCCACCTAGATTTCAAAGGATGTTTTGGAGAGCCACAAGATCCAGGCAGGAAACTGCAACAGAGATCCTCCATCAAGGCAATGCCCAACAGAGCCTTACAGGCCATGTCTCCTCCATTACCCTTGACTGGTAGAGCCACCTGTGTGGTATGGAATTCCACTGGAGAGAGCCACAAGCATGTGACTCCAACCTATGAGACTGCAATATGAGCTGTGTCCAGCAAATCTATGAAAGCAGGACCATCTAGAGCCAACCTTTGCCAGGCAACGATTCAGGAGCAGAATCTCAGTACTAGTGTGTCCAGAAGGGAGGATCTCTGCCCCAGTAGATCTGGAAGGCAGAATATTGAGCCAAAAGAGATTATTCCATTATTCCAAAGCCTTAAGATTTAGTGTTGTATGTATGCCCTGTTAAATTTTGGACTTGACTGAGGACCTGTCCTCCCTTTTTTTCCCTATCTCCCTGTTGGAATGGGAATGCCCATCTTATGACTGTCCCATCATTATATTTTGGAAGCACATAATATTTTTGATCTCACAGGCTCAAGGCTAGAGAGCAATTAGCCTCAGAATGAATGACAGATTGAGTCTTACTCATATCCAATTTTCAATGAATAGTTTGAATATTCAGTCTCCATATGTACTTTGTAAAATGCATGCTCTGCAAGATATGCCTTGGAGATCAGCAGTTATCAGTTTTGTTGTGTCACCTTTGGTAAATAGCATATACCCTGATTCAGTTTTCCAAGATATGGTTTGGGTAAAAATTCCATATTTTTTTGTTAGGATTGTACAATTCTTGTAAAAGAAAATGGGCAATTGATATACAGCATTGTGTGCCTGTTGGGTATAGTTTTTTGGAAAGGAGACATTCCAAGATTTCACAGAATTTGGTATGACTGTGGAGAAATGTAAAACAAACTACCTTTTACAACAGTGGGCCAATAACAGAAAAGTGGAGAAACACCAACTGAAAGCCTTATACTGCAAACCTTTTATTCTATCAAATGTGTTGCCAAAATGGCTGCCTTATTCCAATGCAGGACAGTCATCTGAAATTGCAGTGGACTTTCCAATGATTATGAAATGATTTCTTAACCCTTTTTTGGGCTTGGTGGACCCCTGTTATAAAAGTTTCAGCAAATATAGGGAAAAGGCAAACAGAGACAAAATTACTCCATTCCCACAACTATAAATGACTTTGTACCAATTTCTTAATTAATGTTATTAACAATATGAGTCTACATTATATTTAAAATTAGTAGTGAATTTCACCTAAAGAAGCATCAAGTTTTAATGTTAAACAAAAGAAAAAGAAATAAAACCTTGGACATGACCTATCACACAAGAAAATGAAATAACAATTGAACAGATGACATAAAATTATAATGATTTATATATTCCATGATTACATACTGAGAAAACCAAAATACTAGAATTAAAATTAGTAAATAAAGTGGAGAAAATATACAAAAACAATAACTATTTTGAAAGCAAATAATCACTTTTAAAACACAATTAAATAAATATATAATCCAAAACATATAAACTTATCACGAACTATGCAAAACATACATAAAAAGAAAATACTGAGGATCATTAAAAATGGCAAATAATAGAGAAATATAAAGTGGTCTTGGGTAGAAATATTTTGTTGACAAATTTTTTCTAATTAGGCGTGTATTTTGTATAACAGCAATCAAAATTACAAAGGGTTTTTAATTGAAAAATTTATAAAAATATATCCTGAAAAATAAGTGGACAAAAATATCCAGCCAAATTCTGAAAAGGCTGTGTAATAAAGGACACTAACCTTATCAAATATGAAAGTGTCATTTAAACTAGATTGACACTATAGTGAGAATCCAAGAATAGATCAATTAAAAAGGATAAAGTCTCTACTAATTAGCAGAAGAATTAAATATCTGACAAGAGTAGCTTTTTGAATAACTGAGCAAGGTTCTAGTTATACCAAAAAAAAAAAGTGAGAAGAAATTGGATACATATTTGAAGACCAAAATAGAGAAAACAAATAGAGCTTTTAGTCATGCCTCATATAAGCATAAATTCCAAATGTGTTCATGATGTAATATAAGTACTGGAAAATATATTAGATTGATATTTTTCTAATTTTGGCATTCAAAAACCCTCTAAGTACATATCAATGATAAAATACACAGAAATATTGATATACTTGATTAAGCACAAATTAACACATTGTGCTTGGCAAATACACTATAAAGTATAAGAAAAATTATGCTATAAATAGACATTTATGAAGTATCTAGTTTAGTAATGTTGTTAGTTACAAAACAACAGAAAATTACTGGTTAACATTAGCCTAAAGGTTGTTTAGGGAGTTGCTCACAGAACCAACAGGAAGACTCGAGAATCAAGTTTAATCAGAAGCAAGATAGAACAAGTACAGCAAAGACACTGCACCAAAATGACATATTCTCACTAAGGTCATGATGAAGCTTTGGGGCTTTTTACTTTACTACAGCTAATCGTAAATTATCTCTGAAAGACTCTCTATATTGAAATACCTCCTCTAGATTCAATATCCCCAGCAGATGCATCTGATTGGCCATCCATAGAGCACTTGACTCTGAAACACTTGCTATACCAGGTTGGAGAGGGAAAATGGCACGTCTCATCTGGCTTCCTGAGTGGAAGGCAGCATGGAATTTTATCATATTAAAAAGGATATTTATTTGTTGGGCAGTCTGAAGAATTATTCTCTACTAAAAGAAGTTTCTACTTCTTTTCATTTGTAAATCAAATAAGGAAAAAAAGAACCAAATAGGAAAAAAAAATGAGCAAATGGCACAAAAAATGCAATGTAGAAGTAGAAATACAATGCTTGATAAGCCTATCAGATATCTAACTTTGCTAGTAATCAAAGTGCAAATTATTAAAACAATTAAAATAAGCAAAAAAATTGATTATCCAGAACTATAAAAGTTTTTAAATATCCAGTGAAGCTAGTGAAGATAAGAGGAAATGGACACTTTGACATGGTATTGGTGAGAATATAAGTTAATTGAATCATCTCAACTGTATTTGTACCACTACATTAGCTTTATAAGAGCTACCATACCATTCTTTTCTGTTTTGCTTATTGCCATATTCGCAAGGACTACAATAGTGCCTAAGAAACATCGTAAGTTCTTTCTTAATAAATGCTTGTTCAATATATTAATATCAACATTTAAAACCTAATAGTCCTTTGCCATATAATTCCACTCCTAAAAGTTTACCCAAAGGATGTAAACAGTCTCTTAGTCTGTTTTGTGCTGTTATAACAGACTGTCACAAAGTGGGTAGTTTATAAAACACAAAAAAATATTTCTCACACTTCTGGAGGCTACGAAGTGTAAGATCAAGATGCTGGCAGGTTCGACTGGTGAGAGTTGCATTCTCCAGGTGGTAAGAACATTGTATACTCACCTGGCAGAAGGTGGAAGGGCAAGCTACCAAACACTCTGCAAAGATCCTTTTATAAGAGTCCTTTTTTTCTTTTGAAATGGAGTCTCGCTCTGTTGCCAGGCTGTAGTGCAGTGGCACAATCTCAGCTCACGGCAACCTCCGCCTCCTGGGTTCAAACAATTCTCCTGCCTCAGCCTCCTGAGTTGCTGAGATTACAGGTGTGTGCCACCATGCCCAGCTAATTTTTGTATTTTTAGTACACATGGGGTTTCACCATGTTGGCCTGGATGGTCTCGCTCTTTTGACCTCGTGATCCGCCCACCTTGGCCTTTCAAAGTGCTGGAATTACAGGCATAAGCCTGGCCTATAAGGGTCTTCATCCCATTCATGAGTAATGACCCCACATGACTTAATCACCTCTTATAGACTCTACCTCTTCATAATTTCACATTGGCAATGCCTGATTTTGGAGGGAATATATTCAAATCATAGCAACAAGTATGCAAAATAGAAATGCAGGTATATACAGATCTGACTTTGTCCATTAAAGTATGAGAAGAACAATTTGAATGTTCAACAATCAGTTACTGGTTAACTATATTATGATCTCTACAAATAGCAAAATGCTATATAGTTTAAAAAATATATATCTATATTTGTTAACATGAAATAATGTCCATGACACATCACTGAGTGCAAGAAAACCAGTTTGCAAATGTTATCCCATTAGATCTAATTTTTATTTTTTCAAAAGGAAGGCACTATAGGTGCATACTTATATAGATAATGTCTGCTAAATATATACATCAAATCAGTAACAGTAGCACGTCATCTATCCCTTTTCTTCTCTTTCCCTCCTGAATAATTCAGTCCAAAACCCATTAAGCAGGGTGTCCATAAAGGTAAGAAAATGACACCAGACAGTAGTTGCAATCCCTCCACAATCCTCATTTCCAAAACAAAACAAACAAACAAAAACACTCTTGACTAGTGCTTCTTATTTTTCCAGGCTTATTTAACCTGGTTCCCTGATCCTCAAATTTTTTTGTGATGTATAAATCAAAGACTATTCTATTTTTTATTGCTTGACATCTCTGCCCCTCCAAGATATTCTTCTTTCCTTCCTTATTAGCTTAAATTCCATCACTTTCCTGCATACATCTTCAGCTTCCTCTTCCCTCCCTTTCTTAACAACCATTCTTTCTTCTTGGGAAATACTAGCAAAAAGCAATCCTTACATTAGGTAGGTTATGTCAGGTAATGTCAACTGCCATGGAGAAAAATAAAGTAAGGATGTAATTTTATATAGGTCTCTTATAGATAGGTGGCATCTTAGAAAAAGACTGAAGGGAATTGGAGGAACAGGCTATGTAAATATTTGGGTAAAGAAAATTCTACGTTTAAGAATCAGCCAGAACAAAGATTTGGAGGCAGTTGTGTGCCTGATGTGTTAAAGGAACAGCACTGTGGCTGGAGCAGGATACTGTTGTGGGGGGTGGGGAGAGAGGCAATAGTAAAAGACGATCTCAGAGAGTTACAGGTGGCCAGACATAATTGGCCCTTAAGTCACTACCTGAAATCCTAACCTCTCTTAACATTTTGACATATTTTCTTCTAGTTTTGTTCTTACTTAAATGTTTTGTGTAGTTGAGATTGTATCAGCTATCCTATTTTCTTGAACTGAGGCTTTTATAACATTACGCCTTTAGCATTTTTTCCAATGGCACAACAGTTCCAACATATTTTAAATTATTGCGCTCGCTCTCTCTCTCTCTCTCTCTCTCTCTCTATATATATATATATAATATATATATATATAATTGCGCTCTCTCTCTATATATATGCAATGTCATTATTATATACTAGTCATTGAAATTATTCACAGGCAGAAAGAAGATAAGGAGCAACAGTCTAATGATTCTTTAACTCAGCATCACGTCTCTTTATTTTGACCCTCTCCTGACTCTATAGAACAGTTCTTGTCTCATTTGCAAGACTATGTACACCTTCCCTCTTCTTTTTATTTGTCTTTAAAAAAAAAAATCTAACCCATAACAGCATCTATATCTTGATAAGATTATTTTTTGTTTGTTTGTTTCTGAGACTGAAACCTCTGCAGTTCTTAGTTTCTATAAAAATAAATCACTAATTTCTCTAGACCTATTTCTTAGGCAAAATAAAGATTTTATATTTTGGACTTGTTATATATTAATACAGTATTCCGCAAGTCTATGATAAAACATATTAACACATAGTCAACTTGTAATTTTTCAGTTACGAAATGCCAATATAATGTTTGGAATAAAATAAGAAAGATACATGGTTTTTATAACTTCAAATAATTTCACCTAAACAATGGGAGAAATATGCTATACTGAGGATCTTATTAGTTCATTATGATTCAAGAATTTTTAAAACAATGCATGGGTCCTTTGCACCACACAGCTGGAATATAGCTGGAGGTGCTCTGAATCGTGGGGAATCCAGAAAGAGAAGTATAAAATAAAGATTGATAGGGAATAAACCAAGCGGATGTTTTATCTCTTGCTTTTGGGGATAATTCTAGAGATTATCACAAAATGGTCTGTGGGAGGTGGAGAGAGAACAGGTAACTGGGATGACCCTGAAGTAGCTGGGAAACACCATGTATTTAGCACAAAACTCTGTCAATAACATCAAACATTGGCTTTCATTTATAAAGACCCTGCTAGGTCAGCATCTTCTGCACTGCCTTACTGAATCAGGATTTAGTAACATAACTTGAATCTTCATCCCAAAAGTGATCAAAATATTTGCATCATCAGATCAGCTTTTACTAAGTATCAGCTGCATATAGGATGTGATGCTGAAAAGCTTCTTTCTGGTTCTTAAGAATCTTGTTGCTTTAGTGAGATAAACTAGTTACTGCTACTTGGCTTTAAAAATGGCCATGGATATTAGTACTGCACTTACCATTACTTAAATAGCATAACAAAGGCAGCTGAATTTTCTCTAACCATAACCTGCCTCCTGCTATCTTTGTTGTGTTTGTAGGGGTGTGTGTGTGTGTGTGTGTGTCATATTTGAAAAGCACAGTACTATGAATATATAGTCTGTTCACTTCTAACTTTAATTCAGAAAATGAAACCTCAAGGAGAAGAAACATTTGAAACCCAGATAAATGCCATTTTGTCTTTCAAGCTTATGGGAAAGTTTCCTCCCTAAATCTTCCCCATTGCATCCAGATTATGGCTTCTGGTGGAGCTGCCTAATCACACAGTGGGAAAGATACATTAATGGAAGTCAGAAGTAGGGTATTGAATGGACTAATGGAAGCTTTTTAAGAATTCCAAGTACTCTTCATATTAGAACCTTTGTCATAAAGGTGACAATATTAACAATAATAATCCTCTCTAACAAAAGACTAATATCAGGCCTGGCTCCATAAGAGCCACTGGTTCCCCTGTGCTCTGTCCATAGATGCCCTGCTTTCCATTTCTAGTCCTGAGTACATATTGTTCAATTTAATAACCTAAATTTTCACAAGTAAAACAGATCTTCAGAATGAATTCAGTAATTAGCTTCCCCGTTAGGGGGCTCATTTAATTTCAAAGCTAATGCTATCCACATTTCCGTTTCTAATTAATTCAAATATAGAAATGCTATAGTAACCAGACAACATGTTCTTTGAAGAATTGAAGCTATGACATTTTCATGACATCAGCAGACTTTCATTAGTGATATGATTTTAGAACACACTTTAAAACAAATGTAATATTTTCTTATTCTTTTCTTGAATTATTGGTTTTGTTTTGTGATGTTTGAGATGTTTGAGACTTCTCCCAGTCTGACTTAAGAAGTTTTTAACTATTTGTAAACAAATTAAATGTTTTCATAAGATTCACAATAGAAGGATAGAGGTAGAGATTACTTTAAGATCAATGTCCTGGAGAAATTTAAGGTATGGAAAGTATTTCCTTGAGAAGTATTAGAAAGAAATATACACTACCTGGCAGCATAAAGTAACCAGATTCCATTTGGTTAGAGGATATGGCATATGTGAAACTATGCATTGCTAGAATCCTACCTTTAGTTATTTCTAGGAATATTTATAGATATTTATAATTTGTATATTTTTGTGTTATATGTAGATGCACATATATGTGTACATATATATCCCTATTTGAAGCTATTTAGTTATTCTTCTATTAAAAATATTGTTAAATGGAATATGGCATTGGCCTGTTTCCTGACCATCCAAAAGGAGGATTATTTAAATGTACTGAACTCTGTGTAACTCACATTTTCATACATTGTCAAAGTTATCCATAGGAAGGATGAAATGAGAGATTTACCATTAGGTAAATATGTTAATATAAATATACAGTGATAAGTTATATATGTTCATACTTATGTAGGAAGCAAAATAAATAAATAATAATTGGTTAGCTGAAAGTCAAAGTCGTTCTAACCATTTATGTGGAGGTCAATCTGGCAGATTTTGTCTGGAAAAAGTCTGATCGGTTCACAAAAACAATAGGGTTGAGACAACCACAAGAAAAATGTAAGAACTATCTGATCAAAAGGATCACAAACAGAGAAAATGAAAATAAGCAATCAGTGAGAGATCCAAGGCCTACTGCCATCAAAATTACTGTTGAGTACAATGAGATAAATTGGATCCTCCCTGAGTGGTTGGAATTATGATTAGGACAGCTTTCTAAGAATGGTATTTTTAAATGGTTTGGATGAGCTTTTCAAGTGAGAATGAGACTTTAACAGTTTTTAAAACCTTCAAGAAAAATGGTCAAGCTGTAAGTATATTTGACCTCTGCTTCCTAGAACCAAAGCGAAGACAGGCTGTTTCATAAGAACAGAGCACCACCTTGTGTTAGTAAGTTAATACACCTCCTTTGGACACCTAAGGGAGGCTATTTCCATCGTATTAAGTGAGAGCCTGTCAGTAAAGCTCTTAAGTACAACGAGCAAGTGTCATAGCTTCTTACCATTTAAGCTCTAAGCCTTATGTAGTGTCTGTGTTTGTATTCCTAGGAAGATAGAGAAAATAATGTAGAGAGGTGATGAATCAGCCAAAACAAAAATCTTTTGTATTTTTTTTAATACAAATGCTTTTATCTCAGAAAATAATATATAAGCTAAATTTGTAGCACTGATACCACATTGTGCATTAAACACATCATATTCATTGTTTCTTAACATGATCTAATTTAAATCTCAAATCTCAATGAAGCAATTTTGAATTGAGAATAATTTAGAAGTGCATTATTTCTGGAGTCTTCAACAAATAATTGTTAAGGAACAATGAAAGATCTAAAAATCCTAAGATGAAAGTAAAATCGCCTTAAATGTTTCTAGCAAAGACACAACATTTGTAAAGTAAGAAGAAACATTAGTCAAACAGCATTAAAAACCTTCACGTTCCTAGAACTGCTACCCTAAAAATTTTATCTTTTACATAAAGAGAAATTTAAAGCCATGCAACAAATGCAAATATTTTTCTCGTTCTTCAAAATTAAACTCAAATCTTAACAGTCTTCTGTGGTCACTAGTGTTCTTGTGGCACTTGATTTGTAAAATTAAAACTCTTTTATATTAAAATGGTGTTTGTTCATGTCTCATCTCCTCTAGTGTATCTTCAGCTCTTTGGCTACAGAGTGCTGCCCTCAACCTTTTTTTTATGGTCCCAAACTATCTAGAAGAGTTATTGTCCTATAAAATTTTCTGTGATGGTAGAAATGTTTTCTGGACTATCCAATATGGTAGTCACTGGCCACATGTGACTATAGAGCAACTTAAATATAGTTAGTGTGACAGAGGGACAAAATTTTATTTTATTTTATTTTATTAGAGCCTTGCTCTGTCATCCAGGCTGGAGTGCAATGGTGTGATCTCAACTCCCAGGCTGCAGATCCATGGCAACCTCTGCCTCCCAGACTCAAGTGCAAGTGATTCTTGTCCCTCAGCCTCCTGAGTAGGTGGAACTACAGGTGTGCACCACCACATCCAGCTAATTTTTGTATTTTTAATAGAGACAGAATTTCGCCACATTGGCCAGGCTGCCTGGAACTCCTGGCCTCAAGTGAACCCACCACCTCAGCCTCCCAACGTGCTGAGATTACAGGTGTGAGTCACTGTGCCTGGCATGATTTTTTAAATTTTAATCAATATAACCTTAAACTTAGTTGCTACTGTATGGACAGAATGGTCCTACAAAAATACCTTAGAAAAACACATATTGAATGAATATCAAGTTATTAGAACATTATGTGTTAAATTATTTCTACTTTTTGGGTGTAGAAAATAATTACAATTCTTAGCTTCATGTTTTATGCCTTATCGAAAATAAAACTTGAGAACTCTGTAACTCATTCATATGAGAATTTTTTATTACCTAAATTACTGATATAGTTTTGCTTCCCTCCTATACTCACCATCTGTTCTTTATTCTCATTTAAGTTTTGCCTTTTAATTCTGGATAAATTCTGAAAAAAAACAATAAATTTAATTATAGGAGAGTTTTTAAGCATATCTGTAAGTGAGCTTGAAATCTATATGAGTAGATTTAAATTTCAGCACAATCTTGTCCAAATGTCAAAAGTAAAGTCACAGATGGGCCCTTATCTTATTAAGTCCTTCTCTCCCTCCATCCTGACCAATGGCTTAGAATAATTCAACATCCTGAAAAGCTTTTCTGGATGGTACCCTGAAAGTATATAGGCATATAGAAATATTTTACATTCAACTCCCAACTTTATTTTCATTTAATTTACTCATAAAATATTTATTGTTTCTATATTATATGTCAGTCACTTTGCCAAGTACTGAGGCAGATACACAGGCAAACTTTCTATGTAATACATTCTTAAGGTTTTTCGTTTTGGGCCAGGCAGCAGGTAGTTTTAACAGTTATTACTATATATTGAACACTTAATTCTTTCATGATCTCTGTGGTGGTATCATTAACCTCATTTTATAAATGATAAAAAATAAGCCTTGGGGAGGTTAAGTAACTTCTTTAAAGCAATACTGTAAAGCTAGCAAATGAAAAAGCCATAATTTGAATTCAGGTCCTATTACTTGCAAGTCAGACAATGATAACCACTATGTTTTATTAAATTTTTAATAAATATTTTAAATAAACCATTATGAGTGCCTTAGGAGTTTGGTGGAAAATGTTACTAGAACTCAGTATTTTTCTCACAAATTCAAATAAATCAAGTATATACTTCTTTGATTATCAGAGATGTGGATTCAAACATAAAGGAGGGAGAATTTTGTCTCAACCAAATAAACACATATTTATCAAGTAATATGTAATTTGAGCTAGACACAAAACAGATCCCTTAATTATGTTGAGTATTTGTTGCTGTGCAGACATTTCTGTTCATGAATTTTTATTCATCGACAGCATTCTCTGAATCACTATTTGAATAAGATATCCTGAAAACTTAGTAAGATGGTGTTTGGTGTTTAATTATGAAATATGAAATGGGAAACACATTTGTATTATCTCAGCATAATGGGGATAGGAGGGCATAGCACAATTTTACTTGAAATATGGATGTTTAATATTTTATTTAATGTGAAACACATATGTCTTACCTTTTAAAAGCTAGAAAATTCTGCATTTTTTAAAATGTATTTTTTCTCTTTAGTTTTTTCTAGATGTGTAAACACAAATTTTGTTAGCTTTTTGACTTGTCTACAAGTGACTTTGTTTTGTAGAAAAACATTATTTTCAAGCATATGTAATCTACATTTCTGAGGTTAAATGTGAGAATTTGAGAAGAGATTCATATAACTTCATGTCAAAATAGCTGATCTTTATTGTTTTGAACCTATTTCTTCTATGTTTCTAATATAAACTTTTCTTCTTTCTAATGTCTCAAAATTAAATTTTGGGAAATATTAAAATTTCTGGTAAATTATTACTACCTTATTCACATTATTTTATTTCTCTTTTTTATTATTTGACAAAGCTGAATTTCATTGCTAACCAGTTATGCTTATGATGAAGTACATTTGTACTACATCCAAAACATTAATTAGTTCTTCAGTTATTTCTTTTAACTTATTGGCAATCATGTATCTCATTCATCAATTGGAAAGTCCATATTTTTGAGCATTTTCAGTACATCCAGCACATATTTATCAAGTAATATGTAATTTATAGCAAGGAACACAGAATAAGAGAGAAATATGGTTTATGTCCTCATAGGATTACAGTTTTGCTTGAGTGCCAGAATTAACAAATGTCATCAATATTATTAGATAAAATAAAGATAAAGCATTTGGTCAATGAATGCAAGAGAACTTAAAATAAAACAAGGTTAGTTTGGGTTCAGTATTCTCTTTATCATATTCTTGAGACAGTACTGATTATTTCATTTCATGCTGCAGACAAGGAAACTAGGTATTAGGAAGGCTGAAGGGCTTTTCACCATGAAAATTTAACTTCAAAGCTTTTCTTGTTTTCTGTTGTGTCACCATTTTAGAGAAAACTGGAGGTAGTACTCATGCTGAGTTTCCAAAAATGTGTTCGGTTAAGGGCAGGGGTAAAGCAATAGAATCCTAGTGTGTGAATGAACATGGCAGATGAAAAGCCTTGTCTGATGAGCCAGAAGTATGTTTCATAGATTAAGATGAGTAAGGCTGTGGGCTGGAAACAGATGCACATTAAATAGTTGATTCTTTTTGTAATAGATTTTGGAGAAGGGAGTTGCATATTTAAATGCCATTTTAGAAAAGCAAAGATGGATGAGTGGGAATAGTTGCAGTCAGGAAGGCAACTTGTCTGAAAGAAATTGTAGAGAAAATATTGCACTGGATACACAGGTTTAGAACAAGAAACCTCTTCCTTGTCTTCTAAACTTTGAGCTTCTAGAACGAGTAGCGTATTGCCTCTTCTCAGACATCTCCTACTTTCTCCTCAGCCGACTCAATATGCCTTCCATAACTCCTGTTTCCAGTTATATTGCTCAGCGATAGAATAATTTGCAAGGGACCATTTACTTGTTTATTGTAGGTCTTCTCCATGATAATTTTAGTGCCATGAAGAAA
Source organism: Callithrix jacchus (assembly GCF_049354715.1). Lineage (NCBI taxonomy): Eukaryota > Metazoa > Chordata > Mammalia > Primates > Cebidae > Callithrix > Callithrix jacchus. The sequence goes on from NC_133518.1 coordinate 36,846,512, forward strand.
GAAAGTGTATCTTGCTCATCCCAGTATTCTTTGAACCTTGAATATATCTGAGAAAATAGAAGGTGCTTAGGAGTGTGCTTTTGAATTTTTATTGGCTTTTCTTTAAATTATTATAAAATCATTCAAGTTTAGTTTGTGGTCATGGCAGAAATGGAAATAGATATTATGCAATGTGCAACAAAAGCACTCATGGGAGAAAGGCATACTGGGCTGCAACTAAGTTTAAAATGATGGTGGCCTATTTCCAATTACGCAGAAGGTGATTAGTTTGCGAATTGTCCACAGACCTCCTGCTTCTCTTTCATCTAATTGCTGCCAACTTTTGGCTAATTTTATGCTCATTAACACTTCCTCTAGAGCATGGGCAAGGCAAGGGTGTGACCTTTGAGTCTGTGTATTTTGCTATTTATTAACAAATTTGGATGATTTGGTGGAATAGAGATTGAAACTATTGGCAAAGATGAATATTTTATATTATTATGTATAGGTTTTGTTTACTGATGTTATTATTCCTTGTTTACACATGATCTATTTGAAAGATAAATGTGTAATGTGAATATAGTACACACAATAGTCTCTTTGATCATGAACATTTGCAGACACATCCAGACGTATGGATTATAAGGAAAATAGAGCTTTAAATACAAAGGTTAAATTCAAACAGTTGTCATGACAGCGTTATTCAGTATAATGGTGTGTATCTTTTATATCTCCTAATGTTCAAAAGTTAGACAACCTATGTAATTTCGTAAATAAATATTTGTTTTAATTAGAAGAGCCATACATATTTTAAGGAGAGTCACACAGCTATTTAATGACTTAATTTGGCCACAACCCATTTATAGTTGGTAAATATGCCACATTCTGTGATGAATTACAATGAATTGTAAAATAATATAGAAATAAAGATATCAACAAGTTGATTAGAAGTTATAGTTTTAGACATGAAGAAACATTAACACAAAAATAAATCGTAAATATAAAAATTCATTAGATAAAGTTGAGAATCAGTCAAGGAAAAAATATTTAACAATGTAGAAAATTTACTGCAGTACTCATGGGATTTAAAATATGTCTAATAGTTGCATGCTCTAAAGAAATACAGTAAAAATGCCCTACTATATAGACATATTCAGTCGTTTGATGAAATCCCTCCCCTCTACAGTACAAATTATTATTCTGTGTTTCTGGGTTTAGTTGAAATTTGCTACTAAAGGAATCCATTATTTTACTTATCACCAGTGTTTATATGATGAACAAAGGTCAAGGATTATGTAAATACAGAGATCAAATTGGATCTTTTATTTTTAAGAAAAGCACAGATGGAAATAAAAACATTATAAATCACATTATTTGCTACTTTTGAAAAATTAAATGAATTTAGGCTCAGAATTTTATATAGATAGAGCAAAATAATATAGACAAAAATAAAGGGTCTGGCTTGACTGAATGGAAAAAGTTATAGAACATTTGTAAATGTGTGTTATTGCCTTTGCTGATCATCATTTGAATTAACTTTAAATAGGCACTGATAAGTCAAATTAAATTGTTTATCCACATTGTACTTACAGCATATATTTCTGAGTATACTCAAATATACTTGTCTCAAGCTATGCCATCTTTTACTGAATATGTTTTCTAGAATTGTTAACTGCAGTCAGTGAACTTCTTATTCATCAGATTATATCGTCTTTTCAAAGTTTACAAAAAACGAAGTGAGGTATAAATAAATGTATTTCAGAAATAAATAGGCTTGCTAATGTTGGAATTCTTAATTTCAAGTGCATCAAAGCTACTACATTTCTATCAGCTACTTGCCAGTGTTTTATCATCATAAATTCTATTTGTATGAAAAACTCTGAGGGAGGAGACAAGTTTTTTTAAGCACAATGTGTATTTATGCTTTTTGACCATTAAAAAATCTGTCAAAGAAGTATAGATATGCCAGTGACTTATTGATCCCTTTTCTGTTTTTTGTTTTGTACTAATTTTTCATGGAGAGTTGTAAACAGGACTGGTATTTTCTTGCTATCTACCAGTACTAGTTGTTTATGGATGGCATCTGTTTTTGAGTCCATGCCAAACACATACTAGCTGTTAAATATTTTGAATATTATCCTAGTTGTAAATACAATTTTTTTGAATTGTGCATGTGAAAACAAGAATTTTGCCGGTTAGCAAAGAATTTTAAAAAAAATAGTTCAGGTTTAGAAAATAAGTCATGTTTACATGTTTAACTGTGTAACAAACTTGCATATCCTGCACATGTACCTCTGAACTTAAATAAAAGTTGGGAATTTTTAGAAGCCATGTTGTTTATGTTTTCTTAGAAGTTCACTTTATAAATACATGATAGTCACAAAGGCAGTATTGTGATTGACAGAAAGGCACCAACAGATGCTTTTGAAAGACATACAGTTTTTTCTGTAATAATATAAGATGCAGATATCTTTGCAGAGATAAGTAGGAGCAGTTGATAGCACAGCATGCTCCCTGAGAGAAGAGCTGCCTTACAGGCATCAGAGGTTCCCATAAGCACAGTCAGCTGTTCACAAGGCCACCTGTGTGGAATGAGGAAGCTATCATGTGCTGGGAGTGCTCCCTTTTACAGGACGATTATGTCCTCCTGAGAAATCCTCCCAACTGCAGAAGGAGGGTGACAACATGCTTGCCTGCCACCAGGCACAGGAGCCAAGCAACCTTACATTTCTCAGTCATTTCTTTATCACTGTGTGAAACTGAGATCAATTTTTCAGGAGCTGCCCTCAACTTGCCCAGGCCTCAAGTCTCAGAAATTTTCATGGATTTAGTAAAATTTTTTATCATTTAACTTGAAATATCTATTTTGATGATGTAAATTGCTTTGGGTAGTATTATCGTTTTAACAATATTAATTCCTCCACTCTATGAACATGGAATATCTTTTCATTTTTTTTGGTATGCCCTCTTTGATTTCTGTCATCAGTATTTTATAGTTTTCCTTTGATCTTCCACTTCTTTAGTGAAATGAATTCTGCTTTCTTGATTTATTTTTCAGATTGTTCTCTTTTCATATATAAATATATATATGAAAAATATTTCGTATATAAACATTACTGATTTTCATATGTTGATTTTGTGTACTGCAACTTTACTGAGTGCATTTATAATAGTATGTTGAACAAAAACAATGAAGTCTGGCATCCTTGTCTTGTTCCAATCTTAGAGGAAAGGTCTTCAATTTTTCCCTATTCAGTCAATGTTAGCTGTGGATCTGTCATATATAGCCTTTATATACCCAAGTTTTTGAAGTGTTTTTTAATCATAAAGGTGTGTTAAATGTTTTTAAATACTCTTTTGATGTCTATTTAAATAGTCATAATTTTTGTTCTTAGTTTGTTAATGTGCTATATAATTTGTGTATGTTGAACATCCTTGCTCCCTGGGATGAATCCCACTTGATCATGTGGAATCAAGTGTTTTTTAACGTGTTGTTGAATTTGATTTGCTAGTATTTTGTTAAGGATTTTTTTTTGCATCTGTGTTCACTTATGATATTGGCCTGTAGTTTCCTTTTTTGTTTTGTTTGACTTTGGTATCAGGGTAATGTTGGCCTTATAGAATGAATTTGAAACTATTCCCATTTCTTCATTTTTTTTTAAGACAGTTTCACTCTGTCACCCAGGCTGGAGTGCAGTGGTATAATCTCAGCTCACTACACCTCTGTCTCCTGGGTTCAAGCAATTCTCCTGCCTCAGCCTCCTGAGTAGCAGGGATTACTGGTGCCCACCACCACACCCAGATGATTTTTCTGTTTTGTATTTAGGTCTTGAACTCCTGACCTCAGGTGATCCGCCTGCCTCAGCCTTCCAAAGTGCTGGAATTACAGGTGTGAGCCATCACACCTGGCCTGTTTCTTCATTTTTTTAAAAAGAATTTGAGTATAATTGGTATCAGTTTTTTAAATATTTGGTAAAATTTACCAGTGAAACCATCAGGTGCCAGGTTTTTCTTTGATAGGAGGTATTTTATTATAGCTTCAATCTTGTTATTTATTAGTTTGTTGAGGTTTTCTTTTTCTTTATGGTTCAATCTTCATTGATTGTATGTGTCCACAAATTTATCCATTTTATCTAGGTTTTTCAATTTGTTGCATATGGTTGTCTCTAATGATTCTTTGTATTTTTGTGGTTTCAGTTGTTATATCTCCATTCCCATGGATCACTCAGAAGTATGTTGTTTGATTTTCATGTGTTTGTCAAGTTTTTGAGGTTCTTTTTGTTACTGATTTCTAGTTTTATTTCATTGTGGTCAGAAAAGATACTTAATATGATTGCTACTTTTAAAAATTTGTTCAGACTTGTTTTGTGACCTAAGATATTATCTATTCTGGAGAACCTTTCTTTCATGTGTTGTTGAAGAAAATATGAATTATGTGGCAGTTGGGTGAAATGTTTTGTAAATGTTAGTAAGGTCTATCAGATCTCGTGTGTAGTTAAACTCCAACTTTTTTTGTTGTTTATCTGACTGGATAATCTGTTCATTATTGCAAGTGGGGTGTTAAAGTCCCCTACAATTATAGTATTGCTGTCTATCTTTCCCTTTAGATTTACTAATGTTTGCCTTATATAGTTGGGAGTGCCAGTGTTGGGAGCATAGATATTTATAATTATCATATTTTCTTCCTGAATTGACCCTTTTATCCCTATATAGTGACCTTGTGTCTTTTTAGAGCTTCTGCTATGTAGTTCATTTTATCTGATACAATTATAGCTACTCCTGTTCTTTTTTGGTTTCCAGTTGCATGGAATATCTTTTTCCACCCCTTCACTTTCAGCTTATGTGTACTTTTATAGGTAAAATAGGACCTACTTTTAAAAATGAATTCAAGCCATCTGTCTCTTTGAGTTTTTTAAATTACAAATGGTCAAATAACTAAAAGATAATGAAAAAATTGCTAATTCTTCCCTCCTGTTCTATTAGCCCCAAATTCCACCCCTCAAATATAACTAACCTTTTGAGATCTTTCCATATCCTTTTTATACAAACCTTCTCCTTACATATTTTCTCTCTCTCTCTCTCTCTCTTTCCTCTCCCTCTCTTTCTCTCACCTCTCTTTTTGTCTCTCTCTCTTTTCTTTTGCTCTGTTTAAACAGATACAGGATTCCAGTAGAAAAATTAGTGTGAAGCTGACTTTTTAATTTAATATATCAGGGATGCCCTTGTCTGTCAATATACAGAGCTCTTTCTTTCATATAACTATATAACATTTCATAGTGTAGACATCCTGGAAGATATTTCACCAGTCTTCTACAAGTAGGCATAATTTGTCATTGTTATTTTTCCAATATTTGTGATGCTCAAGGAAAGCTCCAATAAGCACCTACCTCCATATATCCTTACATATTGGCAGCACTTTTATTTCTGTAGTGTAGATTTCCACAAGTGATGCTGCTGGGTCAATTAATATGTATATGTCTTGTTTTCATTTATAATGCTATATTATTTTTTTAAAGTTTTAGGAATTTATGCCCCTACCAGTTATATTCACTAATACTGGTTATTTTCATACTTTTAATTTTTGTTAATTCAATGATTCTTTGTACTTTGTGTTGTTTAAAATATGTTTTTTTCCTAACTACTAGTGAGGTTTCCTAACTACTACTATTTTATGCTTATTGTGCATGTGTATTTCTTCTTCTGTGAATTGTTTCCTTATCAGTATGCAAGCATTTAATAACTTTATAGCTATTAACCTTTTATCATGTGTTGCAGATATTATTTATGATGTTTGTTGTAACATGCAGTTTAGTTCTTATATAGTTATATATATTTACCTTTTCTATTATCATTTTTCATTGAGATTGATTTTATTGAGTTTCATTATTTGCTTTAAGAATATCCTCTTTACTCTAAGATCAAATAATTTCCTGGTATTTTTCTAATTTGTTTTCTAAGGTTTAGAACTTTATTCTATTTGGAGTTATTTTTATGATAGCTGGTAGAGGTTCTAATATGAATATACAACTATAAAAATTTTGAAATAGAATGCCATCTATGTTATTTAGTGTTTTTCTAAACATTCTTTTCAGTTTAGAGATCTCTGAATCTGTTCCAGTGGTTTATTTTTCTACTTAGGTGCTTATAACTATTATTTTATTACAATGGCCTCATGGTAGGTTTCGGTATTTGGTAAGGTCCATCTTGAAAAGCTGTCTTTTATTTGTCTGTACTTTTATTTTTCACTGTGAACTTTAATATAATTCTATCAACTTTGATATAATTTTCTGTGGAACATATATATCTATTTTAAAATATATAATCATTAAGAAACATGATTATGCTCTTTAATAAAATTTTACATCTTTAAGAAACAGATCCTATACATTGCTTTGTGAAATTTCCTCTGATTATTTATATATTTTTGTTTGCTTATGTAAATAGATTTTTTTCTCTCATTTTCAAGATTTGGTGTTTTAAGTTAGAGGCACATAGCTAATTAGCATACTATTGTATAATCATCAATATTTTGTATAAAAGCATGTCATTGTCTTCTGTCTTGAAGAAGAATTCAATATAAGAAAAAATAATTCAATATAAGAAAATAAACAATTCAATATAAGAAAAAATAAGGCTGGGAGTGGTGGCTCACACCTGTAATCCCAGCACTTTGGAAGGCCGAGGCAGGCGGATCACAAGGTCAGGAGATCGAGACCTTTCTGGCTAACATGGTGAAACCCTATCTCTACTAAAAATACGAAAACTTAACTGGGCGTGGTGGCCTGCAGCTGTAATCCCTGCTGAGGCAGGAGGACCGCTTGAACCGTGGAGGCAGAGGTTGCAGTGAGCCAAGATTGTGCCGCTGCACTCCAGCCTGGGTGACAGAGTGAGACTGTGTCTCAAAACAAAACAAAACAAAGAAACACCTCTAGACCAGCTACATATGTATTTTTGTCTAAAAAGCAGGGATTCCTATCTTGGCAGAATAATTCATCAACCAACTGCCAAAAGTTGAAGATAATGAACAAAACGTGGGGAAGGGAAGAACTCCTAACCAATGAGTTCATTGGGCTAAATCCTGGAAGTCAATGAGACAAATATCATGCTCAAGAAACTCTTTTCTTGTTCAGGAATAGAATCAGACTTCCACATAAAAATAATAGTTGGGAAAAATAACTCAAATTTCCATTTTAAAGTTAGTTCTATGTAAGAACCAAAATAAACATAATTATCATTTCCTATGCTTATTTTCAATGGAGCTTGCCCAGAATATCAATTAGTGTAATCATATTGAATATATACTTTGAATTTTGAAATTTAAACTAAAGTATTTTGGATATAAGGGTAATCAAATTTGTTATTTTAATTCTTCAATTGAAATGGACTTTTATAGCAAGTTAGATATATATAGCTTACAATGATGGAATCAATACAAATGTTATCATTCTACTTCAAACTACCATGTTTTCTTTCCTAGATGTTAAAAATTTTGGTGCCAACAAATTTTAAAAATATAATAAAAGGATTTAACCTCTAGCTTTAGTTACATTAAATAAAAATTTTTATCTTTATTGTAGCAAATTTTATGATGGCACACAATTACTTGATCATATACAATAACAAAATATAATGAGCACTGATACTTTTTGCTTTTTAAAATAAACTTAATCACAAAATGAGTATCTATCATCTTTTTAACCCTTGTCTATGAATGCTCTATTAGATAGGTGAATTCAATTCATGATCACTTAACTTTTGTGTTCTTTCTCTAGAATAAAATTTACATAAATTAAAGAATGGTTTTCAGTAGTTATGGTTGCATATGAATTACAAAAATGGATTTCCAATCTTGTTGCAGCAGTTTTCAGTAACTTTTCTCAAGAACCTGTAGTAGAATTTGCCAAACCTTCTGTTAATTGCCCAATCTTAATACTCAACAGATTTTTTTTTTAAGCCTGCTTGGGTGAATTTTAATTGCAAACTTCCAAAAAAGCAAGCTTTCTGGTCTTACACTAAGCATCTAGCAAAAGAAAATATAAGTTGAAAACTGGAAGCCAAACACTGAAAACATTTTATTGTAGGCAGATGTCACAGTTTTAAAACATAGCCCCAACATTCTTTTATACTCCCCCTATTGAGATGTGGGATCTAGTTCCTGAACCACCTCTGGAATTTGGGCCCTGAGACTGCTTGACCAATGGAGCACAGTAGAAGTTATGCTAGACTGGTTTCTAGAACTTAAAAAAAAAAAAAAAAATTTTTTTTTACTTCCTATTTGGCACTTAATTTTGGAGACCTGAGGCATCTGTAAGGAATGCAAGGCTGCCTGCTATGAAGTGACCACAAAGAGAGGTGTTGGTGAGTGTTGGTGTTCTGTGTAGGTGTCCTGGCTGAGCACAGCTGAGGTCCTTGCTGGCAACCAGCATAAACCATCAGACATGTTACTGATGGAGTCTTTGAGAAGATTCCAGCACCCAGCCTTCAAGTCCTTTCAGCTGAGGCCCCAGACATAATGGAGTAGATACTCCACCACGAAGAACTCTTTCCAGATTCTTGAAGCATAAATTCAGCAAGTCTAATAAAATAGTTGTTTTAAGTTTCCAAGTTGTGAGGCAACATGCTACATACAGAGTAGTAACTAGAACAGCAAGCAATCCTGAAACATACCAGCCTCAGTTTCAGTGCCTCCGCACAACAACAATCTTTAAATTTCAGAGGACACTGAAGTGGGGGTGCAGGGTGGGATGCAATTTGAAAATAACTTCAGACAATTCAGATATGTCCCTTGCCCAGAGGTATGTTCATCCTTTGATGAAGAAATAGAGCCATATTTTGAATTGCTGTATTAATACTACAGGTGCCCTTCTATGTTCATATGCTTAGCATTTTGTGAAACCTATTTGGATGTTGTGCTATGACAGCTACTTCTGTTTTGGGATTGTCCTAAGCTGTTTTATGAGAGATATACCTTAGTGATTCTGAGCCTTGAACTTGGGATGAAAAAAACATGATTAATAGTATAATCTTATAACCATGGTTATCAGACAAGTTTCAGAACAGTTTGTCCAGCTTGTCATTATAGGCTGTTAGTAACAGCAAGATTGATAGTTTATACCCTGCCTAGGTGTGATTCCAGTGGGTTCCGCCATTATGGCAAGTCACATAACAGTGATGACCCTTTGTATCTGTGGAATAAGACCTAGCCAAGACTTTATTTTGAGCCCCTGTTTTCTAGGTGTTCCATGCACATGTTGGATGTCACTGATACAAGCAAGAAAGTGCATCCAGTATGGCCTTGCAGAAAGGAGGACAATTGGAGCCTGCATCAGACCTCTCTGGACCCCTTGCTGTAAGACAGCCTTTGGCTGTGGTGCACATTCTTACTGTAATGCTGATGCTACGTTTTATCCTTCTCATTCAGTAAAGTGTAGATTTGTAAGAATTGTGGTTAAGTCTTGTGAGTCTTCTTTAATGTCCTTTTTTCAGTCTTTTGCAGGAAATAAAAACTTTATCATCCTAGGTTTGGTAGCTGGGTGTGCAAACAAAACAAAACAAACAAAAACTGAAAACAGGCAGATTAACAAGAAAAGGCATACAACTTTATTAATTTTTAATATGTGCACAAGGGAATTACAAAAAAAAACTAAAATTCCCCAAAACCATGATTTGAGAGTTCACATACCATCTTAATAGGAAAAGGGAAGAGACAGGTTGGTTACTTAGGAAAGATGAATGGGTTCTTAGAAGAACAGATGAGAGATAATGATAGATTCAAAGTTTGTTAGTGTGGTGTCAACGTCTAGTTTCTGCTCCTGTAATAAGTGTCAGTCTTCCTAGTTGATGAAACTCCTGGGAAGATGGTTTATGACAACTGAGTTTCTTTTGGAGGATCTGTCTTTAGGAAGGCAAAGGGAGTTCTAAGAAAGACTCTCCTTCCATTTACTGTTTTTCAAAATGCCTCAACCTCAAAATAGTCAGTATGCCACAACTGTGTATTTTGGGTATATTATGGGGTGCCATCTCCTGAACTTCATCACAGTCATATTTAGAGGTGGTATATTGTTATTTATAACACTTCTTTAGTATCTAATTGGCATAATTACTGTGGCGTTCTTAAGTATATTTTTGTGCTGGTTTGACAAAACACTAACACATACACATAACGTGCTCACCTCATTAGCCATTTTATTGGCTAAGCTATTCCTTTTCTTAACTCATTTTATGGTGACTTCTGCTATTTACTATTCCTGAATTTCACTATAATTTTGACTGGGATCAATGGTTGAAAAGACTGCTGTTAAGAAACTACAATTTTGAAGTTGAAAAGATAAATACCACAGTTCTGTGTACTACTAGGAAAATACCATAGCCCATTGTAGGAAATGGCTTTTTAGTGACGAGGTCAAAAAACGTATTTCCAGAGACTCAAAGAGATGTATTGGTATTCAATATTCCCTCACCCCTAGGCAGTTCCCCAGTGAAGTTTTCCATTTTAGACAAATTTTCTTGTGTTGTTCATTAAAACAGTGCCAGAGTACTAAAACATATATAGTTGTTTCTTAGTATTCTAGTTATTCTCTTTCTGGCTGTCATTCTCCATCAGTTTGAACTTAGACATAAGCATATGATTTTTTTTTTCAATGAAATATCACCTAAAGTAATATAAGTCATTTTTGGATAGAAGTAATAGACAGAAAACAATTTTCACAGTTCCCTCTGCAGGTAAGGAAAACACATGACAAGATGGAATGTCTTTCAGCCTGGGTTCCTGAGTAACTGTAGTGAGAATTAGTCCCTAAGTGACAATGCCAAACATATAAGCAAGAAATAAACTTTTATATGTTAAGCCATTGGTGGGTATTTGTTACTGTAGCATAACCTAGCCTAACCAAGGTAATGGAATATCCCTATCTTGTCTGATTTCTCGGATATTGTGCCGTATGTAAATTCTAGGATAAATGACTTGTTGACTGGTTCTTTCATAAAAATTCATCTTCCAAATTTTAAAAACATATCTTGTTTTATTCATAGGTTTGAAATAACATCTTTATAATTAATGCTTCAGTTGTGTGTTTATATTGTGTAACTAGAAAAATATCTTCCCCCAGATCTGTGTGTTGAATTCTAAGATTAAAAAGAAACATATGTACTCCTTGAAGAAGCCATTTATTTCTTCTTGATTTTCCTGCAATGATGTGGTAGCTATGCTTCAATCAATGCCCTACTTCAGTGGTTACTGGTTACACCCATTTTTGCACGATTACAAAAGGAATACAAGCAACAATAATTTTGAAATTCATTACAATGCCAGGGTTTATATGCTCTCATTAAGCATTAATTGGTAGTTGATGGCTATTGCTATTTTTAACACCATTAGTTCATAGCAATATAATTAGTAACGCTAAGTACAGGAACCACATTAATAGCATTACTAATTGTAAATCTGGAGATAGGAACACAACATGACTGGTTAATTTCCAGGCAATATCTCATGATAATTAGCTGTAGGACATTTGAACTGAACTAGAAAGGTAAGTAATTTAAATTTTTCTACAATTTTTTGTTGTTTGCAATACTAATATCACTCTTTAATGTATGGATCTCGTTTCATCTTCTGATGTTAACATTCCTTCCTTTTAGATTCTCTTTTGGTGTATGCTAAGTACTGATTCATTTTTCTCCCACAAGGAAAATATAGTCATTAAAAAAATGTTTCATTCCATATCAAGTCTTAAGAACAAAATACCTTAAATGACTTACTGCTTTTATTATACTGTGATTGATTTCCAGTGTTTTGGGTTTGCCCCGTGTTTAGTTTGATGCGCCAACTCTCTTTATTCATCACTCTAGCAGTAGCAAACTGGCCAACTTTATGTCTTTGCAAGTGAAATTTTATAATAATAGAATTAAGGAAATATTTTTTCCAAGCTATAATAAGTAGACTATAAGAAAAACTCCAACAACTAGCTATTCTATACTTAAATGCATGCCTCTTGACATGCAGTGATTCTTTCTCTGGCTTCATTGTACAGGGTTTAACACTGTAGTGTCTACTTGTATATAGTTCAGTACCTACAAGGGCGGAGAACACTTCCTTAATTGACATCTTATTTGCTTGCTAAAGGACAGAGTTTAGAACGCACTCTCTAATTTTGTTTTTCTTTTCTGAAGAATTTTGGTGAAATATGTATGAGGTGATTGAAAACAATAAGACCCTTTACTTATAGTATTGGAGTTATAAGATATTATAAAATAGATCATTTCATTTTTTTATTAATCATTTTTTCAGTTAAATTGAGAAGCTCTTCTGAGACAATTTCGGTAATATGCCATTTCAGGCACGTCCTTGTGTTTTTGCTTTTGAATTTTTAACAAACTAGATTACATTTGAAATACCAATTTTTCTCTCTTGGTTTTCCTCATTCTTTTCATATCTGAGCCCATATGTATCTTGCTGCTTCCCTGATAAAGAGAAAAAGAGCCCAAAATGATGATTTCAGCATTTTAGAACTGTGAATGTGGGTAGACTCTGATTTATAATTTGACAAAATTGGTAAAAAATAAGTTAATTGCTTACTGAATTAGTTTATATTTTTTGCTTTTGTAAAGTGATGGCAAGAGGAAAAAGAAAAACACATGGTGGGTGAAAATCCTTGAAGAGTTTATTATTTATATTGGCATTTGAGGATTTTGTGAGAGTAGTAGCTTTATTCGCTTTCTCAAGTTTCCAACTCTTAACAGAATGTGTACTAACCTGTCAAAATGTGCAATGCTATAATTTAGTTGTAATTATTTAATGATTATGTTGTTACTTTTGGCAAGGCATGCCTTAACTGATGAAACAGTTTTCTAGGCACTTACAAAATACATATATAAACAATAGGGAAAGCAGTACTTGGAAGGCACATGATGATTCTTTATTTTCCATTACATTAGTACATTAATGTGTGGTGAGTTTAAAGAACCGGCATGAATAAGTTACTACACTGTACTGTTGGCAATATTGACATTTATGGGCAATTTAATTTTAAGTCTACAATATGTGATTTAATACAGTGCTGCTTTCCCAAAGACGGAGTATGAAGGTGATCTTTGTTCAATAAAACACCTAAAGAAAATAAATTATTTCATCTTTCTGGTGATGGTTAAGGTTAGTAGGAATAGTACTACTGGTTGCTTTACTTTCACCAAGTAATCCTTTGTAAAGTAATAGGTGGTAGTTAATTAGTGCAGCTAATTATTACTGAAAAATAGTGTGTAGCTGAGTGACAGAGGAGTATTTCAACTTAATGATAAAGTTATTAAGATATTTTTCCTTGTAAAAAAATTAAAGACCTTAATGTTAATTAGTTAACATTATTAAATTTATTTTACTTTTGTTTTTGCTATTTGGGAATGGATAGAGTGGCTTTTTCTTTCTTTCTTTTCAGATGATCACATGTATCTGGAAAGCCAAGACAGGTAACAGAACACATGCTGGCTTATTGTGGGGAGTCTGTGTACTCCAAGTGCTGCAATTCTCATGTCATCTGCCCCAGATTACATAGGCTGCCAGAAAGCCTGAGGTTTCCAGGATATATGTGATCTTTTTTTTTAAGTTAATACATGTGTAAATCTGTTGTCGGAAGAAAGTATATATAAATGAAGGCAAGTTTTAGGTGACCTGAGGATTGGACTGTGAAATGATACAATATTTAGAACTTTAATAGCCATGCACTATCTGAAACAGATGCATGTAAGCCTACAGCCTCAGAGGGATGCCCTGGGAAATACTCAGAAGACAGTATTTTATTGTTCTGGATCTTTATTTATCTACCAGCAGATGTCCCTATAAGGCAATAATATCTTAGAGCTAGACCAGCGGATTATGAAAATCAGAAACGGAACCACTCATCATATTTCCAAAGATTAATGGGATTAAATCCACCATGGACTTCAAAATGTTTCCAGATATAGATAAATGTAGTGCAGTGCGAAAGTAAATTTAGTTTACTTCTGAAAACCACATGGAGCAAAATTAAAAAAAAAAAAGAAATTTTAGGAGTTCCCAATCTTTATCAGCACTAAAACCACTTTCTAAAATAAAATAATTGATTATCTCTATGTTTTCAGTTATTTAAGTATTCATTTAGTTAAAAAATACTCAAGGTGAAAAAATGACTCTGAATTCAGTAAAACATTTCTTAACTGGGAACATTATTTTTATACATTCTAGACTATATGCAAATTAACATGCTTCCATAAGACACATTATTCAACTTTCAAACAATTCGAAATGCACATATAGATTTAGGGATTCTGGCAATACCTCTGAAGCTTCCCAGGGGGTGTGTATATAAAAGTTGTGAACCAAAAGTATCCTCTATTCTACCTTTTTATTTAGTGATATGCTACTTCTTGATGGATGAAAAGCAGTGTCAAGAAAACTTGTTGCAAATAATAAATACTGTCTTACAAAGTAATCTCTTCATTGAAAAAACCTATTAAAAGACAAAGTTATCATCAGTATTCATTGGCATTTCTATTTTGATAACTAAATAGCTTTGTCTCCATTTTTATTTTAAGTTCTGAGATACATGTGAAGAATGTACAGGTTTCTTACATAGGTATACACATGCCATGGTGGTCTGCCTGCACCCCATCCACCAGTCGTCTATATTAGGTATTTCTCCTAATGCTGCCCCTCTCCTATCCTCCCCATCCCCCAGCAGGCTCCAGTGTGTGATGTTCCCCTCCTTGTGTCCATGTATTTTCATTGTTCAACTCCCAATTTTATGAGAACATGCAGTGTTTGGTTTTCTGTTTTTGTGTTACTTTGCTGAGAATGATGGTTTTCAACTTCATCTATGTCCCTACAAAGGACAGGAACTCATCCTTTTTTGTGGCTGCATAGTATTCCATGGTGTATATGTGCCACATTTTCTTTATCCCGTCTATCTTTGATGGGCAATTGGGTTGGTTCCAAGTCTTTGGTATTGTGAACAGTGCTGCAATAAATGTATGTGTGCATGTGTCTTTGCCTCCATTTTTGAGATGCAATTGCTATAGAGGCAACAGACCTAAAATAGATGTAATAAAAATTATGGATTTTAAACAAACTAAAATTTCTAACTATCTTTGCCACTTTCTAGCAGTCTGTTAGGGTAAGGTATTCAACATCTAGCATATGTGTCTTCATTTGAGAATAACACTAGATATCTCATGGAATTAATGCAACATTAAATAAGATGATTTATGAACATAGTGTCAGTCCCTTTACTTAACATTCCTCAATAAGTTCTTTTACATTTTATGATTTCAGTAAGTATAGTTGCTTTTTTTGGGGAAAAGGTGCAATTATTTCCTGTTATGGGACTTAGAGAATGGGTCATGATCATGGAAGAGGCAAAAGTGGTGCTGAACTTAGAAGCATTTTGTCAGGCAAGAAAATAAAAATTCAAAAATCTTTTCAAATAGTAGAAATACTTTACAAAACAAGATGTAGAATAAGCAATGACTGTTCTATTGCTGAGCTTCTCAGTCTCCATGGAGTTTATACACCCCAGGCTTCTTCTCTAGTGCTTAGCCAATATTGCAAGTCCTAGACCTATGCAGTGTATGTTCATGAACAATCTATTTCCCTCAACGGCAAGTAATTTTAAAATAGTATCTTTCCTACTCCATAAAATGGAGTAGAAAACCAACTTGATAGGTATTTTTACGTGAAAACAGAAGTTTATAAAGCCTGTTGACACTGAAAAAACTCAGAACATGCCACCCGTGCCATTCAGGCTTATTGATTATTTTGCATTAAAAGAATTTGAAAAAGAGCAGATGCAAAAGGGCACTCTGATCTTCCTTTTTTTCTGAAAGCAGAAGATAAAACTACCATGTGACAAATTTATTTCCTGCACTTGGGAAAACTAAAACATATTCATCTCCAGAAATGAGGAGTGGAATAAAGAGAAATCTATAAAAACAACCCTTGTTAAATTAACCATTATCTTTTTTTTTTTTAATTTTTTATTGGATTATAGGTTTTGGGGTACCTGAGGAGAGCATGCAAGACAGTTGCGTAGGTACACACATGGCAGTGTGCTTTGCTTTTCTTCTCCCCTTCACCCACATTTGGCATTTCTCCCCAGGTTATCCCTCCCCACCTCCCCCTCCCACTGGCCCTCCCCTTTCCCCCCCAATAGACCCCAGTGTTTAGTACTCCCCTTTCTGTGTCCATGTGTTCTCATTTTTCATCACCCACCTATGAGTGAGAATATGCGGTGTTTCATTTTCTGTTCTTGTGTCAGTTTGCTGAGGATGATGTTCTCCAGATTCATCCATGTCCCTATAAATGACACAAACTCATCATTTCTGATTGCTGCATAATATTCCATGGTGTATATGTGCCACATTTTTCCCATCCAGTCTATTACAAATGGGCATTTGGGTTGATTCCAGGTCTTTGCTATTGTAAACAGTGTTGCAATGAACATTCGTGTACATGTGTCCTTATAGTAGAACGATTTATAGTCTTTTGGATATATACCCAGTAATGGGATTGCTGGGTCAAATGGAATTTCTATTTCTAAGGCCTTGAGGAATCGCCACACTGTCTTCCACAATGGTTGAACTAATTTACACTCCCACCAACAGTGTAAAAGTGTTCCTTTTTCTCCACATCCTCTCCAGTATCTGTTGTCTCCAGATTTTTTAATGATCGCCATTCTAACTGGCGTGAGATGGTATCTCAATGTGGTTTTAATTTGCATCTCTCTGATGACCAGTGACGATGAGCATTTTTTCATATGATTGGTGGCCTCATATATGTCTTCTTTCGTAAAGTATCTGTTCATATCCTTTGCCCACTTTTGAATGGGCTTGTTTGTTTTTTTCCTGTAAATCTGCTTGAGTTCTTTGAAAATTCTGGATATCAGCCCTTTGTCAGATGAGTAGACTGTGAAAATTTTTTCCCATTCTGTTGGTTGCCGATCCACTCTAGTGACTGTTTCTTTTGCCGTGCAGAAGCTGTGGAGTTTGATTAGGTCCCATTTGTCTATTTTGGCTTTTGTTGCCAATGCTTTTGGTGTTTTGTTCATGAAGTCCTTGCCTACTCCTATGTCCTGGATAGTTTTGCCTAGATTTCCTTCTAGGGTTTTTATGCTGCCAGGTCTTATGTTTAAGTCTTTAATCCATCTGGAGTTAATTTTAGTGTAAGGTGTCAGGAAGGGGTCCAGTTTCTGCTTTCTGCACATGGCTAGCCAGTTTTCCCAACACCATTTGTTAAACATGGAATCCTTGCCCCATTGCTTGTTTTTGCCAGGTTTATCAAAGATTGTATAGTTGTATGTATGTTGTGTTGCCTCCGGTGCCTCTGTTCTGTTCCATTGGTCTATATCTCTGTTTTGGTACCAGTACCATGCTGTTTTGATTACTGTAGCCTTGTAGTATAGTTTGAAATCCGGTAGTGTGATGCCCCCCGCTGTGTTCTCTTTGCTTAGAATTGACTTGGCTATGCGGGCTCTCTTTTGGTTCCATATGAAGTTCATGGTGATTTTTTCCAGTTCTGTGAAGAAAGTCAATGGTAGCTTGATGGGGATAGCGTTGATTCTGTAAATTAATTTGGGCAGTATAGCCATTTTCACGATATTAATTCTTCCTAACCATGAACATGGAATGTTTCTCCATCTGTTTGTGTCCTCTCTGATTTCGTTGAGCAGTGGTTTGTAGTTCTCCTTGAAGAGGTCCCTTACGTTCCTTGTGAGTTGTATTCCAAGGTATTTTATTCTTTTTGTAGCAATTGCGAATGGCAGTTCGCTCTTGATTTGGCTTTCTTTAAGTCTGTTATTGGTGTAGACAAATGCTTGTGATTTTTGCACATTGATTTTATATCCTGAGACTTTGCTGAAGTTGTTTATCAGTTTCAGGAGTTTTTGGGCTGAGGCAATGGGGTCTTCTAGGTATACTATCATGTCGTCTGCAAATAGAGACAATTTGGCTTCCACCTTTCCTATTTGAATACCCTTTATTTCTTTTTCTTGCCTGATTGCTCTGGCTAGAACTTCCAGTACTATATTGAATAGGAGTGGTGAGAGAGGGCATCCTTGTCTAGTGGCAGATTTCAAAGGGAATGCTTCCAGTTTTTGCCCATTCAGTATGATATTGGCTGTTGGTTTGTCATAAATAGCTTTTATTACTTTGAGATACGTTCCATCGATACCAAGTTTATTGAGGGTTTTTAGCATAAAGGGCTGTTGAATTTTGTCAAATGCCTTCTCTGCGTCAGTTGAGATAATCGTGGTTTTTGTTTTTGGTTCTGTTTATGTGGTGAATTACGTTGATAGACTTGCGTATGTTGAACCAGCCTTGCATCCCCGGGATGAATCCTACTTTATCATGATGAATAAGTTTTTTGATTTGCTGTTGCAATCGGCTTGCCAATATTTTATTGAAGATTTTTGCATCTATGTTCATCATGGATATTGGCCTGAAGTTTTCTTTTCTCGTTGGGTCTCTGCCGGGTTTTGGTATCAGGATGATGTTGGTCTCATAAAATGATTTGGGAAGGATTCCCTCTTTTTGGATTGTTTGAAATAGTTTTAGAAGGAATGGTACCAGCTCCTCCTTGTGTGTCTGGTAGAATTCGGCTGTGAACCCGTCTGGACCTGGGCTTTTTTTGTGAGGTAGGCTCTTAATTGCTGCCTCGACTTCAGACCTTGTTATTGGTCTATTCATAGTTTCAGCTTCCTCCTGGTTTAGGCTTGGGAGGACACAGGAGTCCAGGAATTTATCCATTTCTTCCAGGTTTACTAGTTTATGCGCATAGAGTTGTTTGTAATATTCTCTGATGATGGTTTGAATTTCTGTGGAATCTGTGGTGATTTCCCCTTTATCATTTTTTATTGCATCTATTTGGTTGTTCTCTCTTTTCTTTTTAATCAATATGGCTAGTGGTCTGTCTATTTTGTTGATCTTTTCAAAAAACCAGCTCTTGGATTTATTGATTTTTTGAAGGGTTTTTCGTGTCTCAATCTCCTTCAGCTCAGCTCTGATCTTAGTAATTTCTTGTCTTCTGCTGGGTTTTGAGTTTTTTTGATCTTGCTCCTCTAGCTCTTTCAATTTTGATGATAGGGTGTCAATTTTGGATCTCTCCATTCTCCTCATATGGGCACTTATTGCTATATACTTTCCTCTAGAGACTGCTTTAAATGTGTCCCAGAAGTTCTGGCACGTTGTGTCTTCGTTCTCATTGGTTTCGAAGGACTTCTTTATTTCTGCCTTCATTTCGTTGTTTACCCAGTCAACATTCAAGAGCCAGTTGTTCAGTTTCCATGAAGCTGTGTGTTTCTGGGTCGGTTTCTGAATTCTGAGTTCTAACTTGATTGCACTATGGTCTGAGAGGCTGTTTGTTATGATTTCAGTTGTTTTGCATTTGTTGAGCAGTGCTTTACTTCCAATTATGTGGTCAATTTTAGAGTAGGTGTGATGTGGTGCTGAGAAGAATGTGTATTCTGTGGATTTGGGGTGGAGAGTTCTGTAAATGTCCACCAGGTTTGCTTGCTCCAGGTCTGAGTTCAAGCCCTGGATATCCTTGTTGATTTTCTGTCTGGTTGATCTGTCTAGTATTGACAGTGGAGTGTTAAAGTCTCCCACTATTATTGTGTGGGAGTCTAAGTCCTTTTGTAAGTCATGAAGAACTTGCCTTATGTATCTGGGTGCTCCTGTGTTGGGTCCATATATGTTTAGGATCGTTAGCTCTTCTTGTTGTATCGATCCTTTTACCATTATGTAATGGCCTTCTTTGTCTCTTTTGATCTTTGTTGCTTTAAAGTCTATTTTATCAGAGATGAGAATTGCAACTCCTGCTTTTTTTTGCTTTCCATTAGCTTGGTAAATCTTCCTCCATCCCTTTATTTTAGCCTTTGTGTATCCTTGCATGTGAGATGGGTTTCCTGGATACAGCACACTGATGGGTTTTGGATTTTTATCCAGTTTGCCAGTCTGTGTCTTTTGATTGGTGCATTTAGTCCATTTACATTTAGGGTTAATATTGTTATGTGTGAATTTGATACTGCCATTTTGATGCTAAGTGGCTGTTTTGCCTGTTAGTTGTTGTAGATTCTTCATTATGTTGAAGCTCTTTAGCATTCAGTGTGATTTTGGAATGGCTGGTACTGATTGATCCTTTCTATGTGTAGTGCCTCTTTTAGGAGCTCTTGTAAAGCAGGCCTGGTGGTGACAAAATCTCTGAGTACTTGCTTGTTCGCAAAGGATTTTATTCTTCCTTCACTTCTGAAGCTCAGTTTGGCTGGATATGAAATTCTGTGCTGAAAGTTCTTTTCTTTAAGAATGTTGAATATTGGCCCCCACTCTCTTCTGGCTTGTAGTGTTTCTGCCGAGAGATCTGCTGTGAGTCTGATGGGCTTCCCTTTGTGGGTGACCCGACCATTCTCTCTGGCTGCCCTTAGTATTCTCTCCTTTATTTCAACCCTGTTGAATCTGACGATTATGTGCCTTGGGGTTGCTCTTCTTGCGGAATATCTTTGTGGTGTTCTCTGTATTTCCTGCAATTGAGTGTTGGCTTGTCTTGCTAGGTGGGGGAAATTTTCCTGGTTGATGTCCTGAAGAGTATTTTCCAGCTTGGATTCATTCTCTTTGTCCCCTTCTGGTACACCTATCAAACGTAGGTTAGGTCTTTTCACATAGTCCCACATTTCTTGGAGACTTTGTTCATTCCTTTTTGCGCTTTTTTCTCTGATCTTGGTTTCTCGTTTTATTTCATTGAGTTGGTCTTCGACTTCAGATATTCTTTCTTCTGCTTGGTCAATTCGGCTATTGAAACTTGTGTTTGCTTCGCGAAGTTCTCGTGTTTTTCAGCTCCTTTAATTCATTCATATTCCTCTCTAAGGTATCCATTCTTGTTATCATTTCCTCGAATCTTTTTTCAAATCTTTTTTCAAGGTTCTTAGTTTCTTTGCATTGATTTAATACATGATCTTTTAGCTCACAAAAGTTTCTCATTATCCATCTTCTGAAGTCTAATTCCGTCATTTCGTCACAGTCATTCTCCGTCCATCTTTGCTCCCTTGCTGGTGAGGAGTTTTGGTCCTTTCTAGGAGGCGAGGTGTTCTGGTTTCGGGTGTTTTCCTCCTTTTTGCGCTGGTTTCTTCCCATCTTTGTGGATTTGTCCGCTTGTCATCTGCGTAGTTGCTGACTTTTCGTTTGGGTCTCTGAGTGGACACCCTGAATGTTGATGATGAAGTATTTCTGTTGCTTGGTTTTCCTTCTACCAGT
The DNA here is from genome assembly GCF_049354715.1 of Callithrix jacchus. Lineage (NCBI taxonomy): Eukaryota > Metazoa > Chordata > Mammalia > Primates > Cebidae > Callithrix > Callithrix jacchus. Next base: position 36,867,758 of record NC_133518.1, read on the forward strand.
CTAGCCCCTTCGCTGTACGACTGCTGAGGTCCGCTCCAGACCCTGCTTGTCTGGGGTGCACCTCTAGTAGCTGTGGCACAGCGAGGGATGCTACCAGTTTCTTTTTCTGCTCTCTTTGTCCCAGGATGATGCCTGCCTAATGTCAGTCTTTTGGATATAGAGGGGTCAGGGAGCTGCTTGAGGAGACTGTTTGTACTTTATAGGGGTTTAATTGCTGAGCTGTGCACTCTGTTGTTCATTCAGGACTGTTAGGCTGCTATGTTTGATTCTGCTGCAACAGAGCTCATTAAAAAACCCTTTTTTTTTTTTTTTCTCAAATGCTTTGTGTTGAGGGGTTTGGGCTTTATTTTTGGATGTCTGATCAGGTGTCCTGCCCAGCTAGAAGGCAGACTAGCCACTGTTTGGCTGCCGAGGCTCTGCCCTGCTGTTGTGTGATTCGCGCTGTTCCTGCCGGCTCTGCTGTGGTCTCCACCACGCCCTGCGGCAGAGTCTCTTCGTTGTAGCGTGTTGCCTCAGCAACGGCTGGCTGCGTCAGCAATGGGCGTGTATCTCAGTTGGGGCGGGTTGCCTCGGCAATGGCTGGCTGCATCAGCAGTGGGCGTGTATCTCAGTTGGGTCGGGTTGCCTCGGTAGTGGTGGACGCCCCTCCCCCACAGAGCGTCTCGGACCGTCTGCTCGGGATAGTTTGAAATCGCGGTTTTGTTCGTCCCACTGGGTATCCCAATCCCTGCAATCCCCTGGGCTGGCCTACTGTCCAAGTCTCGTTCAGTCTCAAGTCCAGCCCTCTCAAGTCTCAGGTTGCCAGTTCAACAGGGCACCCGGACAAGCGCGCCCTGTGGGGATTGCTGGGTAGTGCCGGCCGCCGCCGCCCCGGCTGCCGGCTTTGCCAGGCAGACCTACTGCCTGGCGTCCCGTGTCTTTTTTATACTTGGGAGTTTCCCCATTCTGTGGGCAACAAAGATCAGTCTGGAAATGCCGCTCTGACTCACCGTTTGCGGATTCAACGAGAAGAGCTCCAATCCTGGGTTGTTCTCACAGCGCCATCTTGAGTCCTCCCCCAACCATTATCTTTATAATTACTAGTTACTTTTTTACTATTAACTGTCTTAGCCCAAACCCCTTTGTCTTGTTACATTTTCATAATTTTCTACTCTTTGTTTAACCCTGTATGTAAGTGTTTTACTCTGTTTCTTTGAGTCTTTATTTTATCCTTAGAACTCCCATGTACATGTAAAATTTTACTGAATAAAATGTGTATGCTTTTCTCCTCTTCATCTGTTAATATCAGTTTAATTTTTAGGCCCAGTCAGAAACCCTAACAGGGTAGAAGAGAAATTTTCCATCTCCTGCATTATACACTCACAGTCTCTACAAGTATGGGCACTTTTGTATAGATGTTTTAGAAACACACATCACAGAGTTACATGAGAAAGAAAGAGAGCCTTTGGAGAATCACCATTACTGGAATATTAGAAACTATGGATTGTAGTTGAGGAAACACCTCAAGGAGGTGAGTGTCAACCCTGTACATCTCTAAAGAAGACAAGGTCAGGTAGGAGAATCTGGAAATAGGAGTGTGCCTGGCACAGGCATCCTGGTAATAAAACAGAGGGATTTCTGAGGTTGAGTGTGATTTCAATCAGTGAACAAACTGCCCAACAATATATTTTAATAAAGTAATGAATTTCTTAAGTGTGCTTCCTGAAGCATATACCATTATGCCTTGTGGGCTTAACATTAGTGAACAGTTCCTAAGGAAAAGTTCTAGAATCACCCAAATAATGCTGTTCAGGAACAATGATTTCCAATTGACCATTTTTCATATAAGATATAATTTAGCTTACTTGGAATGGCAGTGACTTGCCTTGATTCAAGGAATCTGTGTACTCAGACTGACATGTGCTATGGTTTGAAAGTCCCCTCCAAAACGAATGTTGAAATGTAATTACCATTGTCTTGATACTGAGAGATGGGACTGTTAAGAGGTGATTAGGGCAGGAGGGCTCTGCCTTTATGAATGGATTAATGTCATTATCATTAGAGTAGGTTTGTTATTGTGAGAATGGGGTTTTTATTTTTATTTTAGGTTTTGGGGTACATGTGAAGAACATGCAAAATTGTTGCATAGGTACCCACATGGCAGTGTGATTTGCTGCTTTCCTCCCCATCACCTATATCTGGCATTTCTCCCCATGCTATCTCTCCCCAACTCCCCACCCCACACTGTCCCTCCCCTATTCCCCCCAACAGACCCCACTGTGTAGTGCTCCCCTCCCTGTGCCCATATGTTCTCATTGTTCAACACCCACCTATGAGTGAGAACATGTGGAGTTTGATTTTCTGTTCTTGTGTCACTTTGTTGAGAGTGATGGTTTCCAGTTTCATCCATGTCCCTACAAAGGACACGAACTCATTGTTTTTTTTATGGCTGCATAGTATTCCATGGTGTATATATGCCACATTTTCCCTGTCCAGTCTATCATTAATGAGCATTTGGGTTGGTTCCAAGTCTTTGCTATTGTAAACAGTGCTGCAGTAAACATTCATGTGCATGTGTCCTTATAGTAGAACAATTTATAATTCTTTGGATACATACCCAGTAATGGGATTGCTGGGTCAAATGGTATTTCTATTTCTAGGTCCTTGAGGAATCGCCACACTGTCTTCCACAATGGTTGAACTAATTTACACTCCCACCAACAGTGTAAAAGTGTTCCTATTTCTCCACATCCTCTCCAGCATCTGTTGTCTCCAGATTTTTTTAATGGTTGCCTTTCTAACTTGTATAAAATGGTATGTCAATGTAGTTTAGATTTGCATTTCTCTAATGACCAGTGATGATGAGCATTTTTTCATATGTTTGTTGCCTCATATATGTCTTCTTTTGTAAAGTGTCTGTTCATATACTTTGCCCACTTTTTGATGGGGATGTTTGTTTTTTTCTTGTAAATCTGTTTTAGTTCTTTGTAGATTCTGGATATCAGCCCTTTGTCAGACGGGTAGATTGCAAAAATTTTTTCCCATTCTGTTGGTTGCCGATTCACTCTAATGACTGTTTCTTTTGCTGTGCAGAAGCTGTGGAGCTTGATTAGGTTCCATTTGTCCATTTTGGCTTTTGTTGACAGTGCTTTTGGTGTTTTGGTCACGAAGTCCTTGCCTATGCCTATGTCCTGAATGGTTTTGCCTAGATTTTCTTCTAGGGTTTTTATAATGTTAGGTCTTACGTTTAGGTCTTTAATCCATCTGGAGTTAATTTTAGTCTAAAGTATCAGGAAGGAGTCCAGTTTCTGCTTTCTGCACATGGCTAGCCAGTTTTCCAAACACCATTTACTAAACAGGGAATCCTTCCCCTTTGCTTGTTTTTGTTAAATTTGTCAAAGATCAGATGGCTGTAGATGTGTGGTGTTGCCTCCGAGGACTCTGTTCTGTTCCATTGGTCTATATCTCTGTTTTGGTATCAGTACCATGCTGTTTTGATTAGTGTAGCCTTGTAGTACAGTTTGAAGTCTGGGAGTGTGATGCCTCCAGCTTTGTTCTTTTTGCTTAGAATTGACTTGGCTCTGCAAGCTCTCTTTTGGTTCCATATGAAGTTTCAGGTGGTTTTTTCCAGTTCTGTGAAGAAGGTCATTGATAGCTTGATGGGGATAGCATTAAATCTTTAAATTACTTTGGGCAGTACAGCCATTTTCACAGTTTTTCCTAACCATGAACATGGAATATTTCTCCATCTGTTTGTGCCCTCTCTTATCTTGTAGAGCAGTGGTTTGTAGTTCTCCATGAAGAGGTCCTTTACATTCTTTGTTAGTTGTATTCCTAGGTATTTAATTCTCTTTGTAGCAATTGCAAATGGCAGCTCGTTCTTGATTTGGCTCTCTTTAAGTCTTTTATTGGTGTATGGGAATGTTTGTGATTTTTGCACATTGATTTTTTTATCCTGAGACTTCCCTGAATTTGCTTATCAGTTTAAGGAGATTTTGGTCCGAGATGATGGGGTCTTCTTAATAGATACAATTGTGTGATCTGCAAATAGACAATTTGACTTCCTCCTTTCCTAATTGAATACTCTTTATTTCTTTTTCTTGCCTGATTGCTCTGGCTAGAAGTTGCAATACCATATTGAATAGGAGTGGTGAGAGAGGACATCCTTATCTAGTGCCAGATTTCAAAGGGAATGCTTCCAGTTTTTGCCCATTCAGTATGATATTGGCTGTTGGTTTGTCATAAATAGGTTTCATTATTTTGAGATACATTTCATCAATACCTAGTTTATTGAGGGTTTTTAGCATAAAGGGATGTTGAATTTTGTCAAAGGCCTTCTCAGTATCTATTGAGAAAATCATGTGGTTTTTGTGTTTGGTTCTGTTTATGTGGTGAATTATGTTTATATACTTGCGTATGTTGAACCAGCCTTGAATCCCCGGGATGGAGCCTACTTGATCATGGTGGATAAGCTTTTTGATGTGCTATTGCAATTGGCTTGCCAGTATTTTATTGAAGATTTTTGCATCTATGTTCTTCATGGATATTGGTCTGACATTTTCTTTTCTTGTTGAGTCTCTGCTGGGTTTTGGTATCAGGATGATGTTGGTCTCATAAAATGATTTGGGAAGGAGTCCCTTTTTTTTGGATTGTTTGGAATAGTTTCAGAAGGAATGGTCTCAGCTCCTCTTTGTATGTCTGGTAGAATTTGGCTGTGAACCCATCTGGACCTGGGCTTTTTTTGGGTGGTAGGCTATTAATTGTTGCCTCAACTTCAGCCCTTGTTATTGGTCTATTCTGGGTTTTGACTTTTTCCTGGTTTAGGCTTGGGAGTATGCAAGTGTCCAGGAATTTATCCATTTCTTCCAGGTTAACTAGTTTATAGAGTTGTTTGTAATAATCTCTGATGATGGTTTGTATTTCGGTGGAATCTGTGGTGATATCCTCTTTATTATTTTTTATTGCATCTATTTGATTATTCTCTCCTTTCTTTTTTATTAATCTCACTAGTGGTCTATTTTGTTGATCTTTTTGAAAAACCAGCTCCTGAATTTATTTATTTTTTGAAGGGTTTTTTTTTGTGTCTCTATCTCCTTCAGTTCTGCTCTGATTAGTTATTTCTTGTCTTCTGCTAGGTTTTGAGTTTTTTTTTTTTTTTTTGTTCTTGCCCCTCTACCTCTTTCAATTTTGATGATAGGGTGTCGATTTTAGATCTTTCCTGGCTTCTTATGTGGTCATTTATTGCTATATATTTTCCTCTAGACACTGCTTTAAATGTGTCTAGAGATTTAAACCAGAGATTCTGGTATGTTGTGTTTTTGTTCTCATTGGTTTTGAAGAGTATCTTTATTTCTGCCTTCATTTCACTGCTTATCCAGTCAACATGCAAGAGCCAGTGTTTCAATTTCCATGAAGTTGTGTGGTTCTGAGTTAGTTTCTGAATTCTGAGTTCTAACTTGATTGCACTGTGGTCTGAGAGACTGTTTTGTTATGATTTCCATTCTTTTGCATTTGCTGAGGATTGATTTATTTCCAATTATGTGGTCAATTTTAGGTGTGATGTGGTGCTGAGAAGAATGTATATTCTGTGGTTTTGGGGTGGAGAATTCTGTAAATGTCTATTAGGTTTGCTTGGTCCAGGTCTGAGTTCAAGTCCTGGATATCCTTGTTAATTTTCTCTCTCATTGATCTAATATTGACAGTGGGGTATTAAAGTCTCCCACTATTATTGTGTGGGAGTCTAAGTCTCTTTGTAAGTCGTTAAGAACTTGCTTTATGTATCTGGGTGTTCCTGTATTGGGTGCAATTATATTTAGGATCGTTAGCTCTTCTTGTTGCATTGATCCATTTACTATTATGTAATGTCCTTCATTGTCTCTTGACACGAACAAAGGTTCAAAATAAAGGGATGGAGGAAGATTTACCAAGAAAATGGAGAGCAAAAAAAAGCAAGAGTTGCAATTCTAGTCTCCGATAAAATAGACTCTAAACCAACAAAGATCAAAAGAGACAATTGGGGAAATTTTACTGGATAATATCCTGAAGAATATTTTCCAGCTTGGATTCATTCTCTTCATCACATTTGGATACACCTATCAAATGTAGATTAGGTCTCTTCACATAGTCCCACATTTCTTGGAGACTTTGTTCATTCCTTTTTATGCTTTTTTCTCTAATCTTGCCTTCTTGTTTTATTTCATTGAGTTGATCTTCAACCTCTAATGTCCTTTCTTCTGCTTGGTCAATTCAGCTGTTGAAACTTGTGTATGCTTCGTGAAATTCTCATATTTTGTGTTTCAGCTCCATCAATTCACTTATATTCCTCTCTAATCTGTTTATTCTCATTAGCATTTCTTCAAATCTTTTTTTAAGGTCTTAGTTTATTTGCATTGGGTTAGAACATGTTCTTTTAGGTCAGACAAGTTTCTTATTACCCACCTTCTGAAGTCTGTTTCTGTGAATTCATCAGCCTCATTCTCCATCCAGCCTTGTTCCCTTGCTGGTGAGGAGTTGTGATCCCTTGGAGGAGGAGAGGCATTCTGGTTTTGGGTGTTTTCATCCTTTTTGCACTAAATTCTTCCCATCTTTTTAGATTTATCTACTTGTCATTTTTGTAGTTGTTGACTTTCAGATGGGGGTCTCTGAGGTGACGTCCAGTTTGTTGATAATAAAGTTATTTCTTTCTGTTTCTTAGTTTTCCTTCTAACAGTCAGGTCTCTCTGCTGTAGGACTGCTGAGGTCCACTCCAGGCCCTGCTTGCCTGGGGATCACCTGCAGTGGCTGCAAAACAGAGTTGCTGCCAGTTTCTTATTCTGCTGTCTTTGTCCCAGAAGGATACCCACCAGATGTCAGTCTGAGCTCTTCTTTATGAGGTGACTCTTTGGATACATAGGGATCAAGGAGCTGCTTGAGGAAACAGTCTGTTCTTTATAGGAGCTCAGTGCTGAGCTGTGAGCTCCATTGTTCCATTCAGTGCTGCTGGGCGGGTACGTTTAAGTCTGCTGCAGCAGAACTCATAAACACCTTTTTTTCCCCCCAGGTCCTCTGTCTCAGGGAGTTAGGGCTTTATTTATAAGTTTCTGTTCTGCTACTGCCTTTTTTCGGGGCTGCCCTGCCCAGAGAGGAGGCAGCCTATTCACAGTCTGCCTGCAGAGGCTTGCTGAGCTGCTGTGGGCTCCACCCAGCTGCCATGTGAACTTCCCTGCAGTCCTGTTTATAGAGGTATATTTAGAACTGCCTCTGCAATGGCAACCCACCTCTGTATTGGTGGACTCTCTCTGTAAAGGCAGATGCCCCTCCCCCACAGAGCTGGACCATCCCAGGTTCAGCTGTGCTTGCTGTGAAACTCTCAATCCAGAGCGTTTCAGATTGCTGTTTTTTGTGGGGTGGGAATGGCCGAGCCTGATCACCTGGCTCCCTGCCTCAGACCTCCTTTTTTTTTTTTTTTTTTTCAGTTGAATGGATGACTCTGTCTCTCAGGTGTCCCAGTTGCCAGTTGAAAAGGTGCCTGGATTTGTGTGAGATTTTGTTCAGAGACCCGTTGAGCTGGCTGAAACAACTGCACTGGGTGCTTTTTCACGCAGGAATCTCCTGTCCTGGCTCCTTGTTTCAGTTCCCTTTTTATTTTTCAGTTTAATGGGTGACTCTATCTCCCAGGTGTTCCAGTCACCTGTTGAAAAGGCAACTGGATCTGTGTGATTTTCTGAGTGGCAACCCCCTGTGCTGGCTGAAACAGCCATGCTGGAGATTTGTGGTGCTTTTTCACCAGGGAATCTCCTGGCCTGGCTCCCTGTTTCAGTCTCCTTTTTATAAGTAGAATGGGTGACAATGCATCCCAGGATCTCCAATCACCAGCTAAAACAGCACCCAGACCCATGTATTTTGTGCGGAGACCTGCTACACTGGCCACCCTTGGGGCTCCCCCACCTGGGAATCTCCTGGTCTGTGTGCAATAAAAATCCATCTGGAAATGCAGTGTCCACTCACCCTCTGTGCTTTCGTTGGGAGCTGCTCCTAATTGGCCATCTCAGAGCTTGAAATTTTGAAAATGGTTTGTTATAAAGTGAATTTGGCCTCCTCTGTCTCTTGCTGTTGCCTTTCTCGCCTTTCTGAGTTCTGTCCTGGAATGACACAGCATGAAGGCTCTTAATAGATGTCAACACCCTGCTCTTGGACTTTCCAGCCTCTAGAGTTGTGAACTAAATAAACTCTATTGTTTATAAATTATGCAGTCTGTGGTATTCTCTTATAGCAACACAAAACAGACTACAGCAGTATATGTTAAGCAATGGTATGAATCTTTCTGGTGAAATGTTCTTAGTTTTAAGCAGATTCTTAAAGCAGCCCATGACGGCAACCAAAGGTATCCTCTTTCTCTGTTCTTTATCACATCACCCTCTTCTCAGTTACTCAGGATCAAAACCTCAATATATCTGGCAAATATATATTTTTCTCTCTCCCCCATTTCTAATCAGTAACTATGGTTTCTTTTACTTCCACAAGATTTTTTAGATATATGCTCCTTTTCACCAATGCCTTTGCTTTTGTTCAGGTTCTCATCTCCTCTGATTTGACTTTTGCAACTGGTTTCTCAGCCAGTAGTCTCCTTCCCTCAATGTAATCAGTTAACCCAGTTTTCTGGAAGTAATACTTTGATCATAAAACTTCACTTATACTCCTTCCTCCAGGAAGTGGAACTTGATTTAGCTTTCCACACCACCCCTTCAACAGCCAACCCTTGACTACATTTAAAAACTTATTTCTAATGAACAGAGTATGGGAATGGAAAAATAGTAACTTTACAGTGGAGTGATCTGGTAGACACTGCCTTCATCAAACAATTGAAGCTAATACCACCAGTGATATTATGTTGGTATCATGTACTTTCTAACAGGATGTGAAAGACATTTTGCTTCTATGGTACTCCTTTCCAAAACCCATAACCTCAGTCTAAAAAAGAGGAAATTCTACATTGAGGATGTGATTCAAAATTCTCAAAGTTTTGAAAAACTGAGAAACTGCCACAGGCCAGAGGAGACTAAAGAGGCATGATAATTAAAAGTGTTATGGCATCCTGTATTGGATGCGGGAATATAAAAAGACATTAGTAATTTAGCAGTGTTATTTTTCTGGTTTTGACACATGTGCCGTGATTGTTGTATGAAATGTTAACATTAGGGGCAAATGAGTAAAGGTATATGAACACTCAGTAGTATCATGCAAACTTATTCCAATGTAAAAACAAAAGTTTATTTTAAAAATCTCTGGTTCTTGATTCTCAAATATAGCTGTATATAAGAACTATAATAAGAACTTTTCAAAAACATATATTTCAGGGCTATATCCTTGGAGATACTGATTCTGTTGGCCTGGACAGAGTTGAAGAAACTGTACATTTTAAAAACACTCTTCAAAAAGATTCTGATATGCTGCTAGGCATGGGAATAACAGTTTCAGAGAATTAAACAGAGTAGATTGCACATTATCCCAGGAATCTGTGGGCAACTTGAGCCTTTAAGCACTCACATTCTTTCCTCACAACCAGAAAATAAATTCATCTTTGCTTAGCTCACAGGGCTTTCTGGAAGTCTTAGATTTTGCTTCATGTGTTACTCACCCATTATCTTTAATATTTCTTTCTCTTTCTCTCTCTCTCTCTCTCTCTCTCTCTCTCTCTCTCTCTCTCTCTCTCTCTCTTTCTCTCTCTGTCTCTCTCTTCTCTTTTCTTTCTCTCTGGAAGGAAACACAAATTAAGATATATAGATTGTCAAATAGTGAATTTCCAGCCCATTCTAAACTTACTCTTTCATAGTGAGAAACCAGTACTTCTAATGAGACAACAGCCTACTTTAAACAGACCAAATGTTTGAAAATAAAATTTTTATTTACTCCCAGTTTGGGGGTTCATTAAAGTACTTACTGGTAAGTAAGTATTGTCCATCTCATGTGTTTTAATAAATAGATAAACACAAAATAAGCTGATCTTTAATTGATTTTAGGAAAATAGAAGGTGCTCTTAAGATAACACATAGTCCCTTGATAGATTAAATAGTGCTTTGTTTTTTAAAAAATTAAAATAGCAAAGCTTTCCACATATTTTATTTGATTTAATCCTCAGAATAGTCCTGTGAAATAGGTAGTTTTCAACTTCACTTCACAAATGAGAAGATTTGGGCACAGAGTATTTAATTTGCCCAAAGTCATACAGCTAGTAAGTAGTGAGGCCAGGTTTACATCCTGGGATGTTGATACTCAGGGACTACTTTCTGATCCAATGAGATGTACTGCTGCCCTATAGAAATATGCTTGGCACAACTTTAAGGTAGTGAAAAGAATTTGTTACTCCAGCTGGATCTAGACTGCTCTAAACACTAAATGGCAAAATTGGTGTGCATGGCTGTATACCATTTGCACAACAGTTAACTTTAGATTTCTAACATTTTTCCATAGTTTGTACTTTCTTATAAAATATGACCAATGTTGTTTTGTGTGTGTGTGTGTGTGTGTGTGTGTTATTTTTTCTGTCAAGGCTCTTTGGTATGCTACATTTGTTTCTTATATACTAAGCAGCTAGTTCCGAGATTCTCCAAGGCTAGGAAGATCCAGGATCCAACATAGTATGCTGTGAGTGTTAGGTGTCTGGAGGTAGGGAGTAACATTTTGAAAAGCAGCAACTTCTTTTTAAAGTGTCAAGAACGTCAAGTAGAAATCATCACAGGCTGACATCAACTAACCCTCTTACCCAAGGTCTCTATGCAACTAATTACACTAACCTCAAGTCTCTACAAAACGACTGGGTAGGTTTGCTTGTAATGTGTTCTCAGTGAATTTCACAAAATAAATAACTAAAACAAGCCTGTGTTGTCACTTCTGGAAAACTCCAGTCTATTACAATGAAGAGAAAGCACCTGTTTAAAAATATTCTGGGTGATAAATCATAGAAGGTTGCATTAATCAAGGCAGCCTAAAGTTGATAAGTGCAATTATGGATTTGTCACCCTAGGGAAATATCTTGATCAAGCCTCCTCAAACCCCAGCATAAACATCCCTGCAAACCTCAAATTCTTGCCCAAAGACGGCTGCACCTAATTTGGGGACCTCCTTAGGGTATTGAAAGCCTTCTGGCAGAGCCTTATCCAATATCCACAGTAATGAAACCGTGTTCTGGTGAGATCTATTAATGGTGTAATGATGGAGCACCCCTACTACCAATTGGCAGCAGTATTCACACATCAACACATCACAAGTGAAGAGAAACAAAAAGCAAAACTTGGGTCCTGTCTTCTGTTTTCATATATTACAGGAATTTTACATAAATTAATAGATAGATTAGCTGGATCTCACCATTCAAAGAGATGTCTACATTTACCACAGTTGACTGCTTTTAAATGTCATAAAATAGAATTTTTAAGGCAATGTCATAATTCAAAAAAGTAAAAAATATATTTAAGATCAAAATGTGAAGAATTAAGCAACCATTGTTGCATATTTTTAAATTGAGAATTTTTCATTGATAGTTGATATCAGTTATTAGGTGTGGTGTCATCAGCAAAACATTATTTTTTCTACATATCACTCCTGAAACTGATAAGCAACTTCAGCAAAGTCTCAGGATATAAAATCAATGTGCAAAAATCACAAGCATTCCTATACACCAATAACAGACTTAAAGAGAGCCAAATCAAGAATGAACTGCCATTCACAATTGCTACAAAAAGAATAAAATTCCTGGGAATACAACTTGCAAGGAACGTAAGGGACCTCTTCAAGGAGAACTACAAACCACTGCTCAACGAAACAAGAGAGGACACAAACAGATGGAGAAACATTTCATGTTCATGGTTAGGAAGAATCAATATTGTGAAAATGGCCATACTGCCCAAAGTAATTTACAGACTCAACACTATTCCCATCAAGCTACCATTGACTTTCTTCACAGAACTGGAAAAAACCACCTTGAACTTCATATGGAACCAAAAAGAGAGCCCGCATAGCCAAGTCAATTCTAAGCAAAAAGAACACAACAGGAGACATCACACTACTGGACTACACACTATACTACAAGTATACTTCAAACTTTACTTCAAACTATACTACAGTAATCAAAACAGCATGGTACTGGTACCAAAACAGATATAGACCAATGGAACAGAACAGAGGCATCGGAGGCAACACAACATATCTACAACCATACAATCTTTGATAAACCTGACAAAAATAAGCAATGGGGAAAGGACTCCCTGTTCAATAAATGGTGTTGGGAAAACTGGCTAGCCATGTGCAGAAAGCAGAAACTGAACCCCTTCCTGACACCTTACACTAAAATTAACTCCAGATGGATTAAACACTTAAACATAAGACCTGGTACCACAAAAACCCTAGAAGAAAATCTAGGCAAAACCATTCAGGACATAGGCATAGGCAAGAACTTCATGACCAAAACACCAAAGCATTGGCAACAAAAGCCAAAATAGACTAATGGGACCTAATCAAACTCCACAGCTTCTGCACGGCAAAAGAAACAGTCATTAGTGTGAATCGACAACCAACAGAACGGGAAAAAAATTTTTGCAGTTTACCCATCTGACAAAGGGCTGATATCCAGAATTTACAAAGAACTCAAACAGATTTACAGAAAAAAAAACAAGCCCATTCAAAAATGTGCAAAGGTTATGAACAGGCACCTTACAAAAGAAGACATACATGTAGCCAACAAACATATGAAAATATGCTCATCATCACTGGTCATTAGAGAGATGCAAATCAAAACCACATTGAGATACCATCTCACGCCAGTTAGAATGGCGATCATTAAAAAATCTGGAGACAACAGATGCTGGAGAGGATGTGGAGAAATAGAAACACTTTTACACTGTTGGTGGCAGTGTAAATTAATTCAACCATTGTGGAAGACAGTGTGGCGATTCCTCAAGGACCTAGAAATAGAAATTCTATTTGACACAGCAATCCCATTACTGGGTATATATCCAAAGGACTATAAATCGGTCTACCATAAGGACACATGCACATGAATGTTCATTGCAGCACTGTTTACAATAGCAAAGACCTGGAATTAACCCCAATGCCCATCGATGGTAGACTGGACTGGGAAAATGTGGCACATATACACCATGGAATATTATGCAGCAAACAAAAATGATGAGTTCATGTCCTTTGTAGGGACATGGATGAATCTGGAGAACATCATTCTCAGCAAACTGACACAAGAACAGAAAATGAAATACCACATATTCTCACTCATTAGGTGAGTGATGAACAATGAAAACACATGGACACAGGGAAGGGAGCACTACACACTGGGGTCTATTGACGGAATAGGGGAGGGACAGTGGTGGGGGGAGCTGGGGAGGGATAGCATGGTGAGAAATGACAAATGTGGGTGAAAGGGAGGAAGGCAGCAAAACACACTGCCATGTGTGTATCTATGCAACTATCTTGCATGTTCTGCACATGTACCCCAAAACCTAAAATGCAATAAAAAAATAAATAAATAAAACCATAAAACACTGTAATGTGAAAAAAAATTTGGAAATTCTGTTTGGATGCTGAAATATGCAGACCTTCTAAATTCTGATGTTAATGAACTAACTTCATTTTAAGGGCTATGTCTGTTCCTTTCCACCAAGTTTATTGTGCACATTGCAGGCTACACTGTTTTCATTTCTTCTGATATGAAACCATCTATCATCAGCTCCTTCTCCCATGTTTTTGTCTTGTCATGATAGATCCCATAGATCCCACATGGTATTGCTGCTTGGTATTGTTAATGCTTTGTGTGTGCATCCCATATCATGCTATCACTTTTTTTTTTTTTTGAGACGGAGTTTCGCTCTTGTTACCCAGGCTGGAGTGCAATGGCGCGATCTCGGCTCACCGCAGCCTCCGCCTCCTGGGTTCAGGCAATTCTCCTGCCTCAGCCTCCCGAGTAGCTGGGATTACAGGCAGGCGCCACCATGCCCAGCTAATTTTTTTGTATCTTTAGTAGAGACGGGCTTTCACCATGTTGACCTGGATGGTCTTGATCTCTTAATCTCGTGATCCACCCGCCTCGGCCTCCCAAAGTGCTGGAATTACAGGCTTAAGCCACTGCACCCGGCCCATTCTATCACTTTCTAATAACTGATAAGTCCCTTTAGTATGGGAATTACCACACTCTTGTATTTTCAAAGTTCTTATTCCGTCTCATACTCAATTTACATTTGATAAGCAATAACGTTTTTTAAAAAATGGTGCCACTTGTGCTTCTTGAATAATATGGAATTCTAAATTATAAGATGTAATGTTTCCAGGAAGGGATGTCATTATAGGAGAGAAAAGCTTTCTTTCCTCACCCTTCACTAGGTTCATGGCTGAGACCCCTATAATAAAGGACAGATTAACAAAAGGAAAGCATACAAATTTATCTGACAGAAGTTTTATGTGACATAGGCAACATCAGAAATGAAGACCCAAAGAAACTGAGAAAAGCTGTATTTTTATGCTCAGATTTGATGAACAGCGGGCAGTTGTGTACAAGTGTGGACTAAAGGGAGTGTGATCTAACAGTAATATACTGGGAGTAACAAACAGCAAGGCCTGTTTGTCCAGATTCTTGGTGTCTCTGACATTTCTCTTCTCAAGGTATCAGAAGGATACGTGTCATAAGAGCGTCTTTGGAGAGAAGGGGAGGAAAAGATCAGAAAGTGATCTTCCTAGTTTTTATGGCTTGCTTCATGGGTGAAAGGTGAGGGGAAGATGACAGTGGGCTTCCAACTTGTGCTGTTTTCTCAATTTCCATAGTAGCAATATTTTGGAGTAGTGTTTTCCTGCATCCTCATCACCAGAATGTTTATAAATTTAATATACAACAAAGGTTAAAATTTCAATTAAGCAGGAAAGAATGATTAATTTAATAAATGATATCAGCAAATTGCTATCTGTCTGTCTAGAAAAAAGTTCTATATAATTTTTTGAATGCTAGATTAAATTAAGTGTCTAAATAGAAAAAAGAATAATCTTAAAGGACATGTAAGTGATAATACTGACAACACAGGATCGGGGAAACTTTTACCCAAGGAAGAATACACAAACATTTTTAAAGGAAAGATAGTCTTATATGAGTAAATTGAATTTAGAACTTCTGTGAGACACCCCAAAATAGGAAGTAAATGACAGACTTTTGTAATAAAACCAAAACTCCACCTATCTGTATTGAACAAATGGTTATGATCCATATTTAACTACTTATAAGAAAAGAAACAATTTTATAGAAAATAAGCAAAAACTAAATCCATGTAAATAAACCTTGTCAAAAAATGCTCAAATATATAGTAGCAAGGAACATTTAAATTAAAGCAACAGTGCTATATCATTTTATTCCCATCAAAACTTAAGTAGTGCTGCCAGGAATACTTGGAGAAGAGGGTACATTTTATCTAGTAATGTGAATAATTACAGCCTTCTTGTAAAAAAAATTGATAACATCTGTTAAAATCAAGACTACATATATTCTAATCCCTGTATGGAATTCCTGGGAATAGCTTTCATAAAAACAAAAACATCAGTAAATAAAAATATTCTTACATGAATGTTTATTGCTGCATTGGTAAGGATAATGAAAACACCAAAAATAATGAATCAGAGCATATACTAGTTGACTTAGAAGGGTTTACCTTAGACATTATTATTAATTTTGTATTATTATTTTGGCTTTTTTGGGGGACAGAATATCTCTCTGTCACCTAGGTTAGAGGGCAGTGGTACAATCACGGCTCACTGCAGTCTCAATCATCTGGACTCAAGTGATCCCCCAACTTTAGCCTCATGAAGAGCTAGAAATACATGTGCATGCCGCCATGCCAATCTAATTTTATTTTTATTATTTTTATTTTTTTGTAGAGACAGTTGCACTATGTTTCTCAGCCTGATCTCAAGTTTCTGGCCTCAAGCAATCCTCCCACCTTGGCTTCCCAACGTGCTGAGATTATAGGCATAAGCTACCATACCCAGTCACGTCCTAGGTATTGTTGATTAAAAAATGTAGAATGAAGAAAAGTAGCCATGACATGATCCTGTATTTGTGAAAGGACATAACTTCTTATATTTATAGATATTATAAGTAATGTTGGATAGATGTATGTTTCATGTAATGACATGAATATGAAAAACTGTAAATGGATATGTAGTAGGTTATTTACATGAAATATTGTTCCCTGGGAAGAACATGAGAAGGAAAACAGAGAGGAATACATTAAAAAAAAGTTGTACCTCCAAAACCAACAACATTTGTCCAAGTGTAGAGTGAACATGGAGGAGGTTTCTATGTGAAGATGAGTGTCTGGTAGTGGTTGATGAAAAGGGGATGCCATTTATATAATTATGTAAAATTATGTATACATGTATATTTATAGTTTTTTAATGTAATGAAATATAGTGAATTTGGTCATTCTATAAAATGTCTCAGCAGTGTCTTCATTAAATCACCGGTGGTTTCATTAACTGGTCACTCTAACTCATTAGTCCATCCTCCTCCTGAGTAGGAATAAAAGAAAGCTAAGAGTTCAGCCTAATCATTTTGATCTTTTTAATGCAAAGAAGAAGAGGCATCTTGAATGATAACCTCCTGGACACAGCATAATACAGTAGAAATAAACTGGGCATAGGAAGCAGACATAACTAAGGCTCAAAACCTAATCTAGTCACTAAATAGTTGTATGACCTTCCATAAGTTGCCTAATAATTCTTGCCTTCAGCTTATTCATCTATAAAATGGAGAGAAGGAAGCCTATGGGGGAGGACTGTGCTATCTACTGAATTATATGATGTGTGTGAGCATGCCTAGCATAGTGCGTGGCACAGTGCAAGACTCAGAAGGTTACACCACAATCAGTCCATATAATCTAGGCACCTGGGTAGGTTGGGAGCCAGAAAAAATCGTGTAGTGCTGAACTTAGTGGATATATTTGTTGTGGAAGACATTTGAAAAATGATTATACATAATTAGTCACTTCCATTTCCTGTAACATCAAGGTGCAATAAATAATCTTGGAACTGTCTGCATAGGACTTAGGTTTGCACAGTGGGATCTCTTCTTGCCTTGGCTGAGTTGCCCAGCCTGTTCTGAGTTGTTTTTATGTATTGTACAGACAGAACATACTTTCAGAGACACCAAGTTGTCCTTTACAAAGAAAGAATTTATGAAGTCCTGTGGTTTTCATTTCATGAAAAGTGGAAGTAATTTTTTTAGATCATTCAGCTAAGATTATAGGTGCTTTTCCCTAATAGAATTTTCTTCTTATATATTGGCCTCATTTTTAAGAAAATAGGTTTACTTGTACACTAAATGCATCCAGAAAAACTGGAGGCTTTGCTATATAGGAGCCAGATAAATAAGATAGCATTGAATGTAGTGGATATTTTTTATGTAGAAAACTCTAAGTGACGTGATTATGCACAATTCATTTTTGAATGAAAACTTTCAGTTACTCTGTAAACTATAAAAGCTAACATTTGGGGACATTTAAAAATATTACAAAGTTTAAATTTTCTGAACACTGAGAGGAGTTTAGTGGCACTTTTATGTGTCCTATTTGATTTTAATTTATTCTATTTTAAAATTTTGCTATTAATTAATAATTCAGACACCTTTATGATGTTCAGTTTTTTCACTTCCAGAATCGTATCTACTTGTGGAATTTTAATAGTGACTTCTAGGATCTTTTAGTCTACTGTAAATCATCAGTTAATCCAGTATCTTTCTTTTCTCTGTTTGCAATTATGATTTTCCTGTGCTGTCATAGCTCCCAATCTGAAAAAGCTCCTTCTTTATATTTTTGTAATAACCTTACACTGTTTCAAAAATCTTTAAGCAACTCCTACAGAGCAACATTTACTGAACCAAAGAACTTGATAAGGCAACATCTAAAACAAATACTTTATACCAAAACTAACCCTGACAATTCATAAAATCAATCTTTATTTCCTCATTTCATTTCACCATTTTTGGTAAAACAAATTAATCTACTCTGAATGGCCCTGTATGTCTAGGATAGGCTGATTAGCTCAGATTGCTACCTTAGACCAATACTGAATTGCTTGCTGTATACAAAAGAACCCTTATTTATTCCTGTACCACATATTCTTGTTTCTTTCTGCATGTCAAACTCCTGCAAGGTGTTTGGTTCTTCTAAATGGCTGTCCGGTTTGATTTTATGAAGCTGCTCTAAAATTCAGCTTTCAGAATAGCCTTCATGCATAATTCTATCTTTTAAAAATGTACATGAATTCCTTTATATGATGGTTTTCAAATTCCAAAATGTATACTTCTTTGTTGTAACAGGTGAAATAATAAATGAGAATGTTGTGATTAAAATGCCTATTATCACATCCTTTTCACTCCCATTTCCATAAGATTACCAAGTTTACTCTTCTATTGCTCAAACAAGTGAATAAAAGCATTTAAGTGAAAAAGATGGAGTTTTTGGTTGGTTGATTCGTTATTTTATTTTCAAATAGTAGAATAATATACACATTTTGTTTTAGCTTGCTTTTACTTTCCTTCACTTCATACATCATGGATAACACTATATACCAGGAGATATTCATGTATGTTTTTCCTACTTTAATACATACACATAAAATTTTATAGAAATAGAAACAAATAATATAAGCTGGTTTGATATTTTTTAGAATAACATTCTTTTTTTGTTTAGATTTATGTCTCTGAATATGGCAATTACCTAACACATCCTTCTCCCTTTATTGTATTTTCCAGCTTTATTGAGGTATAATAGAAAAATTAAAAATATATTTAAGGTGTATAATGTAATGTTTTGATATGCATATGCATTGAGAAATTGTTACCACAATCAAGCTAATTAATAAATTATCGTTTCACACAATTATCTTTTTTGTGTGGTGAAAATACTTAAGATCTATATTCTTAGCAAACTTTAAATGTGCAATACATTATTATGAAATATAGCCACCATGCTGTACTTCTTCTCCCTTAATCTTTATACAAATCTTGCCGGTTTTTTTAATCTCTGTGTGCAATGATAAGCACACCTAATATTTGAATAATTATGCCAAAGATTTCTTATAGCTACTAACAATGCCTAATTGTCTGAATTTCCAATTAATGTGATATGCCAGATGGCAATTAAATCACTCAAGAAATGAAACTGTCTTCCCCAGATTATGCATGACCAGCTTGCTAGTCTCCACATAGTACAAGTGCTTGATTAGAATCTCAGAGGTGAAACCTGAATGAGCTCTTAAGATAACAAGAGGTCTGATAGCTTGAATCCCCATGTACTTTTCAAGCTGCTTGACATGGAGGCCATGGTCTATGCATTTTCTCCAAGGAATATCATGCTTGTGAATTATACATTGGGTCAGCTCAGATCAGTCAAAGGTTAACCTATGGGAATACCAATCCTAAGAATATGGTTTACCTCACAAAATACTTATATTTCCTTTATGTATTCTGAATACCTTTTTCTGAAGTTTTCTCTCATCTTCACATATGCTAAATGCAGGCATCTGTAATTGCAGAGGATACTGTGTTGTGCACTAACAGCCCTCTTCAGGAATTGTGTCAGCCAGGAGATCCACTTTGACCATGGCCATCCCCCTCACAGGTTTAAAGAGCTAGCCTTCTCACCCTAAAGCAGGGCCAATCTGAAGAATCATCTGGTATTCAGAACTTCACACAGGACCAGCTGACACTTCCAATGAGACCACATTGCACCTCAAATTCATGTGCCCCTTTCTTTTATTTGCATTCTACAACCAGAATTTTTGCGGAACAAATTTGAAATTATAGAATACAGTACCTGACCAAAAGCATCAGACAAACTAAGTGGTCATTAGTTCTCTTCACTAGTATTTTCAGTTCTCCTTCCTCTAGGCATATGGTATGGTTACTTTTTCCTCTTCTGTGAGATTTGATATAATCATGTAATTTGCTTTGCTCAATGGAATGTAAGTAGAATAGATATCACTTCTAGATGGTAGCCTCTAAAAGCCTTAGACCTTTGGTGCTACTAAAAGAATATACCAGAGACTGGTTAATTTATGAAGAATAGAAATTAGTTTCAAACAGTTCTGGAGGCTAGAAAGTCCAAGATCAAGGCACCAGCAAGTCTGATGTCTGAGGAGGAACTTCTTGCTATATCTGCATGTGGCAGAAAGGTGAACCTTGTGTCCTCATGTGGATGAGGCAGAATGGCAAAATAAGGGAATGTACTAGCCCCTGCACCTCCTGACCCCTTCATGAATATGGAACTGCCATGGCCTAATCACCTAAAAGGCCTCTCACCTCTTAATACTGTCATATTGAGGATTAAGTTTCAACATAAATTTTGGAGGGAACTAAAACATTCAAACCATAGCAGAGCCTGTGTGTGCATATCTTTTTCCTGTCCCACTTCCATGGTGACATTTTAGATGGTGGAAACATTTTGATAATTCAGGATCTATCTCTGATTGAGGACAACATGTAGCAAGAACCATCAATAACTTTTTACTTTAGAAACTAAGATTTTTGTTTTAAACATCATTGGGGGAGAAGATCCAAGATGGCCCTTTAGGAGCAGCTCAGGATTGCAGCTCCCAGTGAAAGTGCAGAGGGTGAGTGGACGCCACATTTCCAGAATGATCTCTATTGCCCACAGACCAGGAGATTCCCAGGCAGAGGAGCCCCACAGGTCACCAGCATGGCTGTTTTGGCCAGCACAGCTGTTTCAGCTGGCGTGGCTGTATTGCCGGCACCCCAGCACAGTGGTTCTCCATACAAAATACACTGGTCTGGTTGCCCTTTTAAGCTGGCAATTGGAGCTCCGAGAAGGCAGATTCACCCATTCATCCAATTAAATGGGCCTGAAACAGGGAGCCAGGCCAGGAGATTCCCAGGCAGCACCATTGTTTTAGCCAGTGCAGTGGGTCGATGCATGGGAAATTACACAGATACTGATGCCCTTTCAGCAGGTGACTGGAACACCTGGTAGAGAGTCAACCATTCAACTTAAAAAAAAAAAAAGGCTCTGAGACAGGGAGCCAGGTGATCAGGCTCGGCGGGTCCCACCCCAACAAAAACAAACAAAAAACCCAGCAATTGGAAATGCTTGGGGTTGAGAGTTTCACAGCAAGCACAGCTGAACCGAGGACAGTGCAGCTTGGTGGGGGAGGGGTGTCCGCCATTACTGAGGCACTCCAACCCTATGGAAGTAGTCTGCCATTACTGAGGCAGCCTGCCTTTGCCGGGGCAACCCGCCATAACAGAGAGAGTCTGCCATTACAGAGGCAGGCCACCATTGCCGAGGCAGTTCTAACCATACCCATATAAACAGGACTGCAGAGAAGTTCAAAGGGCAGCAGGGCACAGCCCACAGCAGCTCAGCAAAGCCTCTGCAGGCAGACAGTGACTAGGCTGCCTCCTCACTGGGCAGGGCAGCCCTGAAAAAAAAAGGCAGCAGCACAACCGATATTCACAAATAAAGCCCTAACTCCCCGGACAGAGCACCTGGGGAAAAAACAAGGGGGTTTATGAGTTCTGCTGCAGCAGACTTAAACATACCTGCCTAGCAGGTCTGAGTGAACAATGGAGCTTACAGCTCAGCACTTGAGCTCCTATAAAAAACAGATTGTCTCCTCAAGCAGCTCCCTGACCCCGGTATACCCAAAGAGTCACCTCACAAATGATTGATCAGACTAACATTTGGTGGGCATCATTCTGGGAAAAAGATAGCAGAAGAAGAAACTGGTGAAACCCTTACTTTTCTGCAGCTGCTGCCACTGATCCCCAGGCAAGCAGGGCCTAGAGTGGACCTCATCAGTCTTAAAGCAGAGAGGCCAGACTGTTAGAGGGAAAACTAAGAAACAGAAATAACTTCATCATCAACAATCTGGACATCCACTCAGAGACCCAATCTGAAAATCAGCAACTACACAGATGACAGGTGGTTAAATCTACAAAGATGGGAACAAACCAGTGCAAAAAGGAGGAAAACACCCGAACCCAGAACACCTCTTCCCCTACAAGGGATCACAACTCCTCACCAGCAAGGGAACAAAGCTGGATGGAGAATGAGTGTGATGAAATGACAGAATCAGACTTCAGAAGGTGGGTAATGATAAATTTCCACAAGCTAAAAGAACAAGTTCTAACTCAATGCAAAGAAACTAAGAACATTGAAAAAAGATTTGACGAATGATAAGAATAAACAACTTAGAGAGGAATATGAATGAACTGATGGAGCGGAAAAACACAATACAAGAACTTCGTGAAGCAAGCACAAGTTTCAACAGCTGAATTGAACAAGCAGAAGAAAGGATATCAGAGGTTGAAGATCAACTTACTGAAATAAAACAAGATGGCAAGATTAGAGAAAAAAGTGCAAAAAGAAATGAACAAAGTCTCCAAGAAATGTACGACTATGTGAAGAGACCTAATCTATGTTTGATAGGTGTACCTGAATGTGATGAAGAGAATGAATCCAACCTGGAAAATACTCCTCAGGATATTATCCAAGAAAACTTCCCCAACCTAGCAAGGCAGGCCAATATTCAACTCCGGAAAATACAGAGAACACCACAAAAATATTCCGCAAGAAGAGCAACCCAAAGGCACATAATCGTCAGATTCACCAGGGTTGAAATGAAGGAGAAAATGCTAAGGGCAGCCAGAGAGAAAGGTTGGGTTACGCAAAAAAGGGAAGCCCATCAGACTCACAGCAGATCTCTCGGCAGAAACACTACAAGCCAGAAGAGAGTGGGGGCCAATATTCAACATCCTTAAATAAAATAACTTTCAACCCAGAATTTCATTTCCAGCCAAACTGAGCTTCATAAGTGAAGGAAAAATAAAATCCTTTGCAAACAAGCAAGTACTCAGAGATTTTGTCATCACCAGGCCTGCTTTACAAGAGCTCCTGAAAGAAGCACTATCCACAGAAAGGAACAACCAGTACCAGCCACTACAAAAACATACCAAATGGTAAAGAGCATCAACAAAATGAAGAATCTGCATCAAGTAATGGGCAAAACAGCCAGCTAGCATCAAAGTTGCAGGATGAAATTCACACATAACAATATTAACCCTAAATGTAAATGGGCTAAATGCACCAATCAAAAGACACAGACTGGCAAATTGGACAAAAAGCCAAAACCCATTGGTGTGCTGTATTCAGGAAACCCATTTCTCATATGCAATGATACACAAAGCCTCAAAATAAAGGGATGGAGGAAGATTTACCAAGCAAATGAAGAGCAATAAAATGCAGGAGTTGCAATTCTCGACTCTGATAAAATAGACTTTAAAGCAACAAACATCAAAAGAGACAAAAAAGGACATTATATAATGATAAAAGGATTGATAGAATAAGAAGAGCTAACAATCCTAAATATATACAGACCCAATACAGGAGCACCCAGATACATAAGGCAAGTTCTTATGTATCTGGGTGCACAAAGAGATTATTATTGTGTGGGAGTCTATAAAGAGACTTAGACTCACACACAAGAATAGTGGGAGATTTTAATACTGCACTGTCAATAGTAGGCAGATCAACCAGACAGAAAATTAACAAGTCTATCCAGGACTTGAACTCAGACCTGGAACAAGCAAACCTGATAGACATTTACAGAACTCTCCACCCAAAATCCACAGAATATACATTCTTCTCAGCACCACATCACACCTACTCTAAAATTGACCACATAATTGGAAGTAGATCACTCCTCAGCAAATGCAAAAGAACTGAAATCATAACTAACAGTCTCTCTGACCACAGTGCAATCAAGTTAGAACTCGGAATTCAGAAACTAATTCAGAACCACACAGCTTCATGAAAACTGAACAACTGGCTCTTGAATGTTGACTGGATAAACAATGAAATGAAGGCAGAAATAAAGAAGTTCTTTGAAACCAACAAGAACGAAGACACAACATACCAGAATCTGGGACACATTTAAAGCAGTCTCTAGAGGAAAATATATACCTATAAGTGCCCATATGAAAAGAGTGGAGAGATCCAAAATTGAGACCCCATCATCAAAATTGAAAGAGCTAGAGGAGCAAGATCAAAAAAACTCAAAACCTAGCAGAAGACAAAAAATAACTAAGATCAGAGCAGAACTGAAGGAGAGAGAGACATGAAAAACCCTTCAAAAAATCAATAAATCCAGGAGCTGTTTTTTTGAAAAGATCAACAAAATAGACAGATCACTAGCCAGATTAATAAGAAAAGAAAAGAGAGAATAACTAAATAGATGCAATAAAAAACGATAAAGGGGAAATCACCACAGATCCCACAGAAATTCAAACCATCATCAGATAATATTACAAACAACTCTATGCACATAAACTAGTAAACCTGTTAAAAATGGATAAATTCCTCAACACCTGCGTCCTACCAAGCCTAAAGCAGGAGGAAGCTGAAACTGTGAATAGACCAATAACAAGGTCTGAAGTTGAGGCAGCAATTAAGAGCCTACCACACAGAAAAAGCCCAGGTCCAGATGGGTTTACAGCCGAATTCTACCAGACACACAAAGAGAAACTGTTACCATTCCTTCTGAAACTATTCCAAATGAAACAAAAAGAGGGAATCCTTCCCAAATCATTTTATGAGACCAACATCATCCTGATACCAAAACCCAGCAGAGACTCAACGAGAAAAGAAAACTTCAGGCCAATATCCATGTTGAACATAGATGCAAAAATCTTCAATAAAATACTGGCAAGCCAATTGCAACAGCACATCAAAAAGCTTATCCATCATGATCAAGTAGGATTCATCTGGGGATGCAAGGCTGGTTCAACATATGCAAGTCTATAAAGGTAATTCACCAAATAAACAGAACCAAAGACAAAAACCACATGATTATCTCAATTGATGCAGAGAAGGCCTTTGACAAAATTCAACAGCCCTTTATGCTAAAAATCCTCAATAAACGAGGTATTGATGGAACGTATCTCAAAATAATAAAATCTATTTATGACAAACCAACAGCCAATATCATATTGAATGGGCAAAAACTGAAAGCATTCCCTTTGAAATTTGGCACTAGACAAGGATGCCCTCTCTCACCACTCTTATTCAGTATAGTACTGAAAGTTCTAGCCAGAGCAATCAGGCAAGAAAAAGAAATAAAGAGTATTCAAATAGGAAATGAGGAAGCCAAATTGTCTCTATTTGCAGATGACATAATAGTATATCTAGAAGACCCCATCATCTCAGCTCAAAATCTCCTGAAACTGATAAGCATACAAAATCAATGTGCAAAAATCACAAGCATCCCTATACACCAATAACAGACACACAGAGAGCCAAATCATGAGGTAACTCCCATTCACAATTGCTACAAAGAGAATAAAATACCTAGGAATACAACTAACAAGGAATGTAAAGGACCTCTTCATGGAGAACTACAAATCACTGCTCAACAAAATAAGAGAGGACACAAACAGATGGAGAAACATTCCATGTTCATGGTTAGGAAGAATCAATATCGTGAAAATGGGCACACTGCCCAGAGTAATTTACAGATTCAACGCTATCTCCATCAAGCTACCAATGACCTTCTTCACAGAACTGGAAAAAACCACCTTAAACTTCCTATGCAACCAAAAGAGAGCCTGCATAGCCAAGTCAATTGTAAGTAAAAAGAACACAGTGGGAGGCATCAGACTACCAGACTTCAAACTATACTACAAGGCTACAGTAATCAAAACAGCATGGTACTGGTACCAAAACAGAGATATGACCAATGGAATAGAGGCATCGGAGGCAACATAACATATCTACAACCATACAATCTTTGATAAACCAGACAAAAAAGAGCAATGGGGAAAGACTTCCCTGTTTAATAAATGGTGTTGGGAAAACTGGCTAGCTATGTGCAGAAAGCAAAAATTGGACCCCTTCCTGACACCTTACACTAAAATTAACTCCAGATGGATTAAAGACCTAAACATAAGACCTAACACCATAAAAACCCTAGAAGAATATCTAGGCAAAACGATTCAGGACATAGGAATAGGCAAGGACTTCATGACCAAAACACCAAAAGCATTGGCAACAAAAGCCAAAATATACAAATGGGACCTAATCAAACTCCACAGCTTCTGCATGGCAAAAGAAACAGTCATTAGAGTGAATCAGCAACCAACAGAATGGGAAAAAATTTTTGCAGTTTACCCATCTGACAAAGGGCTGATATCCAGAATTTACAAAGAACTAAAATAGATTTACAAGAAAAAAACAAACAAGCCCATTCAAAAGTGGGCAAAGGATATGAACAGACACTTTACAAAGGAAGACATACATGAGGCCAACAAACATATGAAAATATGCTCATTACTGGTCATTAGAGAAATGCAAATCAAAACTACATTGAGATACAATCTCATGCTAGTTAGAATGGCAATCATTAAAAAATCTGGAGACAACAGATGCTGGAGAGGATGTGGAGAAATAGGAACACTTTTACACTGCTGGTGGGAGTGTAAATTAGTTCAACCATTGTGGAAGACAGTGTGGCGATTCCTCAAGGACCTAGAAATAGAAATTCCATTTGACCCAGCAATCCCATTACTGGGTATATATCCAAAGGACTATAAATCAGTCTACTATAAGGACACATGCACACAAATGTTCATTGCAGCACTGTTTACAATAGCAAAGACCTGGAATTAACCCAAATGCCCATCGATAATAGACTGGACAGGGAAAATGTGGCACATATACAGCATGGAATATTATGCAGCGATCAAAAACAATGAGTTCATGTCCTTTGTAGGGACATGAACTTCTCAGCAAACTGACAGAAGAACAGAAAATGAAATACTGCATGTTCTCACTCATAGGTGGGTGTTGAACAATGAGAACACATGGACACAGGGAGGGGAGCACTACATACTGGGGTCTGTTGGGGGGAGTACGGGAGGGACAGTGTGGGGTGGGGAGTTGGGGAGAGATAGCATGGGGAGAAATGCCAGATATAAGTGATGGGGAGGAAGGCAGCAAATCACACTGCCCTGTGGGTAGTACCTTGCATGTTCTTCACATGTATACCAAAACCTAAAATGCAAAAAAAATAAAAATAAAAATAAACCTCATCATAACTTGGTCTATCCTGTGCAATACAGGTTGTTAATTAGCAATTGGGATAAAATAAGAATCTTTTGAGGTTTTTGTTCAAAATCGTCTTTCTGGTTCTAACCCAAGTTTTCAAATCTATCTTCCACTTTTTAATTAAATGGATCTCTTTGTTGTTTCTCTCTACAACTTATAAGAGTTGCTTTTGAGCATGGTTTTCTACTGCTTGGAATTTCCAACACATTTTCCTTTCCTAATTAAGTTATTTGCTGCCTTCAAGTCAAGCTTAATTCTGCTTTTATGTGAAGCTTGACATGAGTACCCTAATGGCCAGAGAATTTGAAATCATGTGACCTTTTAAGTTGTGTGATATCATGTGAACTTTGCATCTTGTTACTGAATGCCTGTCTCTAAGTGGAGGATAGAACATTGATTCCCCTTTCCCTGCCTCAGCCCCTCAGAAAAGAGTCTTACTATATTCTAAAACATAATTTCAAAATTATCTGAATTCTTATATTACTATTCACTAGGAAATGATGTGTACATTCTTCTATCTTAAAGTAACTTACATGACCATCACCTAAATGCTTTGTATCAATAACACTAGCTAAAAAATAAATAAATAAAAGAATGACACTAGCTCAGTGATGTATAACTATTGCAAAATGTTGTACATTTTAATATTTACACAGAAAGCTCTTGTACTATACATTTAATATGATGGTGACTCAATAATATGCCCAAGAACCATTATTAATGATTTATATTAGATAGAAAATTATATTTCTGTATGATGTTTGTTTCTTACCTACAGTTTCATTAAAAGTTTTATTTAATCCTAACCATCTCATATTTTTATATTTCATCTTTGTTGGCAGTAATATTGATTTTTACTTTTCCTGTGTAGGCAAAATCTTAGGTAATCTTATGGTATTTAAAGTTAAAAAATACTTAAATATCCAATTTCAATCAACTTTAGTTGAAACTGAGGGAAAGCATCAAAGACATGTCCTGCTGATAAAATACAAAATTTGTAATTTAAAAATCAGTATATAAGTAATGTCTCTAAATATTAAATAATATTATTTGAATTAGCACATATATATATATATATATATATGCATACGTGTGTATATATATAGAGAGGGTGCATGGTAACTTCTGTTTTCTGCTCCAAATATGTTCTTGGATTGATATACTTGGAATAAATCCTTATGGTTATTAATTTTCACTGAAATTAAGAATTTAGAGTTTTTTTTCTTAGAGGTTAACACCGTTTTTTTCCAACTTTCTTTAAATTGCTAAAACTGGTTTATTTTAGAGCCTTGAGTATCCATTCAACAAATATTTATTGAGCACCTATTAAGTGCAAAGTACTATGGAAGTCACTATCATTATAATGACAAATAAAAAATAGTCTTTAGCTTCAAACTACTCACATGGTAATGTGATCTTTAGTGACTGAAGGAATTTTACCCTTTGCTCTAGTCATCATGTGATTTCTGGAATACTTTCCAGACTTAGAAAATTTTTTCCAAATTCTGTTTATGAAGAAGCTGAACTCTTTACTTTTGCCCACTGTGGATGATTGTGATGTCATAGAAATAATACTGAACTTTGATAAATAGATTAAAATTTGCATTCTGGTTTAGCTCCCTAAGCTATCATCTTTTGTAAAACAATTAAACTCTCGGAGTGTTTTTCACTCTTAAAAATATTATAGTATTTATTTCATAGGTTATATAGGAGATTAAAAATTAAAAGCTGTGAAAATAGCATGTATTGTATTACTATGAAGTTTCTGACAATCTCTATACTAAGTGGCTTCTTGTATTAGTCCATTCTCACATTGTTATAAAAAAAATACCTAAGACTGGGTAATTTATAAGTAAAGAGGTTTAATTGGTTCATGATTCCAGAGGCTATATGGGAAGCATAGCAGTACCTGCTTCTGGGGAGGCCTCAGGGAGGTTTTAATCATGGCAGAAAGCAAAGCTAGAGCAGGCATATTCATGGCCAGAGCAGTAGGAAGAGGGAGAAGGGGGAGGGGCTACACATTTTAACAACCGGATCTCAAGAGAACTGTTTCAGGAGAACAGCACCAAAGGGATGGTGCTCAACCATTCATGAAGGACTCACCCCCATGATCTAATCACCTCCAACCAGGCCTAACTTCTAATACTGGAGATTACAATTGAAATTGAGATTTGGGTGAGGGCATGGATTCAAACCATATCATTTCTTTTTCACTTGAGGTCTGTGGAATAATAATCATACTAGGCCAGTGTCACTGCCAGAAATTTTTAGCTGAAATTTATCACCTTTTTCATAATCCTCATCATCATTTTCATCATTCTAGTAACAATTTCGTCATGCTTTCTATATACCATGCAATAAACAAGACTATATGTTTAGATCAGTGTTTCTCAACTCTAGCTGTATATTACAATAATATGGGTAGCTTTTGAAAAACTGAAAGCCCAGGTTATATTGCAGATTAATTATATTCCAGAATCTCTAGGGAAGGGACCCAGCCAACATTACTTGCTAAAGTTCCCCAGGTGATTCCAATTAGGTTGAGAACAACTGTTTTGATTAATTATCTAATTAAAACTTTATAAAATCCCTACAAATAGAGATGTTCATGTCTATTTTGTGCATAGGAAACAGGCTTAGCAAAATCAAAAGCCTTATTCAATGTCACATGCCTAGTCAGTGGCAAAGTTTGGATTAAAACCCAGGTCTCCCTGGTTTTAGGGTCTGTGTTCTACTTCCTATGCTCTGTTAATATAATGTCAACTCTCTTTTGCTGGAACTCCACAATAGAAGGTCTAAGATGAGAGGATTCGGAGTTCAACTAAGTCTCACAATTTTAGGATTTTCTTTGCTTAATATGGTATGTTTTACTGTACACAGGGATTAACATTTTAACTTAATTGAGATGTAAGGAAAGTTTAGGAATAAAAATGTTCCTATTCGAGATAAGAAAGCAAGGAGCCTCATTATCAGATATAAATAATGGGAATAATGATTTAATGTTATGTGAAAAAATGTAGGCAGAGGGGAAAAGGCATGAAAAATAAGTTGTTTGCTTTTAAAAAGCAAGTAAAGATGCTGAACTTTATAATTTCTCTGGAATGTTTTCATTTCTTTACATTCAAATTGAATGCTAAGGAACATAAAACTATAAAGTGAATGGAATATAATGCAGAAAAATATCTGTGCAATCTAGAGTCATGAAACACTTTAACAAAAATCCAAAAGCATAAAGGTGAAAAATTAATTATCTTGATTATGTCAAATTAAGGCTTTTTGGTTCACCAAAGAACACCAAGGGCAAAGATAAAGATAAAACCAAGTAATAATAACAAGGACACAGGAATAAATTTAACAAAAGAAGTTAAGACCAACATAGCAAAATTATGAAACTGTATTAAAAATATGAAAGACTTAAATAAACAGGGAGCTATACCATGATTATAATATATCTTTATATCTTAAAATGTTAGTTTTTCTTAAACTGATTCATAGATTTAAGTCAAATCATGTTAAAATCTAAAAATAATGAAACTTGATCACCTTTGTAATATGCATATAGAAGATTAAAGGGAAAAATTTCCAGAAGCATTCTGAGAGAGTATATATGAAGGAGGGACTTATTATTTAGATAGCAGGACTCTTTGCAAAGCTGTGCTAATTAAGATAGTGTGATACTATTGTAGAGAGAGACAGTTTGACTAACAAAATAACACAGAGCTCAGAGGTAGACCCACACATGTGCGGAACTCATACAGGAGTGGTGTATCATGTCTGAAAAGTAGGTAAGAAAGAACTTGAATAAATAAAGCTTGGAAAATAGTATACACATAAAGAAATTGAAATCCTACCTCTCATGATATATGAAAATCTACTTTATACTTTAAATCCCTGATAGAAAAATATAGGTGACTTCTTCTAAACTTTAAGGGAGGGAAATGTTTATAAAACAGAGAAAAATTGGCCATGAAAGGAAGAATTAATAACTGCAACTTTTCCACATAAAATCTTTTGGTTATTACAAAATAAAAGCTTGAAGAAAATGAAAAAACATTTCAAACTAGGAGAATGTATTTACAATATACACTATTGTTAAAGAAATGGTATCAAAAAGGCATGAAGTATCCCTATGCCAGTAAGAACTCAAAAAAATCCAAGAAAATGTGGGCAAGATATTTCACCAAAGAGAAAACATATGTGTTAAATAAAACACAAAGTAACAATCCCTGATGATCAGGGAAATATGCAGCAAGAATCTAATAGGATACATTTTTTATACCCATTCAACTGGCAAAAATTATAAATTCTGACAATACCAAATGTTGGAACCGTTGTGTATTCACAGTACCTTTTATATACTACTGTTTAGAGAACAAATTGATGCAATGATTTAGAAAACAGTTTGGCATTAACACAGCAGAACATTTACCTACCCCATGAATCAGTAGTTCTGTGTTCTAGGTAAAAAAAAAAAAAAAAAGAAATCTAGTATTGCGCACATGTTTAACAAAAGACATCTAAATATCTGTAGTGGTACTGTCCACAACAGCAAAAACTGAAAAAAAAACAAAAAAGCACATAAACATGGTAAATGTGGTGAATATAATCATATATTCACACCCAATAGAATAACATATAGTAATAAAAATAAATGAAAAACAGTGACAAAAATTATGACTTAATCTTAGCATTGTCGTAATGCAATAATTAAATGAAAAGTTAATTCTCAAAGAATTACATGATGTTTATTATCCTTCTATCAAGATAAAAATAATTTAGAATTACTCTATATTCACAGTAAATATATATAAACAGTAAAAATATATAAAATAGTAAACACATATATGAGTAAATGCACACACACATGATAAAGTTTATATATTTAAACTTCAGAAGCAGTAATACTATCTAAACAGGAAAGTTGAGGAATGATGGAAAGAGTTAGGATAACTGCTGCCTAATTCAAGATAGAATGTTGGTGATTAGTACTGTAAAATTAGATGTAGATTATCTAGGTCACAGATTTTGTTTGGGGGTTGAGGTTTTCCAGGTGGTTATTATGTAACCAAAATTAATAAATGAGTGGAAGAAAGCAAGCAGGACATGCATAAACTGGACCCCTTCCTTATACCTTATGCAAAAATTAACTCAAGATATATTAAAGACTTAAATGTAAAACCCAAAACCATAAAAATCCTAGAAGAAAACCTAGGCAATACCATTCAGGACATAGGCATGGGCAAAGACTTCATGATGAAAAAGCCAAAAGCAATTGCAACAAAAGCCCAAACTGACAATAGGATCTAATTAAATTAAAGAGCCTCTGCACAGCAAAAGAAACTATCATCAGAGTGAACAGGCAACTTACACAATGGGAGAAAATTTTTGCAATCTACCCATTTGACAAAGGTCTAATATCAAGAATTTACAAGGAACTTAAACAAATTTACAAGAAAAAACAAACCCCATCAAAAAGTGAGCAGATTATATGAACAGACACTTCTCAAAAGAATGCATTTAGATGGCCAAGAAACATATAAAAAAAGACCCAACATCACTGATCATTAAAGAAATGCAAATCAATACCATAATGAGATAACACCTCACGCCAGTCAGAATGGCAATTATTAAAAAGTCAAGAAACAATACATGCTTGCGAGGATGTGGAGAAATAGATAGACTTTTACTCTGTTGGTGGGAATGCAAATTAGTTCAACCATTGTGGAAGACAGTATGGTGATTCCTCAAGAATCTAGAACCAGAAATACCATTTGACCCAGCAATCCCATTATGGGGTATATACATATACCCAAAGGATTATAAATCATTCTACTATAAAGACACATGCGCATATATGTTTACTGCAGCACTATTTACAATAGCAATGTCATGGAACCAACCCAAATGCCCATCAATGGTAGACTGGATAAAGAAAATGTGGCACATATACACCATTGAATACTATGTAGCAATAAAAAGGAATGAAATCATGTCCTTTGCAGGGACATGGATGAAACTAGAAGTCATCATTCTCAGCAAAGTAACACAGGAAGAGAAAACCAAGCACCACATGGTCTCACTCATAAGTAGGAGTTGAACAATGAAAACACATGGACACAAGGAGGGGAACATTATATGCCAGGGCTTGTTGGTTTTGTGGGGCGAGTTGGGGGGTACTCAGAGGACAGGTCAATAGGTGCAGCAAAGCAACATGGCACATATATACCTATGTAACAAAGCTTCTAGCTCTGCACATGTATCCTGGAACTTGAAGGAAATAATTAATTAATTAATTAAAAACCAAAAAAAACTCATAAACACAAAGAAGGAAACAAACAACAGACATGGGGATCTACTTGAGTGGGGAGGCTGGGAGCAGGGGGAGGAGCAGAAGAGGTAACTATTGAATACTGGGATTAATACCTGGGTGATGACATAATCTGTACCACAAACCGCCATGACACATGTAACAAAACTTCACGTGTACCCCTGAACCTAAATTAAAAATAATAAATAAATAAATAAAAGATCATGAGTAACCCAATGCTGTGTATTTGCAGTCTAAGGAAAAACATTAAAATTAAATCAACAAGTATCTCTAGATTATACAGAAACGGAGATTATATGTAATTTGTTTCATAACTCAGCTTAAATTTACTTTCTTTTTGCAATTAGGCAATTCAAATTATTTGAAAACATCAAATCTCAGTGGTTCATCCCACTCTACACAATGTCTCCTCCTAATTCATCCTAATTTTTTGCATTGGAAAATCATGCCCATTATAACTATACTTAACAAAACTAAGCACTGAGTTTCAACATTTAGGCCACTACAGAGTTTTCTAGAGGTGAACACTGCCCTCGTCTTGACACAATCATCACCCTGTCAGGCATCCCTGAGCTACATTTAATTCCCCTGATTTCCTGGCTAGAATTTATTCTAAACTCTTTAATTCACACAATACGTTCCCTTCCCCCAAACTTGCCTAAGTCCTTTGTATCCTGTCATTTTCAACTTAGGTGTCACCTGAGAAACCTTCTTTGTTCTCTCTACCACCTACTACGGCTTGGGCTAAATTTATCTCTCTGTGCTATATATGTCTCTATATATACAGAATCTAGAAGATTAAATGTTTGCCAGTGGTTTTTTTTCTTTATTCAACTATGAGCTCCTGGAAGGCATAAATCTATGCTTCATTTATTTTTGTATCTCCTTAATCTGACTCCATATCAGACACCTATATTTTCTTCATTTATAAGTGCATTTCTTTCTATGCAACTTTAAGTGAAAGAAATGCCCTATTTCTTATAATTTTGTGTTACACCATGTTACAACTTAAAAAATATTTACAGTTGTGTTTATCGGGTGAATATTAAGTTCTGCAAATCATTTATGTTTCAACAGCTGTCAACCCTACCTTAGTCAGAGACACACGTGTCATAGCTACGGCTACTACTTTATCTGACAGCAAGGCTACCCATTTCACTAGAAAGGAGCTCATTTTCCAATCAGACATAATGAACACTTAAGGAAAGACTGTACTTGAAGAAAACATTGCTTCACAGAGTTATGTCAACCCATTGACCATATGTAAATATTTACATAGACACTTTCTGCCTCTCTTGTCAATAAGTGTGTTTTTGCTTTATATTTTTGGAACCATGGTTTAGAATTACTTTAAGATATTAATTAGTAATATAACGTACCCTACTGTCAATTTATCTTATAATCTCAATCAGGTAAAAATAAACAAAACTCCCAGAGACAGTAACCATGCCCTAAGAATGACTGGTGTTGGGGTTCATCTCTTCTGTATTAGCACATGATGGCAGTACAAGAATCCTAGAAAATCTAGACTGCTCTTTTTAAAAAATCCTTGAGCTTACTTTTTTTTATTTACTGAAGAAATAGTTTATTCGCTGCTAATTATTTCTGCCATGGATAAAAAATGTAGTTAGTGGAAAGGAAATGGGATTGAAATTGAGACAGAAAAGAGTTCAAATCCTGGCTTCAGTCTGTCCCTTGAGTTAATTATTTAATCTTTATAAACCTCACTTTCCCTGTCCGTGAAATGAAGATAGTACGGACACTGAAGATCAATGTTAAGGCTACAGAAAAGGCACATGGCACACGGGGTAGAGAATGTGCTCAATGATTAGTCGACCTTATTACTAGACGTGAGAGGAAGAGAAGACCAGTTACCTAAATCTGCATTTTCTATCTTTTCCTTTGTTGTTTGGACAGGTTTTGCTTCTAGAGGTGTGTGTACATCTTATTTTACAATGAGTATTTATGAGATTATTGAAGCTATCTGTAACCAACACTATCAGATAGAGAAAATAGCCTTTTTGTGACATGGGTACTTTCTGATTTTCTCTGATTAGCAGTGGAATTTATAACTGAACTGATTATATGCAGCCTGCTTAGTTTGTGTAAATGGTTACACAGTTCCTTAATATCCTGAATGTATAGATTGCCAAATGAAAGAAAACCTGTTCATTTTATTCACAATTGGGTACAACAAAACACTGGAAACAATAAACAATTCTAAATATAATCTATATTTTTTGCACTGCTTTAGAGATACATCCTTTTTTTTTTCCTAAGGCCAAAAGTGAAACTTCTGGTCTACACTCACTGTGCATATGACAAAGACAGTGCTGGGAAACAGGCTTGCTGCCGGCTTATGCCTCTACCCTGGCCCTGGATATGTTTCTTTCTTTATGCAGATCTGTAAACCTTTCCCCAAGGCTAGAATTTCCAACCAAAAATAATCCTTTAGGTTTTATGTGGCTTTCATCTATTCACTTCAAATATGTAGGTGTTTTTTTCTTTCTTTCCTTTTTTCTTTTTTTTTTTTAACTTTCCTCCTGATTCTGAATGAGGATTTAGTTAAATGCCTGTTTAAGAATTGATGAGTAATTTAAAGGATTTAGGAGAACATTCTGTGCTATTATATGCAAATACATGCCATGCATGGCTCCCTATGTCATTAACCTGGCAGTCATTTCATGCATGACTCCCCATCTTATTAAGCTAGCAGTATGGAATATTTGATTTACTAAACTGGTATGAACTACTTAGTGTGCTAATATAGGAATATAACTTTTAAATTTCTTTGGAATAACTATCTTTGAAACAGATTCTTGAAGACGATAACATTATTTTGACAGCTGTGCTCAGTTTCTAAGAGTCTATTTTAGGAAGCGTCTTATAACTGGTAGAAATGTACCTGTGTGATTTGAATGAACCATACAATAATTGAAAATGAGAACCATCATTTCTATAAGAGTCCTTAGAATTCAGTGGCAAGTGATTCGACAACACAGGTAAATAAATTTGGTAGACGCGTTTGCGTCTAGACAAGATGTGTAACAGTATGTGGTTGCTTGAGAGTCTGCCACTGGGCTCCCAGTTTCCATGATGTTCTAAAAACTCTTTTTATAGCCAAGGCTCCCCTGGCTTTCTCCAGCTTTTGTTGCCATAGCAGCATTCATTGGCCATGGGATTTACAGAGAGAGAGAGAGAGAGAGAGAGAGAGAGGAGAGAAAGAGGGCTGTATGTTTGTAAAGTTGGTGCAGTGCCAAATGTAGCAGGAATTATAAATTCAGGATGTGGATTCTTCCTTTAGTGTCCATTTCAGCTAGTGCCTAATGTCACCCACATAATCACAAACCACTCTGTCATCATTCAGACCAGCTGCATGAAATGAGACAAAGGGAAATTTAGCAGTAAGGGAGGGAATGGTAATTTAAAAGGCTTTTAAATGATGTTTTCTATGTTCCTCAATCAACAATATTTTAAAGCCTTTAAATTTTTTTCCCTACAATAGGATTTCCTTGTTGTGCTGGCTTGACTGATGACATATTAGCACTAAGTTGGCCAAAAAAATGTCAGAGAATAGAAAGGAGGTCCAACAGATAAATCTAAAAGCAGTTAAAAAGGAAATATTTATAGTAATTTTCATTTCTGCTAGACTTTTTGCATTTAAATTACGTAGATAAATTTGCCTTCATTCTTTTTGACTCTTGTATAATTTTGAATCAGAATGTTCAATGTTTATCAAATATGCCCTTTAATAAGTACTTCTAGGTGTGTGATACTATGTTCACTGTTTCTTTAGTCATGACACGTATTTCAGAGTTCACAAGACAACAGGAAAAAAAATGTTCATGAGGGAAGAAAACCAAGTGAATAATCCAGGAAGGTTGGTGAACTGTGACATGTGTTGGACTCATGTGAGCCATGAATATGTAAGTGGGGCCCGGCTAGGCCAGGAGGAGAGGGAGGGAAGAGGATGTCAGGTGGGGAATTTGTCTAGGAGAGAGGGAATATAAAGTGTGTTTGCTTGCAGCAATTCCAGGATGTTGGCAATGATTTACACTAGGACACACAAATGGATGAAGTAATCTGTTAAAACTGGAGCAGCTTATCCGTAGAGATTGGAAATAGTGAAAATCGACTTTTAAGAGAAACATTAATGTTTGGCAGAGCCTTTTTGTTAGATTACAAAAAATTATAATCTCTTTATCTGAAATGATAAATAGTGCCTGTATATGTGAACAGACAATTAGATGAACGCGATAGGGCAGAGATCCCAGACAGGTCTCAACATTATCTGGGAAATTTGTAAACCACGGAAGTAGCTTTATGTATCAATGGGTAAAGGACAAAATTAAATTTTTGGTGTGAGGACATTTTGGTTATTTATATAGAAAAACATTAAAAGAAGATTGATATGCCATATCATAGAAAAAGTTGAATTAAAATTTGAATAAAATAAAATGTTTATGAAAATGTAGATGACTTTTTTATGAATTTAAGGAAGGTAAGCATTTTTTAAGCTAGCTATAAAAATACAAATTTTATGAGATAAAAATTATGTTGCTTTGACAATGGACAATATAAACGCAGTGAAAGAACAAGATAAAGGGGAAAATATATATCAATGCAATAGCTGGCAAGATTGTTTCCAGAATTAATGAAGCACTCCCATAAATTAATTAAAGAAAATTAACTCAGATAAAAATAGCTAAACTGTATGAACAGGTCCCTTACAGAAAAAGAACCCTAAACCCAACAAATGTATCAGGATGCTCCAACTCATTAGTAGGAAAATGCAAAGGACAACAAAAATGATAAGGATTTAACAAATAACAGATTGGCAAAAATTTAAAATTTGACAATGCCAAGTGTTGCTGTACATTTTGGAAAACAATGCTGACGAGAATTCAAAATGTTATCAGGGATCTGGAAAACAATTTGGCAGGATATAGTAAAGTTTAAAATATGCCTCCTACCATAGAATTACTGAGCAATTCTATATCTGTACACATGTACCCACAAAATATTGTAGCATTAATTAAATGAGAAACAAATATAGCATATTC
Source organism: Callithrix jacchus (assembly GCF_049354715.1). Classification (NCBI taxonomy): domain Eukaryota; kingdom Metazoa; phylum Chordata; class Mammalia; order Primates; family Cebidae; genus Callithrix; species Callithrix jacchus. Next base: position 36,906,265 of record NC_133518.1, read on the forward strand.
ATATTATGGAATACTGAATGCCTATTAAAATAGATAAAATAAAAAATATTTTACCTTGAATAAATGAAAGAAAAACATTTAGTGGGAAAAGTAAGTTTTAATATCCAACATAAAATACAATATCATTTATAGTAACATAAATGCTACTGTGCTGATATAAAAGAGGTTATTTATGTGTGCATAACTATATTTGTTAAAGCATGAAAACCTGGATAGGAAGAATATATTCCTAATAAAGAAAAAATAGCCAAAGAATTATGGAGGGGAAAAAAGAACACATGAACTGAATCTGTAATGATTTCTTTCCTTAACAAAAATATCTATTATAGAAAGTGAGACAACCAAATATTGAGTGCTGGCTGATGGACTACTTTACCACCTCTGAAGTGGTATTGCCAAATACCACTTAGACTCTGATTCTAAACATTGAGTCTCAACAACACATTTAAACACATTTGTTTGTTTTTTTGCTTGTTTATTTTTTGAGATCGAGTTTTTCTCTTGTCACCCAGGCTGGAGTGCAGTGGTGTGATTTTGGCTCACGGCAACCTCCGCCTCTTGGGTTTAAGGGATTCTCCTGCCTCAGGCTGCTGAGTAGCTGAGATTACAGGCACCCACCACCACACCTGGCTAATTTCTGTATTTTTAGTAGAGACGGGGTTTCACCATGTTGGTCAGGCTGATCTTGAACTCCTGACCTCCGGTGATGCACTCACCTGGCCTCCCAAATGCAGGGATTACAGGCATAAGCCACCACACCTAGCCTTTTATGCATATTTATAGGAAGTACAGAGGACAGAGGAATATTTAAACATCACGATGAGGCTTTAGTAAGTAAAATTCAAATTCTCGAAGACTCAATAGGCGAATTACCTAGTTTCCTTAACAAAAAAAAAATTAGAAGCCCCCACTGCCCCCCCCCCAAAAAGAAAAAAAATGCAGGGGAATGTTTAAAATGCCTATTAAGAAATGTCAGTGTGATGGCCTTGTTTGGATCCTGATTCAAACAAATCTGTAAAAAGTTACATTTATGGGAAAATTGAAAATGTAAATACATACTGCTTGTTTCATGTTATCTTAGGTGTAAAATCAGTAATACAATGGATTTATGACTATATCTTAAATAATTAAAGAAAACTGTAGAGAGGCAAGCATTCCCAGTTCTTACTTTAGTGCAAATTAAGAGCAGAATATAATCAGTTCTGAAAACATTTCTAGAGTGGTCAGAAAAAGCTCGTTCATTTATTTATTTAACAAATATAAGAGAAGCTATCAGATGTCACATATAATACTTTTTATGCATTGGAGATAAGTCAGTGAAGTACATAGGAGGTCTTTGCCTTTATGGAGCTTAAACTCTATGAGGGAAAAAAGGTAGTAGACAAACATGTAATAAATGATATGTCATCTTGTAATAAGTAGTAGAGCAAAAAATAAAGCAGGTCCAGGCACAAGGAATGGGAGGCTTTTCATTGTATATTCTGTCAGGTAAGACCTCACTAATAAGATAGGCTGCTAAAAAGAAAGATCTGAAGGACGCATAGACAAGCCAATAGCTGGTGGGGGCGGGGAAGGGGGTGGAGCATTCCAGGCAGAGGAGTCAGCCAGTGTAAGAGTTCTCAGACGGGACCATACGTGGGGTGATCAAGAAAAACTGGAGGAGGTTCGGTGTGACTGAAGAGCAGTTAGTGATGTGAAGAGATAGAGGGCACAGGGAGAGAGGCCATGCAGAGCCTTGCAGACCTGCTTTAAAGCTTTGCATTTTACTGTGGATGAAGTGGAGGGTCTAGGGTAGATTTTCAGTGTTGATGTAAATACTCTGACGTAAATTTATAAGGTTTGCCCTTTTGCTGTTTTGAGATTAGAGCTTACGGCCAGAGCAGAAGCTGGAAAAGCACATAGCAATCAATTACAACAATCCAGTTGTTCCATTTCACTTCATTCTCAACAAAATCTCACAACCCAGCCTCCGATTTTCACTCCAAATCTCCAATTCTTGCTGACTTCTCTATTTATTTTATTTGCCCAAATCCCAAACCTCTTTTTCAAATGCACATAAAATCCTTCAGATAGAGACTCTACTTTCCCAATATATTCAGAAAAAAACACATTTTTTTCATTGTGATAAAATATAAATAAAAGTTAACATTTCAAACAATTTAAGTTTCTGTGACATTAAATATATTCACATTGTTAAAACCATCACCACCATATATCTAGAACTTTTTTTATCTTCCCCAATTGAAATTCTGTACCAATTAAATGCATAATTCTCCAATCTTTCCCTCACTAATCACTGGTAGCTACCATTCTACTTAATGTCTCTGTGCATTTGACAGTTCTGGAAACCTCATGTTAGTAATATCATACAACATTATTTTGGGTGTGTGACTGGCTTATTTTAGTAAGCATAACGTCTTCAAGCTTAATCCATGTTCTAGCATGTGTCAGCATTTCCTTCTATTTTAAAGCAAAATAATCTTTCATTGTATGTCTATATCACATTTTGTTTTCCAGTTCAATATTCAATGGATGGTTAAGTTGTTCTCACATCTTTGTTTTTATATATTTTTTTAATTTAAAGATTTTCTTTCAACTTTTACTTTAGGTGCAGAGGATACATGTGCAGCTTTCTCACATGGGTAAACTGCATGTCACTGGGGTTTGGTGTACAATTTTTTCATCACCAGGGTAGTGAGCATAGTACCTGATCAGTAGTTTTTCAATCCTTACCCTTCTGCTACCCTACAACCTCAAGTAAACTCCTGCTGTTCTCCTCTTTGCTTCCATGTGTTCTCAAAGTTTAGCTGCCACTTGTAAGTAAGAACATGCTGTATTTGGTTTTCTGCCCCTGTGTTAATTCTCTTAGCATAACGGCCTCCAGATGCATCCATATTGGAACAAGACATGATTTCATTCTTTTTTATGGCTGTTTCGCATTCCATGCTGTATATGTACCACACTTTTTTAAAACTTTCATTTTAGATTCAGGAGTACATGTCTAGGTCTGTTATATAGGTAAACTTGTGTCACGGCGTTTCTTGCACAGATTATTTCATCACCCAGGTACTAAGTCTACTACCCAATAGTTATTTTTTTCTAATACACTCCCTCCTTTCACTCTCTACCTCAATAGGGCCCAGCATCTATTGTTCCCCCCTTTGTGTCCATGCATCCTTATCATTTAGCTCCCACTTGTAAATGAGAGCATGCAATATTTGGTTTTCTGTTACTGTATTAGTTTCCTAAGGATAATGGCCTCCACTTCCATCCATATTTCTGCAAAGGACATAATCTCATTCTTTTTTATGGCTGTATAGTATTCCATGGTGTATATATACAACACTTATTTTTTATCCAATCTGCCATTGATGGGCATTTAGATTGATTTCCTGTCTTTGCTACTGTTAATAGTGCTGGTAGAACCATTTGTATTCCTTTAGGTATATACTCAATAATGGGATTGCTGGGTTGAATGGTAATTCTGTTTTCAGCTCTTTGAGGAATCATGACACTGGTTTCTAAAATGGCTGAACTAATTGACACCCCCATATAAGTGTGCCCTTTTCTTGATAACCTCTGCATCTGCTACTTTTTGACTTGTTGTGAGATGTTATTTTGTTGTGGTTTTTATTTGTATTTTTCTGATGATCAGTGATATTGAACTTTCTTTTATATTGTTGGCTGCATGTATTTCTTCTTTTGAAAAGTGTTTGTTCATGTCTTTTGCCCACTTTTTTAATGGGGTTGTTTTTTTCTTGTAAAGTTGTGGATATTAGACCTTTGTCAGATACAGTTTGCAAATACTTTATTCCTCTCTGTGCTGTTTACTCTGTTGATAGTTTATTTTGCTGTGCAGAAGCTCTTAAATTTAATTAGATGCTCTTTGACAATTTTTGCTTTTATTGTGCTTGCTTTTGGCATCTTTGTCCTATAGTCTTTGACAGTTCCTATGTCCATAATAGTATTGCCTATGTTGTCTCCCAGGGTTTTTATAGTTTTAGATTTTACATTTAAGTCTTCAATCCATCTAGAGTTGATTTTTGTATATGATGTAAGTAAGTGGTCCAGTTTCAGTCTTCTGCATATGGCTGGCCAGTTTTTGCAGCACCATTTATTGAATCAGGAGTCCTTTCCTCATTGTTTATTTTCATTGACTTTGTCAAAGAGCAGATGATTGTAGGTGTGTAGCTTTTATTCTGGGTTCTTCAAACTGTCCCATTTGTCTATGTGTCTGCTGTTGTACCCTGCTCTTTTGCTTACTTCAGCCCTGTAGCACAGTTTGAAGTTGGGTAATGTAGTGCCTTCAGCTTTGTTCTCTTTGCTCACAATTGCTTTGGCTATTTGTGCTCTTTTTTTGGTTTCATACAAATTTCAGGATAGTTATTTTTTTTTCAAGTTCTGTGAAGAATGTCATTGGTAGTTTGATAGGAATAGCATTGAATCTGTAAATTGCTTTGGGTAGTATGGCCATTTTTAATAATAGTGATTCTTAACCATAAGCATGAAATATCTTTCTATTTCTTTGTGTCATATTTGATTTATTTGAGCAGTGTTTTGTAATTCCCATTAAAGAGATCTTTCACCTCCCTGGTTGGCTGTATTCCTAGGCAGAAATCAAGGAGTTCTTTGACACTAAAGGAAAAAAAAGCTAGAAGATACTAGAATCTCTGGGATACAGCTAAGGTCATGTTAAGAGGAAATTTTATAGCTCTAAACACCCACATCAAAAAGTTAGAAAGATTTCCAATTAACAACCTACATTACAACTAAAAGAACTAGAGAAGCCAGAGAAAATCAACCCCAAATCTAACAGAATAAAAGAAATAACCAAAATCAGAACTGAACTGAAGGAGCTCAAGACACAAGAAGCAATTCAAAAGATTAATGAATCCAGGAGTTGACTTAAAAAACAATTAATGATAGATAGGCTGCTGGCTAGACTAATAAAGAAAAGAAAGAATACCTCAATAAACACAATTAGAAATTATGAAGGTGATGTTAGCACTGACCCCACTGAAATATAAAGAACTATCAGAGACTACTCTGATGCACATAAACTAGAAATCCTAGAAGAGATGGATGAATTCCTCAACAAATACACCCTCCCAAGACTGAGACAGGAAGAAATTTATTCCATAAACAAACTAATAATGAGCTCCAAAATTGAATCAGTAATAAATAGCCTACTATCATGAAAAGCCCAGAACCAAATGGATTCACAGCCAAATTCTACTAGATGGATGAAGAAGAGCTGGCATTGTTCCTACTAAAACTATTCCAAAAAATTGAGAAGGAGATACTCCTCCCCAACTCATTCTATGAGGCCAGCATCATACTGATACCAAAACCAGGCAGAGACACAATGAAAACCGAAAACTTCAGACCAATTTCCTTGATGAACATTTATGCAAAAATTCTCAATGAAATACTCACAAACCAAATCCAGTAGCCCATCAAAAGCTAATCCACCACCATCAAGTAGGCTTTATCCCTGGAATGCAAGGTTGGTTTAATATACACAAATCAATAAATGTAATTTCAGAATTTAAAAAATTTTTTTGAGAACTGCTTTAGGGCTGAGTGTGTGGGTGATCTTAAAGTATGTGGCATGTGCAGATGAGAATGTATATTCTATTGTTGTTGAGTGGAGTGTTCTGTAGATGCCTGTTGGGTCAATTTGGTCAGGTGTCAAGCTTAGATTCTGAATATTTTTGTTAGTTTTCTATCTCAATGCTCTTTCTAACACTGTAAGTGGAATGTTGAAATCTCACACTGATATTGTGCAGTTATCTAAATCTCTTCATACGTCTCTAAGAACTTGTTTTAAATCTGGGTGCTCCAGTGTTGGGTGCATATATATCTAGAATACTTAAGTCTTGTTGAATTGAACCCTTTATTGTTATGTAATGCCCTTCTTTATCCTTCTTCATCATGTTGATTTAAAGGATGTTTCGTTTGAAAGTAGAATAGCAACCCCTTCTCATTTTTTTTCCATTTTCTTGACAGATCTTTCTTTACCACTTTACTTTTAGCCTATCATGTGAGATGAGTGTCTTGAAGACAGCATATGGCTGATTCTTGCTTGCTATTGCACTCTGCCACTCTTTGTCTTTTATGTGGGCCTTTTAATTCACTTACATTCAAGGTAGTGAGATTTGAGAGGCAGAACAGGAAAGCAAGATCAAGCAGGGCTAATGACTTATTATATATTCTCCCAATGTGCATTATTAAGTATGTTGCAATGTATAATATTTCACCATATATTATCACAATGGCAATAAGCCTAAGAAACATATTCTGGGAGCTGTGTGCAGTCTGTATTTAAGCAGAAATATTTTGGAGGAGGTAGGTACAGTACTTAAAAGGGTAAACTGCATCTCACCAGGATAGTGATTGGAAATTGAAAAAGGAAATAAACTCTATTTCCTTTTCCCACCTCCTTTTATTCCTCTACCCCATATTTCTGTGTCCCAGTCACAGAGCTATCTTCCAAGTTCCTGAAAGGTCATGATGCTCCCACCTGAGACATTCCCCCTCTCCATCATGTCCCCTTTTCCTTTATTTTTTTTCTGCTCATTTATTTTGAGCTTCCTCCTGGGATTCCCCAGATTAAGTTGGGCAACATCAATTATAGTTTTATACAGTATGGAACAACTTTATTCTTTCTCAGTTGCATTAATTGCAATTCTAAGTAATTATCTAATGATATGCCCCCCCCAATATACTGTGATCTTTAAGTGAAGGCATCAGATAAGTCTTGTTCACCCCTCAAGTCTCAAGCGTAGTTTACATAAAAGAGTAAGATGGCTGGGTGCAGTGATTCACTCCTGTAATCCCAGCACTTTAGGAGGCTGAGGCAGATGGATCACCTGAGATCGGGTGTTTGAGACCAGCCTGACCAACATGGAGAAACCCTGTCTCTACTAAAAATACAAAATTAGCTGGTGTGGTGGTGCATGCCTATAATCCCAGCTACTTTGGAGGCTGAGGCAGGAGAACCGCTTGAACCAGGGAGGCAGAGGTGGCAGTGAGTCAAGATCACGCCATTGCATTCCAGCCTGGGTAACAAGAGTGAAACTCCATTTAAAAAAAAAAATGTCTTTTTCGTGTTCTCCAGCACATACATCATAAGAGCTGAAGGAGTAAATACAATGATTCCATTTAAGATTTTTTAAAGTAGTTATCAAAAGCTTTAAAAAAATTAAAATCAAATGCTTTTCACTGAGCTCATTTAGAAAGTTGATTATAGTTCTACATGAAACTTGAACAATCATTAGGTTGATTAATACAAGAGTTTGGATTATGTAATATTTTACAAAAAAGGTATAAAGTCTCTACATAATGCCCCCATGTTTTACTCCTTATCAATCTTAAGCAGTAGGAAAGCTATAAATTTAGAAATGTGTTTTTAAAGGAAAACAAGGTCAATGTATTGGTGTTGCTTCATTTTTAGGTTTGCAAACTTGTGAAAAAATTAAATTCCTGCATTTAGTAACACAATTTAATTAACTTAGCTGCATTCTTTTTTATAATGAAATTGATGTATTTCTAAATTATACTGCATCATGTTTGATTTCTCTAACCTCAGTATTAAAAATGTTTAAAAAACTAATCATTTTCATCAAAACAAATTTCTGTCTTTACTATTCTGCATGTTAGAGCTCATTGAAAACATTCATTAATCTAGCAGTTTATGATTTTAATTTCCAGGTGGAATGATTAGCATTTCTGTTTCTTATATTTAAACCACAAATATAAGCCGTTTTCAAGGTGAGTTAAACATGGTGCTGGTTTATGTAACTAATTTAATAATATTTGCTCTGACACTGTATTATTATTTTCAAGATTTTGCTTTTAATACAAACTAATTTCTTTGAATAAATACTGTGTATATAACATGTCTTGAAGAATTTCCTTGTCAGTTATTTAGGTTTCTGCATATTTGAATTCTGCTATTCATTTTTTGTTTCTTTTAAATTGATTATTTGAAAACACTGGATACTATTGAGAGAAGTGAAGTGGGGTTCGTTGGTACATTCTTAAATTCAGGTAAACATATTACTTTAATTACTTATTCCCTTCTTTAGAGAACGTAGTTTAGGGAATATAAAATCAGTATACTCTCCTCAACAAAAGAAATATTTAAGATACTAAAAACAGTTGAAAAAAGCGCAATAAGGATGACTACACTACAGGAATATTCCCATTATATTTGGGGAATGCATTCGTGAAAATATGAACAGTTATTGAAACAATCTTTGATGGGTCCTTATAACAAAGTCCTTATAGAGATGCTTGTCCATTAGTATAATGCAGTCATGACTTGCTTTGGTTAATCCTTACTGGATGCTGTGACATATATAATATTCTTCATAATGTCAAAGAAATTCATCAATTTTAGTTAAAAATGCAAAACATGTCATTGAAAATGCATCTGTGTGTGGTTTAGAAGTAATAACCAAAAAATAAATGAATACACATGTATGTATCACTCAGCTAAAGAAAATGTTAAAGTCTCTTATGAGCCTATTTCCATCACATCTCCCTCCCTCCCACTCACATGGAACCTGCAGTTTCAACTTTGTATAATCACATTTAGTTGCTTTTCATTATAATGTAACTATATATAGTACAAATGTATTTCTAAAGTAGATATTGCTTAGCTTTTCCTTTTTTTGAAAATTTATATTGGATCATGCTATATATGAACAATGTGTTTATGAGCATTTTGAACATCTGATCTTCACATGCAATTTCTCTAGAATATATATGTGGGAGAAGAATTACTGAGTCAGATTATGAGTCAGTGTAATTTTACTAGTTATGAGAAATTATTTTCTAAAATAGTATTAGTTTACATTCCCATCACTTCCTCATTTCTGCAAATTCTTAGTAACATTTAGTATTGTCAGACTTTTACTTTTAAAAATTAATCTAGTAATTGTGAAATTGTGGTCTTAGTTTGCATTTTCTTTATTATTAACAAGGTTAAACATTTTTTAGTAGGTTTATGTACTCTGTGCTTTTGTTCTATGAATTTCTACTCTTGACTGGGATAGGTAGGTAGTACCTCTAAGATGGACCCAGTGATCTTTGACTCCTTGCATAATCTCTTCCCCTTGAGTGAGGACCTAGACCTAGTGATTTGCATGTAAGAAATAGAACATGGCAGAAAATAATGAGATGCCATTTCTGAGATTAGGTTACCAGGAGACCGTGGTTTCAGTTTCCTCTCTCTCACCCTTTCATGCACTCCCATTGTGGGAATCCAGGACTCAGGTTGTGAGCTATGATATGGGAAGCCCACAAGATAAGAAACTGAGGGGGGGCTCTGGCCAATAGCTGCAAGGGCTGGCAAGAACTAAATTCTGTCAACCACCATATGAGACAGCATGACTGGATCCTCCCCTAGCAGAGCCTGCAAAGGAAACTCCAGCATCTCCTGATAATTGATGGCAGCTTTATGAGAGAACCTGGGTCAGAGGTACCCACCTGAATTCCTGACCCCTAGAGACTGTGAGATAATGAATATTTGCTGTTTTATAGCTACTGAGTTTGGGAGTAATATTGTTATACATCAAATACCTAATTAATAAAATGACTCTTGAGGCTGTTGTTTTCTTAGGGCTTCATAGGGGTTCTTTACATATTCTGGATGTCCTTGTCATCGTTTATATGTTTTGCACCACTATTTTCCAAAACTGGAATTGTAACACGTTTTCTGTCACGTCTTTTGAAGGAAGACTTCTGATAAAAGATAAAAGATTCTCTACTAAATATTTATTTATTTATATATTATATAAAAAATATATCTATAATAGATATATAATATATAAAAATATATGTTAATCTATATTATTAGATACCAAGATATGTATGTTAATATATAGAATATATGTTATAGATATCTTAATGTTACATATCTAATATAATAAATTTAACATATATGTTAAATTTGTATATATATGTTAAATGTATTACATATATTAAATATATCTATATATAGATATTTTTACCTGTCAAAATTAATTTGTTTTTCCATGAAAATGAACCATTTGCATTACTATGAGCAAGAAACGAATGACACCCATTTAAAGATAACCAAACAGGCACAAATCATGGAATTACAGAGTTTCCAGAGGATTGGTTACACAATGCCCAGCATCCCAATGAAAGGACATTTAGTTGTTTCTTTTGTGACATTTAAAAATTCATCCACAATTCTTCCTGGCAGTCACCTACTCCCCTTACGATCATAAAGAATCTCTCTCTTTCTCAAGGTTATTCTTATTTACGAAAAGGCTTTTCCGTTCAGATTTGTGATAATGATTCACATAAGTGAAGCGCGAATGATGAGTAAACATATAAGTTCTCCTTGAACTGCTTTGCAAAAATAGAGGCATACAGTAGCGAACAACCACTAAAGCTACATGATTAACATTTGTTTGAAAGCTTCCATAAGAAATCTCATATTAGACTTTTAAAAGCCTCCATTTTTGGTATTGCAGGTATTGCAAAGCTAGTAAACCAAACCCCTAAAGTCTTTCTCTAAAAAACTTCACTTTTAACGTCTATACATTTAGAGGAATTACCATCCTCATGAGGTTCCCAAAATTTGCTAAATCTTCCAGGCTGGTAAGAGCTGACCTTCCTTACTATGTATAAGACTGGGAATGGATTAGTCAGGCATTATGTCAGTTTTCATAGGAGGTCTTTGAAAGCCGTATCTCCATGTATAAAATCAACTTTGTTCTTTAATAGTGGTTCATCATAACTGATGTTCATCATTTAAAAATCTCCTAGAATTGATCCAAATATTATGACTGACTGAAGTCTGATCCTATGAACAGAGATAACCCATTGTTAAGACAGAACTGGTGGTGCTATTTTGTACCTGAGACTTCTACGAATCTGTATCTTTTGAGGACTGAACAAAACTGAAATGACATCCTGGGTTTGAAAGCACTCATATTATCTGATTTTGATTTTTAAAATTTTGGAGAATATATTTTTAAAAAACACAATTGTCAGGACCATTATTATTTATGATGTGTTGAAAATTTTGCCAGCATAAAAAAAAGAGATATAATCATTGGAAAAGTGGGGAAAAAATGACAAATTATACCTAGAAAATACAAGAGAAACAATTAAAAACTTCTAAAATTTATTGGGTTTTAAAAAGTATTTTTAGATTTTTATTTTTGTTTTGGGGTACATGTGCATATTGTGCAGGTTAGTTACACAGGTATACACGTGCCATGGTGGTGGTTTGCTGCATCCACCACCCTGTCATCTACATTAGGGATTTCTCCTAATGATAAAGTATTTTTAAATCTATGCTATTCGTAGCCAATGAGTAGACACAGTGGGGAAATAGAAGTTTTCATTAACAATACATATTTTTTAAATATTCAGAAGAAGACTTTGGCTTTAACTTGTTTGTGCAGAACTTACGTGACCACAACTAAAATAGTATTGTCAGAAAATTATTGGAGAAATATAAGTAATGTAGGAAAATGTACACTATATAATTTTGACTGAGAAATTGGTAAATACAATGTGATTTGAATTATGTTTTCATTATGCTTATGAATAGGAATATGACCAAAAGGAAGCATAGAAAACTTAATGTTGCTTTTCTCTATGTTTTAATTTATTGCTATTTTTCCCTAAATGAGTACTCTATTGTGAAAAATTTTTATCATGAGCATATATTTTATAATTTGAATAAAATTTAAAAGAAGAGTGATTACTCTAAAAGTGAACTAAGTTGTGACCATCTACTAAATATGAATTTTAAAAATTAGAAATGCCTTATCCCCTTTCCCCAGCTTTGTATTATTTTGAGACAAATTCCAGACATCACATTATTTCAGCCTCAATTATTTCAGAATGTTCCCAAAGTAAAATAAATCTTTCTTTTAAAAAAGAAAACCTTCAAAAACATTATCATAGGAAAAAATTTAACAATATTTCTAATGTTATCAAATATTCAGTCAGTATTCAAATTCTCTAGTTGTCTCATAATTTTTCCTTATGATGTTTAAATCGTAATTCAGATAAAGTATATGCATTGTAATGGCTGACATGTCTCTTCAGTCTCTTTTAGTTTCTAGGCTTTTCCCCAGTCTTTTTGGACTTGAATTTTACTTGTTTGATAAACTTGGTCTTAGATTTTCTAGACTTTCTCACCTGGTGGTGAGATTTCATCACCACCAGGCCTACCCTACAAGAGTTCCTGAAAAAAACACTAAACATGGGAAGGAACAACCAATATCGGCCACTTCAAAATCAACTGGATTTTGCTCATTAATCCCTGTGTATTATTTCTTATATTCCATGTATTTTCTATAAATTTCTGATTAGAACTAGAGGCTTTGTCAGATTCACATGTATTTTCTTAATTTTTTTGATATCATTGGCCATTTGTAGGTATTTTAAAACATGTTAAAAATTTTTTGACACTCCACCATTAAGAGATTCTCCTCGAATCTCAAATTTACTCTAGTGATTTTCTTATAACCAGTAGAATACAGTGGAAATAATGCTGTGAGACTTTCAAAGCTAAGTCAGACAAAAATTATGCAGCTCCCACCTAGCTCTTTTTGGATGCTCACTAGGACAATGATTCTCTTTCTGGGGCGATTTAATCCTCCCTTCCATTGGAGACAATGGGGAGGGTGGTACTACTGCCATCTAGTGGATAGAGGCAGGGGGACTGCTGAACATCCTACAATGCACAGGACAGACCCCCTACAACAAAATGTCAATAATTCCAAGGTTGAGAACCCTGCTGTAAAGGAAGCCAATTGCGATATGACAAGTCTAATTACTCTGAGACTGCTATGCTGGAAAATCCACTTATAGATGTTCCAGTCAATCCCATTACAGCTCTCAGTTGAGAGCCAGCATCAACTTTTAGCTGCATGAATCAGCCATCCTGGATATTCAGTCCAGTTGAGTCTTCATATCACTGTAGCCTCATCTGACCTTTACTCACAATTGCCTGAGAGATCCCAAGAGAGAGATGCTCAGCCAAGTTCTTCCTGAATTCCCAACACAAAATTATGAGCAAAATAAAAGATTACTTAAATCTACCAAGGCCTGGGGTCGTTTGTTAAGTAGCAATAGTAACAGGAACTAATCAATGTTTAAATCTACTCATGGATTAGAAGTTAAAAATGATATAATTCTTTTATTCTTTCCTTATTTATTAATTGGAATCTTTTTATAAGGAGAAACTTCCTGTTGACTATTTGATTACCGTAAAGTACAGTTTACATAAAAAAATCAGTATGAATGCTTGACTTTACAATTGAGTAAAACTGCAAAATCTTTAAAAAAACAATTAAAGAGGGGAAGAAAATCTTAAGAAAAATTTTGAAAGCAAGAACTATGGGTTTATAGATTACTTTGAATTGTTACATTGACAGCTGACTGCTCAATGCTCACAATGGAAGGCAAGTATCAGTAGATGATGGTTTTAATTTGCTGAAAGGAAAGAACTGTCATACAAGAATTCTATGCACAGTGAAAATATTCATCAAGATTGTGAAATAATAATCACATTCAAATAAATGATTACAATATAAATGAGGTTTGTGCCAGCTACATGTCTGACTGAAAGCAAATAGAACTAAGTTTTTGAAGTAATTGTATTGCTTAAGAAATCATAAACCTCTACTCAAAAGTCTTTTAACTTTTTGGGACCTACAACTACACTTGCCACTCTTGCATGGACTGTAAATAAGGTATATTTTCCAATATCCATTACAAATACATCCAACCAAGGGGATTTTCACCAAGATGACTGAATAGAAACAGCTCTGGTGCAGTTCCTGGTTAGAGCAATGCAGAAGGCAAGGGATCTCTGCATTTCCAACCAAGGTACCAGGTTCATCTCAATGAGACTAGTTGGACAGTGGGTGTAGCCCAAGGAGGGCAAACTGAGACAGGGTAGTGTGTTGTCTCACCCGGGAAGTGCAAGGGAACGAAGGACTCCCTCTCCTACCAAGGGAGACCATTGGGGACTTTGCTGGATGCTCCTCCACTCCGGCTCAGATACTGTGCTTTTCCCACAGCCCATAGACCAGCAGTTTCGTGCTGGTGCCACATGAGTTTTCAGCACAAAATCTGGGCAGCTGTTTTAGTCCACACCTGGAATGCCTGCAAGACAGAACCACCCATTCCCCTGAAAAAAAGGGGGTGAAGGCAGGGAGCCAAGTAATCTGGCATGGCAGGTCCCTCCCCTACAGAGACTAGCAAGTTGAAGCCCACTGGCTCCAGTTTCTTGTAGCCAGCACAGCAGTTTAAGCTCGACCAGGGATGGTCCAGCTCTGTCAGGGGAGAGGCGTCTGGCATTACCGAGGCAGTCCACAATTACTGAGGCAGTTCTAACCTTGCCTGTATAAACAAAATCAAGAGGAAGTTTACACAGCAGATGGGCAGAACCCTTGGCAGCTCAGCCAGGCCTTTACAGGCAAACTTTGACTAGACTCCCTCCTTGCTGGGCAGGGCATTGCTGAGAAAAGAGAGCAGCCCATCAGGGACTTATAAATAAAGCCCCTCCTTCCCTGGACAGAGCACCTTGGAAAAGGGGTGATTGTGAGCTCCACTTCAACGGACTTAAATATCCCTGCCCAGCAGTTCTGAAAGGAGCAGAGGAGCTCCCAGCACAGCACTTGAGCTCTGATAAGGGACAGACTGCCTCCTCAAGTGGCTCCCTGACCTCCATTTATCCTAAGAGACACCTCATACAGGAGAGCTCTGGCTAACATCTGTTGGGTACCCTTCTGGGACAAAGCTCACAGAAGAAGGAACAGGCAGCAATCCTTGCTGTTCTGCAGCCCCTGTGGGTGATTCTGAGGCAAGTGGAGTCTGGAGTGAACCTCCAGCAGTCCTGCAGCAGAGTCACCTGACTGTTAGAAGGAAAACTGGAAAAGAGAAAGAAATAGTTTCAACATCAAGAGAAAGGATGTCCACGGAGAGACCCCATCTAAAAGTCACCAACTTCAAAGACGAAAGGTAGATAAATCACAAAGTTGGGAAGAAACCAGCACAAAAAGGCTGAATTCACCAAAAGCCAGAAAGCCTCTTCTCCTCCAAGAGCTCACAACCCCTCACCAGCAAGGGAACAAAACTGGATAGAGAATGAGTTTGACAAATTGACAGAAGCAGGCTTCAGAATGTGGGTAACAAACTTCTCTGACCTAAAAGAGCATGTTCTAACCCAATGCAAAGAAACTTAAGAACTTTGAGAAAAGGTTAGATGAAATGCTAACTAGAATAACCAGCATGGAAGAGAACATAAATGACTTGATGGAGCTGAAAAACACAGCATGAGAACTTCATGAAGCATACACAAGTTTCAATAGCCGAATCAATCAAGCAGAAGAAAGGATATCAGAGATTGAAGATCAACTCAATGAAATAAAAGAAGAAGGCAAGATTAGAGAACAAAACTGAAAAGAAATGAACAAAGCCTCCAATAAATATGGGATTATGTGAAAAGACCTAATCTACGTTTGATCGGTATACCTGAATGTGATGGAGAGAATGAAACCAAGTTGGAAAACACTCTTCAGGATATTACCCAGGCGAACTTTCCCAACCTAGCAAGGCAGGCCAACATTCAAATTCAGGAAATACAGAGAATGAGAACACCACAAAGATATTCCTCGATAACTGCAACCCCAAGGCACATAATGGTCAGATTCACCAGGGTTAAAATGAAGGAAAAAATACTAAGAGCAGCCACATTTTTTCCTTCATTTAGGGTCGGGTTACCCACAAAGTGAAGCCTATCAGACTCAGAGTGGATCTCTTGGCAGAAATCCTACAAGCCAGAGAAGAGTTGGAGGCCAACAATCAACTCCTTAAAGAAAACAACTTTCAACCCAGAATTTCATATCCAGCCAAACTAAGTTTCATAAGTGAAAGAAAAACAACATTCTTTAAAAGTAAATGCTGAGAGATTTCGTCAACACCAGGCCTGCCCTACAAGAGCTCCTGAAAAAAACACTAAACATGGGAAGGAACAACCAATACCAGCCACTTTAAAAACATACCAAATGGTAAAGACCACCGACACAATGAAGAAACTGCTTCAACGAATGGGCAAAACCACCTGCAAGTATCAAAAAGGCAGGATCAAATTCACACAAAACAATATTAACCTTAAATGTAAATGGACTAAATGTCCCAATCAAAAGACACAGACTGGCAAATTGGATAAAAAGTCAAGACTCATTGCTATATTCAGGAGACCCATCTCACAGGCAAAGACACACATAGGCTCAAAATAAAGGAATGGAGGAAGATTTACCAAGCAAATGAAGATCAAAAAAAGCAGGGGTTGCAATCCTAGTCTCTGACAAAACAGACCTTAAACCAACAAAGATAAAAAAAGGCAAAGATGGGCATTACATAATGGTAAAAGGATCAATGCAACAAGAAGAGCTAACTATTGTAATTGCACCCAATACAGGAGCACCCAGATACATAAAGCAAGTTCTTAATGACCTACGAAGAGATTTAGACTCCCACGCAATAATAGTGGGAGACTTTAACACTCCATTGTCAATATTGGACAGATCAACAAGACAGAAAATTAACAAAGGTATCCAAGACTTGAACTCAGATCTGAACCAAGTGGACCTAATAGACATCTACAGAACTCTCCACCCCAAATCCACAGAATATACATTCTTCTCAGCACCACACCATACTTGTTCTAAAATTGACTACATAATTGGAAGTAAATCACTCCTCAGCAAATGCAGAAGAACAGAAATCATAACAACCAGTCTCTCAGACTACACTGCAATCAAATTAGAACTCAGGATTAAGAAACTCACTCAAAACTACACAACTATGTGGAAACTGAACAACCTGCTCCTGAATGACTACTAAATAAATAATGAAATGAAAGCAGAAATAAAGATGTTCTTCGAAACCAATGAGAACAAACACACAACATACCAGAATCTCTGGGACACATTTAAAGCAGTGTCTAGAGGGAAATTTATAGCATGAAATGCCCATATGAGAAGTGATGAAAGATCTAAAATCAACACCCTAATGTCAAAATTAAAAGAACTAGAGAAGTAAGATTAAACAAATTCAAAAGCTAGCAGAAGACATGAAATAACTAAGATCAGAGCAGAACTGAAGAAAATAGACACACACACACACACACACACACACACACACACAAATCCCTTCAAAAAACCCAATGAATTCAGGAAGTAGTCTTTTGAAAAGATCAACAAAATAGACCACTAGCGAGACTAATAAAAAAAAGAGAGAAGAATCAAATAGATGCAATAAAAAATGATAAAGGGGATATCACCACCAATTCCACAGAAATACAAACTACCATCAGAGATTACTACAAACACCTCTATGCACATAAACCTGTAAATCTAGAAGAAATGGATAAATTCCTGGACAGTTACACCATCCCAAGACTAAACCAGGAAGAAGTTGAATATCTGAATAGGCCAATAACAAGTTCTGAAATTGAGGCAGCAATTAATAGCCTACTAACCAAAACAAGTCCAAGACCAGATAGGTTGACAGCCGAATTCTACTAAATGTACAAAGAGGAGCTGGTATCATTCCTTCTGAAACTATTACTAACAGTACAAAAAGGGAATCCCCCCTAACTCATTTTATGAGACCAATATCATCCTGAAACCCAAACTTGGCAGAGAGACAACTAAAAAAGAGAATTTCAGACCAATATCCATGGTGAACATCGATGCAAAAATCTTCAATAAAATACTGGCAAACCAAATCCAATAGCACATCAAAAAACTTATTCATCATGATCAAATTGGCTTTATCCCAGGGATGCAAGGCTGGTTCAACATATGCAAATCTATAAACATAATCTATCACATAAACAGAACCAAAGACAAAAACCACATGATTATCTCAATAGATGGCAGAGAAGGCCTTTGACAAAATTCAACAGCCCTTTATGCTAAAAGCTCTCAATAAAGTAGGTATCAATGGACCGTATCTCAAAATAATAAGAGCTATTTATGACAAATCCACAGCCAATATCATACTGAATGGGCAAAAACTGGAAGTATTCCCTTTGAAAACTGTCACAAGACAAGGGTGTCTTCTCTCACCACTCCTATTAAACATGGTATTGGAAGTTCTGGCCAGAGCAATCAGGCAAGAAAAAGAAATAAAGCATATTCAGTTAGGAAAAGAGGAAGTCAAACTGTCTCTATTTGCAGATGACATGACTGTATATTTAGAAGATGCCATCAGATCAGCCCAAAATATCCTTAAGACAATAAGCAACTTCAGCAAAGTCTCAGGACAAAAAAATCAATGTGCAAAAATCACAAGCATTCCTATACACCAATAACAGACAAACAGAGAGCCAAATCACGAGCTAACTCCCATTCACAATTGCTACAAAGAGAATAAAATACCTAGAAATACAACTAACAAGGGATATGAATGACCTCTTCAAGGAGAACTACAAACCAGTGCTCAAGGAAATAAGAGAGGACACAAACAGATGAAAAACATTCCATGCTCATGGTTAGAAAGAATCAGTATCGTGAAAATGGCAATACTACCCAATGTAATTTATAGATTCAATGCTATCCCCATCAAGCTACCAGTGACCTCTTAACAGAACTGGAAAAAACAAACTTAAGCTTCACATAGAACCAAATTAGGGCCCACATAGCCAAGACAATCCTAAGCAAAAAAAAAAAAAAACATAAAAAAAAAAGCTGGCCTCAGGCTACCTGACTTCAAACTATACTACAAGGCTACAGTAATCAAAACAGCATGGCACTGCTACCAAAACAGAGATATAAATCCAATATCTGGTAGATACGGCTACCAAAACAGAGATATGGAACAGGACAGAGGCCTTGGAAGTAATGCCACACATCTACAACCATGTGATCTTTGACAAACGTGACAAAACAAGCAATGGGGAAAAGATTCCCTGTTTAATAGTGTTGGGAAAACTGGCTAGCCATGTGCAGAATGCTGAAACTAGACCCCTTCATTTCACCTTATACGAAAATTAACTCCAGATGGAGTAAAGATTTAAACATAAGACCTAACACCATAAAAACCCTAGAAGACAACCTAGGCAATACCATTCAGGACATAGGCATAGGCAAGGACTTCATGACTAAAACACCAAAAGCAATGGCAAAAAGGCCAAAGTAGACAAATGGGATATAATTAAACTTAAGAGCTTCTGCAGAGCAAAAGAAACAATCATTAAACTGAACAGGCAAACAACAGAATGGGAAAAAATTTTGCAAGCTACCCATCTAACAAAGGGCTAATATCCAGAATCTGCAAAGAACGAAAACAAATTTACAAGAAAAAAACAACCCCATCAAAAAGTGGGCAAAGCATATGAACAGACACTTTTCAAAAGAGGACATTTATGAGGCCAACAAACATACAGAAATATGCTCATCATCACTGGTCATTAGAGAAATGTAAATCAAAACCACATTGAGATACCAACTCATGCCAGTTAGAATGGCGATCATTAAGAAATCTGATACAACAGATGCTGGAGAGGATGTGGAGAAACAGGAACACTTTTACCCTCTTGGTGGGAGTGTAAATCAGTTCACCATTGTCGAAGACAGTATGGGGATTCCTCAAGGATCTAGAAATAGAAATACCATTTGATCCAGCAATCCCATTACTGGGCATATACCTAAAGGATTATAAATCATTCTGTTATAAAGACACATACACACATATATGTTCATTGCAGCTCTGTTTACAATAGCAAGGACTTGGAACCCACCCAAATGCCCATCAATGATAGACTAGATAAAGAAAATGTGGCATATATACGACATGGAATACTATGCAGCCATAAGAAGGGATGAGTAAAAGGCGAAAGATTTATACGATCTGAAGAGAAACCAGAGTGCGGTGGCTCAAGCCTGTAATCCCAGCACTTTGGGAGGCCGAGGCGGGTGGATCGCGAGGTCAGGAGATCGAGACCATCCTGGTCAACATGGTGAAACCCCGTCTCTACTAAAGATACAAAAAGTTAGCTGGGTATGGTGGCGCGTGCCTGTAATCCCAGCTACTCGGGAGGCTGAGGCAGGAGAATTGCCTGAACCCAGGAGGCGGAGGTTGCGGTGAGCCGAGATTGCGCCATTGCACTCCAGCCTGGGAAACAAGAAACTCTGTCTCAAAAAAAAAAAAAAAAAAAGAAGGGATGAGTTCACGTCCTTTGCGGGGACATGAAGGTGAAAACCATCATTCTCAGCAAACTGACACAAGAACAGAAAACCAAACACTGCATGTTCTCACTCATAAGGGTACTTGAACAATGAGAACACATGGACACAGGGAAGGGAACATCACACACTGGCACTCATGGTGGGGTGGGAGAGCTAGAGGTGGGATAATGGTGGTGGGGGATTGGAGAGGGATAACATTAGGAGAAGTACCTTCTGTAGGTGTCGTAAACCTTCTGTAGGGCAGTAAACAACCATGGCATGTGTATACCTATGTAACAATCCTGCACTACCTGCACAACACTCCAGAACTTAAAGTAAAACAATAACAACAAAAACCCAAATACATCCAACCAAGATAACTGAAAATGGAGACTATTGTAGGAGGCAAGACAGGGGCCAAAATGGATAGTGGTCAAGGACCCAGAGAGCAGAGTCAGGCCTAATCTTGGAAATTCTCATCCCTAAGATAGTGAATCTTCACAATGTCTAGTCCTGGAGGATTTCTGCATTGCCATGGACCACTTACTGTTCTGTCTCTTCCATTGTTTCTTTTTCTAAATAATAATCCTCAATGCAATTATCTTATCCCCTTATACCAAAGTATACTGAACATATGAAAAGAGGAGAGGATGGCCGGGTGCGGTGGCTCAACCCTGTAATCCCAGCACTTTGGGAGGCCGAGGCGGGTGGATCATGAGGTCAAGAGATCCAGACCATCTTGGTCAACATGGTGAAACCCCATCTCTACTAAAAATATAAAAAATTAGCTGGGCATAGTGGCGCATGCCTGTAATCCCAGCTACTCAGGAGGCTGAGGCAGGAGAATTGCCTGAACCCAGGAAGCAGAGGTTGCGGTGAGCGGAGATCACACCATTGCACACTCCAGCCAGGGTAACAAGAGTGAAACTCCATCTCAAAGAAAAAAAAAAAAGAAAAGAAAAGAGGAGACAATAACTATTCTTTCAGACCATAGGTTTCAGAAACAAGAAATCTACATCAAAGAGTTATAGAAAAAGCTGTGAATAATCCATACCAGAAAAACGTCCATAATCAATGTCCATCTTGGGTGTGGGATTAATGAGTGCCACTCTCTGTGCACTCCTCGACTAGACATATTTCCTCATTTTATAGATGAGAACGCTGATTTAATAAGTAACTTATTGATTTTTTTAAAATACCTCTTTTTATCACACATAGAGTATTTTAGTTGAATAATGGAAAATTTTGAGGATAGATATGTTGATGCTGTTTGATATCAATATAATTTAAATGTGTTAGTATAAAATAAAATTATAAGAAACTGAGTTTAATAGTCAATAGGAAAGCTGAAGTTTTCTGTTTCCACTTTTCAGCCTTTTGTACTATCACTAGACTATTGTCAATGAGTCATTATAAGCAAAGTGAAGTAGGCTGCAGGTGTTACTAATGATCACTCATATATTTTCACAGTGTTTCAAAGCTGTACTTTATTACTTATTCCAGATTTAGCTATTTTTATTTTAATTGGTACTTTTAGAGATTTGGTTCCCAACAAGCTGGCATGGTCCAGCAGGTAAAGCAGAGAAACAGCACTTTTGTTATAGTAAAAGTGAAAGCAAATTAACTATATATATCAATGATAATTTGAAATAGGCCACGGTTCCGATGTTGACTCATATTTTCATAAGATAATGACTGAGAGTATTGCCCTCTGAGAAGACTTGACTTTTACCCCAAAAAGATATATTAAACACTCATGAAATAGCATTAGAAGCAAATAAGAAACCCTAACACAGTTTGATATTTCTTGATTTTGATGTTTTATACATCACTGGCAAAACTAAATTATTGGTCACATCAATAAAGCAATAGTTGAGACATATAAGAAAACAGAAATAACATACAAATTTGCTGCTCATTGAAGTAATGTGTACGTATTACTTTGTATCTCCCCTTTTCTGCATATACGAATTCTTAGCACAGGTTATATACTTCAAAAATTAGTATAATGTCTTACTTAAGAACTTAATACATGGACCTTGCAAATGATCTGTGCTCCATGAATGTTTATTGATGATGCAGAATCTTTAATTTACAAATGGCTTATTTGTTATCTTATACTATCCACACGTATGCTATACTCCGAAATGCATTTTTAGGTCATTTAGCCATACTCTGCCGTAGTCCTACTTCCCAGCTGTTTCACTTTTCTGTTGGGTGTACTAGAGTGCCTATATGTCGTGAATTGTTAGTTTATTGCAAAATTTTGACATGTTACCGCAGGTGAGATTTTATGCTTTGTTTCCTCTTTAATCAGTAGGAAACAGCTGATTTCTTAAAACTATAAATTGCCACAAATTACAAGGAGGTAGATTTTACTAACCCAAAAGAGCTCCATACTATTTTTGTTTATTATAATTTAGAAATTGTATTGACAGATTGTTTTTGTTAAGGCACTTTATGCTATTGGTATAAGAAGATTGGGTCCTTTCTGCTGACTGCCTTTACTAGGTTAATCAGTCAGAATTATAGCAGCTTAAATTAAAAAAAAAGAAATAATGTTATGTATAATAGCATTAAGGGAAGCAAGTCAGAGTTCAACAAATGGATGTCAAAATTTGATATGTTGGAAAGAGAAAATTACAAATATGCATATAACCATGTCTGTGTGTGTATGTGCTTGTGTGTATGTTTTGATGTACAAAGACACACATAATTTGAAAAAAATATGATTATATATAGCATTCAATGTTGAATTCAATATATACTTCATGGCAGCATATGCCTAAAGCTGTGGGTTGAATTACTGTATGTCTTTAAGATATGTTAAAGTTCTAACCTCTAGTATTTTTGAATGTGAGCTTATTTGGAAATAACATCTCTGCAGATATTTAGTTAAAATGAAGTCAGTAGATGGCCCCATAATCCAATATGATTGACATCCTTATCAGAGGAGAGAGACACAGAGAGAACATCATGTGACACAGGCAGAGATTGAACTGCTGCAGATGCAAGCCAAGGAATGCCAAGGAACACTAAAGATTGCCTGCAAACTACCAAAAGCTAGAAAAGGGCAAGGAAGCATTCCTTTCTGAAAGTTTCAGAGGGAGCATGACCATGCAGACAACCTGATTTTGGACTTCGAGGCTTCATGATTGTGAGATAATATGGTTTTGTTGTTTTAAGCTGCCCAGTCTGTACTTCAGTGTACAATCCTACGAAACGAATACATCTAGCTATCAGATATTTGAAAAAGAAAACTAAATTTTACAGCTGCTTAATTAAAAGTGTGACAGAAGTTCATACTTTGATAACACCCTTTGTTTCAAACACTTATCAAAGATGGGTAAAATATAAAATAAGAAAGTCAGAAGGACATGGCCTTTCTCAAATACAAAAGGAAAATCTTTTGTAGCAGGTAACAGAAAAGAAATGAAAAGTTATGAGGAGATCAATGACAATTTGGCCTTCCTGACATTAGGTTCTCAGTACGCAGAAGTTTCCAGGATCTAAAATACGCCCTCAAGAAAGGGAACCAGTGAGGTTTGCTACTTGAAGTCCTAGAGCTGTTTATAGTGCCTGGTGAGATACAGAACAGGCATAGTCACAACCTCATGATGAAAAAGTGAACAAAACCCCCCAAAAGAAACTAAACTGAGAAGATAAGTTCTACCAAGTTTTCAATGGATCCAGACATAGTTATTGTATACCTACCATTTTGGAGAACAGTAAAAGCACACAAACTACTAGATTAAGTTTAGATATAGTAATTAAGAGAATATTTTTAATATAGACATATTGATTCAAATGGGTGAAAAAAATCTGAAGATACTATCCTACCAAAATACTACCAAACCAAATTTATCAATCAGCCAATCAACATACCATAATTAGAATGCTGAAACACAAAAAAACAGTTTAACTTCAGAAAATCTATTACTTTAAAATATTAACAAGTCAAATAAAATAAACTATATGAAGATAAATGCTGAAAACCCCTTTAGTGAATTCTAAAACTCATTCATAATATATTATTAAAAAACTTATAAGAGGTCAGTTGTAGTGGCTTACACCTGTAATCCCAGCACTTTAGGAGGCCAAGGTAGGTGAATCATGAGGTCAAGAGATCGAGACCATCCTGGCCAACATGTTAAAATCCTGTCTCTACTAAAAATACAAAAATTAGCCGGACATGGTGGTGCATTCCTGTAGTCCCAGCTATGAGGGAGGCTGAGGCAAAAGAATCACTTAAACCTGGGAGGCAGAGATTAAAATGAGCTGAGATTGTGTCACTGCACTCAAGCCTGATAACAGAGCAGGCTTCTTCCCCACCCCCAAAAAAGAATGTTCCTAGTTTTATTGGAGTTACCTACCAAAAACCTAAAAGAAAATGATGAGCATTTCCATTAAGACAGTGATATGGTTAGGCTTTGTGTCCCCTAAAATCTCATCTTGAATTGTAATCCCCATATTCCCCGTATATCAAGGGATAAATCAGGTGAAGGTAACTGAATCATGGGGGCAGTTTCCCCCATGCTGTTCTCGTGATAGCGAGTAAGTTCTCACAAGATCTGATGGTTTTATAAGGGTCTCTTCCCCTTTCACTTGGCACTTCTTCCTCCTGCCTCCTGCTGCCTTGTGAAGAAGGTGTCTTAACTCTCCTTCATCTTCTGTCATGATTGTAAGTTTCCTGAGGCCTCCCAAGCCACGCAGAACTGGGAGTCAGTTAAAACTCTTTCCTTTATAAATTACCCAGTCTCAGGCAGTTTTTTTTTTATAGCAGTGTGAAAATGGACTAATATGGTCAGGAATCAGAGAAGGATGCCTACTCTCATGGTTTCTAGCAGATAATGGTCCACACAATATTCAAAAATGATTAAAGGAAGAAAAGAAAGGAAATAAATCCAGGAAATAATAATAATCACAAAGGAAAAGATAAAACTGTCCTTATTTGTTAATTATATGATTACCTACATTGAGGATTTAAGGGATTCTGTGGACAGATTATTAGAACTCACCAGCATACAAAAGTCAATATCATTCCTAATAATAAATACACCAGGCCAGGCGTGGTGGCTCACACCTGTAATCGGGGCACTTTGAGAGGCTGAGGCAGGTAGATCACGAGGTCAGGAGATCAAGACCAGCCTGGCCAACATGGTGAAATTCCTTCTCTACTAAAAAACTACAACACTTGGCTGGGCATGGTGGTGCATGCCCATAATTCCAGCTACTTAGGAGGCTGAGGTAGGAGAATTATTGGAACTAGGGAGGCGGAGGTTGCAGAGAGCCCAGATTGCACTATTGCACTCTAGCCTAGGCAGCAAGAGCAAAACTCCATCTCCGAAAAAAAAACCAAAACCAAAAAAAATCCCACCAATAATTAACAAAAATCAATCATAAAATATGTTATATAAAGCAGAAAAAGTTATACAAAATGAACTGATGCTGAAAAATTATTGGAGATTATTTTTTCAAACCTGAATAAATGGAAAATTATGTTCATATGATTGTTTGTTGGGAAAACTCTGATGATGCACCACAGATTAACCTCAAAATCTAATATAATTTAAATAAATAAACTTTTGGAAGTTTTTCATGGAACTTAAAAACTAAGAAAGAAAAATCACATGGCTGAAAATCACTATGACAATTTGAACAACTGGAATAATAAACGATCTAACATATAACAAAAATTTTAATAAATGAATAATAAAGATATTAGTACAGGATGAATAAATAGACCAATTGAATATAACAAACCTCAAAAGTAATTCATTCATATATGACAATAATGTATGACAGACATAGAATTACAAATAAATGAGGAAAAAGGATGAGCTGTTAGATAAATGATGTTGGGATAATTGTTTATCCATATGGAAAAAGTTAAATTAGGTCCTTTAAAACTTTTTGAGGAAAATATAGAATAACATCTTTATGACCTTCAGACAAGAAAGGATTTCTTTACTCCAGACACCACAAAAAGACACAAATTATAAAAGAAAAGTGTGATATATTTGCTGCACAATAAGTGAAACTTTTTGCACAAAAGAAACTATAGATGAAGTTAAAAACTAGTCACATACTGAGAGAAGATATTTGTAGCCCATGTGAGTGACAAACGAAAGTATCAACTGCCAATGAAAATGTCCAAAGGATATGAATAGGTAATCCACAGGAGAAAACATTAAAATAGCCAATAAATGAACAAAAACATGCTCAACTATACTAGTAATCAAGGGAAGCAAATTAAAACCATAAAATAACTTTTATATCTGTAATTGGCAAAATTGAAAAATGATCTTACAATAGCCAAGTGTTAGAGAAACAGAAACTCTAAGATACTCCTATCAGGAGTGATAAATAGTTCAGATTCTCTGGAGATTAGTTTTGTATATAGTAAAGCTGATGTATCTCATGACACAGGAATTTTACCTCTGGATGTTCCTCATGAAGAAACCCTCATAAAAATTAGTAAGAAGATATATACTAGGCTAATCATCACAGCATAATATAAAATCATAGAAAATGGAGCAGGTAAAATGTACATCAATTAGAAAACAGATAAATATTGTACATTCATCTAACAGAATAACACTTGTATTTCAAAATAAATAAAGTGTGTGTATGTGTGTGTTAACATAGATACATCTTTTTAGAAATCAAGTAAAAAAGTTAATTATAGAATGTGAAAAATTATATACCACTTATATACATTTCTAAATCCTTCAATGTGGTCTATAATTTAAAACTGCATTTTTATTAAAAAATAAAAAATATAAAGCAAAAATAAGATGCTTTAAAGTATCATTCATTTGCTTCTAGATAAATGTTTTCATAGAATTTGAAATATGTTTCAGTTGACCCTTTACAGTTACTATTTGTCAGTAAGGGAAATAAAATGTTATTAATTAAATGAGAAAAATTAAGGAAGAACACAAATATAATGAAATATACAAATCTACAAATAACCCATTCTGAATTCTTTCAAGTTATCTCTCATGAGCATGTGTCAGGATTGCGAAGTCACAATAAAGCACGTTTTGTGTTTCTTTTTACTTTCTCTATCTACCACTGAGCAGGGAGGCTAATTGACAGTGAAATGACCAAAACTTGGGAGCTGGAGGGAGTAAGAAAGACCCTTAAAAATCTCTAGCTAATTTACAAACGAGATAATCAATTCTTGACTAATCAGGATTTGACTCTAATAAATATCAATCACACAATGAAATGAAGTCAAAACTCCTCTAGAGTAGCTCTTCTGAATGGATTTGACCTTTTTGAGTAGTCGGTGTACACTACCACTGTCATCATCAGGAAATAGGAGAGGAACATAGCTATTATTTTCCTACCTTTCAGCTTTTCAATATGAAAAATATGTATTGGCATCCATTTCTATGATTTTAATTTGGGGACTCATTTTCAAGGGTTAGGTATGTGTTTGGCCTCTTTTCATTAGAATCCGAGAAGACCACCCTTTTATTTTTAACATTATCTTTTTCTGTCTTGAACTAAAAAACACAGCAAAGTAAGTCACATCAACTATTTTTCATTACCTTTACCAATTATTTTATTGAGAAATTTTGGAGTGAGTCATTTTAATCATTAAACATTTTAAACAAGGTTTTCTATAGAAAGTAATAATAAATTCCATGAAAAACAATTACCTGTTATTACTGCCAAACTTCAAAGCTAACTTCCTGCATAAAAGTGTTTATTTCTCAGGATAGAATGAGTTTATGTTGAGGTTATGATGGGGCATTAAGAAGAAAGCAGCTGACATATGGTTGCAGATCTATGCCTGATAATTATAGGGCACTGTACTGTTTTTAAAATGCTTTAATATTTATTATGTCATTGGGTTCTCAAAATAATTTGATAAGGTCACAAATGCAGTATTTCTCATTTTACAGATGAGGAGATTGAGGTCTCAAATGGCTATGTGACTTGACAAAATCATCTAGCTAGTAGGTAGCAGGGCTCACTCAAATGTAAGTCTTCCAATTCTAACTGCAGGGCTCCCTTTATATGCATGAATGCTCTATTTTATTACAGGAAGCCTAGCATTTTATACTCATTTTAAACATATCTTCGGCAGACTTTGCCATTACATTAAGGAAAGAAGAATTGAAGCATTATGGTACTCCTGAGTTTAAAAAGATGTTAGTAAAATAACACATGTGAGAAAATCTAGTAGAAACTATATGTAGTAAAAAAAATTAATGTTTGTCAAAATATCTAATAGAAATCTAGTAGAAATTTGATAATTATGTGGCAATAAATATGCTCCTTTAGAATCTTCCTGGTGCAGGGTGCGGCTTTCCCTGTGTGGCACCACCTTCTCACTCCAAGTTTTTATTATTCTCTCTGGAGGATTTTACAAAAGTCCTAGTTTTCTGGGTGTGTTTTTCAATATTAGGGTCGGGGTATAGACCAGGGACCTAGACGGAATCTCAAAGAACAGTTAAGCTTTTGGCCAAATTGGGTGATTGCCAGAAATGAGCTGACTTCTGAGTTCAGACTGCCCTGGCTTCTACCTTTCTCTCAGGAGCTTGTGATGGGAGGTGCTTGCTCTGAAACTTCTTTATTCCCACACTCCTTGCATGATTCCAACTCTACTCTTGTTCTTCCATGCCTGGCATCTTTTGATCTAGTGTTTAGGAATGATTAAAACTATAAGTAGCTTGATCTGTTTAGCTACTTGCATCAATGAATTCTGAGCACAGTAACAACTAATAACAATGAACATTTAATGCTTACTGTGTAACAGATGCTATTTTAAGCAATTTATTCATATAAACTCACATAACCCATACAACAATTTTATATTTGCTTGAGGAAACTGAGGCATGGCAAGTTAAATAATTTGCTCAAAATTATTTGATTATCAACTTACAAAGCTGGCATTTCAACTCTAAGTGTCTGGCTCAAGAGTCTTCATTTTTAACCATTTGTCCACACTTCTTTCAATAATACAGCTTAACCATGCTGTATCCTTCAAGTCTAACTGCTATGGATGATGGTGGAGAGTGGTGATAAGGAAATTAAAAGATTCTTTTAGAGCAAAAATGAAAGAGTCTGTGAGTATAGAATGGGGAAAGCACACCAGTTAATATCTCAACATAGTATCTGCCTGTATTTGTCCATTCTCACACTAATAAAAACATACCTGAGACTGGGTAAATTATAAAAGAAAGAGGCTTAATTGGCTCACAGTTCAGCATGGCTGGGGAGGACTCAGAAGACTTACAATCATGGTGGAAGGGGAAGCAAACATGTCCTTCTTTACATGGTGACAGGAGAGAGAAGAATCTGTGCCCAGTGAAGGGGGAAGCACCTTATAAAAGTATCAGATCTTGTGATAACTAATTGACTATTACCAGAACAGAATGGGAGAAACCACTCCATGATTCAATTATCAGAGATTATGGGAACTATGATTCAAGATGAGATTTGGGTGAGGACACAGCCAAACCATATCATGCCCCACAAATGTATATTGACAGTAAATATAATAGATCACATAAAAAGTAATATCCCATATTAAATATGATATCATGATTAGGTTATCAAGCAGGTAAATATTGTTTTTTTTCATATTGTCATTTTTAAGAGCCTTGAATTCAAGCTACATCTGAGAATTTTCCATCTTGGAATATTTGAAGAACAAAGTCTGTAATTTAGTAATGGCAAAATCAACTGACATACTTTAGAAAAATAGTGCCACCTTGGTTTATTTAATTTGAATAGTATATTAGCTCATGTGAGTATCCAAATTCAGAGCACAGCTTTTTCTTTTCTTGTGCTATCCCTTGCAGCCATTTAGTAACATTATATTTGGGGGAGGGTAAATACTCAGTTAAGTGTGGTTCTCTTTGTTAAATATTTTCCTATTTTTCAAATGTCAACCTGCAGTGACTTTTGTAGCGAGATGTCCTTTTTCAGAATTTTGAATTCTCAGTTGAATTTTGCATGGTACTCATGTAATAAGCTATGAATTTAAAAGTATCCTAGAGATAGCACATAAATCAATTTGGTAATAGTCTATTGCTTTGGGGATAATTACATTACTGTTTTAGTGTCAAGAGTTGCCATGATGAACAAGAGGTAGCTCAGACATCTATATATTTCAAGCATTAGTGAATGAATGACACAGTGCAGACTGTAAATTAAAAATAGATGAACTGGTTGCACCAAATTAGTATTCTACTTTCACTGCCCTGGCATATGAAATACTATTTCATAATTCAGAGTCACTCTTCAGAACACTTTTCATTTGTACTCCTGTCACTTTTATACCTTTAAATGGGTACTAAATATTGATATTATTTTTTAGAAAAAGGAAACTATAGCATACTCCCTGAGGTCATTTGTATGTGTTGTCTTTTCAAGACTTCCACCTTCTTGATATTTTAAAATTATTTCTTCTTTTTTCCCACTTTACATTTACTCATTATTGTTGGGAAAGGGATTCTAGTAATTGTATTTTAGACAGTAAATATGAACAAATTTTCCAATTCACTCCTGACTTAATGAAATTTGAAATTTTAATACAGTTTTTAAAACTCTTGTAACTATCTGTAATTATATCATTAATTTTGAATTTTTTCTTAAGCATTTTCTATGGCTTTTACTGATCTACCAGGCCATTCAATAGCTTATTAAATTAGATCATAACTTAGGTTTCAAAAATTTTCAAAAAAAAATTTTACTTATTGAATATTACTTTATTTTTCTTCCAGTCTTATAATCATAGAGAATTTTTAAAATGTCCCAACCTTGGTGGTCTTATAAAAACAATGAGAACCTTTTATATCACTTAGACCTCTTAGTTGCAAGCACCAGAATCTACACTGGCTGATTTAAACAAACAAAAAAAATAGTTTACTAAAAAATATTAGGCTGCTTAGAGAATCTTCAGAATGGCTAGAAAGATGAAGATTTAAAATTATTTGCCAGGAGCAATGCTCATAACCAGGATGTCGTGGCCTGATGAAGGAACCTCCCTGGTGCCACAGCCACCACAGAGAAGCATAGACCAGGTATGCGATTTTTCTGAAACTATGACTACCACACCATGGATGTCACTTCATTTCTACAAGTGCTACTTTGTGGAATACTTTTGTTCCAACTACACCACTAAAACAGAAGGTCTGTGCAGTGGCCAGTATCATGCTGATAATATCCAAAACAGTCTTCTCTGGGTTATTCTGATTGGAATAGCTTAGGTCATATTTCTGAGCAACAATTGCTGGAGAATCAGAGAATTTTGTCTCTGCCTTCCATAATGGGGAGAAGACACTCAATGTGAGAATTTTTCCACATATAGAAAAATTATTCAAAATATAAGGGGCAGGTATGAATATAATTAATTTACATCAAGATGTACCATAGAATAAAATGTGTAATTATAATTACTATTTTTTCCTCCTACTTAAATAAATTAAATATGAGATAATAATAAGTTATCCAAAATATAAATTTGAAAGCAAGTTGTAACTTAAATAACATACTATTGTCAACCTGTAAAGTATGGCTTAGTTAATAAAATAAAATAATTCTCATAGTTTTAGGTTAGCCTCTACAGTAAAAGAAATATTCTTATGTTTAAAATAAAAAGATGTATCAGAGACTAACACTTTCTAATAACTTGGATTTACTAGAAAAATCATGTAGTCTGTTGTTGGGATGAATAAATCATGATGATATGGTGAATGGCTACCAGTATGTTGATTTAAAAAATACTGATATAATATTAATACATATCTGAACTTCAGGCCATTTATTTAAACATAAACTCAATCCTTATAAGCTTATTCATATTTAAAGCATTTTAAACTTTATTCAGTATTCACATTGGGCTCACATTTCATGAACAGGTACATAGTAGAAAAGTAATGAGATAAACTTTGATGTCTACATTATTATTTTAGAAATTGTAACATGAATGAGAACCACGTCTGGGGCTTCTGAATACTGAATAAAATAAAATCCCCCGCATCTTAAGAGAGTAATGTCATATTGGGACATTCAATACTGTGTTTTTGAGGCAGGACTGGAGGCACTTCCATGAAAGAAACAATTATGGCCAAAACCCCAAAGGATGGGCTGATGCCCTAATGGATCCTTTTTATATCACTAATTGCAGCAATTTTGTGGGTGAAAGGAACAACACACAAAGCAGCAAGAAGAAAAACTTGAAGTACTTATGTTTCTAAAAACATCATTTAATAAATTATAAGAAGACTAGAAGGAAGTCAAGCAACCAAGTGAGGAAATGTGGGTTTATTCCCCAGACAGTCCTTAAAAGATGGGAAGGAGAAGAAGCTGAGTATAGACTGTGGATAAAATATTTACAAAATAAACCCCACAGGCAATAATAATTGAATATTTTATATTTTGACTTATTCAACTTTTATGATTTAATTCTTTTCTTCATTGAGTTTAATTAAACTTTCCCCAGGGTCACGGCCTTAAAAAAATTTTAAAAAATAAGACTTTTGTTTACCAGGCAAATTTTCACAGTTCTCCTTAAACTGAAGTTATCTATTTTGTTAAAATTGTTTTACAAGGGCTGCTGTTCAGCATTTTTAAGGTGCCAGCCACTTCACTAGGAAAAAAAAAATCCTTAATATAAGTTTTGCAAAGGCAATGCCTTTTGCACTGAATTTTTTTAACGTTTTCTGTGCTATGATATATTTTTTCTTATGAAATATGAATAACACCTTCAATACTATATATGAAAATATATACAATAATATTCTTATAAATATTTTCCATTGCAAGGCAATTAAGTTTATGTGCTTAATATAGGAAATGTATTATAGAACAGTAATTGAAACTATTTTTTCACTCATTTGTTTACTCCAATTATTGTTTAATTTATTCATCTGTATATTAATTCATTAATTTATTCAAATACTACCTGCCATATACCACTTATAATGCTAGGAGATACTAGTGAAAGACAGAAAGAGAGCAGAAAAGAAAGAAAGAAAGAAAGAAAGAAAGAAAGAAAGAAAGAAAGAAAGAAAGAAAGAAAGAAAGAAAGAAAAAGGGAAAGAGAAAGAGAAAGAAGAAAAAGAAAAAGTGAAATGGTGCTAGTGCTTTCAAGGTAGAGTGGAGTTAACTCCTTTCTGCTTCCACATGGCCTGGTGGAATGAGCTCTATAGTGAGTACAGGCTTTAGAATTTTTACAGACTAATATGTGATTGGATCTGGGTTGAATCTGAAGATTGAACAAAGGGAGAAGAAGAACAAAAGGACAAGTGCCTCAGCTCTTCCAGTCTCTTTCCCCTTCTTTCAACCACATCCAAATTTCTAGTTGTAGAAAGTCAGTGACTACATCAGGCCATTTTGGCTTCCACTGGGAAGAAGTGTAGTTATCATAGGATACAGCAGAGTAGGTAAAGAAAGAAACTTGTTAATTTTAATAAAATAGGTCATCCTTATACCATCTGTATAGGATACTATAATAGTTTATTTGAAATAAAGTGCATGAATGAAAAGGAGATTATTGAAAGATCAGCAGTTAAGGGTTTACTTCATTTCCTTGTTAGAAAAAGTCACCTCCATCAAGAACAATATCTTCCTTGTCATCTTGGTGCTGTCCAAAATTGTGTAAAAAAAAAAAAGGTGATCTCTACACTTATTTTAATAATATGAATTTTACTATCAGTAGCCGGAGAGGTAAAAACTGGCTTATGAAAAAAAGTCATAGAGATCTTGATAGAAATCAGACCTAGCTATGATGAGCAATTTAAACATCACCATTCTACAAGTCATATAGGCTTTGGATTTTTTTTTTAAGCTTTTATGTTAGGCTCAGTAATACATGTGCTGGTTTGTTATACAGGTACATGTGTGTCATTGGTGAGGGGGCTGTTGCACAGATTATTTCATCACCCAGGTACGAAGCCTAGTGTCCCATAGTTATTTTTTTTCTGCTCCTTTCCATTCTCGCACCCTCCACCCACAAGGAGGCCCGAGTGTCTGTTGCTCCCTTGTGTTCATGAGTTTTCATCATTTAGCTCCTACTTTGGATTTTTCTACATGCACAAAACATTAAAGAATAAAAATTTGCTTAATTCAGCTGAGTTGAGTTTTTTGTAACTGAATAGACTACATAGCTTTTATTTTTCCTTTACAACTTTTGTGAGAAACTCAGGACCTTTTTATTTGGAGTCAAAAGTCTTGAATATACAGAAATAAAATTCAGTTTTCTGGGTAATTTAAAATATCTATTAAACACTGTTGTTTATTAAATCTTCAGCATCCTTTCTCTGAATATTCATCCAGCTAATAATTACTGACTAGGTGCTCCATTTAAGGTTGTATGTGATTTACTAAAGGGACCATAAAAGTGATGAGAAAGTTAGCTTAGTTTTGCCTTCACGATTATTCATATATATATTCACGTTTCTGACTAAATAATTCCAATTTGGCTCTATGTTTTCTGTTTTAGAAACAGTTCAAAGTATAGTTGCTTTTGGTGAATGCTGGTATTTTTTCTTAATGAAATGAGGTATAAAGAAGTAGCATAAAAAAGTAGCACTGGCAGAAGCAAGTGGCAAGTTTTGTTGGTTTAGCAATCAAAAAGTTATCTACTGTGCATATATTTTATACATATACATAATATGCACACAAATACATACACACAAATGTGTGTTTATATATTTTGGGCATATATATTTGCAAAACATTTATAAAGCTGTTACCATGACATTTTTTTTTTTAACCACCAATACATGGTAGGAAATGTTAAATGTTCACAGCAAACTGCTTATTTTCCTTTATTGGATGACATGTTTTTAGACTAATTCCTATTCTCACCTGTCCCATCCATGAATATCTTCTTCTTATAAAAAACACAGCAATGAGAAATTTAATGTTACAAGTGTATACAATAATCTTTGAATAAAGGCAATTCCCTGGGAAAAGGTGAGTTTTAACATACTGAAGTTGTTGTAAGATTTATCACAAGAGGTTAATCTTTTATACGCATACACACCCACACACACACACCATGCACATATACAGAAAATGCTTGTGTGTGAAATACACATATATTGCACATAATCATTTGCTATTTTTCTCCTGACATACCTGACATCTTGTAACTTTTCCAAAGGACTCTGAAAATAAACAACTATAAATAAAACAACATTGAAAACTTGAGACTTGATTCCCCCTTTTTTTTTTTCTTGTGAGACAGCCAGCCTCTCTCTATGGAAGCTGTTCTAAGGTCTTGCACTATAGCTCTGTTGAAAAATTGCACTGGCTTGCCAAATATCTTAATGACTTTTCTCTCAGCAGTTGGTAATGGTGAAATGTTATTCTAGTAACCATAATGTCTCTCATAAAACAATTGCATACAATATGTACTGTACTTCTATTTTAGTGAGCTCTTCTGTCAGAATAGCAGTTCCAGTAACCATTTAGCATTTCATCGCAAACTGCTTACCAGTCTTTCAAGTGTAATATTGCAGAAAGAGTGAAGAAATGCGTGATTAAAAACATTCACTGAGAGTGGACCATTTAATGCAACCCGACACTGCAAAATAAACCAGCCTTCACATATGTAGGCGCTCATCATATAAATGACAGTTCTATGTGGTCATTTAATTTTACGATCTCAATTCTTGCATATATTGCTCACATAAATATAGTGTTCTCCTGCAGGGAGGTCTGCTGGGTGTTATAAAATCAATGAGACCTCAATGGGTTCAAATGGACATCTTTTATAATTATTGCTATAAAATTTCTTGACAATGCATTTTGTTGTCCAATAGCTAAAGAAAATGATTTTCTATAAGAATGGGTTTCAACAAAGAGAGTAACAGAGCCTGGAAATTTGTTCCTGTATTTGCCCATATTCAAATTACCTTAGTTACACTCACCTATTGGAGGCTTTCCTGTTCTTCGAAGTAAGTTCTTAAAATGTGGCTTCCAGTTAGAAGCTGACCAGGTTTAAACTGTTTTCTGGTTTGATGAAGCAATGTGGATTACCTAGAGGGAAGGATTAATTTTAATTGCAGTTAAAATCTATTTACAGGGAATTCTTTCATGCACTTGGACAGAAAAAGAAAGATAGGGAAAAGAGTTCCATAAACTCAGGATTAAATATGGTTTGAATAGAAAACATATCAACTTTTTAAAATTGTACCAAAAGCACCATGTATTATTTGAAGAATTCTATTACTTTTTCTGACTTTTTCAGGGTCATATATTAGGCAGTACAGAGAAATTAATATGGTGGATGTTCTTTACTATGTATTGGGACACTTTAATTTCCTCTTAGTTTTTATATTTTCTCTAAGACAAGTTTGATTAGCATTGTTGCCATGTGTGACAAGTGTTTAATGGCCCACTAATTGGATTTGGGTATTTGTTTCCTATGGTTATCCTGTAACTACTATAGTAACGTATTTTTTACACTTTCCATTTGAAAATGCAATAAAATATTCACTATTTATTGTGGAAAAGAAAATGAATGCTTAATAAATTTTCAAGTGTTAAAATATTAATGTGTAGTCACATGAGTTGAAGTAGAAAGAAGGAGAGTGAACTATGAGCCATAGCCTTGCTCTGTGGAGAAGCAACAGTGCTGAGTGTGGCACCGGTGGGGAAAGCATGCCCTGAGGGCATTTGGGCTCCAGGCTTTTTTTGTCCCTGCTTCATCTCTATCATCTCCCGTAGGGATCATTTGGCCTTAGCCTCTGCTGCTTTTGGTGCTAATCTAGCAGCAGCACCAATGTTAGGATGGAGATTTAGCTTTCTCCCACCTTAATTTTGAAGTTTGATCAAGGCTTCACCTTCACATGCAGGGATGAGTGTGTAACATAAATTTAGGTCAAAAATGGAATTACATTCTGCTTATCACAGTGATTGGTTCAGAGAGCACACATGACTTTGTTCCGTTACCTCATAGTGGGTTTCAGAACTTTTATATAAACCATTAGAAAACAACAACAACAAAGACTGCTCTGGATGTTGATCATGGAGGAGTTGAGATGAGAGGAAGCTCCATTGCCCACATTTTACCACCTAATGGGGCTTGAGACTGAGGCTTTGACACAGAAGAAAACAGTAAAAATCTGGAGATAATGAGAGATCAGATTATGAATCACTTGTACTCTTCATTTAAGTTTCACCTAAAGCTAAATCTAGCCTAAACAGTTTTGGCTAAAGTTGAGTTTCCTGAAACTGAGAGAGCCTTAACTAATTCACATGTCCCTTACCTTAATTTTCTTATGAGATCAGTAACCATCATCTTTTTCTGCCTAAGGTAATTCAGTTCACTTTTTGATATTTGTAACCAAAATAATACTAATAGACTATTGTTTGCTGATGGCAGATTCAATATTTTGACCTCTGCTTCTCCTGTGTCTAAGCAATCAACTCATTCTTTCATTCCATTAATATAATCGTACAGATACAATTGATATTGAGTGTCTTCTATGTGATAGATACTATTGACGTAACAGTAAAAAGTACATAGTTTTTGTCTTCTTAAAGTAGAGGGTCTCATGATAGAAAAGACTGTTAAAGAAGCAGTTACAATGAGAGGGAGAATATAAGAAGTTCTTAAAAGAACGTAAAGAAATACCAAGCCCTTAAATGATGGGTCATATAGTCTCCTGAATGAGGGAGCATCAAACCTGAGGCCTGAGAGATAAGTAAAACCAGAAAGGCTAAGGCAAGGCAAGGAGACAGAGAGTTGAAAAGTCTACATTCCAAAGAAAACATAAATTAACTAACTGAAAAGACATACAGGACGGCTTAATAAGGGGCCATAGCAAGAGAGGTGGTTTAGGAGTGGAAAGAGGCAGGATTAAAAGCGAATAGGCATGGAATAAACTAGCCTATGAAGGGCCTGGGAAACAAAAGGAATTTGGACTTTATCTTAAAAACTGTAAAAAGACAATCAGGTTTTAAATAGGGAGACGGTATGATCAGGTTTTGATGTGTCTAAATCCAGATTTAGGTAATCAGAGACCTTATTCAAAAGATTATTACAATAAGTGAAGGCAGACTATTTCAATATGAGCAGAGAGATTATTGCAATAAGAAGGCGGCTCCAACCACAACATCTGCAAAAGTTTCAAAGTTCAGGCAGAAAAAAACACTTTTCTTTTATAGGAAGTAGTGAGCAAGGCTTAAAACCAATCAGGTATGAGAAAACTAGATGATTGGATGAAAATGGCATGGCTGGATAGTGGATCAGAGAATGTTTTTCCCTGAGGATAGTCTACTGCTCGGGGGGACTATTATATGGACAGGTTGTGTGCTGGCTTAGTGCTAATAACAGGTCAAAACTTATGGGCCTGTGGGAAGGAGAGAAGCTTAACTATTTTGATCAAGAGATCTTAGAAGGCATTTTGTTCAGATTAGTCAGTGAGTACAAAAATTCAGCTAATCACATATGAGGCAAAGAATGGGAATTTGGAGACTGTGTCTGTGTGTCATGTTGTCATAGGTAAACAAAAAGAGCAGCTGTGAGTTGTATCTAAGTTACATGGGGAAGAGTGGTTCTTTGCAGTAAACCATATTATGGAATACAAAAGGGTGGGAGAACTTCTAACTTGTATCTATTTTCTAGGAGCACAGGGCTTAGGTAAACTTTAACATGGTCGGGTTTCAGAAATATTTTGATTTACCATGGATAAGATTTTGAAAGCACACAAGAGCAAAGGAAAAAGCGTGCAGTAATTTCTTTTTTTTTTTTTTTTTTTTGAGACGGAGTTTCGCTCTTGTTACCCAGGCTGGAGTGCAATGGCATGACCTTGGCTCATTGCAACCTCCGCCTCCTGGGTTCAGGCAATTCTCCTCCCTCAGCCTCCTGAGTAGCTGGGGCTATAGGCACGCGCCACCATGCCCAGCTAATTATTTGTATTTTTAGTGGAGACGGGGTTTCACCATGTTGACCACGATGGTCTCGATCTCTTGACCTTGTCATCCACCCGCCTTGGCCTCCCAAAGTGCTGGGATTACAGGCATGAGCCACCGTGCCCGGCCTGAAAAGTGTGCAGTAATTTAAGTGCAATTGCCCTGAACCAGGGTAAAGACTCTATAGTCATAAAGAAGCTGTGGATTACAAAGATTTTAAAAATACAAATACAAAAAAAACAGGTCTTAGTGTTTGATTGGACCTGGAATATGAGCAAAATATTTAAGTCACAAGTGTGTCAAGAAGTTAATTCCTTTAGCTGAAATTTTTCCTCTTAAATTCCCCAATGGCCTCTTTGATTATCAATCTGCAAGAGGTCCTTTGAATCACTGCTTTCCCAAGATATCTTAATCAAGGACTCAGGTTTCCTCTGGTATGCTTCCTTTCCCCCATATCATCTGTCCTCCATAGTTTTAGCCTTATGTGTTGTCTTTACTTATTAACAAAAGGTAGACTGTAATAACTCTTCTTTTAATCAATGTCTGGTCTCCAAAAACAACTATTTTGGAGTATATCTCTTAATCCAGTCTGTCTTTCAGACTTAAAAATGATTACTATCAGTCTTATATAACTAACTTTTACCAATCCTTACCTGGTTTTTGATTGTTAAAAAATTC
Source organism: Callithrix jacchus (assembly GCF_049354715.1). NCBI lineage: Eukaryota > Metazoa > Chordata > Mammalia > Primates > Cebidae > Callithrix > Callithrix jacchus. Next base: position 36,946,077 of record NC_133518.1, read on the forward strand.
ATTTGCTCTGTACTGAACAGGTGTTTTAAGGTTGCTTTTAGCAACATAACTTCTTTGAACTTTTCTGAAATGCAGCATACATACATAAAAGTACACAGATCTGGAGTGTATAGGTCAATGCCTTTGCAGAAAATGAGTGTGTACATGTAACCAGAATCCAAATAAAAGAAAAAAAGAACCAGCACCCTAGAAACCCTACACTGTGCCCATTTTTAAAACTCTACATCCTATATTGATTGCTAATACATACATTAATTTTGCCTATTTTTAAATCAAATAAAATACTATGCAACCTTTTGTGTCTGGCTTTTCTCTTATTATTTGTGAGATTTACCTATACTGTTACTTATAGTAATCTATTCTCATTGCTGTATTGTAGTCCATTATTTGAATATAGTACAACTTATTTATTTATTGCCATTAAGAGGCATTTGGATACTTTTTAGTTACAGGTACATGATTAGTGCTATTATAAGAATTCTTGCACATGGGTAATTTCTTGAGTACCAATTTAATTTGAAGAATTTGTCACTGAATTCCTTTCTAAGCCTTAGATATATGGTAAATAATTTTTTAACCACTTTGGGGTTTCTTATAATTCTATTTGTAGTATAATCCTGTTATTTAAATGTAGTTCTTTTACCTATGTGACTACGTAGTGTAAATGTCTATGGACTTTAACTATGATTTTCCATTGGTTTCTCAGGTGAAATTTATCCTTAAATTTTTTTTCAAGAAGAGCTCAGGAATAATATTTACCTGTTTATACAAGTTAAAAAGGACTTAAAATGCTTTGAAAACAACTTGCCTAATTATAAAATAATTAACATCCATATATATACTTTTTTTTTTTTTGCTTTATTCAGGTGCCTTGTAGCATTGAGTGCTGCTGCAGCAATGTGAAGCAAGCCTACTGTCAGCTTCTCATAGAGAACTGGATATCTTTTCTGACTGCTTATTGTGGACTGAATTGTGTCCAATTCAAAAGTCATGTTAAAGCGCTAACCCCCAATGTCATTGTTAAGGAGGAAATTCAGGTTAAATGAGGTCATAGGGGTGGGACACTTAATTCAATATGACTGGCATCCTTATAAGAAGAAAGACACCAAGGATTCACACTCACAGAAAAACGTGCTCATGAGGACATAGAGAAAAGATAGCCATCAGCAAGCCAAGGAGAGAGGCATCAAGAGAAACCAAACCTGCTGACACTTTAATCTTAGACCTCCAGCCTCCATACTGTGAGATAAATTTCTGTTATTTAAGTTACGTAGTCTGTGGTATTTTGTTATGGCAACCCTAGCAAACTAATACGCAGCCCTTTTCATGACTTTTTTTTTTTTTTTTTTTTTTTTTGCATAAAATCCAGATCCTGCACAACCATTTCATGATTTTTGATTTCAGGGTATGTCTTGGTGTTAATACTTACATATCAAATTTTTCTGGGACTTATATTTATCTTTCGTTTGACAAATGCAATTATTTTTATTTTCAGAAAAGTTGCCTTCTATGTTACATTGAAATATTTTTGTCCTTTTTCTCAATGTAAAAATTATATGCAGCCCTAAAAAGGAATGAAATCATGTCCTTTGTAGCAATGTGGATGCAGCTGGTGGCTGTTATCCTAAGTGAATTAACATAGAAACAGAAAAGCAAATACCACATGTTCTCACTTATAAGTGGACGCTAAGCCATGGACATAAACATGACAACAACAGACACTGGGGACTACTAGAGCAGGGAGGGAGGAAGGGGGCAAAGGTTGAAAAACTATCAAGTACTATGCTCACCACCTGAGGGATGGGACCGTTCATTCCCCAAACCTCAGCATCACACATTTTACCCACATAACAAACCTGCACATATACCCCTGAATCCAAAAGTTGAAAGTATTTTTTAAAAATTACATATACAAAGGATCACCTTTATCTGCTTCCTCAAACACTTCCTAATGCCACCCCTTTTTATTCTTACAGATCCTTTTTTTGTTTGTGTGTTTCATCTTATGTATGTGCTTCAACAGGTGCATCCTTTCTGACAGCATCAGACTTACCATCAGGGTGTTGGTAATATCTGTATTTGAGATTATTGTATAAGGACTCCTTTTTAGACTCTGAGCCTAGAGCAGATGCTGCAAATGCTACAAACAAACTTTATAGTCTAGAGGAACATAAGCCTCCAAAAAGAAACACTGCGTGTATAGCTCCCACAAAAAAAAAAAAAAAAAAAAAATGAATGAGAGGTAATTAATAGTGAGTTTTCTATCCTGACACTGTTTAGTAGTCTAATTTAAGTATTGTTTTATGTCCAACATATTGGTTGCTAGTATTACAGAAAAATCCTTTATAAGAAATTTTAGAAACATATTATGTCAATGATTAATGCCAATAATTTCTACTTTATCAACAATTATACAAATCATTAATTTTCCTGATTTGACAAAAGAATAAGATACAAAGCAGATATTTAATTAAAACATACATTTTTTTCATAAAAGAACTCTTGTACTCTGAACACATTTAATATTTCTCTGTTTAGATCCTTTCAACAAAGATTATATTAACCTTTTCTTAACATCTCTTTAAATTTCTTTGAATATTGAAAATTAACTCACATAACATTTGTATTCATTTTTCTATATTTAATAGTTCAATTAATAGAAATATATATATATTTTTTAATTTCTCTACAAAAATCCTGTTCTGATACATATCCTTCAATTGCTTTTTACGTGGATTGATAGTCCTCCTATGCTTCTGCAAGAGTTTCTCATGTTGGCTTCTGAGGGAATCTGTGGGGATCGCTCCTGTGTGAGGCCCTTGGGAAATGGGCCTCGCTATATGGTGAGCTTGAGCCCAGACACAGATCCCTGGTTGGGGGAGTTGAGCTGAGGGAAAGCAGGAACTGAGAGAGGGACTATGTTATTCTAAATAGTTAACAGACATTACTTTATGAATATGAGGACTTGGGAGTCAATGTGTCCACTTTCAGCTTCTTATGGTTTATTGCTTGATTGTGTTCATTTTGGACCCTTTTTACCTTCATTGTAAAATATTAACTTAAGTATTTACACTTGGTAACTTACTTACCAACTTACTGGGTGTAACTGTAACTTACTTACCATAGCTTATAGGGCATAACTGTAACTTACTTACCATAGCTTACAGGGCGTGACTGTAACTTACTTACATTGATCTATTTGGCGTAACCTAATTACTGAAAGTAACCTACTTACTGGGCGTAACCTACTTAATGGGATTAACTTACTTACTGGGCGTAACTTAGTGGGCTTAACTTGCTTACTGTAACTTAAGTACATTGATCTGGTGTAAACAACTTTGACTTCAGAAAAGTATATAAGGAAACATATTGCAAAAGTAAAATTGCTGCTTGGACATAGCCTAAGCCAGCCCTCCAGACTCCGCTTTTCTATTTTCTTTCACTTCCGCGCACTCTCTCCCTCAGGTTGAACAAGACATCTACGTTGGCGGTCTTGGGGACTCCTGCAGGTCGGTAGTCCCCCGGCAGATGTGCCGGACCCCGACAAGCTTCCCCAGAAACAGATCCCGAGAAAAGGATTTGAGTAAAAGTGTTTTGTTTGACAAATTATTCAAGAAAACATTGATAGGAGAGTAGGAAAGTGAGTCAGCAAGGGGAAGAAAGAAAATTAATGTGCATTAGTAAGCAGATTACTGCTTTTGTCTGCTAAAGTTCAATCCTGATGGGGGCCTCTGAAAGAGTGTATAATTCATCCCTGACAGTTGCCCCAGCAGAGGGACTAGAAAGTTGGGGCATTTATCCTTCAACTCTCATCCATCATTGGTTGAGGAATGTTTTTGAGGGGATTAATTCCTCAGCACCCCAGCAATGCCCATCTTGTGGCTGAATATCTTCCTCGACACAGTTCATGGCCTTGGAGTGAGTGTTTCCTTAAGAAGTTAAATGACAGCAGGAAGTGCTAAGTGGAAACTCGCAGTACCATGACAGGGTCTGCTGTGGTCTGCTCCTTTTACCCTTCTGATTCACTCATGTTCCACTTTGATTTCACTATGTTTGGTCACTGATTCTGCAAGATGATTGGGAAGTTATTTTTCTTTCTCCTTTTTGTTTTTTAATTCTCTCACAGGTCTGGAGAGTTATTTCAAAAATTAAAAGTTCTTAAAAATAATAGGAAACAAACACAAAAGTGAAGTTGTGGTTTTGCCTATAGCTGCAGTCGGCCGGTAGCCCATAATTTGTAAACTCTATTGTTATCTCACTCCTTTACAAACCAATCTTTGTTTCTCTCATTCTCAGCACTTCTACTAGTCTAGGTTGCTTGCCTAATGGGTAAACCAGGCCTTCATCCCTTAGAAGTCTAACCCTCTAAACATATTTTTGACATAGAGTCTTGTCTTGTGGCCTGGCTAGAGTGCAATGGCATGATCATGGCTCACTGCAACCTCTGCCTCCCAGATTCAAATGATTCTCCTGCTTCAGCCTCCTGAGAAGCTGGGATTAGAGGTGCCCACCACCATGCCCAGCTAATTTTTGTAGAGATGGGGTTTCACCATGTTGGCCAGGTTGGACTTGAACTCCTGACCTCATGATCTGCCTTCCTTGGCCTCCCAAAGTGCTGGGATTACAGGTGTGAGCCACTGCGACCAGCCCAAACATATACCTTCTTGACCCCTTTATGAGGTATCAATTAATTTTTTTCTTGATAATCAGGATAAATTACACTGGCTGTAAAGTACAATGTTTTCTTTGTCTGCTGATCTACTAGCACTGGAGACTAAAATGGCCAGGTGATATACTGAGCTTTATATTTACGAAAATCCATACTGTATCTCCTGGAAAAAAAAAAAATCCTAATCTGGGAACTAGACCTTCTAATCTAGCAGTATCTAGCAGGAACAGAGAGATCGTGTTACCTAAAATGGTCACTAGCAGTGATGTTAAGAGGGACCACTGTTATGTTAACCATTTGGTTTTCTTTCTTTTTCTTTTTTGCCACATATAATCTGCAGAATCACCCTTTGGTTTTCAGATCACTGCATTCTCATTATCTGGGAACAACATCATATAATGGCCATTAGTTGGAGGTTTACCTCACATTTTGAACGATGATGCCCCAACCTTGCAGACACCTCAGCTGAGAATGTAAGAGGCTATCATGATGTGGTATATGGTTGCATTAGTGGGTCCTGTGGTTATTTGTTCATTTCTTCACTCTTAATCCAAGGCTATCTCATTGAGAATCTAATGCTTTTTATGCCTTTTACTCAGATATGGTGTTAAAAAGACAGAGAAGGCAAACCCATAAGCCAAACACACATATGTCCTAGCAAGGGTGAAACACTAGTTAGACTAATAACACCCACATTTGTACTACTGTACTCTCATAAAGGGTAGGGGTCCAACCTAATCAATTTGCTACCAAGTGATTTGTTTTTGGTTCCTTCATGGGATATCCCTATATTGGGGGTGGTGGATAAGAAGTGGAGTCCATGCTTAGTGTTGGTCACTGCTGTTTGAAGATCAGATATTCAGCAACAGCAGCAGCTACACTAGCCATAGTGAAGGAAGCAAAGGATGTGGAGTTGGTGCATAGCTTCCTTTCCTGTCATGATTGCTACTCTATTTTTGAGTCTAGTGAATGAGCATTGGAGTAACCAAGGGCCAAATGTAGCTAGTATGTAATATAAGTCATTTGTCCTCCTAGTTTTGCCAGGAAATTAAATCCTGAAGCACAACAGAGTGCCTTCATATCAATAAACTCAAATCAATTAGTATCTGCAAGTTTAATAATCTTCCTTCCCTGCTCATGCATCCTCAGTATCTATTCCTAAACTTTTTCCTCTTGGTTGCTTTTATAAGAAATTAACCAAATCTTTTCTATTTTTTTAATTGTACTTTAGGTTCTGGGGTACATGTGTCAATCATGCAGGATTGTTGCATAGGTACATACATGGCAATGTGGTTTGCTGCCTCCATCCTCCTGTCACCTATATGTAGAATTTCTCCCCATGGTATCCCTCCCCAACCTCCCCACCCCCTACTATCTCTCCCCTATCCTACAACAGACCCCAGTGTGTGATGCTCCCCTACCTGTGTCCATGTGTTCTCATTGTTCAACACCTGCCTATGAGTGAGAACATGTGGTGTTTGATTTTCTGTTCTTGTGTCAGTTTGCTGAGAATGATGGTTTCCAGATTCATCCATGTCCCTACAAAGGACACAAACTCATCTTTTTATGGCTGCATAGTATTCCATGGTGTATACGTGCCACATTTCCCTTGTCCAGTCTATCTTTTGGTGAATAATTCATTTCCTCTCATAGCAACATAGTAGTTTTTCACTTAGGCCATGCTATGACTTAATCCAGGTAACTCTGCTACTGTTATTCTGAAAATAAGCCACTTCCACAGACCCCCATGCACTCTAGCTGAGTCTGAGAAATTCGGTTACTGAATTGGCAGATATATGGGCCAAAAACTGTGGTCTCCCACTGTCACACAGAAACTCTTCGTGCCATCTCTTTCTCTGCTACCTGAGTACTGCCGAGGTGCCTACAACAGAAGATACATCTTCCTGGGCTGCATCAAGGCAAGTTTCCTTCTTCCCACCCTCCTGGCATTTACCTTACCCTCCTCTTTTCCCTCTTACAAGGATATAGACCTGAGGTCTAAGTTTGCAAGCAGAAGGCTATAGGCTCAAGTAGGGAGAATAGCCAAAACTGGGTAGCCTGGTCATCACCCCCAAGTGAGTTATGGGAACTCAGCCCTTGCTTCTCCCATTAAGAGAGCCAGTCCTTCTGGATGGTATTGCAGGGAGCCCTTAGCCCTAGTTCTCTATACTAAGGGAAAGGGATAAAAGGAAGGATGCATGGGCAGAGTCCCTGCTGCCCTCTTCCATGTGTTCCAGAGCCGTCTGTGTCTGTGTCTTCTCTGTGTTGGGGTGTCATTTTCCCATGATCTCTTCTACTTACGGTCATTTTATTTGATAAGCATTTATATTTGTATTAATAGAAATAATGCTCTATTATGAAGCAGAGTGAGGTGTTTTTTGCAAGTTCTAAGTGTATGGTGGTATTCATGTATCATCATTATCCTTTTACATTAGTACAGATATTTTAGAGGAAAAAAATTTTTATATTTAAATATGTTTAATGGCATATTTTTTCTGCTTTTTGAACAAGGGGCCCCTCTTTTTCATTTTTTGTTGGGTTCTGCAAATCAGAATTAAGAACTTTTTGATAAAATTCACAGAGCAAGGGAGAGAGGGAGGAAAGGAGAAAGAAAAATAGAAGGAGGAGAAAGAGGAAGAGATGGTGAGAGAGAAAAGAAATCTATGACATCAATATCTAACACAACTGTAAAAATATTCATATATAAAGATGTTTCCATGACATACATGTGAAACAAAAATTAATTGCAATGTCAGTTAGTCATCGCTAATAACAGAACTCATCATTTTGTTATCTTTGAGACTCGTTCTATTAAATATCAAAGGTACTCTGTGTATTTGTCCATTTGTATTCAACTAAGGCTTGACTTTGATGTCATTTATCTAACACTTGTATTAATTGCTTAACTTTGCAGAAGTTGGAGCCAGATATATTTGCCTTGGAAGTAAGTGAAACAAAGAGTTCACTATCCATGGTAAATATGCACCATGCTTTGCTTCATACTGAGGGCTACCAAGAAAAGCTTTATTTATGCAAGAATGCAGTTGGAAGAAAAGTGAAAGTCAATTGCCTTGTCTTTTTTTCTAATGGAAACAAGCCAAGTGTAATCAATTATACTTGGGCATTTTGTACAAGTAATGCTTTCTGTTGGTATTAATAATATGTGTACCACAGAAGGACTGCCAGTCAGGGAGGCACTGAAAGTGACTCGAACAACCTGAAGGAGAACTGTTGTGAGTTGCAGTGTGGATAAATGGGCAGTGTGGGTGTTAACTCTAGGAACAACAGCTGAAGTCGGGGAGGAAAGGTGGTGGAGAGTAAAGTTAATCTGTGGCCTTTAAAACGCCAGTAAGTTGGAATATCTTAGTTTTAACTCTTTGGGATACAGGATAAAGTTCATTCTCTATAGCTCTAGTACAAGGTATATAAGCCAGAATTTATAAAGCAAAGCTCCTTTACTCTTCTTTTCCAATAGTTCTCTCTGTCTTTTCTCTTTCTCTCTCTCCTAATTTCTTTCATAGCTTCTATCAAGTAGGACTCTCCTGCCAGCATGTCTCTTAGTCTTTACATATTTTATAGTCTTGTTTCTTATGCCCAACTGGCTTCTGTATTTCCTTTTGAAACTGCTTTTTTTATAGTGGCATTTAATCTGTTTTCACTACTGTTGAGAGAAGAACGTTTCCTCTACCATTAAGACTAGAGTGGTTGGGAACCTGTGAATGAACTAACCATGAACAGATTAATAGAAGAAAAGACAAAGTTTACTCATATGCATGTGGTAGTGTACAAAAGAAGTGCCTCCCTGAATAGCCAAAAATAAGAGTTTCTATCCCAACTTAATAAGAAACAGGGAGAAAAGTAGAAGAGTCTTCTATGGAAAGAATAATTAAGCTTAATAGAGGAAAGATAAATGGGCTTTTACAGAAATAAATAGGAGGTATGACAGTTGTTGATAATCGTTGTTTATGAAATTTTTCATCCTACTATTAGTGACTCCTCTCTCTCCTTCCTGTGAAACATATAATGTCTGCTTTTTTATTTCTGATTTTATTTATTTGGGTATTCTCTCTTTTTTTTCTTAGTCTGGCTAAAGTACTGTCCGTTTTGTTCATTTTTTCAAAAAACTTTTTGTTTCATTATCTTTTATATTTTCTTCATTTCAATTTCACTTATTTCTGCTCTGTTCTTTATTGTTTCTCTCCTATTAACTTTGGGGTTGTTTTTTATCTTACTCTTGCTTTTCTTATTTTTTAAGTTGCATCTCTATGTTGTTCATTTGTAGTTTTTCTACTTTTTTGGTAGAGGTACTTCTAGCTATAACTAGGGCTTTCCTCTTAGTAGTGGTTTTGCTGTATCCCATAGATTTCAGTATGTTGTGTTTTCATTGGTCTATAATGCAGATTAAGTCTGATATTTCTTTGTTGATTTTCTGTCTGGACAATATGTCCAGTACTGAAAGTAAGCTGTTGGAGTCTTCAGCTATCATGGTATTGAGGTCTATCTTTCCTTTTAGCTCAAATAATATTTGCTTATCTAGGTGTTCCAGTATTGGGTGTATATAAATGTATAATTGTTCTATCCTCCAGCTGAATTGATCCCTTTATCATTATATAATGACCTTCTTTACCTCGCTTTATGTATTTTTTGTCTTGAAATATATTTTATCTATCATTTGTTTGTTTGCTTGTCTGTTTTATTAGTTATACTATTCTAGAATAAAAGTCTTTTCTTTGAGCACTTTATGTTATGGTGCTTTCTCCTGGTCTGTAAGGTTTCTACTGAAAAGTCTGCTACCAAACATACTGAAGACCCATTGCATGGTATTTGTTTCTTTTCTCTTGCTGCTTTTAGGATTCTTTCTTTATCTTTGGCCTTGAGAATTTGATTATTACATGCTTTGACATAGTCTTCTTTGGGTTAAATCTGCTTAGTGTTTCTATATCCTTCTTGTACTTGAATATTGATTTTTTTCTCAATGTTTGAGAAGTTCTCTGTTATTCTTTTGATTAAACATTTTACCCCTCCTCTTTAAGATCAGTAACTTAGATTTGCCCTTTTGAAGCTATTTTCTAGATCTTGTAGGTGACCTTCATTTTTTTTTTCTTTTGTTTCCTTTGACTATGTGTTTTCAAATAGCCTGTCTTCAAGTTCACTAATTCTTTCTTCTGCTTGATCAATTCTGCTATTAAGATATTTGGATGCATTCTTCAGTGTGTCAATTGCATTTTTCAACTTCAGAATTTCCACTTGATTATTTTTAATTATTTCAATATCTTCCTTAAATTTATTTGATAGGATTCTAAATTCCTACTCTGTGTTATCCTGAATTTCTTTGAGTTTCCTCACAACAGCTATTTTGAATTACCTGTCTGAAAGGTCACATATTTTTTTTTCTCCAGGATTGGTGCCTCATGCCTAATTTAGTTCATTTGATGGGATCTTGTTTCTTTGATAGTTTTGATGCTTACAGATATTTGTCATTTTCTGGGCATTGAAAAGTTACATATTTATTGTAGTCTTCACAGTTTGGGCTTATTTGTACCCATCCTTCTTGGGAAGGCTTTCTAGGTATTTAAAGGGATGTGGGGTGTTGTAATCTAAACTCTTGGTCTCTGCAGCCATATCTGCATTTGAAGGCATCCCAAGTTTAGTAACACTGTAACTCTTTCAGATTCATAGAGGTACCATGTACTAGTCTGCTGTCATGCTCCTAATAAAGACATACCCAAGACCCAGTAATTTATAAAGTAGAGAGGTTTAATAGACTCACAGTTTCACATGGCTGGGGAGGCCTTAGAATCATGGGAGAAGGCAAAGGGGAAGCAAAGGTATGTCTTACATGGTGTCAGGCAAGAGAGCTTGTGCAGGGGAACTCTCATTTATAAAACCATCAGATCTCTTGAGAATTACTCATTATCATAAGAAGAGTAAGGGGAAACCATCTCATGATTTAATTATGTCCACCTGGCCCCACTCTTGACACATGGGGATTATTACAATTCAAGGTTAGATTTGGGTGGAGACATGGAACCAAACCATATTATACCATCTTGGTGTTCTTGGGTAAGATCCAAGAAAACTCTCTGCATCCCCAGGCAGAGACCTTTGTTCTTTTCCCTTACTTTCTCCCAAACCAGAGACTTTCTCTCTCTGTAGTGTGTATTTTAAAGACTGAAATCTGACTATATCCTTCCCTGCTTAAATCTCTAGGACAACTTCCGACCATGGCACTCCCTGATCTAGCCCTTCATACTTCAGACATTGTTACTGTGACTTCCTTCCTCACTCACTACACTTCAGTTGCAGCTCAAAACTGTCTTTGCTCCACAACTTTGCACTTGTTGCCTCTACCTGGACCCACTTTGCCTTAGGCTATTTTTTAATTTTAGTTTTTAAAAATTTTGTATTTTTATCTGAGTCTCTGCACTAATTCTACTTCATTTGAAAATGCTTTTAGTAATCACCTTTTTACTTATGCAATAGCCATATTTTCTATTTTTTCCCTCAATAACAGTGAAATTCATATCTCTTTTAACCTGGCTGTTGATTTTACCACAATGAGGTAAGTTCCAAAATGTAAGAACTTTGTCTTTTCAGTCTTCCCATTCTCCATGACATTGTCTAGCATTTATTTTTAAGCATTGGTTTAATTAGTGAATGATGAATAAAACTAACACACACCTGAGGCATATTGGGTAGAGACCAGTGATTAGGGACAATTGGTTTGGCTGATTTGGAGTTTAATGTACAGCATTCATCAATATGTTTGTAAAGGTCATTTCGAAACTGCATTATTATAAGACTAAAAAGTTAAATTGTATTTAGATGTTTTTGTCTTACAAGTTATGCAGAATTCATTACTATTTATAAGCAAATGAATTATCTTAATTACCTGGTAGTCTAAAAAGCTGTAGAGAAAGGTAGAATAAATCTTTTGCTAAAATAAGAGACAAAGTTTTTATTTCAGTGATTTTCCACTATTTACTACAAAAGACTGTTTAAAAACTAAAAAAAAAAGTGAATAGCAGTAACAGCTATCACTTACTGGCTACTAGAGGCTGGATACTTTAGCAAAAGAAATTTTACAACATTTGACTAAACCTCAAAGCCATCCAGTGAGGTATATATTATTCTCTTCATTTAATCTATAAAGAAACTGAGTTTCAGAGAGCTTAAGTAACCAGTCCCAATGTCCTAACATTGCAAATGACAGAGCTAGCATTCAAGCTATATTTTTAAGTAAGCTTATTGATTAAAGCTTAACATACATAAAGAAAAGTACACAAATGTGAATGTATGGCTCAATAAAGTCTTACAAAGTTGATGTACCTATTTATATACAACATTACTTGTGCTGAAATAGCCTCTTTGTCTAAACCAATACCTCAGTGTTTTTATGTATGTGAAACAAAACTTGCACCAGACCAGATAAACTGGCCAAGAAAGATTTTATTAAAGACTATTGCAACAGGGAAGAGAGATTGAACTCACTAAAACAAAAGGTGGGAGTTGGAGAAGATTCAAGATGGCGCTGTAGGAGCAGCTTAGGATTGCAGCTCCCAGTGAATGCACAGAGGGTGAGTGGACACTGCATTTCCAGACAGATCATTATTGCCCAAAGACCAGGAGATTCCCAGGCAGAGAAGCCCCACGGGTCGCCAGCATGGCTATTTTCGGCCAGCGCGGCTGTTTCAGCTGGTGCCACAGTGCAGCAGCTCTCCATACAAAATACACTGCTCTGGTTGCCCTGTTAAACTGGAAATTGGAGATCTGGGAAGGCAGATTAGCCCATTCATCTGATTAAATGGGACTGAAACATAGTGTCAGGCCAGGAGATTCCCAGGCAGTGATGTTGTTTCAGCCGGTGCAGGGGGTCACCACATGGGAAATCACACAGATCCCAGTAGCCTTTCCAGGTGACTGGAACACCTGGGAGAGAGTCAACCACTCAACTTAAAAAATAAAGGGTTCCCAGGCAGGGAGCCAGGTGATCAGGCTCAGTGGGTCCCATGTCCACAAAAACAAACAAACAAAAAACAGCAATCGGAAATGCTTGGGGTTGAGAGTTTCATGGCAAGCACAGGTAAACCTGGGATGGTCCAGCTCTGTGGGGGAGGGGCGTCCACCATTACCGAGGCACTCCACCCCTACAGAGGTAGTCTGCCATTGCTGACACAACCTGCCATTGCTGAGGCAACCTGCTGTTGCTGAGGGAACCCCCCATAACAGAGAGAGTCTGCCATCACAGAGGCGGGCCACCATTGCTGAGGCAGTTCTAACCACACCCATATAAACAGGACTGCAGGGAAATACACACAGCAGCAGGGTGGAGCCCATGGCAGCAGGGTGGACCCCACAGCAGATGAGCAAAGCCTCTGCAGGCAGACAGTGACTAGGCTGCCTCCTTGCTGGGCAGGACAGCCCTGAAAAAAAAAAAAAAAAAAAAAAAAAACAAAGGCAGCACCACAACGGATACTCATAAATAAAGCCCTAACTCCCCAGGACAGAGCACCTGAGGAAATAAAAAGGGAGTTTATGAGTTCAGCTGCAGCAAACGTAAACACACCTGCCTAGTAGCTCTAAATGAACAACGGAGCTCACAGCTGAGCACTTGAGCTCCTATAAAGAACAGACTGTCGCCTCAAGCAGCTCCCTGACCCCCATATATCCAAAGAGTCACCTCACAAAGGACTGATCAGAGAGACAACTGGCGGGCATCATTCTGAAACAAAGATAGTAGAAGAAGAAACTGGTAACAACCCTTACTATTTTGCAGCTGTTGCAGGTGATCCCCAGGCAAGCAGGGACTGGAGTGGACCTCAGCAGTCCTGCAGCAGAGGGGCCAGACTGTGAGAAAGAAAACTAAGAACAGAAATAACTTCATCATCAACAATCTGGACGTCCACTCAGAGACCCAATCGGAAAATCAGCAACTACACAGGTGGATAAATCCACAAAGATGGGAAGAAACTAGCGCAAAAAGGAGGAAAACACCCGAAACCAGAACACCTCACCTCCTACAAGGGATCATAACTCCTCACCAGCAAGGGAACAAAGCTGGATGGAGAATGAGTGTGATGAAATGACAGAATCAGACTTCAGAAGGTGGGTAATGAGAAACTTCTGAGAGCTAAAAGAACATGTTCTAACTCAATGCAAAGAAACTAAGAACCTTGAAAAAAGATTTGAGGAAATGATAACAAGAATGGACAACTTAGAGACGAATATGAGTGAATTGATGGAGCTGAAAAACACAACACAAGAACTTCATGAAGCATGCACAAGTTTCAACAGCCGAATTGACCAAACAGAAGAAAGGATATCAGAGGTTGAAGATCAACTGAATGAAATAAAATGAGAAGGTAAGACTAGAGAAAAGAGTACAAAAAGGAATGAACAAAGCCTCCAAGAAATGTGGGACTATGTGAAGAGACCTAATCTACATTTCATAGGTGTACCCAAATGTGACGAAGAGAATGAATCCAAGCTGGAAAATACTCTTCAGGATATTATCTAGGAAAACTTCCCCAACCTAGCAAGACAGGCCAATATTCAAGTCCAGGAAATACAGAGAACACCACAAAGATATTCCGCAAGAAGAGAAACCCCAAGGCACATAATTGTCAGATTCACCAGGGTTGAAATGAAGGAGAAAATACAAAGGACAGCCAGAGAGAAAGGTCGGGTTACCCACAAATGGAAGCCCATCAGACTCACAGCAGATCTCTCGGCAGAAACTCTACAAGCCAGAAAAGAGTGGGGGCCAATATTCAACATTCTTAAAGAAAAGAACTTTCAACCCAGAATTTCATATCCAGCCAAACTAAGCTTCATAACTGAAGGAAAAATAAAATCCTTCACAAACAAGCAAGTACTCAGAGATTTTGTCACCACCAGGCCTGCTTTACAAGAGCTCCTAAAAGAGGCACTACACACAGAAAGGAACAACCAGTACCAGCCACTCCAGAAACATACCAAATGGTAAAGAGCATCAACAAAATGAAGAATCTGCATCAACTACCAGGCAAAACAGCCAGCTGGCATCAAAATGGCAGTATCAAATTCACACATAACAATATTAACCCTAAATGTAAATGGACTAAATGCACCAATCAAAAGACACAGACTGGAAAATTGAATAAAAAGCCAAAACCCATCGGTGTGCTGTATCCAGGAAACCCATCTCACATGCAAGGATACACAAAGGCTCAAAATAAAGGGATGGAGGAAGATTTACCAAGCAAATGGAGAGCAAGAAAAAGCAGGAGTTGCAATTCTCATCTCTGATAAAATAGACTTTAAAGCAACAAAGATCAAAAGAGACAAAGAAGGTCATTACATAATGGTAGAAGGATCAATATAACAAGAAGAGCTAATGATCCTAAATATATATGGACCCAATACAGGAGCACCCAGATATATAAGGCAAATTCTTAATGACTTGCAAAGAGACTTACAATCCCACACAATAATAGTGGGAGACTTTAACACTGCACTGTCAATATTAGACAGATCAACCAGACAGAAAATTAACAAATCTATCCAGGATTTAAACTCAGACCTAGAACAAGCAAACCTGATAGACATTTACAGAACTCTCCACCCCAAATCCACAGAATATACATTCTTCTCAGCACCACATCACACCTACTCTAAAATAGACCATAAAATTGGGAGTTAATCACTCCTCAGCAAATGCAAAGGAACTAAAATCATAACAAACAGTCTCTCTGACCACAGTGCAATCAAGTTAGAACTCAGAATTCAGAAACTAACTCAGAACCGCACAGCTTCATGGAAACTGAACAAGTGGCTCTTGAATGTCGACTGGATAAACAACGAAATGAAGGCAGGAATAAAGAAGTTCTTCAAAACAAATGAGAATGAAGACACAACATACCAGAATCTCTGGGATACATTTAAAGCAGTCTCTAGAGGAAAATATATAGCAATAAGTACCCACATGAGAAGAGTGGAGAGACCCAAAATTGAGACCCTATCATGAAAATTGAAAGAGCTAGAGGAGCAAGATAAAAAAAACTCAAAACCTAGCAGAAGACAAGAAATAACTAAGATCAGGGCAGAACTGAAGGATATAGAGACACAAAAAACCCTTCAAAAAAATCAATAAATCCAAGAGCTGGTTTTTTGAAAAGATCAACAAAACAGACAGACCACTAGCCAGATTGACTAAAAAGGAGAGAGAGAACAACCAAATAGATGCAATAAAAAATGATAAAGGGAAAATTGCCACAGATTCCACAGAAATTGAAACCATCATCAGAGAATATTACAAACAACTCTATGCACATAAACTAGTAAACCTAAAAGAAATGGATAAATTTCTGGACTTCTGTATCCTCCCAAGCCTTAAGCAGGAGGAAGCTGAAACTATGAATAGACCAATAACAAGGTCAGAAGTCGAGGCAGCAATTAAGAGCCTACCACACAAAAAAAGCCCAGGTCCAGATGGGTTCCCAGCCGAATTCTACCAGACACACAAAGAGGAACTGTTACCATTCCTTCTGAAACTATTCCAAATAATCCAAAAAGATGGAATCCTTACCAAATCATTTTATGAGACCAACATCATCCTGATACCAAAACCCAGCAGAGACTCAACAAGAAAAGAAAACTTCAGGTCAATATCCATGATGAACATAGACACAAAAATCTTCAATAAAATACTGGCAAGCCGATTGTAACAGCACATCAAAAAGCTTATCCACCATGATCAAGTAGGATTCATCCGGGGATGCAAGGCTGGTTCAACATACGCAAGTCTATAAAAGTAATTCACCACATAAACAGAACCAAAAACAAAAACCACATGATTATCTCAATTGACACAGAGAAGGCCTTTGACAAAATCCAACCACCCTTTATGCTAAAAACCCTCAATAAACTCGGTATTGATGGAACATATCTCAAAATAATAAAAGCTATTTATGACAAACCAACAGCCAATATCATACTGAATGGGCAAAAACTGGAAGCATTCCCTTTGAAATCTGGCACTAGACAAGGATGCCCTCTCTCACCACTCCTATTCAATATAGTACTGGAAGTTCTAGCCAGAGCAATCAGGCAAGAAAAAGAAATAAAGAGTATTCAAATAGGAAAGGTGGAGGCCAAAGTGTTTCTTTTTTTTTTTTTTTTTTTTTTAATTTTTTATTGGATTATAGGTTTTGGGGTACATGAGCAGAGCATGCAAGACAGCTGCGTAGGTACACACATGGCAGTGTGCTTTGCTTTTCTTCTCCCCTTCACCCACATGTGGCATTTCTCCCCAGGCTATCCCTCCCCACCTCCCCCTCCCACTGGCCCTCCCCTTTTCCCCCCAATAGACCCCAGTGTTTAGTACTCCCCTTTCTGTGTCCATGTGTTCTCATTTTTCATCACCCACCTATGAGTGAGAATATGCGGTGTTTCATTTTCTGTTCTTGTGTCAGTTTGCTGAGGATGATGTTTTCCAGATTCATCCATGTCCCTACAAACGACACGAACTCATCATTTCTGATTGCTGCATAATATTCCATGGTGTATATGTGCCACATTTTTCCAATCCAGTCTATTATCAATGGGCATTTGGGTTGATTCCAGGTCTTTGCTATTGTAAACAGTTCTGCAATGAACATTCGTGTACATGTGTCCTTATAGTAGAACGATTTATAGTCTTTTGGATATATACCCAGTAATGGGATTGCTGGGTCAAATGGAATTTCTATTTCTAAGGCCAACAATCATATGAAAAAATGCTCATCGTCACTGGTCATGAGAGAGATGCAAATCAAAACCACATTGAGATACCATCTCACGCCAGTTAGAATGGCGATCATTAAAAAATCTGGAGACAACAGATGCTGGAGAGGATGTGGAGAAAAAGGAACACTTTTACACTGTTGGTGGGAGTGTAAATTAGTTCAACCATTGTGGAAGACAGTGTGGCCAAAGTGTTTCTATTTGCAGATGACATGATAGTATACCTAGAAGACCACATCATCTCAGCCCAAAAACTCCTGAAACTGATAAGCAACTTCAGCAAAGTCTCAGGATACAAAAATAAATGTGCAAAAATCACAAGCATCCCTATACACCAATAACAGACACACAGGGAGCCAAATCATGAGGTAACTCCCATTCACAATTGCTACAAAGAGAATAAAATGCCTAGCAATACAATTAACAAGGAATGTAAAGGACCACTTCATGGAGAACTACAAACCACTGCTCAACAAAATAAGAGAGGACACAAACAGATGGAGAAACATTCCATGTTCATGGTTAAGAAGAATCAATATTGTGAAAATGGGTATACTGCCCAGAGTAATTTACAGATTCAACGCTATTTCCATCAAGCTACCAATGACCTTCTTCACAGAACTGGAAAAAACCACCTTAAACTTCCTATGCAACCAAAAGAGAGCCTGCATAGCCAAGTCAATTCTAAGCAAAAAGAACACAGTGGGAGGCATTAGACTACTGAACTTCAAACTATACTACAAGGCTACAGTAATCAAAACAGCATGGTACTGGTACCAAAACAGAGATATAGACCAAAGGAACAAAACAGAGGCATTGGAGGCAACACAACATATCTACAACCATACAATCTTTGATAAACCTGACAAAAACAAGCAATGGGGAGAGGATTCCCTGTTTAATAAGTGGTGTTGGGAAAACTGGCTAGCCATGTGCAGAAAGTAGAAACTAGACCCCTTCCTGACACCTTACACTAAAATTAACTCCAGATGGATTAAATACTTAAACATAAGACCCAACACCATAAAAACCCTAGAAGGAAATCTAGGCAAAACCATTCAGAACATAGGAGTAGGCAAGGACTTCATGACCAAAACACCAAAAGCATTGGCAACAAAAGCCAAAATAGACAAATGGGACCTAATCAAACTCCACAGCTTCTGCATGGCCAAAGAAACAGTCATTAGAGTGAATCGGCAACCAACGGAATGGGAAAAAATTTTTGCAGTTTACCCATCTGACAAAGGGCTGATATCCAGAATTTACAAAGAACTCAAACAGATTTACAAGAAAAGTCAAACAAGCCCATTCAAAAATGGGCAAAGGATATGAACAAACACTGTACAAAAGAAGACATACAAGAGGCCAACAAACATGAAAAAATGCTCATCATCACTGGTCATTAGAGAAATGCAAATCAAAACTACATTGAGATGCCATCTCACGCCAGTTAGAATGGTGATCATTAAAAAGTTTGGAGACAACAGATGCTGGAGAGGATGTGGAGAAATAGGAACACTTTTACACTGCTGGTGGGAGTGTAAATTACTTCAACCATTGTGGAAGACAGTGTGGCGATTCCTCAAGGACCTAGAAATAGAAATTCCATTTGACACAGCAATCCCATTACTGGGTATATATCCAAAGAATTATAAGTCGTTCTACTATAAGGACACATGCATACGAATGTTCATTGCAGCACTGTTTACAATAGTAAAGACCTCGAACCAACCCAAATACCCATCGATGATAGACTGGACTGGGAAAATGTGGCACATATACACCATGGAATATTATGCAGCAATCAAAAACGATGAGTTCGTGTCCTTTGTAGGGACACGGATGAACCTGGAGAACATCATTCTCAGCAAATTGACACAAAACAGAAATGAAATACTGCATGTTCTCACTCATAGGCGGGTGATGAACAATGAGAACACATGGACACAGGGAGGGCAGCCTCACACACTGGGGTCTATTGGGGGGAATAGGGGAGGAACAGTGGTGCAGGGGAGTTGGGGAGAGATAGCATGGGGAGAAATGCCAGATATAGGTGAAGGGGAGAAAGGCAGCAACTCACACTGCCACGTGTATACCTATGCAACTATCTGGCATGTTCTTCACATGTATCCCAAAAGCTAAAATGCAATTAAAAAAAAAAAGGAGTTTTTAAGCACTCGAGACTTTACACTATATTTTACTAGTGTAAAAATATAGAAGAATGTTGGGGAGAGATTAGTCAATGTAATAGGCCTTCTATGTTTTCTAATTGGCATTTATTGAAGTTGGGCTTGTAACCCCTAATAAACTTTGAAAAATGGGGGCACTGTCTCTCTTGATTACATTTCCAAAGGGACTGCTCCCAGGTCCTTGTGAAAGATATTCCTAGGTTGAAGATTTACAACTCAAAAGGACAGAGAAATAAATTATAATTGCAAGTTTTCTAATGCTAATACTCTAAGAAAAGGAAGATCAGGGGCCTATAGTCATGAAGAAATCTGTTAGTCAAACTAGGGGAAATGTTAAATTCATTTTGGTCACCCACTATTAATAATTTCACATTAGTAGATTCATTTTCATTTGGAGATGACTGAACTTAGGGTGTAGCTTTGTACAATACCAGAAAGGAAACACTATATCATTACTTGGGCATTTCAAAATTTCATTCTAGTTCTTCTAAGGGCTAGAATCTAGATTACAGTAATAAGGATAATAGGGGATTTGCAGAGCATGGTCTTTTCAGTGAGGTTAAGGGAACACTATTTATTTACCCAATTCTGTTTAGAGAATAGGTTGTACAAGTGGCCATGATAGAGCATAGACACTTGGAAGGTGATAGCACCCAACAGGAAGAAGAATTTGCTAAAGTTGTTAAAGGTAGTATAACGAGGCATAAGAGCCTGAAGCTAGACCATTAGGTTAGACATTACAAAAGTATTTCCAAATGCAGGGTTGATTAGGTTTTGGAATAATTTGCTGAGAAAAGGTCACTAAGGTGCTATCACCATGAATACTCAAGAGTAGATTAGATGAAATACATATTACTATTTATGGCTGCAAGGACAAGGTCAAACCCACAGTAATGCAAAGGAGCAAACTGTGTAACCCTGGATGGGTTTTCTCCCTCTATGGTAAGATCCACCTGATTTTACAAAACAACAAAAACAAAAGCATCATTATTTGTAATAGTAAGTTTCAACCAAGGATTCACACAGCAAAAATGCATTTCTCTTTACCCTATTTTCTTTTGCAACAGCATTTAGAGGGTAGATGTTTGTATCAGTGAAGAAAATGAAACCAGTGCCCATTTTACATTATAAGGAACTAATCTGCAGCCAATGTGCTTATATTAACAAATTGTTATTTGGTTAGAAATTAGCCTGAGTGATACTTTGTCTCCTTAATGATCCTAATTAACAATTCAGTTTAGCTGTTTTTGCTTAATTTTCATGCTTATTTTAAATGTTTTCCACCCTTTTAGTTTTAACAGTATTTTAAATTTAACAATATATTGATGCTTGTATTTAATTTTTATTTGATTTAGTTTATTTTATTCAAAATAGCTTGTTTGGCACTTGTTTTGTGAATGATGCAAATAACTCAATGAAATTCCTGTATAGAAGATGGAGTTTCTATTTTAAATGGATGCCAAGGTAAGCCCTCTCTATTAAAGGGTAAGCTGTAAATTCTCTGTAGTAATTCTGAATAACCAGAGTATCATCATTTTTGTCCAAAATAGAAGAGATACTGTAGATAAGAATTAATTGCAGGTTTTTGTCAGAAAAGTTGATTTGCCTTTCTGATCAACCCCTTCCAGCTCCTTCCTCTTGTAATGCACTTAGTCTTTTAACCATAAAGAGTACTCCTTTGTGCTATGAACTGTTCTACATGCTCTTACAGCAGTCAGTAAGAGCAAGAATATCTATGTCTTTATAAGATTTAATTCCAGTAGAGAAGACAGACAATAGACAAACAACTGTGTCAAATTATCAGAGGTGTTTGAATCAGAGCAATTCCATCTTGAGTAGGGGCTGGGTAAACTGAGGCCGAGACCTACTGGGCAGCATTCTTAGATGGCTAAAGCATTCTAAGTCACAGGATAAGATAAGAGGTCAGCACGAGATACAGGTTATAAAGACCTTGCCTATAAAACAGGCTGCAAGAAGGAAGCCAGCTAAAACCCACGAAAACCAAGATGGCAAGGAGAGTGACCTCTGGTTGTCCTCACTGACACATTCCTGCAAGCACCATGACTGTTTACAAATGCCATGGCAACATCAGGAAGTTACCTATACAGTCTAAAAGGGGAGGCAAAAATAAATCACCCCTTGTTTAGCATATCATCAAGAAATAACCATAAAAATGGGTAACCAGCAGTCCTCCTGTCTGCTCTGTCTGTGGACTAGACATTTGTTATTCCTTTACTTTCCTGATAAACTTGCTTTCACTTTACAGAGTCACCCTGAATTCTTTCTTGTGTGAAATCAAAGAATCCCCCCTTGGGGTCTAGAAAGGACCCTTTTTGGTAACAAAATAATGTCAAAAATTGCCAAGGGTTGTTGAGAAACATCAAGCAAAGAAAGGGACTGAATGATTACATCTTATGTAGGTGAAAGGTCCTTTCTGGAAGGGAGATATTTGAGCAAAAAACTGCATCCCTGAGGAAACGACCCATGCAGACATCAGAAGGAATAGATTCTAGGTGGAAGAAATCAAAAATATAGGGCAGGAAACTGGCCTGTTTTAGGATCCACAAGTTACTACAGGGTTGTTGATGTGAAGACACCAGAAGAGCCCATTAGAGGAGATTATGGTTCTCAGCGTCCCTTTTGCAAGGGTACTCTTTAAGTTGATTAACCAAATATGGACATAAGCCACACAGATCCTGTTCAATATACATAAACGAAGCAGTTTTCTTTATATGAAAATCTTATTTTTTACTTAACTCTTGCCAGGGAACAATTCAAACTGTTCTAATCTCTGGTGGGTGGAGGGCAGGAGGAGGGAGAGGATCAGGAAAAATAATTAATAGGTACTTGACTTAATATCTGAGTGACAAAATATTCTGTACAACAAACCCCCATGACACAAGTTTACCTATGTAACAAACCTGCACTTATACTCCTGAACTTAAAAGTAAAAAAAAAAAAAAAGTCTACTGATGTAATTCATTCATTCATTCATTCTACAAATACTTCACAAATAGTTACTGACTGCCTACTATGTGAGAAGCATTACTTGAGGTCTTTATATAAAGTTTCAAAAGATAATTTATTCTTTCTATATAAATTTAATTCTATGAAATATAATTAGATTTTAAATTAAATATAGTAAACACACATAAGTCATGCTAAAATATCATTTATTATCACAATTTGCCAGCGACTTGGACTTCGGAAACTCTTTCTAGATCTCAGACTTCTCACATAAGGAGGCAATTTACAATGATCATTGTTTCTTTTTGTTTTAAGATATGGAAATAATCACGATGTGCATGGAGCAAAATTTTAAAATGAAAATTATGTATTGATTGATTTAAATAAAGGAAAAAAATAATTGTGGTTCCTCTCCCACAAATAAGGATATTGTCATCTTACAAGTAGCATATTCTTTAAAAATACTTTTCATACGGTAATATAGCCAACATTTTAGTCCATTTGCTGCTGCCATAACAGAATACCACAAACTGGGAAACTTAAAGAAAAAAAGTGATCTGACTCATAGTTCTGGATGTTGGGAAGTCTGAAATTGAGGGGCTGCATCTGACAATTCCCTCTCATGGTGGAAGGAAAGAAAGCATGAAAGACAATGAGAAAATCAGGGTAGGACCTATTCTTTCTATAACAAACCCACTTCCATGATAACTAGCTCACTCTCATTATAATGACTTTAGTCCTTTAGTGGGGGTGGTGATGCCATGACCTAATCAACTCTTAAAGCTTGCATCTTTTAACATAATCACAATGGCAATTAAATATCAGCATGAGTTTTAGAGGGGAAGAAGTATTCAAACAATAGCATTCACCCATTTACTGAGTGAAGCACTCATTCCATAAATCTACCTTTACAATACTCAAAATAACTTTATAAAGAACGTAGGAGCTCCTCATAGATGGCCACCACCAATTTTTTCTCTTCATCTATGTTCATGACATTCCTTCTTTAGAGGAAGAGTCTAATTTTCCCCTTACCTTGAATCTGTACCTGTCTGGATGAATTGATTGACCAACAGAATGTGGTAGAAGTAACATTCTGAAACCCTTCCCAGACCAAGTCATAAGAAGCCTTGCAGCTTTCACCAGCACCTCATGGAAGGTTCCTCCTGGAGTGAGTCAGTCACCATTAAATAAATGTGACTACCTCCCTGAGACTGCCATACTGTGAGAAATCCAAGAAAACCATGTGGAAAGGAAATGGTGGCCCAGCCATAAGTATTCTAGCTATCCTAGCACCAGACATATAAGTGAATAAGCCATCTTGAGTCCATTCCCAGCAGATGTAACATGAAGAAGTACAAAGGACCCCAATGAACAGCAAGTACAAAAGTCCTTTGTCATGGTTCTTGCCATATGATCAAGCTTCTAGGGCTAGGGGCCTAGTCATTGTGAACTAAAGAAGAGCCTTCCCCACTGTACTCTGCCTGAATTTCTAAACCACAAAATAGAGAGAACAATAAAATAGTTGTAGTTTTATACCACTGAGCTTTAGGTTGTTTTTTTATGTAGAAATACATAACCAGTACAAGTTGACATGTAAGTTGTGCTTATACCTTTATTACTAAAGAGCCCTCATAAATGGAATTAGTGTCAACATAAAGGATTGAAAAAGACTCTCTTGCTTCATCTACCATGCGAGAACATAGCAAGAAGGCACTGTCTATGAGCCAGAAAATAGACCCTCACCAGACACTGCGTATGCTTTTATCTTGGAATGCCCAGCCTCCAGAAATGTGGGAAATAAATTTCTGTTGTCTAAAAGTTACCTAGTTTATGGTACTATATTCTTGCAATCTGAATGAACTGAGACTGAAAATGGGTACTAAGAAATGAGGGTGCTGCTGTAACAAATACCTAAAAATGCAGAAACAGCTTTGGAACTGGGTAATGGTTTCAAGCTGATATTTTTGAGGTGGATGCTATAAAAATTCTATATTGCCATAAACAGACTATAAAGGACAATTCTGGTAAGGACCTAGAAGGAGCAGAGGATGCCAATAGAGACAGCCTCACTTTTCTTAGAGAATACGTAAGTGATCGTGCACAGAATGATGGCAGAAATATGAATATTAATGGTTCTACTGATGAATTCTCAGAAGAAAAGGAAGGACATGTCATGGGACAATGTAGGAAAGGTGATCTTTATCATAAAGTGGAAAGAACTTGGCTAAACTGTGTTCATGTCATTGTGTTTTGTGGAAGGTAGAACTTGTGAAGAATGATATTGAATATTTGGCTGGGCAAATTTCTAAGCAAAATATTTAGAGTGCTTCTCTTGACCTGCTGTAAAATGGTGGGACAAGAGAAATAATTTAAAGATGAAACTTTAAATAAAAAAAACAAAAAGCAGAACATAAATATTTGGAAAATTTTCAACCTATCTGTTTTATAAAGAATGAGAAAGGGTGTTCAGAAGAGAACATCAAGGGTGTGGCCAAATAACTCTCTGATTAGAATACTAGTCAGCCATCTAAACAGAAGCCAGGACCTATTGTCCAAAACAACAGAATAATAATTCTAAGGCAATTTAGAAATCCTCAGAGATGCCACCTCCAGCACAAGTTCAGAGGGGAAAAGCCCCAGTGAGCATGCTACCACTCTGGTGAGCCTTTATTAGGGCAACGTCCAGAAAACCTATGGGAGTGGTATTGCCCCTGTGACCCCAGGCTGATAGAGCCACCAGCATGCAATTCCTGCCCAGGGTAAACATAGCAGGAAGCCCCATCTATAGCCAGAAAGTAAGCCCTCACCAGACATTGGATTTGCCTTGATCTTGAACTTACCTGTCTCCAGAATTATGAGAAATAAATTTCAGTTGTTTATAAGACATGATATTTTGCTATAGCAACCTGAATGGACTAAGACAATGAGACTTCAATGATGAATAAGTCCGTAATGGTGGATGAGATTTTGAATAATTAGAAAGTGTAAAGAGTAAAGAGAACAGCGTATAGATATATAAGAGAGACAGAAATTTAAAACATCACATAGGAAAAATTGCAAAATACAGGTATTTTGCCAAATATAGCTAATTTCTTATCACATTGATATAAAGTTACTTTCAAACTTGTACTATTCTGGATAGTGAACGTTGATGCAGAGGTAGATGCACGAAAAAGTACAAACACATTAAAAGTTTTCAGTAGCTATTAATATTTTGTAGGCAAAAATATGGGAAAACAAAAAACAAATGAATACATTTTGACTATAATGAAAGATGTGTATGAGAAGTTGACAGGAAATGAATTTCAATGAATAGATGCTTTTTAATCACAGAAAGCTCTGAAAACCAAAATCAGGAGCTTAGCTTAATAAAATAGAAAATAAGGGAATATATAGAGAAATAGAACCAACAGAATATATTACACACACACACACACACACACACACACACATACACACACAGAGAGAGAGAGAGAGAGACAGAGAGAGATTGAGAGAGAGAGAGAGAGAGAGAGAGAGAGAGAGAGAGAGAGAGAGAGATGGATCTGATCGTGTATGCCGGCAGACTGGGGACTCAGGGAAGAGTTGCAGTTGCAGTTCATGCAAGTTTGCTGGTGAATTTCCTTCTTGTTGGGGAGAAAGTCAGTCTCTATTCTATTAATGCTTTCAACTGACTGGAGATGCACCCACATATGGAGAACAATATGCTTTACTCAAAGTCTACTAATTTAAATGCTACTATCATCCAAAAGACATCTTCATAGAAATGTCCAGAATAATGTTTGACCAAACATCTGGATACCATGGCCCAACCAAGTGAACATAAAAAATTAACTATCACTGAGAGCAATAGAAAATCATTAAGGAGGGCGATAATGTGATGAAAAAGTGTTTGAGAGGAAGACTCATAAAAATATTTTGCATGTTGGTTTAAAAGAGGGAGGCATTAAAATAAAATAAAATAAACAATCAGTAAGGCTATGTTAGCCATACTACAGGAAGGAGTTGTTGAGATCATGACTGAGAAGAGTGATGGAAAAGGTTAGATAACATGGCCTAGATAACTGCTCTTTATTTAATGGAAATATTTAATGTAGCCTGCTAAAAATTTTAAATACTTCCCAATATTTCTAGGCATTGAAGGTAGTATAATATAAAGGCCACAAGCTTTGGAATAGAGTTGGTCTGAATTCAAGCTTTGTAACTTATCTGCAAGTTTCACAAGTTCTGTTAGCCTCAGTTTCCTCCTCTAAAAATGAAAGCATTAATGCCTTTCACAAATATTATCATAAAGATTAAAGAAAAATAACGTAGTGAAATATTCAGAATAGCATAGTCAGATTCAGGATACTACAATGGCATTATAGTTATTGAAATTCTATGAATTCAATTTTACAGGCATTGCAAAAACAGAAAAGCAGAGAGAGAGAGAGAGAGACAGAGAGAGAGACAGAGACAGACAGACAGACAGACAGACACTGATTGATTCAGGGATAGCCCCTGGTTCAAATTAGATCCTGCCCTCCACTATCACAGAGGAGGTCACAACTGAAATGCAAAGAAAAAAAAAAAAGAGATAACTCCTGGATTTTGACTTTATATGGACCTAAATCCTGCAGGTTTAAGGATAACAGGACAGCTTTTCAATGGTGATATTGAGTCTACTAGATTTTTTGTTTGACTTGCTGACTTTAGAACTCAATTCCTGCTTAAATTGAGCTCCACCATAAATATGTTATAGAGATTTAATTTCAAATCTTTTATAGAGGACCCACTCAAGAAAAGAGGCTAAATTCTATTATAGCCAATATCAGTATAGTCTCTGGATATGGCTAAATCTGACAATCAGCATACTGTATTCTGACATGTCTCGATGTTGGTGATGGAGCTGTGACCTCAGCTGAGATTCTTGCAGCCATCTAATTAGACAGAAACCATCTAGCAGATGAGCATGTAATGTTTCCCCTGATCTGCACGAACATTTGCACCATCCTGGTAGTTCTTTTGTTATAAAGGCTATGATCATTAGGTGACTTATATTGAATTGAACTAGAAAATTTTTTTTCAAAGGTGAATAAATACCTAACATTTGCCAGCCAATTCTTTATGATTAGGAATAAAATAGGCCCTGTCTGTGCAGACACATTGCTATATCATCTGATGCAATCATTTTCTTTCTTTTCAGACTTTTATTGTGTTCTATACACAGATAATATATGTATTTCCTGATTTGCTTTGTTAGAGACTGTAAATGAAACTTCACAAAACCATCTTCAAAATCATGTAGTGAAACAAGAGTTGGAAACATTTTTTTTCTGCTTATCATCATTGTTGCTTTCAGTTGAATAAATGTACATTTCTTGCTGACTGCAAGAAAAGCCATTAAAAAGCTGTTCCCAGCTAAAAGGTTTCAACACACAGGGAATTATATCACCAGCTTTATTTTCCCCCCTTAGCAGAGACAGACGTGGTTATAATAGCCAAATCAAAGAACATTTGTTTGAATGATCTGTAATCAGCACTGCTGTTGTCCATTGAAGTTGTGAACAGTTTTACATCCATAAAATCTTGTACCTGGAAAACTGCATGTGTTACTTTCAATTTAAGCACAATTACTATAATGTTAAAATTTTCTTAAAATAAAATAATGGATAACTATCATATTAACAATTCTGTCAACTGTGAATTTTTAGTGTGATGATCAAAAATGCAATCTGAATAACAAATATCAAATACAAATGGTAGAAGAGAAACAAAAGAAACCCAGTAAGTTCAGTGGGGGACTGGAACAACCAAGCATAGTGATAATAGAAGAGTACTAGAAACTTGTCACATTGCTGCATGATTTTTTCCTCTAAGCTACACAATTTCTTTATAAAAAATTCAGGTAATGCCTCTTTATCATCTTATTTGTAACACATTGCTTCAGTTCTCATTTTAAAAGAATGAGAAAAATTTACTAATCAATGTATTTCTAATTGTGACCAATTTAATCAGCTAAAGTAAACATTTAACTTGGGTTTTCAGGAAACTTGTCTATTTTTAAACTGTGCCAGATGCTGTACCAATGTAAGTTATTTGGGAAGAATAATAATATTTGCATAGCACTTTAGAATTTATAAAATGCTTTTACCTAAATTCTCATTTTATCTTCACAATAATCCCATGAAGTAGTCAGTGAGGTGGTCAGAACCTCTATTTTTCAGTGGATAATATGTAATTGATTTATCGTCACATACTCTCTTTCTCTGTCAACTTGACTCTTTGACCCATTATTTTTCCTAAAAGATACAGACTTTTCTGAAGATGAGCATTCATCGTATTGGGACAGTTTCCCCCTTAGGTTATGTCTCAGTGGGCAGTAACATTGATATATACACTGCTCCTGAAATATAATATATATTAGAAAAGAAACCTCTGTAAGCGAGTTCTCTAGAAAGAGTTGATTAGCACAAGAACAGGAAATATGCCAATTGTGTGGATTTGCAAGAAGTGGAATATGTTTCTATGCAGGAAATTTTCTAAATCAACACCTTCTAATTAGCTACCAGGTATTATGGTTCATTGAATTTAGAAATTGAAGTGGAAGAAACACTCAGTATCTTTGATCCTTTTCCAAATGTTTCTTAGGTTATTTTTTAAACGTATTTTAAAAATTAAAGTGAATTTTGCAGTAAGAAAACTATCAGTGATTTAAATAAGAATAAAAGTGATATTGCTGTGGCTGAATGTCATTTTTTTCCATGAAGTCAGAATGCTGACCACAATACTTTCCACTCTAGAAAAATAAAGCCAAATAAGATTAACTGGTTGTGTTGTATAGACATTAATGCGGGTGGAAATGAATGGTTTGGAATTACATTTGGTTTTGGTAAGCCATATTGCTGATCTTAAATCTCAGGAGTTGACTAAATTTGGTTTTCTTCACCTCCAATTCCATTAAGAATCAGAAAATGTAGAAATACATGTTTGTACAATCACACACATCCCTGAATTTAAATTAATTATAAAAGAAAGGCAATATTTTATAAACCTGAAACATGAGAATTACAAGTTTTAAATGATTCTAGCTTTCTACAAAACTGCTTTCATAGAACTATGAAAAAGAATTCAAATACAAATGGTTTACAATCATTTTTCAAATGTAAATAGTATTATTATTATAGAATAACATTAATTTGTGAATATTTCATGGAATATTAAAGAAGTATGAGAAAGTTGAATATATAGAAGTATAAAAAATAAAGTAATCAATAAGCTCACTACATAGTAATTTCTTATAACATTTTGTTATAATCCTTCCAAAATTTCTATAATTTATTCATTTTGCAATTGTGTCATCAGAGCTTTAATATTTGCCATGCAGTGCAGGGTGGTAAGAAATAGAAACTAAAGAAGCAGAAGGATGGGCAGAAGAAGTAGAAGCATTTAATGCCAAGACAAGTTTCATGTTACAAATCAAGTAAGAGTTTAAAAGCAGTTGAGGGTATGGTACCATTTGCTTCTATTCCAGATGTATTCAGGTAAGAAACAAGAAGCTTTATCCTGTGACTGTGAAATGTCTGAGTTTATATAAAACTTACATTAAAAAAGCACACAATCTCCTAACATTTTAAAGAGATAGGGAATGGAAGTATACTATTTTATTACTAAGTACTTTTAAATTTACAAACCACATGTCTAGTAAATTGTTACTTTCTTAGTCAATTATTTTCTATCGAAGTACCTAAGCTTAGAGTTTATCAACTTATGCAGGTGAAAGCACATATTTTATGAAAACTGGCAATAGTCTCCAACTATTATTATAGACCTTATGATCAACTTCTAAGCAAGTCTTTAAATAGAGGGTTTTCTTATCAGAAGTTTATTTTTCTCTATAATAGTCCTCTAGCTCTTTCTTTAAAATTAGTTCATTATGTTATGTGAGTTACACACGGCATCATCTTGTTTGGCAACTACAAATTCCTAGAATGCCCCAGAGAGGAATTGGCCTTCCTTGTTAGTGTTGTATTTGTCTTCATCCACTCTTTTAGTCACATTGGCAAGTAAACTAACTCTTCCCACTGAATGAGGATGCAAGACTTATTTGAGTTGAAATAGTTACCTAGCATTTCTCTTCACTTCCACAAAGTGCATTATTTTGTGGATACTAGAGGAGAGCAATAGCAGTGTGGTCATGTGGTATCCATCCTTGGTTTCATAACAAGGTAGATCATTAACTGATACAGAGTAAGAGGTCAAATATTGATCCTTTAGGATTACAGGTTACAACAAAGGATGGATGGACTACCAAAAAAGAAAGAGCCTCAGGGAGCAGCAGGATATGGTGGCTTGTTTTGTAATCAGAGGCAATTTACGATGCAGGAAGTCAAAGGACTCTGTTAGTCACTGGCGAAAAATATTTTCAAAGCTTGCCATAAAGCCATTTGGACTTGGTTTATAGCCTGGAATTGTAGAAGGAGATACCCTGAGCTATTCACTAATATGTATTCACCTTGACTCTAATATGTAGCAAAATTAATATTATTACAAATGAAAAGAGTATGAAGAGAAAGGAAAAATCACCATTCTCTTATAAGGAAGGCATCTTTTGCCACTAAGACTTTTCAAAACAACTGTTTACTTACTGATCTGAGAAGATGATAGACCAATTAAAGGATATTCTCAGTCTTAAATTCTACACATTATAATTCAGTTTATCTTTTTCACACATTAAAAATAATGTTAGCTCTATTTTCACAAAAACAGTCCCCCATTCCTTGAATAAAATGCACACTTCCTTCTGGGTTTTTTTTTTTTATTTTTGGAGATGGACTCTCGCTCTGTCACCAGGCTGGAGTGCAGTGGCATGATCTTGGCTCACTGCAACGTCCACCTCCTGGGTTCAAGCGATTCTCCTGCCTCAGCCTCCCAAGTAGCTGGGATCACAGGTGCACATCACCATGCCCAGCTAATTTTTGTATTTTTAGTAGAGACGAGGTTTCACTATGTTGGCCAGGATGGTCTCAATCTCTTGACTTCGTGAACTGCCCACCTCAGCCTCCTGAAGTGCTGGGATTACAGGCAAGAGCCACTACTCCCAGCCCCTACTTTTTAAGATTAATTCTCATTTTCTCTTTTAAGATTAAAATGAGTTCCTCATCAGCAACAGAACAAGGCCTGATGGAGAATGAGTGCGTTCCATTAACAGAAGTGGGCTTCAGAAGGTGGATGATAAGAAACTTCTGTGAGTTAAAAGAACATGTTCTAACCCAACGCAAAGAAACTAAGAACTTTGAAAAAAGGTTTGATGAAATCCTAATGAGAATAGATAATTTAGAGAGGAATGTAAGTGAACTAATGGAACTGAAGAATACAATACGAGAACGCTGCAAAGTATGCACAGGTTTTAACAGTCAAAGTGATCAAGAAAAAGAAAGGATATCAGAAGTTGAAGACCAACTTAATGAAATGAAACGAGAAGACAAGATTAGAGAAGAAAGAGTAAAAAGGAATGAGCTAAGTCTCCAAGAAATATGGGACTATATGAAAAGACCTAATTTATGTTTGATAGGTGTACCTGAATGTTATGAAGAGAATGAATCCAAGCTGGAAAATATTCTTCAGGATATTATTCAGGAAAACTTTCCTAACTGAGTAAGGCAGAACAATATTCAACTCCAGGTAATACAGAGAACACCACAAAGATATTCCTCAAGTAGAGCAACTCCAAGACTCATAATTGTTAGATTCACCAGGTCTGAAATAAAGGAGAAAATTCTAAGGGCAGCTAGAGAGAAGGGTCAGGTTACCCATAAAGGGAAGCCTATCAGACTCACAGCAGATCTCTCAGCAGAAACCCTACAAATTAGAAGAGAGTGGGGGTCAATATTCAATATCCTCAAAGAAAAGAATTTTCAACCCAGAGTCTCATATCCAGTCAAACTGAGCTTCATAAATGAAGTAAAAATAAAATTTTTCATGAACAAGCAAGCACTCAGAGACTTCACCATCACCAGGCCAGCTTTACAAGAGCTTCTGAAAGAAGCGCTATACATAGAATGGAACAACCAGTAAAAGGTAAAGAGTATCTCCATAATGAAGAATCTATATCAACTAATGGGCAAAATAGCCAGCTAGCATTAAATGACAATATTAAACTCACAAATATCAATATTAATCCTAAATTTAAATGGATTAAATGCCCCAATCAAAGACACAGAAAGGAAAATTGAATAAAAAGTCAAAACCCATTGGTACACTGTATCCAGATCCATCTCATAAGCAAGGACACACAAAGACTCAAAACAAAGCTTTGGTGGAAGACTTACCAATCAAATGGAGAGCAAAAAAAAAAAGGAGTTATAACTTTCGTCTCTGAGAAAATAGACTTTAATAGTAACAAAGACTAAAAGAAACAAAGAAGGACATTATATAATGGTAAAAGGATAAATACAACAATAGGAGTCAATGATCATAAATATATATGCACCCAATATATCTAGGAATACCCAGATACATAAGAGAAGTTCTCAATGACTTATAATGAGACTTGGACTCCCGCACAATAATAGTGGGAGACTTTGACACCACATTGTTAATATTCGACGGATCAACAAGATAGAAAATTAACAGGGACTTGATTTAATCTCAGACCTGCAACAAGTAAATTCAGTGAATATCTATAGAATTCTTCACCCCAGGTCCACAGAACATACATTTTTCCTAGTGCCACATTACACCTATTTTGAAAGTGACCATATAATTGGAAGTAAATCATTCTTTAGCATTTGCATAGCATTTCACAGACTTCAATGAAATATTGGTTGGCTGTTTGTTTATTATTTTCTTCCCTTATTCCTTCCTGTCTCCGCTGATAAGTACAATTATCGGCATAAAACAGGTTTTTAATACCTATTTTTAGATTGCATTCCAGCCTGGGCAATAGAGCAAGATTCCTGTTCTCTCTTCCCTTTTCTCTTTCTCTTAAAAAAAAAAAAGGAAAAAAGTCCACTCTCCTCTGAAATTGGTGCCATTATTACAAAGCATATTACAGAGAGATGTTAGAACATGACTTTTGGAATCAGTGTGAATCTAAATTGGAAAAATAAAGTAACAGTTAACTGCTAAATGTGAGAACAAATTCAGAAATCAGGAAAGTTTGTACTCAATAGCAATATGTAAAAACCTTTTGATGAGTATTTTGTTTGAAAGAAGGGCAGAACAATAATATTATTATGAGTCAAGCCCATTAGTCATCCTGATTATTATGTGAGAAATCATTTTAAGTTTCAAAATATTCATCAAATGCAGTTTGGTGTATTACATTGATTAATATCTAAAATCAGAAATATCATATGCAATGTGATAACTTTTAATAGTCAGTCTAAAAAAATAAGATTAATTATTCATCTGTACATTTTCTCCAATACCCCTTACATGCTTCAAGGCTTTGTTTCATTAATTAGGGTTTTCCTTTGTGTCTTTAACCTTTATGTCTTCGCAGGCTCCATTTACTCTATCTATAAGCATGTCAGGTTTCCTTTCCTGTAAACAAGTGTTTCTCCAACTCTCTTGAGGTACTGGCTTAATGTCTCTTCGTGTTTTTACGACCATACCTACAGTTAGAATGCGTGGCTGTCATTGCCTGCTCTTTCTTGTGGCTGATGAATACTTTCTGGCTTCAGGACCTGTAAGTACACTGGATTTTCTCTCAGTCACTGATGCCCCTTAGGCATTGGATTCAATTCTGTTCTTTGTTTTCACCCTTGTTAACTGGTCATGGCATTTTATTCTTTTGACCAAACTGTGCTTCCCATCTCTGTCTCCCTTGGGTTTCGTATTCCTGTGTCTTTGAGTTCTCCTCTGATTGGTTGCCTTCCTTTTTACTGTCTTCTCTGCTTTTCCTTGTAAACCTGTAAGAAGTTGCTATCTTAACTCTCTTTTGTTTATTTGCTTTGTCTTATCTTTCTGATTGACCATGGCCATAGGAGCTTTACCTTTTGTTCTACGAAAATGACTCCAAATTCACGTCTTTATTTATTTATTTATAATTTATTGATTAAACAGTCTGGGGACTCCATGTTTGGGTCCCTTCCACGAACACTCTTGAAGTCATCTTTCTCTTTCCTGGATTTCCCCTCTGGGGTCCCCTTCCACACTCTCTTGTGGAAGCCTGTCTTCCCCTCCTAAACTCCATCTCTCTCTATTCCTTTCCACTCAGTGTGGAAGCTGCTTTCCTCTCCTGGATTCCATCTTTTTGGATTCTCTCACTCAGTGGGAGAGTTAGCTGTTTCTTTCTCTCTCCTCCTGTTTTTCTCTCTCTCCTATTTCTCTCTCTCTCCTTCTGTTTTTCTCTCTCTCTCTAAATAAATCACTTTTGAGTCCGGCATTTACTGTGCACTGTGCCATGTTCCATGATCCATTGCCCACTCTCTCATTTTTGAGAGGGCAGGAGGCCAAGAATCTGGAGAAACAACCTCTCACGGGAGCTGAGGGCACCCTGAACCCCAATATTGTACTTTGAAGAACCAGCCAGGAGAGGGGTACATCAGCATAGGGGTACAGCCAAAGAAGATTTCAAATTGTGAGTAAAACTGGCCCCATTCTGTCCCGACTCATTGAGAACACCTGAAGTGGCCGAAGCCAGGCAGGGCAGTGGGGAACCTGAGCAGCGGCGCCTCAGAGGCATGACCCACCCCCTCTTAAGCGATGCGGACCAGCCAGAATTAAAAGCGCAGTTTTTTTACCTTCAAGCTCTCTCTCTGCTTTCCATCTCCTTCTCTATCCTTTAGATATTATCTCTAGGACCAAAACCTGAGGGAGCCTGTGGGGCAGAGCAGGCGAGCACGGCCCCAGGGCCTTTTGCTCCTTGCTGCAGTGAACAGCCCAGCCCCAAGGGCGAAACCGAGTGCGAGTGCGCAGCCGTGGGCTGGAGGAAACAGCGGGGAGGGGCGAGGTACAACCGGAGCCTGCGAGGGACCAGGGAGCGCGGCCTGGCGTATGGCTCTGGCAGGCCTTTCCCGCACTCCGCAGTCCCAGGCGGCAGGGTAAAAAGACTCCTCAGGACATTTGCCTTGCCCTCCATGGGTCCCTGTGTGGCCAGTACCTCGGGAAGTGACCCAGGCGTGCAAGTGGTTTTGGCGGGGTCAACATGGTGACTGAAAGCCGTGGAAGCAGAGGAACTCAGGGTGGCCCAGCAGCCTCAACCACGGCTTTTAAACTGACGCGGTAAGTGGCTTTTTTCTTCTGCTGCTGGGTGGCTCTGAGGGAAAGGAAGCGGCCAAAACAGCTGCTGGCGGTCAGCCCCGCCTGGCTTTTAGGCAGGCCACACCACCTCAGGGTGCAGCATTTTTGCTCAAAATATGGCTTAAGAAAGGTTTCTGCCTTCGCTTAATGCAGGTGACCTGTTTGCACAGTTGGTTAAGTGTAGCACCTGCAACTGCAAGGCTGCTGGTTCAAATCCCTGGTGGAGCCAGTCTTGAATTGGTGAGACCTTTTGGGGAAATTCAAAAGCTGAAGGCTATGGGACTTTGTGTTTGGTGTATAATTTATCTTGCTTAGGATTGGCTCTCTCTCTGGCAGAACTTTTCCATCTGGAAGATTATAGTTAAACCAGTTCCAGGGCCAAATAGTCAATGGCAGCTCTCACAATCTTAAGAGCATTTTTCTACAATGGAAAATGGGTTGGGGGAGAGCAGGCCCTGGTCCTGAGGGCATTATTCCAGCGTCGGCCACGCCCGGCTTGCCTTCTTTGAGTTGTGTGCTCTAATAGCCCCTCCCTAGAAGTTCACCCTTCTGGGGCAGTCTTATAATCTGGCTTCTATAAATTGGACTTCTCCTCGGAAATATTGATACCTATATCCTGAGCCTCACTGGTCTCCTTGGGAGTCCTTGGTACGTGACTACCCAACCCAATAGCTCCTCTCGTTCCATGACTCTGTGGTAGTCACCGGAGGTCATGCAGGCAGTGAGTGGTCCTATGACGCTGGTAGGTCCTGATTGGAATCCAGTACATGGGAGCCCCTCTGATAAGATGGGTCATGTATCTTGGGCACACGAAATTTCGGGGTGCTGACTGAGAGACGTTTCATTTCAGTACCCATTTTACCTGGGGGACACCTCAGGTCGAAGTGGCTGTAATTTCTTTAAGCGAGGGTGCGGGCATCCCGTATGTTCAATTTCAGATGGGTGCTTCTATTCCCAAGCTCAAGTCTCCATTAAAATGTATACCGGATAATAGGGACCAATTTAGCCCACAGTCTTTAAAGAAGTGGCTTATTTTTCTCTGCCAAACAGTGTGGCCAAATTACCCTCTGCCGAATGGAAAATCTAACCCCCAAAGGGAAGGGAAGAAAACCCAACAGTTTTCCTTGAGTGATTGCAGGAGGCTTAAGGAAATACACCCCCTCATCCCCCCCACCCCTGTCACCAGACTCCGTAGAGGGTCAGTTAATAAAAAGGACAAGTTTATTACTTATTCAGCAGCAGATATCAGGTGTAAACTCCAGAAGCTGAATTTAGGATCCGAGCAGAGCCTAGAATCATTACTGAACCAGGCAACCTCGGTGTTTTCTGATAGAGACCAGGAGGAACAGGCTGAAAGAAATACCAGAGATCAGCCTTAGTCATGGCTTTCAGGCAAACAGACCCTAGGGGCTCAAATGAGGGAAAGGCTTTGGTTAGCTGCTAGTCTGGCAGAACTTGTTACCAGTGCAGTCTGAGGGACATTTTGTATGAAATTGTCCCCAGAGGAATGGATCACCATCTCATCCATGCCCACTGTGCCAAGGGAATCACTGGAAAGCACACTGTCCCAGGGATGAAGGTTCTCAGGGCCTGAGCTATCTGACCGGGTGACCCAATGGCAGGACTGAGGGTTCCTGGAGCAAGTACCAGCACCAGCCGTCACCCTCACAGAGCCCTGGATAAAGGTGACCATTGAGGTCCGGAAAGTCAGTCTTCTCCTGGACACTGCATGGCCTTCCCAATATTTCCCTCCTGCCCTGGAGACTTGGTGCTTGTTAATTGTCTCCCCTCAGGCTCTCCCTCTCTAGGCCCATCCTGGAAAGGATCGTTTTCGGTTATTCTGTCCACTGCAACGGAAGTTAACGTAGTGGGAGTAGACTCATGGATTCATCACACTCTGCTGAAGCCTTGGATGCCCCCTGAGGAAAGTCACAGACCCTCCACTCCACAGCCTGAAGTTCCAGGAGACAACCCTTCATGTCCCTGTTAGCCATTAGAAAATCTACATCTGCTTTTCCAATAAGATCCTCAGGGAATTTATGTCTAATTTATATCCTGGCATTAATAGGACTATAACCGTCAACTTTGCTGTCTCTTGAACTACGAGTATCCTTTTCATAGTGGGAAGGGAAACTGCCTGGTTTTAGGAAAAGTGCTGCTATTTTGTAAACGAAATCATAAAGTCACAAAAAATCCTGCTGCTCGAACCCTGGATGTCCTTGGCTCGTGAGCTTTATTGTGGACCTCTAGATCAACCTGCATCCCTGAAAGACTCCCCTCTGGATGAAATCTCAACTGCAGGGTCCCTTCTATACCCCATTTCAGCAGGAAGTTGTTAAAGAGGACCGACGCCCGTGTTCCAACAGAAGTTGGGCTTTCATGTTCAGAGGGAGGGAATGAGGGAAAGTGTTCTCTTTCCAGGGTCCACAAGAGGGTGTAGTTTTAAGAGGAAGAATTCCAGCACTTTGGGAGGCCGAGGCGGGTGGATCACGAGGTCAAGAGATTGAGACCATCCTGATTAACATAGTGAAACCCCGTCTCTACTAAAAATACAAAAAATTAGCTGGGCATGGTGGTGCGTGCCTGTAATCCCAGCTTCTCAGGAGGCTGAGGCAGGAGAATTGCCTGAACCCAGGAGGCGGAGGTTGCGGTGAGCCGAGATTGCGCCATTGGACTCCAGCCTGGGTAACAAGAGCGAAACTCCGTCTCAAAAAATAAAAAATAAAAAAAAGAGGAAGAATTTCCCAGCACCATGCTCTACTCTCATCTCTCTCCATCCAGGAGATTTAACAGTTTATGTTTTAATTTCGCGGACAGGGAAGAAGTAAGAGTCAATCACTCCAGCAGAAGTTCTAAGGAACTCCTTTCATTGGCCAGGGGTCTTGGAGAAGGTGAGGATTCCTCCCAGGTCAAAAATCCCCTATCTTCCACACCCCTTTGGACTCCATGTTTGGGTCCCTTCCATGAGCACTCTCATGAAAACCATCTTTCTCTTTCCTGGATTTCCCCTCTGGGGTCCCCTTCTACACTCTCTTGTGGAAGCCTGTCTTCCCCTCCTAAACTCCATCTCTCTCTCTATTCCTTTCCACTCAGTGACGAAGCTGCTTTCCTCTCCTGGATTCCATCTTTCTGGATTCTCTCACTCAGCAGGAGAGTTAGCTGTTTCTTTCTCTCTCATCCTGTTTCTCACTCTTCTCTCTCTCTCTCTCTCTCTCAATAAATCACTTTCTACGAACAAAAAGAATCTGGCTGTGTTACCCACGCTGGAGTGCAGTGGCACCATCTCTGCTCACTGAAACTTCTCCCTACCAGGTTGAAGTGATTCTCATGCTTCAGCCACCAGAGTAGCTGGAACTACAGGTACATGTCAATATGCCCAGCTAATTTTTGTATTTTTAGTAGACACAGGGTTTTGCCATGTTGGTCAGGCTGATCTCTAACTTTTAGCCTCAGGTAATTTGCCTGCTTGGCATCCCAAAGCGCTGGGATTATAGGTGTGAGCCATGGCACTCAGCCAAAATTCATGTCTTCTACTCTGAGCTAGAAAGACAGACACACAAACACACACACACAACACACTTCCAGCTTCATGTCAAACATTTTATTTTTCAGCTCTTCAGATTGGACTACTGTTGCCATGGATTTCTAATACTTTTGTGTTAGTGGCTCCACTGTCTTGCCAATAGCTGAAGCTAAAAATGTAGGAGCCATTCCCTATTCTTTAGGCCACTAAATGCAGCCAATGCTAAATCCTGACAAGTTTATCTGCATTTCATCTTCTACTTTTTCATCTCTGTTGCTAATTCACTGATGCAAACCATCACTGCTTCTTTCTCTAGCCTAAATATTCTATCAACCATTTGATCTGTCTTGAGGTTACTTCCTTGACCTTTCTCAATTCATCCTAAATATCCTGACAGATCAAGATCTTTTAAATGTGACTTGAGCTCACATTTAAAATCCCAGCTACTTGGGTGGCTGAGGCAAGAGAATCACTTGAACACAGGAGGCAAGGTTGCAGTGAGCCAAGATCATGCCACTGCACTCCAGCCTGGCAACAGAGTGAAACTCCTTTTAAAAAAAAAGTGACTGGAATTATTTTGTTTCCCTGCTTAGAATTTTTCAGCTTTCCTTCACTTCTTATTGAATTCTTTAAAACTTTTTTACTTTATATCATATTTATGTGTGCTTGGTGATATGGAATACATTCTGAGAAATAAATTGCTTGGCGATTTTGACATTTTGCTGGCATCATACAGTGTACTTGCACAAACCTAGATGGTATACC
The DNA here is from genome assembly GCF_049354715.1 of Callithrix jacchus. NCBI lineage: Eukaryota > Metazoa > Chordata > Mammalia > Primates > Cebidae > Callithrix > Callithrix jacchus. The sequence goes on from NC_133518.1 coordinate 36,986,182, forward strand.
GAACACCCAGGATATATGGTACAGCCTATTGCTCCTAGGCTACATAGCTCTATAGCATGTTACTGTAGTGAATGCTATGGGTAATTATAACACAGTGGTATTCGTGTATCCAAACATAGAAAAGGTACATAAAAATACGGTATTATAATCTTATGGGATCAACATCATACATGCATCCAGAGTTGACAGAAGTATCCTCACATGGCCTATGACTGTATTTACCTCTTTCAACACTATATAGAATTGACTTACTTATGAGACTCCTTTGGCAAATATCAGTTTCTATCTTTAATTTTTCCTGTTACAAGTTCCTTAAGACCAAAGATCATGATTCTCAGAGTTTTGATCCCTGACTGTACCTAGTATCATGACTTACACAAAGCAGAAATTTAATACATGGAATATATGAATGAAGAATCCTTTGTGCAGAGACTAGAAAGTTGGGTGTAAGCAATAGAGCACATAAATATGTTAACAGCCTTATTTAATATCATAACATTTTAACAAATAAAAAACTGTTTTCTGATTTATTCATTATACTCATTGTATACCTGATACCTAAAAGTAAATTCAATTTTTAATAATAAAAACCAATTTAAAAGGAGATATCTTTAGTATTATCAAATTATAAAAATTAAAAATAGATAAGCTTAGATATTGTTAGAAATCCCCCAAAATAATTTTTTAATACACTGTTGTTGGGAAAACATTTTAAACCTTTTAACAATATATTTGAAAAGTCTTTAAAATAGAATACTCTTTGACTCAAAAATCCTCTTCTATGAGTGTGTTCTATAAAAATAATAGGAATCATGCTCAAAAATTCAGCTTTCAGGGTGTTTATTACAGCAGTGTCAGTAATATAACATTGGAAAAGGTAAATGAGAGGCATAAAGATTGAAAGGAAAGAGATAAGCCTGTCATTATTTACTGGTGATTTGCTCAACTATGTAGATAACCTGAGAGATCAACAGGTAAGCTATTACTGCTAATGAGAAAACTGACCAAGTTTGCTGAATAGAAGCCCAACTAACAGAAATTAATAGTTTTCTTCTATGACAATGACTAGCTAGAAAATATAGTAAATAATATATCATTTGCAGTAGCAACCTAACATACTACAACATAATAAATAAATCTTTATGGGAGAATGATTTGAAGAAATATAAATATATTATGACTGACTTTTAGGTAATTAAACATACCAAAATTATAGCATAGGCACAATACTGACCACAGTAGACCAAAAATAAAATCGTGTTAGTCTGTTTTCACACTGCTATAAAGAACTTCCTGACACTGAATAATTTATAAACAAAGAGGTTTAATTGACTCACAATTCTGCAGGGCTGGGGCGGTCTCAGGGAAAGTTACAATCATGATGGAAAAGGAAGCAAACTCATTCTTCAAATGGTGACTGGAGAGAGAAGTGCAGAGTGAAATGGGGAAAAGCCCCTTATAAAACCATCAGACCTCATGAGAACTCAGTCACTACCATGAGAACAGCATGGGGGATCCAACCTCATGACATAATCACCTCCCACAAGGTCCTGCCCCCAATACATGGAGATTATAATATAGATTACAATTCAAGTTGAGATTTTGGGTGGGAACCATATCATTCTGCCCCTGGTCCCTCCCAAATTCCATGCCCTCACATTTCAAGACACAATCGTGTCTTTCTAAGAGTCCCCCCAAAGTCTTAACTCATTCCAGCATTATCTCAAAAGTCCAAGTCTAAAGTGTCATCTGAGACAAGGCAAGACCCTTCCACTTATGCGCCTGTAAAATCAAAAGCAAGTTAGTTACTTTCTAGGTACAATGGAGGTACAGGCATTGGGTAAATACACCTGTTCCAAATAGGAGAAATTGGCCAAAACAAAGGGGCTACAGTTACCATACAAGATCAAAATCCAGCAGGGTAGTCATGAGATCTTAAAGTTCCAAAGTGATCTCCTTCGGCTCTATTGTTCACATCCAACTCACACTGATGGCAAGAGGTAGACTCCCACAGCATTGGGAAGCTCTGAACGTGTGGTTTTGCGGGGCACAGCCCCACTCCCAGCTGTTTTCATGGGCTGGCATTGAGTGTCTGTAGCTTTTCCCGGTACATGGTGCAAGCTGCTGGTGAATCTACTATTCTGGGGTCTGGAGGACAGTGGCCGTCTTCTCACAGCTCCACTAGGCAGTGTGCCAGTGAGGACTTTCTGTGGGGGCTATGACCCCAAATTTCCCTTCCACGCTGACCTAGCAGAGGTTCTCCAAGAGGGCTCTACCCCTGCCTCAGTCTTCTGTGTGAATATCCAGGTGTTTCCATACATCTTCTGAAATCTAGGCAGAGATTCCCAAGCCTCGGCTCTTGACTTTTGTACACCCACAGGCTCAACACCATGTGAAAGCCACCAAGGCTTGGGGCTTGCACCCTCTGAAGCAATGGCCAGAGCTTTACCATGGTCCCTTTTACCCACAGCTGGGACTCAGGGCACCATGTCCCAAGGCTGCACAAAGCATGGGGCCCCTGAACCTAGCCCAGGAAGCCATTTTTCCCTCCTAGATCTCCAGATGGAGATCTCCAGATGGAGGGGCTTCTGTGAAGGTCTCTGACATGCCTTGGAGACGTTTTCCCCATTGTCTTGGTGATTAATATTTGGCTTCTTGTTAGTTATGCAAACTTCTGCAGAGGGCTTGAATTTCTCCACAGAAAATGGAATTTTCTTTTCTATTGCATCATCAGGCTGCAAATTTTCCAAACTTTTATGCTCTGCTTCCACTTGAAAGCTTTGCCAGTTAGAAATTTCTTTCACCAGATAGCCTAAACGCTCTCTCTCAAGTTTAATGTTCCACAGCTCTCTACTGCGGGGGCAGGGGGAGGGGAGCAAAATGTTGCTAGTCTCTTTGTTAAAGCATAGCAAGAGTGATCTTTACTCCAGTTCCCAACAAGTTTCTCATCTCCATCTGAGACCACCTCAACCTAGACTTCATTGTTTATATCACTATAAGCATTTTGGTCAAAGCCATTCAACAAATCTCTAGGAAGTTCCAACTTTTCCACATTTTTCTGTCTTCTTCTGAGCCTTCCAAACTGTTCTAACCTCTGCCTGTTACCCTGTTACAAAGCCACTTCCACATTTTCGGGTATCCTTATTGCAGGTGTCAGTACAAATTTACTGTATTCGTTCATTCTTACACTGCTATAAAGAACGACCCAAGCCTGGGTGATTTATAAAGAAAAGAGGTTTTAATTGGCTCACAGTTCCACAGTGCTGGGGAAGGCTCAGGAAACTTAAAATCAAGGCACAATGGGAAGCCAACACGACCTTCTTCATGCGGTGGTAGGACAGAGAAGTGCGGAGTGAAGTGGGGAAAAGCCACTTATAAAATCATGATATCTCATGAGAACTTGCTCACTATCATGAAAACTGTGGGGGAACTGCCCCCATGATCTAATCACCTCCCACAAGATCCTGCCTTCAACGTGTGGAGATTACAATTTGGATTACAATTCAAGATGAAATTTTGGGTGGAGACACAGTCAAATCATATCAGGAATAGAGGACTCAAAAACAAATTCATATATATAAGAACTGACATGTAAGGGTAGCAATATAAACGGATGAAGAAAGAATAAATTATTTAGATGTTAGTATTGGAAAAACTGTTACACAATGTGGTTGGGAAAGTTTAAATCTCTTTCTTACAACAGATCAAAGGGTCACTCCATAGGGATTAAACACCTAAGTGTGAAAAAAGAAAATTATAAAATTAATATAAAAAATGTGAAATACCCTCACAACCTTGAAGAAAGAAAAGACTTCACACAGACAGCTGCAAAAGTGCAAATCTTAAAGGAGAATTCATTTAAGAATTTTATTAAAGATCTCTGTTCAGTGAAAGACACTTTAAACAAAAGCAAAAGTAGTTAAAAAAAAAGATATTAGTAATGTCTAAAAACAAGAGATAAATACTTAAAATATACAAAAGAACACCTGAAAATCCAGATTGCAGTCAAAAAAATAGGCAAGGATATTAACTTGCAATTCCAAGGTGGAAACTAAATGGTTAACAAGGTATGAAGAGATGTTTCAACTCACTAGTAATCAAAACATACAAAGTACAATCATGGTGAAATACCATTTTGCACCTATCATATTGTGAAATGACTCAGGATGGGGGGCTGACTATATCAGAAAGATGACCATGAAATTAAAGGGTTGAGATTTTGAGCTACATGATATCAGCCTGACATCCTTTGATCGGGAGTGGGGACTAGAGATTGAGTTTAACTGCATGGTCGTTTATTCAAGCAATTATACCTAGAAATGAAACCTCAGTAAACTCTGACACTGAAGCTTAGGTGAGCTTAGGTGATCAGCAGCACTGTGTATTGTTACACATTGATGTGCTGGGAGGGTAATGCATCCCTGAGGACAATGAAAGCTTTGTGTTTGGAACCCTGCTGGACTTTGCCTTATGCCTCTCTTTGGCTGGTACCAATTTGTGTTCTTTTGCTATAATAAAACTATAATAAGAAGCATAACGCTTTCCTGAGTTCTGTGAATCATTCTAGAGAATTGTGGAACCTGAGGGGAGAGTGAGAACTCCCAAATTATAGCCAATTGGTTAGAATGAAAGTGGTCTAGAGGCCCCCAAATTTGTGGCTTGTGGTGTCTGAGTAAGGGCAGTCTTGTGAAGAACTGTGACCTTAACCAGTGAAATTTGACCTCTCCAGAGAGTTGGTGTCAGAAACTATTGCAGATGTGCATGACAATAATGAAACGATCCAAATATTTAAGAATAAAGTGTTAATGAAATAGAATGAATACCTTGATTTATTCAGCATTAAGGTAACACATAATATACTAATAGATGAATAATACTTCAAAATGGGATTCTAGATATATTAAGCAACAAAATCAAGATCAAACATTGTCATTAAATAACTCCAGTTTTTTAGGAAAATATACATGTATCTTTTGGTAGTAGGATATCAAATTATTTTTCCTTCTTTTTGCCATTTTCTATTTTTACTTCAATAAACCTTATTTTTCTAAGAAGAATAAAATGCAATTCTTTAAAATTTTAGGAGGACATTATTGTAAGTATACTTTTTACTATTTTTAAAATTTTATAATGTACTTATTTTTCCATATGCTGAATATTGCTAACATAAAGTCTGCCAAGACCCTCTGGTGAGCTCTAGTCTAGGTTCCACGTGAATGTGGTTATAGCTCAGCCTCAGATCCTTGCTTTCTTGTTTGCTTAAGCATTCAGGGTGCATGACATGGTCTTCAGCATTTGGCCTTTTGTCTTTTAGCATTTTCAGGGACTTGGCTCTCACAGAGGTCTTCCTCTAGGGGAACTCTAGTAGTAGGGAGCATCATATCTGGCAAATGGTATGTGAGAGAGGACTCTTGGAAAATTGCCATCTATCCAGCTCACCTTGACCTACCTCTGTGAGGCAAACTTTGAACCTAGAGAGTCTCCAAAAGTGGGGCTTTCCATTTAACTCAGAAAGGATAGGGAGGTGTATGGGACTGAGCACACTTTGTGACATCATCATTCCATGTGATGTGAATCCACCTAGAAAAGGGCTGGGCCACTGTACTAGCTTGTTTGTTCTAATATTGATATACTATTCTTAGTTAGACAATAATTGCTCTGTAGAAATAAGAAAAGCAAGCTAAAATTTAGAACATCAGATGTAGAATTTTTGTTTCCCTCCACATTTTTAAATTTAAAGATACATTTTCAAAACTATATTAGTGATGCTGAAAAGGAAAGAAAAGAAAAATAAACTTGTCTCTTAAAAAATCATCTTCACATACAACCCAGTGTAGGCTAATTCTGCCTCTGACTTTGTAAATATTTTTATTGCCTGATACACCAATAAACTTAAAATGGTGATATTATGGGGTTCTTAAATGATCAGGTTTGAAATATTAGCCTGGGGTAACTTTTTGAATAGCAATGTTAGAAAAATTCTATGGAACTACTGTGCATAGGTCTTATATTATTTAATTTAATGGTACAAATATATGCACCTCATTTTCTTATCTCTAAAATATCACTTTCTAAAGAAATTGTGTGAGAATAGAGTTTAGAAGAGTGCTCTTGTGCTGTAACTGGAAATTCTACACCCTATTTCTGGCCCTTACTTTAACAAACTGAAGCAGGAATACAATTTTTTTTTTTTTAAAAGAAAACGACCTTGGCAAAAGCTTTTCCCTTTGTTTTCTGCCCTTGTTGGTTAATAGCATATTAAAGATAATGAGCACTGTACTAGGTGCCATGGGAAGTCACAGGAAAGAGAATCTCATTGCCCACCCAGAAGAGGCAATGGTCATGACTTAAATGCTGTTTGAGGTAAATTGCTCTTATGCCCCCAATGGATGATCTGTTTTATTCTGAGCCCCTAGGGCCTCAGGAACTCCTTTAAATTGGAGATTCCCCCGCTTTCTTCACATTATATACCCATTTCTACACTTCCACACATATTTCATTTCATATTCGGTTAGCTCTGCTTTAAGAAGAGATGAATGAAAAAAGTTTTGTCAGAATGAAAACTCTTGAGAAAGTATACAAAGCTGTACTTTTTGTATTGTATTGTATTGTATTTTTCTTGTACAGCTATACTGTATATTTTACAGTCCTAAGTATTTGACTACAAATATTGATTTAATATAGTAGCCATATATATATATATATATATGCTTAATAAGGTTTTTATTCTTTCACACCACCAGGACCTCTAGTCCATTAACTCCATGAGCTTTCCAATGTCACTATCTTTTTACCAACCTTGGATTCTATACTCTACATTTAGCAACACCTCTTTGAATGAATTCCATTGCTAGTTTTTTACCAAATAATATCTTCTCAACACAATCCCAACTCTAGTTACTTCCAATTCTTAAACTACATGTTTCTTGTATCCACATAGCTGAGTGTTGTCAGGGGAAACCATACCATCATTGATACACATTATCATAATGTGATCTCACATTAAATTCTTGACCATAAACCCTAAGTGGACCTTTAGTGCTACATAATAGACAATTCTATTTGACATTTCCCTGGACATTCCTATTTTACCTTAGACGATGATTTCATACCTCTTCCTTTCATTTCAAATCTCTGACACTTCTTCCTTCTCCACAGTATCAGACAATGACTTATTTTTTGTTTCACTGACAAAATAGAAGCAATCAGAAAAACTTTCCAATTGTTGCTATTATTTGGTTTGCCACATGCCTTGCACTTAGATCCTTGTATTTTACCATGCATCTGGTTATGCACATTAACTACTAGTCATTTTATCTGAAGCCACTTGAGTTTTCCTCTAACCTACTCAAAAACTTCACGCCTGCATTGTTTTCCCTCTCTAAATGATAATTGCTTCTGGTTTGCAGACATGTGGCACTGTCTCTCATTGAACTCACATCTCTTTCCAGCCATTGCTCTGTTTTTCCAAATCAGGGCAGGGGGTGGGAGTTTATTAAACAGAAAATCAGAGAACACTTCCCTTGTAAAGTAACCTCTAGCCTGATAACTTGATTTGCCTACTGAACGACTCTGGTATAAAAATGTAAATGACTGGGCTGGGTACAGTGGCTCCTGCCTGTAATCCTAGCAGTTTGGGAGGCCGAGGTGGGCAGATCACTTGAGGTCAGGAGTTTGAGACCAGCCTTACCAACATGGTGAAACCCTATCTCTATTAAAAATACAAAAATTAGCCAGGTGTGGTAGTGCACGCCTATAATCCCAGCTACTAGAGAGGCTGAGGCAGAAGAATCGCTTGAGCCCAGGAGGGGGAGCACTCCAGCCTTGGTAATTCAGTGAGACTCTGTCAGAAAAGAGGGGAGGGGAGGGGAGGGGAGGGGAGGGGAGGGGAGGGGAGGGGAGGGGAGGGCTAAAATCAAACCCTCCATTCTCATCCTCTAGCCCATCCTGCTCCACAAGCATCCTTTCCCAACTACATTGTTTTGAATGCTCAGACAATAACCTGGTGTCATCCTTGACTTTCTTCTTTCTCTCGCCCATGTTAAAGTTTAACTGTCCATAGTAGAAAGCATAGCTGTCATGCAAGTACAAAATAAACATATGGCAAAGACACATTAAAGAGAGAACCAGTAAGATGTATTTATAAGCTAACTAAGAAATAAATATTAGAAAAAGATTGCTATGTTAGATATAAAACTGGTTAGTATCCCAAAGAGCAATAAAGTATAATTTGGGGGTTATCTTTGTTACCAGACAATGGTTATTTTAACAACTATTGGACAGAAGTCTCCCTATTATCCTGTAACTTTAATAAACCTGGCACGTTTAATCCAAAGTTCTTATACTGAGATAACATTTAAGTAGGCCTTTGGCCCCATGAAACATCGAAAGGATATGCCATCCAACTCTTGCTTTATTTTCCAAGTTTTTCATAATTTTAATTAACATGGAACATGGAATCCATCAATAAATTCTGTTGGTTCTAACAAAAATATTTTCAGGATTCAAATATTTCTCTGTTTTTTGCTACCTTCCTGATTCAAGTCATCATCTCTTGCCTGGATATTTGTAAGGTTTCCCTATCTAGTCTCTCTTGTTATTCCCTTTGTTTTCTAATTTATTCTCCATAGCAAGGGCAGAATGATCCTGATCCATTAAAAACATTTGAATGGTTTACTGTTTCACTCAGAATAAAATTCGAAGTCCTTACATTGGTCTACAAGTTATGATTGTCTTATTCTGGCCACTTTCCTGATTTTATCTCCTCCATTGTACCTTAGTCTTCTTGCTTATTCTCTAAGAGCCAATTATCCTGCCTTAGGGATGTTTTTGCTTAGAAAGCTCTTATTCCTAGCAACTTAGAAAGCTTCTATTCCTAGCTTTCTGTATGGCTCACTTCCTCACTTCATTTGGGTCTCTCTAAAATGTTACTTTATAAGAGAAGCATTCTCTGATTTCCTGTTTAATAGACTCCCACCTCTTGCTCTGATTTATTTCTCTTTATAGCCCTTATTAGCACCAACATACTATAAATTTATGTTTGTTTATTACCAGTTTCTCTTTCCTAGAATGTACATTTCATGAGAGTAAGAACTATATTTTATTAACGATAAACCCAGTACATAACAGATCTGTTGAATGAATAAATGAACGTAGAGTTCTTTCTTGGAAATTACAGAGAGGCTTTCACTTATCAGTAACCTAACCTACTGATTACCTGTTTCCTTTTTCTGTAAATACACAAACCCATTCTTATATAAGTGTGGTCCTGTTTCATAATTATAAAAGCTACCCCTTTTCAAATGAGTAATCTCATAAAAGCCACGGCTTTTATTTTGCTGTAACTCTTAGAACAGGCATTAAAGTCTGTGAAGAAGTCAAAATAATAGTGTCCAGGATGCAGGGGAGATTGACTTTTCCATTTCAAAGACTCCGCAGTACCAATTAAGGTCCCATTAGTTCAATGCATCAACAGACTAAATGCGTTTAAGGAAGTTCAAAACCCCATGGTGATGAACTTCTGTTTACTCTTCTCCTGCTACATTATCTTAGGCTAGTGGTTCTCAAAGCCTTGTTCCAGGACCAGCAGCATCTACCTTACCTGGGACACTTAGAAAATACAGATTTTTAGCCTCAACTCAGACCTGCTGATCAGAAACTCTGGGATGTTCAGCTCTTCCATCTGTGTTTTAGCAAGCCTTCCAGATTCTGATGCTCATGTAAAGCTTAGAACCACTACCTTAGGTAGTTGGCTTCCATACTTGAGAGGCAGTGGTGAAGTTAACAATGCTTGAGTCCAGTGCCTCAAATCAAATCTTAGCTTTGTTGCTTTCTAGCTATGCAACTTTAACTAAGTTACTTAACTTCTCTGTGTCTCATCTTCTTTGTATATGAACTGGAAATATCAATAGCACCAAATCTTGTAGATGTATTATGAAGATTAATTAATTAATATACCTAAGTGAAACATTTAGGATAATGCCTGGCATATAATAAGAAATGACTGCAAAGTAGATAAGCATTGGCATTATTTAAAAATTAGATTTTTGAATGCCTTTTGGTATGCTTTCTATACTAGTTTATAAATTATTTGAGGGAAAAATATATCTTATATTTCTTTACCCCCATAAAACTGAGCATATTATTGTTAATATAATCATTAGCTGCATGCTTACTATGTGCCAGGGAATGTGCTAAGAGCTGTAATATTCTGCTCTTGACTCGAACTGAAAGAGAAGTCTACATTAATCTGTCCATTGCAATTATTTTTGCATTATTTCAGAAATTTTTAAAAATGTCATAACCAATAAGCCGCAATCATTACTTATATGAAAACGAGGAAGTCACACAAATTGTAGATCTTTTGTAGCCTATTTGAATTGTGTAGAATTTCTGTGCAACTATATGTATATATCTCATTAATTTGTTATAAAGAACAAGAAATGTTAATGTCAAGTCAAATTGCCTGTAAATGACTTAAGGAATATGTTAATGATCTTGCTCTAAATGAATAATTATAAAGCAGGTGCACTGGAGATATGATCATTTAACTGAAAGAAAGCAGCTTCTAATGGCTTCAATAACCAACATAATGGTGATATCAGAGAAGCCTGTTAAACTCATCGTTCATGCCATTCATTTAATACACAAGAGAACTTCAGATGGAATCTCTCTGTGGACCCATTGTCCTGCTTATTTAAATAACAGTTAATTTAAACACACACCCAAGTCAAAACTGCATTATTTCTAACATATCTCTTTCTAATAAACTATATTCTCCTTTAACAGAGCTCCTGTCTGGAAGAAATATACCTGTATATTTATGTAGGCACCATTCTTTTCCTGTTGAGATTTAACCTCCATTAGTGTTACAGGAAATGAAGAAGACTGATAGTAAAACTTTTTGACCAAGGCCCTAAAAGGGAGCTGCCACCATGTTCCTCAGGGTCCAAAAGGAATAGAAGCCAGTGGATTTAAGCAAAGTTGACAAAATTTTGATTTACTGTGTTGAGGACCCTTAGTTGAAATGAACATAACTCACACTTTTAAAAACAAAGTACATTTAATACCAATGTTTACAAACATAAATAGAGTGAAAAAATAGATATGGATATCTAGGTCATTTCATTTGAATTTTGAACTTCTTCATATAAGGACTTTGGTTATGAGTGAGAGGAATCAAACTCCAACTGGCTTAAGCCGAAAAGGGAATTTTTTGACTCAAATATCCGAAAAGTCTAGGGTTAACTCCTTTCAGCCATGGCTAGATTCAGATGCTCAAGACTTTCCTCTGCCAACTGCTTCTCTTCCAGACAAACTTTTTCATAATGGGACAAGAGAGTCATAGCATATACCACCTGTCACCCTAAAGACCCACATGAAGCTAGCTTAATTTCAGCTGAAAAATGATGTTTTCCCTACTTGATTGATTGGGCAGAGAATTTCTGATGAATAATCTGACTGGTCTAAATTAGGTTGTATGACTGCCTCTATGCAGGGGTGCAAGGAAACAGGGCTATCTTTTTTTCACTGAAACATGGAATCAGGACCCCACATGAAAGCTGCATGTTTACTAAAGGAAGTGGAAAGAGATGCTGGGATCCTTAACATATTCCTTTGCATTTCATTGTTGATTATCCAATATATATGTACCCCTTCTTTTTTTCTCACATATATACTTTATTTTATTTTTGAAACAGGGCCTCGCTTTGTCACCCAGGCTGGAGTGCGGTAGTGTAGTCTCTGTTCGCTGCAGCCTCCACTTCCTGGACTCAAGCAATCCTCCTTCCTAGGTGTCGAATAGCTGAAACTACAGGCACATACGACCACGCCTGGCTAGTTTTTGTGTTTTTAGTAGAGATGGGCTTTCACCATCTGTGGTCTTGAGGCTGGTCTTGAACTCATGGCCTCAAGTGAGTCTGCCTCAGCCTCCCAAAGTGTTGGCATTATAGACATGTGTCACCATGCCTGGCCACATATATACTTTTAAATACATACTATACAGTAACTTCATCAATATAGACTCAGAAATATAAGCTCCCCCTTCTCTGGTGTACTGTTTGATTTCTGCATTTATTTCTAAGATCAGGAGTTCTCTAGTTTATGTACATCGTGTCTTCTGGTCAGGACATGGCTCCTCATGGCATGGCTAACTATGGCTAACAACTCTATTTTAGAGTGTGTTACTTGCACACAGTATTCACGACATTATGATTTCTAATTGCAAATGACAAATCTAGTTCAGAAGTAGGCTGTCTTTGTCCTTATGTGATATCCTCAGCTCCACCTTTTTGACGAGTTCTCCCTATTTGGTCTGTATCCAGTTATTGATAGCTCATGTCCCAACTCCTAATAGCTTTTCAGTCGCAGGGTAAATGGAGTTGAGAATTAAATGAGATTAATGCAAGAGCTGATCACAATGTCCAACATATAGAAAGTGCCCAATAAATGATGGCTTTTATATTGCAACTCTTGTTATTCTATTGTCATTATTATCATCATTGTTGTCATCAACATCATCATTTCTTTTCTTTTTTTTTTTTTTTTTTTTTGAGATGGAATTTTGCTCATGTTGCCTAGGCTGGAGTGCAGTGGTGAGGTCTCAGCTCACTGCAGCCTCCGCCTCTGAGGTTCAAGTGGTTCTCCTGTCTCTGCCTCCAGAGTAGCTGGGATTATAGGCATCCACCACCACACCCTGCTAATCTTTTTTTTTTTTTTTTTTTGTATTTTTAGTAGAGACAGGGTTTCTCCTTGTAGGTCAGGCTGATCTAGAACTCCCAACTCAGGTGATCCACCGGCCTTGGCCTCTGAAGGTGCTGGGATTATAGGCGTGAGCCACTGCACCTGTCCTATTGTCATCATTTCTCGATAGCTTGTAATGCAAGTCCTAGAATTGGCTTGATCGAGGTCACCTGATAATCTTGTGGTAGGAGGGAAGGGAGTTAAAAGTCCATTCCGTAATCAATCAAACCTAGAGAATAAATTACTCCCAGGCTATATGGGCTCTATTTTTAGGGGAAGAAATAACAAATGCCAGGCAAGCAAGAACAACATATATCCACTACATTTTCCTAATCAACTACCTAGCCCATTGAACATTTGTTTTTGCTAAAGATTCTTAAACTTCGCAAATTTGCAAAAAGTTTTCTAATATCAAAGTTTGAAGCTTTAGAAAAGTAACCTCAGAAGGATTAAGTAGACATGACTATCTAAAGATACTATTGATATTTGTAACAGAAAGACTTGGTAAGATTAAAGTGTGTGTTTCCAAGTTTGCAAGCTTCAGCTAAATCATCTGTCAATGTATTTTTATTTAGAAGTCATTTTCAGATAGCGGTATTAGTTTAACTTATTCCAATGTAATAGAATTTTTAGAGGTAAAAGTAATATAGATAATACAATCTACACATACATTCTTCTATTTCCAGCATTTTTGTTTATGAGTTACTTTAACTATGATATTACAAGGAAGAGGGGAACAAACAACAGAATTGTGAATATATCTGCTCTGAAGTATAATAAAACAGGTGTACCTTAATAGGTCTACCAGGAATGTTTTAGTTGTTAGCATCTTTTAAATGCTTCTGCTGAGAAACCATGTTTTCATAACAAGGTTGGTGAGTATTAAACCTGTGATAGTTCTTTCTGGGATTACTATAATTTACAAAAACAATAAAAACCTGCTAAAAACATTTATGTATTTTTAAATGTTGTAATCTAGGGATCCCACTGATATTTGTGGTGAAAGATTTGCCCAAGGCTACATAACCCTGCTTGTACATTGCCAGGACTGCAGTCTGTTTTATAACAGATTCATTTATCTCCAAATAAATAAATTACTTTTGTGAACATTTAGAAACATTTGCATAATTAGGCTGTAAGATCTTAGCAGTCTTTTTCATAATAATTAAACTAATCTAATCTTGGACAGGGTAAACAGACTTACTAGGATGAGAGCAGCCTTCAGGCAAGGAACTTACCGCATTCTACAGGAACTGTAAGGCTGATGATGTTTGTTAATTATGCAGAGCTTTTACTCCCCAGTAATAGCAGCGTTTGTATTGCCTGAAGCTTAGATAGCTACTCTCAGGCACATAAAAATTAGACTCTGCTTTTTTGACATTCTCCAAAAAAAAAAAAAAAAAAAGAAGATACTTCAAAATGATTATATGCTTTCAACAAGGAGGGCATTAGCTTTCCACTGATGGAATCTTTATTTGGTTACAATTGACCCATTCTTCAGTCAGGTGATCTTGATTATATTTAGATCTGGAGCTTTTCAGACTGTATACAGATACACAGAGCTGAGGTTTAATAAAAAAGCAGCAAAATGAATGACTACATTTCAATCCTTGGAACTTCCTGGAATCCCAAATTTGAAAAATAGGCACTCTAGCCCATGTCATTTTGAAGATCCTCATTTTATTTACAATTATTAAAAGGGAACTTTGTAATAATTAAATTAATGCAAATTAAGGTTTTGCAAAATTTCAGTGGTTTATAAAAATATCTCTTCATCACACAGGTTGGCTCATGTATTGGTTTTAGTGACAACTTAGCTGGAGGGAACCACTCTCTGTGTTTCTGCTTATAGCTAGTATACTTACCTTAATGACACAAAACTGAAAAATGAGTTGTCAAACAGATAAGATGAATTTCACCAACTTGACAAAAATTTTATGTAATACTTATTATATCCCCCACTGCTATAGAAATGTATTCCACCATGTTTTTTTTCAAAGGGAATCTAAATAACTGATGATTCAGAAAACAAGTCTAGGGAATATCAGTGAATTAGGAATTTATAAGTGGAGTAAATGTTCACTGGGGGCACATGTGTTCATATGAAATGTTGAATAAATGTGGTTGCACTAATTGTAAGAAAAGTGATGGCATTATCTGTCCTTTACATGTTCTCTCTCATTTTTGCCTATAATTTATTCACTTATACACAACATGTTTTATTTTCACGTATTTACATGGGCTCCCAAGATGATTATTTATTCTAGAAATGTTCAAACCTCACAGTGCATTTAATTAAGACATCACAAGCCACTTTCTCCATGGAAAGAGATTTGTGATGCCACAAGCATAGCCTATATGAAATTGACAATCAGAAACTACAAATTAAAGTTGAAAAAAAAAAGTGCTGTATAAACTCAAATTTGGGGGGAAGAGAGGGGGAAAGATACGGCAAAAGAAAGCAATTCATCATTTTTTCTCAAAGAAGCTGTCCTACAATAAAAGTGGAAGCAATGGTCTCTACTCAGTCTTTTACAAATTACATTTTTGATAACTTAGAAGTTTATTAAAATATTTAGTAAACATTGTGTATTAAACTCACCCATTTAGCCATGAACTTTTTTTTTTTTGAGATAGAGACTCACTCAGGCTGGAGTCAGTAGAGCAATCTCTGATCACTGCAACCTCTGCCTCCAGAGTTCAAGCAATTCTCCTGCCTCAGCCTCCCAAGTAGCTGGGACTACCGGCGTGTGCCTACAGTCCTGGCTAATTTTTTTGTATTTTTAGTAGAGAAGGGGTTTCACCATATTGGCCAGGCTGAGATTTTTCTGAAGTTCCTTGGGTAAATGTGTTTGTTTCTTACTTCCACATGACTGAATGCTCTTTGAGAGTATAGTTTCTTCATCTTTGAATCCAGTATCTTGCATGTAATGACCCTTTAGTGTTTGCTGAATGAATGGACAAGTTGCAACCTGTATCTTAGGAACTGGGTCACTATAATTTTGGAGAGCGCTAAAGAAAGTTCATTTTGACAAACTGATTTACCATTGTTTTGTATAACCTTGCAATCATTGGTTTGTATGTCATTAACTGTCTTCAATTCTCTGTCAATCTCTTTAGATTTGACATCCTCATCTTTGACCTAAATTAAAAGTAAAACTGAAAATTCAATCTTTGAAAAGAAACATTCACAAACATAATAATATTAGCAGCACAAAAATATGCTCACCTAAGATGTTCTTACGTAAAATGCAAGTGTGATTTCATCGATTCTAACATCTACTGTTACCGTCTGATGAATCAGCAAATGAACTTTCCAAAAATCTTGGTTTTTGCATAATTTTCCACACACCAGTTTACTTAAAAGAAATCAAAGCCTTGGAAAGCAAGCCCATGAATGAACACAGCATACTAATCAAAATGCACTTCTTGGCACTTTTCCTATGGTAACCCAAGGGAAAATATGTCTGCCACTCCACAGCAAGCATAAAATTTCATCCTGACTTTCAGGCAAAACACCAATGTAATTGACATGTACTACTAATCAGATGAGTATATCACATGATAATATCTTTTCCTCTGTGACTAAGAGTGATATGCTTCAGTGGTTATCACAGCATGCATGAGGCTACCCTCTTTATATGCACATAGGTGTTCAAGTAATGCATTTTGAAAACCTCACAAGGCACTCTACCCATATGTGGTTAAATAATTGAAGCAATTGCCATGTGAGTTGCTGGTCACCACATCTGTATGTTTTTCCAGGCTGCAGTCAGCACCAGATGTTCTACCATATGATAGTTCATGATGCCACAAGGTATTTCTGACAAGCGTAGCGGTGATGCAGGCCCCATGTTAAGTTTGCCTGCAGTGAATCAGAACTAAGAAGGGACAGCATGGTGGCTGAAAAGACACTTATCTGAAGGACTCCACCAAACCTTGCCGAGTGGGTAGAGCCACAGGGATAAGAAACACACTTTTCCCTCTGCAATCATAGAAGTTGCTAGACCTAATAAAATCTCCCAATCTCACACTAATCTGCAAATCTCTTATAATTCAGCTGCCCATTACATCAGCCATTTGTGAATATATTAAAAATTTTGCTTAAGCATATTGGTTATTTTACTTAGGAGCTAACCTCTTGATGTGTTGATGGACATTTGATTCATTGCAGAGGTTTACTGCACTTTTTTGCTAGGAATGTACTCCTGTAATTTGACAAAATTTTTATATCTGTATACATTTTTTAAACTACATGTGTGACCTATCTGTCACATACTCCTTTATGAAAAATAGTTTTTTTTATTGATTCATTTTATAAATATTTATTGTGTACTCTTATATGCCAGACACTGTTCTAGGTATTAAACATACAACAATAAATAAAACAGAAAAAAAGTCTCTTTGTCTCTGTACTTATATATTTGAAATCAAAGCAAGAGACATTTATTCTACTGAGGAAGCTTATATTCTTCTTTTTTTCTCCCCCACTCCCTCCTTCCCCCCCTCCTTCCCGCCCTCCTTCCCTTCCTTGCTTTCTTTCCTTCCTCTCTTTTTCTTTTTTTTTTTTTTTGAGACAGCTTTTTCCTCCATTGCCCAGGCTAGAGTGCAGCGGCATAATCACAGCTCACTGTAACCTCAAATTGCCTGGGCTCAGGTGATCCTCCCACCTCAGCCTCCCTAGTAGCTGGGACTACAGGCACACACCACCATGACCAGCTAATACTTGTATATTTTGTAAAGTCTGGATTTGGCTATGCTGCCCAGGCTGGTCTTGAATTCCTGGGCTCAAGAGATCCATTCCCCTTGGCCTCCCAAAGTGCTGGGATTACAGGTGTGAACCATTGTGCCCAGACAGGAGCTTATATTCTTTTGAGGAAATAGATCCTAATGATTTATTTTACAATTAATACTTATGTATTATAGAAGATTACCAAGAAAATGAGATGCAACTAAAGAAGGTGACAAGGGTTTCTCCCTGCACAGGGGGGAAACCTGACTCTTCAAGGCATTGGCTTCATGAGCCAGAAGGAAGCTGCAGCAGGTGGTGTTGGCCTGCTGCATTACTCTCTCAGTGCTAAAGTAAAAGGATAGCTACCACAATTGTGGAAACATCTGTCTGGGGCTTCTCTTCAAAGTCTAAGCCCTCCAAAGGGAACAGAGTCCCTGAAGGCCGGAGACATGTGGGCCTTTTGTTATGTGATGAGAGCAGCCTCTGCCTGGGATGACTCCCATAAGTGAACATACCCCAAACAACCTCCTACCTCCTTACACCATAGCAAGAGCCTTTCCCCATGCATTCCCCTCTCTTGGGAGTTCAAATGAGATTGCCTAAGCTGGTTTAGACCCTAAATGCATACCCTAGTTCTTCCTTTAACCAATTCCAGTAGTTCCTTGGCTCTGCTTCCTCCATACCCAGAATAATTTGCCCTCATGCGAGAATAGGGAATTCTGTGCCTGGCCAGAGTCCTCAAGTCTACCTGGTTTATAGTGTACAGTGAAAGCAAGGATGGCTAGAGGCACTATTTAGCTAGGCTTGGAATTTATTCAGTGTCTGTAGGTGCAAGATGTATATTGGCTGAATTGTTGGCTGTGAACCTTCCAGTGATGAGCCCTGGCAGTCCTGCTGTGCTGTTTTTGAAGATGGGCCTCCGTGAGACTATCTGAATATTCCTTGAGGTTGTGCGATTTGGCTAACTGAGTTAATTTCCTGGGAAGTGACCAGGGCTGTATGTTAGGGCGGATGTCCTTCTTTAAACAGGAAAGGAATTCCAAAGAGTCTTGAAATAGGTTAGTGGATTGATCCATTAATGGATTAATGACTGATAAAATGGGTCAGATGTTTTTAGGGTTAGGGAAGAATAAAATCACTGAGTTCTACCCTGACTATATCAGCAGAGAACCCCATTCCTAGGCTAAAGGAATTTATGATTCTCAGTTTTCTCAAACTTTACAATCTTCAACCTAAAGGGCACTCATAGGGACTAGATGACTTTCTGGCACCTTTTATCCCTTTGGATTTTCTCCTTTTTGAAATATTAACTCATTTATTTATATATCACCTTATTTCTGAAAACATATATAAGAAATAGAAACAGAAAAATAGGTATTGCTTCTACCTGTGACAGAGCCTTCAATGCCTGTGACCCAGGACCCAGGAGGTTGAGACATCTCTATGTCCCGAGTCTGTGAAGCAAAGTAGCAGATTGGATAGATGGAGATCTGTGCTGGGTTTGCACTTTAGTGATCCAACCAGTCTAGGGCTTAGCCAACAGTTACCCACCCAAGGTCACAGTGGAATGCCCCTACGTCAGTAAGGAGCTACTGTATCCTCTTCCTTGGTCTCCTCCATCTTGTTCCATTACAGAGAAAAGTTCAAATACCTTCTAGTACTCTAGTACTTCACATTGGAGAGGAAACAAAAAGATCTACATATTTATGGATAAATAACAATGAAATATTTAAATATTTAAATAACAAGGATCAAGGATTTAGAAAATTATCTCAGGCTGGGCGCGGTGGCTCAAACCTGTAATCCCAGCACTTTGGGAGGCCGAGGCGGGTGGATCACGAGGTCAAGAGATCGAGACCATCCTGGTCAACATGGTGAAACTCCGTCTCTACTAAAAATACAAAAAATTAACTGGGCATGGTAGTATGTGCCTGTGATCCCAGCTACTCAGGAGTCTGAGGCAGAAGAATTGCCTGAACCCAGGAGGCAGAGGTTGTGGTGAACCGAGATCACGCCATTGCACTCCAGCCTGGGTAAAAAGAGCAAAAGTCCGTCTCAAAAAAAAAAAAAAAAAGAAAAGAAAATTATCTCTAATCTTAGCCCCTACAGTGTATATATGTATGTATATATGTGTATATAGATAGAGATTTTTTTTTTTGACACAGGGTCTCACTCTGTCACCCAAGCTGGAATGCTATGGTACAGTCTTAGCTCATTGTAATCTCTGCCCCCAGGACTAAAGTGATCCTCTCACCTCAGCCTCCCAAGTGGCTGGGACTATAGGCATGAACCATTACACCACAAATTTTTAAATTTATTTTTTGTATCTTTTGTAGAGGTGTACTTTCACCATGTGGCCTAGGCTGGTCCCTAACTCCTGGCCTCACGCAATCTGCTTGCCTTGGCCTCTCAATGTGCTAGGATTACAAGCATGAGGAACCAAGCCCAGCCACATTTTTTTGTTTTTTAAACCTTAACAAATACATAACTTCACAATCCACTTTGTTAACTTATCATTATCTCAAAAATATTTCCCCATGTTACTAAAAGCATTACATACTCAATATTTTAATAATTGTATTCTATTTCATATACTTATTAATTCACCCACTGCTGAAGATTTAAGCTGTTTCCAATTTTTTTTCATTCTGAATGGCATTGCAATAAATGTTTTTATATTTCAGATATTTTCAGACTACATATATTTTCAGAAGTGTATTATTACATGAAATAGTTTCTTGAGAATAGTGTATAATGATTCATTTTACAATGAAGTCTTTCAAATTCTAGGCAATATTATTATAGAGTAGCTGTGCCAAATATTAAAATGAAAATGTCTATTTTATTTCAGCATACACTAATTTGATTGCTAGAACCAACCAAAATTTTTAGAAATTTGTATTTCCTGTTTTGTTAACTGATTGGCTGGTGTTTAAAAAGTAAGGGAATAAACTGTGAGGCAAAATTGCCTGAAATTGCATCTTAGCTCTTTTGCCTACCTCCTGTATAGCTTCTGTTTCCTCATCTGAAAATGGGGATGATTATAATAATAATACAACAAGTACAACCTCATAATGATGTGAGTTTTAAATGGGTTAATATCCGCAAAGTGTTCGGAACAGTGTGAGACACATAGTGCATTAATGTTTTGGCCTATTTTTATTGCTATTATGGTTTTCTTTTTTTTTTTTTAATCTTTAATGGTTTAATTTTTTTCCCTTTTAATCATTTCTAGGTCAATTTGTTTGTTTATTTACCTCATTGCTTTCTTTTATGCCACTGGAAATAAAACTCCCTTTGGTGATTTTAACTATATCATAATTTCTACCACTACCTACAAAAAACAAAATAGAAAAAACAAAAACCAAAACAAACAAAAAATAAAACTTTTTTTTCTAATTGATGCCTCTACTTTAGATCTCTCCCTTGAACTCAAACTTATTTTTCTCTTCTCAATACATCCTGAGTGAAGATACGACAAGCATATTTGGTCAGCAGGGCCCAAAATAAATCCATCATTTTTCACATAAATTTGGTCCCTCTTTACATATTCTCTTTTTTTATTTTTTATTTTTTCTTTCTTTTTCTTTTTTTCAGACAGAGTTTCACTCTTGTTACCCAGGCTGGAGTGCAATAGCATGATCTCGGCTCACCGCAACCTCCGCCTCCTGGGATCAGGCAATTCTCCTGCCTCAGCCTCCTGAGTAGCTGGGATTACAGTCATGCACCACCATGCCCAGCTAATTTTTTGTATTTTTAGTAGAGACGGGGTTCACCATGTTGACCAGGATGGTCTCAATCTCTTGACCTTGTGATCCACACACCTCGGCCTCCCAAAGTGCTGGGATTACAGGCGTGAGTCACCGCGCCCGGCCTTCTCTTCTTTCATTAGTGATGGCATTATCTACCAAGGACACCAGCAGTAGCCTAGTGAGGGGGGGTGAGAATATGCGACCCCCAGATAAGCAATTTGGCATAAGAATTAGTTTGAGCTGGCTGGGTGCGGTGACTCAAGCCTGTAATCTCAGCACTTTGGGAGGCCGAGGAGGGTGGATCACCAGGTCAAGAGATCGAGACCATCCTGGTCAACAAGGTGAAACCCCGTCTTTACTAAAAATACAAAAATTAGCTGGACATGTGATGCGTGCCTGTATTCCCAGCTACTCAGGAGGCTGAGGGAGGAGAATTGCTTGAACCAAGGAGGTGGAGGTTGCGGTGAGCCGAGATCACTCCATTGCACTCCAGCCTGGGTAACAAGAGTGAAACTCCGTCTCAAGAAAAAGAAAAAAAAAGAATTAGTTTGAGCTGAATGTAATTGAAAAAAACAGACAGGGAAGAGCTCTCTGCCCTCCTTTCTGACTAAAAGCAGAGCATAAATTTCCCTTTAGTAAAATAAATTTATATTGGTAATAGAGATTTCTATTAGTAAACATGTTCCTTTTCACATACCAGGAAGGAAAGAAATACCGGTAATCACAGCAGGTGACTCTTAACATGTGAGATGACACTGAGATGAGTCTGCATAAAAAACTTTACTAACTAGCTCCTATCTACCATACAGTTTCCATTTCTCACAATCTACCACACCTTGTACCTTACCCCTCTCACTTTCCTTTTTTTAGTCACTTCTCTACAATTTTTTGTTCTTGGCTAAAATGCTAGGGAAGCCCCCAGGACTAACTGTCTTTCTGGGTTTTTGCCTATTGCCATGCACATAAATTTAAAATAAAATTTGAATGCCCTTTCTCCTTTTAATCTGTCTTTTGTCAGTTTAATTTTGCAGGCCCTAAGGGAAGAAGTTAAGAATGTAGAAACCTCCACCCTGGAGGTATCTAGATTCCTACTGCTCACTTTCTCCAACCAATTGATCTCTAAATTCTTCATTTAAGATGAAGAATTTATCTTAAATTGTTGCCCCTGCCTAATACCTGAATAGCTCCTCATGACCTGAGGACAAAGCTCAGCCCCTTAACTTGGTATACAAGACACAAGTCTGTGTTATCTCATCTTACCTCATTCTTATCTCATCTTGAGCTTCTTACTTTCCTTGAATTTGCTCTCCATTAATTCAATTTACCAGTGAACAGCTCCTGCTCTTCCTTGAGTTTGAAGTGCCTTTCTCCATTTCCACTCCTACCTTCTTTTCCTGCTCAACCCTTAGTTATCCTTTAAGACGTAACTATGATGTCATCTCCTCTAAGAACACTTTCCTTAACTCCTGAATTGTGTCAATGACACAAATAGATTAGCATCCTTTTCAGTGTCAGTAGGTTATGCATTAATCAGTATGTCAGCAATTTGAAAGCTCATAAAATTCTTTATCCAGGGAGAGAATGTCACCAAGAATCACAAAATGGGTTAACTTGATGACTTATATCGGTAATAGAGATACCGATTGATTCATGTCACTATGAATCACACGATGGGTTAACCTAAGGTGGGTTAACTTGGAAGTCTGTTTATTTATAAAGTAAACTACCAACTGTGACCTAGATGGGCATAGTTATGGCATCACATCTTTCCTGCCAATGATAGATTCAGAAATGGCCAAAAGACTCATTTGGGACCATTGAGATTGGAGGAGATAATTTTTGTGCATTATGCAGCATGGCTTTCAAGAATTGCTTCACTCTCTCCTACATGTTGTCACAGGTGTATGTAAGGCCCTTCTTTCTGTTAAAAACATCTTATTCTGTTATATCAGCCTGGGGATAAAGCTAATACTCAGAGGAATAATTAGCATTGAAGGTGTTGAGGAAATCAAGCAGAAATAAATTCTACCTCTATACTTCTAGATATACAAGCTAATTAGTTGTCTAAATTTGAGATGAATTTTACGGTACTTAAATATAATTGGTTAAGTAAGCATAAAGTCACCAAAGGAGAAGACTCATCTACATAACTCTTATATCTCTGGCCTTCTTGCGAGTCCTCAAGCACACCGTTATGGGTTGAATTGTGTCCCCTTACAATTCATATGTTGAAATCTTAATTCCCAACACCTTAGAATGTCATCTTATTTGGAAATAGGGTCATTGCAGAAGTAGTTAAGATGAGGTTGTTAGGATGGGATGCTAATCCAGTATGACTCATGTCTATTAAAAAGGAAATTTGGACACAGGCATTCAGGAAGAATGCCATATGATGATGAAGGCAGAGATTGAAGTGATATTTTTACAAGCAAAGAAATTTTAAAGATTGCCACCAAACCACCAGAAGTTGGAAGAGAGACAGGAAAAATTTTCTCTAACAGCCCTCAAAATACACCAACCCTAATGGCACACCTTGATCTTGGACAGCCAGCCTCTAGAATTGTCAGAAATATGTATTGTTTAAACATCCAGTTTGTGGTACCTTGTTACAGTAGCTCCAGCAAACTAATATTCACATCCCCATTATTTCTGAGTTAGGTCTTTTGCACTAGCTGCTCCTGAGCTTAGAATGTTCTTTCACTGATCTTCATATTGCTGGTCCCTTCCCATTTTAAAATCTTAGATTGAGAGTGCCCTCCTCAGAGAGGCCTTACAGCACCACCTAATCCAGAGCAGCCCACTAGTTAACTTTTTATCATCATCCTGCTTTCATTTCCTGCTCAACATTCACCATGCTCTGATATTTTTCTTGCATGTTTAGCTCTATGTTACTTTTTCTGCCTCCCACCCCCAAACTCCACTAGAATTTGAGCTCCATTGGAGAACAGATAGCTTTTGTATCTTGTGTTCACTGCTGAATTTTCGGGACCAAGAATCTTGCTGGGTATACATCAGATGCTCAATAAGTATATGATAAAGAAAGAAATGTGGAGTAAATTAGTGTAAGAGAAAAGAATAATAATATATGTCATTAAGCTTTTGAATATTGGATACGCTTAACTGAATAAGATGAACAGTAATGTTCTGCTTCTACCTTTTAGTATGTGAATTTAATTAATTTATCTGCTTCTATTACCTTATCTATAAAATAGATAAATTCACAGTACCTACCTATAGAGTTATTTTGAGGATTAATGAGAGGATATATGAAAAGCACTTAGAACTGTGCTAGGTAAATAGTAAATATGCAAAACATGTTGGCTCTTTTTGACACAGTGGCTCTTAAATTAAAAGAAAAAAAAAACAGGTTTTTTTTCTGCTCGATAAGTAAATACCTAGTTTCAACTTTCCATATCTTAATCAAAATTTTAAGTATTCTATAATTGTCAGCATTTTTATTGGACACTTTAGAATAATCTATCATCTTATTTCAGTTATGATTCTAATGATCAACAGTCCCAAGAGCTCTTCACTTTATTTTACACCATACATTATCAGAGACAGCCAACTCCCCTAAAAGTTCCTTGAATTATACAAAATGCTCCATTTTTACACACCTAATTTTTGCCTAGACTCTTATTTCTTAAATCAGGTTCTTATTATTTACAAACATGGGCCTCCCGTGAGACCAAAAATAAATTGTCTGAGGTTAAAGAAAATTCTTTGCTTATTAAATCGATAGACTCAAGTAGAAAAGTGAATATGAGGTAATCATTGTGGATAATTATTGGCACAGCACCTAAGGGACTTCTTTAAAACTATTAATGTATTAGTAAATGCATCATGGGGAAGCTAAGCTGATTCTTTAAAAGAGAAAGCATGGTAAAATAGGAAAAGCTGCCAGACTTAAGCTTAAACCCTTATTAGCCATGAAACAAGTAAGTTTCCTTATTACTAAAATGAAGGTAAAAACAACCATATTTTAGTTGAAACTTTAGAAATAGTATGCAAATTTTCTAGAAAAATTGCCAATTACATACTTAGTTTTATAACCAGCAGTTTTTAGAGCTGTACGTATTAGTTTCTGCTGCAGAATCAACTACCCAAATACTAAACAATACGTATATATTATTTCTCATGTTGTGGTAGTGTTAGCTGGGAACGTCTTTGGGTATGAGCTGGTTTGAATGGGACTAGATAATCTAAGGCTTCAACTGGAATGTCCAGCATGCTGGAGTTTTTCTCTCCAGATGGTCTCTCATCTTCCGGGAGGCTAGCCTGGGCTTGTTGACAACATAGGGGAAAGATTCCTAGCAGCGGGAAAGAGCAATCTAACAAGGAAACAAGATAACAAGCAGACACTGTTCACATACCTCCTAACCTTCCATTGACCAGAGCAAATTACATGGTCAAGTTCAGATTTCATGGAAATAAACTAACTCACTAATACTAGGCATAATTAGTATAAAACTGTGAAGGCTAAAACACCCCTCACATACATATATTTTACTTATACAGAATATAAATGTCACATGATTTATATAAAAATACATAAATCTCTATCATATAGTTCATTCAGAAAAAATGACTACTTTAGAGAATAATCTAATTCATACGCATGAACATGGCTAATTCTAAAGTTAATAGGGCCCTTGTGTGTTCGTCTAAGAGCTGAATTTGGCCCACTGTGTATGCCACTCACTGCCTTTATTTACATTATAAATTACCACACTTTATTATGTCTACTCCCATACCATTTCTATTATAGTCTATTATTTTAATATAATAAGTTAAAATGGAATTAGCAATTAAATTACTGCACCATTATTCATATAACCTAAAGTGTTTGACCTCAGTCTCTAGAAGCAGGGGAATTTGTAATTGACTAAATCTCTATTCACATATTGTGATGTATGGACGGTTTTAATTGTGCATGATATTTTCTTGGTGTTGATGTGGTCAGAAATTCTGCTTTAATTCTACTTATTTCTTATGAGGGGGACTAAGATATATCTGGGACATCATTTAAATGCTTATTTAGATTTACAGATTTTAAGAGGTATGCCCCAAAGAAAAAAGAAAAAAATAAAGAGGTATGCCCTGTAATATCTGTATAACAATACATTTAACTTCAAGTATTTACAATGTGTTTTCATAATTTGTTAAGAAATTCAAGCAAAATTAAGAAATAAAGAAATTATATAACTATTTGTAATTTCTACCAAATATTCACCAAAAAGTAATATGTTCTTCATTCTTCTCTCTTTTTTTAATTTTAATTTCAATTTCATTTTATTTTATTTTTTAAGATGGGGTTTCACCATGATGGCCAGGCTGGTCTTGAACTCCTGACCTCAAATGATCCACCCACCTCGGCCTCCCAAAGTGCTAGGATTACAGGCGAGAGCCACCGCGCCCTACCTTCATTATTCTCTAGTTAATTTATAGACCTATCTATTGAAAGCTCCTTTGAGCAAGGTTCATACTTTTCATGTTACTGCATTTTTTTTTGTAGTGTCAGACAATAAAACAAGAGCCTAGAATAGTGCCTGGTGTAGTAGGTTTATTGGATTCCTGAGGTTACCATAATAAAGTATCACAAACTGGATGGTTTTAAAACAAATGTCTAACATATCTGGAAGGCAGATGTCCAAAATCAAGGTGTGGGCAGAGCCATGCTCCCTCTGAGACTTGGGGAATTCTAACCTTGCATCCTCCCAGCTTCTGGTGGTTTGCTAGCAATTTTTGGTGTTCCTTAGCTTCAGCTGCATAGCTTCCAGTCTTTGCCTTTATTATCACATGATGTTCTCCCTGTGTATCTCTGTGTCTTCACATGGCTGTCTTCTGTATAGGACAACAGTCATATTAATTAGGAGCCCATCTACTCCAGTGTGATTTCTTCTTAACTAGTTATATTGGGAATGGCCTATTTCCAAATAAGATCGTTTTCTCAGTGTTACTGAGAGGAACACTGGG
Organism: Callithrix jacchus; assembly: GCF_049354715.1. Lineage (NCBI taxonomy): Eukaryota > Metazoa > Chordata > Mammalia > Primates > Cebidae > Callithrix > Callithrix jacchus. Next base: position 37,013,383 of record NC_133518.1, read on the forward strand.
TGTTCGGACTTCAACGCATCTTTTGTGGGGGGACACATAATTCAACCTATGACAGTAGGCAATTAATAAATACTTGTGGAACAGCCAACAGGATGAAATTTTGCTAGTGTTCTCCATGCATTTCAAATAAGTGCACAAAAGAATATTGGCTTAGGTAAATAAATGGGAAGAGGATATTTTAGAAAAATCACAAAATAATTTATGAAGTTAAAGTCATTAAAATATATAGGCAACTGGCTACTGTTCAGCCTCACTAGTAGAAAAAGTCATGTAAGTCAATATGATCACAAGGGCCAGAAACTTTGCTCCTCAACATGGAATATATAAAATATCACACAGCTATATTTCCTTTGCCATTTGAAGCCTATTATAATGGCAGTTCAGTTTTTACTTTCTTAGGGAATTTTGCTCTGTCATCTCCCCATAGGACCATATTTTCCTATTATAGAGATTTATGGACCTCCGTCTGCTTCTCTTTGATAGGAACTTGCTTTTTACATTTATTAGTGTGAATATTTGATTATTATTTTCATCAGTAGATTGTAGGCTCCAAGAGGACTGTGTCTACTTTCATTCTTTATATTTGCAGGGCTTAGCACACCACTTGACAGTTAGGCACTGCACAATTATTTGTTGATTGACCAACTGATTGAATGAATAATGAATTGATGATATGGGCTGAAAGTCCATATTTGTCCAATAGCTGTAGAAAATGTTTATTATATTTGTTAAAATTTTTAAATATTTGTGTATGTTATATTATAAAAATATAAATTATTATATATTGTTAAAATATTTGTCATTTTATTTTGTTAAATAAAATGTAGGCAAGATTACAAGGACATTGTTTACTTGTGTGACAAACTGTTTTCAAGTACTTTACAAGCACTTAGTTGCATATAAACATTTAGTATGCTAATTACAATTAGTAATTATGTCCTTATTATATGAACTCTTTCTCTTGGAAGCATTTTAAGTAATTCTAATTTAAGTTACTATATGCACTTGAATATTTTAATGCTAAATTTTGCATACATATTTTATATCAGTTTTTAATTTATATTAGTATGTATTTTCCAAATTCAGTCCAAGTTGGTGTTTGGTATATATCCTGAAATTAAAATAGGATACATTTTTTTTTTTTTGAGACGGAGTTTCGCTCTTGTTACCCAGGCTGGAGTGCAATGGCGCAGTCTCGGCTCATCGCAACCTCCGCCCCCTGGGTTCAGGCAATTCTCCTGCCTCAGCCTCCTGAGTAGCTGGGATTACAGGCACGCACCACCGTGCCCAGCTAATTTTTTGTAATTTTTAGTAGAGACGGGGTTTCACCATGTTGACCAGGATGGTCTCGATCTGTTGACCTCGTGATCCACCCGCCTTGGCCTCCCAAAGTGCTGGGATTACAGGCTTGAGCCACCGCGCCCGGCCCAATAGGATACATTTTATACATACCACATACACATACACACACACACATGCCAGGGATAGAGTAGTACTAGTTATTTCTCTTAAATTCCAAGTAAAGAATATTCTCCTTAGGATTTATAGACTCATCTTCTTAAATCTATGATGTTAAAAATGAATTTAACTCATCCTAATATTTTAGAGAATATCTAATTATTTAATTATCTCTGTTATGTGACTAAAGCTTTGGTGGATTCTCTTCTTAGTATTATCACATTCTTCCTTAGGGATAAGCCTCATTTGAGTGTACATCAAGTTCACACACACACACATACACATATACACAACACACCCCATAGTGATAAAATGTTACGATGCAATTTTAATTAAAACTATTGAGAATATGTTTCTGTTGTATTTTCAAATCATCTTCCTTTGAGAATGATATAAAATGTTGATGTGTGTACTCCAGTGGGAGACTTAGTAAATGTTAGCTCTCAGTCATTTTCCTGAGACCATGCAAGAGTTCATATCCAGTCCCTAGTTGTGCTCTTGTGGGAATAGGAATACCACATTCTTGGCTTGACATGAGTGCCATTTCCAAATGTTACCATGGTGATCACCTATGCAGCATCACTAACCCTTCTCACAACAGCTCAATTGGAGATTCACGTGTCACGTTTCTATGATATGGGAGGCTAATTATTTCATTACTCAGGGGAAGAAGATTTAGGAAGTAAATATCTCTTCTTTAAATCGTAAGTGATTCTAGTCACTTTAGGCCACAGAAATGACAAATATTAAAGTAATGAAATTCAAAAGAGTAAAACATGACTGGGAATTGAAAAAAATTAATTTCTATGTAGTAAAACTATAAATATTTTTTTCTCTAGTGAAAACATTTTACATAAAGTACAAGTATATTGTGTCAATAATTCATGATTTAAAATAATTTCCATGTAAAATAAATGCACAGAAATGTTTGCGTATATATTTGAACAGAAGTGCCTATAAGAAGAGAGAGGTTTTCCGAACTGACCTTGCTTGGGAGGAGGTAGTATCATATTTCATAAGGCATGCTACTTTTCTATGCAGCAGAATAAAAATTTCATTGTTGAAAAAGAGATTCTCATTGTACAGATGATTGTTTCATGAAGAATTATTGTCTCTTTTATTTACTGTTGATGTTTGAAGATTATGCAGTTGAAAATAAATATTAATGTGCAATATTTTCAAAATATACTTGTTTTGTGAAATGTCATTGAATAGTTGTGAATTAAAGATTTTGGAGCATATTTTGAATATAAAAATAAGCTACTGTTTATGCTACACTGCCCAACTGCTGGGTTTTACCCACAGTACAAGAAGGGTGCTGTGATGTAGCTCAATAGTCCAAACCACAACTCTCCTGGAAAGGATTTTGAAATGCCATAAAATTCTGAAGCCAAAAGCATTTGGCAGGCCTATTCTGTATTACTGAGGATATGCCTGCTACAAGACAAACATTTCTAACGACACTGTGTTCTTTCTAAATATTTTTTCTTCATTTTTTCCTCTTTTCTTTTTTTTTCTGTGTTGCCTGAAACAAAAAGCCCATTAAATATTTAAAAAGAGAATTAAAGATACATGAAGTAAAGGTACTCTTATCTGTGACAGAAGGTGTGCTGCTCAATATTAATGGTTCAATTTGGCCTATTTGAGGTCTTATACATGTACAGACTAAGAGAGGGCAAGGAGGAATTCCATCATTATCATTTTCCCAGAGGAAAGAAGCCCATTTCTCCTTCCTTGGTCTTTAATACTTCCTGATGTAGCTCTTTCCTATAATGGTGATGGGATTTTTAAAATTTTAGCTTAGTGGGAGAAAAACTAGTTGGAATTTATTGTTCAGAGGCTGACTGATTAAGTATTTAATTAATTAAAATTATTCATTCATAAACCTCTGAAGAGGTGGAATAGGAAGGTTAAGAGGTTCAGAGTAGCTGTAGTCTTCAGTGCCTCATCGCTTGTTATTTACATTTAATCCATTAAAGACTCATGTAATATATTCAAACTTGCACAGCTCTTGGAATAAAAGACTGGAGGATAGGCAGGCACTAAAAATAGCTTTTCACTACTAACAGAATCATGTAAATCATGGAAACAGTCAATGCATATCAGATGTTGTAGAGCTACATCCAATATTTTAATGTACATAGACTGCTTCTGAAGTTTGAGGACTACTGAGGGGGATCTTTGTGCATCATAGAGTTAGCAACAACTGAAAACAGAACATCTAATGAATTGATGCTTCCAATTTTCCATTTTTTTTTTTTTGAGATGGAGTTTCGCTCTTGTTACCCAGGCTGGAGTGCAATGGCACGATCTCGGCTCACTGCAACCTCCACCTCCTGGATTCAAGCAATTCTCCTGCCTCAGCCTCCCGAGTAGCTGAGATTACAGGTGCGCACCACCATGACCAGCTACTTTTTGTATTTTTAGTAGAGACGGTGTTTCACCTTGTTAAGCAGGATGGTCTTGATCTCTTGACCTTGTGATCCACCCGCCTCGGCCTCCCAAAGTGCTGGGATTATAGGCATGAGCCACCATGACCGGCCATCATTGAGCTTATTTCTACATCACTGTCACTAAAGACCCGTTCCCCAACCCCAGCCCCAGTTCCTTCACTTTTAGGGTCTTTTGAAGGCACCTTCAAAATTCCAATTCCATTTTAAGCAAAGTAATTTAGATATCTTCTATCCCACTTCTACATGTGTATGTGTGTAAGAGAGAGTTTGGGGGTCAGAATTTGCCTTTGATAATGAAAACATCTATAAAGTAGTTTATTTACAAATGAAAGCTGTTTTTAAAAATATTTTTCTGCTGCTCTGATCAAACTGCAGCCAGCATTTAAAGTAGTATGTTTTTCTCTACATTTGCTATTCATAAATTTTGGTTAAAAACATTTTTTGTCACTTATCTATATTACAAGTCTTTGAGGATACATGTACAAAACTGTAAGTATTGGAAGTATAAATGGATAAGTGGTTCCTGCGTAAATAAGCCAAGTTGGCCCCAGTCTCATGGTTTGTTACTTCAAGTTCTACTCAAGGTACATTGGTTTGCTCTAACTTCAAATAATCCCAGTGGTTTAACACAGTATTTATTTCTCTAGGGCAAAGCCCTTGGTGGGCATAGGTGACATTTTGGGGTAGCTACCTTACTTGTGGTAGCTAAGTGAACTTCTGTCTTCTTTATCATCTTCTGGGACTTCTGTGGCAGGAGAGGAGAGTGACCAAGTGGAAAACTGGGCAGAAGATTTATATTGGATTAGCCTGAAAGTGCCATGTCTCACATCCACTCAAATATCATACAGAACCATTAGTCATAGGCCCCACTTGACAGCAAGAGCTGGGGCCCAGGAGGGAATTAAAAACGGGTATTGGGAAGTCCTGGATGAGTATCTGGAAAAGAGGAGGAGAATGCATCAGGAAATGAAAGAATCCTAAGCCACACAAAGGCATTTCTTTATTTTTCTTAGTTATTCTTGGAGATTTTGCTATGATATGCTTGTGTAAGTTGGAGCTTATGAGGCTGAAAGAAAGAGAAAGAGAAAGCAGCAAATGCACAATACCAATGCTCTATAGCTTGAAGATAAAAGGGAGGTGAAATATGGCAGGAGTTTGAAGAAAGGATACCAAAACTTCACACTCCAAAAGTTAAAAATAATTCTGCAGATGACATAGTGTCTACCAAATAAGGCATCATGAGAGGAATAATGGTACATTCATTCAGTTAGCGTGGCTTAATGGTACTGCCATGTCTCATGAGCACAACGATTTTTATGAAAGTAAACTCTTAGTTTCCCTTTGTGCTAACAACTCTACCAACTACCCTAATTAATTGCCCCAAATCTGTTAATAACCATGTCATCATAGACCATCATGTAAATGAGCTTTAAAAAATAAAATCTGAAGAGCAATCTTGCCATTCATTTATCTGAACTAATTATAATGTAGGAATAATTCTCACAGCAGGTGAAAACAGCGAAAAAGCATGCTTTTGTGGAAAAGCAAAACATTCTAGATTTTGGCATCAAAATTTTAGAAGAAACAAAGAGCTTTCTTATTTGCAAAGTAGAATATTTCAAGCTTGTTATTTTTAATGAAGTATTTGTAAAAAAGTTATGGATGATTATGCTACTTTTTAAAACGGTGATGAAATATACCCTATCCTTATATTATTTCAAGGAAAAAAGTTTCTGGAATTGACAAGACAGAAAGGTTATTATGCTTTAGAATCCATGGATAATCATAAATTGATTGATTGTTCTATTTTATTAGCACCATAATTTATAAATTTAACATGTAGAATATATTGTTTCTTAGCAAGGCAGTTTAGTATAGTGAATAGGGATCAGTAGATTTTTTTCACATCCCAGCTTATACTTTTAGCTGTGTAAACTTGAGTTTGCTGCTTTTTCCCACAGCGTACAGAGTTGATGTGAGAAGACGCTAATATGGTGTGAAGTGTACCCATCTCGGGTTTTGACATATGATAAATATCATAGCCATTACTTTTTATTTTCTGTGGCATATTTTCTTTTGTTTTTTTCACCTTTTTAACTTTGGTTATTCACATTCTCCTGAATTGTATTACCTTTGCTTTTGTGGAAAAGTGATTTGTCCTATCATGTTACAAGTGTTCAAGAAATATTTGGAAGCTTTTAAGAAAAGTCTGAGTAAGAAGAAACAAAACTCTTCCTAGAAGCAAGTGGTTGTTTCTAAAGTCTGCATCTAGTAAAATCAGTATCTTAAAAATATAAATTGCCATGTGTGAGAAAGTTGAATAGTCATCATAAATGAAAGAAAAGCTACATACTCTGATAATTTAGTTATTCATGGGATTATATTTAGAAGATATAATTTAGGTATTCATGGGATTACATCTAAAAGAAATTCATTAAAGTTGGATAGAAAGAAAAGAATTGCATGAACTTTATTCACACTTCTCATTCTGACTTGAAATGTTCAGAGAAGTAGGAAAGAATAAGGAATTCCAAGCCACAGAAAGGAATTTATTCTTAATAGGATATCAAAGAAGATTTTGCTGTATGTTTTTCATTTAAATAAATGAAAAAATTGAGGTTAAGCATAGGTTTAATAATAACCTTATTCAACATAACCTCATGTTCTATAGAGTGTTAATATTTTTTGTTTAAAAGTATCTAAAATTTTAAATAAAGCAGAGGATGACTAAATGGCTTTTCAATGTCATTATTTTACAGATTCACTCAATAATTATTTAATTTACAGGAGAATGTAACTGTATTTTCTTAACTATTTGCTACTTAATCATTTTTATTATTTTCCATTTACATGGTAAATTATGTATTTCTGGATGGTAGAAATGAAAACTCCAAGTACCACCATTTTATGGCTTCATTAAGCAGTTTTGGACTACAGTCTATGGTCACTAGCAAATCCATTTCATACTCTTTTGACTGACTGTAAGAATCTGTTTCTCAAATTCTCCTGTGAACCAGGCTTACCATCTTACTGATTCATTCATTAATTAATACAATCTTTTATAGTGTTTATTCTATATTTATATGAGAATCATGTTTTGAATTTTTTGAAAATTATATTTTAGCCCCTCAATCATAAGCTTATTTTTACATGAGGTTACATGAATTTAAAATGTAACTTTCAAAGTGGGGGAAGAGACACTGTCCTTCCACAGTAGACTGATCCAACCTTATGTTGTTAATCAGTTTTTTAACTGATCATAGTATTATTGCACATGTGTAATAAGTCTATCAGCATCTTTAACAGGAATATATTCAATTAAGATATCACACATAACATATCAAAAGGTTCTCCTAAGAGCATTTCCACATGTTAATATTTTTAAGAGATAGGAATTATTACAAAGGAGCATAATAAAACCGTTTCATATGGTTTGCAAGTATAAGATGTGGCATAATTTACATGAGATTATTTTTTAGGTTAAGTACTATATTTTTTCAAACATCATTTTAATAAGGAGAACAGCAGAGAGTACAGATGATAAAGTTTTTATGCTTAGACTTAGCATTGAATGGAATTTTGGAAAATGGAATAGGAATATGGATGAGATAGAGATGAGTAGACATTATTTTGTTTTTCCAGTGCTTTATATTGTAATTCTTCTTTTTATGTATTAGCCTGGGTTCAAACAAAAAAGAAAACAGTAGTTTGAGGAGAATTCAATTATAAAGGCTGCAAGAATGGTATAAGGTAAACCACAAGTGATAGTGCAGCCAGTATAGCAGGTATCTTTTCCTAGTGAGAAAGTTTCCAATGGGTGCTGTGACCTTGGGTTGAGGGATTTGATTCTGAAGAGAGGGAACTATGGGAAGAAATATTGTGACTTTATTATCTTCCCTTTCCCACCCCATGTTGAAGTCAATAGCTTCCTGTTGGCTAAATCCATTCAGAAACCAGAAAATAAAGGAGCACATTGATACAATCCATATTGGCTAACTTCCTAGGTAACAGAGTAAGATAAAGACGAGTAAAGAATGGACCTGAAAGAGAACATGGGAGATGCCCTGCACACCTGTCACATATTCTTGCTAGTTGCTAGAATAGTTTAGGAGAGGCTAGAACTGGAAGTCCTTACTGGCTGGCATCAGAGGGTTGTGAAATCCACACATTCAGGCCAAGGGAACATTTAATATTGAGCGAGAACACAGCCCACTCAGATAAAGAATTAGATCTGGAATTCAGTAGTCAGTAAAGTCAGGGAAGATGCAAATACAATCTGTAAGTACAGAATTTTAACTGAATCAACATTCTGGAAACAACTAACTTGGTGGCAGTGGGACAGTACCTTTTGCTTTTCTAGTTTCATATTTTTTCCTGTGTAAAATTAGAGAGTTGGGATAGAATGAATGTTTTATTGCCATAATTTTAAGTGGGGAAAATAAAAAGAGGAACAAACAAACTTTTTATTGTTTTTATATTGCCTTCTAAGAATTGGTTGTTAGTAGAACAACTAAAACAGCATCTTTTGTGTCCTTATATTACTATTTATCAATGAATTCTCCCTGAAGGAGGCAATCAACACCAGATTGTTAGGGTCACTTTAATCAGAGCTGTAATGGTTTATTCTACTCCATGAAGTTGATATTTACTCAATATATAATGAGGAAGCAAGAAGTGGTAAAATGGTCAGCTGCAAAAATTAAGCATTTATATCCAAATGGGGAAAATATCTTTATTTTAATTAGATATTCCTCTCAAGTATAAAGGAAAAGGTAAGTTAGTGTCTTCATTACAAAAGAAGCAACTCAAGGTTAAGTAATTTGAATATGTACTAGTTGACCCAAGGAGAGAATGAGAGGATTGGTATTTAACCTAAGGTTGTGTGCATTTTTAGTTTTGGGGCCTAGAAACTCAAAAGGCACTTTCTGAATTTCCCTGCTAAGGTTAGTATGTGCAGCCTGATTGTTTCTGTCAAGTGTGTGCTTGGCTTACTCTCCAGCTTGTTTGCCTCTGCTGATTACTGGCAGCTTGAAATTGTCCTGAAAGAGAATAAGGGCTCTTGATTAATCCCTATGCACAGTATCAACAATCAACATATTATTGATTCATTTTCAGCACATTGTTTCATTTCCTGGGAACAGGGATAGGTTGAAGGCAAATATGACTTCTTCAAAGTGGATACAATCCAGTGAACATACAAGTTGGATAAACTAATGTTCTTTTTCTCGTTTTAAATAGTGATTTAGTCCTTCTCTCTTCCCAGTGCAGAGAAGGAGACACCCCTGTAAATGGAGACACCCAGTGCAGAGAGGGAGACTCTCCACAGGTGTAAATTTCCTTCACTAAAGACAGGTCTCAAAATAACTAAAAATAGGCAGCTTCCCAATTCAGCCTGTGATCTTTTAATTAAATTTCTGAGTTCAGGGTGGGTCCCAATAACGATTGGGGTGGACACAGCATCTTCCATGTTAGACTAGGATGCAGTTCACTACTGTTCTGAACTCAAGATATAACTTGAAGAAGCAGACTCCATTGATCTGAGTCAAACTCTAAAAAAAAACAATTTTTCCTTTTTTTCTGTTTCTGATCTTTTAAATGCTTCTACAGCAAATTTTCAAATACATATATTATTTCTGGCTTTAAAAATCATTTTCTAAATGTATCCCACAAATGAACAATTTTACCCAAATTCAAGCTTCCTAGTTTGGGTCACTGTGATTCGAAATTACCTTTGGTAAGGTTCACCCATTTCTCTAAAAAGTACACGTTCTGGAAAATTTTACATAAAATTGAAGTTTTAAATGGAAGCGTTCTAGACCCTAGACCCTATCCAGTTTCTGTCTGACTCATGCAGCTACCACACACCCATAAAATGATCATAGGCCCATCCATAGTACAAACTGACCCTTGATTACCCACCCCAAGATCATGTGCTCCATCACGATACAAACTAGCCCTGAAGGAAGTTGCAGAAGGTGGAGTTCTAGACTACCTGAATGCAGATGAACCCATGATTCCCTGTCTTCCAGTAACCTTACCTTCCTGTTGAACCCTGTTCAGTTTCTTGGTTGTTTGTTTTTAAATATTTTTAAAGCATTTATTGAACACTGTTGAGAATTCAGGTCTTTGTTTTCTGTCCATAAACACAAAGAGAAAAAAAAAATAGGAAACATTTTATAATTGTTAGATAAATCAGAAAATGACTATAAAAAGACAGAGAACAACTCTCTTGTCTAGATTCTAAAAACAATGATGGAATTTATCATCTTGGCACAGTCCCAAGCTATGTATCATCAGATGAATTTTTCAAACTTAAGAATCACTGAGTGAATGAACAGAATATTTCTATAAACAAAGGAAATATGATATTTTCATTCACATAGTCAATAAGAAGAACTTCAATACACCAAGAACCTGGACCATCCCATGTACACATATTTTTTCATAACTTAGGATGTTTCTGTACCAAAATTTAGTTGCTATGCTTCATAAATGGACAAATGATGAAGGCAGGTGTGTAATAAAAGGTTACTAAAAGAAAACATGTAATTTAGAAATTTAAAAAATCATTGAATTGATTATTCTAAGTGATATTGATATATCTATAAATGAAAACATTTTCCATTTGTGGAGCAAAGAAGATGGCTGTCATCAACAAAATTATAAGCTGTTAACATTTTCAAAAAATTCTTTGAGTATTGCATTTTTATGATGCAAGAACATGAAGCACTAGATCTAATAATAAGTTAGAACCTATTAGAAATGTGTTTAAAATCTGTAATCAAATTTTAGAAAATGTATATATTCCAGGTTCATGAATGAAAGCCAATGAGCAGCTAGTTACATTCAAAAGATCACTCTAGGTACAACATCTTCAAAACTAACAAAATATAAAATAAAAATTTGAGTTAGCTATGATGACATTCTTATTAAAGTTATAAGTAGTTTTCAATATGCCTTTTTTCTTATGTAATTTAAAAATTCTTATTTATTTATTATTAATATACAATAGTTGTACCTATTTTGGGTACAACTATTATCACCTCGGTGACATTGTGATACCTGTATAAAATGTGTTATAATTAAATAAGGGTAATTGGGGTATACGTCACTTCAAACATTTTTGTATTTTTTTGTATTTGTGTTTTATTTTTGTTTTCAGAACATTACAAATTTTTTCTCCCAGCTATTTTGAAATAGTAAGTTATTGTTACCTATAATTTTCCTACTGTGTTGTCATATGCTGATATTCCTGCTATCTAACTACGTTTTTGTACCCATTAACCATCTTCTCTTCATCTCCCAGTTTTTTGTGTGTCTGATTCTGTCACACCAAAATATAGGCCTCTCTATAGGACCCAATTCCGTTACTGCTGAACCCAGTTCATTTTCTGTCTGACCCAGTTAACAACCAAGACTTCCCTACCAGTCCTGTTTCTATCACAACTGCTGAACCTAGTTGGACAAAAATTTGCTCACTCAGACAGCAGTCAATAAACAAGTCCCATAAATTAAAGTGTGTTAAATATCATGTATTTTATTACATAGCTTTCATTTACATCATGGCTAAATACATAACTTTAAAGACACATATAAACACCTTTTAATTTATCCATTAAGTATACATGTATGTATTCAATGGTCCCCTCACTGAGACCTACTCTATTTTATCGTAGGCACCAGGATTACAAAGCTTAACAAGTCATGATTTAGATTCAAAATTTGCAAAGAGTGGAAAAGGTAGGCATATCAACAAAATATGTGCTTAGTAATAAAAATATATAAAAAGTAATAAAGGGATACTTAATTTTTATAGTATAATTTCAGAGAAAGTCATAACTGTGCCAGGGTTTAGAAAAAGAATAGGAGTTCTGCAGGAAAAAAAGGGCAGGAAGAGAATTTAGGCCAAAGAAAACAGTTTGTAAAGGGAAATCGCAAAGTTCTTTTAGGGTACTGTAAGCAGCAAGCAGCCTAAAAGAGAATTTTGAAGCATATATTTTGAAAGGGAAGCAGATGAGATATTAAGCTAGAAATGTAGGTAAAGGACAGATTTTTGAGAGCATATCTTTATGTAAAGCAGATTGGATCTTACTTTAATAGACAATAGGGTTCTGAGCAATAGGATCACATTCAAAGATCATTCTGATACCCTTGAGTGTTACGTATTTGTAATTAAGGATATTAGTCACAGGTTGCTATAATAGCACTGTTGAGAAAAATGCCTTGGCAGTGGCAATGGGAATGAAGAGGTAAGATTCAGCATGCATCTAAGAGAAATAATCAGAAAGACTTGGTTTAAATTGGATGTTTGGAATAAATAGTTGTGAGAATGTCTCACAGGATTTTGTCTTGTGTTTATTCCCTACTGACTAAAGTAGGAAAAAGCAATTGAAAAAGAAAATTGTGTTAGTAGGAACTGACTAATACAGTTAGTGAGTGAAGCGAAGGCAAAAGATAGTGTAAGAGTAATAATATTTGGCAAAGTTTTAACCTTGTTGACTTTAAGGGGTGGGCACCTATTAAGCTGTTAGTTCTATAAGCCTGACACTCAAGAATAGGAATTGAGGTAGGTAATGGAAAAGCCCAAATTGTGTATATTATTGTTATTGCAGTAATGGCTCAAAGACAGGTAATAGTTTTTAATACAGCTATGTCCTCAGAAGTCATTGCTTTTTATTATTTTTATATTGATCATTTCTTCTTTTAAAAAATAAGACTGCAATGTACCCCAAAACCTAAAATGCAATAAAAAGTTCTGAAATAATAATAATAAAAAATTGTAAAACTGTTAAAAAAATAAGACTGCAAATATCTAATCACTGAAGATGAGACTCTTAATAACATACTTAGTTTCTTACTTTTTAAAACAACTTTTTATTTTGAAATACTTTTAAGCTTTCATAGAATTAGCTAAAAAAGTAGAGAAAAATTCTGTGTGCACTTCACCACATTTCCCCCAGTGATATCATCTTAAATAAACGTAGAAGAATTATCAAATTCAGGAAAGTAGCATTGCTACATTATTAATTAAACTACAGCCCTTATTCAGATTTCACCAATTTTTACATGCACTCATTGATTTATTGTTGTTTTAGTTTATACATCTATGAAATTTTAATGCATGTATAGATTCTTGTAACCACTATTGTAGTCAAGATAAAAAATAGATTAATCACCCCCCATACTCTCTCCTTCTATCAGTTTATAGTGACCCCTTTGCCTATCCCATCCTCTAACGATCAGCAATCTTTTATCTATCTTCATAGTCTTGTCTTTTTGAGAATGTTGTAGAAATGGAATTATACTATTACAGTAGGTAACTAGTCTGGCATTAGCAGGGAAGGAAAGGGCTCCCCTGATATTCATACCCATCAGGAATGTCAGGTGACCAGGTGATGGTAAAGTGGTTGCTATATGTCTCTTTAAAATAATAATTGGGAACTGAGATTGGGGGACTCAATATGGCGCGGTGAGAACAACGCAGGATTGAAGCTCTCAGTGAATGTGTGGAGAGGGTGAATCAGGGCCGCATTTCCAGACGGGTCTTTGTTGCCCACAGAATGGGGAAATTCCAGGTATAAAAGAGATGAAGGATGCCAGGCTGAGGTTTTGGCTGGTGCAGCCGGCAGCCGGTGCAGCTGGCGGCCGGCGCTGTAGCGCAGCGGTGCTACACAGCGCTCCGCACACAGCGCACTGGTCCGGGTGTCCTGTTGAACCGGCAATCTGAGACTTGAGAGGGCTGAACTTGAGACTGAACGGGACTTGGACAGTGAGACAGGCCAGGAGATTCCAGGGAAACAGCGTTTGGGGTAGTGCAGTGGGACAAACAAAACGGCGATTCCGAACACTCTGGGTGGAGAGGTTCCCTGAGGGCACAGCTGAACCCAGGATGGTGCAGCTCCGTGGGGGAGGGGCGTCCGCCATTACCGAGGCAATCCTCCCCTACTAAGGTACACGCCCACTGCTGATGCAGCCTGCCATTGCCAAGGCAACCCGCTACAACAGAGAGACTCTGCTGCAGGGCATAGCCCGTGGCAGCAGGGTGGAGACCACAGCAGCAGGGCAGAGCCTGCAGCAACAGGGTGAACCTCACACCAGCAGGGCGGAGCCTTGGCAGGCAAATAATGACTAGACTGCCTCCTAGCTGGGCAGGACAGCAAGGCGGACACTCACAAAGAAAGCCCCCACCCCCCCCAAGACAGAGCATCTGAGAAAAAAAAGGGTTTTTTTATGAGTTCAGCTGCAGCAGAATTAAACGTAGCAGCCTAACAGGCCTGAATGAACAACAGAGCTCACAGCTCAGCATTTGAGCTCCTATAAAGTACAGACTGTCTCCTCAAGCAGCTCCCTGACCCCTCTATATCCAAAAGACTGACATTTGGCAGGCATCATTCTGGGACAAAGATAGCAGAAAAAGAAACTGGTAGCATCCCTCACTGTTCTGCAGCTGCTATAGGTGCACCCCAGACAAGCAGGGCCTGGAGTGGACCTCGGCAGTCATACAGTGGAGGGGCTAGACTGGTAGAAGGAAAACCAAGTAAGAGAAAGACCTCATCATCAATAATCTGGGAGGCCACTCAGAGACCCAATTAAAAAGTCAGCAACTACACAGACGACAGGTGGATAAATCCACAAAGATGGGAAGAAACCAGAGCAGAAAGGAGGAAAACAGCCGAAACCAGAACACCTCGCCTCCTAGAAAGGACCAAAACTCCTCAACTGCAAGGGAACAAAGCTGGACGGAGAATGACTGTGACGAAATGATGGAATTAGACTTCAGAAGATGGATAATGAGAAACTTTTGTGAGCTAAAAGAACATGTTATAAATCAATGCAAAGAAACTAAGAACCTTGAAAAAAGATTTGAGAAAAGATTTGAGGAAATGATAACAAGAATGGATAACTTAGAGAGGAATATGAATGAATTAAAGGAGCTGAAAAACACAATATGAGAACTTCGCGAAGCATGCAAAAGTTTCAACAGCCGAACTGACCAAGCAGAAGAAAGAATATCAGAGGTCGAAGATCAACTCAATGAAATAAAACGAGAAACCAAGATCAGAGAAAAAAGCACAAAAAGGAATGAACAAAGTCTCCAAGAAATGTGGGACTATGTGAAAAGACCTAACCTAGGTTTGATAGGGGTACCAGAAGGGGATGAAGAGAATGAATCCAAGCTGGAAAATACTCTTCAGGACATTATCCAGGAAAATTTTCCCCACCTAGCAAGACAGGCCAACACTCAAATGCAGGAAATACAGAGAACACCACAAAGATATTCCGCAAGAAGAGCAACCCCAAGGCACATAATCGTCAGATTCAACAAGGTTGAAATAAAGGAGAAATACTAAGGGAAGCCAGAGAGAAAGGTCGGGTCACCCACAAAGGGAAGCCCATCAGACTCACAGAAGACCTCTCGGCTGAAACCCTGCAAGCCAGAAGAGAGTGGGGGCCAATATTCAACATCCTTAAAGAAAAGAACTTTCAACCCAGAATTTCATATCCAGCCAAACTGAGCTTCAGAAGTGAAGGAAAAATAAAATCCTTTGCGAACAAGCAAGTACTCAGAGATTTTTGTCACCACCAGGCCTGCTTTACAAGAGCTCCTAAAAGAGGCACTACACATAGAAAGGAACAACCAGTACCAGCCATTCTAAAATCACACTAAATCCTAAAGAGCATCAACATAATGAAGAATCTACAACAACTAACAAGCAAAAGAGCCAGCCAGCATCAAAATAGCAGTATCAAATTCACACATAACAATATTAACCCTAAATGTAAATGGACTAAATGCACCAATCAAAAGACACAGACTGGCAAACTGGATAAAAAGCCAAAACCCATCAGTGTGCTGTATACAGGAAACCCATCTCACATGCAAGGATACACAAAGGCTCAAAATAAAGGGATGGAGGAAGATTTACCAAGCAAATGGAGAGCAAAAAAAAGCAGGAGTTGCAATTCTCATCTCTGATAAAATAGACTTTAAAGCAACAAAGATCAAAAGAGACAAAGAAGGCCATTACATAATGGTAAAAGGATCGATACAACAAGAAGAGCTAACGATCCTAAACATATATGGACCCAATGCAGGAGCACCCAGATACATAAGGCAAGTTCTTAATGACTTATAAAGAGACTTAGACTCCCACACAATAATAGTGGGGGACTTTAACACTCCACTGTCAATATTAGACAGATCAACCAGACAGAAAATTAACAAGGATATCCAGGGCTTGAACTCAGACCTGGAGCAAGCAAACCAGATAGACATTTACAGAACTCTCCACCCCAAATCCACAGAATATACATTCTTCTCAGCACCACATCACACCTACTCTAAAATTGACCACATAATTGGAAGTAAAGCACTCCTCAGCAAATGCAAAACAACTGAAATAATAACAAACAGCCTCTCAGACCATAGTGCAATCAAGTTAGAACTCAGAATTCAGAAACCAACCCAGAACCGCAGAGCTTCAAGGAAACTGAACAACTGGCTCTTGAATGTCGACTGGGTAAACAAAGAAATGAAGGTAGAAATAAAGAAGTTCTTTGAAACCAATGAGAATGAAGACACAACATGCCAGAATGTCTGGGACACATTTAAAGCAGTCTCTAGAGGAAAGTATATAGCAATAAGTGCCCATATGAGGAGAATGGAGAGATCCAAAATTGACACCCTATCGTCAAAATTGAAAGAGCTAGAGGAGCAAGATCAAAAAAACTCAAAACCCAGCAGAAGACAAGAAATAACTAAGATCAGAGCTGAACTGAAGGAGACTGAGACACAAAAAACCCTTCAAAAAATCAATAAATCCAAGAGCTGGTTTTTTGAAAAAATCAACAAAATAGACAGACCACTAGCCAGATTGATTAAAAATAAAAGAGGGAACAACCAAATAGATGCAATAAAAAATGATAAAGAGGAAATCACCACAGATTCCACAGAAATTCAAACCATCATCAGAGAATATTACAAACAACTCTATGCACATAAACTAATAAACCTGGAAGAAATGGATAAATTCCTGGACTCCTGTGTCCTCCCAAGCCTAAACCAGGAGGAAGCTGAAACTATGAATAGACCAATAGCAAGGTCAGAAGTCCAGGCAGCAATGAAGAGCCTACCACACACAAAAAGCCCAGGTCCAGATGGGTTCACAGCTGAATTCTACCAGACACACAAAGAGGAGCTGGTACCATTCCTTCTGAAACTATTCCAAATAATCCAAAAAGAGGGAATCCTTCCCAAATCATTTTATGAGACCAATATCATCCTGATACCAAAACCCGGCAGAGACCCAAAAAGAAAAGAAAACTTCAGGCCAATATCCGTGATGAACATAGATGCAAAAATCTTCAATAAAATATTGGCAAGCCGATTGCAACAGCAAATCAAAAAACTTATCCATCATGATCAAGTAGGATTTATCCCGGGGATGCAAGGCTGGTTCAACATACACAAGTCTATAAAAGTAATTCACCACATAAACAGAACCAAAAACAAAAACCACATGATTATCTCAATTGACACAGAGAAGGCATTAGACAAAATTCAACAGCCCTTTATGCTAAAAACCCTCAATAATCTCGGTATTGATGGAACGTATCTCAAAGTAATAAAAGCTATTTACAATAAACCAACAGCCAATATCATACTGAATGGGCAAAAACTGGAAGCATTCCCTTTGAAATCTGGCACTAGACAAGGATGCCCTCTTTCACCACTCCTATTCAATATAGTATTGGAAGTTCTAGCTAGAGCAATCAGGCAAGAAAAAGAAATAAAGGGTATTCAAATAGAAAAGATGGAAGCCAAATTGTCTCTATTTGCAGACGACATGATAGTATACCTAGAAGATCCCATCGCCTCAGCCCAAAAACTCCTGAAACTGATAAGCAACTTCAGCAAAGTCTCAGGATATAAAATCAATGTGCAAAAATCACAAGCATTCATCTACACCAATAACAGACTTAAAGAAAGCCAAATCAAGAACGAACTGCCATTCACAATTGCTACAAAAAGAATAAAATACCTAGGAATACAACTCACAAGGAATGTAAGGACCTCTTCAAGGAAAACTACAAACCACAGCTCAACAAAATAAGAGAGGACACAAACAGATAGAAACATTCCATGTTCAGGCTTAGGAATAATTAATATCGTGAAAATGGCTATATTTCCCAAAGTAATTTACAGAATCAATGGTGATCCCCATCAAGCTACCATTGACTTTCTTCACAGAACTGGAAAAAACCACCATGAACTTCATATGGAACCAAAAGAGAGCCCGCATAGCCAAGTCAATTCTAAGCAAAAAGAATACAGCGGGGGGCATCACATTATTGGATTTCAAACTATACTACAAGGCTACAGTAATCAAAACAGCATGGTACTAGTACCAAAACAGAGATATAGACCAATGGAACAAAACAGAGGCATTGGAGGCAACACAACATATCTACAACCATACAATCTTTGATAAACCTGACAAAAACAAGAAAGCAGAAACTGGACTCCTTCCTGACACCTTACACTAAAATTAACTCCAGATGGATTAAAGACTTAAACATAAGACCTGGCAGCATAAAAACCGTAGAAGGAAATCTAGGCAAAACCATCCAGGACATAGGAGTAGGCAAGGACTTCATGAACAAAACACCAAAAGCATTGGCAACAAAAGCCATAATAGACAAATGGGACCTAATGAAACTCCACAGCTTCTGCACGGCAAAAGAAACAGTCCCTAGAGTGGATCGGCAACCAACAGAATGGGAAAAAATTTTTGCAGTCTACCCATCTGACAAAGGGCTGATATCCAGAATTTACAAAGAACTCAAACAGATTTACAGGAAAAAAACAATCAAGCCCATTCAAAATTGGGCAAAGGATATGAACAGACACTTTACGAAAGAAGACATATATGAGGCCAACAATCATATGAAAAAATGCTCATCATCACTGGTCATCAGAGAGATGCAAATCAAAACCACATTGAGATACCATCTCACGCCAGTTAGAATGGCGATCATTAAAAAATCTGGAGACAACAGATGCTGGAGAGGATGTGGAGTAAAAGGAACACTTTTACACTGTTGGTGGGAGTGTAAATTAGTTCAACCATTGTGGAAGACAGTGTGGCGATTCCTCAAGGCCTTAGAAATAGAAATTCCATTTGACCCAGCAACCCCATTACTGGGTATATATCCAAAGGACTATAAATTGTTCTACTGTAAGGAAACATGCACACGAATGTTCATTGCAGCACTGTTTACAATAGCAAAGACCTGGAATGAACCCAAATGCCCATTGGTGATAGACTTGATTGGGAAAATGTGGCACATATACACCATGGAATATTATGCAGCAATCTAAAATGATGACTTTATGTCGTTTGTAGGGACATGGATGAATCTGGAGAACACCATGCTCAGCAAACTGACACAAGAACAGAAAATGAAATACCGCATATTCTCACTCATAGGCGGGTGATGAAAAATGAGAACACATGGACACAGGGAAGGGAGTACTAAACACTGGGGTCTATTGGGGGGAAAAGGGGAGGGCCAGCGGTGGGGGGGAGCTGGGGAGGGATAGCCTGGGGAGAAATGCCAAATGTGGGTGAAGGGGAGAAAGGAAGCAAAACACAGTGCCATGTGTGTACCTGTGCAACTGTGTTGCATGTTCTGCACATGTACCCCAAAACCTAAAATGCAATAAAAAATTAAATAATAATAATAATAATAATAATAATAATTGGTCACGGCCAGTGCCAGGAAACAGCAGTCTCCTGATAGATAGAAAACAGCTGAAACTGCTGATCAGCAGCTTCCTGATAAGAGCTCAGAAGTTGTGCAAGTGGGCTCAAGCACGTGTATGTGGACAGCTCAACCCAAGCAAAAAATCAAGGAAGAAGTAATGCAAGACCCCAGAAGTATGCCAATGTATAAAACCCTAAGTCAAAGGTCAAACTGCTCTTGATCTCTCAAGTCATTCACATGGCCCTCTTCCAAGTGTACTTTAATTCTAAAGCTTTTAAATAAACTTTCACTTGGGCTCTCAAACTTGCCTTGGTCTCTCCTTTTGCTTTATGCCCTTAGGTAGTATTCTTTCTTTCTTTCTTTCTTTTTTTTTGAGACGGAGTTTCACTCTTGTTACCCAGGCTGGAATGCAATGGCATGATCTCGGCTCACCGCAACCTCCGTCTTTCTTCTGAGGATACAAGAATTGAGGTTGCTGCAGATCCATACAGATGTGCCTCTGGTTACATATTTTACTGCCATGAGAGTGGATACGTTCTGCTGCTAACAATACAGTGTGTAACCTTTTGAGAATGACTTCCTTCACTCAGCACGATGCTTTTGAGATTCACCCAGATTGCTATGGGTATCAGTTGCCACCTCTTTTTAAGGAAAAGTAAATCTACTTGCAAAGCCTGTCTGTGGCCTGCAATTACTTTGAGGTTTTGGTCACTGTAGTTAGCCATGAATGGTAATAATCACTTAGCTCTCTAAGATTGAAGTTTGAGCATAATATATTCACATGCAAAAAAGCCATGGAAATCACTTCATGGAAGTTACTCTCATTTTTCTTCTTTTTATGAAGCTAGCTAATAATTCTTGTTCTGCTAACAAGGTTTTGGGGAAAACAAATTTGATAATAAAATTCAAAAGAATTAGTATGTGTGTGGGTGTTATATGATGTATATAGAAGGCTTTTCTTTACATTTTATTTTAAGTCAATCATTAGTACTTTATTTTCCTGCTATGGTGGTGTTCGTGGTTGGTTAGGATGAAATATTGTTTTTATGTTTTGGATTTTTTTTTTTTTTTTTTTAAGATGGAGTCTTGCTCTGACACCTGGGCTGGAGTGCAGTGACTCAATCTCTGTTCACTGCAACCTCCACCTCCTGGGTTCTGGCAGTTTTGGAGCCTCAGCCTCCTGAGTAGCTGGGACTACAGGTACGCACCACCAAGCCCGGCCAATTTTTGTATTTTCTTTAGTAGAGACGGGGTTTCTCCATGTTGGCCAGGCCGGTCTTGAACTTCTGACCTCAGGTGATCCACCGACCTAGGCCTTCCAAAGTGCTAGGATTATAGGCGCGAGTCACCACACCTGGCTCAAATATTGTTTTTTAAACATTTTCTTACAGAGTCATGCCTATGATTTCTAATTAGATCATGCTATAGTTCATAAACTGAGAGTATATATAAATCAAAATATATAAATATATGAAAATGTTCACAGTTATTACAAGTTTTTGGCTGCTTCAGATACATCGGTCCTAGATTATAATAATGGGTCAACTTTTTAAGTTAAGAGGGAGGTGGCTTGTTTTTTGAAAGAACCTTTCTGCAGGCTTCTACAAGATGACTTCACAGGTCTGGAATTTGTGTTCTTTTGGTATATTTGGTGAAAATAAAAATGTGAATAATTGAAATGCACTAAATATAGCTAAGCTGTGAAAGAATTACATGGGCTGTGGGAGAAAAACACAGGGGCATTGTTAATAGAGCATTTGTTTTGCATCTGGCCAGCTACAGTGATAGAAATAAGCAGAGATAGAGACATATACACCCAGAACACTTAAATACCAAGGCCCAGTTTAGGACCATTTGCATGCTGTTTAGAGAAGGGAGCTATCAAAGCTGTGAGAATTTATCAGAGAAAGGTTTCTTTTCCAGAATTTCTGCAATGTAATGATATACTGTCACAATAAAGGAAATTATTTTAAAGAACAAAATAACGAACGTGGTTTGGGATCAGGTTGACTGTGAGCACAAGGGGTCTGGACTTCATTCCACGTGCAGTGCAGTGTTACTAAAGAGACTGGGCTGCGGAGGCACGTGATGAAAACAGTATTTTATTGAGATTAGCCTGGCAGCAAAATCTTCAGCTAATAGAAACTGGAGCCAGTGGATCTGTCACAAGTGATCAATCCATGTTGCTAGTATAACATGGAGATAAGATCTTACTCTAGGTTAAGAGCAGCCGAAAGTAGGTATGAATACGTGGCTTATAAGAAAGCATCTGTTGCTAGTTTTGGGAGAGTAGTGGAATGCTTTGAACTTGTGAAAAAGTAGGCTACATTTATGATGTTTCAAAGTGTGTTGAAGCTATTTTTAAGAGTGTGTGTGTGTGTGTGTATGCTTCTACCAAAAATGAATTTGAGGTTTTATTTCTATGTTTATGGACTCTTCCAGTCTTACATGAGTCCTTGATTATACCAATGTCTCAAGCTTGTGTGCTGAAGTCTTTTAAAACTGTGAGGATGTGCAGATTCTGCCTATGAATAGATTGGATTTGCCTTTCAGGCTTAGATGCCAATTTGTGCTTAAACCTAGCCACTTATCATGACTAAAGCATGTTACTCTGTTTGAATATTTATTTCAAAATTAATCATACGGAAATCATGCCTCAACTTAGGAATGTTAGAAAAACTGCATTAGTAGACCCAGCCCATATTCTCAACCTTGTAGACTCTTTTAATCTTATGTTACAATATAATCAAGGAAAAGTAGATAGTGATTAGAGGGAAAAGAACATTACTTTTGTTGGTGGTGACAATGTTATGAATTCAAGTGTAAGTTATTATTTGTCCTAATTGAACCTCAGTTTGCTTTAATTGAGACTCTTATTCCTAATAAATACACTTTGGTTATTTGTAGTATGATGTATGCATTACCAGAAATCATAGACACGTTTGGTTTTAAAAGCAATAGCTTGCTTGTAATGACCCACTATCACAGCAAGGATAAATCTTCCTTGTACTTGGGTCTTCAGACCACAGTTGCATTCAAAACAACATGTAGTTTAGGATTCTGAAAGAATGATTCTTTCTGATGGTTTTAACATTAAAGAGGAAAAAAAGCAGTAGAAGAAGGTATTTTGAAACTTAGGGTATGGATATTGAATTAGTTCTAATGGGCTCAACAAATATAAATAAATAGACCAGTGATACTGAGACAAAATGTATGGATATTGGGGTAGATAAAAGCAAATGTACAAAAAACTATAGTTAAAGGCAAGCTATTGAATCAGGGAATCGGAAGTGTGAGAATTTGTAAGGCAATGAAAATTCACCTTTAATTTTAATGAGATCTATCTTACATGGGCTTACATGTGGAATTGCAATTCACAGGATGACCAGCTCGTCCTTTCTTACTTGGGACCTTTGAGGTTTCAGCATTGAAGATCTCATATCCCGAGAAAATCATCACAGGTAACCCTAAATCTTAATATTATTTCTTAAATGACATAAGCATGGATCTGTTTGCTCCTTCACTTCATCTTCCTTTACTTTCTTACCCTCATGGAAGTCACCTATTATCATAACTATCAATCCCACTTATTTTAAATGGCTATTGATGGTTGAAAGCCTTCCAAGTAAAAGAAACAAGAAGCAATGTTTTCATGTAGACATTCACATATATATCATCTACTGTGTTTCATGGGCCAAGAGTTCATATAAAAATTTCTTTATGGCTGGGCACAGTGGCTCAAGCCTGTAATCCCAGCACTTTGGGAGGCCGAGACGGGTGGATCACGAGGTCAAAAGATCAAGACCATCCTGGTCAACATGGTGAAACCCTATCTCTACTAAAAAAAAAATACAAAAAATTAGTGGGGCATGGTGGTGTGTGCCTGGAATCCCAGGTACTCAGGAGGCTGAGGCAGGAGAATTGACTGAACTTAGGAGGTAGAGGTTGCGGTGAGCCGAGATCGCGCCATTGCACTCCAGCCTGGGTAACAAGAGCGAAACTCCATCTCAGAAAAAAAACAACAACAAAAAATTCTTTACATTCTTCTAAGCCATTGAACGAAAATTCTCATTTTGTTATGTTTAATCTGATGTTTAACAGACAACTGTATTTGTAAATTTGAGAGGTGGGGGGTGGGGGAGTTTATTTGCCTAAAATTTATTTTATTTTAATTACAGCACCATTGATATAAAACTTCACATTTAAAAATCTATGTTGTTGGAAACATCTTCAGATATGTCAGAAGTGCTGAAATAGATACAAGCTAGTAGCTTGTCAGTAAAGCAAACAAAAACTGCTGGGTCAGGAGCACAGCTGTTTGTAGAAGGCATTAAATATTTTTTACAGTCTTTCCCGTAGGCCAGTATTTTTATGCATTGATTTATATTTTAATAATGACAGACTCCACTGGCATGAGTATTTCTTTTCCTCAGAAATTAGATAAAAATCATAATTTAGACACAGGATAAAAGGTGGAGAGAATTAGTATTTTGCAGCATTAATTAGCTTACTTGCCCTCACTTATTTCTGATCAAATAAAGGATGCTTAGTGTAGCAGCAAACAGGGCTATGAATATCCTTCAATTGTACAATACGATATTGATGTTTGTAATGCATGTAAATTCAATAGTTTTGCCTTTATTTTTAAAGAATGGTTTTAAATATACTGGTTTTAGATCACTACAGTGACAGTGAACAAAGGAAGCGATTGGATTTAAAATATAACTTTAAAAGGACCACTGTTGAAGGAAATGCTCGAGCTGTGAAAATACTCCTAGAGAATGTGTGATTATGCAAGCTTTCTCTCAGTTTGGTACTCTCATTCCTTCTCTTGTATTTTTCTGTTTTGCATCTTCATTATGAATTGGGGTTGCCAGAAAAAAAAGGTAACCTAAGCAGGTCAGCATTTTATTTTTAAATAATTGTTTGTGTTGTTTTCCAAAGCATGCAACTTCAGTCTCACTCGACCAGCTCCTCTCTAGCCCTATTGCTACCCCTTGCAGCTGCTGCTTTATTCAATTCAACCTGTACACTTTCTCCACTGTTGGCTCCCTGCACTATGTTTCTCACTTTCTTTTTCCACATGGCTGCTTGGTTTGCAGAAGATGCCTTCTTACAGATGTGTTCCCTCCCCTGACAAACAATTACTCCTGTTCTCCCCAGCAGGAGTCCATTAGGATATCATCACGGGTTCTGCTAAGTCATCTCACAATCACAGTTTTGTGCAATCACCTCTCATCTGAGACTCTCTAGGCATATGCCATGCAGGGAAACTAGCAGTCACAAATGGCAGCACCTCCAGGCATATATTATTTGTTATTTTGGTCCAGAAGTGTAACAGATAATGGCTAATACACTAATGTCTGACAGTCTCATTGGACTCTTTGACTGGCATCATTTACAGCAAACTTGGGAAAGACTGAATGGGTGATCATGTGCTAATTGAGAGAGGACAAAAAGAGACATTTTCATATTTCCATAGCAATTACACACAATGTTCTAAAAGACACCTGACAACAATAGTGATTTTTACGAAGTTGTTTTTGTGCAGACTTTCAACATTCTGAGGTTGGAAGAATAAATTGCCAGATACTAATTACCTTCCTGGAAAATAGCCATTTGTATGTTTACTTTTTGTTTTAATTTCACACACCCCACTTATGTGAATCCACAGAGTGAAGACCTATCTGAAATGTACTCCTTTAAAATCAATGAAATACACATGCAATGGAACATACATGGCTTTTTTTCTTAAGGTTTCTCTGACAGCCCTACCTATTAAATCTTCTGGTTTTATAAGTAGCATCTCATAGGAATTTCTGTAAGTCTAAGCTCAAATATTTAATATATTATAAAATAAGTGAATTTTGGCATGATGCCATATTAACACTTAGATTGTTTTTTATTGATTCTTGAGTCTGGCTTACTACTGCACTGGGGTCCAATGTGTGAAATCAAACAATGTACTAACAAGCTAAGACTTCTGGCCGGGCGCGGTGGCTCAAGCCTGTAATCCCAGCACTTTGGGAGGCCGAGGCGGGTGGATCACAAGGTCAAGAGATCGAGACCATCCAGGTCAACATGGTGAAACCCTGTCTCTACTAAATATATAAGAAAAATTAGCTGGGCCTGATGGCGTGTGCCTGTAATCCCAGCTACTTGGGAGGCTGAGGCAGGAGAATTGCCTGATCCCAGGAGGCGGAGGTTGCAGTGAGCCGAGATCGCGCCATTGCACTCCAGCCTGGGTAACAAGAGCAAAACTCCGTCTGGGGGCGGGGGAGGGGAGACTTCTACAGAGTCCCAGAAGGCAAGTGAGGAAGGGGGCGCTGTTTTCCTACTATGAAATTTCACTCATTTGTTCCCTCACTGGTGTGCACAAATTCCTTAATTTCACTTCCTCAGAACTTCAGAATGAAATTTTATCAATTTTGATTCATTGAAGTGAAATTCAGTCAAGATTAGTGTGGACATATGAATTACAGAATTTTGGAGGAAATGTATAGTTTTATTTTTGTCCAGGGCACATAGGTAACTGAACTAAGCACTGAACATACTGTCCCAGTTTGATATGACATGAACATTTAATAAATACTTATGTAATTGAGCTGAATTGGATCCAAGAGCTCTATAGAATCTCCAGTTTAATGAGCAAGTGAAAATTATTTGTAATTGGAAAAGCAGAGTATCAGCCACAACAACCTCAGGCTCTCCTTAAATTGTAACCAGCCACTTGCAATTGGAAAGATGTTCCCAAAGTACTTGAATTCAATGTGTTCTCTCGAGTAGCCAGATAAACATTTCTGTTCAATGTGGCTTGTGTTGTTCACTTGTTCAGTTAAACTAGTCATCCATGCCTTATTTTTTCTCTTCTACTGAGAAGAAAAGAAACAACAACAAAACTGTAGACCTAGTTTTTCTCTCCACCTGGATTTTCACAAATTCTATGTTAGGCAAAGATAATTTGGATTTTTTACTCTCTATTGCACCCCAATTCTCTACTCAACAGATTTACAAGGATAAGAAAAACAGAGTTCCAATTGAGTTGGCTAAATGCTATTGGTGACATAAAAATGCAGAACTGTAGTCCTGTCTTGGTGCATCTCATTTCAACTGTCAAATGTATCCAGCTTCTAAATCCAGTGACTTAGACAGAGCGGGGAGAGAGAGAGAGAGAGAGAGAGAGAGAGAGAGAGAGAGAGAGAGAGAGAGAGAGAGAGCTATGTTCAAAACACGGTATTAGCTGTTACAGGTGGATACAAAACATAGGAAGATAGGTTATCTTTCTTTACGAGGCCCCCAGTATAATGAAAAAGGTAAGGTAACATAGCATACAAATAATTGCACATACCAAACAGTCTGTAAATTACTGTACAGAAATGAAAAGTAAAATGATCCTGAGTTTGATTTCAACTCAGTTTGACCCTGATCATGCCACCTAACTTCCTCAAACCTCAATTTCCATATCTACAAAATAGGCCTAATCATGACAACTTTCTCTTTGTAAAGATTAAGAGTGCAATGCACAAAAAGTACATAATGTGGTGTCTGGCACACAGACAAATGCTCAAAAATAGGATTTATCAGATGGTCTTAATTAAGGATTTCCTGATAAACATGATAAATGAGATAGGCCTTGAAATATGAGGAGTATCACTAGGTTTACCTAGCTAAGGTGGGTAAGAGAACATCCATGTTTGAGATTGCATGCAGAGTTATCATCATTTATCCCTAGCAGATTGTTGGCATGACCACCTACCTGGGCCACCCATCAAAAGCAGAAAGAAGACAGAGTCAAGGGGGACAGAACTTGAAGCTAAGAGAAAGCAGAGTCAAGCTAGACTTCCCTGTTAGGTATTTGCACCAAAAGACAAGGGAAAAGATTTACTCTAGATCTGAGTAATACCACTAGTGATCCAAAGAGATTCACATCAAAAGAAGTCAGAAGAGAATATGGAGGCAGAATTCTAAAGAAGAGATCACAGGAGAACTCAGGGTTAAACTGGGTGTTTCAAGTGTTGAATCAGAAGAGGACAGGAGAAATCAGAATGGGATTTGAGCTCATTCTTTCCAGTTCAATTACATAAGTGTTTACTGAATGTTCATGTTATACCAGTAGTAGACTAGGACACTGGGTTCAGTGATTAGTTCAATTACTTACGTAGTTAGACAAAAATAAATTTCCTGGGAATTTGGAGGAGATAGGAACAGGGAAAGACACACACCTGTTGATCTTCTTGGCCTGTGCCTTGGACAGCTGTTTTGAATATTAGGTGCTACAGAGACAAAGGAAAGATGAAGTCAGCACCATAGATGCCTGGAATTCTGCAAGAGGCTAGATTTGAAATCTTCATCCTCTCCTAGGCTTTGGTTTTAGGAGAAGCACAATATATTCTGCACAGTGTAGAAGTACAGTGCATTTCACAGGTGATATGAGGCCAATACTAAAAGGAAAGAGAAGCATATAATTGAAAATTCAGGGGAAAAGTACATATACTAGTTTGGGAGATGAGTCCACAAAGATATATAGAGGTAATAATGCCAGCTGAAGAGTTATGTTTATTTCAAACATTAAAAAGAAGCTCTTGGATATTATCAAGAAGTGCAAGGAAATAATTAGAACCATGGTTTTTGGAAATTGGACAAGAAGGAAGAGAAACCGGAAAACTAAGACAAAGAAATCAGTGAGGTAGCCGCTAAAAATGAAGCACGAATCTAAGTCAGTGGGAATGGAAATGAAGAGACAGATGTGTGGAGGTAGAACAAACAGTTGTTTATAGTTTATTAGAGTGAAGAAGGAAGGAAAAGAGTCATGTTTTAAGTGATTATAGCAGCTATAAGCAAAGTCTCTAAAGTCAGATGGACTTACTTGCAGTTTTTCTCTGTCTCATTGTTTTAGCATCTGTAAAATATGTGTGTTAATAGTACCTATCCAATAAGGTTGTTGAAAAGATTTACATGGGCAAATGCAAGTAAAATGTGTTGGAAAGTATGTGTTTTATAGTAAATACCAATTGATTCAGAGATATTCTGACAATTCTGGGCTTCTCTCTTTAGAAATACAAAGAGGCATTGGTGCCATGAAGTGAGAAAAGGAGCATGTGAAGAAGTACATCTTTGGAAGTAGAGGAGAGAATGAGTTCCAGAAATCAAATTGTCCAAATTCTCTCCTTGGCCACAGCAGGTGTAGTGTAGGTAACCCTATCAGTTATCCAGTCAATGAGCAAAGAGTATGGAAGAGAGCCAGATAGATTAAGATAGAACCACTTTAGGTCAGGGTGGCAGTGTTAGACTCTGAATGAAGAAAAATCACCTCACTCTCATAAAGAATGTAGCTATAGAGATGTTTTAAGGCCAAGAACAGGGAAGTGGAAGGTGTTACTTTGAATGATTGCCTTTAGAAGCATGATTGATCTGGGGCAGTGGCTGGGAACCTGAAAAGAGTAAGACAGTTTGAAATAATAGCTATAGGAATTGAAATAGTCACCTAGTGATGAATAAAAGAAATGTAAAGTCACCTGCCTGTGGAATCTTTTAGCAAAATGTATTTTCTGACTTCATTTTCCACATGGGTGATAAGTTTTAAAATTTAGATATTTTATGTCAACCATGAAACCCTGAGTTTTTCCCAGATGAACTGAGAATGATTTGAGGTTTTTGAAAAGTATGTGACGTGCACAAAAAAAGGGGTGTGTGTGTGTGTGTGTGTGTGTGTGTTTGTATGTATTGTGTTGTGGGTAGTCATGTGATAGTATAAATAACATCATTATTAGAGTTTAATTAACTTAGAGCTTTTTGAATTTTCACCAGATAATGTCCAAAGGTTTCTAAAAAATTATGCTAAATAATCAAACACATTATGTGTTAATTATTGGACTTTGACAACTACCTATTGATGGTGCTAACTTGAGAAAACTAGTCTCACAATATTATTCTGATTTATCTTTGCCTTATAATGTAGGAAATAGAATAGGAAAGCAGAAAACACTCTGGCTTTCCTTATGCATGTTGATTAAGGCCCAAAAGGGGAAAGAAGACTCAATTCCATGTCACTGTGGTTATTCACACATAGAGTAACTGTTTGGAATTTAGCCTGATTCATATTCTAGGATGGCTTTCAACATCCTGCAGAGTCAGCACTGTTCATTTTGAGGTATTTTCCATCTCCTTTACATGTTTAATTGCTCAGTGACTGGTGGGTTTGTTTCATTCACTATGAGCAGTCTTAAGGCAAAGAGGCAACCAACAGGCACCAGATTATTTTCTTCAATTTCAGCCTGTGGTGTCAGGAGAGGTCCTTGACTTGTGACTGGCATTGAGCCCAGCAACCTGCCAGATCTATTGGAGCCCTCAGTGGGTTTTGAATGGTTCATTTGAGGGAGTTGATATTATCCTACAGGAAAACTGAGTGCCAGCTGGTTATAAAAATGTTCCTTTTTGACTTTCTGTAACATCTCCAATAAACCCATTTTATGAATGGGGAAAGGTAAGTTGATAATGAGTAACTTGGGCTCATAAAAGTCCCCTAAAATAACCCCTCTATTTAACAATATATATGGGTATATTATTTAGATGCTAATGGCTAGGGGTATAAGAGCTCAGTGGACTTGAAACAATGACACGGTATAATAATAATAGAAATAATTTCATAAATACTACCTATGTACCTGGGTATCTACTAACTCTCATAATAATTCTTCATGTTATATACAATTATTCCCATTTTGCAGTTGAGAAAACTGAATCTCAAAGATAAAGCCTCAATAATCACACCTCTAGTAAGTGATAAATTCAACATGCAAACCTACTGCTATCTCATTCTAATATGTTAGTTTGCTTCTCCATAGCAAATAATGGAAAAAGATTATGTGGCTCCAGTTTTATGGACTGGAACCCATACATAGTTTATATAAAATAGTCTGTTCTTCTTCATCATGGTCAGTGTGTATTAAACCCCTTGTAAGGATGCCTGAAAGTGTCAGAACTACAGTGACATAAACATGTACAAAAGCCTAACCCTTAGTAGATAATTTTTCTGACCATATCATTGTGATGTTCCCAAGAGATTAGAAGCACAAGAATTTTAGTTCAAAAGAAGCTATTGTAATTTTCTACTGAGGTTAAATATTTTTAAACATTTTATCTACCAAATTGCCTTTACTCAAATTCAGGAGCCAAGCTTTCTGTTCTTATTGAATTCACCATCATGCCTAGCAAGTAAAAGTGTTCTTGGTAAATTTTAAGATCTGGTTTCCTAACTCCGCTTCTTCCCATATTCACATTTATAGGTTATTTGCTCTAGATTTGCCCCATCTCAGGTGCTGAGATCAATTATATTCCTTTCTAGATGGATTCTGCATGGTTTAGGTTAATAATTAAATGGTTCAATAGCTAGTCAAATCTTTTTCTCTGGCTTTCTAGCTAATATCTTTCTCGGACCATGTACTTGGTTCTAGAGATAGAACTGTTATCTTGTTGATTATGTACAGACCTCTTTCTTAATTTTGACCAACCTCTCCGCCTTATTGGTCCTGTTTCTCACCGACCAACTTGCTTCTGCCAGTTCTCCTGTCTTCAATGCCAAGTCTCATCGTTGTTTCTCAGATACCTGTCATAGTTTTGTAACGTTAATACTCTGCCTACCTACACCCTGTACATCTCCTGTCACATACATCCCTGATTACAAGCACTGCCTAAAGCCCTACTATTGATTCTACCTGAGCACATGTCCTACTCTGGTGGATTTTTTTTTTTTCATCTCTGAGTTTGACCTGAGACAGACCATTTGACCTGGGCTATAATTTTGACATAAATTTTAACTAAAAGATAACCTCTTATTTTAGAAGTTTTTTTCATTATTGAATTACATTTTTCTTTGGAAGAATTGAAGGCAGCTAATTACCCATTTACTGCCAAATGGTTGGAAAAGATGTGGTTACTATTTACCTTAACTTGAAGAAAGGGAACTAGGGAAAAGATGACTATGGCTACTTAGGATCTCTCATGCATGGATATATACACAGTGAAGATGATCAATATAAGAGTTTCCATTAGTATGCTCTTAGATTACCTCTATGTGCTTGCAGTAGGTTAGCCCAATAAGGTCATCAAAATTATATGAATTCAGAATAGAAGGGTATTCCCCAACCATTGATTCAATATTAATGCAGAAACACTTCAACAAATAAGAATCATTTCTTAAGAACTTTCTGTAAAACATACACTATACTGTGTGTAGACCATGTAAAGACCTATCTGTTCTTTACTGTCAAGGGACACACCAATTTGATCTGGTAATGCATGAATTGCACATAGCATTCTATGTTGCATTGCCATTATAACAGACATAATGAAGAATATAGCGAGGAACTTTCATTGATATTAGAAATATGTAACTCAGTAGATACGGTACTTTTTGAAAACTGGCCATCAAGGAAAGGATCACCTTGATTGCCACACCTAGCCTTTACGCCTGACATCTAGTGGCCACTATAAGAATTGCAGTGCAGGCGTTCACAATAGCAAAGACTTGGAACCAACTCAAATCCCCGTCAATGATAGACTGGAAAAAGAAAATGTGGCACATATACATCATGGAACACGATGCAGCCATAAAAAAGAATGAGTTCATATCCTTTGCAGGGACATGGATGAAACTGGAAACCATCATTCTCAGCAAACTGACACAAGAACAGAAAACAAAAAACCGTATGTTCTCACTCACTCATGAGTGTTGAACAATCAGAACACACGGACACAGGGAGGGGAACATCAAACACTGGGTCCAGGGGATTGATGGTTAGGGGATGAATAGCAGAGGGTGGGGGAATTGGTGAAGGATAGCTTTTGGGGAAATATCTAATGTAGATGATGGGGTGATGGATGCAACAAACCACCATCATGGCACATGTATACCTGTGTAACAAACCTGCATGATCTGCACATGAACCCCAGAACTTAATGTATAATAAATAAATTTTTAAAAATTGCAGTTCAGGCATATACACCATGGAATACTATGCAGCCATATAAAAGGATGAGTTCATGTCCTTTGCAAAGACATGGATGAAGCTGGAAACCAGCATTCTCAGCAAACTAACACAGGAACAAAAAAACAAAAAACAGCATGTTCTCACTTATAAGTGGGAGTTGAACAACGAGAACACATGGACACAGGAAGGAGAATATCACACACTGAGGCCTCTTAGGGGTGGTTGCTAGGAGAAGGATAGCATTAGACAAAATACCTAATATAGATGACAGGTTGATAGGTGCAGCAAACCAACATGGCACATGTATACCTGTGTAACAAACCTGCACGTTCTGCACATGTATCCCAGAACTGAAAGTATGTTTAAAAAAAAAAAAAGCATTGCAGTGCAGGGTACCAGATAACTATTGCCTGATAAAGGCCACATGAAGGATCTGAGGTAGTTGAAATGAAAAATGAATTCCCACCAGCTTTCTCTCTCGCAGTCCTGAATCTACAATATATGTCCATCTTTTAAGTGCATCTTCAAAATATGATCCAAAATAATCACTTAATTTTAGAGATAGAGGCCCACATACCATTTTCACTTAACAATATTCTAATTATTGGGTATGAAAAAATATAAAGAAAAGCAAAATTTTAAATGTTGTGACTTTAATGAGCACTTTCTGTAGAATTAACTTATTGGAAAGAGAAATTGCCTCATGTTTACATTGATTACATTTTGTCATGTTTTCTTCTTTGAAAAAGGGAGGGGGATGATAATACTCATTTATTCGTAGGCTTTACTTATGTCTTTACT
Organism: Callithrix jacchus; assembly: GCF_049354715.1. Lineage (NCBI taxonomy): Eukaryota > Metazoa > Chordata > Mammalia > Primates > Cebidae > Callithrix > Callithrix jacchus. The sequence continues at coordinate 37,046,852 of NC_133518.1, forward strand.
TTTAAAACAGTGAAGGTTATAACATAACTTTAAGCTTTCTGGGGGAATTTAAACAGTTCATTCATGTAAATAATTTTGAACAGTGCCTGGGATATAGTAAGTCCAAATGGTATTTGCTATTTTTTTATTTGGGGTTTTATGATGATAATAAGCATTACATAGTTTTGAATATATGCACATTTGTGGCCTTATTATCTTGGAGAAGTATTGTTTCCTCCTCATATTAAAGACTACCTATTTGGAGACTTCAAATATTATATGTGATATAGTCATAGGGATTCGAAGTTGAAGGGACAGTCTCTAGTCCGGCTCTCTCCTTTATGTATGAGGAAATATTACTAGAGATGGTTACACAACTTTTCAAAGGTTATACAGATAGTTAAGAATGCACCTAAAATCTGGGTTTTTAGATCAAGTTTAATCTTGATTAAATCTTGGTTTAATCTACCAGCACCATGTGTCTCATTTTTATCTTCAAGCTAATGATGACAAATAAATTTTCACTCACAAAGAGACTGTCTATTTTCATACATGGCTATGGATTTATACTATACAATTATAATGAAAAGGTTTAATATATTTCTACATTTTGAAAAAATATTATAATTTTGAGAGTATTAAAAAGCAATTCTTTTCACTGTTGGAAATAGTAATATAGGTAAACAAAAAGATTAAAACATAGCCATAATCCCATTGTTCAAATATACATACACATATACACACACACATAATATACACATACATATTTATTATGTCTATGTATGTCCTTCTGTACTGTTCTATAAACAAGTACATATATGTTTCAACTAAAAGTTAGATTTAAACTGCACAGTTTTTGTAATTTGTGTTGTTCATTTAGGTTATAGCATATTTCTCTACTAAAATTTATCTATGACATAGTTTTTGTTGGCTGAATTTTATTTTATACTTTTACCAAAATGGTTTAATTAATTCTACTTTGACATCATATTAATGATGAAAAAGGAAAGTTAGGCAGTTGCTTAATAGCAGGGGGCAATTGAGAGTAAGAGAAAAAATTGGTAGTGTGCTGTTTCTTTCCTCATTCTTAGGTCATTATGTGCCAGCAAAGGGCATCAGATGATTAAAGGAAGACATCCCTAGATAACAGTGTATTTACTTGGGTCCTGATGGGAGAAGAAGTGGAGTGTTCAGTTGATGAAACATCAAATAATAAACTTGGAAACATGGATTCTGTAAATGGCAACAAGTGGAGTACATTATGGAGTTCAAATGACTGAGGATAAAATATCCAAGAGAGAGCCTTTGGTCAAAGAGAGTAAGACTCCAAGCCTTCTAAGACATAGAGTAGACCTATGCATCACTGAGTTTGGACACGGTTCTTGGTTTATATATGCCTTTATAAATTTAATATTGGGTTATAAATGTATGTGTTTGAAATATGCATGCATATCCCTTTCTATAATTGTTTTCTGAGACTCCAGCAAAGAGTGACTGACATATATTCCCAAGTGTTGGGGGCTGGGGACAATGCTACTAGCACATAAGCTACTCTAAGAGAGTGACTTATCTAAGGTCTCATGACAGAACGTTCTGCATAGGTTGGAACTCTAAATGTAAAGAGTTCACAAAATTTCCAGTCTATAAGAGAAGAACAGATAACAATGTAAAGTTATATGGGAATATGAAGGAGTCAAGTCAGAGCTACATTATTTCTTGTCTTTCTTTGAACCTAATTTTTTCATTTCCATCCATCACAGTTTTATAGTTGAACAAAAACATCTGTATGAAGGATATTTGGAAGTTTCCCAACTCATACTGTGGTTTCCTTTCTTGCATGCACTTCTAGAGCTGTGTGTGAACTCTTTTGAATCCAACATCCAAAACATATATACAACATGTATATATTTTCTTTATAAGATGTGTTATCACCTAGTAGTGCACTCCTTACTTCTTTTTTGCAATACTAATAGCACATTATTGAGAACACTAGTAATGCTTCTTGGATCCTGCTGGGTGTAACCACAGGGTCTGCCTTTGCTCCTCGTATCTGTCTTGTGTACAGCCTGTCACAGTGCGAGTGAACAGGGAAGCCAAGTGCCAAAGGCCCTATTTGGGGACAGGTTCATTGTGAATGTCCTGCCAACCATGCTGGTCTTTAGGAATTAGAGCACGGGTGGACTGTCAGGTCTGCGCCTAGCATGCTGACAGGTGGAAAGCACTGGAGAAGAATTGGCAGTTTGTATCTTTCAGGAGGCAAAGGCATGAAGTGCCTTATTCTCTTAGGTGGGGGCACTTTCTATTTCTAAAAGACCAAGGTAGAAATAATAATAATCCTGAACAGAATACTATAGTTTACCCACCTCTGACATTCTTCTTTGAGTTTCAAATTCAAATTTGTCTTTTGTTGTCTGAGAATAAAATTCCATGACTATTTTATAGAAATATACAATAAATCACAGCTACAGATTAGCTATACCAACTAATTGGGACATTTACTTTTTTGAAAAAGCTCACTTGCCCTTCATCATTTCTCAGACCAGATAAAGACAGACAGCGCTTCAAAAACAGCACTATTGAAATAGTATTCACACCTTTCCACTAGATAGTTCACACACTTTAATTCCTGCTAAAAAGAAAAAATCTTAATTAAGTTGCATGATTTATTAGCTCATGTTAGATGTTGAGAAAAGCGATTTGGAAAACCTGTGCATTCTGTGTAAGATCAAGCCAGCTGTCTCTGAGTAAAGACTTTTGGTCTTGTGCAAATTTTGCAAATTACTGAATTGCTAATGGGCTCCTTGTTGGATGTTCTTATACTCTTAATAGACTCTACATCACTTGTAGAAAAAAGTGGTGTTCTAAAGGAAGAAAAGGTAATGGCTATATCATTAAACAAATTAACAGAGTCAATAATGATATTTTATTTGATGCTAACAGATTCTGCTACATTTTTATAACAATCTGTAAAGGTATTTTATAACAGTCTACTTCTAATTTTACTTTCTCTGAAACCAATTGTCAAATATATTTATTTCCATGCATTCAGACCTTTTACAAAGACACATCTTCTGTGATCGCCTTTAAGAACACAACCTTAATTCAGACTTTCTACACTGTCTGGTTTATGGTGATATTAAACTGAGGTGATTTTATTTATTGAAATCAATATGGGGAAAACTCACTGGTCTATAATTTAAGATTATTTGACTGCTCACTGGCAAATGATTAGGTAGCACAATCATTTACTGGGCCTCAATCTGCAGTTTTTTGAAATTCTTTTACATACTCTATGATAGAAGAGAGTAGAGAAATGAGAGAAAAATAGCAGCAAGTACCAGACAACTGAGCCATTTTGAAATTTTTTAGTTACATGTATAAGTTAAAATGCCTTCAGAGAGATTGGGAGAAAGCTGACTACCAGAATCATTCAAAATATTTCATATTTGTGTATAGACACACACAGACACACGTGTGTGCATGCACACGCACTCACACACACATACACACATTTCTGGTAATGAACTCATCAGGGAGCTCCTCCCTAATTTAGGCTCAAGCTTGCAAAGAAGTCAATTGTTTTTTTCTTTTTCCTGACATTATTACATCAAAACAGTATCCAGGCATTAGACAGTATTTATTAGCTTGTAAGGCCAGAGATAATGATCCCATTCAATCAGAACACATGAATAATTCAATAGTCCCAACTTCACATAATTTCTGGCTCTACTTTTAAAACCAGAAAAAGAACCATTTGTATCATTTATTTATTTTTGGATACAATGGGTAAAAGATAAAGGAGAATTCAGTGTGTGTGTGTGTGTGTGTGTGTGTGTGTGTGTGTATGCGTTTCCAAGAAAGAGAGCCTCTTGGCCCTTTCATTTCAAATTGGTTAAAGACAGTGCCAAAAAAACATGTATATGTACATAAATATGAAAAAGCATGATTTTACTAGGGGCACATACAGTAATTACCTCTATGAATTATTTCTACATAAATTTGTTGAGGGTATTTTAATCACTCTAAATGGTTTCATATTATTTTACACACTACTGCTAGGAAACAATTATAGTTTCTGCAAGACCATTGAAGCTATAATTTCAGGGGTCATTTCTGCAATGTGCAATTTGAAAAGTACATTTGAAAGAGGATGAACTGTTTTAAACACCAAGGAGAAGTTGAAATAATCTTATGACAGAAAATATTACTGTTTCTCATTTTCTAACATGAACAATGAGAAACAATGGACAAGAGCACCAGTTTTCCCTCTAAAGCAGCTCTGTACTGTAGAACTTTCTACAATGTATAATATCAAGACATTCCAATATGGAAGTCATTAGCCACATGTGGCTATTGAACACTTGAAATGTGGCTACTGCCACTAAGGAAATGAATTTTAATTCTTATTTATTTTTAATTAATTTAAATTTAAACAGCCACATGTGAATAATGGCTCCCTGTCGGACATCACAGCCCTTAAGTCCTCAAGGAGAATGGCTAATACATTGTAAATACTAACAGGTAGATATTTATTATTAAGATATTTTATCCTTCTTTTAAGTTTACAATTTCAAAATTCTTACTTTCTTATTACAGACTATCCAGATATTGTGATTAATCCATCTTGTACTTTATTTTGAGAGTTAATTTCACATTTTGTGAAGCACTGCTTCAATTGCTGCTTTTGCTAAGGTATACTATATAATGATATATTATAATAAATGAAATACAATGTAGCCATGAGAATGTATAAAAGGAAGAAACAGATAAATTGGATGAGAGAACACTGCTTTTTTTTTTTTTAATTTTTTATTGCATTTTAGGTTTTGGGGTACATGAGCAGAACATGCAAGACAGTTGCGTAGGTACACACATGGCAGTGTGTTTTGCTTCCTCTCTTCCCTTCACCCACATTTGGCATTTCTTCCCAGGCTATCCCTTTTCCCCCCAATAGACCCCAGTGTTTAGTACTCCCCTCCCTGTGTCCATGTGTGAGAGAACACTGTTATTTACATCTCAGTGGCTTAACAATGTGATTGTATTAATAATTTAAAAGACTTTGGGAAGAAACTTTCTTTGGGAAATATTTTCTAAAACAATACCCAGTTTTCAATAAGGTAATTAGCTTTTCTAAAAATATAAAATAGTTACAGGAATTGTAAAAGTGTTGATTGACATTATTTTCTTTTTCTTGCTCTTGCAGTGGGTCTTTCCTCTCCTACATCCTGAATATTATAAAGAAGAAGAGTAATCCATAAAATTAAAAGTTAAAGGACAAGGGTAAGTGAGGTTAATCGATATACCCCTCAGGTTTATTTAAAATTTGCAAACAGCTACCATATGCCTTGTTACAATCAGTTGTCCCATAGAAGGAAGGTCATTATCAAATTCCAAGATACAGATGCTTTGTTAATTTCCAAATACAGTCCAAGTGTGTGCTTACGCATTCATTCTGGCCATTAATTAAGGGCCACTTGGAAAGACTTTAAGCTCTTAAACTGGATTAGTGAAACTGATCAAAAGGACTAATTGAGTTTTGTAAATTGAGTTTTACATTATAGGGGGTGGACTTTGAAAAGAACTTCCTAAATTAGACATTACTGATTTCCTCATCACAGCCTTAAAATGAAGGTTGTCATTAAGAGGATTGGAGGAGAATCATAGACTGAATGTTGATACTATCTGCACAGTAGATGAAATGTGATGTAACAACAATCAGTGACAGAACACCAAAATCTGATAATACTTCATGATCTGGATGTTCAGTTTGACACTGAAAGTTGCTTTCCCTGTAATAGTTACTGATTTAGAACAAATTATCATAGCTATTCTCAAGAGACACTAAAAATATTTTTATTAGGCCTACATTGATGGATTTCTGAGTTAAATAATTGGAATGTTGTTAGACACAAGCATGATGCTTATATAGATTTTCTACTATTGTTGTATTTCATGAAGAAGCCACTTTTTGGGTTTCAATTTTGTATGTTATTTCTAATTCTCAGAAAATCATGCAGACTGTGTATTCCTATTTTATGGTGACTTACACCTGTAATGCCAGCACTTTGGGAGGCCGAGCCAGGCGGATCACATAAATCAGGAGTTTGAGACCAGTCTGAGCAACATGGTGAAACCGTCTCCACTAAAAATAGAAAAATTAGCATTGCATGCTGGTGTGTGCCTGTAATCCCAGCTACTCAGGAGATTGAGGCAGGAGAATCCCTTGAACCCCAGAGAAGGAGGTTGCGGTGAGCTGATATTGTGCCACTGCACTCTACCTGGATGACAGAGTGAGGCTCCATCTCAAAAAAAAAAGAAAAAAAAAGTGAGCAAAAAGGGTTTAAAAGGGATAAATTTCTTTATGGTTTCATGGGCAGTGGGTGCTCAAACTACAAGTGTATCTTCAACCATTCAGATTAAAAGCACTTACTTATCTTCAACACCATGTTATTTCTCTGATCTTCAATATAAGCACACAATATTTAAGTCTGTCTACAAAACATTAATTTACAAAAATAGGTCATATTAACAAATAAGGTCATATTAACAGTTTCCAGGGGTTAACACGTGAACATATTTTTCAGAGGTCATCATTCAACCCACTACATTCAATAAGGCCTATTTTCTGTTTAATCTCATTGTCCCATGTAAGTAGTCCAGTACTGAAAATATTCCTCATTAAAATGTAATTAACTCAAGGGCGGGGGATAGTTAAAAAATGTAATTAATTCATAATAATTTACAAAAACAAAAAACAGAAAGGCAAACTGTATATCTACGTAGGAGATAGTATGTTTAGTGGTAAATGATGCAGATCTGAATGTTGGACTCACTGCCTGGGTTACAATCCCACTCACAGGATCTGTGTCTGAGGACAATTCCTGAACATCTGTCTTTACTTTTCTCAGGTGCATAACAAGATAAGTATCCTCCTCATAAGGTTGTTGTAAAGATTAAATGAAAAAAACCCAGGTCAAGAATTTAACATAGTGCTGACCATGAAATAAGTGCTAAGTAATGCTGAACAACAGTATATGCTTCCCTGCAGCATTCCTTGAAGTTTCTTAGGCATAGTGTATCTATTCATCCGTCCGTCCATCCATCCATATTTCATTGACCTATTTATTTGCTTGTTTATTTTACTAAAAATTATTATAAATAAATCACAGTCCCAGAAATAAGAAGGCTTTCTTTCTCAGAAGTCATCTTCATGGACATTAACAAGTAAAATGACCATTTTTTTAACCTATAGATATTCTAAATATCCAGTCATCCACTCACTATTTATTAGGCACTATTATTTCTGGTCTCAAGAGTGAAACAAAATACCAAAAGATGATTTGGAAAATTTCAGCTGTCAAATAATTTACACTCTATTCAGTGAGAGAAATGAGTTATATGATACTGAGAGCATAATTGGTGATTTAAAAATGTAATATGAGACAGTGATGGAAACAGAATGAAATGCAGAGAACAAGCAGTTTAGGAGCATGAGGGTAAATAAAGATCAGAAGACCTTTACTCAAATGACAGCATATTCTAGAGGAAAGGTCATAGATAGAGAAGTCTGGGAAAAGTCAGGAATGAATCTCATTGTTGCCACTAATGAATGATTTTCTTTTTCTTAAACCCTAGCATCCTCATCTATAAAATTATATAATATCTATATCACTGAATTATTGGGATTATTGAAATAATGCATAAAATTATTGAAATAATGCATATAAAATAATGTCTGGGACCCAGCCCAAGATAAACAAATATTAGCTATTTAGTTGCTGTTATAATCACTATTAGTCAATTTCCTAGTACACAGCAGAAGTTTAAATAGTTTCCTTCTTTTTCCTGGATGGCAATTTCCATTTCAGAACCATTTCACTAAGGAAGCCCTTTGTACCTGCACATTTTTCTATAGTCTATGATAGTAACATATATCTGTTGAAATAATGTCTTCTTCTCTATGCTATAATAATCTCCCTGAAAATTGGAAAGATATCCTATTCATATGTGTTGTCCTAGCATACAATAAAATGCTCAACAGTTAGTTAGTAAATGTTTCTTGAACTAATATGATGTCAGGCACACCTTCCTCCCCTCCATCCCCCAAAATCTAATAGCTGTATTCATGCCTTCTAAGATAAAGAAAAATTCCATTTACATGGCTTTAGATTAGAGCTTAATACAAGTCCCCTTTAGAATAATTGTATTAGTTTTCTGTTCCTATATATTAAATTCTCATAAACTGATGGATTTGAAACAACACATATTTCTTATCTGATATTTGGGGTATGGCTTAGCTAGGTTCTTTCCTTGTCCTGATGTATCTATTAGTTGATCTATTATAATAGAGCCATCATTAGAAAAACAATTCATCATAATAGAAGAGTTATATTGTGTGTTATAAATTACTATAATGATACACTGCACCTGATAGTTATTAATTTAGTGCCATCTGATTTATCATAATATTTAACCATTCTGTATTTGAAGAGAGACAAATACAAGTTCATTTGCTTGGTTTCTGAGAAATGGCAAACAAAATATGCTCAAAAATCATAATGAGAACTTCTAAGTTACTGTATTTTCTGGATCAGAGTCTGTGATTATCTAGATAAGGTAGTTAAATTTCTTAACTTTATTTTTATTAAAGTCAGGTGATGTTTTATTACATCATGATGGTTATTAATCTGGGTTGTGATATCCGCCTGTGTTATCACATAGACTGTCTGCTTGATTTGGCCAATCTGGCTACCTGAGTAAGTGGCCTCTTCCCTCATCACGGTCCCTTACAGGCCTCTTTAAAGCCTGCAGTCTAATGAAAAAATAAACCTTCGCAGCTTGACGAGGACTTTGCTAATTGTTGGGCTTTCTTTATGGAACTTCCAAATCAGGGCTCCATTCAAATGACTTCAGGAGCCAGAATGATGGAGTTACAGAGTAAAAATTTATCCTGTCAGACAATTAAGCAAAACACACACATCATCCACAAGGAAAAAATATTATTCATGCTCAGTGAATTATTCCTACTCAGGAATTTGGGCCTAATGGTGTCCATGAACTATGACTAGGGAAGTGTCTATGACTTTTGAAATTTAATTACCCATAAAGAGATTAATTTTTAAAATGCTTAAATTCCATTGGCCAGGCATGGTGGCTCATGCCTGTAATCTCAGAATGTTGGGAGATGGGTGGATTACCTGAGTTCAGGAGTTTGAGCCCAGCATGACCAACACGGTGAAACACTGTCTCTACTAAAAATACAAAAATTATGCAGGCATTTTGATGCATACCTGTAATACCAGCTACTCCAGAAGCTGAGGCAAGAGAATCGCTCTAACCCAGGAGGCGGAGGTTGCAGGGAGTCAAGATCCTGTCACTGCACTCCAGCCTGGGGACAGAGCAAGACTTCATCTCAAAAACAAATACATAAATAAAAGGCTTAAATTCCATTATTTTTCTTATACATTTTATATTTCATTTAGCAAATAAAATTATTTATCACTGTATGCTAAGTTCATCAATCATTCAATAATTATTTCCCGTAAATATTTTTAAATGCACAATGTAATTATATATAATACATTGTGTATAAATACTTGAAAAAGGATGCCTGCAGTGAACTATTATCCCCATTCTGGAAATTTGGGCTTTCATTAGAGGAAAGTTTTAAGTGGAAAGAGTTTTGGAAGCTGCTGTGTCATTTTGACTATTTGGAGTGGTGAAAAAAATGTCTGGGGTGTCCTCTATTGTTCACTCAGCCACCACTGAGCACCTATTGTGTGTATAGTGGTGATCTAGACATTGGAGATACCACCGAAGTGCCTGACTTAATCAAGTCCATTAGTGGAATGGAGAATGATGAGCAGACAATAAACAATGTTAGATAGTGACAAGTGCTATGTCAAAAAGAAAAAAAAAAAAGACAAAATATGAGGTTAAGAGGGTGATAATGGAGTAAGTTTAGGATTACAGCAGTGGTTCTCAACTGGAGTGATTTTACTCTCCAGTTGATATTTGACAATGTCTGTAGACATTTTTGGTTGTCACAACTGGACAGGTACTGATGATATCTAGTGGGTAGAGACCAAGAGTGCTGCCAAAGATTCTACAATGCACAGTATAGCGCTGCCCCCGCAACAAATAATTATTTGGGATTTAGTAGTAGAGAGAGTGTGCAATGGACAAAATCTCCAAAAACATGAAGAAGTGGGACATTCACTAAGGGACAGCAAGAATGAAAGCTCCAAGCCAGGCTGTGACTGATATGATTAAAGAAAATGTTATCTTTTAAAAATATTTTAAATGACATCTTTTCAATCCCTCCTAATACTTCTAAGCCTAAGGCAAAAAGGCAAGTAAAAACTTACTACCGTACATTGTAAAACACAAAACTTGTATATTAAGCTAACAAAATATTAAATAAATATGTTCTGTTCCTCTTCCTTAAAATTCACAATGGTAAAATTAAAAATATATAAAGCTGTGGTTTTCATAGAATAGAAATTAAGCAAAGCCATTAATCATCTTATGATAATTTTTTTACATAATTTGAATTCTATGGACACTGCTGCTTATTACAAAATCCTTCTTGAATGAATGTAGATTTTCACTAGTCTTCAATACAGGAATATTTCATTCTGCTGAAGAAATAGAAACTGAAATAGTCAATAACATTATTATTAAAGCCACATTTGTATTTGAAAATAAATGTTGACTTTTACATGTCATATTCAATATTGTAATTAAGGTACCTATGATAAATTATCATTGTCAAAGAAGTATTTCAAAAGAGTTTTGCTATGGTCTGAATGTTTATATTCCTCCAAAATTCATATGTTGAAATCCAATTCCCATGGTAATAAATACTATTAAGAGATGGGGCCCTTGAGAAGTGATTAAGTCATAAAGATAGAACCTTGAATAATGTGATTAGTGTACTTTTAAAAGAGACCCCAGAGAACTTGTTTACTCTTTCACCACGGGAAGATACTGCAAGAAAGTGGTATTTATGAACCAGAAAGTGGGCCCTAGATACCACATCTGTTGATACCTTAATCTTATACATCTCATCCTTGATAATTGAGAGAAATTAATTTCTGTTGTTTATATGCTACCCAGATTGTGGCATTTTGTTATGGTAGCCCAAATGGACTAAGACAAGTTTCATTTGACCATATGATATTGCCATTTATATCATGATTTCCAAACATCTCTTAAAGCAATATCTAGATCATCTCAGTTCTTAAGTTCTTCTTATTTTATTGTAGAAATACAATAAAGAAAATTGAAAACAGCAATATGTTGCTCAATTTGTTCAATTTATTTTCAACTGAGATATTTCTTGATTTAAAACGGTTTCTACAGAAATTAATTTTGATATGATTTCACAAGAATCTCCTTATAGTGATACAAAGTTTTTAACTAATTTTCTTGCATTGGAATGGCACTTTTGTTGCATATTTTACAAGTAGGTTTTCTGTTTGTTTTAAAGAAACTAAAGTTAAGAAATACGTTCTGTGTGGGCCTTTTTTTTTTTTTGGTAAGATTTTGCTAACATTGCTAAGTTCAAGTAAAAACTTATACTAAATAATCATAAATAAAATTAATTCAAAATTAATTTTATTATCTGCCAAAGACAAAAATCCTTTCTTGTTTAAAGATACTTATGTTTATTTATCTCATATATCACATGCTTGTCTATTTTAAAATTCTTTCTTTTAATATCAGTTAGTTGACATTCCCAAATTGTGTCCAAATGGTTGGAAGATCAAATTTGATGTGTGTTTCACCAAGATGTTATCTTGGACAGTTCTAGAAAATATTCAGTATAATCTTTGAATTCTTCCAAAGAATGCGTTTGCTATCAAGACATTTGTTTAGTAAGTTTGTCTCTTATTATCTCTTGTTGACAAGTTCAAATTATGTTTTGTAGATAGCACAAAGAATATTTCTAGCTTTTTCCCAAAATTTAGCTGGTACACCTTTACTTTAAAATGACATTAGCCTCAATATTATAGACTTGTCCTCAACTATCATTAAATCAATGCTTAAGGTTTAAAAGTGTTTTTCCAGTGCTTCACATCACCATATTTAAAACAGTTGTAAAACAGATGAAATAATCTAATTTTTAAGTTTTCATTTTCTATTTCTGGTAGTTGAAATATATGCACATATACGGTCTTAGAAGAGAACATCATAGGGAAATGTGTCTATGGAGAATGGAGAGATGGAACATTGCTGACTTTGAAGGATGTAGGCCATAAACCCAAGAATGTAGCTGCTAAGAGTTAGAAAGTTTAAAAAAAAAAAGAAAAAAGAAAAAAGAAAAGAATTATCCCCTAGAACCTCCAGAAAGGAATAAGGTTTGTTGATATTGTGATTTTAGTCCTGTGTCAGACTTCAAACCCACATAACTAAAGCAACATTGGGAAATCTCAGAAATAGTAGGCTGAACAAGGGAAGCCATACACAAAACATTTGTATTATTCCACTGTATTGCTATATCAACATTAACACACTTTATATATACATAAAATAATACAATGGAATAATATGAGTATAACAGGTTATTTTGTGCTTTATATATTAGCAAATATAGCTGAATAGTATTTCATTACATGAACATATCATGATTTCTCCTTTAGATGGAAATGTGGACTGTTTTCAGTTTTTAGTTAGTATTCATAAACCATGCTCTTAAACATATTTTTTTCTGTGTGTTTTTTTTTTCTTTGATACACAGGACTCCCTTGCATGAAGCCTGGGCCTGTGGTCACTCTAAACTAGAAATTTTCCTAATTAAGTACCACCTCCTAAAAATACCTTTATTTTTTAACATTGTGATGCTAAATTCACTTTTCTTTACTGCAGCAACTTAGAACAATGCTATTAAGACTATTGCTATTAATAATAATGATAGCAGCAGTAAATTACCATTGTAAAGTTACATATAATCTCTTTCGATTCTTGTAAAAAATACTCTGAAGAAGTCCAGAGATGTGAAATGTCTTTTCTAAGTTACTATGGCAAGTGTAACTAGAACCTGAATCCAACTGTGTGACTTAAATCCCACACCCTTTCCATTGCATTCATTTGCCTCATACCTTCATTAATCTCTTCTTTCATTTACTCATCTAGTTACTGAATGCTTATGACATGCTAGGCACTGTGCTACTGCCTCTTATAATAGCATATTGTGTATTTATGTTATCATGTAATTTAGATTGATGACCTATAACCGAGAATGGTAATGTCATATGGCATATTCTGTTTTTCTATTCACTGCCTGTAATAGAGAAAGACCAACATTTTGTGAAGTTCCAAATGGGAACCCACTCAATTTTCAGAAATGTGCCTACTTTAAACAGTAAAAAAGAACAAAATAGAAATTCATCATATCCTTGCACATGTACAGAGAGTTAATTAGCTCTTTAACTTTTATCACGACTTACTTGTGTTGTTTCACATACAACATAAGAGAAATGTAAGCTTTCACTTCTAATAGAAATAGCAACATTTGATTAGCTTATTTGACATGATGTAAATAATGGAACTCCTGATGCCTAGTCTAAATTTGATTCAGGTATATCACAAATAAATAATATGGATCAACAGTCATTTAACAGATGACGTAAGATGAGATGGTTATTGAACTATACTGCCTATGTGTAACTGGGCAGTTTGAATGCCGTGCTTCATATATTGCTCGTGCAGTTTTCTAGGTTTCTCTATGGTGGCATATCTCAGGCAACTTTTGCATAAAAAACTATCTATGTAATTTTTTGATCCCATCTATATAACTTTTTTTTTTAGAAAAATAATGTTACTTGTTACTAGCATCAGGCTCCCTTGCCATTTTGTTGGTTTGTTCTTCCAGAACACATATTGATCCCATAGGAAGCTGTTTGGGAGAAGCTAGTCTCGCTTTTTTCTTTGTTACTTCTAGCCACAACACTGAGGCAGCAAGGTTTTGTCAATGTAGAGTTTCTCGTGTCTGTGTTTATCTCTGCCTGCATTCCAAAAGGAAATGTAAATAATGTCTGCATAATCACTTCCTTTGTTCCTTTTCACTATCCTGTATCATTGACAGTATTCTGTGGATGGAGTTACAAATGACAGTATCATAACATCATGCCAACTTTTAAGCAGTCATACACCAGATTTCTTTTTTTTTTTAATGTGTCATAGTTGGGCACACAAATACAAAGACTGGATTCCCACATACAAAGCGAACAGAAGAAATTCCTTGATAAAGTGGAGACTTTAAACAGAGAAGGAGAAAATGTGTACTTGGATAATTGAGCTCATCTTTATCAATGAAATTTTGCCTCAACACTTAATTTCCCTCTACTGTCTTAACATCTGCTTGCTTACTTCTCTTCTTAGATTTCTTTATGTGATGACCAAGATCAGATTATCTATGTCCCCACTGTACTCCCTAATACAGTCCAAGTTTCAAATCATGACACTTTCTTCTCCTATAATATGGTTTTGTGTTTGTTTTTCTGTATTTCCTAGCAGACTGTAAAATCTTTGGACAGAGACTGTTTCTCTGGTTCACTGTTGTATCATCAGTGCCTAGCATGGTATTTTGTATGAAAAAATCTGTATCTACCTCTATCTCTATCTATCTCTGTCTATATATTAAGAGGGACACAGACCGAGTATTAACAATGATAATGACACAATAGTGTTATTTGAATTCTGGTGTTAATTGTATTGAAGAACACAAAGCAATTGATATTCTGATGTTCTTACCGTATACATTGGATTGACACGATGTGGATATCAGATTGGCTGAAAATTTCAGCAATCAAGTTTCCTAAAACAAGTATTGAAAAGTATTGGCTCAGTTAGATCTCAACTGTTTAGTTGCTTTGTTGCAGTCTTCTTTTTTCTTTTCTTCCTTCCTTCCTTCCTTCCTTTCTTTTTGTGGCTGAGTTCCTGTTTAGAAAATCATTTTGGTTTTCACACAGTTAAATTCTGGAGATCACTGATAAGTTTGAATTCTATATAGTGGTTCTTGTTGTTGACTTTAAATAGGCCTGTGCCTTGTGGCTGCTATTATGAAATACAATTGTATTTTTTTTAATTGTAGTTTTTTCAGGTATACTTTTGAGTATCTTAGACACTTCTCTTTAGGTACAATTCACAATTTTGTATTGTAGGTGATGGGTCCCTGAAGTGGGTTTAGAATGAGTAATCTACCAGCTGAAAAGTGAAAAAGACTTGATAACCCATGGTTCAAGACTCTTCAGGGTCCTCTAGAGAAAAGAACCAATGTAATGAATAGATAAATAGAGCAAGAGTGAGATACGCGCACACACACACACACACACACGAGAGAGAGAGAGAGAGAGAGAGAGAGAGAGAGAGAGAGAGAGAGAGAGATTTTAAGGAATTGGCTTTCCTAATTGTGAAGTCTGGTAAGTCCCAAATCTGCCAGTTAGGCTGGCAGTCTGGAGAGCCAGGAAAGAGTTGATTCTGCAGTTTGAGTCTGAAGGCAGTCAGCTGGTAGAATTCCTTTTTTTGTGTGAGAGATCTGTCTTTATTAAGACCTTCCATTGATTGAATGAGGCCCATCCACATTATAGAGGATAATTTGCTTTACTTAAACTCTACTGATTTAAATATTAAACTAATCTAAAATGTAACTTCATGGAAATACCTAGAATAATGTTTAATCAAATATCGGATACTACGGCCTAGCCAAGCTGATTGACACATAAAATTAACCATCACAGCCCATATAATACATCTCTTTTTTTTCCCCATATCTAACAGACATCAACTGTTTAGAAGAGAAAAGCTGTTGTGAGAATTCTGACTGGGAGCTCTTCTACCAGAGCAAGAAGTATTTAGTAATCAAAAGCCAGCAAACAGGGTCAATCATTTTTTGCCATTAAATTTAGAATAGGCTATGCCATCAACTTGTGTGGCTTTAGATATTCATTTAAACAGTTCTAAAACAGTATGTGTCAGCTTCCTTATTGTCAAGAATAACTATACAATCACACAAATGTGGAATGTAGCATACACATTGTAGAATACAATCATTTCTATTGCCTTGTTATTTCTGTAATAAATGCAGAGAATCTGATATTGAATATTGGAAATGGAACCCCAGAGGCTAGAAGTTGGCTCTAAATTTAGAGCATAAGATCTAATTGGGTTCTAAATTTGACAAAATGATTGTTCCTAGTTCCCAGTCAATGGTGAGTACTAGAAGAGCCATAAACTACATATGTACCACATTTTCTTTTACACTTGCAAGTACACCAATTGCTTTTTATCCATGTTTGAATTTTTCCACAAAGCACGATCAAGAATGCTTGTAAAAACATTTGTCTACATGGGAAAGGGAAGCTCCATATTTTAGTCATGTGCAAAGACAGGTAGCCATCTGGAAGGGGTCTGTTTCTGTGTGTCCAAGATGTGACTGGCCTTCCCTGATAATAAACAAAGTGCCCAAAGAACTTGTCAAGGGGTTTGTCATAAGGTAGACCAAGTGCTCACAATCCCACGCAAGAAAGACACTATGCAGTGGAGTCTGTTCTCTACTTGATGTGTGCAAGTTCCATTATAGCTAATGGAAATTACATGTGCATTTTCAGGAAGCGCTATGCTGTGTGAACTGCAGAGGAAGAGAAAACATATGCATGAGATTTTAAAAGAAAGAAATAAGGAAAAATAACAGAAAACAATAGAAACCAAAATCATTTTTCTTCTGTGCTCTTGTATTGATAAAAACTGTGGAGGCTGAAAATGAAAGTGTGCACTTTTTAAAGAAACTGTAGTTATGTGCCCTCCCAACTATGGGGAGCCCAGATTCACAAGTGCCTGTTTGGCAACTGGTACTTTAGCTATTCATTTGGTTCCATAAAACAGTAGGTATATTGCATGGGAGTGTTGACTTTTTTTTTCTCTTTTTAGTTCTTTATTTTAAATGATTTAAAAATATTATAATTATAAATTCTGGAATTAATGTAACTGTATAAATATAAACTTCCTTTTACATAGACCAGAAAATACAGGCTGTGGAAAGCATTTATATGTCAAAATACACTTCAAATAGTAAAAGTTGTGTAGATAGTATCAGAATATATTTAAAATCGCATTTTTAGGCAATAGTTGATATAAATTTAAATTAATTTTTGTTAAAACAGGTAACATCAAAAACACAAATAAGGATGGTTATACTTTGAAGTACATAAAATGTTTGAAATGCATAAATATTTTGAATTCTTGCCACATAACTAAGTATGAATTCCTAGCATGGATCAAAATCTTCCAAAGAAATCTTGGCAGAAAAACACAAACCACACACCACAGAAAATATTGAGTCAGTCCCATGAAAGGAAATAAACAGACTACAAATAGAAATTGCTTTATTTCTAAGTCAATTCCTTTTGGCAAACTGCATGGTAATATAATGTCTTTTCTATGGTGATGAAAGAAGTGTAAGTCATGAATAGACCTTTACTAATGATTAGCATTTACCACATGATAGTTAATATTCACAATAGAGATAGATATGGTTTTATGCAATATAATTTAATCAAATGCCAGAAGAATTTTCTAGTTTTTTTTTTTTTTTAACTGACCAACATCCAATTATCCCTGTGTGTGGTTTCTGTGCACAAAGGAAAGAGTTTCTCTTTTATATTCTGCCATGACCCCTGGGGCTGTAAGAATTATTAAGATCACAGCCACTACTTAGATTTGCATGAGCAATTAAAAATTCTGGAACTTATCTAGTCCCACTGGATGGATTTTCTAACATTTTAATAATAAAGTTGATAAAGATAATTATGATGATGGCATTTATTAAGGGTCTACACTATGTTCTACAAAGATCACTGTTCCTTCACACAATAATCATAATATATACTTACCAGAAAATGCCTATTACAGATGAGGAAACTGGGCTCAGAAAAGCTAAATAACTTTTCCAAGATTTCACACCTGACAAGTGTCTGAATGACTAAGATCAAATGTCTATGACCTAAAGCTTGTGTTTTTCTCCATTTACTATGCTGTCTATCTTTATGTGGCTAAATGTTTATCTTATACTTAAGAATTAACTGACTATATGTATTACAGATGATCAAACAAAAATTTAATATGCCATAAGAAATAATTTTTATTTAAAAAATATATTTCTTATATAACTTAGTTCACAGCATAACTTTTTAATTTTAATACAGTCTAAATAAAGTAAAGCCACTATTACATTTTTGTTATATTTTAAAATGTAATATAATGACTACAATTTTGATGCAGGTAAAATACACCCTGTATCAAATATATATGTGTTATGCAAGTGTGTCCTGATAAAAAAAATGCTTCAGCATATTTATTTAAATTCTGAAATTGGAGGCTGTCTATTAAATTAGGCCACTAAAGACCATCAAAGTACTAAGTTATTGTTGTTTATCTTAGCCATTGTCTAAATCCTTTAGAAATGAGCAATGTGTCAGTCTGAAGGTTTTGAGGGATCTGTTTCCTAACCAAACATTCCATAAAGTTCCAACCAAGTATATAAATTATTAGTAGCTTTTGCTAGCAGAATAGATGCTAGATGCTTAAAGCTTTTTTATTTCCCCCCATGAAGTTTTTGAAACAGAAAAGAAAACTTCCTTCTGTTTGACTCAAATTGGGTTTCCAGATGTGCAGGGTCAAAGGTTGGAAATAAAAGTTTTGAGTTTTAGCCTACTCTAACCAGAGAGTATGCCCGAATGTGCGAGAGCTTCCCCAGAGGGTGTCCTTTTGTGGTTTTTATGTTTTTTTCTGTTCTCTGCTGCTAAGAAGTCCATACACCTCTGCTGACTTAGGCTATTCTGATTCCACTTTGTAAGTGGTCTAAGCCTCTTGGATTTACCCTTTAGCAATTGACTATTTTGGACCATTAAAGTTATAAATGCATAAGTTTGGAAAGCTGATAATTCTCTTCTTCCTGAGTTTGATGTGTCAGGTTCTATTTGGTAACATTTGATCTTCTCTATTTTTGTCAACTACCAGTCTGAGATGAGACATAGGGGGTAAATTAATAAAATATAGATACATCAATAATTTGATTTTATTTTGTTCTGCTGAAGGGTACATCTTTAACAATTGCTTTATACCTTAAGAATATTTTTGCAGGCCATACTTATTCAGAGAATACTCTGGAAATTGACAATTTTACTAGAAAATATTTAAAATGATTTATTTTTAAGGCATGAATTATGATGTCAACTTGAAATACCATGTTATCAAAAATAAACCAGAGCAACATCTCAAACTTTTATTTGTTTTCCTTAATTATGAAATTTATGAAATACAGTAGTTTGTTATATTATAGGAAGTAAGAACAAATACACTGTGAGCACCTAGCAGTAGCAACAATAACAAAAATGTTCTCTTCTGTTCTATTATGATTAAGTTGAATTATAACACATGCTTTCCTTTTTCCATAGTTTATTCTAAACTCTGAGCCTTTTATGTGGATTTTAAAACAAAGGGAATCTCATGAAACAGTCTGTAAAGCTGTCTGTCTAACTAATACCTCAGAGCCCTTTAGTGAGGAGGCCACAGAGGAGAGTGAAAGAAGTCAAAAAAGACAGGATGTGAGGAAGCAGGAATAACAGTCATAAAATATTAGTATAGATACCCAAAATAACCTATTGTCTATAATCAATGTGGGAAAATATAATATAGGAAATAATGCAATGCAAGTGTAAGCACAGCTATTAACTCGGGTTCTGTTCTCAAAGTCTCAGACATTCCATTCCCACTAATATAAATATGTTCATATTAATTAAATATGTCAAAGTTAAAAAATATGTCATATTCAAAAGGAGAGTTTTTTGTAAATTTCCTTTTCAATGACCATCAGGAAGTCACAGGACAAACTTCTAACATGATCTGCCCATATATTTCAAAATCTGTATTTAACCAAGGGCTCCTTGCTCTAAGAGTTTGTTGCACCCATTAAGTATTGTATTTAAGAAAATGATATTGTTAAATTGCATTTTCCAAATCCAGTGAATAAATAACAAAGTGTGCTAATATTTTATTAATGACTATTAAGTTCTTTACATAACCTTAATATAGAATTTTATTTTTAAAAAAGTTATGACCTGGACTTGGTTGTTTTGAATAATGTATCAAACCAATTACTTAAAAAGAAATATACTGGTTGTAAACTGTTCAACTTTAAGTAGTATTCAGTGTGGTGATTGAGGGGTAAGTTTTAGAAGTCACATTGCCTGGCCCTTTAAATCCTGGCTGTCTCCATTTGGCCAGATACTTTATTCATCTGTGTGACTGTTGCTTTATCTGTAACTATGTCATAGGTTTACTGTGAGGAATAAAAGATGTGGTATATATAAACCCTTTAGAATAGAATCTAAACACATAACTATTAGTATTAATCAGAATGAGAGCTCCATGAGAACAGGAATTTTTTTTGGTCTTATCTGCTCACCGATGTATTCCAAATAGCCAAGAGAGTGATTTCCAAATAAAGAAATAAATCTACCAATTTAAAGAATAATTTTTAATTATACTTTGATAATAAAGTATGACAATTTATATTAACATCAGCAGAGAGAGAAAAAGTAAAATTCTATTCAAAACAAAATATGCAGAGAAAATTTGAATTGAATCCACTTATTATTAAAAACTTCTAATTTTTTAAATTTTATGTCATTGTAGCCAATTAATGCAGCTTAGAGAATAGTTATTATTGAGAATTTTCTGAGATTTCTAGGTAATCTAAAAGGTGTTCCATTGTTTTGTAATGTTCAATGTGTGTTTGACAAGAACACATTTTCTATTTGCATGATAGAATATTGTAAGTTATATATTATATCAAGCTCACTTATGTTGTTAAACTCTTCTCATTTTTGTCTGCCTGATTTAATACGTCTCAAAAGACACAGCTGTGGAAAAAAAAACACATAGTAATACAAGAAAAAATGGTGAGAGAAGGGCCGGGCGCGGTGGCTCAAGCCTGTAATCTCAACACTTTGGGAGGCCGAGGCGGGTGAATCACAAGGTCAAGAGATCGAGACCATCCTGGTCAACATGGCAAAACCCCGTCTCTACTAAAAATACAAAAAGTTAGCTGGGCATGGTGGCGCGTGCCTGTAATCCATCCCAGCTACTCAGGAGGCTGAGGCAGGAGAATTGCCTGAACCCAGGAGGCGGAGGTTGTGGTGAACCGAGATCACGCCATTGCACTCCAGCCTGGGTAAGAAGAGCGAAACTCCGTCTCAAAAAAAAAAAAAAAAAAAAAAAAAAAAAAGGTGTGAGAAATGTATACAGGCAACTCTAATTAAAATAAAAATTATATAGCAACATTATTATTAGACAAAACAGAATATAATGGGAAAATCATTGGTAGGGACAAAGAGTAGCATCCTGTACTGATAAAGGAAGCAATTTGTAAGATATAATAATTAGAGACTTCTATGTACTTTAATACTTTAGGTTTAAATTTATAAAGTAAAATATAACTAATTTAAATGAGATTTTATCAATCCAATCTCAGTAGTACATTTTAACATACTCCTTCCAGAAATTGACAAAATCAAGTAGACACAATCAGAAAAGTTTAACATAGGTGAGTTTTATATAATACATATCTTACAGTTTTCCATTCTGCAAATTGAAAATGTGTAACATTTCACTATGGAACATTACAAAAACTGAACACCTTTTAGACCACATAGAAATCTCAGAAAAGTTCCAAAAATAACTACACTGTAAGCTACATTAATAGACTACAGTTATAAGAAATCAGAAATGAAGCCACAGAAAACCTTCTTTTCCCTTAATCTTGGAAACATGAGACTCTCTTAAACTACTTGAAAATAAATGTATTTACAAATAGAAGACAGAAGAAAAAGACAAAGAAATAACCCTAGAGAACTCCAAAGTAAATAAAAGAGGGAAAGAAAAAGAAAAACAGCAGAAATTAATAACAAGCACAACAATAAGAAATGCTATAAAACAAACGTAGGTTCCTTGAAAAGAATAAAACAATATTAAAATTCAGGCAAGATCACTTAAGAGAATAAAAATAAAGGCACATATAAATAATATTAGGAACAAAAATGAGAGTATAATTACAAATGGAATCTAGATTTTTAAAAGCTATAAAATTATCATCAATAACTTAATGACTGTAAATTAGAAACTTAGATGCAATGGATTATTTTATAGGTAATCACAAATCTCTAAAATAGAATCAAGAAGAAATAGAAAAACTAGGGTATGTTAATAACCAAAAAATAATAAAATTAATAATTTTAATCTCCCAGGATCAGATACATTTTATGGACAAGTTATGAGATGTATCTGAAGAAAAGAGATAACCTCTCACCAATCAAATTCTAAAGAAAGTATAAATAAAGGTGAACAGAACACAGGAAGATCACTTGCTCAATGCCCTATCATTTTCTTTTTAAAATTCAGTGTGGTAAAATTTTAGGGGAAATAATATGAGACCTACAATGTGCCAATAAAGTGACTCCCCATTTCCACCATGGATTCTTAAAATAAGTCACAAGCATGAATGTAGCCATGCAGTCTAGATTGAATAATCCAATTTTTCAATTCCTCACTCTCTTTTGGAAATATTCATTCTGAAAGAATGGAGAGACTTGGCTTTTCCACAGGATTTTCTCTAAAAAAGAAGATACCCGACTCTATAGACCAAAAGTCATCACTGTGTCTCTTCCACAAATTCCTAATCTTAATCGTACACCCTCCCCTCATACTTGATAGAGAAAATAGATCCACCAGTATTATCTATGACTGCCCACCCTTCAATATCCAATAGTGTACATGAATATATATATATATATTCCCTCTCTCTCTCTCTCTCTCTCTCTCTCTCTCTCTCTATATATATATATATATATATATATATATATATATATATATATTCTCTATTCCTTGTTTCCTCAAAGAATGACCCAAGTCCAGGTTCATTGCATTATGTGCCCATTACGGTTTTTCAAGATCTTTAATGTCTTTCTTTTATTCTGAGCCTTTTTCTCACCCTCCACAATAGAGTAAAAATAAAACAGACATACAACACCTTTATTAGCTTTATATTGCCGCATAACAATTACAACAAGCTCAGCTTAAACCAAAAGCAAATTCATATTTTGCCGTTGATGTGGATCCGGAGTCTCACGTGGCATGGTGCGGTTCTCTGCTCAGGGTCTCTCATGACTGAAATGAAGTTGTCGGCCAAGGTTACCATCTCAATTGAGCCTCAGGATTCTCTTCCAACCTTATTCAGGTTGTTGGAAACATTTAGTTCTTAGAGGTTGTGGTATTGAGGTTCCTGCTTTCTTATTGGCAGATGACTACAGGCTGTTCCCAGAGGCTGCCTGCAGGTCCTCCTTGCCATGTGACCTCTCCACAGGTTATTCACAGCATGGATGCTTGTTTGTTTGTTTGTTTTCCAGGCAATTTGTAAGTCATCTCTCTGATGACTTTGGAGGCCAGCTGGAGAAGCTGAGCTTCCAAAAGGCTTACCTTATTAGGTCAGACCCACCCAAGATAATCTTGTTACCATATAAAGTACCGTGTATCATAATTGTGAGAGCACCATATCATTGTATTGACTGGTTCTATTCACACTTGAATAGCAGTGGATTATGCAAGTGTGAGTCTCATTGGGGATCATCGTAGAATTCTGCCTTCCACCGCACGCAAAGCAAACAGAAACAAAACAAGGAAAAGAAAAAAAAAAAAACCAGCCTTTCCTTGCAACCTCCTTTCTTATTTCTCTTCGCTGCTACACTTGAGATAACACTGTATTTGCTGATTTCTACACTTTCTCAACTCTTATTACAAAATACGCTTTCCTTTAAAACTATTCTGTCTATCCAATTGCTCATTAGCCGTCTCCATTCAGAACATCTTTAAAAACATTATGTCCACATAGAAATTTATTTCTTTTCTTCCTTTATTTCTTTTATTTTTCAATATAATAGCCCAATCAAATATCTTTTCTTTCAAAATAAATATCCTAAAATTATACTTGATTCTGTCTACTCCTTTATTTCCCACAGAGGTAGTAATTAAGTCTTGTAAATCTTACATAGAATTGTGAATACTGGGCCATTTCCAAGAGGTCCAGCCATTATTTTCACTCAGTTTCTCTTTAGCCTATGGACAGCCTCCTCCCTGCTTATCCTGCCATCTGCAGTCACTGTCTCTGTTTCTCAACAACACTGTTATTCCCCATTGTTTCCCTAGAGATAGAAATGTCCAACAAATGAATCGAGGCATCTTTCAAAATTCTAGCACAGCGTTTTTCAAGATTTAATAATCCGTAACTTTTGACTTTTGGAGATGATCATTGGTACTTTAAAATCACAAACTGGTTAGAGTTTGGGAATTTTTAAATTATTAAAAAGTAAATCCAACCTCATTTGTGAACAGTTACAGTTTTCTCTTGGATGTGTCATTTACACAGCAGAAATGTTTTCTAAATAAGGAAAATCTGGCATGATGAAATACTAAATGTTGCTGAATAATGTTGTAAAAACCCTCAGGCCATCTGTAAAATGGGTTTGTGTTTCATATCTTTGCTTTCAAAGTCCTCCAGTGACTTTACATATATTTTTCTGGTAATTTAGATATCATTGAACTGGGGACTCCATAGTGAAAACCTTTAATACTCTTGAAGAAAAATAAAAAAATAACAGTTTAATACACTAGAAAAGTCTTTTTTTCCTCTTGTTTTTCCTACACACTAAATCTAAAAATTTAATCTTTGCTAAAAGGATTGAGATTTGTGCCTATTATGGTTTTTCAAGAATTATTTTATTTATTTCATTTTATTTTTTATTTATTTATTTATTTTTTCTTATTTTTTTTATTGCATTTTAGGTTTTGGGGTGGGGGGCATCACACTACCGGTTTTTCAAGATTTAAATAAAAGTTTTTGTGTTTGCTTCTGGAATAAAAATGCAAAATGACCCAAAATACTTTTAAAATATTCAAATTTTCCAACTGTGCCTAACATGACACATTTTGAACTTCAAATAAATAGTGATTTATCCCATAAAACAAGCTGTATGTTTTTGAGCAAAGGCTCAAACTTCCTTTTGCCTGTCTGTTCTTCCCATGCCTGTCCGTGATTTAAGTCACTGACTGTCTTGTCTCCATTTGGAGGCTTGAATATATTTTTTTCCAATTTGTAGTCTTAATTTACTTCAGATTTTGTGGTTTTGTTTTGTTTTTTAGAGACAGGATCTCTTTCTTGGCCACACTGGGGTGCAGTGGCATGATCATGGCTCATGTAACTTCAAACTCCTGGGTCCAAGTGATCCTCACTCCTGAGTAGCTGGTACTACAGATGCCCACTACCGCATCTGGCTAAGTTTTCTTATTTTTTGTAGAGACAGCATCTCACTGTGTTGTCCAGGCTGATCTCAAACTGCTGGCCTAAAGCAATCCTCCTGCCTTAGCCTCCCAAAGTACTGGCATTATAGGCATGATACCCTGTGCCTGGCCAGTCACTCAGTTTTAATATCCTTTTTCTATTTTTATTTTATTTTTTTGAGGGGGAATATGTGTGTGTGTGTGTGTGTGTGTGTGTGTGTAGGTATGGATTACATGAGATGTTCTGATGCAGGCACGCAATGTGAAATAAGTGCATCATGGAGAATGGGGTATGTATCCCCTTAAGCACTTATCCTATGAGTTATAAACAATCCAATTACACTCTTTAAGTTATTTTATAATGTACAATTAAGTTATTATTGACCATAGTCACCCTATTGTGCCATCAAGTAGGTCTTATTCATTCTTTCTAGTTATTTCTTTTGGTACCTATTAACCATTCCCACTCCCCCCCTAGATCCCTCATGCCCTTCTCTGCCTCTGGTAACTATGCTTCTACTCTCTATGTCCATGAGTTCAATTGTTTAAATTTTAAGATTCCACAGATAAGTGAGAACATGTGATGTTTGTCTTTCTGTGCCTGGCTTATTTCACTTAACATAATGATCTTCAGTGCCATTTGTGTTGTTGCAAATGATTGGATTTCTTTTTTTTATGGCTGCATAGTACTCCATTGTGAATATGTACCACATTTTCTATATCTATTAATCTGTTAATATGGTTAATATTGTTTTTCTAAAGAGAGAGCTAAAAGATTTTATTTAAAATTCATCAATATACAGACTATGATAATGTGATATGTGAAAAAAATTGCTTGTTGAAGTAGAGGTCATAGCCAAAGTTTTACCAAAAATAAGCAGGAGCTTGAAAGAAACATCTGAAAAAAAGTTCTAAATAAAATTTTTAATAGGAAAGAAAAAATAATCTGTGAACACACACAACTTTTTCAAATATTAAAAAATATTGCTGAGAGATGTTCCTGAGCTTGCTCCTTTCTGCCTGTGGATGCCGCTGAGAAAGCATCATTAAAGTCCTTTCTTCACCTTGCCGTCATGTGTAAGTCAGAGTCTCCTAAAGAGCATGAACAGGTGAGGAAGCGCCTCATTGGAAGGCTGAGCTTTGAAACAACCAATGAGAGCCTGAGGAGCCATTTTGAGCAGTGGGGAAGTCTCATGGACTGTGTGGTAATGAGTGATCCAAACACCAAGCCTTCCAGGGGCTTTGGGTTTGTCACATATGCCACTGTGGAGGAGGTGGATGCAGCCATGAATGCAAGGCCACATGCATGATGCATGAGGTGGATGGAAGAGTTGTCTCAAGACAAAGAGACAACTCTTGAGCTGTCTTAGGAGAAGATTCTCAAAGACCATGTGCCCACTTAACTGTGAAAAAGATATTTGTTGGTAGCATTAAAGAAGACACTGAAGAACATCACCTAAGAGATTATTTTGAGCAGTATAGAAAAGTTGGAGTGATTGAAATCATGACTGACAGAGACAGTGGCAAGAAAAGGGCCTTTGCCTTTGTAACCTTTGATGACCATGACTCCATGGATAAGACTGTCATTAAGAAACACCATACTGTGAGTGGCCACAACTGTGAAGTCAGGAAAGCCCTGTCAAACCAAGGGATGGGGAGTGCTTCATCCAGCCAAAGAGGTCGAGTGGTTCTGGAAACTTTGGTGGTGGACGTGGAGGTGGTTTTGGTGGGAATGACAACTTTTGTCTTGGAGAAAACTTCAGTGGTCATGGTTGCCTTGGTGGCAGCCATGGCGGTGGTGGATATGGTGGCAGTGGGGATGGCTATAAGGGATTTGGTAATGTTGGAAGCAGTGTTGGAGGTGGTGGAAGCTACAAAGATTTTGGCAGTTACAACAATCAATCTTCAAGTTTTAGATCCATGAAGGGAGGAAACTTTGGAGGCAGAAGCTCTGGCCCCTATGGTGGTGGAGGCCAATACTTTGCCAGACCACTAAACCAAGGTGGCTATGCTTGTTCTAGTAGCAGCAGCAGCTATGGCAGTGGCAGATTTTAATTAGGAAACAAAGCTTATTAGGAGAGGAGAGCCAGAGACATGACAGGGAAGCTACAGGATTTGTGAACTCAGCCAAGCACAGTAGTGGCAGGGCCTAGCTGCTACAGAGAAGACATGTTTTAGACAAATACTCAGGTGTATGGGCAAAAAACTCGAGGACTGTATTTCTGACTCATTGTATAACAGGTTATTTTAGTTTCTGTTCTGTGGAAAGTATAAAGCATTCCAACAAAGGGTTTTAATGTAGATTTTTTTTTGCACTCATGCTGTTGATTGCTAAATGTAATAGTCTGATTGTGACGCTAAATAGATGTCTTTTTTTTTTTTTTTTATTTTGCAGTGTAAAATTAGTATATGCTGAAGCCATTTTGGCAAATTTCCCCAACAGTGTGAAGTTAGAATTCCTTCAGGGTGATGCCAGGTTCTATTTGGAATTTATATACAACCTGCTTGGGTGGAGAAGCCATTGTCTTTAGAAACCTTAGTGTAGTTGAACTGATAGTTACTGTTGTAACCTGAAGTTCACCATTCAAAGGGATTACCCAAGCAAAATCATGGAATTATTGGTTATAAAAATGATTCTTGGAACATCCTATGCAATATATCTAAATTGAATAATTGTACCAGATAAAATTATAGATGGGAATGAAGCTTGTATATCATTCATTATCATATATAATCAATAAATGATTTAATTTTAAAAAAAGAAATATTGCTTTACTATGCATGATACTATGGCTTAAATAAACTTCTTAGATTATTGGACCTAAATGATAATATTCTTCTCTATCATCATTAAAATATTGGCCAAGACTTGCTTACATAAGGCACTTAGTAAGAGTAGGCAAAGTTAGTTAGAAAGATAATCCCTGAACACATAGAATTAATTATTGGCCGGGTGCGGTGGCTCAAGCCTGTAATCCCAGCACTTTGGGAGGCCGAGGCGGGTGGAATCATGAGGTCAAGAGATCGAGACCATCCTGGCCAACATGGTGAAACCCCGTCTCTACTAAAAATACAAAAAGTTAGTTGGGCATGGTGGTGCATGCCTGTAATCCCAGCTAATCAGGAGGCTGAGGCAGGAGAATTGCCTGAACCCAGGAGGCGGAGGTTGTGGTGAGCCGAGATCACGCCATTGCACTCCAGCCTGGGTAACAAGAGCAAAACTCTGTCTCAAAAAAAAAAAAAAAAAAAAAATTAATTATTAAAGAACAATTTTCGAGGCCAATATAAATAATAACTAAAATGTATTAAACACATACTATTTGGCAGTACATTTCTTTATATGTTATTATATATAAAATATCATTTTTCAGATGAGGGAAAATGATGCAGGAAGAGGTTAATCTATTGCCTAAAGTAAATAATTAGTAAGTAAAACATTTAGGATTCAAACTCAGAGCCCATAATCTTAACTGTTATGGTATCCAGCCTCTGAAGAATCAACTTAACTTGATTAAATGTGGTTGATATTTTTAAATATTAGCTTTTAAAAATATTTTTGTATGTATGTGTGAAATCCTCTACAAGAGTATTAGCTTTAAAGAGACACACAATATTGCTCTATGTGGAGAAATAGACAGAAACTGGAAACAGAAAATTAGAAAATATGCTTTTTACTAGTTGAGGATGTAAGAGACTCTGGGGAAAAAAAATCTATATTAGTATGTTAGAATCAAGGACCTTTAAAGTCGTATTAATAAATGCACTTATTTTACTTCAACAGTGAAGTTTTCCCAGATTGCCACCTATTTTAAATATAACCTTTGTATTTAATTTATACTAAATGTATTATCTATATTTACCCCCCATCAGGAAGGCTTCTGATCTTTCTAAAATAAGCCATTATTTCATTTCTTTAAGAATAATTTTTTTTGAAAATTACATTTTTTTTTCTATTATTCTGTGAACAATAACAACATCAAACGCTTGCAGAAACTTAATGGAATAAAAATAAAATTGAGCTGCTAGCCAGAAAAAGGCTTTTATAAATTAATCACTATCATGCAAAAAAGATCAGAAAGCAATTTTTCCAAGAACAAAAACTGCCCTATTTCCTATCGTGTGACTCACACTCTGAGCTATAAATAAAAGAGACCCAGAGAGACAGAACAAGAGAGATAAGAGTAAGTGAAAACACTGTTAGCTATGAATTCTGAACTAAATAAATAAGCAATTAACAGGTGGCTCATAGGATTTTTTAAAAACTCTTAAAACCACTCTATAGGTTTAGTTAAATTCATTACTTTCCATAAACCACTGTAGTATATTTCTGTGGATGTGTGTGTCCATGCATGAAGTCAACTATTTTATGGATATATATCCCTGTGTATAATTTTAGTTGACTGCAATCACACTTTTGGAAGTAGGGAGAACAGAAATGAGTAAGCAGCTATATATGTTTAAAATTTATAGGAATATTCTGAGATACTAAGAATTATTCTTCTTTGTTAGTAACAGGGAACTCAGAGATACAGTATTTTATTAGTTTTCTCTGTGATGAAATTATACCTACTGCCTCTTGTAATCTCCATGTATCCCAATCCCATACCATTGTATGAAAAAAAATTAGATTTTTCAAGCACATTTTTACATATTTTTTTGGAGATTCACTCTGTCACCCAGGCTTGAGTGCAATGGCAGTCTCGGCTCACTGTAGCCTCTACCTCCCAGGTTCAAGTGATTCTCCATCCTCAGCCTCCTGAGTAGGTGGGGTTACAGGACTGCATCACTACATCTGGTTAATTTTTGTGTTTTTAGTAGAGATGTGGTTTTGCCATGTTGGCTAGGTTGGTCTAGAACTTCTGACCTCAAGTGATCCACCTGCCTTTGCTTCCAAAAGTGCTGAGATTACAGGTATGAACCACCATGCCTGGCCCATTTTTACATATCCTTAAATAAATAATTCAGGACCCATAAAAACAGCATAAACATTTATACTTATAATTATTCAATTTTAAAATACATTGCCAAATATAAACTAGAGCTAAGAATAATGAAATATATGAAATACGTTTTTTTCAATGAAATATGATTTAGCTATAAAAAAGAATGAAATCTTATCATTTAAAGCAACATGGATGGAACTGGAGGATGTTAAGTGAAATAAGCCAGGAACAGAAAGTTAAACACCACATGTTCTCATTTATATGTGGAAACTTTAATTTATATATAAATATTATATAAATATATATAAGTGTAATTTATATATATTCCCCCTTATATAAATATATATAATACATTTAGTATAAATTACTCATTTATATGGGGAAACTACAAAAAGTGTTTCTCACAGAAATAAAAAGTAGAACAAAGGAAAAAACTGATGACAGGTAAAAGGAGGAATAGGGAGAAATGTGTTAAGGGATACAAAATTTCAGCTGGGTAGGAGAAATAAGTTACCTATACCACTTAGGATGACTATAATTAACAATAATACATGTGTTAAATAGCTAGTTCTAACACAAATAAATAATAAATGTTTGAGATGATGAATATGCTAATTACCCTGACCTAATCATTATACCTTCTGTGTATCGAATATCACTATGTTCCCCATGAATATGTACAATTATTATTTGTCAGTTAATAAAGCAAACTTTAAAAGAAATATATGTTTTTAATACATAATAATAACAGAAACTGTTCATTAGCTCTAATAGGAAAAACTAGGACATGGATAATTGTAACCAAAGTGTCTGTAAACCTCATATTTATAGTCTTCTGGCTCACTTATTTCCTACTCTTACTAACTGTGGTGAATTGATTGTCACAAAGTGCCTTTTTTTTTAAAACAAGAAATATGAAAAAGAATAAAATATCTAAAAGGTTTTATGCATACGTATTTGCCATAAAGCTTTTTCCTTTTCTTTGTATAGTTCTGCACTTTTATCTACAGCCTCCAAAATGAGTCAAGATTCGTTTTTGCCAACTGATGGGGATTTGAAATAAATTTCAAATGTAGCCAGTCCTAATATTACTAGAAATGGCTTCCAGCATTTATCCTTCTCTTTCCTGAAACTTCCCTAGTCCCCTCCTACAAAACTATAGTAGCAACAACTTTGATGTGATTTTTGTCTTTGAGTGTAAAGCAAATGCTTTCAAAATATAGTTTAAAATAGTGTTATTGTGATCTCTTAGTCCAAAATGGCTTTATTTATGCACAAATTCAACTAATGGCTCCTACCTCATGGAGTCTTTGATTGCAAAGATCTATTTTCACCAGATGGGGATGTTGCATTAGGAAAGAGCAGCCCTGTCGAGTAACAAAACAATTCTCCTACAACCAGGGAAGTGCAGAGGGCAAAAAACTACCTGTGTTTTTTAGGATTTGGCAATAAAATAAGTGACAAACATATTTTGAAAATATTTAATGGTGATATTAATCTAGATGATTTACACTGGTTAGACATCTGTACAATAGACTTGATGTATTATTTTTCTTTGTTTCTTGCTTGCAAAAAGGACTTTGTTGTCAACTGCCTTTTTTTTCTATTCAGGTAAAACATTTATGAACATCTAAATAAATGGTATTTTAAGAAGGAAGGGCAAGGACTTTTTTGTTTTTTTGAAAGTCTCTTAAGATAGTAATGTGAGTCAGTATTATTTTACCATTTCACAGTTTCACAGTTTGTTTGTTTGTTTGTTTTAATACAGAGTCCCACTCAGCTGCTCAGGCTGGAGTATAGTAGTGCAATCTCAGCTTACTGCAACCTCTGCCCCCTGGGTTCAAGCTATTCTCCTGCCTCAGCCTCCCAAATAGCTGGGACTACAGGTGCATGCCACCATGCCCAGCTAATTTTTGTATTTTTAGTAGAGACGGGATTTCCCCATGTTGGCCAGGATGGTATCGATCTCTTGACCTTGTGATCAGTCCACCTCGGCCTTCCAAAGTGCTGGGATTACAGGTTATCACAGTTTGTTTTTTATCCATTTTGCATTTTCTTGTTGTTAGGATGCTGTATTCTAAATTTTCCAAGTTGGTATTTATTTATAAATACTGTTAGTAACCATTGACATATTTTTGTCTATACAGCTAACCCTTGAACAACTTGAGGGTCAGGATGCCCACCCCCTTGCAGTTGAAAATCTATATATAACTTTTGACTCCCCCAAAACTTAACTACTAATAAGCCTACTGTTGACCAGAAGCTTTACCTATAACATAAATGTTCAGTTAACACATATTTTATGTTATATGCATCATATGCTGCATTCTTACAAAACAGTAAGCTAGAGAAAAGAAAATGTTATTAATAAAATCATAATGAAGAGAAAATATATTTACTTATCATTAAGTGGAAGTGGATCATCATAAAGATCTTCATCCTTGTCACATTCACATTGGCTAGGCTGAAAAAGAGAAAGAGGAGGGGTTGGTCTTGCTGTCTCTGGGTGGCAGAGGCAGAAAATATGGAGGAGGTGAAAGTGGAACAGAAGAGGCAAACATACACTCGGAGTTAACTTTTATTGAAAAGAAAGCCAATAAAAGTGGACCCACGTAGTATTGTTCAAGGGTTATCTGCATTATATTTTCACTAGTATTATTTGATCACATTTCTGAATAAATGGGTGCAGTTGACAAAGTAAGATTTATAGGTATATCTCAGAGATATTCCAGGTTTGGTTACAGGCACCACCGTAAAGCAAATAGCCCAATAAACTGAGTTACATAAATTTTTGATTTTCCAATGTATATAGAATTTATGTTTACATTGTAGTGTAGTCTATTAAGTGTTCAATAGCATTATAGGTTAAGAAAAAAGCATATATCTTACCTTAATTTAAAAAATACTTTATTGCTAAAATGTTCTAATGATCATCCAAGCCTGCAGCAAGTGGTAATCTTTTTCCTGGTGGACTTTGGAAGGCCCTGCCTCAACGTCGGTATCTGCTAACTGAAGTTGGGGTGGCTGTGGCAATTTCTGAAAGAAAGCAAGACAATAGAGGAGTTTGCTGCATCGATTGGCTCCTTGAGGAAAAATTTCTCTGTAGCAGGTGATGCTGTTTGATAGCATTTTACCCAGATTAGAACCTCTTTCAAAATTGAAGTCAGTCTTCTCAAACCCTGCTGCTGTTTTGTCAACTAAATGCATGGAATATTCTGAATTATTTTTAATCATTTCAACAATGTTCACAGCATCCTCACCAGGTGTAAATTCCACCACTTGCTTTGCTCATCCATAAGAAGCAACTCCCTGCCTGTTCCAGTTTTATTATTAGAGTGCAGCAATTCAGTGACAAGTTCAGGCTCCACTTCCAGTTCTATTTCTCTGGCTATTTTCACCATATCCACGATTACAATAGTAACATCAAAGATCACTGATCACAGATCATCATCACAGATATAATAATAATGACAAAGTCTGAACTATTGTGAGAATTACCAAAATGTAATACACAGACATTAAGTGAGCACATGCTTTTGGAAAAATGATGCCAATAGACTCGCTCAATGCAGGGTCCCCACAAACCCTCAGTTTGTATAAAAATACAGTATCTGCAAAGCACAATCAAGTGAAGCACAAAAAAGGTGTGCCTGTATTCACGTGATCATCAACACTTCAAATCATGTGCTGATTCAATCGTATAACATGTTTTATTGTGTATAGCTCTGAGGTGAACTCTCAGCATTTAGAATTGGAGAAGAACAAGTTTTCAGGAGAACTTCAGTTTGGGGAATTCTTTGATGTGATTAGCTTAAAAATACCTATACCCACAATTTAACAACATAAAAATAGAAACTAGTGTTGCTCAGATGTTCCATACAAATTTTAAATGTTCATTACTAAAGCATTATTTTTAGTAAATTGAAAACAACTTGAATATGCATAAGTGGGTAAGTGACTAAATTATAATACTCCTCTGTTATCTTAAGAGGATATGTTCCAAGATCCCCCGTAAATGGCTGAAATCATGAATAATACTGAACTTGATTGCCATTAGTCTCTCACCTGCAAGTTTCATGACTTTTTCATATTAACTAAGAACTTACCACTGTGGCCATAATCATTACAGTTTGAGATGTGACAGCAAAACTAGCATGAATTTCTTTTATTTTCTTACTACTGCAAGTGTATCGTCTACGCTTATGGACGATTAGTGCGCCAGAAGATAAGTTCTTATGGTAGATCTTAGCAACCTCAGCGTAAGATTTTTTTCTTTCCTTAAGTTTAGAACTTTCGCATTTTCACTTACAGAAAGCACTTAGTTGGCTTCTTTTTGGCATATCCAAACTGCCAGCATCACTACTCTTGCACTTTAGGACCATTATTAAATAAACACTTTAATATCTGACAGTCAATCTAATAACTCAGGGGTAGGGTAGATAGCGTGAATATGCTAGACAAAGGGATGACTCACGTCCCAGTGGAAGGGAGCCAGATTTCATTGTGCTACTCAGAATGGTGCACAATTTAAAATCTGTAATTGTTTATTTCTAGAAGTTTTTCATTTAATATTTTTAGACCATAGTTGACCATGAGTAATTGAAACCCATGGAAAGTGAAACTGCAGATAAAGCAGGACTACTATAATAGATAGAGATTAAATTAATAATTAATAATTTTGCTATTCTATAATTCCATACTTATAGTAAATGTAGACATATCTTCAAAGACTTGAAGGGATGTCCTTAATAGAGTTAATTTTTTTAAAGTACACGGTCCTGTATAGTAATATTTTGTCATTTTGACTTAATAAAGTTTGTTTTTTAATCCCTAGTAACAACAAAAAGCCTATAAATGAGAACACACAGATATACACAAAAAGGGCCATTTTCTACTTAATCTATTCTGCTTCAAATAAACTTTCCAAAATTATACAACACAAAGTTTACTTTAAAAATTTTTGTTAGTCATAAGTGAGCTACAAACATTACACATCATTCTGTATTTCAAATTGAGGGACTGGAGAAATTCTTCAAATCTTACTATAATACATTGCTTTTCAGATTGCTTTGCCACATCTCCATACCTACATGGGTAGATCTAGGAAACAAAGAAACAACAACAACAACAACAAAACCCAGCAACAAATATCACAACAACAACACAAGAAGAATAATGAAGAATTTATCCTAGATAACTATCAGTATAGTAAACCCTTCACAGCTCACCTCCCATATCCCAAAGGCAGTTACTGTTAGGATATTCCAAAAGGGCTGCCCCAGCAGCTTTTGCAAACCTGTCTGCTATGGCTATCACACTTTGTCCATTCTGGTCTTTTCTCCTGCATGGCTTCCACTTACCCAATTCCATGGCCTAAAAAACTATTGTCAACTGTTCATCATGAAACTAACAATGACCATACAGAGGAAAAGATTTTGTCTGACCTCCCTCTCACTTAAAATAATAAATTA
Organism: Callithrix jacchus; assembly: GCF_049354715.1. Lineage (NCBI taxonomy): Eukaryota > Metazoa > Chordata > Mammalia > Primates > Cebidae > Callithrix > Callithrix jacchus. The sequence continues at coordinate 37,082,637 of NC_133518.1, forward strand.
GGCATTAATTAGAAAATAAAATATTGGAAATTTTCATATTAAAAATATTTATTGTCAGTAAAATGGGCTGAGCTGAGTAGGAAGCACCCACATTAGAGAAATAGTAGTAGGGAGTATGTATGCTTTTTGTTTTGTTTTTTTGTTTGTTTGTTTTTTTTTTTTTTTTTGAAAGGAGAGAAGGAAAGAAAAAAAAAGGGAGTGAAGGAGAGGAAGATAGAGGAAGAAAAGGAGGGAGAGAGAACGGGAATGTTGCTTTATTCTAAAAATGAGTATTAATAATGGCCGATCAATATTTCATTTAAACCTATGAGTAGGTGTGATGTGGTATTGACAAGAATGTATATTTTGTGTACTTAAAGTGGAGAGCTCTATAAATATTTATTAAGTTTACTTGTTCTGGATCTGAGTTCAAGTCCTGCATGTCCTTATTAATTTTCTGTCTCGTTGAGTCTAAATCTCTTTATAGGTCTTATGTATCTGGGTGTTAGGATCGTTAGCTCTTATTGTTTCATTGATCCTGTTACCATTATATCTTTGTCGCTTTAAAATCTATTTTATCAGATGCGAGAATTGCAACTCCTGCTTTTTATTTATTTATTTATTTATTTTTGCTCTCCATTTGGTTGTAAATCTTTCTCCATTCCTTTGGTTTGAGTCTTTGTGTATCTTTGGATGTGAAATGGGTCTGGATGTAGCATACCATTGGGTTTTGGCTGTATCTTTTGATTGGGGGATTTAGTCGATTTAAATTTAGGGTTACTGCCATTTGATGTTAACTGGCTATTTTATCCATTCGTTGATGTAAATTCTTCTTTATGTTGATGCTCTTTACTTTTTGGTATATTTTTAGAAAGGCTAATACTGATTGTTCCTTTCTATGTGTAATGCTTCTTTCAGAAGCTCTTGTAAAGCAGGCCTGATGGTAATAAAATCTCTAAGTACTTTCTTGTTTATAAAAGATTTTATTTTTCCTTCAGTTGTGAAGCTTAGTTTGGCTGGATATGAAAGTATGTGTGCTTTTTGATTGGGTAGTGGCAGGGAAGAGTTGTGAGAAAACTTACTGTTAACATTACTAGCAACTAGTCTATACCAATATTCTTAGAACTTATATGCCCACTACAGTGCTAAGCCCTTCACATAAATTATCAGGTTGATTTTCAGAATAATCTTATAAAGTAAATATTGTTATTGTCTTCGTTTATGGAAAGACAGTACAGAAGCTTCTAAGACTTAAGTAGTCAGGGCACATAGCTAGTAAGGGACAGTCAGGACTGACACCATATAGTATGCACTCTGATAGTCAGCATTTATTTTGAGTACCTCATTGGTGCACATTTCTACATTCTAGAGTTTGAGGGACTATAAAAAATAGTCTATACCCTCTAGCAATGCATGTGATGGTTTTGATTTTAAAATATATTAAAATGTATTACATGAAGGATCCTGGGAAGATTAACCTGGCATTCCGTGGAAGACTGAATTGGAGTCGGGGGAGATTAGGGGGAAGGGTACCAGGTAAAAAGCTGTTACAATAGTTCAGGAAATAAGCTAATGAGGGTGTTGGGAGAGGTGTTGCTGGTAAAGTTGCTGTTACATGAAAAATGGATTATCTTCAAAGCAGAAGAATAGGTATATGTAATATTAACTTAAACTGCAGCTTTGGAATGCCTCTAAAGTAAAGAGCTGTTATTTGACAGTCACATATAGGCAAAGAATGTGATGTTAAGCATACCACAAAACTATTTCCAATTAAGAAAATGATTTTTATATAACAGCTCAAGCTATCACTTAGATTATAAACATTTTCTTATGTAAATGAATAATTATTTCAAGTTTCTTTATTCAACTTTTAAATTAACATTTGTTTACTGAACATTTACTATGTGGTGCCATGGACTAGAGTTTTCATTCATATGATAATTGTATACCTGAAACAATGTCAACCAATGAAAGAAAAGAAAAAGGAGCTAAAGGTACTTTTCTGAAATCCTTATTAAACTCATTTTTTTTTTCATTTCAGGATAGGCACATTCTTACATTGTTTCTATCTCATTGGAAACTGTTTGTAGTCTTATTGCTGTCAAAACATGAGCATGCTTTTAAAACATGAAATCTTGTGATTAATCCGTTGTCATGCATTGATCACCCATAATATATCTGTTAATCTTGAATCTCATAATCTATAAAATTTGCTCGGAGCGAGAATTATGTATATTGTTATTTGCCAAAACAACTTATAAAATGAGACCTTCTCTATATACAGGCAAAGATCAATATTAAAATTACAAAATACTAATAATCTTAGGAAAAAATTTTGGGAAATAAAAACGTTATTTTCTAATCCAGATTAAGAAAAACTTGAGCTGCTTAGCATTTCAGTGTCAGTGAAATTGAATATTTAAAAGTATTTTACATCACAGAAAATCTGTCTAGTCTCATATCTCAGTTGCTTTTCAATCAATTGCATTTGTTGTAGTATAGAAATGATTAAATATTATTAAGGAAGTGATATATTGAGTCAAACTTGATTCATTGTAGCTGATGCTTTTGAGAAAATGTCAGCTTCCTTTCATGTCTCTCTTTTGCTCACAGTTGAAATGATGAGGTATAAATGACCAAAGAAAACTACGGACTTTTCTAGTCCAAACTCTGAAGCACACACTCAGACTGGGATCTTGTCAGAAGGAGGTGTGAAGTCAGGCTGCCACGATGATGATATCTCATTCTTTGGCCACTCTCATGTGAACACTAGAGAGAATTATTTCGTGATAAATGCTTCTTAATTCTAACAAAGTGCTAGCTCCTTCTTGGGTAGCAAATAAAACCCTGAAAATTCTCATATGTCACAGTTATTGAACAATTTTTGAAAAGCTTTTAATATTCATATTTTACGTACATTATGCAGAGCTCTGATCTCTGATGTTTGGAGACGCAAATTCTACTTGCATGAAAGACATATGAACAAGCTGCAGAAAATATAATGTAAAAATAAGAGCAAAATGTTTTGTAACAAAAACTCTAATTGTCTTCCTCTAATTTTTTATTTTTATTCTCTATTTTATGGTCATTATATTGGTTTTTAACATATTAGAATATTAAGAATGAATGTATGTGAACATAAACTATCTATGTCATTACAAATGGCCATTACTCTGGCTGATATTTAAATTTAAAAAAAATAATCAGCAAATAAGATGACTTGTTTTTGATTTACTCAATATCTTAACTTTGAGTTATGTATTAATTAAAAGGTTTATAATTAACTGAAGTCATTATTAACTAGACTTTACATTCACCCCAAGAGTGACTTCTCACAAGCATGTTTGAACTTCAGATATTTTGCATTTGATATCAGAAGTTTGTCCTCTAATAATAAAATTTATTTGCAATATTTATAAATATAAATATTTAATAAATATATGCCATCCTCTTAAGCTAAATCTTTTGTTCCTATTTACATATGTTATTTACATGCATTTTTTTTTATTGGTGTCACTGTTATTATTGATAATGATCTTCAACTGAATTTTAACAAAAATGCGTCTACAATAGCTGTAGCATTTGCATATGTGTGGAGTTACTTCTAAGATATTTAATGGGGGTGGGTTTATTATTTAAGTGGGCTTTTGAGAAAGTACACTTGAGGATTAAGAAACACTTTGCAGGAATGTCAAGGAATATAACATGCAGTACCTATTGTTTTTGGGAAAATGTTTCTCGTGGATGTAATAGGCTCATGTTAAATAATGAAAAGGTTAAGTTGTTGATGGAAGGCGACAGGGAGGAATATAACATGATCCATCAAACAGAGAGGGAAAATTAGGAAAATCCCATAAAACACCAGCTTCTGAGTTTCAGTTGCCCATAATTTTTTCCTTACAGCCTCGAATGTCAATTTACTTACTGTTTGGGAGTGACAAAACTATGGAAAAAAGATAGATACTAAGTGTTGCCAGTTGTTAGTGCTGGAGAAATAGGAGTCAGCAGCATGTAGTGGTAAGAGGCACTGTGGGCTATGACCCGAGGGTCTATGACCGTGTAGCATCATGACTTTGCAAAAGTCACTTACACCCTCTGAGATTTAGTATCAAAACATATTAAATGAATGTGGGTGCACTAAAACATTTCTACATTTAAATGACATTCCAAGTTAAAGACTTGGCCAAGTCCTGGATTTGAAGAAAATGTTTAGAAACATATGTCAAAAATGGCACTTTCATTTTTCTCAAGTAGAGAGAAATATCTCCACCCTCATTCTGCTGAGAAATGGCTTAGAGTGCCAGTGAACTGGCCTGTGAACTATGATTGTGAAATCATTCTGATTTTCACTTTTTAAGTGTGTTAATGATTATGCACCCATGATGATCATTTTAGGAGCAAGTACTGAGGTTTGATTTGCTACTGTGTGTCATTCAGAATACTTTTTCTCCTGTGTGCAGTGATAATTACTAATAGCAAGGTATATTTGAAATGGAACAGTAAAAGACACCAGGGACCAGGCATGGTGACTCATGCCTGTAATCCCAGCACTTCGGAAGGCCAAGGTGGGCAGATCATGAGGTCAGGAGATTGAGACACTCATGGCTAACACGCTTAAATCCCGTCTCTACTAAAAAGAAACACAAAAAATTAGCCAGGCATCTTGGTAGGTGCCTGTAATCCCGGCTACTCGGTAGGCTAAGGCAGGAGAATCACTTGAACCCAGGAGGCTGAGGTTGCAGTGAGCTGAGATTGTGCCACTGCACTCCAGCCTGGGGTGACAGAGCGAGACTACTGAGTGGGACAAATTGTAAGTCTAAGAACAGGAGTGGGTCTTTTTCATTTTGGATTCTTCTGCCAGATCTATAAATATAATTATATAAAGGCATAAGCAAGAAAGCAAATAGCAAAGTTTCCTAAAGATAGTACTATATTTTTATCACAAAAATAACTAATCTAAATATATATATATATATGTATATATATATAAAACATATTATATAAGCATAGTAGGTGAGAAGTCCAGTGTTTGAGCTACATTGCAATGATATTAATGCAGAAGAATGCATCAGGACTGAAATACCATTGGTCTTGTTACAGATTTTTAAAATAATAATGCTTATAGAATGACTGATCCAACTCAAGGGAAGACAATAAATAATACTATTGGAGTCAGCAAAGAGTTTTATGTTTTTCCTTGGAAGAACTCATTCTTCATCCACAATTTGATTTTCCCTTATTGTAAATAAAATCAAGTCTAGGCCACTGTATTATACTAGTCAGAACATGATTATCACTTATCTATTCTATAGCCCATACACTTACGTGTTTATAAGAATTGTAATATAGGCTTTTATTATACTCATCAGCTTTTGGGAATATCAGCTTACCATGACTTGATTTGATAAATAGCAAGAAATACAAGAGTTTCTGACTATATAGTTATAGATCATAGGCTACAGCAATGTTTCTATAAGTATTCAAGTACTGTCACTGTCATTTGGGTACTGTAGGAAATGCGAATTCTTGGGCCCCAGCCCAAGTGTGGAGATTCCTCAAGTATCTAGTGAATCAGAAATACTGGGGGTGGAGCCCAGTGACTTGTATATATATTTATCTTTTAACAAGTCTTCTACACAATTCTGATATGTGCTAAAGTTTGACAATCGTTTGTTCAGTAGTTCTCCACTTTTGGAACTGAAGAGTTTAAGTCTTTAAAAATGCATATGGCAATGTAATTCCAATCAAAATTCAAGAAGAATGTTCTTTATACATTGATAAACGGAATCTAAAATGTATATAAAATTCAGAGGACAAATAACAGCCAAGGCAAACATAAAAAGAATAACACACACACACACACACACACACACACACACAAGGCTGGATGGTTTACACTACAAGAAATGAAGACTTATTAAAAGCTACAGTAATTACACCACTGTGGTAGAGGGGCAAGAATAGACAAATAGAAGAGAGAAACCAGAAACAGAACCACACTATGTGGTCACATAATTTATGACAAAGTCGACACAAATATGGGAGCAAACTTTGTTCTTTCCAATAAGTTATAATGGGTTTATTAGATATACATGTTGAGAAAAAGAATATTTACCCCATTCCAGGTAAAATAAAACCAATTCTAGATGGAATGTAAATACTAAGATAAAAGATAAAACAAAGTTTGAGGTGAAAACAGAAAAAAAAAATCTTAATGAATTTGGTGTACACAAAGACCTCTTAAATAAAACACAAAGAATGCTGACTGTAAGAGAATATAATTACTTTACTAAAATTAAGAGTTTCTGTTCATCAAAACACACTATTAAGAGAATGGAAAGGCAAACTCTATAGTGGCAGAAGGAATTTACATGTATTTGACAAAAGACTTCTATCCAGTTGTATCCAGTAGTTTAAGAACTGCCTCAAATGAATAGCAAACAGTAAATGATCAACAGAATGGGGAAACATTTTTGCAATCTACCCATCTGACAATGGCCTAATATCCAGAATCTACAGAAAACTTAAACACATTTATAGAAAAAACAGCCACATCAAAAAATGGGCAAAGGATGTGGACAGACGCTTTTCAAAAGAAGACATTTATGCAGCCAACAAACCTATGAAAAAAAGCTCATCATCACTGGTCATTAGAGAAATGCAAATTAAAAACACATTGAGATACCACATCATACCAGTTAGAATGGCGATCTTAAAAAATCAAGAGATAACAGATGCTGGAGAGGGTATGGAGAAACAGGAATGCTTTTACACTGTTGGTGGGAGTGTAAATTAGTTCAACCATTGTGGAAGACAGTGTGGCGATTCCTCAAATATCTAGAACTAGAAATACCATTTGACCCAGCAATCCCATTACTGGTTATGTACCCTAAGGATTATAAATCTTTCTATTATAAAGACACATGCACATGTATGTTTATTGCAGCATTGTTCACAATAGCAAAGACTTGGAACTAACCCAAATGCCCGTCAATGATAGACTGCATAAAGAATGTAATTTTAATTTTAATTTTATTTTATTTTCTGGATTACGTGTGCAGGACATGCAGGTTTGTTACATAGATAAATGTGTGCCATGGTTGTTTGATGCATCTATCAACCCATCACCTAGATATTAAGCCCCAGATGCATTAGCTATTTAACTTGATGTTCTTCCTTCCCCTACTCCCTGACAGGCCCCAGTGTGTGTTGTTCCCCAACTTGTGTCCATGTGCTCTCAGTCCAACATTGAATCTTATCAGTTTTACACCTAAGATGTCTCTCAATTCTTCCCACTTGTCTCCATCATTATCACTGCCACAACCTTAGTCCAAGCTACCATCATCTCTTGCCTTAGTCACTCTAGTGGCCTCCTAACTAGTTTCCTCTTGGACACTCTTGTTCCTTTCTTTCCTCTCTAGGTATTCTTCACATTCAAGCAAAAATCATCTATTCAATATGCAGATCTGATTTTATCAGACATATGCTTAAAATGCTTCAAAGGATTTCTAATTGATTTGGGGATTAGGACCAAAGTCATTAACAAGGTCTGCATAATCTGGTCTCTCCCTAACTCTTCTCCATGAAAGTCTGCATCATCTAGCCCCTCCATAACTAAACCTTCTCCTTCTTCACAAAAGTGTTATTTATCTTGTCCCATCACATGACTTTTATACTTGCTGCTCCCTCTACCCAACCTACTCTCCTGATGCAATCATCCTTACCCCAGCTCTCCTGGGTAATGACTACTGATCCTTTAGCTTTCAGGCCAACTGTCATTTTCTAAGGGTGGCCTATCTGTTGCTTCAGAACATACCAAGTCCTTCAAGTATCTTTTATTTGAAGCCCCTATTATGGTATAATTTTCATTTTTCTGTTTGATTATCGGTCAGTGCCTGTGTCCCTCCCTAGCCTGTAATCTCTGTAGGATCAGGGAGTTTCTGTGTACATTACTATACCCCAAGTACCCAGAATAGATCCTAGAATACTTTTATGATCAATAAATATTTGATTGATGAAAGAACCATTGGGAGAAAGGAGGCTCTATGATGAACATCACCAAGAAGCAAGAGGATGCCATTAACTCACTAGGCCCTGTGGATGTCAGGCAAAATAAGGCAAAACTTTAGGGAATAAACATCATAATTGACCTCTTTTGACTTTACCTAGGTTGCCTTTGACTCCCAATTTAGTGGTAGTCCTACCTATTGTGACATGCAAAAAGGTCTCAATTGAGTTCTGGAAATTAGATATCAAATAACTGGCTCAAAATCGTTTTGATTTAAATTAAACAGCAGTTAAGTTGTAGATTTTAATCATTTTTCATCCTTTAGTACATCATCTGATTTATAAAATAACTACATTTAAAAATATTTCAGTCCCATCAATCTGGGAACTAAGGGATCTGAAGAAGCTGACCCTGCGATTTTTTTACATTTATAGAACACTTGTTTGCAGAAAACTGAATGTTGGTAACAGCTTAATAGATCGGGCAGCTACACAATAACCCTGCACAGGCGGTATGTATTAAGATCAGCTTTGGGGGTGCTGAGCATTTTTTTCTTTTTGAAATGTGAGACCTAAAATAATTTGGTTTCTAGCTGTTTGCCACTGTTCTCACTCCACACTTGCCGTTTTACATATGATTACTGAGTTGACCCCAAAGGCTTTTAGGTTGAGAGGCTGCAAGGTCAGTGTCCCTGCCACCTCCCAATCGCTGCCTGTACCTACCTCAGACATGTCTTTGTACTATCCCTGCTGGACACTGCACCTTTCCATAATTATAAATGTCTGTTTTCAGTCACTTCAAAGGTTTCCCAGCACTGGGAGTCCTCCTTCAAAGCCTCTGCAGTGCTGAGGAACTTCTGTCATTGACAGGAGGTCTTGCTTTGAAGTTTTTCATGCCATTTATTGATTTCCCCCTTTAAAGATGTTCAGATTAGAAAATGCTTCACCCCCTTTGAACATGTGCATATTTTTATGATGTTGAAGGGTTAATCCTTTGAAGATATTTACATTTTATAGCAATGTCCTTATATGAATAAATTTGACATCAGATATGCCACATGCTTTATGAGACTTTCCTTTTCTCTGCTGGATCCTTCAAGATCAAGATCCTCTCAATTTAGTATGGTGTTAGTTCTCATATTATGCTTTTGTTCCATTTTTAATATAATGCCCAAGAAATCAGTAAATGTGCTAAAATAAAAGGGTTTGCATAATTTGGAAATAGCCTTTATTCCAGTTATTTATATAAGTTTACTTAAAGTTGGGACATGTTTAATGTTTAAGAGTGGTTTCAATGTTTTCTGGATCTCATGACCATTTTTAGTATCCTAAAGTTATGCATTAGTGCCAACAAAGGTTAGCTTTGAAAGGTAGCTCTATCCTAGTTATACGATGCATGTTTGCATACATAGTTTTTCCTTGTATATGTGCTTAAGCCTCAGTTTCCTAATGCCTTGAAAAGAATAAGGATGATATGAGGATTAAATTTGAAAATTTCACTTTAGGACTTTAGTACAGTGCCTCACACATAGTCAATTAGCTATGTTTGTGGCAATTAAATGACCAAGTCCAATTAGTTCAATACTGGATAACAGCCCATGTAATGTTTTAGGCATTAGCTTTAGGGCTATCCCTGCTGATCAGAAATACACTATCTCCCTCTAATGAACTGATTTCAGCAATTCTACCACTTGGAATTTCTCTCATTTAGTTTAAGAGTTCGATTACTAATACAGGTAGAATCAAGTACTATTAGGAGAGGTAATGCTTTAAATCCTAGTGTGAATGAAGACTCTGAAGCATGTTGTGGTGATACAGACAGACAAGAAAAGGAGAAAACAGTGCTTAGGAGTAGAAAAGGAGCTACAAACATCAAGGGAACGATGGAGGTAAAGAAAGTGGGGTAAATGTGAACTTTCACACAATTTTTTCAAAGGTTGAAAATATATACACACAAACACACCACCCCTAAGCCTACTTAAAACTAAAAATGATAAGTAGTATTATAATGCAAACTAAACTACAGATGCTAAATCGAGAAATGCCACACACACAGAAAGAAAATAAATATAATTGGCATGAATTTCAATGTCTAGTGGGCTGGTAAACTCATATTAAGTGTAGTCCAGTTGTCAACCAGGAATCATATATGACCTCCTTGTGTATAATAAAAATAAAGCAGCTCTATTTAATTTCTATGTTTGGCATAATAAGATTGTAGTCATAATACTAGGGAAGCATTTTCATTTTCCTGGATGTCAGTGATTGACTTTCATTTCCCTAGCACTCTAAATGTATTGTTTCCGTAATTTAATCATTTATTTATTTGATATTTATATAGTGGCAAAGAAGTACAAATGACCAATAAACATATAAAAGGATACTCAGCTTTACTATTCATGAGGGCAATATAGGGTAAATGTAGACAACAATAAGGTACATATTTTATCCATTATCCAGTAATAGCAAGCGTTATTATCTTAATAGTATCAAGTGTTGTAGAGGAATTAGTGTTTCTTATACATTGTTGGAGGAGAAATAATTTGATATATATTTTTGGAATATGATTGGAAATTATTTATAAAAACGTAAATGAGTAGATCCTTCAATCCAGAAATATTCCCTCTCAGTTTTATTTGTAGATGCGTCATGTTTGTGGTAGCATTGTATTAATAGGAAAATAAAAAGAAATAAGGAAAAGAAAGAGAAGGGAAGAAAGGAAAGAAGGAAAAAAATTAAATATCTAAACATCCATTAATAGTGTAATGTTTAAATGAACTATAGATGTTGAATTGCATAAAATACTGTACAGGAGTTAAGCAAAAAACAAACAAAAGCTATAAGCTACTATCTACATGACCAGACATGGAAAAATTTTTCAACCATGTGGAAAAAGAAAAAAAAGCAAAACTTGAAGAATAATATGGACTGAGTGAGACTGGTGACGTAAGATACACAAAGTATAAAACATACGTAGTCATATGTGCATGTAAGAAATACAATGCTGTGTCATGAGGCTGCATTTGCAGTGTTAATCAATGGGAGTTCTTTATCTCAATTAATCAATATTTAATTGATTATTATTTGTGTAACAAATGTATAATAATATATAAATATGTTTCTATATTCTGTGAAATCCTTTGTGTAATAGGAATATATTCATATATTCTTTGTGTAATTAAAATACTAAGTAAAACTAAGTATGTACATATTTCATCAATCATCTTCTAAACAAGTGAATATACCAGATTTCATTCTAAACATGCAAATATTGAGGTTGTTTGATAGTCATTAAATTTGTATTTAATTTTATGCAAGTTCTTTGTTAGTCAAGAAATCTAAAGTTCTGCATCTTATTAATTTCTTAGAAGGATACAAAGGGATATGACTTTATGCTTTTGGATCAGGTAGTAATAACATTACTGTCCCAAAGACACTTCAGATGTAAAGTGTATGCCTTTAATATATAATCAGTGGGTACAGGCAAGAAATGTGTCTCAAGCAAAGTCTGAAGTATGTTTATACCCACCCAATCTCCCACCAAGGTTTCCTAACCCCAGAGTTGCCCAAGAATCTATAGTGGTGCCAGGACTACCAAATTGTTCTCTACTTGCTCAATTGGAAGTATTGGAAATAGAGCAATACATTTTCTGAGCTGTATACATGCATCAAAATGTTCAGGTTTTCAAATATATATTACATGTCAAAGAGTCCTCCTCCTCTTTTCTTAATCTTTCTTACATGAAAGTATATTTCCTACTCTTAAAGGAATTCAAGCCCTGTTACTTAAAATTTTACTAAAAAATCAGAACCATTGAAGTTCCAGTTGATCTTGAACATAGTGTAATGCATTTTACTATATTGATTCTCTTCTGGAGTCTTGTAACTATAAATAAAATAAAAGGCATATATACACATATGTGTATGTGTGTATCTCTCATTCGTGAGAGAACAGACTCTATCTATTGAACAGACTCTAGATATTTGGCCTTAATATTTATTAAATTGTTGCAACTTTATTGCTCTTAATGTTTATTATACATGAACATGATTTTTATTAAGATATAGTTTATTTTGAAATTGCCCTATTTTTGACGTCAATATTTTTTTGGGGGGGATGTGGATTTTAACATATTTCCAACTCCTGAGTCTTGGATTGTATTCCTAGACAGCCAGCTGGTGTCTAAACCTTTTATTTTGAAAATTAAACATAATTTTTGTTTAGCCTCTCTTATATTGTGGTCTGGTTGACAAATTTTATCTTACATTTTTCTCATTAGTGAACATTGTAAACTAAGGCTATTAATAACGACTCTTTCTCTGAGTCATGGAACTGCACCATTAGTCAGTGAATACACAGCAGTCTTTATTGGCCTTTTTATACAATCCTCCACTGTTTCATAGGATTATTTGATACCAAGAAAAACATTAAAATATGCTATTCTAAGGGGAAAACTTGGATGGATTATGGCTATTTATCTTCAGCTATGGGTGTAGAAGCAATACCAATGAAATAAATTATCCAAAATAAAATGCCCCATTAGTATTTAGGGGAAAAATTGAAACTATGGTATAACATGTGTCTACAGATTTTTATTTGCTAATATCATATCTAAAATTTTAGGTTTTAAAAACGTTGCACACTGAGTTTTTCTTTCTTTTTTAAACTGAAGTTGTTTTCATAATTGTCAAATAACATGTTTTGCCAAAAGAGTGCTGCTTAGTTATTTACCATTATTTTTCCCATGAAATAATAAAATTATTTTTTTACATGCTACAGGCCACTTTTCAAAACTTTTAGATGTTTCCAAACACAATTTGAAACAACACAGACAAAAATATTTGTAAAAGCACTATCAGTTTTTAATCCCATTAATAAATATTAATTGCATAGACTGAGCCAACAGCTGACACCACAGAGACAAATAGTGTATGGCTTCTGCTTACCATAATGCCCCCAAACAGTCAAAGCCATGTGAAAAGGCTACCATGTAGATTGACACTTGCAATACAATGAAACAGGTGTAAGATAACGGGAGCATCTAAGACACAGGGAACCTCCCCAAGGTTGGGAAGGGTAAGCACAAGGAATGGTTTGAGGTTGTTTTAAAAGAGTTAACATCTCAATGGAATCTCTAAATATCATAGGAGGTTACCTATTTGAGGGAATGGACAAAGGTAATTACAAACACAAAATATGGTGATGTAAATATGCTAAGACCTAAGACAGTGTAGCATTTCAAAGGACTCAAATATTTCAGCATGTATGACACAAGAATAGGCTCAAGGAGATACAGGGCTAGCCCTAGCGCGGTAGACAAATGCCTAGTGTGATGCCATGGTGGGTCGGAGAGTGCTTGGGTGCCAACTAAGGAAACTGGAATGGACACAGTAGAGAGGCATTAAAGATCTTTAGTCATAAGTGAGAGTCAGATGCAGAGTTCAGAAAGACCATCCAGTCATTCAGAGCAAATCAGTTCTTTCAAATGCTTAGGGAAAATTTGTATGGAGTCCTCCTTTACTCTATGCCTTTTGTCACACCCCATTTCTGGTTCAGCAAATCTTACCGGCTTTTATCTTGATAATATGTCCAGAATATCAGCAGTTCTTTCTATGATATCACTTCCCACATAGGTCTGAGTCACCATAATCCTGCTTAAAGATTATTGCAATTATATCCTAACTGATCTCTGCACTTCTGCCCTTGTTCTCTTCTAATCCAATCTCCACAGGAGCCAGAACCATGCTTTTAAAATACATCAGATCACGCCATTACTCTCTAAGTTATTAGAGAATGTATTATATCTTTTGGCTTCTTATTGTCTCTTTATTAGCTCCTTGTTACTCAACAAATTACTACCAACTTAGTGGCTTAGAATAGCACACATTTATTTTCATAGTTCTGGAAATCAGAAGCCTGATATCAGTTTCACTAGACAAAAAGCAAAGGTGCTGGCAGAGCTGTGTTTGTTCTCCAGACTCTAGGGTACAATTAATTCATTGCCATGAGTATTAGTCAGGGTTCTCTAGAGGGACAGAACTAATAGGATATATGTATTTATGAAAGAGAGTTTATTAAGGAGAATTGAGTCACATGATCACAAGGTACAGTCCCATGATAGGCCATCTGCAAGTTGAGGAGTAAGGAAGCCGGTGGTAGATCATTCTGAGTCCTAAAACCTCAAAAGTAGGAAAGCCCACAGTGCAGCCTTCAGTCTGTGCTCAAAGGCCCAGGAGCCCCTGGCAAACCAATGGTATAAGACCAAGAATCCAAAAGCTGAAGAACTTGGAGTCTGATGTTCAAGGGCAGGAAATATCCAGCACAGGAGAAAGATGAAAGCTGGAAGACTCAGCAAGTCAAGTCCTTCCACATTCTTCTGGCTGCTTTAATACAGCTGTGCTGGCAGCTGATTAGATGGTGCCCACCCACACTGAGGATGGATCTGCCTCTCCTAATCCACTGACTCAAATGTTTATCACCTTTGGCAACACCCTCACAGAACACCCAGGAACAGTACTTTGCATCCTTCAATCCAATCGAGTTGACACTCAGTATTAACCATCACAAGTTCATCCTTTATCAACTTGAACCCATACACATTTCCTGAAATCATACATAATCCTCAAATAAAAACAATAATAAGGCCATAATTACACCTAACGTAATACAGCTATCCTTTATACAACCAGAAATGCACTAATCCTTAACCTAAATGGCATTACATAAAGTAACAACACTTAAATGTTGATATGAAGTCGATAATTCTTATGCCACATTATAAAGAAAAAAGAAAGAAAATAAAATGAAGATCTTTTCTTAGTACAATGCACAAACATCTTCTTAACAGTTTAAGGAAGAAACACTTATGACAATTACTGTCCTCATCTCTGCCTCTGGTCAAGTGGTTATAGCTGGTATTGATTACTACCTTCTTCTACCACCCATTCCATATTCCGTTTGCCTTCAGCACATATCTCAGTGGATCGGTGGCTCTTTACCTTGTGAAGTGACCCAAACCTTCATTCCTGAAGGGTGTGGGTAATTTGTAGTCCTGCCTGGATTGGGCTGTTGTAGTTTCCCTTTGACCTTAATCACAGGGCATGGTAATACTTAGAAACACCGTAAGAAATCTCCAGCGTTTCACGCATACTCTTGCTTACCTCCATTGTGGAGTAGTAGACTGATTTCATCTTGATAGTCCGGTCAATCACCCCCGCTAATACAATAACTCCCTTTTTAGCCTGTTGATTTAGAGATAGGAGGAGCCAAAAATGGCAATCTTAACTTTCAGTTTAATAGAAACATTGTTGTGTCTCCTGGTGGCAGCGTGCCTCCCTCTGGAGCTAAGACCTCTAGGCTAGCAGAACATAATGTCACAGAACAGGAAGCAAAAATTTTGTTAGTGGTTCACTGGGGGTGATGATGAGTCGTACCACTTCCACTTCCACATCTTGATCCTGGACCCGTGAATCCTGGCTGTGGGAGAAACAGTACCATATATTGGATGCCAATTTGGGGCATACAGAGTCTTCTGGAGAACTTTTTTCCTACCCTGCAAAGTATGGTCATCTAGTTGGCATTGTAAATGTAAATTCAAAAGGCCATTTCACCATTCTATCAATTCAGCTGCTTCAGGATGATGAGGAACATGGTAAGATCAGTGAATTCCATGAGCATAAGCCCACTACCACACTCCTTTAGCTATAAAATGAGTGTCTTGGTCAGAGGGAATGCTGTGTGGAATACCATGACAGAGGATAAGACTTTCTCTGAGTCCACAGAGGGTAGTCTTGGCAGAAGCATTATTTGCAGTACAGGCAACCCACATCTGGGGTGAGTGTCTATTCTAGTCAGGACAAACCACTGCCAATTCCATGATGGAAGAGATCAAATACAGTCAACCTGCCACTAAATTACCACCCCTGCCGCATTCAGGTCTTCAATTCCCTCCAGGAATGTGATATTGTTTTTTTTTTTTTGTTTTACTACTTTTCTAAGTAAAGGCAGCTCTAATGGCTTCCATTTGGCCTTTTCCACTACAACAGCCCTCACCCTACCAGTCAGAGAGCCACTGTGGAGGTCCTGACAGCTGCTATGTATGTCTCTGCCAATTATGCATTCTGGCACTGGGGAAATGAGCACAGGATGAATCCAGGGACCCACCGTAAAGCTGGACCTGAGGTAAAACTCTGTTAATTACCTGACCTCCATAAGCTCCTACTTTAACTGGAGGAACATAATGATGTTTTATGTCCCCTGGAATCAACATCAGCTCAGAGCCAGTGTCCAGTAGTCCCTAAAATGTCTGATCATTTCCCTTTCCCCAGTGCACAGTTACCCTGGTAAACTGCTGAAGGTCTCCTTGGGGAAGGATGGGAGAAAGAGTAACAATATAAATTTTCAGTAGTGTAGCGGTGTCCTTCCTCAAGGGGACCAGGCCTCCACTTCATTCTGAAGGTTCTGGGTCTGTAAACTGGTTTAAGTCAGGAAATTGATTGACTGCCTGTGATTCTCTGTTTTAATAATTCAAATTAGTCTTTTGTCCACTTGACCTGGAAATTTTCCGCTTATACAAATTAAGGAAGAATGCAGTAGGCTTCCTATCAATTTTACTTCTAGGAAAATGGTGATTAATAAGCCAATGTCAGAGGTACACATAAGTCAGACTATTCCGATTATCACTTTGCCTCTGCTGTCCATTACAGTCACTACGCCCACCTTGCCTTTCACAGTTGAGTGCTGCCACTTGGCCTCTGCCACCTTGGGATCCAATTGTTCCCATTGCATTTAAATTTTGTAATTGGGTTATTACAGTTCCCACTATGAGATCTGGGACACAGAGAAGAGTAACCATAGAGCTCTTCAAGGATGCATGTGTACCCCTCACAAATGTATTTCACAGGGTATGTCTTCTGGACCCTCCCAGCTGAAATGAGTAGGTATACAGTGACTAATATACTCTAGCATCCCAATCTCCCTAAGCCTTTGAATCCCTTTCTTTACATTAGAGCAAGAGAGATCAGACATTTGCAGCTCACTCACAGTGGGAGATCATTTGATCCATATTTCAACTAATGAAGCAAATACACTATTAGAACCTTTTTTAACTCTCCAAGCTACATTAAATGCAGAATCCCTACTCTGTATGCCCAAATCAATACATTCAACCTGATCCAACTTTATGTTCCTTCTATCATTATCCCACACCCTTATTGTCTGTTCCCATGCCTGTTCTTCAGATTCCTGCTTATATAAATAAGAAAACTCCAGCAATTCTTTTGCAACCTAGAGCAGCTCCTCATGGATCACATTCTGAACCTCACCTCTATGGGGCTGCTGGGACTTCAGTCTAGTTATGGGTCTAGAAGCAAACAGGGGTGTTGGGGATGGGTCCTGAGGAGAAATTAGCATTGTCTTGCCTGTAAACTGCCTCAGGGGAGGTCATCATTGTTGCCTCAGGCAGTTCATGGTTAATCTCCTCAGAGAAAGGTGGAAAGGTTGATGGCAGTGTGGGTTGGGGAGGGGAGGCTGCCCCCACTGGAAGTGAGGAGGCTGTTTCCTCTGGCAAAAAAGGCTCATCAGAGTTTACAAGCTCAGTGTCCCCAGATTCATCATGGTCCTCCCACATGTCCCCATTCCAAGTTTCAGGATCCCATTCCTTTCCAATTAATGCCCTCACCTTAACAGTAGACACCTCAAGAGACTGAGCATGCTCCTTTCTGTACAGGTCAGCCACTCGAATGGTAAGAGCTTGTGTCTAAATTTCCACAATTTCAGTCCTCTGTCTACAGGAGCTAAGACTCTCATTCAGGGCAATCTTAGAAGACTTGAGGCTATGCTGTCAGCAGTTAGCAACCTTGAGCTCATCCTTTTATCACTTTGTTCAGCAAACTTAGGAGCAACAGCCAACTTTATTGTATTCCTCAGTTCTCCATATATGGTCAAAGGTATTATGTACAGAGTCGCTAAACTTGCCTCTCATGAGTGATGAATCAGGCATATCAAATGCATTTATTTTACACAACTCTCTAAACAGTTCATGCCAAGGACTATCAGTGTTCTTCATACTATCAGAAGGGGAGTCCTTAGTATTTTGGGGTGTAATCAGATTAAGCAGCCAACTCAGGAAACACCAAAACCAACTAAAGAAATCAATCCTTAAAATTCTGTTCCTCCAGAGCCATTTCTGGTTCCAAAATCTATATTAGTCAGGGTTCTTGAGAGGGTCAGAACTAATAGGATATATGTATCTATGAAAGGGAGTTTATTAAGGAGAATCGAGTCACATAATCACAAGGTAAAGTCCCCAAATAGGCCATCTGCAAGTTGAGGAGCAAGGAAGCTGGCAATGGATTAGTTTGAGTCCTACAACCCGAAAAGTAGGAAAGCCAACAGTGCAGCCTTCAGTCTGTGGCCAAAGGCCCAAGATCCCTGGCAAACCAGTGATATAAGACCAAGAGTCCAAAAGCTGAAGAACTTGGAGTCTGATGTTCAAGGTCAGGAAGCACTGAGTACAGGAGAAAGATGAAGGCTGGAAGACTCAGGAAGTCAAGTCCTTTCGTGTTCTTCTGCCTGCTTTAATATAGCTGTGCTGCCAGCTGATTAGACCCACACTAAGGGTGGGTCTGCCTCCCCTGGTTCTTTGACTCAAATGTTAATCCTCCTTGGCAACACCCTCACAGAACACCCAGGAACAGCACTTGGCATCCTTCAGTCCAATCAAGTTGGCACTCAATATTAACCATCACACCATGTCCACCTTCTAGAGGCTGATCACATTCTTTGGCTCATTGTCCCTGTATCATGTCTCTTTTTCTCCCTCTGCTTCCAACTTTGCATCACTTCATCTATGACTTCAACATTCTTACCCATTATAAAAACTCTTGTGATTACATTGAACCCACCAGGATAATCTTTCCATTTTAAGATGATTAACTTAATCACTCTGCAAAGCTTTTTGCCATATAAGACAATATATTCACAGATTTTAGAATTAGAATGTGAAAATCTTTTGGGGACTGTTATTCAGTTTACCATAGTCTCCAAGGTAATTTTGCTTTAGTTTTTGTTATTTTGTGTTTGTTTTTTACTCCACTAAGAATCACACCTAGAAATCATGAAATCATCCACTGACTTAAGCCTGTATCGCCCAATAAGGATGATACTGGTTTTATCAATGAAATAAAGTTATGCAAAGCAACATACATTTATAATAATATTGACTACAAACTGAAAGTAAAAGCTATGTCACTGATATGTGAAATTTAAGCCTTCTTGATTCCTAAGATTATCTAACAAAGGGTGCATCCTTTTTCTTTGTCCCTACATTGGTTTAAAGTACCTGCCTATCTTTTTTCTTTGTGCATTATTATTTCATAATGTTATATATGCTTGTTTGTGCTATGTGAGCACTGAGGTTTGAGAAGTTTAAGGCTGTTAGACTGGAAAGGGAATAAGGGTTAGAATCTTGTCTCTATGACCTTTCGTAATTTATAAGTCCAAATGGACTGAACAACACTGAATAATTAATTCATGCTGTGTTTAAGCCCCTATGCTTGCATGTTTTACACCCTAATTATTATGAATTCCTTCCTTGTGCAAATCTTTGATTCCCTAACCTAAATCAGGTTAATACAGACTCATATGCTCCAATTATGGTGATATCTTTCTCTTAACCTTGGCAGAAGGAGCATTATAGTAGGTCAAAAAGTATCTTTGAGTTTCATTGAGAAATTAACCCATAAGGGAATTGTGCTCATGGTTGCAGTGTTAATTAGTTTCACCATGAACATATTTTGTGGCTTAGTTAACATTCAGATACTCTCTGCATTTAAATAAAAATATATGCCCCAATATGCTAAAGCCAGTCAAATGTGATTTTTATTTAATGATTTTTTTCTTATAATTCCAGTAATTAGCACATTGCACATTTTGACTAATTAAGAAAAAATAACTGTCACCACACCCCAATGAGTCATGCTGGTGATGTTTTCCCAGTTATAAAGGTAGAGAAACTAGGGAGTAAGAATAGCTTTCCCACTAGGTTATGGAAAGAGAAGGAAGAGAAGAGACAACAAGCTCCTAGGATAGAAATCTGAGATATCTAACCCTTCAAAATATTTTCTCCAAAATCTGTGTGCTAAAATAAAAAGAAGAAGGCAGATGATTTGAATAAAACACTCTGAAGCAAATAGTTTGGTAAATACATTCTCTATATACATTTCCACTGCATATTCATGGTTGAATATTATTATCAAGATAGGACATTACAATGGGCACGTCCTCCAGAAAAAATAAATGTTGTGTATATGATTATTGCATCCATTATTCTGATTCCATATTAAGGAAAAATTATAAGTGTCTGGTATTTGTAGAATGAAGATAAAAATTCTCCCAATGCTAGAATTAGTGTCTATAGGCTCTCTTTCAACTCCACAGGAAAGTGACTTTAAAGTAAGATTTTAGAATAAAGAACATGGCTTTTTAGACAACTATCAAAAGCTTCACAGAAGGTTTTCTCCCTTTTTAGAGATTTTGCACATACTACACCTAATTTAAAAGAATGTTTTCTTGAAACAGTGTGAGCAGTTTCTATTCTTGAATTTCATCCACAAAATTAAGAATAAAATTTTCAATAAAAAATATTATCTGACCTTCTTGAAAGGTCTCATGCAATTATAGAATGAGGAAAAGAAATGACCATTTCTTACATATTCTTTGTTTTGTTCTGTTTGTCTCTCACTAAATAAAAACACTGATGAAATATATTAATTTTCCAACATATTTAGATTACTAGTTTTAGGATATCATTAGCTCTGATGATAAAATAAAATAACTCCATTTTATTTTTAATGATAAGTAAAAAAATTTCAGCTGGGCTCAGTGGCTAACGCCTGTAAAATCCCAGCCCTTTGGGAGGCAGAGGCAGGTGGATCACCTGAGGTCACGAGTTTGAGACCAGCCTGGACAACATGATGAAACCCTGTCTCTACTAAAAAAATACAAAAATTAGCTTGGCATGGTAACACATGCTGGTAATCCCAGCTGGCTTAGGTGAGAGAATTGCTTGAACTCAGGAGGCAAGGATTCCAGTGAGCTGAGATTGCACTATTGCACTCCAGCCTGGTCAACAGAGTGAAACTCCATATCAAAAGAAAAAAAAAAATTCCCACATACCAAGACATAGAGTATAGA
This sequence comes from Callithrix jacchus, assembly GCF_049354715.1. Classification (NCBI taxonomy): domain Eukaryota; kingdom Metazoa; phylum Chordata; class Mammalia; order Primates; family Cebidae; genus Callithrix; species Callithrix jacchus. The sequence continues at coordinate 37,103,818 of NC_133518.1, forward strand.
GATCATTATAGTATTTAATTACAATGATTTAGAACAACTAAATTGTTACTGAACAGAATTACACATTTCTTCTTTAAAGTTAGTTATGGCCTTTGGATAAAACACTGCCCTAAGATTTTATTTCCAGAGTGCTAATGACTCAAAAGGTATAGACCAAAGTGTGTCAATGTAAGAAATCCTTTAAATTATTAACAAAAAAATGACAGCATTTCTTGAACACCTAATGTATGGACAGAAAATATTTTAGTGTTTTTAAGTTAATATGGTATTAGTACCTTCCAAGTACAAAATCTAGATAAACTCCACCAAATTTTAAAATATCAAACTATAAATATTAAAGGAAAATTTATAATCACCTTAAATGATAGCATTTTGATTAATGGCAGTATTTCAACCTTTTATGTTGGATCTCTAGATATTTAGAAATAAAGTCATATATATAACTCTCCATTTCTAGATTATAGACAATAATGAGTTAAATCTCCTGTAAATATTGGACTTCCTGCTTTCATGATTATCTCAATCTAGGGTGCATTCTTAGAACTGAGATTGTGGGGTTAAAATAAATGCACAATTTAGATTCTGATGCACATGAACACACTGCCTTCCAGAGAGGTAAAAGTTAATATCACTGTCAGTAGGGTGTGAGCATGAGAATGTTTATTTCTCTCTTTAAGTATTAAGAAACATTTTACGCTTTTCCTATATAACAGGAAAATTAATGCTGTTTTAATGTGTATGCACTTGGTTATTAGTAAGCTTGAAGATCTTTTCATATGCTTTTATTTATATTCCTCTTATGTACTTTGTGTATCTTTATACCTTGACCATTTAGCTATTAATGTGATCTTTTTTTATGTTTGTTTTTTAAACTGTTTTATAAACTGTTATTATACTAATGAACTTCTCATTATTTTAAAATAATTTTCTTATTTTTCTGTATATGTTTAAGCATTAAATCTTTCTTGTTCATTTTTTATTCAGATGTTTTGAACTTTTTTTATTCAGATGTTTTAACATTCAGATGCTCAAACTTTGAAGTATCTTCATAGTCTATGATTTGAGGGGCATGATTGGAAATAGAATTTATACTCTAAGGGTGTGAAAATATCAACCATACTTTATTTTTCTATTTATACTATTATCTCATTTACTGTTAAGATTTAATAGCAGCAGAATATGTTTTAGAGAAAGGAGCTGAGTAAAACTTTTTCTTTATTTTCCTTCAAAATGTCAGTCAGTTATTCAACAAAATTAATATTTTATTTTATTTTAATTCTTTTTTTTTTTTGAGTCAGGGTCTCACTCTGTTACCCAGGCTGAAGTGTAGTGACATGATCATGGCTCACTGCAGCCTCAACCTCTTGGGCTCAGGTGATCCTCCCAGCTGAGCCTCCCAAGTAGCTGGGACCATAGGTGCTCACCATCATGCTCAGCTAATTTTTTTGTATTTTTTGTAAAGATCGAGTTTCACTATGTTGCTCAGGCTTGTCTCAAACTCCTGGGCTCAAGCAATCCTCCCACATTGGCCTCCCAAAATGCTATGATTACAGGTATGAACCACGGTGGCTGGCCTTCTGCATTGATTTAAATGTTACTTTTATTATATGCAAAATTTTAACATAAACTTTAGCCTGTTTTTTAACTCTATTCTCTTCATTGATTTGTGTTCTCTCCAATATGCTGTCAAAATAAATATAACTTTATTGTTCCTCTTGTGTAATGGCATTGACCAGGATTTCTAGAGCAATATTCAATGACAGCCATAGTGGTGTGTATTTTTGCCTACTTTCTCAATTTGTTATGCTGAAATACTGTACCATTAATCATGATGCTGAATTAGAATATCAGAATAGATGTATATATTTATGTATAAATATGAAACAAAAATAGTTGTAAATCTTTGTATACACTTCTAAGAAAGTTTTTAAAAATAGATAATATTAAGTGTTATTTCAGCATCTCTCAAGGTAATCAAAATTTTCTCTATTGATTTAGTAATATGATCATGAGTTGCATAATGATGTTCCAGTCAATAATGACTGTTAAGGAACAGTTATTAGAGTGAATCGGCAACCAACAGAATGGGAAAAAATTTTTGCAATCTACCCATGTGACAAAGGGCTAATATCCAGAATCTACAAAGAATTAAAACAGATTTACGAGAGAAAAACAAACCCATTCAAAAGTGGGCAAAGGATATGAACAGACACTTTATACAAGATGACATATATGAGGCCAAAAAACATGAAAAAATGCTCATCATCACTGGTCATTAGAGAAATACAAATCAAAACTACATTGAGATACCATCTCACACCAGTTAGAATGGCCATCATTAAAAAATCTGGAGACAACAGATGCTGGAGAAGATGTGGAGAAATAGGAATGCTTTTACACTGTTGGTGGGAGTGTAAATTAATTCAACCATTGTGGAAGACAGTATGGTGATTTCTCAAGGATCTAGAAATAGAAATATCATTTGACCCAGCAATCCCATTACTGGTATATACCCAAAGATTATAAATCATCCTAGTGTAAAGATACATGCACACATATGTTTATTGTGGTACTGTTCACAATAGCAAAGACTTGAAAGTAACCCAAATGCCCATCAATGATAGACTGGATAAAGAAAACATTTTTGCATTTTTAAATGATTTTTCTATTTCTGCATTTATCTTTTTGGAAAAAATACATAATCCCAACATTTTGTCATTGTAGCCTTTATATGAGGTAGATTTTTTTTCCCCTTTGCTTTGTACATGGTGAGACAGAAGCACCAGGACATTTAAGAAATTTACATGCATTTACAAAGCAGTAAGAGCCAGAATTCTATCTCATGCTCCTTGTAGCAGAGGACCAACTTATTACCCATTGCATTGCACTGCCTCTGGCACTTCATTAGCAAAGCAACTATTTACCCAATCCACTACGAAAGGTCTTAAGAAATAAATCTTGTAAATTTCTAAATAAAAATGATTATTGTAGCCCAATTACTCTTTTACATAATTATTCACCATAACTGTAGTAGAAGTTTGACTATCTTCTCCCTGCTCAGCATCCAACTCGCAACCCCCTCCTCATTCTATTAGACCTAAATTAATCCATTTTGTAGTCTTAGCAGAGAAAGTGTTCTGACTTTTACTATGGAAAAAGAATCAACCAGTTTCTTCCACTCCCTAGTATAGCACAACTGGTAGAATGAGGGGTCACTTTGACCTTAGCAGGTCCAATGATAAGGTGCTTTTAGGATTCAGAGGCAGTTTGAGGTTAGAGTCATAGTAGAAGCCTCAGAGACACATGAGCTAGATAGTCCCTTGGGTGGGTCTTGCTGACTATTCATTGAAGTAAATTTTAGTTACATTTTTTTTCTTTGTCATAGAGTTTTATTTCTTTCTCTTTACTTTTTTGAAATGTTGTAATTAAATAATGTATGCACATAATGGAAAAAATATAATAGATCTTCAAGGATTATCAAGAAAAACAGTACTCCCTTGTTTAACCCACTTCCCTACCTCATTTGAGGTGATGCTTTTCAAAAGGCGGTTTCAACATTTAACTGTTTCTCTTGGGACTTTTACTTATATTTCTAATTAACATACTTATACCGTAATTTTTTGAATTTTTGTTTTTATACATTAACACTTGTCTTCCTATTACAAAAGTTGCCTTACAAAATGTTGCTACCTCCCACCTACATGCACCCACATATTTGCCAACATGGCCATATTTTGCTCCCCACAGCACACATATGCCTACATACATACAAATCTTTTTTCATCTTTCCAATATACGGAGTAATATAACTTTGTGTTAAATCAATACTTTGTAGTTAAATACACATCTATGTAAACATCATTCACAACATTATCCTTCATTTCTTACACATTTTTTTTGGTCTTCCCTCTATATAAATTTTTTTCAATATGTTTAATTTTTTATGAATTGATAGCTAATTTATTCACAAACCCTCCTCTGATATGAAATCTCCTCTCCATATATTTAATTATACTTTTCTAGTGTGTCACTTTCATATTTTCTTTGAATATAGATCTCCTGGACATCTAAGTCCCCCTGATCCAATGTGAAATGGTTGACCTCTGAGTTACATGGCTGTTCAATAGCATACCCCGTATGGTTTTCCAAGTTTTCTTCTGATTTTTTTCTTGAGTTGGAGGTTCTGTTTTCTCTATCCTTTGTCTTCTTACTTCTTAGCTGATTCCCTCCAGGATATTATCAAGGAAAGAAAGTTGAGGAGCTACTATGTCAAGACCTTGACTATCTGAAAGTGTTTTTATTATCATCATCATCTACTTGTTTAAAAGTTTGAATATATAAATTTCCACATTCCTCAGAATTTAGAGGGCTTTAAATTATGCTTTTCAGAAGTTTGACTCCATTCTGATTTCTCTTTGCATAAGATCTGATTGTTCCTGTTCAGGAAATTTTAACTCTTTGCTCTGTTTTTGGTGTTCTAAAATTTAATAATTTGCCTTGATGGGGAGCTGTTCAAATCCATTTTGACAAGGTCTTTTCAGAGCCTGTCAACTTGGAAACTTGTATTTAGATAAGAGAAGGTTTCTGGTATTATTTCCTGAATATTTTTCTCTTTTTGTTTTTTTTTCCTTTTTGTCTTACCTGATTGCTTATTATTCAGATGTTTATACTTTATCAACTGATCCTGTAATATTCTTCCATTTTTTGCTGTTTTTTTTTCTTTGTAGGAGATTTTCTTAAATTTATTTTCTAAACTTTCTATAGGAAGTTTATTTTTCTGCTATCATAGTTTTATTCAATAAGAGCTTTTGTTTGGCTCTCTTAATATTTTATTAAGACATTTTTGTTGAAAATCAATTGACTGTAAATTTATGGATTTGGGGCTCTTTGTATCTGGTTTTATACCAGAATCATACAGTTTTGATTACTGTGGCTCTACAGCTCCATGATTTCTGTTCAATGTTATTTTCCAGGTTGTGTTTTTTATTTTTATTTTTTTTAATTTTTGTTAAATTGTTTCTTTGTCTTTTCTTGAAGTTCATTGAACTTCCTTAAAACAATTATTTGGAATTCTCAGTCAGTTCATATACCCCCATTTCTGTGAGGCTACTGTCAGCTACTGGAAGATTATAGTGTTCTTCTGGCGTAATTGTTTCCTCGGTTTTTCATGTTTCTTGTTGAGGTATGTTAATGTTTGCACACTTGGTAGAGCTCTCTTCTCTTACAGACTTTAAAGACTAGCTTTGTTGTGGAAATACCCTTCCCTGTGGGTGGGGGATGAGGAACCTTGCTAGATAGGGTACAGCAGTTCTGCCACCACTGAGAGTGCCAGCTGTGTAGTCTCCAAGCAGCTTTGTCAGTGTCAATAAAGATGGCAGAGTTCCTCAGAGGCCAACACTGTCTATAGTGGCCGTGAGAGTTTCTCCTCTATCCTTTCTAAAATTAATGGATATGTGGATCATTTTCTAATTTAGGGTATATAAACACTGCTGTTATACATATACCTGCCTGTTTTTTGCGTGCATAGGTGCACAGTCATTTATTTCTGCTGAGTATATACCTATAAATGAAATGGCTGAGTTATATGTATTAATTTACATTCTAACCATTAATATACAAAATTTCCATTGTGTCACATCCTCATAACATTTGGTATCATTATGCTTTATCTTAGCGATTCTGATAGTTTATTGTGCTTTCTTTCTAGTTTTCAAATATATTGATGCTTCAGCATTTGTAATTTAAAAGATACATTAAAAGCTATTTGTGGTACTGACACGTTTTTTTGAAGTAAATAAAAAGTAATTGCTCATATAATTTTTCAATCTATAGATGAGTTTTCTCTTCTTTTCTTTGAAAACCAAGGGTTTTGTGAAGCTGTTTCAGGACAAGAGAAAAAGAATTAAAAGCTAGGATCTGACCCCTCTGCTATTCATAAACCAGATGAGCTCTGTTTTTATATTGAGTTTTAAAATACAATTTTGCAGGAAATTTCTTTCCTAAAACTATTTAAAGCTACACAATCATTCTTCAAAGAATGAACAGCAATAAAACTGAAGAAATATACATTTTCCTTGACACATGGGCTCTTCGTATAGGCCATTTGCAATCTTAAGAGTTTGTGGCTAGTTTTTTCATCTGACATCTGATCTTGCAAGGGATGGGGGCAGCCAGAAGGGTAAGACAAAGCCTGATTAAGACTCCATAACCAGCATCTTTAGAAACTTTACTTTTACCCAACACTCACCCAGCCACACAAACATACTTCATCACAATTTTTAAAGTGTGGCTGAACCTAATCAAAAGTAGTAGTAGTATCATATTCAAGCATGACTTCATATCCTGCTAAGATCTCTAATAGGGTAAATATAAGTGAAGGTGTCCAAAATCATATTGGGCCAGCTAATTAACCTCTCAGTCTGCTTTATTCAACATAAGTGTATAATACATATGTTTAGTAGGTAATCATGAGGATTAAAGAAGATCATGCATATAAAGAATCTGAAATATAATTTGTTCAAAAAATTTTGTGATTTATTCTGTTATGACCACAGTTATCTGGCAGAGTTACTACATATACTGGCCTTTGATCTATCAGATTCCCAATCCCAGTTATCTATATGCTTTGGGACATCAAAAGCTTCATATATATCTCTTCCCTAGTTTTACTACCTTCTGACAAAAGTGTCAGCCCTCTAATTTCTAATAATCTACAACACCATTTTCTCCCAGACTTTATATTTATCCTCAAAGTAAAGTATCTCTCCTTCTCCCCAAGTTGTAAACCCTTCCATGATGCCCTCTATAAATATTGTACCACATTTAGCAATTATTTTATTATCTTAAATGCTAAAAGTATTCTCTTCACTTTCTTGCCTTAACTGAACCTTTTTGACACCATTTTTTTTTCTAGTCCTCTCAAGTGATGACTTTATCTTACATACTTGGGGACTAGGAAGAGAGATTAATGAATTTCTTACTCTCTTTTGCGGCTTCCCTAATAATGTTTTATATCCTCTTTTAAAATAACAGTAACACCACAATGCAACAAAATGAAAAATACCTACTTCTTTGAGGCACATAGTATTAGAAAACCACTCTGTTTCCTTCCTCTTAATTGCCATTTTTGAGTTTTACAGCCCCATCCCTTGTCTGTGGGCAATATTGACACCTCCTTTACTCTTTTTCTCCATTCTTTCCAAGCCTTTATGTGACCCCTTATTACCACCCTCATGCCCAGTAGGTAATCCTGCAAATACCTTACCAGAGAAACTGAGACCATTATAAGGGAAACTTTGAGCTTTCCTATATCAATGTTCATTGTCACCATATTCCCCCCTTAGGCTATATTACAGAAGAGCAAACACTATAGGCTAAAAGTAAATGATAATACTCCCTCTTCCTCCCTTAGGAATCTTACGCTATTAATGGTCTTTTCTTGCTTTTGTTTGTTCAATCAGTCTTTCTTAATTGGGGTATTCTTATTTGTATTTGAGTATGCCCAGCTTCCTATCCATTTTATTGACAAACCAAAATCATATATAATTATGCAGTACACAGTGATGTTATGATACAACCACATAAGGTGGGGATGATTGAATCAAACTAATTAACATTCCATTTCCTTAAATAGTCACCATTTATTCCTCCTGTCTAACTGCAACTTTGTACCCTTTGGCCACATCTCCCTGTTTCTCCCAGCTTCTAGTGACCACTGTTCTGCTCTCTTCTTCTGTTACTGGAGTCTTTTAGTTTTCACATTTGTCTTTAAAAAATACTCTGCCAACCTTACATTAGTCACTACTTTCTGCCTTAGTACGCATCCCAAAACTCATCTTTTTATTAAATCTCAAAAAGGCCTCTTGAGAAGAAATCAAATAGGTATCTTTTCCAGTCTTCATCTTACTTGGCATCAATATCACTTGACAGTTTTGACAACTTCATCTTTCTGAATACACTTTTTTTTTTAACTTCTGTGATACCACACTCACTGGTTTTCCTTTGGCTACTTTTTCTTAGTCTCTTTTTCAGGGTCATTCTCTCTATTTGGCCACACGTGTTGAAGTTCGTTATTGGAAACTCTTTATGTCTCTTTACTAAGTTTGATCCATCTTCCATGATTTTTTTCTATGCTGATGATATTCAAATGTATATATTATCAAAGATTTTTGACGTTGAACCTCTACCATATGATAGACTATCCAACATCTTCATTAGAATGTCTTTAAAGTCACCTCAAACTCACCTAAACAAATCTAAATTGATCCTTTTTCCTATTCTATCAAATCAGGTTCTCCTATTTTGTTCCATATTTCAGGGTGATACAACTTATGCCTCTGATTGAATAAGAGAAAAACCCTGAAAGCCCTCCTTTGTGACTCTCTTGCCTCCATATCCAGCATATATTATTCTTTTATATTTTACCTCCCATTTATTATTCAAGTCTGTTTATTGTTTCTATCTCCGCAGTCATCACCCTTTTCTAATCTTTCACTACCCTACTCTTACCTCTTACTCAGCCTTATCTTGCTCTTGTATCTTCTCGTGCCCCGTCCCTATCTGCGCACTGCATTGCAATCAGAGTGACTTTTCAAAAAAGTGATACTTTTTTTGGGCCTCCAGTTCAGGAGGCTAAATAAATAATGCTTTATTATTTATAATATGCTATCATTATTGGTCTCTGTGAAGTCAATTTTTGTAATGTTATTTTCCCCTCTATCTTTGGTTTCTCTGTCTCCTCTCTGCTTCTGATGTGTTTGATATATTTTAATTATAAAATATTGATTTATATATGAATATAATTTGCAATATAATTTCATTTACTTTTTACTCGACACTGTGTTTTTTAAGATCTAACCAATTTCTAACCACTACATGTCATTTCAGTATGTATCCCTTCTACTTTTTATGCATTCGAAGAATAGACACCTTGTCTACTCCCTACTGCAATAAACTTGCTTGAGCATCTTTGTTCCTAGGGAGGTGCCACAAATTCTTTAAGGTATATGATCCAAGTATGAATATTGCCAGGTTGCCTTTCTGAATAACTTCACCACTCAACACTCTGTATATATCCCTGCCTTTCAACAACCTTGCAAACATCTGTTATTGTACTATTTTCTATTTTCACCAACAAGAGTTTTTATTTTCACTGTGTATTGCTCTGATCTCTGCTGAGTTTAAAAATATTTTCATGTACTTTTTACCTAGACAGCTTCCTTTTCTGTGAATTGTCCATTTATATCATTTGCTTAATTTTGCACTGAGCCTTGATGTTTTTCTTGAAGGAGTTCTTTGTACATTCTAAATATAGTCTCTTTTTGGTGCCAGAGCTTACACTATTTTCTCTAGTGAGTTACTTATTTGATAACCCTCTCTGAAAAATACATTATTGAATACAAATCTTTGATTTTGGTAGGGTAAAAAACATGGAATTTGTCTTTGGTTTGTAATTTCTTGATTTATTAAAGATGTCTTTGTTCACATCTAAGACACGGAAGTATTCTATATTTTTTTCATTAAATTACTAACTGTGCCATTGAAATCTATAAGTCACCTTATACAAATGGTGACTCAGTTTCATCAGTATTGTCTATTGAACTGGAGGTCAGCAAACTTTTCCGTTAAAGTATTAAAAAGGAAATATTTTAGATTTGGGGGACAATAATTTTTGTCACTACAACTCAACCTCTGATGTGGTATCACCAAAGCAGCCATAAACAATCTGTAAATGAAAGAGCGTGGCTGAAATTTGAAAAAAAATGTTATTTGCAAAATCAGGCGAAAGCTGGATTCAGTCTGTGGATCAGAGTTTGCATGCTGACCCTCACAATACTGTCTTTACTCATTTGATTTGTGGTGCCAAATATATTTGTAAAACAAGCTCCCATTTACATGCAGTTTCTGAAATCCTCCCATTAAAGGCCACTTGCATGTACCTTTCCCTATCCTTTTTACCTATTCAACATCCACTTCTACCTACTTCATACCTCATCTGTCTTAAGCATTATTTCCTCAGGAGCCTCTCCTACCTAGTACAGATTTCTTTCTTATGTATCCTTATGGAACCATGTTACTTTACTTTGAATCACTTAGCACAAAATGTAATTACACAATCATCTGTGTGGTAATTTGATATCTTTCTCCCTAACTAAATTGTTAATTCCCCAAGAGCAGGTGCTATTTCTGCTTTAATTTATCATTTTATTTCCAGTGTCTCTTATAGTGCCTGCCCAACAATGCTCACTCAATAGATATTTGTTGAGAGAATGAATCCTGTGTTGAAAAAGATTCTGAGAAAACTGGGTCAATTTTGTGACTAATTCAAGTCTCAAATAATTTCTACTGCATGTTTGAGGTTACTCTGGGGTTTTCATAATAATAAAATCTTATTCTCTTCTTTCAGCACTTTTGATTCCCTGGCTTCACCATACCTGCTACAATATATTCTCCTTTATATCTTTGTATTAAAGAAGAAATAAGTCTGCTCCCCCCCCCCCCCCCCCGCTTAATAGAGACAGGGTCTCTCTCTGTCACCCAGGCTGAAGTGCAGTGGCACGATCATAGCCCACTGTAACCTCAAACTCCTGGGCTCAAGTGACTAGGTCTGCTTTTTTTTTAAAAAAAAATAGACTACTGCATATATGTTCAAAATTATACCCACATGCGTTTACTCAGGAACAAAATGTCATATGGGGTGTAACAGACAAAAATACAATTTATGATAATTTTATTTGATTCTGGAAGATTTTAAGTTAAGCAACTGTGTGAAATTATTTTACATTTTAAAACTCTTAGGAGGATTGTTCAGTGACAATATTTGTATAATTCTTGAAATATTTGCCTTGTAGTACCACAGACATGATACCTAATTTTGCAAGTAAGAAATTGTTGATTAGCAGTTGTTTATAAATATAAAACTATATATAGGGACTATAGAGTATGAGATGAAGGGGATAGAAGCTTCCCCTCCTCCAAACTAAGATTTAAAACAACAACAACAACAACAACAACAACAACAACAAACAACAGCAACCAGTATCACCTCCAATGATACCAGATGCTCTCTGTATTAACACTTTTTTGCATGAAACCTCTTGAATCATGTTTAGTTTCCCATCGTTGCCATTAATCAGTTAATTGGGCATGTCAAATCCCACTGTTGGGTTCTCTGTTCTTCTCTTTAAGCTTTTTATAATGCATGACCTAGGTATTTTCTGTTTACTTCTTTTTTTTCTCCCACTTTTATCCCCCTCTTATTATTCTAAATTTATTCATCAATAACCTAAGATGTCATAATATATCTAGAATGCCATATTTCCATATTTAAATGTTCTATTTTTCAACTCATCTGCCACTCTCATCAGTCATACTATTGAAGACTGAATGTATTCCGAATGTTTCATTCCCTCTCAGAGGGCACCCAGTATCAAATGAAGCCTCAAAAGAATGATATGACCTAACAAATAAGATAAAAATATTTGAAAACTTAAAGTAAACTTCCTGAAAACATTGTTATAGAACTTTTGGGTCAGTTTGCATCTATAGATTTAAAAAGATTTAAAGCAAGATTTTTTTTAAGTTGAATTAGTTATGGGTTTCAAAACAGACAATAATGAATAACATGAGACACTTAGAGAAGTGGTACATTCAAAAAATTTCATGTTTCTAAAATTTATCTGATGTAAAAATACATGAGAAATTACAGTAATAGACATAACTAAATAGTGGAAAACAGCTATACACACTGTAATACGACATTATTCCCTGAGAACAAAAAAGAAAGTTAATTTTATTAATTTTTTAATTTTTGTTGTGTAAGAAATTGTCATTGTCTAATAACTTACAAGTTACATTAGTTGATGGAAATACAAAGTTGATTAAAACATGAACTCTGCCCTCAAGACACTTCCCATCTAATGCTTAAGTTTATCAAGAGATAAAATTAAAATATGTCAGTGACAAGACTTTGTAAGAAAGCTAAGTTTAAAAATCATGTTGGCTGGGCGCGGTGGCTCAAGCCTGTAATCCCAGCACTTTGGGAGGCCGAGGTGGGTGGATCACGAGGTCAAATGATCGAGATTATCCTGGTCAACATGGTGAAACCCCGTCTGTACTAAAGATACAAAAAATTAGCTGGGCATGGTGGCACGTGCCTGTAATCCCAGCTACTCAGAAGGCTGAGGCAGGAGAATTACCTGAACCCAGGAGGTGGAGGTTGTGGTGAGCCAAGATTGCGCCATTGCACTCCAGCCTGGGTAACAAGAGTGAAACTCCGTCACACACAAAAAAAAAAAATCATGTTAAGGCTGGGTGTGATGGCTCACACCTGTAATCCCAGCACTTCGGAGGCTAAGGCAGGAGGATTACTTTTGTCCAGGACTTAGAGACCAGCCTGGACAACATAGTGAGACCTTGTCTTTATTTAAAAAAAAAATCAAGAAAAAATTAGCTGGGCATGGTGGCTCATGCCTGTAACCCCACTACTTGGGGTGCTCAGGTGGGATTGCTTGAGTCAGGGAGGTCAAGGCTGCAGTGAGCTGTGATTATACCTGGGCAACAGAGTGAGACTCTGTCTCAAGGAGAAAAAAATGATAATGTTAATGATAATTTATAGAAATGTAATACTTAAATAGAAGGTCAATTGTACTTTACTTGGCTAGATACAGTAAAACAATAGAAAGGAAAGAAGAAATGCTATTATACCACTCATCTGTACTTCATATTACATTTACAAATTTCGATTCTCCTGAATTATTTTCTGTATCTTCTTTATGTGGATTCTTGAATATAAACCTTCACACTTCTTTCTGCCCAACAATTTACATCGGTATTCTTACCAGTTAACAACCTGATCAAGACTTCATAAGTACAAAACAAAATTCTGCTTGTATCAAAAATTTGACAACGGAAGCTGTAAGAACACTCCATTATCCTAGAGGTCAGAGGACTTTATGTTTGGCAATTATTTTAAACCACTATCAGACTGCTTCATAAATCTAGTATCACACTCACTTATGATTAATATTTCTAAAAGTTAGTTCTCCCGGCATGTGGTTATTTTGATACATGAGAGAAAAATGGAAGACAGTCTTGTGTTTTATATGTAATAAGAACCCTTGGTTTAAAAAAAAATCTGTCTAAAAAATGGTGAATTTCTCATGGATCCATTATTGCTCATCAATATTTGTCATTAAACTAAACAGCTTTTGTAGTTAAGAGCCAGCAAATGCAAACCGTTCTGTCAATCTTGCCACTAGTTAACACCTAACTAACTACTACTTAAATATCTTGGACACTGTAACATTTCATTACCCCTGCCACTCAGTGCTAAGGGACTAAATATCCAGAGAAGTCAAACGTGAGCTCACTGACTTACATAGTCTTCTGTTTTCCCTACTTGAATTTCCCATCACCGAGCCTGTACTGCCAGCAAAGCACTGAAAGTAATAATAGAGAAAAATTAATTAAATGACTGTATTTCAAGTGCAAGATTTATTTCTGGCATTATGAACTAAAAGAGTGCGGACTGAGCTGTTTGTAACTGACAGAAGTGCCATGAAATTACAATGCAGCCATGATAATTATCCTCTTCATTATTTTTTAATATATATCAAGATAAATATAGCATTTTGTTTCACTTTTAATGGCATGCAGTATAATAGGATGACAAGAAGTAGGGTGTTTTTCTCACAGTGTTATAGTTAAAGACAGTGACACAGAAAAGGATATGACATTGATGATGTGTGAGCATCAATGCTGATGAAATAGACATCATCATTCTATACAAACTACATATATGGTTAAAATGAAACAAGATGCACTTTCTTCACAAAGCTGTAACTGTTGACAACTATCATTAAGAATAAAAATATAGTCCATTTGTGGTGGACAAAATGATTCATTTATTGACTGAACTATTATCAAATGGAGTTCACAGAAATTTAAAATCTAATTATTGTTTGAAAATATACTCAGCAATTAGAGAGTCTTTGGATCCTGTATTAGTACAGCTTCTTAATCTGTCATTTTCACTGGATTTTCAATTCTTTCAAATTGATTTAAGTTAAATTTAATGTAGCATAAATTTCTCCTTGCTTTACTATCAATTACATTTTAAGGACTAACTTCTTTCTGCTTTTTATTTTAAAGGTAGAGAATGAATATTGGAAGTTTGGAGACAAAATTACTAATGCTGTATCTATAGGCTTTATTGGATGAAATCTCAACCCAACTTCTGCTTGAATTTTATTGAGCTGCCTTTTATCAGTGATGACACATAGTAGCTAAAATATCCAGAAAATAGTGTTCGTGACACCATTTCCTTTGAACTTGAATCAGATTTAGTGATTCAGAGGATGACTGGATTGAACAAAAATGTTGGATTATAACTCATTTCCCAATGGCACAGTAAATTTTTCATCCATATGACAAATTTACATTTGGTGTTTTTCTAGATTCTTTGAACATATTGAATAAAAAGGATAAATTGTTTTCTAAACATGACTTCATTGTTTGGGGAAAAGACCAAAGTTCAAGGAAGAAAGCATTCTAGTCTTCCTCTGTCAAGAGATTTTGAGCACTGTGGAAAAGAAGAGCAGATACAGTACTATCTCCTTATCTGCTTCGTATGTACACATTTGGGAGCAAAGTCTCTTTTCTCTCTAACTTTAATTATACAGTGCAAGGAGTTCCACCGTATGAGACCAGAGGAATAGATAGCTTCAAAAATGAAAGGTAATATCCCACTCTGGGAAAGTGGCAAGGATCCTTTGGGTAAACAGTCAAAATGTGGAAGGTTGATGTCAGTGGAGAGCCTCTAGACACACTTTGCTGGTGAGTCTTTCTGCCACTGTGAGTCCTCTGTTGGGCCAGAAGAGCCACACGGTACCAGTCATTCTGGTGAGAAAAGCAGGAGGATTCTACCTATCCCAGTGGAATCTGTTTCAGGTACGGTGAGTAGAATTTACCAGGGAATAAACTGGAGCAGAAGCCGGGCCAGAAAGAAAACCCAAAGCAGGAGCTAAACCAGAAACAAAACCATGGGAGATAAATAATTGGTGGCACCACAACTTTTTCACACTCAGAACATGAGCTATAGATGACCAGTTTCTTTGCTTGGACTTCCTGAGTCCCCTTCCCATTCAATTGCAATCATTGACCTGGTAATGGACACTCATGTTTATCAACCTTGGCAGTATGATAGAGGAGATATCATACCGGAGTTCTGTTAAGTATCAGACATGGATAGAATGCTCTTTGCTCAAAGATAGACAAACAAGACCAAACATATTCAAAGAAATAGTAATGTGACATAAAATTAAACTATTACTTAAGAAGTTAAAAAAGGAATATACATAAAAAAGTCATATGTAAAAAAGAAAATATTATGGGAAAGAGAGTAGCTTTACAAAGTATATATGCTGCTTTCTCAATCAAAATATGCCTATAGGGGGATAAAAGGAGATTTTAATACAGCTAATTAACAGGAAAAGACTCTGGCTGCAATAAAGATATAAAGATGACTAATATTACATTATCACAATATGAGATCTATATTCAAAGTAGATTCAAGTAAGAAAAGAGAGAACTGACATTTCAAAACAACTAAATCCTGATGTGGCAGGTAACTTTTCTGGAAAACAAAGGAAGAAAGATGAAAGACAAAAACAATGACAAGGAACACAATGGTTTAAAATCTAGTTTGTATGTCCAAGATATAGATAATTGGATTCATAATAAATATGAACAAATATAACAGAAAATAATTAAATTCAGAATCAAGAAATCTTTCATGAGATAAAAAAAACTCACCCTTAATATGTAGACTAAGAATCTTATTTAGTGCTGGAAAAAATTCATAATAAATGAGGTAGAACCTAGTGAAATGTTTTTAAAGGTCAGGTCTTTAAAATGGCCTGCAGATTCCCTTTTGATTTTCTCCTCCTACTTGCTTCCTTCTCTGACTTCATCTTTTGTTTTCTGTTTCATTAGCACGGGCCTCCTTGCAGTTTGTTGATGAGCCAGGCGTTATCTGACATTACAGTCTTTGTACTGTCTATTCCCTCTGCCTCAAAGTCTTCCCTGAAATAGGAATATGATTTCATTCCTCATTGCCTTTTTTTTTTTTGAGATGGAGTGCAGTGGCACAATCTTGGCTCACCACAACCTCCGCCTCCTGGATTCAAGCAATTCTCCTGCCTCAGCCTACAGAATACAAAATAGCTTGGACTACAGGCACCTGCCACCACGCCCAGCTAATATATATATATATATATATATATATATATTTATACACACATATATATATATGAATATGTGTGGCATATATATATTTTTTTTGGTAGACATGGGGTTGCACCATATTGGCCAGGCTGGTCTTGAACTCTTGACCTTGTGATCCACCTGCCTCAGCCTCCCAAAGTGCTGGGATTACAGGCATGAGCCACCATGCCCGGCCTCCTCACTGTCTTTAAGATTTGCTCAAATCTCACTATCTCAAAGATGCTTACCCTGATACCACATTTCATACTACAATTGCTGTGCCCCTTCTTGACCAACTCTATCACTTCATATTCTCCCCCTTCTTCCCCTTCATATTTATTTGTTTAAATTCTCTATTTTTGGCTGGGCACAGTGGCTCACGCCTGTAATCCCAGCACTTTAGGAGGCCAAGGCAGGTGGATCACCTGAGGTCAGGAGTTCAAGACCAGCCTGACCAATATGGTGAAACCTCATCTCTAATAAAAATACAAAAATTAGCCAGGTGTGGTTGCATGTGCCTGTAGTCCCAGTTACTTGGGAGGCTGAGACCAGAGAATTGCTTGAACCCAGGATGAGGAGGTTGCAATGAGCCAAGATCATGCCACTGCACTCTAGACTGGGTGACAGAGCAAGACTCTGTTTACCCCTCCACCACAAAACAAAACAAAAAAAAATGATTTCTCTATGTTCATGGAAAATATGTGATATTCGCATAATTACATTTTTAAAGAAAGGTTTCTCATTATTAGGAAGCCTATTACAAAGTTTAACATAAGAAAGGGAGCATAATCAGATTAGTTTCTATGTTACATAACAAATTATCTTAAATTTAGAGACTTCAAGAAAAAATAGTTATTATATTACTGTTCTGTAAGTCAAGCATTAATGAGCAGCTTAACTGAATGGTTTTGGCTCAGAATCTCTCATGAAATTAAAGTGGGCTGGGGTCATCTCATGGCTCAACTGCGTGCCAGCAGAGCCATTTTCAAGGCAGCTCACTCACAAGGGTGTGTGTGAGTTCCTCACCACATGGAGGTCTCCAGATAGCTTGAACATCCTATTGACATGGCAGCTGGCTTCTCTCAGAGCAAATAATCCAAGAATTAAAGTAAAGAGAAAGTTGCAAATGTCTTTTATGACTTAGTGTCAGAAGTTACACATGGGTACCTTAGCAATGTTCCGTGCATTAGAAGAGAGCAACTAAGACCAGGCCACCGAGACATGAAGCTCCACCTATACAAGGTAAGAGTTTCAAAAATTTTGTGGACATTTAAAAACCACCAAAATACTACATGAAAAAGAAGGAGGAGTAGGAGGAGGAAAAGGAGAAGAAGGAACAAGAAGAAAGGGAGGAAAGGAGAAAAAAAGGAAAGGAAGAAGAAAAAAAAACCCAGGTAGTTGTGATCTACCTGTTTAGAATATGAGACTACTACCTTTTATTAATTCAACATTTTATATTCTTAAATATTCAAATATTAAAATGAATGTACTGCTAGAAATACCTATGTGTTTCCATTATTATTAGCACTTTAGGTAACTATTTTGATTTCAGTAAAATAATTTAAGTGGATGCTTTTGTCCAACATCTTGTTTTTATGTAAACTCTCATATATCTCTCTGGATAAAACAGGAAATCTGAGTGCAGCCCAGTCTGTGGCAATTTTCTTCATTTTATGCCAAATTCCTATGGCTACTAGGTAACCCCTTCCCCTTCTCTGAGCTCAATTTTCTTTTCTCCAGGCCTTTGGAATAAACAGATTTTCAGTTTTCATTCAGTTCTGATATTTTGAAGTCTGCAGGAAATTTTAAACTTCTATAAGACTAATGTTTCCAGATTTCAGTAATGATAAATATAACTTTAACAGTACTTATGTAAGTCAAAATTATATTTTATGTTAACTAGAAATATAAGTAGAACCCCAGGAATTTCACTGTAGACTATGACACATTCAATAGTTTTATCTTGGTGGGAGATCCCATGTACAGCATTCAAGCCCTAAAAGGAGACAATAGGAGACAATGCTCTCCTAAGAAGACATCATTTTATTTGCCAGTAATTCAGAAATGCTTTCAAAGACCCAGCATAGAAGTTTCTTCAGAAAAGCCATTTATTGTGAAAGAGGAATGGACAAATATAACATTTTACTTTAAATTTCTGGTTTGATTAAATCTTCATTTTCATAATAACATTTTTTTTTACACTATGTTTTTGGTTGTTGAAACTAACATAAGTTAATTTGATTTGTTGCCACTAATTTACGTGATCAATACAAATGCCACTGCTATTGCAAATTTTCAGTGACATACATACACTGTTAAGGCATCAAGTTCTGTCATTTCATATTATTTTGCTGCCTTATAGAAATGGCCTCTTTCCCTTTTCTTCTGACACAATCTGTTGTAAGAGGTCATTTCAATCTGCTCTATTTCTGAACAAAGTCTCTAAGATTGGTTTTGAGATTTTGAATTTCTATTTTAGCTCCCCACACGAATGACACTAAGCATTTTGCCATGTGTTCTATGTCATATTTTATATAGAAAGAGAGAGAAGGGAAAGGAAAGGGGCGGGGAGAGAGAGAGAGAGAGAGAGAGAGAGAGAGAGAGAGAGAGAGAGAGAGAGAGAGAGAGAGAGAGAGAGAGAGATGCCTTTGAGGGCTGTCATTCAGTATTGAAATACACAATTTATCATACAGTCTACAGGTTTCTTAATCAACCTACTAATAATACTACTAATAATACTCACTGTTCAGGTCAAGGTAATTGACCTTAACCCCACTTTTTACTCTCTCTCCACAGCTTTGTGTTTTCTTTAGTGGGGCATTGCAGCCGTACTGCTTCTATGAGCTTAAAACGCCAATGGTTCACTAAACAGACATTTCCTTTACAGTTTTGTACTACAGAAGACACTACTAGCAACAATTTTATGGGAAATGTCTCTACAGTAGCATTCCCTGCCCCACTGCACCCACTTCAGGACTTACAATGTTTCAATTAAGTATAATCCAGTGTTCCTGACATTTGCAATTCTTATTCTATCCCTAGTGTTTGGAGTGACACATTGCTTTGATTTGTCATCATCTTGCTTTTAGTAAAATCAAACTTCCCACCCACTCCTTACACTTACCACCCTGATTAGTGGCAGGCTGAAGTAGCTAGTGGGTTGTGACTCATGGGCATTAAACTAATTTTGTGCCTGCCTCTTATCTTTTCATACCTGGCCTGTCACCGGCCATCTCTACAAGCTCTTCTCAAGAAAGACCATTAGGAGACATAGAATGGGAAGAAATCTGAAGCCTGCTGATTAAATGATAAATGAGGCTTTTGCCATTTTGTCTCTGATGCAGCCTAATTTATGTATAATTTTGTGACCAGACTCTAACCCTGATTTGCCATCTTTTATTCCAAATCTTGTGCCAGAGATACATTCCCAAACACAAAATATGTGTATTTTTATGTAATTTCAACTGAACTCTTGACTATTTCAGCGCTTATCTAACTTACCCAGTTTTTATCCTTACTTAAAATATGTTTCTGGACTTGGTATCTGACTGGTCTCCCCTCTAGATTTTTAGCTGTTAACTTTGAGCCAGAACAAATAGCATAAGTCTAAGAAGATCATTACTGTAGCTTCATTAACAAGTGAAGTATTTCAAGCATGTTGTAGTATTTTTTTTCATGAGTGCAAAGAAGCCAAAGAAGCAGAAAATCAGAAATATCCCTTCATAGAGTATAAAAAGAGAACAAGAGAGATACTGTTAGGACAAAGATGCCACCCAGAATATGTCTATTATTTCTCAGTGAGTCTGACCACTGATGCAACTGTCACTGCCTTCATATTGGCAAAGATAGGACCTAGGGATTATGCAAAAAGCCACTTCTGTGCATGTTTTCTGGTTTCTCTTAAGGACTTGAAGGTAGAAAGGCAACATCTTTTCAAAAGTGGAAACATATCTGTCTTGATTATTGGCCACCAGTATGAATGGTGAATAATTCATTTATTTTGCCTTTAATTGTGTTTTGCGAGATGATTCAAACTCAGCATCTGAATCCATAATTATCTGGGTGTTAATGATGTTCCACAGGAAGAGTTACATTGCTCAGGAAGCTAAGAAGTTATTGTTAAGTTTGGGCTCTCATTAAGAAGAAACTTCCTGTTAATGTGACTGGAAACCTCTTTCACATTGTTGATGTGTATTAATATTCACTGAAAATATTTTGTATGTGTTCATATAGCAAATTATATTTAGTAAATATAGCAAATTCAAGTTCATTCTCATTACAGAAAAGATACATTCATTCTTACCAAACCCTTTTGTCCTCATGATGTTTGAGTAAAAACAACCATTCAAATAGTCATGTGCCACATAACAACATTTCAATCAATGATGGACCACATATATTATGGGGGGTCTCATAAGATTATAATCAAGCTGAAAAATTCCTATTGCCTCATGACATTATAGCTGTCATAACATTGTAGCAAACACATCACTGATGAGTTTGTGGTGGTGCTGATGTTAAAAATCCTACTACGTTGCCATTCATATAAAAGTATGACACATACAATTATGTCAGTACATAATATTTAATAATGATAATAAATGACCATGTTACTGGTTATGTATTTACTATTACAATTTGTATTGTTACTTTATAATGTGCTTTCTCTACTTATGTAAAAAGGAAATTAATTGTAAAATAGTGGCGGGTAAGTCCTTCAGGAGGTATTCCAAAAGAAGGCATTGTTATAGAAGATAACAGATCCATGAATGTCATTGTCTCTGACGTCCTTCCAGTAGTACGAAATGTGGTGCCAATAATATTGATCCTGACCCCGTGTAGGTTTAGTCTACTATATGTGCTTACATATCAGTTTTTAAGAAAAAGGTTTAAAAAGAAAAATTAAAATTTTTAAAATAGGAAAAAGTTTATAGACTAAGGATATAAAGACAGAAAATATTTTTATATACTACACAATGTGT
Source organism: Callithrix jacchus (assembly GCF_049354715.1). Taxonomy (NCBI): domain Eukaryota; kingdom Metazoa; phylum Chordata; class Mammalia; order Primates; family Cebidae; genus Callithrix; species Callithrix jacchus. The sequence goes on from NC_133518.1 coordinate 37,125,063, forward strand.
TGGTGTTTTAAGTGAAATGGTTTTACAGAAGAGTCAAAAATTTGAAAAAATTTTTAGTTTCCACGAATAAGTGAGAACATCAGTGGATGAATGCTTGAGTGGATGCAAACCTTATTTTTCATGATGTGCTTATTTCACATTGCATGCCTCTATCAAAACATGTCATTTATACCATAAATATATATATCTACAAAAATTAAAAATTAAAAAAAAACTTGTGGAGATAAAAAATTTAAAAGGATACCAATCATATGCAAACATTCTAACTCCAAAGAGGAGGAACTAGAAAAAATAAAAGAATTTATCGTTTCAAATATTTTCAAAATCAGCCAGGAAAATTTTATTTTTATTATATATAGATTAATATAATTGTATTATATAATGATGTGATTGTATTAAATTATGTAATCAGCCATTGCTTTACTAGTTGTTTGTCTTTCCAAGGTCTATTTAAATGTCAGTCACTTGAAAACAAAATGTATTTCCCCACATACTCATATATTTAGCAGAGTGATTAGGTTTGCAGATCATTTCAGAAACTCAATTTTACTTATAATGCACCTGAATATGAACAGTTTAAATTCTAGGTTCTGTAATGAATAGAACACTATGTAGAAAAAATAATAATATTGATGATTTTTAATAATTATAAATCATTATTATATTATACAATTGTCATTTGACATTGTCTGTATTTTATAGGCATACTCAATTAAGACATAATTTCAATAGAAAATGTCCATCTTCTTTTCTAAACATCTATCTCACTTTCTTCTGAATTTATTTCTGGAGTCCTCAGGTACCCAGTGCTCTTTTTCTAATATGTCTGTCTAGAAGGTTTTAGCAACAGCACACATGTTGAAAAAGATTAGCAGCTAGGAAATAACAGTATAGTGGTGAGAAGGAGATAGATCGGTTTTTGCCTTTATAGGTCTACATCCACAATCCCAGTTTATATAAGTCTTGAACTATATTTTATTATAATACCCATATCAGCTCATTTTAAAATGTATATTTTTAATTCATTAGAAATTAATTTTTTACATACTGTAATATGCCATATCAATACCATTTCAATTACTTTCTTTAATAACCTTATATACTTCCCTTATCATATACTATGTTCTTAGGCATGTTTTCGACTTTTATATTTTGTTGCATTGATACTTGTTTCAACATCATACTGTTTAAATTATTTCATCTTTAAAATGTAAGTTAACATTTTGTACAATGAGGCTGTGTCACTATCCTTCCAAAAATGGTTTTGCAATTCTTACATTTATCTATTGTATTCCAAATTGACTCATAAATCATTTGGCAAAATTCTGAAGAAAACTCCCTTGCTATACTGAGTAATATTTTGCTAAATTAATAGTTTAACTCTAAAGAAATACATGTCTTTGTTATCAAACCCTTTAATTCAGTACCATAATAAGTCTCTACATATCTTTAAGTCTTCATGTACTATCTTAATAAATCTTTCAGTTTTCTTTATTCAGGTTAGTACTGCAGTTAAGCATTTTTCTCACTGTATGTGATACTTTACTAATTTGAATTCTTTTACTGTTACAGGTTCTAAATCTAAGTTGCCATAGAGCTGTTAAATATTATTTTGTGATTGACTCTTTTCTTACTGTATTATTGCTTATAATATTTCAATTGATTCTGGTGATTACCTTGGGCTTTCCAAATACAGAGCATATAATTTATATGTAGTGTTGTTTTGTCTCCTTTTTTTTTTTGGTAATAGTTATGCTCATGATGTATTTTATAGCAATTAAATAGAGTATTCCTAAGTGTTGAAAGTAGAAGTGACTCTAGAATTTTACCAGTAAAAATTATGTGGTCTGTTTTAAGATAGTCTTTATTAGGTGAAAGAGCTTTTTTTTTTTTATTTCACATTTTTCAGCAGTCTTACAGAGAATATTAAATTTTATCAATTTCATATACAAAGAAGACTAAATTACTTTTCTTTCTCAAATTAATTGTCCTTAACGTCTTTAAGTTTAAGGACAATTAATTTGAGGAAGAAAAGTAATGTCTTTAAGTTTAAGTCTTTAAGTTTAAAACCTCCTTGGTTATGAAATACTGCTCAATTTGATTTGCTAATGGTTTGTAGAAGAGTTCTGTAATCTTATTTTAAAAATGTGATTGATAGATATTATTTGTGTTTCCATGATATCTTGTTTAGTTTATGTCAAGAGGAGTTTGAAAGAATACTAAATATTTCAAAGTTTCTATCTTTTTCCATAATCTGGAGTAACTTGAATTGCATAGGTTCTCAAAATATTGATTGGACATAACTATACTCAATAATACCTGCAAATTCTCTGATCTCAAGATGTTTATATGCTAATTAGCATTCAAATTTTGTCAAAAGATAATGCTATTTCAGAAAGCTTGTGAAATATTTTCAAGGTAACTAACAGAGAGTATAATGTAAAAATCTTTAGATTGAAAACCAGATACCTAGGTTTTTGTTCAAATTATATCACTATCTATATGATTTTGGCTAAGTATCTTTGCTGCTCTGAAGTCCAATATTTTATTTGGAAAGTAAGGTAGAAATTGATGGACATCTAAGATCCTGTGTTTTGTTATGTGATTCATTAGAACAGTTGATTTGCTCCATGTCTTAGCTGTATTTTATTTGCAGTCCAATTCAAATTTTACCAAACTATGTGAAGATTTGAAAAAATATTCTAGGTTACTGAGGAACAAATACATGAGGCACAACTCACATGTGGTATGCCGATACCACTGAAATTTCTCTCAGTACAGATGGTCAAATAAAAATATGTGATGTTCACTGAGAGAAGGTAAATGTGTCCTTAGGCCTCTCCTGCAAAAAGCAAACATGGAACTGTGTTGTGCCCCTCCAGCTGACCTTGCTTTGCTCTCTCATTGTCATATCTTAATTCACCAGAGAGTTGATGGTAAAGTGTAAAAACATGTTTTATGAGCCTCATTTTATTCTTATACAGTTATAATAGTATCTACAGAATGTGAGCTCTTAATTCACATTTTATCCATCACTTATTTTATCTCCACAGATGTATGCACAATTGTTCTTTTAGGACTCAGTTCAGCCCACAGATGTCTCCACAGCTGCTCTCTATTCCAAAGAGGATTTTTTTTCCTTGGAAGCAGTCATGTAAGGTTTTTGTTGTTTTGTTTTGTTTTTGTTTCATTTTTATTTAAAGCATGGTAAAGACTTTTTCCTTTCCTCCACTGGGGGTGGGCAGGTGGGGGGATTCTTACCTAAAAGATAGCTTTGAGATTTGCATCAAGAAATATGAAACTAAAGCACTCTCTGTATTTCTGCTCATTCTTTAAATCCTGCTCAATGTTTTTGCAGACTAGAGGCCCAAGAATTATAATCACCAAAAAGTTGAATCTTCTGCCTCCTGTTTCCATGACTGACTTGATATGCTGAGGCAAAGTAAAAATTGTCACAATTCATTGAGGGCAGGAAGAGGGAAAAAAAAAACCAATCAAACAAATGCCTAGTTTAGGCAAAATTGCTAATTTGAGAATAGCTTGGAACTTGTGGGGAGTAAATGATTCAAATTGCTGCCTATATTATCTGCATTTACTGGGCTTATGAACTTTATAATTTTCTTTGTGTGGTAGGGATGACTACATAATTTAATAGAATAAAATTGAGGTTATATCAATTATATATTTGTCTTTGTTACTCCAGAAACCTCTGAATATTTATATTTGTATAAGAAAGATCTCCTCTTCAAATATCACCTATATTCAACATTAAGCATCATTGAATATTCCATTTGTAAGCAGCCTTAGACAGAACTAAGGTCATTTCTGTCATTTTATAGATTATGAGCTGACAATCTGGATGATGACATGACTTACACAAAATTATCGAGTGAATCTGATGCTTGGTAAGAGTTAGATGCCTAATTTTCTGATGAATAGGCCATCAGTACCACATTCATTGTTCATCATTAGTTAAACTCATCAGAGGTTAAAATTACCAAAGATCTCTGATGTTAGAATCTTTTAAAAATAGAGATTTACTGCTTATTTTTTGGCTGTGTGTGTTTTTCTCTTTGATTGTTTTTGTGGGATATAGTTAAAAAACTTGTGTAGACTATTTAAGGAATAGTGAAACAGTTTATTTCCTTTTGGGAATTAGTGTAGCAGTGAAGATCTTTACAATTAAAAATCACAGGTAAAGTTATTTTTTAAATGTAAAGAAAAATTTGTATACCAATATTTTTAAGAGTGGGTATTTTGAATATTTCAATTTAATTTGTTGGGATAAAAGTAGACAAACAAGCCAGGCAAATTAAACTTTATAGAAAAATGTTATGCCTTAACAGTTAAAAGTAGAATTGAAATTTGCAATAAAAACTATGGGAATATTGAGGATATTGAAATACTGGGGATGAGTTACAAATGTACTTTCATTATCATGGATAATAAATCATAGACATATGTATACAAATGCAGAAATTCTTGATTTAGACTAGTCTGATATTATAAAACATGACTGTATCTATATAGCTGACAGAGCATGCATTAAACTTACTGATGATTCATTCAGAAACTAATATTTCTAATATTTAAGTTACAGATTTGTTAGTAGACTTAGACCTTTTACAAAAAATTTAACATATTCATTAATTTAGATATTATATATAGTATCATCACATGCTAAGCAAGCTGTTGATATTGCTTCTATTTTTGTTGTTGTTGTTAACAAACCGTAGTATCATTTCATTTGGTTGAGTTTCCTCATCTCTAATGACTTGGTTATAAAGACCTATGTATTTTGATTAGCAATTTTGTATAGTTGATTTTAAGATCTAGAGTTCCACTGCTGTTAGTATATAATCTTATAAATTGATCTTTCCATAGAATGGTATGTATTGTACTAAGAAAAATGAACTGATGTAATGTTTTTATGCTCTTATTTAGGCATGAGAATTATATGGTATCCTTCAAGAAGGGTAGCATAAAACAATTTTCAATAGCTATTACTCGGCATGCTCTTTCACCAAGATTATTATTGGAACAATATTGTTAGGAGGCATTAGTGCAACATGCCATATGCTGAAAACTATTTGTTGATTTAAAATATAAGGACTGAGTTTCGAAAGAAAGATTTTGGTGTGCATGAAGTTACACACACTATTGCATTTTCCCCACAATTACCTAGTCATGCTACAGACTATCAACGACATAATTTTTTCTCTTTGTTTTGCTTTGTTTACAAAAATAATAACATTTTTTCTTTCCCTCTTTTTCAACACATGAAATAAATTTATGACTACATTTCTTTGCATCACATTTTATAAAATGCTGGTCCTACAAAAATCATTCCTTTTCATGTTACTCTTGAGAAAGTTCCCTATTTCCAAAAAAAAAAAAATGTTCTTCCTTTAAGAAATCAACTTACAAAATGAGAGGAATGGCTTTTGAGAAATGGTTTAAAATAATAAGTCATCAAATGGTAGTCTTTATACATTTATGTGTTACATTTATATATAATTCATGTATAATATATAATTTATAAATGTATATAATATAAATATATTAAAGGAAGATTACTGCTCTAAATATGAAAAAATTATAATAGCAGTCACAACCTTTATCCAATATTGTCTTCTAAGGTTAAAATATGAAGAAACTGAAGTAATCTATATGTTGATTCTGTTAGGAAGTAAAGTAATTTTATGAATTAAGATTAGATTTTGTCCTTTGGTCTTGTTTGCTATAGGTTCACTAAAAGTTGCAGACATTTGAGCATTTTCATGTCATTCTTATTTTTTTTTAATGATAAACTCTTATTCTGCCAACAACAACAACAACAAAACTGTGTAACTTGGATACAAGGTTCTTTTAATGAAGCTTTTGATTCTTACAAAATATGATTAATCTGATTAGTGATTCAGCCTCTTTTTATGCTTACATTATCTAACACAAAGAGCCCCCCTACAGGTTAAAGTTTAAATGTGGATTACCAGATAAAGCTAGTCCTGACGAGGTTTCTATGGTGCAAGGAAAAATTGGATTTGCTTTTCACCTCATCTCAGGCTCTGTCATCCTGGTTTTTGCCTTGTTCCCTTGTTCACAGCAAGGATATTAATTTTGCAGTAAAATCTTTAAGCAATTATGCAGATAGCACTGAAAATGCAACATACACACACAATAAGAGAAGCTTAACTGAAAAATGGACCCCAGATATTCATTAAAAACAGATGGCTACATTGCCAACAGCATAACTTTGGATGTTTGGGCTAAGCTGATATTAATCTGCCACAACATGAAGAGAAGATGAAACTGCTGGTGTACAAACTGTATGTATTGCTTCTTTTTGCTTATAAAGGAATATAATGATGATTTATGACTACCTTTTTGATAAATGTCCAAAAAAAGCATTCCTTACTCAAAACTGAAGTAACATTTTATTAGTACTTGCTCTATCGAGTACTGGTACTTATTCTTAAGACACATATAAAATATGATAAATCATATTTTAAAATTTTTATTTATCAAAAACTGCCATGGAGGTAAATGCAAGGATACCATTTAAAAATCAATTATACACACACACACACACACACACACACACACACACACCTGTTTAAAAGGGGGTATATGGAGTATTTTTGGTTAATAGTATTTCAAAGTCACTATAAAACACATTTTTTAAATGTATCTGATGATCTAAGGACACCTTGACAAGAAGATAATTTTTTTTAAATGACACAGAAAAACTATTTGTTGTTTGAGCTATTTTCTCAGTGGAAACAGTAAAATTTTCAATCTAAACAAAATAAAGTAAAACAAAGCAGAAAAATTTTTGGCAAGCCTTCCAAATAAGGCATGGAAAATAGAAAGGAACCCTATGCCATTGAGATAATTGCTACAGTAAAAATGCATAAAGTGTATTTTTTAATTTGTAATTTTTAAAACAAAGTAATTAATCAAACAATAAGTTGTACACATAAAATAAGTGGTAGAAGGTTACAGAGAACTTCAACCAATGCTTTCTTGTTAGCCAAATTTATCTAACCCCAGAAACAACTTTCTGGACAGAATTGTCCTTATGGTGTTATGTGGACTGAATAATACCTAGTCAGACCCCCATAAGGACAGCCACATTCAGTGTTAGGTCCAAAGACTAATTAAAACACCTTGACATTATTCTACTGCTTTATCTACATATGAAGGTAGAACTGGGAATCACTGTTTGAAAATTGTCCTTATTACAACTAGAGAGTTTATTGTATCTCTTGAGTGTTAACCATTATTTTTTTCTTATATTAAAAACTTTACATTTATTGTAGAAAAAAAAAAGATACTCTAAAGATAAGAAAGTTCAGATCATACCCAATCCTACCACCCTAAGATGACTACCACTAATATACATATTTTAAGGTATTTTTATATATAAGTAAATGTATATTTTTAAAAAAATTAGGTCCAGCTGGGCCCAGTGGCTAACACCTGTAATCCCATCTGGGAAGCCTGGGCAGGTGGATCACCTGAGGTCAGGAGTTCCAGACCAGCCTGCCCAACATGGTGAAACCTTGTCTCTACCAAAAACACAAAAATTAGTCAGGTGTGGTGGTGGGCACCTGTAGTCCTAGCTACTCCGGATGCTAAGGCAGGAAAATTTCTTGAACCCAGGAGGAGGAATTTCCAGTGAGCCGAGGTCGCATTATTACACTCCAGCCTGAGTGACAGAGCAAGAGTCTCCAAAAAAAAAAAAAAAAAGTTGGGATTCTACTGTTTATTACGGAATCTGCTGTTATTGGTTTATTTTTCCAACAGTCAATGTAATGACTATCAATTCTATAGAATCCAGTATCTTTCTAGATCCTTGTTTTACTGAATCCATAGTATTCCATTGTATGAATAATTAAAAATTCATTTTACTAATGCCCTATTTATGATAAATACATGAAATTTTTTATTAGTATGAAAAACATCACAAAGTTTATTTATGAAGCTAAAAATTGTATGTAATATATGTATTGTAAATTAGTTTATCCTCTAGCATTATCCTTTTTCACATGTAAATAAACATTTTCTTGGGCAAAATATTCTCGTAGAAGAAAAATTCAACAAACTCTTTTGATTACGTCAACCTGTTTTTTTTTTTTAAATGACCATTTATAGTCTGAATAAAATAGCTTGCTGCTAATGGAAACTATTACTTTATGTTAATAACCTTAAAATAAACCTTTTCAACCTAAGAAAATTTCTATCAGCATGCTCTATGTTGCTTCAGCCATGCTGATCATTTGCTATTTCTCCAGCATGTACTCTATTCTTAAATGCCAGAAGATCTTTACAGATGTAGTTCCTCCTAATGGCCAGGACCACATTCAAGTCACTGTATTATATCATCAATTACCCTGTGAACCCCTCATTTAACCCCATCTGTGATAGTCTTTTGCTGTTCCTGTAGATAACCCAGAGTGCTAATCTCTACTTAAGGGTTTTTTATTTATTGGAAGTATTTTTTATATGATCTTTTTCAATGGGTTGTGAACAACTTCAGGGTGAGGTTTATGTCTCATTCATTTTTTATTCCCAGTACTTGATGAAATGCCTAACATCTACTAGGCATTTTAGAAATGTTCATTAAACTAAATAATGACCTGAGGACATCTTGACAAGAAGATCTTTTTTTTTTTTTTTTTTTTTTAATGACACAAAACAGGAGTACAGCTACCTTTATCAAGTCCTGACTGGGTCTTCACAGGGCTCGGATAACTCTGGTGTTATCTCAATGTCATTTTAAAAGATAAAATGAGCTTGAAGCTTTGATTTTCTTTTGCCCTTTCACTACTGTGAATGAATCAAACATATGTATGCACTCACCACTGTCTCTCCCCACCAAAAAAAAAAAACCCTAATTTGGCCCCAAGTATGGGTAAGCATAAGGAGATATGGTTAGATTTTGAAGCAAAGAGAAGCACCAGAATAGTGATTGAATGGGGATTTGATCTTCTTAGGGATCGCTATCCTGTCCTTCCATTAACAGGACTCTTTAGGCAAGGCGAAAGAGGAGAATGACATTATTATAATTACCTTGAAACAGATAAGTGCTAGATACAGAATAACCTAATTTATATATTAATATTCACTTGTAACTATTGGATGTGTGCTGTGGTGAAACATCACATTAGATTCTTGCAATGGTGGCATGATCAATGGCTCTGAAAATGCTTTGCTCCACCTTCCTTGTGATGAAGCCATATAGTTGTGAAGAGAGACTTAGGAAGCCAAGGAAAGGCAACTTTGGCTCCCCCCAAAATCCAAGGAAACAGAATTCCGAGAGAGAAAGAGAGAGAGAGAGAGAGAGAGAGGGAGGGAGGGAGGGAGGGGGGGAGAGAGAGAGAGAGAGAGAGAGAGAGAGAGAGAGAGAGAGAGAGAGAGAGAGAGAGAGAGAGAGACTTCCTTTTTTTTTTTTTTTTTTCCGAGATGGCGTTTCGCTTTTGTTACCCAGGCTGGAGTGCAATAGCGCGATCTCGGCTCACCGCAACCTCCGCCTCCTGGGTTCAGGCAATTCTCCTGCCTCAGCCTCCCGAGTAGCTGGGATTACAGGCACACGCCACCGTACCCAGCTAATTTTTTGTATTTGTAGTAGAGATGGGGTTTCACCATGATGACCAGGATGGTCTCGATCTCTTGACCTCGTGATCCACCCGCCTCGGCCACCCAAAGTGCTGGGATTACAGGCTTGAGCCACCACGCCCGGCCTGAGAGAGACTTCCTTTTATTGGAAGGAGCCAGAAAGCAGCTTACTGGGATGGGGGATGACTTAGAAGGCTGACTCCTCACTGTTGGTGAAGTTGCACTACATGATTTCCAAATTTCTTCCACATCTAGGATCTATGAATGCTTATAACTACTTATGCACAAAAAGCCTCCATCTGGAATCATCATCCCACTTACAAATAATTTTCATGTGTTTTATTTCACACTTTTGTTTCCAAATGAGAAATTAGACAGACTCCTTTATGTTTCATTTTAAAGAACTGTCTATATTAAATTTGGGAGTAGGAATTCCGTATTTAGATGTAGATATAAGCTTTAAAAGCTAACCTATTGACTGGATATTGAAACCTTTAGAAATCTTTTTCTTATATCAAGATTATTTTTCTGTGTTTTCATCTGTTATGACAAGTATGATTAAATATTCTGGCAATGGTATTCGACAGGCACACTATCACAAAAACAATTTCTGTGGTTTAAAAAATGATGTTTAAAGCCATTTCAGTGATACCAAATGTTTCTTTGAGGTTAACATCTTGTGACAGGAAATGAACAAAGTACTAAAAAAAAGTGCAGACATCATATGAAAATTCAGTATATTTTCTTATGAAGTAATTTCCTTAAACAGATACTTATTTTAAACTTACTGGTTAATAGAGTTATATATTGTTAAATTAGAATACTTATAAATAAGGCCTAGAAAACAAATAAAGGTTAAAACACAATTTTATTTTTAATTGAAATTGTTTTTAATACAATCTTGTGTGTTCTGAGTATTCACATTTGAATATGATTAAATGTGTATATTTAAAGAAGTTATTTAACATATTATGTAATATGAGCCAGATAATCTGCTTTGATAATGAGAACCCTGTGTAAATAAGCCAGAGACACTGATCCCAGGTAGAAAGTCAAAAAAAAAAAAAAAATCATTCTAGTTCAAGGCCAGTAGCAACACTCCAGTACTCCATTCAACCCTACCAAGCATACCTGCACGATCTCAGCCACTCATCCCTATAATTTGACAAGATAACCAAAAGTACATTTGGTACTGACTATAGTTAAGAGTTTCAGATGTAAATTTCTACTTTCATATTATTATTTTTATTTATGCAGTTGGTTAGTTTGCTGTTTAACTGACCTTGTTGCAAATGAGATACTATGATACAACATACTAAGAATAATTGGAATTCGAATGTACTTAGTTTCTCATGGCCTATTTTCCCTCTTTTTAAAAAATGGAACAAATAATGTTGCCATATAAATGTTTGTCAAGGTATTTAGGAAAGAATATGAAAAAGTTTAAAAGTATTAATTAAATGCTATTATTCTGGTTATTTTTACCACAAAAATTATGAGTCTAAAATAATTTTAAATCTACAAATGAAATATAGGTGAGTCACTAGTCAACTTCACATAGTGTCACCTCAGTATTTGCCACAGGTATCTGATGTGGTAAAGCAGGAAAAACAGAAAAGCCATTATCTTTGTTGTGGTCTTGAGTGCAATTCTGGTCAAGCTGTCACCAGTTCCAGGAGATGGACCACAGACCTCTGTGTTGTTCATGGCCCACTGCAGCTCCTCACTGGGCACTTAATCTCTTCTCTATCCGCCAAGAAAAAAAAAACCGTATACAGTGACAGGAAAAAGATAATTTATTCTCAGTCCCAGGGAGAAGTTGCCTTTAACACTTTTCAGAGATCACTATACCTAAGATCCTAAGTAGATACTGGAGGAAAAGTGATACAATTACAAAGTGCAGTGGGCACAGTGTGCGACAGGTGATGTTGGATTCAACTAATGGATTCTTCATGATTTCTCATTTGAGTTCTTGTGCTAAAAATTTGGATGCCTCTGGGGGCAAGGCATGTAGCTTAAATAGGTGAATCTAGATGGATGTACTTCATAGTACTTGGAGAAAACACGTTGACAAAGATGAAACAGATAATTTAGACCTCATCAAAAAAACCCACAGTCACTCATCCACTACCCAACATTGCTACATCAGTCTCACTCCTGCTATCCTTCTGCTATTTAAATAAAACCTAGGAATCTGGATTTTAATTCAAAATCTAAAGTTCAGAAATTGCCAGTCAATTCAATAATAATAACTTAAAAATCTGTGTAGGACAAGCAAAACATGTCCATAGGTTGCTTTCAGCTTATAAATATTTGCTTCTACTGGAAGTTCTGAGAAAACTAAGAGTGGGCTTCCAGCTATCAGATTTTGTGCCTACTATTGTTTCTTGCTATTGCTGGTATCACATAATTGACTGTATAAAATAATTAGACTTAGTTGACAAAGCACCTTTGATATGGAGCTGGAATATTATGAGCTTTGCCAAGACCTGCTACAGTAATGCTCCATTATATTTCAAGACAATATCTGGTTAAAAATAATCCAGATTAAAATCATCAATATTTAAAAGCTTACTTATATCTTTTCATTTCTTCTGTTATGGAATGGACTTTGGTAGTCAAGTCTACTTACTAATCTGAAAGCAAAGCCTTTAATTTGGTTTGTCATTTTAAAAAATGTGAAGAGCTAAGTTAATTATTTTTAACATCTGTAAAAAATAACATTAACACAGGCATAATTATAATATGAACAACTAGCATTGGCTAATTGATCACCTGCTTATGAGTGCTTTTTAAGGTGTTTATATGCAATATTTTGGTATAAATGGGTTAATGTCTACACTTAAGATACAGGTATTATTATTGGCCTCATTTTATAGATGAAGTTATGATGATTCAAAAAATGCAAGCCATTTGTTCAAGGTCACATAGCTAGTACCGAGGCAGTTACTTTGTGAATCTGAGTGTTTAAGCAACATGTTCTACCATTCCTATTACTACCTGTACTTATGTTGAGTTCTTTGATGAGCCAGATATTCTCATCACCCCAATAGCCCTTGAAGAATATGTTCTTATCCTCATTCATAGATGAAAAAAGTGAAGCTCCAGGATGGTAAATAATTTTCCCCTATTTGAAGACTGGAAAAAATGAGTCCCTGTCACAGATATGACATCCAAAGCTAGGCATATTTCAGTACATCACAGTGCTACCAGAATGTAATAATTTTAAATATAAAATCTTAAATGGAACCTAAACCACTTCTGTTTCAATTAAAAATAATATTCTTTGAGTTTACAGTCAGTGTTCATATAGGCTAACTAGACAAAATATAGCAAATGAATTAAGTCTTTTAAAGCTGTTTAGGATTCCTACTTCATTTCAAGGTAAAACAACCTCTTTTCCTTAACATCAATTCTTCTTCATATGCAATGCTTGTTCTCCATCTTAAAAAACACATTTATTATGTTTTAACAAGTTTTAAACTATGTCTTTTCTGTCCTACCTAATCAGTAGATTCCATTTTGGAATATGAGTAAAGTTTTGAGAAAACAATCTCTTAATTCTGAATTATTTTCAGAATTGAAAAAAAGCTTTTTACTGCCTTCCCATGATGGTGTTATCAGCTTGCTTTTTTTTTTTTATTATTCTGAACTTTTTAAGCTATAATTTTTAATAAACATTTTGTTAAATGATTATTGCAATACTGTTTAGAATATTATATCACAAGAAAATTATAATTAGTGCCTGTAATTTCTCTTTACTACACAGATCTTACATTCTTTTGGAGGAGAACATTATCTTTTTCTCATTTGCATACATTTAAATCACATAAATTGGCACATTTTTATGTACCTACTAAATGAAGTTTCACTATATTTTTATATAAAATACTAGGTATATCATCAATTTTAGAGAGTATTTAAAATAGTGATATCTTCTATGTTATTAATTGGCTTCCAATCAATTGCAGCAGAAGTACATTCAAGCATAGCTACAATTTCTTAATTAGAATACTCACTTTATATGAATTTAGGGGATTTACAAACTGTTTTCACTATAGATATCTTCACATACATGCCTGAAAAAATTTATAATTGAAATTGCACCTGTAGCAACTGGTAGCTTTTATTACCAAAAGCAAGAATGCAGGGCTGTGGGAAAATTTGATAAACCAAACTCTAAGACTCATGACTTAAAAGCTCAATTTTTCCTCCTGCCACCCCATAATGTTGACCTTGGTCTGGTCTGTTTCTCTCTGATTGTTTAAATTGCATTCTCCTTCACGGATGGTGGTTTCTTATTAAATTATTTATTGATGTGGCTGACACTAGTTGAATAGATTCATTAAATTTCACAAGTTGTTAGAGCCTAGTTCACTGGAAAGAAAAACCCCTCTTTAGACTCTTTAAAGGACAAAAAGCGTCATGTTTTTTGAGCTCTTTTAAAGCATTTAATAAAGCATGAAAAGATATGACATCAATCCTACTAAAACACAAGGGAAAATGAATGATGTTACTGTAAATCTTTACATCAATCACACCCAATACTTTGGAAAACAATATAGTTTTGTTTGCATTTCAGAAGTGACAAACAACTCTTGTGACTGGCTTAACATAGTCACTTTCTATTAGTCAAGACCAGAAGCAAGTCAGAATTAAAATGTGGCCCTGCGTTGCTAGGCAGCTGAGTTGTCTTGACATGGTGGTTAGTTTCCTTTTCAGTGACTGACAACAGTGAAATGAAAGAAGTTTTGAAAAACTTGATAATGGTTTTCAAAGGAGGAGGATAATTGGTGGTGCTCGCTTGTGCAGTTCTGTGTGGAAACTTTCAGGCGGCTGTGAGAGAGGACTGTCACTAAAAATTTAAACTCTTGTACACAAACTTGACCTAGAGTCTTCTCCAGGTTTTGGCGGTTCATTTTCAGAACACCCCTCTGAGACCAAGGGGTGTAGGATGAAAGCATTAAGACAGATGGGTAAAGCCCCAAAGGAAGAAAAGAATCAATAGTTGTGATTTAATCCATTGATGAAAAGGAGGAATTAAGTAAAATCTTAAAAATGAGGAATATGTAAAAGAACTTTAGATATCACCTATGACAAAAACTCTTTAACTGCATAGTTAGTTGCAACTGAGCTGAGCAGAAACTTGCATCAAATGCAGGTAGTAAAGAAAAGCACATTTTTTATTTACTATTCCATAAATAAAACAATTGTCCTGATGTTATTTTTAAAAATATTCTCTAGTTGATGGATAATTTACCTCAAAAAATATGTCCAACATAACTCCAAAGCATATAAAATAACAACTTAAGCATTTGTTGTCTGTGGCAATAATCAAATAGAGTGTATATTTAACTAAACAAACAAACAAACCAAAAACTCAAATTAACAAAAAACACACAGAAAATACACATTGCTCATGATTTCATCCAAAACCACCTAATGCAAGAACATTTTAACTATCTTTGCCATTAATTTACCCAGAATTTAAAAAACTGAGCAAAATGGACTCATACTGAAAGAAGGGACCAATTAGTGTTGGATTAACATTCATGGTTATTTACAGTTGTTTTTGTACTTGTTCTTGTGCTCTGACTTCCTAAAATTTCACAACCCAAAGATTTAGAAAAATGGGGTTGTTTAGACGCAAAGTGCAATGAAGTGGCTGTGACCATTGTGTAGACACCACCTCTCTCATTATACCCTCTCAATCAACGCTCAGTACACAGGAAACCGCAATAAAGCCCATCTGCCACGGTTAATCTGCAGGCAAACCCACACCCATGTCTATGCCCGTTGCTCTCCAGCCTTATTATTCTCAGATCCAAAAGCTTCATAAGGGATCAGCCAAAGTCCATTAAAGTAAATAATAGCTAGAAATGACAGGCTTAGCAAGGATTGGGAGGAAGTTGAAGACCAATCTGAGCTCTGAGCTCTGATTAATAGAGAAAAGCATTAGGAGAAAAGGGGAGAAAAATGACCTCAGCCTGCTCCAAAGAATTCCTGAACCTTCGTTGTTAGGGCAAGTGCTACCATCTGAGACGTTAGTGATCCTTGAATTTCCTTCACTTTGATGCAGCTCAAATGGGAAAATTTTGAAAGTTCAGCAAGGCCCCAGACCTCAGCTGGAAAGCTGTCTGGAGTCAACCCTGTCAAAATTCTCTTGTGTAAGAGAAAGCCTTTATTAGCTAGATTGCAACAACAACAATAACAACACCCACAAATGCCCTACACAGACTTGTAAGGAGGGGCTGCTGCTAGAGATTGCAGGTGCAGATATGATTTCTTCACATATAGTCATTTTTTTAATCTCCAAATAAATATAGTAAAATAAAACAATAGTGATTCTCAAAATAAATGCCTTTCAGGAACTAGCTGGATTTAGTCTGCTGGCAGGAAAGCATCTGTGTGTGTGTGTGTGTGTGTGTGTGTGGTGTGTGTGTGTGTGTGTGTGTGAGGGAATATGCGTGGGAGGCTATTTAAATATTTATTCAGTTTCTTCCTGATATTTAATATTTATTTTCACTGTGCAATACAAAAATATCTTTCTTGAGCAGTTCAAGGTTTGTTAAGTCAAAATAGAGTCATAAAGTGTTTTAGTTATTTCAACTGTGTATTTTATATAAATTGACCAGGAAAAAATTCCAAATTAGTTGCAAAAGAATTTCTCTCCTTAAAACTTTAAAATTATTTTACAGCTTCTGTGTGATAAATTTCCTAATGAGAGAAGCCCAGGCAGTGTCATCTCCTTCTGTTTTCCTGCCCCACATAAGTATATTTGGTCTTGAAATAAGACAGTTTTCAGTTTCAGTACAGCTCTTAAGAGTGCTTTGAAGAAATCTATACCTGGTAGATCTATTTGTAATGAAGAAATTTTAAGTCTGCTGTATACCTTTTAAACATGATTTTCCTTATATAGAATACCTATGTGAAATGTGGATTAAAATGAGAATAGTAGAGAAAGCTCAAAAACTGTGAAGGCTCTTTTAAATTAAGAGTTGAAGAAAAACAAAGCAGTCTCTGATTATCTGAATTCCCAGTCTGAGGGGGAGAAAGAATTTGGCAGAGGCAAGCAGGTATTGGGAAAGCCCCATGGATTTCTTAGGAAGATAGTAATGATCCTGATGAGGACTTGATGTCAGGGAGACTCACCTTTGAATGTATTTCTTATTCAAGTTTATATTATCACATGCAATTTTCATAAATAAAATGAAGAAGCAATGTAAAGAACCATGGTTAAATAATAGTGTTCCACAGATATTTCTGATAACTTAGTTAATGCACTGTTGATATGCACGTGGTACAATTTTCATATTTTAATCTTAAGTAGAACTTGAAATGACAATTATGAAAAGACAAAATAGATACCACCAACAGCTGTAATTGCTATCCAGGCTGCTCAAAGTTGGGCAAAAGACACAGTAAATCAATATTAAGTTCTCTAGAAATGCAGGTATCACAACAAGGACATCATATAACATCATTATAAGCAAATTCTAATACAATTTGGACAGTTGTAAAGAACACAGGATGAACACAGGGAATAAGAAGATAACTTGTCCTCTGTAACTTCAGTTGATATAAAAAAATAAAGCTCTGGAAATCATGGCTATGTAACATTTAGTTAAGACTGTAGGCTGTGCTGGCTTTAATAAATGAGTATGGTTTCTTTTTTCACTATTTAATATGTAAAGATCATAAAGGGTTTAACGGTGCTGCCCCATGTAATTATAATAATTTGAAATTTAACCTAAAACGGTTTAATTTTAGGTGTATTAAAACATACACTGACTTACATGAAATGCTTTCATATATAATAGTATGTCCTAGGCATATATTTTGTGGTGTTAAAGAATACCTAATTAAACTTATGGGTTAATAAACCAATTAAACTTATAAAAGCTATTAAAGATTAAAGGCATGGTACAAATATAATTAAAATAATAAAAACTGAATCTGCAAACTTTCAGGATTAGAAATGAAATGGGAAAAAGGCAAATAGACAAGGAAATAAGCAAGAGCTTCAAGGAAAAGACATAACAAATGGAACATATATGCAAAAGTAGTTTGGTTATAAAGTTAAAATTAAGTATTTGCATTTCAGGTTCTAGTTTTAGAGTGTAATCATTTAAATGGCCTAGAGAAAGTAGTTGATTTTATTCACATCTTTCTGGGGCTGTTTCCCTCGTGGGAAATAAAACAACACATAGTCCAAAAACTTTTTATAAATTCTTATTGATATTTTTGCATTTACTAATAAGTTATTTATGTACTTGTAAATATTGGATAAGTAGTTCACATTTCAATTGAGCATTTTCAATTTTTTAATGAGATAAAATGTTTAGAATCTATTTATTCCCTTATCTTCTTCCTCATTCCCATAATTGAGTCTTACTGAATTGAATTCACAGACTCTTCCACCATTACATAAAGATGTAATATAAAAGAAACACTTTTCATCATTATTATCTAGTTTACATAAAACTACTCTAAAAATGAAACTAAATTTGAATCAATTTGAGAATTATTTGGTACCAGAAAATAATCCATTAATCAAAAAATTATCAATTAGAATCAAATGTCCTTGTATGTGTGATAATAACAAACAAGAAAAATAAACAAAAACCTATCAATTATTTACCATGCGGTTTTGCACATCCACAGAATTTTTCTCTCTCTTGAACACTGTATTCATGTTAGCATTAGATGGTAAACTTTCCTAAGTTACTTTGCTATTTATATAAATTAAAAAATTGAATGCCCATGCAATATAGTTTATGCATGTGTGAAATATGTTTATAAACAATCAAGTGCATGTTATTATGTATATTATAGCATATACTGCTCCATATGCATTATCTCACATAACATGTACAAATAAGCAACTATTAGGTTGGTGCAAAAATAATTGCGATTTTTGCAATTAAAAGTAATGGCAAAAAGTGCAATTACTTTTGCACCAACCTTATAGATTTATTACCTTGCGATACACATATTTTTAGTCACTAAAGGCCACTGAAATTTTAATTTCATTCATGCAAAGCAAGAGTTTTAATAATAAATCCACTGTGTACATAAATGGGATTGTTATTCTAAATGCTCTCTGTTAGACTGTACAATTGAATTGACATTAAAAATTAAACATAAAACAATTTCTCTTTGGGTACATTGTATTGCCATTGACACTTAAAACTGCATTATTTTTTGTTATTGGTATCAGAGCAGAATATTTAAAATGAAAATACATTTCTTACCCTTTTACTGGACTCGAAAACAGAAGGCTATTACTTTCTAAGATAATAATAATCTTCAAATTTTCTCTATAAGAATGAATAAAGACCTTTACATCAACCACAAGGTGTCTCCAATCTTTAATTCTCTAGATTTTTCCCTCCCCTCCATTCCCATATTTGATGCAGAGTGAATATATACAATCAGATTACCACATTTGGAAACTTCAAGAACATTCATTCAGATGTAAATTGAAAGTGTATATTTTAGAAGGTATTTTATTAAGCTGAAATATATATAATATCCACATGTAACATTATATATGTCATAGCTACAGCTATTATATAATCCTATATATCACATGCTTATAGGATAGCACATGTTTAATAAGAATTTATCAGTTATTTTATGTGTATCTATTTTGGAAATTGGCCTCTTAAAAATAGTGACACAACACCAGAAAAGAAAAAAAAAAGTTTAACATGAAAGTGTGGCATGTTTTAGTTTATTTATTCATTTTCAATATTTAATTTTTAAATAATCCTATCCGCCAGTTATAACCAACGACTACAAGAAAATAAAATTTCATAGTGGATTATACAAATCTTCAAATATCCACAAATACAACCAAAATCCTGTTTTTTAAAGCTATTAGTGAGAAGTAATTTCTAAAGCTCATCTCATTATGAAATATGAATACATAACTGAATATATAACTAAATATGAATATATAGAATAAATCTGATTTGAAATAATTCCAACTACAGAAAGTCTAATCCGAGGTTATGTTTGGCTTATCTCTCTCTCTACCCAGAAAGAAAATGTGTGTGTGTGTGTGTGTGTGTGTGTGTGTGTGTGTGTGTGTACATGTGTGTGTTTAATGGGATGCTGTTTATCCCACTATATCTTACCATTCTGTCTCTTTGGATAACAATCACAGGACCCAGATGCTAAGGGTAAGTGATATTTTCCCACAAGCGGCTTCTGGCTCCTTGGCAGACGTGGTAGGCGGTTGTGTTGGCAGCCACAGTGCTGCCTCTGGCTTTCTAGTGTGGCTTTGCTGTTGAGGGGATACTTGGCCTGCCCTGTCCTCCTGGATACCATTTCCCTCTGACAGCCCTTGGGTTTTGTGAAGCTTTATTCTGTACAAATCCCTTGGGCAGTCTCTGGATGAACTCTCTACAGGCAAAATAGAGCCTTTCTTTCTGGTTGTGTTTAATGATCAGCTGAATTGCTGGTACAGGTACTCAAGAAAACCAAAACCAAAACTTTTCCAATTTTTTGTGGCTATTTTATTTTCATTTCTGATCTTGTTTTCACCCTGAGCACATTGTATCCCAACTTAATTGCCAGCAAGTTGGCCGAATGATTTTGTATAAACGTTGTGCTTTCTGATTTTTGTGTTGTAATTTACATGATTTTTAAAAGTCCATTTTTCCATATTTGTTATCATAAACAATTTTTGAAGATTTATTTTAGATCATAAATAACAACATACAAGGTATCTCTCGCAAAAATACAAGAAAGGAATTTCATGATTTTATCGAGTGTGATGCCGACGAGCTATTTAATGAAATAACAGTAGTATGCTTCTGAAATTGATACAGAAGTAATACTTCATTCCTTGCATGCTTGTAATCTGGATGACATTTTGAAGCATGTGCTCAAGTTGTACAAACAAAAGCACACAGCAGAGCCAAACATGGTTTCAAAGACACCAATATAACTGTCTGCTGAGTAATTTGTGACATTTTCACACATTTCCTCTCAGTGATATCACAAAAGTAGTCATAAATGTATATCATGGATTAAATGATTCGCTGACTGACTATATACCTGACCACAGTCCTCTGTGGCAAAACAATATTTTGGAGGACTGATAGCTGTATTTTCTTTGTAAGCTAAAATATAAATAAACGCCTAGAGTTTCCTAAAGAAATATTAGAAGCATTTTGCATAAAATGACCATTCCAGTTAAACCTGGTTGAAACATATTTCTTTCCAGTCTGCCATTTTTATCTCATATGACCGTAAAACTCTAAAATTATTGATACTGTGTTTTATAGTTTAACAAGTGAATTACTTAGCAGTAAAAAAAAAAAAAGACTATACAAGTTTTAGATGGGCTTTCAGATAATTATCTAAAGCATTTCTTATTAAGTCTTCATGTGCTTTACGAAAAACTGGAATGTGTAGTGTCATCATATTATAAATTAAGAGCAAATGTAATTTAAAGAGGAGCTTCAGTGAAGCCTCTAGGAGAAATAAAGATCAGACCTCTTCTTGACAGCTGTAATTCTGTTTTTACAGACGTTGTTAATGTTGAACCCTCTCTGATGCAGAGTATGTTTTTAATGTAGCCAATGTTCTGCAAACCATGTGCTTCTAGCTCAGTGGAGAAATTAACACATTCTAATGTGACTCCAATGTTCTATGACATGTGATAAATCCATGTTCTGAAAGAGCATTTCTGGTTAAATTAGCATAAAACCTCAAAGATTATTAACAATTGGGTTGCTATCAAGTGTATATTATTCTTTTTGTTCCTGGATTAACTTTGCTCTTTCTTAAATATAAAGCCTTCAACAAACATTGTGGAAACAAACAAAAAAATTGTTAAGTACATTTTTTTTTTAAAGCATTTCAACTTTTTGTCTTCCAGTTCTAACTGGGAAATATGGTACTTTTAGTAAAACAATTGCTAAAACCAATTGCTAAATGACTTCTCATTTTCCACAATATTTAAGAATTTAAAAGATTGTAATTACATATTCTCTACACTATTTGGTATCAAGTTTGATTATAATTCTCTGCTAGTAAGTTGTTTTCCTTTTTCATAATTAAATACCTGCATTATTCTGTTTGGGTTTTATTCCTGATTAATCAGTTTTTGGTAATGTAGACTTCTATTTTAAAGACCTGAAAAAATAATTGTAAATAAGGTGCATTTATAACAACAGAGTCCCTGGTAAGATTCTCTAAAACAGTAAGCAGGAAGCAAACTAAAACTATTTTTTGTTCTATTTCTACCAGTAGGTGTCACTATTGGGACTAAAAGGTAGTGATTTCAAGCCATCTAACAGAATTTAAAAATCATAAATTACCTGTATGATCCAAAGGTAATTTACTGGGTCATGCTAACCAAACCACCCTATGAAAAGTTACTTGATAAAATTTATCTCAAAATCTCAACTAAGCATTTGAAATGTGAAATGACTCTATGAAAAATATCCTGGCAAGGGATCCTGAGATACCAGTCATTACAGCAAAAAATAACTCACGGGATTTCTGAATGATATAAGAAAATAAAGGAAATTTGAACAGTATTTTGTTGTGATCAGATTTCAAAAATACTGATATAAAAATATAACTGTTGTAAAAGAAGAGAAGGATTGGGGTTTTGCCTTTTGAAAAGTTTCAAGGTTATACGTAGCATCACCATAATATTCCACAGTTGAACAAAGACGCTTATGGAGTCAGGTCTTTTTTTTCTTTTCAAAGAGAAAAGTTCCAGAGCTTCCTTATATAGAAACATTATAAATATCTTCATCCTAGGAAATATTAAATAAAAAAACTTCCAACTTCTCGTGGAAAAATTAAATCGTTTCTTCCCCAACCCCCCAAAAACGTGACTTCACAAAGTGGTGAGGCTATTTTCAGCCCAATTCCATGAAAATACAATACAATGATATTTTCATGTACTGTATTTAGTCTCCTGAGGAGACTATATTTTGTAAACATTTCCTAGGAAATCTTGGCAGTAAACTTTTGCTTTTTGATTAATCAAAATATTTTATGGGCACTTTAGTTTTATCTAAAGATTTTATTTCAGTTTTTGGTTGGTTGTGGGAAATATATGAATATGTGTGTGAACAGTGTGCCTCCCCAACAACAATGTCAAGAAATACAATTTCATATCAAAATGGTTTTAAAACTTAAACTTGAATGGGAGTTATGTACAAAGAAAAAAATGATTACCTGTTATTTCTTTGTTGAATAATCTTAAAATATCTGAAAGCAGCCCATACATCAGAGGTTGAGGGTCCTTTCATTACCTGAGAATAAGCAGTTAGACATGACAGCTTTAAAAGTGTGAATGCCATTATTCAGTGTTTTATACAGTATATTCCTGGTCATCCATCTGGTGAGCAACTTTCCAGTAAAAAGCTGAAAGTCATTCTGCTTGTTTTTCCAGGGTAGTTCCAAAAGGACAACTGCACAGAGAGAGATTCGCCAGTAGAGGCCTCTCTAGATTTGCCTTCTGATTACAGATTCAGAATGTGCCTTGAATCTGCTGCAGTTAACACAACTACTTGAAAAGATTCTTGTTGCATAGGGAAAAAGATCACTCTTTAATGCCCTTTTAAGTTCCATGATGTTGATTAATGTTGCCCTTTACATTAATGATGTTTCAAGTAAAAGAAAACAAATTTAAAATGGATAAATTCTATTGAGGATGCATTAATTAGACAGAGACTTTGCCATATGCTGTGGCTGGAGGGCTTGCTGGCCTTTCTCTTGTAGTTACCTGTGTAAAATCCACCCTATCCTCTACATGAATGCCCAAGCTGAATAGCCATTTGAATGAAGGCTTTAGTTTGATTCGCCATACAAGGGGTACTGTGTCACTGTGTTTTCTTTCTAGGAGTCACTAAGTGATTTCTATATCTGTTGTCATGGTGATATAGCAAAGCAGGGGAAAATGGGGGCAACTTCAGGCTTTCTCCTCACCCTCAGCACTAAGATGTTGTTAGCAAGCCTATAAAACATTGGGCTTTATCTGGGCCTTCTTTTTGTTCCCTGATTGTCAATAAAACTCATTTTAAGGGTAACAAGGACATCTAAATGTCATCTGTCACAGTGTTAGAGAGATTAAGTTTGTTTAGGGACTTGTGCTGGACAAAGGCCACTATTTGTTCCGCAGATACAAAGCAGTGTTGGCTATCACCACTCTTGATTTAGAAGGAGGCCCAGAGACCGTCGAGGAAATATCATCTCAGTTGCAGGTGTCTTGACATGACAGCATTAAAAAGACAGAAAAATAATTATGGTTTTGAATGGGAATTTGCAGTTCTGTTTCTCACACCCCTTTGTAGACTCTTCAAACCTAAAGTCTTCTCCTAGAGTAGAGGGAAGAATTTTGAGTTCAATTTGTGAGGGCGTTAGGCCTGTCTAAAAACAGGACATATACACATGATGGTCTCTGAATGAATGATAAGAGAGAAAAGAGGTTTTGCAAGGCAAGTCCAACAATAATGTACACTGCATTAATTCAACATTTGCTCAATAATGAGGCTAAATGGAACATACAGATTAATGAAGACATTGGTGTTATTAAAATCAAATCCTGTGGTTCGTACGCTTTTTTTAAATAATGAACATTGTGGCTATTGGAGAGGAAGAACAGGATTTTTTCTATTAATTTGGCACACATCCCAGATCTCATTCAACCAGAACCTATCCCCTGCAAAATGCAGCCCATGGCCTTTATGTGCCTTAATCTTTCTATTTTATATGTGTTAATTTGAGTGAAAAAATACTTTCCCTATATAAAAATATTTTTAAAGTAAATCTGGAGCCTAAGTAATAATTCAATAATATTATAACTAGGATGTTTTTTCTAACATTAAGAGGGATTGGAAATAAACAAAATCACATGCATATAATGTGGTGTTCACATCACATCTGCCTGCACTATGTAAATTGATGCAGCTTTCTTGGGACTTTTACAATCTAGATACATCAATGCATCTCAAATACTATTTTATAGAAAATATTCATGGTAGTGAGGGCCACTATGTTAAAATACAGGTGAACCATTATAAATGTTGAGCAATGGGAGAATCTTTGTTTACCTTTTGTTATGTATCAATAATTTGGATATTTATGAAATATGATAAAAATAGAGTAATATGAATCATTTTACAATATCCCTGTGGGCACAACACCACATATAACACACATGTGTGTACAACAAAAGCATCACTTGGACCAGAGTTTACACTAGAAGTGGCAATGATAAACTACCTCATGATCATAACTCTGTGGAGTAAGGAAATATACACATGTATACATGGATATGGTAAACTTGAGTGTCCTTAATCATGCTCTCTGAAAGCAATTTGAAAATTTGATTTTAATCGTACTGAAAGAGATCTGGGTGTACAGCCATAAATGCTTTATATGTCAACTATTGGATGGATTCCACATTTGTTGTAAATTTCGTAGTTAATGATGAAGAAGCTAAACTCATGAAGACTAACACCAACATCTAGAACTACATTTTGTAAAAAATAAAATAGGAAGTTACACAATTACATAGTTGTAAATATACCTGTAATATCAAACATATGTAACTACGAAAAAGACTTACAGCCGGATTCCTTTTATAAAATTCCTGAAGCAATTACCACTAAGCTCAGTTTGATTTCTTTTTTAGATAGAAAGATTTATTCTACACAGACTAATGAAAGCAAATACAGTATTGAGATGCTATTACATCAATATTATGGGCCTAGATGACTTTTGTTTAGTATCTTAATAGCTCGGTCATTTGTTATTCATTCAGCCACACACGGGACACCAGGGTGTTATGAAGGACAATACTCTCGGGGCATTTTGAGTTCAATTTGTGTTTCTCTACTTATGCAGAACATGTGTTGGCATCAGCCATGGTTACAACAGGGGAATCACAATATACAATGAAGTTTTACCATGTTGCTCTGAGATAATTTTTCATTTTTCAAAACACAATCATCAGAACAGCTGAAGTATACAGTTCTGGTGCTCCATTATTAAAGTTACTGGATATATGCTTTCTTTTTTTAATCTCTTATTTCTTATAGTTTTTCAAATGAAGCATTATCTGAAAGAATGAAAAGCAAATTCCTAATAAAAAGGGGCATTAAGCTGCAAAATAGGCCAACAACATAAAATATTTGTTATTTTTACTTACAGCTAAGACAAGGTGACTGAGAAAACAAATTGGATATGTCCACTGATACTCAGAGGTACACCACACACATACACACACACACACACACACACAGACACACACACACACACACACACAGAGATTTATATACATAAATCCTTGCTACTTTGTCTTCCAGAAGACATCAGTGTTCCTAGAGCTTTTGTAGCTTCACAGCTCAGAGTAATTCTAATTAGAAAAGTTGAAGGAAATGGATACTACAGGGTATCATTCTTTTTCTAAATTTCTTGAGATGAAAATCTTCTAAGTGCCTTTAAGTAGCATGCAATTTGAATAAATTATTTAATTCCTCTGGCCTCAGTTGTCTCTCAAGGAAAATATAGGGATGGGATTAGATAACCTCTAAATCTTCCACTTTAAAATGCCGTTAACAAATTCATAATAAGGTTTTCCGTTTCTTTAACGTTTAGTGTTTTGAAGCCACTATTTTTATTAAGAAAAATAACAGAATTGACAAGATCTTTATGGCAAGAGTAGTATTCAATAAAATAAACAGATATGTTTAAGATTTATTGTGCAAAATTAAGAATCCGACCATCGTATTCTGTAAGTACTATAGTCTTTTCATTTTTAACAAATGCACAACAAAAAGTTCATCAAATTGGTTCTAAGTTAATTCATCAAAGCTACGTATTATTCTGGATTTTTAATCATTCCTTTACATTCAGGAAATAATACAACAATGAATAAAAACTTAACAATGAAATGAAATTTTATGACAAAAGACAATATGTTTGATGAATAATAAGCTTACTTGATACATCATTGTTACTTGAACCAAATGAAGCACTTAAGAATATTTCCCTCCCCCACTCTCCTATTCTGCTTCCACATTTTCAGATCATTCCTTATATTCTTATTTAAAGCAATCATACAATATCTAAATTTATCATAAATAGCTGACTTTGGTGGATAATTTCTACACGATCAAATTTCCTTT
The DNA here is from genome assembly GCF_049354715.1 of Callithrix jacchus. Taxonomy (NCBI): domain Eukaryota; kingdom Metazoa; phylum Chordata; class Mammalia; order Primates; family Cebidae; genus Callithrix; species Callithrix jacchus. The sequence continues at coordinate 37,151,846 of NC_133518.1, forward strand.
CCACCTTAAAGAAAACAATATTTGTTTATCAGGTGTGATCATCTTCAAGTATATCTACAATGATAATATGAGTAAAGAATGCTAACATTGACTTCTCAGGAATGTTTTCAGCCAAAGTACTCTATGTACATAGAACAGCTTAATTAATATATTGGATTGATGTTGTTTATATATAATTCTTACTCCTGCTTATCTATCTTACTGACTAAAGATTCTAAATATCTTTATTCCAACTTGTGAATATAAAATTATGTATTTGTCTAAATTGTATTTTATTCAGCTGCTAATTAAAATTGAAATATGTACTTTTATAGAATCAGTTTTTTAAGTTAATTCATTTTTATTAACAATAATAACTATGTTATTATGGAGAAAAATTCTAAAATGTTTGAGAAAGTGTAGAATCAGTCTGATATTGCATGTTTGGAAAGATAACCCTATTATATTTTCTTATTAGATATTAGTGCATATTATTGTTATCAATACATTCAAAATATTGAAAAATTGAGTAGCATATTATAAAGTATTCAAAATTCCTAATTAATCTTAATTTTTTAATAAAATATTTTTATTTTCTATATTTTAAATTATACTAATAATTTACCATCATCAAAATTTTTAAAGCCACAATGTAGGAGAAAAAATAATGAGATGATTATATAGTTAAAATAAATTGTGTTCTTTGAATCTCCATGAGACCTTGCTATTTTTAATATAACTGTAATCTTCAATTTTACAAAATAATTTTATATACCAAAAGATACATAAATTTAAAATCTAATGAGAAGATAATATACATTAAAAATTATTTTATCACGATTTTACATTAAAAATGTTTTTAGGGAAAAGTTTTTAAGACAAAATTGTAACTTTGAAAATGTTAATAAAATCAGCTTTCCAATCAAATAAATATTTTTGTTTTCAAATATCTTATCTCCTCCATTTTTAGACTCAGTATTTGAAGATAAAGTTCACATAATATACACAAAATATGGTTAAAAATAATTAAAATAATCCTAACTTAAGTTTTACTTGAAAGCTACCCTCTTAATATACTTCAAGTTGAAATATTTGAGTTCTTTATTACTCTACCTGAATGTGTACAATCTGAAAAACAAACAAATAAAACAATTTAGTGCATGAAGCCTGGGTAAGTGTGTAGTTCTTTCATTGTCATCATTGTAGTATCTGAACAATAGATTTCAACCTATGAAAAGGACAAAAACTTATTAGCTATCTTTTTATAAGCTTTAAGTTTCAGTACTAGTCATTTTTGTGGCAAAATTACAGTACATGGTATAAAAGGACAGCTTGTTTATCTTTTAATACCAATACTTATGTTATACTTTTGAATTTTTTAAGGATTTTATATCTTTGCAGATACAGTTTTTTAGTATAGTCTTGGCTAAAGTGAAACATCTATGGAGATTTTTCAGTTCATTTTTAAGATTTCTTCTGTTAGTTCTGAAGAAAGAAAAAAACAGATTAAAAAATAATAACTTTCTGACACCTAATAATAATAAAATGATCAATTGCTTATTGGAATAAAAAGAATTCCATTATTTGAAGTTCAACTGAAAAAATTACATGGAATTAGTAATATTGGAGAAATTCAATGAGAAAACATAGTTTCTATAATGTAATTATTTTATTGCTTTCAAATACTGGCTATCAGATGAAAAATGATCAATTCTGGTACTATTTAAGTTACCTTTAAATGAAAATCTTATTGCTGATGCAACTCGGTATTAGAGTAGAATAAAATACCTGAGGATTATAGTAACAGCAAAAGAATAAATACCTGTTTTCAGAAAATGTCTGAATATGGCTCATCTATATATGAGCTTATAAAAAATAACATGTTAACCTAAAATAGCAACATCTTCATTGGGTAGTAGCCATTTAAAAACTCTAGAGACATATCTTTACTTGTTTGCCATTACCAGACTGAGTTTCTTTTTCTTTTATTTCCCCTTTCCTTCCTTCCCATCGATATGTAGTTTATGATATTTAGTGCTCCTTTCTTCATTGCATTTTATCACTCTTAGTCTTCTAAATGTCCGTCTTTTACTAAAATCTTGGTATTTTGTTAAGAATTCTACCTCTTTAATAATAACCTTTAATAATATATCAATGTTTCACATTTTAGTCTTTCTCATTATTTAGATTTGATATTTAATGGTACTTTAAATAGCTTAGAAAAGTTAGTTTTAAAACAAATAACATTTTTTATTTAAATAGTATTTCACTTCCAGAAAATGCTGCCTGAAATAGGACTCAAGTCTCTTTATTAAAATGACTTAAGTCATATTATAAATTAGGTTCCTCTTCTTGCAAGTGTTTCTTAAAATTAGAAAATAGTTGCCCTTGCAGTTACAGAGTGCAGGGTGAAGTGCTTTTTAGTGACATTAAATAGCAACAAAGGGGATAAAAGAATTTACAAGAACTTGATAGTATGTAAACATAGATAAGAATTGAAATAAAAATAAAAGTAGACTCCCAAACCCTGATGCTAAAAATATTAGAAAAGTTATTTGTGTGTGGTATTTCTCCACCTACTTTTTTATTTTAAATCACCCTTTGAAAATTATTTGAATGGGTAATATGAGTAGAGTTCTGGCTTTAGAGACAGAGAGGTCTGAGTTCAAATCCTGACTCTGGAAAAAGAAAGTAAATTCTTAAAGACATATTTTATTCATCTGTAAATTGAAGATAAAGGTTATAGTTATTCTGTGACAAGATAAGGAACATTAAGTATTTATCAGAGACCCTGATACTCAGGAGTAACTCAATAAAGTTGGCCATTGTGATGTTGTTAGTATTTCTAGCCAAAAAAGCAACACAGAAGAAAATATTGACATAGAGTCAAGCCGAACATGTTGGTTGTAACCCTTGAGATAAGTAGCATTGGACAATTCAATTAATTTCTCTGAATTTAAATTTCCATTCTATAAAATATTCTATATCTTTGCATAGACTGTGAGATCTACATTATGCCAGTAAATGCCTTCATCTCTCTGATTTGTAGCATTTTCTGACTTTTGTGGCAAATCCTCTCACTACGACCAATTTGAAGCTGCCAACACAGTTGGGCAGAGATTCACAGTTGCATATCTTTATATTATATATGATACAAATAAAATCCATTTTATTAAGATAAATCATAGTAGAAATGTCAAAAATATAAGTGAAATCTCTTTTATAAAGTTTGCTGGGGAGGTACAAAGTTTTAAATAACCAAGATAAAATAACAGCCAGAAGAAGCTGAGAACAAATGTTACTCAATAGCACTTAGTATAAATATCTGGCATATAGTAGATACTCACTAAAGTTTGTAGATCAATTAAAAGCATAGACATTAGTAATTAGAAAAAATATGTTTGTATATTTTTTGAATATAGAGTAAGTTGGTATAGTTTTAATATATTTGCATTTTGAGAGTTTCTAGGAAAATGATTTCATTTAATTTACTTTATCATATTATTTTATATATTATTTTTACCATACAGATTTAATGATTGTAAAAAACTTCAAAAGTGTATGTATGTGAACTATGGTATAATTATTAACAATTAGTGAATTCTTTTGTATTTGATTTTACTAAAATTTATTTCATTATAAGTATTTGTAATGTCTTTGCCTTTTTAAAAATAATGGCTGTGTTTAGTAACTCAGCTTGCATCTTTCCTGAAAATTTAACAGTCATCTTTTGTAGGCCAAGAGGTGCCAGCTCTAATTCACCAGTGCATAAGTGGCAAATCAAGTAATGTTTATGAAAGACCCTATACCTTTTTTTAAAGTAAACCCTTTATTTTATAAAACATATTTGTTTGTTATCACTATTATTTACCAAAGTTTCCTTGCACCCAATATGATGAATTATTGCTTTTGGCCGAGTCAAATGGAGAAAGTAGATGAGACTACCAACACAAACAAGAAAGCCATTATTAAACACAATCCTAACTGGAAATTATTATGTTTTAATCAGTGTAATCTGTCAGAACACATTTCGATGTCACTGAACTGTGCTCAGTGTTGTCTTAATTAATAATTGAAACTATACCTTTAATGATTATATGAGATAAAAAGGTTATCAACAGTTTACTACAACTAGTGCCTGGTTTTAAAACAGCAGTAAAAATTCTTACACCATTTAGATACCATTCTGAAGGAAATATTTAGATACTTTTCTTTCTAGACTCATGCATTTGCCTAAGCAAGTTGATTTTTTAAAAATTAAGCATAGCATGATTCAAAATTGACACCCTGGGGAATCATTGCCACCATAAGGAATTTTCTGTAAAATCAATTTAAGCAAAGTTAAGTAAATTAAATGAAGTAAATCTCCTTCACTGAGACTCTCGAAATGCAAACACGCTAAAACTATACCTACTTACTCTATATTCAAAATACATGTGAATTTTTTTCGAATTACTAATGTATATTCTTTCAATTGTTCTACAAATTTTATTGAATACTCACTATACTCCAGATGTTCATGCTAGGTGATTTTGAATGTTATATTAGGTCTCAGCTTCTCCTAGATGATATTTTATCTTGGCAATTTAAAATTTTGTACTTCCCAAAACTTTGTCAGAGATTTCACTTATATTTTTGCATTTCTACTATGGCTTATGTTAACATGGAAGATTTTATATACCTATTCCTTGACTCACTACCTAGTCTTTGACTTTTCTGATATGTTTGTGCAAATACTAAATGAAAATTGATCTAAATTTAGTTAGCAGTAGTCATTCTTGGTTGTGTTATGCAGCATAAAAAGAGAAATGGTTTTTAAATTTGTTGAGCTGAAAATTCTATTTATAAATAACTGAAAAAAATACTTTTGATATTTCCCAAATTAAAGAGTAGCAATTAATTTTCTTGTTAAAATAAAAACTGTATTATACTATTAATACCTTAAATTCAGACATATATACACACATATATTTTTATGTTTATTTTGACTTACACTTGAGAAAGAAATTGGGCCTGTGATTTTCTCTCCAAATTCTGAAAATAAAATTCAAACTTCCAGATAAACGACAATATTCTGGATTGTTTTAAAAACCAACACAATTGAAAAATAATTATGTTTACGCTTAGGTAAAAAGGTTGTTTTTCAAGTTTATTATCATGTACAATAAAGTTATTAGTTTCCCTGACTGAGATAAATAGAGCAATACTTACATAGATATAAAAGAAAATATGTATTATTGTAATTTCCCATAAATATTTTCAAAGTTTCAAGTGCATAATAGTAAAGCTATTAAGTATTACATTTTTGCTTTGATGAAATAATCATTGGAAACTCTCTTAATAAACCAGTACTGTATTTGTACTCTTAATATTATATCAACATTGCTCCATAGAGCAGATCCATTATTTGTAAGTTTTATTATGATAGAACAAAGTGGCTTACAGAGAGGGAATGTGTAAATAAATCACAGCTTCTTAAAAAAATACAGACACCTTTAGAAAAATTTCACTGGCAATTGAACTTGTTTTGAACTATATTTTTATTTCAAAATAAATGTAACTTATTGAGATTCACATTCCTTAAAGTAACTGAAGAACAGGAAAGCAAAACAAAGAAGTGAGGTGAAGTCATAAATTGTAGTAGGCCTAAAATGTAAAATCATTCCTTAACGTGAAAGACTTAGTTTCACTTTAAAATGGCAGAAATGGAAACAAAAGATATTTTAAACACTTTTTTACAGTATATTTTAAATCATAATGTTTATCACTAAGGAAACAGCATATATTACACAACATTCAGTGATATCTATGCCTGTAACCTAAAATGATAAATTATCTGAAATTCCAAAAACAAGAAATAATTAAATGATCTATTGCTATTAAAAGAGTATTAGAATCAGGAATGTAATATAGATTTCATTCATATGGGAAGTATTGTTTATGAATTCAGTATTTAGTCTATCATTTTAAATTTTAAAACAAAAAAACAACCTGTTTTTTTTTTTTTTGAGATTGATTTTCACTCTTGTCACCCAGGCTGCAGTGTACAATCTCTGCTCACTACAACCTCCACCTCCTTGATTCAAGCGATTCTCCTGCCTCAGCCTCCCAAGTACCTGGAATTACAGGTACCCACCACCACGCCCAGCTAATCTTGTATTTTTAGTGGGGATGGGGTTTCACTATGTTGGTCAGGCTGGTCTCGAACTCCTAACTTCAGGTGATCCACCCATCTCGGCCTCCCAAAGTGCTGCAACTACAGGCATGAGTCACCTCACCCAGCCAAAATAAATGAACTATTTTAAATTTAGTGTTTGGTAACTTTCAAGAAACACTTATTTTCTATGAAATATGGGAAATATAAAATATATTTTACTTTCGGAGTCATCAAAGTTTTTAAACAATGGCAACAGCCTATCAGAAAAATTTAAAAAGTCCTAATTTTCACCTACTGTCTTTTCTAAAGCAATATTTTATGTATCTTTTCATTTTTAACATAATATCACATTTATAATCACAATTGAAAATCTTAGTGTGGAGATTGAAAGAGGATCAACTCAATATTGCAATCTAAGTGAACTCAAAATGCAAAATAATCATATCTGTTTGGACATGTTTTGGACCCCCACATCCAACTTAGTGAAGAAGATTAGCTCAATTTATCTTTTTTTTTTATTTTCGAGAATAATTATTGACATGATAGTAATGATTTCCCTTTGTGCAGAATCTGGATTTGACAAAAGCATCCTGAAATTAAAGATACACACACACACACACACACACACACACACACACACACACAGCATCATGAGCCTTTCTTTATGTGGAATATATTAAAGGACCATATTATTAATTACTGTAAATGCACAAGCTACTCTAATGATGCGAGAGGAGTGTTTGTCTTTAGAGGGCCTGTCATTAATGAAATTGAAATGTTAAAAACTGATGATTAGAATTTGATGAGTAGAGAAGATTATTTATGGAATAATATGCTTTGTGATTTCAGATCTAAAGTGTAATTAATGCATGACTTTATTGTATTTGAAGCTTGGTGAACCCCATGGTTAGTGATGTTCTCAAAAGGAAACCAGACATTTTCACTTCAAAGTATACATAGATAACAGGTTAGCAAATATGACAAAGTTAAGTTACTTAAATTTGCAATCCATGGACATACATTTTAAATAATTTAATTCTTGAATAAAGTATCAAAATATGAATGTGACCATCTGTAACAACTTTTCTTCAGGGATATTGTGCAACTTGGAAAAATGCTACTGGTTGTAAGAGAGAGAGAAGAGCATATAATTAGAAGATTTAGTAACCTAAATTTGAATCCCGTTTCTATCACTTATTAACTTTATATCTCCAATTAAAGTGATTAACCAGTTTCAATTACTGACTTGAAACAAAATAGGGATAATAAAATGTACCTAAAAGAGGATTTGTGAAGATTACATTGGAAACACATGGAATCGCTGGAACAATATCTGCCATAGATTATGAGCTTAATATCACTCTGTTTGTTCATATTCCCTTGAATTTATAAAATTATATCTCTTTTTAAACTTCGCTGTTATCATATAATAGAAAATCTGAAGGAAAGTTTTTCCCAAATTAGTGGCTCTAACTTTTAGATTATCTTGTTCTATTAGAATGCTCTGGGCCTTTTCAAAGCTGTACTCTGGTGTTAATATTTTTATGAGAACAACTGACATTTTACAATTTATCTGTAAATTATTTACTAATGAGAAATACAATAAAAAATATGTTTTCTGCAGGGTAAATATAAGGACTTCCAGAATGTTTCACAGAACATTATCAGTGTCATATTGGCTGCCCTGCCACTTATGTGGGCCCCACCTGCAGTGACAGTATAACTGTAAGCAGTTTTTATGGTTGGAAAGGTAGCCTCACAAATATAAAACAAAACGGAAAAAGAGAAAAGTAGAAGAGAGAACTAAATGGAGAAGCAAACACTAGGCAGGAACCAGAATAGAACCCAGGGAGGAAGACAAGGAAGTAAGCTATGGCACTAAAGAGAAATAATAACCAAGGAAGGAAGGGAAATCAACATCATCAACAGAGTTCAAGGAGAAATAGGACTAAAGATAGCAACAGTAGGTCATTGTTGACCCATATGAATATAATTTTTATATAGTGATTTAAGCCCATCTACAGGAATTAAAGAAAGAGTGGATGTTCAGAAAGATACTAATACTCTTATCAAAATAACTATGGCTGAGATCCACAGGGACTTCCATGTTGCTAAACTCAATGGACACTTTTTACTTTGCTTGAATTCTCAGCCAGATTTGGCACTGTTGGCCACTTTTTCCTTAGAAAATTATCTTCCGTTGGCTTGATTTAGAATGCAGTTTTATTTTCCTGTTTGACTATTGATAAGTTTCTGTTGCAGACTTATTCTTCCATATTTGCCCTCACTGTATAATTAGTCTAAGCTTGGTCTTAGGCCTTATTCTCATATCATTTTATAATATCTTCCCATGAAATCTTATCCATGTTCTACAGTTTAATTGATTAATCCCAAATATTTGTTTGAATCCCAGGCTTTATCTTTTAGTGTCAGGTCCATAAACTCAGCCACCTACTTGGCAGCTCCATCTAGCTATCCCCAAAGTGCTTCTAACTCATGACATCTTCCAGAATCCTTCCTCCAAAATACTTACAGTACCAATTTCAGAAACAGATACATGTTCTATGCAGTTTCCTGAGCCTCAATTCATCACTAAGTCCTGTCACTTTTAGTTTATAAATATTTCTCAGGCCACTCTTCCTGTCACCAAAATCATTCTCTATACTATGGGAAGGATGATTTGTTCAAAACGCAGAACTCATCATATAACTTCTTCCACTCTCAACACCTCCTCGTTCTTAATTTAAGTGCTTTTAATTATTCTAAGAATTTTGTCTATTGCCTATCCATCAATAATCCCAAAGGAGATTAGGGCAATAGTTATTCAGGGTATTGAGTCAAGTGAAAGGTATAATTATATAGAGAGTAGAGCTATACATGCCTAAATATAGAAATAACAAGAGCCAGTTGAGAGAAACAGTTGAAAGGATCTTTAAATTAAAGGTAGTAATGGAAGAATCAAGATCTCAGTAGCAGGAGTTAGTAGGTACAGCATAACTGTGCAGAAGAGAAAAGATATAACTTCTAGTAAACCAATTGAAAAGTAAAAAGTAGTTAAATTTAAACATGAATATTTATTCTTCATAATTGCTTTTAGTTAAATTATATATTAAATGTGACCAATTATAATTATATGTTCAAAAGATGTTAAAACTCACTATTATATAAAATACAGGTAAATATTTATTTTTAATTATTGGGCATCAATTTAAAATGTATCATGCTGGCCGGGCGGGGTGGCTCACGCCTGTAATCCCAGCACTTTGGGAGGCCGAGGCGGGTGGATCACGAGGTCAACAGATCGAGACTATCCTGGTCAACATGGTGAAACCCTGTCTCTACTAAAAGTACAAAAAAATTAGCTGGGCATGGTGGTGCGTGCCTGTAATCCCAGCTATTCAGGAGGCTGAGGCAAGAGAATTGCCTGAATCCAGGAGGCGGAGGTTGCGGTGAGCCGAGATCGCGCCATTGCACTCCAGCCTGGGTAACAAGAGCAAAACTCCATCTCAAATTAAAAAAAAAAAAAAAAAAAAGTAACATGCTTTGGAAATCTATTTAAATACAAGCAATTATTCATTCTATATTCTAAAATGTCTAATTTTAACTTTTAATAATGACATGAAGTCACCAAGTACACTTTGCTACAAAATAAATTTACTTTTAGTCTGCTAGAAGATTTTCTGTGAGTTTTAGAATGAGCAAAATACCATTGGACAATTCTTCTTAGTTGATTAGACCCAAAGCAGCTCTACCCTAAAAAAATGATGTGCCACTATTGAAGGCTTTCCAAAGAAGTTGCTGCTGGCTCTCAGGGCAATTTCAGTTATTAGCAGATGTATGCTCTTGTAGGTATGTAAGCACCTCTTCATATCACTTTATCACTCATAAAGTGTCACTGTGTAAACTACTTTCTGGGAGGAAGCCAAGCATTTTTAGAAGCTGAGTAACTCTTTTGGGCAACTAGAGTTCTATTCATTTCACTGAAACAGTGAATAGTGTATGAACTGGAATAATCTGATTCAGTAAGTATTAAATAATTCATTCTCTGTATAATTTTACCTGTGGTGTGACTATAAAGTATGGAGGTTGGTTTTATCTGCACATTTGAACATAAAATCTCCCATAACTGCTGTTTGTATAGATAGTTTTGACATAGTATATGTTTACTCCAACAATGACTCCAGCAATTTCAAAATCTTGGGAATCGTCTTTTGGAATGAACTTTAAAATAAGATTATTGGTCAAACAAGAAATTCTCCAGAAATTTTAATCATAAACCCCTTTGTCTAGACTAAAATGTGATTTCCTGGTTTCTGCGCTATTTTTTGTTGTTGTTGTTTCTTATTAAAATTGGGTAACCTACAGTTGTTCAAAAAAATTACTTGCATGTGTCAATTATTTGTCATAACAGAAGGTTACTCTAAATTAGAAGTTACATAAATGTTTTGAGGTTTAGCAGCCTCATTTGAATACATTTATAGATATCAGGCAGGATGACATTATGAACACAGGCATTTAACTGGTTCTTGCTCACTTCACCACCAATATAATTAATAGACTCTAAGCATTAAATCAGCACAAGTTTACGGGACTGGTGAAGAAATTTTGATAAAACTTTCATGAATTCAGTACTAATAGAATCATATTAAATGAAGTTACCATAAAATAGCAGTGTCTCCAGGGAGAAAAACAGGCTACATACAAATAAAGAAACTTTAAGTCTAAGGCATCTCTTTCATCATTTTAAATGAAAGAAGTTAACAGAGATTGCCTTCTATCTTTTGAGAGGAAATTTTTGTTATCTCCAAAATCTCTAGCAAGCCAAGTTGTTAGTAAAACCCATGTACACATTGCTAAGTACGTAGGGTCTGAGAGAGTATGCATCTTCCTGAAGATGTATTAACTCAACAGCGACCTGGCTGCCTGAGATGAACCTTGGCTAGAAGAGATAAATGGTGAGTATTAGAGCTTACTCAATAATTTTTAAAGTCAGTTCTTATTATATTAACATTAATTTATTTCAGTTCTAATAATGGTCTCAAGTCAACTTTAAAAATCTGAAAATGTGATTTTGAAAAGGAAAAAGGAAAGTTTCTCTGTGATAGATTTTAAAGTTTTATAATCCTAAATAATTAATATTTTGTCATAGATAACAAAATAGGTTAATAAAGTAAATTAAGTAAATAAATTTACCCAATTACATATAAAAATTTAATAATTGATGAACAGGACATTTGTATTTTTGAAATTGTAAGTTATTTATTGAATGTTACTGGCAACACTAGGTAGCTCTTTGCAAAAATGGTAGATCTTGTTTCGCATACATACTTGATAAATTAAAGACCGATATCAAAAAGTGATTCTAAATATGTACCAGAAGAAAATATAGCTGAGTGTAACAGGAATATATAAAAATGTTTTCTAAACTTATATATAGTAAGAATGAAAGCACAAATGAATCAACTAACAGATTTAACCTCATATTTTTTTCTAGTTGTGTAGCTCACCGTAAGGACTTTTTCTTACACTTATCCAAAAGCAGCAGGGATAATGAAGGACTAAAACTCAAAAGCTGTAGAAGATGGATGCAGCCATAGTTGACATACTCCCAAGTACACATACACTGTCCAGAAGCCTAATAAAAGAGCTTCATGGGAAGAAGAAGAGAAGAAAAGCAGCAGAGAAAGCACTTGGCAAGAGGGCTCAGTCACAGCAGATTTTAGAAGCACTACCAAATGTACCTTTCGAAAGATGAGAGGAACAAACAAAGGTGAAATATCTATATAGTTTCTTGAACAGCAGGAGCAAGAACAGAGGTGAACTGCTAGCAGCAGGAATCCTGGACTGGTTTGTTTTCTAGAAACAGAGAAAGTGGGGTTATATGAAGAATCACGGAGACATAGAATTTGGGGCAACCAAGAAAAATTTAGATTTGCAGTATAAAAATCAAGTAGCTGGAATACTATTAAAATACCTTACTGACCAAAGGAAACTCATGAAAATAACTGGTCCAGGAAAATCTAAGTAATTTATCAGTGGACTTAAAAAAAATCAATAGCAAAGCTTGAATTTTAAAATCACCATAAAAATAAAATAATATAAATAAGTTGCATAAATTTCTAATAGATGAAGGATATTCTTCAGAAAATGTTGCAACTGAGCTTTAAAAAATGTAAGAAATAATTGTCCAATTTTATTTTTGTAATGAAGACCTCAAATAAGAAATGCAAAAATTGAGGGACAAAGTGGAAATAAATGAAACAAATAAAATAAAATATGATCTGCTAGAACTCTCAAAAGAAAAAAAGAAAAATAATGAACTCATAAAGAAAAATTTTTAAATATAGAAAAATAAAAGAAAATGAAAATAATTTTTAAAAGTGAAGTACTAGAGGAATTTTACAAAGCAACCAAAATTGAGGAACAAATAAAAAGGAGCTAAAAAGAAAAAAAATAGTAATAGAAGAGAAGCAAAGGGAATTAGCCTATATATAAAGATTGAAAATAATAAATAATGGAACAGATCTTTAAATATATAATTTTGAAAAACTTTCCTGAAATAAAAAAGACCTGAATTAACATGAAAGTGTCAAAAAAATTAATTTTTAACATTAGAACTAGTTATAAAAGCACCCAATTTTTTAAAAAATTAAATGTTTGTATAATTATAAAATTGTTTTTTAAACCTGAAATATAAACAATGGCCCATAAACCAAATAATTCAGATGTAACTCCACCAAAGATTTTAATCATTATTAATATTTGGTGTGTCTGTCTTAATTTTTCTATACCTGACTAAGCATCTAATATGATATATTATAAAATATAATATGTAATAAAATAATATTTGATATATAGCTTAAGAAAAGAGAACTAGACTTAAATATGGGCTAATAAACATATCTATACTTTGTCATGTATTTAGGTATTTTTGACAATAATCTAAAAGTTTATGTTGAAAAATACATTCATGCTCATTGTAGAAAAAATTACATAGAACAAAATTATGTAGAATGAAGAGTTCATAATCTTCCCTTCTTAAGGTCTTTCTTTGGTAAATCTTCCAGAGGCTCTACATCTTAACACAAATAAGAATGTACTGTAAACAAAGTTTTGGACTTTCTTTCCATTAACAATACACTTTTTTAGAGATCCTTCAACATCAATACTATAGATCTCATTGCTTTTGATGACCATATAGGGTCTCATTGAAAGGATGTACTACAATTTACTAAATAGACTGTGTGCTTATTTTCAATCTTTAGCTTTGCCAACTGTGTTGCAGTGAATACTTGTATACACTTGTATACAAATGTCAAATATGTATTAATATATCTGAAAGATAAATATCAGAAGTGCAATTGTGAGGTGAAAATATTAATGCATTTAAATTTTTTACAGCTATTTTCCCATAGATCTCCATATATGTTACCATTTTTCATACCCAGAAAGATAGAATGTAACTATATTCTTTCACCCTTATCACAATATATACTGACACTTAGAAAAAAAAATCCACCGATGATAAGTGAATGAGTGGTACTGCATTGTTGTTGTAACTGGAATTTAAACATCATGATTAAGATTGAGAATCCTTACTGTCCACTTGCATTTCTTTGAAAATTACCTGTTGAGAACTGATCTCATTTTGCTGTTGGGCGTTTGTTGTTTTCTTATTGATTTAGAAGAGCTCTTTACATAGCAATTAAAATAATCTTTTGCTGCTGGGCGCGGTGGCTCACGCCTGTAATCCCAGCACTTTGGGAGGCCGAGGCGGGTGGATCACGAGGTCAAGAGATCCAGACCATCCTGGTCAACGTGGTGAAACCCTGTCTCTACTAAAAAGACAAAAAAATTAGCTGGACATAGTGGCGCATACCTGTAATCCCAGCTACTCAGGAGGCTGAGGCAGGAGAATTGCCTGAACCCAGGAGGCGGAGGATGCATTGAGCCAAGATCGCGCCATTGCACTCCAGCCTGGGTAACAAGAGCAAAACTCCATCTCAAATAATAATAATAATAATAATAATCTTTTGCATGTCATATGTGTTGCAATTAGTTTTTCCCAGATTGCCATACTTTTCTTAATGTTCCTTTCTATTTCTGCAGGCAAAAGTTTTACATTTTAATGTAGTGAAAATTACTTTGTGACGTAATTAGAGAGTTACTATAATTTTATTTTTACTTTTATGATTTTCTCTGTATTTAAACAACATTTGTTAAATTAATTTGTAGCATCCCATTGTATCAACGCATATAATTTGTTTTTCTTATTCTGCATTACTGGTTATTTAATTTGATTTTTTTTTAATTGTAGGCAGTGTTATTTTTTAAAAATCTACATATTTTACATACATTATTTTAGGCATGTCTGTTTCCTTATGGTGCATTGTTTTGTACTGTAATTGTAGGGCCAATGAGCTTTCTCATCTTCACACTTTATATTTCTAGCCCTGATAAATGGCCCTTTATGAACATAATAATTTACATGCCTACAAGCAGTATATGAGATATATCACTTCTTGACCCTATTACCAATGCTGAGTGTTGTTAGTTTTAAATATATTTTCAGTTGTAAATAGTATGCTCACACTTACCTCAGAACCAATATTAATTACATTATGTATTCCCAGTCTTTTGTATTTTTTTCTTTCAACTTCATTTCCAGAACTTTCTCTAAAATTATTTTGTTTTCTATGCCACTCAGAGAAAGGATTGACTGTAAGGAGAAAAGTGACCTCTTGGTGAATGAGAGACAAATTACACAAAGGCTACTCCTACAAAAAGGAAGATCACTGTTTTGAGCAACCTACCTAGAACTTCCCTTCTTCAACCCGACAGCCCCATTTTTTTTCTAGTAAGATAACAACATTGTCTCAATTGCATTATGACTTCTTCTGCAGCCCATTTAAACTTTTGTGGTTTTCTGTTCTCACTTGTCTGGAGAAAAGATGGACTACTTCTGCTAGGTTGAACGAAGCACAGACTTCGTGTCATTTCCTTCCATATCTATCATCATGGGTGGCAGCAAGAGGAGAACAATTCAGCCTTTCTCTACTGAAGCCCTTCTATCACACTGTGTGCAAAGCTCCAGGCAGACAAGCTGGAGACTTGCATGTTCTCCAAAGACTGCAGTATAAAACTGCTCCTGCAAGATCGGGTCCTTGCTAATTACAATACTAATATTAACTTTTTCATTCATGGTAGATTTTCATTCATTTCTTAAGGCTAATACTAACTGCAACTTAAAAAAAATAATGCTAAATAGGGCAAGCAATCTGGGAACCCAAATGGTATATTCGCCTCCTGATACACATTCTCTCATTAGGCACATGCACAGAGGAGGGGGAAAAAAAATCTCTCCAAAGAGCTGGCACTGCAAATTATTTTTTTTATAAATTATATTTGTTCTGGGGTTATTGAATATACTATTTTTTTATTTATAAAATGAGAGTTTGGGGATAATCGACTTGGTAAGCAGTCTCAATGGAGAATTTAAAATGAGGGAAAACATGGTGAAGAGGAAATAATAAGGGTAGTGAAGTACTAGATCTTGAAAAGTAATCTGGGATAAACCAAAGGGACATTTAATAAACATGATCTTTGTTAAATTTGCTTTGGATCTAGCTAGCAAAAATTCCAGAAATATTTTGCTAGTTAAGAAAATAACCGCTTTCCTGAAATGATTTCCCTGTCTGGTCTGTTACTTTTCTTCTAGCTGCAATTATCATATAAAAATGTTAGCTAAAATAAAATAAATTTATCTTAATTGGATAAAAAGAGGCTATACTTTTATTTCTTTGTTTATTAATTTGGCAAGAATTTGTTGACATGTCCATCTATATAAGCAGTCATTTCCTTGTTAGGAAAATCAAAATTCTCACTTGCCTGTATTATGAACCCCAGGGATTTCTTGCCACAGGATTTGTTTCCGTTATAATTCAAAATTGAATTTTGGGCTTCTCCTTCCTAGAAATGTTTTTCTGTCATTATCAGAAGTCAAATTAGCAGTGCATTTTATTATAGAATGGGCTAAGTTTGAAGGGATTAAATAGAGTAGTATAGGTGTTAAATTCTGGCTTGGGTTCAAGTAAATGTTAACTAAATTGAGATGGTAACCATGTGTTCTGTCCTTAACCCAAGGCTCCGGAGCATATGCTACTGTGTATATGTGTGGCACCCAGATGCGGGACTTTGTCTTTTCTGGTTAACCAGTGTATTCAGATTTTGAGGACAGTATTTGGAGGCTGAAAGAACCCACAGTTTTCACATATGCAGAGATGGGTTCCCTTAGCACTTACACTCATCCAGGGTAACCTCAGCCCTCTGGACTTGATTCAAAATGTTTCTTTCCATTCAGTATCTAGTCATTTTCAGGTTTTCCACAGCTGGAGAAAACCCTATTATGTGCTCAGTCTGATGATTACTCAGGGCTCAGATACAGAGATACTGATGTGGCAGGTCTTAAAGGGCCTTGTGCTCCACGTTGTCAGGTTTCTTTTACCAGCAATTAAAAATATATGCATCAACAGAAAGGAGAGGGAAATAGAAACAATAGTACTTACTCTTACTGTTAATATGTACCTTATGAAAATTGAAAACATAATTAACTCACTGCTTTTATCATATAATAAAATATACACCATTATTAAACCTACTCAGAAGTAAGTTGCTTGTCAAATTATAGGTTCTGAAATATGACCAAACGCAGCAGAAGCCCATAAAGACAAGCACTTATTTGATGCCTAGGATTGTGGAATGTCAAGTAAATTAAAGGAAAATAGACCTCAGAAGAATAAATATGTCAGTTAAAACATGAATGTTCTTTTGCAATCAGTCAATTTCTAGTCTAGGCTATCAATGCTACCTTTTCCACTAGTCCTAATTTTGGCTGTAGGACCCTCCACTGGAGTGCTACCTGTTTTTGTATTTCATGCAATATTACTTCCTTTTTTATTGCTGCTTCCAGCTATTGCTTTCAAATGAAAATACATGAACAGCAGTAGTGAAACAACCTTCTCAGGAAGAGGACAGCAGATGAGACCTTCTTTTTCTGTTCCCGGGAAGCGGCACTTACTCATCCCTGTAGTGTCAGCATTCCTCTGGAAGAATACCATACACTCTTTAAATACATGTGAGGATTGTGGTAAAGTGGACCATATTTGTAGCAAAATATAGGTACCCTAAATTTAATAAGGGATTAACACCAACAACAACACAAGCCTTAATGGGAGAACTTCACTCTAAAAACCATTTCATAAGGCATTGGACTTAGATTTACAAGTGTGTTCCAAATTCTTCAAGAAACAGATGTTTCCAACTAGTTAAACTCTTTGAGAGGTTATTCTGCGAATTAAAGCATCACATCAAAGCTAAACTGATAAAATATAAGGAGTTCAAAAACACTCTGGCACAATCTTACATATGAATTCTCATAAAAAATAAATAAAATATTAATGACTGTAAAGGCATTTATACTAAAATGAATCACACAATAAAAACACTGTTGGAACTAATATTTTGTAACATTTCTAAAGGATCACACTAATGACATTATGAAAATAAAGAATAGAAATATTAAGAATGAAGAGCAATAGTTTTTATTGATCGATAATTGTATTTTCTGTATAGAAAAAAGGTTAATCTAAAATACTAGTATTCAACTTTTGATCAAATGCTAAAGAAATAATTTGAATTCATAAATGTATTAAAGTACTATTGCTTCAATGTAATTAAGCTGAGTTTACTTAAAATATGCAAGTGATTCAATATTAAGACATTTATATTATTGATAACTTTTCAATATATTATCTTGAAAAATGCACAAAAATCCTTTATTAAGTGTTTTAGACTAGATTTCTTTAATAGAATTTTATTTCTTAGAGCAATTTTAGTTTTACCACAAAAATAAGCAGAAGGTAGAAAGATTTCCTGTGTATTTCCTGCCTCCCAATCCCACACGAACACCCATTTTCAACATTTCCCACCCATTTTGAACATACCACCAGAGGGGTACATTTGTTGCAGTTGATGAACCTACAATGACACAATCATTATCACCCAAAGTCCAGAGTTTACATAGGATTCACTCTTGGTGATGTACACTCTATATGTGTTTAGACAAATTTATAATACCATGTATATGCCATTATGGTATCATACAAAGTAGTGTTATTGCCCTAAAAATCCTCTGTGATGCCTATTCATCTCTCTCTCCCCTAAGCCTAGGCAATCACTGATATTTCTACTATTCCTATAGTTTTACCTTTTCCAGAATGTCATGTAGTTTTAATTATACAGTATGGAGGTTTTCAGATTGGCTCTTTTCACTTAGTACTGTGCATTTAAGTTTTCTCTATTTCTTTCCTTGGCTCGGTAAGTCATATTTTTAGCAGTGAATAATATTTCATTGTCTAGATATACTGCAGTTTATTTACCCACCTACTGAAGGACATCTTGTTGCTTCTAAGTTTTGGCAGTTATGAATAAAGCTGCTATAAACATGTGTGCAAGTTTTTGTGTGGACATAAATTTTCGGTCCTTTTGGGTAAACAGTAAACAGTGCAATTGCTGGATGGTATTATAAGAATGTTTAGTTTGGTAGGAAACTGCCAAACTATCTTCCAAAGTGGCAATACCATTTTGCATTCTCACCAGCAGTGAATGACAGTTCTCCTTTCTGTTGCTGTACATCCTGTCAGCATTTGGTGGTGTTAGCGTTCTGTATTTTGTCCATTTTAATAGATGTGTAGTGATATCTCCTTGTTCTTATAATTTGTATTTACATGATGACAGAAAATGTGGAGCATTTCTTTGTATTCTCTTTGCTGTCTGTGTATTTTTTCAGGTGAGGCATTTGTTAAGGTCTCTGGTTAATTTTTTTTAATTGGCTTGTTTGTTTTTTTATTGCTGAATTTGCATATTTTGAATAACAATACTTTATCAAATATGTCTTTCACAAATATTTTCTTTTGCTGTTGGGGTTTCCTTTTTTTTCCTTAGTAGTGCTTTTCACAGAGTAGACATTTTTAATTTTAATAAAGCCTAGCTTACCAATGCTTCATTTCATGGATTGTGCCTTGGGTTTTGTCTGAACAGTAATCACTAAACCCAAGGTTATCTAGATTTCTCTTGTTAATTTCTAGGAATTTTATAATCTTATATTTTATATTCAGGTCTATGGTACATTTTGAGCTAATTTTTATGAAGGGTATAAAGTCTGTGTCCAGATTTTTTTTCATTATGAATGTCCAGTTGTTGAAGTACAATTTGTTGGAAAGACTGTTTTTTAATTGTATTACTTTTACCCTTCTATGAACGATCAGTTGACTATAATTATGCAGGTTTATTTCTGGGCTCGCTCTTCTGTTCCATCAATCTGTTTGCCTAATCTTTCACCAATACCACACTGTATTTATTACTGTGGATCTACAGTATGTCTTGAAGTTGTATATATAAGTCCTAGATCTTTGTTCTTTGTCAATATTGTATTAGTTACCTTGGATCTAGTTACCCCCTCAATATTCACAAAAATAACTTGCTGGGATTTTGATTGGGATTGCAAGTAAGAAAGAACTGGCATCTTGACAATATTGAGCTGCCCTATCCATAAACGTAGAAAATCTTTCCATTTATTTAACTCTATTTTGGTTTTTCTTCATCAGTTTTGTAATTTTCCTCATACAGATTGTGTACATATTTTGTTACATTTATAGCTAAGTATTTCATCTTTTGGATGTTAATGCAAATAATGTTATATATTTTTTATTTCAAATTCCATTTGTTCATTCCTGTTATGGAGAAAAGTGTTTGACTTTTGTATATTAATCTTGTAAACTATAATCTTATGATAATTGCTTATTAGTTCCAGGAGATCTGTTTTGTTTTGTCAAGTATTTGGATTTTCTTTATATATGATGATGTCATCTGGGAAAAAAGATAGTTTTATTTCTTCCTTCCTGAGCTGTATACCTTTTCTTTCTTTTCTTACTGCATTAGCTAAGACTTTCAGTGTGATGTTAAAAAAAGCATTGGTCAGAAGCATCTTTGCCTTATTCCTTATCTTAGTGGGAAAGCTTCAAGTTTCTCACTACTAAGTACAATGCCATATGTAGGTTTTTGCAGATATTCTTTGCCAAGTTGAGGAAGTTCTCTTCTATTTCTATCTTACTAATATGGACTATGATTTTTAAAATTAGCCACATACATAAAACAAACCTGAAAAAGTACTACATATAAAGGTTTAAAATTTTTTCAAAAGATATCTGGAAAAGACAGACAATAGAGGCTAAAACATCAAAACGTTAAAATTATTCAAAATAGATCATGCAAAAATATTAGATAGACATGAAGTATTTGATACTTCATGTGATAAAGATTCATCCTATCAGAAACATGCAATTATCCCTAATTTTCATGTAAACAAAGTACTTTATTAAACTTCATAAATACTTTACTAAGCATCAACTATATGTTAATATCTACTAAAAAATATAAACTCCAACTGGTAATAGAAAAAGGTAAAAAATTAACACATTGTTATCATAACACAACACCTAAATTCATTTTACTCAACAATTGCCAGATAAACAAGAACATATGAGAACATTGAAAATTGGAATGCAAATAATCAGTTTCATGTAATATAGAGTTTACATTATCTTCAACTACAAATAAAACCTTGAATTTCAATAAACATAATTCATACAGACCACATTCTTTAACTACAGTGAAATTAACAGTAAAAGAATAACAATAAAATGAAATGTCTCTACTTGGAATGATAATAGAATACTATGGCCTTGTAACTATGACATATGATAAATAATTGAAAGAATTATGACTGTTGAGAAGACCTAAAGGTCACATTGCAAGAGTTTAAAAATATATATGCCTACTGTATAGTTATTACTATCCAAATAACTATTTGGAAGGAAATACAGACAATAAGTAGTAAGTAAACTTCAACCAGTTTCCCCAATAGTAACATTGGGGAAAACTGGTTAAAATTGGGGAAAACTGGTTAAAGTGTACACAGGATCTCTCTGTCTCTCCACATTATACTTACATGTAAATCTACAATTATCTGAAAATTTACAAGGTTTTAAAAATAACTATCTAATGTCTAACTCCAAAAACCAAGGTATTTTCTCTATGCCATGACATTTTCTCAGAAAAAAAGTACTAGGGGTAGATTTGAGTTAATAAAAGTGTTATCTTTGGACTGTTAATGGCTAAAACACAGAATATTTGTACTGAAATAAGTTCTAACGCCAATGGAGTCCAAACAGAATGTGTCTTAGCACTGGTACTTTTGGACTTCCAAATTTGCTGAGCTAGCTATATTCAGAAAGTTCAGGATAGGAGAAATAAAGCAAAAAAAATAAAATTACTGAAAATGGCATTAATTTATCCTTAGTTTCCCCTATAGTGATGGTTGTGTTGGTAGAGATCAAAAGGTGTTTCAATTCAGTGTTAACTGTTCATTTTCAGGTCTTTCTAATTTTGTAGCAATAAAATCATGATTGACAGAATTGATGTGGTATAGTATAAGACACTGGAAAGATACATTTATGACTTTTGCAATCTTGGGGAAGACAAACTGCTTAATTTCTCATTGTTTTACTTTTACTTATTAATCTATAAAAGATCAGAAATACTAACATTTGCCTACAAATTACAAAATATCTAGATAGTGCCGAAGATCAAAGAGCAAAAAACAAAAAAAAATGAAAGAACTAGAAAGGAAGAAACTGAACACTCATTATTCTCAGATGATACAGTTTTTTGCATTTTTTAAAAACTTAGCAATATTACTGGAAACCATACATACAAATGACATACATATAATACCAACAAATAGAAATTATTGAAATGAGATAGTTCCCTTGACTCCTTCACAGGACTTGTAAAGGGGCTGGCTCATTTGCTCAGCCCTCAGCTCTCAACTCCTCACAATAAGGGGAGCACAGAGGTGAATGAGTGCAGGGGCTGAGACAAGTGCTTCTGGATGCTGGCAGGAGCAGAGCTGTATATGGCCTTGTGGCAGTCTCTGGGGCACCACAGGGCATATGTTATGGTGTGCTCTTTTAGCATTGCAATCCACTGACAGGTTAAGTATTTAACAGCTTAGTGAGGGTGAGGGTGGTAGTCTTTTGCACCTGCCCTCTTGGTCCCTAAGTGCTTGTCCAGCATCCAGTAAGAATCAGCTGCATGAATGAATTGAAGGGTGGTGAATATGGAGGATTTTATTGAGTGGTGGAAGTGGCTCTCAGCAGGATGGGGAGATGGATAGGGGATAGAGTGGGAAGGTGGTCTTCCCCTGGAGTTTGGCCATCAAGCTCTCCCTCCAAAGTCAAGCTAGTGCTCTATGATGCCTGGCTGCTTCTTCTCTTCTCTCCTTTGCCACTCTGCTCCACTACTCAGCTCCTTTGCCACTGTGCTGCCCATCTTCCAGTGGAGCCTAGGTTTTTATGGGTACACGATGAGAGGACAAGACTGGCCAAAAAGCAGCATTTGAACCAGTAAACTGGAATGCATGTTCTCATTTTGGGCTGTGGTCCAAGGCTTAACAGTGTGGCCCTCTCCAGGAACCACTTTCTACCCATTATTTCTCTGCCTCCTGTACATATCGCTATTTTTTAAAAGGCTGCTTTTCCCCAATTTTCAGTGACATAGAACACAAGAAAAATTAATAAAAAATTTACTGAATAAAGCTCAGTGGATGGGATCAGTAGCAGAATGAAGGAGACATAGGAAAAAATAGTGACTGAAACATGTAAAAAAAAAATAGAAATTATCCAATCAGCAAACGAGATAAATCATCTAAGTTTCATCTCAAGAACTTAGAAAAATTACAGTAAAATACACTAAATCAAGCAAAAGCAAAGGAATGATAAAGAGTAGACTCAATGAAATTGAAGGCAGAAAAACAATAATACATTTCAGTGAATCAAAGCTTTTTTTTAAATTATAAAATTCAAAAACTTCTGGCAAGACTGACAAAAAGGAGAGGGAGGACACAAATTACTAATATGGAACATACATAAATTTCACAGCTTAGACTAATGGGCCACTTCCTTAAAAAAATACAAACCGTCACAAGTACCCCATGTGTTTGCATTTTTATCTATTTTCTGCAAACTTACTAAACTCACTTATAAGACTCAGAAATTTTTTGTAGACTCCTTAAAGCTTGTTCCACATAAAGAATCATGTCATATGAAAATCGGTACTGTTTTATGTTTTCCTTTTCCATCAGTAGGTTTTATTCCTCCTCCTCATCCTCCTCTTCATCCTCCTCCCCCTCTTCTTCCCCCTTGTCATCGTCCTCCTCCTCCTCCTTCTTCCTTTTCTCCTTCTCCTCCTTCTCCTCCTTCACCTTATTCTCCTCCTTCTTCTTTCTTCTTCTTCTGGAATCTCAGGCTTTCTCCCAGGCTGGAGTGCAGTGATGCAATCTCGGCTCACTGCAACCTCCACTTTCTGGGTTCAGAGATTCTCCCACCTCAGGCTCTTGAGTAGCTGGGACTACAGGCATGTGCCACCATGCTCGGCTAATTTTTTGTATTTTCCATAGAGATGGGGTTTCACAGTGTTAGCCAGGATGGTTCTGAGTGTGGTGGCTCATGCCTGTAATTCTAGCACTTTGGGAGGCCAAGGTGGGCAGATCACGAGGTCAGGCAACCAGTAAGTTTATAACTTCCTTTTCATGTGCTAATACACACATATTACACTGTGTACAATTTCCAATACAGTGTTTGGTGGGAGCAGACATTGACTAATTCTTGATTGGTGGGGAGGAATTCAATCTTTCACCATTAAGTAAAATGTTAGCTGGAGGGCAGTTTTGGTAGATTTTCTTTATCAGCTTGGATAAATTCCCATTATTCTTATTTTTCTGAGTTTTTACCAAGAATGGGTGTTGGGATTATATCAAATGCTCTTTCTATATTAATTGATATAATTATGTGAATATTCTTCATTCATCTTTTAATATGGTAGATTACACTGCTCATTATTATTATTATTTAAATAATGAACTAGTCTAAATTCCCTGGCATAAACATCCCTGGAATAAACCCCACTTGATCATGGCACATATTCTGTATATACAATGTTGAATTCTATTTGCTAATATTCTGTTAAAATTTTTGTGCCTGTGGTATTGAGATATTGATCTGTAGTTTTCATTTTGGGCTTGCTTTGTTATCAGAGTAACATTAGCTTCATAAAATTATTTGGGAAGTGTTTCCTCCTCTTTTATATTCTGGAAGAGATAGTGTAGAATCAGTTCATTAACATTTGGTAGATTTCTTCAGTGAAACAATATGGGCCTGGAGATTTTCTTTATTTGAGGGCTCTAAAATCATGAATTCAATTTCCTTAAAAGAAGCTCCTCATGGAGCTAGTCATGTTATTTATTTCATATGGGATATTTCTGCACAATTAGCAGAGTGGCTAAAATAAAAAAGGAAATAGTGACAACACAAGATGCTGATGAAGGTGCAGAAAAACTGGATCATTGAATTTCTGGACAGACCGTAAAATCGTTCAGTCACTTTAAAGAACAATATAGCAGTTTTTAAAAATTGAGCACAGTTAAATATGTAACTGCATTTCTGTAATTCAGTAATTGCATTTCTGGGCATTTATCCCAGAGAGAGAAAAAAACATATTTACACAAATACTTCTAATGAATATTTGTAGCCCCAAAATGGAAGGAGCCCAGTTGTCCTTTAATAGGTGAATGGCTAAACAAACTGCAATGCATCTCTATCATGGAATATTAGTCAGCAATGTAAAGGAACAGACTGTAAAAAAAAACACATTAATGTGAATGAATCTCTGGAGAATTATGCTGAGCAGAAAAAGCTAATCTTAGAAGATTACATGATCACATTACATCATTCCATTTACATAAAATTCTTGATATGGAAAAAACTGTAAAAATAGAGAATATCTAAAGGTTTAAGGAAGGGGTGGGAATGTGAAGAAAGTTGGTGTGACTCTAATGGGCAACAGGAGGGATCTTGGTGGTGAAGAAAATGTTTTCTGTCTTGACTGTATCAATGCCACTCTCTTGACTGTAATGTTACACTACAGTTTTCAAGATGTTACCTATGAGGCAACCTGGGTAAAAAGTACCAAAAAAACTCTCTGTATTATTTCCTACACTGAATATCAATTTACAGTTACCTCAAAAGGAAAAGTTTCATTAAAAATATTTCAGACTTCCAAACAGTGGATGGAACAAATGCAAAGCAAATACTAAGATGGTGGAACTAATGCTAAATTATTAATGATTACATTTGATATATAATATTCCCTTTGAAAAAAAAAGACTATGAAGCAGGATAAAATAAAATAATTTATATACTGCTTACAATAAACATCTTTAAATAGAAAATAACCCATGATTTTTGAAAGAAATAGGATGATTAAAAAGCTATACCATGAAACACTAACTAAAAGAAAATTGGTTTAGTTTGATTTTATTAGGCAAAGTCAATTTTAAGGCAAGACATATTAGATATAGAGATAGACATTTTATATGATAAAAGTGTTAATCTACTGAGAAGATATAACAACCTCTGATATATGTGTACCTACTAACATAGTCTCAAAATATAAAACCAAAACCTAACAATTTTAATTAGAGAAATTGATAAATCCATAATTGCTGGATATTTCAGCACATCATTCTCAGTATGTGGCAGAATTGTTAGTGGGGAAAAAATATAACTTGCAAACTATGTGCATAAACAGTCCTATTTTTTCTTTACATACACACAAGGAGCCATATTATATATTAAAAAGGGCAGAGGAAAATAAAAGCAGTCAGGGAGGAATTAACTTTATCTCTGTGTCTTCCAAATTGCTGAAATGTTCTGGTAACATGTTTAACTTTCATCAAGTTACTTAATGCTTTTGGAATTTCAACAATTAATAGTACAAATGATAAAAGAAAAAACCAGCAATGGAAACACTCATTCAGTTTTTTTCATTCTTACTCACATCCTCCTAATGTTTGCATCATGCCTTTGTCCAATTTGACAGTATGCCAACTGAGTCAGGACCATGTCTAATTCTGTAATTAGAGGGCTGTGCATAGCATTATTGCTGCTTAGCAAACGTTGCGATAAAAGTGATAAGATGGGATGGGTTTCCACATCTGTTAAACAGATACAAGGGGATGTTGTGGATATGTCTTCTCAATACTGTTTAGCTTTAATCTATTGGATTAATAGCTTACTAGACTGGACATGCAATGAAAACAATTTTTCTGAATTATGTACAAATCTAGGAAGAAGCTGACTTTGTCAAGAATCCAGCACTGGTGGATTAGAAAAGTGTAAAATAGTAGGGGTGGAAAAATTATGCAAGAAGAAATTCATCTGTAGATATGAAGCCCAAACATTTCCCCAAGCGAAGATGGATGTTATGTGTATTATTGCAAGGCTTTCTTTCTTTGTTTTTCTTACTGTTGTGTCCTCGACTCCTTGAATAGGGCCTGTGATATAATACATGCTGACTATGGGTTCAATTGTGTCCCCAAAATACATACATTGAACATATTCCAGTAACTGTGAGTGTGACCTTATTTGAAAATAAAGTTTTTGCAGTTGTAACCAAGTTCAGACGAGATGTATTATGGTGGGCCTTGAATGCTAAGATGATGATGTCGTCATAAGAAAAAAAGACAGAAACACACAGAAGGAATATCATGTGACAACAGTGACAGAAATTGAAGCGGTGCAGCTCGAAGCCAAGGAATGCCAAGGATTGATGGCCATCACTACAAATTGGAATAGGTAAGAAAGAATTCTACCCAGGGTCCAAGGGATAAAAGTCCCTGCTGATCCTTTCACACTTCTAGTCCCCAGAACTAAGAGAATAAATTTCTCTTATTTTAAGCTCCCCAGTTTGTGGTACAGTAGTCCCTTGGTATCTGTGGGGGTTGGTTTCAGGACACACCATTGGTACTAAAATCTAAAGATACTTAAGTCCTTCATATAAAATGGTGTATGTAATATTTGCGTACAACCTATGCACATCCTACCACACACTTTAAATCATCTCTTAAATTACATTTAATGCCTAATACATAGTAATGTGAACAGTTATTACACTGTATTGTTTGGAGAATAGTGACAAGGAAAAAGTCTGTTTTAGTACTGATGCAATTATCCATTTTTCTTTCAAATATTTTCAATTCACAGTTGGTTGAATGCATGAATTTGGAACTCACATACACCAAAGGAAGAGCAAGTGTGCTTTGCTGTGACAGCCCTAGGAAAGTAACATAACACCCAATAAATAGTTCTTTTGCAATGTATGAGGTGAAATTACATTTTCATGTTAAGCCTTCACTTAAAATTTACTAGAATAGTGTTATAAATAGACATAGAATAAATTTACTGTGAATGAAACAAATGGATCTAAGAAAACATGCTATCTCATTTATTTGTCTTGGGGAATTTTCACATATAATTCCTATAATGCCTCAGTAAATAATCTCAAATTATTTGTATTCAGATTCATAAATAACCTCATGGATATGTATTTTGTAATGGAGACACAAAAATCTGAAGAGCAAAATAAAATAATTCTGAGGAGCATTTGTGTGTGTGTGTGCCCATTTAAAGGTGATATCATTAAAACATTCTTGAATATCATTCATTTACCAAGCACTATGAGATAATCTTTTCACATAAGGCAGCTCATTTGGGGGAAAGTATAAAACCTTTCCCGAAAATTGTTATAAAGAACAGCATCTGCATCCAAGATTAGGTGTCTTAGCTCTAATCTGAGTCTTTCATTTTATTACATAAATACAGTTTTTTCATTAATTCAAAATGTATTAATATCTCATTAAATAAATATTGATTAGCCCTTATAAGTATGTGTATTTTTCTTTAAATCATACTGTAAACATTTTTCATGAGTCTTCTCCAATTCATTTTGAAAAGAGTTAGATTATTTAAAAATTAGATAAACTGCCAAATCAATCTTCATTGGAAGATAGTGTTAGAGGCAATGTGGTGGTACAAAGAAGAAATAGATGCAGATCAAACCTGAAACAAAAACTTGATGGAAACAATAAGCTAAATACACAAATAATTATAATCTAATGTAGATGTTGATATGCCACTGCTAAATTACTACAGGAATGCTGAACTGAAATAATTCGTCTATAGTGACATCTTGCTATGTTCTAGGCACTGAGCTAATCCACTGAAGAGTCACTATCGGTTTATATGGCAGGTTATTATATTGTTCCCATGGCATGGATAAGACTACTTAGAGAAGGATTCTATCCAGGGTTCAAGGGAAGTGTGATCCTCTCACACTTCTAGTCCCCAGAATTGAGAGAATAAATTTACTTAGAGAAGTAAAGCAACTTGCCCAAGAAAACATTTCTAATCAAGGTAGAGTCAGAATTTGAAGACAGATCTGCCTGACTATAGCATTCATGTTTTAATCCACGTCCTTACTGCTCCTTTTTGGATGAAGCCTTCTCTGATTTCCCTGATTTTAGGATACGATTATCATGCACTCTGATATTTTTATACATGGGTACAAATTGAAACTTGTAAATTAATAGATAGCACAGGTTGAACACCCTAAAATCTAAAATGCTCTGCAATCTGAAACTTTTTGAGTGCACCATGACTCCGCAAGTGGATTATGCCGTACATGACCTCACGCAACAAGTCACAGTCAGAACACAGTCAAAACGTTGATTCATGCACGCAATTACTCAAAACGTTATATAACATTAACTTAAGGTTATGTATATAAGATGAATAAGAAACATAAATGAATTTTATGTTTAGACTTGGATACCATTCTAAAGATTTCTCATTATGTATATACAAATATTGCAAAATCAAAGGAAAAGATCCCCGAATCCAAAACACTTTTGATCCCAAGCATTTAGGATGAAGGATACTCAACCTGTGCTTTGTATATAATTTTGTTACTTAGATTCCAAGTGTATGGTGATTATAATGAAACTTTTTCACAATTTGGAATGATTTCTTTCTACAAAAAGATCTTAATGTATTTGAAAAACTACCTTATTTCTTCTACCATGCAATAAATAATTTCCCCACAAATTTATACTCATGCTGCTATTGGCCCTGAGATTTTCCTTAAGAAGACTGACCTTAAGCATGTATATAGTCCTCAAACCCCTTTTGATGAAATATCCCATAGGTCACATTTTCTACAGTTGCCCACTTTTTGATGGGGTTGTTTTTTTGCTGCTGTAAATCTGTTTTAGTTCTTTGTAGATTCTGGATATTAGCCCTTTGTCAGATGGGTAGATTGCAAATATTTTTTTCCCATTCTGTTGGCTGCCTGTTCACTCAAATGATTGTTTCTTTTGCTGTGCAGAAGCTCTTTAATTAGATCCCATTTGTCTATTTTGCCTTTTGTTGCCATTGTTTTTGGTTTTTTAGTACTGAAGTCCTTGCCTATGCCTATGTCCTGAATGGCATTGCCTACGTGTTCTTCTAAGGTTTTTGTGGTGTTAGTTCTTACATTTAAATCTTTAATCCATCTGGAGTTAATTTTTGTGTAAGATGTAAGGAAGGGGTCCAGTTTCAGCTTTCTGCACATGGCTAGCCAGTTTTCCCAACACCATTTATTAAACAGGGAATCTTTTCCCTATTGCTTGTTTTTGTGAGGTTTGTCAAAGATCAGATGGTTATAGATGTGTGGCATTACTTCTGAGGTCTCTGTTCTGTTCCACTGGTCTATATCTCTGTTTTGGTACCAGTATCATATTGTTTTGATTACTGTAACCTTGTAGTATAGTTTGAAGTCAGGTAGCGTGAGGCCTCCAACTTAGTACTTTTTGCTCAGGATTGTCTTGGCCATTTGGATTCTTTTTTGGTTCCATATGAAGTTTAAAATGGTTTTTTTTCAGTTCTGTGAAGAAGGTCAATGGTAGCTTCATGGGGATAGCATTGAATGTTTAAATTACTTTGGGCAGTGTGGCCATTTTCATGATATTGTTTCTTCCTAGCCATGAGCATGCAATGTTTTTCTGTTTATGTCCTCTTTTATTTCCTTGAGCAGTGGTTTGTAGTTCTTGAAGAAGTCCTTCACATTCTTTGTTAGTTGTATTCCTAGGTATTTTGTTCTCTTTTTAACAATTGCGAATGGGAGTTTGCTCATGAATTGGTTCTCCATGTGTCTGTTATTGGTGTATAGGAATGCTTGTGATTTTTGCACATTGATTTTGTATCCGGAGAATTTGCTGAAATGGCTTATCACCTTAAGGAGATTTTGGGCTGAGGCAATATGAGACAATTTTGGATCTTCTAAATATACAATCATGTATATTTAGAGACAATCATGTATATTGGAGACAAAAACGAGACAATTTTGGGTCTTCTAAATATACAGTCTTGTCTACAAATAGAGACAATTTGACTTCCTCCTTTCCTAATTAAATATTTTTTTCTTTTTCTTGCCTGATTGCTCTGGCTAGAACTTCAATACTATGTTTAATAGAAATGGTGAGAGAGGGCACCCTTGTCTATTGCCAGTTTTCAATGGGAACGCTTCCAGTTTTTGCCCATTCAGTATGATATTGACTGTCAGTTTCTCATAAATAGCTTTTATTATTTTGAGATATGTTCCATCAATATCTAGTTTATTGAGAGTTTTTAGCATAAAGGGCTGTTGAATTTTGTCGAAGGCCTTCTCTGCATCTTTTGGGATAATCATGTTGTTTTTGACTTTGGTTCTGTTTATGTGATGGATTACTTTTATAGATTTGCATATGTTGAACCAGACTACAAGGTTGTTTTCTATCAGCATAACTCATCAGATCATCATCTATCTATCTATATCTGCTTTGGAATTTCTCATTGAAATCTTTAATTTTTATATACAACAAAGGTCCTTGAGTTTACTTTATATTTTTAGAGTATTTTAAATGTCATCATAAATATTACTGGTAGCATAAGAAAATAAGCAATTGTAAATAGTTCAAAAATTTTAAAGAAGAAACACATTTCCATTATAAAACAAACACCTGTGTTACAACTGGATATAACTGAAAGGCTGTCAAGTTTATTCCAACCCCTTATATGTCTGAAGATTGGAAAATTGTCAGATGCGTTATTATGTAAAACTAATATATGCTGTATGAATAAAAGCTAAAACATATGGCGAAAGTGTTACTTTCCTAGTAACAGATATCATGCATAAAAGCAAATGAGCATTAATTAGGATTTAATTTGCAGTTGAATGCTATAAAACTTAGTGAATTTCTCCAAAACATGAGATGTGTAATTAAATTTATCCAAAAGATTAGTGAGTAAATCTTAATTTTTTTTTGACCAAAAATTAATTTACATTTAAACTGGTAGAACTTTGCTTATCTACTATGTTAACCATTTGCGAAAGTTAGTTGAATATGTGTGCCCAAATTTTCTGGTATGTCATCATGACTCTAAAATATCTGGCAGTGCCATAAAATATACAATACACATTTTTAAAAATACAAAAGCAAGTTTCAGGACTTCAAGTGGTTACTTTTAAAGCCATTTATTGCTGAAACCTTATGTGGGATTTATAAACACCAAGTCACTAAATCTCCTAATATTTCTCAACTCTTGAAAAATTTTCCTTAAAATCAGGTAGAGATAATTAAAATTCTCAACAAAAGTAACTTTACAAATTGGGCAGACATTTCTGTGATACTAAAAATACATTTTTGGAATGAATAAATACTAACAGATACAATATTAAAACTTCCCAATTCCTAATATAATGAAGACTAAAAAGTAATTTTCTTACTGACACAATAATTTAGACTTAATCCCCTTCTGTGGAAATAGACTTTAAGTGTAGATATATGAGACAATTGCATTGCCTTTTAAAAATTTTCTGAAGTCTTTCAAAGGCTGAAAAAATTTCTAAGTAGGGCAAATCGTTAGACCTTTTTTAACCATTCCAGCATTTTAGTGTGTATGGGAGGGAAGAATGCCTAAAGAGTCTCAGGAGACATGCCCCTTGAGGGATGGAGCACAGATTGGGTTTGGTAGATTGAGCCTCCTGGGCAACACATGCCATGCTGGGAAGACACATATGGAGGACTGACAGCAAAGAGACACTGGGTGCTGGAAGGTGACAGCTAATGGACAAAATCAATCAAACAAACAAACAAACAAACAAACACTCTGTTTGAGGAAGGGAGCCTTGCATACCACAAACTCTATTTGCATAATTATTATCAGATATCTCATCTATCTCTTGCATACTTTTAGCCAACAAAGAGTTGCTACTATCTGTGATTATACTTTTCTGTAAAGCTTTATACCACCTGTAGGAGACATGTACTAATCAATAAGCTTTCTTTAATAATATTTTTACAATCTTAAAATACCTTGTTTGAGTTGAAGTAATCAGAGATTCTAAATGAAGAATTAAACAAGAGAAGCCTGAAATATGGGCTCTCAGTTCAGAGTCTTGTGAAATAGCTCAACACCAAAGCCAATTTCAGGTGCAGCCAATATCTCCCTCTTTTGTAAATAAAACTACAGCCTAATCTCCGGTGTTGATATGCAACCAGCGAGATTTTGCCAGCTGACTGTGGGAACTCCCTTGTATCAAAGCCTGATGCCATGCTAAGGTTTTTTCCAAACAGAATGGAGAGAAAGCAACTATAAATCAAGCTGTTCTTTGTGAATTCAGTTCAAGATCTCCTTTTCTGGTGAGAAAATGAGGATGTTTATATCTAATGGAGGTTATAATGGTAACTGTACCAGATGTTGACTAACAGAAATTGTGGATATATTGTGTGTGGAAAAAAAATGCTAAAATTTTACTTCTCAAATTTGTAAAAACAAAAACAAACAAAAAACTACTCTAAATCAAAACCAATAAAAAAAGACTCCAGCAAGAATAATTAAATTATTGTAAGTAACAATGAAAATACTTCCTTTAAAGTTTAAATTGTATTGTTTGCTAAGAACTATTGAGATAAATGTATCTATCATGTGTCTGCACAGAAATATAAACAGGTCAGCATGATTTGAAGGCTCTTCAAAGTGTAAAATGCAAAATAATTCTTTTTTCTATCTCCTTATAACTCACAATTCTTACCAGACTTAAAGAGAATTGAACTTGAGTAATAGCTCCATTAGAGCTCTTTTTCGGAAGCCAGTTCCTGTGGTCTCTCTGAGTCCAGCTGCTGATGACTCACAGAGGAAGTGATAGAGATTAGGGTGTATGGGGGGAAAAATCAGGACAGCACAGAAATAAAGCAAATCAACCAACCATTACCTTTGTGCCAAACAGAACAATGGTTTAACTACTGTGGTTCAGAATGATCCTTCTGATTCTACTCATTTATGCTATTCCCATTGGAAGGACCACCAGGAAACCTGTGAACCACTATGGAACATACACCAGAATCTATGGCACATCTCAATTAATATTCCCTCGTGACTCAACTAGAACAATGAAGAACATCAAGCAGTTTAATCTCCGGCAATAATTCCTTTTGTTAGGTTTAGAGGTTTTCCCCTTGAATTAGGTTCAAGATCGGATTTTCAAAATTAGTTAGTTAGTCTATGTATTGTAAAGTAGAGAGCCCAGATTTTATAAACACATGCCTATGTCTAGGTAGAACATAATGAAGTCTGTGTGTTAGTTTGGACTTTGCTACTATCAACAATTTTAACTTTCTCTAAAATAAAATTAGTGTTTTATTAGCAAACAATTGTAACTAAGCTGTACAGTTCTTAACACTCTTCTTACAACTTTCCTTAAAGTGTTGGGAATGTAAATAGATCCTTTATATCACAAGAAAATTAAATTTGATCAGGAAGATTTTAAAAGACTCCATTGCAGATTCTTAGCTTTGTTACTGATGAACTGAAATATTTCATAAGTTAGAAAACCTGCATGTTCTCAAATTTATATTATGCATAGTACATACTTTGTTT
Organism: Callithrix jacchus; assembly: GCF_049354715.1. NCBI lineage: Eukaryota > Metazoa > Chordata > Mammalia > Primates > Cebidae > Callithrix > Callithrix jacchus. The sequence continues at coordinate 37,185,950 of NC_133518.1, forward strand.
TCAATGTTTATAAGATATATATATATATATCTTTCTTTCCATATATATATAAAGATAATGACCATGCAATTTGTCAAACCACATGCACATATATATATAGAGAGAGATAGAGTGTATGAGATAGTTATATATCTATATATAATATATAAATATAATACACACACACATACATATATATATATATATATATATAGAGAGAGAGAGAGAGAGAGAGAGAGAAGCAAAGAGATTAAGAGAGAGGAATACATTTTTCAAGGTAAGTATTTATTTTCAGATATTTTATATGTGACCACAATAACCTGACTAATGCAGAAGCAACTTAATTTCTTATGACCAATTAAAAACAAATAAACATAAGATTAGAATCATTAGTTTATTCTGAGTACCAGCAAATTATTTACAATTTTGATAAAATTTAGAATACTAATTAAGAGATGAGTATTTTTATATGATCATGTCCAGAAAGGGGAGTGGCTGAGAAATTCATTTTAAATTATACAAATATTAGAAATTTTGGTTTTAGTATTCAATGGATGTTATTTCTCTGATAAAATAATAGCAATTTTCCTATAATAATATGTTTAGAATATTTAAAACAAAGATATTTTTAAAAAATTAGTGATAAAACAAATTTTCTTGTTTTATAGTAATATGAAAAAGCATATTTTATTGAGACCCCTGTATGAAATAAACCCTTCTACATGTATGAAATGATTTATAGATAAAGCATTCATGTCTATAGACATGTAGATAAAAGATTTATATTTTATTGACATTAATATACTTAAAATAATACTTTATTTTGCCAATTTAAAAAATAAAATAACATTCCAAAATAAAAATTCCTTGATCTGATTGCTTTCAAGAGATTATTTTACCAAAGTCACAAAGTTTAAACATTTAAAAATTTAAAATTAGTTATTTTGAAAAACTTTGATTTGTAAGTAAATCTACATAAGTGATATCATCCACATGGATCATTATTTTTTATTATTTTGCCAACATGATTTGTTGATTAATCTTTCTAAGACTACCCTAAGTACATTGTAGAATCAGAAAACACTGGAAAATCAGATTTGTCTAGTGTTGAATACAGTGTTTATTCACATTTCCTTAGGAAGTAAAAGCCATTTGAGAAAATTTCTGAAACCAGAAAAACAACTCAATAAAATTTCTAGGTATTGTCTGATTTGGTTAGCCACGTAGAAATTTGTCCTTGTAGCAGAACATCAACATTGAAATTTAAAAAACAAATAGCCAGATTTATAATACCTGTTCTTTGTCTCTGGACTTCCAGTTGCCCAGTACAAATCAGGAACCTAATGTCTATGTGAATTGGTTTGCCCAGGTAACTATTCATGAGAATGCTAAGTGACATTTATAGAAGCACGTTTAGTCATCCTAATGCTCTGTATTTGCCTGTACAGAGCTTTGGCCTATTCTGGGTCCCAAGACACCTTACCAAGCTTATTTAGATGTTTTGCTTCTGCCTACTCTGGATTTCCAGTTTCTCATTTTGGGGAGAGAGAATTAGATTGGCCCAACATGTTATTTGCCAACTAGCTGTGGTCAGCAAGCAATATATTCTTTAAGAAAGAGGTTGAGAGTCGGGAGATGGTTATTGTCATGACTGGGTAATAATGAATGAGAAATGCTGTGCTAATAATAGTGTTTACTCAACAGATATTTGCTGCACACACAGCTACCCTGAAGCTGGCATTGCTTTAGGCATCGGTGGATTTAGAAAGTAATGGAAGCTGCATAAATCAAGATTAATTTTGCCGTGATGTTTGAAGGACAGAAATTGCCAAGATATGGCATCTTTTGACCCACAAAGATGCCAATTGCATGGCGTTCAATTGCATGTGTTTACTCTTTTATGTTTATGACATAAAGGTATTTTATACCTATAAATAACTACTTACAATTACACAGAAAAATAAGGGTTTAGTTTCTACCACAGCATAAGTATCAGGCTTTTTTTCTAACACATAATTTTACCATGTATTCTACTGACTTCTCCATTATATGCTCCTTTTAAATCATTTTGGGGCAAACATATGGGAATTTTGCACTATTATCCTTTGAAGGCAAAAATCCCAACATATATTTTATCCTGTACTTAGTATGCTATCTTAACTTTTAATTAAGTTATTGCTTTGCATGGTTACAGTAAGGAGATGATCAAATATATATCACAAATCACAGTTTATTATCATATAAATAATTTTTCTTGCATTCACAATGCTTAAAGAGGAAGAAAAAAATGATAACAAACCTCACAAGGAATACACTTGATAAAAGAGGCACATTAACCACAAAGCAAGTGAGTTCCAAAATCATTAAAGTCTAGATGTTCAATTAGGGTGGAAGCAGGCCTCTGTGAAAAGTACAGTCTAACTGAAGTTTGAGGTGTACCTTTATAGAGCAGTTCTCCAACACAGTGGAGATTCATGATACATGAGGTCTCTCCATGCTAGAAATCAGCGTCTGGGTCAAACGGCAAGGTTTCTGAGAATCGCTCAAAGGCTGACAGAGTGTAGCCTGCCACAGTTTAAAATCTCAAAGTGTCTGTCAAGCTCTTGAATCGATCTGTATTTTGAAGTCCAGTGGATTGAGGCCAGTAACCAACATATGGGATCTGACAAAGTGTGATGTAACATTTCTGAGGAAAGGGGGAGTTCACTCTAAGTTCTCACACATGGAATTTAACGTCACCCTCTCAAAGAAAGGGGACATAGACTCCACGTTTTATTACAACAAAACATTTGTCATTCATGTAGCAAAGTACAGAAGTGTTTGGAATCATTTCAAAGTTTTACACCCACCTGTGTGTTTCATTCAGCTTCATTCACACTTAACACTTCATAACCTTCAGTATATTGAGTAACAAAGAACTCATTGTCTACCACAGGGGTCTCAACCTTTTTTTGATCAGGTGATAACTTTGCTTGATTTAACCTAATGCTTGCAAAGAAATGACTATTTTTAGTTTTAATACATACATTTCTAATTGTACTAATATATTCTATTGGTGTGCGTGTATATTCATTCTGTTAATGTGTATACTATACTTCAAAAGTTAGAATGAAATGAGTCTAGAACAAACAAAATGTGAAAGCATCTACTTTACTTACTAATGTTACCAGCTCTATCACTCAAACAGTATTTGATAGAAGCAATGCCATTTGTTATTTATGATTTAAACGTTCTAGTGTAATAATTTGAAATGTAGATATTTATTTAAAGTTCTAGTTTTAAGTTCAATTTGTATTGATACCTGCTTACTGCCACCACTGAAACAGATACTTCTCAAAGACAAGTAGTCCCAAATGGAAGAAGTGCATTATTGGTCTCTCTTACTAAATCAGAATGCTAATTTTTCAATCTCTTCTCCAATTATGCAAAGATTTTTGTTGAAATTCACTTGAATTTGCACGATGAGTATGTTCAGCTGCATTTTCTTTGCAGGAAACCTATGAAGTCACTTGTCAATTTTTTGATGGCTAGTTTAATTAAAGCTAAATAACATAGTTCACAAAGCCACTTAACTATACACTATATGAAAATATATCCAAAGTAAACAAAGGCCTTGATGAATCCTCCATTGATACTTTAATGCTGTGAACTTATTCTCTTGCCCTACGGCACGTTGCACCTTGTATATAACATTAGGTCCTCTATGTAGGCTCTTGACACAGGACAGTGTGAAGACAGAGATGTCAGTTATACATTAAATATTAATAAAGTATAATATACTTCTTTTTCAGGCAAAATGTAACTCAAATTTTGAATAGCTTGTTTTCATACCCAAAACAATTGTCTAGTTTACCTGTGGCCACAAGGCACTTGAAAGACCATAGGCCACAATCACTAATAACAGCAAACTCACAAAGCCTACCAAGAAAATAAATGTTCAATTCTTCCTTTATAAAATAGTAATTTTCCTCAAAGCATTTACTTTCTTCATTTTAGTAAACTTGAATAGACTTTAAAAAATTCAGTCAAATTTAAAATAAATGTCTATTCAGACATCACACACCAAGGGTCTGTCAGGGGTGGGGGGCAAGGAGAGGGAGAGCATTAGGACAAATATGTAATGCATGCAGAGTTTAAAACCTTGATCATGGGTTGATGGGTGCATCAAAACACCATGGCACATGTATACCTATGTAACAAACCTGCAGGTTTTGCATATGTAGCCCAGAACTTAAAGTAAAATAAAATAAAATGTCTATTTACTATGTCCAATAAATGTGTGTATAAATCCAGCATGGCATAAAACATATTGATTACCCTATGAAGTGTTAAGTTCTTATATTACACTTGTTTACAATTTGTAAAAATACAATTTTAATTGCTAAATTGATTATGAATTGAAGTGCCTAATAATTCTCAAATATGGAGCATTTCTGTACAGCTTGGTTAGAAAGAAATAGTAAACTTGTTCTAATTTTATCACTGTATGTTACATATACATTACTTCTATAATAACTATTAGAAATATTGTTCTTAATTTCCAAATAGTGATGTTGGGATAAAATAATAACTTTCCCCGGGTCTTTTAGTTAAAAGTAAAGTATTTTACTCTTAACCTATTCATCTACACATTTTCTTTACCAAAAGAAGTACCCCACATACTAAATATTTAATTTCCCTACGTTGTCTTCAATAGCTGCTGTGACTATTTCTTTATTAATTTTAAATGCCATTTAATAGCCATCGTTCCAACAGAGAACGGCCTGTGTAAACTCTCAAATTAAACTCACGCTATAGTCAAAACTCATTTGATGTTTGCATTTCCTACTTTATAGATGAGATGGTCTCAAAAGGCAGAATAGGCTAAAGATGTGTTGGACAACTCTATAAGTACAGTCTCAAGACTCTTGTCATCTTAGCTGTCTAAATTACTTCAACAGGACTCAAGGGAATTTAAAGGGGAGAAATGACATGACAAACAATTATATTCTAACACTCTATTTATAACAATGCCCTTTCAGATTATTGTTCCTCTAGACTGACACATCACTGTAATCCCAGGGATGAATCAAGGGACTTAGAGTTAGATCTCGCACAGCTTGTAGGCAAAATAAAAAAAAAAAAAGAAAACGAATGAAGAGCTGACATTCAGGAAATATAGAGTGAATCAAGGATAAATTCAGCTGGGATGAGCTTAATTTATCAATGTCAATAACAACGGTGAACACATCACTAGCATACATGCATATTAATTGAAAATAATTCAGATTAAATCACTGCAGTTTGACATTTTGAGATAGGCACTTTATCTTTTCAAGAAAAAGAGCACTATAAAATCTTTAATCTGAAAACACATCTTAATTGCATGTTATCACCTCCTAATTGCTTCTATATTATATTAAACATTTTGCTAATTACTAGCCTGATCATGGTGTAAATAGCTTGAGGCAAGAGCTCACATCCAGCTGAAGACTACCAGGCTCAGGAGGGCCAGGAGGAAGTTCAGCACTCAGTGGATTCAATGGACTTGTATCTTCTTCAGTGGCCACTAACCTTTAATTCAGATCTCTGGTGAGATAAAGAGATAAAGAGGCAATGGTGAAGATCAGAGAAGTTTTATTCAGCTGTCAGATTCTAATATGATTCTTGGAAAAAAGTGGTCATATCTGAAACAGATATGCTGTTTCAGATGTGGCATGTGAGTTCCTGTCTTTATGATAAAAATAGCCTCAACGAAAGGCAAAGTTACATCTACTTTTTAACTTTGATCTTTGAGATTCTTGTCAAGATAAGGTCTTTCTAAATATCAATTCCTTATATGGAATTTTTGGCCAGTATGTGTGTAAAGTATTTCATATATAATTAGAATTTAGAGTCCTTTACAAAGTAATCAATAATTTAGGATAGGTAAACCATCTATTACTGAATGACAAATGTTTCTCTGAGAAAAAAAAATTAACCAAATAGTGACTAAATTTTCCAATCATCAAAAATATATGTAAGCAAAAAGATAATAATAAGCCTGTATAGTAATAACATTTTTTAAGTTTATGAAAACAATTAAATGATATTTTTAACACTATGCTTGGCAAACGTTTTCTCCTTTCTTCTTGTCCTCCTCCTCTTCTTCTTAAATAATAATGCATAATGTTTGCAAAAATTTAAGGATTTGGGATTATTCCACAGAATTTTTCAGGAGGAAAATTGTCGATACACAATAAAAGGCTTAAAATGTTCTAAATTGTTTAATATATCTATTTCATTTCTAAGAATTTTTGTGTGGAATTTATAATGGGAAAATAATGATCAGGGCATTGTTGAATACTTATAAAAACAATAATGCAATAGAACATTATACATGTTGTAATAGGCATTTGAGATATTGATCAATATTCCAGTTTTCCTCTTTTCAGGATCATGATAGATAGGATTGCATCTTTTCCTTTGAAGTTACTTATGGTTATGTGACTTTCACAGCAACTGTTATGAATAGTAACCTTGTTCTAATTTTACTGCTATTATGTCTGAATTACATCTCCCCAAAATCCATGTGTTGAAGTCTTAACACCCAAAGTGACTGTATTTGGATATTAGACATATAGAGAGATAATAATAATTCAATTAGGTCATGAAGGTGCTACTCTCATCTGATAGTACTAGTTTAGACAAGGAAGAGACACTAGATCAGATCACTCTCTGAGGGTCTCTCTGTGCAGAAGAAAGGCCATACATGTAAGGACAGGATGAGAAGTCAGCTGTTTATAAATCCAAATAAGAGGTCCTCCCAGAAACAAACTCTGAAAATATCTTGGATTTGGAGCTTCCAGAACTGTGGGAAAATAAGTATCTGTTGTTTAAGCTACCCAGCAAGTGGTATTTTGCTCTGGTAGTCTAAGCAGACTAATGCAACAACTCACAATTGGTAATATTGCCTGAGTGAGAAAAATAACCGTTTTTTATTTGTTTATTTCAAGCCCCTGAGATTCAGGAATTTTTTTTGTTGCCATGGCACACACAATCTAGCCTAATCTGATTAAAATATAGACATTTTGCTTATGTGCTTTACAGAATATTTGCCATAGAATAAATAAAAATCAATTTATAACATAAAAAAGAAAATAATTTCACTATCAATAAAGAAATATTAAGAATAAACTAGATTGTTACTCTAATATAGTGTAATAAAATAAATGATCTAATTATCAGAAAAAAATTTGAGTTAAATTATTTTATCCTCTACTTCTTTTCTTTGTGTGTGTGTAGGTAATATAAGCACTGTGTTCCATATAAACTTTGCTGTGTCTACGTTCCTGCTTCCACTATTGTTGATATAATTGCCTCTAACCATTTGCTTCATTAATATTGTTTAAAGGTTTTTGAAGTGGTTCTTCAAATTTCTGTTTTCTTTTTAAATTCCATGACACTCTGCATCTGGTTTATTGGCTCCCACGTGGGCATTGATTTTCCTTTAATTATCCAGAGGACTAGAGATTATCTTTAATAAAGAAAGAGGAAATAATAAAAGAGCATATAAAACATTAAGAAGAAATTAATACCGCTCTTTCCATTGAATGATCTTTTTCCAGATATTTAATTATTTTCTCTCTTTAGTAATAGCTTAGTGTTGTTTCAAAAAATCTTTTTATAACATTGTCCTCTTTGCTTGCTTTTAGTTGTCTATAACACTTCTTAATATTATAGGAGAAAAAATATCTTACCTATGATTTTGATTCCTTTCAACCATTTATAAGCAATTTGCTCTTTACTTATGTCCACATGTATCTGTGTCTCTCCCTGGTCCTAAGGTGTTGTTCTCTAGAATTTTTATCACGTATAATTTTCTATTGTATTTCATTTTAAATGTAAATATAGAACTGACAGCATAAGGTAGTTGTGAAGGTTAAATAAACAAAGCCAAGTCTCTAGTGGATTTCATTAAATATCAGTACTGTACTCTTTTGCTTCCTTTTCTTCATTACCTTAAATTATAGGAAATCACTTCAAAATTTTTTTCTTCATTTAGTAAATGCTATCACCTATTTAAGCTGTCGTTAAATTGTCTCTTTTATACCACCACTCTGTGATGTTTCTTCATAGACACATCTTTCATAATTGCTCATTTTTTTCTTTCCTTTTCCCTTTTCTTCCTTTCTTATTTAAAAAAATTATGCTCTGAGATTCTGTACAATCCTCTGCTGATTAGGTTTGATTTTTGTATTTGAGGAAAGAATAATTGTACATAAATATTTTGAATTAATATTTCTGTGCTCTTAATTTTTCATTGCTTTGTCTAAATTAAGAATGAAAGTCTTGTTAATATTTTAAAAAGAGAAATAATTGCTATTGGATGAAACAAACTGATCTTTCAACTTTGTATTGAATGTGGAACTTCGCAGAAGATTCTATTCAACACATTTGCTTTGCATTCTCAGTACTACAGTACAGATACTATTTGCTTGAATATTTTATCTCATCTATATTCAAATGTAATATATAATAGCTCACACAATTCCTGATAGAAATTATACTAAGTAGTAAAATATGGTCCATTAGCTGTGTTCTACATATATGAATATGTAAAGAAAGATTAGGAATAAACTACATTGTTACTCTAATATAGTATAATAAAATAAATGATCTAATTATCAAAAACTTTTGAGTTTAATTAAACCACTTCTTATTTTCTTCTCTACTTCTTTTCTTTGTGTATGTGTGTTATATACACATATTTGTTACGTGCATATATTTATATAGTAATTTTAATAATATAAATTATGTTAAGTATGTGTAGCAGCAGAGGCTGTGCCTTTCTGAGCAGATGAATTTTCCTCAGAAAACACTTATATTTTTCTTAGTGACGCTTTCATTTAAGTGGAAGTTACTCCTCCTTACCCTCTTCCTGCTCTGTTTTCCAAGAGCTAAGGCTGGTGTCTGCCAATTTGAAGGGAGAGTATAATTTTGCTTAGATTAAATTAAAATTCTGAATCTTTTCAATCTTGACCAAGAGAAATGTCAATGAAGATTTAGTCAACATGAGAAGATAAAGCTATTTTTTGAGCAACTATATAGTTATTTCTATAAAATCACATAATTTAAAGGTGGAAAAGGACAGAGTGAATATCTAGTCCTTCTAATTTTATGTACGATGAGCATGAGAAAATGAGAGCATTAGTAACTTATGTACGATAGTTATACAGAAGTATTTAGGCATGATTAAATAATTTAGTCATTAATCATTTTGTTTTGTATTATCCAAACAGAGGGGGGCCATGTCAATGTTTTTTGTCCTCTACTTATATAGCCCATAGAGAAGCCTTTTAAATTTTACATAAACAGATTCAGAATCAACTCAGGGAATATGAAGATGAAAATATACCTGAAAATAAGAGGTTAATAATTATTCAGAGGTGTTAGGCAGCACAAACTAAAAATCAAGTGATGTTAGCCTTGCTTCAAGCTAAAGAAATTTTGAGGACCATAATTTTGAAACACATGTGAGTTATTTCGAAGTTTGGGGCATTTTTTTTCTTTGAGGTATGTATGTAAATCAGTATGTTAAATGGGATAGCTTTGTTTAAAACCTACAGTGAAATTTTCTCAATTTTTAAAGCAATGTAACTAATGTTTTCCTACTGCTAAAGTCATTTCACTTTCCCCATAAATTTGAATTTAATCTTTCTAAAACATTACTTTCATTACATCACTCCTCTTTTAAAAGTCAGCAGAAGCTCCCCATTACACACAATAGAACCAAAGTTTCCCCAGGCCACACAAGCTGATGGAAGCAAATGAGATCGCATTAACATTAATGGCTGGAATCTCACTGCCTTGCGCCCTCACAAGCATTACACAGGACCTAACCCTCTTGCAAAGCATACACCTCACCCAAGTAGTTCCAGGAGTCCCCAGAGAGTGTTTTACTCTTGAAGTAAATTCCCACTGGGCATAGTTGCTCCCCTGATTGGATTTGTATTTCTCCCGTTTTCCCCAGGCTCTACAGGCAGGACAAGCTCACGCTTCCTGTAGGCACCACATGAAGCCACATGCTGTGACTGTAAACCACAGTCCCATTCTCAGATTAGCCCTGCTCTCTCATCTCTGCCCTGTCATCATATTCTGCTGGGACCACTTCTGCTTTGAAGGACATGGAAGTTTCTGCTATGGAGGAAGACACTGCCGATGTTCATTTGCCTCCATTACTGTGCTGGATTCTGCCGTTTCTGGGTATCACCACCAATGTACTACAGCTGCCATTAGCCCAAGGCTGCAGAGGGGTTTACAGTAAACAACAGCACATGGTATTTATTCCTGTATGGGCTATTGCCAATACTGCCTTTTTACCAACATTGTACAATGTTTTCTTTCTTTCTGTTTTCAGTTTCTATTTTTTAGTACAGGAAAAGTGGGAGGAGAGGAAAACATTTGTTTTATGTTAACTGCTATTGCGCATGACACTTGTCTATAAGTTCTGAGACCTGCTCTAGGAGTGGCATCCCACTGCCTCTGTTAACTAAGACTCTCCCACTAGCAAGGTTCACACTGCAAAATGAGTTCTTTAAAGAAGTTCTTCCATTTACATTGCCAGCATCTAAAGCTAGAGTCTGAATCTCATCTAGATATCCCAAGTCTGAATCTTACTTACATAATGAAGTCCACTTTTTGAATGACAACCACAATTTTTTATTTTTATATTTTTATTTTTTATTTTTTAGGAAGGGAGGAAGGGAGGAAGGCAGGAAGGGAGGAAAGGAGGAAGGGAGGGAGGGAGGGAGGGAGGGAGAGAGGAAGGAAGGGAGGGAGGGAGCGAGGGAGGGAGGAAGAGAAGGGAAGGAAGGAAATCAAGCAATGAGAGAGACATTGCCGACCTGGATCTAGAGGTCTACAAGTTGATTTCTCTTTTTTCTTTTTTTGAGAGAAGGAAAGAAAAAAAAGGAGTGAAGGAGAGGAAGAAAGAGGAAGAAAAAGAGGGAGAGAGAATGGAAATGTTGCTTTATTCTAAAAAAAATGGGTATTAATGATGGCCAATCAGTGTTTCATTTAAACCTATGAGTAGGTGTGATATGTTATTGACAAGAATGTATATTTTGTGTATTTAAAGTGGAGAGCTCTGTAAATATTTATTAAGTTTACTTGTTCCAGATCTGAATTTGAGTCCTTGATATCCTTATTAATTTTCTGTCTCATTGAGTCTAAGTCCCTATGTATCTGGGTGTTAGGATTGTTAGCTCTTGTTGTTGCATTGATCCTTTTACCACTACATCTTTGTTGTTTTAAAATCTGTTTTATCAGATACGAGAATTGCAACTCCTGCTTTTTATTTATTTATTTATTTATTTTTGCTCTCCATTTGGTCAGTAAATCTTTCTCCATCCCTTTGTTTTGAGTCTTTGTGTATCCTTGCATGTGAAATTACTCCTGGGGGACACCTGGCCTTATTAATCTCATGGCTCAACCAATCTCTATTTCTCCTAATGGCTTTAGTGAAAGAAACTCTCAGGCCTTTTTTGAGAACCTGCTGAATTAGTTTGCTTGGGTTGCCATAACAAAGTACAATCGACTAAGAATCTTAACAACAGACATTGATTTTCCTCCAGTTATAAAGGCTAGAAGTGAAAGATCAAGGTGTCAATAGGGCTGATTTCTTCTAAGGCCTCCTTCCTTGTCTTATGGATGGTTAACTTCTGTCTCTGTCTTCATACAGTCTTCCCTTTGTCTGTATGTTAGTCCTAATTTTCTCTTAGGATCCACTCTAATGACCTTATTTTAACTTAATTACCTCTTTAAATACTCTATTTTTAAATCTAGTTATATTCTGAGTTACAAGGGGTTAGGACTTCAAAATATAAGTTTTGAGGAACACAGTTCATCCCGTAACACTGGCTTTCTTGCTTGCCTGTGCTGTGGTTTGGTTGTTTGTCTTCTCCAAATGTCATAATGAAATGTGATCCCCAGTGTTGAAGGTGGGCCGGGTAAGAGGTATTAGGGTCATGGGGGCAGGTCCGTCAAGAATAGCTTGGTTCTCCCCCTAAAGTAATGAGTGAATTCTCACTCTTAGTTTATGCAAAAGCTGACTGTTTAAAGAGTCTGCCATCTCCCCGCTTCTCTCTTGCTCTCTCTCTCACTATGTGACACACTTGCTCCTGCTTTGCCTTCTGCTATGAGTAATATCTTCCTGAGATGCTGACCAGATGCAGATGCTGGTGTCATGCTTCTTGTGTAGCCTTCAATGTCATGAGCCAAGTAAATCTCTTTATAAATTACTCAGCCTCTGGTATTTCTTTATAAAGCAATGCAAAACTGACTAACACAGACCAGTTGTTTAGATATTTTGTGTCCTCCCTTTAGGACACTTCTCTCTCCTGATTACACCCCAAGCATCAGCTGAAACCATCATTGATTCTTTGGGGACCTAAAGAAGGCATGGCCATCACCTGTGTGAGTCATTTTTGTGGTCCCAGCCCCTCCTCCATAACCCACACTCAGTGAGGAAAGATTGTCATGAAGAGGAGAATTTGCCTTCTTCATTCAACCACTCTGGTAAGTTTTTTTCCTATAGGGAGAAAGGTTAAAGAAGCCGTCCATCTTTACTTTCCCCAATGGTCGTAACTGACTAGTCACATTGTTTCCTCAGCTCATTTCTCAGCAAGGAAGATCAGGGTAAGGTCTCCTCCTATGCAAAATCTCTTGATACATCCATTTTTGCTATAATGAAATCAAACAAGTGGATGTTTCTAATTTACAGACTTCTGAGGAATCCTTTATTTGTTCTGTTATGCCCAATTTTCTAAGCATACATTATATATATATTACTTCTTTAGAACTTTTGCTCATTCACTTACCTGGAATTCTCTGCCAGTTATGCAGTTTTATATTATACATATCAATCTTTTAAGCCTCAGGTGTCTTCTTTGAAGTGTCCCTATAACTCATTTCCCTTCTTGCTCTTCCAATAACTATTAACTAGTTACACACTTAAATCATATTACATAACAACTAAAATAGTGCCTCTTCATTTTTGAACTTTACTTATATTCCATAATGGCTTCATTCAATATTTTTCAGCCTTGGCTCAGTTTGTGTTTTAGAGCATAAGCCATGACAGTAATAAAAATGAAATTTTATCTCTTTATTTAGCTGTATTGTTTTAAACAATTTCCTTCGAGAGAGAAAGCACAACTTTGAAATGCAGCATTAACTGAACATTCTATATGCATGCACAGTCATTATCAATTTGTAGACTAGTAATATGTTTGGAAATCAATTCTTAAAAAAAGAACATGTTCAAGACAACTATCTAATATTTAATAATGGTTCATAAATATGATTTGGATAATAATCATATCCCAGTTATTGTGACAGGTGCTGGGATATAAAAATTAATTGTAATAGAGCTTTATCTACCCATCATAACTTGTCCAGAAAAAAAAGGATAAAAATCATATATATGGAAAAGAATGAAAAAAATTGGGATTTAAGAACCTATAATATTAAAACAATATAAAAGTGTGTAACAGTGAAAATATGGAGACTTTGTAAACACAGAATTTCTCATGATTCCCTGATCATTAGTCCATATCCTGGGAGGGCAGTTTAAAATTATACCTCCCGAAATTACAAAATGACATCCTGTCTCTAGAAACACCCTCCCCATAGAACCCCTTAAGCTCTACCCACAGGCTCTGATAATGCTGCACTCCTCTTTGTGCCTTGCTTCAACCCATATTATTGCCACCCACACACTTGACAGGCTATTTCATACTCAATATAGGGACCTCAGTCTTTTTCAGAACTTTGTGGCAAATCTTTGTGTAAGTAGAGCTGAAAATATTTTGCTTTGTCTCTTTTGACAATATCGCTATCACCATCCTTTAAAAACGATGGTATGACTAGGCATACTTTGTGGGGTGCCTTTCTCCAAGGACATCCAGATTCTTTACAAACACAAATATTAGGTTGGTGCAAAAGTAATTGTGGCTTTTGCCACTATTTTCAATGTAATGTAATAACATAGGTAACAAATGAAATAGAACAAGATTGCTTCCTGAATCCTCTACTCAACTTAGAGTTTATTATCCTTGCTTGGTAATATTTTCTTTTCTTTCAGCACTTTGAATATATCATTTCATTCTCTCCTGGCCTATAAAAATTCTGCTGAGAAATCCACTGTTGTCTGATGAGGGTCCCCTTGTAAGTGACTAGATACTTTTCACTTGCTGTTTTCAGAATTTTCACTTTGTCTTTGACTTTTGACAGTTTGACTACAATGTGCTGTGCAGAAGACTTTTTTGCATGTATCTGTTTGAAGATCTATCAGATCTCTGTATCTGGAAGCCTAAATCTCTTGATAGATCGGCAAGTTTTCAGCTACTATTTTGTCAAATAGCTTTTCTAAACTCGTTGTTTTCTTTTTACCTTCAGGGACACTGAATATTTGGCTGCTTTATAGTGTCTCATATGTAATATAGGCTTTGTTCATTCTTTTTCATTATTTTTTCTTTATATGTGGCTGATTGGGTTATTTTAAAAGACCTGTCTTTAAGTTCTGAAATTCTTTCTTCTGCTTGTTGTAGTCAATTGCTGAAGCTTACAAATGTAATTTATATTTCATTTAATGAATTCTCTAATTCCAGAATTTCTTTTTGATTATTTTATATAGTATCTTTTAGGTAAGTTTCTCATTTATATTTTTAATTACTTTTCTAACCTCTTTTTATTTTTTATCTTCATTGTCTTGTGTCTGAGATTTTTACATTTCCCTATTTTGAATGATTTATTCAGGATTGCATTACTCTCTTTTTGATTGAAATTTCTTGCTCAATAATTATCATGTCACTTTGGATGTGTTATATTTTCTTGTTTTGTCATGTTTCTTGTATTCTTATGATGATATGTGTACAGCTTGTGTAATGGCTATTGTTTTTCTCAATTTTTTGAATTTACTTTAGTAAGGGAGAACTTTTACCTGAAGATCTATCTGTAGTGTTGGGTATATGGAGCACTTTGGCTATGATTCTGAATGTATGCAGTAGTGTAGTCTTCATGTGATTTATTTGGCTGTAAACTGTGTCAGTGATCTCTACGATTTCCTCAATGACTTTGACTGGGGTTGTTAGTGGAGGTTGTAGTGAAGTCTCTTGGAGTGGAGATACCAGGTCTGCTTGTCCCCATGTCTCAGTGGTAGTAGTGGTGGACCAAGTGTGCCTGTTATTGGGCCCCAGGAAAGTACACATTGTCACTGGTGTTAGTGGGTTCAATTCATGAGGTTCCAGGTGGCTTTCTCAGGGACTGGAAGTGGCAGCAGAAAGGTGCATGAGTGGGCAAGTTCTTAATGTCCTGGGAAGTGGGCATGGTGTGGTTGATAGTAGTAGCAGCAGTGGGACTAGCCTCTGGGTTTCAAGTGGTTCATGTTGATGTTGGTAGTTTCTGTGATGGGCAAGGTGGACCAGTCTGCAGGTCCACAGACAGAATATCTAGGTGGGTACCCACTGTGGTGGTAACAGCAAGTCAAATGAACCCAACCTTCACATCCTAGGAGGAGTGCTTGGGTGCCAATTGTTGTGCACTAGGCACCATGGTTCCCAGGCCCTTAGAGAGTGTGCTCTAGCACTGGGGTGAGGAGATGGGACAACCAGGTTAGGTGGACCTATCCTCAGGGCTCCTGGTGTTGTGTTTTTGGTCTGGCTATGGTAGGCAGGGATAGGGTGATCTCCAGACCCAAGGCAGAATGTTCCAGTCCTACTACTGAGTAGGGCAAGGTTGGATATTATTACTTTTATTTTCTAAGTGATCTGGCCTGATCTTCCAGCACAGTGTTTAATAGTGGTGGCAAAAATCAGGCATCTTTTTCTTGTTTTTGATTTTAGAGGAAAAGCTTTTTGCCTTTCACTATTGGGTATAATGCTAGCTGTTAGTTGTTCACAATGTTTAAAAATTCCCTTCTATGCCTAGTTTGCTGAATACTTTTATCATGAAAGTGTATTACAATATTTCAAATGACTTTTCTGTGTCTATTGAGATAATGATGTTTTTTGTTGTTGTTTTATCTGTATGATGTAATATTTTCTTATGTTGAACCATCTTTGCATTTCTAGGATAAGCCCCATTTGGTCATGGTGTTTAATCCTTTTAATATGCTATTGGGTTGGGTTTGCTAGCATTTTATTGAGGACTATTGCATCAATCTTCACAATGAATATTAGTTTGCAGTTTTCTTTTATTTTGGTACTTTTATCTGCCGTTGGTATCGGAGTAATATTGGTCTCATGGAATGTATTAGGAAGTATCTCTTCCTCTTCTATTATATGCAAGAATTTGAGGAGGGTTGGTGTAAATTTTTCTTGAAGTGTTTCTTAGAAGTCAATAGTGTAGTCTTCCGGTCTTGGACTTTTTTTTTGTTAAGAAGTTTTTGATTACTTCTTCAATTTCTTTACATGTTACATGTCTATTAAATTTTCTACTTGTTCTTGAGTTAGTTTGGTAATTTGTGTGTTTCTAGAAATTTGTCCATTTTATTAAGGTTGTTAAATTTGTTGGTGTACAATGAACATTATTTTGGTTTATGTAATATTTATAGTAAAGTGCCACTTTTATTTCTGATTTTAGTGATTTTAATCTTCTCTCTTTTTTTCTTAGTTTGCTACAGGCTTATCACGTTTGTTGATCTTTGAATTTTTGTTTTGTTGAATTTATTAAACAGTCATCTTTGGGAAGCTGTTGGCATTATTAATTTTCCCCAGAAAAATAAGAAAAACTCAGGAGGAACTTTTGTGCAACTGTTACATAAATTAATCTAACACTTGGAAACTATCAATTTTGCAGCTGTAGAGACCAAATCAATTACTTCAATAACTGGTCTAACATCTTAGTGCTTGTAAGTAGTAATTTTCTTTTTCTATGTAAGTACCCATCAGCCTCTTTACAACTATATCAATAGGTTAGAGGATAGTTAAAAATGTTAATGAAGCTGAGATATTATAATTAGATGTACATCATTACTGAGGAGAGGTCTTAGAGTCTCTCTGGTATCAGAGAGAGAAAAAAACTGATGATTTTTGTCAGCTTTCTGGTGATTCGGCCAATACGGTCTTGCTTTTTTGAATTCCATTCACTTGCTAGAGGTTGACAAAATTATTCTAAATATGCACAAAGCTTATAAAGTGCAAAGGAGAAAAAGCACTCAAACACTTCAAAAAGGACATAAACAAGAAGCCAAGGCAGCTGGTAAAGCAAAATGGAAATTGTGCTGATGCAGATTCCTTGGTTTTCTTCCAATTATAGTTCTTTTTGCAGCCTTAAGTCTGTGGTTGTTAAATGTTTTCCCGCTGCCCTTCTGAAATGGAGGTGGACAATCCAGTAAACTAATTCCAAAATTACTCCAAATGTAAATCAAATTAGAATCAAATATTTTTAGAAACTGAGAGGAAAAGTGAAGGGCTATGCTGAAATAGTTTTCATTTCTATGGAACTCTATTTTTCTGCTTCCTACTGGGGTGGATATGTTGAAATTCTAAAAGAAAATTTGTTCTTATGACACATTATTCACATAATTCTCCAAGCCAAAATGCAACTTTGGAAGATGTCAAAATCATACATGCTCTTAAAAAACTCCCAGTCTCCATCTTTTATGACAAAATGCAACTGGTTTTAAGTGTTACTTACTGTTGGTTATAATGTTACAAACTTTTACAAGTTAAATATTTAAAAGTTAAGTTTACTGAAATGTAATAAGCATGCCCTTTCAAAAGAACAGTATGAAAACAGAGAAATCTATGTTCTTTTATTCCTGTGTAGTTTTTATATTTAATTCTTTGCCTCCCTCAATCCATGATTATAACAAGTAAATTGAGACAAAACAGAAAATAAATAAACCATCTAATATACAAAGACTTCAAAAAACGTCCTAGGAAATAAATTTTACAGTTGGAAGAAGGCTTACTGATTAGTAAATCAAATTTTATTTATTTTATCAATGAGACAACTGAAGTAGCAAAAGGTTAATACTTGGTCAAGTTCAGCTAACTTGTCAATGGCCTAATCAGGATAAGAGGTGGATTTCAGGTTTCCCAGACCAGGGAAATTTTTGCTATGCTTAATCAATATTATTAATTTTTATTTTGTATCCTATACATTCTAGAATATATCAAGTTAGTAGTTTATTCTATTGTCATCTTGTTCATTGATTATTTTAATGGTGATAAAAATTCCATTACTAAAGCTGATTTTCAACATTTATAATGTTTAAACCTACACTTTTAAGTTAAGGCAAGTTGATTTTTTTTCAATTTATCTTACTATTTTTCCTAAAATGCATTTATTTATTGATCTTTAGTGGGATTTGATAAGGACATAATTTATTATGTGTTATCTGTGTTCTGCCTACTTCCGAAAAACCATAAGAAAATTGATGACATTAAAAACACATGTCATGGAATGTAAAACCAGTAAGTTCTGCAAAACAATAGAAAGTCTAAGTACTAAAGATAAATATAAAAATAATAATTATTATTATACCAGAAAAAGCTAGTTTATTTAAGGTTATTTGAGCAAAATATTATTTTTAGCTTCCTGAGAGCCAAGAGGAAACAAGAAACATGATGGCACATAGAAGTCTCATTTCACAAAAAGAGACTATGTCTCTTTATTTTGTCTTGGGACACTCAAATCTAAAACATCCAAGTTCTACCAATGTTTTTATGATTTTACTTTTTTCTTTTTCTGTTGTTTTTTTAGCACACCCTCATAAAAATAATTAATCATGTAAGTATAAGAAAGTGAATAACATAAGGCGTGTCATCCTTTAGTCATTTTTTTCTTTTTATTTTAATATTTAATGTAGATATTTTGTTCATATTTTCTACATTGCTCCTAGATAAAAGTAATAGCATAATTTTAAAATTATTCTAAATCGTTTTATATCATTCTATAAAGATAACTTTGTGGGGAGCCACGATAATAAGATTTAAGTTTGTAGCTTTCTGATGCCATACAATAATGATTAAAGTGTATAGAGCAAGGAGTAATTATATTTTATAAAATGGATTCAAAAGCATAAGTAAAATTCACCTAAAGTTTTTCCCTGAACAAAAGACATTTTTCTGTCTAAACATATTATACAAACTTTTTTATTTTTAAAAGTAGAAAGAAACTTTTTTGTTAAGAGCTGAATACTTGCAACTTTTTATGCATTAGCACATTTAACTCAATAGTTATAAAATGGAGAAACTAATTTTATAATGTTTGTACAACTCAAAATGTTCACACAATTTTTTAAAAAAGTTTAAAAGTGATTATTAGAATATAACAAAACAAAGGATTTAAAATACATCATTTTAAACTGTTAAGCTCATAAAGGTTTATGCTTCCAGCATTTGTATTCTCCAAAGGCTATCAACATAACAATAAAACATCTTCCACTCTCCTAAAACTTCACATCAGTCTCTCACATGCTTTTTAAGAGTCAACTCTTTATCTGGAACAGTGCTAGAAGTTTTCATTCACATCCCTTCTGCTAAGCATTCTGTATTTTTTCTCCTTCGCTTTATTACCCATCTCCTGGAATCCCAGCTTTTTACCACCTCAGCACTACCAGAACTTCTCACCAGAGCATTTTTACATAGTCTTTCTCAATCCCAACCTTACACTTCGTTGATTTCCTGAATTCCAAACCTGTCTACCATAACTTTCTTGATACTTCACTTTCGTAACTATCTTCTCTATCTTCTTGTTTTTCTTTTTGTAGACTGCTGCCCTCCCACTATGGAAGCTGACGTTTTTGTTCTTGATACCTACAATTTTAGCTTATTAGTTTTATTAAATCATCCACTTTTATAGATTTTATTTCTTTTGCTGATTATTTATAAATGTAGTACTCTATTCATGACCCACTGGCCTTCTCTGTGCCTGTTCTTAGCAACTTGTAAGACAAGTCTTTGTAAAGGAAGCTCATACTCAATGTATCCCTCAAGGAAATTACTACTTTCCTTCCAAAACATACACTTGTTTCAGACAGCTACATTTCAGCCACAGGTACTGGCATTATCAGTCTCTTAAACTGGAAAGCCCAGATCATTTTTTAAAATATCTCATTTAAAACTAAATTTAATATTGACGTCTATCCAAATATATCAAAAATAAGAACACAACCTAATTTAAAACAAATCACCACAGTTGAGCACAGAACTTCCCAAATGTAATAAAGACTGGTTTACTAACTTCCAAGTTACTCCTTTATTTCATTTCATAGGGGTTCTATTCATATTCCCATATAGTTATTCAGCAATTTTTCTCTCCACACAATTTCATAATCTTAATTTTCCCTATTTTTAGTGAATGATCTCAGCTACCCCTATACTTAGCAGATTAAAATGTGGAACCATACAGGAAGCAATGACCTTGATTGTCTCAGGCACTCATCATGATTTATTTGTCAAAGGCTGAACTTTGGTATCAGACTAACTTATATTTAAGTCTTACTAGTTATGGAAGCTTAAACTTTCTTACTCCCAAGATGAGTGCATTTTCTGTTGTATTTATCTTATTTGAAATATTGTATGTTTTTCCTTATCTATTAGGAAACTTCATTCCATATGTAATAAACTACCCAGATAGGGAGTCTTAAACAAATAAGGGTTTGTGTATAATGAAAAGTCTGGAGAACAGCAGTTGCTGGTGCTGGTTGGGTGACATAGTGAACTGATCCCTAGGCTTCAGATGTTCTTTTGGCAGGCTCCAGGTATTGTATATGCATTCCAACAAGAAGAAGCAAAAACAATGGGTGGGATAATAAGAAACTTCTGGGAGTTAAAAGAACTTGTTCTAACCCAATGTAAAGAAACTAAGAACTTTGAAAAAAGGTTTGACGAAATGCTAACAAGAATAAACAATATAGAGAGGAATATAAATGAATTAATGGAGTTGAAAAACACAACACAAAAACTTAGCGAAATATGCACAAGTTTGAATAGCCGAACTGATCAAGCAAAAGAAAGGATATCAGAGGTAAAAGACCTATTTAATGAAATAAACAAGAAGACAAGAATAGAGAAAAAAGGATAAAAAGGAATGAGCAAAGTCTCCAAGAAATATGGGACTATGTGAAAAGACCTAATTTATGTTTGATAGGTGTACCTGAATACGACGAAGAGAATGAATCCAAGCTGGAAAATACTCTTCAGGATATTATTCAGGAAAACTTTCCCAACTTAGCAAAGCAGGACAATATTCAAGCCCAGGTAATACAGAGAACACCACAAAGATATTCCTCAAGAAGAGCAACCACAAGGCACATAATCGTTAGATTCACCAGGGTTGAAACGAAGGAGAAAATACTAAGGGAAGCCAGAGAGAAAGGTCAGGTTACCCACAAAGGAAAGCCTATTAGACTTACAGCAGATCTCTCAGCAGAAACTCTACAAGCCAGAAGAGAGTGGGGGCCGATATTCAACATTCTTAAAGAACAGAACTTTCAGCCCAGAATTTCATATCCTGCCAAACTAAGCTTCACAATTGAAGGAAAAATAAACAAGCAAGTAATCAGAGATTTTATTACCACCAGGCCTGCTTTACAAGAGCTTCTGAAAGAAGCATTACACACAGAAAGAAACAACCAGTATGAGCCTTTCTAAAAATATACCAAAAAGTAGAGAGCATCAACATAAAGAAGAATTTATATGAACGAATGAATAAAATAGCCAGTTAACATCAAATGGCAGTAACCCTAAATTTAAGTTGACTAAATCCCCCAATCAAAAGATACAGCCAAAACCTAATGGTATGCTACATCCAGACCCATTTCACATTTAAAGATACACAAAGACTTAAAACAAAGGGGTGAAGAAAGATTTACCAACCAAATGAAGAGCAAAAATAAATAAATAAATAAAAAGCAGGAGTTGCAATTCTCACATCTGATAAAATAGATTTCAAAGCAACAAAGATATAGTGGTAGAAGGATCAATGCAACAATAAGAGCTAACGATCCTAACACCCAGATGCATAAGACTCATAAAGAGATTTAAACTCAATGAGACAGAAAATTAATAAGGATATCCAGGACTTGAACTCAATAAATATTTATAGAGCTCTCCACTTTAAATACACAAAATATACATTCTCAACCTTAAATACACAAAATATTCATTGGCCATTATTAATACCCGTTTTTAGAATAAAGCTACATTCCTGTTCTCTCTCCCTCTTTTTCTTCCTCTTTCTTCCTCTCCTTCACTCCTTTCTTTTTCTTTCTTTAAAAAAAAATGGGTGGGGGAGCTGTACAGTAGAGCAAAAGTCTTCTCAGGAATCACACAGCTGACTTGCACTACCATGCCATCATTCAGAATTCTTCTGTGAAGTTTCTGTAACTGAAAGTTGGCTGGGAATGAAGATAAAGTCAACCAAACATAACCATATTGTTATTTCTGTATATCTGAATATTACCAATTTTTCAAAGCTAACCTAAGTCGCACCTCTTCTGTGAAAACTTCTCCAACTGCTACTGACCACACATATCTCTAATCTTTGTAGATTTTCATCAACTACAAATGTCCCATGGAATATACCACTAATATTTGTGTGCCTTTATTTATTTATTTATGGGGACAGTCTCACTCTGTCCCCTGGGCTGGAGTGCAATGGTATGATCTTGGTTCACTACATCCTCTGCCTCTCCAGTTCAAGTGATTCTCCTACCTCGGCCTCCCAATTAGCTGGGACTACAGGCATGCACTGCCACACCCAATTAATGTTTTTATTTTTATTTTTTTTTATTTTTAGTAGAGATGGAGTTTCAATATGCCGGCCAGGCTTGTCTCCAACCTCTGACCTCAAGTGATCTGCCAACCTTGGCTTCTCAAAGTGCTGGGATTACAGGTATGAACCACTGCGTCTGAGCAATATCTCTTACTTAATGTTTTATTTTCTCAAAATTTAAATTGTGTATTGAGTGCAGAGGCTATGTTGTCATCCTTTTTTTCTATCCACATACAACAGGGCACTATGCTAAGCACACAGTGGTGCTCCATATGATTTGGGGGATTAGACTTAGGCAAATTCAAATCTGAAATCAGAAACCACTAATATCTTATTGTGTAATTCTAAACAAGAGAATTTGCCTCTCTAAATTTTACTTTCTCTCTAAATGTGTAAAAAAATAAAAGAGTAACTCATGGGAAAATAGAACTCAATATACACATGGAACATATGTGCTTAATACACATTATTTTCCTTTATCAATGTTTAATTATAGTTCATAGCAAAAAGTATTTACATATATTTTCTATATAATATGATATGTGGAATTTGCATTTACAAGCACTAAGACTCAAAATTTTAAAAATTAATTCCTTTGGAATTCAGTATATGAGAAAGTTAAAAAACAAAAGCTGTGTTTTCCTTAAGAATAAAATATATTTCAATTTCATTAGCACTTAGTTCAAGGTTACTATGTACAATCTTTAGAGCTAATATTTTTTTATATTTGTAGTTTTGTTTGTTTGTTTTTTGCTACAGTAAGCTCAAGGGTTTATCTGGAAGCTGTGCTTGCCAAGAAAACAGTCTTACTCACAGAATATGTTTATTTGTGGGAGAATGACAAATATTACGGTGTGGGGAGGTAGCAAAGTCACCTCTTCAGGTTCTTTTTAGTGTCATCTATTTTATAATACTACATGTTTTTGTTAGTGTGACCTTTATACTAAGATTTAGTTTTTGGAAACTTCCTGGATGACAGTGAGGAAAATTCAAATATATGTAAATATTATTGGGGAAAAATTATAAAGAGGGCAAGGACTCCTTTTAAAGAAAATTAATTTTAACTAAATTATTAATTGTTATTTAAATTAAATCCTTAGAAAAATAAAGAAAAATGCAAGTGAATTTTTAAAAGTTTTATTATGGAATTATTCAAATATACATAAAGGCAGGTAAAACATAATAACACTTCATATACTCATTCAGAGAAAAAAGAAAGAGGAAGGAAGGAAGGGAGGGAGGGAAAGAGGGAGGGACGGAAGGAGAAAAGTAGGGAGGAAGGCAAGGGAAGGAAGGGAAGAGGGAATAAACCTAGTAGCTTAAAGCAATAAATATTTATTATCTCAGTCTATGTGGGTCAGAAATATTCCAGCTGTGTGGTTCAGGCTAAGTCACTCATGAGGCTGCAGTCAAGATGAGATGTTGGCTTGGGCTGCAGTCATCTGAGGTATGACCAGACCTGGAGGATCCACTTCCAATATGTTTCTTTCACACGACTGTCAGCAGGAGGCCTCAGTTTTTCAGTGGTTGTTGGCAGGCTGACTCAGTTCCTTACAACATAGGGCTACTGGAATGTCCTCATGCTATACATGCCCACTGTTATCCCACAGAGCAAGATAGATAAAAGAGGAAACAAAGAGAAAGGCACCATGATTTTTAAGGACTTAGTGTTGGGAATCACACATTGTCACTTCTGCCATATTCTATTTATTAGGAATATGTCACTAAACATTGCTCACATTCAAGAAGAGAGGAATCAGACTCATCTTGTTGAAAAGAGGAATATCAAAGAAGTTTTGGACAAATTTTTAAATCAACACAATACTTTCATCCACTTCCCACTTACTATTCCAATTATTTTGAAGAAAATTCTGGTAAGCACACGGTTTCACCCATGAATACTCCACCATGTGTGTCTCAAAATCATGAAAAAAAATAATGATTCCCCAGTGTCATCAAAAATCTAATCAGTATTCAAATTTCTTTGATTTTTTCATAAAATTTTTAACAATTGGTTTGGTTTGTTAGCATCAGGATGCAAAATAAACCATCAATTGCATTTAGCACCTTTTGAAGTAGTGCCAAATCCTCCTTCAAAAGGTGCTAAATACAATTTGAAATATACTTATAACCAGACAAAGATAAAAGACATTCATACACTGCTTTGTTTCTACACTGTTTGTTGTTCTTTTTATAAGAAACACTCAAGGAATAAGAAAGCAGATTTTCCTGGGTTACCTTTGAACCGGGAATTTGTGTTACCACTTTTGATGATATTTCTAATAAGCCACAGGTGTACACTATAGGAGCGAGTAGAAACAGAGACAGGGATATGATGATAGTTAATTGTCCATAATCTATTTATCCCAAGGAACACTTATACATCTGTTACATAGTTAGGTATTTGCTACTTGTCGTTTTTTGTGTGTGATTTTTGAGCAGAGAAACATCTATAACTAAAGCACCATAAAAAGGAATAATGCTATCAAGGGGCTTTAGAGAAGCATGACAAAGGAAGTGCAGCTTTTTGTGTGTTGTAAATGAATGGCTCCATTCATTTCAATAGGGATTTTGTTTTATATGTACTGTATTGGGTTTGGGCACTAAACACTTGACTCCCATTTCAGAATGAATCAGTTTGTTAAATGCAGGTATTTAAATAGAATAGAGACTGTAACAATGAATTTCTTCAGTAAGTACTTTCATCTTATTGTATAAAAATATTTTACAGTATTATCCTTTTCTTTCATCAATATGTGTATATATGTATGCATCTTGACTCCTATTTTGAGTCAAGTAATTTTCACTAATAATAGCAGTAATATTTTATAATTACAATTATAATCTTGCATAAATGATATTCTATTATAAATGATCAAAATAAAAAAATTGAGAAGTTCATTGCTGATTATATGCTAGGTGCATATGAGAAATGTGGATATAATAATATACTGAAATTAATATTTAACAATTTAAAAACATTTTGAAATATTTAAAATATTCATTGTAGGTGGTTGTTTCTCCAGTGACATTCCCAGTTTTCCTTTAAATGCTACATGTGTTCTGATATTGCATTTTCAGTGCATACATTTTATATTAATATGTATCTAATAAATTGCTTCGTTATTTATTACAATATGAATTTGTAAGTTTACTATTACAAACGTTCTGTAGCTGATTTTTGCCTGTTATTCAATGAAATGTCAAGAATATAATTACTAATAAATTTAAACGACTGTTCAACTTGAATTCACAAAGCACAACCCTTTATACTAAGAAATGTACATAAACAAGACTCCTGTTCACAGCTGGTGTTAAACATCGAGAGCCATTGACTTTGTTATCTTGATCTATTATTAATACTGTTAATTTCCTTCCTTCCTTCCTTTCTTCCTTCCTTCCTTCTTCCTTCCTTCCTTTCTTTTATTTTATTTTTTCTTTTCTTTCTCCCTTTCTCTCTTTCTTTCTTCCTACTTTCCTTTTCTCTTCATATTTTTTCTTCCTTCCTTTCTTTAAATTTCCAAACCTCCAGAGGATGATTTTCTTAAGAATGTTTTCTCAGGTATGTTCAGAATATTAATTAGGCCCATCTATTCCTGCCGGGTAATAACAATGTCCATGGGCTGAATGGATGCTGTGACCTGTGAAAGAACTATTCACATGCTTTAGTCTGCCCTAGCACATTCTTTAACAAGTGAACATAGAACTTTTTCACAGTCATCTTAAATGTTTCAACTGTGTGTTTCATGTTTGCTTCTTGCATCTCCAACCATATAGAGTTTTTCTCCCCTTTCAGGGAAGACTTCCTTGCAACTACTCATTTAAATGTGTCTGCCTTTATGACTACATTACTGCCATATCTATGGGGCTTCTTACTGTATTTGCCTGTAACTGGAGGAGATTTTAAAGGAGTTAAATTTATTCAGACTAAATCTTCTGGGGGATGCAAAAACATCTTTTTTTTTTTTTATGGATTGGAGGTTTCAGTGGGATGGGAGAATCACAAGGAATCAGGTGTTTAGAGGAATGTATTGAGTAGCGGTGAGGAACTACGATGTTGAAAAGTAAAAAAAGGAGAGAAGGAGAGGAAGAAAGAGGAAGAAAAAGAGGGAGAGAGAACAGGAATACTGCTTCATTCTAAAAATGGGTATTAATAATGGCTGATCAATATTTTGTGTATTTAAAATGGAGAACTCTATAAATATTTATTGAGTTTACTTGTTCTAGATCTGAGTTGAAGTCCTGGATATCCTTATTAATTTTCTGTCTCGTTGAGTCTAAATCTCATTATGGGTCTTATGTATCTGGGTATTAAGGTCTCTTATTGTTGCATTGATCCTTTTACCACTGTATCTTTGTTGCTTTGAAATCTATTTTATCAAATGTGAGAATTGCAACTCCTGCTTTTTGTTTATTTATTTATTTTTGCTCTCCATTTGGTTGGTAAATTTTTCTCCAACCCTTTGTTTTGAGTCTTTGTATATCTTTGGATACACTGTTAGGTTTTGGCTGTATCTTTTGATTGGGGGATTTAGTCAATTTAAATTTAGGGTTACTGCCATTTGATGTTAACTGGCTATTTTATCCATTCGTTGATGTAAATTCTTCTTTATGTTGATGCTCTTTACTTTTTGGTATATTTTTTGAAAGGCTCATACTGGTTGTTCCTTTCTATGTATAATGCTTCTTTCGGAAGTTTTTGTAAAGCAGGCCTGGTGGTAATAAAATCTCTGAGTACTTGCTTGTTTATAAAAGATTTTATTTTTCCTTCAATTGTGAAGCTTAGTTTGGCAGGATATGAGATTCTAGGCTGAAAGTTCTGTTCTTTAAGTATGTTGAATATTGGCCCCCACTCTCTTCTGGCTTGTAGGGTTTCCGCTGAGAGATCTGCTGTAAGTCTAATAGGCTTCCCTTTATGGGTAACCTGACCTTTCTCTCTGGCTGCCCTTAGTATTTTCTCCTTCATTTCGATCCTGGTGAATCTAACGATTATGTGCCTTGGGGTTGCTTCTCTTGAGGAATATCTTTGTGGTGTTCTCTGTATTACCTGGGCTTGAATATTGTCCTGCTTTGCTAAGTTGGGAAAATTTTCCTGGATAATATCCTGAAGAGTATTTTCCAGCTTGGATTCATTCTCTCCATCACATTCAGGTACACCAATCAAACGTAGATTGGGTCTTTTCACATAGTCCCATATTTCTTGGAGACTTTGCTCATTTCTTTTCATCCTTTTTTCTCTATTCTTGTCTTGTCATTTTATTTCATTAAGTTGGTCTTCAACCTCTGATATCCTTTCTTTTGCTTGATCCATTCTGCTATTTAAACTTGTGCATATTTCACTAAGTTCTCATGTTGTATTTTTCAACTCCATTAGTTCATTTATATTCCTCTCTATATTGTCTATTCTTTTCAGCATTTCGTCAAACCTTTTTTCAAAGTTCTTAGTTTCTTTACATTGGGTTGGAACACGTTCTTTTAATTCCCAGAAGTTTCTTATCATCCGCCTTCTGAAGCCTACTTCAGATAATGGAACACAGTCCTTTTCCATCAGGGCTTCTTCCGTTGCTGATGAGGAACTGCAATCCCCTGTAGAGGGAGAGGGGTTCTGATTTTGGGTATGCTCAGCCATCTTAGGCTGTTTGTTTCCCTTTATTATAAATTTATCCATCTGTCAGCTTTACAATTAACACATTTCTAATTAGGTTTCTGAGTCAACGTCCAATTTATTGATTCCCAGTGCTGGGATTCAAGCAACCCACTGCGCCAGCCAAAATAGCAGCGATAAGACTGATGGTGCTCTTCTGCCCGGGAATCTCTGGTCTGGCTTCCTTCTTGAGTCCGCAACAAGCGGCTCTGCCTTCCCGGAGCTCCAAACACTGGTCAGTAAGGGAACCAGTCCCATTTACCCTGCATGAAGAGCTGCCATGCCAAGACGCCGGCAAAACCACTGCGCCAGCCACAAGAGTTGCGCTGGCGACCCATGGGGCTCCTCCACTAGAAATCTGCTGGTCCGTGAATGACAAAAATTTATCTGAAAGTGTGGCGTCCTCTCATTCTCTGAGCTTTCACTGGGAGCTACAATCCTGAGCTGTTAGTGATCAGCCATCTTGGATCTCTCTCCCAAGAGAGAGGACACTTTGAAGAGGATATAAAGGAAGACATCTGAAACCAAAACTCTATCATTTGATATTTTAGTGTTACAGTTCCAAACTTCAGAATTTTAAATGAAACCATATGTTATTTTAAATATGATCAATTAGCATATTTATAAAATGATAACAATCCTGTGAAAAAATTAAAAATGAAATAAAATGGACAGGGAAAAGGAGAGAAACAAACAGAAAGGACTGTAGAAAATATAGAAAAAAAATCTATAATTAGAAAATTTATTTGTTTTCTATAAATATATTTATTTATAAAATATATTTTATTTCTATATTTAGACAAATATAGAAAAATACCTGGAAGTCCAAAGATACATTTTTGCAAGGGCCACTCAAACTCAGTCATCCTATGATAGTCAAAAATATGTGTAATGATTTTTGGTGCAAAAGTAGCACCACTAAGATCAGAGCATGGTGTTACTGATGTTAAGCTTACAGATCTGATCTCTTCTAAGACATACAATTACACTTATGTGCAACTGCCTATTCAGCCATTTTGCAATGCATAAGTAATAAAAAATTAAAAATAAAATAGAAGGAATCCATAACCACCGCTGGAGGAAAAAACAAAAATGAAATTGCAGATGAATTCATTTTATAATGATGGTGTTTGTTACACAAGTTTCATACACAGAAAAGAATATATTACTTAAAAGTATAGGTAGTTTTGGCTTTGGGGAAACAAAGTAATTTTTGTATTATTCTGGACTGCAAAAAGCATTAAGCATTAACTAGAAAATGTGGGTTAGAAAATGGTTCTGCTAATACATTGGCTGAGGGAACTTCACCTCACCAAATGGGAGTCTTTACAAGAAAGATAATGCATTCCTTAAGGAGCAGTTGTGAGAAAATAACCAAAGTGTAACAACATTGTAAAATAACTATCTCAGGGAAAGAAAGCCTTAAAATTTTTATGTAATTAGTTGTATATATCACTGCTAAATAGCAAAATCGCTACCTTCAAAATACAAAAAAAAAAAACCTCTCTCAGCAAGATGTAATAAATATGGATGAAAAAAAGTTTAATGAATGTGAAACACTGTATAGCACAAAAAGCAAATATATAGTGTTTGGACTATGTTTAGAAAGTGAGAATTCTAGGCTAGGTCAGCTCATAAAGTGTCTGCATTTTATGCTTATACCTGTAGGTTGCATTCGCCGCCCAGCTGGCATGGAAGATCGTGGTATACAATTTTGTTCCTCTTTCGCTGGGATTTGTTGCTTGTGCTGACTTCTATCCTGTACCTATCTATACCAGATATATCCACCAAGATGCACCAAGTCTGCCAGGAGAACCTTCTGGTTAAGTACCACCTCATCTTCTTGTAACAATTGATCTTCATTTCTAGCAGTTCTTTCATTTAATAACAAAAAATAACCTTATTAATAATTAAATTAATACGTTATCAAATTACTAGATTCAATAGTTTAGTTTTACATCTTTAACTGTCTAGGCATATTTTGTTATTTGCATTAGTGAAAGAAGTACTTAAATCTAATTATATACTGACATTCTATAATTCATACGTGCAAATTCTGAGAATAGATTTAATGAGTATAAATATACAATAAAGAGTCTCACTGTGCTGTAAATAAAATAACAAATTTGATATATCATAATATTCTATTAGGATTAGAGACCTTAAAATATGGAGAAAGATGTGTGAAAGTTAAAATATTATAATTTGATACTACAGCAAAAGAAAGCATCTGACTTCGAAAGTTTTGTGTGTATAATTTCATGGAACTAAAACAAATCAGGTTATCATGCTCAGGATTTTGAGTACGTGGAGATTTTCAAGCATCAAATTTACAAATGGGATGCCAAATAAATAAAGTGACACATGAATTATTGACATTGCAGTTCAGTTATAGGTTACCAAATTTTACCTCATCATAAATATAGAAAAAGTTATGTGAAATAAAGAGAATACTTAACTACCGAATAAAGCGACTTTCAAAGAACATTTGGGAGTTAGGCATAGAGAAAACTAGCTTTCCCATATACCTCAAATTCTTAAAAGTTTTTCCAGAGGATATTAGTTTAGCTTTTGAGCATTTCTAATATTATTGGCAGGCTATATAATTCCTGTGACTTTCAAAAGTCATACTTACTCTCAGCTAAAACAATGAAGTATTATTTTTAGTCTATAAGTTTCTCTAAAGAGGCCTGTTTCAGTATAGAAAAATCTTGGTTTTATTAATGAGGTTCTTGGTTTTATTAATGAGCTTCTAATGACTTACATTAACTAATCAATGGTAATATTGTTCCATATCAGTACTGGATCTTATTCTCTTGATATCCAAAAATATGATGTCCAGCTCTATTCTGGAATATACATATTTTATACTATTTTACTTTTGTCATCTTTTAAAAACATTATCATTGTTATAAGGTAGATATACCCCAATACAGATTACAATATTAAATATGAGTTGCAAAACAATTTCTATCACTTTCATAAGATCAACAAAGAAAGCCAATTTTCTGTCATAACTTTTCCTCATGAATTTCATTAAAATGAGCAGTTTTATAGAACTTACATTCTAGCAGGGAAAGACATGAAATAAACCATATACATAATGAATGTTAAGATCTAATTCATTAGAAGCATGATTATTCATGTATTTGTTTTATTTCATTATGTTTTAACTCAGAAGATTATTTTACAATCATCTGGAATTCTTTCTAATAAATGATGATCCATAAAAATAGTTAAACTCTACTATACTCTGGTGACTTTATAAGAAACGATTCTAGTTTCTGTTGCTATGTAACAACCCACTCCAAAATTAATTCTATGAATTGACTGATCTATTGCTTAGCATGTGGATCTTGCTTGGGGTTTCTCAGATGGCAGCACAGAATTTAGTCATCTGAAGGCTTGATTGGGCTGCATATCTGAGATGGTATCTTCTCTCACGTGTCTAGTGCTTCAGCTGGGAAGGCTAGAATGCTAGGAGACAGACTGGGCATCTGTATCTCCCCATGTAGCTTTTACATATGGCTAGCTTGGACTTATTTACAGTATGGCAATCTCAGATAGTGAGTCTTCTTGCATGCTGGCTGGTTTTCCAAGAGTGCTCCTTCTAAGAGAGCAAGAAGGAAACTGCTAGGCTTCTTATGATCCACTCTTAAAGTCACATCGAGTCACTTTTTGTGCATTTCATTGGTCATATTTAGTCTGCCTAGATGCAAGGTAGAAGGAGACTACACAAATATATTAATACCATGAGCCATGGTTCTCTGGGGCCAGCCACCTTTGAAAATTTATGCCATCTTTCATACCTTCTCAAGCCAAGAAAAACAAATACAATCTACAAGACATGCATTTTGCCTTTGCCTCCTTTATTTGTTTGTTTGTTTTTGGAGACAGTTTCTCACTTTACTACTCAGATTGGAGTACGGTGGTGCAATCATAGCTCACTATAGCCTTGAACTCCTGGACTCAAGGGATCCTCCTGAGTAGCTAGGAGTACAGGTGCACACCACCATGCCCATCTAATTTTTAAATTTTTTTTTGTATAGATGGCATCTTGCATGTTACCCTGGCTGATATTGAACTTCTGGGATTACAGGTTTATTCCTGTAATCCCACTGCTTTGGGAGGCCTCAAGTTATCCTCTCACCTCGGCCTTCCAAAGAAGTGGAATTACAGGCATAAACCATTGCACTCTGCCTGCCTTTACCTATTTGCTTAACAATTTCAATTTTTGAACCGACTTCAACAGCATTCTCTACTGCATATCACAAAGAGTAACTTTCACAGTAGGCACAAAAATTAGTGGTATGCAACAGAGACCCTCTTTTAATGCCTAATTTATGCTGATTGTTCTTTTTGTTCAGCACATTAAGTATTGGAAAAATTCAGGGTGTCTTAATTAGAGTGCCATTTGAAGCTCAAAGTATTTCAAGGTATGCTTACTGAATATCTATTATATGCCCAAAACCATGCTAAGTGCTAGGGATACACCAATTAACATAAGACTATTCTATCTTCAGAGAGCTTAGAATGAAGACTGGCAGAGCATGCAGCTTCCACACACATTTCAATATCCCCTTGCACAGATTCTCATACAGTTATCCAAAACTCTTTTTCTCAGACCCGCACATTTTATCTGAAATCTCCTTCAGGCTGAAAATAAACCATCTTTCAGGTTCCAAGAAGAGTTTAGCAAATGAAACATTACAAGTGATAAATGTTAACTGTTGTTCCCTCTTTCCTTCCCCTACATGATTTCAGATGGGATTTATTAAGAGAAGATGTATTTCTTCTTCTAGGTCATGAAGAACATTTTTTTCTTTATCTGTATCCTCCAAGGAAGCTTGTGCTGAAATAGATAAAATGTCAGAAATAATTAAGAAAAATGCAGGGGTATCCAACAACCTAAAACTACACATTTTGGTGATGCCTAGTTTTTATCTCCTCTGTCCCTTGACAGGTATAAACATCAACTTATCACATCCTTTAGATGATGGTGTGTTAAATCAATGTTGATGAACACATGGTGCAGTGAACAGGGAGGATGAAAAGGAAATTCTCTTAGAAAGCAGAGGTCATGGGTTCTAGAAGGTGAATATACGCTATGTGATCAATACAGAATCTAGAATCCCTCAGAATTATTGCATTAAAATCCTCCTAAATCTCTTTACTATTTTACTAGGTTCTATCACACCTCTATTTTAACCTATTATCCTCTTTATAACCTACTTTTTTCTATAACTACAAAAATTGCTATTTCAAACATTTGTTTCAGTATTTTCTTTCAGTAATAGGTGTTTAAATTAATATGGTAGTAAACTCAACATACAGACAACATGGACCCCCTGTAGCAGAAATGTGGTATCTCACAGTTATGGGACTCTCTTTTGTAGAGACCTTGAATATATTTTTCTACCTCAGCTAAAATCCTCCTACTCTAGATATACAAACTAATTTTAAGGAAGTGCACTTAAGAAGCAGTTTTTTTCCTAATGGGCCATGATAAATACATATGGACCATTTATTACTATTCTATTAATTATTTAAAATACATGCTACTAAGGTCTTTGAACAAGTAGATAAAAAGTATCTGTAACTACATTAATTCACCTAATGCTTTTAATTACTCATTAGTCTGGTAGTTACAATAAAACAGATAAAAGCTTTTAAATATGCCAGTGTCAAGTGTGCTACACATTTTTATGTAACCTTAATTAGTTGTTCTAATAACAACTGGAACTGTTATTTCTACAATATAAACATAAAAATAAGGCATAGAAAGAAAAAGTAATTTTTCATGTTCTCTCAAGGAGGAAGTAGAAAAATTCAGTTTAAACCTAATCTTGTGAGACTCATATTATGGAGTGTTAGGGAGGGTAACTTTTTTCCCACTCCTGATGCTTTCATCCATGGGGAAGACGGCCTACTAAAGTGACAGCACTGGCCCATCCCCCCACTCCCTGCCACTCACTTCCCCTTCTTATAAAAGGAATGAATCACCAAATTAACATGTTTGGAAAGGTGAGGAAGTTTTGCACAGTAAGAATAAATTTAGCTTTGCTTTTCTAAACAGTATATGTTAGATAAGGCAGAGCTATATTTGAACTAATTATGTTTTTGGATGGATAAATATTTGTAATTCTGGAGTAGAACATTAAGTATTTCATTTGCCTACAGATAGAAACATTCTCTAATATTATTTGTATAAATAATAGGGGTCTCTAATTGGCTTTAGCTTTCCCTTTCTGGTAAAGTTGGATAAGAAAGAATTACTGACTTCCCAACCAACAATTCCGAAGCCTTTTCTGAATTACTAACAATTCCAATAAACAGAATCCAAAATAACATTTTATCAATCTCACATTGAAGTTGCAGTATTTATTTACAAATACATTTTTCTATACATTCTATAGTATCTTGGATACCTCGCACACAAAAATTTCATAAATGAGAAAGTAAAAACTGCAGCTTTGTACCTAGGGAGATGTAGATTAGATACATAACTAAGAATATCTGCAATTGAAAAATGCACTTTGAGGAGTCCAGACCACATTAATGTGTTCACCTTCAAAATTCTAAAAAATTTAACTTCACATTTTTATTTGGGGACCATGAAATGTAAAAATAAATGGAATATTTTTAATGAAATGCATTTACCATTTAAAATAAAATATCTTCTCAAAGATGTTTTACAATAAGACACATGCTTTAAATAACAATTTGATTTAAAATAAATTTTGAAATTTGATTTTTCACATATAAATATATAGCTAAATATTAAAGTTTCTATTTTATATACATAAAATTTAACATACTGCTATTTAATATGGATTAGATAATACATGTCAATATTCTGCCATATTATGATTTGTTGAGGTTACAGTTACATATACATAGCTGTATTTACCATCTTTGTTGCTTTTATTTTGTCCATTCTTCTCTCCATGGGGCATTAGGAAGTGGGAGTGGAGTCCAGACATTCTAAAAGGCAGATTCTACATGAGCCATCATCTGAGCATATAATGAAAAGCAAAGGTTGTCTTGGCAACTGGAACAAAGTTAATGCTCTCAAACTCTGACTTCCACTCACATAACCTTTTAGTTCCATGGTTTTCAGATATACTTCCATAATAAAAGTCAAGTTTCTCTCTTATTGCCAGTGGAGATTTATCAGCTGATGCCCTTTTAAATTTTTATCCAAGAATTGGGTTACTCAACTTGCAATTTTACTTATGATACTTAGACCATACAATGAAACTTTTAATTTCACTGCTGAGAAATATTCAATGCTCTTAAATTATAATTTAATATGTAAATCAAAGTGTTTGCTATAGGAAATTAAAAATTTTTATCTCTCTGTTCTAATCCAACATGTTTATTAATTCTAATATTTAAATCTTTTTCTAACTTGATGAATATAAGTTACTTGTAAAAAGTTCATAAACTATAAAAAGTTAAAAAGAAAAATGATCTAGAAATCCATCACTCAATTATTTTATTTCAGTTTCTTTTTTCTTGCATATTTTTAGATGCATATTTTGACCTATTTTTCTTCTTTTGTTCTTTACTATGTCTCTCAGAAACTTGCTGCTTAATAATTTGTCCTATCACTATAATATTTTGTATGTCAATGTAATGTTATATCAGTATTACTAACATACTTGTGATATACTTGAATTAATGTACTGTTGTTAATTTGTACTATTTTTTATTTAAAATCATTGTATATAAATAATTTTCTGTCTCTGATTATTCCCTAAAAGTACATTCTTTCAAGTGAAATGTTGGATCAATCATGTGCTATTTTTCAGTTTTTCTTATAAGTTATCAAATGATTCTTTAGATTCTAGAATATCTTAAGAGTCTGGAAAGTTTTCACCAGTTTGTGCTCATTCCATGAAAGTAAGAAAGCTTCAGTATCTTCAAACTCTATTCAACAATGGGATTTTCCAATACAATAGTTGCAGTGAGAGCATTTTGATATTCACTTTGTTATTAGTGAGATTGATCTTTTTTATACTTTATTAAATATTTATATTGAGGCTTATTTTAGTTGTATATATTTAGCCATTAAACACTTTTTTGTTAATTTGTTTTCTATTTTAATATTCTTTTTTCAATTTTTAACATCAAATTTTTTTAATCTGGTGGAAGTCAAATTAATCTTCCCCCCTTGCTAGTTCATCTCACCTTTGCACTTTACGAATTATGTTAAAACCTAATGATAGAAAAAAAAAGCAACCTTACCTATATTTTCTCCCTAATGCTCTGTGTTTTTATTACATTCAACTTCTTATGAGACTTATTTTAATTTCCAGATAGAAAAGAAGGCCTCCACTGGACTAGTAGATTCACAGAATTTTATTTAACTACCACATGAATTCCATGACATACATATTTCTTTTTTTATTTTAAAATTTTTATTTTTTGTGGGTACATAGTAAGTGTATATATTTATGGGGTAATAGATATTTTGATACAGGTATGCAATGTGTAATAGTCACATCATGGAAAATTGAGTATCTGTCCCCTAAAGCATTTATCCTTTGTGTTACAAACAATCCAATTATACTCTTTTCATTATTTTAAAATGTACAATTAAATTATTATTAACTACAATCCCTCTGTTGTATTATCAAATATTAGGTCTGATTCATTCTTTCTAACTATATTTTTATGTACTCATCAGCAATCCTCCTCCCCCTCCCCATATACTATCCCAACCTCTGATAACCATCCTTCTATTCTCTATCCCCATGAGTTCAATTGTGTTGATTTTTAGTTCCACAAATAAGTGAGAACATGTGATATTTGTCTTTCTGAGCCTAGCTTGTTTAACTTAACATAATGACTCCAGTTCCATTCATGTTGTAGCAAATGACAGAAATTCATTCCTTTTGATGATGAATAATACTCTATTGTGTATATGTATAACATTTTCTTTATCCATTCATCAGTTGATGGACACTTAGGTTGCTTCCAAATCTTAGCTATTGTGAACAATAAACATGGAAGTACAGATATCTTTTCAATATACTAATTTCCTTAATTTTGGGTATATACCAGCAGTGAGATTGTTGGATTGTGTGATAGCTCTATTTTTAGTTTTTTTAGGAACTTTCAAAGTGTTCTCCATAGTGGTTGTACTAATTTACATTCCCACCAACAGTATATGAGGAATTCCTTTTCTCCACATCCTCGGGTGAAATTATATCTCATTGTAGTTTTGATTTTCATTTCTCTTATGTACAATGATGTTGAACACCTTTTCGTATGCTTGTTTGCAATTTGTATGTCTTATTTTGAGAAATGTGAATTGAGATCCTTTGCCCTTTTTAAAATCAGATTATTAGATTTTTTTTTCCTATAGAGTTGTTTGAACTTCTTATATATTCTGGTTATTAATCCCCTGTCAGATGAGTAGTTTATGAATATCTTCTACCATTCTGTGAATTGTATCTTTACTTTGTTTTTTGTATCCTTTGCTCTGCAGAAGCTTTTAACTTCATGTTATCCCAGTTGTCCATTTTTGTTTTGGTTGCCTGTGTTTGTTGGGTATTACTTAAGAAATTTTTGCCCAGACCAGCGTTCCAGAGAATTTCTCCAATGTTTTCTAGTAATAGTTTCATAAGGTCTTAGATTTAAGTCTTTTATCTATTTTGATTTAATTTTTGTATAAGGCAAGAGATAGGGGTCAAGCTTCATTATTCTGCATTTAAATATCCAGTTTTCCCAGTATCATTTATTAAAGAGACTGTCTTTTCCCTGATAGATGTTCTTGGTAACTTTGTTGAAAGTAAGTTTCTCATAGGTTTGTGGATTTGTGTCTGGATTCTCTATTCTGTTCCATTGCTCTATATATCTGATTTTATGCCAATACCACGGAGTTTGGGTGACTATGGCTCTATAGTATTATTTGAGGTTAGGTAATGTATTCTTCCAGTTTTTTTTCTTTTTTCTCAAAATAGCTTTGGCTATTTGAGGTCTTTTATAATCCATATAAATTTTAGGATTGTGTTCTCTATTTCCATGAAGAATGTCAATGGTATTTGATAGAGCTTGCACCAAATCTGTAGGTTGCTTTGGGTAGTATGAACATTTTAACAGAATTGATTCTTCTAATCCATGAATATGGAATGTCATTAAATATTTTCTGTGTCCACTTCAGTTTCTTTCATGAATGTTTTGTAGTTTTCATTGTAGAGATCTTTCACTTCTTTGGTTAGTTCATAGATATTTAATTTTATTTGTGGTTATCATAAATGAGATTATTTTCTAAATTGCTTTTTCAATTGTTCACTATTGGCATATACAAATGCTACTGATTTTTGTATGTTGATTTTGTATCTTGCAACTTTACTGAATTTGTTTATTAGTTCTAGCAGGTTTGTGTGTGTGTGTGTGTGTGTGTGAAGTCTTTAGCTTTCTCCAAATGTAAGATCATATTATCAGCAAACAAGGATAATTTGAATTCTTCCTTTTCAATTTGGGTGCTCTTTCTTTCTTTCTTTCTTTTTCTGGTTACTCTAGCTAGGATTTCCAGAGCTATCTTGAATAACAGTGGTAAAAGTGAGCATCCTTGTCATGTTCCAGATCTTAGAGGAAAGGGTTGAAGTTTTTCCACATTCCATATGATACTACCTGTTGGTCTGTCAAATATGGCTTTTATTATGTTGAGGTATGTTTCTTCTAAACCCAATTTATTGAGACGTTTTTTTAATCATGAAGGAATGTTGAGTTTTATTAAATGCTTTTCCAGCACCAATTGAAATGATGATATGGTTTTTGTCTTTCATTTTGTTGATATATCATCTTGATTGATTTGCATATATTGACCCATCTCTGCATCACTGAGGTAAATCCCACTTGGTCATGAGGAATGATCTTTCTAATGTTTTGTTGGACTTGATTTGCTAGTATTTTATTGATAATTTTTGCATCAT
Source organism: Callithrix jacchus (assembly GCF_049354715.1). NCBI lineage: Eukaryota > Metazoa > Chordata > Mammalia > Primates > Cebidae > Callithrix > Callithrix jacchus. The sequence goes on from NC_133518.1 coordinate 37,225,265, forward strand.
TATTTATCATAGATATTGTCATGTCATTTTTTTTTTTCTTTCTTTCTGTTTTGTTTTTTTTTTTTTTAATGTGTCTTTGTCTGATTTTGGTATAAGGGTAATACTGGCCTCATAGAGTACATTTGAAAGTATTTCCTCCCTCTCTAGTTTTTGAAACAGTTTGGGTAGGACTGGTATTAGTTCTTGTTTAAATATTTGGTAGAATTTAGTAGTGAATCCATTGGATCTCAGGCTTTTCTTTATTAAACGATTTTTAATTATGGTCTTGATATCATTATTTGTCTTTGGTCTATTATGGTTTTGGGTTATTTTACAGTTCAATCTTGGTAGGTTGTGTATGTCTATCAATTTATTCATTTATTTTAGACTTTCCAGTTTATTGGCATATAGTTGCTGACAGTTGCCCCTAACAATCCTTTGAAATTCTGCGTTATCAGTTGTAATGCCTCCTTTCTCACCAACTTTTTGTTTCAATTATCTTTTGTATCATTTTCTTCATTTGAATTTCACTAATTTCTTTTTTGATCTTTATTATTTCTTTTCTTCTACACATTTTAGGTTCAGTTCGTTCTTGCTTTTCTAGTTCTTTAAGATGTATCATTAGGTTATTTAAAGTTTTTTTTTCATTTTTGATGTACGTGCTTTATAGTTATAAATGTCTCTCTTAGTATTGCTTTCTCTGTATCTCATAGTTTTTTATATTTTACATTTCCATTACCATTCGATATTTTAAAATTTTCTTTTTAATTTCTTCATTGACCCACTGGTCATTTAGAAGCATATTGTTTAATTTTCGTGTGTTTGTATAGTTTCCAAATTTCCTCGTTATTGATTTCTAGTTTTATTCCACTGTGGTCAGCAAAGATGCTTGATATTTTTTTTCAATTTTTCTGAATGTTTTTAGACTTCTTTTGTGACCTAATATATGGTTCATCTTTGAGAATGATCCATGTGCTGAGGAGAAAAATGTGTATTCTGCAGTCATTGGATTAAGTGTTCTATAAATATCAATTAGGTCCATTTGCTGTAGAGTGCAGGTTAAGTCCAACATATCTTTATTGATTTTCTGTCTGGGAGATCTGTTCACTGTTAAAATGGTGTCATCAAAGCCAGCAACAATTATTGTTTTGGGATCTATGTCTCTCTTTGGCTCTAACAATATTTTCTTTATATATCTGGGTGCTATACTGTCTGGTGCCAATATATTTACAATCATTATATTCTCTTGCTGAATCAACCCCTTTATAATTATGTAATAACCTTCTTTGTCTCTTCTTACAGTTTTTTGTTTTGAAATCTATTTTGTCAGATATAAGTATAGCTACTCCTGTTCTTTTTCTCTATTTCCATTGGCATGAAACATTAGTTTCCAACCCTTTATTTTCAGTCTATGTGTATCTTTATAGGTGAAATGTGTTTTCTGTAGGCCACAGATCACTGGGTCTTGTTTTTTTCATCATGCAGCCACTCTATGTCTTTTGATTGGAGAATTTGGTCCATTTACATTCAATGTTATTATTGATAAGTAGGGACTTACTTCTGCCACTTTGTTATTTGTTATCTGGTTGTAAACTACTCTTTTTAATAGAATACTGGTAGACATAAGGGTGTTGTTATTATACCTGGTGAAACACATAATAATTGATGTGTTAAACTGTTATTTACTATTCACATTATAATGGAAAGATGCCACAGCAGCTTTATTGATGTAAATTAGCCTTCTTAGAGTGCGGCTTAATCATATTTGATTATAGGAGCCCCTCTCCCTACCCCCTGAATTATTTAGTCCCAGTCTTTGCATCATGTTACCAGGATGCCTCACTTATCTCTGATAAACCTCATAAGAGGGCTGATCTAGGTACTGCTCTCACTAGAAATGTGTACTGCCATCTTCTACTTGGTATCAAATACTGACATCTTGCTATCTACTTCTCTAAAAGCATGAAATAGGTATTTTTCTTAATTTCACAAAGGCTCAGTAGAACAAACATCAGGCAATAACTTAATTAAACTTTGCCGAAGGTTTGAAAAAAAAAGTAAAAGGGAAGCTCAAAATAGAAAACAATAGTGAATAGGCTCCAAAGTTCAGTGCTATCTGTAGAATGATCCCTGACTTCAAGGAGCCAGAAGCATATTGTTCCAACTATCAGAAGGGAAAGCTCAACTTTACCACCTGAAGGAATAATTCATTCCCAAGAATACTACCACTGTTAGAGCTCTGGGCACCTCTGAGCTTCAGTCTAGGCCAAATTAACTATAGCCCAAAGGGAGGAGAATCTTCCCTCTATGCAGTCACTCACTCATGCACTTCTTGAGTCTTGATTTTCTGCCTCAGGAATGATCTCTTCATAATATAGTTTAGTAAGGATACATTTCATGTGGGAGAAATTCCATCCTTAAACACACACATACAGGCACACACACACACACACACACACACAGATCTGGCATCTACACTTGTCCTTTGACCTCAAGAAAAGGACCAAATATAGTAGTCTAATATCCTCCAACCTAGGTTATTAATATTTATAGGACATGTAAGTAATATGAATTGTCTTTGAAATCATGCCAAGTTTGCTCAGGTTTATTTTCATTCTTTCCAAATCAGCTACTTACAAATAGTTTGAGACATTTTTGGTTACTCTGAAATCTTAGAGGACACATGTTGACAGTCTCTCAACTACAATTCAGCTCACTTTCTAAAATGATTCTCTCTCATGTTGGGCTCTTGTTTTTACCATCTGGATCATCGTCATTTTCCATAATGCAAGAAAGAGTAATTTTTTCAGCCAGCCATAGTAGTTTAGGGTTCCATAGTGTTTTTAATTTGTAGTTTATCTCTTTTATTCAAGCAGACAAGGCTTCCAACAGTAGAATTCCCTTAAAATTTGTGTGGGTTTCCTACAAATCTCACTGGAGTTTATTCGATTAAACAAAAGCCTCATACACACATTTTTTAAATGTAGTCTTTTTTCAACTTGGTTATTTCTGTAAGGCTGCTGTGGGGTGAGACATTTAAAATTCTTAAAAGCCTTGTCATTTAACAAGGAGTAGCTATGGAGCACACCCTTAAGATCCTTAGAGGAACTTTACTCTGTTTGATATGCTATTTTAAATCTTTCTGAGGTTTTAGCAATGAGTTTTGCAGTGACACCTTGGCTTCATATTTAGATCATGGTTTTCCTGACAGCTGTTTGGATTTGATCTCTGTGTCTGCCCTCTGGAGAGTATGGGAATTGAGAAAAACTTTTATTTTCAATTCCAGTAAATTTGGACTTCATCATACTAAGGGAATTTTTCTTAAGCCTATATCTTTACTTTCTCACATTTTACCTATAGATACTTAATTGAACCCATAGGATCCCACTGACACTCTGCTACAAAGTCTCCTTAGATAAATATTCCAGTTCATTAGGTATATTTTTTATCTGCAATATTTCCTCAGGTGATGGCATTGCTAAATTTTCTGCCACTACATAATCATTGAAGTGCTTTTTCTAGGTTTCAAATTATGTTTTTCTCATTCTCCTTCAAACCCTTACTGATAACCATCTTGAAGGTTAGTTTTCTGCTAACCATTTCCTGGTGGCCTTTTATTCTTTCAATAGCACTTTCCTTAAGTTTCTTCTGATGACTACATTTTTCCAAACCACTCCCATATGTTTTAGGTTTTTGGTTATAGCACTATCTCCTATCTGGCCTGCAGTATCTATTTCTTTTATGCATTTCTGCATGACAAGCCACCCTTAAATTTACTGACTTAAACTACACCATTTATTTTACTCATAATCTGCAATTTGGGCAGAGATCTGTGGAAAGGACAGTTCTACTCCAGTCAGCTTCAGCCAGGGTAGCTTTACCCACTGACATGTCTGTTTTATGGGGTCTAAAATAGCTAAGATTCCTTGGATATCTTCCTCTAATTCCATGTGGTATCTAGGGATGATGGCTTTAGGGTGTCCAGATTTCTTACTTACTGTCTTGGAGTTCCTGAGAGAGACCAAGCAGAAGTTAAATTACCTTTTTCAACCTAGCATTGCAAGTCACACCTTGTTACTTCTGCTGAATTCTATTCATTGAGGCAGTCACAAAGACCTGCCCCTTTTCAAGGGGTGGGAAACCAGAATCTAACTCTTAGTAGGGAGTTGAGAGGTTCTAGAAGAGCAAGTAGAACTACAAATATTTTGGTAGTCTTATTTGGAAAATGAAATCTAAAACAGGATCTAACCTGAGTCGAAAATACCTTTTTATACCAGATCTTCTAATTCTAAACCTAGTTTTTAAGGAAACAATAAATATGTCCTCATCTTCCTTCAATAGTTTTTCCCTTATTCTCTCTTTTCCTCTGTTCCTTTTAATTATTCCTTCACCTTGCCTTTTTTTTCCCTCTCTCTTTCACTTCTCAGCATCATCTTGCATACTAACCTGCATTTCTACTTTCTCTTCTCAGGTGAGGAAAAGTTTTTAGATTAATGAAAATGCAAAATTCAAATTTAAGTCAGTGAATGGTATACTAATTAGTTTAATTATATGCATATAGTATATTATCTAAAGCATTAACTCATAAGTTGCTGATTGATCATTCAAACCACAATAATTAAGCAGTTACCATAACTTAAACGTTGTCATAAATCTTTTCCCAAGGAAAATTGTCTTACATTTTAAGAAAACTTCTTTCTTAATAGGAATTAAATTAAGGAACAGAAGGAGTAAAGGTACACTACATATTTATCTTATTTAGATACATATATATGGATTAATTTTTAATGGTTTTAAAAATGTATATTAAATGTATATGAATTAGCAGCTCAAACATATATATATATATATGCCATATATATGCCATATAAAAATATCTGCCCTGTTCTATTAGCAATAAAAACTTAAGAAGTAAAACAAAAATATAATCATTTTTTGCTTTTGAGTTTAGAGAAAATATAAAAGATTAATATTCAGTGGGATAGTTGATGAAAAAACTTGCATTCTTATATACTGGAGAATGGAACTACTAGTTAACACAGATTTGGTTAGGGCAATTTAGTAATTATCAAAATTTTAAGTGTCTATCATGAAATAATTGAAAATAAATACTATATTTACACCTATACTGTAACTATAACCTAATACTAGGCAATGGTTTAAAAAATAAGTTAGATGTCCATACAATCATGTGGAATCTTCAAAACATATTTATAGTTTTAAAATCATAAGTACAGAGTAAGTCTGTTTATATAAAAATGTACATGCATGCATATAAAATAAATATATGAAACATGTGAAAATACATGTAAACTTTAAACTGCAAGGTGTTTACTTAATGGGGGTAAAAAGATTTAAAAATGGACTTTTGGGCCAGGCACAGTGGCTCATACCTATAATCCCAAATTGGGAGGCTGAGGCAGTAGGATTACTTGAGATCAGAAGTTCACCAGCCTAGGCAACATGATGAGACCCTGTCTATAGAAAAAATTTAAAACTTAGCCAGGCACAGTGGCATGCATCTGTGGTCCTAGCTTTACTAGGAAGGCTGAGGCAGGAGGCTCACTTGAGCTCAGGAGGTCAAGGTCACAGTGAACCGTATTTGCACCACTGCATTCCAACCTGTGTGGCACAGTGAAGTTGGAATGCAGTGTTGCAAGCAGGGTTCACTGCAGCCTTGTCTAAACAAACAAACAAAAAAGTTTTCTTTATTATTTTGTTAACTTCTTAATATTTAGAATGTTTTGTAATTGCAGTGATATACATTTATGTTTTATAATTTGGAAAGAGGTTATGTGAAGAAAGCAACAAAAAAATTAATGGTTAAAACAAAAGTTTCAAATCAAAATAATGAACATAAATTATGGCAGAAATTATGAAAAAATATAAAAACATAAAACCTGCTTATAATTTTCAGTCTATATTTTAAAAATTAATAGAATATAAGAGAAAAGCAAATAATTGTGGGATAATTACTTAAGCCTGGGATTTGAGGCTGCAGTGAGCATTGACTATGCCACTGCACTGCAGCCTGCATGATAGAGAGCAGCTGTCTCTGAAAAATAATAATAGTGATGCACTCAGAATCTGTCAAAATATAAAGTTCAACCTTGCTTTTTATCTATGTCTATGAAATAATGCTATTCTTGTTGAATAGTTAAGTTAATAGTTGAGGCATAGACTGATAATCTACATGGATATTTGAAACCTGTGAGTATAACACATCCAAACCTACATGACAGTTCCAACTCTGTATTTGCAAAACTGATACACAAACACAGGAAAAAAAACAAACTATGGTGGTCAACATTATTTTACTTTCTAAAAAAAAAGTAAAATCTGAAATTTAAAGGTTGCTGTGGTTTTTGAAATTTTTAATGCTATAATTTTTCACTAATAATTATAGGTTTAGTGCTGGTAGCCCTTGTTGTCACTTGTTCTTTCTTAATTTTACTGTGGGAAAACTGAGTTCAGGGCACAGTGAATTGAGTGAAAATAAATTATTTAAAAAATAATTTAAATAAATCATCCCTGAGTAGTAGCTCCAGAGGCTTTTTGATAAGAAATAGTCTATTTGAGCTTTGCCTAATTGGTTTTCTTTGGAGGAGTCTTACTTGCTTGATTCACGTTTTATACCATGTTTCAAACAGGTATTAATTTGAAGTGGCTGGGGTTAGAATTCATGACATATGGTTGTGTGATTGAATTTTTTTTGTAAAATATTTGTGGCAGAGTTTTTAAAGCACCTTTATGTGGTGACAGTGGTGACACTATGAAATAAAGCCATGTTTATCCTTTGATATTCAGTTTCCCAAATGTTTAGTTCTAGAAGAGAGTTGAAGCCTGAATTTTGTTTTTGAGGTTTCCAATTTACCATCCCCACTGCACAGTGGAGAGTGATGGCCAGTACATCTTACTGCAAAGGTGTATTGCTCAACCCTTTGGTGACCACTGAATATCTTCTACTCTGGCTTCATTGTACACCAAAAGACAGAAACAGCCAAGCTGAATAATCCTTGGAAATTCTAAAAACAACAATACAAAAGACAGTAATTTATGTAGTGAATGCTCTTCTGTCCTATTCAGCACATTTTTAAAGAGTATCTTATTTTCTAAATAAGTGACAGGTCACTTTTAATGAAATCAAAGCTTTTAAGGGGAAAGGACTGATGACATTGCAGCCCTGATATTCTCTCTCTTCCTGATGGGCATAGTGTTAGCTGCTTAACTTAGCACGGTATTAGCTGCAAGATGCATGAGTTCCAAAATGATTCTAAGTGTTCATTTAACATGAGGCTTCCTTTGAGAAAAGGCTGCCAGTGGTGCATAATTGTGCCAAATGTGCAGCAGTTTCGTAATGCGGGCTGTAATCCACTAGGAACTAAATCCTGCTATTACACTCTTTGGGGAGACTTCTAAAATCCTACTCCTCTTATTGTCAATAGTAACCTGGAGTAGTTAGAGGTTACTGGAAATCTCCTTTAAAAATTGCCGCACATGTGTTGAAGCTTCCTTAATGTAAGTCACAGTAATGTGTTTATCAGTTGGGCTACTGCTAAAGCCACAAGATGGGGCATCCAACACATTTCCTCTCTTGTAATTATTCTTTTATTTTGTGTATTATGACTTTAGTTATAATTTAATTTTAAATTAATAAATTATTGTCTTCAATAACTGGAATAATTGTGTATACTAACAAAAAAGGATCCTTTTCCATGGTATCAGTGATACAATAGGATCAAGTTTTATGAAAATGTAAAAATGTGCAGAAGCATGTCTTTCATATGGAGATTTCAATTCATCACTCATATATTTGTGTGTGTGGGTGTGCGTGTGCATGTGTGTGTGCGTGTGTGTGTGTGGCAGTGTTGGCATTCACCCATCTAAAGAACAAACCCAGCAACCATTTCCCAGAGCACAGCCGTATTCTGTAACTGTTCAGGCAGGAAGTGAAGAGCTCCTCATCGAACTGAACCAACCAGGGCTTTTAAAGGAAGCAGAACGCAATTACCCAAATTGAAATTTGTCCAGGACACTGGAGATAGCATCTTCACTCTTCCAGAAAGTACCAGGACTCTGGTTTTATGTCTTATCTGAAAGTTGATGCCTGCGGTCACAAAGTGCCACGTATTCATATACTGTTAGGCAACCCAGAATCAAAGATGCCATTTTTCAGGAAAAAAAAATCTGTACAACTAGTAGATCCATTGGGTGGTACAACCAGGATTCATTGGGATAGTGGTTTTATTTATTTATTTTTAAAATGTCTGTGGCTATGTAGCAGGTGTATGTATTTATGGGGTACAGAGATGTTTTGATATGGTTGTGCAATGTGAAATAAGCACATCATGGTGAATAAAGTATCCATCAGTTCAAGAATTTATCCCTGAGTTACAAACAATCCAATTATAGTCTTTAAGTTACTTTAAAATGTAAAGTTATTATTAACAATAGGCACCCTATTGTGCTATCAAATTTGTAAGTCTTATTCATTCTTTCTAATTATATTTTGTACTCATTAACCAACCTGACCACCCTCAAATTGTTTCTTTTTTTTTAATTTTGCTTACTCTTTTTTTTCTGTGAGATGAAGTTTTGCTCTTGTCGCCCAGGCTGGAGTCCAGTGGCTCAACCTTGGCTCACTAAAACCTATGTCTCCCAGGTTGAAGCAATGCTGCCTTTGCCTCCCAAGTAGCTGGGATTACAGGCACACACCACAACACCTGGCCAATTTTGTATTTTTAGTAGAGATGGGGTTTCACCATGTTGCCCAGGTTGATTTTGAATTCCTGAACTCAGGTGATCTACTCACCTTGGCCTCCCAAAGTGCTGGGGTTCAGGTGTGGGCCACCGTGCGTGGCTTGTTTTATTTTCTAAAAGAATAAAATACAAATCATGTTTTCTCCCCTCAGACCAACTCACAGCTCCCTTTATTTCAATGGCCAAAAAATATGTTGCATGTAAATGCTTATGATTTATCATGAAAATTAACCTTACCTATTACCAAAGTAAAAACAAATCTGAACTATAACTTTATTCTGTATGTTTTTCCTTAATTTGTATCTAGGTATATCACTTTTTCAATTTCTGCCATTAATACACCTTTCATGCATCATCAAATAATTAATGTATTAATGAATTTATTATGCAAGCTTTGTAGTAATACAAATTAAAGATAGGAATTCAGAATTACCAGCATTAATAGAGATAAGCTGCATGGTAGGTGCCTAATTACAGATTAAAGTGGGTCTTCATAACATCTAGTGAAAAAGAATTCTTTGATACTACTCAGTTATAATCTAAATATACATCAATTGATAAAAATGGTATTTCAAAATTTCTAAAGAAAGTACAATTTTAGTATATTCTTCAAATTGACCTAATAAATGCATTTTTGAAAAAGAAAAAGGCTTAAAGCATTTTCTAGTAGCTTTAATTATTATAATAAGATTTGGTTCTTATTAACTAAGGAAACATTAAAGGAAAGGTAATTCTGATGTTAGTTAAAAGGAATGATAATGTAATTCAATTTACCAGTGTAATAGTTTTCAGTTTAAGTTTTATGTTTCAAATATTACACAATTATCTAAGTCTTCCTACTTGTGAGTAGAATTTATTTTCTCATTTATCTTTATACTCATATAATTAATCCCAAAGTTACTCTTAAATGTACTGCCCAAGCTTTTCTATTTTTATTTGGGTCAGAGGGTCAGAACACTCTTCTCCTGGGGTCAGGGTCATCCTCATTAGCGTTGCTCTGTTCTGAGGTCACTGATTACGCTGTTTGTCCTGAGAAGCCTGGGGTGCCTGGAAGGAAAGGCAGACGGACCCAGAAAAATCTATCACAGCCATAAGTGCCCAGACTTATGGCAGGTCAGGACTGCCATTTTCATGTACAAAGAATAGCATATCATTAGTCTTCAGCCTTTATATTCTTCTTAAACTTCTTCATTGAAACAAAAATACCTGTAAGTCAGGAAGAAACCATAGTTAATCAGGGCATTGTAATTTTAAAAAGTAATGCTTCTTCAATATGAAAGTTTTTTAAATTAAATTTAAAAGACAATAATTTATAAAATGAGTTTTAAATTTTTTAAAAAATATTTAGTGATATGAAGAAATTCTCATAGTATAGTTTTAACTAAATTGTGCTCCCAATACAATGTTAGATTGAGTAGAAATTTTATATATGAATATTATGATTCCAATATAATACTGCCTATTACTATATACCTAAAGGAAACACTCTGTAGCAGGAGCTTGACCAACATATGAAAGGCTGAAGAATGAGGAATAGGATGGCAGAAGAAAAAGAGAGAAAAGATGGGTTGGCAGAGTGGTGAGGATTGATTGTAAATGATGTAATTTGACACCCTGGATCCAAGTGTGTCTGAAGTATGCCTGATTTACTCCTAGAATTTTAATTACATGAAACTATAAATCTTTTTTTTTTGTTTTTTTAAGTTGATTTGAGGACCCTAAAGAGCCCTTACTAATACATCTGATATTACCTCAATGAATAGGTAATTAACTAAAGAAATAAACTATGCAATACTTCAAAACTTAAAGCATGGGTATTCATGCTAGCATAATGTCTTGAGATTTCAATGTGGATGTGGATCTTATAGAGAAAAAAAGAAATTTATTTCATTTAACAAAATGAAAAAGATGTAGTCAATATTATTAGAATTATAATATTAAAGAACACATGTAATGATTAATTGAAAATATAATCGAAGCATTTTATGTAGTAGTGTTGTTCATTAGATATAAAATAGAGTTTAAAAATTTTCAACTTAGTCAATGTACTGAACATTTACTGTATGACAGACACTGTAGACACTGAAGGTTCAAGGATAAATTAGAGACCTTGACCGTACAGCAAGAGGCAAAACCTAGAGGGGTAGATACGAGAAAGGAAAGGTCAAACAACAAGGAAGTCCCACTCAACATCTGGCACCATGACACGAACAGGCATCTTGCTTATGACAGGTAGGAAGATAGAAAGACGAATAGAAAGATTAAATCAAAACATAGACCATAGACAACAGATTTAAAGAATAGTTATGCCCATTTGATACGTAAATTTTTAAATACGTGTTGCTTGCCTTCCTAGATATTCTAGTAATAATTCTTTCCACTTCAAAAGTATTTTAAAAATACATAGTACTTTCCATGGAGCTTTAAGTTGTTTTCAAATATTATAACATTTTAAAGTGATGTTTCTTAAAAAAAAAAAAACACTATTTATTTGCTCCTTCTCCTTGACTGGATAAAGGAAAGGCCTAAGATGAAAAGGTATAGAGAAAGGGAAGCTATAGAGAAGTAGGCGGATCTGAAAGGTTTCCGTGACGATTCCTGGCTGCTACTTTACATGGAAAAACTGTCACAATTCTGAAAGGCACCTGGAGATAGAAGTAGTATTCCTCTATGTTGTCTGAAGTGTCTGGAAATACATGTTATCTTCTGTGTAAAGGGCTAAAGGACTTGCCAATATTACTTTGCAGATTGTTGATCTCAGTTCTTAGTATAAGAGTAACAAATTTACAAATAAAATAGTAGGTGTCAATGATAAAGTAGATCTCTCTGCTGCCATCTCACTTTGAAAACATCAGCTAGCATTTTGGATTAGGCTTACGGGTTCCTCCTCCCTACGTGATGAACCTATCCAGTGTTCTTTCTCTTTCCATCCCTCCTGCTGCTCAGGTACCAGCAAATCATGACAGTATATGATGACTTGCTTCTGAAACTACTGACCTGGGGCCCAAGATCTTTACCTTTCAAAGCTCTGGCTGAGCTTACAGAATTGTCATTGTATTTTAAAGAAACTTCCTGGAAAACTGTTCTCTGGAGGATTCCTGTAAAATACTGTAGTTAGTTCTACTTAAAGGGAAGGTAACCCAAGCAAAAATAACAGACCATTAGAATGAGGAAAGTAGATTCTAAAAATCACAGCAGAAAAAACACATTCAGACGATAAACTCTGCTATTTTAGTAAGTTCTGTGGAAAAGCATGATTAAGGTAATCAAAAATTGAATTGCAATAAAGCATGGATCCAGCATATGTGTGGTCTAATGTTTATACAATTAGGGAGGTCTTCTTTAATAATAATCAAACAAACTTATGATTACAAAATTTAAAATTAATGTATTTATCTATAATGAGAAAAGAAATCACAACAACAAATTTAAAAATTTCAAAATCTGACCAAAAATATACCTGCATGCAAGGTTCAGTAGCATCTCAGTAATCTGCTGTTTCCAAAGGATTCTCCAGGAGTACCCGACGCAACGCCATTCTCAGTGACATTCTTTTTCTATTCTAGTTTTTTCTCACAATCAAGTTTTTTCTATTCATATTTAAATGTACTCAAGTCTCTTTTAGCCTAATTTTTAATAAATTTCTTATGACCCACATCTTCCTCCTAGTAGGACCCCAGCACTCTTTACAACCAAACTCCCGACTGACACTGTTTCTGGTCCCCTTTGACTAAAAAACCCTCAGAAACCTGACCTCTCCCTTCATTAAAATGGCTCTTTCTAAGATCTACCTGAGGATAACGATAGCCTTAATATCAAAATAAATCTTTGTCTTTACCTAACTTTTCAGCATAATTTGTTCTGGCAACATTCTCTCTTCATCTAAAATACTGTTTTCTTTTGTGGTGGCAAACGTTGCCTGCCTTTCTCTTATCTCTCTGGATTTTCCATTTTGTTCTCCTTTCTTAGCTTCCTGTCTTCTGCTCAGTTATTAAATGTAGGAATTCTTCAAGTCTCAGTCTTAGTCCTCTTTTTTTTTTTCTTCTGGTTCTATTGTCTCCCTCTAAAAATCTCATTTAAGTCCATAGTTTAAATTGACATCTATAAAGACTCACAAGTTTATATGTTCAGGCCAGATCTGTTTTTCAGACACCTCCCTTTGTTATCTCAATACTTCAAACTGTGCTATGATCTTCTCCATCAGACCTAACCAGTGATATCCATCCTTTCAGGCCCCAGTGTGAGCACCCCATGATGCAACTCTGACACTTTTCTCTCTGTCACATCCAAGTCCAATTCATCGTCAAATCCTGTCAATTATGCATTTTAACTATCTCCTCAATTGGTACATGGCTCTTCATATAAACTCTATCACTCTAATCCAAGTCACCATCATCTTGTAAATGAAGTCCTATAATAACCTACTAAGAATTTTCCTATATCCTGTTTTTGTGCCTGTTTTAGTCTGGGTTCTCTAGTGAAATAGAACCAATAGGAGATATATTTATATTCATTACGTATTGAAATATGAATATATGTGTATATTCATATTTATACTTATATAAATAAAGATATTTACTATAAGGAATTGACTAACATGATTATGGAGAGTGAGAATCCAAGATCTGCAGCCTATAAGCTGCAAACCAAAAAGAGCCAATGATATATTTCCAGTCTGGGTCAGAAGGCCTGAGAACCAGGGCAGCAGATGGAGTAAGTTCCAGTGTGAGTGAAGGAGGCTGACGTACCAGCTCAGATAGAGAGAGCAAATTCTACCTTACTCAGCCTTTTGTTCCATATAGGTCATCAAAGGATTGAATGAGGATACATCCTGACATGAGGAAGGGCAGTCTGTTTGACTCATTCTACTGATTTAAGTGTTAATCTTATCCAGCAGAGCCCTCATGGACCACTCAGAATAATGTTTCACCAAATATCTGGATATGCCCTGGCCTAATCACGTTGACTCATAAAATTAACTGTCATACCACCTACAGTCTAATCACCATAGAATTGTAAAACAGATGCTTCTAAACTACAAATCTGATTACTCACTCTCTGCTTAAATAATTTCAATGATTACTTAATAAGCTAAGCTTTGGGTACGGACGCAGGTCCTTCCAATGGCCTGTGAGCTCCTGCATGAACCGGCCTCTGCTTACTTTGACATATCACAAATCTGTTCCCCTGGATCTCCCTGTTCTAGACTTACTGTTCATCTTTTACATACGGAGCACTTTTGCACTCTTCTCCTACTCAACCTTTGTGCTCTTAAATTCTCTTTGGAATTCTGCTCATTTCTACACATTAAGGGAATCTCTGAAAAAAATATTACTTCCTTGGGCAAGCCTCCCTAATTTCTGTTCCCACATCACCATTATCATCACTGCAATATAGGTGAGGTTTCCTTATTATCTACCATAATATAATTATTTTCATAATGAGTAGCTAACTTTATTGATATATGGTATTGTGTATCAAGAAAAATGACCAAGGCTAGTTTCAATCATTTCAGGAGGTATATTTGCCAAAGTTAAGGATCTGCACCCAAGAGACAGGTCTGTGCAATTCTCTGAAGATGATGTTGACAGCTTCAGTATTTAAAAAGGAAAGGGCAGGATATTGAGAAAAAGACAACTTTCATGTGAGAGGGGGCTAGGGAAAATAGTCATTCATGCCTTTGTCTGGTGGCAGACAATATACCAGAGGAAACAATCAGATATATATTTGTCTCAGATGGGCAGAGGGATGACTTTGAGGTCTGTCCATGTCCTCACACCTGTGAAGATAAGCTATCAATTTACATTGGCATGGTCAACTTTAACAGAAACACCTTAGGGTAAAGATCTTGGGACCCACAAGAAGATTCCTGTGAGCAAAATGTGAGGGAGGTATGTAGCTCTTTATCTTTGTAACCGTCTTATTTAGGAACCTAAATGGGAGGCAGGTTTGCATGATCCAGTTCCCAGCTTGAGTTTTCCCTTTGGCTTAGTGAGTTTGGGGTCTTGAGATTTATTTTTTTTTACAATATTAATCTGACAAATCTTTGACTCATCTGAGAGTTTTAAGAGAGCAGGAACCAATTCTAAATGCACTTGCCATTTTTCACTATCACCTAACAAATTGCCTCGCTGAGATTAACCTAGTCAATAAACATATGTCGAATGTTGAAAGAAGTAGACCCCAACCCTTATCTCCATCAGGAAGCGTGGCTCTGCATTTTTAAAAAAAGAAAATATCCCAACTCTTGCAAAAATTGCTCCAGGTCAAAGCTTACATCCTCCTCCACACCAACCTCTTTGGATTCTGAAGTTCTTGACTATCTCCACTTGGCTGGTCCTTCCTTGTTTGGTTTTGGAAATTTCTCTTTATATCATGTTTTTAATATTAACCTAAAAATCCTTACCAAATACCACTTCTTATAAATGTCTCATTTTCTCCCAGAATCTGTCTATAATTTGAGGCTCCAGAGGTTGAGCCCACCAGCCAGCTTGGGTTCTAGTACCCCAGGGAGTAGGGCCTCTCCAGGCTTCCCACGATGCCCAGAGGAAATAGCAGACAGATGGAACTGGAAACAAGTATCCAATTGGTCCTACTGGCTTAAATTACTGAGATCTGCCCTTCCCAGCTTCTGTATTATGCTCTAAATGTATTCTTCTCTCTTTTAGGCTCCATCATCACCAACCTGCCTGATCTTGTACTCCTTACTAGGAAATGTGTTAACATATACTAATGGAAAAAATGTTTTAATTTAAACAGAGATGCTCTGGAAAAAGTATTTGAAGTGAAAAGATCTTATAGCATTCTTTATTTCCTATGTTCTTTCTTTTATGTGCGTTGAGATTTTATTTTATTTTTTTCGATACCTAAGGTAGCTTAAGTAATAAATTGGACTCTTCAAGAGCTAATGTCAATTCTAAAAGATTCTCCCAGAAGATTGTACACTACAAGAATTGAGCTCATGAAAAGGCATAGTGATCTGTATACTGTATAGAAAACAAATAGGACACAGCATCTGCTCTAGAGAACTTGCATCTACTATTAGGGGAGCCTATGTAACTACGGGGGAAATAGGTGGTGGTGTCTTGGTCATTTAGCAGTTCACAAGAGTATTTTAGTGACAACCCTGTACTTAAAATTAAAGCATCCTATATATTACACTGCAGACCTTAAAAAGCCTTGGGAAAACATTATAACTTTATGGACTTCAATGAGTTAAGTCAATAAAATAACTGAAGTAGGTCTTCTAGGGAAACAACTGCTTTTGTTTAATTAGTCATTCGAAACAGCTTTTGATGGAATAACACTGTGTTTCAAAGTAGCATGCAAATGTTGATTTTGATGATTATTCCTTTAAGTAGCTACAATCAATAATAAAATAATAAGAGTTTTTATTTATTTGAGTATTATGTTAAAGATATTGAACTCAGAGCTTGAAATGTGTTAGCTCATTTATCTCCTTAATAATTATTTGCATTAGGAGCAATATTATCACCATTTTACAGCTGAGGATGCTGAGGTTAAGTATCCTGCTCAAGATTACTTAGTTACTGGTGGCAACTGAGATTTGAAATGAAGTATTTGACCAGTGGTTCTCAACTGGGGACAAATTTGGCTATCTCCAGAAATGGTTTTAGTTGTCACTACATGGGGAGGACTACTGGCATCTAGTGCTTAGAAGATTCACATTAAATTGACCTTGAAAGGGACACTCGGTTCAGTGTGAGAGCTGAAACAAGAGAGCAGAGTGTTGCCTTGTTTGACTTCAGTTGGGAACGTCCATGCCCACAACTAATAATTTTGGGGTTACAAATGAATTCTTTCAAGTATGCAAATTCACAAATATAGAATCAATGAATAATGAGAATATGCCTGCCCATAATACATTTTTATGCTCAAAGAAACATTAATATGAAGTCTTATCAAATAGTTCGGTTTATTTTTTTTCTATACTTGTAATTTTGTCGGTTTGCCTAAAGATATTACTTAATAGCATAGTGTTATGAGTCATAATTTTAGGAATTATTTAAATTGTTTACTAGGCCACAACCTTACATTTTTCATTTCAATCTGTCTTCAAGAAAAGTGGTTCTCAATTGCTGATACAAGGTAAACTTACCCAGGGAGTTTTATAAAGATATAAATGGCCTTTCTTTTCACGTACTGAATCTATTTACTTCATATTCTAGGTATACTTTTTGTATATTATGTATATAATGTTTCAGAATTATTTATTGTGAAAAATGTATTCATTTATTTTTATAAATCAGGTGTAACATACATTGAATCTTTGAAAATGGGCTTTTCAGTTGTCTCTAGAGATAGTTGATCTAAAATTGTTTTTGGAATGGCTTTCGTTTTATGATTTGTAGGCTACAGAAACAATTAACATTTGTTGTCAGTTACAGATTCTTTTTATAAACTCTCATTACTCCTTTCACATTTGAAAAATTTCAGTAATACAGTAGCAATAGCCATTAAGTCTCTATAATCCACAAATAGTCTTTATTTTATTTGGATGCTTATCTGATGTCTCTTTTATAAGCTATCATTTTTTTTTTTTTGGTCTTCAACAACAAAAGACTTTGAAATGGACATGGAAAGTCCTTTTTCACGGTTAATAGGCATTAACTTGTCTAAAACTAATTTCTGTCTATTAATTTTATAGACTGTATCTGGTGAAATGCATGT
The DNA here is from genome assembly GCF_049354715.1 of Callithrix jacchus. NCBI lineage: Eukaryota > Metazoa > Chordata > Mammalia > Primates > Cebidae > Callithrix > Callithrix jacchus. The sequence goes on from NC_133518.1 coordinate 37,242,695, forward strand.
GACCAGTGCATATTAACTTGTTCATATTCACCAATTTTGCCAGTTCTGACTTCATTTAAAAATGTATTTCAGTATTTCTTACCTGACTATAAATGTTAGAAAATTTAAGTATTTTTGCACTTGTGTTATTCTCTCATTGATTACTAAGTTAAAATATTTGACATATGCTAAACTTATTACATGAGAGTCATGATATGATCTTTTTGTTAGAAAGTTATCTTCTAACATTTCCTACTCAGGAAAATGATCTATTGAGTTTTTGGAAACTGGAAACAATAAACAATTCATTGCTAAAGCAGCATAATGAATGAAAGTAATTGAGTTAAGAAAACTAGCTTCACATTATTCTCATGATTCTGAAATTACTTATTTTCACTATTTATATGAATGTGCAGGTTTTTACAGTTTCAAGTGTGCATCATCATAGCATGAGTACAGAAGGCTTCTCAAAGCTATTTGATAATAAGAACACAGATATTCTCAAAATATCATTGATATGACTTCAGAATTTGAGTATAGAAAATATTTATCAAGTGCTTAATAAAAAAATAGTGGTAAACATGCTTAATGAATAGAGAATGTTCATTAGACTGAATAAAAGTTAGATGTTTAACAGGAAGCCATGAAGATACACTGCCAGTTATAAATGCTTATGAGAACATAGATATGTCTATTTGGGCATAAATCTAAACTATATCTCCTGGTCCAGGGGAATAAGATACAAAGTATAATAGTCCTAAAGATTATCAATAATTTCAAGTACAACAAGTTACAATAGGATGGAAGCAATAAAGAGCCTGATATGAAGAAACTTGAGTTGATAAAGTAGGAGGTCCTTTGCGGCTGAAGGAGAGTTAGACTCAAGGTCTCAAATTTCAAGGTCTTTTTTCTGTATTTTAAGGACACTGAGACACTATGCTTTCCATGGCCACTCATGCTATAGTCCTGTCCTTTTTGTCATTAATGAGCAAAGGCCAATTATACTAGCAGCAGAAATTTGCATATTTGCATTTTTATTTCACTGACACTGACAAAAAAGACATAATTGAACCTCCAATATTTTAGTCACTGATAGTGAACTATGCTAAATATCTTTGCTGTACATTTGTACCTTGGTATAAATAAGCTAGGTATATGTGCCATCATTTTAATAACCACGGTCTTATCCATCCCCACCCTCTACACTGACTGTTTGCATTGAATACAATCACTGTCGTGTAGTCCCATGGTGTCAGGTGTTGGAAAACTGGAGGATGGAGATCTTGTTTCTATCAGGAGAAAGTGACAGACTGAGCAGAAGTCAGAGATAAAGAATAAGATCAAGTGGAATACACAAGCAAGAACTTTTTGTTCCACTGCTTAAAGATAAAACTAGCTAAAATGAAGGAAAAGCAAATGCATAAATAATCACAAAAGAAAACAATGTGTATATTATGGGGTCAGGGTTCTACTGAAGGAATAAAGCTTTCTTTTAGAGGGGATAATCAAGAAAGCTTACCTGGCAAAGTTAAATTATATGGATATAATTATTAAGTTAGAGAAAACACAATAGTGTAATAAATACAGTATGATACATACTATATAACAAATATTTTATCAGATCATTTGCTGTTTTTCAGGGGAAAACAGTCATTGCTAACAAGATAAATTGTCTATTTTCTTTTTTATCTTTATGAAATGCAGTCTCTCTCTGTCACCTGGCTGGAGTGCAATGGTGTGATCTCAGTTCATTGCAGCCTCTGCCTCCTGGATTCAAGCAATTCTTCTGCTTCAGTCTCCTGAGGAGCTAGGACTACAGGCCACCATGCCCAGCTAATTTTTATGTTTTTAGTAGAGACAGGGTTTCACCATATTGGCCAGGCTGGTCTCAAACTCCTGGCCTCATGATCCTCCCACCTCAGCCTCCCAAAGTTCTGCGATTACAGGCATGAGCCTCCGTACCTGGCCACATTGTCTATTTTCAGCTTTCCCAGAACTAAAAAGACCTTGCCTGAAAAATACCTCCAATACTATGGGATCCAACTTATGATCTATAGGAATTTTAAATGAGGTACCTGTCTTTTAGTTAAATGTAGCACACTTTACATGTAAAGATAGATAAGAAACTAGTCCAATACAGTAAGAGGACACAGAATTTTGACAGCTTGGAACCTGTTTCAGAATAAGGGTTGAAGTTTTAAACATGCCTTAAGGGATAGTTTTCTAGCAATAAAGATATGGAGAAGGAGGAAGGCAGAAAACTTAGATCATCTTTCTGAGTCTTGGGACCCAAGTAAAGAAACTTCCTGTAAAATTCCAACTGGAAAAAAAAATAGAGAGTACTGGTGTACCTGCACCAGTATGGGGTTTATATGAAGTCGTATTCATCACAAGTTATTACTTGGATAGAATTTCTGCTAATACAGATTCACTATAGCATAAACTCATCAGCATTAAAAGGCTTGGCTTATTTTATATATCTCATAATTCAATTCTTCAAATAGTGAGCACTATAGTATGATAGACACCTTGCTATGGAGTAGGGATATCATACAGAATAAGACAAGGTCTTTTCTTCTGAAGACGTCAGAATAGATTGTGTTGGAAAGTTTTAGCATTTTATGAAAATTTTTAAATTGAGTGTTTCTCAATAAAGAGTACTACTTTGTCACCATTAGGAGACCCAAAATAAGACTTCCTACCATAAAAATTATTTCATTAAAACAGGACAAAGATTACAGAATAAATTATAGTTCTGCAAACTGAATCAATTTGGCTTCCTTAAAATGCACTATAATGTTTTAATTTTTCTCATTTTGTCACAGACCAGTAAAAAATTCATCAAGAACTTCACTAATTTAAGAATCACCAACTTTGACATACAAATAGAGTTTGTGTGTTGTGTCCTCTTCTTTCAAAAGGAAGTGTATGTCTCATCACTGAGTGGAAAAGGAGAGGGAATAGAATACACAGACACAGACAAGCCCATGTATCATCTGCCAAAAAAATAAGTAGGATAACAAAATCCAATTTTAAAATGCAACATACTTCCTGGCAAATTTCTATCCACTTTTAATATCTACATGTGAATTTTTAATCAAATAATTCTGTAACATCTTGTTAACATCTGATACACTGATGGAATTTAAATTTTTGTTTGGGGGACGGGGAAGGTTAATCTGGATTGCTTGGGACGTAATTATTGAAGGCTGAGTCCAAATGTGTTTTAGGATCTGAGAACAGCATCTGGTTGTAGGCATCTGGAAGGCAGGTCATAAGAAGAATTGAAAATGAGAAAAGATTGAGGAAAATACTGGGAGAAAGCCAAAGATAAACTTATAAATTCTGCTTTTGTTTTTCTTCTAAAGATGGTGTTCTTAAAAAGGAATAAAAAACTTACTCCTCCACCACATTTTCTTTTTTTGATACAGGGTCTTGCTGTGTTACCCATCCTGGAGTGCAGTAGTGTGATCTCGGCTCACCGCAACCTCTGCCTCCAGGATTCAAGCAATCCTCCCACCTCAGCTTCCTAGTAACAGAGATTACAGGCATGCACGACCATGCCCAGCTAATTTTTGTATTTTTAGTAGACATGACATTTCACCATGTTAGCTAGGTGGTCTTGAATTCCTGGGCTCAAGCAATTTGCTGCCTCTGTCTCCCAAAGTGCTGGGATTACAGACCTGAGTCACCTTGCCCAGCCCCATCCCTTTTATGGTTAGGACTTTAAATTAATAATATATAAAATTGATAAAAATTAAATGGATCTCTTAGAAATGAGAATAAGCAGTCCAATGCCCTAGCTATAGAAGCTGTGCCCTCAGCAATCATGACAGCCTATGTTCAAAACCAATGGTTTTGAGAGAGAAAAAAAGACTGAAAATAAAGATGGCAATAGGCTAAAACTCAGAGGACTAGAATAAATGTTCTGAACTTGGGCAATGTAAGGAGTCATTTGTGCTCTAAAAACATTTAGTTTTGTAAGTACTTACACTTAGCCTGAATTGCGCTTCAAGGCTGATGTGGAAATTCAGCCTTGAATAGGAGAGGAGGTTAGATAAAGATGATGAACTGAGCATAAAGGAGTCTCCCCTTATCCGTCGTTTCAATTACTCATGGTCAACAATGGTCTGAAAATATCAAATGGAAAATTTCACAATAAAGCAATTCATAAATTTTAAATGAAAAGCCATCTCAGTAGCATGACAGATTCTTGTGCTGTCATGCTCCCATCCAGGTTTTGAATCATCCCTTTGTCTAGCATATTTACACTGCATATGCTACCGGACCTGTAGTCACATAGCAGCCCTCTTGGTTATCAGATTGACTGTCCTGATATCACAGTGCTTGTGTTTAAGGTCAATAGTAGCCTAACCCTACATCATTTACCTGATTTCATTTTATTATGTAAGCAGTTTATCGTCTCACAGTATCACAAGAAGAAGAGTAGGTATGTATACAATTCCCCAGCACAAAATTCTAGGAGACTTTATTTAGGTTCTTTATAAGCAGATATAGGACACTGAGGGAGAAAAATGATTAGAAGAAGTTTTGAGGAAAAATCTTGAAAGATAGCAGAAGAAACTGCAACTAAAAATATCTGCATAAGAGCTGTGGAGGTGTAGGTGGCTCAGGCTTTAGAACCCACACTCAACACAGCAATGATCAGGAATCAGCATTAGTGGAGCCTCTAATAATAACTGAAAATAATTACTCGGAATTCAGCATAGCCAAGTCTCTTAATGCTGATGACCAATTTGCAGATGTGTTCCATAAAGAACTGCTAGAGAAAAGATGGGGAGGAAATAATCTAAGAAATAAGAGTTTTTCTACTTGCCAAAGAAATGAATCTCAAATTTGAAATGACCTCCATAATAAAAATATTCAAAAAATAATTTTAAAAATTCGTTAGAAGATTTTTCACCCAGACTCTAAAATCAAAATATACTTGCTGTTATGAACCAAAATATAGACATTTACAAAGAAAAAGTAAATTGTCTATATCCTCCCAGTCCAATACTAGCACCATAAATGGAAAGAAACCCAATAACAAGTATTCTTCATGCATCAAATTGTGTTTCTCCCTGCCTAGTATATATCCTTCAAATCAAATTAAAAGCAGGTAAGAAAAGCACAGTCACAGAGCAGAAGAGTATCAGTGACAAAGTAATATGGAAAGGAAATATTCATGCATTTAAGAATCCACAAAACACCAAATGGATTAAATTCCCCAAGTGGATTTTGAAAAAATATAGCTATCTTTTATTTAAAGATAATTACCATAGAAGTAATGCTATAGAAAGACTGAAAATTAAGTAATGGTGATTAGGTACTAGGAAAATGGTAACTCAAAGAAAGCAGATATATCAATACTGAGAATGGACAAAAGAGAATTCAAGGTGAAGTACATTGAAAGGGAAAAGGGATATTGGATGTGATAACATTATAGGCCAATAAGAAGAGATAGAAGTCATGAAACCGCCACATGGCTTTGAAAACTTTTAAAGTAAAAGCTGATATAAATGTCAAGTGAGTGTTTAATTCACCAATTGAGAATTTCATAGTGGTAGACATTTACACAACCCTTTCAGAAGATGATTAAGTGAGTAGAAATTAAGAAAGATGTAAGTCAAAGGTAGCAAACGTTTTTCCGAAGAGTCAGATAAGAAATATTTTCAACTTGAAGGCCATGTGTCTCTGTGGCACAACTGAACCCTGCTACTGTAAAGTGAAAACAGCAATTAACAAGGTGATGTAGCTGTGTTCCAACAAAACTTAGTTTGTAGCAACAGGTGATAGACCAGATTTGGCTTATCACTGTATACAGATTACTTAAATAGCAAAACAAAAAAAAATTCATCATAAATATTCAAGGCAATCATTAAAGGAATGAGACTTATAGGTTACAATTCAAAATCAACTACTTTCACCCCAAATCAAATACACTGTGGAGCTACTCTTTTCCCCTCCTTGGGTGAAATCTCTGATTTTTATAATCGCTTTAAGAAACTAAAAAAAAAAAAAAAAAAAAAAAAACTTCAATCACTTTGACTCACAATGCACACCTAATTTAGTAGCTAAAATATCCAGTCCCATGCAATAGTTGAAACTCTGGGCTTGATTTAACATTAGAGCTTCTGCCTTGCCCTAGCTAGCCTATTTCCCATCTTGATAGGAAGCCTTCAGTGGGAAGGGAGGAGGGGTGCATAGGTGACTTCTGCAATATTTTTCTCGCTTGTGAGTCTATTGCTTCTCCCTTCTACTCACTGGGCTCCTCCAACTCCACAGCAGGGAAAGGAGGAAAATTGAGGGACAAAAAGGCTTTCTTGACTGATGCTGATATAATTATAGCCAAGGCAGATGTAAATCTTATTCTTTCTTTGAAGAGTATATGGGTTCCTTTGGAGACAACTAAAAATTGGTTCCCTTGAGGCATTTAAAAAAATATGCTCTTGTTGGTAACTCAGGTCTAGATATGCCTTTTTTCTCTTTTCACAAAGGTTGCCTTCCCCTCACTCTAGATAGCCATCTTGAGCTGTTTCTAAAACGACCCCTGCTGATCTCTTCCTATGGGTAAGTACATGAATTTTGATGCTAAACCCCAATTAGGGTCACAGTATTTCGTTTGCATCAATGAATGAGGCTTGTTTACTTTGCAAATCTATGAAACCTTAGATAATATGAGTGGGATAGCAGAATGAATATCTGTGTGCTAATATCTGAGATTAAAACATTAGGATTAGTTGATTTATGCATAGCCAATTATAGTAAATCTTCAAAAAGGCTTCGCACAATAGAGAATCAATCACAGAAAAGGGATTTCTCACTATAGGTAAGAATACCTTAAAATTCATAGTTTAAAGGCACTTTCTCCCACTGCAGGATCTCAGCTTCTCTTCTGTTCTTATACTGAAGAATCTGGCTACACACTACAGACCTGGTTCTGACAATAGTCATTGTAGTGAGCTCCGTTTACAATGATGACTTAGATTGCTGGTGAGGAGAGAAGCATCCCTTTAAAGGAACTTTACCACTACCCTAAATATTATGTGTATAGTATGTATTTTCATAATATTTAGTCGGGACTGACTGGATAATTTTACATGTAATGTCTTTTTCAGTTTATAATCCTACACAAAGTGTATAGTTTGGAAAGCTTACCTTTGTTCAGCTTTCACATGTGACAGATCAGTGGAATGAATGTTAAGCTTAGACCACTCCCCACTAATGTAGCCATAACATTGGGAAATGCATATATTTGGCCCACTTTCAGTGAAAGTGCTCTCACTATAGCTGTATATTATGATGCCACAGGAGTTTCATACAGTTCACATTCTTTAAATTTCTCAAGAGTGTGTTTGATACTCTTGGGGACACATATCAATCTCTCTGAATGTTCTCAGTGAAGTCTTTTCCATAAGATACTAGAAATGAATTTAGTGGATACCTCATTCTGATACACAGAGGTGGGTAGTATTTAATGTGTGTCAGAAATTCTTTCCAGAAAAACCTCTTTCTCTCTTTCTCTCGGTTTATTAATTTATCTCTGGCTGAAGTCTAGGTCTGCAATTTACATATGCAAGTTGTTTGCAAAAGTGATTTTTAGGATTTTCTTTGCAAGCACTGTGTAACTTGGTATAGCTCCTTACAGTGGAATGTGAAAATACTTGCCACTAATTTTCTGTGACCTCGGCCAAACCTGACATAAAAAGAATTTTAATGTAACATCCTGTTACATAAAAATTTTTAGTATCCATAAGCATACCATAAAAAGGATCATGTTGTCTTTTGTACAGTGAAAATCTCAATGAAGACTCCAGATTCAGAAATCACTCAGGCCACATTTTCAGGCAATAAACTTTTGAAATAAAGACAAATGTTCGCTCAGATATTAAGAAAGCTTTTTAAAGCAACCCTTGGGTAAATTTAGGAGACCAATGCTAAAATTAAATTCTAATTAGAAATCAACAATGAGAACACTATCAAGCTTATCATGTGAATGTGATTGACATGCTACACAGAGGGAAATGTATAGGACTTAAAGCATTTATTAAAAAACAAATAGAACAAAAATAAATGTAAAGACACCATGGGACGGAAGATAAAAGATATGGCTGAGGCAATGTGCTGTTAGGCTACACCTGCACACAGTTGGTTGCCATAGCAACAGTGAGTTTTATTTATTTATATTTTTTAACAGGTGAACCGAGGGAATGCAACACTGGGGACACAGGGGGCTCAAGACGTTATATCTCACTAATCAAGATGACAAGGAGATATTGATTTTCTTAAAGATCTGATGGGATAAAATGCCAGTGAAAACAGTAAATTTGGTCAGTATTTATTCATATTGCCTACTCAAAGCCATTCTACAGTTGAAAATTAAGAAAAATGTAACATACAAAAGTGAATTTGCAATTGTTTAAAGCGAAATTAAATTGGTTTAAGTAAAAGGCCAAACAGATTGCAGTTAAATGAAATGGGGTATCTAAAGTTAAGTAATTCAATTCTAATTCACTTGGTTGTAATAAAACATTTAAACATACACATTATGGATATAAGGTCACCCACTGTTTTGAGTATCCCAAAAAGAAGCTCGTAGCTAACTTATAAATTAATTTAAAATGTTTTATAAAATTGTAAATGTTTTCCTGAGCCTTTAGAAATGCTTTCAAGGGAAATTACTAAGAATGCAATAAAAATATTTTTAGCAGGCTTAAACTGGCAATTTAAACTTTTGTAATATGAAAGACGATTAGTTTTCATAATCAGCTCAGCATCAGAATTATTTAAAGATTTAAATACGTTTAAAGAAATAATTTCTCAAGAATATTTTTTTCTTCTTCCTATTTTTCTCTGAGTTGGAGATTTAGAATTATTTCAAGAAAATGAAACCAATGTATACTTTTTTGAGATACATATCAAGCTAATTTTTGACTTATTAAAAGATACTCAGGTCTATTTTATCTTGATTTCAAGTCTGTCTCATTCACAAATTCACAATCACACTGTATTTAGGTTTTGATTATCAAATTTTTTTATATTCTTCCAAATGCAGCATTGATTAGTATATCACTGCAGTGCAAACAAGTGAGTCTTACCCTGCCAAAGAATCAAAATATAAATATTTTAAAATCACACATATATATAAATATGATTGTATTCTTAATAAATGGAGTCATTTGCATGTATTCTTTTAGAAGCATCAGAGAGAGAGAGAGAGAGAGAGAGAGACAGAGAGAGAGAGAGAGATAATGGTATTACTGGGGAGAAGTAGGTTCAGAAAGACCACATAGAATGCATAAGACTTGAATCTTAAATGATGGGGCAATATTTACCAGGTAGACAATAAGACCATATGTACTTCATACTCTTTCTCACTGACTTTATCCCTGCAAGTAAAAGAGGAAGTAATTGAATTACAGAAAATGGAAAAACTGTGTATTATATGGGATAAATTACTTTGAGCATGTACTTTGGACTTCCAGACATGACCCTTATGTTGAGTGCACATGAAGAAATAGTTTTCTCTAGAGCATGTAAAATGTTGGTTCACCCAGATAGATTCTATGTACATGGTACTTGTAGTTGTACAGTTGTTTACTTATTACTGTGATTATCACCATGCCACTTCCAGTGAAACTAGTGTCAATTAATAATGCTTTTAACCTTGTCAGGAAAGGGTAAATAACAGCACATTAATAACAGTCTTGAAATCAGTGATGAGGTAAAAAGGAGGATAAAAACTGGAAAAGTTATGACAATATGCTATTTATTTGAAAATTTAATAAAATATAGAACATCCATTCAAAAGATTCTGAATAATTTATCATATTTAAATCTTATTCTTCTAAATTTAACACATGTTCTATCTTTTTTAAAAATAATATTAAATTTTTATATGACTAAAGACATTTTTTAAATAATCAACATAAATTCTAATAGAAGACTGATGCTTTTGTGCTCTGTGACTTTATCCACACTCACTTCCTTGCAGTTTTCCTTTTTGGCCATTATCTTGGTCTATCTGGGTTTTCTTTTGATATTTTCTTGTTAAAATCTGCATCTTTTTCTCTTTTTAAAAAATCAAGTGACATCAAAGCATTTTACTCATATTGAAAACCCTGTTTTCAAACAACTCCTGTTTGTTTCTCTTTAGTAACATCACCAATCCCCTTGGATCTAGGCAACCTTAGCGGGATATATTCCTTTCTCATGTTCTCCTAACCTATTTCCTGCAGAGTCTGATGTAAAACAGATTTTAAAGTTCATAATAGAGCAGAGGTCAACATGAAAGACTCTAGGATTCTGGCCTTTGGTTTTTGCTTCTGGTCTTTATTATTACAGCAAATAGTTAGTTGAACTATTGTTTTCCATGTCATATAAAAACATTGGAATAACAGTCACTTCTTTTGAATCATAGATTGCAATTTTCAAAGGATTTTTTAATATATAAAAAGAGGTATAAGGGGAAAACCTAATAAGAACACAGCAATCAAAATGAATTATAATACTTACATTTCTGTTTTTTGGTTTTTTAATTTTTTTTTTAATATACTTAAATTTCTAAAATCTGGGAAACAGAAAGCATATCATCTTTGTGCATGTTCCTCTCTGTTTTTCCTAAATATTTTGATCCAGAATTTGTCTAAGGCAATCTCTTCTCCTGGGTTTTAGATTCTATTCCCTGCTGTTTTATTTGGAAACATATGCTGAGGATTTTCTCATTTTTTCTTTTGCATAGTTGAAGTAGATTCTTTTCAGCCTTTAAACACCCACTAGTCTCACCCATTTTAAAACCATCACCAACCTTGTCCTATCTCCAAGGCACCCATAGCTCTGGCCTAACTCTTCTTTCCCACAAAGCTAAACTTCTCTAGTGGGTGACCTATTCTTCTCACTACATTTCCTCACCTTCCTTTCTTAGCCCACACAGTCTGCTTCTATCAACCTCATGCTACCAAAATAGCTCTTGCTAAAGTCATCAAATCCGAAGTTCATTTTTCAATGCCCCTTTCAGCAGTCAAGTAAGAAGGAGCCACCTTCTTTCTTTAAAACATTCTGATCCTAGGCATCAAAATTCTACATAAAGGGACCAAAAAAAAAAAAAAAGACTAACATCATCATCATTTTCCCAAAGATCTCACCTCCCAGACTCTCCCAAGTTCTTTCTCCTTTCTCTCATTGTCCTCTCCCCAAATGGAGAAATCCTAGACTCTTCTACTACACCATTCTTCAGGATTTTGAGATGTAGAATTGGTAGAGAGGAAAGAAAACAAAGAGGACAAAGAAAGTAGGGAGATGATTACAGAATAAAATAGTGGTAATTACATAATAATGCTAGTAAAGTATTAAATAGGTAGATAGGAAGGAGAATAAAATCAAATATGTTCTTTTTGAACAGCATAGTTTTATCCTTTATAGTGAACCTTTTTTTTTTGCTCTGAATAAAGTAGAAAACCACTGAAATATTTTAAGAAAAAGACAGTGGGGCAGGTGGACTCTGAAGAAAATGAAGCAGAGTGAGAAATTTTATTAAATGTTTAATGCCAAAAAACTGCACATTTTTACTTCTTGTTATATGTGATAACTTCCTCATTATTAAGCTACTTTGGTTAGTTGTTCTGTTAGTTCTAGCTGTAATTATTCTAACTGGAGAGAGGGTTATAAACTATTTTCTTTTAATAGTTGATTTAAGGTAAGTCCATGGCTTGTAAAGAAACTCAATAGATAGGGGTAGCATTCAGGTGATAAGTGACCCTCGAAGAGAATATGTGGCCAGGTGTGATGGCTCATGCCTGTAATCCCAGCACTTTGAAAGGCTGAGGCAGGAGGATCACGAGGTCAAGAGATCGAGACCATCCTTGTCAATATGGTGAAACCCCGTCTCTACTAAAAATACAAAAAATTAGCTGGGCATGGTGGCACGTGCCTGTAATCCTCCTATTCAGGAGGCTGAGACAGGAGAATTGCCTGAACCCAGGAGGCGGAGGTTGCGGTGAGCCGAGATTGCGCCATTGCACTCCAGCCTGGGTAACAAGAGTGAAACTCCGTCTCAAAAAATAAATAAATAAATAAAGAATGGCTTACTCAAAGTCCAAGAAAAATTTACAAATCATGTAACTCTCCCTACCTGGAAACTACATGATTGCCTACCTAGACAACTCCAGAGATCATACCTACTATTAGTACTAATAAAGTAAATCATCAAATTTTCTAGATGCAAAGCTTACATGCAAAAATCAATGTTATTCCTGAACTAGTAATTGTCAGTTGGAAAAGGCATATATTTCACATTCTATAGGAATAAAAACAAAACAAATCTTACCTAGAAATAAATCTAAACAAAGATTACCTAGAAATAAATTTGAACAAATGTACAACTCTCTTATGAAGAAACTTCAAGATATCGAAAGTTATAAAAGAAGCTGTAAATATTTGCAAGTATATACCATGTTCATGGATGAGAAGACTCAGTATCAGAAAGATGCTATGGAAACAATTGTATAAGTCCCTTCTTTGAAAAGGAAAATATTAAATTCAAAATATAAATCTTCCTGTAAGATTCATCTTTGATTAAAACAAACTTATGAAGCAAATTATTTCAAATAAGGTGAATCATCTAAATAAGCTTTAATTATTTCCCACTCTTTCTAATAAATTACAGAAATACTCTGATGTATTTTCTGATTTTCTAAAGGAGTTACAACCACTTTTCTCAAATTGTTTAATTGCAGAGCTGACTTAAGTGTATTTACATTTATAAGGTGTATTAGAAGATATTGTCAATAGATTGCATTTATCTTGAATAATCTGTGATGTAAATAGGGTTACATAAAACCTACTAAATTTTCAAAGTTACTATTACATTTTAATCTTATCTATGATATTTCAACTCCAAGAGTACAAAATTAGCAGTATATGTATTAGTTTGTTATCACACTGCAATAAAGCCTTGCTTGAGACTGGGTAGTTTATAAAGGAAAAAGGTTTCATTGACTCACTGTTCAACATGGCTGGGGAGGCCACAGGAAACTCATGGCAAAAGGTGAAGCAAACATCCTTCTTAAATGGTGGCAGAAAGAAGAAGAATGAGTAAAGGTGGAAAAGCCCCTTTTAAAATTATCAGATCTCCTGAGTACTCACTCAGTATCATGAGAATAGCATGGAGGTAACTGCTCCCGTGATTCAGTTACCTCCCACCAGGTCTGTTCCATGACATATAGAGATTATGGGAACTACAATTCAGGATGAGATTTGGGTGGAACACAACCAAAGTATATTGCTATCTTTTATGGTATTTTGTATGCATCTTACTGTATTATGTACTTTTATAATTATTTAGAAATAAAAATTACTTAAATTTCCTAATAGCAAAATAAAATGCAGAAGTTTATTTCTTTCATGATAACAAATCATTACAAAAAGTAATCTGTAAATTTGATAAAAGTCTAATCAAAATTCTAACACAGATTAAGAAATTTTACAAACATTATAGTAATATTGACAAAGCAGAGGTAAAAAATGAGACAGAGAATAAGAAAAGAAATCTGAAAATAAAATGTGGAGACTTCTCTACTTAGCTATCAATAGTCATAATAGGGTCATGGCAACTAATATACTGTGATATTCACACACAGGGATGATAACCAAGACAAGGGAAAAAAACAGAGAATCTAGTAACACATATTTGAACATGTAAAAGATTTACATGTGAAGAAGGATTTTTTAGTTGACAAATCAGAGAAGAAAATATATCCTACTGAAAAAGGGTTACTAGGAAAACTAGATGAATAATAGAGATAAGTAGATATATATATTTAAATCACAATCACAGCATACACAAATAATTAACCACCTATAATGAAGAACAAAAATCAACACTTATTGAATTTTAGAAAAATATTCATATCAATAGAAACAGGGAAAAATGATAAACTCACATGAAAATAAACTCATGTTCAAAAAGTATAAAATGATTTTAAAAACAACACAGAATGGAAAATATATTTTTGCCACATAAAAACAAAAAAGGATAGTCCATTTCAATAAGAAAAAGCAAATAATCCACTACGAAATTTTTCAAAGAACACGAAAATTAAGAATTAAGATGGCTAGTAAACATGTGAAAAGATGATCATACTCAGTAGCACTTAAGAAAACATGAGTAAAACAATAATGAAATATAATCAAATACCTGTCAGATTGCTAGAAATTAAAAAAATGTTCAACAAGGCTAAGGTTTTACAAGAATTTGTGGAAACAGGCAATTTGTCAGTCGTTGCTGATGGTAGTATAAAATGATGTGGCTACTCGGAGAATTTGTAACATTGACCAAACAACTCTTATATGTTATCACAAGAACACTCACTGTGCTTTTTTTTAAGCTGTTTTATTTTGAAATAATTATAGATTCACAGAAAATTGCAGAGATAGTACAGATAAATTTTCTGTATTTTTTACCAGGTTTCCCCCGAATGACTACATTTTACAAACTGCAGTACAATATCAAAACTAGGAAATTTACATTAATATAATGTGTGCTCAGTTCTATACTATTTTATCACATGCATAGGTTTGTGTAAACACCACTGAATTAAAAACACAGAGCTATTCCACCATCACAAAGATCTCCTGTGATATTCACACTCACACCTTGCCCGCTGCCTGCCATCTGTAATCCCTGGATATTTGTAATCAATTTTTTGTCTTTATTAGTTTGTCATTTTGGTAACATTATATAAATAAAATCATACAGTATGTGAAATTAGCTTTTTTCACTCAGTACAATGTCCCTGAAATTCATTCAAGTTGTTGCATGTGCCAATAGTTTGTTCTTTTTCATTGCTGAGTAGTATTCTATAGCATGGATGTACTATTACAGTTTGTGTAACCATTTACCTATTGAGAAACATTTTGGTTGTTTCCAGGTTTTGGCTATTGTAGACATTCATATACAGGCTTTTTTATGGATATAAATTTTCAATTCTCGGGAATCAATGCCTAGGAGTATAATTTTGCTTTTTAAAATAAATATATCTTTAGTTTTTATTTGTAATTGCTAAACTATTTTCTAGAAAATTCACAAAGTTCACTAAGAAATTTCTCTTCTTCATATTTACTCTAGAAAAACTCTCATAGGACAGGACAAAAACTCACTGCCGGGTATATTTAATGGTAATAATAGGAAACAATCTGAATATGCATCTGAAAAAATAATTATTTTTAAATTATGTTTTTGTTTGCTTATACAATAAAATATTATAAAGATCGAAATAAATCAACTAAAGACACAGGATGAGTGTAAGAAACTGTAATTTCAAACAAAAGCAAATGTCAAAATTACACATATTATGATTCTCTATATATTAATTTTGTAATGTCATTATTATAATCTCTTTTTCGAGATTGTAGAACAACATAAATGGAAACGGTGAACATCACGTTCAAACAGATGGTTATCTCTAGAGAGGGAGGAAGGTTAGAGTAGAAATTCAATTGGAGAATTCAGCTAGATCTACACTTTTATTTTTTTTAAATAATTTGAAAGACATTTTTCAAATATTAGAATTTGATAGCATTGGGTGGATAATACATGGGTATTTGTTTTATTATTCTCTGTTGTCTCCTGTATGTTTATCACATTTTATAGTAAAAAATGAATTAAATGAAAAATATGTTCTTGTGTCAGTTTGCTGAGGATGATGTTTTCCAGATTCATCCATGTCCCTACAAATGACACGAACTCATCATTTCTGATTGCTGCATAATATTCCATGGTGTATATGTGCCACATTTTTCCAATCCAGTCTATTATCAATGGGCATTTGGGTTGATTCCAGGTCTTTGCTATTGTAAACAGTGCTGCAATGAACATTCGTGTACATGTGTCCTTATAGTAGAACAGAAAATGAAACACCGCATATTCTCACTCATAGGTGGGTGATGAAAAATGAGAACACATGGACACAGAAAGGGGAGTACTAAACACCGGGGTCTATTGGGGGGAAAAGGGGAGGGCCAGTGGGAGGGGGAGGTGGGGAGGGATAGTCTGGGGAGAAATGCCAAATGTGGGTGAAGGGGAGAAGAAAAGCAAAGCACACTGCCATGTGTGTACCTACGCAACTGTCTTGCATGCTCTGCTCATGTACCCCAAAACCTATAATCCAATAAAAAATTAAAAAAAAAAAAAAAGAAAAATATGTGCTTAAAACATAATTTGATTCTTTGAATTTAAGTCACAAAGTAATAATTATCTTCCAAAAATCACAAGATAGTAATAGATGCATGAAACCTATGTAAATTTTATACATAATATTTTTTAAGATTTTAAAATTTATGTTTTAAACTTTTGAAAATATTCTTCTTTAGGAAATTGTGAGAATCTATGTTCAAAAACAGTACAAATAAGGGTTTCCATTTTGAGTAAGGAATTTAACAAAAAATAATGGCATATAAAAAAAGAACCTGTAAGAACGTTTAATGAATTGTTGGAAAATGGATAGTTGGTGGGTTGTTTATCAGTTAATTAGCCAGATCAGAGCAAAACATTCCAGAATACATGTGTCAGGGGCTATTACCAGGAATAAGCACATCGGCCTGATAGAACTCCAAAGTGGGGATCAGACGTAAAGAAATCTAGCACCTATCGAGGGAGTGAGAAACAAGGCTGAAGTCTGCATGCTTAATAATCATTCCCCTTCAACAATAAGGTGCCTGCCCCCTTGAAGGAAAACTTCAGGCTCCTTTGTAAAGGAATTGAATAAAATGTCTGAGGTGAACTAAGAGATTTAGGAGTTCCTACAGCATAATTGCTAAGTCTCAGCCCATTCACCCCAAAATAAATACTACTCATTGCAAAGTCCTACCCATGCACTCAACCTGCTTTCAGTTAGACATTCTCTTGCCTTGTATTTAAATATAAATCAACAACCGTGGATTACCTGCCACCTAAAAGAAAGCCTGCAACATGAAATAAAACAATAGATACTAGCAGGTAAATAATTTGGAGCAATTAGAATGCTAGTTAGCATACTAGTTAGTATCTTCATCAAAATTTGAGATGATTTTATATGCAGGAAGCAAGAACAGGATGCTATGAAAAGAGAATGTAGAATGAGAAAGTTCTTATATATTGAAACTGTGATTTTACAAAACTGCACCTGAAGGGTTACAAAAAAGTGAAGAATTGTCCCCAGATTGTAGACTCCAGTAACAGTGAATCCAAAAAAAAAAAAAAAGGACAAAGATGATTATATGACTAAATGTCTTTCCAGAAAAAGAAGAGAGAAAATTGAGGGCAAGAATGCAAAGAGTATATTCACGGTGGTAAGTGGCATGATTGTGTTGAGGTACTGCTGGAGGTGCTGTCAATGCACATGGAGAGCAGTAATGTTCTAATCAGACTGATGTGACACTGAGACATTGGCTGTGTTCTTAGTAGTTTGGATTTGCTTGCATTGTCAGAGCCTGGTTCTTGAGCCCTTTTGTCCATTCAATGACACTATATTCCCTTTCTGTTGAAATTATCCGGAGTTATTTTCTGTTCATTGTAGATCCTAAGAAAGGTCTCAAAGAGCTAGCATACAGCCTATTCCAAAGGTACTTGAGTAAGAATGCAAAGTTGACTCATTGTGTTTTAGAAAGGAATTTTTTAATGGTCAAATCTACGACACATGTTCCTATTCTACATTCAGAAAAGTAGATTTTCTTATAAATCTAGTTTGTGAATGGAGAAAACTGCTCTTTATATTTCATAGCAAGAAGTAGGTTTTTGCCCCTTATTAATCTACACAATAGGTCTTTCCCCCAACATAAGAAAAGGGTATGAATACTAGATAGTCAACAACGGCAACAACAAAGCATCTTACTTTGCCCCAGCCTTCTGAGTAGCTGGGAATACAGATGTATGCCACTGCACCTGGTTCAACTTTTAACTTTAAAAGTCTGTGATTCTTAGTAACTTTAAAAGTCTATGATTCTTAGTGAGCAACTGAATGTGTGTGTATATGTGTGGGTGTATGGATATAAGGTAAGGATGGAGGGACTACCCAAAATATCTTGGAATTTTTATTTTTCAAATTTATTATTTATTTTTGATATAGGATCTTGATCTGTCACTCAGACTAGAGTGCAGTGGTGAAATCATGCCTCGCTGCAGCCTTGACTTCCTGGCCTTGAGCAATACTCGCACCTCAGCCTTCCAAGTAGCTGGGACTACAGGCACGTACCACCACACCCTGCTAATTTTTTTATGTTTTGTAGAGATGGGGTTTCACTCTATTGTCCTGGCTGGTCTTGAACTCCTGGGCTCAAGTGATCTGCTGGCCTCAGCCTCCCAAAGTGCTGGGATTACAGGCCTGAGTCACTGTACCCAGCCTACCTAGGAACTTATAATAACCTTTTTGATTTCCATCTACTTAGAAACTTTTCTTCCTTTTTTTTACTAATGTATCCTCTTTCCTTGAGATAGTGATTTTTCTTAATCCCAATCAATTGATTCTTGTAAGTTGCAATCATAGTACATAGCAGTATGCAGGCAATACTTGCCTGACCTTAAGTATGTCACAACCCCTGGCCATTATGCTTGGTCCAGAAGTAAGGCATGTTACTTGGGACAGGATAATCAGAACCTTTACTAGCATCCTTTATATTAAAGCCAGAGGGAAGATTCCTGCTAACCATGCTATGACCGCATCTCTACTCTTCACCTGTGAAGAGGGAATGTGGCCATAACTCAGAGAAAGACTAAAATGAGACATAAAGAGAAAAATGAAGAGTCTTGATCACATTGTTAACAGAGTCTAACTCTACCTCCCCAGTTAGAAGAGCCAGTGTATCATCTTTTTGGCTTGAGCTAGATTTAAATGGATTTTATTTGTTTACAGAGAGTAGTACTCTTCAGCACTATAGCTCATGGTACAAGCTGATGGAAACTATAATTCACTTTTTAGCCTCTAATTGACATTATAGAGAAGTTATTTGATCAGTGTATGGGTCTTGAATACCTCTTCTCCAAACTTTAAGCAGCAGGTATAGCTCAAAGGACATGAACCAAGTAGAAGTAACTGAACATTTGAAATTAAGCCATATGGAAATAGTTGACATCCATAGACACATAAGAATTCATATGAATCAA
The DNA here is from genome assembly GCF_049354715.1 of Callithrix jacchus. Lineage (NCBI taxonomy): Eukaryota > Metazoa > Chordata > Mammalia > Primates > Cebidae > Callithrix > Callithrix jacchus. The sequence goes on from NC_133518.1 coordinate 37,261,812, forward strand.
CTAGCTCTGTACTTGTCATATAGTAGGGGTTCCAGAAAGATGTATTCTCCTTGGTAAAAAGTTTTGAAAATAATACAAAAAAGGATAGTCCCCCTCGCCAATATATAAACAGATATGTTATTATCATTAGTCTCTACCTCAGTTGGAAACGTTAATATTTATGTTTAACAATAGGGAAAATTGATCCCTCTGGTCTTTTAAAAGCAAAGATGCTACTTATACTCTTCATAATTTCAGAATTTGTCAGTGTCTGTATCTGGCTTGAAGATATATTACATAACTGCTTGCCCATTATTATTTTATTTCACTATTTTTAAATATCCACTCTATGTTAACTATTTAGAATCCTGTTGCATCACATGATGAAGTTTGAGTAACCTACAGAATATATTTACCCTGCTAAAATGCCATATCTATCTATCTATGTATAAATTAATACATGTAATGAAGAAAGAAATAGAGAGACAGAAATAAAATGAAATAAAATTCAAATTGAGTACTTTGAAAATACAATGTTTATTTAGAAGTACATAGTGGAAAACTTTTCATGAATGTGTTCTTCACAAACTAACCATTCTATCCCCCACCCCAGTCAACACCTGCCATTTCAAAGAAGTCATCCCAAGATTAAAATTTGACTGGAGTCAATAATTTTAATGTTACTCCTGAATCTGACATTGACGAGTAAAGTGAATGATATTGGATAAATCATATTCTAGACTTTGTATATTCATCTGATTTGGACTATTTTAGTGCCTATGCATTAAAAATAATTTAAATTCTATATGAGAATCCACTGAGGCTTATAGGGGCCAAAACGAAGCAAAGAAGTTAAGAATTTCTTTTGTGTCTTTTCAACCCCCTCTTCAACCAGATAGGTTTCCCTTTCCTGTCTTCAATCAGGATAGCTCTGAGTAGAGACTTAGTACGTGTTAGGTCTTTTCTTCACTTCCATGTTCTAGCGCCTATGCCTCTATCGCTTGGCTGCATGGAGCTTCTCACTATAAACTCCATGAAGGCCAAATAAATTACCCTTACCCTGGGCAGTATCCTAAAATTCAAATATCTCTTTCTTATCTTCTCTATTTATGCACTGGAGTTTTTCTTTCTTTCTTTTTTTTTTTTTTTTTTTTTTTGAGATGGAGTTTAGCTCTGTCGCAGGCTGGAGTGCAGTGGCGAGATCTCGGCTCACTGAAACCTCTGCCTCCTGGGTTCAAGTAATTCTCCTGCCTGTCAGGATATTTTGTTTTGCCATGTGGGACTTGTGTCTCAATTAGATATTAACAGTAAACAACAGGCTTTCAGTTGTTGCCCTTCCAAAGCATATTTTTAATTTTAATAGCAGTGTCTTACCATCATTCAAAGGAATTGATATCTAAAAATGGGACTGAGGGCCCTACCACAGAGAGGCTTCAGACTAGTTAGGGGAATATTTGGGAAACGTGGAAATAAAGAATAATTTAAGTTTTCTAGAGCCTATCTAACTGTAATCAAAAATGGGTTTTTAGTCAATGACAAATTATTTTGATACTTAAACCTTGAGTGAGCATTTCATTAATATCCCCAGCCTGTTAATTTTTTCATTGTTATCGTTTTCATTTTATAAACTGGGATTTGGACTTGTTTGGACTGGTTTTCTCCCTTGTTTTATGGGGAAGGGAGGGTGACTAAGTGAAGAGGGGAAAATTGTGCTTCTAGCAAGCATGACTGATTTCAGAATTGTTTCTGTGACTGGAGGGAGAGTATGCTTGCAGGTATTCCAGGCCATAGCTCTCGAAGATCTTCCCACATGGCTTGCTTAGCTTTTACTTTCATTTTGTATTAAACAAAAAGTCATTTGAGGGCTATTTAATGCTCTGGTTTGCATTTTCCAATACCAGATAAAAGTTAAACAGATGAACCATTTGGGGGGTAAGGATTGGGAAATCCACGGCTGCTAAAATGCTTTAAAGTTTCAAAATGGTTTTGTTTTTTTAAACCCATTTTCCATGTTCCAGCAGCTGTGGGTTTTCCCAGGGCTCCCCCTGTGGCTCAAAAGGGAGCTGCTTAATGCTTAACAGATGAGCCAATTGAGTGTTTAAATGCAAAATTAAACTTAAAGTGCACAAAGAGCACAGGGGGATCCACAGCCAAGAATAGACTGGAGGAGGAGAGTGAGCTGCGAGCACAGGGCTGTGGGGAGACACAGCCTCATCTACTGCAACCAGCAATGGCTGGGAGGATGGTAGAGGAATGTTTATCTTTCCTCAAACAGGCTGCAGTTATACTCCATAGTACCAAAAGTTTGCTTTGTAACTACTGGCTTTAGATATATTATACATGCTATTTTTCTTTAAGAGCAAAAAGAAAAAAAAAGATAGATGGACTCTGTAGAACTGGAGGACAAACATGTGTTGTTCTCCACCAGATTTGTTCTGTCAGTGATAGTGGAGAATTTGGTTTCTTCAGCATTATTTTCCCGCTCAGGTCCCTAGGTGCTTTGCTTCATATGTCACAGACATACTTAGCAGATCTGGATTCTCAGAACCTTCTACTTATGCACTGGACTTTTTCGTTCTTTCTTTCTTTTTTTTTTTTTTTCAGGTGGAGTTTAGCTCTGTCACAGGCTGGAGTGCAGTGGCGAGATCTCAGCTCACTGAAACCTCTGCCTCCTGGGTTCAAGTAATTCTCCTGCCTTAGCCTCCCAGTAGCTGGGACTACAGGTGTGTGCCACCACGCCCAGATAATTTTGGGTAGAGATGGGGTTTCACCATGTTGGCTATGATGGTCTCGATCTCCTGACCTTGTGATCCACCCAACTTGGCCTCCCAAAGTGCTGGGATTACAGGTGTGAGCCACCATGCCTGGCCTAAAGCACTGAATTTTGATGCTTAAAAAAAGGTTTCGGAATAACATTTTGGCCAACTTTGTGAGAGGCCTCTGATTAAAAGCAAATTATTTTAACAGCTTTAAAAATAAAACCTCCAGCAGGATGTGGTGGCTCATGCCTGTAATCCTAGCACTTTGGGAGGCCAAGGCAGGCAGATCAATTGAGGTCAGGAGTTAGAGACCAGCCTGGTCAACATGGTGAAATCTGGCCTCTGCTGAAAACAAAAATTAGCCAGGCATGGTGGCACATGCCTGTAATCTCAGCTACTGGGGAGGCTGAGACAAGAGAATCACTTGAACTCAGAAAGTAGAGGTTACAGTGAGCAAAGATGGCATCATTTCTTTCTAGCCTGGGCAACAAGAGCAAGACTCTGTTTCAAATAAATAAATAAAAATAAAAATAAAGCCTCCATTTTAATTGTGCAAGTGCTGTATTTATACAGGGGCTCCCAACATCATCAAGACTAAAATATTATTGGTGGAATTTCTTTCATTGAAGATGACAAAAGTAACTGTTGGATTCCAAATTGTGGAAATCTGAAAGCCAATTTTATTATTTCAACAAGTTTTCATAGCAATATGTACACTGACATTCCGGTATGGGATACAACCCAGCTCACTGGACTCACACAGTCTCTCAGATTTCTAGACAATACATACTGGAAGCATAAATATGTTAGCATTTGAGGGGATATGTTAGTTGTTGTTTATTGCTTTTAAAATGCATTTGAGGAATATTAAAGATAATAAAAGAAAGTGCTGAGAAATGATAATTCCAAAGTTTATTTCACAGATTTTGCATTTATACTAGGCTTTTAAACTTTGCAAACATGGAAAATTCTTTAATTGCTCATTTTTGGAGAAATATCTATTTTTTTGAAGAGTCTTGCTCTGTCCCCCAGTCTGCACGTTGCTCAGGCTGGTTTCTAACTTTTGGACTCAAGTGATCCACCCATCTCGGCCTTCCAATGTGTATTACAGTGTGAGCAACTGCTCGTGGCCTAGAGAAATAATTTTAATGGACAGAAACCAAAAATCATATCAATATGCCAGTAGAAACATCCTTAGTAAGATTCACTAATAAGAAGATGCTAGGAAGCTTCTAGTTCACATTTGATTTTGCGGAGGCTCAGGAAAAGATACCCCAAAGTATGGTACTTGACATGCCGAGTACTCAAAACTAAAGTATATTGGAAGGCCTCAGAAGCAGCATCAGGACTAACATATCTCTGACCTTCTCCTGCTCTCCTGTCCCTTTGTCCCTTGTTCTTCCCTGAAGTGAGTCATAGAAACCAGAATTCCTCTTCCAAGTGAGTCACAGGAACTAGAACGCTTTTTCCCCAAAACAAGCCTTAAAACCTAGAATTATTACCACAACTTTCCTCTGTTTTTTTTGTGAAATACTTGCTCATAAAAAATTTATATGACTTAACTTGTCTCAAAGTAGAAGATAAGAACCGTGTTCTGGAAGGAGAATTGCCCTATATCCAGGAGGAAGGAATGCCACTGACAGGCCAAGAACAATTCAGACAGGTCTTGCTGGCTTTTCCCACACCATCTACGGCTATTAGATCATTTCCCTTTTTGTTCAATCATATTCTTACATGGCTGTTCACTCATCATTGAATCTAAGCATAAAAATGGAAAATTTTCCCTTGGGAGTTTGGGCTTCATTTCTGAAGGCTCTCATGACACATAAAACTTTGATTAAATAAATGTGTTATGCTTTTCTCTCATTAACCTGTCTTTTGTGATAGGAGGGTCAGTTGTAATCCTTATGATAAGGAAGAAAGATATCATGTCCTTTCTGCCACTATAATATGTTATCAAGTCCAGCAATAATTGGTGGTTGCAAGGTTAAATAAGGCTAAAAAATATGCACAGATATATAGGTGTCTCTGTATGTTACACACATATATACACATACACACACCTTTCTAAAGTTACCTATTCAACTACAAATTATATTCCCTAGGCATTTTACCTCTTTCGGTTCTCCATGCAAATCTTTTTTTTTGAGAAGGAGTTTTTGTTCCTGTTGCCCAAGCTGAGTGCAGTGGCTCCATCTCCGCTCACTGCAACCTGCTCTTCCCTGGTTCAAGTCATTCTCCTGCCTCAGCCTCTACAGTATCTGGGATTACAGGCGCCATGCCTGGCTAACTTTTTGTATTTTTGGTAGATGGGGGGTCTCATCATGTTGGCCAGGCTGGTCTCAAACTCCTGACCTCAGGTGATCCACTGGCTTTGGCCTCTCAAAGTACAGGGATTACAGGCATGAGCCACTGCGCCCGGCCAGTTCTCCAAGTGAATCTTATTTTTAGGTTTAACTATTATGGCCCTCTCTCATCCTCCCTCAAACAAAACAAAACAAACACACAGCCAAATAAATAAATAAATAAATAAACTATAAAACAGATCATTATCATTTGTATTTAGTCTTCACCTTCATCCTGATACTTGTCAATTCTTAATTATTTCATGGAACAATTATTTTACCTTAATTGCTTAAATTTAAAGCTTTATTTGTGAAATGATAACTCCTAGAAAATAGGTTGGAGATGAATATGCCTACTGTGTGTTATGACTGCTTATTCAGAGCCTTGTACCTCTTAGGTAATCAAATTCTCTTGAGTCATTGACTAGATCTAGCATTGTCAGTTTGCCTAAAGGAAGGATACTGATGAGGTTAGGCTCCTTCCAAAGCAATCATATGGTTAATTGCATTAGTGTAAACCTAGCCTTTGTGATTAAAGCCTAGGACTTTCCTTTAGGTAGAGCAGGGCTTCCCTGCTTCAAGGCACTCCTTGGTGTATCTAGTACTCTCCAGGCCTTGAGAAAATATGCTGAGGCATCAGCATATTTCCCTGAGGAGTTGCTGTGTTTGGGAGATCATTCAATCATTAGACCACATTCAAAGAAATAGATTAATTTGAATATGTAAACACTAGATCACATATTCATATATATGCAACCTCTTTGAAAAGGTGATCATCAGAATGCAGATTTAAATAAACAAGAACATACTCAAAACTTGACATATTATGTGCTTGAATTTAATGTGAATCAGTCTTTGCCCAAAGAATTCTTTATGTGTCATCTAATGATGCCTGTATACTGCTACTGGTATGTGTTTCATAGATGTACATTAAAAAGACTATCTGCTCTGTTTTTGAATAAAATCCTATGGCTCATATTTTCAAAATTCCAAATTTAGTTATATCTCATAAAATTTGGTTAACATTTAGGCCACATTTATATGTATTTTATATAGATATATATAACATATATACACATACATCACACATACACACATATATAGGCACACATATACATGTATATATATGTGTGTAAATATGTACATAGATTAAATATAGTACATAAAACATTTCAAAACCTGTCATTAAACTTAAAAAAATATATACAGAATTAAAATTATTATTTCTTTCCTCTCCAGTGAAATGTTGGCTTCTGAGTTCACATTTTATAAAGAAATTCTAAATCATTAAGCAAGTAGAATACTATCCTTACTTTTTTAATTACCCAACATACTTTTGGGGTTTTCACAAGTGGAGGCTAGCATGCATTGATGATTAAAGAAAGAGCATCTATGTTCCAGTAATTCAAATCCAACACCATTTTGACTAGATATTTTAATATACTCATGGGAGTAACACAAGGGTAATTGATGATGAGTTCAAATTACTTGCATCTTATTCATCTTAAAATCAATCTCATAAGCTATTATTATCCTATAGGCAATAATATCATTCTCTCAATTGTAAAAACAATGAAGTTGTGTTAATCTTACTGTATTTACTGCTCCTCTATAACTCATAAAAACTGGCTTCTGTGTGTATAAAGCATTTAAGAAACCCCACTTCCTTAGAAATAGATGCAATCAATAAGATTTACCATTTTAAGAAATATTAATATAAAAAGGGGGTCATATTATAGTCTATTCTCATCATATTGCATTGTTTTCCAAACAATTGCCTTCATTTTCAGGGTGGATCTCTGAATGTTAATAGCAGATGTATCACGTGCAAAAGCTAGGAGCATGCGAGCCATGTTAGGCACATAGATTCTTTACAGGGATAAATGTTACACAAAGCATATTGCATCAGGGGCTTGATTTCAGAAATGGAATATTTCCTTTCTGTTTTAGACCTGTCTGACTCAGTATTTCACACCACTCATAAAAAGATTGAATATTAAAATTGAATGCAAAGTAATAGAAAAACAAAACCTCTATTCCCCAATGCAAAAATCAAATATGCAAATATGAAAATGAGGGGACTCTGCTGTTTTCCCCTTACAAAACTGATTAAATTGTCACTGCTGGAGATTACATGGGGTTTTATTCCCTTTACAGCCATATTCAACTGGACAGACAAAAAAATATGTTGCCACAGACGAGACCCACCACTTGGGTACACTGTGCTTCCAGTTGTTGCGAGGTCCTGTCCAAAACTTTGCAGCTACCCTTTAAAAAAAGAAAAGTATTAGATGTTGTCATTTATGACAGACTAGATTGTTTCTGAAGTCCTTTCCAAGTTGGAGATTTCAGGACAAAAACTCCCACTTCTAGATCTTAGCCTGCAGTTTACTTCCTAAGTAACAAAACCTTCACCAACACATCCCCTTTTTATATATGTGTCCTATAAATGTATGTGCAAAAATATGTATGTGCATCTACATATGTGTGTGCGTGTGTATGTATATATACATCTCAGAGGATTTTTTCTTTTTGTGTTTACACTCTAGTTCCTAATTTGTGACTTTATTTCCTGGCTTAGCAGTTCTCACACAGAACCTCCCCCACCCCAACTCCTTTTTTCACCCAGTCGTCTCTTTCAGTTGGATATATTTGATTCTTGCAAAAACTGAATACAGAAACGGGGTTACCTGTGCTTCTCTCATGCCTTGCCATGGTTCTGAAATGGTTTTCGCTGTCTGCCTCGGTGGAATAGAAGTTAGCGCTCAGCGACGCTGTCGCTTGTCTGTGTCACTCTGCACTGGGGCTGAACAGAGAGCTGGCTCCAGCTGCAGGCAAGGGGCCTGTGTTAAGGACGCACAGAACTAGTTTGTTAATGAGATCATTTCTCCAGTGCAAAGAAATGTAGCCACAAGCACAGGGATATGTAACAACTAAAAGAGGTGGTAGGATGATGTTTTTGAATTGGCGTAATAAGGAAAAAAATAACGAAAAATGGTGAGCAGCAGATGTTTCATTGCAATGACAAGTGACTAGGAACAGGACTACTTGCCTTAAGATTTGTAGTAGACATGTACATGTTACTTTGCTGTAGAAAGGAAGAAATTGATCCTCAAAGAATTTGTAGGTGGCTTGATATGTGACTGGAAATATTTTTGTTGTCAGCAAAATAATGCTTACGGGTGTTTTTACTAAATAAGATCTCTACTGTATCTGTTGATGTAACTGTAATTTGAAAATTTTATTTCTCTGATAGGATGGTTCAGTAAACAATCAAGTTTTTCATTTCTAGAACCCAAACGGATAAATTTATCATGAAATCAAGTGATTTTTTTCATGCCAAAAGCTCCAAAATTTTTGCATTTGAAAACACAAACATATATATCATGCTTAAACAAAGCATTGTGTTTAATTCCGAGAAATTTAGAAATCAGTGCTTTCTAATATGACGTATGCCCTTTCTTGATTCAGATATCTTTTTGCTGTGAAAATTAAAAGCAGAGCTGTGTTCATTCCGCTGGCTTGAACATTTACATGTATCCTTTAGTCTCTGCCTGTGTTTGCTTTTTTTCTGTCTTTCCCATGTCTCTTTGTTTTCCTTTTGTCTTCTTCTCAAGACTTCCCATGGTTTTTGTTTTATCATATTGTTCCCTCCGCATTGTTCAACTGCTCTTTGACAAAAGTTCCATCATAAATCTAATTTTCTCATTTTTGTTTCATTTCCCTTATAGTTTTATGTTACTACGTTTTGTTTTTCTTTTTTGCGAGGGCATTCTGTTTGTTAGTGAAAACACAATTCCAAAAGTGAGTATCCTTACCTTAAAAAAATTTTTTTTTGACTTGTTTATTCCTTTTTCCAGTTCTGGCCATTTAAAATGATCTTTTCATCTATTGAATTGCCCTTTTCATTCCTAATAACCTTCTCTTTTAATTCTTCCCCTTATATGTTGATTTACTAGGTATCTTTTCATTACTAAAACCTGACCACCATTTATTCAACACTTAGTCTATGCACTATGTTCAATGCCTCACATCTATTCTCTTGAACTCTTAGTACAAATCTGAAAGGTAGACATTCTCATTCTCATTTGACACAGGAGGAGACAAAGGCCCAATGATTAAAGTACTGTCTGAAGACCACACAATAACTTTGATAGGAATGATTTGTCCACATAGCTATCTGACACCAAATCACCCCCTTTCAACTAATCCATATTGAGGCTCAAAATCAGAATTAGGTTTTGAAATTTTGTTATGTATTGGGTAAAATATATTCACTTGTTAAATTTAACAGATATATACTCTCAGTCTTAGTATGCATTTGTACCTGAAATAATTCAATATAAAATACTCCTTATATCTTCCTTTTGATAACATTTACCAACTTTAATTTTATTTGTGATGAAAGAAACCTCTAAACTCAAGTTACTATCTTCAACAAAATTTTTGAGACTCCAAGTAGCTCCAATTTTCCTTTGTATCACACCAATCTACTAATATATGGTTGTAAATGTACACAAATTGTAATAATAAGTTTCTACTAGTACTATAAACAAGAAAAGACAACACTAGAATAATAAACAGCCTGTGTTGTCTGCAAATCTCACAACACTCTATCAGCCTTTCCAGTAATGACATCAGTAATCAACTATGTTTTTACAGTTGTCAAAGTAGTGGATCAGACATCTAATCCCACTCTGCTTGCAGCTGCTTTTCCTCATCCTTCCCTCACTGTTTGAAATATGCCTTTTGGGAAAATAAGAAAATTACATATTCCCTTACATTCTTTGTTCAGATTTAGAAACTCTTATACTTCTTGCTATGATGATAACATGCAGGTGTCATTCTCTAAACAGGAAACATTGCAAGTTCCATAAACCCACTCTTAAATCATTACCGTTTTCTTCCTATTACTGCAATGATAACATATATGTGTGTATAACATACATACACATATACAGACATATTTACTTTTGAAAAGCAGACATATATTTGATATTCTTTTAGAATTACTGCAGCTATTTCTGTGAAGAAAGTTATATTTCTAGACTTTCGAAAAGAGTTTAGCAAAATTCTCTTTGATGGATTGCAGTCCTGAAAGTTGCTCTTGTATTAAGCTGCAATTAATGCTTGTACCCAGCAGTCTCCTAAGGAATTACAGAAGAACAAAGTTAGCAACTAGCCGGCCTAAAATAGCTGGAGAGCTTCAACCACAAGGATAGGATAACAGTAATGCAGTGACTAAGAGGAGAAACTGAGTAAGGAAATCTTCATTTCAAATTTCAGGTCTTAGCATTTGCTACCTTTGTGATGTGGGCAAGTTACCTAATTCTTCTAATGAGAAATGTCCTTTTAATATTTCTTTGATTAAATGGAGATAATGCCCACCTCAAAGGGTTTGGGGAAAATTTAACCAGTTAATAAATATAAAGCATCCAAACAGAATGGTATTTACACAGTAAGGTATAACAGACAATGGTCATCATTGTCACTATCATCATCTACGCAATAACTAAAAATGACTTTCTCTTTATTTTCTTCTTTTGTCATAATGTACTGAGCCATAAAGTTTTTTATGTACCTATGAGTAGCATTTAAGTTTCCAGTATTTTCCTGTTTTGGTTGGTCTCACCACGCTATAATGGCTATTATATACAACTCTTAGAGTAATTTTAAGATCACCAAAAAATCTGTACCAAGTGAAATGTACATGAGTCAGCTCTTCAACACATGTAGCAGAAGTTTCTAGGAATAAGCTCAATGCCTACACTATGCCACATAGAAGATGTTCAATAAATTACTGCTACAACTAGCTGAATTGAATGTGATATATTGTATTTGCCCAATGTAAACCATAAATTCATTAAAAGTATGCTTCATTCATGTACCTGTACATACATATATGCCTTTATTCATGTATTACATGTCTACTGTAAGATAGGGACTGACTCCAAATTAAGCTACAATGGGCAGGAGCTATTCCTTCTCTCTCTCTCTCTCTCTCTCTCTCTCTCTGTGTGTGTGTGTATACAGCATACATATATACATATATATCTATATATATGCTTTACTTTTTCATCTTTAAAAATTAGAGGGACAGTTTGACTTATAATGTCTCTAAGCAATACAGTTCTATGATTCTTGTCTAAATATATGATTTGTTTCTTAGAGAGCTTCCAGTAAAGCTGGTATACCTGGACCACGTCTACTCCTAATAATCAGATTTCCCAAACTTGGTATAATTGCAAGTGTTGATATTTATTACAGTTGACTATAACTATCACTATTTTTTCACCTACTACTCACTCTTAAATTTTATTTCAAAGTAAAACTGTTGATTTGAAAAACTGCTGTTAGGAAAACTCTGACACATCCAATTGAAAACATACTGGCTCACAGTAGTGAAACCTTGAAATGAACTTTCAAGATCTGATTACTCACAGCCTGACAAGTAATTGAAAAGATGGATATTATTATCATTGGATTGTTTGTTGTTTTGTTTTCATCACGCATTTCTCCAGGCTGTTCCTATATATCCTGAAAAGCAATCCATCTAAAGATAGAATTTAATTGATTGATTAAGCAAATATTTATTGAGTACCTGTTGTATGCCAGGCATTGTATTAAGTATTGAGGATACGGATCTATAATCTATATCCTCACCACTGTATCACAAAACCTATTAAATAGAAATTCTAATATGGATAAATCCATGAATAGCTACATTTAAAATTATCTGTAAGACATTCAAAAATACTAACCAAAAGCAGAAAATGTTAAATAAAATATTCAGCATGCTGTTTGTGTTGTTTTCTATTAAAAAAAAGGCTTCAAAATAATAGAAATTTCAGTTGTTCAAGCATAATGTACTTCTATTCATTTAAGTCCTTAAATCCAGATTAAGATCAGAGTTGATTCCAATGGGCACGTCCCCCCACCACCACCCTCCCACCGCCAGCCATTCATATTGAATTTTAAATTCATGTTAGCAACTGCCTATACAATCCAAGGAGGAAAAGGAGAGAATAGGGTTAGCGGTGGTGTTGGAAAAGTTTCTGAATGAAAATTTATAGTTAATCTCAGATGATGAGATTTTTTAGGTGTTCCTGTATCTACAACACCACACAGAGTTGTTTGCAAATAACAATTTGGAAACTTTTTGTTTAATTCACAATTAAAAATTTGCGACTGACCCTTTGCAAATAACCATTCAAACTGTAATAAATGAAAGCGATGCTCAGTTCTATAGTTTGTTCATCTGGAAGTGGAAGGCACAGGTTTACAGGGGGCACGTGTTTATAACATTGCTATGTGAAGGAAACGGGGAAATTGGCTATGATTAAACATGTGTAACTGGATGGCATAAATATTCTTGAGAAATAAAATTATCTATGTAATCTATAGATCTCACAGGAAGGGTGACCCTGTAGAACCAGAATCAAGGCTTTAGTCTGAATGATTGTAAGCATATGTAATTATTTCTTTCAGATTTATAACAACATTCTTGCTGTTAACAAATATAAATGTAACATTTACTAGGAAATAAGAGACTGCAGACGGAAATAAACAAACCTAGGATGTAGTTCATCTAAGTAAACACTGAGGTTATAAACCTTCCAACTTAAATATCAAGAGCCCTGCAAATTAATGCTACACACAATAGCCCCTTTGGAAGCTAACTTAATCCACCCCCCTGAATCTACATGAGGGCCATGCATAACAATGCAGGAGCTGGGTTTCCATTAAGCGTTTCCTCCACAGGCTGTCAGCTGTTTGAAGAAATAACAATTTCCTAGGCATGAAAGCTTTTTCAGAAGGTTCCCACTGATGTGTAATAAAAGTGACTTTCCTTTTTTTTTCTTCTGCTTCTTACTTTCTCCCCAACCTCAGATGTAACGTTGTGGGGGGAAAGAAAGGGTGGACTAAGGCCATAGGCCCCCTACTAGTTTACCTTAGGTGGATTATCAGTGCAGGTGTTAATATAATTGAAGGTATGGTAGCAGATACAAACCCCTAATAGCTTTTCCTATATGGAGATTACCTAGGTAGAGAATGCCAGAGTACCTGAAGAATAGGCAAGTGAGTACCTTATTAACATATCACCATTCAGCGGCAGCTGCATATCTGGAAGAAGAAGAAGAAGAAAAAAAAAACCTCTAAAGAGCCTATTCATCTATGTTAATGGGCCCATTGCACAGTACATTGTGTGAGAAATTAAGTCTCTGGCTGTGAACTTCCTGTGCTGTGCAAGCTGCCTTGACTCTTTTTTATTGCTTCAGTGTTATTATCTCCTCCTGGAAATAAAAACAATCATGTTCTCACATTTGAGAAGCCAAAACATTCCAATATAACAAACTGGATATGCTGGTTGAAAGTTTCTTTTGTCTCCTTTATTAACTGAAAAAATATGTTTTGAAATTAAAACAACCCCTAAATTTACATCAAAGCACATCAAATTAACTGAGCTGCCCTGTGAATGACAAAGTTTTTTTTTCTCTTCTCATAAAATACACAATTTAAATTGCTTTTCTAGTTATCATTCCTTTTTAGAATTAATTTTTGTAGAAAAATATGTTAATTTATTCAAATTAGGCATTTTTAAAAAAAATGTGCAACTGGCAAAAGAACTGCTTTTCTTCTGAAAGATAAGTAAAATAGATATAAAATAGACACTTTTAAAAAACAATATTTATTGTCAGCAAATAATTTCTATTTCAGAACAAGGTTGGCTAGCATTTCAAAAATAAAAATAAGAAAGATAATTTAAGGTGAAAGAATATCCCCCTTTTAGGTGTTAAAAGTCCAGAACATTTGCTCTTACTGTTTTGTGATCATGGCGAGACCACCATGTAAACCTATGTATATCATTTGGTATAAAAATGAATTCTATTCAGATTAATAGAACACATTTCCCTCATTTTGTGTGCACTTCACCTAATCATCACCACCATCATCATTAAGATTCTTATCATAGAATAAAGAGCTAATGACCAATACTGATTACAACTCAATTAACAGTGACTCCCCTAGTGCTATTTAAAAAATTCAGTTTCCTTCCAACTTGTAGCTTTTCAAGTTAACCTAATATGTTTTACTATTTAATAGCTTACTGAATTTGAGAGGCAATAAAAAAACACCATAATTTAATCTGCTGCTTTACTTTGCTAATGCACATTCTGTCTTCGCTGGCAAAATTTGTCTAAAAAGATAGTGGTTATTGTCTGATGTACATAAGTCTTCAGCAATTGTCAATCCTTATTTTAAGAATATGGCAAGTTAGTCAATGGTAGAACAAGGTTGAATGCATCCAGGATGGATATATAAACACCATAGAGTTTGTCAAGGAAAGAGTGTTAAAACAAGATTTTTCATTGACTTTTGTGGTTTCCTTCAAAATATAAGTAAGAGTTCATAAAAGTAGGATACAGTCAAATAGATCCTTCTCTGAATGATATTATGGCAAATATGTTTCTTTAATCTGCACAGTAAAATCAGCATTAATTATTTGAAATGATAGCCACTATCAAGCCTTTTTCAAGGTTGAGCGACAAGTTTCCCAAACTACTACTTACTAATATATTTATTATACATTTATTTATTTACATACACATAACAATGTGAAGCATTGGAAAAGATGAATCTGTTTGCTTTGGAGTCAGTGCTTTAGTCACTGGGGTATAACTATAAATGGTACAGTTTTATAGACTTTGGAAGGGGTTGTTAACTTTCTACTGATTTCTTAAAGAGAAGACAGATTATTAATCTACAGTAGGAATGAAAGTTGACTATCCGTTCTTTCCTTAACTAGTTTATATTTCATGTTGCTTTATATAGACTACTAAAAAACATGGTTTTCTAGAATGAGTTCATATTTTATTTACAAACCTCCTCTTTACATGGGGTTCCTTTCATGAAATACTTTTTTTCCAGACCAAATGCCTTCCCATTTTTTTTGGCTAACATTTTATGGTCACAATCTGTTGCTGGGGGCACTCAGACAAGAAGAACTGAACACCACTGTTTTCTACAGCAAGGGGGCAGTTGACATTTTAGAAATAATGGAGACCAGTAATTTAAAGAAGAGTAAAATTGAACTAGTTCCTTTAAAATAATTCAGATTAATGGGCCATTCACAGTCCTGTTAACACTTAACAACTGTATGCTCCAGGTAATCAGGGTAACATTGTTGCCAGCACAAAAGTGACACCAGAACTTGTCTTCATTGGCATCAGAAATGCCAGCCATATCACCTCTGACTGCATGGCCCCATGTCTATTAACCCTATTGATTTGGAGTCCTGCTGGGCCTCCCTGGAAAACTACTCCCTGCTGAAAGGTTGAAGTGGATCAATCCTGAACCATGGACAAGAATTCAATAAAACAACACAGTAAAGACCTTTAACCATTAAGAATTCCTTAAAGTAAATCAAATTAAAGGCTTTGTCATAATGAAGCTTTTTCGAAGATTTTTGAGGTGCCAATTGATTCCAAGTCCCCAAAAGTAAACTATTGTCTAGAAGGGACATCAGGCTATTACGAGAGACATCTTTTTATCTGTTGTGAGGTAATCAGTGCAATCTAATAAGGAGGGCTGGGTTTGTGTATTCAAGATGGCTGTTGTGTAAACAAGTGGTTTTAAAGTCAAACTTTAAAATGTTACTATTTTCATAACAAAATTGAGCATTATGTAGATTCTCAGTAGAAAATATCCTAACAGAAAAATGTTTTTCTCACTAGCTATTAACATAAATTTATTTTACTTATTACTTCTTTTCCATAACATGCTACCAAATTTTCTAAAGTTGTTAGTAAACTTACAATCTTTTTCAAATTCATAGTTAACAAAGAAGACAAGTGCAGAGGTTCAGAGCTCCGTATTTCTCTACAAAGGCAGAAATCATCTACATATATAACAGAACTGCAACAAATCCATTCATATTTAAATGCAACTGGATTCCTTAGGAATTCAATTTCCATCTTTCCAGATTTTACATTCTTTGGGTTTTGTTAATTCACAAGTCCCTGATCGGGGCTCCAAAAAAAAAATCTCATTCCCTGAAAACCGAACACTTTTGAAAACTTTTAACACTTGCAAAATCGAAGGGAAGGGTCTTACAAATACTTACCTTTACATCTTAAAAGTCCTAAATTTACAAAATATATTATGGATGAATAATATTTTATATAGATATATAACAACTATAAATACATATATTTACTTTATGTACTATATATAAATATATGTATGTGTTTGTATACATTATTTCTTCTAAATGTTTCTACTTTCTCATAATTACTTTTAAAATGACTGACTGTCTTAAAATTATCTACAATATCATATTAATGAATGTATACATCCAAAATTTTTAAATAAATTTGCAATTAAGAATGCAGACACAGTCTGATTTTTAAAAAAATACTGGTTGACATTTTTGTTTCCTAAAATATTTTCTCTATATTATTTTAGAAAATGTAGGATTGGGATTTTTTTCTTACTGGAAAATAAATACTATATTGTGTTGTTCATTGAAAAATGGCCCAATTAGTGATTATGTCGAAATAATGGCATACAACTAGAATAACAAAAATTAATGTTTGCTTGCTATAATTGGTATTCATCTGTGATCAATAATGCATTGTAGCCTATGTGAAACATCTATCATAGAATACAACATATATTATCTCTATTTAGCACCTCTAGGCAAGGATATAGTAAAGGGAAAAAAATCAAAATTACTGTTTTCTTTATTGACAGCTCTCTAAGGAATACATTGGAATGAGTTTTGTCTGCCCAACTAATTGATAATTATTTAATTAGCGATTTATAATGACAATGGGATTTTACCCTCCACTAGTCCATCTCTTCTTTAAGACTGTAGACAACTTTATGCATTTTTCTACTAACTTCTGGGAGTCAACACTGGCCAAAGTGTGCCCTCGCTTAGATTTCCAAAGTTAAACTCTAAAAGCAGTGTGTGCCACCACCTCCTTTAAACTGCATTTCCTTTTCCCATTACCAGGGATGACTGGCATTTTAACAATGTGTGTGGGTGTACAGCCTTGTTGTGTCACTGTGGACAGTTCTAACAGCAGCTTCATTAGTTCTTTTTACAACAAAAGATAGGGTATTCCCCCCTGCCTTTTTCTTTCTTTCCCTTAGTTGGCATGCGGGTTGAATTTTCCTTGGACCCCCTGCTTGACTTTTTTTATTTCAGAACTTCTTTAGAATGGTGCTGCTATTCGAACACTACGAATTGTAACTGATAGACTGTTTGCAGGGGAACTCATGAAAGTTCTCTTTGTTCTCCCTTCTTTAACCTGGTTTACCAGTCCCTCCCTCCCACCATCCAAAAAAGGAAAAGGAAATCCAGTTTTAATTATACATTGATGGAAATCACTGTGTAGGAAGGATGCATTCACTGTAGAATGCCCATTATATATTTTATTACAAACAAAAGGAAGTGCCTGCATCAGAACAATCAGAACAGTAATTCTCTATCCTGAGCAAAAGCTCAAGTTAAAATGTATTTTTCTCCATAACATTTCTGTTCAGTTTAACATTTTTATCCCAAAGAAAGAGTTCTTGTAAGACGTGGAACTGGGTAGAGGCTTTAAATATATATGTGTGTGTCTGTGTGCATGTGTGTGTGTGTGTGTGTGTGTGAAACCTTCAATTAACTATATAGAGAAGCTTTGTGTAGATAAAAACAAGATTGAATCTCAACTAACTGAAGTTTTGATAATTCTTTCTTTTTGTATCTTTCATGCAAAGAAATAGGCTTGGAGTAAAAAATATTTGAAATAGAAGAACATGAAGTTATAAGATCTCCTTGAGAATAATGAGGGAAAGGCTATATTTTAAGGTGAATCAGTGATTAATGATGAAACTTCAATATTCTTTCTAGGAATGAAAAGAGGAAAGAAAATTAAAGGATTAAGAAATAGGCACATTCCTGAAATAAAATTTCAACTGAACTTGCCTTTTAGTTTTTTACTTCTAAAGCATATGCACACTCATTTTCTTTATATTAGAAACTCTTTTTTTTTTTTTGTCTTTTGAGGGTTTATTTATGTAAGGAAAAAAAAGTAGGGAAGTCTTGCATGCTTAAGCAAAGGCATTTGCTCTAGAGGACCAACATTCAGGCTCCAATAACGTCATCCACTTACAGTTTACACACCAGGCCCATTATCACTGGATTCTCATTACAGCTGTGTGGATCAAGCAGGACAGCTCATTTTTACAGGCAAGGAGGCTAGGACTTAAGAGAGTAAGTAACTGGTCTTATTAGTTGAGGTCCATAAAGAAAACAAAACTAATGCAAGTACTTCGGCATTAAGAAATTTAGTATAAGAATTAGATCTTTTATGAATGTTGGGGGAAGCTGTTTAAGCAAAAGCCTGGAAGAAGGAAGTAGAGGATCAGAGAGATAATCAATGCCAGATTTACACGAAGTCCTTGCCCAGGAGAACAAGTGAGTGCTTGTAGGAAAATATGAGAAGCTGTGTTCATCTGATAGCAAAGTTGTACTATGATGTGTGGAGGTGTCTGTGGAAACTATCCTCTCCAGAGAATACGTTGTTTCTGCAGGGGAGAAACAGTAATACCTTTTCTTCTCCCATTACTAGGGTCATGGTTGACATTTCTATAACAAAAGACAGATTAACAAGAAAAAATATAACAAATTTATTTATCAAAGTTTTATTTGACATATGAACCTTTTTGAAGTTTTATGTGACATGGAAACCTTCAGAAATGGAGACCCAAAGACCCAAGGAAAACTGTATTTTTATGCATAGGTTCAATGAAGAATAGACAATTATGTAAAAGCATGATTGAATGAAAAGGGTATGACCTAATGGTAATAAACTGGTGTATGTGGAGGGATACTCAGCAAGTCTATCAGTTTAGATTCTTTTTGGCCTCTGGGACAGGACAGGACACCAATGGAATGAAGGTCTTATTATCTGCTTTCAGGTGAGGTAGGTCAGATAACTTCAGTATTTTGTTCTAAGCCCTAACATAACTGTAATCTCACAGCCAAGACTGTAATGATGGGCCTGAGGCCATGGTGTGTTGGCAAGACCCAATATCAGAAAGACATGTTGGACATAGAACAACAGTAGAGCAATGATGAATTAGGGCTCACTGGGAGCCTTTGTATCTGTACCTCACCATATCTGACTACCGTGGCCTTCCACGAGTAATGGCTTCCTCACTTCTACCTTCCAAATCTCACGTAAATTCCTTTCTTGGGTAACTCTAACTCAGAACCATGCAGGGAAAGGGATTCTGGAAAATGCAATTCCCATTATTGCATAGGTATAAAAGTACCAAGTAGACAATACACAGTTCAATGTGTTAGTCTAAAGCCACATACCAAGAAAGCAGAAGAATCAAAAGTATAGTAGGTTTTCAACTGTGAGTACAATGTTGTTTTCAGTCTGTCAGGCTATGTTAAACCATAAATTGTCAAATGGGAATCAGATGTCAAAAGGAAATGTATTGCTTCATTGAAATATTCAGACATCGGGGATGACTAGATCCTGGAATTCAGAAAGTACTGTTAGGATTTAATTTTTTTCTTTTTCTCTCTTGTTTCTACACTTTGGAATGGTTTCATTCTTATCTGCTAAGAATGGTAAAAAAAAAAGAAAAATCAAAATTGCCATAATAGTAACTTTTTGCCAGGTGCTGTGGCTCACACGTAATCCCAGTTACTCAGAGGCTGAGCCCAGGATTCTGAGACTGCAGTGAGCATGATCGCACCATTGCTCTCCAGCCTGGGTAACAGAGTGGGAGACCCCATCTCTAAAATAATACATGAATAAATAATAAATATTTTAAAGTACATAATGGGATGGATATTTTAATTAGCTTGACATTATTCCACAATTCGTAATATATTAAAACCCATTGTACCACATAAATATATATATATAATACTATTTTTAATTAAAAATAAAAATTAAAGAAATAATTGAGGTCAAGAGATGATCGCCCATGATTTGGATCTATTCATGTCATTTCCAGGAATCAGGTAGGAGAAGAAAATACCATCTAAACATAGGTAGGAGAAAAATGGCTTTCCTGTGATTAAGAATATGGAATGGACAGTAAATGTCTATCACATTGATGAAAGCTCTTTTTTTCAATGACCTCTGTTATTACATAAGGGAAGTGAAGAAAGGATGGGTTTATCAACTCTCACCAACTTTAAGAATCTAAGCAGGGCATGGTGGCTCACACTTGTAATCCGTGATTACACTTTGCGAGGATGAGGTGGGCAGATCACCTGAAATAAGGAGTTCAAGACCAGCCTAGCCAACATGTAAAACCCCATCTCTACTAAAAATACTTAAATTAGCCCAGTGTGGTGGCACACACCTGTAATCCCAGCTACTCGGGAGGGAGGCTGAGTTAGGAGAATCTCTGCAACCTGGGAGGTGAGCCAAGATGGTGCCACTGTACCCCAGCTTGGGCGACAGAGCAAGACTCCATCTCAAAAAAAAAAATCTAAACATTTATGAAGCAAAATTACAATGGAATAATATAACTGAGGTAGTAATTATTTTTGATCAATTGTTCATATATTCTATGTGTCCAGTAGTATTCTGGGCATTCAAAGGGAATATAAAAGTATAACTTACAGTTTTTCTTCCCAGGACTTGCAGTTTTATCGAGGAGAGAAATTTTATGCACACAACAATTAACAAACAGTTTAGGACAGAAGGTAATTAATGGCTACTTTAAGTGATATGGGTCAAAAGAATAAGTCTATTAGGAATGGGTTATATAGGAAAACCTCCCAAAAGAGTTGGTACTTTAGTCAGTCTTTAAAAAATGAGAGAAAAAAGGAAAGATACTCCATTCTAGAGAAATAACATAGAAATAGATATAGCGACAGAACCACGAATATGATGGGATAATATCACAAATGTTACTTCCCCTTCTTCACTAGTAGAGTCTTTTTGCTGCTTTAGAGCACAGTAATTTTCCAAGCTTAGGGATGAGTAATCATGGTTTCAAGCCAAACATCAAAATTTTGTTCTCTAATTTTCGGGCTTTCTGTATGGTGAGGAGAGTCCATATGACCCAGATAGCAAGATAGCTAATGAGATAAATGAAATCTTTTGGCATAGTTTGGGCAAGCTATTGCTTTCCTAATGTAAAGGAACAAATGTGGCTAGCTTCACATTTCTCCTTTTTTCTGCCTTTAACATAAACAGTGTCTGAAGATAACAGCTACCTTCAACCATGAGACAGCAAGCCTGGAAAGGAAAAGTCAGCAACCTCCACCTCCTGGGTTCAAGTGATTCTCCTGCCTTAGCCTCTGGAGTAGCTGGGGCTGCAGGTGCATGCCACTACCCCCAGCTAATTTTTTTTTATTTTTAGTAGAGACAGAGTTTTACCATGTTGTCCTAGTAGTGCTCGAACTCCTGACCTCAAGTGATATACTCGTCTCAGCTTCCCAGAGTGCTGAGATTACAAGCATGAGCCACCATACCTGGCTGAAAACGTCAATATTCTAAAAGTGGTGAAGCAAAAAGAAAAAATCCAAACAAACCTCCTTCCCGATATTTTGGGATTAAAGAAGTCTCTTTTTCTTTAAGCCACTGTAATTATTTCCTTACATGCAGCCAGATCTATTTTTAACTAATACAGATAAAAAAGAAATTAACCTGGTGAAGGGTTGGAAAATATGATTTTGGTAATCACCATATACTATTCACACATCTGTGATTTTGTATGTTGAATATCCTCTGTCTCAAATGCCTTTTCTTTATCTATTTGGCAAAAATGTCATCTATTTAGGTCTAATAATTTGTTACTTCATACACAAAATTTTCTTTGATTGCCACAGTCAGAATAAATGAGGCTTTGGGCTTCTACAAAAATATCTTGTGCTTAGATATAGCACTAAATAATTTTTCAGTCTCACGGCATGATTAAGTGTTTAGATATGCACTTCTTTTCCTAGCCTGCAGGCTTCCTGAGGACAAAGATATCTTAGTCAATTTTTTGTTTTGTATACAAGTATCTTATACATATCCTGCTTTCAATCCAGTTTTGCTTATAGTTTTCTGTTATAAACTAGAAAAAAAGGTACATTATTTTCCAGCTCCCAGCTCCTTCTCTAGTTGGTCAAATCTATCTCTCCATTCTTAAATCTGTACTTGGGGGAGTCTCTCTGAATCTGCTGTGATTCCGGGGGTTGCCCCCCCAAATATATATATATATTTAAAACCTATACATATATATTTTAAAAAATTAAATCTGTACTTGGCTTTGTGACTTGCTTTGCCAATGGGATGTAGCACATGGGATACAAGTATAGCCTTGAAAAGTTATAGTGCGTTGGAGCTTGCACTTCTCACTGCACTTTAGAACTCTGAGACTCCATGTGGAGAGCTCAAGTTTGTCTACCAGATGATCAGAGACCACAGGAGCAGCTAACCTAGCTGAGCAGATCTTCTAGTCACCAGCTGACCCGTTGACTGGCCTCAGTTGCTTAAGAGCAGCCAAGACCAGCAAAAGAATTGCACAACTGAGCCCAGTTAACTTAATGACACATCGAATTATGAAGTAAATAAAATGATTATTTTAAACTACTTAATTTGGGGGTAAATTTTTATATAGCAACAAAAAATACACCATCAACTTTTCAGGGTTGCTTTTTAGAGCTTTCCACTTCAAAGGTTCAGTTTAAAATATACAGATGTTTGGAGCTAATGTATCTTTTGGTTAAGAAGAAATTTATTTTCATAATTTTTGGTTTACTTGCAAAAATTACTCAAATTACTGGCTTGTAATATAGGCCTACCCTGACTCATAAAATAAATGGGTTGCTATTGATTTTCAAAACAGTATCATGGGACCTACAAAAGTAAAATAAAACCTCTCTGCTTTTAAAGACTTTATCAAGTGGTACAAAGTGTCAAGCTGTTAAAAAACCTTGAGTATCCTTTATAAAACTCATGAGATCTGTGATCTACCCCAGCTATGTTGTTCTTTGTGAAACTTTTATCTGATGAGTATTTTAATATTTTAAGCTAGATAATTAATAAAATTTTCTGTTTGTTCTTAGCTTGGTTCACATGAACTTGGTTCTCCATGGGCAATAATAAAATCCTCAGCATCATACCTTACTAAAAATCTACCCATTTTAAATATGCATTATATATGAATTTCAAAGCCTTAATCAAGATTTCTTAGTTTTAATCGTTAGTAGACTGTTTTAACTCTAGGGCAGTTAGGAAAAGCTAAGTTATCTCTAAGCCACTTTCTGTGTCTCTTTCTCTTATCCCTTTCCACATAGAGAACAAATAGGAGACAGCAAGCAGAGGAAAAGTAATGAGCATGGCTGGGCACGGTGGCTCATGCCTATAATCCCAGTACTTTGGGAGGCCGAGGTGGGTGGATCACTTGAGGTCAAGAGTTCAAGACCAGCCTAGCCAACATGATAAAACCCGGTATCTACTAAAAAACCAAAAATTAGCCAGGCATGGTGACATGTGCGTGTAATCCCAGCTACTCGAGAGGATGAGGCAAGAGAATTGCTTGAACCCAGGAGGCAGCGGTTTTAGTGAGCCAAGATTGGGCCACTACCCTCCAGCCTGGGTGACAGAGTGAAATTCTGTATCAAAAAATAAATGAATTAAAGAGTATGGTTGGCTGGCTCATTATGTCTCCCTCCAAATGTTTCTGCCTTAATTTTTGTGGAGGAAGGTATATGTAGGATGGGGAACTGGTCTAGGATATTGTGAAATGTTGGGCATATCAGCCAGGAGTAAAGATGCCATTCTCATAGAATTATAATGTAAAAGCTGTTTGTGCAGCTGTGCCTCTTGAGGTGTCCCGCTGTGACATGAGAAGTCACAGCTTCTCATGTCAGCTTCCCAAAAAGGGCATCTTCTTTGTGAATGGGGCCTCATGCCCATCCTAGCCCTAACTTGACAAGTATTTTTTTCTTAATATGGAACTTAAATTTCTGAGATATGCCTCTCAGCTGCCCCAACATAATCTTTAAAATATGTTTGAATTCACCTTTTCCCACATCTTAGATGGTCTACAGAAAATAACATATAGGTATATATGTATATATTTCCCATATAAATAACTTCAACTTTATGATCTCTACAGACAATAGTCCATAGTTATAAGCAATATTTACATAGCATTCTTGAAGCAAAGTTGGAATTAATGTGCTATGGCTACTAAAAGTTGAAGTTTGTATCTAGTCTTTCTCCCAAATCTCCTGTGCTGTGGACCTAACGTCTGTGTCCTCCCAAAAGTCATATGTTGAAATCCTAACTCTAATATGACGGTTTCAGGAGGTGGAGACCTTGGGAGGTAGGAGGTCATAAGGATGGAGCCCTCTTGAATGGGATTAATGCATTTATAAGAAGAAGCATGAGGAAGATGATTTTTCTCTCAGCCATGTGGTGGTACAAGAAGGCAGTTGTCTGCAATCCAGGAAGTATGTCCTCACTAGACATAAGATTTGCTGGCATCTTCAGAACTATCAGGAATATATTTCTGCTTTTTAAGCCACTTCAGTTATTCCGTGATAGTAGCCTGAACTAAGATACTCTATAACACTAACAATATAGAAAGCAGAAACAACTACAATCTACAAAATCATAATACTAATATTATTTCCTACTTTTAAAACATTTATCTGAGGTTTTGTTTTTACTATATTGTGCATTATCATTTGTAGTAGATTATACATTAGAGAGAAGCTACTTCTGAGGAAATAACCTTTGAGTCATCTATTGTCATTATAAACACTTAAACAGACATGCTGGAGATATGAACGATTACTTGTAAACTTTGCAAGAGGAGATGGGTAGTCAGAATCTCTAAATCAGCTGGGAAAGATACAGATTGATAATGACCTTTGATGAGGAAAAATAGTGAATTAAATATCATAAAAATTTGTTTTAGAGGCCACACACAGTGGCTCATGCCTGTAATCCCAACAATTTGGGAGACTTAGGTGGGCAGACCACCTGAGGTCAGGAGTTTGGAACCAGCCTGGCCAACATGGGAACCCCTTCTGTACCAAAATTCAAAAAGTAACCAAATATGGTGGTGGGTGCCTGTAATCCCAGCTACTTGGGAGGCTGCGGTAGGACAATTACTTGAACCTAGGAGGTGGAGGTTTGCAGTAAGCCAAGATCACATAATTGCACTCCAGCCTGGGCAACAAGAGTGAGACTCTGTCTCAAAAAAAAAAAAAAAAAATTGTTTTGTTGCCACATAGAGATAGGCAAGTCAGGCTTGGTATGATGATTCCAAAATCATAATTTTTTTTAATTGAAAAAATCTCTGACTTTTAAACCACAACTCAAAAGAGTCACACTACATATATTTTAGCCCAATTATTTTCTTTATCTTCACAACTGATAGAGAGACCAGTTTAAATATCAAAAGACAACATAAAATATATGGTTAATTGCCTAACACAGCAAAAGCAAATGGCTATAATTGACTATCTTACTGTCTATCTCCCTTGGTCTGATTGCTAGGGAATACTGGAATTACATGGGGACACTGAGGTGACTAGGATATTTTGTGAAGCTGAACAAATCTGACTTTAAGGTTACTGAATTTAATTTTGCGGTTTTAATATATAATTACTCTCATGTCAGTCTGTTTAGTCTAACTAGCCTAGAATCTCTTTCTCTATTAATTACTAAAAGTCAGTTTTTTTACTGTGAGGTTTTCTGTTGTTGTCATGTTATGTGGGTTTTTTTTTTTTGTTTCATTTTTAATGAAGTGGAGAGGACATGCTTTTGAATACACACACATGCTAAATTTTAAGTGCTCAATACAGTATTCTAATTGAGTGTTCATGTTCAAGCATTTTCTTTAGAAGTACTTTAATGTGAAACATTTCACAAATTGTAAAACCCAGGTTAGTTACTACTAAGTGAGCCATGCAAGTTATCAAAAGCTTTAATTAGATAAGCTAGTTTACTTCCCTTTATTTCTTCAGATGTTGACTGTCACCTCTTAGTAAAAATCTGCAGCCAGATCTTTTTTTTTTTCATTCAGCCTCTCACTTACTGCAAACTACAACCACAGACTTTCTGAAAAAATATGGCTACCATCCCAGCTCCATAGTTTCTGTGACTGATTTTGTCTGATAGAGGAAGAACTGGCACATGTCTGTTGAACAACAGTAGGAATCCCTCTCTCACTGTTTTCCAGTCATTTGCTTTTCTGTTGGCATCTGTAACTAAAACAATTTCACATAAAACTGAAATGATTCACTCCTCTTGCTTTCTGTTAAAGATTACTGATTTTTAACCCATCTTGGTATTTGCATAATTTCTTTCTTTGGAACACTGTTTTTTGCATCAGGATCTATTTGAACATTCACATTAATACAAAATAAACAGTTGTAATGTTGCTACATTTTGGTTTCTGAACACTATGTGTTATGATTTACTCTTGTGTTTTTACAGATTAATAAATAAATTCTTAAGAGTACAAAGCCACTTTATATGCATAAATGAAAATACCTATTTATATCATAAACTTGTTACTTGTGTATATTCAATCATATTAAAACCTGTAAATATCTTTAAAATACAATATAAATTCTATTAAATATGTTTTTAAAGTTATAGAAAGGTAAGCATTATTCTTTTGAAAGAAAGTACTTCACATCCAAGACCCAGATATAATGGAACTGTGATAATAATTATGGAGAACAAAGAAAACCTCGGATAGAAAAATATAAAAGGTATTCCCTTGTGGCTGATAAAAGGTACTCATAAGATTTTCACACAGAGTAATACCACCTCATTACTACCTAAATTTTTTTTTTTTTAACTTTCTATAAGATAAGGTAAGTAGCCGGGCGCAGTGGCTCACGCCTGTAATCGCAGCACTTTGGGAGGCTGATGCGGGTGGATCACGAGGTCAAGAGATAGAGATCAACATGGTGAAACCCCATCTCTACTAAAAATACAAAAAATTAGCTGGGCATGGTGGCACGTGCCCGTAATCCCAGCTACTCAGGAGGCTGAGGCAGGAGAATTGCCTGAACCCAGGAGGTGGAGGTTGTGGTGAGCCGAGATCGCGCCATTGCACTCCAGCCTGGGTAACAAGAGCAAAACTCCATCTCCCAAAGAAAACAAAACAAAACAAAAACAAAAAAAAGATAAGGTAAGTATTGTACTTGCACGAGAAACTCAGAAAAAGTGAATCAATTTTGTCCCTTGATCATTTTTAAGTAGGAAGTTGTCAAGCTTTCCTGTTTAAATGCAACCTAAGGTCATATGTATCTGTTTATAGCTTCCCCAAGTGGTACTCACCTTGTGCACACACTCTAGCCTTTTAGTTGTGTGTTTACTCTCCTTCTCATCTACACAGAATTAAAGGAATCTCCATGAGGTTGATAGAGTCAGTGTTGTGAAGTCCTTTAGAAAATAAATAATTATACGTTCTTTAAAAGAGAATCTATATAATTTGAAAACTTTTTTCACTTGGCTAAACTCAAGGCACAAAACAAATCCAATTAGGCTTACATAATAAGTGATCCAGTCAAGTTTTGATATTTATGCATCTGCTTGAAATAATGATTGGTTCAGTTAACAACTCTATTCATTGGAGGTTGCAATCATATCTCAAATTCTGTTTTAAAACTTTCCTAGTTGTTTCTCTTATCGTTGTATTGATTTTACTTTGACTAGCTCCCTTCTCAGAAGTAATCGCAATTCTGTGTGTGGTGATTATCATTCCCACGCTTACTTTTAAACATTTATTAGAAATGCATTTGTCTGGGCAAAAATTACTTTGTCCAGAAACAATATTTAGCTGAATTGTGGCATTGCTATTCTTCTTTCTGCAATGACATTTCAGTTCCTCTTTCTACATGGTTCTTGGTTAGAGTTTGCTGATGAGAGGTACTCCAGTGATATTTGGAAGGCAGAAATGAACGGGAGATTATAATGTTCTGAAGGTACTTTCAGGCAGACTCTGGCAAGATTGCACACAAGAAGATCACAAGAGCTTTCTGGCAAGTTCACCTGCTTTGGTGTTGCAGGCAGTTGAGGTGGAAAGTAATGACTTCTTGAAAACCAGTGCTGCTGGCTGAAACAGTATTAGTTTCAGTGCTTTCTGAAGAACCTCTTGAAAACTTCTATGTCTATTGCTAGAATTAAGATTATCACTAGTTATTTATTATACTCTCCCTGTCATTTTAATTATTGCATGTGGCTCTAATCTCTTGCATCAAAACCCATACTTGGAATATAATGTGGCTTTTGATTTTCTAATCAGATGGTGACTGATAGAAATAATAAGTTTTATTTTATATGATTTTAAACTTTACACAAATGGCAAACTTCTATACCTATTTTTCCTCAATTTTTTATTTACTTATATTTTTAAGATTAGTTCTATGTTAGTATAGTTTCAGTACATTCCTTTTGATATGTAATATGTCAATGTTTTATTTATTACAATTTATCTATTTTCCTATTAAGGAACATTTAGTTGGTTTTCAAAGTTTTGGTATTACTCTTAATGCTAAAATGAAAATTATTTGGCTCTTCCTCATATACTCAATACTTTTTGGGGCTCTATGCTAGGAGTAGCATTGATGCCTCCAATGGTAAAAGAAAGTTTCTTTTCTTGTACGTTCTCATTAAAGCCTGGTAATGTCAAACTTTAAAATTTTGTTAACATAATAAACATTTAGCAATATCACATTATTTTATTTTATTTTTACTATTATTATTTTTTGAGATGGAGTCTCACTCTGTTGCCCAGGCTGGAGTCCAGTGGCATGATCTTGGCTAACTGCAACCTCTGCCTCCTGGGTTCAAGCTGTTCTCTTGCCTCAGCCTCCCAAATAGCTGGGATTACAGGCACCTGCCACCATGCTCGGGTAGTTTTTGTATTTTTTTTTTCTTAGTTGAGATGGGGATTTCAGCATGTTGGCTAGGCTGGTCTTGAACTCCTGATCTCACATGATCCATTCACTTTAGCTTCCTAAAGTGCTAGGATTACAGGAGTGAGCCACCGCATCCGGCCAAAGCCACATTATTTTAACTTAAAATTTTAAAATTCTTATTATTAGAAAGTAGATGCACATTATCTGTTTGATGTCATATAAAGTAAAAAATTTTGCTTACATGTAGATGTTCACTTGAAAGTTATTTTATGATAAGAGCTGATGAAGGTATTAAAATAAGGCAACTATTAACCATTATACCATATAGCACATGAAACAGAAATCGTTCATTTAAAGATTATTTCCTCTTACCTGACTATGTGTGTCCTGAGGACTGGGCTTATATTTTTATTTATGAATCCTTTAATCTAAATTTTAATACCAGTTAAGGGTGTGACCCAAATTTTAACACCAGTTAATGGAGAAAAAGGGAAGTCATTTCCATTCCTTCTCTTTTCTAAAACTAGCCAAACATTACAAAGAAAAAAAGTAATTATAAACCCCTTCTTCAAAAACCTAGGAAATAGCCACAACTCACAATTACAACTATTGAAATTTGAAGTCCAGATCAACTAGAGGTAGGATGCCAAATAGGAAACGTACTTCTAAGACATAGTGCAAACCTTAAAATTCCCCTAAGATAGAAGGGATCCTCTCCTTAAAAAGTCAGTGTCCCTGTAATTGGTACAGCAAGATTTGAGGAGAGGTGGTCAGAGGGAGTATCTCTGAATCCAGTACACATCATAGAAGGGAGATGATGGAGAAACAACAGAGACATGCCGTAACTGCTGATCATAGACAACTAAAAATAATGATTGAATGTCAGACCATTGCATAATGATTGACACTGGAGATGTTGCTATGATCCTCACAAATACTCTACTTTCCCTGAACGGCTACTCAGAAGAGCAAGTAAAAACATATTCCCAAGGCAAAGACCCCAGAATATTTAGCATCAAGGTTCTGAGATGCCATATCTTGAATAGATCTGCCTGAGTTTCCTGCTTAATCACTTTTTCATCCCTGTCTGTCTTTTCTTAAACAATAAGCTGATTCAGATAGAATTGACCACATGTAAAGATGAGTAATAACCAGATGAAAACAGGCATAAAGCTAACAAAAAATGAATAAAAAATAAGAGAAGAATAAGGGAGAAGGAGAATGGGAAGAGGTGGAAAAGAAGTGAATATATTAAGAAAGGGGAAAAAATATCTATATCAAAACAATAATACAACGCAACAAATAAAGACATATGAATGATCTGAGTGAACTAACTAAAAACATGGTTTATTTGAAGAGTGAGGAGAAATATATATATGTAAGAATAAAGAGATGAAGGTAAACTCAGACTCAATTTACCTATGTTATTAAAAATAGAATCCAAAAATAAAATGGACTACAGAAAACACAGTTGGGGACATGGAAAAGGGACAAGTTAATTGAGCCAAATTAAGTACCAAATTTATAAGAGTTTAATGTGATTAGAAAAAAAATAGGTATGGAAGACAGATACAGGGAATGAGAGATACTCATATGTTGTAACTGAAGAACATAAAACTCATCGGAACTGAAAATATTTGCTATGACAGAATCTGAATACCAAAGGGCACACTAAATCTGAGAAATAATTGATACAGAATAATTCACAAGTTATTTATTTTTAAAATTACTTGAATTCAAGGATAAAAAAAGGATTTGTATTAAAAAAGAAAACCTGCCTACTAAGCCTAAATTTTAAGCTGTTCTTGGATTTCTCAGTATCAACATTCAATACCAGAAGATGGTAAAACAATGTTGAACAAGTATTCAGCAATAAAAATATGATTCAAGAATTTTATATTAAGTCAAATCATTGCTCAAAAATAAAGGCAAAACATGTACAATTTCAAATATGCAAGAACTCACAGCATGATGGTACCAACAGGTTGATAAAATTTGTTCACTTCATATACTACTAGAGAAAACAAAAACAAATCTGGAAATGAATATTGAATTCTCTTAAATATAGAAATAAAGCTAAGCAATTAGGGAAATTTTGGTGATAGGATAAAATATAATTACTCTTAACCAAAAGAGCCTAGCCAGAAATGAGGAGAATTTCAGAGAGTTAGTCAGATCCTAGATTAAACAGGGCATTGTCATCTAGGGAAGGCAATATTTTGCTGTAGGAACTAAAATAATTTTTAGATTATTAGAGACAGGCAAAAAAGAGGAATCAAGAATGATTCCAGGCCAGGTGCAGTGCTGTGATCCCAGCATTTTACAAGGCAGGTGGATCGCTAGAGCCCAAGAATTGGAGAACAGCCTGGGAAACATGGTGAAATCTCATTTCGACACACACACACACACAAAATACAGAATGAGCCAGGTGTTGTGGCCAGCACCTGTAATCCTAGCTACTTCAGAGGCTAAAGTGGGAGGATCACTTGAGCTCGGGAGGTTGAGGCTTCAGTGAGCTGTGCCTGTGCCATTGCACTCTAGCCTGGGTGGCAGAACTTACAGAGCAAGTGAGACCCTGTCAAAAGAAAAAAAAAAAAACAAGGCCGGGCGCGGTGGCTCACGCCTGTAATCCCAGCATTTTGGGAGGCCGAGGCGGGTGGATCACGAGGTCAAGAGATCGAGACCATCCTGGTCAACATGGTGAAACCCCGTCTCTACTAAAAATACAAAAAAAATTAGCTGGGCATGGTGGCGCGTGCCTGTAATCCCAGCTACTCGGGAGGCTGAGGCAGGAGAATTGCTTGAACCCAGGAGGCGAAGGTTGCCATGAGCCGAGATCGTGCCATTGCACTCCAGCCTGGGTAACAAGAGCGAAACTCCGTCTCAAAAAAAAAAAAAAAAAAACAAGAATGACTCCAAATGTTTGGCCTGAACAATTTTGAATGGAATGCTACTTTCAGCCTAGGAGAGAAGCCAGTTGAGGTTGGGGGTCATATAAAAAGTTTTAGCTTATGTTAAAGCTCGAATGTTTGTGTCCCCTCCCAATTTGCGTGTTAAAATCATACTTTTAATTTGATGGTATTTGAACATGGGCCTTTGGGAAGTGATTAGGGTTAGATGAGGTAATAAGGGTGGGGCCATCATGATAAGATTTTTGCCCTTATTCAAAGAGAAACTAGAGAGCTTGCATGTTCACTTTCCCACTCCCCTGTGGGAGGACACAAGTCAGTGACTGTGCAAGCCAGGAAGAGAGCCCTTTCCAAGAATTGAATCAGCCTTGATCTCGGACTATTCAGCTTCCAGAACAGTGAGAAAATAAATTTCTGTTGCTTAAGCTGCCCAATTGATGGTATTTTGTTATAGTAGACTAAGCAGACTAATACAGCATATGTTAGTTTTGAGATGTCTCCTATACATCGTGTAGGAAGTTGGAGATATGATTCTAGAGTTCAGGGAGAGTTGATACTCTTGATATGAATTTGGAAGTCATCACAAATTGCCAGTGATGTTTAAAGCCAAATTGAAGGTAGTTGCTTAAGGCTACTGTGTGTTCCATGTATAATTACTCTTTGTATAGAAATAAATGGAATCTGCCAATTGTGCTTGTTGTCTAATGTATTAAAAAATCAGCACCAAGTTTTGTCTGCTCTTTTCTCAGCTTACTTGGTTTTGTACGTAATGACTTATTTTGTACTTCTGCTTTCCTTTAAATACAGCCCTTTCATAAAATACCCCTATTGTTCTCTTTTTTACATTCAGTGAGTCAGATTTCAAGGACCAAAATAAAGCAATTATTGTACATAGTCCAAGTTACCTTACCATACTACTGAACTAGCTAAATCTCCATTTCTCCCTGACCTGTTTGCTACATGACAAAAGTTACTACAAAGCCAAGTATATATGTAGGCCAACCAACAACACAGTTTGCACGACTGTTGAGGTTTACACCTGTTGTCCTAGCATAATTATTAATAGCACCTAGCATAATTATTAACACTCTCTTGCACTCTCTAAAGTGTGCTGGGGGTTTGAACAACAACTTTTATGGTTATCTTCTTAGTAGATACTTCTCCTTCACATTCACTATGTTAGTACCAGCTATTGATCTTAATTGACGCTATGTTGGCCTATGATTTTTGTCTTACATAGTTGAGTAATATAAAGTCATTTTTTTTAAAGAAGAAATGCTCCTAAGGACTCCTTATATTGATTAAAATTAACTATACATTGGTAATTAGGAATAAATATGAAACTCAATATAAAAGTCTTATCTTCTAAAACTCAGTATAAATGTCTTATTATCTTCTAAAATTTTAAATTAAATGTTCAAAATCCCTAAAAAAAACCACAAAATCTAAAATCATAATGATTTAAGATAAATTTTTTTTTTTTTTGAAAAGAAAGTAAATCTCTTTTCAGAATATGATCATAGTACTTATGCAGGTTGTTTGAGTTTTCCTAGCAATTCTCTGTTTTTAAATAATGATGGTATTATTATTCAGACAGCACATCACCACAGCATCCTTTGGCCTTCAGTTGGTATGAAAACATTGCTTTTTTAATAAGGTCTGCCTTTGTTCTTTTTTTCATTATTAATGTGTAAAGCTGTGTTATATAGTTCCTTTTTTATCATAATAAAAACATTGGTACTAAAATCATTTAGTAGGTCATAACTGTATGGAGATTCTCCGGCTAGCCAGAATATGCCTATATTAATTTCTTTAGTATCATTTTGTCCAAATGAAAACAAGATATTTGAAAATTATTGCAGATCTCGAAGAATAAATTTTTGGAACCTCAGGGTTCTATGAAATTTTTTAGTACAGTGTCACTGAAGGATTTTAACCAAAGAATTAATACAATAAGAAGTACAAATGATCAATAAATATAATTATTCTTTCTCATTAGGAAAAGAAAGACTGAAAATAAGAACTGATTACAATAATAAGTATTTCGGAGGGTTCAAAAAAATTATCACCCTTATACACTGCTATTGAAATTTTAATTAAGTTCCACATTTCTTGAAAGCAAATTGATCATGTGCATTAAAACATTAAAATATGCATACCCTTTGACTCAATTGTTTCCACTCTAGACATGTATCAGAAGAACATAATAAAATTCACATGTGTACATTAATTAACATAGTAACTGGCATAGAATATGCACTTGATAAATATTTACATACACACACACAGAAGCACTGTTCATGCACCTGTGTCAGTCAGTGTGCTAAGTGTTGTATATACAAGGATGACAAGTTCCTGCCCTCAACAAAGTACAGTTTAGTTGTGGAGATAAATTAAAAATCATGTAAACATGTAACAACTATGAACGTTTCATGGGGAAAGGAGATGTGAATGTCTTTAACAGAGGTTTTTATAAAATTTGCAATTTTTATTGGTACATAGCATATGTATATATTTATTGGGTACATGTGATGTTCTGATACAGCCATATAATGTGTATATGGAACACATCAGGGCAAATGAGATATCCATCACCTCAAACATTTATTTCTTTGTGTTAGGAACATTCCAATTCCATTATTTTAGTTATTTTAAAATTTGCAATAAATTATTGTTGACTATAGCCATCCTGTTAATGCTATCAAGTACTAGAGCGTATTTAATTTACACAGCTGTCTTTTTGTACCTATTAGCCATCCCCTTTCCCCACCTCTCCCCACAACCAACACCCTTCCCAGCCTTTGATTATCATCACCCTACTATCTATCTCCATGAATTCAATAGTTTTAACTTTTAGTTTCCACAAGAGTGAGAACATGCAAAATTTCTCTTTTTGTGCCTGGCTTATTTCACTTAACCAAATGTCCTCCAGAACCACTCATGTTGTGGCTAACGACAAGATCTCATTCTATTTTATAGCTGAATAGTACTCCACTGTGTATATGAACCACATTTTCTTTATCAATTCATCTTTTGGATATGTAGGTGGGTTCCAAATCTTGGCTCTTGTGAATAGTGCTGCAATAAACATGGGCGTGCAGGTCTCTTTCTTCAATACACCTTCGCTTTTGGTTTTACACCTAGTGGTGAGATTGCTGGATCCTATGATAGGTCTATTTTAGTTTTATAAGGAACCTCCACACTGTTCTTCATAATTATTGTACTAATTTACATTCCCACCAACAGTGTATGAAAGGACCACTTCCTCTACATCCTGGTCAGCATTTGTAATTGCCTATCTTTTGGATGAAAGCCATTTTTTTTTTTTTTTTTTTTTTTTTTTTGAGACGGAGTTTCGCTCTTGTTACCCAGGCTGGAGTGCAATGGCGCAATCTCGGCTCACCGCAACCTCCGCCCCCTGGGTTCAGGCAATTCTCCTGCCTCAGCCTCCTGAGTAGCTGGGATTACAGGCACGCACCACCGTGCCCAGCTAATTTTTTGTAATTTTTAGTAGAGACGGGGTTTCACCATGTTGACCAGGATGGTCTCGATCTGTTGACCTCGTGATCCACCCGCCTCGGCCTCCCAAAGTGCTGGGATTACAGGCTTGAGCCACCGCGCCCGGCCCTGAAAGCCATTTTAACTGGGGTGAGATGACATCTCATTGTGATTTGTATTTGCATTACTCTGATTAGTGATCCTGACCATTTTTTCCGTATACCTGTTGCATATGTGTATGTCTTAGTTTAAGAAATGCTTATTCAGATCTTTTGCCTATTTTTAAATCAAATTATTAATTAAGTTTTTTTCCTATTGAGATGTTTGAGCTCCTTATATATTCTGATGATTAATCCCTTGTCATATGGATAGTTTGCAAATATTTTCTCCCATTTCTATCTGTTTTCACTTTTGAGGTATTACTTAAGAAATCTTTGCTCAGACCAATGGGAAAAACTCTTTGAGAGTTTCCTCAATGTTTTCTTTCTTTCTTTTTGTTAATTATACTTTAAGTTTTGGTATGTATGTGCAGAACTTGCAGGATTGTTGCATAGGTACACACATGCCATGGTGGTTTGCAGCCTCCATGCCCCCATCACCTATGTGAGGCATTTTTCCCAATGTTATCTCTCCAAACGTTCCTATCCCATGCAAAATTCCTCCCCTAGCCCCTAAATTCTGACAGACCCTAGTGTGTGATGTTCCCCTCCTGGTGTCCATGTGTTCTCATTGTTCAACATCCACTTATGAGTAAGAACATCTGGTGTTTGGTTTTCTGTTCTTGTGTCAGTTTGCTGAGAATGATGATTTCCAGATTCATCCATGTTCCTGCAAAGGACATGAAACCATCCTTTTTTATGGCTGCATAGTGTTCCATGGTGTATATTTGCCACATTTTTCTTTATCCAGTCTATCATTGATGGGCATTTGGGTTGCTTCCAGATCTTTGCTATTGTAAACAGCACCACAATGAATATACATGTGCATGTGTCTTTGTAGTGGAATGATTTATAATCCTTTGGGTATATACCCAGAAATGAGATTGTTGGGTAAAATGGTATTTCTATTTCTAGATCCTTGATGAATCACCACACTGTCTTCCACAATGGTTGAACTAATTTACATTCCCACCAATAGTGTAAAAGTATTTCTGTTTCTCCACATCCTCTTCAGCATCTGTTGTCTCCAGATTTTTTAATGATCACCATTCTAACTGGCATGAGATGGTATCTCAATGTGGTTTTGATTTGCATTTCTCTAATGAACAGTGATGATGAGCATTTTTTCTTATGTTTGTTGGCTGCATAAATGTCTTTTTTTGAAAAATGTCTATTCATATCCTTCACCCACTTTTTGATGGGGTTGCTTGATTTTTTCTTGTAAATTTGCTTTAGTTCTTTGTGATTCTGGATATTAGCCCTTTGTCAGAGGGTAGCTTGTGAAAATTGTTTACCATTCTTTTGGTTACAGGTTCATTCTAATGATCGTTTCTTTTGTTGAGCAGAGCTCTTAAGTTTAGTTAGATCCCATTTGTCTATTTTGGCTTTTGTTGCCATTGCTTTTGGTGTTTTAGTCATGAAGTCCTTGCCTACTTCTATGTCCTTAATGGTGCTGCCTTGGTTTTCTTCTAGAGTTTTTATGGTGTTAGGTCTTATGTTTAAATCTTAATTCATCTTGAGTTAATTTTTGTATAAGGTGTAAGAAAAGGGTCTAGTTTCAGCTTCTGCACATAGCTAGCTAGTTTTCCCAACATCATTTATTAAACAGGGAATCCTTTCCCCATTGCTTGTTTTTGTCAGTATTGTCAAAGATCAGATGGTTGTAGACGTGTGGCATTGTTTCCAAGGCCTCTGTTCTGTTCCATTGGTCTATTTCTCTGCTTTGGTACCAGGACCATGCTGCTTTGATTACTGTAGATTTGTAGCATAGTTTGAAGTCAGGTAGTGTGTTGCCTCCAGCTTTGTTCTCTTTGCTTAGAATTGCCTTGGCTTTGCAGGCTTGTTTTTGGTTCCATATAGAGTTTAAGGTGGTTTTTTCCAGTTCTGTGAAAAAGTTCAATGGTAGCTTGATGTTTCCCAAGGTTTTTTTTTTTGTGGTATCATAGTTTGAGGTCTTAGATTTAATTCTTTAATCCATCTTGATTTGATTTTTATATGTGACAAGTCATAAGGGTTTAGTTTCATTCTTCTGCATGTGGATATTCAATTTTCCCAGCACGATTTATTGGAGAAACTGTCCTTTCACCAATGTTTGATGTATGGATTTATTTCTGGGTTCTCTATTCTGTTCCATAGGTCTGTGTGTCTGGTTTTATGTCAGTATCATGCTATTTTGATTACTATAGCTCTGTAGTACAACTTGAGGTCAGGCAATGTGATTCCTTCAGTTTTGTTCTTTTTGCTCTGGATGGCTTTGTCAATTCTGGGTCTTTCATGGTTCCATATAAATTTTAGGATTAAAATAAATTTTGAACAGAGGTATTTATTAGGTTCATTCAAAAGTAGTTGAGGTTTTTCCATTGAAAGTAATGGTAAAGACTGCAATTGTTTTTGTACCAACATAATCACATGATCGAAGAGGTAAAAAATGGTTTTCTGCAAGAAAACTCCTATAAGCTGAAAGCTGAATGATGGACAAGAGCTAACTAGAAGAGAGGAGAAAGCAGGTTTCAAGCAGAGAAGTGGCATGTTCAAAGGTCCTGAGATAGGAAGAAGCATGCTGTATACAAGATTTGACAGGAAACCACTGTGACTGGAATGGTAGAAAAAGCGGGCATGTGGTATGTGATGAAGGTGGCATATGAAAGTACCAGAGTTCTCTCTTTTTTTTTTGTCAGAGTTTTGTTTTTTATTCCCCCCCCAAATTACTAACATTTTCTTTAAAATGTTTAAGGAATTTTAATATGGGCAGAACTCTGTAAAAGAGTGCTTCAACTGTGTGCTGGAATATAAATCGTAGAATATTTGTTAAATGAAAGAGATTAATTGTAATTTTGTTCTCAAAGTAATTTTAATGGTGATAAAAAACAAAAAATAACCTAAAGGTACAATAGAGATTTGCTTAAATTTATTTTAGCATATTCATACAGTAAAATGTTTTGAAGTTGTTAATATGATAATTCTGCAAAAATATATTTATTGGTATGAAGAATTCTCCTCAATACAGTAACTGAAGACAGCATTTGACAATAAAACCTCAGACTGGAATGATACTCATGACAAAATATATCCACTTACATAAAGAATTGGCCAAATTCAGGTCTAGATAGAAAAAAAGAATAAATTTGGCAGTCATCAAGCTAATTTGTGGCTTTTTAAAAAAGACAACATAAAACAAATTGATAGTCTATGCAGCAACAATGTACGATCTACTTTGGAAGCTTTATTTTTATTACTTCTTCGAAAAATGAAGAAGCACAGGAAATTAGGGATCATTAACACAAGAAACAATTTGACTGAATAAATAAATGTGCAATTTTGTTGTGAGATAGTTACTTTCCTCCATAAAACTGTCCTGTCCTAGCTCCTCAGAATAAAGGGAAAAGGAAGAATGCAATAATATGACTTCAGAATAAATAAATAATGGAAGAATTTCAAAACAGAATGAGGCTTTGCTTTGAAATATCCAATCTTCTTGAGACTGCAAATTGGGCAGGAATAGTGAGTAGTTTCTCCTCATGCATTTTCTTCCAATCAGAAGAAAAATACAGCATGAGACTTTCTCATGGATTTCAACATATCTAATCATATACTTGTTAGCAATATAGAAGAGAAGAAACAAATGAAAAATTCATAAAGAACTTATGTACATAGAATGCTCAGCTCAAGATTTATTTTATACAAAAATTTTGAAGTAAAAATTGTTTACTTTTATGTAACAGTTCACATTTTACAGGTTATAAATGAAGCTAACATAAATCATTGTCTAAATTACTCTGTCATGTTTTTTTGCTTAAATGTCTTCAATATAGTAAAGTTTTTCCATTTTTTTAAATAGAGGATTGTTTTTCATTATATCTTATTTTCTGTGCCTTTATGTTTCATAATATATTTCAGAGAGTCAAAATATGTTATTACTGATAAAACAGACTCTCTTTAAGTGAAAATAACTTTGATAAAAATTCCAAGCTTGAGTTTAGAATTTGATTTGGGTAATATCAGAAGTAAGGCGATATTTGGAAGTAAATAGATTGTTAGAAGCTCAGTCTTTGGAGTAAAATGTACCTATTGAGGTGAAGTTTGAATCAAAATGTCACCACTAATTAGCAGTTTGACCTTAAAGGATTTACTTAATTTTTCCAAATCTATTTTAGTTCATGTCACTATCCTATCTAAAAATTTTTCAAAAGCTCTTCTATCCACTGAGAATAAAATTCAAAGTCTTAATAAAATCGTTCATGGGTTTCACATGATTGTTCCCTGACCATCTCCATGGCCTTTTCTTTTCGTTTTTCACCTATGTGGGTGTCTTCCAGGTCCTTGCACATGTTCTCACTTGAACCTGTGTCTTTTTTCTTTTCCAGTGACAATCCAACTCATCCATATACAATTATGCATTGGTTCCTAAATATTTATTTAATTTGCTACTAACGTATGAAGATAGCACCAGGTGTATATTGGCCCTGCAAACATACTTAAAAATAAAAAATTCTAACCTAGACGGGTATGTATTCAATGTTTTCTATGTCAACAGTCCTATTCCTCAAGTTGCCCTGTCTTGAGTTAATGATAAATTTGGTCATCAGTTTGAAATTAAGAAGAATATCAGTGGTGGGCTGTTTAGCACACATTAGCTTGAATTATTTAATTATCAGGAAAGGTAGCTAGAACTATAAACAGAAATGAACTTTTTGTTAAAACAGAATTTAAATTTTGTTTTGGTTTTGTATATTATTGTGCACTCTTATATTGAATTGCTCATTAGCCAGTCAAAGGCTGAAATGTGAAAACTGGCTAGTCATATGCAGAAAACTGAAACTGGATTCCTTCCTTACACCTTACACAAAAATTAACTCAAAATGGACTAAAGATTTAAATGTAAGACCTAAAACCATAAAAACTCTAGAAGAAAACCAGGGCAATACCATTCAGGACATAGGCATGGGCAAGGACTTCATGACTAAAACAGCAAAAGCAATGGCAACAAAAGCCAAAATAGACAAATGGGATCTAATTAAACTAAGGAGCTTCTGCATGTGAAATAAACTATCGTTAGAGTGAACATACAACCTACAGAATGGGAAACAATTTTTGCAAGCTACCCATCTGACAAATGGGTACAGAATCTACAAAGATTTTGAATAAATCTACAAGAAAAAACCAAATAGCCCTGTCAAAAAGTGTGCAAAGGATATGAACAGACACTTTTCAAAAGAAGACATTTATGCAGCCAACAAACATGAAAATAAAGCTCATCATCACTGGTCATTAGAGAAATGCAAATCAAAACCACATTGAGATACCACCTCACACCAGTTAGAATGGCAATCATTAAAAAGTCAGGAGACAACAGATGCTGGAGAGGATGTGGAGAAATAGGAACACTTTTACACTGTTGGTGAAAGTGTAAATTAGTTCAACCATTGTGGAAGACAGTGTGGTGATTCCTCAAGGATCTAGAACTAGAAATACCATTTGATCCAGCAATTCCATTACTGGGTATATAACTCATTCTATTATAAAGACACATGCACATGTATGTTTACTGCAGCATTGTTCACAACAGCAAAGACTTGGAACCAGCCCAAATACCCATCAATGATAGACTGGATAAAGAAAATGTGGCACATATACACCATGAAATGGATGAGCTCATGTTCTTTGCAGGGACATGGATCAAGCTGGAAACCATCATTCTCAGCAAACTAACTCAAGAACAGACAGCCAAACACCACATGTTCTCACTCATAAGTGGGTGTTGAACAATGAGAACACTTAGACACGGAGGGGAACATCACACACAGGAGCCTATCAAGGGATGGGGGCAAGGGGTGGGATAGGATTAAGAGAAATATCTAAGGTAGATGCTGGGGTAATGGATTCAGCAAACCACCATGCACATGTGTAACTATGTAACAAACCTGCATATTCTGCACATGTACCCAAGAACTTAAGTATAAATAATAATAATAATAATTTTAAAAGATGAGCATTTATAGTACTGTCATATACTCTCCTGCCATTCAGAAGTACATCTTTTGTTAGTAATTTGTGCTCTCTGTCTAGAAAATTGTCAGGTTATTTTTCACTGTCCTTCTGAAGTTTAGAAAGTCACTCGGAAACCTCAAAATGCTTCTTTCAGGACTCAATAAAACTTTCTTGTCTAGAAAAAAATTAAAAATAATAAAAGTAACTAAGTCTTACAACAGTGAAGACAATGCCAACAAGATTTCAAGATATAGCAGCCTCGACGCTGCTGAGCCCGACATGCCTTGGTGTGTGATGTTTCCTTCCCGGTGTCCATTTATTCTCATTGTTCAACTCTAACTTATGAGTGAGAACATGAGGTGTTTGTTTGTCTATTGTTGTGTTAGTTTTCTGAGAATGATGGTTCCCAGCTTCATCCATGTCCCTGCAATATAGCAGCCTTGATGTTGCTGAACCCCTAAAGTAATGTCAGTAATTGCCTGTATACAGATTTGTTACTATTTCTGTTTTGGTCTTTTAGTTATTCATAAGTAATAGAAATTTATTTCTCACAGTTCTTGAGGTTGGGATATCCAAGATCAAGGCATTGGCACATTTGGTATTTGGTAAGAGCTTACTCTCTGCTTCAAAGATAGCATTTTCTCCCTGCATTCTCAGTTGGTGGAAGGGGCAAATGCTGTGTCCTCACATAGTGGAAGGGGCAAGGTAGCTTCCTTCAACCCTTTTGATAAGGACATTGATGCCATTCGTGAAGGGAGAGCTCTCATGACTTAATCACTTCCCCAAAGGTCTCATCTCTTAATACCACTACAATGGGAATTAGGTTTCTACACTAACTTTGGAGAAATACGTTCAGACCACAATAGCGAGCGTTAACAATAAAGTACCATTTCTCTAAACTTTTGTAACTCTTGTTTGCTGTTATATGCATGTGGAATCATTCCTGGATGATACAATTGGTAATTTAATTTCATCATAGCAAATGATCCATCACAATCAATTTATTCTGGCAACTTTAGTCTTTATTAATTTTGTAGTTTATAAGTTTTTATCATATGTGATTTGTAAATTAATCTTTGGTTTTACTGTCTTATAAGAACTAGAAGGCTAACAAATTCATATCTGTTATTTTTTAAAATGTGGTACATTACTCAAAACATTAAACTATAAACTGGAGTGAACATTTACTTGCAAAGTAGAGCTCTGCACCACTAAATAGATGGCCATGTTTTGTATCCTAGTTTTAGTGCAATCAGTCATGAGGCTTCAGGATGTCACCCTACATCTGTAGGTTGTGTTGTTTATTGGAGAATATAGGGCATACAAGATGATATATTGGAATATGAGAAAGAAATATAACTCCCATACTTTTAAGTCATTGTTTGTATATGTTATTCTGTATATATTTCATTTTTTTGTGTATGTTTCACAAGCAGCATACCATATTACTAAGTGCAGTATATGAGGACACATTCAAAATGTTTTTACCGATAAAATATGCGATCTGATAATTTTGAAGAGAACACCTCTTATAATTCTTTCATCTTTAAATTAAAGAGATTAGCACTCTTTAGACTCTACTTCAAGGGGACCTACAGGGTTCTTAAAAAGTAGTTGGAATAGAGAAGTAGCCTGGGAAATTGGAGGTCTGAGGAAGCCCAGTCCACTAGGTTCTGTCCTCCTAGCTCCTATTTATATCTCTTTTACACATTAGGTTTCTTTACAGGAATAGGTTCAGATATTTAAACAAAAGGTTTGAAGGACAACTGACTAAATGATGTATGAGGTCTTGATAAAATCTAAACTTCTTTAATCCTCTAGGTTCTGAGCTGCCCTCTATACTGGGGGTAAAAGAGTGACAAACATTAAACAACTAACATAGCACATTTTCATGTTAGGAACTTGTGTTATAGACCCAATTAGTGATAGGAGATATACGTGTAAGAAGATAACCAAAAATCTCTGAGAAACTTAAGTGGTGGGCAAAATGTGTAATAGTGGTTAAACATAGGAACAGATCTTTTCCAGGTGGAATCAAAGTGAAAGGTTTATTTTAAGGTATCCTTAAGATCACTCCATGTGACATCCCATACCTACCAAGGTGTCCTTAAGATCATTCCATGTGACATCCCAGACCTATCAATGCCATGTTTTAAACTTTACCTTTAACCACCACCCTAATATAGTTTCATTCCCTCAGTCTTGGTTACAAAGTTGATTAATGCAACTGATTCCTGTGCAGCTTTGTTTAAAATCAGAGTACACCTAGATTTTGGTAATATATTTGTGAAGTACTGAGCAGCCTAGCCCCTAATTAAATGCTCTTAATAAGAATCAGGTGTAGGTCCAGCTGCATCATAAATTGAGGCATGCCATTATAAGCTATTTCACTTGTTCACCAGTTAATCCTCAGCAAGTAAGTATAAGTGCAAATTTCTTAGATTCTTCCTTCCCTACCCATTTCCCTAGGATCAGCCCAAGTATTCTGTGAAATCTAAAAGCAAAAAGAAAAACAGCTTGCAATTGTATTTCTGGTTAAGATGTTCTACTGTAAGAAACAAGAGTGAAAATAAAGTAATAATACGACTATTACCAGAGGAAATTCTGAATCATTTCCAAGATTTGTTAATCTGTTTCAGATAACAAAGTCAGTAGGCATACACGCCAA
Source organism: Callithrix jacchus (assembly GCF_049354715.1). NCBI lineage: Eukaryota > Metazoa > Chordata > Mammalia > Primates > Cebidae > Callithrix > Callithrix jacchus. The sequence goes on from NC_133518.1 coordinate 37,306,027, forward strand.
CTGTTTTTCAGGCAATACGTGTTCACAATGATTTTGCTACGAAATGAGTGGCAGAGATGGTACAGATGCACTTGTAATGGGTTGTGGCTCCCATAACAATGAACCTAGTCTTGTCCTTTAATGAAGTGTTGAAGTGCACAGTGGGAAAAGGCACATTCTTCTGCCTGTGTCTGCACCTACCTGAGACAGCATTGTTTCCTGAATTTTCTGGCGGAGAACTTTTTGTAACTAGCCTTTCCTAGTTTCTTATTTTTCTAAGATAATCATAACTCTTCTTGTCACACACTTGTAATTCTCTCTCTGGCTAGAAATGTCAATATCAAAATCCAACGGTTAATGAACAACTTTGTGTAGTAAATGTCAAACCTTTATTTATAAATGAATATTTATATATGAATATTGTTTTATTCTGTATCAGCCTAAAGCCTTCAATAAAGAGTTGCTATAAAATTTAGGTGCTCTAAGAAAAGGAGACCATAAAACAAAATAATGCGTATTTCTAAAATATGCAATTATAGGCACATTATAGGTGTGTGTGTGTGTGTGTATGTGTGTTTAGAGAAAACCCAAGGCCTGGTAGTTCCTGACATTTGGACTTTTGATAAAGCAAAATATTTAAAGAAATATAAACAAAGAAATCAAGACATGCACTAAAAAGTTTGGTGAGAGATGTTCACTCTGTAATTTTTGCATTTAAGAGATCACAGTATTTTAAACTCTATCTTGGAATTTCTTTATTTTTTACCCTTCTGGAGGCCTTGGAACTAGAAAGGCCCTAATACTTATTAAGCTTTGAAATTCTAATTATGGGCATATTGGTTGTATTTTAAATATATAATGCTTGATTTTCTACACTTTGACTCAGAAATTATAACTCTCTCCACTTTCCATGTTCACAAACCCACCATAATATGATCACGGTGGTTTTTTAAAATATTTTTTCCCTTTTAGTGAGCCTAGTGAAAAGAGGTAAGAGACCAAGGAGAGAAGGAGAAAAGGAGTTAGAGGAAGGATTGACATCACCAATGAAAAGAGTCCCATCACTCAGCCCCTTGATTCCTTTCCTTTCACAGAGGAAACGTAGTTTCTGTAGCTGCTATATGCCTGTTAAACTCTTAGAAGAGGAAAAGCATAAACAGCTCTTACCTAGCAGCCCTCTGACCTCTCCATTTATAGTGAGTGAGTTTTCATGTGGAGTTAAGGTAGCCGAACACAAGAGGGAAAGGCAGGAGGTTTTGTCTGAGCACTTGGGCAGCCAGATCCATGATCTGGCACATGATTAGGGAGACCATACAATTTATCATTCCAAATGGAATATTTTTGTCCGAGAAAACGGCTACATTGAACAGAGCACTGGGTTCTCTTGGCAAACTAAAGATAGCCACAGAGTAGACGTTCATTACTCACTGAAAGAAGGAATAAATGAGTAAGACTGTAGCCCAGCATATGCTTGTCATCTAAGGGATAACAAAGGTCAAGAAGTCACTCTGGGTTAATTACATAGCAATTGAAGAGATAGAAGTTGTGAAGTGGTGGGTTTTATGTCTTGGGTTTTCTTGAGACAAAGTTCTAGTCATTCAGGTGGGAGTGCTGTGGAGTGATCTTTGCTCAGTGCAACATCTGCCTCCCCAGGTTAGGTGAACCTCCCACCTCAGCCTCCTAAGTAGATGGGACCACAGGTGCACACCACCATGCTCAGTTATTTTTTGACATTTTTGTGGAGATGGAGTTTTGGCATGTTTCCCAGACTGGACTCAAACTTCTGGGATCAAGCAATCTACCTGCTTCGGCCTCCCACAGTGCTGGGATTATAGACTTGAGCCACTGGCACGACCGAAGTGGTAGCTTTTACCTCTTCATTAGGGCTGGCCTTTAGATTCTGAGGAAAAGGATCTGCAGTCATCTAAGCTATCAGGCAGTAGTGTAGACTATCTGAGAGTGTAGTTATTGAAAGTATTCTGTGGCCAGGAGTGGTGGCTCATGTCTGTAGTCCAAGAAATTTGGGAGGCCGATGCAGAATGATGAATTGAAGACAGGAGTTTGAGACCAGCCTGGCCAACAAAGTGAGACCCTATTGCTACAAAAGATAAAATAAAATAAATAGGCTAGGTATGGTAGCACCTGCCTGTAGTCGTAGCTACTCTGGACACTGAGGCAGGCAGATTGCTTGAGATCAGGTGTTCGGGCTGCAGTGAGCTATGATCATGCCACTATACTGCTAGAGTGCAGTGACAGAGTGAGACTTTGTCTCTAAAAATAAATAAATAAATAAATAAAATAAAAATAAATTAAAATGAAATAAAATATTCTCAAAGTCTAAATATGACATTTGTTTTCAAATAAACATTTACTTCAAATTTTTTTAATAGAAGAGGGTAAGATTTAAAAATGCTGTATTAAAACAGGCTTTGGAATAGGAATACAAAGCTCTGAGATTAACTCTGTTTTGTCAACTTACTCTGAAATATTGAAAAGCTACTTGTATTTCTATAACATCTTTTCTTTTCTTCTTTTTTTTTTGAGACAGTCTTGCTTTCACCCAGGCAGAAAGGCTGTGGCATGATTATAGATCACTGTGGCCTTGAACTCCTGGCCTCAAGTGATCTTCTTAGCTGCCAGGGCAGCTGGGTCTATAGGTGAGAGCCAATATGTGCAGGTATTTAGGATTTTTGTTTTTGTGGAGATAAAATCTTGCTATGTCACCCTACTTGGTCTCAAACTTCTGGTCTCAAGCAATCCTCCTGCCTTGGACTTCTAAAATGCTGGGATTACAGATGCTACAATATTTTATCTGTAAAATTAATGAAAGAAGGCGCCTAATAATCTCTGACTTTCTCAGCCATACCTATCTACCTAACAGGGTTATTTAAAGAAAAAGTGATATATTCTAGCTCAAAACTCTTTTCCCCAAACAGAGCAGTGTGGATACAATATTTTAAAAGAGGGAGGAAAAGAAAATTTTAAAAGACATAGGTGGCTTGATTAAAGGCAAACATTTTCTCAGAAAAGAAATTGATCATAATGCTTGACTTAAGACTCAAACAGGGCTTGCTGGGCTCAGGGTCCAGCAGGAGGAAGTGGTGGTCAGGCAGTTGTTCCCTGTGGAACAAAAGAAGCAAACGTGCTCACCTTTCACAGGCATCTGGAACCAAACTCACTGTGTGTGGCCAAGAACTCACCACAGCCCTTTTAGTTTTAAAGAAGGCTGAAAATTTCTCTTACCAATTACCATGTACTGTCTAGGGTCTTCATTTACCGGAAGCTGTAGGCTGAAAGATGTAGAAAAAACAATCATAGGCTTCAGTCTGGAGCTGAAGCAAACTGCTTGTTGAATCAGAGGCTGGATCTGCAAACCCTTCATGTTATTGTGCTCTGTGAGTGGCCTTTAAAAACCTGGTTCTAGATTGGGAGCCCAGTGGGCTGAGTAGAAACAAGTGTAAAACTTACAAGGACAGGGAAGGGTAGGCAAAAATGAGAAATAATGGAGAGAAACAAATACTAAAATATTTCCAAATTAAAATTAATCCATCTGCAGGACTAGGTATGCAAGACACACAAATAAATAAAATAAAATTAATCTGCAAATATAAATTCCAAAGCACACACAAAAAATCGAATGCTAAGGAGGTCAAATAAAGATAAAATATTAGAAGAATAATTTATTTCAGGAAAGTTCAGATCCTGTAGAATAGTCTGACAAAAACTTTATGCTACAGATTTCAATTACTTTCTTTAAAAAAAAAGATAATTTATAAAACAAAACACTCAAAAAGAATACAAAAAATGAAGAGGAGAAAAAATAAGTTTAAAATATCAAAAATAAAAAGTATAATCATTAAAATGAAAAATAATATATGAGATAAATGTAAGACTGGATATGATCAGAAAGAAAATGAGTCAACTGGAATATGATACCATAATATGTTAAAAAATAAAGATGTGAAGACCAGTTGAGAAACATCACAGATTAAATTGAAATGCTCTGATATTGATTTAATAAGAGCTCCAAGAGAACTGACTGGAAGGAATGGCAGAAAAATTCATATTTGGAGAGGTAATTATTGACAACTTTCCAGAATTAAAATTTTGCTTCAAATAGCAGGAGAATTAAAAAATAATAAATAATTATTATTTAGATTCATTACAATTGTGCCTCAGATCATCAATTATACACATATCATCTAAGAAACAGCCAGGATATGTTGCCTATAAAGGAAGGACATTTAAACTGACAGCAACAATTTTTTGCCAGAATTACTTGGTATCAATCTATGCCAGAAGTTAGTAAAACTGTGTCAATAGTAGAAGGAAAAAACTGTAAAAATAGAATTTTATTTTCAACCACATTATCCTTTAAAAGTAAAGAAAAATTGATATTTACAAATATATAAAGATATATAAAGAAGCTCATCTGAAATCGTCTTTGCAAAATTATGACAGTAAGAGAAATATGACATAGTTGACTCCATCTTGCTTCTGACCTCCAATGTGTCCTTACTCTTTCCTGGGCATATGCCAAGCTAACTTTAGGAGGAATTTAGATTATAGCTTAACCTTAAAGCAAAGATAATAATAGTCCTTCCTCAAACTAAATGACCTTTGTAAACCCAATGAAAAGTCACAAGGTTAGGATTATGAGAAGGGCCTGAATTCTGATAACATCGTCATAGTTTCTATAATCCCTTATTCCTCAGGGGTCATGTGGCCAGAGGTCAGAAGATTTGTAACTTTCCTGATTGCTCCTATAGATAACATCACTATGTAAAACCTAAGATTCTTTAAAAGATATCTTTCAGACTGACCTTAGCTGGACTCATGGCTCAACTGATCCTGTGGTCTGTCTAGAGGCTGACTCAGTGCCTGAGGATGATTTCCCACACCTCTATGATTTTATCCCCAATCAATCAGCAGCACCCATTCCCTAGCCCCTGCCCAATAAATTATTCATAAAAACCTTAACCTCCAAGCCTTCAGGAAGACTGATTTGAGTAATAACTCCACTTTTCTTGCATTCGCTGGCCTTGTGCCAATTAAACTCTTTCTTTGCTACAATGCTGAGGTCTCAGTGAACTGAGTTTGTCTGCAGTAGGCAAGAAGAACCTGTCAGGTGATTACATATTCACAGGCTGTCAATCAAAGGATTATCAAACAATGTATTTCTGAAAAAATAAAAGTAAACATAGATTAAAAGTGTTAAAAATATATGAGACTATGGCATATATTAACATTGATAAAATATGTCTGAAGCTTATTAGGCATTAACTTCTAAAACAAACTTTAAAGCATTTTTGTTTGATTAAAAGTAAGTAAAATTTGAATTAGCACAACAATAATATATGATGGGAGGTAGGTAGAATTTGTTAATGGGAATTGTTAAGGCACACTAAATGTCTTATTATGGTTGGAAGAATAGAAAACTATTGAATACAGATCCATCTATATTTTGTAATCCAAAAGTAATTTCTGAAATAATATAAAAATCTATAGTTTCCAAATCTATATGTAGAAGGAAATACATATTAGATATTTATATATGTTGAATACTGTATATGTATATATAAAATAAATAACAAGATACAGTAACAAAATAAAATGTCAGGAATAACTCCAGTTCTGTCAGTAAACAAACTAAAGTTAAATTGGTAAAAATATTCTATTAAAAAGATTAACAATATGTAAATAATAATAATAAAGTGACATTTACTATGCTGTTCTCATCAGAAATACTAAAGCAAAAATATATAGACAGGCTGAGAATAAACTGATGGAAAAGATGTATTTTGCAAATTACTAACTAAAAATACTATGGCAATATTATTATCAAATAGAATTTAAGTGAAAGGGCATTAAGAGAAAGAAAAATTACATGTAATAAAAAGAAGAAACTATAATTACAAATTCATATGCATTTAATTACTAGCTTCAAAATATATACATCAATAACTGACAGAGTACAAAAAATAGATTAATACATTTAGGGTGAATTATTTTTACATTCCTTAGTGGAAACTAGGAGATCAAGCAAATTAGCAAGGATATGGGGGAGCTGAGGAAAGGAGTTGGCAACATGGGTTCTTGTATTAATGCCCTCACTGGTCTTCCTGCTTCTTTCTTGACCACCCTGTGGCGTATTATATCATTTTAACTGACTGTTTCTGAATGTGTTATGCTATACAAGAGTTAAAGCATTCCTCACTGTTCTACTTTTTCTTTTAAAATATTCTTAGCAATTAGAGTTGCTCTTTCAGCTTTAAATTTGCCCTTCAATTTTCAAAAATTAAACTTCCTGTTATAAACTTTGACAAATGCATTACATTTATAGATTAATTTGTAAAGAATTGACATTTTCTACAACACTGATTTTTTTTTTATCCAGAGAAAAGAGTTTATCCTCAATATTTGGTCCCCTTTAATGCCCTCTGCAAAGTTATATAATTGCCTTCATATCATTATTGTGCTGTTTAGAAAAAGCATTAGATGTAAAAACTGCTAGTAGTTTAAAATATAATATATCAATTTTATCTACTTTGACTAATTATCCTCTAAGTTAAAGTTCATTCAGCTTTTTCAGTTAGATGTGAAATTATCTTATCCCCATGATTGTCAGTCTTACATTAATCATCATTAATTCAATAATTCAAGAAATATTGATTTGGGACCTAATTCACACTTGGAGCCATGGGATACAAAGAAAAATAAAATGTAGTTTCCATCACCAAAAGGCTTATATATCTAAAATAGAGTAAGTAGAAAGAAGAAATAAACTCAAAAAGTAAGAAAATATAAGAAAAATATACTCAAGAAAGAAGAGGGAAGGAAAATAATAAAAGAAACCACAGATTGAATGTTATGGATCCCAAATAACTCCCATATTCTTTTCATATCTGCATCAATGAAACATTATTTATAATTCATTGAGAGCTCTATAAATTTAAATATAAAAATAATTCTATTAGCAAATGCACTCCTAAAAATACTGTGACTAACAGATAAAGAACAAATTGTGAGAATCATTTTTAAACTGAAGACACTATCATGTCTTATGTGGTTGATATTTTTTCACATATTTGAATTGCTTTAGTTTAATATAATTATTGATTGTTTCGTGGTTAATTCACTGGCTTTCCTTTTAATATTTAAATATCTAGCAGGCATCTGATTTATTGAAAGGCTTATAATCCACCCCAAAATGAAACTATTTGTTGACATTTTACAATGATTTATTGGTAAAATGCTGCCAAGGACTTTTAAAATCAAATCCTGCAAAGAGCAGCTTGAAGTAGGTGAACAAAACTAATTTACATTACTCAAAAAGACATTTCTCATTTAATACCTAGGGTAAACTAATAGAAAATCTAAAATTATATTGCTTTCCCGTAGAGTACAAAAAGGGATTATAACATGAAAAAAAAAAACTTTAAATCTGAATATGCCATACCTTTCTGACTGGTACTTCCACTGTCATCCCTTCCTATCAGGTAATATTTAGCTCTGTGTTAATGGATTAGGGCCCATTGATCTCAGTTGGAAAATATGAGTCACTCTTGCTGATCACTGTGTGCTATTGCCAAAACTGCCTTCCTTGCTAACAAAGTATAATTCTATTGAAGTCTGTCCCAAATAATCATCTGTACAAACAATGATATGTGGTTTTAAACTTGAAGCATATTTTCTAACCAGCTGAACTATTTTATTTAACTTTTTACTTAAGAGCAGTGCTACATGCTGTGACTTCTTTTTCATTAAAAAAAAGAGATTTTGTTTTAAAATGGAATATAGTAATGGTTTATTTGGTCAGATTCTGGTTGTTCATCACAGGAAGAGTAATTTATGCTGAAGATTCACTACTAAATTCAAAAAAATCTATCTTAATAAGATCCTTTTGACATGTTTTAGATGAGAGGTTAAATCAGAATAATAATAATTCACTCACTCACTGAAGTGAACAAGCGGGAGATCAGAATATGTCACCCCAAAATATGACTTGTGGGAGATCAAAATATGCCCACCCCAAAATGGGTCTCTTCGGATTAAGGATTATTTTGAACTGGCTATTTTGAGGAACTGCAAACACAGGGGAAGCTCTGAAAACAGTAAAAATTAGCCTTTTATAAAGGAAATATACATCTATAAAGGAAAGCTCTGTTTGTATAGGTGTCTCCCTCTCTGTACTAGGAAGAGAAGAAAAAGTAACTCACCAGAGACTCTCATCAATGGAAAGCACTGACCTAATTCTGTTGAACAAACCTCACTCTTGTTCACTGTGCTTTTCCTGGGCATCTCCTTTTAACTGACCTTCCTCAGCACCCTTCTTTATTTGTTTCAGCAAATAATATTATTTAAGCCTGAACTCAAAGCCACCTCTTTAAGATTTACCTGTTTTTCTTTGAGTAACTCCCATTTATATGTTGGAATGAGAGTCCTCTCACTCCTTTGTTGAGATTTAATGTTAGAGGCTGACTATGATGGCTCACACCTGTAATCCCAGCACTTTGGGAGGCAGAGGCAGCAGGATTGCTAGAGCCCAGGAGTTTGGGACTACCCTGGGTAATGTAGTGAGACCTCTACAAAAAAATAAAAATGAAAAATTAGCCAGGTGTGGTGGTGCATGCCTGTAGTCCCGGCTACTTGGGAGGTTGCCTTGGGAAGATTGCTTGAGCTGAAGGGGTCAAGGATGTAGTGGGCTATGATTGTGCCACTGCACTCCAGCTTGAGACAACAGAGTGAGACCCTGTCTCAAAGAAGACAAAAGAAGAGAGATTCAGTAACAAAAGAGAGAATCTAAGAAATAAACAATAGACCAATTAACAGGAGAAGAAGCATATAAATTTATTACATGTAGGAAGTATTACAGGAAAGCTAGTAAGAAATAACCCAATGAGATTTAGAAGCTTAATACTCTCCTTCCCAGGGGAGAGGGAAGTGGGGGATATAGGCAGTTTTGAAGGAAGAACACATAATTTTAGGGGAGAAGAATGGGGCAGAACAGTTAATAGCCTGAGACATAGTTCTCCTGGGGCTCTGGTGTAGTGTCAACTCTAGTCTTCTTTTCTTGGAGTTTAGTCTTCCCTGTTTGGTGAGATTACGGGGAGGAGGCTCAACACAATTACATTCCTTCTGTAGGAGCTTCCCTTAATCAGAGAACGGAACTTCAGAGAAAGCCCCTCCCTGTGCTTCAGGAGAGACATAAGGGCAAGGTTGGCAAGGGGAGGAGAAGGGTCAGAGACATCTTGGTTCTGAAGCAGCTTCTTTAGTTCAAAATACTCAGCATGTCAAAGCACCACACTTTGGTGTATCATTTTCTGAGCCTCAACATATACATGAAGCATCTACATGTTAAACTAATGTTTGCTCTTCTCTCGTTAATCTGTTATTATAGTCATCTGTCCCAACTACAAACTAAAAAAAGGTAGAGAGAAAATTATTTTTCCTCCCCTATGTAAACTAAAAATAAAATCCTAAGCCTCTAGTGACTGAGGAGACCTCCTTGTGGCCAAAGGGACCCCAGAAAAACCTTGAAACTCAGTTCCTGGCCATTCTAGGACAAGGTCAGACACACTTCATTTTACTCGCTCGCCTTTGCAGTTTTGACACAACTATCAGCATTAATGTTAAAATACAGACCATAAAACTGACAGAACAGACTCTGACAATAAGAAACCAAATTATAAACAGGACCTAGGCCATACTAGGCAAGGGTTATGTCACGCACTCCTGCACTTAAGACTAAACAATGTTTTAACTGCCACAAAGTTTCTCTTTTTTTTCCCAGCAACTAAACAAGCACAGGCCTTGAATAAGCAATATTAAAACAATTACAACTCCTCCCGGTCATAGATGCTGACTAACTGAATCCCTATTCCAGGAGCCGTAACTACAGATTTGACTGGAAAAGAGACTAATTTCAATAACTTTTTCCCAGTAAAAAGACCACTGACCATGGAGTGGCACTGCCTGGTCTTCAGGGACTTTGCACTTGTGTGCCTTTGGTCCTGACATAGGCCTATTGAACAAACATTCCTGTAACAAATGACCCATTTTTTTTTTCCAGGCTCAGAGGCATACACTTAGAAGGAGAAGGTGTTGAAGTTGGAGCTTTAGCCAAACTATTTAGCATGAAGTGCCTACCCCAACCCCTCCTCCATCAAAGTGCCTGTCTCTAGTCTTACTTAGCTGGAGGCTGTGCTTCCCAGCTTGCAGGATGGCCACTTTGCAGGCTGTAGCCCTTTAGAAGATTGGGCACTCACCTCCTCCCTCATTAGCATGTAGTTTATTTTTTGAAATTTCTAGTTTCTTCTCTTTTTTGTTTTTTCCTTTTTTTGAGACAGAGTCTTGCTGTGTTGCCCAGGCTAGAGTGCAGTGGTGCAAACATGAGTCACTTCAGCCTTGGCCTCCCAGGCTCAAGTGATCCCCCTGCCTCCGCTTCCTTCGTAGCTGGGACCACAGGCACTCACCGTCACACCTGGCTAATTATTTTTGTGGTTTTTTTAAAATATAAAAATGGGTCTTATCATGCTGGTTTGTACTCCTGGACTCAAGCAGACCTCCCACCTTGGACTCCCAAAGTACTGGAATTACAGACATGAGCCACCAAGCCCAGCCTGATATTTCAAGTTTTTATTGCTTACATTTTAACCAAATGTGATGGACAGTATAAAATATAACATGCTCATTTCAAAAACGTGCCATTGGGTTTTTATGATGAATAGGCACATTTCCTCTCTGAGGAAAAAGTCATTATTCAAGTTCTCTAATAGCTTTCTTCAAAAAACTTTGAGTCTTCATTTTGAGAAAGTGATTTAAAAATCAAGGAAATCAAAAATTCTTTATATATTTTCTAGGGTATTATCTTAATTTTGCTTTAGTGGATGACAAAAGTGTAAAAATGTATAAACAAAAGTTTCCATCTAAATAGTATAATAACAATAGTTATTTTAAAATATTACATGCACAATGACAATGCAATTGAATGAGAACTATAATTATCCCTTTTCTAAAGCTAAGGAAACAGATTTAGAGTAGTAGTTTGCCCAACTTACTTGATCATTTATTGGTGCTATCTTTTTCATGTGACAGCCACTTCAACCTTCTTTCTCTTCAAGTCTCTACTCTCTTCTTTCAGTTACAACTCTTTACACCTGTTGTTACAACTCAGGCTACCTTGATTGCTGTTTTCTTCTTCCTTTCCTTCCTTTCTTTTTTCTTTTCCTTTCCCTCCCTCCCTCCCTCCCTCCCTCCCTCCCTCCCTCCCTCCCTCCCTCCCTCCCTCCCTCCCTCCCTTCCTTCCTTCCTTCCTTCCTTCCTTCCTTCCTTCCTTCCTTCCTTCCTTCCTTGCTTCCATCTTTCCTTCTTTCTTTCTTTTTTGGAGACAGCCTTGCTCTGTTCTCCAGGCTGAGGTACAGTGGCACAATCTCAGATCACTCCAACCTCTGCCTTCAGAGTTCAAGCAATTCTCCTGCCTCAGCCTCTGGAGTAGCTGGGATTACAGACACCTGCCACCATGCCCGGCTTTTTCTTTTTTCTTTTCTTTTCTTTTTCTTTCTTTCTTTCTTTCTTTCTTTCTTTCTTTCTTTCTTTCTTTCTTTCTTTCTTTCTTTCTTTCTTTCTTAGTAGTGATGGGTTTCACCATGTTGGCCAGGCTGGTCTCAAACTCCTGACCTCAAATGGTCTGCCTGCCTTCAGCTCCCAATATGCTTGGATTATAGGTTTGAGTCCCTACACCCAGCCTTGCATCTCTTATTTAAAAGAAAAATAAAGTTTCTGTGGGTTTTCTGAACAGAGTCTTATGATTCCAATGTCAGAAATTTTATCTATGAAAGCAACAGGAATGCAAACATTCCATGTCTACAGTAACATGACTTCTGGTTACAAGGAAGTGGGCCAAAATGTAGCCTGTTTAATGCTTAATTATAACCGTATTTCTGCCCAGAGCCCAGCATGTAATTCTTGTTAACCCTGTGAGGATGGTTACAATGACAGTTCAGAAAGGTGAGGCCTGAGGAGTCCACCCAGGAGTGACTGAGATCAACAATTCATCTAGGTCACTCTGAATTAGAGGCAAGAAGCCACTAGCAATTCTGCCACAACTGCTTCTTAACTTCCATGAAATGATGAGTGGAATCCAGTCCCCACCTCTGCTGTACCTGCTTCTTGACACCCACAAGGCTATAGACTAGACATTGCTGCAGAAAACCCATGTCTCCATTACCTTGCTTGAGAGCAGAAACTGTCTAAAGTAGCAGAAAGATGATTTTTTTTTCCATTTCACAAGGTGTATTTCATAGGCAGAGCATAATTCACATACAAATGTCTATATGTAAAGAAGCCTGTTAAGTTTCTTCCACTACAAATCAGGGTGCCACCAAGATGTTGCAGGGATAGATGTGGATTGCTAGCTGCCTGTAGTCAGCAAGCTCCCTCCGCAGGAGGTTACATTTTAGTGGATAATCCAAACACATATATACATATAAAATTACAAATAATAGTTAAGTGCTGTAAAAATAAATGGAGTTCCTTGACAGAGAATGTTAAATAGGGCAGACCTAATTTACTTGGGAAGAAAGGATGGTTTTAAAAATGCTCTTTGAGCTTTGGTCATTGTGGTTGAGACCTGAAGGATGCATGAGGATTTGTGAGGATGAGAGTGGGGAGTTAAAGGCAGAGAGAACAGCAAGTTCAAAGGCTCTGAGACATGTGAATAGGTGAGGCATTCAAGAAAATAAGCGAAGTCTGGTGCACCTGGAGGAGAAAAAACGTACAGGTGAGTTGAAGAGAAGGCAAAGGTCAGGTCCTGCAGGCCACGTAGGCTCTTTTAGGAATTTTGTCATGTCTAAGTTCAATGAGAACACTTCTAAAGAAGTTTGAACAGGGCAGTGACATGATCTGATTCACATCTTAAAAATGATTATTCTCGTTGCTGTATAAAGAGTAAATTGAAGGGAGTAAAAGTGGAAAGACCAGTTAGGAGTCCGCCACTAAGAATTGGGCAAGAGACAGTGATTTAAAGTACTTGTGAAATATCTTATTGGAAATACCACATATATAGGAGGAGTTAAAATTTACAAGCTTAGTTGAGGTCTGGAGAGAAGATTAAATTTGATACAAATGGGCCAATAGGTAGTATTGAAAACCAAGAAAATGAATGAGCTCAGGTAGGAAGGAAAAAGAAAAGAGGACCTGGAACTGAGTACTGAGAAATTCCTGTATTTTGAAATTGTCAGGGTTGTGGGTTTTGACAGCCAAATTTTTGCAAAACTAAATAGGCTTTTACCTGTTTATTCCAAGAAATTATATGTGCCAATAGTCATGTGCTGAAAGTAATGATGATTTGTTAAAGAATAAAATAAAAAAAGTCTCACGCCATATCGTTTTTAGTTAATTTATATTTCTGTGTGTTTTGACTAAGCTCTATAACTTTTTCCCCCCTCTGGGCTCCTGTGAAGACCTGCAGATTGGATATTTGCCCATTCATTTTAACTAAATGATTGCTCCAAATAATTTTTACCAATGTCAGGGTATAGTTGTGTTCTCTAAGCCTGCAAGGCCTTGAATTTACAGACTCTGTCAAAATGAGATTCTTTGACTTCTATTTGAAATTCCTTGAGCTCATTTCAACACTTGATAAACAAATCCTCCAAAGCATCAACATTCACTGTTAATTTTCTCTTTTCCTACCTTTTTCCCTAGAGCTACAATTTCATTATGCATATAAGTCTCCTCTAAGGTAACCACAAGTGACACTCTTTCTTCCCCTGACATAGTATAAGAGAGATACCACTCCTACAATCATTTCATTGGCTAGTGTAAGTCATACCTGCCCAACTCCAGGGAAACTGAGAAATGTTGAGGAGCTTATAGAATGTTTGCAGATTCATCCATACAACTTTCATTTATTCTAAGAAAGTAAAATGCTATGGGCATGATTACATCCCCTTCAATATTAATTTTCAGATTCTTATGTTCTATTTATTATTAGTTATGATTATATGCTACCACGCCCTTTAACCTTTCGGAGAACAAGATTAACAAATGCATGTCTCCTTGTTTTGGAGAACAAGGATAGCAAATGCAGATCTACTCTGAATTTCTTTTTATAGTAGACCTTGCAGTGGAAAAGGGTTTGAATTAATTAATAACTGGTTAATTACAATTAATTGATTTTAAAATTCATGACTTAATTTCAAAGGAAATAAAGAACAAGGAAGCATATATAATCCCTTAATAGGCAAAATGTATTTTCCTGAAAGGAAACAAAAATAGTTACGTATTTCTTCCCCATTTTCCCATGTGATTGTTGTTCAAAATAGTTACCATCTTTCCCTCACTTCCATGGGCAGTGGTTCCCTTTTCTTTTGATTCTAGGTTTGGCTCTTTCTTGCTTTTGCCAATGGTATAGCAGACCTGACTCAAGCCAAGACTTAAAAAACATTTGTGAGATTGGGTTTGAATTCTTGTGTCAAATATTTATTAGTGCATGCACTGATATTTTGCTATATTTAGTTATGCATTACTTTTTGAATCATATTGATTTGTAGACTCCAAAACTCTATCCAAGTAGGTAAAGTGTGACTTTTCCATTACTGATCAAGACAGCGCATGAAATGTGACTTTCGGTGAATTAATTCCCTCCATATATCAAGTTCCTCATTTGGTAAGGTCTCAAATAAGAGATATGGGGATCAGGAAAACATGAACCCAGCTTTCGAGCTTATTCAAAGATGAATTACTTACAGCAATTTTTTTTCACTATCATAAAAAAATATTTCTCTACCACCTAACATGTATAAGTTTAAATTTTGCTTTCTGTGTGGTTTAAAACCCTAGATAGAAGAAAACTTAATGCAAAATAAACTTCTAAACACAAATTAAATTTCATTCTCACTTCCTAATTGTTACAAACTCTGGCTAGCTAACCATTTGCCTCATAACTTGGCTCTTTTAAAAATCTTGCTAACTCTGGCCTCACAGGTATTTTTCAAAGGCTACAGTCCATTTTACCCTGTTCTTTAAAGAGGTGAAAAGCGTTCTCAGTTCATCCTAGCTACTCTGAGCACTGTAAGACCTCTTTTCCCAGGGGACAAACTTCTAAATTTCTACCAATCTAGGTCAAGCCAGGCCCATTATTCTCTGTCTGCCTACTGGGCATTTATTTTTCTCTACAGAGAAGGGTCAGATGTTCTCTGACTGCGGCATACTTGTTGTTCATTTTCATTGTTAAACTAAATCTGTTGAAACAACTTAAAACAGATAACGGTCTGCTCTCACCATAGAATGGAATCTAAGAAAGTGTCGGCAGCAGTCGCTGAAGGTGTTACACCCAGTTTGCCTGGACACTTGCCTCTCCTGAATATATTGATGGCTTCTTACTGCAAATACCTACAATTCTCTCCCTGGGCCTTTCTGTGGTTGCAGGAGCATGCACAGCTGGGTGCGGGTCAGGCAGGACTGGGAAGGGGTAATAGCCCCTGGGAGCAGTTGTTGGCAAGGTTGTTTAGGAGCTGATAGATGAATAGCACAGCTTTTTCTCCCTTCTGGTGGGACAACTCTGAGATAAGTTCTGTTCTGTCTTTTCACCGGGAACTCACAGTCATAACCTGTTCATTAAGGCACCTGATATTACCTCCTTCTCTTACCTATGTTATGTCCGTACAACCTCACAGATGCTTTTTGCAATCACCTTCCAAATAGATTACTTATACTCAAATCCTTGTTGCAAGGTCTGCATCTGGTGGAACCCAGTATTAGATAGTGCATAAGTTTTTTTAAAAGAAAAAAGGAAGGGAGGGAGAGTGGGAAGGTGAGAGAGAATGAATTAACTTGAGTAAATTAATTACTTAGGAAAAAATTCAGCTCAGTAAAATCAATAACCTAATTCTTACACACACACACACACACACACAAACACACACACACGTTATATATAAAATTATGAAAACTGATGTTGCTTCTAAAAATAACACATCTGAAGATAAATACTGTAATCTTTTGGCTTTTGCATCTCTTAGGGATGAAGCATAGTAAAACACACACACACACACACACACACACACACACACACACACACACACACACGGGCTTTGGAATCCTGGTTTCATAACCCTGCCTTGTTTACCAGTTGTGTGGCCTGGGCATGTAGGCAGCCTCCTCACCTGTTAAGTGAAGATTGTAATAATAAGCTCTTCAGGGTTGTTTTGAGGATTAACTGAGATAATTTATCTAAAGAAAAATAAGTGCTGAGAGTTGGCTATGGCTATACTGTTGTGATATAATAGTCATCAGTTCCCTTCCTGTTAGTTTAATTTGTTATATTCTATTTGTATTCTGCTTTGGACTCCTTTTTTGAAAGTTGAGTCTAAGACAGAAACTATCAGGCCTTCAGAGATGGCATTTGACTGAAGATATTTTTAGAAATATTAGGATTGCATCTTTATTTATTTTGTTTGTTTATCTTTTTCATGCATTTATTCTCCAGTATTTATTTATTTTTATTGTGCTTTGGGATCTAAGGTACATGTGCACATCCTGCATCCTGCAGGATTGTTGCATAGGTACATACATGCCATGGTGGTTTGCTGTCTCCATCCGCCCGTCACCTACATCAGTCGTTTCTCCCAGTGTTATCACTCCCCAACCTCCACTCCCCTAGCTGTCGCTTCCTTCCCCTCCCTCCCCTCCACCTGTGAACCTACCCCAGTGAGTGTTGTTCCCTTCCTTGTGCCCAAGTGTTCTCATTGTTCATCACCCGTCTATGAGTGAAAACATGAGGTGTTTGGTTGTCTATTCTTGGGTCATTTTGCTGAGAATGATGGTTTCTAGATTCATCCATGTCTCTACAAATGATACAAACCCAACGTTTTCTACGGCTGCATAGCATTCCATGGTGTATATGTGCCACATTTTCTTTGCCCAGTCTATCATTGATGGGCATTTGGGTTGGTTCCAGGTCTATGCTATTGTAAACAGTGCCACAGTGAACATATGTGTACATGTGTCTTTATAATAGAACAATTTGTAATCCTTTGGGTATACACCCAGTAACAGGATTGCTGGGTCAAATGGTATTTTTATTTCTAGATCCTTTTGGAATCACTACCCTGTCTTCCACTATGGTTGAACTAATTTATACTCCCACCAACAGTGTAAAACTGCTCCTATTTCTCCACATCCTCTCCAGCATCTGTTGTCTTCAGATTTTTTGATGATTGCCATTCTAAGTGGCATGAGATGGTATCTCAATGTAGTTTTGATCTGCATTTCCCTAATGACCAGTGATGATGAGCACTTTTTCATGTTTGTTGGCTGCATAAATGTCTTCTTTTGAAAAGTGTTCATCTCCTTCACCCACTTTTATGTGTTTGCCCTTTTCTTGTAAATCTGCTTTTGTTCTTTGTAGATTCTGGAAATTAGCCCTTTGTCAGATGGGTAGATTGTAAAAATTGTTTCCCATTCTGTTTGTTGCGGGTTCACTCTAATGATTGTTTTGTTTTTTGTTTTTTGATTTTTTTTTGCTGTGCAGAACTCTTAAGTTTAATTAGATCCCATTTGTCTATTTTGGCTTTTGTTGTCATTGCTTTTGGTGTTTTAGTCATGAAGTCCTTGCCTATGCCTATGTCCTGAATAGTGTTGCCTAAGTTTTGCGTCTTTATTTCTTAGAAATATTTTCTTAATACTTGAGAGTTACAGAAATTTATCAGATTTCTTAGAAATTTTTAATTTGCTTAAAAGCCAAATTGTCTTTAGTAATAAAAATATTATAAAATATTTTATACTCTGTGCTTTTCCTATATTCTTAGTGTATATGACATTATTGTCAAAGTTAATAATTTTAAAGATACAGACCAAAAACTTAATTTTAAAAAGTAAACGATAAAACTTGAATCTATGTAACAGCACAATTTGCAGGGAAGATTTTAGACACAGTATTTTGGCTGTAATAAGAACTCTTACATCTATTCCAAAGTTTTATATAGATTTAAAAGTTGAAAATATTGCGTCAACTTCTTTGGAAATAGCCATACTAAAATTATATATCTTTAAAAATTAACAATTAAATAAAAATTGATTGATTTCTTCTTAGGACTGGTAGATGTGTGTTAAATGCTATAGAGCACTACATAAAATCTTTTTTACTGATGCACTTTGTAGGTTACTCTACACGTTGCTGTGAGTGGGTCATGAGAGAGAGAAGGATTCTATTGCCCCTATTTTACAGATAAGGAAATTCAAGCTTATGAAGAGTAAGTGACTTACCCAAGATCTCAAAGCTAAACAATGTCAGAGCCAGGAAGTTGAGGCTTCAATCTTGAATATTTTCATCATGATCATGACATTTTCCTACTTTTTCAACTCAGCATAAGTCATTTCCTCTGAAATTCACTTATGAAGAAGAAATCCCCTTCAAAGCTAACATTTCCTTACCAAGTGTTTTTATTGAAATGAAGTAAGAAATCAAAATATGGAGAGCTAAGTTTCAGTATCTGATGGAAACAGCCAGTTTTATTTCATGGATATTAAAAATGCTTGCTTTAAGACCAAAATGGTGAAAAGGTGGAAGTGCCTGGGGGCTCAGTGCTGGTGGTTGCTCACTGACAGCTTTAGCTTCACATTCCCTTATTTTACACTCACAGGATCTGGAGCCTGATTAGCTTTTGCCCAGAATAAGATTTCTTATTTCGCCAGTTTTGTTTGTGAAAACTCTGCAGTGTGAAAATGCACAAAACTTTTGAAATTACCATAAACAACTCAAATGTTTATAGATGTTTTCAACTTGGTCACTCAGGCCTCCTCTCGTGTCTCCAGAAATCCTAATGCTGGCCTTTTTTTAAAAAAAAAAAAAAAATACATTATACATTGATTTCAATTCATGATCTAAGTTTCAGCACAGAAACCACTATTGAACAGTTTGCAGATTCATTCCTAAGGCTTCACCTGATGGGGAAAGGAACAAGTAAAGGTAAAGTGTACATAACAGTATCACTGAGAAAGAGAACAAGAAACAGACTCTTGTCAAGGGCTTCAAATTAGGGCTGCATCTTGTGTAAAGTGAAGTGAAGACTTTCTTATCCAGAGATCTGTCTGGTGCTCGTCAGGTGGTGTTACTTGATCACAGCAGGATAAATATGCACACCCAGGGCAAATCTGTAAACACCAGCGTAATCTGCATGGGAAGAGTCATTGTCATCTCCTCTGACAGAAAGATTCCCCAGGACACGTTCCAGCCGTGACAGTTACCTCAGTGTCTTAAAAAAATCTTGCCAGATATATTACAGAATGATTAAAAATGTTAGAAAGCTGTATTGGGAGAAAAGGAATGAGTATTTTCTGAGAATTTTGTTTCTTTAAAAGTAATATAAATCCTCACTCTACGTTGTGCTTAAAATAAAAGCTGCATTGCTTCAGGATCTGTGGTGTCTTCAACATTGCTATACAACAGCATCATTTTGTTGTACTATTTACCTACTCAAGAAATCTAACAATATAGTCAGCACCATCCTTTCTAATAAAATAGGTTAAAGATGAGCATTCCAATATTTAATTTAGGTTCTTATTGTGTGTCAGTACAAAAATCACAAAATTATTGGAGTGATATTTAGAGAAAGATAAATATGAGCAGACTTGTAGATACCTAAGGGGAAAAACTCAAAGATTTTGAAGATACTGGTAAAAATGAAGCTGTAATAAGTGCAATGATATATTATTAACCCACAAAGTAAAATTTTTTCCAAGTCTTGAAAGGTTTGCACATGAATTTTTGTAATACTAAATTCAATGAGGGACAAATAAACAGTCATTCCCCACTCCATCCCTCTGACAGACACACACAGGGAAATGTAGGGAATCCTGGCTGCTGAAGGTTTTTTTCTGTGTGAAATAAGAATTCTTGCCATTGAGAAGTAGTGGTGGTGGTGGAATAGTCAAGGAAACCTCTGAGAAGCTGATGAATGTTACAAACTTTATTTTCAGAAGAAATATAAAACACAGAAAATTTGATATTTTATTTCAAAGGATTCATCAACTCCCTAAAATCCTACTATGCTAAGCTAAGAACCCCTAATGCAACACATTCAAGTGAATGATTGGTTCTGACTATGGCCAAAGTAATATGGAGGAATGGGCTATTCCCACGGTCATTATGAGCTGTCATCACAGCTGGAAACTGTGGATTTAAATATCCTCTTAATGTCCTGCCCAAGTTCACCTGAGAATTGCTTAACTTTCTGCTTTACTTTCATTTAATTCAACATCCTGGATAATTCCTGTGTAAACATGTTCGACTACACATACATGGAGAGAAACATTGGAAACATTAACTGTTAAAAAAATGGTTTACATTAGTTACTTCCATATATGTTCATTTGAATAAGGTGAAGCATCAAGAAAACTAGTTACCAAGAGCCTTATTTATCCAAGATGAATACCTAGAGATATTCTTTGGTATTAGTGTCAGCGTTTGCAAGAAAAAATTATCCCATTAAAATAGCCCTCATGAATAATTCAGAAAGTTCAATTTAATGGAGGAAGGGGGAGGCAGAAACAGGTTATCAAATTTGTTGGAAACCCATGTTCCTGCACAGAATTTTTTATGAGCAGTTATAACGCAGGTTACTCTTTGTTCTGCATCTACATGAAGAAGTAGATCTCAACATTTAAACATCATTGCCTTTAATTTTTTGCTTTGTAGCTATTAACGCATTTTTCAAATAATATTTCTCCAAAAATATGTGTTGAATTGTGGAGTCTCCTTTTTTTGTTTTTATGGTTGATAAGAAATGTTTCCCAATGTTGAAATAGTAGCCGACTTAAAAGGAATTACAAACTTTCTGTGTGATAAAGATGATCAAGAGGGCGAGTGTAGTGGACACTGGTTATTTATCTTTTGTATTAATCAGGATTCAGTAAAAACAAACTCAAAAGCCACTTTAGAAATGCCAGTTATGAAAAATTTAGCATAAAGAATTGAGCTTACACAATCTCAAGAAAGGTTGGAGGAGCAAAGTTTGGGGAAGGGAAAGAGACAGATTAAGGACAAAGAAGAACAGCAATGGGATTCAGTAGTTTACCAAGCTCAAAGACTTTCTCTTCTTGATCAAGTTCAGTGACTACTATCCCACCTGCAGAGAAGCCTGATGCATACAGGATGTTTCAGATTTGAAACTTAATAGCCAGTTGTTTTTTTTTAAGTTTCCTTATTAATCAACAAGTGCCTTTCCTACTATGTAGATAGCATGATATTATTTACTTTGATTAAAAAAAGGAAAGATACAATATTCTCTGCTTTTCTGTGGTTTCAGTACCCACTATGTACTATATTAATCATCTACTTGTGTTCTGTAAAAATAAAACTATAAATGTTAATAATAATGAATCAAATAGCCACTAAGTTATATAAAAGTGATCATTGTAATTACCTCCTCTTTTCCTTGATTATTATCATCATCATTAGGTCAAAGACACTAAGACCTCAGAGTGGGAGGAAATTGTGTCACCTGAAGTGGCAGAGAGGGCTTTGTGTGAGAGATGGCATTTCACCCAGTCTTGATAGGAGTTTATTAGATAATAGGCAAAGGAGAAGTGAAGGTGGCAGGGTTTCTTGTTTGTTTGTTTTTGATTTTCAGACAGGGTCTTGCTCTGTCACCCAGGCTGGAATGCAGTGGTGTGATCTTTTCTCATTGCAGCTTCAACCTCCCAGGCTCAAGTGATCTTCCCACCTCAACCTCTCTTATTTCCTTGAGCAGTGGTTTGTAGTTCTCCTTGAAGAGGCCCTTCACATCTCTTGTTAGTTGTATTCCTATGTATTTCGTTCTCTTTGTAGCAATTGCGAATGGGAGTTCATTCATGATTTGGCTCTCTGTTAGTCTGTTATTGGTGTATAGGAATGCTTGTGATTTTTGCACATTGATTTTGTATCCTGAGACTTTGCTGAAGTTGTTTATCATCTTCAGAAAATTTTGGGCTGAGATGATGGGGTCTTCTAAATATGCAATCTTGTCATCTGCAAATAGAGACAATTTGACTTCCTCTTTCCTAATTGAATACACTTTATTTCTTTTCCTTGCCTGATTGCTCTGGCTAAAACTTCCAATACTATGTTGAATAGGAGTGGTGAGAGAGATCATCCTTATCTAGTGTGAGTTTTCAAAGGGAATGCTTCCAGTTTTTGCCCATTGAGTATGATATGTAACATAAATGAAGATAACGACCCTGGGAGTTCTAACCCAGCCCCGAGGTCCAGCCCACCAACCTGTAGGCTACCTAAGCAAGGAACTTGATTTAGTAGCTAAAGGATATCTTGCCTGCTTCCAGGCAGTTGCAGCAATAGCCTTGCTGGTATCAAGGGTTACTAAGTTAACTATGGGTAATAACATAACTGTTTATACCCCACATAATGTAGCAGGACTGCTGTATTTTCGGGGGGAGTATCTGGTTGATAGACAACCACATCCCTGAATATTAAGCTCTGTTATCAGAGGAATCTGCAGTCTAGTTAAAAACCTGTCCCTCCCTAAACCCAGCCACCTTCCTCCCAGAGAAAGCTGTGGAGCTTGAACATGACTGCAAACAGATAGTAGCGCAAAGGTATGTGGTCAGAGAGGACTTCAAGCTAACCCCCTTAGAGAACCCATCCTAGACTCTCTTTATGAAGTTCTTTTGTAGAAGAGATTCATAAAGCAGGGTATGCAATAATCACCCTGAATGACATTATTGAGAGTATACCTCTCTCCTCAGATGCAAGTGCTCAACTAGCTGAGCTAATTGTCCTCACTAGGGTGCTTGGATTAGGCAAAGGGAAAGCAGTTAGCATTTATACCATTTCTAAGCATGCTTTCCTAGTCCTCCAAGCCATTGCCACTATCTGGAAAGAGACTCTGTCACAGCTAATGGCTTTCCCATTAAATACCATCAGGAAACTAACAGACTATTATCCTTAGTTTTCTTTCCATGGGAAGTGACAGTAATATATTGTAAAGGCCAACCAAAGCGGGTGGATGAAATAGCCAAAGGAAACAAGTTGACAGACCAAGCAGCTAAATCGGCAGTGAGAGGGTCCCAGGTTTCTGATCCACTTGAGGCGCCTACGGTCTGGGAGGGCTTCATAAGAGAAATAAAACCTCTACATTTTTCTGTGGAAATAGAATGGGCCACCTCTCAGGGATATATAGACCTTTCAGCAAGCTTCATCCACCAGCTTCCAGTCAATGGAAAGAAAGTTCTTAAAATCTTTCACCAAGCCTTCCACCTAGGTAAGGATAAAGCCTATCAAATAGCCCAAAGGTTGTTCTCAGGGAAAAATCTGCTAAAAGAGTCAAACAGGTCATTAATGCTTGTGATATCTGCCTTAAAAATAAATCTCTCAGTCAATGACTTCTCTTCACTGGAACCCAAAGAATGGAAGGCTACCTGGGGGAAGACTGGCAGGTGTATTTCACCCATATGCCAAAGATAAGGGGCATCCAGTATCTCCTGATATTACCATGGTTTATGTTCACTCTCTGGGTCAAAGCATTTCTATTTCAAACAGAGAAAGCCTCTTAGGTGATAAAACATACTAATTACTGAGATAATTCCTCACTTTGGACTTCCTAAATACCTTCAGAGTGATAATACCCTTTCATTCAAGGCAGCTGTTGCTGGGGGGAGGGTCTCAAAGACACTAAGAATACAATACAATCTTCATTGTGTTTGGAGACCACAATCCTCAGGAAAGGTAGAAAAGACAGATGATATTCTCAAAAAACAACTAAGAAAACTGTCTCAAAAGATTAATGTCCCCTGAATTATCCTTCTTCTTATGGTCCTACTATGTGTTAAAAATACCCCTTCAAAGCTGGGTTTAAGTCCCTTCAAAATGATGTATGGACAGCATTTTCTCACCAATGATTTTTTTGCTAGACCAAGAAACCACTAATGTGATTAAACCTGTAATTTATTTGGCCCATTTCCAACAGGAACTAAAACAACTGTGTGGCCCAACCCCATGAACTGGGGCCACCTCTATTCAAATTAGGAGATTCAGTACTGATAAAGGCTCTTCCTTCTCTTTCTTCCTCCTCTGTCTTCCTTTCTAGGTCTTGATTGAGAGAAACTTTACACTGTACTTCTTTCTACTCCTCTAGCAGTAAAGGTCACTAGAATTGATTCTTGAATTCATTATAGTCACACACAGACCTGAGAAACTGATGGAATTACATCTGTTAACCCAGAAGAGCACCCAAAGCACCATGTAAAGAAATCAGAGACCTCAAGCTAAAAATCACAAAAGGTAAGTGTCAATAATTAATCTTCCATGGATATTCTCTCTCTCTCTTTTTTTTTTTTTTTTTTTTGAGACGGAGTTTTGCTCTTATTACCCAGGCTGAAGTGCAATGGCGCGATCTCAGCTCACCACAACCTCCGCCTCCTGGGTTCAGGCAATTCTCAGGCACATGCCACCATGCCCAGCTAATTTTTTGTATTATTAGTAGAGACGGGGTTTCACCATGTTGACCAGGATGGTCTCAATCTCTTGACCTCGTGATCCACCTGCCTCAGCCTCCCAAAGGGATATTCTCTTTATAGTCTTGCTTATGCTTGCTGTTCTTGTCTTCAATCTGTTCCTCACCACAAGGCATGTTTGCCAAGGACCCCTTGATCCTGAATACCCATGAAATTGTCTACTCCCCTAAAAATGTATCTTTTTTCTAAAATTTAACTGTCCTCTCCCATATAAGACTTAATTTCTTCTACCAAGGTGACACAGTTCTGGCTACAACATTGTTTTCAGAATGATTAGTCTATTTTGCTTTTTATTTCTGTTATCTTTGACAGCAGATTTTTTCCCCATTAGTTCCTCTTTGTATAATGTAGTAGTTGGTCCATGCACATTTAACCTACTTATAGAATTTGTTTTTTCTTGCCTAGAGACCATCAAACTCCAAATGGTCTTGTAAATGGAGCCTCAGACAATGGCTCCCTTTTACTAGTGACCCTTAGGTCCCTGGGAGGAATCTGACTGCAATTTCCCAAAACAAAGTCTCCTGGTAGCATTAAGCAGTTAGAGCAGTCACCATCCCTATCCTAACAGCAGTTAGCTGTAACTCTTCAGAGGAGGATTGATAGTGAAAGGAGGCAGACAGTTTCCTAGGCAGATAGGGACAGGTTCTTGGTGATACCTGACCTTCAAGAAAGACAGCCTGAAGTCTGAAAACAGAGCTGCCACTTCCAGGTGGAGTCCACAACCAGAGTGAGAACTTCCTTGATGCCTTTTAGTCAATCAAATGGTGGTTTTTTTCCAGGCCCATACATGGACCAATTAGCACATGCTGTCCCATTCTGGACCCATAAAAACCACAGATTCAGCCTCGTCCACTTTTGGGCCCCTTCTCACATGGAGAGCTACCCATTTTGGGTCCCCTCTCATGCAGAGAACTTTTCTGTCACTCAATATAATTCTTCTCTGTCTTGCTTACTCTCTGGTGTCTGCATGCCTTATTCTTCTTGGTCACAGGACAAGAACTGAGAACCCACTGAATGGCACTGCAAAGAGATCTATAACATGCATTCTTGCTCACCAATCTAGGGAGTGAAAATAACTGCTGGATGGCAGGAATGAATGAGCTGCAACATGCCCCCATGCACCAAGCTGCAGACAGCAGGGAGAGTTGTAACACATTGATGTCTGCCAGCTATGGGTGGTGGGTAAAGCTGTGACACTCTCCTTTTTGCCTAGCTGTGGAAACAAAGAAGTGAAGCAGTGAGGAACCATTCCCTTATGACTGACTCACTGAACTGCAAAAGCAGCAACATTTCTTAGAGGCTCAGACCTCAGAATTCCTCAGGTGAGAGGTGTAACACTCCTTGAGACCCCTCATTTCTAGTATCTCTGAATTTTCAGGTGCCACCATGTTCCCCTCACCTAGACTCTGGTGCCAATGTGAAAACCACCCACTGCAAGTCTGGTCCAGCCAGAAGCTGAGCCCGGAGTCCCTGATCAGACATAGGATGCAGGCCAGGGCACGAGCCCAGTGCAGCCTGCTGTGCTGACTGGGAAGAGCAAGCCTGGTGGTCCAAGTGAGGCTCCAGACAGAGGTCACTGTGGCCACAGAGATTTCTGACTGGTGAGGTAGCACCAAAGGAATCCTGTAACACTGGCATTACAGGCATGAGCCATCATGCCTGGCAGAAGGCAGAAGGCAGAATGCAGAAGATAGCAGATTTTTAGAGAAGCAGAAAAGAGAAAGGCTGTAAGTGGGATTTCCTAGGATGCATAATCTGAGAAGCAGATAAATGTACAGGAAGTTTACTATGATATGCTTTTGGAATCAATATCTAGAAAAAAGAAGAGAAGGAAACAAAGGGGGTAGAAGGAGAAGCCAGGATGAGAGGTAACACAGTCTCAGTGGAGTCTATGAGATGCACTGCAAATGGGGCAACCCTTTACAGACATCCCACCTGGGCCTAGAAGGCCAGACCTTTATGTCTTCACTTCCATTACTGAGTGCAGATTGCCCTGAGAAAGAGGAACAGCTTTGGGCTAGTTTTCTTTCTTCAGCTAAGGCAATCTCTGATTGGGGCTAAGATCTAAGGGTTGTCTGCCAGCAGCACTCACAGCATTTGGGAGAATAAATTCTAGGTTCCCACAAGGTGGCACAATAAATGTCCATCACAGGAGAGATGAGATGGTCAAATATTAAGACATCTCAGGTAGAAAGAACAGTACCTCAGGGCAGAATCAGAAGTAGAAATGAGAGAGACAATGAAAAAGCCAAACCCGTATGTAAAAAGGTATTGGTAATTACAATTAGGGAAGACATATCTGGGCTAAATATGAAAGAGTATTAAAACTCAGGCAGAGGTTTTCCAAATAATGTAGCAACACACTGGGACTTCTACCAGGATTTGAAAGAAAAAGCCATGCAGAAAGAGAATATGTATGGCAATGTTGTGTTATAGTTGGATGAAAGAAAAATATCTTGAGTTAAGTAGAGTGTGGAAAAAAGTGGCAGTAACTTTTAGATATCTATTACTAGCATCTTCTCTTTTTTTTTTTTAAACTGGTCCTCCTTATGAATAGAGGCTTTCCATGAAGAGAGACGTGATTAATGAGATAGACACATAAGCTAGGCAGTGTTTTAGGGAAAGCTCTTTAAAAGCTCACTTGCCCCTCCTTTTTTCTGCTTGGCCCTCAGAGATGATGGCTAGAGTTCCAGGATTCATTTTAGGGTGTGGGGAAAAGACAAGGAAGAACTGCAGAGAGCTCAAATTGTATACTGTCGAGCCACTGAACTAATGTCAGCTGTCTCCTCCTTCCAGATTTGTCATTACATGTAAAAGATAATAATAAACCCTTAAGTGTTGAAGTCAACATAGTTGGATCTTTAATACCTGCAGTCAAGCACAGTTACTAATGATAGCCAGTGGTCTGACAAGAGACAGGACTTATGATTAACCTATGCCTTTGGGCAAGAGTAAAGAAAACATCTTTGTCCTCAGGGAGCTATAATTGAGTTAGGTAGATAAGACTTCTACCTTGAAACAATAGTGAACATGAATGATATAATAATATATAATTAAGTCCCTATTTAATTTCACATTACAGAAATATAACATATAGGAGCTCAAAGAGGAAACTCAGTGAGGCCTTGGTCATTATAGAAGGCTCCATGATGAAGGGCGGGCATGAGCTAACCCCTAAGTAATGGGTAGATTTACATAGAAAAAGAAGATGTCAAGGCATTTAGAGAAAGTGAAACCATCAAGTGGAGAATTAAGATAGCATATATTATGCAATAGAGCATAATTGATTTTTTTAAGTCAGGAATACAGTTGAGCAGTTCATATAAAAGGAGAAAATGATAGCAGGCTGGCAAGTTGCATAGGAAAGGGTGGATTTAATATGATAGAAAGTAAAGAGCTATTGCAAATGTATGCCACACAAGTCCCTTTGAAGATTTTGGATATAACATAAAAGAAATTGGAGAACAATCTTTTTACATAAGGAGATTAGCCAAGAGATCACGACAATAACCCAGAAATAAGGAGGCAGGAGTCTGAATCACACTGTACAAGTGAAAAGGGATGAGAAGGCATGGATCTAAGAGATATTTCCACATTTCAACTCGTGAGTAATCTTTCCCAATGCTTAAAAATATGAGACAGGAGCCAATCTTGACCAACATCCTACCACAAACTATATTACTGCTTTGATAAAAAGTGATAGTGGCTCTCCACTGACCCCTGAGGACACATAAGCCTCATGCAGAAACCCCTCCTAATAAGATGATATGCCCTTCTAATTGTTTAACATTTCTTTAGGCTCATCCATCAGATTTTCTTGTTTTATTGACATAAAACTGTAATATTCTTGGTAAACAGATTGCTAATTTTTGTTGTTTCTAGTTTTATAACACTGTGGTTAACAGTGTGGCTTCACAATTGGACCACATGGGTTTGAGTCCTATATTTTATGATAACAGCTCTGTGACTACGGACAAATTGCGCAAACTCTGTATACCTCAGTTTGCTCATATATAAAATGGAACAACACTTTTTTTATTTGAATATTTGATAAGTTAATGCATACAGAGAATTTAAGGTGGGGTGTGGTAGCTGATGCCTGTAATCCTAACCCTTTGAAGGCTGAGGTGGAAGGATCACTTGAGCCCAAGGGTCAGGGCTGCACTGACTGTGTTTGTGCCACTGCACTCTAGCCTGGGCAACAGAGCAACCATGTTTAGTAATTTAAAAAAAAAATGGCTGGGGGCGGTGGTTCATGCCTGTAATCCCAGCACTTTGGGAGGCCGAGGCAGGTGGATCACGAGGTCAAGAGATGGAGATCATCCTGGTCAACATGGTGAAACCCCGTCTCTACTAAAAATACAAAAAATTAGCTGGGCATAGTGGCGCATGCCTGTAATCCCAGCTACTCAGGAGGCTGAGGCAGGAGACTTGCCTGAACCCAGGAGGCAGAGGTTGCGGTGAGCCAAGATCATGCCATTGCACTCCAGCCTGGGTAACAAGAGTGAAACCCCATATCCAAAAAAAAAAAAAAAAACTTAAAATGCTCTAGAATATAAATGTTCAACAAATATTAATTATTAGCGTTATTCTGAAATTAGCTGGTTCCTATTTGCTTCCATAGGGGAAAAATGTGTTATTCAATAAATAACACTAGTATGACAAGCTACATGGAATAATATTGTTTATAACAAGAAAAGAGAAAGAAAGAAATTCTCTTCTTTCAAGTCCTTAAAACTTTTTCTTTCCTTAGCGAGGTGTGTGGCACATGCCTGCAGACCCAACTACTTGGGAGGTTGAAGTCAGAGGATCACTTGAGCCCTCAAGTGATCCTTTGAGGTTGAGGCTGCA
The DNA here is from genome assembly GCF_049354715.1 of Callithrix jacchus. Lineage (NCBI taxonomy): Eukaryota > Metazoa > Chordata > Mammalia > Primates > Cebidae > Callithrix > Callithrix jacchus. Next base: position 37,335,370 of record NC_133518.1, read on the forward strand.
GTGAGCCAAGATTGTGCCACTGCACTTTAGTCTGGGCAACATAGTGAGGTCCTATTTCAAAAAATTAACAAAAAATTAAATGATAAAAAACACTCTGTTTTGCACTTCATGCATTTATTTTTCCAGGTTTAATGGCCTTGTTCTTTCAGGGTCATCTCTGTATCTTTGCTTGTGCTAGCCACCTCACAGCCACCAGGGCTGCTTGGGCTCATGACTGCACAGAGGTTCAGGATATCCAACATTGAGGTGTGGGAACATGAAGGGTCAGCCTCTCCCAACACTCCTCAACTATCTGTGCCTATTTTCTAGTCAGTCATCCTTTCTCACTGTTGATTTCCCCTTCTGAAAAATGTGAGTCCAAATTCATGCTGAATCTATCTCACTATCACGAAGTTCAGAGGAACAGCTATATTTGAGTGCTTTATAAAGTTTATAGCACTGTTCAAATGGACCTTATTTTCATCACTAACATCATTGCCTCCATTGTCCACCCTTCACATACAGCAGAATTTACTTAAAACAAAATCACTTCCATTTGCACAGTTTATCTAACAAAGCCTACTGTGGTGGTGGGTGGGAGGGGACAGGAAATCACTATCGGTGTGCAGGAACATCATCTCAGTCTGAATTCCCTGAGCGCACAGTCATCTGTTCTCTGATGAACTTCTTGGTAGGCTGCACCTGTCCTTACAAGTATGTTGCTTATTCAGCATTGGTGGTCTTCTGTTTCAGTCAGACTTTCATGGAAACTTTCCATTTCTTTTTGTTGTTGTTATTTTTTTTAACTTTTACTTTAAGTCTGGGGGACATGTAAAGGTTTATTACATAGATAGACATGTCACAGAGGTTTCCTGTAGACATGATTTCATCAACCAGGTGTTAAGCCCAATACTCAATAGTTATCTTTTCTGCTCCTCCCTCTCCTGCTACTAATCCCTGCAGGTAGACCCTAGTGTCTGTTGTTTCCTTCTTTGTGTTATATGAATTCTCATCACTTAGCACTCACTTGTAAGTGAGAACATGTGATAACTGGTTTTCTGTTTCCATTTCATTTTAGAAAAATTAAATCTCTCCACCAAACACCTGGAAAGAAGTTTCTCCAGTACCTTGTACCAGTATTTCATTTTGAGCAAAAGAGCAAAACACATTTTTAGATCAGGACACAGACTTCTGGCCTCTCTTGGCCCCTGAAAACGCCTGAGGCCTTTTCATTGGCCATGAATCTTGAGGTCAGTTTTTTCATGGGGTCACTAATTTCTATCACGCTTAGGACTCAAGCTTCTCCAGTAAACTTTCTGCCGACATTTTCTCAACCTCATGCGATTGGATGTTCCCTGATGTGTTAGACTCTTTCTTCTGACCTCTATGAAATTCCAAATCTGCTCTAAACAGCTCCTCTGCTTCCCAAGAAGTTCTCTCTACCTCCCAACCTTAATTCAACTTGCCTCTCTCCACAGGACACTACTGTCCGTCGAATGACACCTACATTTGGCTTATTTCTACGAAGAGACTTTTATTGGTTTCAGCTGTGTCACACATTACAGGCTCACATGCCACTTTCTTTGCTTGTATGAAGGTTGTGGTGACTTTTTCTTTCTACTACAAAGACCAATGATTAATTATATCTCTAGACAAGATGGAAAAATGTAATAATAAGAATATGGGAAAGAAAATTATAATATCAAAATTTTAAGCTTCTATGCTAAATATCTAAGAACAATCAGTACATAATATTTTACTCTATAGCAATGGTACTTGATAAAGATTTTTCTCACACATTTTCTCATTCATAAACTCAAAACTGTGAGGAAGAAGGGCAACTATTAGTTATTGTTACTTTTTTAAAAAAGGAAATTGTAACTCAGGATGATAAGTGACATACCTACGAGAAATAAACCCTCAGTTATGCATTGATCATCTGACACTTGTTCAGTGCCTCTCTATATAGCTACAGGGTTTTAAAACACTAATTTTAATCATGTACATGTTATATGAACATGGAATTTTAAAAAATGCATGTAGTTTTACCATGTTATTAAATCATTATTTGTACTTTAAGAAAACAATCGTGCACCAACTCTCTCTCTTCCTACACTTAAGTAAAATGACCTTTTAAGAATGGCTTTCTGCACAGCCAAGCCCTCTGAGCTGTCAAGCCTAGATGCTTGTTTCCCATTTAACGGAGAGGGCTTGCATGGGTGAAATGGTTTTATCCGAATGTAAACCCTTGCCATCAATAAGTGACTGGCCTGAAGGCACAAAGTGACAGTGTAATACTTTCAAAATTAATTTCCTTAACTGACGTTGCTGGTCTTTGGAGACTGGTGTCCTCTATGGGACACTACTCCAGAAGCAAAAGTGAACATTTTTCAATATACAATTGTAGCTAGCTTTCTTTAATCTCATGGGGTGAAGTAAATCTGTGTAAATGTTACAGTTATGTGGCTGAATCAACACAGTCTCAGAAAGGCCTATATTTTGCAATGTAAAGAAAAAAGAATCAAAAAAATATAGCAGACCATATCACCAATCAGGAGAAAATAAAACTAAGGTAAATCACATTTTTTCAGGGCCCAAAAAAATATTTTGTCCTCATCCTCATAGTTAGCCCTTTGAAACTGGCTATTATTCTTCCCAATTTTAAGATTATAAACCTGAGGCTCAAGCATTAAGTAACTTGAACCAGGCCATGGAAATTAAAAATGACAGAATTTTGTTCAACTCGGAATGCTGGTTTTTTTCCCACTGTTCGGCATAGTTTCATGAAAAATGTACATAGTAGCATCTCCTACAGAGCCATCATCGGCATCAGGAAGCAAATATCTCATTTTCTCTGGGTACCATAGAACCAACTCTAATTCCTAATTTTAAACAGCTTTACAATTTTAATTATATTTTAGACTAGTCATTGTTTTTTGTGTGTCTTAAAACACAGATCTATTCTGTCAATGAGCTATATGTACTTTCTTTGTTTTTTGCTTATATATATTTTTAAACACACTCTACAAACAACATTCTAATTTAGAAAAGAAAGTCTACCTTGAATTTCTACTTGGTACCAATTTATGTTGTAACATTACTGACAGTGTCACTTAATTTGCCTAGTTGCCTATGGTCTAAATGTAGGTAATTTACAAACCTTTAACAATTTTCAGCTTTGCTAAATGGTACAGAGAACTGCAATTACACTTAAAATGCACTGGCACTCTATATGTCAGTAAAAAGCACCTACAAAGACATAATTATAATGTAATTGCCCACAAGTTCATGAAGTAAACATACATTATTAGAAGGCACTCATCTGTTCAATTTAAGTAACATTGCAGCTAACATATTGCATAAATAGGGAGTCATTTTGTGACTAGTTACTGTAATAACAGGAGTTTAAATTAAAATGTGGTGCCTAAGTATATGTATTATTAAGATCATTTCGTATATGTTATTGAAAACCCAGTGACTTGCTTTTAACATTTAAAAATTGCATTTTAAATATTAAATTCATTTTATGAAAATATTTACAATAAATATATGTGTCGGATCTGATTGAAAATAATTGTTACAGAAAAGCGTTTTTAAAAAGTTTTAATCCTGGGAAGAGATGCGGATTCATTCTTTCCATAAATTTAGAAATATGATTCATATATAGGGAGATGGTCAATTATGATCTTGTGCTGTGCAGAACACACAAATTAGTAACTTGAAATCACAAAGATGGTTTTACACTTTGACTGTCTTGTAATACATATATCACTCCTAGGCTTCATAATTTCATCTAGCATATAAAATATGCATTACTTAAACCAAGGGATTTAAGCCATACATTTTTAGAGGAAACAGAGTGTTTCAGAGGTCCTAGAACTCAACTTTGGCTTAACATCTTTTTCATGACTCTTTGGCTGGCTCTTCTTGTTTTGAAATACTGTGGAGGAAATGGATGGTGAAGGTGGGAGCTGGGGAAGGAGGGGACCACAAAACTTGAAATGTGATATTTTAGTAATATGTGTATTTGTAATTTAGGACTTTTTATCCAGAAGCTACTCAAAGACTTAACAAACTCTTTCTCAATAGTATATTTGGCACACATCTATGGCTGAGTTGAAGATAAGAACAGGTGGGGAAATAAGATGCTTTGTCCAGGGATGTAGGATAGTTAGTTTTTAGCCAGAACAAAAGAAAACAAACAAAATAAACTTTGGCAGAGTGATAAAGGCGTTCTAAACAAGTGAGATCTACAGTATTGCAAGATAAAAGTCTGTTTCCAAATTTTTCTCCTCCATCTTCATTTTTCTAAAAGATTAAGTCAATTCCTGTGAAACAGCACCAGTCACAAGAAGAACTCTTCCACTTAGATTAATTAGAGAAAAATAAGCAGATACTTCTATGTAGACACAATAAATTTTTCTGCAATTTCTCTACTCACTTGTTTTTATTGATATATTGATGATTCTGGCACAATAGTTGAGTCTTATTAACATGTGTAGGAACTTGAATATCAGTACTACCTTACATGCTAGAGTTTGAACCTGTAGATTTGTGCTAACATATTGTCAGCTTTGCACAGGGCAAGAATCATTCTCATCTTCAACAAGATTTAATAAAAATAATATAAACCAGAAGAATTGAAAAAGATATTTAAAAAATAATTCTGGCTAAGAATACAAGAATATGATCTTCCTTGAATTTGTTGTGAATAAAATCTCCAAAGAAACTATGGAGATTTTGAGAGCTTTCTTTCTGACAGTAGGACTGTAGACAGAAGCTAACATTAAAAGTACCACCTTAAATACACATTTTTCTAGTTTCTTAGTGTTGTATGGTTTAAATAGGAAATCTGAACGTTAAGTAACTTCTATAATCTTCCATATTCTCTCACATTTCTCCAGCACCCTCTTTCCTAGCTGCCAGCCTTCACCTGGATCCAACCCTTTTAATGGTCTATTTCCAGCTGCTGCATTCTGTATTTACATATGGAGAGGTAAGTAGGCCATAATAGTCTGCCTAGATTAAGCTGCTCATTGGTTTCTTGACTTCTGCTACCAACAGGATCCTGCCTAGGGTCATGACCAATGCCAACTAGATGGCTCTGAACATGGCTTATCTCTTGATCTAGGCTACTGGAGTAGTTTGAGCCATAGGCAAATTAGCGTATGCTTGGCTTTATGATAGTCCCATATGCAAACAGTCTGTCTTCTGCTTAGGCATTGGAATTATGTTTTTACTTGGGATGCCTCTGCTTTACAACCATCTTTTTCATGAATAAGACAGAATGGTAACTCTCCGAGCTTGCCGCCATTTTGCATAATTCCTATAGGCCAAGTATGCACTGGAGAAAGGGAAGGAAGGAAATAAATTTTTCACTCCTGTAATGCAATTGCAATTTCTTTTTTTTTTCCTTGTTAAAATTGCTTTAGGCTAAATATTATAGCTAAAGCTTACTGCAGCTGCCTTTGTGGAATAATTTCTAGACTTCTAGGAAGAATTTTTGTTTCTGTAAATACCTTCTATGTGTGGGCATATGGAAAGCAAACTCTTAGTAAGATCTGAAAATCTACAGATAGAGATTACTTTGAGTGTCTTAAGGACTGATTGTTTTTAAGGTCCAAATGGTCTTAAGAGATGCAAAACTTTAAGCCTAATTAATGGAATGGGGTCAAAATTGACTTGGATCTCATTCAAGACACCTTATTATGCATATGGAAATATCCAAAATCTGAAAACACTTTAAATCCAAAACCCTTTTGGTCCCAAGTATTTCAGATAAGGGATGTTCAACTTGTATTCTGCTTTCTTCTCCTAGATGTTTTATAATTTTAGGTTATACATTAAGGTCTATTATTAATTTTGAGTTAAACTTTCCATATTATATAAAATATGAATTTGAGTTCAATTTTTATTTATGGAAATCTAATTGTTTCAGCTCAGTTAAAAAGTAATCTTTTCTCTACTGAATGGTTTTTGCACCACCAGTTGACCACACCTGCGGGGATGTTTTTGGACTTTTTTTGTTCCATTAATATATTTGTCTACCTTACTGTTGACATAAAAACTTAATTTCTGTAGCTTTATAACAAGTCTCAAAATTAGGTAATGTTAGTACTCCAACTTTACTTTTTTAAAAAGTTGTTTTGCCTATTCTAGTTTCTTTACATTCATACATAAATTTTAGTATCAGCTTGTCAAGTTCTTCAAGATATTCATGCTGGAATTTTTCATTGATATTGTATTAAATCTAGATATGGAAAAATTAACTTGTTAACTATTGAGTATTCTGATCCATAAACACAGTATACCTTTTCATTTATTTAAGCTATCTTTAATTATAATCTACAATAATTAGCAGTTTTCAGTGAACACAAGTTTCTTAAGATTTTTGTTGGATTTATTCCTGAGTATTGTTTGGATGCTATTGTAAATGGCATTATTCTTCCTATTTCAACTTCTGTTGATAGTATTCAACCAGGGGAAATGCGAAGCTGGTGCCTCCACACAGAGACCTCACTAGGGCACTGCCTAGTAGAGCTGTGGGAATGGGGAAATGGGGCTGTTGCCTCCAAACCTTAGAATGGTAGATACACCTGCAGCTTGAATTCTTAGCCTAGAAACACCACAAGTGATTCCAGTCCTTGAGAGCAGCCATATGGGCTGCACCCAGAAGAGCAACAGGACTGGAGTATAAATTAATTTTGATATCTATCTTGTATCTTTTAACCTTGATATACTAACTTATTACTTCTGGTAGTTTTTATTACAGATTCCATCAGAGTTCCTACACAGACAATCATACAACATACAAACAATGACAGTTTCGTTTTTTCCTTTCCAACCTAGATACTTTTTATTTCTTTTTCTTGACTTATTGCCGTGGGTCAAGTATAATTGTAAATAAAATTGGTAAAAGTGAACATGCTTGACTTGTTCTTGATTTTAGGTGAAAAACATTTGACCTTTCACCATTAAGTATAATGTTAAATGTAGGTTTTTGTGTACATTTTCTTTATCAAGTTGAGGATCTTTCTTTCTGATATAGTTTGGATGTTTGTCCTCTCAAAATCTCAGGTTGAAATATGATCCCCGATGTTGGAGGTGGGGCCTACTGGAAGAGGTTAGGGCTATAGGAACAGATTCCACATAAATAGCTTGGTGCCATTTCCTGGGCAATTAGTGAATTATCACTCTGTTAGTTCACACAAGAACTAGTTGAAAAGAGCCTAGGACTTCTCTCTCATGCTCTCTCTCTTTCTGTGTGACTCACCTGTTCCCTTTTCACCTTCCACCATGAGTGATAGCTTCCTGAGGCCTTGCTAGAAACAGAGGATGCTGGTTTCATGCTTGTACAGCCTGCAGAACTATGAGCCAAAAAAAAATCCACTTTACTTTATGGATTACTAAGTCTCAAATATTCCTTTTAGCAAGGCAAAATGGACTAATAAGGAAAATTGGTACCAGGAGTTTGTACAGCTTTAAAGATACTTGAAAATATGGAAGCAATTTCAAAACAAGGTTAACAGACAGAGGTTGGAAGAGTTTGGAGGGCTCTGAAGAAAACAGGAAGATGAGAAAATGAAACTTCTTAGAGACTGGTTAAATGGTTGTGACCAAAGTGCTGATGAAAATATGGATAATGAAGACCAGGCTTATGAAGTCTTAGATGGAAATTAGAAAGTTATTGAAAACTGGAGTAAAGGTCATTCTTGCTATGCCTTAGAAAAAAGTTTGGCTACATTGTATACATACCCTAGAGATTTGTGGAAAGTTGAACTTAAGATGGATGACCTAGAATATCTGGTAGAAGAAGTCTCTAAGCAGCAAAGTGTTCAAGAGATACCATGGTTGCTTCTAACAGTCCTCATCAGATGTGGGACCACAGGAATTAATTAAAGTTGGAACATATAATTAAAAGAGAAGCAGTGAATAACAATTTTAAAAAGTTGCAGCCATCCTATGTGGCAAAGAAGGACAAAGGCATCATCAGGAGAGGAAATCAGGTGGATTGCTGAACAAACACTTGCTAGAGAAACTTGCATGACTGGAAGAAAGCCAGGTGCTAATACCCAAGCCAATGGAGAAAAGACTTCAAAGACATTTCGGAAGCCTCTGGGACAGTCCCTCCCATCATGGGCACTGAGGCTTAGGAAGAAAGAATGGGTAAATGGACCAGCCCTGAGATGCCACTGACCTGTGCTACTTCAAGAAGCTGCTTCCTGCATCTGGGCTGCCCCAGCTCCAGATGTGGCTCAAAAGGCCCAAAGTATAGCTTGCACTGCCACTGTGGAGAGCTCGAGCCACCGTAAGCCTTGGTGGCTTCCGCACAGTGTTAAGCCTGCAGATGCACAGAATTCAAGAGTAAAGGAGGCTTGGCAGCCTCCTCATAGATTTCAGAGAATGTCTGAGAAAGCCTAGGTGCCTAAGCAGAAGCTTGCCACAGGAGTGGAGCCTCAATAAAGAGCTTCTACTAGAACAGTGACGAGGGGAAATGTGAGGCTGGAGCCTCCACACAGATACCTAACTAGGGCACTGCCTAGTGGAGCTGTGAAAATGGGGCTGTCACTCTCCAGACCCTAGAATGGTAGAGACACCTATAGCTTGCACCCTTTGCCTGGAAGCACCACATAGATTCTAGTCCTTAAAAGTGGCCACATGGGCTGAACCCAGAAGAGCAACAGGAGTGGAGCTGCCCAAGGCCTTGGGAGCCTAGCCCTGCCACCAGTGTGCCCAGGATGCAGAGCATGGAGATAAGGATTATGCTGGAACTTTAAGGTTTAATGTCTGTCCTGCTGGGTTTTGGACTTGTGGGGGCCTATTACCCCTTTCTTTTGGCCGATTTCTTCATTTTGGAATGGGAATCTACCCAATGCCTGTATTATTGTTGTATCTCAGAAGTAAATAACTTAGTTTTCATTTTACATGTTCATAGATGAGGACTCATAGTTCTTTAATTCTCACATGAGACTTTGGACTTCTGAGTTGATACTAGAATGAGCTGAGACTTTTGGGAACTATCAGGAAGGAATTATTACATTTTGCAATGTGAGAAGTACATGAGATTTGGGGGTCCAGGGACAGAATGGTATAGTTTGGATGTTTGTCTCTTCCAAATCTTAGGTTGAAATATGATCCCCAGTGTTGGAGGTGGGGCCTAGTGGAAGGGGTTTGAGTCATGGGAGCGGATTCTTCATGAATTTCTTGGTGCCATCCGCCATCAATTCTCACTCTATTACTTCACAGAAGAGCTAATTGTTTAAAAGGGCCTGGTGCCTCATTTTCTCTCTCTCTCTCTCTCTCTGTCTCCTCTCTCTCTCTCTCTTTCTCTCTCCTCTCTCTCTCTTTCTCTCTCTCTCTCGCTCCTCTCTTGCTTTGTGACATTCCTACTTCCTCTTCACCTCCCACCATGAGCAATAGCTTCCTGAGGCTTCACCAGACATCAAGCAGATGCAGGTTTCACACTTGTACAACCTTCCTGATGATTTACCAGACATCATGCAGATGCAGGGAGCAGACTAGGTGGATTTATAAATTTTATTATCTAAGAGAAGGAGTCTTATTTATTATCTCCATTGATTGTTATCAGTTTCATTGATTCCCTCTTTGATCTATATTTTGAATTTTTGTGCTTTTTGTGGTTTCATTTGATCTTTTTCTATTTTGCAAGGTAGAAGTTGAGGCAATTTATTTGAGACATTTCTTATTTTCGATAATAGTGTTTAGTACTATAAATCTACATTTAGCTTCAGTGCAATATTTTGATATGTCTTTTCATTTTGATTTAGTTCAAAATTTTTCTAATTTTTTGATGTATAACTTATTTTAAAATATGCTCTTTAGTGTCTACATATTTGGAGTTTTTTTAGATATCTTCCTAGTACGGTCTTATAATTTAGCTCCATTTAGAAAGAGAACATACTTTGTATAACTTAAATCTATCTTGGGAAATGTTTCATATGTATTTAAGACATATTAGTGTGTTGGGGATGGGGGAACTGTTGTATTAGTGTAAATCAAGTTAAGCTGGTTGATAGTGTTTTTTATATTTTCTAAATCCTACATAATTTTTTGTCTACTTCATGTATCTGGAGCTCTGCTATTAGATGCATTAACATTTTAGATTGTGATGTCCTCTTGAAGAATTGATCCCTGTGTCATTATGAAAGTTCCTCCTTATCCCTGGTAATATTTTTTGCTCTAAAATGTGCTTGGTTGATCTTAATATAGTCAGTCTAGTTTTACTTTTATCAGGGTGTATCTTTTTGCATCTTTTTATTTATAATTTATTTGTGTTTAGTATTTAAAGTAACTTTCTTGTAGGCAATACATAGTTGTATCTTGCTCTTTTAATATAATCTGATAATCTCTGCCTTTTAATGGGGTCATTATTAACAAAATTACTATTTTATTTTCATTCTATATGTTCTTTAATTATTTTTTCTACCTTTATTGTGGGGGGGCTTCTTTTTTATTAATTTTATGATTCCTATATATGTCTTTCATTGGTTCATTAGCTAGAACTTTGTTATTTAATGGTAACTTTAGGGTTTGTACTATACCTCTTTACATTATTATAGTACACTTTCAAGTGATGTAATACCATTTTATGTATTATATGAGAACCTTGCAACAGTCTTTCTCCATTTCTCCCCTGGTAGACTTTGCCCTACTGTAAGAAGTATTCCTTCTACATGTGTTACAAGCCTAGAAATACTTTATTATGTTTTCTTAAAGTTATCCTTAAAAAAACTTTTTTTTGAGACAGGGTCTTGCTCTGTTGCCCAGGCTGGAATGCAGTGATGCCATCACAGCTCACTGCACCCTCAACTTCCCAGGCAGAAGAGATCCTCCTACTCAGACTGCCAAGTAGCTGAGACTATAGGCACAAAGTCACCAAACCAGATAATTTTTGTAGTTTTTCTGGAGACAGGGTTTTAATGTGTTGCCTAAGCTGGTCTCCAACTCCTGGCCTCAAGTTACCTGCCAGGCTTGGGCTCCAAAAGTGCTGGAATTAAAGGCATAAGCAACTGTGTCTGGCTGCTTAAAGTTATCTTTAAAATAATTTAAATAATGACAAAACATATTTATATTTACTCATGTAGTTACCATTTTGGCACTCTCAGTTTCTGTTTTTTGGTTTTTTTCATTTGCTTGTTTTGAGACATGGTCTCAATCTGCCGTTCTCTGCACCACGCTGAAGTGCAAAGGTGTGACTGTAGCTCACTGCTTCAGCCTCTGGAATATCTGGGACTACAGGAATGTGCCATCATGCCTGGCTAATTTTCTGATTTTTTTTTTTCTTTTTTTGTAGAGATAGAGTGTCACTATGTTGCCAAGGCTGGTCTTGTATTTCTGGGCTCAAGCGATCTTCCCACCTCAGCCTTCCAAAGTGCTGGGACTCACAAACATGAGGCACCATGCCCAGCCAGGTTCATATTTCTATCTCGTATAATTTTCCTTCTGCCTAACAGATTTCCTTTAACATTTCTTGCAGTGCAGATTTTCTGGACAGGGTCTTATGAAATCTGTATCTCACCTTGGTGTATTTTGTTCCATTTTTTTGAGACATACTGTTTGCCAAGCAGTATTTTAAGCACTTTTGGGGATTTCTTTTAACACTGACATTTTAAAATATTTTTATTGGGGTAATATATATAACATAAATTTTCCCATCTTAGCTATTTTTAAGTTAAATTTGAATTAATGAAATTAACAATGTTGTACAACTGTCACCACTACCCATTTCCTAAATTTTTTATTATACCAAACGGAAACCTTTTACCCATTAAGCAGTAACTCTCTAAGCCCCCTCTCCTCAGCCTCTGGTAACCTTCAATCTACTTCTGACTCTATGAAGTTTCTTATTCTAGATATTTCATAAAACTGGACTGATATTTGTTCTTTTGTGTCTGACCTATTTCACTCATCATAATGTTTTCAAGTTTCATTTATGTTATAGCACATATCAGAAGTCTCATTTTTATAACAATAATATTCTACTGCATGTATATAACACACTTCGCTTAGCCCTTCATTTGTTCATGGGGTTTGTACTGTTTTCACGTTTTGGCTGTATTGAATAATGACGCTGCTAGCATTGCTGTAAAAGCATCTGTGTGCATCCTAGTTTCCAATTACTTGGGGTGTATTGGTAAATATGTTTAACTTTCTGAGAAACTGCTAAACTCAACTTCATTTTTGAAAGATAGTTTAGGAAAAGTTATAAGTCCGCAATTTTGGTTTATTTTTGTTTTTCCTTTTTCAGCACAGTAAAGATGTTTCTCTGTTGTTTTCTTCCTCGCATTGTTGTAATTTAAAACAATGTTAAGACAGCAAACAACGGAGAAACATCTGTCATATCTGTCTTTGCTCCTTTGTATATCATGTGTCTTTTTACTCTCTGCTTTTAATTTTTTTTGTTATTGCTAGTTTATTTTTATTTTTATTTTGAGACGGAGTTTCGCTCTCGTTACCCAGGCTGGAGTGCAATGGCGTGATCTCGGCTCACCGCAACCTCCGCCTCCTGGGTTCAGGCAATTCTCCTGCCTCAGCCTCCTGAGTAGCTGGGATTACAGGCACGCACCACCGTGCCCCGCTAATTTTTTGTATTTTTAGTAGAGACGGGGTTTCACCATGTTGACCAGGATGATCTCGATCTCTTGACCTCCTGATCCACCCACCTTGACCTCCCAAAGGGCTGGGATTACAGGTGAGAGCCACCGCGCCCGGCCCTGCTATTGCTAGTTTTAAGCAATTTGATTATTATGTGGTTTCATATAGTTTTCTTCTTGCTTCTTGTACTTAAGATTCACTGGGCTTTTTGGACTTGTGTGTTTATAGTTTTCAACAAATTTGAAAAATTTTCTGCCATTAATGTCTGTAATTTTTTTTTCTGTTTTTCTTTCCCCCTCCTTTTCTTCAAGCACCACTTCATTTTCATGTATATTAGGACACTTGAAGTTACTTCTCACCAACGTTTTAAAATGTTTTATGTTCTTTTTTTTCTTGTACTTCATTTTTGTGTAGTTTCTGTGGTTATGTATGTCTTCAAGTTCAATATTTTCCTTTGCAGTGTCTAATCCTATTCAATGCAGATTTTATCTCAGACATTATGGTTTTTGTCCTTAGAAGATCAATTGAGGTATTTTTATTTCTTTAATGTCTGCACCTAGCACTTTAAATCTTTCCACCAGCTTGAATATATGGAATGTAGTTATAGTAATTGATTTAATGTTTTATGTGCTAATTCTACTCTCTGGGTCAATTCCGTAGCTTCAATTTATTGATTTTTCTGCTTATTATGAGTCATATCTGCTTCTTGCAGGCCTGATAATTTTTATTATTTGTCACATTGTGGCCATTACCCTTTTGTTAAGGTTGACTCTGAGAAGTGTTGGTCAAGTTAGTTGAAATAGTTTCATTCTTACAGGTTTTCTTTGAACTTTATTAGGTAGGACCTGAACAGTGTTAAAAAGTTCAGGGCTAAGTTTAGACTCAGAATGAAAGCCAAACTCTTCTCAATACTCTGCCTATCTCCCTGTGAATTCTGAGTTTTTCACGCATAATTCTGATAGACATGGACATCATTTCCATTTCCTTGTGATCTCTATGAATTGTTTCCTCTAATTCTTTTGGGTAATTTTTTACTTCATCTCAGGTAATTTCTTCACACACAAGTACTGATCAGTATTCAGTCAAATACTCAAGAAGGATGTCTGCAGATATTTGGAGTTTTTTTCTATGTGCAGCTCTACTCTCACCTAAGGTAGCTTAGGTGAAATTCCTGTACTCCCAGAAAGCTTTTTTGAAGTCAAGCAGAGTCCCAGCTCCCGCTGTGTTCCTCCTTTCTACACTGCAATCTGGAAGAATTTTCCAGAGAGCAAGTCATAATGCTTGATTCATTTGTTTTTCATTTCTCAGAGACAAACTGCTATTCCCTGTTGTCCAATATCCAATATTTTGAAAATATTTTTATGTATATATTGTCCAGTGTTTTGGGTTATTTTGAGTGGAATGGTAAATCCAGTGCCTGCTATAGTATCCTCATTAGAAACAGAGATTAAACATGTATTTTTTCCTTTTTCAAACTTTACAAAAATTTTCTCTTGAGTGATTGTGTATGAAAGAAAAACACATGGAATTATAATATTTTAATAAATCCCACCATATAAATGAAGATTAACATATTAATACTTATTAAAAATGCAAAAAAATTAGAAAATACAAGTGTGTGAAGTAATCAGAGTTAGATTTGAATTAAGAGGGTACAACTCTAATGCAACTGGACTTTTAAAAATAATTTAGTTTAAAGTATAAATAACTTTACTGAAGTTTAACATGTACTCTAAGACTTCTTTTCCATGTGGTTAGTCTTCAGAATTCTGTCTCAATTTTTACTTAAATAGATGATTTATTACTTTCAGAGTTAATTCATTCATTGTTGGATGAGCTTCAATCACTTAACTATTTGTCAACAACCATTTATTGAGCATTTAGGATTGGCCGAGCAGTATCCTAGGTATATCTACACAAAAATAAATACAATGTTCTTTATTCCCTTGAGGGGCTCACACTATAATTCAGGAGCCAGATATGAACAATTAACAGTACAACGGCTAAGTTTTATGGTGAAGGCTGCCTCAGGGTATGCAGGTCTTTTAGGGCACAGAAGCCTAAAGAATATAGCACATTGAGAAGATTACAAACAGTTTGATTCAATAAACGGCATGTAGAAGAACAGGAAAACGTGAGATTGAAAATGGAGAAAGGAGTTGAATAAAGGAGGATCTTGAATATCTTACTCAAGAATGTAGGCCTCATATAAAGAACCCTTGAAGCTTTTTTTTTTTTTTTTTTTTGAGACGGAGTTTCGCTCTTGTTATGCAGGCTGGAGTGCAATGGCGCAATGCCGGCTCACCGCCACCTCCGCCTCCTGGGTTCAGGCAATTCTCCTGCCTCAGCCTCCTGAGTGAGTAGCTGGGATTACAGGCACGCGCCACCATGCCCAGCTGTTTTTGTTTTTTTTTTTTATTTTTTTATTTTTAGTAGAGACAGGGTTTCACCATGTTGACCAGGATGGTCTCGATCTCTTGACCTTGTGATCCACCCACCTTGGCCTCCCAAAGTGCTGGGATTACAGGCGTGAGAAGTCTTTTAAGTAAAGGTTTGCCATGCTCATTACATTCATTAATCACTCTGGAGTAAGTATAATATGGATTAGCAGGAGTCAGCAAATTATAGTTCATAGACCAAATCCAGCCCACTACTTGTTTTGTTTTTGTTTTGTAAATAAATTGCTGTCCAAGCACAGCTACACTTATTGTTTACGGCTGCTTTCCTTCTACAATGACAGAGTTGAGTAGTTGCAACAGAGACCGTATGTCCTGTAATGCTAAAAGTGCGTACTATTGAATCCTTTACAGAGTAAGTTTGCCAACCCAGTGACACAAGAATGATTTCAAAAAGTAATTAGAAAGGTTCTGGTAATAATTCTAGCAAGCCAGTATAAGAGCCTAACATTTAACACAGTTTCTAGAATGTTTAGTATCGTTCGACCACAATTTTCACCATTTCCTTCGGCACTAAATCAAAGTCAGAAGGCATTATGTTAACCACCAACTGGTCTGTGTGAATAAAGCAGTATGTGGGCAAAGCAGTGTGTGGATTGGCAGTGCCACTTTGATTCATTCGGCAATACCTTTCCCCATGCACATATTGCTTGTGCTCACACAGAAATGAGCCCAGAGCATTTTCTCCAATCTACAACATGGCTCATAAAATAAGTATGCTTCTTCTGTAATTTAGGCCTTCAAAGATTAATATAATAGTAACTTAATGAGGATAGATAATTTATTGAACATATATTAAGAGTAGATTCTCACTTTTTAACTAGAGATTTCATCCAAATATAAGTCAAAATCTCTTCTTGCCCACACATGTGTTTCTTTTCTTACTGTGTGCTATTGATAAACAAAACCAAAAAAAAAAAATGTCATCGGATAAAAGACTTTTGCCAACCACTTGCCTTGTTAGCTTCTGAGCATAGTAATTGTCTCTTTGCAGATGGTTTAATATGCTTCTGCCAATGTGTGACTGCAAATGGTTTTGCTATAAGGAAAATGTTAAATTTTGGTCATTTTCTATTTTAGCAGAACAGTTCATCAATGTCATACTGAAAATCATAATTTTGTGATTGTTCTGAAAAAAATCTGATATTTTACAAGTGAGGTTATTGTGATTTTTGAAAATGGCATTAAAGTCTTCATACCTTTGTGTCGCTATTAGATCATACTTCATTACAGACAATATCCTGAAGATGAGGATGGCCCCTAGTTGGTCAAATAAAATCAAGCTTTCTGATATTACATGTCACAAGTTGCAGTATCAGTTTTCTTCAAAGATATCATGATACTGTCTCTTATTCCTGCACATACAAATTAACATTTTAGAATTTCGCTGGAGAATTCTTCAATATTTAAAACTATGGCCTTATTTTAAATACAGCCATTTAATTTTCAAGACTTTGGTTCTTCAGTGGACCACTTTTGAGCCATTAGAAATTAAAATTTTTTTAAAGGGAACTAACACAACAAACTAGTTAATATAAAACATACAGACTTATATATAACATACTTAAAATTAACATACAGTGATATGAAAAGGAAAACCTAACATAAGCTGTCATGCAGCTGAGAGAAACTGCTAAGAACATTCTTTGAAGTGCAACCCAATTTATAATAAAGATTATTAAGCAAGTGCTAAGATTTTTATAATAGTAATAACCAGTTTTTTAATTCAAATTTCTAAAATGTGTGAAAAAATGTATTACTGTTTCTTATCAGACTGATAAAGTCTCTGTGTACTACTTGATTGATTATTCTTTGAGAATCACAATTGTAAATATGTAAAATATTTATAGCAATATATAAAAGCTATATAAAATCTTATTCAACTATTTGGCTAAACTACCATATATTTCAAAATTAAGTGAGAAAAATGTAAGCATACAAATTGCACTTTGTGAAATATATAAAAAATTTAATGTAAGAAGTAAGATTAAATAAATCAAGAGTTATTATCCATAGCATAGTTTGTGTATCTATTTTCTCTTCCATTCCACAGAGGATTAAAGAAACCTATGAGAATATCTTTGATACTAAAGAGTGATATAAATATGTAAATAAATCTGATTTAAGGGAAAATGTGATTAAGAAAAATAATCTATGAGGAGAATTAGCATGCAAAAATGAATTTGGCTTAAATATTTTTATAGCTAAAGCAAAATCATGTTAATATTTATTGGAAAAATAGTTGCCAACTCATTCACTATCCAAAGGAGGATGTCAGACATCCATCTCTTATTGAGGTCTCACAGATAGAAATTTCCTCACATTTTTTCCTACAGTAGTTGAGCCATTTTTACATTCATTCATTGCTTTATACAACATTATATTGTTTCTGAGAACTCAATTGTATTAAATTAGTCTTTCAATCAAAAATTGATAATTGTAAATAATAATTGTTATAGCCAGACATCAAGAATTACCTGTGTTTTGGTCATATCTGCTTCATTATCACTTTTAAGTACAACATTAAACGAAACACTCAGAAAGCTTAACACATGATGCTTCACTATAAAAGCAGGTTTAAGAAGTATTCACTGACTTCCAATAGTTAATCATTTGGTCTATTACAGATCACATAGATACTGAACAAATTAATTATAATAAAGTAGGAATAATTGAGTGGAATGGACATTGTAATCATGTAATCTCTAAATTTTAGCTGTCACTGATTGGTTCTATCACAAACTAAAGATAATAAATGCAATAAAAGTCTATTTATCTTACTCGTTGAACGACGTCTATGTTAAAACAAATGCTGGAGCTAAAGATGTCACATACAAACAGATAGTGTTATTACAGCATTGTGCCTGGCTGTTCAAAGGTGAGGGAACAGTCCTAATTTAGGAGAAACTACCTCAGAGAGTAACACGGAATTACGATATTTAGAAGTTCTAGTGCAAAATCTTACCATAATGCTTAAAACATCTCTTGCATCTGTAACAATCTGCTGTATATATAACTTGCAACTTCGAAAAGGTGTAATAGAATGTTAATAATTAAACAAGTATATCATTAAATTCATAGCATATCTGAATAAACCTTTATAGGTGTGTTATGTTTTCATATTAAAAACAAGAAGCAGTATGTTAGCAATTAAGTAAATATTATAGCAAGTATAGCTTATTCTTGAAGCTTATCACACCCCAGGGAACAGATATTTAATTTGTGGTCATGATAATAACAACCTAATGAACTTCACATCTTTCAGAAGAGCTTAATAAACTTCAAAGAAGACAAAACAAGAATGTATGAGTAAAAGTACATCCTTAGCCTTTCATTAGGCAAAATGAGCATGAGTCCTGGCCCAGCATGGCTTCCAAAGTTAGCATTCCCCACTACAAAGCAAATGTATGCAGAGAAATGTACAACAAAAGACACAGCTTTTAAAGCTCCAGTCGAGTTTCCACAAATGTTTCTTACAAAAGCCACCATTCTCTATGTTAACAAAAAGTTGTGGATCCGTTCTTCACTAAATCCTCTTTTCTTGCATAATCCACCTTGTGCACTTTAGCTTGAGTGTGTTTTATCTGATCTAATCCTGGGCTCATTCACTCTCAGATAGAAGCAACAGGATTATTTCACACTTAAACGAAGTCCAATCTTTATGTGATCCCTAAGAGGACACCTGGCTGATACAGAATTTAAGCTAAAGATTAACCAGGTGCTTGAGGAACATAATTATTTCAAATATAATAACAGTTTATGATAGAATTACTGTCAGACTACATAAAAATTTGTTTTAAAATGCACACATTAAGACATATATGTTATTATATAGATATTTTTATGCATATAATACTTATACACCTACATACATAAGAGTACTCATTTCAATAAAGGACTCTACATTGTATTCAAAATTTTATAACCCACAGAAAGTGTTCACATTTTCATTCATGTCTTTCTTTCATATTCAGCATATCCACAGCTTAAAATGGGTTGAGAAGGGCCAGGATTTGTGGCTTAGCAAATTAGTCCTTGATTTTTTTCTTTTAATGCAGTGGACAAGAAAGCCCAATAGAAAATTTTCTAAACCCCCATGAAGCTAGAAAACATGGATTAGTATGAGGTAAGTCTATCTTCTTCAGCTTGGCTCTGCAGTATCATTACATTTTTTAAAAAGTGTGTGTGCACATGCATTTTTTGTGTGCATATACACTTGACATTAATTGAGTGTATACACATACACATGTATTTCCTATGGGTTGTAGATGCTAGCTTATCATTACTGATAAGAGAGGCTCAATTCACTTTAATACAGTCACAGGCTTAAATTCACTTTAATACAGCTTTCTGATTTCAGAGCTTGCTAATGTCTTAATATTTTTTTTTAAGTTAAAGCCAGATAAGGCTATAGAAATATTCTTTTGGCTATAAAATCTGTATAAAAATCTATACAATTGCTATGTTTTCCATTTGAAATTTGTATAGTTTTTTTAATGAAGAGGAACGTTTCACAGATATTTAAGTATATTCAAATGCCATTGTATAAGACTTTCAGTGTACCTCCTGGTTTTTACATCTGGAATCAGAGGAGTGGAGTATAAATAATATGTGAGAGAGATTGAAGAGCACAATAGTATCCATGTTTTGTTGACTATTTTAGCACTTCAAAATTTATTGAAAAAAATTAATCATCTGAAAACAGAAAAGTCAAGTCATATAGAAATAATGTAGATCATAATGCTATGTCCTTAAGAATTACTTAGAAAAGTCACATTTTTCAATGATTAAAACTTCTTCATGAGACTCAGTTTCTTTAACTGCAGAATGGGGGAACTGAGCCAACTGTTAATTCACCTTTTACCCTAAAATTAGTCTCAAATAGAAAGATTTCTATATGATCTGAAGAGAAATCTAAAAATTAGATTCCAGATACCTACACTTTTAGTTAAAAGAGGGATACATCAATTAATGAATCTCCTGGAAGAAAGTAAATTTTATAGCAGTTAAAAATGCTGTTAAAACAACTTGATAAATATTAAGAGCTGTGTTTTCGTGAACATTCAGCACAGCAGCCTGTTTCTGCAAAACCGTGTGAGTGGATATATAAGACAATAAAAGATAGCAGCGGAATCTTCAAGGAAAACACTCAAGCTTAGGTAGTTTACCAGGTTATTAAAAATTGCATTATGTGATGTTAAGTACATACTATATTACCTACACTGAAATTTTAAGTGTATCCTTGAAATTAATAGTTGAATATTTTATAAGAAAAAATGAAAACTGAAGGCTAAGTTCATAATTCTAACAGTTATTCAGCTTAGTCTTTCCAGTTTTGAATAAAATCACTAATGTCATTCTTTGGCAACATATTGGCAAAATAATAAAATTATTTTACCTTACAAATAATTGTGTCATGTTGAAACAACAGAAGAAATAAAAAGAATAACATAAGTGCAAAATTAATTCTCTATCATAAAGCAAGTTGTTGTCACATCCTCATCAAACATGGCCACTTATCATCACTTACCACTGAGTTGGACCAGGCCTCTTCATTCTTATTTGTCAATAAACTGGGAAATACATCTCTAAAAAAATTAAAAATTAAGTATATAGTTGTCTGCAATGTAGTCAATCCTGGTCGCAGGTAACTTAGATTTTCACTGGTGAAATGGAGGATAGAATGGAAATGAATGTTATATTTGTAAAAAGTACCATCAAAATACAAGGTGATCTTAGAATGAAATTAAGAAAAAAACATATGGGAAGAACAGTAAGACTGAGGGAAAGTTGTCTATATCATCTAAACATATATCAATTAAACATAATTGGTTAGAATATAGTTGGAATAATTAGTGCCCCAAATAAAGAAGGTACTCTGTGGAGACACACACACACACATACACACACACACACACATATAATTATGTTACTGCCTTCTGGTAAATGTCAGGGTAATAATAGCCAAACGTTTGTTTACTAATTATTATTTCCTCAATACTTGTTCAAAGGCTATATACACACATTATTGCATTAATCCCCAGACCACCCCATGAGGAATGAAAGTAATATTTATCACTCTATTTTACAGATAAGAAAACTAAGACTAAGAGAGGGTAAGTAATTTGCCTCATGTTAAGGCTAAATCATTCTCGCACTTCATTCATCAGATTATGCATTATTTGAGATAATCCTTTTCTACCTTTCTCCTCCAAGCAGGAATAGCTCTTCTCTACACAAAGCCACTTGAGCCTATTTAAAATGTAACTTTTGCCATGGAAGAATTCTACCAACACTTATGTCATTATTTAAATTATCTATTAAATACCTTCTCTAATTTTTTTGCTACTTTTTTGTTACTTTATGTGTGTGTTTTATTTACTTATTTTCTTAATACCATAACAAAACAAAGTTAAAGAAAACAATTAAAAAACTAGTTTTTACTAGTGTTGCCATGCAAAATATAGAATACCTAGTTTAACTTGAATTTCAGAGAAACAAAATTATTTAACTGGATATCCCATTTTTTGTTTGCTAATCTGGCAAACTTACTTTTTGCAATCAGTAATGTGTTGGTTTCCAATTACTGCTGTAATAAATTACTACAGACTTAGTGTCTTAAAGCAATACAAATTTATTCTCTTTCAGTTCTGGAAGTCAGAAGTCTAAAATGAGGGTGTTGGCATGGCTGTATTCCTTCTGGTGACTGACTTCAGGAGACCATTATCTCCGTGCCTTTTCTGGCTTCTAGTGATTACCTACATTCCTTGGTTCATAGTTCCTACCTCAATCTTCAAAGCCAACATCATAGCACCTTCCCTCCTCTGTGACCTCCTGTGTCTCTTATAGAAGCTCATGGGAGATCACTGGGCTCACACAAATAGTCGAGGACAATCACATCTGAAGACTCTTAATTTAATCATGTCTGCTAAGTTCCTTTTGAGTGTAGCTTAGTCACAGGTTCTGGGAATTAAGACTTTCACATTTTTGGGAGGGGCACGACTCAGTCTACCACAGGTAGTTTCTTAAACTTGCTAAAATACGTCATCCATTTTTATTCTATTATTTCTTGTAATCCATCCTTCCTCTTGAGTTTACTTTCCTTCTTGCAGAATTAGAAACTTCTGTAGCTCTTTTCATAAGGGCCTGTGAGTGTAAAGTTTCTTAGTCTATGTGAATCAGAAAATGTGTCATTTCTGCTTATTCACTCATACTTGGTATATGACCATACTATGATCTTACTCTCTGGACATATACTCTACCCTTAGCCACTCTTGGAATGGGTTGGAATCTAACATGACCAGTTAGATCACTGCATTTTCCTGATTAGTCAGGTGTCCCATCAGTGCCAAAAAAGTGCTGTGACACTTTTGATGGGATTATTGAAAGAGATTAATTCTAGGAGGATTTATTTGTTCATTTATTTTTTAGAGGCATGTTCTCACTCTGTTGCTCAAGCTGTAGTACACTGGTGTGATCATGGCTCACTGCAACCTTGAACTCCTAGGTTCAAGTGATCCTCTTGCCTCAGCATCCTCAGTGGCTAAGACTAGAGGCAGTACCACTAAACCTGGCTAATTTTTAAATTTTAGAGATGAGATTTCACTATGTTGGTTAGGTTGGTCTTGAACTCCTTTCCTCAAGTGATCCTCCCTCCTTGGCCTCCCAGAGCATTGGGATTATAGGCCTGTGCCAGGCCCCTAGGGGAATTTAAACTAAAGATGACTGCCATCTTAAGGAGAGAAAGTAGCTGATAATTGAGTCAATATTCCAGAAAGTAGGGTAGAAATATGGAAAGAAACATTGCTTGTGACACTTTTTGTGCCCCCAGATGCAGCTATGTGTGAAGCCAGGTCTTTCCCCCAGACTTAAATTATGTGATCCAATAAATTTTCTTGTTTGTTTAATCCTGTTTTGCCTCTAAGTTTCCGATCACTTGAAATTAATAGAAACCTATAAACATACTAAAATTACTATTTATATCCTGATGCTTTTTATAGCATTTTGTAATAACCACG
The DNA here is from genome assembly GCF_049354715.1 of Callithrix jacchus. Lineage (NCBI taxonomy): Eukaryota > Metazoa > Chordata > Mammalia > Primates > Cebidae > Callithrix > Callithrix jacchus. The sequence goes on from NC_133518.1 coordinate 37,358,438, forward strand.
TTAATTTTAAGTGAAGGAAAAAAATGAAAGTCTATAGCTAACATACCTATTAATGTTGATGCTAATGTTTAGAACTGCTATGGTCACAGTTCTAAAAAGATTAAAATATAGATGAAAGAAAATTTAAAAATAGAAATGACCAAGATTCTGTTAGGCAACACTATGTAGCTTACCACGATATTTGCCAATTTTGCCTCCATTTGCACCTAGAAATAATTCTACAACATACTCCTTTGGGTTATTCAATCCCAGCCAAAAAACCCATGGAAGAGGAAAAACAAACAAACAAAACAAATGACAAAACACTTTCTGGTTATTTTGCGACTAGCTGCATAGGCTTGGAAGTCTATGAATTTTCTGGTCTTTTCTTTTGCCCCATTTCTCACAGACCTCTTGTTAATGTCAAGGGACAGTCTGTCAATGAATATAAAGAGAAAGATTGGGTATTCATTGTCCATTGGCGTGGCCACTCATGGAATAAGAAATACTTCAAAATTTATACTTCACTGTTAAAAACTACTACAAACTTTGGAAAACATATATCGGATTTGTACCAAGTAAACCAAACACTTTAGGAGAAGGTTTGATATTTAGCAGGGATACAAGAAAGTTGGTTGTTTGTTCTGATTGAACAGATGTCTATTCTGATTGTTCAGTGGACATGACACACTGAATATTTAATGTTTGCAATGTCACACTTGAGTGGAGGCAAGTAACCAGGTAGACCGTGGTTTCTGTGAGGTTATGTTCTCAGCCATTAACTAAATATTTTGACTGACATGATCGTGTCAGTAGCCATTTCAGCATCCCTGACATATTTAATTAGGACTCAATGAGATTTTGGAAACATATGGAAGGAAAACACGGGGATGTTAAAGATTATATGATACACACACAAACGCATATACATGTATGTAAATATATAATCACATATACCTATATATAAAAGTTAATATATTTATGCACAGAAGTATATGTCTATATTGGCTTACAAATACACTTTCTTTTACTTTATCTTCTGAAGGATGATTGCTTTCACAGAAAAAAGAAACACAATTATAAAAAGATTGAAAATAAATTTGCAAAGACACTGCAATGTACATATCTTAGTATTAACAACATGTAATATGGAAAAGGAGAATTACATATTTTGTTAACTCACAGATCCCAGTACACCCAGGAGATATTTAATTAAGAAGTCTCTAAGCTGCAAGTTTATTAAACAAGCATATTTATGAGGGTAAATCCTTTACTTTTAAATACAGTTTAGGAATCCCACCCTGCTGTTACTTACAGTTATGATTGTTTGTTCATCAGAAATCTACAATTTACAGTTCCCATTTTTTCTGAACCAGAAATATTTCATTAACACATACATATTAAACATCAATATATAAATTTATAAGCACAATTTTTCTTACTATAATTTATAAAATTTCATCACAGGAAATTTTACAAATACAAAACTCTTAAAATCTACCCGTGATCTCACCAGTCAGGGAAAATAACAATTATATTTGCATATCCTCATTGTCTCATATAGACATAGATATATATTTATATTCACATTATATAAACACACATTCATGTGTATACATATGTATATATACATAGACTACATATACACTATTTTGATAGATGTCAACATTTTTGCTCTATTAAATTTGAAATAGGAAAAAGGTTTTGTCTTTGGAGACAGACAACTCTTTTGTTTGCTTCAACCCTCAATGAACCTCTATATATGTAAAGATAAAAATCTTACTATGGGCCAGGGAAGGTGGCTCATGCCTGTAATCTCAGCATTTTGGGAGGCTGAGTCAGGAAGATAGCTTGAGCCCAGGTGACCAGCTTGGGCAAGATGGCAAAATCCCATCTCTATGAAGAAGAATAACGATAAATTAGCCAAGTTTGGTGGTATACACCAGTAGTTCCAGTGACACAGGAGGTGAGGTGGGAGGATCACTGTAAGTCTGAGCGGTTGAGGCTGAAGTGAGCTGTGTTCATGCCACTGTACTACAGCCTGATTGAGTGAGGCCCTGTCTAAAAAAAAAAAAAAAAGGAAAAGAATCTTACCATAGATGTAAGATTTGAGATTATGAGGAGCTATAATTTTCTGTATAATAATGTAGAAATCTTTCTTTCCTGAGGCCATCGTTGTATCTCAGGCTATAATAATGGAGAGGTGGGCCAGAGGCTTGAGACAAATTTGAAATATAAATTGATTTTATCCTCCCTTTGAAAGAGAGAGACTTCTTATTGCCTGCTAAACATTCTTCTTCCTCATCTTTAGTAACATAAGTTGAAATTTATGTAGAAAGGCACATAGCATGTAGTTAAAGGGGTAATTCAAGTAAGTTCTGACCAATAAGATGTAAGCAAGCAAGTTGCATAGCCCTACCAAAGAAAATCTTCATCCAGAGAAAAGACCAGGCCCTTTCCTCATCCTTCTGGGTGGACTAGGAAAGTGACCACTGGAGTTTAAATATCCAACTTGGATCCATGAGGGAACATACTTAAAACTGCAGAGGAGCAAAACATGACCCCTGAGTCCCCATTCGAGCACTGGAAAGCTACATCCTGAATATTTTTTGCATGAGAGAAATGAACTATACCTTGATTAGTTGATTAGTTATTTGGGAGTTTACTGTTAGAGCAGAATTTATTTTATAATGGGTAAATTCTTACTGGGATTGAGAAAACTGGAGAGAGGTTATTTATGGACAAGGACAGTTTGCTTAGAGAGAGGTAGTTTGATTGCTGACAAATGACAGATGGAGACAGCATATTTTGAGAAAGCCTTTAGTCTTAGTGTCTAAAAATTGCACTCAGTGCTGTGGTCTGAGTGATTACCTTCCCACTGTCCCACACCAATTCATGCTTTGTAACCTGATCCCTAATGCCACAGTATCAGGAAGTGGGGTCTTTGGTCATCTTGCAGAGTATCTCACAGGGGTTCTCTGTGTTTCTTAAGTTTTTATGTCCACCTTTCTAGCAAGATTGGAAAAATTTTCATGGATGATGCCCTCAAATATGTTTTCCAAATTCCTTACTCTCTTTCTTTCCCTCTCAGGTATGTCAATACATTACAGATTTCATCTCTTTACATAATTTAATATTTCTTGACGGTTTGGCTCATTTAAAAAAATTTTTTTTTATAGTCTGTCTGAGTGCTGAGTTGATTCCAAGAACTGGTCATTGAGCTCTGAGACTCTCCTTGGCTTGGTCTATTTTGCTGTTAACGTTTCTGACTGTATTATGAATTTTTACAGCAAATTTTTCGTTCTAGGAGTCCATTTTGATTCTTTCTTAAAATGGCTATCTTGTCTTTTAGTTCTTGGATCATTTTATTGGGTTCCTTGGATTGGGTTTCAACTTCCTTCTAAATCTTGACACATTTCCTTGCCATCCAGGTTCTGAATTATATGTCTGTCATTTCAGTCATTTCAATCTGGTTAAAAATCATTGCCTGTGGGGGCTAGTGTGCTTGTTTGGAGGTAGGGAGCCACTCTGGCCTTTTGAATTGCCATAATTATTGCACTGATTCTTTCTCATCTGAGAGGGCTTGTGTTCTTCTAACTGTGATAGATGAGTATGATCAGTTGGCTTAATTCCAGGTGCTTTCAAATGGCCAGGGTTCTGTACAGGATTTTAATTTGTAGCTGGAGTTTTGCCTTAGGTTTCACAGGTGCAGCATGCTGGCTAAATATTTTTGGTGTTGTAATTTGGGCTGGAATCCATTAGATGGAACTTATGAGTGATGACTGGCAAATAGGCTTTACTTAGCTGTGTGGCTCTTTTGTATTTAAGCATGTTCTCAGTAGTGCTCTGTGGTAAGGTGGAGAGAGATTACCCTCTCACCAGTTCTCCTCCTGGGCCTTGGAAGAGCCTCCTTCAATCACTGGCACTGCATCTCTTTCCTCTACTAGATATTTCTGCCCACAGGGTTCCCTCAGGTGGAGGCTACAGCTAGTAGACAGGCCAACTTAGATCAACTCTGTGGAAGGAGGTATGCCCTGCTCCCCGGCCAGCCCATGAGCCAGGTATCTTACCCCTCTCAGTATTCAGAGAGTGGAGGCTCCTTCCCTGCTTGGGCTCCACCCATGCTGGTGAGTGTTTTGTTTTTCACATTGCAAATTCCTTTTGTTATTGCCAGGATTTCACTGAGATTTAGGCAAATAGCATATTCTGGTGTTTTAGAAAATTAAGAATATTCTGTTTATACTATATCTGAAGAAGCTATTGTAAAGAAACAAAATTATTTATAATAATAGCAAGAGTGATCCAAAGTGAGCTGACTGGCCTACTTGACAAGGGATGACCAGGATGGTTTTGTGAATTGTGATTCTTTCTTGCATTTAACTTTTCATTACTATTTCATAAAAATGTTTCTCATTCTCAAGATTATAAGAAAAAAAGAGTCTAAAGTATGCCTACTTGTCTCCATCTTTGCTACCATGCTAATCTAAACTACCTGGTCTCTGAGCTACCTTTCTCCTTGCGTACATTCTCCACATTGTAGTCACACTGATTTCAAAGAGTTATTCTCTTTGGTCCTTCATGCTTAGAAAGACTTTCCCAAACACAAGATGCTACTAGATCTTTTATGTGATTTTCATTTTCATTAGATTCAAATGCATCATGCTTTCACAATTATTCTTCTCTAGAATTTCAGAATTTTAGTTTGTGGTTTTTTTTTGATATGAGTTTACTTTTTAAAAAAGTTCCCTGGTGAGAAGCATATTTTTTGTTATTATTATTAATTGAGGACTTAGTGTATTGTGACTCCTTAATGTTGTTTATATTTCTATTTTTTGAGTTATTTATGGCCTAATATATGGTTAACTTTAATGGGGCCTTATGCACACTTGAAAAGAAGGTATATTTTCTGCTATCAGGATAAAGTGCTTGTATATTTATAGACTGTATCTTAGGTTTTCAAGCTTTCTATGTCCTTACTAACATTTTTTCCCCTTGATCTATCTAGATCTGAGAGAAATGTGCTAGTTTCCTATTTTTAATATATGTCTACTTCTCCTTTCATTGCCTGTAGTTTCTGCTTTATGAAAGTTGCCACTGATATTTGGTGAATAGATATTAATATCTTCACTGTGAATTGCACTCTTTAGCATTATAGAGTGTCCTACTTTGTATCGTTTAATTCTTCTTGGCCTGAATTCTACCTTGTTTTAGATCAAGATCATGACCCCTGCTTTCTTCTTCCTTGCCTTTGCTTGGTATATTTTTGTTCATGCTTTTTATCTTTCCCCATTTCAATTCACATTATTTTAGGTATATCTTTTGCATACAGCATAACGTTGAATTTTTCTTTCTTAGCCAATCTGAAATTTTTTGTATTATGTAAGTCCACTAACATGTATTGATACAAGTGATATATTTGGTCTCAGTTCTATAATAAAGTATTATATTATATAAATGTGAATGTATGTGCAGGTTCCATTTTTTTAGTTGTCTGCCCTTTTCCTCATTTTTCCTTTGCTGCTTAGTAAAGTTTGAACCCTTTCTAATGTTTAGCTTTACACTAATACCTATCTACAATGCATTTAACCTTACTATGTTCTGAAACAGTTCCTTTCTATTATTAATATTATCATCACCTAGAAACTGCTTCTTTTCCTCTCTTGCTACTTGTAAGTATAATATTAGTGTTATGTGTAACGCAAAACATATGTAAGCTTCAAGCTCCTAATTTTTCTGTTTTAAATTATATCTTTTCCTTCCTAATACCAGTAAGCCAATCAGTGAGTTTATTCTAATGTCTATTTACTCTATGCCTTGCCATCCCAATTAGTAATTGGTTGTATTAATTCTCCACATCAGGGCCTGTAATATGCACATTGCATTTTATCATCTTTCATTTTCTGATTCTTAAATGCTGACTGCCAGGCCGCTAGACCATGTGAAAGAGCCTTCCAGATATTATAGTTTTCTGGAACTCTTTCTATGATAAGTTCCCTATAAATAGTTTATGGAAATAATATTCTTTCAAGTATTGCAGGTTTAGAACTCCTCTATAGCCTTTATACCAAAGGATGTTTGGTCAGGTATAAAACCCTTGGCTCACATATGCTTTCCTTCAATACTTTAACAATGTTGCTTAATTGTTTTGTAGCCTAAAACATTGCTGCTTAGAAATTTGGTATGACCATTCATTTTTTTCAATTTGTTAATTGATTTATGTATATATGTTGGTGGTGTGGAGTGATGAAGGAAAATGTGTGGTTCTGAATTTCTGAAGGCATTTTTTCCTTATCTTTATAGTTTAATCTGTCTTGGTATTGACTCCATGTATAAGAAGAGTATGAATTTTCAATAGAATCAATTCTTGTTTTTCCAGAAAAGTTTTGATAAATCATGTTTTAAAATACATTTTTCTGTTTCATTACTTCAATGTCCATCTTCAGGAAAAACTATTAAATGCATATTTGATCACCTTTGTAGCTTTTCTCTATCAGTTTTTTGAATCTTTAATATCTCTCTTTAAGTCTGACTGGTCTGATTTTGATTTTCCATTTGTTAACTATCCCACTTCCCTTAGAGTGTTTTCCCTAGTGTCAATTTACTCTTATATTCTTATTTTAACTTTATTTCTGAATATTTTCCACTGTTCTAATTCAATTTTAATAATTATCAATCTTCCTGTCTTTTTATCAGTTACCCATATAAGCTCTGAGATTTTGAATTTCTTAATTGAATTAGTCTTTCAAAGCTTCTAGCATATTCTGTACCATGCTTTGAAATATTGTGCCAGAGTTTCTGTTTTGAGGCCATAGTTTTATTTTGATATGTTCTTACTGTTTTTTGAAACATTATCATAATAACTTTTATTACTTTTTTAGTGGTAACTTATGTTGGAGTTAGACTGCATTTTCCCCTACATTTGTAAAGGAGTGAGTTTTCCTAAGCTATTAGAAAGAGGCTTCCTAGGGCTGGGCACTGTGGTTCAGGCATCCTGATAATTTGGTAGGCCAAGGTAGGAAGATTGCCTGAAGTGAGGAGTTAAAGAGCAGTCTGGGAAATGAAGTGAGACCTTTCAGAAGGAAGGAAGGAAGGAAGGAAGGAAGGAAGGAAAGAAGGAGGGAGGGAGGGAGGGAGGGAGGGAGGGAGGGGGAGAGTGGGGAGGGAGGAGAGAGACAGGGAGGGAAGAGAAAAGGAAGGCAAGGGAAGGCAAAGGAAGGCAAGTCAAGGCACTTCTTAGAAGGGGAATGGGCAATAGCATAGCTTTCCCAATACTATAAATTAAAAGTAACCTCTTTTTGTCACTTCCAGAAAGGCTCAAAATATGTTCTCTTCATGTCGTTCTAAGTGTATTCAGGACAACTTTCAGTCTCCAGCCTATGCTTACCTCATGAGCCCTAGGAGCCTCCTTTACTCAGTGCTTTCTGCGTTAGGTATTACGATGTTAAAGACCCTTTTGAAAACTTTCCTTCTTTTGAAGTTGTCCCACTATCTGATTCTTCAGCCTCTATTTCTCCCAATCATTTCTGTCCCGCTCAGTTTTGTTTGTTTCTGAGTATGTTTGTATTTTTCAGTTTTCTCAGCACATATATCTATTCTGGAAAGTCATAGGAGGTTGGAGAGGGAGTTCCTATTTCACTAATGTCCCAAGGTCCAGACTTCCCAGCATTCTGTGATTTTTCCCAGGTGTTCACACTGATGTTCTTGAAGTAGCTTTCATCTTGGAGGCAGTGAAGATTTTGCTCAGGGTCCCCTGTTGTCAGACCTATCTAGTCATTTCTAACCAGGGTAAGCTCTCCTCCCCTTGGAAATATTTGCTACTACTTTCTCCTTTTGATTTGTAAAGTGTGCTCTAATACTTCTGACTCTCAGTTTCTCCTATACCTATTGATTCGTGTAGTTTCTTTTAGTGGCTTGTCAACTCCTAATTATCTTCAGTAATGCTTTTAATACTTTATAAAATCATAAATTGTTACTATTTTAGAGTTGAAAATGTATTAGACAACCCCAAGAATAAGCAACTAATTATTCAGATAAGGAAACTCAAATTTTCTCATGATCACAAGGTTTGTAGCTATTACACCATGTTGTAATGTTTAATAGCTTTCTTAATAATTATATCTCAACTCTCCAAATAGATGATAAGTTTCTTAAATTTAAGGCCAAGTATTGAAAGAAGAATCTATTTCAAAGTAATTTTTAACCAATCAGAAAATTCCATTAACTTGCTATCTGCTTTCCAAACATTGTTTTACTTCTTTTGTTTCCAATTAAGCAAGTTATAATTAATATTTCTGTATTGAAACAGGATGAATCATAGGTACAATCTTCAGAATCTTATCTGAACTACTGGGTCCATGGTTTACAAAGATTCTCCTGGATATAAACATGCATGTATTGTTTTTCCTTATGTTAATTATTTGCATTTTAGGGGTTCTACTCAGTATTTATCAATTATTTTTTATATTTACCTTAAAGCCTGCATATTTGCCTGTACATATTGTTTTTTATTTTGAAGGCTACTCTGCTGACTTCACCTAAATGGAGATGGGATTTATCAGTAAACGGAAAGCAGGTGAAAACCAGACCAGATGTCGATAATGATATGAGGCACTAATTAATACTACCTAAATGGAACAAGTTTGTCTTTGTTAATATGTCACTTGCACACTATTACTCCCCGACCTGAGGAAATATTCTGTGTGTGATGATTCTATTGTGTTCTGTCAAAATGGTGCCATTATTACGTCTGCAGAGTTTCTGACTAGGACCTTCTGGCTGATAGACAAAGGTATGCACTTTTATTTCCAGTTCATTTCTCTAGTTCTGATCACATTATTAATTCAAATAATTACTTAAATGCTTCAGACCATAATGTAAAATACAAAAAAATAAACATAGGAACCCCAAATAAACTTTCTGTGAAAAATCTAAGCACATTAATATTTTCATTATTATGTAAAGTTTTATAATCCAGTCATGGTACTTTAATCTGTGTTTTTATGCTGAATATACTGAATTTTATGAATTTAGCCATAAATATTTCTGGGTTTAAAAATTATCAGTAATGCTAGAGCAGGCAGCAGAAAGATTGTGGGCTTTTCTCTTTTTTCTCTCAAAAACATACTAAAGTAGGCTGGGCATGGTGGCTCACGCCTGTAATTCTAGCACTTTGGGAGTGCCAAGGTGGGCAAATCACCTGAGGTCAGGAGTCTGAGACCAGCCTGGCCAACATGATTAAACCTGTCTCTACTAAAAATAAAAAAAAAAAAATAGCACAGTGTGGTGGTGAATGCCTGTAGTTCCAGCTACACTCAGGAGGCTGAGGCAGGAGATTACTTAAACCCAGGAGGTGGAGGTTGCAGTGAGCTGAGAGATCTTGCCACTGCACTCCAGCCTGGGTGACAGAATGAGACCCCAACTCAATAAATACACAAATACAGAAATAAATAAATAAAACTAAAAAGAGAGCATTTTCTGTTATTTCATTTTTAATAAAAGCTGAAAATGACAGTAATTGCACACACACACACACACACACACACCCGGAAGAACGTGTGCCAGACATAACAAACTTTGAAGCAAATTAATAGAGGACATAGAGTTTCATTAAGTGAATTTTTTTCTTGTTTTTCTCTCTAGAGGATAACAAGTGAAACAATTATCAATGGCTCCATTACAAACAGGTTGAAGAGATGAGGACCTAGAAAGGGACATGAAAAAAATCATGAGAAAAGTAGAAAGACTCTATTCTATCTTATCTCCCCTTCAATAAGGAACAGGAAAGACTCAAAGGAAAGGGATTCTTGTACTGAGCCCTGCATTTTATTTATTTATTTATTTATTGAGACGGAGTTTCACTCTTGTTACCCAGGCTGGAGTGCAATGGCGCGATCTCGGCTCACGGCAACCTCCTCCTCCAGGGTTCAGGCAATTCTCCTGCCTCAGCCTCCTGAGTAGCTGGGATTACAGGCATGTGCCACCATGCCCAGCTAATTTTTTTTTATTTTTAGTAGAGACAGGGTTTCACCATGTTGACCAGGATGGTCTCGATCTCTTGACCTCGTGATCCACCCGCCTAGGCCTCCCAAAGTGCTGGGATTACAGGCGTGAGCCACCGCGCCCGGCCTGAGCCCTGCATTTTAAAGGGACTTGTATATCTTGTTTATCAGAAGCAAACAAAAGTAAATCCACTAAAACACACATGGGTCCCCAAGTTACAAAGAATTCAATGCTCAGGAGGCATACCAAACAACTACTCACTGATTCTTGGAACTAACAGCATTCAGACTCCAAAGGAACTCTCATCCACAGCTCTTGCTGAATTCGTTTGAACATCTTGAGGAATTGCAGGTTGTTCCATAAGAGATGGATACTGCTTCACAGTTCAAGGAATATTTTTGTAGTTGAAACATATAGAGAAGAGAAAAAGACAAATTAACTAACTAATACAGTCTTTCATCAGACATAGTATGAATGTAATATTTTGTGCTCAGTGAAGATTTACTTCCCAATAATGTCAACCTTTTTTTTTTTTTTTTTTTTTTTTTTTTTGCTTTTCTTCATGTTCTAATTCTTGGACCCAGAATTATTCACAATACAATTGCAGCACTTGTAACAGTTGCACACAGTGGCTGAGAAGAATTTCACAATATTAAAAAAAATTCACATTTGTCTATTTATATAAATGCAGTTCTAGAGGTAACATGCTTGAAGTTAAATACAGATCCTTGTATTGGCAGCAATGTGCATATTGAATGCTAGAATTTTGGATAGTGTTATTTTAATAAAATATTTACTAAGGTTTAATTTCTATAAACAAAAGTTACTGGCCACACTAGATCAAGTTTTATCTCACTTGAAAAGCCACTTGAAAGAACTAAACAGCATATTGCTGTTTTCTGTCTACTTCAAAATACTGAAGTATTTTAAGGAAGAATTGTATGATTTGTGAATTTATTTTAAGAAATGGTAAAAGTATGAAATAAGTAGAGTAGAGTGTTAGGAGAAAACATAATACATTTAAATTTTATCAGTGAAACAAGTTATATGTGACTTCATTACAGAGCTCAAACATGGTATGTTGGTTTGCTAAAGCTGCCATAACAAAGTACTACAAACTATAGTTTGATTCAGTCTATAACACATGATATGTAAAGCTTAGCAAAGTGAAGTTTCTTCAAAATTAAGGCCAAACCTGCTGGCTCATGCTTGGAATGCCAGCACTTTGTGGGGCTGAGGCAGGTGGGTCACTTGAGGTCAGGAGTTCAAGACTACCCTTGTCAACATGGTGAGACCCCATTGTTACTAAAAATTACAAAATAAGCCAAGCATAGTGGCATGTGCCTGTAATCCCAGTTACTTGGCAGGCTGACGCTGAGGTAAGAGAATCACTTGTACCCAGGAGGTGGAGGTTGCAGTGAGCAAACATCTTACTGCTACCTCCAGCCTGGGCAACAAAGTGAGACTCTTCAAAAACAAAAGAAAAAAATTAATGAAAACCAGGGCCTACCTTGCTTTCAGAAAGACTGTCAAATGTAACATTATACTCACAACTCAAATTATGTAAAACATCTCAATTACAATAACACAATAACTTGGAACTTTGCTGAAATAAAAGCAATAAGAATTTATTAACTTGCTGGCCTTTATTTTATTACTCATTTAAACATTGCTCACCGACCCATGACCAGATTCCTCAAATACGTGCAATATTAAAGTACCATAATTTGTTCCTATTTTGTTGACTTTCCAGGCACATGAAAAGAATTGCTTTGCAGTACTTTTAAAAATTTTCCTTTTTATGAAGGTATATGTTTTGGGGGTGTGTGTGCCTTTTATTTATGAGATAGGATCTCACTCTGTACTTAGGATAGAGTGCAGTGGCTCAAGCTCACTCACTGCAGCCTCCACCTCCTGGGCTCAAGGAACCCTCCCACCTCAGCCTCCTGAGTAGCTGGGACCACAGGTGTATGCCACCACACCCGGCCAATTTTTTGTATTTTTGGTGGAGTCTGGGTTTTGTCATGTTGCCCAGACTAGTCTCAAACTCCTGAGCTCATGCGATCCTCCCACCTCAGCCTCCCAAAGGGCTGGGATTACAGGCATGAGCCACAGCGCTGAGTGAAGGTGTATTTTCAACTTAAAATGAGAGTAATATAGTTTGTTGTCAGATTTTCAAAAATAAATTTAAATAATCACTATATATGGCAGTGGGCCTCCATTTGTCCTCTTCCTTTGGTTCCACCAATATTAGAAGCTGGGCTGCTTACTCTGTTTCAAGAAATAGCAAAGTAGAATCTTCAAGGGAGATCTCAGCAAAGCCATTTGTATTTTCCTACCCAAAACAGAAGATTCAAAAATTGCTAGCCAACTTGACTTTCGAAACTTTTATATATATGAATAAAATGTCAAATGTCTACTTTAAAATTGATTTACCTATAAAGCTAATTCCATCAATACATGTAGAAATGATGAGTAGATGGAAATCTAAAAATATTTTAGAATCTTAAACAATCATTTTCAAGATTTTGGCATCAACAATATCTTCATTATAGAGCTATTAATAGTTTTGAGTCACCCACTTTCCAAATAATATAATATCTACTTCCATATTTTTTTAATGGAGACAGAATATTTTAAATCTATTTAAGGTATTACCAGTGGAAAATTTATCTTGTTACCAGAACCCAGAACCCACTCGAGTATTGTTAGGGTAGCCACTATTTTCTCATTCTTTTTATATGTAGGTTTATATTTATAATTTGTATAGGTAAATATTTACTCAATTGATTTCTTCTTTTCTTCTTTATTGCTTTTCAAAGTTAACTTACAAATGTTAAAAGATTTATTTATAATGACAGCCCACATTTCTCATACTTTCCAGGAAACAAGTGCTAAAACTGTGTGTGTCACCTTTTTAGTATTGACCATAGTAATTTCAGGCTAAGATCCTTCCCTCAAACAACTTTTTTTGAGGGAAATTAATTTCCCTAACTAAAATTAAACAATTGAGATACATCCTGCTAAAAGGCTAAAAGAGAACATTTTATAAGAATTGATAGACTAGGCAACTTCTACTTACCCAAAGGGCTTATTTTGGAAAAAAAAAATCATTAGTATGCAAGCAAATGAAACAGTAAACAAAGTGTTTGAGCCACAAGTTTCGCACCCACTGCTTCTAGCCAGACAGAGGTGTTCTTGTCAAACTACAGAGATCAGGAAGAATCCTACCCTGGCATAGGTGCAGGGGGAATCCCACTGTCAAAGACAGAGGGTGAGCAGGGAAAACATGAGCGGCTGCTGTTTTACTCAAGCGGCCCCACCTCCCAGCACAACTTCCTTCAGTATGTGTGACAGCTAAAGGACCAAACATAAATAATAAACCGCATCCAGCCTTCCAGCTGAAAGTCTAATGGTGAATTGGGTTAATTGGGAGAGAGTTCAGTGAGGGTCCACTCACCCAAATCCTGGCCAAAGCCCCAGCTCCCCTGGGCCAAATACCCCAGCAGTTATGAGTAAGAAGCAGGAAATAAAATGCCCATGGAGTCAATGTAAAATATCACCCAAGAGGAGAAAAGAAACATTCCCTATAGAAGAAAAATGAGGATATTTGGAATGCTTACTCCAAAATATAAAGAAACATTTAGAAAGAAGTGCCTCTGGGGCCTTAAGCAAAAAAAAAAAAAAAAAAAAAAAGAATGCATTTTATGAATCATAAAATCTGTAAATGATACTTGTGCTTTCAGATGTATTGATCTATTATTGGGTATCTCTTCTCAAATAATATTTAAAATAGTTGCGACAGTATATACACTTATATTGAGATTATGTTTAGTGTTTTTCTGTTAAGCGTAATGCAGAACTTAAAGTACCTCAAAAATGAAAAGGTAAAAATACAACAAGCAGCTAGGCAGGGTGGCTCACACCTGTAATTGCAGTACTTTGGGGGGCCAAGGCAGGTGGATCACTTGAGGTCAGAAGTTTGAGACCAGCCTGGCCAACATGGAGAAACCCTATGTCTAGTAAAAATACAAAAATTAGCTGAGCATTCAAGTGTGCACCTATAGTCCCAGCTACTCAGGACTCTGAGGTAGGAGAATCACTTGAACCCTGGAGGCAGAGGCTGCAGTGAGCCAACATAGTATGCCACTTCACTCCTGCCTGGTTGACGGAGCAAGATTCTGTTGCAAAAAACAAACAAACAAAAAACAAGCAAAATTTAAAAATAAAAGCAATATACACAGTATTAATATCAGAAAATATGTCAAAACATTACATTGAACTATGGGAATTTTTATTTTTTATAGTCTTAAGAAAAGTCAATTTTATGAACAGATGTTCATGTAGCAAATGTCATAGCATCAATGTAATCAATGTGATTGAAAGAAAAAACTGAGGAGACCGACTCAAGATGGCGCAGTGAGAACAACCCAGGATTGAAGCTCTCGGTGAACGCGTGGAGGACGTGTCAGGGCAACATTTCCAGTTGGATCTTTGTTGCCCACAGAATGGGGAAATTCCCAGGTATAAAAGAGACGTGGGATGCCAGCGAAGCGGGTTTGGCTAGTGCAGCCGGAGGCTGGTGGAGCTGGCGGCCGGCGCTACAGCACAGTGGCACTCCACAGCGCTCCGCACAAAGCGCACTGGTCCGGGTGCCCTGTTGAACCAGCAATCTGAGACTTGAGATGGCAGATTGGCATATCCATCTGATTGAACGGGACATGGACAGTGAGTCGGGCCAGGAGATTCCAGGGAAACGGCATTTGGGCCAGGGCAGTGGGACAAACAAAACGGCGATTCCAAACGCTCCAGGTGGAGAGTTTCACTGTGGGCACAGCTGAACCCAGGACGGTGTAGCTCGGTGGGGGAGGGGTGTTTGCCATTACCGAGGCAACCCGCCCCTACTGAGGTACTCCCATTGCTGACGCAGTCTGCCATTGCTGAGGCAACCCGCCACAACAGAGATACTCTGCCACAGGGCGGAGCCCATGGCAGCAGGGCGGAGACCGCAGCAGCAGGGCAGAGCCTGCAGCAACAAGGTAAACCTCACACCAGCAGGGCGGAGCCTCAGCAGGCAAATAGTGACTAGACTGCCTCCTAGCTGGGCAGGACAGAACAATGGACACATAAAGAAAACCCCAACACCCCGAGACAGAGCATCTGAGAAAAAAATATTATTTTTAATAAGTTCTGCTGTAGCAGAATTAAATGTAGCAGCCTAACAGCCCTGAATAAACAACAGAGCTCACAGATCAGCACTTGAGCTCCTAAAAAGTACAGATTGTCTCCTCAAGCAGCTCCCTTACCCCTCTATATCCAGAAGACTGACATTTGGCAGGCATCATTCTGGGACAAAGATAGCAGAAAAAGAAATGGGTAGCATCCCTCACTGTTCCGCAGCCGCTATAGGTGCACCCCAGACAAGCAGGGCTCGGAGTGGACCTCAGCAGTCGTACAGTGGAGGGGCTAGACTGGTAGAAGGAAAACCAAGTAACAGAAATACTTTATCATCAACAATCTGGGCATCCACTCAGAGATCCAATTGAAAAGTCAGCAACTACTCAGACGACAGGTGGATAAATCCACAAAGATGGGAAGAAACCAGTGCAAAAAAAAGGAAAACACCCGAAACCAGAACACCTCACCTCCTACAAAGAACCAAAACTCCTCACCAGCAAGGAAACAAAGCTGGATGGAGAATGACTGTGACGAAATGACAGAAACAGACTTCAGAAGGTGGGTAATGAGAAACTTCTGTGAGCTAAAAGAACATGTTGTAAATCAGTGCAAAGAAACTAAGAACCTTGAAAAAAGATTTGAGGAAATGATAACAAGAATGGATAACGTAGAGAGGAATATGAATGAATTGAAGGAGCTGAAAATCACAATACGAGAACTTCGCGAAGCATGCACAAGTTTCAATAGCCGAATTGAGCAAGCAGAAGAAAGAATATCAGAAGTCGAAGATCAACTCAATGAAATAAAACGAGAAACCAAGATTAGAGAAAAAAGCGCAAAAAGGAATGAACAAAGTCTCCAAGAAATGTGGGACTATGTGAAGAGACCTAACCTACGTTTGATAGGTATACCAGAACATGAGGAAGAGAATGAATCCAAGCTGGAAAATACTCTTCAGGATATTATCCAGGAAAATTTCCACCCCCTAGCAAGGCAGGCCAACACTCAAATGCAGGAAATACAGAGAACACTACAAAGACATTTCACAAGAAGAGCAACCCCAAGGCACATAATTGTCAGATTCACCAGGGTTGAAATAAAGGAGAAAATACTAAGGGCAGCCAGAGAGAAAGGCCAGGTCACCCACAAAGGGAAGCCCAACAGACTCACAGCAGATCTCTCAGCAGAAACAATACAAGCCAGAAGAGAGTGGGGCCAATATTCAACACCCTTAAAGAACAGAACTTTCAACCCAGAATTTCATATCCAGACAAACAGAGCTTCATAAGTGATGGAAAAATAAAATCCTTTGCGAACAAGCAAGTACTCAGAGATTTTCTCATCACCAGGCCTGCTTTACAAGAGCTCCTGAAAGAGGCACTACACATAGAAAGGAACAACCAGTACCTGGCATTCCAAAATCAAACTAAATGCTAAAGAGCATCAACATAATGAAGAATCTACATCAACTAACGGGCAAAACAGCTGGCTAGCATCAAAATGGCACTATCAAATTCACACATAACAATATTAACCCTAAATGTAAATGGACTAAATGCACTAATCAAAAGACACAGACTGGCAAAATTGGATAAAAAAATCAAAACCCATCAGTGTGCTGTATCCAGGAAACACATCTCACATGCAAATATACACAAAGGCTCAAAATAAAGGGATGGAGGAAGATTTACCAAGCAAATGGAGAGAAAAAAAAAAAAAAGCTGGAGTTGAAATTCTCATCTCTGATAAAATAGACTTTAAAGCAACAAAGATCAAAAGAGACAAAGAAGGTCGTTACCTAATGGTAAAAGGATCGATACAACAGGAAGAGCTAACGATCCTAAACATATATGGACCCAATACAAGAGCACCCAGATACATAAGGCAAGTTCTTAATGACTTACAAAGAGACTTAGACTCCCACACAATAATAGTGGGAGACTTTAACACTCCACTGTCAATATTAGACAGATCAACCAGACAAAAAATCAACAAGAATATCCAGGGCTTAAACTCAGACCTTGAACAAGCAAACCTGATAGACAATTTACAGAACTCTCCACCCCAAATTCACAGAATATACATTCTTCTCAGTACCACATCACACCTACTCTAAAATTGACCACATAATTGGAAGTAAAGCACTCCTCAGCAAATGCAAAACAACTGAAATCACAACAAACAGTCTCTCAGACCATAGTGCAATCAAGTTAGAACTCAGAATTCAGAAACCAACATAGAACCACACAGCTTCATGGAAACTGAACAACTGGCTCTTGAATGTCGACTGGATAAACAATGAAATGAAGGCAGAAATAAAGAAGTTCTTCAAAAACAATGAGAACAAAGACACAACGTGCCAGAATCTCTGGGACACATTTAAAGCAGTCTCTAGAGGAAAATATATAGCAATAAGTGCCCATATGAAAAGAATGGAGATCCAAAATTGACACCCTATCATCAAAATTGAAAGAGCTAGAGGAGCAAGATCAAAAAAACTCAAAACCCAGCAGAAGACAAGAAATAACTAAGATCAGAGCTGAACTGAAGGAGATTGAGACACGAAAATCCCTTCAGAAAATCAATAAACCCAAGAGCTGGTTTTTTGAAAAGATCAACAAAATAGACAAACAACTAGCCAGATTGATAAAAGAGAAAAGAGAGAACAACCAAATAGATGCAATAAAAAATGTTAAAGGGGAAATCACCACAGATTCCACGGAAATTCAAACCATCATCAGAGAATATTACAAACAACTCTATGCACATAAACTAGTAAACCTGGAAGAAATGGATAAATTCCTGGACTCCTGTGTCCTCCCAAGCCTAAACCAGGAGGAAGCTGAAACTATGAATAGACCAATAACAAGGTCAGAAGTCGAGGCAGCAATTAAGAGCCTACCACACACAAAAAGCCCAGATCCAGATGGGTTCACAGCCGAATTCTACCAGACACACAAAGAGGAGCTGGTACTATTCCTTCTGAAACTATTCCAAATAATCCAAAAAGAGGGAATCCTTCCCAAATCATTTTATGAGACCAACATCATCCTGATACCAAAACCCGGCAGAGACCCAACGAGAAAAGAAAACTTCAGGCCAATGTCCATGATGAACGTAGATGCAAAAATCTTCAATAAAATATTGGCAAGCCAATTGCAACAGCAAATCAAAAAACTTATACATCATGATCAAGTAGGATTCATCCTGGGGATGCAAGGCTGGTTCAACATACGCAAGTCTATCAACGTAATTCACCACATAAACAGAACCAAAAACAAAAACCACATGATTATCTCAATTGACACAGAGAAGGCATTCGACAAAATTCAACAGCCCTTTATGCTAAAAACCCTCAATAAACTCGGTATCGATGGAATGTATCTCAAAGTAATAAAAGCTATTTACGACAAACCAACAGCCAATATCATACTGAATGGGCAAAAACTGGAAGCATTCCCTTTGAAATCTGGCACTAGACAAGGATGCCCTCTTTCACGACTCCTATTCAATATAGTACTGGAATTCTAGCCAGAGCAATCAGGCAAGAAAAAGAAATAAAGGGCATTCAAATAGGAAAGGTGGAAGCCAAATTGTCTCTATTTGCAGACGACATGATAGTATACCTAGAACACCCCATCGTCTCAGCCCAAAAACTCCTGAAACTGATAAGCAACTTCAACAAAGTCTCAGGATATAAAATTAATGTGCAAAAGTCACAAGCATTCCTCTACACCAATAACAGACTTAAAGAGAGCCAAATCAAGAACAAACTGCCATTCCCAATTGCTACAAAAGAATAAAATACCTAGGAATACAACTCACAAGGAACGTAAGGGACCTCTTCAAGGAAAACTACAAACCACCGCTCAACGAAATAAGAGAGGACATAAACAGATGGAGAAACATTCCATGTTCATGGTTAGAAAGAATTAATATCGTGAAAATGGCTATATTGCCCAAAGTAATTTACAGAATTAACGCTATCCCCATCAAGCTACCATTGACTTTCTTCACAGAACTGGAAAAATCCACCATGAACTTCATATGGAGCCAAAAGAGAGCCTGCATAGCCAAGTCAATTCTAAGCAAAAAGAACACAGCGGGGGGCATCACACTACCGGATTCCAAACTATACTCCAAGGCTACAGTAATCAAAACAGCATGGTACTGGTACCAAAACAGAGATATAGACCAATGGAACAAAACAGAGGCACCGGAGGCAACACAACATATCTACAACTATACAATCTTTGATAAACCTGACAAAAACAAGCAATGGGGAAAAAATTTCCTGTTTAATAAATGGTGTTGGGAAAACTGGCTAGCCATGTGCAGAAAGCAGAAACTGGACCCCTTCCTGACACCTTACGCTAAAATTAACTCCAGATGGATTAAAGACTTAAACATAAGACCTGGCACCATAAAAACCCTAGAAGGAAATCTAGGCAAAACTATCCAGGACATAGGAGTAGGCAAGGACTTTATGAACAAAACACCAAAAGCATTGGCAACAAAAGCCAAAATAGACAAATGGGACCTAAGGAAACTCCACAGCTTCTGCACTGCAAAAGAAACAGTCACTAGAGTGGATCGGCAACCAACAGAATGGGAAAAAATTTTTGCAGTTTACCCATCTGACAAAGGGCTGATATCCAGAATTTACAAAGAACTCAAACGGATTTACAAGAAAAAAACAAACAAGCCCATTCAAAAGTGGGCAAAGGATATGAACAGACACTTTACGAAAGAAGACATATATAAGGCCAACAATCATATGAAAAAATGCTCATTGTCACTGGTCATCAGAGAGATGCAAATCAAAACCACATTGAGATACCATCTCACGCCAGTTAGAATGGTGATCATTAAAAAATCTGGAGACAACAGATGCTGGAGAGGATGTGGAGAAAAAGGAACACTTTTACACTGTTGGTGGGAGTGTAAATTAGTTCAACCATTGTGGAAGACAGTGTGGCGATTCCTCAAGGCCTTAGAAATTGAAATTCTATTTGACCCAGCAATCCCATTACTGGGTATATATCCAAAAGACTATAAATCGTTCTACTATAAGGACACATGTACACGAATGTTCATTGCAGCACTGTTTACAACAGCAAAGACCTGGAATCAACCCAAATGCCCATTGATAATAGACTGGATTGGAAAAATGTGGCACATATACACCATGGAATATTATGCAGCAATCAGAAATGATGAGTTTGTGTCGTTTGTAGGGACATGGATGAATCTGGAGAACGTCATCCTCAGCAAACTGACACAAGAACAGAAAATGAAACACTGCATTTTCTCACTCATAGGTGGGTGATGAAAAATGAGAACACATGGACACAGAAAGGGGAGTACTAAACACTGGTGTCTATTGGGGGAAAAAGGGGAGGGCCAGTGGGAGGGGGAGGTGGGGAGGGATAGCCTGGGGAGAAATGCCAAATGTGGGTGAAGGGGAGAAGGAAAGAAAAGCACACTGCCATGTGTGTTCCTACACAACTGTCTTACATGCTCTGCTCATGTACCCCAAAACCTAAAATCCAATAAAAAATTAAAAAAAAAAAAAATTACCCAGTCTCAGGTAGTATCTTTATAGCAGTGTGAGAACAGAGTAATATATCAGTCAATTTAAAATAAAATTTTAAATGATTTAATATGAAAATAGGTGGAATGCTCTACTGAAATCCATGCAATTGTTTTAAAAAGACATAGATTATTGAATTCACAGCTTTAATATATTTTTTTCTCACTTACCTGAGTATATGATCCCAATTTTGAGATCACTGAGTTAGACAATAAAGGATCAAAATTGTTCTGCAGAATGAACAGGAATTTTATAATTATCTAATGGAGATATGGGAATATGCTACCTATGGTGTTCATCATATTAATGGCTTAAAAAATCTGACATCAATTGATTTCAGAAAACAATTAATTAAAAATTAATCATTGAGTATATATGTGTGTGTACATATAGCAAACTTTATGTCCAGTAGCAGATTACAGCAGACAATCCCACTAAAGTCAAAGACCAAATGAGATTACATACTAACACTACTAGTTTTAATTTTCCTTCAGAAAACCAATCCTATAATAGAACTTACAAATATTGAAAGGATAGAGTGAATTGGTATAATTTACAAGTTATCTGATACAAGGTAAATCTAAGGAAACTCAGTCTTCAGAAACATGCAGAATTTAGTAGGATAGTGCATTTCAAATTAATTTGAAAAATTATTTTGTAAATGTATTAGAAGAAATTTATCCACAATAGCAATAATAACAAAATTAAAAAGATGGGGGGGAAACCACTTTGGAATAAACCTAACAAAAGCAGGCAGTAATTATGCTCTTTGCAACAAATAATTGTATAGTTTTACAGTTGTAAAGTTTTAAAAGTTGTCTGAAGAAAAAATATAAGATTATTTTAAATTTGTTGGAACACTAAGTGTGTGATTATAACCAGAAAATAACTTAAAATGAAGGAAAATAGAAAGGTTTGCTCTATCAAATATAAGAAACACAAGAATATAATTAATTAAACTGTTATTGATTCAGGAATAAGAAAAAAATGGAATATACTAACAACTTCAGAAACAGATTCAAGTATGTATGAGTATTTAGTATACAATAAAATTGAATTTCTTTAATAGTGAAGAAAAAATGGATTAAAGAATCAATGGCATTGGGACCATTTTATTCCAGTTTAGAAATACTGTATTTTTTTCCTCATACCATAAACTAAAAGTCTCTAATGAATTGATGATTTAATTGGGAAAAAGCATATAACAAAAGAAATTTTGGGAAATAATTTTCATAATTTTAAGGTAGGAACCACTTTCTATAGAAAAGACTGGTTGATTTACATAAAAATATATAATGTACTATAAAGCCATGGAAACTAGTGATGGACAAGATCATACATAAAGAGTATTTAAATCTAAAAAGTCCTGTTAAGAGTTATTTATGTAGACATTTTTCAGCTATGAAATTGGTTAGGACTTCAACATTTTCCATATCAGTGTGGGTGAAGATTATATACTGACACCTTTCTAGATGCCAATTTAGAAATATAATTAGATGTTACTAACTTAGTTGCCCTATGTAAGAAATTAGATGAGTGTGTGAAGGTATATACACAGTGGTGCTTACTGCAGTTTTGTTTACATATTTTTTAAATGGTAAGAACGTAATATCCAATAGTAGGGGGTTTACATCCATTTAAAATGAAATAGTATGGGGTTTGCAAAATGGTTAACAGTACAATCTTGTTAGTGGTAAATTTTTTAGAAAAATGGAAAGCAGGTGGCCGGTGTGGGATTCTGCATTGTGTGTGTTGGGTTTCGGGGGGGATAAGACTATGGGGTGGAGGATCCTTAGAAAGGAAGGAAGACAGGAGGCTGAGGCAGGAGAATTGCCTGAACCCAGGAGGCGGAGGTTGCGGTGAGCCGAGATCGCGCCATTGCACTCCAGCCTGGGTAACAAGAGCAAAACTCCGTCTCAAAAAAAAAAAAAAAAAAAAAGAAAGAAAGAAAGGAAGTAAGAATGAGAGAGTGATAGGGTACTCTGGAATCCTTAACTGGGAAAGACTGAGGTGCTTAGTGCAGCTTGGAAATAGTCAAAGGGAAAAATAAAAAATAAAATAAAATTGTTAACATTAAAAAGTACACACACCACATTAGTAACAGAAAAGGCAGGCTATACAAATAAATCAGATAACCCCCAGACTGTTTTTTGCAGATACATAGCTAAAATAATACTAGTAATTATTTCTCAGTAGAGATGGAAAAAATCATCCTTTTCTTTTTCATAATTTTCTGAAAAGTTTGAAATGTGTATGAATTTTTATGTTTAGAAATGATGTGGTTACTTTCATTTAACTGGTTTTATTTAAACAAAAATGTAACAAATGAACTGATATTACTATGTATTGACTTACATACTCTATTTTGCAATTTATAAAAGTTTTCCAATTTCTAGTGACTATCATTTTATGTATTTCTAATTCTCCAAAAAATGACTTTACTCATTTTTAGATTATTTTATTTTAAACTATGTATATCACTTGGGAGTCGTTAAAATATTTAAATAAATGAATGAAACTCAAAAACAACACATGCATTTGCCATAATTGCTTCATTTTTAATTTCCCCCCTCTGTCCTTAATGAACATCAGCTGTTTTTCTTCCTGTGATTCAGC
Organism: Callithrix jacchus; assembly: GCF_049354715.1. Classification (NCBI taxonomy): domain Eukaryota; kingdom Metazoa; phylum Chordata; class Mammalia; order Primates; family Cebidae; genus Callithrix; species Callithrix jacchus. Next base: position 37,381,803 of record NC_133518.1, read on the forward strand.
ACACCCAGTGATCACCTATGAACCAAGGTATGAGAAATTTCCTTCCCACACAGAGCTAAGTAAAATACATACGCCTTTGCCTCTTTTTGTATTATAATCAACTAGAGTTTCACAGGATATTAATCTACCCTTTTGTTTTTATAGTTCATTAAGTATATTATGTGTTTGTACATATTTTATATTCACAGCATTCCTTAAAACAATTTTATTAGTTATTTCTCACATATTGTTAATAAATTATGAAATATGATTCAACCAAACAAACAAACAAAAAAAACACTCAGAAATGAAGTTGCCTCCAGTTCTAGCTGTAGAGGAAATCTGACATAATAAGAAAAACCATGAGATATCCAGTTTATAGTCACAGCTGCTTCCAAGTAGTTCTAGGTCAGTTTAATAAAACCTAGAATGGTTAGAAAATAACTGATTTTACATTTCAGTCTTGTCACACTGCATCTGAATTTTCAAAACTCTATTCTTAAAGGTCAATTTCAATTTAATAGATAGACTGTTAATTCTACAATCAACCAGCAATTGACTTAGATTTCCTGTCAGCACCTAAAAGAAGTTCATTAGGTGACTGATAGGGTCTCCATTTTTCTACCTATCAATGTCAGTATAATGACTTTTTTTGGTATTCATATATCTTTATTTAACATTTATAGAGGACATAGATTGAGTGTGTGTTATTCTCTTTAATTAGAATAAAAGCCTGGAGACAGTTATGCTGTATTTGTGTTTGCAACCTGATGGGGTGTAGAAAATTGTACCCTAAAGCATGAAAATAGGAACAGGGAGATCTCCTTGACTGTCACTCACCCCTTTACCCCTGAAGTAGGCTATAGAGACTAAAATTCTTCTTGCCCCTTCTTTCCTGAAGTAGGCCAGAAAATCCAAGATCACTTTCTAACTTCTTCCCACCCTTTTCCCCTGAAGACCCTTATGTGACAATTGTCCTGTCCTATTCCTGGAGGGAATGAATGTCACACAGGGATGTCAATAAAAAACTGAACCAAGGGGCCTTGCTAAGTATCTCTCCACCGCTATCAGTTTATTTGCATTAGATCATACCCCTTTGTCCTCCAAACACATGTCTATATGACAGTCCATAAAAATACACAGGTCTCCCTCTTTCTTTAGATCTTCATTTCTGAAAGCTCCTGTGTCACATAAAATTTATATTGAATAAATTTGTATTCTTTTCTCTTGTTAATCTGTCTTTTATTATAGGAGCCTCAGCTATGAACATTGTGATGGATGAGGAAAGTATATTACTTTTTCTTCTCTACAAATCTGCAACACCTAGCAGAATTCATGACGAAGTGCTCTCTCTCTCTCTCTCTCCCCTCTGTCTTGCAAATAAAACTTTTGATGAAACCCTCTGGAGCTAATGGTAATATAATATTCTTTGCCAGATAAGCAAAATGGAAACTATCCTATCAAAATTCAATTAATCAATGAAAATAATTTTGTTTTCAGAGTTCATGCTCTCTAAGGATAATTATATGTTTTTTACTCATTTATATTTTCTTATTTACCAGAATAAATGGGTAAAAAATGTAATTATCCTTAGAGGGCATGAATATTCTTTTTCAATCTAAAAACCATCTTCACAGTATTTCATGATAAATTTTCTTTCCTAAAAACTATCTTAGTGTGAGATGGAACATATTTTTTTTATCTTTATCATATCTTTGTTTTGAAGACTTTTTAAAAATAAATAGTTTTCTTCCCTTTTTTTCAGTAGTATTAGATGATAGTCTAAAATTTGGAATTGAAAACTTACTCTCTTAACCCTTTAAGTTAAATTTTCCAGTCTTTTGTGGATACCACCCTTTTGGCCAGAATTACCATTTAACAGACTGACCCTATTAAAAGTCTTTTGGACAAATAAATAACGTATCTGAATTTACATGGGAGAGCACTATCTACTATATATATATATAGACACACACACACACACACATACATATACATACATACATACACACACACACAAACACACACATATATAAGTTATTTTAAAAGAAACACAAATTGAGCAACAGCAAGAAAGAGAAACAAGAACAGGGAAAGATGAGGCAGAAGCAACAATAAAAACAAATGATAAAAAGTGAACTACTTGAGCCCATGAGGTCATGGCTGCAGTGAGTCATGATGGTGCCACTGCACTCCGGCCAGTTAACAGAGCAACACTGTGTCTCAAAAAAATAAATAAATAAATAAAAATAATAAGAATAAAATACATCAGCTGCAGACCAGAGCTTTCAACTGAAATTTTAAAGAAGTGTGATCAAGATCCTGAAGGATGTCTTTTAAAAAAAAGCTGTAACAGGAAATGAAATATGGTTTTACCAGTACAATCCTGAAGACAAAGCGCAAGAAGTGAAAGTGGTCCAGTCAATGAAAATGCAGACTGGTTAAGAACAAATGCTGTGGCAAAGTTTTTTTTCGGGAAGCTTTGGGGGCCCAGCCTGCCCGGCATTTTGATGCTGTCGGTGTGAGTTTCGTACTCCATAATGGTGTTGGAAGGTAGGTTGAGCACTCGCCTAAGCGTGTCCCGGATTCAGGCTGTGGTTGCTTGGTCGCTGGCGGTCTTATTCCATATTGACATAATGTCCTCCTGAAAGCGGACAGACGCCACAGCCCCACAGATCTCCTCCCCAACCACGAACTGTTCCCCCAACATGGCCAAAATGAGATTCTCCCAGCAACGGGAGGCCAAGGCCTTCCGCAGCCGAATAATCCACTTGCCACCATTTTTATTTGCATCATCCTCCCACAATAATTCCTTCTTTGAAGAGATGGAAGTCACTGTGGCCTGTCAGGTCTCCGGGACGTACCATGTGGCTGTAAAACCTCCAGAACTGCTCCACAGAAGCAAAGGTGCCAATCTGTTTGATATTCTGTTCATAGCTCTGTGAGCTGGCGGGACGGCCGGGGCTTCTCCTGGAGTACCAGAAAGTGTAGTTGTACTGCAGGCGATGCTCTGCCGGTCCAGGGACAACAGCCTTTCTCTTGCTGTGCTCTGATTCTTATCTCGTTCTGTTTTTTCCTTCTCACCATCTTTTGCTGTGCTGTTTTCTTCATTCTGGTCATGGCCCCCACTGTCATCATCTTTCAAAGCGTCGAACTTGTTGTTCATCCTCTCACCGCCGCTGTCGGAAACCAATATAAAAAAGACCGCATTGACATGGTTAAATTCCTAGGACCTTCAGTTCTTTAGGGATGAACTAAATGCCTGGTATCATTGCTTACAAAAGTGTCTTGAATTTGATGGAGCTCATGTTGAAAAATAAAGTTTATATATATATATATATATACACATATATATATATATATATATTTTTTTTTTTTTTTTAAAGTGTCTGTAGCCATAAGGAATAAGAAAAGAGAAGAGATTAGTATGGAGTTCGAGGAAACAGTCCAATATAGAGTTTTTGCTTGCAATAAAGATGAGTTAAGCCATAGAAAATACTTTGAGAGACATAAATTGTGAAAGGAATATGGAATAGCCATAAATGTCTATGAGTACTTCTCACATACATCCACTCACAGGCATGGAAAAAAAATCAAGATAAGTGTTTTCTAATGCTACTAATTGTTTTCATTAAGCAATTATGTGCTTGCCTGAACTTTGAGCACATGCTCAAATGTGTATAAAATGTTAACCACACATCCTTGGTCCAAAGGAAAGTATGCTGGTAAAACTGAATTAGGTCCTCATATATTCCACTACAATGTTTTCATTCTCTGGGAAGCACAAATGTGAATGACACATTTTATTTATGCTGTGTAAAATAAAATTTACTTTAAACAAAAACTCCCTGTATTCTCACATTATTCTTTACATTGTTTATTTATACATATTTTATTTTTTTTATGTTACTCTGTATTCATCCATATCCAACATGAATAATGGAAGAAGCTGACTAGATTTGGAGACAATATCCAGTTAGTCATTTTCCAGAGAAAAGTAAGACTGTTCTATAGGGAAGTCATTCTCATTTAACCATGCCAAAAAGCACTCTACATAGAGAATTGTGTCGAAATAAATTGGAATTTCAGTTGCCTAAAAGCTATGAGCTGAAACCTTTGGATTCCTGTTGGCTTGCTCCAGACCTTGTGGTCTAAACCACTCCTTAGCAACTTACAGATACGATGTTTTAATGCTCCTGAACTGATTAAGTTAGACTTCTAATATTGGAGTGGAATTTGAGGCCATATCAAGGAAGTACAAAATATTTGTTAAGTTAGATTAATTCAGCACCAGGTAACCAACTAGTTCTGATGTTTTTGTTGTATTATTTTCATGCTGACTAGATACTGAACTTTCTGATTTTTCTTATTCTGATCTTTAGACTTAAATTGTATCCGCAATAATAGTAAAATCATTCTAAACATACTATGTCACAGTATTAAGGGTTTTGTTGGGTTTTTAAAATTTATTTGTTTGCTTTGTTTTGTTTTGCTTAATAATAGTTCAGAAAGTTATCTGTCATTTTTGGCTTCCTCGATTTTTTTTAACCTTATTCCTACATTGTGAACTTTTCCAAGGCAGAACTTCAATAAATCTACACATTTCTCCTTTGTGCTGAGTTAAATTTCCACTAATCAGATGCATTTATATGGGATTTTAATTTAGAAGCAAGACATAAAGAAAGAGCCAGAGCACCAGGTGTGGAATGGCAGAGAGGGCATGCATCTGAGACTGTCAGCAGTTGTGGAAGTTTTCTTGTCATAGAAACAAGCATGATCCTGTGCTTGGCAAAGGAAAAGCCTGAAAAAGCCATAGTACTTCAGTAAAAGTACTGTGGTTCTGGTGTGGGCAGTGGCATAACTGCAGTATCATGATTGAAATTATTATTGTAACCTCAACCTAGAGTCTATTCCCTCAGCCTTTCCAAAAGTTCTGTTACATTTCTAAAATTTCTTAATAATGTGCTACTCCTTAAACTGACTATAGTAGATTCTGTTGTCTGCAACCAAGAACCATGGCTGATAACATTTATATGCTAAAATTCAGAATTACAATTTAAAAGTAATACATCTAGAAGTTGCTACTTTGTTTTCCAGAAGACCTGTCATGGGGGTAATATTTTTCCATGGACTAACAATATTTCTTGACTGCTACTTTGTATGCAGGACTGTATCAAGTGCTAGGAATGAGTGTCAAAATGATTAGACAGGATATTTCATTCATGAAGCTTATGTATCTATGAAATAATTTTAGGTAATACAATGTTTTAATGTAAGTGTATTTATTACTGATTAGTATATTGAAAGAATATGTTGTTATTTGTTGGTACTGCCCTTGGAAAGAGATATAGCAACTTTTATCACTAGCTTTGTTTAAAAATAGAAAAATCAGTTGTATATTTTTTCTTTACAACTTTTATTTTAGGTTCAAGAGGTACATATGCTGGTTTGTTGCATGGGTGAATTTCATGCGGTGGGGGTGTGTTGTAAAGATATGTTTATCATCCAAGTAATCAGCCTACCCACTAGGCAGTTTTAAAATCCTCACCCTCATCCCACCCTTCACCCTCAATTAGGCCCCAGCGTCTGTTGTTCCTTTCTTTGTACCCATGAGTTCTCAATGTTTAGCTCCCACTTATAAGTGAGAACATGAAGTATTTGGTTTTCTGTTCCTGTGTTAATTTGCTTAGAATAATGGCCTGCAACTCTGTGTTGCTCCAAAGTTCTATTTTTACAATTGAATAGTATTCCATGGTATCACTAGCTTTTTTTATCCTTACTTTGTAAAATAGCCTCTACAATTTGTAAAATAGCCTCTACAATTTTCTTTACTTATTAAACCTCTGAACAGACTCTCTAATGGTTCAACAGATGGTTCACCGAGAATCTGAAGAAGGAGCTGTCAAGTAGTGAGATAAAAGAAAAAGACCAGGATGATTATATGTTTTATCAAATCTGAACACCCTTGGTAGGACCAAAGGGACATAGATTCCAGCTTTCATCATCAAATGAAAAATATGGTGGGTATATGTGTACTTTAAAAGTATGTGTAGAATCCTAAAATGTTATGGAAATAAGAAATGCTCTACAAACTCTATTTCAACATCCTAATTTGTAGGTTTGATCCACCTACATTATGGAGAGGGAATAAAGTTGTGTATTTTTGTATTTCCTCATTCCTGTGTGTCTTTGCCACCCTTTAAACACATGTGGACAAATGTTACGCCCAACTAAGTCTTCATGCTTCCCACTTTTCTATATCCAGTAAACACATTTCCACATGTGTATATATGTGTGTATATATAACTTTGAAAAATGCATCTTATATTTTTCTTACTCTAACATCTATCACATCACACAATTAGTGGTTTCTAGAACCATTAAACTTTGCCTCTGGAACAATACACATAAATATGTATATTTATATACATACATAAATATAGTTGTGGTGGGCATAATGAGATAAAATAAGACTTAAGGGTTTTTGCTTAGAATTAACCAGTGTCTGGTGATGATTTATGGGCACAGAGAATAGAATGCTATGTTGATGTTAATTGTACAGTACAAATTAGTAACAATGTTAAGGTATATAGATAGGACTCCAGTTTCTCAGCTCCAAAATACAAAACCCCCCTCTTCTTCCTCAATACAAAATTATCTTGGCAGAACAGGAAGAGAATTCACAGAAATGCAGCAGAAGTACATAAACAATTGAGATGCAGCACCCGGGAAAACAGAAAGTTCTTAGTGAGTCAGACTTAGTTTATAGTGTTGTTTTTTCTTTAGTCTGTATTTCAATGGTCTTTCTATTTTTGTTAAATATAAGCGAAGACAAAGGAGGTTTTATTAGAGGTTTGTTGACTAGCTGCTAATTCTGCTATGCCTTAAATGGTGCACTGAGATCTTTAGCTGTCAGGTACTGGGAAAATGAAAAGTATTCTTAGGTCTTCAGTGACGATTCTCTAAAACTCTCATGAATTCATATTTTGAACTAAAATATTTGCTTTCTCTGTCAATGCTGATCTTTCCCCAGAAATAATATATAGAAGTTTAAAATCTATACCTATATTTTCCTTGTAGAACAAGGTGGTCAATGAAGCAGTCACTGTGAAAAACTCATGAGAACAATTAAATCTCCACAATTAAGTTGATATCTAAATTTGAAAGTAGAGAAATGGTAATGACACACTTTCTGCAGCTCTTTCTGGAAGGGATCACTCTCTTTTTTCATCCAATTTCTATAATCAAAATGAATAGACACAAATGATTTTTCAAAATCTTACAAGTGCCTAGAACTAGGACTTTGACAGATATAGCTAGAAGAAGTTGCAAAGCATATTTTCTGAAAGTCAAAGATTCAAGCTCTCATTTTTCTCTGCAAAATATTTCTAGAGAATAAAAATGTGATATTTTAAATAGCTTGAAAAAAACACATCAAACTCCACAGCTTTTTGCTAATTCATTTTTTGTTAGATTTACAGAGTATTTTATGTGAGGGAGAAGAAAATGTTTTATTGTTGGTGGTGAATGACCTTAACCTCTGAAGTTGAAGGTTGAAAATGACTAGGAGAGGCAAGAAGTAATACTGATATGTGATTGTTAGTATAAATGTGAGCTTTTGTGATTGGGTGGACTTCAAAACTGTCTTGTTATGATAGCCCTATGTTTCTTACATAAGAGTTAATCCAAAATAATTGTTTTCCTAGTCAACAACAACTAATGTGCCATCATTTACTTATGTATGTGATATACCATCATTCATTTGTTCATTTAACAAAAATTTGAGTAGGGTTTTGTAGGTCCTGATGCTACAGAGAAAACTCTCTACCTTCAAGAAATATGACATAATTGGAGGAGTCTGATGTAAATTTTAAAATAATCATTTATTTATGTGAATATTATAATAGAAATGTACGCAGAATATTATGGACATCTGTTCTTACCATGGTGGGCTTAAACCAAGCAAGGCTTACTAGAAAATTTAATTCCTCTACTGTCATTTAAATAAATGAAGCTGGGCTAGCCTGGACAGAAGACAGGGAAGGGAACTCAGGGATGAGGGAGCAAAAGTATGGCAGTAACTAATCCTCTAGGAGATTTGCTGATTGGTTTAAATGCATTTACAGATCGGTGGTTATATTGCTAGTTTCACATTGCAAATTCAAAGTTTCTTTCATAAACACAGGAGCAAACTTTAAATGGATGCTGTGATAATAGTTATTTGCCAATTAAACATGACTACCAGGCTGAGTTTTTTTCTATTCTTAAGAAGAAGTGATAATCTTTAAAGTATTTGATTTTATCAAGAGATTCTGGAGATTGTCTGGACTCTTCCACAGTAAAACTCTTCTTAGTAATGAACTGTCTACCTTTCATCCACCTTTTCTTCTACAATTGTTGAAGCCTGACATCTTTACATAAAAGTAGGGCTTCTTGGCCTCAGCATTATTGAAAATTTAGATGCAATAATTCTTTGTAGGGTTGGGGAGGCTCCCTATGCATTATAGGATGCTTAGAATCATACTGAAACTTTTTACCCACTAGATACCAGTAGGGGACCTTCCCCACTCCAGTCACCTGCAGTTGTGACAATCTAAATGTTTCCAGACATTGGCAAAATATTCCATGGTGAACAAAATCATCATTGGATGAAAATCACTGCACTACTTTAAGCTATTGCCACTTAGTTTAACTGCAGCAGCTTGAATTAAGCTCAATTGTTTTACTATTAGTAATGGCATAATATTAAAAGACTGTTAAGTAACTTGTACAAGGGACATCCAGTGGCCAAATGTCAAGTCACTCCTAATAAAGGCCCAAAGTGTATTAGATAGCTGCATATTAGAAAAGGTCCCATGATCCTCTGCAAAGTAGTCTGTGATATTAGTTAGTGCCAATATCATTACCTGTACTGGTGACAGTGTTATTCCTCCCCTAAGCACAAAAGGAGGCTCTAGCTTGTTCACGACCTATAAGAAAGCTTGAATTGGCAAATCAATTTCTCACCTGAAGTAATGATACACTCTAACCCATGGTTCTCAGCCTCAGATGCCCTCTGAAACCTGGGGAGATTTAGATAATATTAAACTCTTGATTGCTTGGCAATGTTCTGATTTAATTTAAACAATTCTAATACCTTGGTTACACCCAGAGGTTCTGATTTAATTGCTCTAAGGTAAGGCCTGCACATGAGAAAATGTTTAAAGCTCTTGTGGAATTCTAATGTGCTGCCAAGGTTGAAAAGCAGTGCTCACTTTACCTTACCTTGGGCTATGGAACATATTTTAACATCTCGGTTTTGTGAAGAGATGTTGGGAAGCAGCTAAATCTTACTTTAGTTATGCTCATACATCTAGTCAGTCTTTGTGAAGCCCATAAACTTTGTGTCTGTTTTAGATCTAGGAATTCAGTTTTTGGAACTAGGAATTTACCTTCAGAAATATAAAGTTAGTCTTTGACCCAGTGTTTCCCAAACTAGTCTACATATCAAAATTATGCTTTTGTTTTTCAAAGATCAGGTTATATTTCAGTCCAGTTAAATGGAAATCATTGGGGATATTACATATATCAGTGTTTGTGACGCTTCCCAAGGAATTCCAATGTACAAACAGGTTTGGAAACCACTGCTTCACCCATATTTGGAGAAGGATCAAAATGCCTTATATTAGAATCAGGTAGGCACTTTTTAAACTCTCAGTGCCCAAGTTGTGTCCCAAGTCCATTAAATCAGAATTTCCAGGCATCATTACATTTTTTACTTACTTAGGTAATTCCAGTGTACAGTCAAGCAGCAGTTCTCAAACTTTAGTATGCATCAACCGCAGAGCTCAATAAAACACAAACTACTGGGCACCAAACTCGAAGTTTCTAATTCTGTAAATCTGTGTTGGGCCTCAAGAATCTGTATTTCTGGCCGGGCGCGGTGGCTCAAGCCTGTAATCCCAGCACCTTGGGAGGCCGAGGCGGGTGGATCACGAGGTCAAGAGATCGAGACCATCCTGGTCAACATGGTGAAACCCCGTCTCTACTAAAGATACAAAAAAAAAAAAAAAAAAAAAAAAAAATTAGCTGGGCACGGTGGCGCGTGCCTGTAATCCCAGCTACTTGGGAGGCTGAGGCAGGAGAATTGCCTGAACTCAGGAGGTGGAGGTTGCAGTGAGCTGAGATCGCGCCATTGCACTCCAGCCTGGGTAACAAGAGCGAAACTCCGTCTCAAAAAAAAAAAAAAAAAAGAATCTGTATTTCTAACAAGTTCTCAGGTGACACTAATGCAGATCTGGGAACTACCCTTTGAGAACCATCGAGTTAGGAGAATCAGCTTATAAATGAAAGAATAAAGTAACACACAGAGATCAAGTTTAACTTCCAGAGTTTTTTTTTAAGTACTGCCTATTTTAGCTGTTGAATTGTTTTAATGGATGTAATAGTATTTAAAATATCCATGAATATACTAACTATACCTATTGTAATATTTTCTTGTTTCCCATACTAACTCTGTTCCACTCAGATTAGTTTTTCCCTTTTTATAGCTTGGTGTTATTTTTTCTTTCTCTCAGTTGTATACATAGATGAGATGTGGATCAACAGGTATGGTACTTCAAGCTCATTTATTTCACCCAGATAAGAGGACGTATGTGCCTGGCAGTAAATACAGCATCTGATAATGGAGCCCTGACTATAGAAGTTGTGGTTCTACAGGAAAGAAAGTGGTCTTATGGGTAGAAAACCCTACAAAGATTACTCACTAAAAACTGAACTAATAAATAAATTCAACAAAGTTGCAAGATACAACAGTAACACATAAAAATCCATTGTGTTTCTTTTTTTTTATTTTTTATTGCATTTTAGGTTTTGGGGTACATGAGCAGAGCATGCAAGACAGTTGCGTAGGTACACACATGGCAGTGTGTTTTGCTTCCTTTCTCCCCTTCACCCACATTTGGCATTTCTCCCCAGGTTATCCCTCCCCACCTCCCCCTCCCACTGGCCCTCCCCTTTTCCCCCCAATAGACCCCAGTGTTTAGTATTCCCCTTTCTGTGTCCATGTGTTCTCATTTTTCATCACCATTGTGTTTCTATACTCTAACAATGGACAATTCAAAAAGAAAATTAAGAAAAGCATTTAGTTTGTAGTAGCACCAAAAAGAATATAATACCTAGGAATAAACTTAACCAAAAAGGCAAAAGACTAATTCACAGAAAACCATAATACATTACTGAAAGAAATTAAAGAGGATACAAATAAATAAAAAGGCATCTATATTTATAGATTAGAAGATTTAATGTTATGATATCAACACTATTCAAAGTAATCTACAGATTTAATGCACTATCAAAATACTAATGACTTTTTTCAGGAATAGAAAAATGCATCCTAAAATCCATATGAAATCTCAGGGGACCCTGAATAGGCAAAATAATCTTGACAAAGAATAACGGGTTAGAAAACTCATATTTCTTGATTTCAAAACTTATTGCAAACAATCAAAACATTGTGGTAACAGCATAACAACAGACATAGAGACCAATGAAACAGAGTAGAGAGAGAATCCCCAAATAAACTTTCATATATAGTCAGATTATTTTCAACGAGGGTGCTCAGACCACTCAGCGGGAAAAAGAATAGTTTCCTCAACAAATGCTAAGAAGAAAACTGGATATCCAGATGTGAAAGAATAAAATTGGAATCCTATGTTACACCATATAAAAAAAAAACTTAAAGTGGATCAGATTTAAATATAAGACCCAAAACTATGAAATTCTTAGAAGAAAACAGAAATAAAAAGCTTTGTGATGTTGGATTTGGCAAAGATTACTTGGATATGACACCAAAAGCGCAAGCAACAAAACCAAACATAAACGAATGGGACTACATGAAACTGAAAAACATCAAAAGAAACAATCAACAAAGTGAAAGTCAACCTGCAGAATTAGAAGAAAATATTTACAAATCACATATCTGATAAAGGGTATTTAAGTCAGCTTGGGTTGCCATAACAAATGCCATAAACTGGGTAGTTTAAACAACAGAAATTTATTTCTCATAGTTCTGGAGACCAAGAAATCTAATATTAAGGTGCTGGCCTATTCAGTCCCTGGGAAAGGTCTTCCTGGTTTGGTATATCCTCACATGGGAGAGAGACCATCTCTGTTTCTCTTCTCTCTTTTTTTATAAAGACAATAATCTCATTCAGGAAGTTTCCACCCTCATGACCTACAGACCTCCCAAAGCCCCACATCCAAATACTGTTACATTGAGGATTAGGGCTTCACCAAATGAATTTTGGGAAGGCAAAGTCAATCAGTTCACAGCAAAATGTTAATATCTAGGACATATAACCTGCTACAGCTCAACAACGAAAACCCTAAATACTTTTATTTTAAAAATTGGCAAAGGACATTGAATTCTTCCGAAGAATAAACAAATGGCCAATAAGCAGGTGAAACGATGCTCAACATTACTAATCATTAGAGAAATACAAATGAAACTACTATGAGATATAACCTAGCAGGTATTAAGATGCTGCCATTTATTTTTTATTTATTTATTTATTTTAGATATTTAATACATTATGAACTTATTTGGAAGTACAATGTAAAGAAGAGATTTAACTTTTTCTTCAGAATGGGTTAACGCATGTTGCAACATCATTTCTTAAATATTCCATCAATTTGCTACTGATTTAAAATGCCTCCTTTATAATTCACTGACTTCTAATAGCTATATGGAGGTGTTTTTGAAGTATTTTGATTCATAGAGTATTTTTCTTTTCCAGTAGCTATAACATACAATGTAAATGACTCTAGACTTACAGTACATTTTAATATATAGTATTCTCTCTTTTTATTTTTTGAAGTTGGATGCCTTTTTATTTTTTTTTTTAAAGAAAAAAAGGAGGGAAGGAGAGGAAGAAAGGAAGAAAAAGAGGGAGAGAGAACAGGAATATTGCTTCATTCTAAAAATGGGTATTGATAATGGCTGATCAATATTTTGTGTATTTAAAGTGGAGAACATATATTTTGTGTATTTAAAATGGAGAGCTCTATAAATATTTATTGAGTTTACTTGTTCTGGATCTGAGTTCAAGTCCTGGATATCCTTATTAATTTTCTGTCTCGTTGAGTCTAAACACCCAGATACATAAGACCCATAATGAGATTTAGACTCAACGATGCTGCCATTTAAAAACAAAAAGAAAATGATAAGCGTTGAGAATTTAGAGAACTAGGAATCTTTGTATACTCTAGGTAGCAATGTAAAATGGTGCAGCCACTATGGAAAATGGTATAATCATTTTAATTTAGAACAAAATTACTACAAGAACCAAGAAATTCACTTCTAGTATATATCTGAAATAACTGAAAGCAGAATTTTAATGAGATATTTTCACACCCGTGTTCATAGCAGCACTATTCACAATAGACAATAGGTAAAAGCAACCCAAATGTTATCAACTGATGAATGTGTAAACAAAATGTTTTATATGCATACACTGATTATAATTTAGCCTTATAAAGGGAAAATATTATGCCAGCAGAGAGTCTTCAAATTTGAACTGCAACATTGGCTATTTCCTGGTTCTTTGCCTACCCAGCCCACTCTGCATATTTTGGACTTAACCATTCTCCATAATTGCATGAGCCAGTTTCTTTAAATTTCTTTCTATGAACTATCCATACATCTTTTTCATTGTGTTTCTCTGGAGAACCTTGACTAATACATGGATGAACCTTGAGGACATATGTCAAATGAAATAAACCAGTCACAAAAAAGATAAGTACTCTATGATTCCACTTATATGTGATATTTAAAGTGGTCAAATTCATAGAAACTTACAGTAGAATGTTGGTGGCTAGGGGCTCAGAGTAGGGAAAATGTGGAGTTTTTGTTTAGTTAGCATAGAGTTTCAGTTTGTTAGATGAAAGTGTTCTGGAGATGGCTTGCACAACAGTGTGAATGCACGTAACACTACTGAACTATACATTTAGAAATGGCTAGGATAGTAAGTTTTACAGTATATTTTCCTACAATCAAAATAAAACAACAAGCTGTCTATGCTTACCTAGTTATATCCAATACAAACTGCAGAGTTAAAAATTACAAAAGATCTATTATAGCTTCAATGACACAGAGAAGAGAAAGGAATCAGAATGGACATCCAAATTTAATTTGAATCCATAATTTCCAGCTGATATTTTAAAATAGTAAAAAATAAACAAATGATCAAAAGAGCCAGATTAGTGGGTATTCTTCTACACAAAACATACAAAGATATGATATAGAAAGGCAAGAACTAATGCCTCTATTCCATTACCAGTGGTAAATTCTTTATTGGGTTTTGAAGCAGTTTAAGTTAACACAGTATACGTGAGAAATCTGAACTGTGTTCAGAAGAAAACATTATGAGAAATTAAAATATATAAGTAGAAATTTTAAAACAATGTAGAGTTAAAAGTTTACATGTAAATGTTAAAATAATCTAGATTTCTTGATGTATAGACTAAAGAGTTGAGTGTGCACATGCTGTACACACTATTTAAGTGACATCACATAGTTTTTTCTTATTATCTGTTAAAGTAATAACACAGGAAGCATGTTATTATAACCTATAGAGTTCATAAATACTAACTCTATAGCATTTTTATTACCAACTTATATCAAAGACAATCTGGCACAAATAAGATTCTCCCGTTAGTAAGCGGTCTTATATTGCGGACATAAAATATTTGTAAGCATTTTAACTTCACAAAGCTACAGCAGCTGTGTCACATTTGTTTTTCCTTCGTTTAATATGAGCTTATTTAGATGAATTTGGAATTGCCTTTCTCCCCTCTAGATGACAGGTCTGGTTTAATGCCAGGCCACTTAGTGAGGTCTATCAAACAACGTTCTATTATGTACAGTGGCATAAATCAAAAATCACAAAACCACTAACTTAAAACACATGTTACATGCCCAGTAAGTTCAAAGTCTAGCCTTCTACAGGTGACTTTATATTTCATTTTAAAATATGTCTTATTACCTCCACTGCAAATGGCTCACTTGATCATATGTGAACTATTTTAACGTTTATTTTACATTTTTGTGAGAATACATAACTACATTTTCAACTAAACAAACCAACCAGTAAAAGGTCAAATCAAACTTTTAGCCAACTTTTGCTTTGTGTTGCATCAGCATTATTTGCATTTGGGAAATCTATTAACTGAATGGGAAATGAGATTTTGGTGACTTGCCCTCACTTTCCCATCACTGCCTCCCTTACCTGCACCTGGCTGTACTGTTGCCAATCAATGAGTTCAATGAGGTAGGGCCTCATTAAGATCCTGCTAAGCTAGTAGTCTTTGCTTTCTAATATATTTCCAGTAGTGCCAGATGATAGCGACATAAAGGAATCTGCCACAGGTGTCCTTTCTCATTTTGTATTTAAAAGCTGAAAGGGTGAGACTGCCTCAGAAAGATTATCAAATCCTCAGACTATATACTCTGGCATTCGTGACCCATACAGGTTTTCAGCAATACATTCTTTTCATAATTAATATGAAAGCCTCATCCATCTGCTGGATATAGAAACCTCCTCAACTCTAAATAATTTATTAACAACTTCCCTGCACATCTGTTTACAGGAGAAGCAATCTTTACTCTGCTGAAGGCCCCAACTTCCAGCCCTCTAAATTTTTCTACTTTGCACTTTAATCTATACTCAAATGTTCTGAATCTTTTCTCTTGACTCTTATCTCAAGTCACCTTTATCCCAAGTACTATGTAGCTTCAAATTTAACAGATAAAATGCATAGACAAATATATACAAATTTGAGTTTTTTCCAAATTTTACGAATAACCATTAACCTATATGCTGATCTATATTACTGGTGTATAGACTATAAAATCTTTTTGGGGTAGGAACTATAACTAAAAATATGTCCAGTATTACAGGACCCTATTAGGTGCCATGGTGTTTAGGTAAATACTCAAAAATAATTATCAGTCAATGATAACAATGATGATTTAATATACTAGAGTAATTCATAATGATAACCCTATGGGAAAGAGCTACATCCAAAAGGCAGCTAAGTCAGTAACAGAATAATAATAATACATTGCTTCTATTAACTTTCTGGTAAAGGAAGCCAGCAGGTGTATCCAAGACATGGAAACTAAAATAAATAAATAAATAAAGTAGGTTATCATCAACAGCCCCAGAGAATGATAGAAATTATAAGCGCAGTCTAAAAGTTAGATGTACATGTATAAAATTTAGATGTACAAGTATAGTGAAGTATAATTTACTATTAGGTAACTAGACAGAAAATTCGGTTTGTTATGCAAAGTGTTATGTTTATTATTTGAATTTTAAATTCAGCTGAAACATTATTGAAAAAGAGTATTGAAAGCCAAGGATAACTGTTTTGACTAAATTTAACATTTTTTGTCATTTTCTTTTTCCTCTCTCTCTTAATTATGTGGTTTGTTGATATATTTGGCAAGTTGATTGGATAGGCAGCATTACAACATCCTATAATTACATCACAAAAACCTAGTGATAAGAGTCTGTTGCTATAAAAATATTCTAAAGAAAGAGTTATGCATACTCCAAAAAAATCTTTACTGCTATTTCACCATAAAATAAACAAAAGAAGCAAAGGATAAAACTTCACATTGGTATAATAATAATTTTAAAAATTGTTCTCAATGCCTATGAAAATAACGGGGCCAGACTACTTACTTTTCAGACATCTGTTAGGATCCTGAATCAATAAAGATGTGTTCTTTTCTTGTTAAGAAAAAAACACATTGAAAGTGTGAACTTTTAGCAATAAAGAGATGAAATAACAAGATGCTTTTTTATTATTACATAAGCAGAATTTCCAAACTTCATTTTTATTGATTCTATTTGTCATTCTTTTAATGCTCAGTTAAGAAAAATAATAAACAAAAATTATTTTTAGGACAACGTATACTAGATTTTCAGTTTTCTTTGATGGCTTCCAAAAGCCCTTTGATGTGGACTCCAAAAAAGGAGTTTTCATCCTTAGAAATGTTTTAAAACACTAAAACCTTGAGAATTGCAGGATTGGATATTCTCAGCTGCAGCTCTGGAAAAGAAAATGTGCATAGAGAGATGAAGCCTTAAAGTAAAATTTTAGAAGCTTGACAACAAGGAGATTCAGTGTCAGAAGCAAATTAACTGGCCTAATGGGAAAGAGGCCCTCTCAGAGAAGGATAACTTGAAGCCAGTTGAGTTATTTGGGATATGGGGAAAGAGGCCCACATGACCGGGCAGGAATAGTGTGCACATGGCACCTTCCCCCACTGTGCCTGTCCACTCGGCTCTGCCAAGTGTGGGCTCATGATTTGAACTGACAAGAACCTTGCTCCCTTCCTGATCTAGAAAGAAAGAGCCTTGTCAAGTTGAATATCCTGCTTGCTGCACAGGAGCAGGGTTGCCAGGAACAATGGGGGGAACTCAAAATGTGCTCTTAATCAGCAAGACGACTTGAGCCTTGGTGTGGCTGCTCACAGCATAGCTAGAAGTGTAACTGAAGCTTAGATGCCATTGGGTTCTTTTTCGAGGAATTATGAGGTTCTTGTTTTTTTTTGTTTTGTTGTTGTTTTGCTTTATTTTCTGGACTGTAAAAATATGACTGTAGAATCTTCTTTTCTACAAGGAAAATAGAGTAACTAATAAACATACTTTAGCCAAAAAAATGAATTCAATCCAAGCAAGCAATGTATGCATTAAAATTCATGGTGTGCCAGGTAGAGTAGCCATAGTAGGTGTGGATATAAAGATGATGTATTGGCCTGGAGGAGACCAGTACAGCTTATGAGAAGTGGCACTGCATTCAGAAGATGCATAAATATTATGGAATTTGAAAGTCAAGGTCCTCCTTGACTGTCATTTTCCTGAACTTGCTCCGTGATCTTTGAACCATCACTTGACTTCTCCTAAACCCTGTGTTCTTATCCATAAAATGGAGTTATGAGGAACTAACTTACAGAAAAGATGTGAAAATTGTATGAGATAGCCTATGAAAAATCCATTTGGCACATGTGAAGTGCTACACAAACATAAGCTATAATTTGTCTGGAGGCAGATATGACTCATGACTTCTAGCTAGTACTGCCAGTTTGATCTCTATCCATCCTTCCAGAAATGAGGTTCCTCTCAGAGCTCAGATTATATCTTCCAACAGACTATATTTTAAGAAGGAATTAAGTAAGTATAATAGATATAGGTAAATACTAAAAAAAAGGTAAATAAATAAAACCATTAAAAACAAACAGTTAAATCCAACTGGGATAGTATAGCAGGCTTCCCAAATAAGACTCAGTGGAAATGGCACAGATTTCCACAATCAACTGCTATAAATGCCTGAAAACCAATAATCATTGTTTCCTAGTATTTACATTAACAATCCCAACCCACTGTGTGTGAGCATTTTAAAGAGATTGGTCATTAATAGCGAGAGATAGCATGGGGAGAAATGCCAGATATAGGTGAAGGGGAGGAAGGCAGCAAATCACACTGCCATGTGTGTACCTATGCAACTATCTTGCATGTTCTTCACATGTACCCCCAAACCTAAAATGCAATAAAAAAAATTTAAAAACAACAACAACAACAAAAAGAAATAATAAAAAAAATCAACCACACACACACACAAAATAAATAAAAGAGTGAGATACTAGGAGAGATAGCATGGGGAGAAATGCCAGATATAGGTGAAGGGGAGGAAGGCAGCAAATTACGCTACCATGTGTGTACCTATGCAACAATCTTGCATGTTCTCCACATGTACCCCAAAACCTAAAATGCAATTTAAAAAAAAAGAAAAAAAAAGTGAGGTACTAGGATGAAACCCACTGGCCCTGAGAACTGACTTTGCATTTCCATCCATCAGCCAGAACAATAGCGTGAAGAAAATCTTTGCTTAGAAGCTCTACTTTCCATCAAATTTAATTATTTATTTCTGTTGTTTAAAGTGAAAATATCTTCAAAACAAAGACAATTTATGTGAAAATAAATAATTTCCTGTAGTGAAGAGAGGGTGAAAGAGAAGGTTGTGGCTGGTAGAATACAATTTCTATAATGATAATGTTGATGTTTGTGGAAAAAAAAGGGCAAGATCTAGAGGGCTGACAGCATCAGAAATAGCTAGAACACTTATTAAAAGGAACCTACTGAAGCAGTGTCTTTCATTAGAAATTAGAGATTACAGCCTAGAATTCTGCATTTAAAAGGAATCCTAGACTAAGAATGAGATCGATGAAGTTTCTTCCCTAAACAAATTTTGCATGTGGGTGTTTAAGAACTCGTATCACAATCCAATGTGTTATTCTAATGATTTAACTTGCAGAGTCCTTGCTTCTCTGAGAGAATCACTGAATACACTGAATATAAGTACCAGGTACTCTGGCACGTCAACAAGTTACAGCAGTGAGAAAACGACTTTCCCTAGTTTAGGCCAAATCCTATAGCATCCTGAATGTGACTTTTAGCACATTTTACTGCATTGGTCTATCCATGTGTTTCTCTCCCTACCTCTTGACTCAAACATCCTCTAATATAAAAACCTCATCTTCTTCATTTTTGTATTTAAGTTCTGAGCACTGTGTAGAACTAATTGCAGAGGTACAATAAAAGCTCATTGAATAGAACTCAAACTTTGAAATTGAAGAAACTTGCCTTACCCATGAATCTTACAGGAGAGCCAATCCCAGAGCAGCTGCTGCAGTGAGCAGTCATTGAGCCATCTATAAGATGACAAATGGTTGATTTGGCAGAAGTGTAGGGTTAAGGCTGGAAACAAAACAAGGCAGTGTTGAAAAGGAACATACGGTCTGTATCTATTGCAAATTCTAGTTCAAAGAAAAACACAAAGGAACAGAATTAAAACAGCTTCAAAAGGTCAAGCATTCAGCAATGTTTATTAAGCCTCCACTATGTGCCAGGTACTCTGCTAGATTTTGGGGTATAGCAATCAAATGAAAGAACATGCCTGCCCTTATGAAGCTAATGGTCACACACATATTAAGGTGCTATGAAGAAAATATTGAAGAAGCCATGAGAAAGTGTGATATCAAGTGTGTATATAAGTGTGTGTGTGTGTGTGTGTGTGGCCATCAGTGTATAGATGGAGGAAGGTGAGGAAGGCTTTTCTGAGACAATGATATATAAACAGAATCCTGGAAGGGTAAGTTAGTATTAAGAGAAAAATATTCTTGGCAGATAAAATGTATGCTATAGTCTGACTGTTTGTGTCTCCATAAAATTCATGTTTTGAAATCCAAAGCCTCAATGTGATGGTAATAGGAGGTAAAGCCTTTGGGAGGGATTAGGTCATGAGTGTAGAGCTCTCCTGAAAGAGGTTAGTGCTCTTTAAAAAAGGCCCAAGGGAGACCCCCCTCACAGTTTCCACTACATCAGAGCAGAGAGAGAAATCACCATCATGAATGAGAAAGCAGGTCCCGAATCTACCAGCATCTTGACTTTGGACTTCTCTCTCATTCTCCGGAACCAGAAAAAATCAATTTCTGTTGTTTGCAAAAGCTACCCAGTTTATGGCATTTTTTATACTAGCCCAAATGAAATAAAACAATATTCAAAACCCCTAACATAGCAAAGAGCTTGTCACTTCTGAGGAAGTTTTTAACGTTTTAGTCATTAGAAAAGTAATTGTTAATGCTTACTAGTTCCGGAACTGGTCACTACTATTTCCTAAGGCTATTTGCAAAATCTGCCTACTCTGGCTACCAGAAAAACAGAAGCTCCAGGATGCCCCTTCCATGCCCTGGCTGCTCACTACAGTGATGGTTAACTTTTTTAACCACATTAATCCCATAGGAAAAGTCACTTGATTGGCACCTCCATAGTCTGAGGAAGGATTTTTGAGTACTGGCAAATAAAATAATACGTTTTACAAAATAATTTTTTTAGATGTAAGAGGAATTTTTGTAGTCAAACTGTATTTTCTCAAAAAAATAATGGCTTATACAGAAGTCTTGTAAAAATCTGTCTCTTATATTTGTGAAAGGTCATATGGCATTTCAATGTCAAGAATGCTGGTGTGGTGATACCAGAAGCCAGAATTGTATTTCATGCTGGTTTTTTTTGGTGTGAATTTTTAAGCCATATTGACCCTCATATTAGCTGATAAATCTAATTTTCTTCTCTGAATGAATTTCCCCTTTTTCTTATCAGTACACACATTATCTTATCAGACTTATTTCACATCTACCATTATTTCCAAGGTGCTGAATGTCATCAAGAAATATACGTGATAAGACAAATTGGGGTTTTTCAATCGCTTTACACTCATTGTATAAAAATAATTTTGTATGCTATGTTTGTTCTTTGATTAGAAAAGGACCACTGCAGTCTTAGTTTGATATATTATATGTGATATAGCAATGTTTACCCACTAGTTGTTTCAGCCTAGGGAGAACTTTTATGACTAACTAACAGACTCTGTAACGGTATTCAGGAAGTAAATGCTGAAATACCATTATTTATACTTCAGTTCTATAGCAAAAATGGGTTCCATGATAAATAAACTCTCATTATACGATCATTAGTCTATTGTAGCCACAATGGCAAGTCATGCCACGGGCAATACAGTATCACTAATGAAATGAATCAATTTACCTTTTTCAAAGGGACACCGGGGAATTGGAAATGTATGTTTTATAGCAGCACTCCAAATAGAAAATATATCTAATAATTCAACATTTTAGGCAGATATTTTCAACCCCATCAAGTTTACTTTATTCAACAAATATTTATTGAATGCTTTCTATGCTCCAGGTACTTTTCTATGTGGTGAAAGTAAATTCTACTGGGGTAAGTCAGAGGTTAAACAAGTAAAAATAAAAATAGACAAAACGAATCTAGATTTTGATAACTGCTCTGAAGAGAGAGAGGAATAAAACAAATAAATAAACAAAAAGCCAAACAAACAAACAAACAAACAAAAAACTTAGATTAATAAAGAGTCATCAGAAGGCCGCAATGTATAAGGTGTCCAGAAAGCACGACATTGATTCACAGGTCATTTTCTACTATAAAAGTCATGGTGATAAATTTAGTTTGAACCTTATGAAATTGCTTATAATCAACATTTTTGACCCATGGAAATGGTAATTTCATATGGGTCAGCCAAATAGCTGATATCCCTAAGAACTAATAGTAGATAGCATTTTAAGACTAAAATTTTAATTTTGTATTTTTATTTACAAATCTTTAATTGCTCTGTGTTTGGAAAGATTCAGCATTTTTTTTCAGACCCTGCATTTAGAGACATGATGAGAATCCTGTCATCCCACAGGTGAAATAGATGCCTAAGCAGTATTTCCAGTCTGTAAATAGAGCTTCCAAAGACAGAGAATTTGAAGATGAGGCCTTGATAGAGTTTCTGCAGTCAATATGCTATCAAAGCACTAGCTCAAGGGATTGTATGCACCAATGGGAACACAATGTCTTGAAGGCAGTGTTTTCTTCAGACTCAGTTCTGCCAGTAATGTAATCTGTAGCCTGTTGTTTAACCTCTCCTAGCCTTGGGGTTTTAAAAAATCTTTTAAATGAAAATAATTATTCTACCTTTCATGGTTGTCACAGGTATTGTAGATACAGTGGAATAACATAATATGCATATTCAACTAGTGGTAAAAGAAATTCAGCAATACACACCTGGGCCTCAGAAGCATGGAGGATAAACGAAGAATAAGAGATAGCACTTTTGAAAGATGTAGGAGATTCCACTTCTCTACTCAAATAAATTATGTTTCAGTCTGAGCAGTGTGTGCATTCGTCCTTCAGCTGGTCTCAGGTGCAATGCATCTCTTGTGGTGTAAGCATCCCACCATCTCACATTATTTATACTGTTTTAAAATAGGCATTTCTCTTTAAGTGTAAGCTAATTATTTAATCTGTAATTAAAGAAAGAAATGGCAACCTGTCTCAAAGCTAAGGGTAAAAAACTGGTTCCATATTTATTGAGGGATGGAATTTCAGTCTCCATGGTGATACTGTTATAAGAGATTTCCAAGGATAATTTTGATATTAATGAATCCAGCTCTATAAGGTAACTTTAGAACATAAACCTGCAGAAGATGCAGTTCTTATCTAAGGTAAGTAAAGTGCTCCCAGCAATACCTGGCTGTCAGTAGATGACTAATACAATTATTTTGATGATAAAATAGGCTAAATAGGGCTATTTTGACATAAAATGGGCTAAATTAGTAGTCAATTTTTTTTATTAAAAAAAGTAGTGGATCCGAAGCTTATGTGCCTAGCTGCCACAATCTAAATTTGGACAATGTGCTTTCTTTGAGCAATTTTTGCACTTTTCAGACTGTCCTTGTATGTCATTGTGTTCCGACCAGCACAATAACTTATAAATGATATCTCATGCACTGGAAGAATTTGAACAAATTTATATATTCAGCAACGATCCCCTGGTTAAATTAATTCAAAATTGATATTCTTTAAGAATCCTTCTAGTTGTAATGCAGTCCCCAATTTATCAACAAAGCATTTTGTCCTACTGAGACTAGATGGAATGGCAAAAACTATCCATCATGCTCTTTCTTTTCTGTGTTTCTCCTTTAGAAAAAAACTATGTAAATTACATAAAAAGGAGAAATGAATAGGGCTATATAACAGCTGATCTCACAGTTATTTGTAAGGGACAGCCCCATTGAGTCAATACCCCTTCTCTTTGATTGGCAGCCATGCCCTTAATATTTATTACATACTTTAATATCACTCAGAATAACAAGAACATTAAACTGTCATCATAAATCAGTTCCTATTTAGAAATCTTAGAGCAAAAAGTTGATAAGTAACTTCCTTTTAAATTTATTTTAAAAATAATTTTGTATACTCTTAGGAGAAAAATAAACTGTTATTATAAGGATAATTCCTACAATTCTAAAAATGCACCTGAAAATCAAGTAGAGATATAGCTTTTCACATTCCTATAGTTTTCATTTATTTGTGGATTCAAATGCATTTGATAAACTAAAATGTAAAAATAAGCATAATAAAATCCGTTTTGCATTTTTATGTCTATAAATATGGTTCACAATACTGATGGCAGGAGTTGTAGAAGAGGGGGAAGGTGCATACTTCAAGTAAGCCTTGAGAAAAAAGTCAACTTCATAAAATAAGCAGCATAGTTAGATAATAAAGCTCTTATTCACATAAGCTCTCCAAGCAGCATTTGTTTAAACAGTTAGCAGCCTTGATAACAGAAAATATATGCTAAGCATATACACTGTGTAACTTGGGAAAACCTTTCTCACACACTATCTGTAGCATTTGACAGAAATAACTTCTATTTGGAATATTTCTAGTTTCTAATTTTTCGATAATTATAGCTCATTTTAAAGTGAGAGCAAATTGTGGCCCAAGCTATTAATTTTTTATTGTTTTGTTTGTTGTTTGTTGTTTTGTTGTGTTGTTTTTGTGAATGTGTTACCGTAGCTATTTTTAGGCAGAGCCATGTCTTCATCAGTAAATGTCCTGAAAGAATGAACTAGCTATATATAGGCTCCAACAATCTCTAGGATTTCAGATGAGTGCCCTGCTTAGCCCTAACCAAGAATTTCTACCCCTTGCTAACATTGGGGACCATGAATAGAAGGTATTGCAGGTCAGCCACATAATGCTGAAGACCTCAAAGGGCTGTCAAGTGTACAATGCTGTCAAAGATACACTTTTTATCTCCCATGTCTCTAAGAAGCACTAAACAGAATTTGCTACCTCTGGTGTAGGTATTGAGGTGTCAAAATGTGGAGAATTGATGTGTGTTAGCAAGAGTCATCCCCAGACTTCAGTAAACAAGAAGAATCTTGGTCTTGACTTCACAATTGTCACAGTTGAGCTGGATATGTAGGCCCTGACTGGTAACTTATATCTACCTGCGGAGTATCAGAGAAGCTGCTGGACTTTGCCAAGTCAGCATCTCTTAACAGAGGCCAGATGTGTGAAGGACAAGTAAGGGAATTTCCTGCAGCTCTACAAGGAAAATACAGCCTAAGACCAGCCTGGAGCTTGCAGAGGGGGAAATGTGCTTCTTCACTGCAAAATACATTTTTTTGTTCATTTAGAAAGGCATGTCAGAGGTATTTTTTAAAATGTTATCAGTTCATAAATGTGAGCTTTATAAGGAACGTTTATTTAAACAAATTGTTTACGCATTGCAGCAGCACACAGGGGATGAAATAAGATTTGAACTTAAAAGATTCTGGGTGGTCTAATATTTTGAAAGGAATGCATTCCTGAAGATCTCACATAATTCAAAACAAACGTAATTTAAGATGAATTTTCCCATAGGAATAAATGTAAACGTTACTTTTAAATTTTATTTTTGAATTGACAAATAATAATTGTACATATTCATGGGGTGCATAGCAATGCTTCAATATGTATAATGTATCATGTTTCAATATGTATAATGTATCATGTTTCAATATGTATAATGCATCATGTTTCAATATGTATAATGTATCAGATCAGGATAATTAACATATTCATCATTTCAAACATTTATTTATTTTTCTGTGTGTTTGAGAACATTCAACATTTTCTTTCTAGCTATTTAAAACTATATAATATCTTATTAACTAGAGTTGTACTACAGTAGTATAAAACACTTAAATTTATTCTTCTTATCTAAATGCAATTTTGTATCCCTTAACAAAGCTCTCCCTATCTGTCTCTTCCCCGTACCACTCCCAACATCTGTGCTACTTTCTGCTTCTGTGAGATAAAGTTTTTTTAGCTTCTACATATGAATGAGAACTTGTGGTGTTTAGTTTTCTTTTCCTGGCTGATTTTACTTAGTGTAATGTCCTCCAGTTCTATTCATGGTGCCATGAATGTAGGCTTTCATTTTTTATGGCTGTATAGTATCAGTTATGAATCTATACCACATTTTCTTTTTCCATTCATCTGTTACTGGACATCTACTAATATTTTGGCTATTGTGAATAATGTCATAAGAAACATAAGTGTGCAAATGTCTCTTCTATATAATGGTTTTCTTTCCTATTAATAAATTCCTGGTAGTGGGATTGCTGGATCACATGGCAGTTCTATTTGTAGTTTTTTGAGGAACCACCATACTGTTCTCCATAGTGGTTGTACTGATTTATACTAGTAATGTATAAAAGTTTCTTTTTTCCTGCATTCTCAATACCATTTCTTATTTTTTTCTCTTTTTGTTAGTAGCCATTTTAACTGGGGTGAGATGGTACCTCATTGTAGTTTCGATTTGTATTTCCCTAATGATTATTAATATTGAGCATGTTTTCACATATTTCTTGGACATTTATATGTTTTCTTTCAATAAAATGTCTGTTCAGATTATTTGCCCATTTTGTATTCAGGTTGTTTGTTTTGTTTTGTCTGAGATGCTTGAGTCCTTATATATTCTTGTTGGATGAGTGTTTGCAAATATTTTATCTTATTCTATAGACTGTCTTTATACTTTGACTAGTGTTTCCTTTGCTCTACAGAAGTTTTTTAGTTTTGATATAATCCCATTTGTTTATTTTTGCTTTTGTTGTCTGTGTTTTGAGGTCTTACTCATAAAACCTTTTTCCAGACCAATGTTCTGAAGCATTTCCCCTAAGCTATCTCCTAGCAGTTTTATAGTATTGGGTCCCATGCTTATGTTTTTAATCATAAAAAAAATCATAAAAACATAAAATATCAACATTGAGTTGATTTTTGGATAGGGTGACAGGTGAGGAATCTAGTTTCATTCTTTGGCACATATATATGTAGATATAGATATAGATGTAGATATCTAGTTTTTTGGGGAATAGAGTGAAGAGATTGTCCTTTCCTCAGTGAGTGTTGTTGGTACCTTGGACATAAAACAGCTGGCTATAGTTATGTGGATTAATTTTGGGGTTGTTCATTCCATTCCATTGGTCTATGTGTCTGTTTCTATGCCAGAACCATGCTGTATTGGTTACTATAGCTTTGTAAATTGTTTTGAGGTCTAGTGCTGTAAAACCTCTGGCTTTGTTCCTTTTTGCTTAGGATTGCTTGGGCTATTCAGGGTTTTCTGTAGTCCCATAAACATTTTAAAATACCATGATCCAGCAATCCCATTACTGGATATATACACAAAGGATTATAAACCATTCTACTATAAAGACATATGCACACGTATGTTCATTGTGGCACTGTTTAAAATAGCAAAGACTTAAAACCAACCCAAATGCCCATCAATGATAGACGGTATAAAAAATGTGGCACATATATGAATGCTATGCAGCCATAAAATGGATCAGTTCACGTCCTTTTCAGGGACATGGATGAAGCTGGTAACCATCATTCTCAGCAAACTGACACAGGAACAGAAAACCAAACACCACATGTTCTCACTCATAAGTGGGTGTTGAACAATAAGAACACATGAACACAGGGAGGGGAACATCACACACCAGGACCTATTGTGGGGTTGGGGGACAGGGGAGGGATAGCAGCAGGTGGGGAAACTGGAGAGGGATAACATTAGAAGAAATACTTCATGTAGATGATAGGGGGATGGATGCAGCAAACACCATGGTATGTGTATATCTAAGTAACAATCCTGCCTGATCTGCACATATACCCCAGAACTTAAAATATAATTTAAAAAGATTTTTTGTTCTATTTCTGTGAAGAGTGACATTGGCATTTTGATAGGAATTGCATTGAATCTGTAGATTGCTCTGAATAGTATCATTGTTTTGGCAATATTAATTCTTTTGATTGTGAGTATGGGATGTTTTTCCATTTGTTTGTGTCATCTTCTATTTCTTTCATCCATTTTTATAGTTTTCCACATAGAGATCTTTTATAATGTTGGTTAATTTTATTCCTGTGGGTTTTTTTTTTTTCTGGTAGCTACTGTAAATGAGATTGCTTTCTCAATTTCTTATTTAGCTAGTTCATTGTTCATGAATAGAAATACTCATTCTTTTAATCAGCAGATGGAACATTCTTCAAGATAATCCATATGGTAGAATATAAAGTCTTAATAATTAAAAATATATATATTAAATACCCTCTCTGACAACAGTGGAATAGAACTGGGAATTAATCCCAAAATAAACCCTCAGAACTATACAAATACATGAAAATTAAGTAATCTGCTCTTGAATGATCTTTGGGTCAGCAATGAAATCAAGATGGAAATTTTAAAATTCTTTGAGCTGAACAATAATAGTGACACAACTTATCAAAACCCTTGGCAGCAAAACTGGTGCTAATGGCAAAGTTCATAGCATTAAATGTCTGAAAGAATGCAAATAGACAATCTGAGGTCACACCTCAAAGAACTAGGGAAACAAGAACAAACTCAAGCCCAGCAGAAGAAAAAAAAATGACAGGGCCAGACATGGTGGCTCACGCCAGTAATCCCAGCACTTTGGGAGGCCCAGGCAGGTGGATCATGAGGTCAGGAGATCAAGACAATCCTGGTTAACACGGTGAAACCTCGTCTCTACGAAAAATATAAAAAATTAGCCAGTAGTGGTGGCACACGCCTGTAATCCCAGCTACTTGGGAAGCTGAGGCAGGAGAATTGTTTGAACCCAGGAGGCTGAAGTTGCAGCAGAGAGCCAAGATCATGCCACTGAACTCCAGCCCGGGGGTGACAGACTAAAACTCTGTCTAAATAAATAAATAAAAATAAATGACAAAGATCAGAGCAGAAGTAAAGGAAATTGAAACAAACAAAACAAAACAAAAGATAAATGAAATTCAAAAAGCTAGTTCTTTGAAAAGATCAACAAAATTGATAGACTATTAGTGAGATTAACCAAGAAAAGAAGAGGAAGATCTAAACAAGCTCAATTGGAAACAAAAGGGGAGCCATCATGCCAGGCCTATTTTTCTTAACACTATTTCTAAAAATTCCTCATCTAAAATAATGGATGTTGTGGGGATTTTAAATCCTCTTCAAATGCTTTTTAATCACATCTAAACATCTTTCCAAAATTTTTAATATTTTCAACAATAGTGTTCACACCACAACTTAAGAAGAACTTGAGCAACATTTTTATAAAATTAAAACTTTGTTAATAGTGATTATTTTAAAATGGATACAATTATTACCAAATTACTCATAAAATTCTGATATATGTAGAGCATGAATGATGATGTTGTCTATTTTGTATTTCTGTTTGCCAGAAAGTGTTGCTGCCAAATGACAATACTACAAACACAATTTTCAGTTAACTCAACCTGCTTCTTTAAAACAATACAATCTTGACCACTTGTCAAATTTGATACTTAAAAATGAGACTAAAATTTTTCAGATTTTTAAAAATTTAGTTATTTCAAAATGCACAGAACATGAATTATACAGTAAACCACTTGTCTGAGATTATGTGGCAGAAACTGTGTTGCATGAACTGTGTTCTTCCCTCATTATTCTCACTTTAGAGTTAAGGAAGTGAAGCCAAGGTGGATTAAATAATTAGAGTAATGTGTTGCATTTCCAAAATAACATTTGTATCAAATAAAAGACCTTAAGTATTTTAAAAGGAGCCAAGTGAACATTCAATTTTTGTTTGTTTTTTTATCAAAAATTACTGACTCAAGAAAAAAATTATTTAAACACCTCAAGCCAAAATTTGTTTAACACAGACAGTGGCTTACAGAATTAGAATGCAGCTTGTCTCAGAGTTTTTTAATTCGAAAAAAAAAAAGAAAATATAACCTGATAACATATTATAGCAATGCATTTTAAAGTAATACATTTCTGTTATATTAATCTCCACATAATGATGGTTTAAGGATGTAAAGGGAAGATGAAAAGTAGAGATCAAAAAAGATAAAAATGTTAGGCACAAAGAGAAAAAGAAGGAAGATCCAATTTTTTGTTTGCTTCAGCAAACAACTCTTCCTTCAGCCTAGAATCTCTTCTTAAAAGATAATATTTATCCTTTAGTGATTGGTAGTATTAAATAGTATTACGGCTGGGCATAGGGGCTCATGCTTGTAATCCCAGCGCTTTGGGAGGCCAACGCAGGAGGATCACCAGAGGTCAGGAGTTCAAGACCAGCCTGACCAACATGGTGAAACCCCATCTCTACTGAAAATACAAAAATTAGCCAGGCATGGTGGTGTGTGCCTGTAATCCCTGATACTCAGGAGGCTGAGGCAAGAGAATTGCTTGAATCTGGGAGGTGGACATTGCAGTGAGCTGAGATCATGCCACTGCACTCCAGCCTGGGTGGGGAAACAGAGAGAGACTTCATCTCAAAAGTAAAATAAAATAAAATAATAAATAAATAGTATTACAATATTTCATAACAACATTATTTAATAGCAATATTTAGTTTTTCACTCCCATTCTCTTGCAAGCATATGGCGTCCATTTCCAATAAAGTGAGTATTGATAGATAAACCTCATACACAAAATTTCTTTGGGGTGTTTGATTTCTAAGAGTATAAAATGTTCCTGAAGCAGGCAATAAGTCAATTCTACAGAAAAATCATTCAAGATAAAACAGGGGCTAAACACTACTCTGATAGAAAGAAGATGAAAAAGAGAAATACAGTTAGAAGACTTATTAAGATTTTTCTTTGAGGCTAGAGGATCATGAGAAAGGCTTGTGGGGAGAAACAGGTTGGGAGTCAGGGAGTAGCTTACTCAGTAGTACCCTCATAAGAACTATATGATAAGAACTTCCCAAAAGTACCTAATTTATTCCAAGGGAGCAGTTCACACCTCATTATAGGCCCACAACTGCAAACTAGTGTACGATAATATGAATAACAATAATATTGCAAAAATATACCGGATAAAAAGAAACAAATTTGTGCACAGAATTATCCCTAACAAAAGAGCAACCTTTGCTACTTACTAACATCCCACAGTAACTGACATATCCACTGGAAACCTTTTACACTTTATTTTTGCTCATTCGCTGATGATTACAGAATGAATCTTCTTGGATGTTTTCTCCTTTTATTGCAATTATCTGTCTCTTGTCAGTGAGCGGGGCCCCATTTATTTCTTTTGTGAATGAAATCTCTCAATTCTTCTCTCAGTTCAGATACTTCAGGATCTCCTTGCCAACCTACTCTAAAATATGCTTTTCTTGTTTCATAAAAATCATTTTAAATGATTTTCTATTTTCATTCATTCACTGGACAAAATTTATTATCTACCAACTGTGTTTCAGACATGCCTATAAAAATAACTTTTAGGCTCTGGGTTCATGGTAAGAAACAAGACAAACAGAATCACTGCTCTCACAGAGGTTACATTCTGGTAGAGAGAGAGAGAGAGAGACAAATGATAAATAGGTCGAGACATAAAGTATTTTTACATAATGGTTAAAACCTAGGAAGACAATGAAACTGGGTAAGTTATATAGAATGATGGGCAGTGTTATTTTAGATAAGATGATCTATTAGTCCATTTTCCCACTGCTAATAAAGATATACCCAAGACTGGGTAATTTACAAAGAAAACAAGTTTTGGTGGACTCAGTTCCATGTGGCTGAGGAGGCCTCACAATCATGGTGGAAGGCAAAAGGCACATCTTACATAGTGGCAGACAAGAAAGAATGAGAGCCAAGTGAAAGGGGAACCTCTTATAAAACCATCAGATCTCATGAGACTTATTCACTACCACAAGAAGAGTATGGGGGAAACAACCCCATGATTCAATTATCTTTCATGGTGGTCCCTCCCACAACATGTGGGAATCATGGGAGCTACAGTTCAAGACGAGATTTGAGTAGGGACACAGCCAAACCATATTAGATGGTCTGGAAGGGCCTCCAGATGAACTTGACATTTAAAGTGAGTTCGGAATAATGAAAGGGAGAAAGCTATGTGAAGATGAATGAAAAATATTAACTCAGAGGTTGTACAAAGAACTAAGTTTCTAAAACCTATTATTTCCTCATAGTTTCTAGAAAGTGAGGATGATAAAGTGGTATAGTTAAAGCATAGTGAGACAGAGGAATCCTCATAAAGGATTGAGATGGAGAGAAGGGCAAGGGTACATTAGATAGGATGTGTAGGCCATGGAAAGGAGTTTGAATTTTATTCTAAGTTCAACATGGAGCTACTGAATGTTTTGAAGCAGAGGTGAGTGTGACAATATCTGATTTATATTTATAAAGGACTACCCCAAGTGTTATGAGAAGAATATGGTGTTGGGACACAGAGCAGAAACAGGGAGAATGGTTAGAACTCTCCTTCAAGCAAGAGAGGACAGTGGGTTAGATAAAGAAGAAGATGGAAAAGAGTACTCTTTGCGATGTATTTTGGATCCTGTCTGTCTTGCAGATGAATTGAATGTAGGGATGAGCAAAATGGAAGGACCCAGCATGGCTCCTGTGGTTTCTAGCAAATTAGTTCTAATTTGTCTTGCACTCAATGATCCTGAGTTTCTCTCTCCACCACAATACCTTGATTGCAGTAGAACACATTTCCTCATTATTCTTTCAACACACAATACTCATTTCCATTTCTATCTTTTTGCCCAGAACTTTTCTAATTTTCACTCTTGCACATTCTCTAGCCCTTAGTTGTAATAAGTGAGGGTTGCTTCATTCATAGCTTGTGTCTTCTAATTGAAGCAGAAAGCAGAAACTGGACCCCTTTCTGACACCTTACACTAAAATTAACTTCAGATGGATTAAAGACTTAAACATAAGACCTGGCACCATAAAAACCCTAGAAGAAAATCTAGGCAAAACCATCCAGGACATAGGAGTAGGCAAGGACTTCATGAAGAAAACACCAAAAGCATTGGCAACAAAAGCCAAAATACACAAATGGGACCTAATCAAACTCCACAGCTTCTGCACGGCAAAAGAAACCATCACTAGAGTGAATCGGCAACCAACAGAATGGGAAAAAATTTTTGCAGTTTACCCATCTGACAAAGGGCTGATATCCAGAATTTACAAAGAACTCAAACAGATTTACAGGAAAAAAACAAACAAGCCCATTCAAAAATGGGCAAAGGATATGAACAGACACTTTACAAAAGAAGACATATATGAGGCCAACAATCATATGAAAAAATGCTCATCATCACTGGTCATTAGAGAGATGCAAATCAAAACCACATTGAGATACCATCTCACGCCAGTTAGAATGGCGATCATTAAAAAATCTGGAGACAACAGATGCTGGAGGGGATGTGGAGAAAAAGGAACACTTTTACACTGTTGATGGGAGTGTAAATTAGTTCAACCATTGTGGAAGACAGTGTGGCGATTCCTCAAGGCCTTAGAAATAGAAATTCCATTTGACCCAGCAATCCCATTACTGGGTATATATCCAAAGGACTATAATTCTTTCTACTATAAGGACACATGCACACGAATGTTCATTGCAGCACTGTTTACAATAGCAAAGACCTGGAATCAACCCAAATGCCCATTGATGATAGACTTGATTGGGAAAATGTGGCACATATACACCATGGTATATTATGCAGCAATCAGAAATGATGAGTTCGTGTCATTTGTAGGGTCATGGATGAATCTGGAGAACATCATTCTCGGCAAACTGACACAAGAACAGAAAATGAAATACCGCATATACTCACTCATAGGCGGGTGATGGGGAATGAGAACATATGGACACAGGGAGGGGAGTACTAAACACTGGGGTCTATTGGGGGGAAAAGGGGAGGGCCAGCGGGTGGGGGAGCTGGGGAGGGATAGCCTGCAAAGAAATGTCAAATGTGGGTGAAGGGGAGAAGGGAAGCAAAACACACTGCCATGTGTGTACCTATGCAACTGCCTTGCATGTTCTGCACATGTACCCCAAAACCTATAATGCAATATAAAATTTAAAAAAAAATAAAATTGCATCCAAAAAAAAGAAATTCCATTTTGTATTATTTGTTGCTTTATATCAGTGAAATTGTGCTCCCAGGCATACAACTAGAACTTTTATAGTAAGCACCATATCTTAACTTCTTTAGGAAGTAATATACCATCTAGCCACAGATGAAAAATGAACCCTTGCTGATTAATACTGAATGTGATTGGCCAGGCATGGTGGCTTACACTTGTAATTCTTTCACTTTGAAAGGCTGAGGTGGGCATATCATTTGAGATCAGGAGTTGGAGACCAGCCTGGCCAACATGATGAAACCTGTTTCTACTAAAACTACAAAAATTAGCTTTGCATGGTGGTAAACACCTGTAATTCCAGTTACCCAGGAGGCTGAGGCAGGAGAATCACTTGAACCTGGGAGGGAGACATTGCAGTGAGCCGAGATCGTGCATTGGTCTCCAGTCTGGGCAAGAGAGTGAGACCCTGTGTCAAAAAAAAAAAAAAAAAAAAAAAGTGATTTCTGATTAAATATAAAATTCTGCTCTTTCTGTGTGTTATTTCACTTAGCCTTTGACACACCTTTCTTTGCCCTACTTCTTTTCTTTCAGGCTCCAGCTCAGCTGTTACTTTCTAGGAATGCCTTTTCTGATGACTCAAGCCAAAATACCCCAACTTATGGCCACTGGGCACTCTCTATCATATTTCCTTGATATATTATTCTTCATAGCATTTATTCCCAATCTGGTGTGATCTTATTTACCTGTTTACTTATTATCTATTTTCCCTTCTAGAACGTTATTGTCGTAAGAGTGGAATTTGTCTGTCTTGTTCACTCCTGGCTCCCAGCACCTTACAGCAGCACCTGTCTTAGAGTATCATATTTTATGTCAAGCACTGTCCTAGAGAATAAGAATAAAGAAATAAGACAACCAAACTCTTTGCCCTCATGAAATTTATATTCCAGCCAGAAATATGGGCAATAAGTAAGATTAAGAAGTAAAAGACATAGTCTATTGTTTAATCATAAGTGCTGGAAGGGAAAAAATTTCAAGTAAGAAAAGGCAGATAGAATCAGTGTATTTGTGGACAAGTTGGGTAGGTGTAGAATCTTAGGATGGCCAAGGAATCCCTTGATAAGAATGTGACATTGGAGTTGAAATCTGAAGTACATGAGAGAGTGTGTCTTCCAGGGAGCTGGTAAAGACCTTCCAGAGAGAGGAAACAGCAAATGCACATGTCTTGAGGCAGTATAGTGCCTGGCACACTTTAGGAATGGCCCAATTTGCTCAGGGTCTGGGATGGCACAAGCAAGTGGGAAAGAGGTGGGAGATGCCGTCAGAGAAGATGGCAACAGAGGATCATTTAAGGTATTTTAGGTCAGTAGAATGATTTGGGCTTTGGATTTTACTCTTAGTGAAATGAGAAGTGACTGGGAGATTTCGGATTAGAGAAGAACCATAAAATAACTTATACTTTACAGAATCATGCCAATTTCTTTTTCAGAATGGGCTATAAGAAAAAATAGGAACAAAGAGATCAGTTAGGAGCTATCACCATGACTCAGGTGAGAGATTATTGTGGCTTCAACTGAAATACTAGCACTGACATGAGCTAAAGTGATTAGTTTCTGGTCCTTGATAAATATTTGTTGAACTAGTGAGTAGTAAAGAGTTTCCCACTGAACATTGATGGTTTACATTTTATTTAAACATATAATGTAGCTCATTTATAAACTGAACAAAAATATTACAATGGTTTTTGAAATTACATCAATAACTAAATTATTTAAAAGTCAAAAACTGGTTTGTTAATAAAATTCATAAAATGCTTATTGGTAGATGGGCTACATTTATTTTTATAAGATGCCCAAATGGGTTAGTCATCTGATTTATTTATTCTTAAGACCTATATTTCCCTTGAAAGTAATTCTAGCAAGATGGTAGCATTTGTAAAAGATTTAAGAATATCTATGTTTTGGGGGGAAATAAATCAAAATAGCTTGAGATTTGCCATCATTCTGACTACTCTCAATGCAACAGAGATAAGTCTATCACTTAAAATTCTAAATTAGTTGTTAAAAAAAATGAAAATCCTTTTCTTGTCTTAGTAGAGTTTTCTTTTTAATTTTTTAAAGTGTTTTTATCTGACGCTTTCTAATTACCTTTTTTGGATAAGTGTTAATATATTTTCACAGTGCTACCTGGCTAGATGTCATCTTTACACCCAGACAGTTGAGTTCTACACTGTTTATCAGTAAAGTTGGTTTTGACTGATTCTGCAAATGAAGCGTATGTTCTGAGTCATTCTCAAAAGCAAATTCAGAACATGTGAAATTTCTATCTTTTTTTATAGAAATTAATTAGCTTGTTGAAATTGCCTTATTGTGCCTCTTTGAGTTGGTTTATATTCAAATCATTGTTTTCAAAACAGAAAATCTGTGATTAGCTGGAGTTAAAAATCTAAACAAGAGATCCCCAAGCTCCAAATCATGTAAACTGTAATATTCATGACAGTTTATAACTTCTTTTCCCCCAGTGGGAATATCCTATGTGGTTTATTGCAAGCCATCAAAAGCAGAGCTCTCAAAAATTGCAATATGGTGTTTCACTGGCTCTTGCAAACCTAGTTTAAGCTGGTGGGCTGCCAAAAGCCAAAAACAGACAAAAGAAAACATACTTAATATTTTGAAAACATCTTACTATGTACAAATCACTCAAAATTCTGTAGACTCAGTGCTTATGTTCTGCTTCAGGCAGCTTTAGAAATGCTTTAGGATATTGCACACATTGTAACACACTTCGCATCACCTAAAATGCACTAGCTTTTGAAATTGGTACACCAAGCACATTCTCTTTGGTGCACAAAGACAATCTTGTTTACATTTCTAACAGATCCTTGGTTACATTCTGGCAGTAAAGACATTGTTATGAACATAACAGAAAAAGATGTCCTGTGCTTGTCTCTAAATTTTTGTTGTTGAAGATACTGGATTGCCATCTCTAGCACAGTTCATAAACAAACTTGGTGAACATCAAAGGCTATAGTATTACAACCTGCTGAGCCCAGATTACACACCTCAAAAGTAAATGTTACCTCAATGAAAACTCTTCTGAAATTTAAAGTCAAATAAAACTCAAAATGCCCAAATGTTTTCTTTGGAACTCAGGCATAGTGTGTGAGAATATTTTTCTTTAAAAAAGCTTTTGCAATTACTGGATGATTAACCCTACATTTATTCAATTATGTACAATCTCTAATTTGTTTGTCATAATTTTATGTACTCTCATTTGTGCTTCACACATACAGTCCTGCCACATATGCTCTGGCCCTAGATATGGAAAATACTAGATGTACTTGAAAAACAGAACTGCAGATGTCTCTTTTACTACATTTGAAAGATAGTGCATTATTCACAATAGAATGTGGATAAATCATTCTTGAATATGAGATTCCAAGATCATAGCTCTAGCAGAGGTAGTCACTTGCATACTAGTTGGAACATACACACACTCATACTTACAAATATATGTACAGCATAAATCACTGACTAATTCCAAGAGAAAGAAAACATCAAACTAACAAAGCTCTGCCAAGAAATCCTGTTTAACAGTATTTATTGGTGCTTCTCAAAAAATAAAATTCCAAGACATCTTTGTTATACCCAGTTTTGTGTTCCTACCAAAAAACAAAAACAAAAAAACACATCTGTAAGAATTAAAATCTTTCCTATTGGCAATCTACAAAATGATGTCATATATTATCCTTAACAACATAGCCAACACAGTTATTTGGGGAGTACTCCAAAAATTTGAAAGAAGCTGAGAGAAAATATTTTAATCATTAGATTATACAAAGTGATTCCAACTGGACATCCCTAGTCCACTTTACAGAAATCCTTAAGTCTTCAGTCTCAATCATTGTATATCTATAATCATGTCTCATCATTTCACTAGCTGGCTCTCTCAAGCAGAATCCTTTGCTTCCTCAACTGTGACCTAATAGTTCTGTTCACATTTCTCCTTCATGATAACTACCAGAGTACATTACAAATACACATTATGTGTCTGACTCTTCAGAGAGCATGAACTTCTTGAAGACAGGGCCATATATATCTAATCTTTTATCCCTAGTATTTAGCATCATTTCTAGTACAGGGCTGATAGCTGATATCAGTAAATGCTGGATACATGAATGAATCTTACCCCAAATCTGCTTTCTTAATATCTCAGTAAAGAATACAGTAATTCCTTGACTTTTACCTTTTAAGAACCTAAGCAGAAAACCCATCAGAGCCTGTCATCGGCTTTTGACATACAGAAATTTTAGCTAATAAATGAATGTTGTTTTAAGCTGCTAAGCTTGTGAAAATTTGTCATGAAACAATAAAAAATAAATACAGTTATATAAATGTGATAGTCTTAGTCAAATGCATATTTTCAATGAAAAAGATAAAATATGTTAAAGTTTATGGCACAATTTTCTAAAAATTATAATTTATGCAGAATCTTTAAAGTTTGTGAAAAATATATTTAAAATCATATTTAACAATGTTATACTACTATATACCTATTAGAATGGCTAAAATAAGTAAGACTGACAATACCTACTGGAACTCTCATAATTTGCTGATCTAAATGCAAAATAATACAGTCACTTCAGAGAAAAGTTTGGTAGTTCTTACATGTTTTAACATACATTTATATAATGCAGAAATACCACTTTCAGGTAGCTATACAAGAAAGAACTTATTTTCACACAAAAGTTGTACACTAATGATGAGAGCAGCTTTTTGTTGATAATTTCCAAAAGCTTACAACAACACAAATGTCTTTCAAGTGGTGAACGGAAAAAGAGGTTGTGGTACGTTTGTCCAATGGAATAGTACTCAGTGATTCACATAACAATTCAGATGAATTTCAAATGTGTTATGTTGAATGAAAGTAGCCAGTGTTAAAAGGTTGCATACTCTCTGATTCCATTGATATGACTGTACATATCTTATATTGCTGTAGAACAAATTACCACAAACTCAACAGCTTAAAACATCATTCATATATCAGGTCACATTTCTATATGTCAAAAGTCTGGAGCAGGGCTGAGTTGGATTCTCTGCTTAGATTATTACAAGGTCGAAGTCAGTATGTCACTGGGCTTGGCTTTTATCTCAATTTTCTAGGAGAAGAGGCAACTTCCAAGCTCACCCAGGTTCTTGGCAGAATGCAGTCCCTCATGATTGTAGGACTTAGCCTTTTTGGTGCTCAGCTCCCAGAGGCCACTTTCAGGTCTTTTCCACATGTCCCTCTTTATCTGCAAGCCAGCAATGGTACACTGAATCCGCTTCAAATCTCTGACTTCCTTTTCTGTTACCAGCTGGCAAACACTCTATGCTATTAAGGAGCTTGTGTGATTATATCAGGCCCATGCGAATAATGCAGCATAATGACAGGAGTTATTACAACAAGAAGTGCATGCCACCTTAAAATTGTGCCTACCAAAATAACTTTCTGAAAAAGGCAAAAGTATAGGTAAGAAGAATAGATCTGCGGTTACCAATAATGTAGGAGGAGGGGCTAACTACAAAGGGACAGCAAGAAAGAACTTCTTAGAATGATCAAAATATCTTGATTTTGGTGGTGTTACAGGATTTTATGCACTTGTCAATACTCCTAGAACCATCCATAAACAATTTTACTATTTTTTAATTTAAAAATAAGTTGAAACAAATAAAAAAATTAAATTAAAAAAAGTCTCTAGTAAAACTGAGCTTTCTTAAGTAACGTGATAAGTAAATCTAAACCTCAATTCTTTGTATTCTTGATCATCTTGCGTAAAATCTAAAGGACAGAACAATCTACAATAACTAGATCCCATTTGAAAAGAGTTAGGGTCGTTTACTTGTACATTACCTTGCTTTTTTATATTGCATTTTTATTAGGAATTCTTATTCAGCTTTCAAATCTTCAAATGAAGCCTTTTCTTAACTAATCCAACCCCTGATTTCTCTCTTCTCTGATCATCAAATAGCACACTTGCTTTTATGTCATCAGGTGTTTTTCATACTGGAACTTCTTCTTTTCCCTTATTTTGCTTAATTGTACCTTCAGGGTACAAACTTTGAAGCCATAGTGACTACTCTTCATTTCTAGTCTCCATGCCCAATTCAAGTCTTCCATTCTATCATATAAATATCTCCCTCTCTGTTTTTCCCACTATACTCATTCACTCAGAAATTTATTTCTTTATCCATGGTTCTTCACATGGATATAGGAAGTGGAACATTACATACTGGGGCCTGTTGGGAGGTTGGGTCTAGGGGAGAGATAGCATAGAGAGGAGAAATACCTAATGTAGATGTCGGGGTAATGGATGCAGCAAACTACCATGGCACATATACAAATCTATGTATGTAACAAACCTGCACGTTGTGTACATGTACCCCAGAACTTAAAGTATGATAATAAAAAAGAAATTTATTGGTTCTTGATTAGATCACTGTCTTAAATGCATGTTAACTTCTTATTTTCTGTTTTTGATCATTAAATTTATAAATGTTTCACTTTTTCTGCCACTGATTTAATGTTTCCAAGTAGTTGCCCCAATCAGTTGATTTTCTTCCTCAGAAATATCAATACCATCCTCACATTCTTTCTTTATTGAATAATGTCCTATCTCTCTAATCCTGCCATTAATGACCCTCCTAAGTCTGGCTGAAGTCTTCCTTTTCATTTTTTTCTCTTTGATATATAATATACGACAAAAAGTTTTGACCAAAAAGTGGCCCAATATTTATTCACTTTGTTCATGCTGTTTTCTCAGTCTGGCATGGTATCTCTACTATGGAAATCTCCTAAAATATTTTCAAGGTCTACAAGAGGTTGAATTACTTACTTCTCAGAAGTCTTCCCTGGTGTCTCACCTCTCTTAACCAAAAGCAAATCTTTCTTCTCAAAATTCATGGCATTTTTCTTAAATGTCTTAATCACACTCAGCAGATTACATATTACATTACTTTTTTGTGCATGTCTTATTTCTCCTTATTCACCTTGAAGTCCCCAACATTCCTCACAAATAAAATTTCAAAATTGTTGAATGGATTAATTAAAGTTTATAGTAATGAATTTTTTGCAAGTAGTATTCTCTTCTAGAAGTAGAAAGGATAATCAAACAACTCAAAATAACATGCAAAGTGAGTTAAATTGGTAAGAACTGACCAAAAAGAGATGAAGCTTTGCTTCCATCTCACAGTAAATGGCTTAGTCAGAAATTAAGAATATGTGGAAGAGATGTTGAATATTATACTCATGCTTGGACCATATACAAGGCAGACCCTCTGACTAGGTGAAGGTCGGGCACAGAAACACAGGGCTGGAGAATAGCATGGTCTTTGTTCCTGAATTTATGTAAAATTAGGAGGAGAACAAATAATGGAGTTAACATTGTCTTAACTGAGGAGAGTCTTTATATAGAAATATGAATAAATACACAGTATGTTTGGTAATATTTCTTTACCTAATTGGCCTCATTATTTCCCCTAGAAGCTTTCAACCTCGGAAAGGCAAGAGCTTTGGTTTCATGAAACATATCTCCAATAAGCAAAGAAGGTTAGTAAGTTAACCTTCTTTAGTTAGTAAATTAAAAGAAGGTTGGGTAAGTTAATAATCAACTGTCATACGAGGATGATAAAGTAACATTTTACTTTCTTACTTTAGCCAAGTTCCAAACATAGAGAATGAGTATTAGAAATGCTGAGGAACCCCAGAATAAGGAACCTGAATACCGATGAAAGACTTGCAAAAAAGGTGGTTGTAATAGGCCATTCCTGCATTGCTGTAAAGAAATGCCTGAGACTGAGTAATTGATAAAGAAAGGATGTTTAATTGGCTCACAGTTCTGCAGACTTTACAGGAAACATGGTGCAGTCATCTCTTTGGCTTCTGTGGGAGGCCTCAGGAAGACT
The DNA here is from genome assembly GCF_049354715.1 of Callithrix jacchus. Lineage (NCBI taxonomy): Eukaryota > Metazoa > Chordata > Mammalia > Primates > Cebidae > Callithrix > Callithrix jacchus. Next base: position 37,423,564 of record NC_133518.1, read on the forward strand.
GGTTATGGCAGAAGGCAAAGAGGCATTTGCATTTATAAATGTTTAATGGCAAAAACAGCAGCAATCAAGAGAGAGCGGGAGTAGTGGTGCCACATACTTTTAGATAACCAGACATCATGAGAACTCACTGTCACAAAGACAGCATGAAGCCATGAGGCATCGAACCCTGTGATCCAAACACCTCCCACCAGGCCCTGCTTCCAGCAGTGGGGATTACAATTCATCATGAGATTTGGGCAGGGAATAAATATCCAAACTATATCAGCAGTTAAAAACTAGTTTCCGGCCGGGCGCAGTGGCTCACGCCTATAATCCCAGCACTTTGGGAGGCCGAGGCGGGTGGATCACGAGGTCAAGAGAACGAGACCATCCTGGACAACATGGTGAAACCCCGTCTCTACTAAAAATACAAAAAATTAGCTGGGCTCGGTGGCGCGTGCCTGTAATCCCAGCTACTCAGGAGGCTGAGGCAGGAGAATTGCCTGAACCCAGGAGGTGGTGGTTGCGGTAAGTCAAGATAGCGGCATTGCACTCCAGCCTGAGTAACAAGAGAGAAACTCCGTCTCAAAAAAAAACTTGTTTCCTAGTTTTTACCTTAACACTTTTCTTGAGGATATGTAAAGGTTAGAGGAGCAAAGAAAAATGGCTGTTTATGGAGAAATAATTTCTTTAAATAAAATGATTGAATTTCCCTTTGCCACGGAGAAAGAGTGAGGATAGAGGCAACGTGACAGGGCCACTTGGAGACAGCTTTATACATGTCTTTCAGAATCAGGTGGCTTTTGACCTGTACTGTAAAAATTAAAAGGCTAAAAACTGTGACCAGCAGTGTCTGAATAACAGGAGGATAGAGAGAGAGAATGACATTGAGAATAACCTTTACTTGGCAGAAGCAAAGAAGTGAGGTGTCCATGGACAAATGTGGACCATGTGGAAGGAAGCCGAATTCAAGCCATCTGGAAAGGACTTTCACAAGAGAGATTACTGGAGTGATAATGAAGTCTCATCAGTAAGAGTCTTTGTGGAGCGGGCTGCCCGTGCCCTGAGATGTGCAGTTGTAAGCAGCTAGCTAAATATAAAACCCCACCATGTGAGATCCCTGTATTGAAGGATCTCAACAAGGTTGTCTCCAAAAAATCCATAAACTTACTCTCAGGAAGAGTCAGAATTAGCAATCTTGGGTGTCCTTCCTAAGAGGAGCAACCATTTAATTAAATTTATATCATCAAATAAGATCTTCAGTTTTTCTAACTTCTTTTCTTCACTCAATTTATGAAGAGGTTAGAAACTTCGTCTAGCAGGAGGAGTACAGGATAGAAGAGTCAAAAATAACAAACAAAGATGAAAGCACACAAGGCCTTCTCCTCTGTCCTATGCCTGAAGCAGCTGCCAAGCTGGAAAGCCGTAGGAGCTTTGACTTTATGTGAAGCCCAGGGCATTTTTAATGCCTTAGCATGATATCTTCATAACACTTATGAAAACTTGTTTTTACCAAATTGACTGTAAAACTTACTATCTAAAAACGACTAGGAAAAAAGTTACAGTACTTAACTTGATATTAATATTTTATTCAAGGGGTGGAGAACTCCAGGGAAGAGATTTGAATAATGGAGGTAATAGGGAGGAGGGAGATACAGTCTGTACCTGAATTTAGGTTGTACACTACTGATTCTCTTTTTTTCAAATTGCTAGTTATTCTGCTGGAGATGACAGTACAATTAATTAGGGGAGGATACAGTGGAGGCAATCATGTATATGATTTTAAATAGTAATTCATCTTGTCTTACCCTTTTATAGAAAATATTTGCAAATAATTATTCTTTTTAATAAAGAATTTTAGTCTAAAGAAAAGGTCTGAGTACATAAAGTCATGTTTGAGAAAGCTATAATCATTGCCTGGAGACAATTGCTCTCCTGATGTTCATGCTACATACCACCAGGAAAATCAAAAAAACAACCCACATTTTTGAAATAGCAGAATACAATGTTTACATTTCTTTTTAAAGCAGAAGTAAGAAGTTTAAAATCTAACGATCTTTTTCTGCACTCCAGTGTCAGTTCAGTGATATTTATTTTACCTTCTTTATGCACCTGATGACTTGCTGCTTTCTAATATCTGTGTCCCAGACAGACAAGAAAGGGTCTAGTCAGCCTTTTTATCTTGACTCTTCCAATTAGTGAAACAAAGCATTTAAGCCCTTTATCTCTAACACTAAAATTGTGAACTCTCTCTTATTATTTTTTTTTCCAGAAAACAGTTGTGAAGGAGGAGCGTTCAGTAAAACTTTCTTACTGCTCTTGAAACTTAAAAATGTCTGATATTAGTCTTGGAAGAAAAAATATTTTTAACATTTTACAGTGTATAAAAGCGAGGTCAGGGAAACAGAAATTCAGATCCTGCACTTCCCAATTATAAATCTATCTAATTGGTTTTCAAATGTTAACTTCATTTTCTGGTGGTCTGAGATTATGATTTATCTTTTCTTATCACAGTTCTTGAAACTTTCTTTGTTTCACAAATATTTACTGAATGATAGCTCTGTTGCAAGCATTTTGCCAAACTTTCATATATGTGCTGTGTAGTTAACCAGGTCTGACACTAAACAGATTGTGGGTAAATAAGCAGCATTCTTTTTCTGGTTTATCTCCTGATCTAGTACAGAACTGGCGTTACTCTATGATACAAAGATTCTCCAGTGTGCTGAGCCTGATTTCAGGTCACCTTTGAACTTCAAAGTAGTAGCTATTACTGAAGACTCAATTCAAGGGCAAATACAAGGTGACTTCAGGAATTTAGGGCTGAATTGCAATTGACTGTCTAAGAAGGAACTCATACAAGCTTTCATGTTTTTCAAAGATCCTACTACATAATAAAATTTTGTTACATTCTAATATTGAATAAATTACCAAATCCAGATCTAGATTATGTTTAGCCTCAGAGAGCTATGGGTGAAGAATTAGGACTGACATTGCAATAAAAAGAAAACCTGCCTCCTTAAATTTCCTTTTTTGTACCCCAAACTTTTTTTCTATACTATGTTTCCAGTGGGAGTAATTACAATGTGTCTAATGTTATCCTTGAATAAACTTTTTAATCCTATGTAAGAACTAGTCTTTTTATATTTCTTAAAGCACCTGGCATATTGTGAACATTTCAGAAGTGCTTAATGATGGAACAATGGGAACTAAACATCTAAATCCTTGTTTCCTGTGGCTACTATAATCTGAATGGACAAAGGAGGAAGAAAAATCATTTGATTGTTGTAATATTATAGCTTACTATCCCATCCCACACTGTTTTGTTTAGAAAACACTTGGAAGACAATCTACTTTTGAGTATAAAACAAGTTCATTTTATAAAAGCTCACAAGTGTTTATAATTCTGTTAAATTTTACAGAATATGATGAAGTTTGCAAAGAATGATGGAATACTACATCACAAATTGGACAACCATTAGAATTTAGCTTGTGAATATATAATGAGACTCTAAGAGTATGGAGGAAATTAACTTTTATTTCATTACCACAGTGCATTTTTAGGAAGCAGATTCAAGAAGCCTTATTTGCAGAATGGTCATCATCAAACAATACACATAGAGCATCCAATTCAAGTATTTTTCCTCCAAGCAAAAAAAAAAAAAATCTTTTTTTTTAAATGACACAAATAACTTAGATGTATCAATTCCTAGAGCTGGGAATTATTAGAGACTCTGCAGTTCAATCCTGAAATCTGACATTTATAGATTAATTAACAATGTTGCCATAATTAAGTATTAATGCTGGTCTTAGACACTGAGATTTATATTCATATTTTAAAAGACCAGTTCTAGCCAAAAGATCAAATGAAAAAAAAACCACTCTAAACAGATAAAACAAAGAGTAAAGAAAAGAGGCTGAGAAAATAATTCAGAAAGAAAAATAAAATTGTCCAAGATATGGCTCCAAAGTCAAAGAGAACTCCCCCACCCCCCGTTAAGAAGATTTTACTTTATCTAAAGAGTAAAGCAAATGCTTTTAGATTCAAGGGTACCTGGTTCAAATCTCAGCAGGGGCAGATTTCTTACAAACTAAAAAGGCACTCTCTCTATTAAAGGAACTGACTTAATACGGTTATATGGACCATTACCGTACAGAATGGGAATTCACACACTATTTTCTAAATGGGGCCTTTTTGTGCATGTACAGTAATTCTTATAGAAGCCTTTTACAAATAAAAAAGGAAAAAATTGGGAAAAATCTAAGAACCCATGATTTGAGCCTCTAATAACTACTGGTGTATTAGAGACAGCCATCTGCAGTAATATAGCAGATCAGGTCTTCCTGGCAATGGTCTCAAAAAGGCATGCTAAAGATAAAAGCTTAATTCTTGTACAGACCCCAGATGCCTAGAGAAAGATTAACAAAATACTCCTTGAAGTATGGCCTCAATGTTGGACCTTGAAATGCATGGTCTTCCTGGAACTTCACTTAAACAAGAAGTAGCACTCGAATAGTTCATCACAAGAGCATTTTTGCTTGAGATTTCCACAAGACGCCTTTAATGAGTAAATTTTTATATGACACTATAATTTGACTGCTCAAAGTCTTCCTTAGCAGTGAAATCATGACAGACATGTGGTAAACATTCTACCTACCTTATAAAAGAACCCCGAGGAAACTGCTAGAAGTCTACTTCTGCAATAAATTTATGTTTGGAGAGCTATAGTTGATCTAGTTTCAACATATTTGTGGTAATTTGTATCACTCTCCCTGGGAACATCACTGAAGACAGAAAAATATTAAATTTTGAAAATGACTTTTTCACCAGCTTCAGAACACATAGTTCTCTGGGACCTAACTAAAGGCTAAATGATTGCAAATATGGGCCAATATTCAAAAACGTGGATTACACAAACATACTTTTGAAAAAGTACTTTCAAAAGTAAAATGCGTTTCTTGAAGAATAAATCTGGGTCAATATTTTAGGTTGTAATAGATTTTGCAGAAAGTAATGTATTTGAGACTTATCATTTACCCACAGTGTTCCAAAAATTTTACAAACATCCTCTCAGTATCATATTAGTTTTGGCTTAAAAAAATGAAATAAAATTTAAAAGCTCAAACTGGTTTAAAGAAAGTGTGTGGACAGAGTCATTGTTGGTTCACGTGACTGATAGTAACAGGTGTGGGGGCAAAAGTGAATCTCAAAGTGCAAAGGATGACATCAGAAGTCCATCTCCTTCTCTCTGCCTCTCAGATCATCTTCTCTTTAGATTGGCTTTTCTCACTGTTAGGCACCCCTGTTAGCCCTACAAGAAAGCTTTCAGTAGCTCTATCAATGCACACATCCTCACCAATGCATGTCCTGTGGAAGGAGCTACTCCCTTCAACAACATTTCAAAGCAAAATTTCTGTCCAAAAGCTCAAGAGAACATCAATGATTATTTCAACTAAACTGACCTATGTTTAAATTGGCCTGGATTTAAATAATAAAACATATATGATCATATTTCCAGGGATTTGCTTTGATTTTAGGCAATGGAGATGACATGAAATTATACATGTTGATTTCCTATGAGTTTGACTGAAAGAACCACCAAAAGACATTTTTGTGGTTTACAATGTCATCTGCATAATAACAATTGACTCAACAAATTCTAACTTGTAATATTGTCAGGAATACCCACATGCAAGTGTTAAGTGTGGACACACACACACACACGCTCTCTCTCTCTCTCTAAAAATCTTACAGTTTTGGAAACTAAACAGATACAATATGGAATTAAAATCAGGGAACAATAACTAAGTATAAAGCCACTGAAGTTGGATTTAGTTCTGCTAACACTCTAACCATGATAGTATGAAAAAACATAAAAGAAGCATAGTCAATCTTCAATAAATATTGAATAAATCAGTGACTGACATCATTAGACAGAACAAAAATAAGTATTTTATTATGGAAGCTAACAAGAAACTGCTTCAATAAAAACAAATAACATTTAGTTAATACTGAGTATATTAGAAATGAAGGTAAGTTCAGGAAGCTGAACAAAAGCTGGATAAAAAAGTTAAATTCTTTAACATTAAAAAATTTTCTGTGCTGGTTTTGGATATCATGAAATTATTTATATATCAGTTCAGCCAATACAATAAGTATTTATTGAGCATATGTGTCTATCATGATTAGCACATGGAATATGAGAGAAACGTGTCTCCTTTTCAGAGTATCTTCAATAAAAACAACAAAGAGTGAGAGAGAGAAATAAGTGAAAAAAAACTTTAAAAAAAAAGTATAATTTAGGTGCATCCTGAGTACTATGTGTCGGGACAAAAATAACTTAGAGAATATTGTCCAGTTAGTTACAAGAGAGCATACCATGTTCTTTCCACAGTAAGGAATTAACAGAGAGTATGTCTATATAAAGCAAAAGTGGACATTTAGGAGGCAAATATAGACAATGAGTGTCTGGGCCAAGAGAGATGGACTAAGGTACAAAAACGACCATGTTGTCAAGAAAGAATCTCCAAGTGGTGGGGAAGTTTTGTGATAAATCTTAAATATTTTCCAGTAGGGCCCAAAAGTTTCTGTTACATTTACTCTGTTATTTATGCAGTCAATTACTAATTAACGATGTTATTATTAATTTTGTTGGATTCACTGAAAGGAGCCATAAAGTCTAAAGAAGTGGTTTCCCAGTAGCCCCTGGGACAGCCATGTTTTCTAAAATAATCTTCACTCTTTTTAAAAGAAGCTAGAGTTTGGGTGGGAGAAAACAATGCTTTCAGTCTGGCTAACTCAAGAGTTTGTAATTTAATAATTATTTAATTTCAGAATTCTGAAGTGCAAAGGATTTTAGCTATAAAATTTCTCTCAGCTTCATGTGCTTTCACTGTATAATGAGGATAGTGAACACTTCACAACATTGTTGGAAAAATTAGATGAGATAATATATGGTAGACTATGGAACAATATATAGCACTCCATAAATTTTTTAAAGTTTTGGCTTGATTTCCCAATTATACACTAACAAAATCTTGTGTTTGTCTTAGTTTCAATAATTCATATTCAGATTTCCCCTGTAGTAATGGAAAATTCCTGGCAGTGAACTTCTCAAGTGGTTAAAGTCTAAAGTCACTTGACCTTTAGCCTCTGGCTTTAAAAATCCCTCAAGAGATATGTTAAATGGCCCAGAAATATATTGCCTGTCATGTCTTATTGCTTAATTAATGGCCAACTAAGATGGCCTGTATGGACTTCCCTGAAGTAATTGTGAACTGATCTTCTGCTCAAGGAAATGAATTGACTCCATAACAGCAGTACTGTCATAGAGCATTTACTGTATTGAAATTTCTACAGCCCTTAGAAGAGACAGAACATACAAGGGCTGGTTCTGAGCACACAAACACCAGCTAAGCAGAGAAAAAATGTTGCTCACTGTACCAGGCAGGGAATTGTACAGCACTGGTTTCTGAAAACTGTTGAGAATCACATACAAAGATACCAACTAAGCATTTTGATTTCATCATATTTGTAATAGAATTGGAAGTTACTGAATTCTATTAATAAAATCAATAATAAAATTGTGGTTTGAAATTGCTCCATTTGAGGATTAATGGCACTCTGGAGAATGGAAATAAAATTTGGAGTGAAAGTTCACAGATTTAAAATGAATGGTAGAAAGTATATTCCAAAATAAAGGAAAAACTCATTACCTTTTAAATTCCTTTCAAGATAGATAGAGAGTAATATGAGTGACTTATTATTAAAATACTGCCAAATAATTCTGAGACTTTTATAGTGAATATGATGTGTTTATAATAAAATATGAATGTTGATCTTCTCAGTCCTTATCATTCCCAGAAAAAAAACTTTTAATAGAATTTGTTTCTTATATAGCAATCCTCTTTTCTCTACTCTTTTACTATTTTTATTTGCACTATTCTTTGGCCTTTTCCCCACATCCCAAACAACCCCAACCAACTCCCACCCCAATTCATTGTTTCACTTCAGCGGGATAGATATGCAGTGTCACAGGGTCTGAAGAATGAAAACAAGTAAAGGATAAACCATTTACACAGCTGTGGACAACAGAAAGAAGATACTGTTCCTGCTGTTATTAGTTCTATAATCCTTCAGATAGTTCTGTTAGTTCCTCTTACCCTGAAAGTTCAGTGAGTAACATAAAATTTCTGGTCTTGGGAGTGTCAAATGATGAATTTAAGGATGGCAGTTGAGACTTCAGTTTTTTCAGGTATAGGAAGTGATGAGGGGAGAGTATGAAGGCAGGGAGACCAGTAAGAAGGCTTTGGTGGACTACAGAGTGTTAGGTGGTTTGGGCCTTGGTGAGGGATGCTGGGCCAATGAACCTGAAAAGATAGTGCTGAGCGATGCTCTGTGGCAAGGATTTGCAGATCTGGCTGATGGATTATATAAAGCTCCTCAGCAAGAACAGTATAGTTTTTCTCCTGTCTACAGCTGTGCACATGCCCTATCTTCACTTCACTTTCTTCCTCAGCATGTTAAATATCATGTAGTTATTAATCAAAATGAAAAGGCAAATGGGGCTCAGGGGTAGTCTTCTATATTTTTTCCATAGTTCAAAGCAAAAAATGATTGAATAATATGGTGCCTTCCCTTCCATATTTAGAAAATAGGTCAAGTTTGGGCACATTTTCAGGAATAAAATAGGTAGAGTCCCAAATCTACTTAACTCTGAATAAATCAAATCACTAGTATTTAAAGATTCATTACAATATTCTCAAAATTAACATTTTCTGTATGTCCACAAACTATGCAATTTTTAACGTAAAAAACTCAAGCCACTTAAAGTGGAGAATAGTAACCAAATGAATCCCTCCATCCAAAGACAACTAATCTCTAATCTCGGCTCTGTGGAAGAAGGGGTGGAAAAAAGGAGACAGAAATAATTGGCACATAAAGATGTAAGCAAAGATCAATAAAGAAGAGAAAGGTAGAAGACAGGACAAGGGTAAATAAGCAAATACAGTATAGAGTTATTCAGATACAGGAAAACTGAGTCAGAGCTGTCAGGACTAAGAAGAAATTCCATGCTGCAGCTTACAAATCAAAATGCTGCATTTTAAAATGAGATGATTTTTAAAAATTATTACACTAATTTTTAACTTCATCTTCTTAAAATGACATTTTCCCCATTTTTTTTTCATCTTGATAGCTCCCATTTTGAAAACACCAAATGTACTCAAGAGGACCTGACATAATGTAACCTAGAGTATTGCAGCATTGGAGCTCTTATTCAGAGGCAACTGCATAATAGGTTTATTTTGGATACCACACATCACCAGGGTGAGTATTTATTTTATAGTCTTGGCTTCTCAGCCTTATCCAAGTTGCCAAGCGTAACATCATCCAATTTGTAACTCAATGTTTCATCAACAGTGTTCATGTTTTGCAGACATACAGAAAACAGAAACTCTTGAAACTAAAAAGTGTCTGGATTAATAGAGCTGACATAAAATTCAGCACTAAATAAATGACCCACCTCCAATGAAAACAACCACTGTGTTCTGTGTTAATTCTGTTTTTAGTTAACTTTGCCTTCCTGCCTAAAAACGTGTGGGTTTTGTATCATTCTTAAGTTGCTGTAACATTGAGATGTGAAATTTGGAGGATTCAAAATAAATGCAGCTAAATGGAACTTTTGGATGAAGAATCCCCGGTTTGTTCAGATCTGTTAAAGTAATAGGGGAAAGCACAAAAGGATCAAGAAAAGGAAGGCCCCAATCTTTGTTCGATGACTGATAAAACAGCATTACTTGGGTGAAAATTGGCCTGACCTTCACCTACAGGATGCTTCCGCTGCCTCAGTGATTCTTGCTTCGCTCTGATTAGGTAAAGATTGCCCCTTTCCCTGCAAGGAAAAGTCAAAGAACAAAAAGAGTAAAAAAAATCTTGACTTAACCATAAAAGGTTTATTTTTTTAATCACAGTTGGGCTCATCCAAGCCAGTTTCTAATCTTATTTTTCAGGCTTAAAAAAAAAAATGCCCTGCCTTTTAAAAGAAATTCTTTGGATCATTTTCTTTACAACCTCTAGTCTAGATCTCAACTCATATTTCTTGGATGTGTTTTTTTTTAAATCTTCCTCACTTGAAATGATAGCTTTTTTTTTTTCTTTTAGCCTCTCCTCTAAAGCTCTGTTGGGAGAGGACGGCGGGAGAAAGACACTAGTCTCCCTCAGCTGGCTGGAACAGAAGGTAGAATGCAGTTGGCAGAGTCCTGCCAATGTTCCAAGAAAACTTGAAGCAATTTCCCACCCCCAGCCCCACCCCTCAGCGGTTGCCCACGGAAAACAGAACTCCATGGAACCATGGTATTAAGTTTCAGACTCTGCCTGTTCATATAGACCAGAGCTTTTCTGTGTCATTACTGTCAAGCAGCCCCCTGTGTGACTAATATTTTTAACAGCATGATATTTAAAATTTGACAAGGATATAATAATTCATTCTTCAGATAGTCAACATACTATGAGAGTAAGTCATGTCTTCAAAGTATCTTTCAAAGGGGCTATTAAAAATAGGTTAAATTTTTTCCCCCTACAGCATGCAATTTCATTTTGGCTTTGCAACTTCAACCACATAAAATTAAATTTTGACTTGAGAGTGACCTGCTGAAAATTAGATGGGAAAATAAGGGGATAGATTTAAGTTACTGATTCAAAGAAAACCAGCATGTCTGTCTGCAATTTAACATAAGCCCTCAGAGAATCTTGTGTTTCTGGTAGCTAGTATTTTCCTCTTAGGATTCAGATTGTATTATTAATGAAAATGTTGTGGAAGTTAATGGAAGGTAATCTCTTGTTGTGATATACAGAAGTAAGTCAACACAGGAAAGAATTATCCATATGCGTTTTTTGTCGCAATTCTTCTCTCAACTCCAGGCCTCCTTGTAATGTTATGATACGGCCATCCAGAGCAACTAGACATCTCTAAAATGGACTATGCTCTTTAAAACTAAAGAGGAGGTCAAATTGTCTCTATTTGCAGATGACATGATTGTATATTTAGAAGACTCATCATCTCAGCCCAAAATCTCCTTAAGCTGATAAGCAGCTTCAGCAAAGTCTCAGGATACAAAATCAATGTGCAAAAATCACAACAATTCCTATACACCAATAACAGACAAACAGAGAGACAAATCATGAGTGAATGCTCATTCATAATTGCTATGAAGAGAATTAAATACCTAGGAATAGAACTTACAAGGGATGTGAAGGACCTCTTCAAGGAGAACTACAAACCACTGCTCAAGGAAATAAGAAAGGACACAAACAAATGGAAAAACATTCCATGATCATGGTTAGGAAGAATCAGTATCGTGAAAGTGGCCATACTGCCCAAAGTAATCTATAGATTCAATGCTATCCCCATCAAGCTACCATTGACTTTCTTCACATATTTGAAAAAACCACTTTAAATTTCATCTGTAACCAAAAAAGAGCCCACATACCAAGACAATTCTAAGAAGAAGAAAAAAAAGCTGGAGGCATCATGCTCCCTGACTTCGAACTATACTACAAGGCTACAGTAACCAAAGCAGCATGGCAGCATGGTACTGGTACCAAAAACAGATATATAAATGAATGAAACAGAACAGAGGCCTCAGAAATAACACCACACACCCACAACCACCTGATATCTGACAAACCTGACAAAAACAAGCAATGGGGAATGAATTCCCTATTTAATAAATAGTCTGGGAAAACTGGCTAGCCACATACAAAAAGCTAAAATTGAATCCCTTCCTTACACCTTATACAAAATTAAGTCAAAATGGACTGTAGTGCAATGAATAGTGCATTGGGCTTCTAAGTCAACATGGATTAAATGTGTAAAAGTAAGACTTAAAACCATAAAAACCCTAGGAGAAAACTAGGCAGTGACATTCAGGACATAGGCATGGGCAAGGACTTCATGACTAAAACACTAAAAGCGATAGCAACAAAAGCCAAAGTAGACAAATGGGATCTAATTAAACGGAAGAGCATCTGCTCAGAAAAAGAAACTATCATCAGAATGAACAGGTAACCTACAGAAAGGGAGAAAATTTTTGCAGCCTACCCCTCTGACAAAGGGCTAATATCCAGAATCTAAAAGGAACTTAAACAAATTTACAGGAAAAAAAAAAACATCAAAAAGTGGGCAAAGGATATGAACAAACACTTTTCAAAAGGAGGAATTTATACAGCCAACAAACATGAAAAAAAGCTCATCATCACTGGTCATTAGAGAAATGTAGATTAAAACCACATTGAGATACCATCTCAGGCCAGTTAGAATGGCAATCATTAAAGTCAGGAGACAACAGATGCTGGAGAGGGTATGGAGAAATAGGAACACTTTTACACTGTTGGCAGTTGTGTAAATTAGTTCAACCATTGTGGAAGACAGTGTGTCCTCAAGAATTGAGAACTAGAAATACCATTTGACCCAGCAATCCCATTACAGGGTATATGCCCAAATAATAAATCATTCTGTTATAAAGGCACATGCACACATTTGTTTATTGCAGTACTGTTCACAATAGCAAAGACTTGGAACCAACCCAAATGCCCATCAATGACAGTAGACTAGATAAAGAAAATGTGCCACATATATAGCATGGAATACTATGCAGCCATAAAAAAGGATGAATTCATGTCCTTTGCAGGGACATGGGTAAAGCCAGAAACCATCACACTCAGCACACTGACACAGGACGAAAACCAAACACCACATGTTCTCACTCATAAGTGGGAGTTTAACATGCAAGCACATGGACACAGGGAGGGGAACATCATACACTAAGGACTATTGGAGGATTGTGGCCTAGTGGATGGATAGCATTAAGAGAAATACCTAATGTAGAGATGGGGTGATGGATACAGCCAACCACCATGGCACATGTATACCTATGTAAGAAACCTGGACATTCTGCACGTGTACCCCAGAACTTAAAAGTACAATTTTTAAAAAAGATAGAAATGTGGCACATATACACCATGAAATACTATGCAGCCATAAAAAAGGATGAATTCGTGTCCTTTGCAGAGACATGGATGAAGCTGGAAACCATCACTGTCAGCAACCTAATGCAAGAACAGAAAACCAAACATCATATGTTCTCACTCATAAGTGGGAGTTGAACAATGAGAACACATGGACACAAGGAGGAGAACATTACACACCAGGGCCTGTCGGGGGGTCGTGGGCTAGGAGAGGAACAGCCTTAGGAGAAATACCTAATGTAGATGGCAGGGCAATGGATGCAGCCAACCACCATGGTACATGTATACCTATGTAACAAACTTGTACATTCTGCACATTTACCCCAGAACTTAAAGTACGATTAAAAAAAAAAAAAAAAAAAACTCCTATGAAGTTAAGAAAAAACTCTTTAAGTTGAAAAAAAAAACTCCTATAAAGTTTGAGATAAATTTGCTTATCTTAAAAGAACATCTCTCCTTTGACATTCCTTTTTCCAACAATTAAAATTTATTTTAAATCGTTGTAAAAATATGATATTGAAGACTAATTTTAGAGGGGTATAAGGCAATAAAAATTAATGTGATTATCCTAATAAGAGCAGAATGTGAGCATTTAGAGAAGGATTAGAGACATTTGCTATAGAGCTGTCTATGATCTATTGAGATCACTGCAAATCACAAAAATGTGATATTACACAAACAGATACTTGGTATCTTTCATTTTGTACTATCTTAATTACTGAATTTATTTTTCTTTAAAAGTTTGTATATACAGGCTGGGAGTGGTGGCTCACACCTGTAATCCCAGAACTTTGCGGGGTCGGGAGTTCTAGATCAGCCTGACCAACATGGAGAAACCCCATCTCTACTAAAAATACAAAAAAGTTAGCCAGGCATGGTGGCGCATGCCTGTAATCCAAGCTACTGGGGAGGCTGAGGGAGAAGAATCGCTTAAACCCAGGAGGCTGAGGTTGCAGTGAGCTGAGATCGTGCCTTTGCACTCCAGCCTGGGCAACAAGAGCAAAACTCTGTATCCAAAAAAAAGTGTTTGTATATACATATACACATACATGCACATCACACACAAATATGTATGTACACACACACACACACACACACACACCAGTCATGATAAGCTAGGTTGTGCTATGGTAATAAACAATCCTAAAATCTCTTTTTTTTTTTTTTTTTTTTTTTTAGACGGAGTTTCGTGCTTGTTACCCAGGCTGGAGTGCAATGGCGCGGTCTCGGCTCACCGCAACCTCCGCCTCCTGGGTTCAGGCAATTCTCCTGCCTCAGCCTCCTGAGTAGCTGGGATTACAGGCACGCGCCACCATGCCCAGCTAATTTTTTGTATATATTTTTTTTAGTAGAGACGGGGATGTTGACCAGGATGGTCTCCATCTCTTGACCTTGTGATCCACCCTCCTCGGCCTCCCAAAGTTCTGGGATTACAGGCTTGAGTCACCGCGCCCGGCCCTAAAATCTCAATGATTTAATTCAACAAAAGTTACATTTTTGATCAGGCAAGTCTATTGCAGTCTCCTCAGTCACTCTTTACAGCAGCTGTACTCCATGTGTTCACTCTGCATTCCAGCTTGCTTTCATCTTTCAACATGCATGCTTCCATGGTCACCTTGGCAGAAGAAGAACTAGAAGAGAGTTCACCTAAGTAAAGGCTTCACATAGCCCCTATTCTCATATTTCATTGGCCTAAATGTCACATGCTTAAAACCCAACATCAATGGGGCAGAACAGTGCAGTATTCCCATGTATCTCACAGAAGATAAATTCCGGAGTTTGGTAATCAATAGTAATGCCTACCAATGAATGCAGACAGAATTTTACAAGCAAATTAGTTTCACTTATTCTTTTATCTCAAATCATGCTCATATTTACTAGGGGGCATACAATTATTATTAAGAGCAAAACATATTAAAAAGCCAACACTACTGAAGTTCATCCTCACATACAGATTGCTATGGTGTGAATGTCCCTGCCAAAGCTCATGTTGAAATTGAATTGTTATTTTAGTGGTTCTAAGGGATGGGGCCTTCAAAAGGTAATTAGGTCATGTGGCATCCACCCTCATACATTCATTAGTGCTATTGTTGCTGCAGTGGGTTCTTGATAAAAAGATTTGGGTTGCCATTTTCTTTCTTGCTTGCTCACTCACCATGTGATGCTTTCCATAGTGGGTTACCCCTTGCCAGAGGCCTGCACCATGATCTAAGACTTCCCGGCCACCGGAAAATGAGCCCAATAAATGTCTGTGATTTTTAAACTATCCAGTCTGTGATATTCTGTTATAGCAGCAGAAAATGAATGAAGAGACCAATTTATTTTGCTGCTATATAAATAAAGAATATCATTCTTCAAGGTGTCAAATGTTTTTTGAATCCGTATGTATCTGTTTAATGTAACCTTTCACAAAGCATCCAAAGTATTAAGAAAAAGAATCCCATATAAGGAGAATATGCTACAAAATTACTTACAAATAAGAATAACCTAAGTGAAATATAGGATAAATCACTTTAAAAACAGGTTAATATTTTTCTTTTCTATTCTTTTATGTTGGAAATATGTACACTATACCTGCCAATTTTAACTGCTTGGCAATTTCCCCAAGAATTTACTCACACCACGTATTTAATGACAAATGTATCGGCATCATCTGAGATGAGAATTGAGATGCTCAAAACTGCAGTCAGTATCTCCTATTGCTTTATACTCCATCAAAGATGATGCAAGCTGACTTCAAAGGGAGCTCAGTACTTGCATCAACTCTGCAGGGGTGTTGAGTAAAATGAGAAAAGAAAAAAAAGGGACACCATTATGTTTTGAATTTCAAGTCCTAAATCATTATTTCCTAGCTGTGCATGAGGTTACGTAGACAGAAAGTAAAATGACAACTGGTCATGTCATTGGGATGATGATATAGGAGGATCAGGAAGCTTAAGAAGAGGAATATTTTTTTAAGTCACATTAAAAAAACTCTCTCCCCTGGTGTTCAGATATTTCTAGGACATTTTTCAGTGATGGAGTGACACTCGGGTACCCCTATAATGCCCAGGTGCCTGCTGGGGATTGACCTGTTTCAGAACTCTCTTCTCAGGAGCAATAATGTGCTACCCCTGAAGATAATTAAATGTGAGATATCCAAATAGTCACTTACATCTGCTGTTGGGCCTCAATTTCCCACTTGGCACTGTATTGATAGTGTGAACTTTAATGGCTTGAAACAAATTCATATGACACATACATTTTTTTGAAAAAAAAATTTCCTTTTAAAGTGCCTAAGTATTGTTACAATTTCTAATACAATACTAACATGGAAATGTGTGTGTGTATGTGTGTGTGTGTATTTAGTGACCAAATGCAAAAATAATTTACTGTACTAATTCTGGGTGCACATTGAAACAAGAAAGAATTTATATTTACTTGAAAAGCAAGAATGCCACTGGATTTAGTTAAGTATCTCAGTATAGTAATATGTGATTTATAATGTCCTTAAAGTGTTTTTACAGCATTACTTTTGAAAAATAAATGAGGAAATTCTCAGCCAAGGCCTTACTTAAATTATGGTGTTGTGATACAGCATAAAGCACTAGAAACTCACAAAAGGCAAAATGAAACTGTCAGGCCTTAACTCATTGTGCTTCTCATTGTATTGGAAAGGAATCATTCTTTACTATGAGAATTTGGCCACTCTTTTTGAATTAAAATTTCACATTAGATGACCTTTAAAAATTCATTACAGAATAGCCTTTTATTTACTCTACAATTATGAAAACATACATGAACATATATGTTCATATATCCCATATAATCAGGTGTATAGGGTAAACAGACACCTGTATAATAAGGTTATCATTTTGATGAGACACTATAAGAAATCTTGATAGTACCTCTTTGTCTCATGAAACGTTAAAGATTGTACCACTGTTATATTTCCATTTGTCTGGAGCTGTTTCTGTCAGCATTCCTCATTAAGGTATTTAGTGTTTTCGGTATTGATATTGCTAAGAAACCTTTTTTTTTTAACTGTTGTTACTGGCCTCTATCTTTTGGTGCTTACATATATTGACTTTTAGGACTCTAGCACATTCTTCAGAACAGTGGTTTCCAAGGCAGAATACATGCAAGTTAGCGTCTGTTCAAGTCAATTCCCTTAGTTTATGCTTCATGAATACCTGGCATATTACCTATAAAATACATGTTTTTAATTTTTAAAAATAGGTATTTTTGTAATATATACTTGAATATTTATGATGAAAAGGATGCACAGATGAAAATACTTATAGATCATTAGCCCAGATATATATAAAGTTTGATATATTTGTTATACTTTAAATATCCAAATACCAGATCTGGTTTTATATTATTGTAGAATGGATATATTTAGATTGTCAATGGAAAAAATATTGCCATCAAATATTAACACTTGTGTCAGGGATTCAGCATAACATTGCTAAGAAACTAAAACTATTCTAATGGACACATTTCTCAGATTCCCTGGATTTTTTATTACAGTATTTTATTTCTTTAGTTTCTCTAGCTTTTTTAAATTTTACTTTAAGTTCTGGGATACATGTCTTAAACATACAGGTTTCTTACAGTGTTACACAGGTATACATGTGCTATGGTGGTTTGCTGCACCTGTCAACCTGTCATCAAGGTTTAAAGCCCAGAATGCATTAGGTGTTTGTCCTAGTGTTCACCCTCCCCTTTCCCCCACCTCCTCAACAAGCCCGAGTGTGTGACATTCCCCTCCCGGTGTCCATATATTCTCATTGTTCAACTCCCACTTATGAGTGGGAACATGCAGTGTTTGGTTTTTTCAAAGTAACTGATCTCTGAAATTAGATGAAAGCTTTGCTATAGAAAACTGGCTTTACATATATGGTTGTTAACTAATAATTTTAAAGTCAAATACATCCAAATATGACTAATAACTTTGTGATTGAATAACCCTTCCTCCTGTTATGTATCAATAAAAGGTGTTTAATGTAGAGTAAGTATGTCAATGAAAAAGTATGTCTTCAATCCAGAAGCACTGGACTTGGTAAGTGTCATTTAACATTTTATCTTTGTTTCTTCAAGAAATCATATTGTACTGCTCTAAATTTACAAATGAATTTTGATAGAAACAGAATGCTAAAGATTATTTTTAAATTAACATGCTATCCAGCTAGATTTGTGAGTAAAAGGTGATTTCCTATTCATCTTCAAATAGACTAGAAGATAGGATTATTGAAATGCTCTGCTGTTACCAGATTATATTGTTTGTTTCTCAGGTCCCAAGCTAAACTGCAAATAACCTTTTCACTCACTTCTACCTTCACCTTCTGAGACCTTTCCATGGAAACTGAAGTGATCCACATATGACTTTGGTATTAAATCAAAAGATATTTATTGGGTGCGTATTATGTTCCAAGTACTATTCTATTAAAGGTGTATCAGTGAAAAGAAATAGACAAAGCCCTTCTTCTCTCATCACTATACTCTTCCTGTTTAATATGCTCTCAATCCATTTGAGACTAGAACAGTTTCCCATAAAAGTCTATTACTTGAATTTCAGAAAATATTTCAAAACACCACAGCTATATATCGTTCTTACATGAGATGATTGGTGTCATAGGCTACCATAATATCCATTAAAAGTTCTAAAGCCTAACTTAACCTTTCCATTGTACGTAGTTTGGCATTTAGACTGGGAAATAGCCTGCCTCTTCACAGTAATACTATCACCAAGCTGCCAGCCTGGCTCACCTGTTACAATTTAATAAGAAAAACAAATAATAGCAGATGTTATACACAGTTACATTAAAAGAATTGCACCCCTTTGGTTCTAATCAAGCCAATTTTTCATCCAGCTGAAGACATGTCACTTTTAAAGGGTTCCAAATCAATGTGAAAATATTTGCTGAAGCAATGAACCCAAGAGAGATAACCTGACCACCCCTGGGGAGAACAGTTCTTAGAAGTTCCCACAATTCAATATGATAGTCTGTAAAAACAGTGAGAGTTTTAAAAGAATATATATTCTGGTGGGTATGTAGATGATTGGAACTTCTTTAAGTATTTCATTTGCATGCATTTATTTAATAAACATTATTTGAGCAGATTATGTGGAAAGACTGTTGAGCAATAATGCTCAGAGTCCAGACAGTCAAATAACTTACTGTCTAGTGGAAAGACGCCTTAGAAACCTGCAGAAAGTTAGATAATAAAAATACAACCAATCAGGAAAGAGTAAAAGCCAAAATTTTATGAAGTTGCCAGTCTTGGATACAAATCTCTATGACCTTGGAAAAGTTAATCTCTGATTAAGAGAATAACTGTTATAATAATAGGTTCAAAAGAAGCAGTTGTGAATTTTGGATTGTGGGATTTGTTTGCTTTTAACTATATAATAACCCTGAGCTGATATGAGTGGGCTTTATCAAATCCCAGGATCTCCAGTTAACTATCTTAAGATGAAAATTTATTGTTCTCTTTCTCTCTTTCTTTCCTTTCCTCCTTTACTCACTTCTACAGAGTGTTACTTTGTGCTTGATGTGTGCAGGACAAACATAAAGCATGGCATTATTCATTCAACATGGCATTTCCCTGTGCCAGCCTCCAATTCTCTTAATACCACTGACTGCCAGGAAATCCAATGATTATGTATGAAATTTTCAACCCTCTGGCATAACAATTATTGTTTGCAATAGACAATCCAAAGAGCAGATTCGGACCCTGATGCTCTATTCACAACTCACAACATTTCGGAAAATCTACAGTGGTGGTTCTCCAGCACAGAAGAATGGCAGCTGACTAGGTTATGTATTTAACAAGCCAAGTTATCACTATAATGGGACAATAGCTTATGATGCTGATATGGTTTGATTGTGCCCCCACCCAAATATTATCTTGAGTTCTCTGTGTTATGGGAGGGACCTGGTGGGAAGTAACAGAATCATGGAGGCAAGTCTAGTGAGTAAGTCTCATGAGATCTGGTGGTTTGAAAAATGGGAGTTTCCCTGCACAAGCTGTCTCTCTCTTTTTTCCTGCTGCCATCCATGTAAGACATGACTTGGTCCTCCTTGCCTTCCACCATGATTATGAGACTTCCCCAGCCACGTGGAACTGCAAGTCCATTAAGCCTCTTTCTTTTGTAAATTGCCCAGTCTTTATCAGCAGCAAGAGAAAAGACTAACACAGATACCTTCCTTATTTCATCTCATACTTCATGTTTTCTGGGTCAGTGTCAGGGTAGAAGTTATGAAAACAAATCACTGAGACAAATCTTACATTATTATCCTTATGTTCATAGTCAACTCAGTTCCCTTCAAATGTAACTTTGACACAGGGCACATGAGAAAGTCAAACCTTTCATAATTCAACTTCTTCAGCTTCTTAGCTTTTTCAGACTTCAGTTTTCATCTATAAGTGGCTGAATTATAGTTTTGCCCTGACCAAAAAAAATAAAATAAAATAAAATAAAAACTGGCCCATTACCAAGTCATCCCCAAATTTATCTTCCCCTTTGGAATATTGAGAAAATATGGCAGATGCTTGTTTTCCCTTCCCTTCACATAACACACGTAGTCTCCACATTGATACCCTGTTCGGCTACATTTCCCAGCTTCTCTGTTACTAGTTATGAACAAAATGTTTATTTCTCATCAGTGACTGTAAAAAGAAGTGAAGAGTACAACTTCTGACATTTGTTTAAAAGACACTAGTCATGGCCATACTGTTCTCTTAGCCTTCCCATTTGGTTAATAAAAATGGAATAGCTGGGATAGTCCTGGAAATCATATGTAGAAAACAGATTTCTAGAGCTTAAAAGTGTAGTTTGTAGAATAATATAGAAGAAAATAGTGAAGATCCAAAGAGATACAATTAGAAATGAAGAAGTAAATGTTACCACTCATCCCACAAATAAAAATAACCAACAGAAATTACTATGAACACCTCTACACACAAAAACTAGAAAACCTAGAAGAGAGTCATAATTTTTCAACACATTCATTCTCCCAAGACTGAACCAGGAGGAAGTTGATTCCCTGAACAGACCAATAACAAGCACCAAAGTTTAATCAGTAATAAATAGCTTATCAACTGAAGAAGCCCAGGATCTGATGGATTTCCAGTTGAACTCTACTAGATGTACAAAGAAGAGCTGGTACCATTCCTACTGAAACTATTCCAAAAATATGATGAGGAGGGACTCCTCTTCAACTCATTCTATGAGGCCAGCATTATCCTGATACCAAAACTTGGCAGACACACCCACACAAACTTCAGGCCAATATCCCTGATGAACATGGATGCAAAAATCTCAAAAAAAAATTCTTGCAAACCAAATGTAGGGGCACATCAACAAGCTAATCTACCATGATAAGTAGACTTCATCACTGAGATGCAAGGTTGATTCAACACATGCAAATCAATAAATGTGATTCATTACATAAACAGATCTAAAAACAAAAACCACATGTCTGTCTCAATAGATACAGAAAAACGCTTTCCTTAAAATTCAATACCTTTTCATGTTAAAAACTCTCAATAAACTAGGTATTGAAAGAAAATACCTCAAAATAATAAGAGCAATCTATGATAAACCCATAGCCAACATTATACTGTTTTTTTCCTTCAAAGACAGGCACAAAAAAAGGATGACATCTCTCATCACTATTATTCAACATAGTATTGGAAGTCTTAGCCATGGCAATCAGGCAAAAGAAAGAAATAAAGAGCATCCACATAAGTAGAGAGGAAATCCAACTGTCTGTGTTTGCAGAGCACATGATTCTCTATCCAAGAAACCCCATAGTCTTGGCTCAAAATCTCCTTCAGCTGATAAACAACTTCAGCAAAGTTTCAGGATACCTAATCAGTGTACAAAAATTGCTAGCATTTCAATATACCACCAACAGCCAAGCCAAGAGCCAAATCAGGAACAAACTCCCATTCACAATTGCCACAAAATGAATAATTTACCTAGAAATACAACTAACCGTGGAGATAAAATAGCCCTACAATGAGAAATACAAAACACTGCTCAAAAAAATCAGAGAAGACATAAACAAATGGAGAAACATCCCATGCTCATGAATAGGAAAAATCAAGATCTTTAAAAGGGCCATACTATCCAAAGCAGTTTACACATTCAATGCTACTCTTTATCAAACTACAATGACATTCTTCACAGAACTAGGAAAAAAAACCATTTTAAAATTCTATGAAACCAAAAAAACCTGAATAGCCATGGCAACACTAAGCAAAAAGAGCAAAACTAGAGGCATCATGTTACCTGACTTCAAACTACAGGACTACAGTACACAAAACAGCATGGTACTAGTGCAAAAATAGGCACATAAACAAGTAGAACAGAATACAGTGCCAAAAAATAAGGTCACACATGTACGACCACCTGATCTTTGACAAAGCTGACAAAAACAAGCAATGGGGAAAAGACTCCCTACTCAATAAATGGTGCTATGATAAGTGCTAGCCATATGCAGAGATTGAATCTGAATCCTTTCCTTACACAATATACAAATAGCAACTCACAATGGATTAAATACTTAAATATAAAACCCAAATCTATAAAAATCCTGGAAGATAACCTAGGCTATACCATATCAGATATTGGAATAAGCAAAGATTTCATGACAAAGATACCAAAGCAATCACAACAATAGTAAAAATTGAAAATGGCATCTAATTAAACTTAAGAGCTTCTGCACAGCAAAAGAAACTGTCTTGGGAAACCGAGGAAGATGGATCACCTGAGGTCAGGAGTTCGAGACCAGCCTGGCCAACATGGTGAAACCCGTCTGTAATGAAAATAACAAAAATTAGCCAGGCATGGTGGTGAGTGCCTGTAATCCCATTTACTGGAGAGGCTGAGGCAGGAGAATCACTTGATCCTGGGCGGCAGAGTTTGCAGTGAGCCAAGGTCACACCGTTGCACCCTAGGCTGGGGTGACAGAGCAAAAAAACAAAACAAAACAAAACAAACAAAAAAACTATCAACAGAGTATACAGATGATCTACAGAATGGGAGAAAATATTTGCAAACTATGCATCTGACAAAGGTCTAATATCCAGCATCTATAAGGAACTTAAACAAATTTACAAGAGAAAAACAAACCTGTTAAACAGTGGGCAAAAACATAAACAGACACTTAAGAAAATATGTGACCAACAAGAATTTGAAGAAAAGCTCAATATCATTGATTATTAGAGACATGCAAGTCAAAACCACAATAAGATACCATTTTACACCAGTCATATGGCTTTTAAAACGTCAAAAATGGATGGGCATGGTGGCTCAGACCTGTAATCCCAACACTTTGGGAGTCTGAGGTGGGTGGATCACTTGAGGTCAGGAGTTCAAGACCAGCCTGCAAAACATGGTGAAACCCCATCCTATGAAAAATACAAAAATTAGCCAGGACTGGTGGCAGGCACCTGTAATCCCAGCTACATGGGAGGATGAGTCATGAGAATCACTTTAACCTGAAAGGCAGGGGTTGCAGTGAGCAGAGATCATGCCACTACACTCCAGCTCGGGTAATAGAGTGAGACTCAGTCTCAAAAAAAAAAAAAAAAAGTCAAAAACTAACAGATGTTGGAAAGGTTGCAGAGAAAAGGGAACACTTATACACTGTTGGTGGGAGTGTAAATTAGTTCAACCATTGTGGAAAGCAGTCTGGTAATTCCTCAAAGAGTTAAAAGCAGAACTATCATTCAGTCCAGCAATCCCATTACTTTGTATATACCCAGAAGAATGTAAATTATTCTACCACAAAGAAACATGCACATGAATGTTTATTGCAGCATTATTCACAATAGCAAAGACATTAAATCAACCTAAATGCCCATCAATGACAGATTAGATAAAGAAAATATGGTATATACACACCATGAAATACTATGCAGCCATTAAAAAGAATGAGATCGTGTCTTTGTGGGAACATGCACAGAGCTGGGGGCTATTGCCCTTAGCAAACTAATACAGGAACAGAAAACCAAACAGCATACATTCTCATTATACATAAGAGCTAAATGACGAGAACTTACAAACACAGAGAAGGAAACAACGGACACTGGGGTATATTTGAGGGTGGAGGGTGGGAGAATAAAGAGTAGAAAAGATAACTATTGGGTACTGGGCTTAATACTGGGGTTATGAAATAATCTGTACAACAAACCCCTGCGACATTAGTTTATTACCTATACAACAAAAACCTTTACAAGTACCCCTGAACCTAAAATAAAAGTTAAAAGAAAAAGTGCAGCCTGTTGACTTGCATCCATTGTTACATATTAGAATCACTCACTGGGCTTCTAAAATGTACTAGTGGCCAAGCATCAACCACAAGATTCTGATTTGATTGGCTTGGTTTGGATCCTAGGATCTACCATTACTGTGTTGTTGCTGCAGATTCTGTAGGGCTTCTAAGGTGAGAACTCTGACAGAGTCCAATGCAGGGAGTGTTTACAACCTGAATTGCCTTTCCTTGCTCATCCTTTTTCCTAAGATGGAAGCTACAATGTTTTCAAGACCAGGATTGGATTTATCAATGTGATGCCAGTACAAGTATTTAAAATAAGCAAACATTTTCTGCCTGTCGAGGCTAGTTGAGATGAAGAGATTCTTTTGAGAGAATCAGAATTATTTATTTAAAGTGAACAAAACAAAACAAAACAAAAATACATTCTCTTCTGTTACTGAATTTGTCTTCACACAGGTCTCTACTTTCACTCCTGCCATCTCCACACAGCAGCCATATCGGCTCATGACCTTCCTTTGCTCAAAGCCCAGCAATGGGGCTGGGCGCAGTGGCTCACGCCTGTAATCCCAGCACTTTGGGAGGCCGAGGTGGGTGGATCACGAGGTCAAGAGATCGAGACCATCCTGGTCAACATGGTGAAACCCCATCTCTACTAAAAATACAAAAAATTAGCTGGGCACGGTGGCATGTACCTGTAATCCCAGTTACTCAGGAGGCTGAGGCAGGAGAATTGCCTGAACCCAGGAGGTGGAGGTTGCGGTGAGCTGAGATCGCACCATTGCACTCTAGCCTGGGTAACAAGAGCGAAAACTCCGTATCAAAAAAAAAAAAAGCCCAGCAATGACTCTCCATTTTAATTGGAGTAAAGCCAGAATTTTTACAAAGTCTTACAAGGCTCCACACAACATGGTCCCTCTGAGCTTTCACCTACTTCTCTTCCCTTTTTTACTCTGCCCCAGTTCTAACAGCCTCTTTGTTCTTACTGGAACATGCCATACACTCGCCAGCTCAGGGACACTGCACAGACTGCCTTTGCTGAGAATACTGTTTTCAAAGTAGCCAAGTAGCTAATATTCTCACCTCCCTCAAGTATATGCTCAAATGTTACCCTTTAGACAAGGTCTTCCCTGGCCATCCTATTAAAATTACAATATCCCTACTCTTCAGCACTCCCAAATTCCTTTTTGCTGGACTGCTTTAATTTTTTTTTCTTGAAGTTATCATATTCTTACAGATTGTGGAATAGTTATTTATGATGTTTATTCTTATTGTCACCTTACAGCCACTTAAATGTATGCCCCATGAGGCCCGGGATTATTTTTGTCTAGTTTGTTCATTCCTGTGCCCCAAATCCCTAGAACAACATAGAGCCAGTACTCAAACCCTGAGTGCATGAATAACTAACGTTTCTAACTGATGGCAGAAAAGATTTCTTTAAAATCTTCCATGAAGAGTCCAAATAAATATAAATGTTTCTGTCCCTAAGAATTTCATGGAAAGGTCCGCAAATTTGATTTTGGGAGTGAAGAAGATGGTGTCAACGTAGTGTAATTTGCAGGCCTCCAAGTATAAATCTCACTTTAAAATGCCTTTCTATACACACACATACAAGCACACATGCACACATGTTCAAATCAAACTTGTCTCATTGCTTTACATTTGCACTGGATTCAGACGACTTAAGCCTTTATAAGCTGGTACTTAAAAAAAACTGTGGTAGGAGAGAGCAACATACTAACAGAAAGAATCAATGAATGATAAGTCTGGAAATGGGAGAGGCAGACTCTCAAGAGAGCACAGCAAGATCTACAGAAAATATTCTTGCTTCATAATATTGCCTATAAATGACTGATTACACAATTATATTTCAATCAAGTAAAAAATGCTAGAAATCTTCTGTGACACAGTGCCTCGCACATAGTAGGGACTCAGTAAATATTTGTTTAAATAAATGAAGAGTAAGCAGCATGATTTATGATTGTCTTTTCATCATGTACCTTTCTCTATAAAAAAAAGATCTCCTTGTTTAGACAAGTATGCTCACTTTTTGCTCTCCCTCTCCCCACAAAGAGGCTATGAGGTGAAAGCATAAAGTAAATGTTTCAGCATTAAAACTATGTGAGATATCTTTTGAAATCTGTGCAGTATCTTCCCCATCTGTACCTGCTGTGCATAATTTCAGAATTCACTGCTTTCATCAAGAAAACCCATTTTCTCTTTCATCTGTGCATCATATCACACTAATTTTCATCAAAACCAGAAAAAACCTTGATTGACCACCAGTCCCCAGGCTTCCTGGAGAATTTCTCTGCCTTTCTCTGGTACACACAGAATTATGCTCTAAAGTCTGAACTGTGGAAACTTTTGGTTGTTTTCATAAGATGTGGTTAGCACTGTGTTTATTTCTGGAAAATTGACATATTAATTATTAACGACTATTTTCCTAGAAAGTCCCATGAATTACATGTTTGTGCTTTATTTCATCTTTAATGTCTTTACTCCATTTAAAACCACAACATATGAAAAATATAATAAGCAAAGATTAGTTTACATTAAAAAAGTCAGTGACTAAATAGTTCCGTATATCAGCCACAGCTAGTAAGTTTTTACTTATAGTAAACCATTACTTTATTTCTGAAAGTTTGCTGTGTTTCATGATGAAATAAAAAATCCTGATTTACATGATATTTTTGACGTAATGGTGTCATGTGATATAAGGAACAGTCTTTGACAATGTTCTGCATCATCTAATCTTAAACATTTGAAACATGTTAATGAAATGCTCAGCGCGAAACTGGAATCGATTGCAGTTGTTGCACACAACTTCATATGTGTGCAGCTTGACCTAGTCCACCGAAGTGGGGAGACCCCCAAAATGGAATACAGATCCATTTTTCAAACAGCAAAGAAAACTTAAAACAGAAAGTGTTGTAAATATGACATCCTCTGCATATATTAGGTAGGATTAATTATAAATATGAAGAAATTGTGTCTTTACAAAGTATGATTTGTGTTTCTTGAGGTGCTACCAGCCAGGGGTTACAAATATATAGATTACATTGATAAAAATTTAAAAATAAAAATGTAAATAATAATAATTTAACTTATTACATTAAAAATAATAAAAATTTAAAATTTAATTTTTTACATTTAATAAGTTTTTATAGCTCTGGAATCTACAGCTCTGACTATGCATTCTATCTCTTAATGAAATTCTCAGCTCCCCTAAAAATCTCCATTGACTTATTTGTGGAGTTTTTCAAGGGGTATCTGCTATATTCCAGCTGGTTTTGTGATCCACTCTTGCTGAAACTTAAATGTTGTTTCATAATCTGTTGCCAAGAATGCTGAAGGTAACAGAGCTGCTCCAGAAGTTGGTGATGCTCACTGAGGTCTACATCAACACTGCTAATATGTATTACCAAAAGTTCTGTTTCTGCAAAAGCTAAAGAAGCCATGGTATGGGCACTGAGTGTCACCACTGAGAGCCTTGAGCACTGGTTCCCACATGCATGGAAGCTGCATGAATATGTAATGCAGCAAGGCCACATTATATATTCTGCAACCTTCCTTGTTCTAAACAGTGATTTGTTATATCCCAAAGTGATATGTATCTCTGTCCACCTTTTGAACTTCACTAATCTGAATGCTTTGAGTTTTGAGTTTTGTGCTCTCAAACTCTTACCTTGAGAGGCAAGGCCACATTATATATTCTGTAACCTTCCTTGTTCTAAAACAATGATGTGTTACATCCCAAAGTGATATGTATCTCTGTCCACCTTTTGAACTTCACTAATCTGAATGCTTTGAGTTTTGAGTTTTTAGTTTTGTGCTCTCAAAATCTTACCTTCTCAGTTACAACCTCCATTTGTTATAGTTCTGGCTAAAGTGCTTTAGTGGTGAATGGTGTGCATGTTGGAGCAGAATAAAACAAATGAAGAAACTATTTGGGATTGTCAACAAAGAAAGATGTTATAAGCTAAATAGCTTCATTTTTTCACTGCCTTCTGTGTCAGGGAATGACTAAAACATTGTGTGTTTGATCTCCTTCTTTTCACAGAATGAATTCCTTATAAAGGGGCATCAAAAATCTCTGAAAAGTTTAACCCTTGGAAGTTCTGCCTTTGTTTCCCCAGTTATTTCTATACACATTAGCTTAGGTTAAGAAATAAGACATCATCATAGCACCTTTAACCTATTATGTAAAAAGGTTTCAGATACTACAGATTTCACTCATAGAACATCAATCAAATACAGGATTATATGGCAGCTAGAGTAACGTATGAAATCTCAGGTATGATTTGATATTGATGGTGCATCGGGAATTTTTAACTA
This sequence comes from Callithrix jacchus, assembly GCF_049354715.1. Lineage (NCBI taxonomy): Eukaryota > Metazoa > Chordata > Mammalia > Primates > Cebidae > Callithrix > Callithrix jacchus. Next base: position 37,452,175 of record NC_133518.1, read on the forward strand.
TCTCTTCATAATAAGAGAATAATCCTATTTGGATCATCATTTTCATGTTAAAAGGTAGAGAATTTAGTGTACTAACATTGCTAAAACAAAGAAAAAGTACAGAGATTAGAACACTGAGGAAGAAGACATAAATTTTGCAGAGAATGGAGGACCAACCTTAAAATTATGGATATTCCAGAATGGGAAAAAAATGGAAATAGATAAAATTATCTATGATGTAATAAAAGAAAACTTTACTGAGCTATACAAATAGTTCACCCTACATATTAAAAGTAGTATGTAAGTTTTAAAAACAGTTGTATAATCAACTGTGCAACTTAAAAGAAATGTACACATACCTGACTGCAAACCCCCGAAAATTCTGACTTATTGAGAATGCAATGGCACCTTGATAACTGTGTTTTTAAATTTTTTTCACAAGTGATCCTGATAAACATTTATAGGTTGAGAAAGATTCTTCTAAGTGTTCTTTGTACATAAAACAGTAAGTGTATACCTAGTTTCTAAGTAAGAAGAAGGAGGAGGAAGAGGAAAACAATGAGAAAAAAGCAAGAAGTAAAATGTAAGAATAGAGGAAAGATCTACATTCTTAAGAATAGAATATTCTTATGAAAGAAATAATATTTGGGTAAAAATAAGAAATATTTCCAAAACAGAAAAACAAAAATATAAAGCTCACTGTAAACAAAGATCAGTGAGATGCCTCCACATGCCTACCTAAATAGTTAAAATTAAAAAGACTATCAATACCAAGTATGGATCAGCTGTGGAAGAACTGGAACTCCTATACACTGCTAATGGGAATAAAAATTGGTAAATGACTACACAGCATTTATTAGAGCTGAAAACACATATATCCTATGACACAGAACTTCTACTTTTTAGTGTATTATGCAACAGAAATATTTGCATATGGTCACCAAAGGTGTTCAAGAATGTTCAAAGCAGCATTGTGTGTAACTGTAAACAGCTCATGCTCATTAACAATAAAATGGTTACATAAATGATGATGCATTTCATTTATACAACGGAATGTCACACAGTAATGTGAATAAATAAACTACAGCTACCAAAGAACATGGAATAATCTCAAAAATATGCTATTAAGTTAAAACAAACACAAAAGAATAAGTATTGTATAATTCCATTTTTAAATAGTAAAAAATAAAATGCTTGTGTAATTTTATCAAGTTATATGCTCATAATTCACATATTTTTCTGTATTTACATTATCCTTCAATATAAGTGGCAGAGGACAGTAAAGTAGTGTCTGCCAAGCCTTTTAAGTAAAAGGGGTTGGTAATTTTATGTATCTATCCATCATATATATGTCAATATATTTCAATTTTTCTTTAAACCATGTTAGTTTTCTTATTTAAAATAGAAATTTGCTAGATTTAAATATGCTAGATTCTAAGATATACATATCTATTATTCCTAAGAGAACTCAGATATGCCATTCCAAACAATAAATACATGAATAAAAATTAACAACTCAAAATGAGAAGTTATAGTGTAAAAATTCTGGTAATTAAAAAGTAAAATTAAATTCAGAAAGTCCACCATAAGCAATTATTATAAATAATGTTGTAAAAATCAATACATATTTCAAACTCGTTGAAAAAAAGCCTTTAATTGCAGGATGCTCTCTTTAAGATACAACAGATTTGACTTTTATCTATTTGTCTTCTCTATGTATATGTGTATGTGTGAGTGTGTATAATTATTTGTACATCCTTTGTTCTAGGGATACAGGATCAGAAAGTCATCTTGTGCCAATTGCTTTTTTAAACCACAAATAAAGTTTATATTTCTGAAATATGTGAAGGTGGGGAATAAAAATCAAATATTTTATAATTTGGAGGGTCTAGACTGATCAATAAAAACAGAACGAAAGATTAAATGATACCTATAGAACAGATGAGAAACTCTTTGTAAGAGTTCACAAAGTGAAGAGTAAAAGATGGGGTCTATAATTGATTGAACAAAAAACAAACTGTAACAGAAGTTCTTAAGGTTACAAAAGTAACAAATAGAAAAAAGACTAAGTAGTTATATGTATATCTATATCAAAATCAGTAAAAGAAGAGGTAGAAGAGTGATTTAAATGAGATAAATTCTTATTTTAATATATGAATTCAACATATATAAAATTAATAAATCAACAGAGTAATAGAGTTGTATAATCTAAGATAAAGGAATTAATCTGTTAAAATGTTTTTTATTATAAGTGACTTTATCTGCAAACAAATACTGTTGGTGTGGAGAAGGATAGTCAAATATAATACTGTGTTTTATTATGTTCATTAATTATTTTTCAAATGCAGCGCTAAATAATAAAAAAGTAGTAACATTTGAATTCATAATAATTACTGACATTTGTTGAATATTATTTCATGTTACCACTATACTAAACTTTTCAACTTTACTATCTGATTAAATATTCTTAAAACTCTATGAAGAGGTAAAATTATATTCATTTTCCACTGGAGAAAACTGAGGCTTAATGAAGTTGAGTAATTTTCTTAAGGTCACAAAACTGGTAAGGAATGGATATATCCACCTTCCAGCCCCATACTCTTAACCACTTTGACAAACCAATTCTACTGAATAAAAAAATAAAACTATTACCAAAAAAAAAACCCTCAAAATACAGTACACATTTATTCAACATATAATAATTAATATTTTATTATGTAAACCCTTAGTAGCTGTTATAAAATTGTCTATGAAATTTGAATCAAACAAATACAACTTTTTATTCTCTTAATCAGTTAAATATTTTCCAGTGCATGTATGGAAGAAAATTCAGTAATAATTATACTTGAAAGGCTCTTACTTTCTTTTAGAATCATGCTAGAATTATAGGATGGAGGTCATCTTGGTGCTCTAAAGAACAGGTGAGAGGATTCTGGGTTCAAGTCCACAGTGGTGACCATCACAACATTGCTCTTTCTGCTACCCAGATTTGAGTACTCTTGTCTGGGCTGACTCAGAGACAACCTGCAGTGGTTTACCTGAGTAACTACAGATCCTTCCTGAGACCAATCTGATGAGTCCATTTCTAGTTTTTCTAACCCTAGAATCCTCCTTCACCAGACAATCCAAGTCAAATATCTTACTAGGAAAAATGTTGTCTGATGCTTTAATAACTTTTTGTCAAAATAACCTACAATGTTGAGATGTTGAAATGTTGGCTGTCTTCTTTAGATGAAGGGATCAGGGTGGGGAAATATCTACTGCCGTGACAACAAACAAAAATCAGTATCTCAGTAAACTAATCTGCCTCAATAAGACTAAAAAGGAAAGCTGAGCTAATCTTATTATTGACTTTTCAAGAAAAAAAAAAGACTCCGAGGGATATATGTGAAATTATATGTATACATTTTCAGACATGCCCTAACCTCATTCTTTAAGAGAAACAGAGTGTTAAAGCAAAATGAATATACATAGGGAACCAAATTATGGAATAAATATCTGTCCAAACATTATTCTAAGCCAGAGTTTGGCAAACTATGACCCACTGGTCAAATGCAGCGCAGCACCTGTTTTGTAAGGCCCATGAGGTAAAAAGAATTTTACATTTTCGAATGATTGCAAACAATTGAAAGAAGAATAATATTCTGTGGCATGTGAAGGTTATATGAAATTTAAGTTATAGTGTCCCTAAGTAAAGTTTTATTGGAACAGAATCCTATTCATTCTTTTATGTATTGTCTGTCATTGCCTTTGTGCTACAACAATAGAGGAGTTTCAACAGATGCTCAAAGCCTCAAAGCCTAATATTTACTATCTAACCATTGACAAAAAAAATTTTCCATTTCCTATTTATTGTAGGGCAGGGAAACTTTCTTTGTCAATTATTATCTACTAGTAGTGGAAAATTAACACTGTCCTGTCATAGAGCTCTAATGACATCATTGCCGTGTCCAGGCAAATAACTTACTGGAGGTCATAATGCAGATAGACACATATATACACACAACGCATGTACATGTATTCATACAGAATATTGTTTAAAATACAGTAAGCAAGTAATTCATTTTTGTCTTATTAATATTTAGATATGTGTTGGATATGCCTCAACTTTGTTGGGGGAGATTATTCCTCCCAGTTTGGTTATTTTCGATAAAGAAATAATTGCCTCTGTACAAAGACAAACATAGCCTGCTATAGCTGTATCAACAGAATCTTCTTTTCTTTTGGAATGCAGCTGATATTACATGTCAAGTTTGACATGCTTCACCAGTGATACAAAATATGACCTCCATTGCCTATGAGCATAAGCATAGAAAACTTCCCCTGAACAAAACTTTACTGGGGGGGAAAGGAGTAGGCTGAAGAGTATAATTATGCTTCTTTTACTTTTGATTCTATAGAGTATTTGATGTTTGACTGAACACAAGAGTGTTCTGTTGAATTAAGAACTTTTCTCTATGCAACCATTTATTCAAATAAACACTTAGATTTTAGCTTCATAAGTTGTCTCATTAAGTAAATGTAATAAAAATAGTGTTCCCATTTTCAAATGTGTTCGTAAATAATCTCACTCAACTCTCCCAACCCCACATCTAAAAACACCAGCAACAAAGTAACCCCTAGTTAATCTAATATTTTTTATTTATACCAACAAGTACCTTGTTATTTTAAGTTACTATAAAAAGAACATGCTAAATTTTGGACTCTTCTTTGTTTTACTCCAAAATATTATAGTTGGCCTATAGCACATTTGCAAGCAGACCAGCTATATTGTCCTACTTCTAGAAGAATTAAACAAAATTTGTATTCATATTTATAACTAAAGCCGGATATGCACCTGTCTAAATAGCCATGGCTTGATTTATATTCTCTCCAAAGAAGTACTAAAATTGTGGCATCATTAAATTACATTCTCTATGCAAGCATTAACAAACTGAAAAGAACACATAACTTTATCTATAGTTCCTGGTAAGAACAATGATGCCATTGAGTTATTACTATAGGTATTAAAATACTTTTCTAGGAGACCTAAATCACACGACAGCGAATGGAGAACATTTTAGATGGTCTTTTACTTCTTTGACCTATGAAAGTGTCCTATGTTGCTTATTTTGAAAGTCAAGAGTTCATTGTAAGGTGTTAAATATATCCTTTCCCTGTTGACATTGTATAGTCTTAAGTGATAAATACATATATATTTTAATTTTTTATTGCATTTTAGGTTTTGGGGTACATGTGCAGAACATGCAAGACAGTTGCATAGATACACACATGGCAGTGTGTTTTGCTTCTTTTCTCCCCTTCACCCACATTTGGCATTTCTCCACAGGCTATCCCTCCCTGCCCCCCACCCCGCTGTCCCTCCCCTTTCCCCCCCAATAGACCCCAGTGTTTAGTATTCCCCTCCCTATGTCCATGTGTTCTCATTTTTCATCACCCGCCTATGAGTGAGAATATGCGGTATTTCATTTTCTGTTCTTGTGTCAGTTTGCTGAGAATGATGTTCTCCAGATTCATCCATGTTCCTACAAATGACACGAACTCATCATTTCTGATTGCTGCATAATATTCCATGGTGTATATGTGCCACATGTTCCCAATCCAGTCTATCATCAATGGGCATTTTGGTTGATTCCGGGTCTTTGCTATTGTAAACAGTGCTGCAATGAACATTCGTGTGCATGTGTCCTTATAGTAGAACAATTTATAGTCCTTTGGATATATACCCAGTAATGGGATTGCTGGGTCAAATGGAATTTCTATTTCTAAGGCCTTGAGGAATCACCACACTGTCTTCCACAATGGTTGAACTAATTTACACTCCCACCAACTGTGTAAAAGTGTTCCTTTTTCTCCACATCCTCTCCAGCATCTGTTGTCTCCAGATTTTTTAATGATCGCCATTCTAACTGGCGTGAGATGGTATCTCAATGTGGTTTTGATTTGCATCTCTCTAATGACCAGTGACGATGAGCATTTTTTCATATGATTGTTGGCCTCATATATGTCTTCTTTTGTAAAGTGTCTGTTCATATCCTTTGCCCACTTTTGAATGGGCTTGTTTGTTTTCTTCCTGTAAATCTGTTTGAGTTCTTTGTAAATTCTGGATATCAGCCCTTTGTCAGATGGGTAAACTGCAAAAATTTTTTCCCATTTTGTTGGTTGCCGATTCACTCTAGTGACGGTTTCTTTTGCCGTGCAGAAGCTGTGGAGGTAGATTAGGTCCCATTTGTGTATTTTGGCTTTTGTTGCCAATGCTTTTGGTGTTTTGTTCATGAAGTCCTTGCCTACTCCTATGTCCTGGATGGTTTTGCCTAGATTTTCTTCTAGGGTTTTTATGGTGCCAGGTCCTATGTTTAAGTCTTTAATCCATCTGGAGTTAATTTTAGTGTAAGGTGTCAGGAAGGGGTCCAGTGTCTGCTTTCTGCACATGGCTAGCCAGTTTTCCCAACACCATTTATTAAACAGGGAATCCTTTCCCCATTGCTTATTTTTGTCAGGTTTATCAAAGATTGTATGGTTGTAGATATGTTGTGTTGCCTCCGATGCCTCTGTTCTGTTCCAATGGTCTATATCTCTGTTTTGGTACCAGTACCATGCTGTTTTGATTACTGTAGCCTTGTAGTGTAGTTTGGAATCCGGTAGTGTGATGCCCCCCGCTGTGTTCTTTTTGCTTAGAATTGACTTGGCTATGCGGGCTCTCTTTTGGCTCCATATGAAGTTCATGGTGGTTTTTTCCAGTTCTGTGAAGAAAGTCAATGGTAGCTTGATGGGGATAGCGTTGATTCTGTAAATTACTTTGGGCAGTATAGCCATTTTCACGATATTAATTCTTCCTAACCATGAATATGGAATGTTTTTCCATTTGTTTGTGTCCTCTCTTATTTCGTTGAGCAGTGGTTTGTAGTTTTCCTTGACGAGGTCCCTCACATTCCTTGTGAGTTGTATTCCTATGTATTTTATTCTTTTTGTAGCAATTGTGAATGGCAGTTCATTCTTGATTTGGCTTTCTTTAAGTCTGTTATTGGTGTAGACGAATGCTTGTGATTTTTGCACATTGATTTTATATCCTGAGACTTTGCTGAAGTTATCAGTTTCAGGAGTTTTTGGGCTGAGGCGAAGGGGTCGTCTAAGTATACTATCATGTCGTCTGCAAATAGAGACAACTTGGCTTCCACCTTTCCTATTTGAATACCCTTTATTTCTTTTTCTTGCCTGATTGCTCTGGCTAGAACTTCCAGTACTATATTGAATGGAGTGGTGAAAGAGGGCATCCTTGTGTAGTGCCGAATTTCAAAGGGAATGCTTCCAGATTTTGCCCATTCAGTATGATATTGGCTGTTGGTTTGTCGTAAATAGCTTTTATTACTTTGAGATACGTTCCATCGATACCGAGTTTATTGAGGGGTTTTTAGCGTAAAGGGCTGTTGAATTTTGTAGAATGCCTTCTCTGCGTCAATTGAGGTAATTATGTGGTTTTTGTCTTTGGTTCTGTTTATGTGGTGAATTACGTTTATAGACTTGAGTATGTTGAAGCAGCCTTGCATACCCGGGATGAATCCTACTTGATCATGATGGATAAGTTTGTTGATTTGCTGTTGCATTCGGCTTGCCAATATTTTATTGAAGATTTTTGCCTCTATGTTCATCATGGATATTGGCCTGAAGTTTTCTTTTCTTGTTGGGTCTCTGCTGTGTTTTGGCATCAGGATGATGTTGGTCTCATAAAATGATTTGGGAAGGATTCCCTCTTTTTGGATTATTTGGAATAGTTTCAGAGGGAATGGCACCAGCTCCTCTTTGTGTGTCTGGTAGAATTCGGCTGTGAACCCGTCTGGACATGGGCTTTTTTTGTGTGGTAGGCCCTTAATTGCTGCCTCGACTTCAGCCCTTGTTATTGGTCTATTCACAGTTTCAGCTGTCTCCTGGTTTAGGCTTGGGAGGACACAGGAGTCCAGGATTTATCCATTTCTTCCAGGTTTACTAGTTTATGTGCATAGAGTTGTTTGTAATATTCTCTGATGATGGTTTGAAATTCTGTGGAATCTGTGGTGATTTCCCCTTTATCATTTTTTATTGCATCTATTTGGTTGTTCTCTCTTTTCTCTTTTATCAATCTGGCTAGTGGTCTGTCTATTTTGTTGATCTTTTCAAAAAACCAGCTCTTGGGTTTATTGATTTTTTGAAGGGTTTTTCATGTCTCTATCTCCTTCAGTTCAGCTCTGATCTTAGTTATTTCTTGTCTTCTGCTGGGTTTTGAGTTTTTTTTTATCTTGCTCCTCTAGCTCTTTCAATTTTAATGATAGGGTCTCAATTTTGTATCTCTCCATTCTCCTCATATGGGCACTATTGCTATATATTTTCCTCTAGAGACTGCTTTAAATGTGTCCCAGAGATTCTGGCATGTTGTGTCTTCGTTCTCATTGGTTTCGAAGAACTTCTTTATTTCTGCCTTCATTTCATTGTTTATCCAGTCCACATTCAACAGCCAGTTGTTCAGTTGCCATGAAGCTGTGCAGTTCTGGGTTGGTTTCTGAATTCTGAGTTCTAACTTGATTGCACTATGGTCTGAGAGGCTGTTTGTTATGATTTCAGTTGTTTTGCATTTGCTGAGCAGTGCTTTACTTCCAATTATGTGATCAATTTTAGAGTAGGTGTGATGTGGTGCTGAGAAGAATGTATATTCTGTGGATTTGGGGTGTAGAGTTCTGTAAATATCTATCAGGTTTGCTTGCTCCAGGTCTGAGTTCAAGCCCTGGATATCCTTGTTGATTTTCTGTCTGGTTGATCTGTCTAATATTGACAGTGGAGTGTTAAAGTCTCCCACTATTATTGTGTGGGAGTCTAAGTCTCTTTGTAAGTCATTAAGAACTTGCCTTATGTATCTGGGTGCTCCTGTATTGGGTCCATATATGTTTAGGATCGTTAGCTCTTCTTGTTGTATCGATCCTTTTACCATTATGTAATGGCCTTCTTTGTCTCTTTTGATCGTTGTTGCTTTAAAGTCTATTTTATCAGAGATGAGAATTGCAACTCCTGCTTTTTTTTGCTCTCCATTTGCTTGGTAAATCTTCCTCCATCCCTTTATTTTGAGCCTTTGTGTATCCTTACATGTGAGATGGGTTTCCTGGCTACAGCACACTGATGGGTTCTGGATTTTTATCCAATTTTCCAGTCTGTGTCTTTTGATTGGTGCATTTAGTCCATTTACATTAGGGTTGATATTGTTATGTGTGAATTTGATACTGCTATTTTGATGCTAGCTGGCTGTTTTGCTTATTAGTTCTTGTAGATTCTTCATTATGTTGATGATCTTTAGCATTTGGTGTGACTTTGGAATGGCTGGTACTGGTTGTTCTTTCTATGTGTAGTTACTCTTTCAGGAGGTCTTGCAAAGCAGGCCTGGTGGTGACAAAATCTCTGAGTACTTGCTTGTTCACAAAGGATTTTATTTTTTCTTCACTTATGAAGCTCAGTTTGGCTGGATATGAAATTCTGGGTTGAAAGTTCTTTTCTTTAAGGATGTTGAATATTGGTCCCCACTCTCTTCTGGCTTGTAGTGCTTCTGTCGAGAGATCTGCTGTGAGTCTGTTGGGCTTCCCTTTGTGGGTGACCCGACCTTTCTCTCTGGCTGCCCTTAGTATTTTCTCCTTTATTTCAACCTTGTTGAATCTGACGATTATGTGCCTTGGGGTTGCTCTTCTTGCAGAATATCTTTGTGGTGTTCTCTGTATTTCCTGCAATTGAGTGTTGGCGTGTCTTGCTAGGTGGGGGAAATTTTCCTGGATAATGTTCTGAAGAGTATTTTCAAGCTTGGATTTATTCTCTTTGTCACATTCTTGTACACCTATCAAACGTAGGTTAGGTCTTTTCACATAGTCCCGCATTTCTTGGAGACTTTGTTCATTCCTTTTTGCGCTTTTTTCTCTGATCTTGGTATCTCGTTTGATTTCATTGAGTTGATCTTCGACTTCTGATATTCTTTCTTCTGCTTGGTCAATTCAGCTGTTGAAACTTGTGCATGCTTTGTGAAGTTCTTTTATTGTGTTTTTCAGCTCCTTCAATTCATTCATGTTCCTCTCTATGTTACCCATTCTTGTTATCATTTCCTCCAATCTTTTTTCAAATCTTTTTTCAAGGTTCTTAGTTTCTTTGCATTGATTTACAACATGTTCTTTTAGCTCACAAAAGTTTCTCATTATCCACCTTCTGAAGTCTAATTCCGTCATTTCATCACAGTCATTCTCCATCCAGCTTTGTTCCCTTGCTGGTGAGGAGTTTTGGTCCTTTGTACAAGGCGATGTGTTCTGGTTTCGGGTGTTTTCCTCCTTTTTGTGCTGGTTTCTTCCCATCTTTGTGGATTTATCCACCTGTCATCTGCATAGTTGCTGAATTTTTGATTGGGTCTCTGAGTGGACGCCCAGATTGTTGATGATGAAGTATTTCTGTTGCTTGGTTTTCCTTCTACCAGTCTAGCCCCTCCACTGTACAACTGCTGAGGTCCACTCCAGGCCCTGCTTGTCTGGGGTACACCTATAGCAGCTGTGGAACAGTTAGGGATGCTACCAGTTTTTTTTTCTGCTATCTTTGTCCCAGAATGATGCCTGCCAAATGTCAGTCATTTGGATATAGAGGGGTCAGGGAACTGCTTGAGGAGACAGTCTGTACTTTATAGGAGCTCAAGAGCTAAGCTGTGAGCTCTGTTGTTCATTCAGGGCTGTTAGGCTGCTACATTTAATTCTGCTGCAGCAGAACTCATAAAAGAAAAAAAAACCTATTTTTCTCAGATACTCTGTCTCGGGGGGTTGGGCTTTCTTTGTGAGTGTTCGTTGTGCTCTCCTGCCCAGCTAGGAGGCAGTCTAGCCACTATTTGCCTGCCGAGGCTCCACCCTACTCGTGTGAGGTTCGCCCTGTTGCTGCAGGCTCTGCTGTGCTGCTACGGTCTCCGCCTTGCTGCCACGGGCTATGACCTGCGTTGGAGTCTCTCAGTTGTGGCAGGTTGCCTCTGCAACAGCAGGTTGTGTCAGCAATGGGCGTGTACCTCAGTAGGGGTGGATTGCCTCGGTAATGGTGGACCCCCCTCCCCCATGGAGCTGCACCATCCTGGGTTCAGCTGTGCCCGCACCCAAAGCATTTGGAATCGCCGTTTTGTTTGTCCCACTGCGCTACCCCAAATGCTGATTCCCTGGAATCTCCTGGCCTGGCTTACTGTCTAAGTCCCATTCAGTCTCAAGTTCAGCCCTCTCAAGTCTCAGATTGTTGGTTCAACAGGGCACCCGGCCCAGTGCACTTAGTGCGGAGTGCTATGGAGCGCCGCTGTGCTACAGAGCTGGCGGCTGGCTGCACCGGCCAAAACCTCTGCCTGCTGTCCCGCATCTCTTTTATACCTGGGAATTTCTTTGTTCCATGGGCAACAAAGATCCATCTGGAAATGTGGCCCTGACTCACCCTCCACGCATTCACCGAGAGCTTCAATCCTGGTTTGTTCTCACCGCGCCATTCTGAGTCCCTCCACTGATAAATATATTTTAAAGAACAAAAGACGTAATGCTTTCTTCAAGTGACACTGAAAATGCCTCTAAATTTGGCTAATCACAGATGGACTCTAAAGTGTTTAATTTTTCCTTAAACTTCCCTTTTCTCTCTTCAGAAAACATCAATGGGTTACACTAGTGTAACTAGGTCCTATTTGCTATCCATTTCTTCTTTTTGCCACAAATAGAGCATCAAAATATGTTGTTCATTAGAAGGAACACCTCCAAGTTGTTGCCAACTTATGTAGGCATCTAAAAACATTATTCATAGTTTTGTCATAAGAAAAAAAAGAAAAGAGGAAGGTTAAGAAACTAAAAGCTCAGAAACTCTGAAATAAGTCTGCACAACACTCAGGTTTTTTTTCCCCAGTTATTCTGTATGAAATGTTGTTGTAAATGTAAGTTACAGTAACTCATAACTTTAAATTATTGTTCTGAAAGATCAATCCAAAAATATTAAAAGTGTTTTCAACACACTGCACCAATAAATAAATAAATAATAAATGTGCTAGAATCTCTCTTTCCTCTGACTTCAAGTGTTCCAGAGAATCACATCAATGGGACAATGGAAGCAGTTATTTGGATGCATGGTGCAAATCTCCAATCTCCGAGGTTATGATGGACGTCAGCGAAGTTTGTGGCTGGATAACAGTAGTCCTACATCTAGAAGATTTATGGAGAGGATGCATTTAGTATTATTCATGAGCCACTTAACAAGCGTCAGCAAAGGAAACAATATAGCCTTTGTTTATAGTCCCAGGAGGTCTTTAGAGGGCTTTTGAAAATTGAAGAGATATTTTTGATAAATGGTAGAGGATCTTTAGGTGGGTCTGAAAGCTATAAGTGTATTTTCCTGTTAACTTGAAGAGTACTACATTTCATCCTAACTTCCCTGTTTCTGCAATAAAAAATTATCAGATATTCTGCTGCTTTTTTATTTTTCTATTGTTCTGCTACATTAAATAACCAAGAGGGACACATTTTTAAGAAAAATGTTCATTTCACTCTCTATTACAGGAAGTTGGAGTGTCTTAACAGGCTATCCAGACTATTTGAACAGAAATGAAGCAACATATGTTCAAAACTGTCTTTCGAATTATATTCTTTACGTTTATGACCCACATCCTTCTCAATGAATTGTTATTTGTGACAACTTATGTGTATAATAGTTTTGGCTTAACCAAGAACTTTAGTTCTGCAGCTAACTGAAAGACTTGGGAATCAGACAATTGCATTGGGTGACTTGGTTGAATTAAGACAGGAAGATTTCATTAGTGTTATTGGTATGAGAGAAAATAGTGACATAGCTGATAGAATTGTTAACTAAGGGTAATCAATGACATATTTAGATAGACTTTTTAACGATTGTTTTGTAAGATTATTGGTTCTGTAAGCAATTTGCAACCAAAGAAAGTACCTTCCGAATGTGACCACGTTAAGGAGCAAGAAATAAATATATTTTTATTTTAATAAAAGTACAGGTTATGATAAGTATTTCAACCTGCCTAATTCTTAAAAATGACTCCAGAAGCTGGGTACAGTGGCTCACGCCTGTAATTCCAGCACTTTGGGAGGATGAGGTGGATGGACCATGAGGCCAGGCGTTTTAGACCAGCCTGACCAATATGGTGAAACCCTGTCTCTACTAAAAATACAAAAATTTGCCAGGTGTGGTGGCACGTCTGTAGTCCCAGCTATTCAGGAGGCTGAGGCAGAACAATTGCTTGAACCCAGGAGGTGGAGGTTTCAGTGAATCGAGATCATGCCACTGCACTCCAGTCTGGTGACAGAGCAAGACTCTGTCTAAAAATAAATAAATAAAACATTCCAGAAACATGTGCATTCAGTCCATTTTATGGCCACTTTGTGTGCATTCTTATTGCACTGAAGTGCTTGAGGCTACAGATTTCAGTTTCAAAAATAGACATATTGTTGGAGTTATAACTCCATTGGAGACTGTGGTTTACAGGATTTATTTCATACCTGATGCCCTTTAGGCAAATTGCTTATGTCTTACCAAGTACTTCATTCTCAAGCCCATCTTTCCTTCTACTTCAATTTTGGACTTCTAGTAAAACCACAGGAGCGAGGACCTTAAATTTCCTGTCCATCAACAGTGTTTAACATGACTCCAATGTGGAAACAACTGGCAAAATCATTCGGTTCAAGTTGATAGATTTTTAGATGCAGTCATGGAAGCCCAGAGACCAAGTGACTCACAAAACATCACATAGATAGTGAGTGACATAAATCTTTCTAAGTTTCTTAATTTATCTCTTAACAACTCCAAGAAATGTTTGAGAATGGTTTAAGAGCCCTCTGACGTGGTTAGCAAAGCTACTAAACCAATGTGCCTATAGAAAATACAAATTTAGAATTATATCATCTGTCATCTGCTTGCAATTTGAACCACAGAAATATTAAAATGTAGAAATTTAAATAAGATGTGGCTTTTGGGGAATAAAAAGTAAAACCATCATAAACAATCTACTAGCTAGATACTGAAAAATATACCACTTTTAATAATTCAGCACCAAAAAAAGCATGCTAAAATAATTTGAAGGTTAATACATAAAAGCTGAGACAGAGAGAAAAGAAAATAGACTTACTAAAAAATTCGATTAATCCTCACTAATGTTCTGTTTTGCCTCCCCTCGGCACCAATTCTTCATGAGAATGCCAAAATGCTAGATGATTTTACCTTGAGTTTCTAAGTGGGGAGCTTCTTTATATAGCATGGTACAGCAATGTGTATGTCTTAAAGGCTAACAAGTTAATAAGGGCTACTGTTTACAAAGCAGAAAGTCAATCTGGAGTTCCTGAAAGGTATTTTGTTCGTACCTCACATAACCAAGTAGCTGGTCAAATAATTAACATGGTCTTCCTTAATTATTGGTATCTGTTGTCATTAATACATAAAATTAGGAATTTTGCTGGGTCAACATTCTAAATGCTAGGACAATCTCTAGGAACATATTAACCTATTAACTCCTATGACAAGCTGGTGACAGCCCTCCCTTGTGCAGAAAACAATGGTTGATTTTTTCTTCACTTTAGTTACTGGCATCTAGTTCTCTACTCTCACATTTTTGAACATCCCATTAGTTTCAAATCTTCAAACTAATAACCTATATTGTGCAAAGCAAGAGTGTTTAAAAGCAAAGCTGCTGACAGTTTGTAGACAGAAGAAGCAAATTTCTTTTTAAAGTCTTTACAGGTGCTTATCTGATTCTGTCAAGGCAGTGATTTTAACACATAAATATAACAGCATTCACTGATAAAGGCAGTGTGATAAAGGCAACAAAAGAATTGTTGCCCTGGCGTAATTAAAGATCATCTCTAGAGATGAAAAGCAGTTGGTCCTTTCTCCCTGCAAATCTTTAGCATCTTCTTTCTCCTTATGAAACAAACGATTTACTTTCCAAATGTAAAGTTTTAAAGTAACAGACTTTTCACATGGAACCAGTTCTAAGATCTTGAACACATATAGGTTTTCATATTTCAATTCATACTGAAATGTACTGGGACATATATTGCTGATGTGAACATCTTCTTATTCTTCTCTTCTATGGGGAAGGACCTATCAATTCAAAAGTTGTGTCTCAGCTTCAGATTTTGGCTGCAGACAGACTGCTGAGCTCATTCTAGGTGGAAGACAAGAAACTAAAGCCAAAAAAAAAGAAGCAGAGAAAAATTCTGACCAATTAACACAAGTTGTCAAATGACGAAACTAACCAGAGCTGTATATGCACTTTTATTCCTTCATTCAGTATTCACTTAAGGCCTAATATTTCTGGATACTGAACACGATTATTCAGAAAAAATTTTTTTAAAGGAAAAAGAAAACCTGGTCTCTGCCTTCAAGGAACTTGCATGGCAAACACTTGCATGCAAATGTCTCTAATAATAATATATTTTTACTATGTTCTATGAACTGTTTTTAGTCCATAAATTAAAAACTCTCTTATCAATCCTGTAGTGTAGATACTATTATGTTCTCCATTTTACATATGAGGAAATGAAGCATAGAGAGATTAAGTGACTTGTCTGAGTTCAAACAGCTAATAAAAGAGAGTCGAGTTTCAGACCCAAAAGTGGGAAGTCTGGCTTCAGCATCCAGGTCCTTACCCATCATACCACACTCAATTATTCTATAATAAGAAGACAAGAAAGGAAGAGATGCAGGTGGGAAGGAAGGAGGAAGGAAGAATTGGAATAGGTGGAAGAGAGGCCAGATGTGTTTAGCTGGATGCAATAGGTGGAAGAGAGGCCAGATGTGTTTCACTGGATGCAATCAAAGAACCATTTCAGAGAAAAAGGAGAATGTGAGGTTTAACTTTGAATTTGACTAATGATCTCTAGAAATAATTAAAGAAGCCTTCTAAACAGTTTGGAAATTTTTCTTTCATTTATTTTCCTTTACTTGTATATATGTGTGTGTTAACCCTCGTCTTTGCATGAGTTTTTCTGCAACCCGAACGTCACACTACATCTCTGAAAAACTAACGCTAATCTGTGATTGATTATAATTCATTTCATCAGGAAAATGTTGTTGTACTCCCCAAAATACATACACAAATTCTATGTAGCAATAATTATTTTGGATGTTAGTTAAATGCTTTGCTAAAATGGGGAAACTGCTTTGTTCCTAGTTATTTGGGTAAATTTAATTTTAAAAAGAAGTTTCTTTTTTATTCTTACTCTCTTCAGTTTGTTCAGAATTGTCTCATAGTCTAAGAGTTCTGGTTTGCATTTCGGTGGTTAGAAAAGTCTGAACTCCTTTTGCTTTCAAAAGCTGGAAAGCACAGAAAGTAAGAGGCAAGGATGTATTTCTTAAGGCATATTTCTAGAAAATTCCATGTAGACAGAGTAAAGGATGGTGTTTGATAGAACACACTATTTAAATTATTATTTTAGAGTGGGGACATTTTAAATTCAGTTACAGGCAAATGTGGCCTCTTTTCCTTTCCTTTCTTCCTCCACCACAAAATTCTACGTTGACTAGAAGCCAACTATTTTGAGAGATGCTATCTTGAATTGTAGGATAGTGAGAAAAGTCATGTAGCTGATATACTGCGACGGGAGCAGCTTAACAGCAGCTCTAACTGATAATTCCTAGTTTTCTGTAGGCTCATTAGCTCAAACAGTGTGGAATTGGTGAGCCACCGTCCTAATCAGTACAGTTGTAGGGTAGGCATTAGACGTTAGGGTTTCCAGAAATTGGACCCCTGATAGCTCTTAGAGCTGGAGTCTATGTCTTATTTCATTGTCCTAAACCACTGAAAAATATAACAGCCACAGCATGTTTAATTTCACTGAGATATAAGTGTTGAGGAAAAAATCTTTTAAAATCACTTTTAGACTTTAATTAATATGTTTAATAATCTCTTGAGAAATCGCTAGCAAAGCAGCCAATGAAAATGTAATGATCGCAAACTCTAGATTTTATAGAGCTATATTTTTGTATGCTTTTTATTCCTATAGCTGCCATGTCACAAGGAAAACATTAATAATTTATGCTCTTGTTTGTCAAATTTCGATAAAAATTATTTTATACGTCTAAATTTTATTTACTAGAAACATAATTATAATTTTCCAATTTTGTGAACTAAATGAAATTTCAGGATACAATCCGACAGTCACCTTATTCTACTTTGAAATAATGAAAATAACATTAAAAAATCCACCAGCTATTCTACAACTCAAAGAGTGTGAAAGTTTAAGTAAGTATTCTGGAGACAGTTTGCAACAAAAATAGAAAGTGGCATACCATTAATCAAGTTATTTGATATGTCATAAAAAGGTGGAATTGGTGGAAAACATAGCTATTTCCACTGCATTCTCAAGACAGTACTGTCTGCAGGTATTCTTCTGAAGACTTCGTGCTGCAGAACTTTTGTCCAAAGCATTTTAAGAAGGTCTCCCGTGAGCCCTTTTCATTAATCACCAGTGTAGTCTACACAGGAGTCTCCTGAAAGGAGTAGAGGAAAGTCTTATGTTGAGAGACCTTCAGAAACAGAAGACAAGAGCACCCCATCCCTGAGACGGGGTCATGTAGAGTGGAAATATGAGCTCCTAACCCTTGACCTCTTTGCCTCTTTATTTTGATTCCTTTAACAATACACAGTTGGCAGGCACAAGCAGTGGCAAGTCCTTCGCTCTTTTGTTAGGCTTGGGAAAAACTCAGGGCAGCTCACTGTGACTCCCACCTAAGGGCTTGCTCAGTTTTTAATTAGAATTACAACACATGTCATATTTTTTTAAAATCATGGTTTTTAAAATGACCCAAGCAATAATATATTTCTAAAATTACTATAGCCAAATGAGCATAACGTTCAAAGGGCCATCATTAGTTTTTCATGAGTTAATGGGGATTTTTTTTTTTTTGGTGGATCTGTTTAGATATTTCAAATTGTATTTGTTTTGTTCCCTACAGTTAATGTCTTTTTGAAGTGATTTCACAAATGTTAGTGGTCACAGATCATGAAAAGATGATAGGAAGGAGTGCCACAGCTTTGAAAGATCAAGATGAATATTGTCCATATGTGTTTTGACAATCTTGGAGAAATAACAATAACAACAAAATCATAACAATTTTTCATAGAACTAGCTATCCAAATAGCCTTATAGTAAAAATCTTTAAATAGTGCTTCTTCTGAAAACACACATTATTCAAATTTAATGCTTAAATGATCTGGTCCATTTACATTCGATAGTTTCTGAGATTCTAAAAGCTTGTGTATTTATTGACCCAAGTAAGTTACCATGAACTTATGTCAAAAGAAGATAATAAACATGGCATGCAAAGAAGCTGTGGAGCAAAGTCACACGGCTTTAGTTCCAAAAATTCAAAAAATATACAGAGAGTTAATAATCACCTAACATTCTGGTACACAATACCAGAAAAAGAAAAAGATGCAGAATTTTCATTTTTTCTAGAGAAATGCTTGTCCCTGGCTCCCTCCCTTTTTCCTGTTTTTCCTCTACCACTTCTTCGTGTTCTCACACAAACAACAATATTAAACTCCATTTTACCTTATTTTTCAGGTTGTCTTATTGTTTAGTAGTCACATCCCATAATCTCTTTAAACTTTTGAAAATATTACTTGGGGTTATTATGGTGCTGGGGCTGGAACATCTAGTATGAGATGCAGCCAAGACATTTGTATTTGTTTGATTTCAGCTCAAGTTCAAAGAAAAGCACCAAAGTTGAATATTTTAATTATATGGTTGAATTTTAACTACTTTACAATAGTGTTTTATGTGGTTGAATTTTAATTACAATAGTGTTGTTCTATTTTTTTGGCTACTCCGTATTGTTAAGTCACTACTTCTTTACTTAGTTATATAGCCAAAAAATAAATCTAATGTGCTATTTTTCTTCTCTTTGGGACTTACGACTGCTTGCCTCAGCCTCCGGGAAGAGCAGAAGACTGACTTACGCAGTTTCTCATTCATGGGAAACAAACCATGACTATCAAAATATTTTAAAACATGCCATGTTATCTTTCATCTCAATTAGTTATAAAAAAATGTAAAAAAGCAGATTTAGGGGAGAGGATTGTGGACTTAAGGGTGAACCATGCAAATGTAGAACTCCTGAAAACAATTTGAAATGAAGGCCTGGAACTAGAGAAATGTAGGCAGTTATCCCTCCCAAACTGAGAGCCAAAGTTAGGAGACAGGACGCTTGCTCAGGAGATATATTAGTGAAGGAAAGAATGTCTAAAACATATGACTATGTATTAATCAAGGGAAGAATTCTCGTAGTGGGCTGGGAAGCAAGGCTCATCTCTCTTTTTCACATTTTTCTGCCTATTTTATATTCACTGGAAGCTGATTAGATTATGCCCACCAGATTAAAGGTGGATCTGCCTTTCCCAGCCCACTGACTCAAATGTTAATCTCTTTTGGCAACACCCACACAGACACACTCAGGATTAATACTTTGTATCCCTCAATCTAATCAAGTTGACATACAGTATTAACAATCACAAGTCCGCCCCTTGTCAACCGGAACCCATCACATCTCCTGTAATCTTCAGATAAAGACAATGATGAGGTCATAATTATAGCGAGCATAATGCAACTATCCTTCATACAACCAGAACTGCAACAATCCCCAATCCAAATACTATTAAGTAAAGTTAACAATACTTAAATGCTGATATTAAGTCAATAAATTTTATGTCACATGATAAAAAGGAAACAAAATGAAGATATTTTCTTAGTACAAGTGTATACATGCACAAACATGTTTTCAACGAAAGGAGAAAGTACTCGTGACAATTACAGTCTTCCTGACTGTGGCTGTGGAAGTGGTTGTAGCTGGTATTGATGACTACCTTCTTCTACTATCCATTATGTATTCCCTTTGCCTTCAGCAAACACCTCAGCAGGTCGTGTTTTTTGTTTGTTTGTTTGTTTTTTCCCTGGTGGAGTGACCCAAACCCTCATTCCTAAAGAGTCTGGGTCATTTGTAGTTTTGCCTGGATTGGGCTGTTGTAGTTTCCCATTGACCTTAATCACAGGACACCGTAATACTAAGAGAAGCTCTAATGGATCTCCTGTATTCTATTCATACTCTCCTTTACCTCCGTTGTGGAGTTGTAGACTGATTTCATTTTGATAGTCAGGGTCAATAACTCCAGCCAACACTGTACCTCATTTCTTAGCCCATTGACTTAAAGGTAGGAGGATCCCAAAGTGTCCAGGTGGCAATCTTAACTTCCAGTTTAATGGGATAATTGTGTCTCCTGGTGGCAGCATTCCTCCCTCTGGAACTAAGACCTCTAGGACAGCAGAACGTAATGTTGTGGGAACAGGAAGCAAAAATTTTGCTAGTGTAGCACTAGGGATGATGATGAGTGGTGCCACTTCCACCTCCTTGATTCCTGGACGTGCGATCCTTGCTATGGGAAAAACAGTACCATATATTAGTCACTGATCAGAGCATACAGGGCCTTGTGGTGAAATTTGCCCCTGCCCTGCAAGGTATTGTCACCTAGTTGGCATGGTAATTGTGATTTCAAAAGGCCATTCCACCATTCTGTCAATCCAGCTTCTTCAGGATGATGGGGAATATGGTAAGACCAGTGAATTCCATGAGCATGAGCCCACTGCTGCACTTCTTTAGCAATAAAGTGAGTGTCTTGGTCAGAGGCAATGCTGAGTGGAACATCATGATGGCGGATAAGGCATTGTGTGAGTCCATGGTTGGTAGTGTTCACAGAAGCATTGCATGCAGGATAGGCAAACCCATATCCGGAGTAAGTGTCTATTCCAGCAAGAACAAACCTGATTAAATTGAAAAACTTTTCTTAAGAAAAACCAAAAATGTCAATAATACCATTTCAGTATTTTTTAAAAGATCTATTTTCCAGTTAAATAAGTTGAATTCAAAATTTCCCTCTTTATCTTACCTGTGCTTTCTATTCCTTCTCTCCTTCCTATCTGACCTCTCATTCTCTCAATCATTACTTCCTTGCCATTTGTCTGCAACTCTTCCTTCTCTCTTTCATCAGAGATGGGGCCCTATGAGCTTGTGAGTGCTCACATCTCTCCAATTGAAAAACAAATAGGCTAGGTGCAATGGTTCACACCTATAATTCCAACACTTTGGGAGGCTGAGGCAGGTGGAACATCTGAGACCAGGAGTTTGAGACCAGCCTGGCCAACATGGTGAAAACAAGTATCTACTAAAAAATAAAGTATCTACTAAAAATACAAAATTAGCCAGGTGCAGTGGCACACTCTTATAGTCCCAGCTACCTGGGAGCCAAAGGCAGGAGAATTGCTTGAACCTGGTGGGGGTTAAGGTTGCAATGAGCCAAGACTGAGCCACTGCACTCCAGACTGAGCAACATAGTTAGACTCTGTCTCAAAAAAAAAAAAAAGAAAAACCAAAACAAAACAAAAACAAACAAAAATAGAATAAGTCCCTTTCTTATTTCATTATTTATCATATTTCTCTTTTTTCCTTCAAGTAAAATTATGGAATTTGGTATCTATATTTCCACACACCACTTCCTTCACACCAATGACAATCAGGCTTCTGTCTTGACAAAGCCATTAAAACTAGCATCACCAGTAACTGGTTGCTAAGTCTAATCTAAACCCAAACCTTACTTACCCCTGTAGCATTCAGCACAGCTGACAACTTCTCTGGCCTCTTTTGATTGCACATCCTCCTGAACTTCCTACTCCTACTTTTTAAAAAAAATTTTACATTTTGAAATAATTTCAAACACAAAAAAGTTGCAAGAATAATACAAATATATCTCTTTACCCAGACTCACCTATTTGTTATATTTTGCTCATTTTGCATGCACACTTCTCTCTCTTTTTCTCTCTTTCCAGGTAGACCAACAGATGGATAAATCAGACAGGTAGATAGAGCTATAGAGGTAGATACAGATTTGCTAACTTTTTTCTGAATCTTTTGAGCCTAGGTTATGTACATTGTTCTTCTTTACCCCATGACACTTAGATATGTATTTCTTTTTTTTTTTTAATTTGCTTGTTATTTTTTTATTTTTTATTTTTTTATAGGAAGGGAGGAAGGCAGGAAGGGAAGAAAGGAGGAAGGGAGAGAGGGAGGAAGGAAGGGAGGAAGAGAGGGAGAGAAGGGAAGGAAGAAAATCAGGCAATGAGAGAGACATTGCTGACCTGGATCTACAGGTCTACAAGTTGATTTCTTTTTTTCTTTTTTTGAGAGAAGGAAAAAAAAAGGAGTGAAGGAGAGGAAGAAAGAGGAAGAAGAAGAGGGAGAGAGAATGGAAATGTTGCTTTATTCTAAAAAATGGGTATTAATAATGGCCAATCAATATTTCATTTAAACCTATGAGTAGGTGTGATGTGGTATTGACAAGAATGTATATTTTGTGTATTTAAAGTGGAGAGCTCTATAAATATTTATTAAGTTTACTTGTTCCGGATCTGAGTTCGAGTCCTTGATATCTTTATTAATTTTCTGTCTCATTGAGTCTAAGTCTCTATGTATCTAGGTGTTAGGATCGTTAGCTCTTGTTGTTGCATTGATCCTTTTACCACTATATCTTTGTTGCTTTAAAATATATTTTATCAGATACGAGAATTGCAACTCCTGCTTTTAATTTATTTGTTTATTTTTGCTCTCCATTTGGTGGGTAAATCTTTCTCCATCCCTTTGTTTTGAGTCTTTGTGTATCCTTGCATGTGAAATGGGTCTGGATGTAGAATACCATTAGGTTTTGGCTGTATCTTTTGATTGGGGGATTTAGTCGATTTAAATTTAGGATTACTGCCATTTGATGTTAACTGGCTCTTTTATCCATTCATTGATGTAAAGTCTTCTTTATGTTGATGCTCTTTACTTTTTGGTATATTTTTAGAAAGGTTGTTTCTTTTTATGTGTAATGCTTCTTTCAGAAGCTCTTGTAAAGCAGGCCTGGTGGTAATAAAATCTCTGAGTACTTGCTTGTTCATAAAAGATTTTATTTTTCCTTCAGTTGTGAAGCTTAGTTTGGCTGGATATGAAATTCTGGGCTAAAAGTTCTGTTCTTTAAGGATGTTGAATATTGGCCCCCACTCTCTTCTGGCTTGTAGAGTTTCTGCTGAGAGATCTGCTGTAAGTCTGATAGGCTTCCCTTTGTGGGTAACCTGACCTTTCTCTCTGGCTGCCTTTAGTATTTTCTCCTTCGTTTCAACCCTGGTAAATCTAATGATTATATACCTTTGGGTTGCGATATATATTTCTTAAGAATAGTCTCTTCCATATTCACAGTACAATTATCAATACATGATAATTAATATTTATATTAGATTATAATCTAATAAAGCACATTTTCCTAATACTTTTATAGCATATTTTTGCTGGGAAAGGATCTCCTGGTATAGTATTGGCTAATACATTTGGTTGTACATCTCTTTTAGTTTATTAATCTGGACCAGTTTCTCAGTCTTTCATTGGTTTACATTCCATTGACTTTTTTTTTTTTTCCGAGACGGAGTTTCACTCTTGTTACCCAGGCTGGAGTGCAATGGCGCAATCTCAGCTCACCGCAACCTCCGCCTCCTGGGTTCAGGCAATTCTCCTGCCTCAGCCTCCTGAGTAGCTGGGATTATAGGAACGCACCACCATGCCCAGCTACTTTTTTTTTTTTTTTTTTTTTTGTATTTTTAGTAGAGACAGGTTTTCACCGTGTTGACCAGGATGGTCTCGATCTCTTGACCTCGTGATCCACCTGCCTCGGCCTCCCAAAGTGCTGGGATTACAGGCGTGAGTCACCGTGCCCGGTCGATATTTTTAAAGAATGAGACAAGTGTTCTTTTGTGATGGAGTCTCACCCTGTTACCCAGGCTGGAATGCAATGGCACCATCTCAACTCACTGCAACCTCTGCCTCCTGGGTTCAAAGGATTCTCTTGCCTCAGCCTCCTGAGTAGCTGGGATTATAGGCACCTGCCATCAAACCAGCTAATTTTTGTATTTTAGTAGAGACAGGGTTTTACCATGTTGACCATGCTGATCTCAAACTCCTGACCTGGTGATCTGCCTGCCTCAGCCTCCTAAATTGCTGAGATAACAGGTGTAAGCCACTGTACCTGGCATATAATGTCCTTTAATTTGGGTTCTCTGGTATTTCCTCAATATTAAATTCAACTTTTAAGTTTTGGGGGCTGGCCGGGTGTGGTGGCTCACGCCTGTAATCCCAGCACTTTGGGAGGCCGAGGCAGGTGGATCATGAGGTCAAGAGATCGAGACCACCCTGGTCGAAATGGTGAAACCCTGTCTCTTCTAAAGTTACAAAAAATTAGCTGGGCATGGTGGTGTGTGCCTGTAATCCCAGCTACTCAGAAGGCTGAGGCAGGAAAATTGCCTGAACCCAGGAGGCGGAGGTTGCAGTGAGCCGAGATCACGCCATTGCACTCCAGCCTGGGTAACTAGCGAAACTCCGTCTCAAAAATAAATAAATATAAAATAAAATAAATATTTTGGGCTGGAATCCTACAAAAGAAGGTTATATGCTTTTCAGGGTATCGAGTCTCGTGGACCAGGATGTTCATTTGCCCCTTATTAGTGATATTAATTTAGATCACTTAGTTAAAGCTGTGTTCAATTTCTCCAGTGTGTATTTATTATTTATCCTTTTGTAATTACACTCAAGTGTCATTTTTCACCATACTTATGTTCTATGTAGCTTCTGTGAATACTGAACTAGCAAATACTAAAGCATTGCTCCCAAAGGAAATAGAGGTCAGGTTATTGCAAATCTCTAATCACAACATTTCCATCAGCCAATCAATGCATAGCTTTGTTCTGTATGTGTTTTTGTTTAAAAATACCTTATTTAATATAATCTACTAATTCACATTAAACTCACAACCAATAGCTTTGTAACTTGTTCCTGAAAGTTTATCTAACACATGTATTTTGACAATAAGGCACATCACAACCTTCTCACACTTAGGAACACAACAAAGAGACTTCATCATTACATTTTGGGGACATTTTAAACAGCAAAATAACCCAAAAAGGCAGAAAAATGCAAAAAATCTGACACTAAATATACCACAGAGTGCTTGTTTACAGTAAGGAGAGTTGAAATAAGACAGAAAACCATCTCGTTCCACTTCAAATGAAAACATGTGCATCAGGCAATTCAAATTTTTCACTGCTTTAGTATATTCATAAGAAATTTCAACAGTCATATTGTTTACAACTAACTTTTTTTGGGATACAGAGTCTCTCTGTCACCCAGGCTGGAGTTCAGTGGCAAGATCTCAGCTCACTGCAACCTCTGCCTCCTGGGTTCAAGCAATTCTCGTGCCTCAGCCTCCCAAATAGCTGGGATTATAGGTGCATGCCACCACACCTGGCTCTCTCTCTCTTTTTTTTTTTTTTTTTTGTATTTTTAGTTAGAGACAGGATTTTACTATGTTGGCCAGACTGGGCATGAACTCAACCTCAAATAATCTGCCTGCATCAGCCTCCCGGAGTACTGGGATTACAAGTGTGAGTCACTGCACCTGACCACAAGTAACTTTTAACAAATAGGTGAATCTGCAAGTGTGGAATCTGTGAATAATAAAAATCAACTATAATAAGTAATCTGTGGGAGATCCTTAATATTATGTAAGTATTCTTAACCTTATTTAACCTCCTGCCCACCCTGGATTTACCATAAATATCTTTCTTTTATCTATTTTTACAATGATGTTGCAAATGTGATTTCAAACTCTATCATTCTTTCTATTTTTATTACTCAGAATTTCACTGCAGGGAAAATATTTATCTTCCCTTCCTGTCTATCTATTTATCTGTTATTACCAATAGGAACTCACGAAGTCTAGCAATATTTAATGAGTTATGAGTATTCCCTTCACAATGTCTCCTGTGTCCTTGTGACATTTCCACATCAGTTTTTTAATACTTCTTTCTGGTAACACAGATACTTCAAGCTCATCTTTTATCATCCCTTTCCTTGAAGTCAGCCATTTTTCCAAGGGACTTTGGTTTATTTTGGAGGGGAATGCTCAGCTTCTTTATAGACTTGTCTTCTTCTGGTAGCAGGAATTTATATGCAGGCATCTTTAAGTATCTGTCCCAGACACCTTCTCTTAGCACTAATAATTTCTAAATAAATTTATCCCTTTCATGGCTTTATCTTTCTCTTAAGTGCCAGAGCTTCCTCACCAACTTCAAAGTGACTTTTGCTGCCCTGGTTACACTTGGAATTAGTATAGCTAGTTCCTGAAATAGCAAAAGTAGTCAATAAATGAACACTTTAATGACAATGGAATAGAGATTAAATCACCCCAAATTGTGCTTTTACTCTGCATATTCTACTTTTGATAGATATTATTTCACCTTCAGTATATCTGACATATATAATAGTTTATCATGTTAGAAAGTGTTCCTATTGTGGTATCTTCTTATTTCTAGATCTGCAGCAGATAAGCCTGACTATTAGAAGAAAAGATAACAAATAGAAAGCAATAACATCAACATCAACAAAAAGGACATCCATGCAAAAACCCCATCCTAAGGTCATCAGCATCAAAGATCAAAGGTAGGTAAATCCATGAAGATGAAGAAAAACCAGCACGAAAATGCCGAAAATTCCAAAAACCAGAATACCTCTTTGTCTCTAAAAGGTCACAACTCCTCACCAGCAGGAAAATAAAACTGGATGGAGAATGAGTTTGATGAATTGACAGAAATAGGCTTCAGAAGATGGGTACTAAAACTCCTCCAAGCTAAAGGAGCATGTTCTAACCCAATGAAAGGAAGCTAAGAACCTTTCTAAAGGTTACAGAAACTGCTAACTAGAACAACAAGTTTAGAGACGAACATAAATGACCTGATGGAGCTGAAAAGCACAGCAAGAGAACTTCATGAAGCACAAACAATTATCAATAGCCAAATTGATCAAGTGAAGAAAGAATATCACAGATTGAAAATCAACTTAATAAAGTGTGAAGACAAGATTAGAAAAAAAAGAATAAAAAGGAATAAACAAAACCTCCAAGAAATACAGGACTATGTAAAAAGACCAAACCTACATTTGATTGGTGTACCTGAAAGTGATGGAAAGAATGAAACCAAGAGAAGAAGATGAAATCTTGAACAGACCAATAACAAGGGCTGAAGTTGAGGCAGCAATTCATAGACTACTAACCAAAAAAGGTCCAGGTCCAGATGGGTTCAAAGCTGAATTCTACCAGACATACAAAGAGGAGCGGATACCATTCCTTCTGAAACTATTCCAAACAATACAAAAAGAGGGAATCCTTCCCACATCATTTTATGAGATGAACATCATCCTGATACCAAAACCTGGCAGAGACTCAAAAAAAGAAGAAAACTTTCTCTCTGGCTGCCCTTAGTATTTATTTCCTTCATTTCAACCCTGGTGAATTGATTATGTGCCTTGGGGTGGCTTTTCTCGAGGAATACCTTTGTGGTGTTCTCTGCATTTCCTGGACTTGAATATTGGCCTGGCTTCCTAGGTTGGGGAAGTTCTCCTGGATAATATCCTGAAGAGTGTTCTCCAGCTTGGATTCATTCTCTCTGTCACATTCAGGTACATCTATCAAACGTAGATTAGGTCTTTTCGCATAATCCCATATTTCTTGGAGGATTTGTTCACTTCTTTTCACTCTTTTTTCTCTACTCATGACTTCTCATTTTATTTCATTGAGTTGATCTTCAATCTCTGATTCCTTTCTTCTGCTTGGTTGATTCCACTATTGAAACTTGTATATTCTTCATAAAGTTCTCATGCTGTGTTTTTCAACTCCATCAAGTCATTTATATTCTCCTCTAAGCTGTTTATTCTAGTTAGCATCTCATCTAACCTTTTTTCTAGGTTCTTAATTCCTTTGCTTTGGGTAAGCACATGTTCTTTTAGCTCTGAGAAGTTTGTTATTACTCACCTTCTGAAGCCTGTTTCTGACAATTCATCAGATTCATTTTCCATTCATCTTTGATCTCTACCTGGTGAGGAGTTGTGATCCTTTGGAGGAGGAGAGGCGTTCTGGGTTTTGGTGTTTCTATCCTTTTTGAGCTGGTTTCTTCCCATCTTGGTGGCTTTATCTACCTGTGGTCTTTGTAGCTGGTGACTTTCAGATGAGGTCTCTGAGTGGATGTCCTTTTTGTTGATGATGAAGTTGTTTCTTTCTGTTTCTTAGTTTTCCTTCTAATAGTCAGGCCCCTCTGCTGCAGGACTGCTGGAAGTCCACTCCAGACCCTGCTTGCCTGGGGATCACCTGCGGGGGCTGCAGAACAGTAAGGGTTGCTGCCAATTTCTTCTTCTGTTATCTTTGTCCCACAGGGGCACCTGCCAGGTGTCGGCCTAAGCTCTCCTTTATGAGGTGTCTCTTTTGGTGTACAGGGTTCGGTGAACTGCTTGAGAAAACAGCCTGTCCCTTATAGGACCTCCAGTGCTGTGCTGGGAGCTCCATTGTTCCATGTAAAGCTGCTGGGCAGGTACTTTTAAGTCTGCTGCAGCAGAACACATAACTGCCTCTTTCCCCAGGTGCTCTGTCCTAGGAAGGTCAGCTTCATTGATAGGTTCCTGTCATGCTGCTACCATTTTTCATAGATGTCCTGTCCCTCACAGAGTAGTCTAGTTACAGTCTGCCAGCAGAGATGTTGCTGAGATGCCACAGGCTCTGCCCAGCTGCTGTGTGAACTGTCTCAGTAGAGGCAGACTACCTCGGTAGTGGTGGTTGCCCTTCCTCCCCCTCCCCCGCCCCCACGAGCTGGACTATCCTGGGTCCAGTTGCTCTTGTTGTGAAACTCTCAATCCAGAGCATTTCAGATTGCTTGTTTTGTGTGGCAGTACCTGCTGAGCCAGATCACCTGGCTCCCTGTCTCTGCCCCCTCCCTTTCAGTTGAATGGGTGGCTCTGTCTCCCAGGCATTCCAGGTGCCAGTTGAAATGGCTGCCCAGATTTGTGTGAGTTTCAGTGTAACAACCGGGCACTGGCTGAAACCGCCATGCTGAAAACTCACGGTGCTTTTTGACTTGTGATTCTCAAAGAAGACAAAGAAGGGCATTACATAATGGTAAAGGGATCAATGCAGCCAGAAGACTCAGTGAGCACTCACCCTCTGCATTGTTCTTGCTGGGACCTGCACTCCGGAGCTGTTCCTATTCGGCCATCTAGAATCCTTCCCCTCAATCCAGAATTTCTTATCCAGCCAAACTAAACTTCATATGTGAAGGAGAAATAAAATCCTTTACAGACAAGCAAATGCTGAGAGATTTTGTCAACACCAGGCCTGCCTTACAAGAGCTCCTGAGGAAGCACTAAATATGGAAAGGAAAAATGGGTACCAGCCACTGAAAAAACAAACCAAAATGTAAAGGGCATTGACACTATGAAGAAACTGTATCAACTAATGTGCAAAATAACCAGCTAGCATCATAATGACAGGATCAAATTCACACATAACAATATTAACCTTAAATGTAAATGGGCTAAATGCTCCAGTTAAAAGAAACAGAATGGTAAATTGGATAGTTAAGTCCAATTCATATGCTGTATTCGGAAGATCCATATCACATGCAAAGACAGATAGGGTCAAATTACAGGGATTGAGGAATATTTACCAAGCAAATGGAAAGCAAAAAAAAAAAAAAAGTAGAGTCTTACAATCCTAATCTCTGACAAAACAGACTTTACACCAACAAAGATCTAAAAAGACAAAGAAGGGCATTACATAATGGTAAAGTGATCAATGCAGCCAGAAGAGCTAACTATCCTAAATATATATATTTACCCAATACAAGAGCACCCAGATTCACAAAGTACTTAGAGGCTTTGACTTCCAAACAATAACAGTGGGAGACTTTAACACCCTACTGTCATTATTAGACAGATCAATGAGACAGAAAATCAACAAGGATATTCAGGACTTGAACTCTGCTCTGGACCAAGAGCTAAAGCACTGTTTAGAGGGAAATGTATAGCATTAAAATGCCTACAGAAGAAAGTGGGAAAGATCTAAAATCTACCCCCTAAGATCACAATTGAAAGAACTGGAGAAGCAAAAGCAAACAAATCCAAAAGCTAGCAGAAGACAAGAAATAACTAAGATCAGAGCAGAACTCAAGGAGATAGAGGCACAAAATACCCTTCAAAAAAAATCAGTGAATCCAGGATCCAGTTTTTGTTTTGAAAAGATTAATAAAATACATAGATCACTAGCCAGACTAATAAAGAAGAAAAGAGAAAAGAATTAAATAGATGCAATAAAGAATGATAAAGGGGATATCACCACTAATCCCACAGAAATACAAACTACCATCAGAGAATACTATAAACACCACTACAAAAATAAACTAAAAAAACTAGAAGCAATGGATAAATTCCTGGACACATACACCCTCCCAAGACTAAACCAGGAGGAATTCAAGTCCCTGAATAGACCAATAACATGTTCTGAAATTGAGTCAGTAATTAATAGCCTATCAACCAAAAAAAGCCCAGACCAGATGATTCATAGCCAGATACTACCAGAGGTACAAAAGGAGCTGGTAACATTCCTCCTGAAACTATTCCAAACATCAGGAAAAGCAGGACTCCTCCATAACTCATTGTATTAGGCCAGCATCACCCTGATACTAAAATCTGTCAGAGACAAACCAAAACAAAAACGTCAAGCCAATATCCTGTTGAACATCAATGCAAAAATCCTCAATAAAATACTGGCAAACTGAGTCCAGCAGCACATCAAAAAGCTCATCCATCACAATAAAGCTGGCTTCATCCCTGGGATGCAAGGCTGGTTCAACATATACAAATCAATAAATGTAATGTATCACATAAGTAGAACCATGACAAAAACCACATACTTATCTCAATAGATGCAGAAGAGGCCTTCAACAAAATTCAACACCCCTTCATGTCAAAAACACTCAATAAGCTAGGTATTGATGAAATATATCTGAAAATAGTAAGAGTTATTTCTTAAAAACCCACAACCAATATCATACTGAATGGGCAAAAGCTGGAAGCATTCCCCTTGAAAACTGGCACAATATAAGAATGCCCTCCCTCACCACTCCTATTCAGCATAGTATTGGAAGTTCTGGCCAGGCAATCAGGCAAGAAAAAGAAATAAAGTGTATTTAAATAAGAAGAGAAGAAGTCAAATCGTCTCTGTCTGCAGATGACATGATTGTATATTTTGAAAACCTCATCATCTCAGTTTAAAAACTCAATAGCAGATAAGCAACTTCAGCAAAGTCTCAGGATACAAAATCAATGTGCAAAATCACTAGCATTCCTATACAGCAATAACAGACAAACAGAGAGCCAAATCATGAGCAAACTCCCATTCACAATTGCTGCAAAGGGAATAAAATACCTAGGAATAAAACATACAAGGGATGTGAATGACCTCTTCAAGGAGAACTACAAACCACTGCTCAAAGAAATAAGAGAGGACACAAACAAATGGAAAAACATTCCATGCTCATGGATAGGAAGAACCAATATTGTAAAAAATGGCCATACTGCCCAAAGCAATTTATAGTTTCAATGGTATTACCGTCAAACTACCATTGACTTTCCTCACAGAATTAGAAAAAAAACTACTTTAATTTCATATGGAACCAAAAAGGAGCCCATATAGCCAAGACAGCTCTAAGCAAAAAGAACAAAGCTGGAGGCATCACACTACCTGATTTCAAACTATACTACAAAACCACAGTAACCAAAATAGCATGGTACTGGTACCAAAACAGATCTATAGACCAATGAAACAGAACAGAGACATCAAAAATAACACCACACTTCTACAACCATCTGATCTTTGACAAACCTGACAAAAACAATCAATGGGGAAATGATTCTCTATTTAATGAATGGTTTTGGGAAAACTGGCTAGCCATATGCAGAAAACTGAAACTGAATCCCTTCCTTACACCTTAAACAAAAATTAACTTCAGATGGATTAAAGATTAAACATAAGATATAACACAATAAAAACTCTAGAAAAAAACCTAGGCAATATCATTCAGGATATAGGCATGGGTAAGGACTTCATGAGCAAAACACCAAAAGCAATGGCAACAAAAGCCAAAATAGACAAATGAGATCTAATTAAACTTAAGAGCTTCTGCACAGCAAAAGAAACTATCAGAGTGAACCAGCAACCTACAGAATGGGAGAAAATTTTTGCAATCTATCCATCTGAGAAAGGGCTAATATCCAGAATCTACAAAGAACTTAAACAAATTTACAAGAAAAAAAAAGCCATCAAAGAGTGGGCAAAGGATATGAAGAGACACTTCTTGACAGAAGACATTTATCTGGCCAACAAACATATGATAAAAAGTTTATCATCACTGGTCATTAGAGAAATGCAAATCAAAACCACAATAAGATATTATCTCATGCCAGTTAGAATGGTGATCATTAAACAATCAGGAAACAACATAGGCTGGAGAGGGTGTGGAGAAATAAGAATGCTTTTACATTGTTGGTGGGAGTGTAAATTAGTTCAACCGTTGTGGAAAACAGTGTTGCGATTCCTCAAGGATCTAAAACCAGAGATGCCATCTGACCCAGCAATCCCATTACTGGGTAATATACTGAAAGGATTATAGGTATATACTGAAAGGATTATAAATTATTCTACTATAAAGACACTTGCACACATATATTTATTGCAGCTCTATTTACAATAGCAAAGACTTGGAACCAACCCAAATGCTTATCAATAATAGACTAAATAAAGAAAATGTAGCATACATACACAATGGAATGCTATGAAGTCATAAACTAGAAAGTTTACATCTTTTGTAGGGACATGCATGAAGCTGATAACCCTCATTCTCAGCAAACTAACACAGGAACAGGAAACCAAACACCACATGTTGTCATTCATAAGTGGGAGTTGAACAATGAGAATACATGGACACAGGAAAGGGAACACCATCACACACTGAGGCCTGTCACAGGGTGGGGGTCAATGGGAGGGATGGCATTAGAAGAAATACCTAATGTGTATGACTAGTTGATGGGTGCAGCAAACCATTGTGGCACATGTATACCTATGTAACAAACCTGCACATTCTGCACATGGATCCCAGAACTTAAAGTAGAATAAAAAAAAAGAAAGAAATCTACTAGACTACTGAATAAATAATGAGTAGACTAAAAAAAAAAAAAAAAAAAGAATTGTCTTATTACCAAGGTATTCATTCCACATAGGGTCTACAAGGCTATTTTACCTGATTTTAGTATAATGCTGAGGACATACTGTTGAATTAAAATTGACTGTCTATAGTTACAAAACATACATGTTGGGCCAGGTGCAGTGGCTCACGCCTGTAATCCCAGCACTTTGGGAGGCCAAGGCAGGTGGATCACGAGGTCCAGAGACCGAGACCATCCTGGTCAACATGGTGAAACCCCGTCTCTACTAAAAATGCAAAAAAAAATTAGCTGGCATGGTGGCGCGTGCCTGTAATCCCAGCTACTCAGGAGGCTGAAGCAGGAGAATTGCCTGAACTCAGAAGGCGGAGGTTGCAGTGAGCCGAGTTCGTGCCATTGTACTCCAGCCTGGGTAACAAGAGCGAAACTCCGTCTCAGAAAAAAACAAAAAACAAACAAAAAATACATGTTAGATCCTGTCCACAGAGCCTAATGTGTCTTTTGACTGATGTGACTTTCATCTCTATAGAAAAACCTGGTCAGAATCCAGTAAATAATAGGATTTGGCACATTTCTTGTAAACACATTCAAAACATAAGATCAATATCAAAACATAAATGCAAGTAAACTTATTTCAATTTTTAATTAATGAAAACATATTCTTCCATTTTTATCTTAATTCTCAATCCTGTGGAAATACCAAATCTCAAAATCTAGGGAATAAATAACTGAGACTGATTCAAGTAGCATTCTCAGAAAAATATAGTTCATCATTCAGAATGTAAGAATTCTTAATATATGCTTTGGCATTTCAAACTAAATACAGCCAAGAAGAGACTATCTCCCAGTAGGTAAGGAAATGACAGGTGTGTTCTACAGATCTGGGACTGAATTTTGGCTGTTTTCTTCCCTGATCATGGGAGATGGATTCTTTTCCACAGGAAATATGGTCTATGAGAGTTAGCCAGAACTTTAGAAATATTCAGTAAGTGTAAACACATGCTTTTGACAATATAGTGCTTTATTGTGTAAATTACAAAAATAATTTAGTTTCTTAAGGTGCAAACATAATTTTCGGTTAAGAAACTTTCTCAAACTTAGTTTCAGAATGTCAACAGTGACAGGAGACCTGCACAGACTTCTTTTTTTGGCATTCTCATTATTAGAGAGATTGCATTGTAGGCATGTGGTTCATATTCAATGTGACAAGTCATGTAGCGATTAAAAATTGGAATGCTTTGACAGCAGGGTGAGCATGAGGATCAGTTGCCAGTGTAACTCCTCATGACAGAGAGAGCCTGGCAAATGACTAGGATCTGGTCAGGGGGGAGTCTTCAGCATCAGTGCACAAGGCAGAGAGGACTGACAAGTCTCACCAAGACAGCACCCAGGGATGGCAGATGCACTGACCAGTTTCACGTCTTGCCAACACTCCCCTTGTGCTGATTTCCTGTAGCAACAAAACGGAAACTGAGTTTTTGCAGCCTCAGGGTGCAGATTTTAGGACTGGTTCTGGATGTCAAATAGAGGCCTGAAATACAGCTTCACATGTACACACACATACATGCACATACACACACAAAGAGAAACACAGACACATATATACACACACGTATATATATATGTACAAACATATTTACAGATATACACACAAAACTGTCTTGCAAAAGGGTATTACATTGTTAAAGCTATAATATCTCTGAGCAAAATTTAAGAGAAGGTCCACAGAAGGTTAATTTCTGTTCATTTTTATTCAACATCATTTATTAAGATTATTATTTTTTCAGTTTTCTGGGTTGAAATTTATTTTTGCTTCCATTTAATGTGTATCTATGTTAATTACATAATGTCATGTTGCTGGTGTGGATTGACTTTCATGTTCATTAGAAAGTATCTTGTTGAAAACTGCAGATTGAAAATTAATGCTATTTATAAGGGAAATAAAGTGTTCCATGAATTGTTTGTGTGCATGTGTTTGTAAAGAAATTGATCTCTAGTTAGCACTCAAATTTTTTTTCAACAGGTCTACTAATTCCTGAGTGATTGAATCCATGGAGTATAAAACAAATAAATCAAAGAAGAAAGTTCAGAGAAGGAAAGAAACATATGAAGAAAATGAAATGAATGTTATTTGCAATGTTAGAATCCATATCATAAACAAAACAAATTTTATTGACTTGTCTTTTAACTGTATACACTGTGAAGAACATTGTCAAATTTATAACCTACAACTTCTTAAATATTTTTGGCTTGGTATAAAATATTTTCAAGTTATGGCTCACTGGGATAGCATTACAAATAAATGCTGCTTAAACTAAATGGAAAATTTCACAAATATAATTTTTTATTAGTTGTTTTATAAATTTTCAGAATAGTAAGCTGGCACCTGAGCAACTGTCAATGGTAACTAATTTTGTGTGTGTGTGTGTGTGTGTGTGTGCATGTGTGCGCGCATGTGTGTGTATGTGTGTTTTAGGAATTATGAGCTCACAGATATATTTTTCCAGCTTTTACATTCAGGGATATATGTGCAGGATGTCCAGGTATGTTACATAAGTAAAATGTGTACCATGGTGGTTTGCTGCATAGATCATCCCATCACCCAGTTATTAAGCCCAGCATTCATCAGCTATTTCTCCTGAGCTTCTCCCTCCTCCCACCCCTGCCCTCCAACAGGCCCCAGTATGTTTTGTACCCCACTGTGTGTCCGTATGTTCTCAGCACTTAGCTCCTGCTTATAAGCAAGACCAGGAGGTATTTAGTTTTCTGTTCCTGCATCTGTTCGCCAAGAATAACAGCTTCCAACTCCATCTATGCTCCTGCAAAGAACATGCTCTCATTCCTTTTTGTGGATTTCATGGTGTATATGTACCACATTTTATTTATCGAGTCTATCATTGATGGGCATGTAGGTTGGCTCCATGTATTTGCTATTGTGAAGAATGCTACAATGAACATAAGCATGCATGTGTCTTTACAATGGAACAATTTGTATTTTGGGGGTATGTATCAAAAAATGGGTTTGCTGGGCCAAGTGGCATTCCTGCCTCTATGTCTTTGAGGAATTGCCACACTGTCTTCCACAATGGTTGAACTAATTTACACTCCCACCGACAGTGTAGAAGTGTTTCTTTTTCTTCACAACCTCACCAGCAACTGTTGTTTTCTGACTTAATAATAATCATTCTGACTGGTACAGGAAATACGCTTTTTAAAAGTACACAGTTCAGTGGATCCCAGTGTATTGACAGAGTTTTCAACTATTGTAATCTAACTCTAGAACAGTTTCAAAACTTTGGAAAGAAACCTGTACTCATTAGCAATCATTCCCCATCTCCCTCTCCCTACTCTCAG
This sequence comes from Callithrix jacchus, assembly GCF_049354715.1. Lineage (NCBI taxonomy): Eukaryota > Metazoa > Chordata > Mammalia > Primates > Cebidae > Callithrix > Callithrix jacchus. Next base: position 37,488,694 of record NC_133518.1, read on the forward strand.
TCTAGGCCATGAGTAATTAACTTCCTGTCTCTATAGATTTGCCTATTCTGGACATTTCATATAAATAATATTATGCAATAGATGGTCTTTTGCAACTTGCTTCTTTTACTTAGCATAATGTTTTTGAGGCTTATCTACATTGTAGCATGTATTAGTAATTCTTTCCTTTTTATTGACAAATAATATTCTATTATATGAATATATCATATTTTTTCATTCATTCATCTGTTGATTGCCAATTTGACTCTACTTTTTGGCTATTATAAATAACGCTACTGTCACCATCCATGCACAAGTTATTGTGTTGACATATACTTTCATTTATTTTGGGTACATAACTAGTTGTGAAATTTCTGGGTCATATGGTAACTCTATGATTAATATTTTGAGGATCTACCAAAGACTTTTTTCCAAAGTGGCTGCTCATTTTACATTCCCATCAGCAATGGGTTAAGTTCTCGATTCGTACACATCCATACTAACACTTATTATTGTCTGCTTTATTATTATAGCTACTTTACTGGGTAGAAGTGTATCTCTTTGTGCTTTTAATTTACCTTTCCAAATGACTAATGATATTGAAGGTCATTTTAGGCACTGTTCGATTTTAGACCAATGGGAGCACTTTCAAACTGGCTCCTTAACCTTTTGTCGTATGTTTGCTTAATAATGTTTGAGGGTTTCCTTTCTTCCTGGTATAACCAATGTTCAGTTCTTGTTTGGACATCCCTTAGCTCAGCCCCAGAATCAGTCATTTCTCCAGGTAACTTTGTACCTTGGCTTCTTTTAGTAGCAAATTATATGTAGAGACCACAACCTGGATGCTAGGAATGCTCATTGCTATGGAGTTTTTATGGCTTGTTTTCTAGTGACAGAGCAAGGGAAAACAATACATACACACGCAGACAACACACACATACACACTAAAGACAATTTTTAACTAATACTATTGTTTTAAATTTAAAGTTATAGAAACTTACTTAACTTCCCCGTTTTATAATTTTATCTTTTTTAAACTGAAAAATATATATGACTTCCAATGTTATCAACATAATTATTTTCTTTATTTTAAAATATACATCTAAGTTGAAAATTAAAATATAACTGTATTCTCAGCACTTTGAGAAGCTGAGGCAAGAGAATCACTTGAGACCAGAAGTTCAAGACCAGTCTGGGCAATATAGTAAGACCCCACTTCTACAAAAAATACAAAAATTAACCAGGTGTGGTGGCACAAACCTATAGTCCTAGATACTTGGGAGGCTGAAGTGGGAGGATTGCTTGATCCTAGGATGTCAAGGCTGGAATGAGCCATGATCATGTCACTGCACTAGAGGCTGGGGGACGGGGAGAGACCCTGTCTTAAAATAAATATATACAATAATATTGCCATTAAAATTAAGAATATTGCATAAAGTTTACTTGCTTTTTGTCCTTTGAATATAATATGTCATGGATATCCAGTCAAAGTACAGTATTTCAGAGTATTTTCTCTTTCTGTTTATTCTTCCAGGTGAGATAAAGTTAGGTTTACTTGTTTTAGTCATTGTTAATCTTTTAGGGAAATTTGACATTTACATTTGTATTGCAAGTATGTTAAATAGTTACACAGTTCTATGATAATGTGGACTAACAGAGGTTTTACTTCCATCCCTCTTCCATCCATTCTGGTTTTTTGCTTCCCCTAAAAGTACATATTATTAATTTGGAGGTTATTTTTCTATTATTTATTTTTTAACATAAGCAAGTAGTCCATATGAATATTAATATTTTCACCACTTTCTTAGACTAAAATTGGCATCCTTGTTTTTTTAACTTTACACAGACCCTGGATAAAACTCTACATTATGAGAAAGATAGATAGTTTCCTCATTCATTTTGCATTTGTAACACTCTCAAATATGCAGACACACATTATTCTACTGATAGACATTGGAGCCTATTTCATTCTTTGGTCTAAGAGATCATACCACTATAAATAGTCTTGTCAAGGTTTTATTTTGTATTTTTGCCAGGATATTTTTAGAATAGAGACAGGATTGCTAAATACACCAGGCACAGTTTGTACTCCCTTGAGATCTGCCTTCTTCCCACTTCTGTGCATTCCTCTCTCAGCTCTGTGAGTCTTCCTTTCTAATGGCCTGCAGCTGTAACTGGAAGACTGCCCTAAAGATACTGGAGCAGTTCTCTCTTGCATGCTCAGATTGCTAGAAGTACCTAGGAATTTATATTCTTCCAGGGTAAGTGTAGAAAAAGATGGATGGGTATCAACATGTGAAAGCCCAGTACCTATGCCAGAGGCACCCTTAAGAATCAGGCACAAGCTTCTTCACGAAGACTCTGCCTGAAACTGAGTGCTTGCAAGGCATCTTCTTCCTTAGACTTACTCCCTTAGCTTTGTCTCCTTGGGGCACTTTCTTAATTACCCATTTGTACAATGCTTTGATTCTGAATAGAATTTAAGATAGTGGTAATAGTACTTACCACCAAATTGGGTGTGGAGTGAGAGGGAATGAGAGAAGTTATAAACGATTCTAAAGGCTTTTGGTTTGATCAACTGGTAGAATAGAATTGCCACAAGTAGAATGAGAAAGTTATGATTACAGCAGTTTGGAGGAAGAAGATAAGGATATCAGCTTCCAGCAAAGCCTAAACCCAATATTCACATTAAAATAGTGCGTAGACTCTGAAATTAAAGTTCAAATTTTAGCTTCCTTTAAGTCAGGTACTATGTTAGACAGCTTTTGTAATTCCACAAAATACTTGGTACTGGACACCACACACAGAATATATAAAATAAATATTTGCTAAATGAGTTAAACGGTACTCCGTTCTTCAATCTTTTTCTCTATAGTGAGTGTGAAATACATGAACATAGCTTCTCTCAAATTCATTGCTAAATACTATTCATACTCTAAGGGTTTAAAGTGATAGGAAATATTTTTAAAACTGGTAATAATTGCCAAACTGATCATACTTATTAGGGATTATCTCTTTAATATCGATTTTTAAAAATACTGTACAATGTGTGTATGTGTATATAATTCTACATTTTCTTTTAAAAGACATAGATGTAATTCATTTAAGAATACATTGTTATGAGTGCATTTGAGCAAGAAAAAACAGGTTTTAAATGTATCCTTAGGTTTTATAGCCATGTATTTTACACAGACTTCGTATTCTTCTCTTTCTGAATCAAAATGCACACACCTTTTAAGTAACTATCAATATATGTAAAATAACAAAGAGAGTCATCATAGAATGACTTATTAGAATATCTTATTTTCATATCTCATAACAAAATTTTATATTATGCAGTATTTCTTGAATTTCTTTCTCATATTGTTCTATAACACTATGGAAGGAGTTTGCATATAAATTCCAAGTATTTAAAAGTGAAGTTTATATAAGAAATTATATGGAGCATCATTTCATTTTAATAGATGACAATTAAATCTATGATAATTTGCATTTCCAAAACAATAAGTGCTGTATTATTGAACAATTTATAGATATGTTATGATGTATAAACTTAATGTTAAGATATTTATGCATTTGCTACTTTTCATATAACATCTAAAACTAACCAGTCCTTTAAAAAGAAATGAAAAATTTAGTCCTAGAAAGTTTACTGCAATATTGGCCAATAAAGAAAAAGTTAAATTGAACTTTGGATATATGTTAGTCATAACATAATCTCTTGATATATTAGTGGGTCAATAGTTCAGCCAAGAAAGGGACTCTAACTTGAGCAGACACTAATTAAAAGAATCAATTCTTATCCTACTACATATGTCCAATCATATTAACACATTTCTAGATTTCTTACTCAGTGGACTAGTCAAGATTAAAGGATTTGCTAATATGAAGGAACAGAGTATGCTTCCAAACCGACTGAGCAGATTTATGAACAAATTAGTTCATTTAAAATTGACAGTGAAAGATTGATTTTGCACTGAATGAGTTACCTCAGGTATTCATCATTTCCTCTGCCTCTGCACACAAGACAGAGATCCGTTTCCTTCACTTTCTGATTGTAATAGGGCTGCTTACTGAGCACCTTTATTTTGCAGTCCTGATTGCAGCCTGTCATTCCTTTTAATTCAGACATATTTTAGCCTCTTAGGCAGACCTTCAAAAATAACTTCCTTAAAAGCCTTGGAAAAATGACTCATTACACTTTGCTCAATTCAACCATGCTATAAATTATAATACAGGGAAAAGTTCTAATTGCACAAAAGATCCAATTACTCATAGGCTATGTGACTCCTTATTCAAAAGCAAGTACAAGCAGAAAAGAAAGATACAAAAACAATTTCCAAAGTTGAAGGTCAGTAGTCTACAACCCTAACAACGCCTAAATGTTTGACATTTCATATACATTAGCATATATTAGTGTGTATTTAGTAGATAAAAATTTTAAGTAAAGGGTTAGAAACTATATACAAAAAAATGGAATAAAATGCTGAAATAATTGAAGATTTTGTTTTTTAAGTGTAAGAAAATAAAAGCAAAACGTTGTGGAAGAGGAAAAATAGCATGACAACACAAACACATTTAGAGAACTGTAAGAATGGTGGCTCATGCCTGTAATCCCAGCACTTTTGAAGGCCCAGGCAGGTGGATCACCTGACGTCAGGAGTTTGAGATCAGCCTGGCCAAAATGGCAACACCTGGTCTCTACTGAAAATACAAATAATTGGCCAGGGGTGGTGGCATTCGCCTGTAATCCCAGTTACTCGGGAGGCTGAGTCAGGAGAATTGCTTGAACCTGGGAGGCAGAAGCTGCAGTGAGCCAAGCCTGGCACTCCGGCCTGGGTGGCAGAGTAAAACTGTCTCAAAAAAAAAAAAAAGAAAACAGTAAGGACCAAATTAAAACAAAATTCAAGGAAAAGTATATGCACTTATGTTATTTTTCTACAAAGACATAGATTTTAGACATCTAAAATATAAATTATGATAAAGTGACATATTTAGAAAATAGAATTTTCAGGAGTGGTTAGTCAATCAAACTTGAGATAGTGAAAGAGTGGAGGAGAGGTCTAAATTAAACATTGTGTGGTGAAAAAGTTAAGAAACTTGATCCATGACAGTGTCTGTCTATTCATATATGGTGGAAAAATTAGAGCAGAAACTATTTCAATTTTGAATATCTGTAATATCTATATGAAATCAAGTGATTTCAATAGATCTGTGTTCATAAGTTATAAGCAAATGTAATATTAGCTCTATTTTGCTGATAAAAATCAAGCTTGGAAGGTAAAATTTTCTGCAAGGTATTACAGTTAAAAAATACTGATCTCGGATTATCTAACTTTAGATCAAGTATTTATTTTTAATAATAAGGGCTGTGTGTGTGTGTCTGTGTGTGTGTGTGTGTGTGTGTGTGTGTGAGAGAGAGAGAGAGAGAGAGAGAGAGAGAGAGAGGGAGAGAGAGAGAGAGGGAATCTGTGATCTGTGTGTTTAAAACAATTTCGATTTCAGGTAAAGAAATCCAAAGGATTCCCCAGTGTTTCTGTGTAATCTTGGGGGAATCTCAAGTTCACTTTTGGTTCTAAGTTGCTATTTCCACCGAATTGTCAGTTTAGCTGTATTTTACGGCTCATGTACTCTTTGACTTGCTCCATTTCTGGCGAACAAGAAATTTAGACATGTCCACCAAGTCAATATACCTATATATATCAGGACCCATATATTTTGTTTTTCCTCCTGTTATAGTAGATAAGATTTTTTGTTCCAAGGTCAACTCTACCACACGTAAACTAAAACCTCTCACCTAATTAAGAACCACACTCCTTTAGTTGTCTTTTCTTTTTCCCAAATAATCGCATTTCCTATTAGACTGTTTTTAAATTAGCATAAAAATCAAGAATTAAGAATAATAATCCCTTTATTAATTGCCATAAAAAATAATTTCTAATAATGCCCATCCAAAAAAAAAGGGGGGAACCAAAGCTCTTATTCACCTTGAGCTTGCTTATTGTTGCTTGAACTCACTTCATTTAAGTTTTTGTCTTCACTGCATCCAAATTGCTTTTGTCAAGATCTTTAAAGACCTCTATATGCTAAATCCAGTAGTCAATATTTAGTACTATCCGACCTCTTTGCAGTATTTGGCACAGTTGATTACTTACTCTTTCTCGATATTCTGCCTTTCCTTAGCTTATTGGGCCTCACTCTCCTGCTTCTCCTCCTTCAGAGTTGGCCGCTTTCTCCATTTCACTTGCTGATTTCTACTCATTTCCCCAACTCCTAAATGTCACAGTGTTCCAGGGCACTATCCCCAGAACTCTTTGTCTGTACTCAGTCTCTTGCAGATCTCATGCCTCATGCCTTTAAATCCCATCTATATGCTAATGTTTCCCAAATGTTTCTCAGGAGCTAAGACACTTTCTTTTTTAAACTCCAGATTTCCTTTTTCACCCCAAATACCTGCTCTCATCTCAATTTGTTGACTAAGAGGCACCTCAAATACAATATGCCAAATTAAGCTTTTGGTATTCAAGCTTCCAAAACTGCCTCCTCTCTGACTTTTTATATACATAAATGCCACCCACATTTTCCCAAAACTCAAGCCTTAGTGCTTTTCTTACTTTTTTCTTTTTTTAATATCACACTATCGACAATTCCTATTGATTATTTTTTTTTTTTAAGTTTAAGTTACATCACCCCTAGCTCCTATCCTGTCAAAGCTGAATTATCACTCACTGGATGTGGGTGTAACCTCTGAACTGATCTCACTACTCCCATTCTGGTCCCCCAAAATAGTCTTCACCTTGCAGTCAGAATGACTTTGTAAAACAAATTAGATCATACTACTAATCGCTCAAAAATCCCTCAGTGCCTTGTGGTGTCATGCAGAGTAAAATCTACAGTTTTTAACTATGAGAAATATGAGACCTTAAATGATTTGGCTTTCTGTAAATCTCCTGACTTCATCAGTTGACTCTCCTTCTTGCTTACCCCTTTTTAACATTGTCTTCTTTGCTGTAATTGAAACTTTGTAAGCGTTATTCATTTGAGGGCCTTTGCTTTTGCTATTCCCTTAATGGGAATGCTTTTTGTCCATAAAACTTCATGATTTCTTATTTATTTCAGGCACTGCTCAGATGTTACCTTTATTCAATTGAATATAAATCTAGCTGCTGTTAAAAAAGATCAAAATAATAATAAATTAAACAAGATGAAAGTTTATTTCTCTTTGAATCTGAGCATATTAGTGGTCCAAGGCTATTGTTGCTGCTCCATAGTATCAGAGACTCAGACATCTTCAATCATGTTGCTCAGCCATCCTCAAAACACAGCTTTCATTGTGGGGTCTGGCAGCTACTACATCTCCCATCATGATGTTCACCTTCTGGACACTGGGAAAGAAGAAAAGGCAAGGAGAAAAGTACTCAGTAGCACATGTCACTTCTACTTACATCCTACTGGCTACAGCTTGATCACTAACTCTAAGGAACGTAGGGAAATGTAATCTAGGCTATATGGCTATGTGGCCAGCTGAAACTCAAAATGTCTTATGTCTAAAGGAAAATGAAAACATGGTTATTGAGAGACAATTAGCAGCTTTTGTCTAAGATAACGTGTATCACACATTACTCTATCTTTAATCTCCTTTATTTTTGCTTGTAGGACTTATAATTACTTACATACATGCTTATTTGCTGATTTATTTTTTGGCTCCCAATAGTTTAATGTAAAATTCTATAGGGCAAGAACTTTATCTGTTTTAATCATGAGATCCCTATAGATCTATGAACTCAGTCAGTGTATTATGAATGAAGAAGAACTCTCTGAATATCCCTGAACTCACTATTCTCTTTCATTCCCAAGGATTTTCACAAACTGCTTGCTCTTCTCTATTTCCTTTGAGTCACATAACCCCATTGTCTATTTAAGGTTCAGTTTCAGGCATTAGCTCATTTGTGATAACTTTGTGAATCTTTTAGGTATCTGTTCTACACCACCCAAACCCTGCATTCCAGTCCGCCTTCCTGATATCTGTCTCCATTATTATATTACAAACTCCTTGAAGATAAGAAGCCAAGTCTTATCTTTGTATCACACACTCTCCATTAGTCAGTACTCTGACTACAATTGACAAAAACTTTGAAACTATTTAAGTAAAAAAAGATTTTAAAGCCAGTTGAGCATTGAGGTGGGTTTCTCTCATGTAACACCAAGAGCAATAAGACCTCATGCTCCCTCACCTTGATCATTTCCAGTGGAAAAAAAGGAGTTCCTTCTGGTAGCCCTCATGAAAGAGTTGTTTTTTCTATCTTTTCTGAGAGATACTTGGTCATCTCCTTTGTAAGACCTGAGTCCTCTTTAAACTCAGTATTTAATAATGATTTTCTTCTCTTTAGGTTAGAAGGTGGGAGGAGAATGGAACTCTCAAGAAAGTCACCCCAAGATCTGTGGATACTTTTCTGAAAAAAAAATTAACTCATAAGCTTACAATAAACCAAACCTGTATTTCTTATCTGAAACATTCAGGTAATAATTGCCTCAATTTGCTGCTTAATGTTGGTCAGAAAAGTTAGAGAAGGACCTTATTCATTAAACCCATATCAAACTAGTAATGAAATTTTGATTAAATGTAATCCTGCCAGTCATTTTTTTCTTGTCATTATAAAGGGAGTTGAATGTCCTTCTTCCTTTGAAGTAAAAGCCCAGGCTGCCTGCCAAAAAGTGTACATGTGTGTTGAAAGGAGTAGCAAGGCCTTCTTAGAAATATTAAAAAAATTAGAAATTTCACAGGCAGCACACTGAAACTAGAGTATAATATCTTAATGTTGTGTGACATTATTTTGACTAGGCAATGTCATAAAAGTGATGTTCTAAAATCTCTGCCTTATTGCTTATTTTTGAAGAGACAAAAATCAGATCCAGTTTGGGAAAGTCCTTACCCCCGACTGCAAAGAACCTCTTACAGCTTCTCACGATTCTTGATCATGTCACCCCTCTCTCACTGGATCAGATGGGTTTAGAACTCATTTAGAAGCCAGTCACTGTGGTCTAGAGGAGACGTATGCTCATTGGGTAAACCAATTAAGGTCCACTCAAGAAGCACAGGTGGGTCAATCTTAATCAGAGAGTTGGTGGGTGGGGAGGAAAGTGGAGTGGATTCCCCAAGAGACAATTAGATTGCTTTGAACCAGGAAAACGGGAAATATATTCCAAATGTAATACTACAAGTGTTCATTGCAGATTTCATTGAGAGTTTAATAAATAGATGTGTAGTACAATTTTATGTGTGTAAGAAAAATATTTATAGAGACATAAATATATATGCCAAACAAGTCTTCAAGTTAGGCAGCATAAGGCAATGCTAGCAGTGCTAGCACTATGCATCGTGGGAAGGCAATACAAATGTAGAGTGTAAGGGGATTCCACTGAGAGGAAACGGTACACATTTAACTTTACATACAAATAAACAGCTTGGATTTTGTAATAAATATGTAGTCATAAGTAGCATGTTACTAAAAACTGTCTTTAATTGGAAAAAATACTCATTCTTTATGACAGAAAGTTTATAGCTTTATTTAATGAACAGTCACCTTGAACATGGCAAGCAATATTGGCAGAATGCCATTATATTTACACTTTGCTATTGTTAAAAATAACTTCACGGGGGGGACTCAAGATGGCATGGTGAGAACAACCCAGGATTGAAGCTCTTGGTGAATGCGCAGAGCGGGTGAGTCAGGGCCGCATTTCCAGATGATTTTTGTTGCCCACAGAATGGGGAAATTCCAGGTATAAAAGAGACGCGGGACGCCAGGCAAAGGTTTTTGCTGGTGCAGCCGGCAGCCAGTGCGGCCGGCGACCGGCACTGTAGTGCAGTGGCACTACACAGCACTCCGTAGAAAGCGCACTGGTCCAGTTGCCCTGTTGAACCGGCAATCTGAGACTTGAGAGGGCTGAACTTGAGACTGAACAGGACTTGGACAGTGAGCCAGCCCAGGAGATTCCAGGGAAACATCATTTGGTGTAGCTCAGTGGGACAAACAAAATGGCGATTCCAAATGCTCCGGGTGGAGAGGTTCCCTGAGGGCACAGCTGAACCCAGGACGGTGCAGCTCTGTGGAGGAGGGGTGTCCACCATTACCAAGGCAATCCGCCCCTACTGAGGTACCCACCCATTGCTGACGCAGCCTACCGTTGCCGAGGCAACCCGCTACAACAGAGAGACTCTGCAGCAGTGCATAGCCTGTGGCAGCAGGGCGGAGACCGCAGCAGCAGGGCAGAGCCTGCAGCAACAGGGCGAACCTCACACCAGCAGGGCGAAGCCTCGGCAGGCAAATAGTGACTAGACTGCGTAGCAGCCTAACAGCCCTGAATGAACAACAGAGCTCACAGCTCAGCACTTGAGCTCCTATAAAGTACAGACTGTCTCCTCAAGCATCTCCCTGACCCCTCTATATCCAAAAGACTTACATTTAGCAGGCATCATTCTGGGACAAAGATAGCAGAAAAAGAAACTGGTAGCATTACTCACTGTTCCGCAGCCGCTATAGGTGCACCCCAGACAAGCAGGGCCTAAAGTGGACCTCAGCAGTCATACAGTGGAGGGGCTAGACTGGTAGAAGGAAAACCAAGTAACAGAAATACTTCCTCATCAACAATCTGGGTGACCCAATCAAAAAGTCAGCAACTACACAGATGACAGGTGGATAAATCCAAAAAGATGGGAAGAAACCAGCGCAAAAAGGAGGAATACACCCGAAAACAGAACACCTCGCCTCCTAGAAAGGACCAAAACTCCTCACCAGCAAGGGAACAAAGCTGGACGGAGAATGACTGTGATGAAATGACGGAATTAGACTTCAGAAGGTGGATAATGAGAAACTTTTGTGAGCTAAAAGAACATGTATTAAATCAATGCAAAGAAACTAAGAACCTTGAAAAAAGATATGAAAAAAGATTCGAGGAAATGATAACAAGAATGGATAATTTAGAGAGGAATATAAATGAATTAAAGGAGCTGAAAAACACAATACGAGAACTTCGTGAAGCATGCACAAGTTTCAACAGCTGAATTGACCAAGCAGAAGAAAGAATATCTGAAGTCGAAGATCAACTCAATGAAATAAAACGAAAAACCAAGACCAGACAAAAAAGTGCAAAAAGGAATGAACAAAGTCTCCAAGAAATGCGGGACTATGTGAAAAGACCTAACCTACGTTTGATAGGTGTACCAGAAGGGGACAAAGAGAATGAATCCAAGGTGGAAAATGCTCTTCAGAACGTTATCCAGGAAAATTTCCCCCAGCTAGCAAGACAGGCCAACACTCAATTGCAGGAAATACAGAGAACACCACAAAGATATTCCACAAGAAGAGCAACCCCAAGGCACATAATCATCAGATTCAACAAGGTTGAAATAAAGGAGAAAATACTAAGGGCAGCCAGAGAGAAAGGTTGGGTCACCCACAAAGGGAAGCCCATCAGACTCACAGCAGATCTCTCAGCAGAAGCACTACAAGCCAGAAGAGAGTGGGGACCAATATTCAACATCCTTAAAGAAAAGAACTTTCAACCCAGAATTTCATATACAGCCAAACTGAGCTTCATAAGTGAAGGAAAAATAAAATCCTTTGCGGACAAGCAAGTACTCAGAGATTTTGTCACCACCAGGCCTGCTTTGCAAGACCTCCTGAAAGAGGCACTACACATAGAAAGGAACAACCAGTACCAGCCATTCCAAAGTCACACTAAATGCTAAAGAACATCAACATAATGAAGAATCTACAAAAACTAATGGGCAAAACAGCCAGCTAGCATCAAAATAGCAGTATCAAATTCACACATAACAATATTAACCATAAATGTAAATGGACTAAATGCACCAATCAAAAGACACAGACTGGCAAATTGGATAAAAATCCAATACCCATCAGTGTGCTTTATCCAAGAAACCCATCTCACATGTAAGGATACACAAAGTCTCAAAATAAAGGGATGGAGGAATATTTACCAAGAAAATGGAGAGCAAAAAAAAGTGGGAGTTGCAATTCACATTGCTGATGAAATAGACTTTAAAGCAACAAATATCAAAAGAGACAAAGAAGGCCATTACATAATGGTAAAAGGATTGATACAACAAGAAGAGCTAACGATCCTAAACATATATCGACCCAATACAGGAGCACCCAGATACATAAGGCAAGTTCTTTCTTTTTTTATTGCATTTTAGGTTTTGTGGTACATGTGCAGAGCATGCAATACAGTTGCATAGGTACACACAGGGCAGTGTGTTTTGTTTGCTTTCTCCCCTTCACCCATATTTGGTATTTCTCCCCTGGCAATCCCTCCCCACCTCCCCCTCCCACTGGCCCTCCCCTTTTCCTCCCAATAGACCCCAGTGTTTAGTACTCCCCTCTCTGTGTCCATGTGTTCTCATTTTTCATCACCTGCCTATGAGTGAGAATATGCGGTGTTTCATTTTCTGTTCTTGTGTCAGTTTGCTGAGAATGATGTTCTCCAGATTCATCCATGTCCCTATAAACGACACGAACTCATCATTTCTGATTGCTGCATAATATTCCATGGTGTATATGTGCCACATTTTCCCAATCCAATCTATTATTGATGGGCATGTTGGTTGATTCCAGGTCTTTGCTATTGTAAACAGTGCTGCAATGAACATTCGTGTGCATGTGTCCTTGTAGTAGAACGATTTATAGTCCTTTGTATATATACCCAGTAATGGGATTGCTGGGTCAAATGGGATTTCTATTTCTAAGGCATAAGGCAAGTTCTTAATGACTTACAAAGAGACTTAGACTCCCACACAATAATAGTGGGAGACTTTAACACTCCACTGTCAATATTAGACAGATCAACCAGACAGAAAATCAACAAGGATATCCAGGGCTTGAACTCAGACCTGGAACAAGCAAACCTGATAGACATTTACAGAACTCTCCACCCCAAATCCACAGAATATACATTCTTCTCAGTACCACACCACACCTACTCTAAAAGTGACCACATAATTGGAAGTAAAGCACTCCTCAGCAAATGCAAAACAACTGAAATCATAACAAACAGCCTCTCAGACCATAGTGCAATCAAGTTAGAACTCAGAATACAGAAACCAACCCAGAACTGCACAGCTTCATGGAAACTGAACAACTGCCTCTTGAATGTGGACTGGATAAACATGAAATGAAGGCAGAAATAAAGAAGTTCTTCAACACCAATGAGAATGAAGACACAACATGCCAGAATCTCTGGGACACATTTAAAGCAGTCTCTAGAGGAAAATATATAGCAATAAGTGCCCATATGAGGAGAATGGAGAGATCCAAAATTGACACCCTATCATTAAAATTGAAAGAGCTAGAAGAGAAAGATTAAAAAAACTCAAAACCCAGCAGAAGACAAGAAATAACTAAGATCAGAGCTGAACTGAGGGAGATTGAGACACGAAAAACCCTTCAAGAAATCAATAAATCCAAGAGCTGGTTTCGTGAAAAGATCAACAAAATAGATAAACAACTAGTCAGATTGATAAAAAAGAAAAGAGAACAACCAAATAGATGCAATAAAAAATGATAAAGGGGAAATCACCACAGATTCCACAGAATTTCAAACCATCATCAGAGAATATTACAAACAACTCTATGCACATAAACTAGTAAACCTGGAAGAAATGGATAAATCCTGGACTCCTGTGTCCTCCCAAGCCTAAACCAGGAGGAAGCTGAAACTTTAAATAGACCAATAACAAGGTCAGAAGTCGAGGCAGCAATTAAGAGCCTACCACACACAAAAAGCCCAGATCCAGATGGGTTCACAGCCGAATTCTACCAGACACACAAAGAGGAGCTGGTACTATTCCTTCTGAAACTATTCCAAATAATCCAAAAAGAGGGAATCCTTCCCAAATCATTTTATGAGACCAATATCATCCTGATACCAAAACCCGACAGAGACCCAACAAGAAAAGAAAACTTGAGGCCAATATCCATGATGAACATAGATGCAAAAGTCTTCAATAAAATATTGGCAAGCCGATTGCAACAGCAAATCAAAAAACTTATCCATCATGATCAAGTAGGATTCATCCTGGGGATGCACGGCTGGTTCAACATACGCAAGTCTATAAACGTAATTCACCACATAAACAGAACCAAAAACAAAAACCACATGATTATCTCAATTGACGCAGAGAAGGCATTCGACAAAATTCAGCAGCCCTTTATGCTAAAAACCGTCAATAAACTGGATATCGATGGAACGTATCTCAAAGTAATAAAAGCTATTTATGAAAAACCAACAGCCAATATCATACTGAATGGGCAAAAACTGGAAGCATTCCCTTTGAAATCTGGCACTACACAAGGATGCCCTCTTTCACTGCTCCAATTAAATATAGTACTGGAAGTTCTAGCCAGAGCAATCAGGCAAGAAAAAGAAATAAAGGGCATTCAAATAGGAAAGGTGGAAGCCAAATTGTCTCTATTTGCAGACGACATGATAGTACACCTAGAAGACCCCATCACCTCAGCCCCAAAACTCCTGAAACTGATAAGCAACTTCAGCAAAGTCTCAGGATATAAAATCAATGTGCAAAAATCACAAGCATTCATCTACACCAATAACAGACTTAAAGAAAGCCAAATCAAGAACGAACTGCCATTCACAATTGCTACAAAAAGAATAAAATACCTAGGAATACAACTCACAAGGAACGTAAGGGACCTCTTCAAGGAAAACTACAAACCACTGCTCAATGAAATAAGAGAGGACAAAACAGATGGAGAAACATTCCATGTTCATGGTTAGGAAGAATTAATATCGTGAAAATGGCTATACTGCCCAAAGTAATTTACAGAATCAATGTTATCCCCATCAAACTACCATTGACTTTCTTCACAAGAAGAAAAAAAACAAAAAACAAAAAAAAAACTATACTACAAGGCTACAGTAATCAAAACAGCATGGTAATGGTACCAAAACAGAGATATAGACCAATGAAACAAAACAGAAGCATCGGAGGCAACACAACATATCTACAACCATACAATCTTTGATAAACCTGACAAAAACAAGCAATGGGGAAAGGGTTCCCTGTTTAATAAATGGTGTTGGGAAAACTGGCTAGCCATGTGCAGAAAGCAGAAACTGGACCCCTTCCTGACACCTTACACTAAAATTAACCTCAGATGAATTAAAGACTTAAACATAAGACCTGCACCATAAAAACCCTAGAAGGAAATCTAGGCAAAACCATCCAGGACATAGGAGTAGGCAAGGACTTCATGAACAAAACACCAAAAGCATTGGCAACAAAAGCCAAAATACACAAATGGGACCTAATCAAACTCCACAGCTTCTGCATGGCAAAAGAAACAGTCATTAGAGTGAATTGGCAACCAACAGAATGGGAAAAAATTTTTGCAGTTTACCCATCTGACAAAGGGCTGATATCCAGAATTTACAAAGAACTCAAACAGATTTACAGGAAAAAAACAAACAAGCCCATTCAAAAGTGGGCAAAGGATATGAACAGACACTTTACAAAAGAAGACATATATGAGGCCAACAATTATATGAAAAAATGCTCATCGTCACTGGTCATCAGAGATGCAAATCAAAACCACATTGAGATACCATCTCACACCAGTTAGAATGGCGATCATTAAAAAATCTGGAGACAACAGATGCTGGAGAGGATGTGGAGAAAAAGGAACACTTTTACACTGTTGGTGGGAGTGTAAATTAGTTCAACCATTGTGGAAGACAGTGTGGCGATTCCTCAAGGCCTTAGAAATAGAAATTCCATTTGACCCAGCAATCCCATTACTGGGTATATATCCAAAGGATTATAAATCGTTCTACTATAAGGACACATGCAAATGAATGTTCATTGCAGCACTGTTTACAATAGCAAAGACCTGGAATCAACCAAAATGCCCATTGATGATAGACTGGATTGGGAAAATGTGGCACATATACACCATGGAATATTATGCAGCAATCAGAAATGATGAGTTTGTGTCGTTTGTAGGGACATGGATGAATCTGGAGAACAGCATTCTCAGCAAACTGACACAAGAACAGAAAATGAAATACCGCATATTCTCACTCATAGGCAGGTGATGAAAAATGAGAACACGTGGACACAGGGAGGGGAGTACTAAACACTGGGGTCTATTGGGGGGGAAAGGGGAGGGCCAGCAGGAGGGGGAGCTGGGGAGGAATAGCCTGGGGAGAAATGCCAAATGTGGGTGAAGGGGAGAAAGGAAGCAAAACTCACTGCCGTGTGTGTACCTGTGCAACTGTCTTGCATGTTCTGCACATGTACCCCAAAACCTAAAATGCAATAAAAAATTTAAAAAATAAAATAAAATAATAACTTTACATATACTACCAGTTTATTTGAGTCATATTTACTTTTGCAATAAGTCAAATACACCCTATTTTATTAGATAAGCATGTTTCTTCTGGAATTTAGCCTTTAGGAAACAAAAAGAAAGAAAAATATGCATCTACCTATTTTTCTATACAATACAAACGTTTAAATTTTGCTTCTGGAAGTTATATTTACTTACTTATTTTCACATGAGAAAGTCATTCATCATGTTTTGGTCTGAATACTTCTGTCTCCCCAAAATTCATGTGTTGTAACCCAATCCCCAATGTCATGGGGCCTTTGGAAAGCCATTAAGTAATAAGGTCACTGGGTTGTAGTGGGATTAGTGCCCTTATAAGAGACCCTTAAGAACCACTTTGCCTTTCTCTCCACGTGAGAACACAAGAGGCCAACATACATAGACCAGGAAATGGGCTCTCGCCAGACACCGAGTCTGCCAGTGACTTGATCTTGGATCTCCCAATTTTCAAAACTGTGAGAAATAAGTTTCTGTTATTCATAAGCAACCTAGTCTATGGTAACAGTCCAAAAGGACTAAGACAGGTCATAGTTGTCAGATATTCACAGATATTAATTAAGCTTAGAGCTTACCAAGGCATTAGAAGTATTATACTTGTGCTATCTTCATTGCAATGTCTCTTACAGAAATAATTCAATGAACCTCCATAATCCACTCTTTTTGCTTTCTGGCAACAAAAATGTGGAGCGAATGTGTGCATGTGTATAATGACAAAAATTGCTAAATACATATAAGCATGTATGTATTCATTTGTAAAAATTTTATTGTGTATCCACTATATATCATCCACTGTTCAGGATATATAAATACAGGGTTGAATGACACAGTCATTACCCTGAGAATTACAAAGACTACTGGAAATCACTAATAATAAATAAACAATTTCTTTTTATTGTGGTGCATTAATGAGGAACAGGGGAAAACTGAGAGCCGCAGAGTCAGCCTTAAGTAGTGTGAGGGGTGGGAGGAGATCCTTGTAAGCCTTTACTGGAGAAGCAGCTGCTTGGCAGACAGTGGGGTGAGAGTACATTTTAGGCTGAGGGAACAGTAAGCACAATAAATGGAGTTGTAAGCAGCAGAGTAGAACTGAGAGCCTGCAAAGAATCCAATACTGCTCATTAATGAAGTGGAAGGGAGGAGTTATTACCAAGTAGATAAGAGTCACAATTTACTATGCTATTGTAAACACTTGCTATAGATAATGCAGTGATATTAAATAGGGGAAAGCCATGACCAAATATATGTTTAGGGAGAAACATTTTGGTTTAGAAGCTATATGAAAGTGAATTAACGAAGATAAGGACTAAAGGAAGAACCAGTTACGAACACTATTAATCCAGATGACAGATGCTGGCTTGAAGTAAGTGATTCTGGAAACATGAATGAAGGACATTTAAAGATCAATTTACATGTGGGATTATGATACAGAAGGAATTAAGGATGGGCTTCAGAGAGTATGTAAACTTTCCCCCAGATAGGAAAATGTGTATGATTATGCATATTTTCTGGGGAAAAACATAGATTTTATCAGATTCCCAAATGGGTTCATAACTGAAACAAGTGTCAAATTACTGTATTGTGCTATTTTCATAATCACACTTTACTTAAAGACATACCTTTTGACAATTTTTATTTGGGTAAGGTTGCCAGTTATAACTATTAATAATAAAAAGACAGAATGGGGTGCAGGACTTAGCAAATAAAAATGTACATTTAGGCCAGGCCAGGGGACTCACGCCTGTAATCCCAGCACTTTGGGAAGCCGACGCAGGTGGATCACCTGAGATCAGGAGTTTGAGACCTGCCTGGTAACAAAAATACAAAAATTAGCCAGGCATGGTGGCATACACCAGTAGTCCCAGCTACTTGGGAGGCTGAGG
Organism: Callithrix jacchus; assembly: GCF_049354715.1. Classification (NCBI taxonomy): domain Eukaryota; kingdom Metazoa; phylum Chordata; class Mammalia; order Primates; family Cebidae; genus Callithrix; species Callithrix jacchus. The sequence goes on from NC_133518.1 coordinate 37,506,983, forward strand.
CAGAAGAATTGCCTGAACCTGGGAGATGGAGGCTGCAGTAAGCTAAGATCAAATCCAACCACTGCACTCCAGCCTGGATGGCAGAGTGAGACTCCATCTTAAAAAAATAAAAATAAAAATTATATTTAACTGAGCATCCTCTGTTTTGGCATCTCTACTTAAAGATACTCAAGCTGTGAAGTGATGTTTCTCTGGAATTATATACATTATCTGGGTATTCTTCCATTTAAATTTCATTAATTAATTAGTTCACCCAACAAATATTGATTGGTTGCCTATCTGTCCACTGAGTATACATTTGTTGGATAACAGATATATATCCCTTTTTCTGAGGCACTAATGATGTATTGGGCAATATTTTTAAATTAGATTAAGAGTTAATAAATTACTATGGCTAGTGATTACTAGGTGACAAGCAGTGGGTAGCTATAGAGAACAACGTGACTTTTTACTAGGATGAGACAAAAGCCAAGTCAGGTGAAGGGCCAGAAGGAACATGTTCCAAGGAGAGAAAAGAGTTTGATGGAAAGACTGGAGGTGGGAAGGAACTGCTGAGTTGAAAGAAGAAAAGAAAAGAAAGAAAGAAAAAGATAGAGAAAGAAAGAAAGAGAGAGAAAGGGAGGGAGGAAGAAAGGGAGGGAAAGAGAAGGAAGGAAGGAAGGAAGGAAGGAAGGAAGGAAGGAAGGAAGGAAGGAAGGAAGGAAGGAAGGAAGGAAGGAAGGAAAAAAGGAAGGAAGGAAGGAAAGGAGGGAGGGAGGGAGGGAGGAATGGGGAGTGGCCAGGCGCTGTGACTCACACCTGCAATCCCAGCACTTTGGGAGGCCGAGGTGGGTGAATCATGAGGTCAGGAGTTCGAGACTAGCCTGGCTAACATGGTGAAACTTGGTCTCTACTAAAAATACAAAAATTAACTAGGCATGGTGACGTACACCTGTAATCCCAACTACTCAGAAGGCTGAGGCAGGAGAATTGCTTGAACCCAGAAGGCAGAGAGGTTGCAGTGAGCCAAGATTTTGCCACTGTACCCCAGCTTGGGTGACAGAGTGAGACTCTGTCTCAAAATTAAAAACAAGATTTCATGTAGTGTTGAAAGGCGAGACAGGATACAGAATCAGCTAGGTAAGTTATAGTTTGCAGGGCCCAGGGCTTAATGAAAATGTGTCCCCTTGTGCAAAAAGCAGAAAAAAAATGTACCATTACAGGTCCTAAAATACACAGTATTTTCTTTTTTGTTGTTTCTCTTTGGATTTGTCATGGTGTTTTTTACTTGATATTTAATATTATATGTTAAAAAAAAGTTAAAATTCAAATTATTACTATGAATTTTAATATTTATTTTTATATTAGGCAATTCAATATTTAAATGCAAATATAAGAATGTCTTATATGCAAATCACTGAAATTATTCAATTTGTATTTCATAGCTCATATATATCTATGTATTACATTCTTAGAACAGCAAAAATGCTACACAAAACTAACTGAAATATTTTTATTTCACTTCCAATACAATCACATTCTCTACCTTCAGCTAAATGATAAAGAGAAAGAATCAACTAGAAAAAGAACTACAGGCTGCCCTGTCTTTCCCTTTCCTTCTATATCATCCCTTTCAGTGTATGTGATTGGCAAATACAGAGAACTTTGGGTAAAAAAGGATATGATAGAGCTTAATGGTTCTTTGAGTTTCTTAGAATGTGATTAACTTCTTTTGTCACTAGAAGCAAGATCTGATTGAACAGGAAAAGATGGCCTCCAAGAGCTGTCAGCAGACCCTACCCCCACCTACTAATTGGAGACATTACATTTCACTTGTACTTGCTTTGAGTCTCAAATGGGCATCCACACAATGGTGAATCCACCACAATTTTGTGCTTATGGGGCACAGCAAACTGGAACACCAAAAACAATGGACCCACACATGACATGTATTTCTTCTGTTCATTGGCATGCTTCATTTTTTCCTTGGACTTAACTTACAAAACACAAATTCAAAGATAAAAGAATAATACAAGATGAGAATTTCGAATTATAATGTCAGAACATTAAACCACCCATGGAGCCCTCTATGACTGCTATGGACTGAATGTTTAGTTCCCTCAAATTTATATGTAGGAGCCCTAATGACCAAAGTGATAGTATTTGGAGATAGGGTCTATGAGAGGTAATTATGTTGTGAAGATGGAGCTCTCATGATAGAATTAATGCCCTTATTAGAAGAGACAGGGAAGTACTTATTTTTTCTCTCTCTCTCTTCTCTCCTCCAGGCAAGGCTACAATGACAAAGCAGCCATCTACTCACCAGAAATCAGAGCTCCCAGCACCTTCATCTTGGACATTCCAGCCTCCAGATCTGTGAAAAATAAATGTTTGTTGTTTAAGTCACCCAGGCTATTTTAATTTGTTATAGCAGCCTAATGTGGGTTGGCTGTGACCCCACCCAAATCTCACCTTGAATTGTAATAATCTTCAGGTATCCTGGGAAGGACCCAGTGGGTGGTAATTGAATCATGGGATGGGTTTTTCCATGGTGTTCTCATGATAGTGAATAAGTCTCATGAGATCTGATGGCTTTATAAAGGGTAGTTCCCCTGCACACACTCTCTTGAGGGCCACCATGTAAAATGTGCCTTTGCTTCTTCTTCACCTTCCACCATGATTGTGAGACCTCCCCAGCCATGTGGAACTGTGAGTCCATTAAATCTCTTTTTCTTTATAAATTACCCACTCTCAGGTATTTCTTCAGAGCAGTATGAAAATGGACTAACACACAGCCCAAACTAACTAGGTCATCTCCTCTACAAGTTGCAGTCTTATAAAGGCAGCCCTGTGGTGGGGGAGATGAAGATGGAGAAGTGGGTAGGGACCTGAGCATGCAATTTATGGTGGTGTCTGGATTTCATTCAGTGTCTGTAATTTTTCCATATTTCTCCTGGCCTCTGCCTTCTTTTTCTACTGTTTGGAAAACATATATATAATATATATTTAATGTGTCTTTGTTAAACAGATTCAATTTATTTTAATATCATTTATTCCTTCCAACTACAAATCAAGCCTTGAACTTAAAGGAGGAACAATAAAAAATGAAATTTTTCTTTATCTCAGTTTTCTGGATCTATCACAAATAATAATAACAACAATTACACATTCAGCATTAAAAAAGCAGGAATGATGCCAAGTATTTTATGTAGTAGTTTGCAATTAAAAGAAATATTGAGAAGCAGACACCATAAGTCTAGAAGAACTATCTTTCACAGTTGAATTTTGCCATTTCACAGGATTGTTGGCTCTGGAGTGATGCCCTAGTAATCTGTTTTCTGACACCCATTAATGCATTTCCTCACTTCCTTGATTGAAGTACTGCATACACTGATCATTGATTTGTAAAGTCGGGTGTGAATGCCCAATGAATTTTAAAAAGAAACCTTTAACACTTCATTCTGTTCTAGCTGCACTTCACTTCTCCGTGCAGTCCATGGTGTCACTTGCTGCCTGTGTCCAGCTTCAACAGACGTGGCAAAAGAAAGAAGAGAGTAGGAGCAGGAAAAAAGATACCGAGGTAAATTTGTAGACAAAGTACACTGATACTTCTAGTATCATCTTGTACATTATCATTAAGTAAAACCCTGAAAGTCTTCTTACTGATACTTTTGCCTGCTTTTTATTCTGTTCTTATAAAAATATTTCATTTTTTATAAGAATAGAATAAAATCTTTCATAAGAACAAAATTTTTAAAAAAGCAAATAAGTTTTTAAAAGGTGCAATTCATGACACCAGTGAATTTCATTATATTTCTATATGGTCTTTTCTTTTCCTGCTTTTGGGGAAGCTGGCTGTCATTAAGGGCTCATGAGACACCTGTATATTGTTCACAGACTCCCCTAAATGATTGCAGCTCACGGCTTTTGGCAAGGATGTGAATACAGTGGCTTAGAAACTGGCATCAGTTGAGAATAGTAACAAAATATTATACATTGGCATTTTTTCTGATACTTCCTCCATGTAAAGAGAAAAGGAACCTCATTGTAGAATATATTTCTAAAACTTGCATTTTTATCACACTTTCTTTTTAAAGATGATCTATAAATATACTTTATATTATAAAAGTTTTTGTTGAAAGGGCAAATATTACCAAGCCAACATAACAAAACAGACATTATAGTTCTCTTTGGTGACTTATGAAAAGTTCCAGTGATACCAAGGAAAAGTTTAGTCCTAAAGGGAGAGTTTAATTAATTAAAATATTTTTAATTAATTAAACTTTTGGTGCATCTACCACATTTCAGGGACTGTGCTATGTACTAAAGTCTACATACACACCTCTGTTCAATATAAAGTCCTATTGATGTAAACAAAATATGGTGGCATTATTTTCTTTGCATGGGGTTAAATAAACTGAGATACCACCAAGATTGTCTTCCCAGCATACTCCCTCCATTGGAGCTAACTTGCTTTATTTAACATACTTTTCTCCTCTGGATCAAAGCCCTAGATTCATGACTACCTGACATTTTTCTTTCTCTGTCATCTTTCCATTCTTCCAAAGTAGATTAGTTCTCAAGGTGTGCTAAATCACAGTCTTCTACAGCCCAGCTGCAGCAAGCCTAACGAGAACATTTTCTATACCAAATATTTCAGGAGCTCAATGCTAAGCTTTTAATATGCTGAAGGAAGAGAATAAGAAATTTGAAAAATCCTTTCTCCAGGTAATAGCCTGGTTTATGAAGCTATTGTGTTGATACATAATCTTACTTTGCTTTTGTTCTTTCTATTTAAATACCTTCTGTAACATGTCTAATCTCTACACATACATGCTGTCTCGCAGATTAATGCATAACCGACTAGAGTGATGGCATGAATTTAGAAAAAGTAAAAGAGAAAATAATAGTTTATAATTTTCAAGTGCTCCTCCAATAGTATAGTAAATATTCAATACATGGGAATTCACCTTGTTTATCCTCAACTTATTTTTCCTATTTATTTCTTCATCTTCTCCCAAATCTACCTTTTTTACTAAAATTGCTAACAGAAAACACACACACACACACACACGCACACACTAAACACTATGCCTCCTTCAAGTTCATGCACATGCACATACTTGACCCTTCTACTATAATGGTAAGATGGCAGCACTAAGGCAGTATGGAAAAGATGATAGGCAAACAAACCGAATTACAGGCTCCTCAAAATGAAACTGTATTGTTAGTAATAATATTAGTTGCATTGATATTTATAACAAATAATATGTAGTAAATAATCAAAACTATATAGACCCAAATTGATAAAAATTGAATTTAAAAATTACCATAATTCATATGGAAAGTGCCTGTATGTACTACCTTCCGGACTACTGTGAAAAATCAATCTCAGTTTTACAAGCTTTCCTATTAATATATTTGAAAACATTGCAGTTGCTGAAATAAGTAGTTTTATTTTGAAAGATTTCCGTTTCCTTTAGCTTTTCTTCCATAATTACATTATTTTTATGGTTTGTGATGTTTGCTATTTCTAGTCCATGATAGGGCAATAGTCTATCTACCATCATTTGGTTTAATTTGTTAAATATTATATTAATTATGATTTATGTTTAATCAAACAGAACACTTCAGCTAATTGACAGTTGAAATGAGAAGGGTTTAGTCTACAGTGACATGTCAATGCCAGTGAAGGATCTAGAATAAATATCAAGACATTTTAAAGGAAAATTCAAGAGTATTTAATGACTAACTGGTTGTGGAGAGAAAATAAAACATAAATTAGAAATTTTGCTGATGTTTTGAACCATGGTTCAAATAAGAGAAAACATAGGATAATTGCAGAAAATGGGAGCAGGTATCTTGTTTCAAGACTCCTAGCAAATTTCAGGTTAGGTGCTGGGTATCTTGATTTGAAGACTGGGAAATGAACATATCTTCTGTTGTTACCTAAAATTCAAGGTGACCTTTAAGTAATAAAATGTATTTACCTGCATTACTTGTGGGATTGCTCTCATTATTTTACTCCCAAATTAAATTTTTCCCTGTGTCTCAAGGGAAAGTAATAGCCACCTCTCCATTTACTTTACAGAGGGAAAAATTATAAGGCTCTATGAAAGAAAATGTCTTTTGTTTATTCCAATATCATTAAGACCTATGGTAGTTTTAATCTCAGAAATGAACAGAATTTGAGGTAAATCTTGAAGTGAAAATGTAAGGAGACTGACATAGGCCACGAAATGAGGCTAAAATGCATAAGCAAATTTTCTATTCTAGATGTTTTAAAAATTACACAGTTGATATATGTGCCTTTGTTGGCTTCCTTTAGAAGGCGAAGAAGGAGATTATCACTTCAGGAAATTCAAAACTCTTCCCCAACTAATATTGCCCTTTACTAACCTTATGACCTGGTTGCCCAAGGCCAATTTAACACATCATTAGAAATGTAACCAACATGTCACTAAAATAGGCTCATCATTTGGCCAGAGGATGACAGGTTCTTTCTTCTTCTATGTATGCATTCTAGCAGCCACTAGTTTCCTGTAATTTCTGTAAGAAACATAAATATGCAAGTAATTATTTTCAAGTGTCTATGCCCTACTAATAAGATGATGCCTTTTCCAGATGGGATGGCAGTGTGATTTTAAAAATGTTGAGAGTATAGAGAATGTCCATGTCATGGCCAATGTTTTATTTCTTTGAGACAGAGTCTCACTCTGTCACCCAGGCTGGAGTGTGTTGGCATAATCTTAGCTTACTAAAATCTCAACTTCCCAGGTTCTAGCAATTCTCCTGCCTCAGCCTCCCAAGTAGCTGGAACTTCAGGCATGTGCCACCATGCCTGGCTAATTTTTTGTGTTTTTAGTAGAGACAAGGTTTCACTGTGTTAGTCAGGATGGTCTCGATCCCCTGACCTCATGAACCACCCGCCTCGGCCTCCCCAAGTGCTGGAATTACAGACATGAGCCACCGTGCCCTGCCGTCATGGGCAACTTAAGGAAAGAATTGGTGCTATAATCCCCAGGAAAAGGCTGGATATCAACCACTGAAGGGATTAACTATTTGTTGGGCTGGAAAGCAAGTTCTTAGAAGAAGAGGCATCTCCTATTTTCTGTTCTTTCACTTTTTAATGGCCAAAACAAAACTAATACAGGAAGCCTAACATGTGCTAGAATCATGTTACTCTACTTGGTAAAGAGTTCATCATCTCAAAAGAAGACATTGTTGATGCTTTTCCTTAGCCTCTCAAACACCCAATTGTCCCATTGCTGCAGCTGATTCCTAAATTACACTGGAATGAGGAGACAATACAAGTATCCGAATAACAAGAAACATGCTATTATAATAGATTGTTTTGAGAGTGTGGTTAGGATTCAAAAGAATGTGCTGGCACATATTTATTTCTCAATCCTTTAGAAATAAACGTACCTCATGCTGGGGTTCTACTCTCTGCATATTTGTAACCAAGTTGCCCTTTCCAGCTGCCATTAATTATTGCTTTTTTGATTTGCCAGTAAACACTCTGTAGAACATTTTTGTACCACATGTAGGTACAGCTTTTAAAAAAATAGAATGTGTTGGTTGTTTTATATCAAATAAGTAGTGTATGTTTATTGCTAAAAACTGTAAACAGATAACAAAGCTGAAGAACACCTAAACCTGTGAAATATATTTTATGCTCATTATATAAATTTATTCCTTATGATTAAGGCAAGATATGGCATATTGTCTATTTAGCTATTATAGAAAATGAGAATGAAGTGAGTTGCCTTTAGTTCATGACTGCCTCTGGGTCCCATCTAATTCCTAGGCCAAAAATCTTTCTGTATTCTACTGTCACCCACAAATAGTAGAAAAGAAATAGGCGTCCCCTGGGGCTTGGAGCCAAACCCAGAAAGGGAAACACACTCATGTGACCAGTCTTGAGCTAGGCAAGGCCAGCCTGCCCTGTGTATGACGTCTCCCAGCTGCATCTTCACTGACAGATATCTCAGCAGTTTTGAAAGCTGCTTGGGAAACTGCTCCAGTCAGTGAACGTGGAGGCTGACAGCTCTGGCTGAGTGATTCTCAGACCTAATTTCAAATAAACCTCTGATTTTAGGAAGAGTTTGGAGGGACAGTGTTTAGTCCCTGCACATCTAAAGAGACTGTATTATGTTGTGGGCCTGATAATGAATCAGAAGAGCACTCAGATTAGCATAACTTATTCATTTATCAGATAAAAGGTGTGCTCTAGTCCACATTATAGTCAAGGGCTCAGTGTCTCCATTTTTGTGTATGAATACATCCACCCTCCATTTGCCTTCTGTCCGGAGACACTCTAGGCAAAGCTGCTTTAATAAATGGATTTGTAAAGTGCTTTGTAACTCTTACATCGTTGATTATCCATGTGTTTTTTTTTTTTGAAATAACAAACAGCTAATAGCAAATGAGAATATGTGATACTACTTGATGTCTAGGTGAGTAACACATTTTAAATAGATTGTTTCCCCACTGATTGAATTCTTGTCTTTAAAGCCTATATTTAAAGTTAAAATATTTATGACATATGGTTTAGGAGGAATTAGCCCTCTGCGGTCCTGAAATATATTGAAAACATCATTATTTTTCTGTAAAACAAATTCATGAATGGAAAACATTTATATTAAACATTCTTAGTGGTAAATAATATGAAAGAGAACGGCTGTATACAGAACAGTGGGAAAAAGAAACAAATGGAGTAAATAAAGAAAGTATTTCATAAGCTGGACCAGGGGCATGTGGAATACATTAATGAAAACAACTTAGGTAACATATACCACATGTTCATGAGACAATATGTTAACTGGGCTCTTAAGAGCATTTGGCCAAAAAGGCACCATGGATGAGCTTTTGCTTAATTTATTTTCTAATATCACAAAGTAATAGCATACACTAGTTTTCAAGGGAAAAATATGTCATGATTAATCTTTCATTTCCACAATCATTTATTCACATATATTTACTATTCTCCCACTTCTACTCCCAGAAGAAATACACATCCATATACACACATCCATGCAGTTTGGCCCTAAATGCCATTATTACAAGCAGACTTCTTCTGAGATATTTGCTTTCTTTGTAGACAATCACTAATGATAACATACTTACGCCCAGTTGCACTTGTGACCAACTTTTAAATTGTCTGCCTATAGAATATTATCAAGAAAAATAAGGACAACAAAATGTCTGAAGGGGACTGATGATTCCCTTGTACTAGGAAAGGACATAAACAAAAAAGAAAATTTCTAAAACAAATTAGTTAATTGTAAGGCTAGAATGTAATCATAGATGAATTTTTAACAACTAGGGAACCAGCACATTAAAATAATCATATTGAGAGTTTTTTGGTCACATTAAGAAATGAGAAATCTTGGCCAGGCACAGTGGCCTATACCTATTACCCAACACTTTGGGATGCCAAGAAGAATGATTGCTTGAGGCCAGGAGTTTGAGATTAACCTGGGCAACATAAAGAGACCCCCATCTGTACAAAAAGGTTTAAAAAATGGGCCGGGTGCAGTGGCTCAAGCCTGTAATCCCAGCACTTTGGGAGGCCGAGGCGGGTGGATCACGAGATCAAGAGATCGAGACCATCCTGGTCAACATGGTGAAACCCTGTCTCTACTAAAAATACAAAAAATTAGCTGGGCTTGGTGGTGCGTGCCTGTAATCCCAGCTACTCAGGAGGCTGAGACAGGAGAATTGCCTGGACCCAGGAGGCGGAGGTTGCGGTGAGCCGAGATCGCGCCATTGCACTCCAGCCTGGGTAACAAGAGCGAAACTCCATCTCAAAAATAAAATAAAATAAAATAAAATAAAATAAAATAAAATAAAATAAAATAAAATAAAAAAGGTTTAAAAAATTAGCTGAGCATGGTGAGGCACACCTTTAGTCCCAGCTACTTGAGAAGCTGAGGTGGGAGAATTACTTGAGCCCAAGAGCTAGAGGTTGCAGTGAGCTATGATTGTACCAGTGCACTCTAGCCTGGGAAATAGAGCAAGATCCTAGCTTGAAAGAAAGAAAAGAAAAGAGAAGAAAAAATGAAAAGAAGAAAAAGAAAAAAGAAAGAAGGAAAGAAAAAAAGGAAGAAGGAAAGAAAGAAAGAGAGAAGGAAGGAAGGGTCAATGAACTGTCCTGGTATTAAGGGATAATTCAACAATGTAGAAAATACAATTATTATTTAGAAAAAGCATTGCTCATCTTGTAGCTTAGGATATTCTGGTTCATTTTCTGGGAGATACTGAGTTTTGATGAGCACTATTCTACATACAAAGCTTATGTCTATCAAATTCCCAAAAATACTCTTAAGGCACTATAGGTAGGGAGATGGAGAAATAGGAAATCATATATTGCTGGAGAAAGGGCAAAATGGTAAAAGTTTTATGAAGGATATTTTTAAAAATATTTTTAAACCCCTCTGATTTTTTAATGTCTTTGATACAAAAATTCTATTTCTAGGACTTATTCTAGACAGCAGTTGTAGTACTGCTTATGATCAGAAAGAAAAAGAAAGGATGGAAGAAAGAAAGAAAAAGGAAAGAAGAAATGGAGGGAGGAAGGAAGGGAAGGAGGGAGAGAGGGAGGGAGGGAGAAAAAATGAAGGGAAATAAAGAGAATAAATGAAAGAAAAAATTAAAAGCTTAAACACCCAAATCAGGTAATTTATTTTGTATCAAGAAAAAAAATCAGTGAAAGTTATTATTTTATATAAAACTTAACCTTTTTGCTGAGTTGTTACCATTGTTGCATCACACATTTGGATATCTGCCAAATGATCACCTCTCTGATTTAGGGAGGCTTTAGACAGTTCCTCCTAGCTTGCCTGGCTGCAGAATGTCTCTATCAAATCTCACCACCCAGTGCCCTTACCTCTTCAGGCCAGTACCTATCCTGGCCCAACCCTCACTGCCAAACCCACAATGACCAACTCCATTTTCAATGCACTGATGTTCAGGTCCAGAGAAAACATCTACCAACTCTTCAGTGTTCTGCCTGCTTTCTTCTCAGTGTCTTAGTGTACACATCTTATCTCCTAGGAGGAGTTTTCCAGTGTTGACTCAAGAGAACATCCCAGAGGTGCTCTTTTCCTTAAAATACAAGAACAGGAACAATACTCCTGAAGATTTGGCAGGGAGTAATCTAGGGAAACAAAAAGACAAGAAGAATGATTTACAGCATAAAGGTAGGCATTGTGTAGGAAGAGCTCATTTCAGTGATGACTGTGAGATCCTATCCAATAATACAACCATATCTTCAGAGTGAGTTTAAGCCTTTCAGACTGCCTTCTGGGTGGTTCTGACACTTTTCCCACCAATACCTGATATGCCAAGGCTATAGGAGGAGGCACATATGATCTACCAAACTCTTTTCAACAATCAAAAGTTGCTTTGGGAATAAAACCCCTCAATATGAAAAAACATACCAATGTGTACTTACTTCAGCACAGACAAATAATTCGATATCAATAAATTTTATCCTTGTACTACTTTCTTACCTTTGAAAACTAGGTTGGTTGAGTTGCCATTGTTTGGATATTATTTAAGAGATCTAATTTTTGCAACTCAGGAACCAACTCCTATGCACAAAACATACAGTGAATTATTAAATATAACAAATATGTTTATTCTTGCTCTCCTTATGTTTATTTCAGGCATATGTACATGCACCGTGTATTAGCAATACATATTCAATTATACAAGGTATTTTGTAAATTATTTTGTGTGGAGCAAACACCTTTTTTCAAATATGAGTGTACTTTAGTATTATCTGACATCAATTATCAGGCAAAGTCAACCTCACAGAAACTCAGAGTAGGCCACTAGTTGTATGGAGTAATTGAAAGACACCTATAATAACAATGAGGAAAATATAGTACCTTCTTCACTAGCCTCCCACCATGCCTGAATTTACTATGTTCAGTGTTATACAAGAGTGCATGAAGAAACAGGCATTTAACCATCTGCAAATTGTAGTCTATCTGCTAGTTAGTACTTAAGTATGTATTAGTTATACTTACTTTGACCTACTGTGATTTAGCAAAGAATGTGCCACAGGGAGTAGTGTAACACAGTAAAGTATTGATTTGAAGACAGGCAGAGGGTAAAAGAAGGTAAGAAATGTCCAACAGACAGAGTAACAGTCAGCACAGATAATACAACAACGGACCTTGCACAACCATTGTTTGGCAGCAGGGCAATTTGGACACTAAATGGGGTTATGAAAGGCTGTGTGGTCAGGTTGATAAAATCAGGAGACAGTGGGCACCTACCTTACAAGTTTATCTAAATCTTGTACTGGTTCTAAGATGGCATATATGTAGAATTTTACAGTAACCACTCTAATTTAAATTATTTTTTTTGTATTCCAAGGTTGAATAAAAGTTAAGATTAAAATAAGTTATTGTGTGTGTGGGGGGGAGGGGCTATGTATATACACGTGTATGTTTGTACCTTACATATTATAATTTGAAGTGGTGAGTGGAGACTCTTATTATAAATACAATTTAGATTAGGTTTATAAAGGGATTTATTTTTCACATTACTTATTCATCCATTTACCTTTTGCTTCACTTGTTCTTAATAAATCATCACCATTTCAGTATAGAAAGTATCTCAGCAATTAATATGATATTTCAGCAGTTTGTCTTTTGTCTTTGAGGAGAAAAATGCAGACATGTTTTTCCTAAATTATCCCTAACTGTTCCGAACAAGATGCTGGCAGATGGACATTCTGGATTTATTATCTTCTCCCCAAATTATTTTTGCTCTAGAATGTATAATTTTCTAGAATTTTTTATGTGAATTTCAAAGACTACCTGGTCATGCTGTAAAAAAGTGTGCGATTATGGAAATAAAGTATTTTCTCATTCTTTTGTCTTCACTTCCTGCAACCAATAGCTGAAAAGGGAGTCAAATCTTCCCAAAATGACTATGCACTGTCAAAATGAGATGCTTTAATTTAAATAATAAATAAGCTACATGGTTACCTTTTGCTCTGATCCATGCTAAATATTAGTACCTGATCTGGTTTCCAGCATTATTGCAACAACATTTAAGTGTACAGTATAAGATTGTACTTGATTTATTAAAGTAATAAATTAGTTTTATTGTAGGTGATTAAATGTATTTTACTTTTTAAAGCACAAGAACCAGAAAAGAAAAGCATCGTTACAATCTGAAAATAACTAGAAAGATAAGTTCATTAACTTGCCTACACTTGCGCATCATAAAAACCTTGTTAAAAATTATTCCCCAGCCTGCTGTATTAGCTTCTTTATGAGGTAATTTCTCCATACAGTAATAAGATTTTTCTTTTACTCTCCAGTGCATATTAAACCCACTAATCTTCTTTTATAAACTATAGTTTCAGCCACTTTCTGAATTTACTCACTTTAAAGATACACTCCTATTAATATTAAAGGTAGCAAATGCAGATATGAACTTTGTAAAACATGCTTTCGGATTTATGACACAATCTTTTAACAGTGTACTGCAATAGCACAAAAGGGAAAAAGCTGTAAATGTCGAGTATGTCTCATGACAAACCAATCTTAGTCTCCATAGAATTAATTTCCCACCCATTCATTGTGTGAATTAACTGTAAACATATTTTCTACTGACAGCAAATAAACACGGAGTAGAAAGACTCAATTCATTGAAAGAAATCAAACAAAATGTTGCAGAGGAATCACACAGATGCCAACCATCTGATTGATATGCATAGTGGGTGTTCTGGGGAAAGGATACTGGTAACCATTTCCACTTGCCGGTAGCTCTTTAAGTATCAAGGTTTCTTTCTATATCCAAGATCAGACAGGGTACAACAGGAAGTTAAAAATTGAGTTTTTCAAAGGTTAAATTTCAGTTATTTCTGTTACATCTTTTATTTCAATGATTCTTCTAAAACATTTAATATTTTAAGTTTATTATTTAATAATGGCAGAAGTAATTAATACTGCACTTTAAACCTCCTAAGTGGGTAATATATCTTAGAAATAATAAATTAACTCAAAATATTATAGAAATTTATTTTAAAAGAGAATGCAGAAACAGCTTCCCCAACATTTTTCCTTTTACTTTCACTTAAAGTAAAAGATAACAGTTCCCTTATTATCCTGTGCTTAGACTTATTTTGTTCATTAAAAAAAACAAAAATTTTTAATTGTTCTTTTCTGAACTGGGGGAAAACATTTGAAATATATGTGAGATAAAATTCCTAATATGTAAAAGTTCTTGCAAGTCAACAAAAACTAGGTAAACAGCTCAATTAAAAAAAAAGGGGGGGGGATAGAATTGAAGAAAACTATGCAAAAGAAAAGATGTAACAGGCCTATCAATACATGAAAAATGTTTAACCTCTACACTAGTTAAAAATACAATGTGGAATTTTAATGGAAAATATCATTTTGTTCAAATCAGGTTGATAAAGATTAAAAATAATGGAAATAAATATAATTGTCCAAAGTTTACAAAAGTAAATCTCTTCTATATTTATTGTGAGCTCATAAATTAGTATCATCTTTTAACCAACCTTTAGCAATGTTTAAAATCTTAAACGTGCATAATATTGACTCAACATGCCTAACAATGCATATACATATAAAGGGATGTATATAGAAGATGTATGTGGGAGAGAAGAAAATTGGTAACAACATAATGCTCATTAATGCCTTAGAAAATTATGATATATTTAAAAGTATAGAATATATTCAGTCATTATTTTATTTGGTAATGTTGGAAAATGTTCATAATATACCAAATAGAATAAAAAAGCAAATTACCAGACAACGTACATTGTAGAGTGGTTTTCTTAAAGTACAATTATATAAATACATATCTTCATTGAAAAAAATAATACAAATAAAGAATATACACTGAAAGGCTATCAATAGCTGCTGCTATAAAATAGTATAAGTAGTAAATAACCTGTGCTTATTTCTTTTTTTACATTCTAATATCCTTCCTTTCTACCCATCTAACACATTGAATAAATAAATGCTTACAGGCTGATTTCATTCATCAGTAGAAGCATATGCTTACCATTACACGAAATTAAAGAGTAGACAATTTTTAACTTTTCTAAGTGACATAAATTATTCAAGTATATGCAAGTGCATATAAAAGAATAGTGATATCATAGATTATTACTAGAAGTCATGTCAATAAGTTCTCTGACATTTAATAGACAATAAATGTCCATAATATTAAAAGTAAATAAATTTATCATGACATATTTGTGACATTATTAATAGCAGATTTAAAATAATAAGTAACTATTTTCTTTTTCAGAATTTTAAATGCTATTACAGATTTGAATTCATAACATTTTAGCCATATCTATTAAGCTAATGTTTCAGAAATTAGCCAAAAACCAAAATACATTTTAAAGAGGCTTTCTTCAAATTTTCTTTTTCTATGATAGTAAGGTTTATTTTCTCCTTTTCCTCACTCTTGCTTTACATTTTTATATCTCCTTTATCCTAATCAAGTGTTCATTTCTTTAATTACATTAGCTTTCCTCCCTGGTATATTTCTTTAAAGAGAGAGAGAGAGAAAGACAGGGAGGGGGATATTGCGGGTGATATGTGTACGTATATGACTTTTCTTGTGGTTGCTGTTATCTTTCTTAGCTGAGGTATTAAATTTCTCAATCATTTTCATAAGTCTATGTTCTGCTTTAGAATTCCTCTTTCCATGTATCTTCTGTATTCTGAATGATTAACTTTTGCTATGGCTCCACTTCTCCTTTGATTTCCTTGTTGAGAAAATTGAAAGTCATTTCAAACATTTCTGGTCCCCACTGTCCCTTTAACATAATGTTAACTTTTTGCCTAACAAAGCTTTCTTCATCCCATCATAAACATTCCAACACAATTTCTCGGGCCTGTTCATTTTGCCAGGGGTAACTATTATGGCTAGGGCTTCATATGATCCTTTCTGCAAAAATCATTGTCTCTGAGATGGTACTATATCTTGTAGAGTCCTTTATATCAAAGGCAGAAGGTCGTTTGGCCAAAGATAAACTAAAAATAGAAGCCAGATTTATACAAAACATAAATTCATTAGTGTGGAGAGTTTTAGACCCTTGATCTACTTCTAGAACCTAGCACCTCTCACATAGTAGATTATCAGTATTTGCTGAATGAATAAATAAGTGATGGAGAATGACTAGCTGACCTGATTCAGAAGTTTAAACACTGAAAGAAAGAATCAGCCTTTCTTTTATCATTTTTAAGATAAATCTAACATTATTTTATCAGAGTCACTGCTCTTATATCCAAACTTAATAAAATATGTATTTTGTAGTAGTCTCAGACCCCGTTGCATTTAGCAGTCATGAGCTGTGTTCACCTGCAGCCTTTACATAGGCTGTAAATGAGACTTTTCTGACTAAAGAAGGACAGAGCAGGTTGGCATCATTAATATGAGCTGTTCCTCCCTTCTGAGTACATATGTTGCTCCTAATGACAGATGGGAGCATTGGCTGGTTACACAGACTGCAAAGACTGAGGATTATAGGGCAAAAGGGATGCTACAATAATAAAAGACCAGCTCCAGGATTGTAAGCATGGAAGTTTCTTCATATTTGCTCGCCCCTAGCCCTGCACAAGGGAATTGTAGGGAGTTCTGTGGCAAATTTGTTGACCAGTGCACATTATAAGCAGCCTGTACTAATGGGTTTAGCCTTATTTGTCTAAGACATTAAAGTTATCCTTTTTAGTTAAATGTTTTATTCTGGCATTTTGGAAAGATACATGATGCCAAACAGAATATTTATAACAAACCTTTTAAGGTTTATTCTCATCTATTTTTGCCCTCAAAGGTCATTTCATAAAAGAGATCAAAAGGCAGCTTCTTCCAGGGCAGCTCAGTGGGTGGCCAGCAGCAGATTAGTACTGACAGAGCCCTAAAGAAGTACAAATCTCTATGACTTGTTTTACAACAGTTCTGTAATATATTTTCTCCATTACCATGCCACATAATTACATATATGAAGTAGTTTAATTATAACCGATATAATGAAAAAGCATTAAAATGGTCTTGAAACAAGCTTACCAAATGGGATTCCTGTGAGTATCCAACCCTTTACTGGTAGTAGCCTGTTTCTTCAGTAATTTAAAAATCTTCAGGAGCCCCGGTATTATTTGGTGGATAAAGCTTATCCAAAAAAATAGATTCTATCTTTTCAATTTCTAAGCTTCTAGTGTTAGAAATAACTAAATTTTTGGATTTTTTTTTGTGTTCTGGGCCAACACTGATTTTATATTAAAAATCTGAAGCATGTACATTAGGAATTTGTTTTGTATGTATTTTCCTTTTGGTAGGTCAATTCGGTCAGCATTGTTGTGTGTTGTCTGTGTGTAAGGCACAATGCTAGGCTCTTTGGTATCCAAAGATGAAAGAAATGTTATGGTGACTGACTTCAAGGAGGCAAAATCCAAAAGGAAAAGTCAAACATGTAAAAACATAGTCAAATATCTGCTGCAGTATTAAGAATTTCAAAAAGAGGTACCTACAAAATACAGTGATAGCTTGGAAGACGTGAGCAACGCTGGCAAGAAATGCGGAGAAAGTTTATGTGAACTCTTAACAAGTGAACAGCAGTTTAGTAAGCAAATGGCAGAGTCTCAGAAGGGAGAAGAAGGAAAACATAATAATTTGAAGGGAAAAGGAACACTATGTGCACAGGTGAAATAGAGAACTGCAAGAGGTGGATATGAATAGGTTGAGAATGTGAGAAAAGAACAGACAATATGAGGATAAACATAGAGCGGCCAGGTCATAGACAACTCTGTTTATAAAGAGCTATGAAAATATATGTAGGAAGAAGAAAGAAGAACCAGAATTTCATTCAAGAAAAATAGCTGGGGATGTATTAAAGAACGACAGGAAAGAACTGAGGCTGAGGGGATGACAATGGATGTTTCAGTATTTCTGGGGAGAGGTGATGAGGGTACTAATTCAGAGAGCATGAAAGGGGAAGAACCAGTGAGAAAGAAATGGTACATGAAAAATCAAAAGGACTTACCAAGTTTTAAATAGAAAATAACAGTGAGGGTGAAGCCAAAGATGATCTCTAGGTTGGGTAAATGGGTAGATTTTGGTGCCAATTGCCATTGTTGAAAACACAGAAAGAGGGGCAGACACAGAGTCAGTTAGAGTAATTTTGGTGGGGGGCTGAGCAAGTGGTGCATTTGTCATCAGTAGACCACCATGACTGATTATAATTAGACTCTTACATATGTATGGCTGAAATAGAAAAAAGCATTCACACTATTACCCATATATATATAAGAAGATTGAAACTCGATTACCAGTATAACAGAATAATGCCCCCCTGACCAAAGATGTCTCTGCCGAAGTCTCTAGAACCTGTGAATATACTTCTTTACGTAGCAGCAGGAATTTTACAGATGTAATTAAGGTTAAAGTCCTTGACATGGGTCATGGCTCACACCTGTAATTCCAACAATTTGGGAGGCTGAGGCAGGAGGATTGCTTGAGCCCAGGCATTTGAGACCAGCCTGGGCAACATGAAAAAAAAAAACCATTTCTACAAAACATAGAAAAATTCATCAGGCATAGTGGTAAGCACCTGTCTGTATTCCTGGCTACTTGGGAGGCTGAGGCAGGAGGATCTACTGAGCCCAGAAATCCAAGGCTGCAGTGAGCCATGAACATGCCATGAACGTGCCACTGCACTCCAGCCCGGATGACAGAGCAAGACCATGTCTCAAAAAAAACAAAAACCAAAACCAAACAAAACCACAAAAATCCCTTGGTATGGGAAGATCCCAGGCTGCCTGAATCTAACCACACACATCTTCAAAACATAGAAGAGGAAGGTAGGAGAGGGGGTCAGAGAGATGTGACATAAGGACTCCAACGGTCATTGCTTGCTTTAAAGATGGAAGAAAGGGGCCATAGGCCAAAGAATGCAGATGGCCTAGGAGCTGGAAACACTCCTCAACAGACAGCCTACCAGGAAACTCGGATTTCAGGCCTATTTCTATGAGAAACTGAATTTTGCCAACTGAAAGGACAGGAAACAGACCCTCTTCTTAGGGTCCCCGGAAAGGAACTGAACTTACCAACACCTCGATTTTGGTCTGGTGGAATCTGTAATAGACTTCAGACTCATGGAACTTTAATCATAAATTCTGTTGTTTTAACTTGGCAGTAATTTGAAAATGACAGTGATAGACAACTAATACACCAAGTTAGAACACAGACTGGATAACAAGATGTGGAGGGGAATTAGGTATGTATGTTAAAAGTTTGCACAGTTTTTATTATAATGGCCAATGGGAAAGAAGATCTATGCAGTTAGAATGAAGAAGAACAAGCAAAGGAAGAAATAAAAAATATAGGAAGAATCATGGGAAGAAGGCCTGTGGTGTAGGTAGTAAAATTTTGAGCCACAAAACAAAATTTCAAAATGGTTTTCTTCTTCCTTGTAAGCAGTACAATATAGAATTTGTTTTTATGTACTTGAGAAGTACCTAGGTTCACCTTTATAAGGCATTTATTAACACTCGTAAAACTTTGTTAATATAAAATATTCAAACAATATAGCACTGATTATTTTATTTATTTACATCTGCCTCATTTCCAGTAGACAGTTATTTAATAAAAATATTCACAATGGAATACAATTTAGTGTGGTTGCCAGGAATCTTTTGCTTGCAAGTAACAGAAAGAAACCAGAAGTAACAACCTAAAAGAGAACTTATTATAACAATTTGAGGATCAAATCCAAGCACAGAGAATCAAGGACAGGAAAGCAGCTCTACCTCATGACCAAGTGGATAGAGAATCAAATGTGGTCAGCACTTTTCCTAAGTTTTTCTTAGCTGTGCCCAACATCTGTTCCATCCTGCTCTGTTACTACTGAGTGCCTTCCTTTGTTCTTGGTCCAAAAGGTAGCAAGAGGTCACCAAGAGCACAAGTTTTAATTTTATTAGAGATGCCTGAAGAGAGATTGACTTGCCTCTCTCTGCCTTAAGTCCAAACTAAAGAAAAGAGTTTCATTTGGCCCAAGTTAGGTCAGGACCCAATCACCTGTGGCCAAGAGTCAGGTTAAGTCAGGTTAAGTAGATCCATCAGGCTGTGGGGAAGGGGGAATTCCCAAATAAGAAATACTGACCAGACAGTTTGATGTATATTAACTATAAATAAATAAAGCACACAAAACAGAAGATATATATAGATCAGTAAAATAAAGCTAGTGCTAAAGTTGTTGCAGAAAAATGCATATCAGAATGTCCTACACAATTGGTAATGGGTGTGGCATCTTTATCTCTGAGCTTAACAGTCAAACTAAACATGAGACATAATCCGTTACAAGATGCAACACTTCTATGAGATAAAACTGTCTGATAGCTAGGGAAAAGCAAATTATATCCAGTGTTTACATCTGAGAGTAAGTTTTCTAGACCCATTTGGTCCTCTAAAATAGGTTCTTTATGTGATTTAATGAGCAATATCTTAAAAAGCATACTGTCATACAACTGGAGACTGCCATACAGCTGTTTCTATGCAATCAGTATCACTGGAGCTTGGAAATATTTGCTGACTGGCCACCTATTCATTGATTGATGAAAGCATTCAGTTTATTGATTAATTCTAAATATAGTTTCCGATTTTAAAAAGAAAAAATTTATTTATCATGAAGTCCAACTTTTTGGGAATATTTATAATGAATGATGAAAATACCAATTTCTTACTGAAGTAAAATCTCATTAGATTGAGGAGACTTCTACTAAAGCTAGAGCTATGCTGGCTAATGTTTAACAACCAGTTCTAGATGATAGTGGGTGAGAAAATTGGAGGGTTTTAATTTGTATAGTTCTTCCATTTCTGCGGTGTAAGTCTTCCTTCCTTAGGCAATTGCATGCTAGCAACGTGATATGCCTAAATGAGGAGTGAAGAGGTATGCTATTGCACACGGTCATATAGCATTTCCACCAAACAGCGACATAAATAATGTCAAAAACAAAGATATTAGTAAAAATGTAGTAAATTGTTGTGAAGTAATGAACTTTTAGGATTTGTACCATATCAGTGTTCTCTAGAGAAACAAAACAAGAAGGATATATAAAGATATATAAAAGGTGATCTATTATGGGAATTGGCTCATGTGATTATGGAGACAACAGCAGGCTGGCTGCAAGCTGGAGAAACAGAAAAACTGGTGGTGTAGTTCAGTCTAAGTCAAAGGCCTGAGGATTGATGGTTGGGAGACGGGTGCTATGGTTTGAATGTATCTTCTAAAAATTCATGTGTTGGAAAATTAATAGCCAGTGCAATAGTGTTGCAAATTGGGGCCTAATGGGAAGTGTTGAGGTGATGCCAGCTCTGCCCTCACCAATGGATTAATGACTTTTCTAAAAGGCCTTGAGGCTGTGAGTTCTCTTTTTCTCTCTTGTCCTTCCACCTTCTGCTATGTAAAGACAAAGCAAGAAGGTCCTTGACAGGTGCTAGCTCCTTGATCTCAGAATTCCCAGCTTCCAGAATGATGAGGAAGTAAATCTCTCTTGTTTATAAATTTCCCAGTCTCTGGTATGCTTTTGTAGTAGAACAAATAAATTAAGATGGGGTCCCTGGTGTAAGTCCGAGAGCCCAAAAGGAGAAGAACCTGAGGTTCAGATGCTGAAGGACAGGAGAGCCCTAGCTCAAAAAGAGATCATTTTTCCTCTGTCTTTTTGTTCTATGTGGGCCCCACTGGATTGGATGATATCAGCCACACTGGTGAGAATGGCTCTACTTTACTCAGTCTAAAGATGCAAACATTAATATCTTCTGGAATCACCCTCATAAACACACCTAGAAATAATGTTTTACCAGCTATCTAGGCAGCCCTTAACCCAATGGCTATATGTAATAAATGACTCTTAAAGTCTCCGAAATTGTAGCAATCAATCCTTATAAACTAGTACAAGCTAGCTGTATTATACTACTAAAAAGCCAACACCAGTCTTTTATTATTTCTAAGTTTTATCAATTAATTGTAAAATGAATATGAATCACAATCAGTTATAAAATAGTAAGAATCAGCAAATTTTTTAAAAGCTATTTTGCTTCACTATAGGAGCAGATATCTGTTTTTTTATAGTAGGTGTCTTCTCAGCTCTGTCTTTCTTGGTTTACTGGTGACAGTTGTGAGGTATGCAGGAGTTGGCTTTGACATCTATAAACCCATTCCATTTGGCCAGCTTCAAATTCAGTGTTGCCACATTTAACTTTTCGATCATTGCTTGAGCTTTCAATTAAAAAAATAATAATATTACAACCTTAAGTTATGCAGGAAATATAAACTTCTTATTCTAGGCCTGAAGCCCTCAATTTTCTAACTTATTTTCCTTGACTGAATAAATATTTATGATATAATTTTTTAAATGTGAGATTTCTCAGGATTGCAGCTATTTTCTAATAGCTTATCATCCTGTATTTAAAACTTTTATTTTTACCAATGTTATAGGCTTAAATTTCTGAAATATGATAAATGAAAACAATGACATAAAGTATAAAGACAAGTAAATTTTAAAGAAAGGAGCATAAAGAAAGTTACTTGAAGACAAATAGCTTTTAAAGAAAAGAGTCATTTCATCATTGGCTGATGAAACAACTCTATAAAATACTAAAAAATGCCAATAAGTAAAGCTTCTTACATTTATATACTACACTAATAGGCAGTATAAGAAATTTTGGAGATTTAGCATCTGGTTCAGAGTTCTAAAAGTAGAAGTAAAGTATACTATGCTAGAACCAAGAATGGAAAGATAAAACTAAAACACGAGAACATTTCTGAATGTCGGATATGAATCCAATCAGAAATTTGAGGTATGTTATCTTGAAGGAACTATTTTGCACAGGTATAAACAGCTCGTTTCCAAAGTATTACGTTCACTTTCCAAAGAAAATATTCACAAACTTGCTTTCAATTTTGTTGTAAAATGAAATGAAGTATAAGCAAGATAAAGAAGAAGAACCCAATGAATGGTACAGAAATGGAAACATGGTTGCCACCAAATGGTAGGAAACATCATGAATATCATGAGTCTCTTCCCTCCATTCTATTTGTATGATCAAAAGACAAGAAAGCAGTGCAACATGGGTTATGGGTGGGAAGGAGATATTACGGTTAAAAAAAAATGGTTTTGCATGAATTTCTCAACTGCTAGAGACCTCATCACAGCAGTTATTTTGTAATAACCTCATTTCTCCTATGATTCAACTATGTTATAAAATAGAAAGTAATTCATACTTAGTTAGAATATGTATGGCAAAATAAAGGTGAACACTCTGAAGAAAGACGGCCTATGTGCAAATCCTCACTCTTTTACTTACTAGTTACATAAAATTAGGCAAGATATTTAAACTAGCATCAGTTTCTCTATGTATATAATGGGAATAATAACTAACTCATAAGGTTGTTGTAAAAATTTTAATAAATTAATTTATGCAAATACATTGGTAATGTCAGAAATCTCCAACAAGCTACAGATTTTTCTTTAGACAAAGTATTTTTATTTAAAGATTTATTATAAAATAATAGATGATAATTATTACTATTATTGTTATATAATTATTATGAAAAGATCATAAGTTTACATATATAGACCACCTAAAGTGTTGACAGGATATTAGTTTAAAATGTTCTAAAATTGAAGCCTATAATGACTGCTTAGATAGTTCCCAGAAGAAAATTGTCTGCTATATTAGGAACTATTTATCAAAATAAGTAGTTGATGGAGTGATCCTACAATACAGAGGCAGAAGATGAAATTGTACAGCTGGACCTAACAGCCCAAGCTTCTGGCAGGGCTCCCACATCGTAACCTTGTCTGACCTGGTTGGAAAAAGATCTGAGCAAACTCCCCATAACTGTGAGAAAACTACCCATAGATGGCGAAGTTTAATTGAAATTTCCCAAATTCGAGGATGATCATGTCATTCTTATCCAAAAAGCCAAAAGCTGTTTTCTGCCACCCAGGGGATATTTTTTCTCTTCACTCTGCTTCGAGCAACTGGGTTTGAACCTCTTTTTACCTTTCCCTCAAAGGAGAAGCAATGGCGTTATTTAGAAAACTGTCACCTTTTTTAAAAATTCTGTATCAGACTAGACTAAAGGAAAAATTTGATATCCTCATTAAAGGACTAATATTCTATTCACATCCAAAACAGAACATGGTGTGCATATGTGCTTGTATATATGTGTGTACCTGTAGGATGTGTGTGGGGTGTGTGTGTGTGTGTGTGTGTGTGTGTACACAAATGTAAGAAAACTTTTGCGGACAGACACCTGGATCAATGCTTACAGAGAACAGGGCAACACCCATGGTGCATTTCAACATATGCTAGAAAATTCACAGACATTTGGAGAAAGAATGAAAAATATGACTTATCAGAGATCCCATCTAGATTTTGCTTAAAGAATGGGGCTGAATCTTAATAAAGTCCTAAAGATAGAATATGATTGGCTTCAAATTTAAGAATAATCCTGGAAAGTGATTTGAGGTGTTTGAAAGAAAATTTATTGGATAAATTAAATAGCTTGAGAAGAAAATAATCTCATTAAAAATAAAAATGAACAGATATATTTATTGATATGAAAATCTGAAGTGAGAGTAATAAGGTACTGTTTAAGACACTAACTTCACATAAAGACAGTCTTAATAACAAGTTATTTACATAGACTCAGAGAAAATAGTCAACGGGCTTATACTTTTTGGCTAGCCTTCCACAGAGAAAAAATGGCAGAAAGAAAACTAGCCAATGCCATGTGTTACTTAGTATAATTAAATATAATTCCCCAGAAAGTATATCATTTTTTCCATGTAATTATATTTTTTCTTTTTTTTGTTCAAAATGCATTCAATACCTGTGCCTGCCCCCAAAGTAACAATTTTTTGGACTTTTATGTAAAGAAAACTCTAGAGCTTGTTGGATTTAAACTAGTTTCGAGTTTTATTTTTACTGTTTTGATAAGCTCAGCCCCATGAACAGATTGTCATCTGTTTCTTTGATTTATAGGAACAGATGAAACATACTTCTTTATTTACCAAAGAAATTACAATGTGTGCTACTCTTGTCATCGGATCATGCAACATTCTAATGGCTCATCAAAAACCAAAATTTATGTGGTCTGGCAAGCAGTACCACTGCTGTATAGCTCAAAATTGATCTCCCTCACAGACAAAGTAGGAATTACATTAAACTTATATTGTAATGATTCCTTGAATATTTTACTAGCAAAACTGCCACCTGTTTTGAAACAAGTTTTAGGACCTCACTTGTAGATGTAATCATTTACAAATTTGTGGTCTGAAGCCATGGGAGCAGGATGACAAATACCAGTGATAATAGTAATTTTTAAAAAAATCAAAATATGTTGCCCATTGTCAGATTATAAGAAAGGTATTTTTAATTATATATTTTCTTCCTATAAACCTCAAAAAAAGTTAAGTACTTCATTATATATAAATGTTTTTTACTTTAAAATAGGAAATAAGTTGTTTAATTACAAAAAAAAAAAAAAAAAGGAAAACATCTGGCCATAAAATGAAGCTAAGCTAATTTTTAAGTATTATCTAAACTATTTATAAGCATTTTATATGTACTAATAATCTTAATTTTGTACACATATGTTTACGTATAAAGTGGGTACTCAAGCAATATTTGAGAAATTTAACTGAAATTGAGTAGTAGCCCAGCTTTGTGGATTCACTTTATTCACTTACATAAACTACATCAAGGAAATGATTATAGCTGTGGACCAAACAATTTAATATTAAAATTAAAAATGTAAAATTAAACCTAAATAATTTTATAAGGTACCTTGTATCACTAAACTAAAAAATTTGTCTATCTTCCCCTGCATCATTTACTGCTCCAAAATTTGCTTATACTTACCTACCAGCTGCACATCTGCATTTATTTCCCCTTGGCAAGAGTAGACTTCAACTGATTCCTCCACCAACCTTGTCTGGTTTCTCTTATAATCAGCCAAAGGCATAAAATTTAAGGTATCAGAAATTAGGGTGACACTTTGTGTCCTGGAAGTGGACGGGGGTCACTGGATTATGCTCTTTTCAAAAACTCTGTTGCTACATGGTGTCACTTATTAGAAATTATGTAGGTAAATGATGATATGAAGATGGAACGACACATCTGTTGAGAGAAAGAGAGAGAATACTTTATACTTTTGGGCCCCCATTTCTGAAAAGAAATGTCTGCTTTTTAAGAAACCAGACCATATTGTGTTCTTCAGTGTTGTAACACCAGGAGCCCAAAAAGAGAAAAAGAACAGTGGGAGTAAAGCACATTGGACATGCCAATAAATGAATGATAAATTATTAAAGCATGATTGGAAATATTGCCATTTTTCATAGCTGTCACTTTAAGTATAAAAGCATCAGCACATTAAACTAGTTACTGCTTTTTCATAATTGAGACTTTAGCTTCTAGCTGTACCCTGCAGCTTTTCATTAATCACTGGGACTGAAGTTCAAGCTCAGTGACAGCTTAGAAGGCATTAAACGGGCAAAGTATTTTCCAGGTACAGTTAGGAGAGGTCTTTTAGTCCCATAATCCATAGCTAATTGTTTTTCAAAGTCTCTAAACACAGTCTACTCCTGGCGTTTCCTAGTGACTGAATTAGCTGCAAACTGGCTTTCTTTTTATCTTCCCAGGCTTTCTCTCACTAAAAACTATTGAGAGCCTATTGTTAGCTGCATAAAACAGGTGCAAAATGACTGTGATATGTAAAACTGTAACTGATACTTAACCAAGGAAACATTTATTAGAATGCCTCTGAAACAATACTTCCTGAATACTTATTCTAATCATACCATTTAAATTGTCATAAAAGAAACAAGATGGCATGAAACTTTGCACACAGGCTGAGTTGACTTTTATAATGAAAAGAGAATCTGTTGGATTGTTTTAACAAATGCAACTGAACCTCCACCAAACATGAGGTAAGAATTCAGCTTCCCACATTTACACTTGAACCCCAAGATTCCCAGCATAAGGTCCTCTTTTGTTTTGGTTCATCATTTTATATATTTTTTCTTTTCTACAAAGTATTGTACATCAGGTTTTAATGAATGTGCCAAAACATTCTTTCTTTTGTATAACAAATTATCAAGAGCATTGAGGTTCATTAATTATGTCATCTAATTGGATTGAGGCAGGTGCAAAATACCTCAGATGAAGTGGTCACTGGCAGGAAGGCCTAAGTGCAAGTTTTTCTATTAGAAACCAGCATGTCTCCAGACTCCTGGAATTACTTTGTACTTATTGATTAATGGCCATAATTTATTACAGTGTAGAAGATCTTGCATTGAGTTAAATGTGTGATTAATCAATTTTCCATCAAATTATGAACAGCAGACCAGTTGCCAGAAAGAAAATACCAAGTGCATTTTCCCATGGTGTAAATATATCAGGACTTCAGCTAATAACTGTCTATCACTTGCTTAATATTCCCTGTCACACTGATAAATGTCATCTCCACAAATGGGCCACAGGTAATAATGATGGAAAGACCACCAAACATGTTTTATAGCTGCCTTTCTTATGTAATGAAATACTCTTTGAGTCCATCACAAAACAATTTATTAATGCAAAATTCATTTCTGCCTTCAACTTGAAATACATCATTGTTAAGTCAACAATCTTATATTAAACCGGGAAGGGATATTGAGGAAAGAAAACCTTAGGCGAAAGAGAGATGAATTTTGGACTTCTGTACACAACAGCTCATTTTTATTTTCCGTCAAAAATTCAGACACGTGACTAATTGTTGTCAATTCTAATCTGTTTTTAAGAGTCCCTCATGTGTGGCTTGGGAACAGTAAAGGAACCTGCTTTTGGGAGAAAACACATTTTGATCCAAAGGTTAATTTCTCAGGTTAAATAATAAGTATTGTGAGGGTTCACAAATTAATTGTCTCCTATGAGCAAGGGTACTTCATCTTAAAACTAAACTAGGTGGATGCTACTTCCTTAAAAAATTATAGAAGGCAAATGAGAGTGGTGAGGTAACATTATAGTAATTGAATCAATCAAGCATTTAAAAAGTGAAGTTATATTAAAATCTTTGTATAGAAATAAAAACTGATTAGGATATATAAAAATCTAACTGGAACAAATAAATGTAAACATAGCAATGACAAGTCACTCAGCCATCTTAATCCAGAGGTAGTAAAACAGTACATTAGCAATTTAAAGAAAACTAAACCATATTTGGGCAATGTAAAAAGAGACTCAAAAATGCTAGAGCAGAAGGATCTTAAAGATCGAAGGGGAGGTGGGGAGGGATAGCCTGTGGAGAAATGCCAAATGTGGGTGAAGGGGAGAAGAAAAGCAAAGCACACTGCCATGTGTGTACCTACACAACTGTCTTGCATGCTCTGCTCATGTACCCCAAAACCTAAAATCCAATAAAAAATTAAAAAAAAAAAAAAGATCACCATTCTTCTGCTTCCCATAGCAGTGACATAAGTGATCCGGTGCTGTGAGGCTTGCTGTGTGGATCGCAGTCACCAGCTCTTTCTTGGTGATTATTGGTGATTCCACAGACTCCAAACTCCATGAGAGAGGGCTTTTAACATTATAGCATTTTCTCTTTCTATACTACAACATAAACATTTGGCAAACTCTCTGGCACAAGTTCACTCAGTGATATACCTATAAGGTGCATCTCGACATTTTAGGCCCTTTATCTTGAAGGTGGGGAAATAGAATGGGTTCCACTCTACCTTATCTGAAATTAGAAATGTTTTGGTGTAAGCGTACTCCTTAATACAGAGCAACTTCTCTTTCCCCAGAACACGAATTTATTGTAGTAGTAGGGCTTTTACAGTAGAATACCTGTGTAAACAGGTGCAAACACTTTCCCCATTGTTATAGTCTCCAGAGCTGAGTATATCATCAAGACCCCAAACCTTTTCTTCTCCAAGAGCAGTTACATTCTCTTAACGGTTTTAGATTCCCCAAGTTAATCAACTACACATGCGAGTAGAATATCAACTAAAAACTGTATCTAAAAACTGTGTCTAGCACCATTATGATTAATATATTTACTGTGTAATTTGGAAAATATAGCTATGAAAATAGTTCCCTAGCCCTCCTTTTAATACCACACAAGAAATTCATTTAAATGGTTCTTTATTTCCAGTTTCCTCCTCCCATGTTGTATAGAATTTTTAAGTATGCTTCTGTTAGATGTTTTATGCTAGGTATTAAAATTCTGTAATTCTTCAAGCTCAAGTCTCAATCATTTTAACACCTATTAAATCTTTCCAGCTAGAAGGGATCAAACTTCTTTTCCATGGAAAAAGGGGGATTAGGGCTTTCCACATGCCTAGCAAAAGCATATATTACAGGGATATTTTCCTAGTCCTATAGAATTCTCAAGTTGAATCTCACTCTGACACTGACCTTATTCTTTTTTGGTTGCACCATATCTTAAGATAGACCTCAAACTTACCATATAGAAACAAGTTTCTGCTACAGGAAGGGGAAGTAACACTAAAAAAACCACATGACTATAGTATAGAAATTGTAATCTTTGTGCATTGCTGGCAGGAATGTAAAACAGTGCAGCCACTAAGAAAAATCTCATGGCAGTTCTTCAAAAAATTATACATAGAATTACCATATGATCCAACAATTCTACTTCTGGGCATATATCCCAAGAATTGAAAGCTGGAGCATATACTTGTACACCTATGTTCATAGCAGCACTATTTACAATAATCAAAAGGTAAATTTAAAAAAATGTGATGTATACATACAATGGAATATCATTCAGCCTTTAAAAAGAAGGACATTCTAACATATGCTACAATATGGATGAACCTTGAAGACATTATGTTAAGTAAGCCAGTCACAAAAAGACAAATATTGTATAATTCCACTTATACTCTAGAAGAAAACCTAGGCAAAACCATTCAGGACATAGACGTAGGCAAGGACTTCATTATCAAAACATCAAAAGTATTGGCAACAAAAGCCAAAATAGACAAATCGGACCTAATCAAACTCCACAGCTTCTGCACGGCAAAAGAAACAGTCATTAGAGTGAATCGGCAACCAACAGAATGGGAAAAAAATTTTGCAAGCTACCCATCTGACAAAGGGCTGATACCCAGAATCTACAAAGAACTAAAACAGATTTACAAGAAAAAAACAAATAAGCCCATTCAAAAGTGGGCAAATGACATGAATAGACACTTTACAAAAGAAGACATACATGAGGCCAACAATCATATGAAAAAATGCTCATCATCACTGGTCATTAGAGAGATGCAAATCAAAACTACATTGAGACACCACCTCACACCAGTTAGAATGGTGAGCATTAAAAAATCTGGAGATGACAGATGCTGGAGAGGATGTGGAGAAATAGGAACACTTTTACACTGCTGGTGGGAGTGTAAATTAGTTCAACCATTGTGGAAGATAGTGTGGCAAGTCCTCAAGGACCTAGACACAGAAACTCCGTTTGACCCAACAATTCTATTACTGGGTATATATCCAAAGGATTATAAATTGTTCTACTATAAGGACACATGCACACGAATGTTCATTGCAGCACTGTTTACAATAGCAAAGACCTGGAACCAACTCAAATGCCATCAATAATAGACTGGACAAGGAAAATGTGGCACATATACACCGTGGAATTCTATGCAGCTGTCAAAAATGATGAGTTCGTGTCCTTTGTAGGGACATGGATGAACCTGGAAACCATCATTCTCAGCAAACCGACACAAGAACATAAAATCAAACACAGCATGTTCTCACTCATAGGTGGGTATTGAACAATGAGAACACATGGACACAGGGAGGGAAGCATCACACACTGGGGTTTGTAGCAGGGAAACAGGGAAGGGACAGCAGGGGGTGGGGAGTTGGGGAGAGATAGCATGGGGAGAAATGCCAGATGTAGGTGATGGGGAGGAAGGCAGCACATCACACTGCCATGTGTGTACCTATGCAACAATCTTGCATGTTCTTCACATGTACCCCAAAACCTAAAATGAAATAAATAAATAAACAAAATTTGGAAAGGTTTGTAAGCAGAATTAAAAAAAGAAGAGGGGAGGACTCGGGAGGACTCAAGATGGCGCTGTGAGAAAACCCAGGATTGGAGCTCTCGTTGAATCTGCAACGAGGTGAGTCCGAGCTGCATTTCCAGACGGATCTTTGTTGCCCATAGAACGGGGAAACTCCCAAGTATAAAAATGACACGGGACGCCAGGCAGTAAGTCTGCCTGGTGAAGCCGGCAGCTGGGGCGGCGGCGGCCGGTCCTACCCAGCAATCCCCACAGGGCGCGCTTGTCTGGGTGCCCTGTTGAACCGGCAACCTGAGACTTGAGAGGGCTGGACTTGAGACTAAACGAGACTTGGACAGTAGGCCAGCCCAGGGGATTGCAGGGACAGAGCGTTCGGGATACCCAGTGGGACGAACAAAACCGCGATTTCAAACTATCCCGAGCAGACGGTCCGAGACGCTCTGTAGGGGAGGGGCGTCCACCACTACCGAGGCAACCCGCCCCAACTTAGATACACGCCCACTGCTGACGCAGCCAGCCGTTGCCGAGGCAACCCGTCCCTACTGAGATACACGCCCACTGCTGACGCAGCCTGCCGTTGCCGAGGCAACATGCTACAACAAAGAGACTCCGCCACAGGGCGTGGCAGAGACCACATCAGAGACTGCAGGAACAGGGCGAATCACACAACAGCAGGGCGGAGACTCGGCAGGCAAACAGTGGCTAGTCTGCCTCCTAGCTGGGCAGGACACCTCAAAGGACATCGAAAAATAAAGCCCGAACCCCCCAACACAGAGCATTTGAGAAAAAAAGGGTTTTTTTAATGAGCTCTGTTGCAGCAGAATCAAACATAGCAGCCTAACAGCCCTGAAGGAACAACAGAGCTCACAGCTCAGAAATTGAGCTCCTAAAAAGAACAGACTATCTCCTCAAGCAGCTCCCTGACCCCTCTATATCCAAAAGACTGACATTTGGCAGGCATCATCCTGGGACAAAGTTAGCAGAAAAAGAAACGGGTAGCATCCCTCGCTCTGCCACAGCTGCTAGAGGTGCACCCCAGACAAGCAGGGCCTGGAGTGGACCTCAGCAGTCATACAGCGAAGGGGCTAAGCTGGTAGAAGGAAAACCAAGTAACAGAAATACTTCACCATCAACAATCTGGGTGTCCCCTCAGAGACCCAATCAAAAAGTCAGCAACTACGCAGACGACAAGCGGATAAACCCACAAAGATGGGAAGAAACCAGCGAAAAAAGGAGGAAAACACCCGAAACCAGAACACCTCGCCTCCTAGAAAGGACCAAAACTCCTCACCAGCAAGGGAACAAAGCTGGACGGAGAATGACTGTGACGAAATGACGGAATTAGACTTCAGAAGGTGGATAATGAGAAACTTTTGTGAGCTAAAAGAACATGTATTAAATCAATGCAAAGAAACTAAGGAACTTAAAAAAAGATATGAGGAAATGATAACAAGAATGGATAACTTAGAGAGGAATATGAATGAATTAAAGGAGCTGAAAAACACAATACGAGAACTTCGCGAAGCATGCACAAGTTTCAATAGCTGAATTGACCAAGCAGAAGAAAGAATATCTGAAGTCGAAGACCAACTCAATGAAATTAAACGAGAAACCAAGATTAGAGAAAAAAGTGCAAAAAGGAATGAACAAAGTCTCCAAGAAATGTGGGACTATGTGAAAAGACCTAACCTACGTTTGATAGGTGTACAAGAAGGGGACGAAGAGAATGAATCCAAGCTGGAAAATACTCTTCAGGACATCATCCAGGAAAACTTCCCCCACCTAGCAAGACAGGCCAACACTCAAATGCAGGAAATACAGAGAACACCACAAAGATATTCCGCAAGAAGAGCAACCCCAAGGCACATAATCGTCAGATTCAACAAGGTTGAAATAAAGGAGAAAATACTAAGGGCAGCCAGAGAGAAAGGTCGAGTTACCCACAAAGGGAAGCCCATCAGACTCACAGCAGATCTCTCGGCAGAAACACTACAAGCCAGAAGAGAATGGGGGCCAATATTCAACATTCTTAAAGAAAAGAACTTTCAACCCAGAATTTCATATCTAGCCAAACTGAGCTTCAGAAGTGAAGGAAAATTAAAATCCTTTGCGGACAAGCAAGTACTCAGAGATTTTGTCACCACCAGGCCTGCTTTACAAGAGCTCCTGAAAGAGGCACTACACATAGAAAGGAACAACCAGTACCAGCCATTCCAAAATCACACTAAATGCTAAAGAGCATCAACATAATGAAGAATCTACAACAACTAACAGGCAAAACAGCCATTTAGCATCAAAATGGCAGTATCAAATTCACACATAACAATATTAACCATAAATGTAAATGGACTAAATTCACCAATCAAAAGACACAGACTGGCAAATTGGATAAAAATCCAAAACCCATCAGTGTGCTGTATCCAGGAAACCCATTTCACATGCAAGGATACACAAAGGCTCAAAATAAAGGGATGGAGGAAGATTTACCAAGCAAATGGAGAGTAAAAAAAAGCAGGAGTTGCAATTCTCATCTCTGTTAAAATAGACTTTAAAGCAACAAAGATCAAAAGAGACAAAGAAGGCCATTACATAATGGTAAAAGGATCAATAAAACAAGAAGAGCTAACAATCTTAAACATATATGGACCCAATACAGGAGCACCCAGATACATAAGGCAAGTTCTTAATGACTTACAAAGAGACTTAGACTCCCACACAATAATAGTGGGAGACTTTAACACTCCACTGTCAATATTAGACAGATCAACCAGACAGAAAATCAACAAGAATATCCAGGGCTTGAACTCAGACCTGGAGCAAGCAAACCTGATAGACATTTACAGAACTCTCCACCCCAAATCCACAGAATATACATTCTTCTCAGCACCACATCACACCTACTCAAAAATTGACCACATAATTGGAAGTAAAGCACTGCTCAACAAATACAAAACAACTGAAATCATAACAAACAGCCTCTCAGACCATAGTGCAATCAAGTTAGAACTCAGAATACAGAAACAAACCCAGAACTGCACAGCTTCATGGAAACTGAACAACTGGCTCTTGAATGATGACTGGGTAAACAATGAAATGAAGTCAGAAATAAAGAAGTTCTTCGAAACCAATGAGAACGAAGACACAACATGCCAGAACCTCTGGGACACATTTAAAGCAGTCTCACGAGGAAAGTATATAGCAATAAGTGCCCATATGAGGAGAATGGAGAGATCCAAAATTGACACCCTATCGTCAAAATTGAAAGAGCTAGAAGAGCAAGATCAAAAAAACTCAAAACCCAGCAGAAGACAAGAAATATCTAAGATCAGAGCTGAACTGAAGGAGATTGAGATACAAAAAACCCTTCAAAAAATCAATAAATCCAAGAGCTGGTTTTTCGAAAAGATCAACAAAATAGACAGACCACTAGCCAGATTGATTAAAAAGAAAAGAGAGAACAACCAAATAGATGCAATAAAAAATGATAAAGGGGAAATCACCACAGATTACACAGAAATTCAAACCATCATCAGAGAATATTACAAACAACTCTATGCACATAAACTAGTAAACCTGGAAGAAATGGATAAATTCCTGGACTCCTGCATCCTCCCAAGCCTAAACCAGGAGGAAGCTGAAACTATGAATAGACCAATAACAAGGTCAGAAGTCGAGGCAGCAATTAAGAGCCAACCACACAAAAAAAGCCCAGGTCCAGACAGGTTCACAGCCGAATTCTACCAGACACACAAAGAGGAGCTGGTACCATTCCTTCTAAAACCATTTCAAACAATCCTGAAAAGGGAATACTTCCCAAATCATTTTATGAGACCAACATCATTCTGATACCAAAACCCGGCAGAGACCCAACAAGAAAAGAAAACTTCAGGCCAATATCCATGATGAACATAGATGCAAAAATCTTCAATAAAATATTGGCAAGCCGAATGCAACAGCAAATCAAAAAACTTATTCACCATGATCAAGTAGGATTCATCCTGGGGATGCAAGGCTGGTTCAACATACGCAAGTCTATAAACGTAATTCACCACATAAACAGAACCAAAAACAAAAACCACATGATTATCTCAATTGATGCAGAGAAGGCATTTGACAAAATTCAACAGCCCTTTATGCTAAAAACCCTCAATTAACTCGGTATCGATGGAACGTATCTCAAAGTAATAAAAGCTATTTATGAAAAACCAACAGCCAATATCATACTGAATGGGCAAAAACTGGAAGCATTCCCTTTGAAATCTGGCACTAGACAAGGATGCCCTCTCTCACCACTCCTATTCAATATAGTACTGGAAGTTCTAGCCAGAGCAATCAGGCAAGAAAAAGAAATAAAGGGTATTCAAATAGGAAAGGAGGAAGCCAAATTGTCTCTATTTGCAGACGACATGATAGTACACCTAGAAGACCCCATCACCTCAGCCCAAAAACTCCTGAAACTGATAAGCAACTTCAGCAAAGTCTCAGGATATAAAATCAATGTGCAAAAATCACAAGCCTTCCTCTACACCAATAACAGACTTAAAGAAAGCCAAATCAAGAGCGAACTGCCATTCGCAATTGCTACAAAAAGAATAAAATACCTTGGAATACAACTCACAAGGAACGTAAGGGACCTCTTCAAGGAGAACTACAAACCACTGCTCAACGAAATCAGAGAGGACACAAACAGATGGAGAAACATTCCATGTTCATGGTTAGGAAGAATTAACATCGTGAACATGGCTATACTGCCCAAAGTAATTTACAGAATCAACGCTATCCCCATCAGGCTACCACTGACTTTCTTCACAGAACTGGAAAAAACCACCATGAACTTCATACGGAACCAAAAGAGAGCCCGCATAGCCAAGTCAATTCTAAGCAAAAAGAACACAGCGGGGGGCATCACACTACCGGATTTCAAACTATACTACAAGGCTACAGTAATCAAAACAGCACGGTACTGGTACCAAAACAGAGATATAGACCAATGGAACAAAACAGAGGCACTGGAGGCAACACAACATATCTACAACTATACAATCTTTGATAAACCTGACAAAAACCAGCAAGGGGGAAAGGATTCCCTGTTTAACAAATGGTGTTGGGAAAACTGGCTAGCCATGTGCAGAAAGCAGAAACTGGACCCCTTCCTGACACCTTACACTAAAATTAACTCCAGATGGATTAAAGACTTAAACATAAGACTTGGCACGATAAAAACCCTAGAAGGAAATCTAGGCAAAACTATCCAGGACATAGGAGTAGGCAAGGACTTCATGAACAAAACACCAAAAGCATTGGCAACAAAAGCCAAAATAGACAAATGGGACCTAATGAAACTCCACAGCTTCTGCACGGCCAAAGAAACAGTCACTAGAGTGGATCGGCAACCAACAGAATGGGAAAAAATTTTTGCAGTTTACCCATCTGACAAAGGGCTGATATCCAGAATTTACAAAGAACTCAAACGGATTTACAGGAAAAAACCAAACAAGCCCATTCAAAAGTGGGCAAAGGATATGAACAGACACTTTACGAAAGAAGACATATATGAGGCCAACAATCATATGAAAAAATGCTCCTCGTCACTGGTCATCAGAGAGATGCAAATCAAAACCACATTGAGATACCATCTCACGCCAGTTAGAATGGCGATCATTAAAAAATCTGGAGACAACAGATGCTGGAGGGGATGTGGAGAAAAAGAAACACTTTTACACTGTTGGTGGGAGTGTAAATTAGTTCAACCATTGTGGAAGACAGTGTGGCGATTCCTCAAGGCCTTAGAAATTGAAATTCCATTTGACCCAGCAATCCCATTACTGGGTATATATCCAAAAGACTATAAATCGTTCTACTATAAGGACACATGTACACGAATGTTCATTGCAGCACTGTTTACAATAGCAAAGACCTGGAATCAACCAACATGCCCATTGATAATAGACTGGATTGGAAAAATATGGCACATATACACCATGGAATATTATGCAGCAATCAGAAATGATGAGTTTGTGTCATTTGTAGGGACATGAATGAATCTGGAGAACGTCATCCTCAGCAAACTGACACAAGAACAGAAAATGAAACACCGCATATTCTCACTCATAGGCGGGTGATGAAAAATGAGAACACATGGACACAGAAAGGGGAGTACTAAACACTGGGGTCTATTGGGGGGAAAAGGGGAGGGCCAGTGGGAGGGGGAGGTGGGGAGGGTAGCCTGGGGAGAAATGCCAAATGTGGGTGAAGGGGAGAAGGAAAGAAAAGCACCCTGCCATGTGTGTTCCTACGCAACTGTCTTGCATGCTCTGCTCATGTACCCCAAAACCTAAAATCCAATAAAAAATTAAAAAAAAAAAAAGAAAAAGAAAAAGAAAAAAATTCCACATATATATGAGGTAGCTAGAGTAATCAAATCTGTAGGGATAGAAAATAGAATACTGGTTGCTAGAGGTGGGGGAAGGGAAAATAGGGAGTTAATGATTAATGGGTATAGAGTTTCAGTTTTCCAGGATGAAA
Source organism: Callithrix jacchus (assembly GCF_049354715.1). Lineage (NCBI taxonomy): Eukaryota > Metazoa > Chordata > Mammalia > Primates > Cebidae > Callithrix > Callithrix jacchus. The sequence goes on from NC_133518.1 coordinate 37,544,596, forward strand.
AGAATTTTGGAGATGGATAGTGGTAATGGCTGCACACCATAGTGTATGTATTTAATGCTTATGAACTATACACTTAAAAATTGCTAAAACAGTAAATTTTGTTATGTAAATTGTTCCACAATAAAAGACAGAAGAATGACATGGCTACTAAGACAGGGGCAAGTGGAAAAAAGGAAGACAGCTCAGAGGTGGCCTTGCTAGTGTGGGCTTAAACTCTCCCCTGACACAGTTCAGACACTGGAAGGGTATGGCCAGTGCTCTTGAAACCAGGGGTCCCCAACTGCAGACTGGTTAGTAACTAGGCCACACAGCAGGAGGTGAGCAAGCAAAGCTTTGCCTGTATTTACAGCTGCTTCCCACATGGCTTGCGTTATTTCCTCCTCTCCTGTGCTCTGCCTCCCGCCAGATCAGTGACAGCATTAGATTCTCATAGGAGCCTGAACCCTATTGTGAACTGTCCATGTGGGGGATCTAGGACGCATGCTCCTTTTGAGAATCTAATGCATGAAGATCTGTCACTGTCCCCCATCAACCCCAGACGGACTGTCTAGTTGCAGGAAAACAAGATAAGTCTCCCACTGATTCTACGTTATGATGGGTTGTATAATTATTTCATTTTTTATTATAATGTGATAACAATAGAAATAAAGTGCACAATAAATGTAATGTGCTCTAGTCATCCTAAAACCATCTCCCCCACCCCTGCTCTGTGGAAAAATTGTCTTCCACAAAACTGGTTCCTGGTGCCAAAAAGGTTGGGGACCACTGCTTTAAACAATGCAAAATATGACTGATTTACATGTGGAGAGGTTTGATAAGTTCAATTATATAAGTTGTCATTGTTGGGTACATTTCTACCTCTCAAGACAGAAACAAACAGGTAGAAGAGTGACTCTGATTGGTAGGCACTATGCAGCAAGCGCTGCGTAAACCAGGAACTGAAGTCTTCAATTTGTGTGCATCACTGATTCTTCAGTGGCTACAGGTTTGGAATCCAGCTCACAAATTTGAATATATTGCTACTGCTGTCACAGCAGTGCAGAGTCTTTGCCCTTTTAGAGGGGCATCCATTATTTGCCTCCAGTGATTGTGGCAGTGTGAAAAGAAGGCTGTTTCCAGATCTTCCAATTCTTGAAGGAAATAAAAAATACAGAAAATGCAGACATTTATGAAAAACTTCAATGTTTAAATATTGGCAAACTACCAAAAATTTTTTTAAATACTGGATGTGTTTAACCTCATAACAAATTTACCCTTGAAATCACCATTTTGTTCTTCCTACTTCAATGAATCAGGCCAAATCTTCTACCACCGTGATTCATTTTCTAGACCATACTGGTTGGAAATTGTCTCTATCTCCCTTCTCTGATGTGTGTGTGTGTGTGTGTGTGTGTAGATGTATACTTTTGACTACTATAAATTAAGTTTTTTGAGAACAGAATACAATTATTTGTCTTAAAGTATATCCATAATGCAGTATCTTATACCTATATCTACTAAATAAACACTAGTTAAATGTATGAACATATAAATCAATGAATTAATGCTAAGTGGTGGTAATAACTGCAAATAATATCATGCATTAAACCAGAAGTGTATTTCCAAAATCCAGGTCAGTTTGCTATGTTTTTCCTTTTAATTTATAAACGTACTTATATGCAAAGCTTATATCCTTTTACATCTTTGTGTATCTTCCTTTCTCTTTCATGTACTAAATGCTAAGACATATTAATATATATATTATGTTAATCATCATCTTTATATGTCTCCCTTTATCTTCCATGCAATAAATGCTGAGATATATTTATTAATTTTGTCCTGATTATCTTAATTGAATACCACAATTTACATATTAACTAAATTAATTCTCACACAAACCCTATGACACAGGTGCTATTATTGCCCTTAATTTCAAACAAAGGCACTGAGACATAGAGTAGCCTGCCTGAGAGCACATAGAAAGAAGGTAACAGAGCCAGAAATGGAACCTAAGCAGTGGGACTCTTAATCAACGCCTTAGGCTGTTTCTGTTAAAAATTCCTGGAAAGTGCCAACAGGGACTCCTTCAAGGCCTGGAAATGGGGGGAAGGAGATGAAAATAAAAAATTCAATGGCTATCATTCCTTTTTGGCTAAAACTTAGTTTTTGTTTTTGTCTTTTGTCTTTACTTTTTTCCTTATTTTATAAAAGGAATGCAGCTGCATTTGTCAAATCACAGTTGAATTAAAACCATAGGTTGGCCACCAATACAAAAGTGTAGCAAAAATCAAGGAAAGCATTCTGTGATAATCAATTGGTTATGTGGAATTTAAAATACAATATTCATATTTTATTTCTTAAATTGTTTGCTGCATATCCTTTAGATCAGTAAAATCTATGATAATGTGTGTTTATATATACATGTATAAAATGCACACAATAAATGTACATATATACATACTCATACATTTTGTCCTAGAGAACTATTTACCACACACCATTCTAATGAAAGAGCTGTGCGCATATTTGAGATCTAGCTAATGGAAGCTGAGTTGGAGATTCATTTACCTTGGCTTAGTGGGATATATTTATGAGGTTTGCAGTCACTTCTATGTATAGCTAAGTTATTGTTAGCCATACACATTTAGGCAAGGCTTCTATAAATATTTCAACTGCTTGCTGTGCTGACTTACCCTGTACAGTGACATAAAAGTACAGGGCCAGAGATTGTGTTTTGATATGAACATATCTGTGGTGCCCAGTGCAGGAAGTTCGTGGCTTGTGGTAAAGAAACAGGAGCCAGAAGTTAGTCTGTGGAGAATTCCTCCAATTAACAGCCATGAAAATTATTAGCAGAAAATTACGATATTCCTGACACCTATTACATTCTAAAAATTTCCCTGTCAGAGATATACACAATATTGGAGGATTTACATCTATAAACATACAATAAATACAAACCTAATTTAGAAAAAGTAGCTTTTAAAGTAGAAGAAACTTTAAAAAAAGACCTTTGGATATTCTTTTTTTCTATCTTAATGGAAATGGCATATTTGAGAAAGCTAGAATTCAGCCTTTTAACTGCATTTTGGAAAATGTTTTAAGCCATTTTAATAAAAACAACTGAAAAATTATAATCTGATGGGCATATATAAAACTTTTATTCAATAAAACACTGAAAAGTCAAATAAAAATAAATGAATATGAAAGAAAGTTTATCCAGTTTTAGCAATGGAGTCAATATAAATTGCTAATTTTAATAAAATTTCTATCAGATCATGGCAAAAGCAGTTAACTCATTAAAAAGAGGTACAATTCAGAGACATTTCTACTATAGTGAAACTACAGTGATCATACAGTGACAGAGCTTTCTAGACTGACAGGTAGTGATTAGGAATGGTACGTGATGGTGACAGTGCACTGGAAAGAGCATGGGTCTATGACTTAATAAACATGGGTTCTGGCCCCAGCTCATCCTTAACCAAGTTATGACACTCAGCTATTTGTGGTTTCTCTCTGAAAAAAAAAAAAATCATGTATTTGGCCTGAGAGTCAATCATCTGACTGAATCTCAAGTTCTTTCCCTCACTCGCTTTCAATCTATTCTGATATTTTTTGTAACTACCGTTCTACGCCTAGGTACACAATTTCTACAAATAAATGTTGAATAGTTTTTCAAATATGGCATGGGATAATGCACTGACTATTCTGAATCCATGTTACATCGAACAAGCCTTTCTGGAATGTATCCTCCCTGCCTCATGTCACTCCACCCCAGCAAAAAAACTGTGTCTCACTGTAGCATTGCCAGGGACATTCATCTGTGCTCTGCCTACCTAATTCGGCCTCACTAATGTGAGATGTCCAAGTTGGGCAAATGGGTTGGAAATTCAGTGTTCATTTCCCAGACTGTGGTGGCTGTGGTCAAGCATTAGAGAAATATTATTTCTTATTCATACATTCTGGGACACAAGTTAAGGACTGCTTGGATGTGTTCCGCCACAGAGAGCACTGAGGCCAAATGCTTTTATACATTTTATCCATGACTTGGATGATGAAACACGGGTTCTATTTATTCAACTTAAGAATAAATCCTGAAAGGAAGTGTTGTTTATCTCTTAAAAATTTTTTATTAAAATTCAAGGAATATAAGTGACTTGGGAAAATAGGAAAACTCTGAACAATTTCAAGAGACATACAGTGGATGGTACAACTTAAAAGTAATTCAGATTGTCTAAATATAAAATAAAATGTACTATATATAGTTGTGAATAAGTTTAAGGGTCTAGTGCTCAGCTTAGGGCTACAAATTAAACAAGAGATAGTAGTATTTTAATCTATTTTTATCTCCCCAAATTCATTATGAATCTGGCTAAACATAAACATGGACATACAAAGGAACAGTCCCATATTCATCCACAGATTTATCCTCGAAATTAATAAAATAAATTTAAGACAGTAAAAGTCAACAGTATTATCTGTAGAAATTTGGGGCCATGCCTGGTGGCTCACGCCTATAATCCCAGCCCTTTGGGAGACTGAGGCAGGCAGACATTTGAGGTCTGGAATTTGAGACCAGCCTGGCCAACATGGCAACACTGCATGTCTACTAAAAATACAACAAATTAGCCGGGCATGGTGGCGAGTGCCTGTAATCCCAGCTACTCAGGAGGCTGAGACAGGAGAATCGCTTGAACTCGGGAGGCAGAGTTTGCAGTGAGCAGAGATGGAGCCACTGCACTCCAATCTGGGCAACCGAACAAGCCTCCGTTTCAAAAAAAAGATTTAAACTTCTCTGCGTGTTACTGTGGGAATTTGTCAGGATATTGATTGTGAAATTTAAGAGAAAAACGATATCTTGGGGACGATTTAGAAAAAAAGTAGTGATGCTAGTTATAGAATTAGGAAAGGTGACTATGAAAAGAAATCCTAACAGAAATTAAAACTGGTGAAGATGAAAAATAGGATGACTCAAAAGTGATTGACAAGGATTTAGATATCTGTAAGATTATCTTTTTGAAACTACGAATAGATAAAATTTGTTTTTAAAATGGAGTTTGGACCTAAGAAAGGTATTTGTAACCATCTACTTATTATCTTGGCTGCAATGCAGTGGGCAGTCCTACAAAGTAGAGAGCCTAGCTGCCTGGGACTAAAAATAGCAACCCCTGCTCTCTTTCCAGTCTTAAGGCTCTTCTAGCTCCCAGCATCTCCTTTGAAATGCAAGTATATTTGAAAGTGCTTGCCCTTAATTTACTCATTTTATCTATCATGTAACACTTTTCTAACTGGAAACCAAACTAACAGAGAAAGAGAAACTGGGCAAGGGTTTCATGGGTGTGGAGCTCTCCTGGGGATAAGAAGGGTGTGTAGAAAAAGGAAAGGAGTGTTTGTTAGAAAGGAGGAATGTACCCAAGATGTCCCTCATATCAGTTCATTTTTGGTGTGCATGCCAAAGGTCATCAACCCCTGACCTAGCATAACTGTTGAGCTTGGTATGAAATGATGAAAGAAAGTTTAAAGAATTCTCTTCAAGCTTGTCACAGGCATGAATTCCAAACTATGAGACACTTTCATCTGCAGAGCTTCAGGATTGGTAGGAAAGTGTGGAAAGTGAATGGTTTGAAAATAGTTTGATCCCTTTAACTAAAATTAGTTTCTGGCAAGAGTTCTCAGCAACATTGGCCTACATTTTCCAGAACTATTGTTCTTGTGCTTCTGCCTAAGTGTGATTTTGTAGTTTCCAAAGTTAGGAGTGGGCCATACAGAGCAATAAGAAAAGCTATGATTAAATAAAGGAGAAAATAAAATCCATATGACAAAATTCGGCTGCTTAAACTTCATTAATTATTACTTCAGGAATATAAGACTCCTCTGTGAGTATACATGAAAAATTTAGTTTTGTGCCCCTGTGACATACACTATTAAAAACTGCCTTCTAGTCAAGAAGAATGAGTTGGCTTACAGTTATGTAAATGGTATGAACATTACTCAAGTAAAATGCAAAGTGCTTTTCTCTAGGTGTTTGCTGTTTTTCTTGTTTGACATCCATTAAAATATTATTTCCATTCTCCTGTGTGGTTAGGCACTGTAAACTCTTTAGTATTAAGTAGCTAAACTATGTACAATTAAAAAATGGGCAGACCTTGCTCTTATAGTCATATAACATGTATATTGATCAAAAAGACTTTGAAAAACATCACTCAAAAGTGGAGAGTACAAGTTACTACTGCCCTGGGAAGTCTGAATATTACACACTGTCCATTTAAGTGAACAGCTACTGAAGCACATGAGTGAGGAGTATAAGAACCAGATCGACTTAACTTTGAAGAGCTACTTTGTATAGTGATCAGATAAGGGTAATGTGCTCCATGAATATGTAAAATTATGTTAATAAAAACAAAATACTGAAAATTTAAAAAGTCTTGTTTTAACAAAAAAAGAGCAACTTTTACACAAACCACACACATATACTCTCATTGGCTGAGCAGTCAAGTATATAATAACTGAGCAAAACACAAAACATTTTTAAAAGCTTACTTTGACCAAAATACAGGTTGGTAGTGGTGATTTTATTGCAGTACACACTGGTTTTCTGTACTAGGCATTCAAATTAATCTTAACAAAATCGCAGGTTTTTCTCACTTTTCAACAAAGTACGTGTGGAAACTCCATGCCTGATATTTGTCAATACCTTTAAGCTAGCCCTTCCAAAATCATTTCAACTTTTGTATTTACCTTTACGTCTACACCTGTAAAATATTTTAATGTGATAATGTAGTGAGGAAGGAAGGAGGATTTGAGGGGAAGAAAACATGATATAGTATCTGTGGAAAAGGAAGTTGTGCTTTCTCTTTGTTAATAAAATATATTTGTTTTTTCTTTCTTTCTTTCTTTCTTTCTTTCTTTCTTTCTTTCTTTCTTTCTTTCTTTCTTTCTTTCTTTCTTTCCTTCTCTTTCTTTTTCTCTCCCGCCCTTCTCTTCTTCTTTCCTTTCTTCCCTCTTTCCAGGAAGTTGGGCATTTGAGTCTGCCTTGTTTACTTGCAGTAATCAGAACAGTATCTAACAGACAGTGGGTGTTCAGTAATCATGTGTTGAATGAATGAATGAATGAATGATGTTTTCCCTTGTAAGTAACATTCAATGAATATTTTTCTGTAAATAAAAACGTTACATCTTAATGATAGAAAATTCATTGACAGTATTAACTGGAATTTTTTTTTCCTATTCAGAAAGGAATTCTCTTCAACAAAGAACATGAATTCTAAAGGAACATAAATGAAGAATGAGAGACAAAAGTTACATCTTCTCCACATCCACATTTCCCCTCTGCTCAGATAAACTCCAACCAACCCAAAACCACACTATCGGTAAGCATCTGTCATGTGTATGGAACTATGTTATGAGCCATATACAAAGATGAATAAGCATGGACTTTATATTCAAATTATGACAAGTCTCATAAGGAAGAAGGACACATAAATAAATAATTGCAATACAGAGTACAAAGTATAATAATAAAAGTAATTTCCTCAGTTTCAAGAGGAGAGGAGGTAGAGAAGATTTCTCAGAGGACAGTCACAGATATCAAGGGAGATACTCTGACTGAAAGTTAAGTAGGAGGTGATTCGGCATGCGACTAACAGTGGACAGCTCTGGTTTTAGCTTTGATGCTATCACTGTGGTACTGACAGCCCTTCTCTAAGCAGCCCAAGAGCAGCTCTGCCAGCTGAAGACCCTGGACTCAGCCCAACATTCCACAGAGGCTGATGAGTGAAGGCAGGCAAACCAGGCCACTGCTGCTGGAACACCACACTTACCCTTCTTTCACTGGTATAACACTATTCATATGGTTAGAGTTTTTAAAAACACTTTTATGCCACTGTATAGTTGTCTTTGAAACAAATGTCCATTTTTATGTAATCTAGATTTTAAAATCATAGCTAACTTTAAGAAAGCAAATACAAGAATCCAATTCATATTATGGTAAAATCAAAGTGTAAAGTGTGTGTGTACAGTTTTTCAGGAGTGATATCTGAGATTTGAGGGACAAATAGTTTTTGTATCAATTATTAGCATTTTAAAAATTAACTTTTGTCAAATTTCAAACTGTATGTAAACATTTTTTACAAAAAATAACAGCAGATTCATTTAATAAAGTTAATTCAGTAATTATGGGTGTCTTACCAATATCTTTAAAGACATCTTTTTACAAAAGACAGGTTAGAAAAAAAGCCATTGTTTCAAAGAGAAATAGTCTCTTAAACCCTAGTAGGTATAAATTATTATTCACAGTACTGTCTAAACAGAAAGAAATTATTTGACTCAATGATAAGACTCCTTGAAAAGTTTCAGTTAGAAAGTATTATGCACTATTACTCATGTAACATTTGAGCCAAATTTTCTATATCAAACACACAGCCACTTATTGGATTTTCTTGGAAGAATCTTTTACTATTATTGTCAGACCTTTCTATAATTGTCTAGAAAATTTGTATTCAGCCAGAAAAAATGTTACCTTATCCCTAATCCACAATTTTAATAGAAATATTTCCTCTAGCAATTATTTCTTCCCATTGTTTCTGTCTGTACTATAAATTCTGAAAACTTAAAATTGTAATAGAGGATGAAATAAAAGGCACTATCAATACCTATCATCTAAAAATGACCTTTATAATTTTGAACTAATGTTCCTAGATTCTGCATTAATTATTGCATGCATTTGTGGTAGTAGCTAAAAACAGAATGCCTGCTACAGTCCACAGCAGACATTCTGTCTTTAAGACAATTCACAAATCCATGATTCTCCTCCTCTTTATGTTTTAATTTTAAAGGTTAAATGTTAGTTTCTGTAAGGCTTTATGTGTTGGTCAGAGGCATTTCTATGTGACTGATGATTGAGTTTCTTCTCGGAGTGAAATGTAAGTGTATGGAATCAAAATGCATAAGAAAACCAAACAAAGTTCCATGTATCATTTGACCATGAACATTACCAAGCCTATAGAATAAATAATTCAACTCATTCATTAAATCTAGTAAATAAACCACACACGTGGGCCAGGTGCAGTGGCTCACACCTGTAATCCCAGCACTTTGGGAGGCCGAGGTGGGTGGATCATGAGGTCAAGAGATCGAGACCATCCTGGTCAACATGGTGAAACCCCGTCTCTACTAAAAATACAAAAACTTAGCTGGGCACGGTGGCACGTGCCTGTAATCCCAGCTACTCAGGAGGCTGAGGCAGGAGAATTGCCTGAACCCAGGAGGTGGAGGTTGCAGTGAGCTGAGATCGTGCCATTGCACTCCAGCCTGGGTAACAAGAGTGAAACTCCGTCTCAAAAAAAAAAAAAACCACACACGGGCACATGCACACACACACACACACACACACACACAGCTATTGCAAACACATCCGATAGTCACAAACTACAAAGACCACAGGTAGATAAAGCCACAAAAATGGGAAGAAACCACTGTGAAAAGGATGAAAACACCAAAAACCAGAATGCCTCTCCTACTCCAAGGGATCACAGCTCCTCACCAGCAAGAGAACAACGCTGCAGGGAGAATGAGTCTGATGAATTGACAGAAGCAGGCTTCAAAAAGTGGGTAATGACAAACTTCTCTGAGCTAAAAGAACATGTGCTAACCCAATGCAAAGAAACTAAGAACTTTGAAAAAAGGATAGACGAAATGCTAACTAGAATAAACAGCTTAAAGAAGAACATAAAGGACTTGATGGAGCTGAAAAACACAGCACGAGAACTTTGCAAAGCATACACAAGTTTTAAGAGCTGAATCAACAAAGCAGAAGAAAGGATATCAGAGATTGAAGATCAACTTGATAAAATAAAATGAGAAGGCAAGAATAGAGAAAAAAGAGTGAAAAGAAATGAACAAAGCCTCCAAGAAATATGGGATTATGTGAAAAAGCCTAATCTACATTTGCTAGGTGTATCTGAATGTGATGGAGAGAATGAATACAAGCTGGAAAACACCCTTCAGAATATTATCCAGGAGAACTTCCCCAACCTAGCGAGGCAGGCCAACATTCAAGCCCAGGAAATTCAGATAATGCCAGAAAGATATTCCTCAAGAAGAGCAACCCCAAGGCACATAATCTTCAGATTCACCAGGGTTGAAATGAAGGAAAAAATGCTAAGGGCAGCCAGAGAGAAAGGTCAGGTTACCTACAAAGGTAAACCCATTAGACTCACAGTAAATCTCTCTGCAGGAACCCTACAAGCCAGAAGAGAGTGAAGAGCCAATATTCAACATCCTTAAAGAAAAGAATTTTCAACCGAGAATTTTATATTCAGCCAAACTAAGCTTCATAAGTGAAGGAGAAAGAAAATCCTTTATGGACAAGCAAATGCTGAGAGATTTCACTACCACCATGCCTGCCTTACAAGAGCTCCTGAAAGAAGCACTAAACAAGGAAAGGAACAACCATTACCCGTCACTCCAAAAACGTACCAATGGTAAAGAGCATTGGCACAATGAAGAAACTGCGTCAACTAATGGGCAAAACATCCAGCTAGCATCAAAATGGCAGGATCAAATTCACACATAACAATATCAACCATAAATGTAAATGGGCTAAATGCCCCAATCAAAAGACACAGACTGGCAAATTGGATAAAAAGTCAAGACTGATCAGTGTGCTGTATTCAGGAAACCATCTCACATGCAAGGACACACATAGATTCAAAATAAAGGCATGGAGGAAGATTTGCCAAGCAAATGAAGAGGACAAAAAAAAGCAGGAGTTGCAATCCTAGTCTCTGATAAAATAACAAAGATGAAAAGAGACAAAAAAGGGCATTGCATAATGGTAAAAGGATCAATGCAACAAGAAGAGCTAACAGTCCTACATATATATGCCCCTAATACACCAGCATGCAGATACATGAAGCAAGTTCTTAATGACCTACAAAGAGACTTAGACTACAATGCAATAATAGTGGGAGAATTTAATACTCCACTGTCAATATTAGACAGACCAATGAGACAGAAAATTAACAAGGATATCAAGGACTTGAACTCAGATCTGGACCAAGTGGACCTAATTGATATCTACAGAACTCTCCAACCCAAACCCACAGAATATACATTCTTCTCAGCACCACATCACACCTAGTCTAAAACTGACCACATAATTGGAAGTAAATCACTCCTCAGCAAAGGCAAAAGAGCAGAAATCATAACAAACAATCTCTCAGATCACAGTGCAATCAAATTAGAACTCAATATTAAGAAACTAACTCCGAGCCACACAACGTCATGGAAACTGAACAACTGGCTCTTGAATGTCAACTGGATAAACAACTAAACAAAGGCAGAAATAAAGATGTTCTTTGAAACCAACAAGAATGAAGACATAATGTACCAGAATCTCTGGGACACATTTAAAGCAGTGTCTAGAGGAAAATTTACAGCAATAAATTCCCACATGAGATGAAAGGAAAGATCTAAATCAACACCCTATTGTCAAAATTGAAAGAGCTAGAGGAGCAAGATAAAAAAAAAAAAACACTCAAAAGCTAGCAGAAGACAAGAAATAACTAAGATCAAAGAAGAACTGAAGGAGACAGAGACATGAAAACCTTTCAAAAAAAATCAATAAATCTAGGAGCTGTTTTTTTTCAAAAGATCAACAAAGAAGACAGACTGCTAGCCAGATTAATAAAAAAGAAAAGAGAGAAGAATCAAACAGATACAATAAAAATTATAAAGGAGATATCACCACTGATTCCACAGAAATACAAACTACCATCAGAGATTACTACACAACTCTATGCACATAAACCAGTAAATGGATAAATTCCTGGACACTTGCCACCCTCTAAGACTAAACCAGGAAGAAGTTGAAACCCTGAACAGACCAACAACAAGGGCTGAAGTTGAGGCAGCAATTAATTTCCTACCAATCAAAAAAAAGTCCAGGTCCAAACAGGTTCACAGCCGAATTCTACCAGACATACAAAGATGAGCTGGTACCACTCCTGAAACTATTCCAAACAATACAAAAAGAGGGAATCCTTCCCAAATCATTTTATGAGACCAACATCATCCTGATAACAAAACCTGGTAGAAACTTAAGAAAGAAGGAAAACTTCAGGCCAATATCCATGATGAACATAGATGCAAAAATCTTCAATAAAATACCAGCAAACTGAATCCAACAGCACATCAAAAAGCTTATCCCAGGGATGCAAGGCTGATTCAACATACACAAGTCTATAAACATAATCCAGCACATACACAGAAACAAAGACAAAAACCACATGATTATCTCAATAGATGCAGAGGCCTTCAACAAAATTCAACAGCTTTTTATGCTAAAAACTCTCAATAAACTAGGTATTGATGGAACGTATCTCAAAATAATAAAAGCTATTTATGACAAACTCACAGCCAATATCATACTGAATGGGCAAAAACTGGAAGCATTCCGTTTGAAATCTGGCACTAGACAAGGATGCCCTCTCTCACCACTCCTATTCGATATAATATTGAAAGTTCTAGCCAGAGCAATCAGGCAAGAAAAAGAAATAAAGGGTATTCAATTAGGAAAGGAGGAAGTCAACTTGTGTCTATTTGCAGACGACATGACTGTATATTTAGAGGACCCCATCATTTCAGCCCAAAATCTCCTTAAACTGATAAGCAACTTCACCAAAGTCTCAAGATAAAAATCAATGTGCAAAAATCACAAGCATTCCCATCACCAATAAGAGACTAACAGAGAACCAAATTAAGAGTGAACTCCCATTCAAAACTGCTACTAAAAGAATAAAATCCCTAAGAATACAACTAACAAAGGATGTAAAAGACCTCTTCAAAGAGAACTAAAAACCAATGCTCAAGGAAATATTGGAGGACACAACCATATGGAAAAACATTCCATGCTCATGGTTAGGAAGAATCAATATCATGAAAATGGCCATACTGCCCAAAGTCATTTATAGATTCAACACTATCTGCATCAAGTTACCAATGATGTTCTTCACAGAACTGGAAAAAAAACCACATTAAACTTCATATGGAACCAAAAGAGAGCCCGCATAGCTAAGACAATCCTAAGTAAAAAGAACAAAGCTGGAGGCATCACACTACCTGACTTCAAACTGTATTATAAGGCTAGAGTAATCAAAACAGCATGATACTGGTACCAAAACAGAAATATAGACCAATGAAACAGAACAGAGGCCTCAAAGGCAATACCACACATCTACAACCATCTGATCTTTGACAACCTGACAAAAAGAAGTTATGAGGAAAGGATTCCCTGTTTAATAGATGGTGTTAGGAAATCTGACTACCCATGAGCAGAAAACGGAAACTGGACCCTTTCCTGACACCTTACACTAAAATTAACTCCAGATGGATTAAAGACTTAAACATAAGACCTAACACCATAAAAATCCTAGAAGAAAACCTACGCAAAACCATTCAGTACATAGGCATAGGCAAGGACTTCATGACTAAAATACCAAAAGCATTGGCAACAAAAAACCAAAATAGACAAATGGTATCTAATTAAACTCCAGAGCATCTGTACAGCAAAAGAAACAATCATTAGAGTGAAATGGCCACTAACAGAATGAGAAAAAAATTTTGCTATCCACCCATCTGACAAATGGTTAATATCCAGAATCTACAAAGAACTAAAACATATTTACAAAAACAAACAAACAAACCCATTCAAAAGTGGGCAAAGGATATGAACACTCTTCAAAAGAAGACATATATGAGGCCAAAAAACATGAAAAAATGCTCATCATCATTTTTCATTAGAGAAATGCAAATAAAAACCACATTGAAATACCGTCTTATGCCAGTTACAATAGTGATCATCAAAAAATCAGGAGACAACAGATGCTGGAGAAGATGTGGAGAAATAGGAATGCTTTTACATTGATGGTGGGAGTGTAAACTAGTTCAACATTGTAGAAGACAGTGTGGCCATTTCTCAAGGATCTAGAAATAGAGATTCCATTTGACCCAGCAATCCCATTACTGGATATATATCCAAAGTATTATAAATCATTCTATTATAAAGACACATGCACACATATGTTCATTGTAGCATTGTTTACAATAGCAAAGACCTGGAACCAACCCAAATGCCCATCAATGATAGACTGGACAAGAAAGAGTGGCACATATTCACCATGGAATACTATGCAGCCATAAAAAATGATGAGTTTGTGTCCTTTGTAGGGACATGGATCAATCTGGAAACCATCATTCTTAGCAAACTGACACAAGAACAAAAAATCAAACACCCCATGTTCTCACTTATAGGTGCGTGTTGAACAATGAGAACACAGGATCACAGGGAAAGAAGCATCACACATTGGGATCTGTTGGTTGGGGCCAGGGGAGGGACAGAGGAAGTGGTGAGGTTGGGAAGGGATAACATGGGGAGAAATGCCAGATATAGGTGATGGGTGGATGGAGGCAGCAAACCACCTTGACATGTATCTACCTATGCAACAATATGCATGATCTGCACATGTACCCCAGAACCTAAAGTACTATATATATATTAAGCATGGTTAAATAAAGTGGAGATAAAATGTACTTCCTCCTTTCAATAAAAGGTAGAGGAAGATAGAGCATCAGTGCCTAAACAAAAATTGGAGAAACCTTTACAGTTATTTGTAGATGAGGAATCAGAATTTTGTGCAAGGGGCACCTAGTTTTCCCCTTCAGCTTTTTTTCCTCCTTAGAGAGGAAAGAGTGGTCCTAAGTACTACTTAGGGAAATCACAGTCTATCTGGGACTTTTAAAAGTTTTCATCTCTGAATATAATTTAAATGTTACTGGGGGAGAAAGGGTGTAGAGTTGTTATGTTTCAGAACCTCTCAACTGCTAGGCAGTGTGAGTATTGTGTAGAAAGTGAAGCCAGAGTTCAGGCATCAGAAGAATCTCTGTCATCTAGTAGCTAAACGATTTAAGGCAAGCTATTTATTCTCTCTATTGGTCAATTGGCTCTCCATAAAATGGGAATAAAAATAACTATTTCAGACCAGGCCTCATGGCTCACACCTGTAATCCCAGCACTTTGGGAGGCTGAGGCAGGCTGATTACCTGAGGTCAGGAGTTCAAGATCAGCCTGGCCAACATGGTGAAACGTCATCTCTACTAAAAATACAAAAATTAACAGGGCTTGGTGGCACACACAGCTACTTGGGAGGCTGAGGCAGGAGAATTCCTTGAGCTTGGGAGACAGAGGTTGCAGTGAGCCAATACCACACCTCTGCACTCCAGCCTGCTCAACAGAGCAAGACTCTGTCTCCAAAAGAAAGAAAAAAAAGGAAAAGAAAATATACCTCAAATGTTGTGAGAATCAAATCAAATGGCATTACAAAAGATTCACACAAAAATTAAGTGTATTTAACAAGTATATTTAACATGGTGTTAGGATCATATTAATTGACACTTCACCCACCCAGCATGTATACAATGCAAACACATACATATACACATGTACATACACATACACATACAAAACAAAGACAGCAGTTATTTGCAGTCAAGAAACAAGCAAGATGTTGGAAACAGGTTTGTTCATAAGAAGGCAGAGATGGTGTTGCCCCAGAATAGCTTACCTGCCTGCATAGCTGCTCTGTGACCAGCAAGTCTACTCTTTAGGAACAGAAGACCTTTTAGAAGTTAACAAACCTCCTTAAAATCCCACCCTTCTTCCTTATTTTCCCTTCCCCTCACCTCCTTGTCATTAAAGTAGCTATAAGAAATAATGCCTTAAAATGTGTCAACTAGTAATTTACCAGTGATTAATTTTGTGATCATGGCAAAATGGTAGAAAATATCTGGGGATGGGACATAACATATTTTCTGTGTAGGCTTCTTAATAAACAAACAAATAAATGAAGTAGGTGCCTTAGACGGGCTTGCCATGCTAGGCAAAGAGGGAAGACAAAGAAAACTTAGTAAAGCCAAAGACTTGAGACCTGTACTGTCTGACCAAGAGATATCACTTATAGATAACAAAAGCTGCTCTTTATTGCCGGCTGATCCTGCTCCAAGCACTGTGTAAAGTGTATTTATAACAATGGTTTCTTTAATTCCTGTATCTACGTTTAGGAAGACGCTATTGTCCCCATTTAACAGAGGTGGAAATCGGAACTAAGGCAGTTTAAGCAACATGTTCAGCCTTCCATAGAATGTCAGAACTGATATTTAAATCCAGTTTTAGTACAGATTCAAAGCCTGCATTCTTAAACTATTCTCTTTATTACCTCCTTCCAAAGGAACTGAATGCACCTCTAGTCTCATAATTTAGGATATTTAGGCAATTTCTTCCATCGCAGAGACTGAAACTAGTGAAGAATTGAGTTTGTTAGAAAGAGAAAAAGAACCCACACATTCATTTTGAGAATAAAATGGTCATAAGAGAAAAGAGAAAGAGGAACAAGCAGGGTAGAGCAAAAAGGGAAAAGTGGGAGAGATGAGGAAGAATTAGTTAGAGAGCGGGGGAAGAGACATAAAGAGGGAGAGAAGATTCTTTCCTCTCAGGAGAGTGGAAGTGCTAACAGAGCAAGCTGGGCAGGGGGAAGTGATAATGGAGGAACATGATAAGAGGTAGTGGGGCAGCGACGAAGACAGTAAAGGGATCCAGCTAACATGGTTCCAACCAGCAGTTGTGCTAACGAGCTCTGTTGAGACTCTACCAAACAGCTGTTCAGAGAGCTTCAACAGCCTCAGAATTGCCCTGCAACCCCAAGGGGCTCCCAGCTCCAATTCTTGAAGCACAAGGTTTGAGGATCCATTCGGTTATATCTTTTTCACTTTATTATCTAAATCAGCCAGCTGGGGGAAGATTAGTTCATGAAGGAATATGTACTTGCACTTTGAGACTTGGAATTAGGATATATCTGTTTCCAATTATATTGAATATCAAAAGAAAAAAGATATGTTTTACTGAGTAGCTTTTCCTAAATAGTTAGAAATATATTTAACAGTATAGTATGTTATTATTGCTGAATCATTAATCTGCTATTTCATCTTGATACTTTGCATAGAATCCCTTGACTGTGAATATTGTTTTCAAATACTACTGTACATAGGAAGCAATATGTGAGCTTTGGATTTGACACCAAGAGAGTGACATAAACAGGATGAATGTATGCTCCATCAAGACTTTGGCTTCAATTTTATTGAAAATCATTCCTAATGCATACTGTCAATAAATACCAGATGCTCTATTCAGAACAGTTACAACAAATGTATCTAAGTTCCTTCTTAGAATATGGCTGGCTATCCAAAGCCCAATCTTTAGTGAGAAAATAAAAAAATTATGTAGAATTTTAAATTCTGAAATCCTCCCCCCCCCCCGCCACACATGCATGGCACCACCATTCTAAGTGAGGCAGCAGAAATGACAGTCTCTTACCCACAAATTTGATACTGTGGCTGTTCATGTAGGGTATTATTTTGTTCACTGAAACAGAAGTCAGATTTAGATTTATGATATTATTTCAGAAAACATATACCTCATATGGAAATAGAAATATTTAAGCTACATTCAATCAGTCCTGAAAATATTTCACAAAATGGGCTCTAGAAGATACATGGTTCATCTGTTCTCTCTTTAAATATTGTGGGATGTGTGTTTGTGTGGTGTATGCATGTGTGTGTGCATGCCCTTTATGTGACCACTTATGAATCAACATTAAGTAAATATTTTCAAAATCCCTAGGAATGTTTTCCTGAAATATTTCCCACATTTCCTGAATACTAGGGATCATGCTAACAAGAGATATTGATTGCCCTTCATGAACCTGACAAAGCAGCACAGTAGCCAGGAACAAGGGTGTTGGCATCAGAAATCCAAGTGCCAGCACTTACTGGCTATATAAGGTGGGCAACCTCTCAAGCCTTGATTTCAGTATCTGTAAGACACAGTGAAAATTATAAATCACCTCATGTGCTATCACAAGTTTAAATAAAATAATGCTTAGCAACAGCCATACAACATGCTTTTGCTGGGTACCTCTTAACACATTTTTGCTTTTAAAAATTATTACCATCATTAGAAATACTGAAAATAGTGAAAATATAAATCTTGCTGGAAGGGTTAGCACGAATGTAAACCAAAGTTTAATGGCAATCAAATATTTAGGCACTGCAGGATAGCAGAAGAAAGTAAAAATATTGGCCTCTGAAACAGCCATGAAAAAAAAAAATGCTGGTGGAATTGAAGATCCACTCCACATAGGTGTAGTTCCCTGTCATTATGTGCATTTTCTTAATGACCAAAGAACAGTTTTTTCCTCCCAGGCCCTAGCTCTGCAATTCCAAGACACATCAATGAAGCCTATTATACCATATAGTTTCATTTGAAAGCAAATAGAATAAAATATGCATGGTCTATGGACCTATCTTTGACTTTCAATGAAACCAAATAAACCATCACCAGGAAAATGTGGACAGATTACCTCTCTGAAGTGCACCTTCTTCATCTGTAAAATGGAGACAAGGTAATCATCTCACAGACCTCTCAGGAATTGAGTAATCAAGTGCTTAGCATCATTCCTGGTATGCTGTAAAAACCCAAAAAATGTTAGTTACCTTCCTCATCCCTTCCTTTACAGGCATAAGGAGGTAACTATAAGACAATGTCTACACTCTGATAAATATTTCCCTTTCTTTTATTATTATTATTATTATTATTTTTTTTTTTTTTTGAGACGGAGTTTCGCTCTTGTTACCCAGGCTGGAGGGCAATGGCGCGATCTCGGCTCACCGCAACCTCCACCTCCTGGGCTCAGGCAATTCTCCTGCCTCAGCCTCCGGAGTAGCTGGGATGGATTACAGGCACGCGCCACCATGCCCAGCTAATTTTTTGTATTTTTAGTAGAGACGGAGTTTCACCATGTTGACCTGGATGGTCTCAATCTCTTGACCTTGTGATCCACTCGCCTTGGCCTCCCAAAGTGCTGGGATTACAGGCGTGAGCCACTACGCCCAGCCCTATGATTATGTTTTAAGTTCTGGAGTACATGGGCAGACTGTGCAGGATTGTTACATATGTATACACATGCCATGCTGGTTTTTAACTCGATAATATAATAAATGCATATGTAAAAGTTGTCATTTTATGCCAGTTGTAAATAATTTATTCATTCCTTACAACAATGGATCATAGTCAGTTTATGGATCACACAACAGGTTAGGAGCAGAATTAGAATATCTACAGAGATTGTTCAACTGTGATCTTATATGCTCCCACTACACCATGCATATTGTTAAAGATTTAAGTCATGTCAGAGATTCGAGTTCAATAAATGCAAATACTTACTTGTAGAGTTTTACCTCCCTAAACTGTTATTAATCACTTCCTAAGTGGTAGATTCCCCTTCATCCCTGGTATGCTTTTGCTTTCAGTACAATGCTCTCAAGAGTTGAAATATACTCTTGCTTCTTGTTGTCCACAACTTCAGGGAAGCCACCTACAGCTTGAGTTACAGAAATCATTACAGTACCTTCTCCTACATTTTTCTTTAATTGAGAATCACTAATAGCTGAATTTCTTCAACAGAGAGGCAGGTCCCCAACTGCCTCTTTTCACCTCAGTTTCTAGATCTTTTCTCTGTCAGACACACAAAACATTGAGAGGCAGTCTAACTATTTTCACCCAATCAATGTAAATTTTTATGCAAGTCCTTTGATGTCAGTTAATCAGGAAGGCTGGCAACTAAATAACTCATTACTTAATTAACTTTCTCTTTCTCCCTTTAAGCCTGCTCAATTACTTGAATCACTCTTTGTCCAAGTAATAAATTTTCATTATCTGCATTCTTCTGACACCCTTCCTTATTTTCTAAAGTGGCCATGCTCTTTAGGAAGTTACACTTTCTCAAAAAGTTTTAAAAATCTGGTTACTGTGTATTTTCTTGATAAGTGACATTAAAATTTTACCTAGAGTCAGTCATGTCTCTTGTAACTATTATGGCATTCCTTTTTTATAGGAGAAAGGGTAGAGGTCTATATTATCATCTCAGAAGTACTGGTGGTCAACAGGGCAATTCAATGCATGGTGTAATAAAAAGTTTAAGAAAAAACATAATGTTGAATTAGAGGAAAGGCAATAGGGTAACATGATAGCAAAATTTGCTTCATAGTGTAATTAACTACAGGTATAATTAGAAATATAGGGACTATAATTTTCTTAATTTCTTAATTATTAACATCAAAAATGTGAGAATTACTTAGATGACATTAATATCCTGGAAGAGGAGCAAATGGCTTATTTGGCAGGTACTATTTCTTTTTCTTTTCAAAGTCTCTGTCTCTTTTTTGTATCATAAAGCACTGAATATTATACTGAAATCTTCATTTGGTGATCCCTTATGAGAAGGCACTTCTTGCAAGTTTAGCTATATATGGCAAGCAGTACATCTCAGTGAAGTGTAAGCCCCACAGATACTCTGTGGAATGGCCAAAATCCAGTTAATTTTTGTGTTATGGAGTTTTGCTGACTTTTCTTTTACTCCTAATCTGCAAGAATACAAGGGTACATTTTGCATAACAATGACTATGGTCTACCATAATTTTAAAAGTCTAGTGAATCACTAAAGGAAAAGACAAGCACAATAATGGGCTAAATAATTTTAACAGCTTCTTTCTGGAGATAAATTTTTTCTTCTCTTATGATACTAAAAATACGTCTTTTAAAATCCACACAAAAAAATTTCAAAAATGCACACCTACCAGATTGAGTTATAATGACAACTTCGACTATTAAAAATCTAGGTTAAATTATTGCCTTTTTCAAGAATATCTGTATACATGAACTAAATATAAACCTTACATAGAAACCATTTTTCTTCCACTTTCCCCTTTTATAGTGTCCAGCAGGCCTTCAGCTTCTATGGTCTTATTATAGGCACCAAATTTGTTGCACTGTAACTCTGAGTTAAAAGTACATTGCCCTATTTTCTGTATAAAATTGGGACACATGTTCTAACAAAAGATTTTATGACTCTCCAAGTGAAAGAGATAGTCTGGAATTAATAAGTTAGACACCAAAAATATAGGAAATTCTAAGATGTTTCAATAATCTTCAGTGATAGAGATAGAAATTTAGAATCAGGGCTGTCTCAGAAAATCGCAGTGGTGTGGTATGAACTCTACCCTGTTTTGGAATATATTTTTCCCCAGTGTTTTGGTATCCAACTTACTTCTAGATTATCTAATGCAATTCCACAGTGCCTCAGGTAATATTGAAAAAAATCCATGTGTTGTGCAAACAAAAACTGGTGGTTGAACAGTTTACCCTCCAGAACTGCTCAGGCAATATGCACCTGGAAAAACCACAAAAACGGCAGCAGGATTTCAGGAAGTTTCTTCAGTGCCTATTGCATTCTAGTGCTGTGCAAGATAGCGACAGTATTGCCGTATCAGATTTCCTGCATAGAGAAGTGAAAGGTACACCGCTAGCATGATGACAGGGGCCGGGATCCAAGCCTTACAAATGACCACATGTTCTAAGCAGTTGTTGCAAAACAAAGAACATAAAACTTAGCATCTTAACAACTACTTTATAATACCAGATGATTTTGTGGGTTAGATAATCAAGTCTCAGCTACATGATTCTTCTGTTTAATGGGACATTGATTAAGCTTGAGTTGTACTCAGCTGTAAAATGGGGTGCACTGGAGGATCTAGCATAGGATTCACTGACATGTCTGACCCCTAAGCAAGGCCAGCTGGAAGGCAGGGGTGAGGTTGACAGTTTCAACCAGAGCACACAAGCATAGCCTCCATCTGTAGAAAACATGGCAACCTCAAGGTAGAAAGACTTTTTTGTTCTTTTTCTTTTTCCGTTATTTTGTTTAATTTTTTTTTTTTTTAAGATGAGGTCTGGCTCTGTTGCCCAGGCTGGAGTGTAGTGGCATGATCACAGCTTACTGCAACTTCCACCTGTTGGACTCAAGCTATCCTCCTGCCTCAGTCTCTCAAGTAGCTGGGACTACAGGCATGTGCTACTGTGCTCTGCTAATTTTTGTATTTTTTGTAGAGAGGGGGATTCACCATATTGCCCACTCTGGTTTCTAACTCCTGAGCTCAAGCAATCTGCCCACCTTTGCCTCCCAAAGTGCTAGGTTGTTAGGCATAAACCACTATGCCTGGCCAACAGTCTTTTTACATAGTGTCTTGGGACTCCAAAAGTGAGTGTTCCAGTGAACGAGAAAAAACTGCATGGCTTTCAATGGTCCAAGGTGCCCCATCTGCTGCACTCTATTGGGTAAAAGCAGTCATGAGTTACTCAAATCCAAGGGAATGGGACCCACACCCAATCTCTGATAGAGAAAATTTCAAATATTTGGGCCATGTTTGTAAATGACAACACTGGGATTCAGACATTTAAGCATAAAGATAGAGCCAAATTCTAAGGATCTGTATAGGACCTTAATTTTTTTTTTTTTTTGTGGGAGGCTTGGCAATCATTCTTGAACAAGACAAGCTTTAAATGTTACCATGTACCCCTGTTATTCTGATTATTAATAACATCTAGAATTTATTATTAATATTTATATATTTCTTAAGGAATATTTAAAGGAATTACTCCTAAAATAAATTGTAAATTGTACTTAATCAAGTAGTTAGAAGCTACCCTGGTCTAGTCATTACAGTACAATATGTTATATACTGCAAACAATTTGTAAGGATTCACGTTCTTTCTTTTCTCTATGTCAATTGTTCCATCTGACCCTCTTTACTTATCTAAATCAGTCATTCATCTGAACACAGGATAAATCCCATCAAGATTTCCCTAGTACTCACAGTTCACTATACTGTGTTTTTTTTTTCTTATGAAAAATCTGTCATTATGTACCAGTCATTTGGCTTCCTTTACTGTTAAATGTGTTCAAGTTTATAATTTCTGATTCCTCAGCTAAGGCATAAGCTCCTTGACTTTAGGAATTATTGTTTTAGCCTTCATAGTGTCTGGTACATTGATTGCTAATTGATTGCTGATGAAATAATTGTTCAGTTGGTCAACAGACTATTCTCCATATGAATTCCTTTATTTAAAAATAGATACTAAAATGGATTTACACGAGTAATCCATAATCTTGATTTGGGAACATGTCAAGTTTTGCATTTGGAGCAACTCCTAGATGAGAAATTACAATTTTCTGCAGAATAAATGACTAAACTGAGAGTATAATAGATAATTGTTCTCAGTAACGCAGCATCTCTCATTCCCTGGAATATGACTTGGGATCTCAGCCTCTTCATCTTTAAAGCAGAAATAATCATTCTTTCCCTATAAGGAAGGTTGTTTTAAAGATAAAATGAGATAATATCTGAAAGTGTTTAGCAGTCTGTGACATCATACATACCAATAAATTAGGATAGCAATAATAGTCTTAGGAGAAAGTATAATTATTGTTTTTTAAAAATGATTTCAATAGTTTTTGGTGAACAGGTGGTATTTGTTTAAGGTAGATCACCACTTCTTTAGTGGTGATTTCTGAGATTTTGGTACACCCATCACCCAAGAGTGTGCACTGCACCCAGTGTGTAGTCCTAAATCTTTCAACCGACCTCCTACACTTCCTTCTGAGTCCCCAGAATTCATTATGTCATTCTTATGCCTTGCTGTTGTCAAAGCTAAGCTCTCAATTCACAGGTAAGGACATACAGTGTTTGGTCTTCCATTCCTGTGATATTTCACTTAGAATAATGGTCTTCAATTCTACCCAGTTTGCTATGAATACCATTATTTTGTCCCTTATTATGGCTGAGTAGTATTCCATGATGTATATATCCCACATTTTATTTATCTACTTATTGTTTGATGGGCATTTAGGCTGGTTCTATATTTTTGCAATTACAAATTATCCTGCTTAAAAACATGTGCATGCAAGTGTCTTTTCATATAATGACATTTTTCCCTCTGGGTAAATACCTAGAAGTGGGATTGCTGGATCAAATGGTAGTTCTATTTTTAGTTCTTTAAGTAATCTCCATGCCATTTTCCATAGTAGTTGTCCTATTTTACATTCCCAACAGCAATGTAAAAGTGTTCCCTTTTCACCATACCAAAATCTGTTATTTTTTTATTTTTAAAATTATGTCCATTCTTGCAGGAGTAAGGTGGCATCTCACTGTGGTTTTAATTTGCATTTCCCTGATAATTGGTGATGTTGAGCATTTTTTAAATATGTTTGTTGACTATTTGTATATATTCTTTTGAGAACTGTCTATTGATGTCCTTTGCCCACTTTTTGATGGGATCATTTTGTTTTTTCTTGATGATTTGTTTGTGTTTCTTGCATTCTGGATATCATTCCTTTGTCAGATGTATAGTTTGCAACTATTTTCTCCCATTCTGTGGATTGTCTGTTTACTCTGTTTATTATTTCTTTTGCTGTGCAGCAGCTTTTTAGTTTAATTAAATTCCATCTGTATATCTTTGTTTTTGTTGCATTTGCTTTTGGATTCTTGGTCCTGAACTCTTTGCCTAAGCCAATGTCTAGCACCATTTGTTGAATAGGGTATCCTTTCCTCACTTTATGTTTTCGTTTGCTTTGTCAAATATCAGTTTGCATCTATTGATATGATAAGGTGATTTTTGTTTTTAATTCTCTTTATGTGGTATATCAGATTTATTAAGGTGTGTATGTTAAACCAACCTTGCATCTCTGGTATAAAACCCACTTGATCTCAGTGTATTATCTTTTTGATATGCTGTTGGAGTAAGTTAGCTAGTATTTTGTGGAGGATTTTTGCATCTATCTTCATCAGGGATATTGATCTGTAATTTTCTTTTTTTGTTAGGTCCTTTCCTTGTTTCGATATAAGGGTGATGGTACTTGCTTCATAGAATGATTTAAGGAGGATTCCCTTTCTCTATCTTTTGGAAAAGTTTCAGTAAGATTGGTACCATTCTTCTTTAAATGTCTGATAGAATTCAGCTGTGATTCCATCTGGTCCTCGACTTTTCTGGGTGAATTTTAAAATTACTGTTTGAATCTCACTGCTTGTTATTGGTCTGTTCAGAGTTTCTATTTCTTTCTGATTTAATCTAAGAGGGTTGTATATCTCCAGGAATTTATCCATCTCCTTTGAGTTTTCTAGTTTGTGCACAATAAAGGTATTGGTTATAATATCTCCTATTTCATTTCTAATTGAGCTTATTTGGATCTGCTCTCTTTTCTTTGTTAATCTCACCAATGGTCTGTCAAATTTGTTTATTTCTCCAAGAGCTACCTTTTGTTGCATTGATATTTTGTACTTTTTTGCTCATTTGTTTGTTTCAATATTCTTTAGTTCTGCTCTGATCTTCATTATTTCTATTTTTCTGCTGGGTTTGGTTTGTTCTTGTTTATCTAGTTCCTTGAAGTGTGAGCTTTTGACTATTTGTGTTTTTTCAGATTTTTTGATGTAACATTTAATGCTGTAAACTTTCCTTTTAGTGCCACTTTTGCTGTATCCCAGAGGTTTGATTCGTTGTGTCACTACTGTTGTTCAGTTCAAGGAACTTTTAAATTTCCACTTAATTTCATCATTGACCCAAAGATCATTCAGGAGCAGTTTATTTAATTTACATGTATTTGTGTAGTTTTGAGGGTCCCTTTGGAATTTAATTTACAATTTTATTCTACTTTGGTCTGAGAAAGTACTTAATATAATTTCAATTTTCTTAAATTCATTGAGATTGTTTTGTGGCCTATCATATGGTCTACCTTGGAGAATGTTCCATGTGCTGATGAATGTGTCTTCTGCAGCTTTGGGGTAGAATGTTCTGTAAATATCTGTTATGTCCATTTGTTCTAGAGTATAGTTTAAGTCCATTGTTTCTTTGTTGACTTTCTGTCACAACGACCTGTCTAGTGCTGTCAGTGGAGTAATGAAGTCTCCCACTATTATTGTGTTGAAATATATCTCATTTTATAGGTCTAGTACTAATTGTTTTATAAATTGGGGAGCTCCAATGTTGGTTGCACATATATTTAAGATTGTGATATTTTCCTGCTGAACTAATCCTTTTACCATTACATAATGTTCCAGTCTTTTATTGAATTAAGAGTATTTTCTCTATTCTTGCTTTCCTTTCTCTCTAACAGTTTGGATGTTTTGTGTTCTACTTCTGTTCTTTCAATAAGTTATTACAAAATCTTAGACTTGAAAAACAAATTTTACAAGTGTTTAACTGTTTAAGACATCATTTTTATTGATTTATGTTATTTCTAGCTATTCCTCGGCCTAATTTACTAAACAGTATTCAATAAAGACAACAATAAATCTGAGTCACAAAAGTGTGTTTACAAATACAGATATTTAAATTTGATATTTATACATTCTTAGGATGAAATCAAATACAATAATAAAACCCCAAAACAAGAAAACCAATATAAAAGTACTTTAACCTTCAATATGAATACACTGTAATTAAAAAGGAGTACTTAATAAAAACAGAAAGGCTTGCCTTTACACTTTTTGTTTTACAGAATATTAAAATTACCAAACCGGGATGAGGTACCCAATAAATATTCATATCATTACAACTTGGTTTTGATTGTCATTCTCATGAGGCTGCACACAACTATTGAGCTGTAATATGACTCAGTTTTTCCATTGATGAAACTGTATGTTCCTTCTGCTGTCAGTGATGTGTAATCAATTGTTACGGCTTTATTTGTACTGTCTACAGCATAAACGCAAATTGAGATTAGCATAAGTAATTGTAACATGTAATCTTTTGGTTAGCATGAAGCCATACGTAGGTAATAAAAGTAAGATCTTACAGTGGGAAAGAACCATCAGTTCCACAGTGTAGTTATTGATGGACAAAGCCTATGAAAGTCAAATGAAATAAGTACAAGTGTCCCTGTTAATTAGCATTCAAGCATACTAATAGAAATCTTACATTTTAGCATTTTAAAGAGATAATTCATTATACAAATAAATTGAAATTAAACACCCACGTAAAGATTTTTCACAAAAGCGATATTCTTCCCTGGAGGTGGTGAGGTGGGGAGATGGACATTTATAAAGAATATTATTGCTGGTCTTATGATGGGCATAATAATTCTCCACATCCCACCAAAGATGTCCACGTCCTAATTCCTGTATTCTGTGAATATGTTGCCTTACATAAATGAACTCTATAAATGTAATTAAATTAAGGAAGTTGAGATAGAGGGCCACCCAAGATTATTCAGGTGAGCCCAGTATCATCACAAAGGTCCTTATAAGTAAAAGAGGGAGGGAGTATGTTCAGTCAGAGAAGAAGCAAAGGTCAGAGTGTTGCAACTGATTGCCTTGCCTTCTAGATGGAATGGTGCTACAAGCAAGTAACAGGGCAACCTCTAGAAGCTGGAAAAGGCACAAAAACAAGCAGATCGTCTCCTAGAACCTACTTTGATACTAGCCCAGTGAAGCCCATTTCAGATTTTTGACCTCCAGGACCATAAGATAGTAATATTGTGCTGCTTGTGGTCATTTGTTACAGCAGAAGGAAATACTAATACAGGTTTCCAGAAGTAAGAATTTTTGAGCGAAAAGAAAAAGTTGTTTCAGGCTGGGAAAAATAACAAATGAGATAAAAAGAATTAAATAAGTGATTTCAGGTCACCCA
This sequence comes from Callithrix jacchus, assembly GCF_049354715.1. Lineage (NCBI taxonomy): Eukaryota > Metazoa > Chordata > Mammalia > Primates > Cebidae > Callithrix > Callithrix jacchus. The sequence continues at coordinate 37,572,203 of NC_133518.1, forward strand.
GTTAGTGATAAAATCAGAAAATATATGTGAATCTTTCTTTACCATTATTACATTAACACTAAGTACTCAAAACTAACTCAGTGGAGAGAATGAGTGGAGTCTGTCCAAAGGCAAGTGAAAGGTTGCTCTTTCTATGATCAATGCAATATGAAAAATTAAGCTAAAATATGTTGAGTTCTACATAAAAATAAAATATGTACAAGACCATAAAGGAGTCTCATATTTTTGCATAGTCCTCAAAATAATCCAAATCTCAAAAATTTTAAACTCTCATTTTATGCTAGAGAGTTCTTGGAACAAAATCAGACTGAAAGGAATCACATACAATGACATTTTCAAAATGAGAGACCTTTATGTAAAATGCAAATGTAAATGGTTGAGTCAAAATTAGATTTTTGGTGGAAAATGTAGTGCAAATAAACATCAATGAAGAAAAAAAGTTCTACAATTTAAGCACATGTATTTTAGTCAACATATGTTTATACATGTTTCAAGCGTATGAGGTTGAAACAAGAATTTCCAAGAGAGATAATAAAAATGATTTCTTACTTTATTTTGACTGAATTAAATTTTCAGCCACTTGGCTGAAAAATTGAGGTAAGTTTTCCAGTATGGCATAAGTTCTGATGTCCAAATGAAGGTGATTGAACAAAAAGGGACAAGGTTAATTATCTTGAGTAACTTTTTAACGTCGAGTGGGCAGCTGATTTGAGTAAAGTTTTAGACTTCGGCAGGCTTCTTTTATATTATTGCATTACTTTTTAGCATCTATTGGGTCTGTATCTATTCAAAAGTTTTTTATCCTTCTTATATTTGTTATTCCATGATGTTACTTGCAAAAGTCTACCAAATTTCCTCCACTTTTCTTAAATATCTCACCCCAGGCCTGCTGCCAACATCGTCTACCTTTTCTCCTGTTGAAGATTGTAATCCGCTTACTATGGTCCCCTACATCAAAAACAATGTAATTTTATTTCTTTGCTTTCTCACCTTCTTGATGCCAGTCTTTGAGAGAATTGTTCTCAATGGTTACCAAGACTAACTTCTCTATTTATACTCTTTATTGCTTTTACTTCATTTTCTTCAAGATGTTGTACCAATTGAAGACTCTCCTCCAACTTTCTGCTTGCAAAAATTTCCAGTGTAAAAAAATAAGAGTAATAGTAACAACAAATTGGCCTAGCCTCTTTAAGCTGCCAGCTCTTTCTTTTGACATCAACTTCCTTAAAATATAACTTATTTCAATCTTATTTCACCCTCTTCACGCTACTTAAATTACTCTGCAAAACACGACCACCGACCTTCTGAATATCACGTATGATTCTCTCGTCTTTCTTAAATTTACCTTGTTAACACCATTTTTCTCTATTGATCATCCTCTCTTCAAACTACCATCGAGATTTCTATAATTCTGAATTCTGTGAATTTCTCGCAACTACTCTTATTGCTCCTTCTCTCTTTTGCTAGATCCTCCTTGCTTTTTTTTAAACCTACTTTTATAACAATTTCCTGAGCTTCTTTCTTCTCCTCCTCATGCACCAGAGCTCGAAATTCTGCTATTTTACACAAAATCCAATTCTAAATCAGAGTCATAATTACATTGTCAGTAGGATGAATAGTATAAATAAACATTACAGGAGAAACAACATTCTGGAACCTAAGGATATGTGTTTAAATCAGAACAAAAGTAGAACATTCTCCTATTTTTCTACTAGTTTTCCATTTTATTTTCTAAAGTTTTCTGAGTATACCATAATTTTGTAAATATTACATTTTTTCCAATTATTTATCAATTTTAACCTCTTATTTCTTTTCATTTTTAAATTGCGTTTGCCATTAATTTTAGAAATTTTTAAATAAATAGTAGATGAAATGTCCTTACATTTCACCATTAAGCTTTATGCTTGAAATATAGATTTTTTATCATGTAAAACAAAATTATCCATCTAGTCTTATTTTACTAAGAAATTTATAACAAGATTTGATGCTAAATTTTTAAATCATGTTTTCTTGGCACCTATGGAGATAATTGTAAGCTTTTCTTTTTTGAGTTATTAACATGAATTATCTTATATCCTATTTTAAGCAGTTCTATAATATCAATATGTTCTCATTCTGTACATGAGAACTGAGTTGCTAAGAGGTTCAGGATTACATTAATATCACACAATTAACAAGTCACAGGAAAAATTATAAGCATATCTGTATCTGAAATTTCTGTACTTTTCACTTTGGTAGTGGTTTTCAAAAAAGGAAGGACAGGAGGGAGGGAGGGAAGGAGGAAAAAGAAACAGAGAAAATATAAACAAGATATTTTCTTCAAGTGAAACCTAATATAATGATTCTTCTTAAAAATATCAATAAAAAGCCCCCGACTGCTCTAGTAAAGTAGGGTATGAAGCATAATGTCTGATTTCTCAGCAACGTTGAACTCTTGGAACTGCCTTTGACGTACCTGAACCAGAATGCTGAGGAACAGAGGTTGAGAGCCCAAACATGCCATTATCTCTGTTACCCAGGCTCAACTCATTTATTTGTTCTACAAAAATGTTATTATACAATTAAACATGCATTTGATAAACCATTTCAAATACCAAAGAACAGTATTAAATGAAGTACAAAAGTATCCTTCATTATCCCCTCTTTAACGCTCTAGACTTAAGCACTTAAGTTTACTAGTTTTTTAATTAACACCATGAATCTAAGTAAATAATCTAATAACCTATTTTTCTCAATGTATTATTTTACACACATTTATAGACTCTGTCTTGACAGATGAGAAAATCAGTTTTGCTATCTCCTTTAGCATTGGTGTTTTGTTTTGAATACTATCTATCTACTTTTAGAATGTTTTATTATATACCTAACTATAATTAGTAAATAAACTTTGAATAAAATAATACACGTCTATTTCTTGTAAAACTTAAGTTATAGCTCTTAATTGTGTACTAAGCAGCATGAGAAACTTTGCCAAACTGCAGCATTGGAGGTAGCCACTTGACAGCTCTCTGCCTTGCCTCTTTCTGTTATCCTCATTCATTATAGTTATGCTGGACACCTTGTTCTTCCTCCAACATGCCAGGCCTGGTCCAGCCTCTCAACATTTGCACTACAATCTCCATGTCTATGATCATTCTTTCACACTTTTTGTTTTCTCTCCCCCATGTCTAAGGAAATGTTCTTAGCTCTATATGCCACCCAGTCTACCCAATTTTATATTTCTGCGATTACATGTTTGATTCTGAAAGCACTCATTTACTCACTAAGTGGTTCTATTTCATAGGACACTTGAACTCTTGAGAGCTTCCAGTACTGTGTTAGATCCAGGGCATAAATAGACAATAAGGCTTGACGCTGCCTTTGAGAAATTTATGGTCTAACAAGGGAAACAGAGCGAGTGTCACTACCCAAGGAAATCCACTGCAGCATCCTGGATGCAGTACAACGGAAGAAAGTTAGAATGTTGAAAATTTAAGATGTGTCAGACATTTATACTCAACACTTTCTCTAGATTATTAGCTCATTAAATTTTCAAAATTTCCTTCTAAGTTAGGTATTATCTTTCCCCATTTGATGAAAATAAGGGTTAGAGGGTTTAAGTCACTTATAGTGTAAGAAGCAGGAGTAGAATTCACAGGCAGGCAACTAGATTTCAGAGATGACAAACCAAACCGCCATGGTGGCACAAATATCAAGGCTCAGTCTGAGGCTCAGCATCAGAATATATAATAGTACACTGAATATAACAAAATGAAGCTGGAAGGGAATTGCTAATCATCAAGTATAATCCTTGTATTAAATAGATATTTTAGAATAATCATTTTATCTTCCCAAAAGTAGTATGATTTTAAAAAACAACCAGGCTGGGTGTGGTGGCTCACGCCTGTAATCCCAGCACTTTGGTAGGCTGAGGCAGGCGGATTACGAGGTCAAGAGATCCAGACCATCCTGGCCAACATGGTGAAACCTCATCTCTACTAAAAATACAAAAATTAGTTAGGTGTGGTTGCACACACCTGTAATCTCAGCTACTCGGGAGACTGAGGCAGAAGAATCTCTTGAACCCAGGAGGCAGAGGTTGCAGTGAGCAGAGATCACACTGCTGCACTCCAGCCTGGAGACAGAGCAAGACTCCTTCTCAAAAAAAAAAAAAAAAAAAAAAAATTCAAGCAATGCTACAAAGCTAGCCTTTTATGACCATCTCTGATTTTATAACAGCTCTTCTATCTCTATCATCTCTATCTCTATCTCTATCTCTATCTCTATCTCTATCTCTATCTATCTATCTCTATCTCTATCTATCTCTATCTCTATCTATCACTATGGTCTTAGACCATACCTCCATATAACACAATCATATAAAAGCCCTCATTGCTTGGCTGGATCACAGAAATTTGTTTCCTGCAGCTATTTCCCTGCCTCCCATAATCATGACTGGTATTGATTGTTTCTGGAAAGCAGCATAGAAAATAACAGATGAACCCTATATCCTCTAACAACTACACACATGCTCATAGACACACACTCAAATCTTTCCTCTAAAATGTGATTTTCCAGTAACATAAAAATATCATGAAAATCAAACCACTGTCAAGCTCCTAAAAATTTCTCCCATTCTTTAATATATTCCCAAAATAAGAAAAACTTCAACAAAAAATGCAAGTAACCTGCTTTTTTAAATTTGCTAGTAATTTTAGCAGAATGTCATCTTGTCCTATTTCTGATCTTTGCACCATGAGTTAGTGTATTAAAATGGCTTAAAGATGTTTTACACATCACAAATACATGACAAGTAGGACCAAGTCATCTTCAATAGGTCAGTGAATCCACACAGGCACAACTGCCATTTTTCCATTCGGTGTAACCACTCAAGTAGACATTAATTTTGATGTGACTGAAGAGGCTAGAGAAAGTGGAAAGAATATTGGTCTGTGAAGTGGGAAACTCAGATTCTAGTCCTGGGACTGCTAATTAGCTGTGGGACCTTGGAAAGACTCCTGAACTTCTTCTGTCTTCTACTTCCTCACTTTTAAAATGAAGCCGCGAAATTAATTTATTTTAAAAGTACCCTTTGACTTGAAAAGTCAAGATCTATAAGGAAAAATTATGTCTAAGTTTGTCTTAGGTTTCTATCTCATTTTGCCTATTTGTAAATTGACTTTGAACATCTTTTCCAACACTGACCGTTTTACTATGACAGATGAGATGCAATAAATGTGAATTCTGCTAAACATCAATACTAAGCCAGCTTTCTCAAACACCAGAATTAACTTACTCTAGCCAAAATGTTCTCAGGCCTAGAAATTAATCATATTTTAGTCACTTAAAAGATAACTTGTAATACCATCATATCACAGTAAAATTTTTGTTTTCTCTATGGATAAGTGAACTATGTCATTAGATTTCTTACTGTAACAAAAACTTGAGAACTGAAACATTGAAACAATAATTGTATTATTATTTGCACTAACATAAAACTAATAAAAATAAGCAAAGTTTCATGGATTTTCACTGTAAGATATTAGGCTTTAAAGCATTAAATTCATTACCTTCTGATAAAAATTAGAGTGCTAACTATGAGCTTGCATCTCAACAATTACTAAAGAAAAAAATACATTAAGCACTCAACCACAAGCAAGGTAAATTCTCACATTAGAAAAAATAGTGTGACCTCTCCTTTGTAAAGCTTACTTTGTTTTATAAGGGTGCTCATGATTAAGAGGACATAACATAACATAATAACAAAAGTCACAGTGCTAAACTGCCTAGTAAAAACACTTACAATATCAAGCTAAATAAAAATTTCTTTTATTGTATTTTATAATAATTTTGCCCATACAAGAAATATAACTAAATTTAGAGGGATTTTCATGATCAGGTATAGGAATCAATCATTTCGCTAAAGCATCATAAAACAATGTTACCTTCTTTGACTCTGCAGTACTTAGTTTTTTCAAGAAAATCACATAGCCAATAGAAAATCTTAGAAGGAAATTTAAGCCTAGAATTCCCATTGTTATTATTAACTTCAATTTTTGGCTTGATCATATCCTAATTACAGATACATGACTATGAAGTCAATGATATTTTCAAAGCAGGAATCTGTTGACTCATTCCCAAGGGAGGGAAAAATCCAATCTCCAGCAACTTGCCACCAGTAATAACAAAAATTATCCTAAAATATTCATAGGCTATTGAGATCTCTCTATAGTCTCAAATAACTGGAAAAATCAATCAAATCAGCTGTTGAAAATTTGAAGTTAAACAAAAGTAACTTATTTTTCACTTACAAGTCTTAGTCTAGCACAAAAAGCTATGTTAATCTGCCTTTTCTTATAGCCAAACATGTAGGGAAGTTGGGTTTATTTTATTTTATTTTCAAACAAATGCATCCATCTTAGATGGGTGATAGAATTTCTAAATTAACACAAAATTTCAAAGAGCAAAATTTCAAGAAGTCCCTGATTGATTAATCAATTGCAGAGCTTTATACACACACAGAAAACCTTATAAATTATTTGTTGTCTGTATTTTCAAAAATATAATAAAATGTAATTTATAAACATCAAAAATCATATTTTAATGCTGATTGATTAAAATTTATTAGCATAAAGCTGTAGCCATCAGTTTTTTCGCTTTGGGTTATATAATTTTAAGATGTATGAGAAATCTGATCAAATAACCAGTAAAATTACATTCATGCATCAGTATTTTTAAGAAGCCAAAAAATGATATTCTATTACCCTGATGAGGCTAGAATTAATTTAAATAACTTTGGGCTTGATTCATGAAAAACAAAAATACTTACACAGTAGGGGGGCATTATTTCTTCACTTTTTTTATATGCACAAGTCATGGTCTGCATTCAACTTTCAATTCAAAAAGAAAAGTTGCAGATTTATGTAGGCAGGTTTTTGTGTGAGTGCACAGTTCCAAAGTGAAAAATAAATAAGCCTGTAGAGAACTTGTGCCTTTTAGCAGAGTGTTAAAATGATTGCAGGCTGAACTTCAGGCTCCCCAAAAAATCTCATCCCAATAAATTATTACCAAAATGTTAGCAAGCACCACGTTGTCACACTCCGGCAGCAGGGACATAATGGTGACACAGAAGAAAACTGCCACATTAATCACTTTAAAACATCTCTTTGCTCCATATAGAAAGAAACTTCCATCCTCAGCTGAATCTCCTCTCCCACCTTTTCATTTCTATGATAACATGGCAAGTGTCCAAATCACCAAAATCTAAAAGAAATCCTCGGAGATGTTGCTGCCAAACTTAGTAATGGCCTTTCATGATTAAGGAAAAAGCAAATAAAGACTAAGAAAAATTCCTTTTAGAACCATTCTCTCTTTTAAATATGAATTGATTAGATCACAGGTCTTAAACTGAACCAAATAATCTATAAATATTGAGTTTCTCTTAATTTGGCTTTCTTAATTTCACTTAGAGAATATATCTTTTATAGAGCATAGAAATATCAAAAATAGATTCTATAATAAAATAACTTGGCATTGTTAAGACATTTCAATGAGGCAAATCCATTTAACTCATGAAAAATGGTCTCAGGATTTCACATATATTTCTAAAAGCCAATTTTAAGCCTTCAGACCACATCTGAAATTATTCTTTAAATAACTGTTCCACTAAAATATAGATCTATTATATTTTTCTATGTGAACAAAAATTGACTTTATAATTAATCATGAAAAGTCATTCCAATAGTAAAATAAATCAATATTATTTATATTTTTTAAAAATAAAAAGGCTATTGTGTTTCTTAGACATACTTGCATATTGTAGAAATAGTGTAGGTGTCAAAAATAGAATTAATCTATTTTATTTTAATGTAAAGTATTTTAAAATACTGTTATAGCTCTATTGTTTCTCATATTTTGGAAACAAATCATTTTTGTTGCTTCTTTTTATCCCTTAAACTTCCAGGAAGTCTTAGCTATTTCATAGGTGCACCCTATGAAATTTTTTATGCTCAATAAAATCTTGAAAATAAATAGAGAATAAACCTAGACGTTGAGGATAATTTTATTAATCCTATGGAAACTATTGCATAATAACACAGACAGCATTCAACTTCCCTTGTCAGTTTCGAAACTGAAATATTACTGTTCCTGTCTTAAATTTAGCATCCTTTAAGCTGAAGGGGGGAAAATCAACTTGCAATTTAGACCGTTATCAAATTACCAAAACTGGTGCAGGAACTCTTAATGAACAAAACCATTAACAATTTTCCAACTGGAGCCCCTGTTCAAATACCTTGGACACCTTGTTAGCACAGAATGAGGTGTTCAATCAAGAGACTGGGAATTGGAAGTACCAGGGCACAGTTTTGAGTGGTGATTACAAGGGCGAGAGGGCGAGTGCCAAAGTAACAGTCTTCTACCCTGCAGGAAGCTGAGAAACCTTCAAGTCTACATTTGTAAATCAGGCCCGATGATTACAGCAGTCACAAGCAAAGAACATATGAAACAATTATTTGCACCATTCTTTCACTGTTTTAATTTGCTCTTAAAATGAACAAGATGATCCCCAGAGTCACTGGCATTTTGTCTTTAGAAATTTAGAGCATGTTCTAGGATTTTTCATGGCACTGTAAGCCAAGGGAAAGACTAAAAGGATAATTTCAAAGAGCATTCCTTTTTTTCCCCCCTCACAAGATATTTTATTGTGCAGCTTTCCTGTAACTTAAGATAGACAAAATAGTTTTGCAGGAGTTTATTTTAGATCTTATAGTTGTTGACTATTTTAAACCAAAATATATGTTTGTTGTTTATTAATTTTTAATTTTTGTGTTACTGCTCTTCATTTAAAATGCAGTATCTTAGACATTGAGACTCTTACATTAAATTCAGCATAAATAAACACAACATTTTTCCAGTTTTTAACTATTTTAATCTGCTCCTTAACCACTGATGGCTCAGAAATAATTTACTAAAAATTTTTATTTTAGGATGCAGCATTTAAGTTGCCCTCAAAACTTAATAGTGACACAGTATCAAATATATTTAAAAGAACATATTTAAGCAAACTACTGTTTTTTAAATAACCATACTATCTTAAGTAAAAGAACTGCACTGAAAAAAAAAATAAAAAATTAAACAAAAAACTAAAACTTCCAAATGCAAATACATGGAATTAATTGTATTGCCATTAAGTACATCTTTTTTACTAAGTTGACTATAGGCAAATAAAAATCCAGGTGCCATAAAGCGTTTATAGTTAGAAAAAGGAAACACAAACATGTATTTTTAGTTTTAGTTTATGATACAAAAATCTATTTTTTAAATTTATTATATATGCATATACTTTTCCTCTGAATTGTTTGCAGGATGATGTACTAAATGTTTAGGGGATGGTTTTACTAATTAGTGACAGACATGAGGATTTAAATATGGTTATATTTTTATATGCCTTTATAATTTTATAAACAACTTTATTATGACTTACTCTGAAAAAGAATTTTCAAAATAACTTAAAATTACCAATTAATTTCATTTCATTTAGTGAAAACATATTAATTGTTAGATTCTAAGTCTGTATTTTCTTCAATAGGTAAATACTGGTAACTAGAAAGCATTTTTAAAAAGACTTTGGATCGTCTTTGAATTTGAAAACATCATAAGATTCTGCTTATATAAGCAAGAAAGAAAAATAACACAATTTTAACTACTTATGACTGATTTCTGAAAATTTATTAAATTATATGATTAAATTCATTTTTAAGTAGGTATATGTTTTCCTAGAGAGCCTTCTATTTTTCCTCTTGACTATTCTTTTTGTCAGTGTTTTGCTACATGGTACAATATCGAGTTTCCAGATTTTGATTTTCTACACTAAATCAATGATTTAAAATACTGTAAACTTATGTGAGACATTACTATGTAATTTTGTAATGTATTACAATCCCATAATTTGTCCCCAAACCCACAGTGATTATTGCTAAATGCTCCTTTTCTCAACTGGTAAAATCTTTTTCATCATTTGCTATCCAAATGTAGAGGGCGCTGTTGTTCATGTATTTTGAAAGTTTTTCCTAAAGCAAAATACATTTAGCTAATTGTTTGGTATTTTTTTTAAAACGTATCTATAAACTTCAATGGAGATATTAACTTGTTAAGTCTGAATTTAAATTTAAAGTAATTGAGAAAGTGTTTCTATAGATCAAGAAAGTCGCATTTGCCATTAAAGATTTATGTATTTTTAATTATCCCTGAGATCTCATTAATCTATAATTAATTTTAAATATTCTGATAACCAGATTTTATAGAAGCATTTAAATTTTTCTGTTCTTGTAGTTATGTTAAAAAATAGCCTTGTGCATAGGAGATGCATGCTGCAAAATTTAGGAGTGTCATTACTTTTAAGTGATTCAGGGAAAAAATAGTTAATGAAGCAAAAAAAATTTTGAGTGGAGAACGAGTGAATGTTTGCTGTACTATATTTCAACTTTTTTGTACATTAAAATTTTTCAAACTAAAAATTTGGAGAAAATATCCTGATTGCTTATCTCATTCTTAGCTTTTATGTTTATTTTGTTCATTATTTTTCTAAGAAAATATATTTTGAAAAAATATTTTAGTGAGCATACCAGGTTCTGTATGGCTAAATGCAGTTTTAAAGTATAAAATGTTATCCTGATTATATTTCTGTCATTAATTTCTTGAGGTTGAATAATGTCAATAATTTTAAAATAAAAATGTGCATTTGCTCATATTTTTACAAAATTTTATAAGTGAATAAATAATAGCGATTACTTTTAAATATTTTCTCAAGTATCATGAAATCACATAGTTCACTTTTGTTTTATGACTTTTGTTTTATGGTTGCTGGTAAAGAGCTTAAAAATGAGTGAAATAAAAACCCCTCAAATTATAGACATTCTTGCTTTAAACAGAAAATTTAAGTAAGACATTGGTATAGCTTACAAAATGAATTTTTAAAATTTAAATATTTGGTTGCATCATTGTATCTAAATGCATTGAACAAATGTTACCTAATACTAACCAGCACCTTGCCAGTAATAGTGCATGCTGTGGAAGAGCTCCAATTACAGATTTTAAACACACTAGTCCAGAAAACTCAAACCAGGCATGAAACATTGATTGTATTCTAAGGTAGCTTTCCTTCTGAATTCTTTACATTTAATTTAATACTTTCAATAAACCATTTCAAATTTTTTCTTTCCATGTTACTTATATATTTAATACCTCTAAATGTTATATATGTTGTAAAATATCTTCTTAATTCTATTATATTATATTAAAGTCTCTCTATATATATATGTATATATATAGACTTAATAAGACTTAATAAGAATGTAGTCTTAATTATATTTTTTTCAAAATATATTTTCTTAGAAAAATAATGAACAAGAATTAAGTCTGAATAGACTTAATAAGAAAATAGTCTCTCTAGTTAAATAAAATTACATCAAAATCATCCAGATTATCTACTGAATATTTATTTACTGTTTACATTTATGGGAACTGTGGAAGCATCAGTAACACATCTCTTTTTCTTTTTAATCTAACTTGGAGAAAGAGGGAGAGAATGTTAGTGACCAGTGCATGTAAATATGTATTCTATGAATAGCCATGAAGCTAAATCACCAGAAAAACACAAATATTGCTTAAAGAAAAGTTTTGAATGTAGCTCAGGCATAACTTTTCACTATTTCAAATTATTTTAAAATCAAAATAGGCATGGCCGAAAGCACAAAAAGAAAAAGCAATTCATTAAAATAGCTTATAACTTGCTCTTTTAAATGGGATATCTGAAACTTTGGTTAAACTGTATCTAATCTTGTACAAGCAGGCATTGTCTAATTTTTATGGTACCCATGCACATTCAAGAAGTTTTCCACCTTAAAAACAAGGGAGTAGAGTTGAGGGGGGTAGGGCCAATCCATAACTGAGTAACACTTGCCTTTTATGATTGGCAAGTTCTTTGGGATCAAGATACCCCCAGCCTGACTGACTAGGAGGCTGAGATGCAGTTCGGCCCTGTCTTTATGTCAAATCACTGCCATCAAAACAATGGCTCATATTACATGAAAATCTTGTGCAAATGAGCCATAATGGGAGTGAATGACAATCTCCTAAGACCATGCAGCAGGGTCCTCCTTTGATGTGAAATACTGTTAATCTTTCTCAAACATTGCCCACTAAGTATACTTGGCAAATCCTATATGAGAAAGTCCTTATAGTTCAGATTCAGAGATAAACACACTGTAAGTGAAAAAGACACTAATACAAAGTTCCATGTTGGTCATAAATTTTCATTTATTTCAGTCATTTTTTGGTTTTGGGTTTGTTTTTGGGTTTTTGGTGGTTATCATTTTTGTTTAGTCTTTTGAAGAATATTTATATGTCACACTTCCTTATTTTAAAATATTGGTTACAATGGCATTACAAGTGCTGGGTATAAATGCTAAATGGCTGACTTAAAAGTATTTTTAAAAAGATCTCTAAGGGTTATAATAATTTGGGAATGTCTGAAATGCCCTATTTACATAGGCTTTTCTCATTAATCATAGTGAACTCAGACTGATGGCTTCATATTATATGTGCCATAACATGAAAGAGAAATAAGGAGAAAGAACTTTTAAGCATGATGTTTTCTACTATTAAAAAAAAATGACTTAGGTGTTTCTATTTTTAAGGTAGTTTAAACAGCCTTCTAAATATCTTCCAAGAATTTATAGATGAGCTTTTGGATCACAAAAGGTCTTTTCTTTCACACTTTAATATAAAAAAATCAAACTGTTTTCCTGGATAGCCAAATATGTAAGGCACATGTCTAATGCAAGCTGAGTCAATCATGGTAATTCAGTGCTGGTAGGAAATATGCCTCTTCAGTTGTGCTCTGCTTTTGAAGTGTTGCCTAAAAATCAGCCTTGGGCTTCAAAGAGAGAGGGATTATAGCCTTTATCCAGCAATTAATATGGCTGGAACTCAGAATGTCAGTGTCTAACCACGATCCTGGCTGGACAGTAGCATAGCAGGAATTCGTTCTTCAAGACTTGGCACAAATCATAAAAATGAATAAATAAGTAAGTAGTAAAATGTTATTAATGTGTGGCAGGAAAGAAGAGGGGGAAAAATAAACATTCCATGTCTAGTGACCTGCCTGTATTTTTGACATGCAGACAAGCCCTCCCAAAAAAGGGATGTCCTCAGACCTTTAACCAGCCTTATCCACCTAGATCATTTTAATCTCCCACCAACTGCTAGGCAGAAAGAAGTGCTATTAAAGGGAAAGCTATTCCTTTTGCCTTCTAACATAGATCAGAGGACAACCTCTCCAAGTCCCTCCTCTCTGTCAGAGTTCAAGGGTTCAAAAATGGTCAGAATATCAAGCCCCAGAAAAGCAGCAGGGTTTTGCAGGAAGAGTTTAAGTACATTAGATTATGCAGAGCAATCAGAAGAGACACTAGTATTAGGTTTCATTTTTCATTCTCAATCTTATTTTAAGTGCCCTTTGACAGTAGCCTATAACAGTGATCCCCTTCTGCTACTGAGTGATTATGGAATGCAAGTCCCTAAAATACTATTTATTTATAATTAATACTCTTGTATGTTTGAAATTGAATATTAAGTGACAAAATGTCCCCACCTTTATAGCAATAGGTTATTTGGAATTAATATTTCAACATGGTATGTTTACCTTGGTCTGAAGGCAAAGGGGTGTCATCTCTTCTAGGAGTTGTGAACAAAACTGAGGAAAATCTCTCACTGAGTTTGAGGAAATTCCTCCCTTAGAATAGGTAGGACTCCTTCCTGCCATATACCCAGAACCACCAAGCAATTTTGCTTTTCAAAATCTTACAAAGTTGTTTCTATATGTTTCTTTACAATTTTTCTTCTACTGACTTGAAAGAAAATCCACATGTAAAGCATCCTGACAGGCTAAGCAATGTGTTTCATTAATAAGCAATGTTTATTGCTCATTATAGAGGTTTTGTGTGGAAGATGTTTGAAGAATGATCACTAAAAAATCTAATATTAACAAAAAATTTAAATATAGTCGTTTTGATATCATATACATATTTACCCCTAAACCTCATACATAAATATAGAATTGAAATCACAAAGGCATTTGATTTTCTACTTTCTTTTTGCATTTATTTTCTTTTTTATATTGCCTTGCATTTCACACTCATAGCAAAAGGCCTGATAGTGTGTTTTAGTTCCACAGAAAGCTGGAATTAAAAAACAAGGATGGTTGATGGACTAAATAGCTAAGAGAAGGCAAAGTGATGCCCATAGACCTCATTCTATTGAAAATGGGAGCAGAGTGTGTACAAATCTAAGCAGAACTCATTCGCCTCACCTCCTTTTTTTATTTGTATTTGTATTTTTGGCTGCCTCACTGTTAAAGCAGTGTGATTCCCAGGTCCTACTTAAAATATGGGGAAACCCATCACGGCTATATTGTCATAGAATAATAGAATACTTAGTGTTTAAAAATATAAGTAAAGGAAAGATAATTCAGGAAACTGTTAAACAAAATTCTTCAGCCATGAGAAAGGAAGAAGAATGTGAGAGAAAACCTGCATTTAAGATTTTATCTCATATTTTTTACAACATAAAGTTCCTTGTTAATACAATATCATTGTCAAATAAGTTTGGGATTTAGTCAATGTCTGCTTGTAGAAAGCATACCACAGAATATAACTACTATGTATTTAGTTATCAGCAGGGCCTAATTATTAGGTCCAAACTATTTTAAACTAATATCAAAAGACTTATAACCTATTAAGAGTTTAAAGTTTCCAGACCCTTTCATAATTACTATTCTATTCCTACTTCTATTAATGCCCTCTCAATGACCCAACAGGTATGAATCTATACATTATGTATATATTTAACACACGTAGAGAGTCATTAAATAGCATCTATTTAACTGTGTTACTTTGTCAGAAATCTCATTAGATGAAACTATTTTGTTGTTGTTGTTTGTATGAGATTGGCATTTTCTGTAATAATATGCACTGCAAAATCATGTGTGTGTGTGTATTTTTTTTAAAGTAATATAAAAAATGTTGTTACTGCTTCTTGTAAATCTGAGATTTCTTTAGGGTTCTCAATACTTCCCAGCAATCCTGTTTATCATTATCTGGTAAACACATTTCAAAGTCTTCTCACCTAGTGTTTTTAATTTTTTTAACTTAATTGTTTGAATGAGTAATACATTATCATGGGTTCGAAAACCAAAATAAAGAATAAATAAGTGAACAATTAAAAACTCTTTCTCCTAACCCTCTGTCCACTTATCCAGTTCCCCCCACAATCTGGTCAGATATTTTATCCTAGTGAAGTCCAATTATTCCACGTGGGGTAAGGCCTTATTATTTCTTTTTCTTTTTCTTTTTTTGAGACGGAATTTTGCCTTTGTTTACCCAGGCTGGAGTGCAATGGCGCCATCTCGGCTCACCGCAACCTCTGCCTCCTGAGTTCATGCAATTCTCCTGCCTCAGCCTCCTGAGTACCTGGGATTACAGGCAGGCGCCACCATGCCCAGCTAATTTTTTTTTTTTTTTTTTTTTTTTTTGTATTTTTAGTAGAGACGGGGTTTCACCATGTTGACCAGGATGGTCTCAATCTCTTGACCTCGTGATCCATCTGCCTTGGCCTCCCAAAGTGCTGGGATTACAGGCGTGAGCCACCGCGCCCAGCCAGGCCTTATTATTTCTACTTACTTAAAACTTTACCCTTTCAGTTCTCCCCTTCTTCCTCCTACATCTCCACTGTCTGCTTCTCTGTGTTCTGAAGTTGGTTATTTAAATTTGAATGCATTAAAATTAGGTTTGAATGCACTAAAATTAGGTAAGATTTTAAATTTAGTTCCCTAAGTGCGCTAGCTACATTTCAAATGTTTAGTAGTCATATGTGGCAAGTTGCTACAGAATTAAACTGCGCAGGTAGAAAACATTTCTACTACTGCAGAAAATTCTACTGAACAGTGCTGTTCTAGAGCATGTTTGAAAAATGATAGAATGTCTCATTTTTTAATTTATTAAGTGTGACCTTGGCTGAGTTATTTTCTCTCTATGCTTCAATTTCTCATGTAGTAAACGGAAAAAAGGAATAGTGTCATTTTGGTAGGTTATTGTATATAAAGAACATATTAAATGTGTAAGAAAAATTGAACATAAATATAAAGTTGAATATGTAGGTATGGATACAGAAATAGATATATAAAGATAAAATTATTTCAAGATAGTTTTCTCTTTTCCATAATAAATATAGAATATAAATACACCAAAGCTACCTTTGTGTGTGTGTGTGTGTGTGTGTTTACCTTGGGCAACTCTAACAAATTGTATGTACATTCCCAAATTCTCATAAGTGTGGACCCACATTTATGTTTTCATTTCATTTTTTTTTTTTTTTGAGATGGAGTTTCGCTCTTGTTACCCAGGCTGGAGTGCAATGGCGGGATGTCAGCTCACCTCATCCTCTGCCTCCTGGGTTCAGGCAATTCTCCTGCCTCAGCCTCCTGAGTAGCTGAGATTACAGGCACGCGCCACCATGCCCAGCTAATTTTTTGTATTTTTCATAGAAACGGGGTTTCACCATGTTGACCAGGATGGTCTTGATCTCTTGACTTCATGATCCACCCGCCTAGGCCTCCCAAAGTGCTGGGATTACAGGCCTGAGCCACGTTTTCATTTCACTTTATACATACTTTTATAATTAAGTGTTATTGTTTAATATATGTAAACACAAAGATTATAACTTTGCGTTTTTGGCACCAAACAGAGGTCCAGGACACAGAATGAATGTTCAGTAAATTTTGTTTAATTAAATTTAGCTTATAGACACTTGATTAATGTTTTCTGTGTGTAAAAGTCCTTCTCACTTTATTTAAGCCATATTCCCATGTTTATGCTCAAATATGTTTTCTTTTCATCATTTGTTCTAGAGTTCAGAATCATATGGGTTTTACTGTCTCCTGTGTGTTCACATCTGCATCAGCCTATTTGAATTGCACTAGAGTCTTCCAATTTCAACATTATCGTGAAGGAGTAAACTTACGGTCAGAAAGTTGCACTTGTTGTACTTGCGGATCACTAGTAACTAAGATAATTACATTTTTTAAAAAGTTTGACAATAGTTTGACTCTAAGTGAGAGAATAATTTAAAAGGGAAGGAAAGAATAATAGATGGTATATAACCATTGCTGTTTGTATAAAGATGTATTTTCCTACTAGATGACTACAGTGTGATATTTTAAATACACATTTTTTAAAGTTGTTAATTTTCTCTTTGAATATATATATACCTATATATTCAGTGCAAATATTTTAAAATACTAATATGCAATAACATATTTTAAATTAGAGGTGCCTCTTAATTAATTTAACTATACTCGGAAGTGAATTCACCATGATTCCCTCATGATGCCCTTAGAGCTTTACATGTTCATTAAACACACAACAGATATTTGTTAACATTAACAAGTATTAATGCTAAATGATATATTATTTTATATAACTCATTTTGCAGAAACACACATTTACACAAAAAATAAAATGAGATGTAACTATTCAGTTTAAACTTATTTTTAATCAGCATTTACAATTGAAGTTAAATATTTTTATATATAGCTCATTAACTCTTGAAGATAGTTTATGCCTTTTTGGGTATTGGCATTTTATTCCATGCAAAATCAATTTGTACATAAATTACATATAGACTGACTACATAAGGACTTGCACGTTTTAGGAGGAGGGCTTCTACCATCAAATAAATCATGGTTTATTCATAAAATGGAACTCTGAGCAGACTTTAAAGAGAACGTGATAGCTATAGACAGAAAGAAAGGATATAGATAGAGAACAATCTCAAAAATGTATTGACAAATATTTTTAAAATTTTGGAAGACAGTGAACAGTTTACTACTGCTCGTTTAAGAAAATAGAGATATATCCATGCACAGTTGTATGTTTGAGATTATTTAGACTATTCATGGAATATAAATTTTGTTCTATTTGAATTTTTATTGATTTTTTAATTGCTTTATTTTTTATCAGATCAATGCATTCAGTTTTGAAAGTTCTTTGGATTTTTTTTGATGGAGTCTTGCTCTTGTCACCCAGGTTGGAGTGCAGTGGTGCTATCTCTGCTCACTGCAACTTCTGCCTTCCGGGCTCAAGTGATTCTCCTGCCTCAGCTTCCCGAGTAGCTGGGATTGCAGGTGCCTGTCACTACGCTTGGCTAATTTTCATATGTTCAGTAAAAGCAAGGTTTCACCATGTTAGCCAGGCTAGTATCAACCTCCTGACCTCAGGTGATTCGCCTACCTCACCCTTCCAGTGGTGAGATTACAGGTGTGAGCCACTGTGCCTGGCCTGAAAGTCTTAAAACAATAAAAAAAAAAACGAGATTTTATCTTTCCATATCTCCTAAACTACCAAATTCTTTTTACCAAGAACAATGACTTTCTTCGAGTATCTTTCTATTTGCTTCTCTATTTCTAAAAATATGCCTTAGACTTATATTTTATGATCTATCAATTTTATACTTTGTGTATTGACTGTATTATGGCATCATCTTATATATTACCTCTTTTGAAATTAAATACTTCTTAAGATTTATATGTTTTGAGTTATATACATGTTGTTCTTTGCTGAGTCCAATGATAGTCAAACAAGTATTGTTTTATTTCTTGCTTGTTTTACATGTTATGTTTCATAAAGTAGCTATTTGCCTGTTTAAAATTATTTTTCTTTTGGTACTATTTATCTAAAGTTAATTCTTCCTAAAATTTCAAACACAATTATTATACGCACCTCAATACCATTTTCTACATGTCAAAATTAATCAAATCAATTCAAAATTATTTTTCCCCAGAAATCCTCCACTTTGGGTCCTCTGATTTCTTGTAAAACCTGATCTGATTGCTCTCCAGGCCTATTGCAGAGTTATTTTGGAACTTTCCTTTGTCTCCCTCCCATGAGGGAGCCCCGGTCTTTCTCTTCCTTGATTAACTTCCTCTCTTCTAGTTGAACAGCAGTACTTGATTGAGAATAAGTGTTTGGAAGATAAAACTTATATGTGTGCAAAAGTCTTTATTCTTACTTGACCAGAATTTAGCTGCAGACAGATTTTTAGGTTGAAATTGTTTTCATCACATTTTATGTGCTAAGTTTTTGGTAGAACTTTCCAATTTGTTGACACATGTCCTTCAGTTCTAGGGTATTTTCTTTCATTGTATCTCTGTTTTCTCTTTCTTTCTTTTTTTTGGGGGGGTAACTTCTATTCTTGATGTTGGACATTTTGGAAACTCTAATTTTCTTTTGACTTCCTAGTGTTTTTGGGTTTTTTTGTCTTTTTATATCACTTTTCCAAAGATTTCCCCCATTTAATCTTTCAACCCTTTTTTTATATGTTTACTTTTTAATTCTGAAGAGCTCTTTTTCATTCCATGATTCTTTTTTAAAAATAACATCCTGTTCTTGTTTTGTTAAAGTATTAATTTTGTTTGTCTCTCTAATCATATCAGTTAGTTTTTGTTTTCTTCTCTTCCCTGAATTGCCTCTCATTGTAGTTCACTTTTATTTGTTTATTTTGGTCCCTGTGTGTGATGTTTTCAGCCTTTTTAAAACATGTCTGAAGATGCTTAGCCCTTCTTTCATATTTAAGAGTAGGTCACCAATAGGTTGGTTAGAGGCTCTGCTTAAGTGGAAAGAGCTTAAAGGTGAGTGAAACCACCTTTTCGTTGTAGGAAAGAAGCCCAAGCATCTTTAACTAGATGAATATTTGAGTATAGAGTCTGTAGTAGTCAGTCTCCTTGCTGGTGAATATCAGCCCAGCTGTTAAGAATTTGGTGGCCAAGTGAGGTAATCCATCTGGGGATGCCATCATTTCATTTATCTTTCTCACTCCCACACTGCTCTGTCTCTTGCATCCCAAATTTGTTGTATCATCCCCTTCTTTGTTGTATCTGGAGCCTCCAAATTCCAAGCCTTACTAAGGTTCGTCAGGGCAGGTTTCTGTGTTTCTCGTCATTGTCATCCTCTGCAAGCATGTAGGTATCCAATCTTTCCACTTTGCTGAATCAGTTATTAACACTCCATCTATTTTTCACCTTCTACAAACCCGCTGGTATCCTCTGTTATATTTCTTTTACACTCTTTGCCTTATGGGCTTATTTAATAAGTTTTACACGTCTGCTATTGTAGTTAAGGATAGAATGATGATTAAATATATGTTTTTAGTCTGCCATGTTTAACTGAATTTTAAATTGAATTTAGTCTGCCATGTTTAATAGAAAATATACGTAATATATCAAATATAAATCATATATATTTTACATTATATGTTTATATTTTATAAATAATGTTTTATATTATATGTTAAGAAAATAATATAAGAAGGCCCCACAAGTTTTTGGAATGTTCGTAATAATTTTATCACCAAAAAATATTGGGGTAAAGAAATGTTCACTATCTGTGAATATACTGAATTATTTATCACCTGGAAAATTCAGTGTACAATTAACATCATAACTAATATATAATAACTCCATATTGACTTTCCCCAAAAGCATGTTTCAGTATAGACAAATGGTTTTTGTCCTACACCTTCTTATAGAAGCATAAATTATTTCAATGTTTCCAAACGACAATTTGAAAATATAAGAGCATTAAAAGAAGCATACTGTCTGATCTAGAGATTACCTTACAGTAATTTACCTACAGGGATCTCAGTATATGTATCTAGTCAGAAATTATTTGGTTACAAGTCAAATAAAAGTTGATCACAGAAAATCTCCTAGAACGCAGTTACTGCAAAGATGTCAGAGATTCACTGAGCCACAGTGTGACTTAACTGTCTTTCTCTATAGCTCTGATTCTGGTTTCTCATCAGTACTCTCCCCAAAATGACAGTATCAGCCTTGAATCTACAGGATCATCTGCATTGGTTCCAGACAACTAAATGACTTAGTCTCCATGTCTCAGTTTCAATTTCTTGGAGAATAAATCTGATTGGCCTGATCAAATCAGCCTTTGTGGTCAGTGCTCAAGAGGGAGTTAGTTGGAAAATCAAAACTTATTCTTCTCAGACTACTAAGGTTGGAGATTTGTTTTTAGAAAAAAGCATGGAGATCTGGAGAAATGTATCTGCATTTCTAACAGTCTAGAGAGTATTTACAACACTAACCCACTAGGTGAATTGGACCATGACACAATGGCTGGTCTATGTTCCAAGATTAGCTCGAACCATGACTCAAACACCACTAAGGCTGTTTTAATTTTAGTTTGCTATTGATCCAACAAACAAGGGACGGAAAGAATAATCATCAGAATTCAGGACATAATTCAGCGGACACAGCTTTTAATGCATTTCTGTATCCTCAAAGTTTTGTCCAAATTTCAAAAGGGTTGGCAGCACTCATAAAGTGAATAAACAGAGAGGTTAAAAAAAAAATCTTAGAACCTCAGATTCATCCTTTCTTGTTGCCCATGGCTGACTGGGGAAGATGCGAGAGAAAACAAATCAGCAGTCAGGGGTTTACCTTATTACCAGAGAAGAAAAATCTAATAAAGGGTCTATGTAGAGCCAAGTATGTAACAGGGCAAGAATACTGATAAATAGTAGCTGACACCAGGCTTAGCATAGACAAGAAAGCTAAGAAAGGGAACACTATAAGGTATGGAGAAAGAAATTGCTATTTAGTTCTAGATGACTATACTTTTGCAGAAAAAATTATGTATTTATTTATTTTTTGTTTCTAAAAACAAGTCAGAAATCCAGATTTCTATGTGACATTTCTGGATATTGAAATGTTGGAAACTATCAAGATTTTTTTAAAACACTGTGTTAGCCAGGAAAAACTCATCTGCTGATAGAATCAGGCCTGCATACAGTTAATTTGTGAGACTGCCTATGCACACTCTAACATGTATACACAAACGCACACACACCTCCTATGTAAATGAATATGAATCTTAATTATTCTCCTACGCTAAAACCCAATATAATCAAGAATGAGAAGTTTAGCTTTATACAAATTTCCTCAAAATCACAGAATGTTAGCATAGAAGGAATATAGGATTTCAGTGATTATAACTCCATTATTTTATAGATCAGATAACTTATGTATAGAGAGTTTTAACAATTTGTTTACATATCTATCTACCTATATGCAATTATTTTGGAATTTTCTTTAAGAGATAATACTATTCCTTACATTCTAAGATGTAATTCAGATCTAGGTATCACATCTCCACAAGCATTCTAGGTAATTATTATTTCAGTTCAAATCATAATTTATCAAAAAGCTTTATTTATGTTTCTTTCATAAAGCCAATCAAAATTATTTCAATGTGCCATGTAGAAGGTTTAATGTAACTATAGCACGTAATAATAGTGTGATTATTCTGGATTAAATAACATCAACATTAGCCTTTATTAACTATTGGCAAGGGACCTACCTTTAACCACCCACTTCACTTTACACTTGGAATTAGTAAAATGCTATATTTATTTCAGGGCACATTTGTTCAGGTGATTTTCAAATTCCAACCTTGGTTCTTGTGCCCAGATTCTTTTTAGGTCTTTTGGCTTCACACATTGAAATTTATGGGGCATTTCCCAGTATTCCCTGCTGTGTTCCTCATCAGGTCCTGGCTGTCAGGCCACTAGGAAACAAGAAATGAATGCTGGAAAACCCTGTGGCTGTTCTTAACTAAAGAACTGCAAACATGACCAAAGTTCTCTGCAAATCCTCCTAGATTGTCAGAAGAAAAATGGCAACAAGCTGCAGCCATTCAATGAAGCAATATTTTCCTTATTACTTGCAAAGTCTTTTATTTAGCCTCAACAGTATCATATTTGAAATGATTTTATGACTGGGGGCAATATTGGGCAACCATCTGTTCTCTCAGATTAGCTGTCAAATGAGTAGAGTGTTTTTAGTCAATGTTTTCAAATTGCCTTAAAATATCAACAAATTCAATATTTGTTCATGGCATTGGTAGGGAATATTTTCATATTTTATTCCCTCAAAAAGTTGGACTTTCCAATAATTTAATATTATCTCCATAGTAACTGGTACAAATGAGTGGATTCTGACATTAAAAAAAGAAGAAAATAGGATAAAAGTGGTCAAAATGTCAAGATGGATTTGGTATACCAGAGCTATTTTTACACTTGCAATTTTAAAAGCAAATCTTTAATTTGGAGATTTCTGCCTATCCACCATTACATGTCCCTTCGGGGCAATGATCTATCAAGTTCTGACTGTCTTAAACTGTTTGTGCTGGATTCCACATCGATCACACTCACACTTGCTGCACTTTTAACCAGAGAGCCAAGAAGCAATAATTTTCAATTAAGAAAGTAGAAGACTTGGGGTTTGATTTATGGTGCATGACTAATTATCAAATAGCTGGCCTAATGAAAATTAAGCTGCTGGTTACTACAAAGATTTAACTTCATTTTCTCGAAGAGATACTCATATGATCCAGAATGTAATTTATTTATTGAAGTAGTATGATGCTTTTTAAAAGTCATAGACATGTAAATGAGATAATTACCATTTTTAAGTGACAGGGTTAATTATTGATATTATGATGAATTTTATATTCAGAGTACATATACACCTGATATGTATAAAAGATTATCTTTCCTTGCAATAATGATTTTTTACTTCCTTCTTATGCTACTGGAATATCTAAAACTAAGCACAGGGTGTAAATATTGAAGAATCTTTTTTAAAAAGAAAAGAAATAAAACTAGCTTTAAATTGTTTTTGAAAATTATTTGATATAAGTTATTCAGAATGAGTAAATGAATTAAAACACATGAAAAATATTATCAAGTTAATATCACAGGCCATATGTATGTTTTATATTAATTATGTTTTTTTCTTCATTTGTTAAATGCAGATTTATGAAAGGCAAATGCCTAAAATCATAAAAACACAAGGATGAAGTTTACCTTTGTTCCATAAATAAAACAATTTAATGCTATGCCATGTGTAATGTTCTCTACCCTATTAACTTTGGCTCTTAAAATATTAAAAAGCTTAAAAATATTCAGCTTTCTACCCTAGCTTTGCTCTACTCCACCTCTCACATTCTCCTGTGCAAGCAACCTGAGCTACCCCATGTTCTCCAAACATCACATTCATTTCCCACCAATCTTTCACCACTTAAATAAGTCTGACTACTTGTAAACTTCTCAAAAACCACATCTCCAAATTCTGCCATCTTTCAACTCCAATCTTAGATATGTCCTCCATAGAAGAGCAAAAATTTTCTCTTCATCTTTCCACTATTCTGAAAGGATGTCTCCTTTCTTTTAGGTCTGACATTATCACATATTCATCAATAACATTAGGGGTTGTCAATCCTGGCTGCTATAATGGGGACTTGAAATATTACTGTTTTTTATTTGAGTGCTCATTAACAGATATTCTAATCAATTAGAATTTATCTAACTGTATGTTTATGTGCACTTTTCTAAATGTACATTATACTTCAATAAAATGTGTATTAAAATTTTCAGTGTTGTGGCTCCATCCCAAACCAATTAAATCAGAGTCTCTGGGATACAGAGCTTTCACACTGGTATTTTTTGTGTATGTTGCCCATATGATTCCAACATTCAACCAGCTGTTCAGAACCACTGACCTATCTGATGTCTTAAGAAGGTTATCTTCCTTTCTAGAGAAATAGTTACCATTAATAACTATCCAAACAAGTGTGAATGGATGACTAAAACTGCACAACTCCTAACTATACATATTTTTCCACAAAGCTTTCTGTCTGACCCCTTTCTAGGTGATATACTTGCAATTTGTAATCACTGCATGTTTTAGAGTTGACCAGGTGCTCTTAGGGATGCTCCTTCCTAAAATGTGGTTATTTCTATGAAGTTGACATTATTACAGTATTCATAATTTTATAGTTCTTACTATAGTCTTAACCAAGTTCTCCTCTTGAGTGCTTCTTGGGGTTAGGAGCTGGCTTGCTTTGTTCAATATATGTTCATCATAGCACTATTTTGATGTTGCTTAGCCAACTTTGAGGCTACCATTAAAAGAAAGAAAAGTCAGAGTAGAGTAAAAAACATAATAATTTTGTGCCTCTCTATTTTTAACTATATCTTTGAGATGTCACAAATATTAGAAATAAACTTCTAATTGTTTAAATTATGATGCATTAATGATCAGAAAGCATTTGTGAAATAGTTTATTTTTGTGAAGTTTATGTTTAGCTGTTCTCTATATTGCTACCAAATTTGTTCATACAGATATTAATAAATAAGCTTCCACTGGAATAAAGCATCTCAGTGACAGCCCCCAAATCTATTTGCATTCTACCCTATGTCTAATAAGTTGTCTCACTAAAGTACAAACCTAATTGAGTTTCTACCTTATTTCAGAATCTTTACTACATACCCATCTCCTAAGTCTTTGCTACACGAATTGAGGTTTGGGGGCCAGTGACATGTGTAGAAGCCAGTTAGAAAGGTTGAATTTCAGGTCTCACTCCAGAAAGAAATTAATCAAAATATACATTTAAATAAGTTGTCCAAGTGAATCGTATGCACACAACTTTGAGAAACTCTGACCTACAGAATAGTGAAAGGCCAAGATCTTCATTATCTGCATCCCATCAGTATCATTCAGCCTTCTTTTACCTCATACTCATCCTGTTGACCTAGTCATGCTAAGCTAATTTCGAGTTTCTGAAGCAAACAAACATTTTCTTGCATTTGCATATCCTATTAGCTCTATCTTGGTTTCCTTCCCACATGTGCAATTGGTAATTCACCTGCTGAACTTCTCAATCCAGCTTATTCTACTCCTTTTTGAAGCAAGACTCTTCAGGTAAAGTTAGGTTTTATTTTTTTTCCTCGTTTGCGAGGCTCTATTTGAAAAGTTATCAAATGGTATTTTAAATAATATTTGCATTCCTATTTCTCTTTAGGCTGTGGGTTCCTTGAGAGCAGGGATTACGTTTTGTTAAATCCCATCTTCCTGTCCAGCAATATTTTGGACATGAATAAATATGTCCTCAAGTACATTATAAGTGCTGGACAAAAGGCCTAGATGAGAACATTTCTGAAGACAAAGTGTTGCAGAATGTTTCTTTTACACATTTAAAAGCACTTTGATTGTGCTTACTGATTGATTCCTCTGTTTGTAGTGGAGCAACACTTACATAGAAATATAGAATTAGAAGTGACTTAAAACATAAATCTAATCATTCTCTTTCAGAAAAAGATAATCCATGGTTAACCTCTGAACATGTTTTACAGTGGTTAACCGTGGATTATCTTCTATACACGATAATCAATAAATGATTTCTAAATAATGTGATTTATTTTCCAATGCAACCCTCACTGACTTGTATGAGGTGCATAAAGCATTTAGCACAGTGTTGGTTTAAAGTGATCATCCAGATGTTCTTTATTTGGTCTTTCTTCTCTTTAACTCAGATCTCTCATGCTGCAATTAAACTCACATTGTCTTTGTTTAGTGCTTAAATAAAATGGTAAAAATCTAAAAATAATTTTCAAACTTAATTTTAAAAGGTAATAGAGTACTCAACAAATAAAAAACTTACTGACTTGTTTCATTTCCTTTGCCAAACCACTTAGGATTGTATTAAGGCAGAAGTTTTTGTTGTTGTTTTGTTTTTAAGAACATAGATAACTTTTATAGTACAGTATTAAGTACTATAGAAGATGCACATAAACTACACACATACTAAAGTTCTTACTCTATATGTCAGTTTACTTGATGTAGCAGCAGCTACATCTACCATTTGCTGTGTATCTCTGCTTTGTCAGTCTCTGGAACAAGTGGATTACCTGCATTAGACCACTACAATCAAGTCAGCCTCACAAAGGAGGGGACAACACATCCATTTTGTGGATTGAGGAAAGAAGACTTCAAATAATATTTACTCATACTCAATTACCAATCCATCAATTTTGTTCTTACAAATATTTCCCAGAAAATCTTTCATCCAGGTCCACAAGCTTCAAAATACACAGTACTAGGATATAATCTACCATGGTTTATGCATGGTCCTATACGTCTTTGGGAGTATACCTAGAATTAGAGGCCCTGGGCACTCTAAACTCAGCCATTACTTAGGATTGAGTTTACAGTGAGAAACTCTGAGGGATGAGGTAATGTCTTGGTATGAGGAAAACAGCAGACTTGCTTATTATTTGCTATAATTGAAATTCCTCAACTGGGATGTGAACCCATTGCATGTGTAGCATCCATCTGGATGCCCCATCTTGCCCTGATGAAACTTAGGGTATGAGACCCAATAGCCTCATATCTTTTGCCAGAATTCATGAACAGCAACAGGGCAACTTATTGGCTTCTAAGTAAGATAAAATTAAATCTAAGACCTGACACTTAACTGCAAAGGAAGGTAGAAAATATAGTTTTTATTCTTGGCAGATATATGCCCAGCTATAAATTCTATTCATTTGAAAAAAAGTACTTGCCATAATTATCAATATCCTCATCATTTCATTTAAGCTATGTACATGGTTACTGATTCTACACTCCAAGCAATGCAACTAAGGGCATTAGATACTGCTACATTCCACAAAAAATAAAGGAAGAAAATTAAAAGTTACTAATATATTATGTGAAAGATGTATACATTGCATAGACTATCACTGAGATATTAATAATTTATTTGTATGAACTTCCTGCTGATTTGAAAAGAAACTGCCTAGTGTTCAATGACATGTATTTTAGTTCAGGAAAAAATGAATTTCTGAGTTTTACCAAATAAGGAACTGTTGACATGGGAAAATAGGTGTAAGTGGCTTGAAGCAAAATCTTAGAGACAATAGTAGAGCACAGTTTACTATTATTATTATACTTTAAGTTCCGGGATACATTGCAGAATGTGCAGGATTGTTACATAGCTATATATGGTGGTTTGCTGCACCCATCAACCAGTCATCTACATTAGATATTTCTCCTGATGCTATCTCTCTCCTAGCCCCCAATGCCTGAATAGTCCCTGGTATGTGATGTTTTCCTCCCTGTGTCCATGTGTTTGCATTGTTAAGCTCCCACTTATGAGTGAAAACATGTGGCATTTAATTTTCTGTTCTTTTGTTAGTTTGCTGAGAATTATAATTTGCAGCCTCATCCATGCTCCTACAAAGGACATGAACTCATCCTTTTTTATGGCTGCATAGTATTCCATGGTGTATATATGCCACATTTTCTTTATCCAGTCTATCATTGATGGGCATTTGGGTTGATTCCATGTCTTTGTAACAATGAACACTGCTGCAATAAACGTACATGTATGTGTGTTTTTATGGTAGAATGATTTATAATCCTTTGGGTATATATCCAGTAATGGGATTGCTGGGTCAATAGTATGCCTGGTTCTAGATCCTTGAGAAATCACCATACTGTCTTCCACAATAGTTGAACTAATTTACACTCCCACCAACAGTGTAAAAGCGGCACTGTTTACAATAGCAAAGACCTGGACAGTAACTTTATTCATAATAGACAAAAAATGGGAACAAGTCAAATGTGAATGGATAAACAAGAAAAAAAACAAAACTTGGCCTTTCAAATGAGATTACTGCAAATTTCATTGATGTCTTAAATCTAATAGATATGATATATTTATTTTACCTATATATTTGAAGGAAAAATTATAAACAATTTGAAATTCTCCTAATTCAGAGTGAAAAGTCTACTTTAAGAAAAAGCCAAAGTTCATTACTTTGAATGTCACTGAAAAATATCAGAATATTACCATTGACATTTCTACTAGTTCCCTTTGCATAATGAATATATTGCTATATTATATAAATATTGTGGTTTGTTCTTTCAGTGAGCAGTAGTCCAGTTACCCAGAGTAAGACTAGAAAATAGTCTTCTAGAGTCATATCATAAAGGTTCCAATAATACAGAACCATTTAATGTTCTAGGCAGAATTCAATTTATGCTTTATAAAGTTAAGTGATTCATAGTTGGCAAATAATGAGATGATGGAAATAAATGTAGCATTGGGAAACAGTCATATGTGTCTCATAGAATCAAATTCTAATAAATTACTGTAGTTTGGTTGCTAATAGTCCCACTCTGGGAAAATCTTGTGGACCAAAATCTGACCAAATTTTTGCTAAGCAGAAAGCTTTTATTGAATGCAATGTGGGCCTTTCCATTGAAAAGAAACAAAGACGACAAAGACTACAATTATTATGTATTTACTCCACTTCTTCCATATCCAAAAATATGTGTTGGATAGCTCATATTAAATTGAAAAAAAAAAAACACTGGAAAACTCTTCCATCTAACATAGAATGGTATACACCTCTGCTATCTCTGCACTGAAAACAAGATTAATCAAAAACTGAGTTTAATGTTATTTATATTCATTTCTTATTTTAAATCTCAAAACTACTTGCACAACAAAACCTAAAATGCAATAAAAAAAGAAAAAAGAAACTACTTGTACATCAAATGTGATTTTATTGTATTTCTCAAGAATAACCAAAATCAAGTCTATGCTAGTCAGAGAATAACTTTACTCTTATCCATTATAAATTATAACATCTTGTTTCTCTAAGAAATTTGTTTAATTAAATATTTTATTATGGATACTCATTCAGATTTGCAAAAAATTGTTCTGCCCCTAGATAATGACAAATGGTTGTTTTCAGTAGGATTATGTTACTAAAACTGTAGTTTAAGGATATCTTTTTCTGTATTTTGATAATATATTCTATTTTCTTATGGATAAAGCAAAAGCAAAAATATTAACACTGTGGATATATGAGGAAATAAAAAGCATAAGACCCCTCTCAGAATTTAATGTCTGATAGCTAATCAATTCCCTTTGTCATGTGTATTAAGAATTTCCAACAAATTTTTAACAATTCACAAATCAAATTTGAAACCTAATCTGGCCCATCTCAGGCCCCCTTCTCTTCCAGGCCCATAATTTTATAAAAGTCTCAGAGTATAAAGACCAGTGAGATTCCTCAAAATCCCATCATTTCTGCATCATTCATTTCTAGAGAAGTTTACGGATGTACCAAGATGGTAAACTACAGGCATAATTCTCAACATTTTCAAGGTAATGGACTACACAGATTTATTTGACAGTCAGCACTCCTGCCCTTGCCCCTCTCTCTGACAGGCAACCTAGCACATCAATTTTTACTATTAAAAATCATCCCTGTTTAGTTTGTCAAAGAGCATGGGGAATAGCATCAGATGTTGATCTAGACGAATTCATATCCAACAAGCAAATTACAATCAGACTGTGTCTGCTATTTAAAGAATAGTAGTCCTTATTTGAGAATGCTTTTAAATCACATTATTGTATTTTTTAAACATCACAAAATTTCTTTAATCAATCATTTCCTTGGAATCTGTCAAAATAATATTTACCTCACTTTGGAGGCAAGTAGAAAAGAATTTTTTACCTTTAAGACCTTTTAATGATATCCTACAAAATGCTGCAACATCATCAAAACCCTTTCAAAATAGAGCTGTCTTGAATTAGCCCAATAATTGATAGTAGTAACATACCTTAAGAGAAGCAATGTGTTACAATAAATGTTCATTGAATGTTATTTTTGTCTCTACATTCCTACTGTATTCTGCTAATACTGATGCAACTACTTTACTTTTGGTGGTAGCTGTTAGATAATATAAGGGGCAGTCTCTATGTTATATCATCCTCCTGTGCTAATGCTTTCATTCTGCTTCTAAAGTACATTATGTTCCTTCTTTAGTTAATAGTGACTCAAAAATTTTTCCTATATTGTCACTTATTGAAAATATTTTGGCAGCCAGCCATGGTGGCTTATGCCTGTAATTCCATCACTTTGGAGGCTGAGGCAGAAAGATTGCTTGAGGCCAGAAGTCTGAGGTTGCAGTTAGCTATAATTATGCCATTGTACTCCAGACCAGGCAACAGAGCAATATTCTGTCTCTAAAAAAAAAATAATAATTTGGTAAATATCAAAAATTCACATTACAAAATATAGGCTAATAGAACTACAGAAATTTGATGGTAACATTCTATGACAAATACATGTTACATATATAGACTCAACAGTATTTCAGGAGGTCGTTTTCAATGTTATTTGTGATTTTATATCAATTTCCCTCTCACACTAAAAATTATTTTCATAGAAAGATATTGTCCTTCCTGTTCCAATTCCTTATCATTCAGGCCATTCCTTAAATTACATTTCTTTTCCTTTTTTTTTTTTTTTTTTTGACATGGAGTTTCACTTTCGTCGCCCAGGCTGGAGTGCAATGGTGAGATCTCAGCTTAAACTCCTCCTTCTGGATTCAAGCAATTCTTCTGCCTCAGCCTCCCAAGTAGCTGAAATTACAGGCATGTGCCACCACACCTGGCTAATTTTGTATTTTTAGTAGAGATGGCATTTCTCCATGTTGATCAGACTGGTCTTGAACTCCTGACCTCAGGTCATCTACCTGTCTCAGCCTCCCAAAGTGCTGAGACAGGTGTGAGCCACCATGCCTGGCCAAGTAACATTTCTTATAGCGGTGTGAGGTTTTCTAAACGACCTTGAGCCCAGTGGTCAACATGCCTTTTATAGACTCATTATTTATAGGAATATCTTTGAATATTGTTTGTACATAAAAAACTGTGCTGCAGATGACATGATTGTGTATTTAGAAGACCCCAACATCTCAGTCCAAAATCTCCTTAACCTGGTAAGCAAATTCACCAAAGTCTCAGGATACAAAATCAGTGTGCAAAAATCACAAGCATTTCTATAAACCAATAATAGATAAACAGAGAGCCTAATTATGAGAGAACTCCCATTCACAATAGTCACAAAGAGAATAAAATACCTAGGAATACAACTAATAAAGGATGTAGAGGACCTCTTCAAAGAGAACTACAAACCAATGCTCAAGGAAATAAAAGAGGACACAAAAAGATAAAAAAAAAAAAATTCTCAGGGTTAGGAAGACTCAGTATCATGAAAATGGCCATACTGCCCAAAGCAATTTATATATTCAATGCTATCCCCATCAAGCTACCATTGACTTTCTTCAGCGAATTGGAAAAAAAACACCTTAAACTTCCTATGGAACCAAAAGAGAACCCACATAGTGAAGACAATTTAAAGTAAAAAGAACAAAGCTGGAGGCATCAGGCTGCCTGGCTTCAAACTATACTATAAGGCTGCAGTAATCAAAACAGCATGGTACTGGTAGCAAAACAGAGATATAGACCAATGGAACAAAACAGAGTCCTCAGAAGTAATGCCACATATCTACAACAACCTGATCTTTGACAAACCTTACAAAAACAAGCAGTCGGAAAGGATTCCCTATTTAATAAATGCTGTTGGGAAAAATGACTAGCCATATGCAGAAGACTGAAACTGGATCCCTTCCTTATACCTTATAGAAAAATTAACTCCAGAGGGATTAAAGATTTAAAAATTAACTCCAGAGGGATTACCATAAAAATGCTAGAAAAAAAACCTAGGGAATACCATTTAGGACATAGGCATAGGCAAGGTCTTCATGACTAAAACACCAAAAGCAATGACAACAAAAGCCAAAATAGACAAATGGGATCTAATTAAACTGAAGAGCTTCTATACAGCCAAAGAAACTATCATCAGAGTGAACAGGCAACCAACAGAATGGGAAAAATCTTTTGCAATCTACCCATCTGACAAAGGGCTAATATCCAGAATCTACAAAGAACTAAAACAAATTTACAGGAAACAAACAAACAAACCCATCAAAAAGTGGGCAAAGGAACAGACACTTCTTGACAGAAGACATTTATCTGGCCAAGAAACATATGAAAAAAAGTTCATCATCACTGGTCATTAGAGAAATGCAAACCAAAATCACATTGACATGCCATCTTATGCCAGTTAGAATGACAATCATTAAAAAATCAGGGACAACAGATGCTGGAGAGGATGTGGAGAAATAGGAATGCTTTTACACTGTTGGTGGGATTGTAAATCAGTTCAACCATTGTGGAAGACAGCGTGGCGATTAATCAAGGATCTACAACTAGAAATAGCATTTGACCCAGCAATCCCATTACTGAGTATATACCCAAAAGTTTATAAAACATTCTATTATAAAGACACATGCACATGTATGTTTATTGTGGCACTGTTTAGAATAACAAAGACTTGGAACCAACCCAAATGCCCATCAAAGATAGACTGGATAAAGAAAATGTGGCACATATACACCATGGAATAATACTATGCAGCCATAAAAAAGAATGAGTTCATGTCCTTTGCAGGGACATGGATGATGCTGTAAACCATCATTCTCAGCAAACCGATACAAGAACAGAAAACCAAACACTGCATGTTCTCACTCATAAGTGGGTGTTGAACATTGAGAACACATGGAGACAGGGAGGGGAACGTCACATACCGGGGCCTGTCAGGGGGTCGAAGTTCTAGGGGAGAGATAGCAGGGTGTGGGGGATTGGGGAGGGATAACATAAGGATAAATACCTAATGTATATTATAAGGGGATGGATGCAACAAACCACCATGGCACATGTTTACCTATGTAACACACCTGCATGATCTACACATGTACCACAGAATTTAAAGTATTTTTAAAAAGTCTACTACAACAAGAAAAAAAAAAGAAGAAGAAAAAAGAAACTGTGCTGAATGTTGGACAAGTCACAAAAATAAACAAAATATTCTCCCTGCCACCAAGAAGCCTAAAATGTCTTAAGGGAAATGAGACAGTGACCGAATAAATTCCAGACAAAGTGATAAGTGTCCTGTGTGGTGGACAAACCCGAATCAAAAAAGTTTAGAGAGTTACTATCCCTGGTTTTGGAAGAGAATATCAAGTCATACTTTTATTTGTAAACTCCTATAGAAATGGGATTTATGTTCAAAATTAGCAAAATTACTTACTATTAAAAAATAGTAAAACTGCGCTTGCATATTAACTCCGAGGAATGTATGCTACAAAGAAAATCTCCATTTATGGACAAAAATATGGCATTTACATAATTTTATTTTTAAAATATATAGTTTTTTAAAATAAATAACATCAAAATTAGTTGAGTTATTGTGTTGCATACATGTTAAAAAGAGTAAGATCAATCCATGTACTGAAATGGGAAGATCTCCAAGACACAGACAAATATGCATCTTTTGGAGAACTACGTGTGTCTGTACATATGCATAGAAAAGGCCTGTAGGACACTTACCAATCTGTTATCACACTGCTTTCTGTGGGGAGGAGATCAGGATTGAGACAGATGGTAAAACGTGACTTATTTTTACTTTAATATTTGTGTATTGTTTGACAATTTTACATCAAGAATATATCATTGTGTCATATTTTATAAACACATTTGAAATACTTAATTTGGAAGAAGTCTTTTAATTTACAAACTAAGTTGCAGTCTACTGTTGGCAGACTAAGACCATTTATGTTCTCAACAGCTTAAAATAGAGTTGGTGAGAAAATATTTAAAATAATTCATAAAAAGCTTGAAAGAATTTTAAAGCAAATTTTCTGTGTTTTCACTTGAAATTTTTCTAGTTCTCTGTTTCTAAGAGAAATTTTTCAATATGAATTGAATTCATAAATGTCGAGTAGTGATTTAAGTGGGGCAGGTTAATGGAAAATAACTGGATTCATTTTTAAAAGGTAAGTATATGCTGGAAAGTCCCTTCTTAAAACTGTTGCCAAACTCTTCTAAATATACAAAACTCTTTTTTTTTGAAACTGGACTCTTGAGAATCCAGGACATGAGGGTTGGAACAAGGATGTGAAGAGGGGAAGAATAAATAGTACAAAAAGTATGGCTGAAATTTGAGGGAGGCAGAATGAAAACTGCCTGGCAGTCAATCTAGGTCCAATCCTCATTGCATAATTAATAAAGGTAGAGAGGAGCAGATATAATTTTTAATAAAGGAGAAAGTCCTGACTGTAGACATGCTAGTGGCATGAGCACAGTCAGCTTTTTTGATTGTAGTTTAGGAGTAGTAGCAGCTTTGGCCTCAAACTCAGAAGGATAAGCAATGACGACTGCCTCATCACAGTAAGTATACGGCAAAACAGAGCAGTTTTTCAATGAGATCATTGAGAGAGTCAACAAGTCCTTTTGCCTATGACAGAGAAAATCCTGGAGAACCACTATAAAGAGCATTGACCTGTGCTGGCTCTAGCTTTGAGTACATTTGCTATCCCAGGTGAGATTCAAAAGAAAAAAATAGTTAATGGTGTCTGGGTTTCTTATTTCCTCATCTTGTATTTTCTTGCAAGCAAATACTCATTATTGAGTAGTTATTTAATTGATAATTTTTATTTTAATAAAAACTTTATTACCAAAAGAGCAAGCATGGCCTTTTTATCAGTCGTTTCTGCATATACTCCATCTGTTTGAAGAAGAACTACATTACAAAGATATGCACCATAACATAGCACCACCATTATGTAGAATTCACTGCCTTAACCTCTAGGCAAGGAATTTAGAGAGAAAAAAAACTATCAAGACCAGCCAATCTTGAAGATCCATGCACTTAGTCTTCCAGCTGACTACCACATGGCTGCTATGGCACCACCATCCACTCGGTCTGAGTAATTTCCAGCAGTAAATCAGTAAGCTCAGCATCAGATCAGGGTCATTTCCCCCTTTTGTTTGGTACCTTTGCAACAAGCACACACCTTGACTCCATTTCTTAGCTTTGCTGTCAACATGCCTTTACTCTCTCTCTCTCTCTCTCTCTCTCTCTCTTTCTCTCTCTCTCTATCTCTATCTCTCTCTCTTTCTCTCTCTCTCTCAGAGAGGGAGAAGAAGGAGCAAGAAAGAACAATGGTGACCAAGGCTTTGAGGAAGTTAACATTAGCCTTTTAAAAACCTGAGAATAACCAAACCAGCTTGTCTGGCTAATTCAATGAAACTTTTATCAACATTATGTACGGCACATAGTGAGGGAGAAAAGGCTTGTGCACAGTTCTTATTCTTGTATTGCTTTTTGAAATGGAAATTATACATAAAATCTAACACAGATATGCAAAACTGCCTGATCAATTCAATCCAATTTTTTATCAACTTAATGGCACGATGTGTTAGGGAAGAGTGACCTTGTGCAAATTTCTTACTATTTTATGACTATTTCACTTGGAAATCATATCCAAGGCTTGTTACAAATAGCCAGAACTATTTAGTAAAAAGTAAAGTAGGACAATTTAAACATGAATGTATTGTGTTAACTTGGTTTTTCTTTAAGGTAGGTAAAAGAAAGTAGATTCTGACAACAATCAAGCGATCTCTAAGCAAAAAGCTCAGGTGCCAATACTACCAATGAAACAAGTCCCTTTTTGTTACCAGGGAAGAATAGTTATAATATGGGTGTTACTCCTCCAGAAGACAAGTTATCTGTTGTGAATCACTGTTGGTGCAGAATTGGAAACAATCTTGTAAGCTAAAAATTTATAGTTTAGGATTATGTAGCAACATGCACAAAAATGAAATTCAACAACTATTTTATAGCCAATTTTGTCTCATACAGGATTTAGGCCAGACCTTAGCATGAGTAAATTAGTAGGTGTTTGTGTGTGTATGTTTTTAAACCAATATAGACAGATAAAACTTTTTTAATCATCTGCATCAATAATAAAATTTCAATGTCTATTTTTCATTCGTTTACACTCAATAAAAAGAATTAGAGCAAAGAGAATGGAAGTCTTCGAAAACAGACATTTAACACTTTATTTGAAGCCTAGTGGAAAACGGCTAAAGTGTTTCAATCAGCAAGTATGACCTGCTCTAACATAGTTTTTTTTTCTTCAAAACAACATGACTCATTATGTTTTCTTATACTGTCTTAAAAAAATAGCCAACTTGTTTTAAAAATAGGCAGTTATCATATTTTAACTTTCATCTAAGTTGGCAAATGATGTTTGATGTACCCTTATGTAGGCATATATATTCAGAATACAGAAAGACTTCTGTAGGCAAACTGGAACATTCAGGGGGGAAAAGTAACCTTTAATGAATAAACGTTAGATATCTACGTAGCATCAGAAAAAAAGTATTCTGACTCCTACACAGTATAAAGTAAAAAATTAATATGACACTTGGATAACATGCTTTTTGTAAAATATACTTTCTATCTTTTAGAGCCCACGTGATGTTGCAGTTGCCATAGTAACTGTATATTTGTTCAGCAGAAAAATACTTAGGTGCAGAATGCTTACACTCATTCACAAATTCTCAGTGAAAATAAAACCAAATAGAAGTGATAAATAAAAAATTCTCAGTGAATAAGCAATTCTTGTCCCTTAATAATAAAACTACAAATAAATCTATCATTTTTTTCAAATAAATATCCTTGTTCTTCATAAACTTCATTATCTCATAAACAAAAATGGCTGATCTAGAAAGAATTTTTAACTTCTCATTATTTATTAATTTGCATGGAGTACAATATGCTAAAAAGATTAATTATAATTGTGAACCATTTAAATTGATATGCATATTTTTAAGTTTCTGTGTTTTTTTTTAAGATAGGCTAGTTTCTACTCTCTCCTATAACCAGTCTTATAAAACCTCCTCAATGTGATGTATGTTGAATAAATACTTCAATACACTACAGTTGCCAACAAAGTTCTAAAATCAAGTTTTTAAATGCCATGATCCTTAATGCTGTTGTGGCATAAAAGAAGAGCATTCCTTACGTCCATTTGGCTAGGATTGGAAGCGTACTTTGTTTCCCCAAGAGAAGAAAAAAAGAGTAGTAAACCATTTTTGCAGAATGCCATTCTCCCACAACAGTTTATGAAAGAAACATCTGTGACAAGAATCTCTAATGCTTTTCTGAAAGCCACAGCTGACAGTAAAAGAGCATTGCTAAAAGTGGCAAATCAATCCCATTCTGCCCTTCTCAGAGCATGACACTTAATTTGCTATGTATCACATGTATTTTCCTCACATGTGCTGAGAGACTGTGACATTGATGTGGTGGCTTTCATCCAAGCCTCAGCTGAATAAACACTTGGGCCATACAGTGGACAAACTGGCATCCTTAAAAACGTCTTCTGTCCCAGGCGAGTTAACTTCACCTCAGGGAAGCATTTTTCTAGGTTTTAGTTTGCAATTTGAGTGCATACATGGAATCTCTGAAAAATGTTTGGAAAACCTTAAATCACTTCACACACGTAGAGCACATTCTGTATTTTTAAGCAACTTTTCCCAGTGTAATGCAATTTTTATATGACTACCTGAAAACATATGTAAATCTAACATATAAAAATTTATAATAGTATATAGTATTTCTGATCAACTTATTCCATTGCATAATGTTATTTTTTAAAGAAGTATAAAAAATAGCCATATTGTGTATGTTTGAAACAGGTAACTTTTTAATTAAATAATTTATTGATGTAAAATACCAAAACACTCTTAGAAATCTAAAGATATACTTTGGCAAATTTTGTAAACTGAGTGAATAACTTGTGATCACATACCAGAACATTATCAGCACACAGAATTCTACATTACACCTTTCTAAAACATATACAACTGCTTTTAAATTTGACATAAGAATCTTTAACAAATGAGAAAACTTTATTTAAATAATAGCAAGCAAATACAGTCCTGGCAAAGAGTATGAATACATCAAGGCCCCTGTAGTTAATGAGAATACTTCTTTGTGTGTGTCTTTTGTGCATCTGCAAGTGATTAGTTTTATCTTTCAACATTCGGGAAATCACCATTACCTTTACACTGAAATCACTCCAATGTTTTTTTTTTTTTTTTTTAACTCCATGGAAGTTTTATAAAAATATAGAGGTAGAAAAAATCCAGGTGTGCATATCAAATCTGCTATGAGCTGTTTTAATTACTCTAATTTTCTTCTTACTAAAGAACTTCAGTGTAAATTTCTCTTTTTTTTCAAATTTAAATTATACTTAACAGGGGAGAATACATAGACTATGTTTTTCTCTGTCTCTCAGATTTTCTTTCATATGATCATTCCCAAAGCAAAACAGTTTTTAGAAACATAAAAGTATAGTAAATGTGTTCTGTGTTGCTCCTTGACCCACAGAGTACGCTTAGATGTTCCGTCTTTGATGCCAAGTACTAGGGTATGTCCCCTAGCAACCTGAAGCCGCCCAGTCTCCATTAGTCTCACTCTCATTCCTGAAACTGATAAGAATTTTCCTAGTCCAGCCAATACCTTCAGGTGCATTTCAAATACTCACTGCAAGAGCTCAATGGGTTCAGAACTAAATGTGTCCTGCCTTGATTAACTTGGAATCCCAAACCTCAATCTTGTCTGGCAATATCCTTCTGGCAACTGTTACATTTAAATGAACAGCAAGTTTTACCAAGTATAACTCCAACTTCTCTTTTAAATCTTCCTACTGTTCTTTCCCACTCCACTGAAGTCCTTATTATTTTCTGCCATTTCATCTTTCTAGAAGGACTTACCCTCTTTTGCCTTGTAAATGCCTTCTCAGCCTTCAAAGCCCATCTTGAAATGGCTGCTCTTCCAACCACCATCTCTGACCCAGTTCACACCCTGGAGCAAAATCTCATTTTGATCTGTCATAGCAAGTGTCACCTTGAGTAATCGTACAATTCCATATCTGTGTCTTCAACTGGAACAGGAACACACTGGGCTGGAACAAGGTTTTTCATCTTCTCACTCATAGATGGGTGTTGAACAATGAGAACACATGGACACAGGGAGGGGAGCATCACACACTGGGGTCTGTTGGGGGAACTTGGGAAGGGACAGCGGTCGGGTGGGGAGGTTGGTGAGGGATAACATGGGAGAAATGCCAGATATACATGACGGGGGCATGGAAGTAGCAAACCACATTGCCATGTATGTACCTATGCAACAATCCTGCATGATCTTTACATGTACCCCAGAACCTAAAGTACAATAAAAAACATTTTTTTTTTTTAACTTAGAGCAGGCCAAAATAGAAAAGACCTTCAAAATACTGGGGAGGGGGAAGTATCTAAAAAAACCTACAGCAAACATCATAATAAGTGGTAGAACAATGTAAGTTTTCTCTTTCAGATTAGAAGTAGAACAAAGTCATTGTTTATTCACACTTCTATTCAACATTTTAATTATGTCATAACCAATGCAGTAAAACAAGAAAAATAAATAATTGGCGTAAGAATGGAGAGAAACAAATAAGATTGTCATTGTTCTTAGCTAACATGATTATATTTTATTTTTTCAGAGACGGGTTCATTCTTTTGCTCAGGCTTTAGGGCAGTGGTACGATCATAACTCACTGCAGCCTTAAACTCCTAAGCCCAAAGGACTCTTCTGTCTCAGGCTCCCAAGGAGCTAGAAATTTATAGGTGCACAGCACCATGCCCGGCTAATTTTTCATTTTTTATAAAGACTCATTTTATAGAGACAGTTCTATTTTAAATTCTTCATTTTTTACATAGAAAATCCAACAAAGTATATACATAGGCTCCTAAAATTAATAAGAGAATAAAGAGATTTGCCAAACATAAAGTAATACATAGATATAATGCTTTCTATATGCTAGCCACAAATAGAAAATGAAATTTTAAGGGAAAATAGACATGTACCTATCATTTATATGCCATTTATATACATTATGAACACAATGTTGAAACTATGTTAATTTTTCACATATGATTTTACAGATTCAATAATACAAGACAAATTAAATAACAAAGTATTGTGGTGTAATGTGACAAACTAATTCTAAAATTTATATGGAAATGTGGCCAGGTGCAGCAGCTCACACCAGTAATTCCAGCACTTTGAGAGGCCAAGGGGGGCGGATTACTTGAGGTTAGGAGTTCCAGACCAGCCTGGCCAATATGGTTAAATCCTGTCTCTACTAAAAATACAAAAATTAGCCAGGCATAATGATAGGCACCTGTAATCCCGGCTACTCTGGAGACTGAGGTAGGAGAATCACTTGAACCAGGGAGGAGGAGTTTGCAGTGAGCCGAGAACGAGCCACTGCACTCCAGCATGGGCGACAGAGCAAGACTTGTTCTTTAAAATAAAATTTATATGGAAATGCAAAAGACCATGTATAGCCAACAAGAATTTTTTTTTTTCCTGTATGGTTTATTTTATTTGTATAAATTTAAGGGGTACAAGTGTAGTTTTGTTGCATGGCTATATTGCCTACTGGTGAAGTCAGCATTGCCTGTATGCTTTTTTCAGTACATGTTTTATTCCTAAAGCTTACAAGTGTAATTTTGTTACGTGGATATATTGCCTAGTGGTGGTCAGCTTTCAATGTATTTATAACCCAAATAAAGTACATTGTACCTATTAAGTAATTTCTTATCACCTCCCCCATTTCTACTCTCCATTCCCACTCTTTAGAGTCTCCAGTATCTAGCATTCCATACTCTATGTCCATGTGTACACATTATTTATCTCCCACTTATAAGTGAGAACATGCAGTATTTCTTTTTTGGTTTCTGAGATGTTTCACTTAAGATAATGGTCTCCAGTGCCACCAATGTTGCTGCAAAAGACATGATTTCATTATTTTTTTATGGCTGAATAGTATTTAAAGATGCATATTTCTTATTTTTTTAGCCAATCATCAGATGATGGATAATTAGGTTAATTTCAAATCTTTGCAATTATGAAGAGTGCTATAATAAACATATGAATGAAGGTATCTTTTTAATATAATGATTTGTTTGTGGGGGGTTGATACCCAGTAGTAGGGTTGCTAGATCAAATGGTAATTCTATTCTTTGTTCTTTAAGAAATCTCAACATTGTTTTCCATAGAGGTTATACTAATTTACATTCCTACCAACAGTGTAAAAGCATTACCATTTCTCTGCATCTACTCCAACATGTGTTATTTTTTCTCTTTTTAGTAATAGTGATTTTGACTGATATACATGATATTTTGTTGTGCTTTTAATTTGCATTTTTCATATGCTTGTTGGCCATTCATATGTATTCCTTTGAAAAATATCCATTCATGTCCTTTGAGCATTTTTTAATGGGAGCATTTGTCAGGGAGCAGGTGTTTGTTGTGAAGTTTCTTGTAAATTCTGGATATTAGTCTACTGTGGAATGCATAGTTTGCAAATATTTTCCCCAATTCTGCAGGTTTTCTGTTAAGTCTGCTGATTTGGGTTTGTTTGTCTGTTTGTTTTGCTCTCAAGAAGCTTTTTAGTTTAATTAGGTCTTATTTGTCTATTTTTGTTGTTGTTGTTGTTGCTTATGCTTTGGAGGTCTTAGTCATGAATCATTTGCCTAGGCTAGTGTCCAGAAGATATTTCCCTGTTTTCTTCTAGTATTTTATAGTTTCAGGACTTACATTTTAGTCTTTAATACGTGTCAGTTGATTTTTGTATATGGTGACATATAGGTGTCTAATTTTTTTTCCTCCAGATGGCAATCCAATTTTTCCAACACTATTTATTGAAAAGAGTGTCCTTTACCCAGTGTACGTTTTTGCTGAAATCATCAAAGGTCAATTGACTGCAAATATATGGCTTCATTTCTGGGTTCCTTTTTCTGTTCTATTGATCTATGTATCTATTTGTACACCAGCACCATACTGTTTTTGTTATTGTAGCCTTGTTGTATAATTTATAGTCAAATAATGTGATGCCTATACCTTTGTTCTTTTTGCTTAAGATTGCTTTGGCAATTCAGGCTCTTTGTTAGTTTCATATTAAATTTAAGATTTCTTTTCTAAATCTGTGAAAAATAACATTGGTATTTTGATAGGGATTGCACTGATCATGTAGATTGCTTTCAGCAGTATGATTATTTTAATAATATTAATTCTTCTGATCTATGAGCATGAGATGATTTTCTGCTTATGTCATCTACAGTTTCATCAGTGTTTCATAGCTTTTTTTTTCTTTTTTTTAACACTCAGTATTTTATTTTTTTAATTGCATTTTAGGTTTTGGGGTACATGTGAAGAATATGCAAGATAGTTGCATAGGTACACACGTGGCAGTGTGATTTGCTGCCTTCCTCCCCTTCACCCATATCTGGCATTTCTCCCCATGCTATCTCTCCCCAACTCCCCCCACCTACTGTCCCTCCCCTATTCCCCCCAATAGACCCCAGTGTGTAGTGCTCCCCTCCCTGTGTCCCTGTGTTCTCATTGTTCATCACCCGCCTATGAGTGAGAACATGTGGTACTTTGTTTTCTGTTCTTGTGTCAGTTTGCTGAGAATGATGTTCTTCAGGTTCATTCATGTCCCTACAAATGACACGAACTCATCATTTTTGACTGCTACATAATATTCCATAGTGTATATGTGCCACATTTTCCCTGTCCAGTCTATCATCAATGGGCATTTGGGTTGGTTCCATGTCTTTGCTATTATAAACAGTGCTGCAATGAACATTTGTGTGCATGTGTCCTTATAGCAGAATGATTTATAGTCCATTGGATATATACCCAGTAATGGGATTGCTGGGTCAAATGGAATTTCTATTTCTAGGTCCTTGAGGAATCGCCACACTGTCTTCCACAATGGTTGAACTAATTTACACCCCCACCAACGTGTAAAAGTGTTCCTATTTCTCCACATCCTCTCCAGCATCTGTTGTCTCCAGATTTTTTAATGATCGCCATTCTAACTGTTGTGAGATGCTATCTCAATGAAGTTTTGATTTGCATTTCTCTAATGACCATGATGATAAGCATGTTTTCATATGTTTGTTGGCCTCATGTATGTCTTCTTTTGTAAGGTGTCTGTTCATATCCTTTGCCCACTTTTGAATGGGCTTGTTTGTTTTTTTCTTGTAAATCTGTTTGAGTTCTTTATAAATTCTGGATATTAGCCCTTTGTCAGATGGGTAAACTGCAAAAATTTTTTCCCATTCTGTTGGTTGCCAATTCACTCTAATGACTGTTTCTTTTGCCATGCAGAAGCTGTGGAGTTTCATTAGGTCCCATTTGTCTATTTTGGCTTTTGTTGCCAATGCTTTTGGGGCTTTGGTCGTGAAGTCCTTGCCTACTCCTATGCCCTGAATGGTTTTGCCTAGATTTTCTTCTAGGGTTTTTATGGTGTTAGGTCTTATGTTTAAGTCTTTAATCCATCTGGAGTTAATTTTAGTGTAAGGTGTCAGAAAGGGGTCCAGTTTCTGCTTTCTGCACATGGCTAGCCAGTTTTCCCAACACCATTTGTTAAACAGGGAATCCTTTCCCCATTGCTTGTTTTTGTCAGGTTTATCAAAGATTGTATGGTTGTAGATATGTTGTGTTGCCTCCGATGCTTCTGTTCTCTTCCATTGGTCTATATCTCTGTTTTTGTGCCAGTACCATGCTGTTTTGATTACTGTAGCATTGTAGTATAGTTTGAAGTCTGGTAGTGTGATGCCTCCTGCTGTGTTCTTTATACTTAGAATTGACTTGGCTATGTGTGCTCTCTTTTGGTTCCATATGAAGTTTAAGGTGTTTTTTTCCAGTTCTGTGAAGAAGGTCTCTGGTAGCTTGATGGGGATAGCGTTGAATCTGTAAATTACTTTGGGCAGTATGGCCATTTTCACCATATTGATTCTTCATAACCACAAACATGGAATGTTTCTCCATCTGTTTGTGTCCTCTCTTATTTCGTTGAGCAGTGGTTTGTAGTTCTCCTTGAAGAGGTCCTTTACGTTCCTTGTTAGTTGTATTCCTAGGTATTTTATTCTCTTTGTAGCAATTGTGAATGGCAGTTCATTCTTGATTTGGCTCTCTTTACATCTGTTATTGGTGTATAGGAATGCTTGTGATTTTTGCACATTGATTTTGTGTCCTGAGACTTTGCTGAAGTTGCTTATCAGTTTCAGGAGTTTTGGGGCTGAGGCGATGGGGTCTTCTAGGTATGCTATCATGTTGTCTGCAAATAGAGACAGTTTGGCTTCCTCCTTTCCTATTTTAATGCCCTTTATTTCTTT
Organism: Callithrix jacchus; assembly: GCF_049354715.1. NCBI lineage: Eukaryota > Metazoa > Chordata > Mammalia > Primates > Cebidae > Callithrix > Callithrix jacchus. The sequence continues at coordinate 37,617,151 of NC_133518.1, forward strand.
TTCTTTCCTGATTGCTCTGGCTAGAACTTCCAGTACTATATTGAATAGGAGTGGTGAGAGAGGGCATCCTTGTCTAGTGCCAGATTTCAAAGGGAATGCTTCCAGTTTTTGCTCATTCAGTATGATATTGGCTGTTGTTTGGTAGTAAATAGCTTTTATTACTTTGAGATACATTCCATCAATACCCAGTTTATTGAGGGTTTTTAGCATAAAGAGCTGTTGAATTTTGTCAAAGGCCTTCTCTCTGTCAATTGAGATAATCATGTGGTTTTTGTTTTTGGTTCCGTTTATGTGGTGAATTACATTTATAGACTTGCGTATGTTGAACCAGCCATGCATCCCTGGAATGAATCCTACTTGATCATGGTGGATAAGCTTTTTGATGCACTGTTGCATTCGGCTTGCCAGTATTTTATTGAAGATTTTTGCATCTATGTTCATCATAGATATTGGCCTGAAGTTTTTCTTTTCTTGTTGAGTCTCTGCTGGGTTTTGGTATCAGGATGATGTTGGTCTCATAAAATGATTTGGGAAGGATTCCCTCTTTCTGGATTATTTGGAATAGTTTCAGAAGGAATGGTAACAGTTCCTCTTGTGTGTCTGGTAGAATTTGGCTGTGGACCCATCTGGACCTGGGCTTTTCTTGTATGGTAGGCTGTAAATTGCTGCCTCAACTTCAGATCTTGTTATTGGTCTATTCATAGTTTCGGCTTCCTCCTGGTTTAGGCTTGGGAGGACACAAGTGTCCAGGAATTTATCCATTTCTTCCAGGTTTACTAGTTTATGTGCATAGAGTTGTTCGTAATATTCTCTGATGATGGTTTAATTTCTGTGGAATCTATGGTGATTTCCCCTTTATCGTTTTTTATTGCATCTATTCGGTTATTCTTTATTTTCTTTTTTATCAATCTGGCTAGTGGTCTGTCTATTTTGTTGATCTTTTTGGAAAACCAGCTATTGGATTTATTGATTTTTTGAAGGGTTTCTCGTGTCTCTATCTCCTTCAGTTCTCCTCTGATCTTAGTTATTCCTTGTCTTCAGCTAGGTTTTGAGTTTTTTTGATCTTGCTCCTCTAGCTCTTTCAATTTTGATGATAGGGTGTGAATTTGGGATCTCTCCACTCTTCTCATGTGGGCACTTATTGCTATATATCTTCCTCTAGAGACTGCTTTAAATGTGTCCCAGACATTCTGATAAGTTGTGTCTTTATTCTCATTGGTTTCGAAGAACTTCTTTATTTCTGCCTTAATTTTATTATTTATCCAGTCAACATTCAAGAGCCAGTTGTTTAGTTTCCATGAAGCTGTGCGGTTCTGAATTAGTTTCTGAATTCTGAGTTCTAACTTGTTAGCACTATGGTCTGAGAGACTGTTTGTTATGATTTCAGTTGTTTTGCATTTGCTGAGGAGTAATTTACTTCCAATTGTGTGGTCAATTTTCGAGTAGGTGTGATGTGGTGCTGAGAAGAATGTATATTCTGTGGATTTGGGGTGGAGAGTTCTGTAAATGTCTATCAGGTTTGCTTGTTCCAGGTCTGAGTTCAAGTCCTGGATATCCTTGTTAATTTTCTGTCTGGTTGATCTGTCTAATATTGACAGTGGAGTGTTAAAGTTACCCACTATTATTGTGTGGGAGTCTAAGTCTCTTTGTAAGTCATTGAGAACTTGCCTTATGTATCTGGGTGCTCCTGTATTGGGTCCATATATGTTTAGGATCATTAGCTCTTCTTGTTTTATCGATCCTTTTACCATTATGTAATGTTCTTCTTTGTCTCTTTTGATTTTTGTTGCTTTAAAGTCTATTTTGTTAGAGACGAGAATTGCAACTCCTGCTATTTTGCTCTCCATTTGCTTGGTAAATCTTCCTCCATCCCTTTATTTTGAGCCTTTGGGTATCCTTGCATGTGAGATGTGTTTCCTGGATACAGCACACTGATGGGTTTTGACTTTTTATCCAATTTGCCAGTCTATGCCTTTTGATTGGTGCATTTAGCCCATTTACATTTAGGGTTAATATTGTTATGTGTGAATTTGATACTGCCATTTTGATGCTAAGTGGCTGTTTTGCCCATTAGCTGATGCAGATTCTTCATTTTGTTGATTCTCTTTAGCATTTTGGATGTTTTTGGAGTGGCTGATACTGCTTGTTCCTTTCTATGTGTAGTGCCTCTTTCAGGAGCTCTTGTAAAGCAGGCCTGGTGGTGACAAAATCTCTGAGTACTTGCTTGTTCACAAAGGATTTTATTTTTCCTTCACTTATGAAGCTTAGTTTGGCTGGATATGAAATTCTGGGTTGAAAGTTCTTTTCTTTAAGGATGTTGAATATTGGCCCCTACTCTCTTCTGGCTTGTAGGGTTTCTGCAGAGAGATGCTGTGAGTCTGATGGGTTTCCCTTTGTGGGTGACCCGACCTTTCTCTCTGGCTGCCCTTAGCATTTTCTCCTTCATTTCAACCCTGGTGCATCTGACTATTATGTGCCTTGGGGTTGCTCTTCTTGTGGAATATCTTTGTGGTATTCTCTGTATTTCCTGGACTTGAATATTGGCCTGCCTTGCTAGGTTGGGGAAGTTTTCCTGGATAATATCCTGAAGAGTATTTTCCAGCTTGGATTCATTCTCTTTGTCACATTCAGGTACACCTATCAAATGTAGGTTAGGTCTTTTCACATAGTTCCACATTTCTTGGTGACTTTGTTCATTCCTTTTTGCACTTTTTCTTTCATCTTGGCTTCTCATTTTATTTCATTGAGTTGATCTTCGACCTCTGATATCCTTTTTTCTGCTTGGTAATTTGGCTGTTGAAACTTGTGCATGCTTCACGAAGTTCTTGTGTTGTGTTTTTCAGCTCCATCAATTCACTCATATTCCTCTCTAAGTTGTCCATTCTTGTTATCATTTCATCAAATCTGTTTTCAAGTTTCTTAGTTTCTTTGCATTGAGTTAGAACACGTTCTTTTAGCTCACGGAAGTTTCTCATCACCCACCTTCTGAAGTCTAATTCTGTCATTTCATCACACTCATTCTCTGTCCAGCTTTGTTCCCTTGCTGGTGAGGAGTTGTGATCCCTTGTAGGAGGCTAGGTGTTCTGGTTTCAGGTGTATTCCTCCCTTTTGCACTGGTTTCTTCCCATCTTTGTAGATTTATCCACCTGTCGTCTGTGTAGTTGCTGATTTTCCAATTGGGTCTCTTAGTGGATGTCCAGATTGTTGTTGATGAAGTTATTTCTGTTTTTTAGTTTTCCTTCTAACGGTCTGGCCCCTCTGCTGTGGGACTTCTTAGGTCCACTCCAGGCCCTGCTTGCCTGGGGATCACCTGCAGCAGCTGCAGATCAGTAAGGGTTGCTACCAGTTTCTTCTTCTGCTATCTTTGTCGCAGAATGATGCCACCAAATTTCAGTCTCATCAGTCCTTTGTGAGGTGACTGTTTGGATATACGGTGGTCAGGGAGCCTCTTGAGAAGACAGTCTATTCTTTATAGGAGCTCAAGTGCTGAACTGTGAGCTCCAATGTTCATTGAGAGCTGCTAGGCAGGTACCTTTAAGTCTGCTGCAGCAGAACTCATAAACCCCCTTTTTTCCCCAGTTGCTCTGTCCAAGTGAGTTAGGGCTTTATGAGTATCCGTTGTGCTGCCTTTTTTTTTTTTTCAGGGCTGTCCTGCCCAAAAAGGAGGCAGCCTAGTCACTGTCTGCCAGCAGAGGCTTTGCTGAGCTGCTTTGGGGTCCACCCTGCTCCTGTGGGCTCCACCCTGCTGCTGTGGGCTCTGCCCTGCTGCTGTGTATATTTCCCTGCAGTCCTGTTTATATGGGTGTGGTTAGAACTGCCTCGGCAATGTTGGCCCACGTATGTAATGGCGGACTGTCTCTGTTATGTCTGGTTGCCTTAGCAGCGGCAGGCTGCATCAGCAATGGCAGACTACCTCTGTAGGGGTGGAGTGCCTCCGTAATGGTGGAAGCCCCTCCCCCACAGAGCTGGACTGTCCTGGGTTTAGCCGTGCTTACCATGAAACTCTCAACCCCAAGCATTTCCAATTGCTGTTTTTTTTGTTTGTTTTTGTGGGTGTGGGACCCACCAAGCCTGATAACCTGGCTCCCTGCCTCAGAGCCCTTTTTTTTTTTTTAAGTTCAATGGTTGACTCTCTCCCAGGTGTTCCAGTCACCTGCTGATAGGGCACTAGGATCTCTGTGATTTCCCGTGCAGAGACCCACTGCACCAGCTGAAACAATGTTGCTGCCCAGGAATCTCCTGGCCTGGCTTTATGTTTCAGTCCCATTTAATCAGATGAATGTGCTAATCTGCCTTCCTGGATCTCCAATTGCAGTTTAACAGGACAACCAGACCAGTGTATTTTGTACGGAGAGCCGCTGTGCTGTGGCACTGGCTGAAACAGCTGAGCCAGCCAAAACAGACACACTGGCCAAAACAGCCATGCTAGTGAACCGTTGGGCTCCTCCGCCTGGGAATCTCCTAGTCTGTGGGCAATAAAGATCTGTCTGGAAATGCAGCATCCACTGACCCTCTGCATTTCCACTAGTAGCTGCAATCCTGAGCTGCTCCTACAGCGCCATCTTGAATCTTCCCCACTCATATTTTTTATTATAATTGTTGTTTTTTTTTTTTTGCTATGGTTAATGGGATTGCCCTCCTAATTTGGTCCTCAGCTTGATCATTAATCAGTTTGTAGAAAGACTACTTTTTTGTGTGCATTTATTTTGTATTCTGGAAACTTTACTGAATTCATTTATCAAATCTAATTTTTTGTGGAAGTGTTAGCATTTTCTGTATACAATATTTCAGCAAATGGAATAATTTGACTTTGTCTTATCCAATTTGGATGACTTTCTTTCTTTCTTCCTTCCTTCTACCCTTTTATTGTATATTACCTTTTAGATGATCTCCAAAATCAAAAGTTCAAAACAATTCAATTACTTCTCCCTGAGCCTACTTTCCTTACTAGATTGTCTGCAAACTTATTTTACCTTTAGATTCTCTTGGTTAATAATGAACCTGATCTAAGCAGAGCCAATCAGCTTGTTTCTCTGGGATATTTATGAATTAGGACTAAGACAAGAAGCTTAGATTTTTTAGATGGGTAGGTATCAAAGGTGGTAAAATGTAGATATGCTCAGTAACCATGTATACTATCCTAAAGGAAGCCAGTCTGCAGTTTGAGAGAGCCAAGGTAATATAAAGAGAAAAGAAGGCTGGGAGGGGTGGCTCATACCTGTAATCCCAGCACTTTGGGAGGCAGAGGTGGGCGGATCACCTGAGGTCAGGAATTTCAGACCAGGCTGGCCAACATGGTGAAACCCCGTCTCTACTAAATACAAAAGTTAGCTGATCACGGTGGTGCACACCTGTAGTCCCAGCTACTTGGAAAGCTGAGGCAGTAGAATCACTTGAACCCAGCAAGCAGAGGTTGCAGTGAGCCAAGATCGCCCCACTGCACTCCAGCCTGAGCGACAGAGTAAAGACTCCTGACACAAAGAAAAAAAAAGGAGAGAGAGAGAAAAAAGAAGGCATAACATATAGCAAAATAGAGTCCTACATGAGCCAAGTCCTGTAGCCTAGGTGTCTGTAAGATCCAGCTACTTACTTTCCCGTTAAAGAGATCTGTGAGTGGGCTTTCTACTCAAGCTCAATTTAACTTGCATTTTTGTGTAATAAATAAAACTCTACTTAGAGGATCTAGGTAACCTGATCTAATGTACACTCTTCTAGGTGTATGGTAATGACCAGGAGATATCTGCACTGATAATAAATTACTATAATGTACCTATAAAACAATGATTATTTTATAATTTATACACAGTTCATATCTGATACATCCATCCAATTAACATTGAATGTTTTAGATTGATGAACTACATATAACGCTTGGCCTTATTTAATTAAGCAGGTATTATTTAAAATACATGTTTCAGTTTGATTATGGGACCTAAATAATGTTAATTTGCTTAAGATAATCTATCTAAAAGTTGCCTACAGTTGTTTGACTTTGTATTAATTTCAACAATTTTATCAAAAGCAGAAAATAGAGTTTTCCTTTCTTACTGCCATTTTAATGTGTAAATAATATATATATATATATATATGTCATTGTAACATTTTAAAAGTTCAGTAAAGCAGAAGATGAGGTAATAGGTTAGATTTAAAAAGAAATAGAAAACAGCATCTCTTCAAGGAATAAAAAATAGACTTCAGAATGCATGCCCATTCACATATCATCTTATGCAGATCTATATGCTATCTAATATTTACTTAAAATGAACAATCTCCATGGCAACCAGTAGATGAAATGATACATGAGCTGACTGTGAAGTGTGGATGTTTGTATTTCTTACAATTCTAAAATTGATTATATAATAACTACAATCAATAATGGAATTCTGTTGTTTTATCCTAAACATCTGTGGGATGATGGAGTTTTAAACATGCATTATCCAGACTATATTTGATAATGTCAATATCATTTTTTCATATATTTCTTTTCCTCTTTTAGTCTGACACTTCAGCAATTTTAAAATGAATGTTAAAAAAAAATAAAGTCAATGAGATTTTCTTAAGTTGGGTATGTGAGGCAGAATAATGGCTCCAAAAGAAGCCCACATACTATTCTCTGGAACCTATAAAGATGTTTTATCTTACATGGCCAAGGAGACTTTGCAGATGTGACAAAGTCTGCACATCTTAATGTACAAATATTAAGACAGAGAGATTATTCTGGATTATTTGAGTGGTCCCAATGGAATTACAACCATGTGTTTCTCAGCAATGGGAGCATACACTGAGAAACGTGTCATTACACAATTTCATCATTATGCTAACATCATAGCATGTACTGACACAAACCTAGATGGCGTAGCCAACTACACAACTAGGCTATTTGGTAAATCCTATTGCTCCTAGACTACAAACCTGAATAGCATGTTGCTTTATTGAATACTGTAGACAATTGTTACACAATGGTAAGTATTTGTGTATTTAAACATACCTCAACATAGAAGAGGTGCAGTAAAATGATAGTATTACTTATAGGACCACTGGCATGCATGTGATCTATCATTGGCTGAAAGGTTATGTGGCAATAACTGCACATGAATCCTTAAAAGCAGAAATCCTTTCCCAGCTGAGATCAGAAGAAGAGATGATGACAGAAGTCTCTGAGATGCTACATTGCTGGCTTTGAAGGTGGAGGGGGGGGCATGAGCAAAGAAATGCAGGTGGCCTTTGAAAGCTAGATGATATAAGAAAATTGATTCTTCTTTAGATTCTCCATAGAGAAAGAAGTCCTACTAACACCTTGACTTTAACCCAGTGAGTCCTATGTCAGACTCCTGATCAACAGAATTGAAATATAACAAAGTAGTATTGGTTAAGTCACTAAGTTTGTTATCTGTTCTCACATTGCTATAAAGAGTTACCTGAGATAGGGTAATTTATAAAGAAAATAGGTTTAATTGACTCACAGTTCCACAGGCCATACAGAAAGCATGGCTGGGAGGCTTCAGGAGACTTAAAATCATGATGAAAGAGGAAGAGGAAGCAGGCATCTCTTACTTTGCCAGAGAAAAAGGAAGAGGAGAGAGAAGCAGAGGCTACACACTTTTAAACAACCAGGATCTCATGAGAACTCATTCACTACCACAAGAACAGTAGAAGGAATGTCTGCCCCCATGATCTAATCACCCCCCACCAGGCCCCTCCTCCAACACTGGGGATCAAATTTCTATATGAAATTTGGATGGAGACACAGAGCCAAACGATATCATACGTTTTCTAGCAGCAATGGGAAATATAACCTAGGTATGACATTAGTGTGACTTCATAAAGAATGACAGGAACCAGTTAAAGAAAGGGAAAATAATGAGCCCCACACTCTCTCATTCTTACTACAAAAAATATAATTGGACGTATCTGAGTAAACCACATGTTCCTTCAAAATAGTGGTGAGCCCAACCAAAGTATTAGCAAGTTACCATCAGCCTCCAAGACTCTAGGAGTCCTCCAAGAGGTTCATGAGATTTTATGTCCTCTGCCAAATGCTGTTAATACCACATTAGTCTTCCTTCAACTGCATAAGCTACTCTGAATCATAATTCAGTGCGAAAACAAGCCCAAACATGCATATATTTCTTAAAGTGCCTACTCAGTCGGTTAAACAGAAAATTTATTTTTCCTAAGATTTTTTTGGAAGTGTATATATTTACATATATTTTTGATAATAGAAATAAATTTTCCTCAGAATAACATTTTTCTTTCTGAAGGATTCTTCTTCTCAAGTGGCTGTTAGGAGAGGGAGAGGCGGGAAAATTTAACACTTTCACATTCATTATTATGTTTCAATGTAAAATGGTTTTTAAGTAAAGACATTTTATGTTCTAAAATTAAGCAGGCAATGGGTGTTTAACAGATTTTATAAATAATATCTGACAGAACTCTCTTCTTTCTCAGAACGGCATAAGCAAAATTTACATTCTGGAATGTCTCTTTAAAAAGAAAAAAACAGGCGCCAGTATAACAATCCACGCTCTAAAAACTGATAAAATGGAAGCTTCAAAACAAATAAGAACATATTTATTGATACAAATTTTGTTTCATTTACAACAAAGGAAATCCTAATTGGTTTTATTGATTTTTACATTTTGTAGCTACATATTACCTTAACAATTGTCATCATGTAGACCCATAAGCGTCCCTAAGATCCTTTCAAGAAGTCCATGAGATCCTCTTGTTTCAATAATATTTCTATGTGAAACAAGATTTCTTCATATGTTTCAATCTAAACAAAAAATCCCAAAAGACTGGATGCAGAAGCAGATATGTTAACCTGGCTCTTCAGTTTTGACAGACATTAAAGAAATTACAAAAACGTAAAAAAAAAGTCACGCTTCTCATTAATTAGCCTTAGTAAATATAGTTACTTTCTTAAAGATGACACGTTTCAATATTTAGTAGTTTATTAATGTTTTTAAATGGATTAACCGATATGTACATTTCAAACGTTTCAGTATTAATTTCTAATATCTATTGATATGATCCACACACATGAAAAAGCTGTTTGAAGTCCTCAAAATTTTGAAGACCTCAAAGTAATCCTGAGTACAAGAAGCTTGAAAACGGCTGTTTAACCTGAGTAGTCCTCCCAAATCTCTGAGATGAGAAAGAAGGACAAAGGTCAGTGGCCATGAATGTTGGCTAAAGTTTATTCTATGATACATCAGCATGTAAAGGTGTGCAAGATGACCCACTGTAGGGTAAGATGAAAAATAATAAAAATTCAGTAATATACATTTTATATCATCCTTTATTTAATTTCTATATTCATGCAGTTTTATAACATACACAATAAATTTAGAAATAAGAATTAAATATATTGAAGGAAACCAAAAATATTTTACTCATAGGGCTCATAATTTTGAAAACTTAGAGACTACTGATTTTAGAATCTAGATTATTTGTTCTACAGTGGATAAAGTGCTGACCAAAAAGCTTTTGAAAAGCTTTTTTAGTGTGGGGACTCTGATATTAAACACATACACACACACACACACACACACACACACACACACACCTCAAACATAAACTATTTAATGAAGCAAACAAAAATCCGAACAGATCTCTATGAAAGAAGACTTTGTATAAAATGTCAAAAGTGTTGTTCTCCATTTTATATCATTGAAGAAAATGTCCCATGTGGAAGGGCCATTTCTTTTTGACGACTTCCTGATAACCAGAGTTCTGTCAGCCAACTTGCCTTATTTTCCATATTAACTCTGGATAATTCAATGTCATATCTACTTACTCCTTTTGGGGGAAAGTGAAACTGTTAGTTGTTACTGTATTAACATACAAATTTCAATGGAAATTGAGAAGTAACTTCTAAATAGGTAATGTCTTTCACAGAAATTGAAGTAAATTTTAATAACTTTTAACAATGATATATTTATATATTCTTTATTTTTATTATCTGGCCTAAATCTACATTATCTTTGTATCTCCCCAAACCCCATGGCACACAGCCTCTGATCCCATCTATTTCTCTATTCTCATGTACTTAGTACCCTTAAAACGTTTACAGACTTTGGCCATTCTCTCAGGAAATTAGAAACTGGTATGAAGAAAAAAACATTGTCACAAGTAACCAGCATGAAAAGAAAATAATGATAAATGTCCCAAGAAACATGCAAAGAATGTACTTGTAATAGAGACTGAGAGTTACCCACACAATATCCATGCTTCTCTTCCTTTTAATACCAGACCCCAGTTTTATGATAGCCTGCAAAGTTCTCAAACATCCTCAAAGCTAGGTATGGCTTTGTTACCAAGTTCACTTGCCACTGATGTCACCATGTGATGCTCTGGAAAGGAAAGAAAAGCCAAAGTTGTTGCGTTGAATTCCTTGGAAAGCTCTTCATAGAAGTGCATCCCTTTGTCCTTCTCTCCTTCCTATCACCTATTGTCTGAAACTTGAACAAGACGGTTAGAGCTCCAGCAATCTACCTTGGATAATGAAATAATCTAAAATGAAAGACAGGAATGAGCAGAAAAGTAAAAGGAGTCTAAGTCCTTTATGATTGTGGAGTCTAGATACATATCTTAGAATATTAGGAAGGGGAGGCAAGGAGAAGCAACTCTGTTATGTAAAGTTGAATCTGATGCTAAACAATATGATACTTTGGAAATTTTTTTAAAAAGAGGGAAAAGAAAGGAACACTTCCATGGGTTCTTTTTAGTAGCATTTGAGCTAAACTTAGAAGATTAAACAGGATTATATCATCTGGTCAATGCTATAGAAATTCACTGAGGGGAAGATTTCAGTAAGGAAATTTTATACACAGTATATCAAATTTATTGGAAAAGAGCATGACAACTCCTTCCTGAGCCTCTGCACACACTCACTCAATTAAAATATCATGACCCTTTATATATAAATCTCCCCTACCTAAGACTTAGTTCAAATCCTGCTTGGGGCTCTGCCCCACTCTTAGTACAGTTGGTAGTAACTACTGTAGCATGAAAGGGCCACTCACTTGTAGGCAATCCCTATGTCATTTGTTATTCCAAGATTTTGCTTTTTTTATGCCTTATCTCACAATATAGATGACAGGCTTTCTGATGTCAGAGAGTGATCTTTAAATTCCTAATGATGTTTATAGTCTTTATACATCTTACAGGCTTAATCATAAAATACATAACTTTTACTTCACTCCCAAGTGTCTTTAGAGTGGTCTGGCCTGACTTGCTGAGCATTTAGGTAGAAAATGTATAAATGTATAAATATAAATTCTATAATGTCTGACAACTTACAAAGGGTTTCATGTCCATTGTTTTACATAATTTTACAACAAGTTTGTGAAAATCACCCATGTAATTTTTATTCAATATAATATAAGCCAGGCATAAGGCCCACTAGGAGAGCAGCACTAAGCATGTCAATTATTACAATACCATAGAGAAGTACTAATATGGAAGTCAGGACAAGGCTCCAGAGGCTTAACTGATAACATAGCAGCTTTCTGATGGGGAGGGCCTAAGAGCTCCAAAGAGAGAGTGATAAGTGAATGGAGTTGTAAAGAATAAAAAGAGTGGCAATTCCTCAAGGATCTAGAAATAGAAATTCCATTTGACCCAGCAATCCCATTACTGAGTATATACTCAAAGGATTATAAATCATTCTATTATAAAGACACATGCACACGTATGTTCGTTGCAGCACTGTTTACAATAGCAAAGACATGGAGCCAACCCAAATGCCCATCAATGATAGACTGGACAAAGAAAATGTGTCACATATATATCATGGAATGCTAGGCAGCCATAAAAAAACAATGAATTTGTGTCCTTTGTAGAGACATGGATGAATCTAGAAACCATCATTCTTAGCAAACTGACACAAGAACAGAAAACCAAACAGCATGTTTTCACTCATAGGCAGGTGATGAACAATGAGAACACTTGGACACAGGGAAGGGAACAATACTTGCAGGGCTAGGTTGGGGTGTAGAGGGGAAGCAAGGGGAAGGGAGGGACAGCTGGGGGTGGCAGGGAGGATGGGAAGGGATAACACTGGGAGAAATGCCTGATATAGGCATGGGGGTGGGAGGGATGGAGACTGCAAACCACCATGGCATATATGTACCTATGCAACAATCCTACAGGATGCAGGATGTGCACATGTACCCCAGAGCCCAAAGTATAACAATAATCATTGTTAAAAAAGAATAAAAAGTCTCTAGAAGTCACAAAGAGCAATGCAGACAGACCAAACAGCATGTGTACAGCACATAGACCTAAGACAGCATGGCCCAGTTAAGGAATAAAAAATAATTTGGTGTAACTGAAAGCTACACCAAACTCTGGAGTTAGCTAGAGGCCAGAAAACAGAAGCCATTGTATATACTATCTACAGCGTTTCTCTTTTATCTTGCAAGCAAAGAAAAGCAACAAACATCAGATTTACAATCTGGAAAGATAATTCTAAATACAATGCCACAAATTATCAAGAAAAAAATTATAAGAATCCATAAGATACATAGCATAACAAAGCAGTGCGAAGTTTCCAACCTCAAAGACACATAATTCTGAAACTTATTTTGTATATTTAAAAATGCACTTAGGTGTTAGCAATACAATTAAATACAGAAACATAAATAAAATTTTTCGGGATTTCAAAATGACTTCTTTTTTGTTGTTATACTTTACGTTCTGGGGTGCATGTACAGAATGTGCAGGTTTGTTACTTAGGTACACACATAACAGTGGTTTGCTGCACACATCAACCTGTCATCTACATTAGGTATTTCTCCTGATGCTCTCTCTCTCCTAGTCCCCCAGCTCTGACAGGCTCCAGTGTGTGATGTTCCCCTCCCTGTATCCATGTGTTCTCACTGTTCACCTCCCACTTATGAGTGAGAACATTCAGTGTTTGGTTTTCTGTTCTTCGGTTGGTCTGCTGACAATAATGGTTTCCAGCTTCATTTATGTCCCTGCAAAGGACATGAACTCCTTTTTTATAGCTGCATAGTATTCCATGGTGTATCTATGCCATATTTTCTTTATCCAGTCTATCATTGATAGGCACTTGGGTTGATTCCAAGCCTTTGTTATTCCGAATAGTGCCACAATAAACATACATGTGCATCTGTCTTTATAATAGAATAATTCATAATCTTTTGGGTACATTCCCAGTAATGGGATTGCTGAGTCAAATGGTATTTCTAGTTCTAGATCCTTGAGAAATCACCACACTGTCTTCCACAATGATTGAATTAATTTACACTCCTACCAACAGTGTAAAAGCATTCCTATTTATCCATATTCTTTCCAGCAACTGCTGTTTCCTGACTTTTTAATAATCGCCATTCTAACTGGCATGACATGGTATCTCATTGTGGTTTGATTTGCATTTCTCTAATGACCAGTGATAATGAACTTTTTTTCATATGCTTGTTGACTGTGTAAATGTATTCTTTGGAGAAGTGTCTGTTCATATCCTTGGGCCACTTTTTTATTGGGTTGTTTGCTTTTAGCTTATAAATTTGCTTAAATTCCTTGCAGATTATGGATATTAGCCCTTTGTCACATGGATATATTGCCATTTTTTCCCATTCTATTGGTTGCCAGTTCACTCTGATTATAATTTCTTTTGCTGTGCAGAAGATCTTTAGTTTAATTAGATCCCATTTGTCTATTTTGGCTTTGTTGCCATTGCTTTTGGTATTTTACTGATGAAGTCTTTGCCCATGCCTATGTCATGAATGCTATTGCCTAGGTTTTCTTCTAGGGTTTTTATGGTTTTAGGTCTCACATTTAAGTATTTAATCCATCTTGAGTTAATTTTTGTATAAGGTATAAGAAAGGGATCCAGTTTCAGCTTTCTGCATATGGCTGCCAAGTTTTCCCAACATCATTTATGGAATAGGAAATACTTTCCCCATTGCTTGTTTTGGAAGGTTTATCAAAGATCAGATGATTGTAGATGTGTGGTGTTATTTCTGAGACCTCTGTTCTGTTCCATTGGTCTATATATCTGTTTTGATATCAGTACCATGCTGTTTTTGTTGCTGCAGCCTTCTACTATTGTTTGAAGTCAGGTAGCTTGATGCCTCTAGCTTTGTTCTTTTTCCTTAGGATTGCCTTGGTTATGTGGGCTATTCTTTGGTTTTATATGAAATTTAAAGTAGTTTATTTTCCAATTCTGTGAAGAAAGTCAATAGTAGCTTGATGGGGATAGCACTGAATCCATAAGTTACTTTGGGCAGTATGGCCATTTTCACGATATTAATTCTTCCTATTTATGAGCGTGAAATGTTTTTCCATTTGTTTGTGTCTTCTCTTATTTCCTTGAGCAGTGGTTATAGTTCTCTTTGAAGAGGTCCTTCACATTCCTTGTAAGTTGCATTCCTAGATATTTTATTCTCTTTTTAGCAATTGTGAATAGGAGTTGACCATAATTTGACTCTCTGTTTGTCTGTTATTGGTTCATGGGAATGCTTGCGATTTTTGCACATTGATTTTGTATCCTAAGACTTTGCTGAAGTTGCTTATTACCTTAAGGAGATTTTGGGCTGAGATGATAGGATTTTCTAAATATAAAATCATGTCATCTGCAAACAGAGACAAATTGACTTCCTCTCTTCCTACTTGAATACTCTTTATTTCTTTCTCTTGCCCTTGTCCAGGCCAGAATTTCCAATACTATGTTGAATAGCAGTGGTGAGAGAGAGAATCCTTGTCTTGTGCCATTTTTCAAAGGGAATACTTCCAGTTTTTTTCCCCTTCAGTATATTAGCAGTGTGTTTGTCACAGATTATTATTTTGAGGTATGTTCCATCAATATCTAGTTTATGGAGTGTTTTTATCATGAAGGGCTGTTTAATTTTCTTGAAGGCCTTTTCTGCATCTATTGAGATAATTATGTGGTTTTTGACATTGGTTCTGTTTATGTGATGGATTACATTTATTGACTTGTGTATGTCCAACCAGCCTTGCATCCCAGGGATGAAGCTGACCTGATCGTGATGGATGAGCTTTTCGATGTGCTGCTGGATTCAGTCTGCCAGTATTTTATGAGGATTTTTGCATCAATGTTCATCGGGATATTGGCCTGAAATTTTCTCTTTTGTGTATGTCTCTGCCAGGTTTTTGTATCAGGATGATGCTGGCCTCATAAAATGAAATAGGGAGGAGTCCCTCTTTTTTTATTTGAAATATTTTCAGAAGGAATGGTACTAGCTCTTCTTTGTACTTCTGGTAGAATTCAGCTCTGAATCCATCTGGTGTGGGACATTTGTTGGTAGGCTGTTAATTGCTGCCTCAATTTCAGAACTTGTTATTGGTCTAGTCAGGGATTCTACTTCTTCCTAGTTCAGTCATGGGAGGTTGCATGTGTCCAGAAATGTATCCATTTCTTCTAGATTTTCTAGTTTATTTGCATAGAAGTGTCTGGAGTATTCTCTGATGGTAGTTTGTATTTCTGTGGGATTGGCGTGATATCCCCTTTATCATTTTTTATTGTGTCTATTTGATTTATCTCTCCTTTCTTCCTTATTATTCTGGCTAGCGTTGTATATGTTGGTCTTTTCGAAAAATCAACTCCTGTATTCATTGATTTTTTGAAGGGTTTTTAGTATCTCTATCTCTTTCAGTTCTGCTTTCATCTTAGTTATTTCTTGTCTTCTGCTAGCTTTTGAATTTGTTCCCTCTTCCTTCTCTAGTTCTATTAATTGTGATGTTAGGGTGTCGATTATAGATCTTTCCTACTTTCTCCTGTGGATGTTTAGTGCTATAAATTTCCCTCTCTACACTGCTTTAAATGTGTCCCAGAGATTCTCAGTGTGTCTTTGTTCTCACTGGATTCAAAGAATATCTTTATTTCTGTCTTAATTTCATTATTTACTCAGCAGTCATTCAAGAGCAGGTTGTTCAGTTTCCATGTAGTTGTGTCATTTTGAATGAGTTTCTCAGTCCTGAGTTCTAATTTGATTGCACTATGGTTTGAGAGGCTATTATGGTTTCTGTTCCTTTGCATTTGCTGAGGAGTGTTTTACTTCCAATTATGTGGTCAATTTTAGAAAAAGTGTGTGATGTGGTGTTGAGAAGAATGTATATTCTGCTGATTTGGGGTGGAGAGTTCTGTAGATGTCTGTTAGGTCCCCTTAGTCCAAAGCTGAGTTCAAGTCCTGGATATTCTTGTTAATTTTCTATATAAACAACTGTGGTTTTTGCCCCTCAGAAAATAAATAAGACAAATATAATTCACAAAATGCCAGGATCTGTTGACAAGTCACATATATTTTCTAATTTTTATTTTTGTTATTGTTGTCTTGTTTGTCCTTATGCCTCTCTATTAAAACTAAGAGTTAACTGCTTATTACTTACACATTGACCAAAAAATATTTATATTTTTCTTTCTCAATTGATTTTTTCTTATTTCTTCCATAAAGAATATAAAAAATTCCATTTGTATCAGTTTTAAATGCCATGAGCAACACTTTAGGCATAAGCAATATTAATCAAATATGAAAGAGTATTTCCCTATTTTTAATTCAGAAAAATTTTAATGTATTTTATTACCTTCAGTCATAAAAACAGCTTAATGTACCGTGAGAACTTATTCAAGACTGGATAAAAGGAATTAGCTGTCTAAATAAGACAGAAGACAAGGTAGAGCTTAGGTATTTTCTTTGCCAACAACTGTTTCTATGCTAACATGCTAATGTACTTTTTGGAAAAATGCCAAAGATGATACTATGGATCTTTGTTTTTTTTTCTTGCTCTCTATGTGTTTCTAAAAATATTATACTATGAATATGTAGACTAAGTCTTTTTATTGCCTCATAAAAAAAGGGATAGATCAGTCATACGGTATGATACTGTAGGTATGTTAGGAACCTGAGGATGAATTTCATCTCTACTCTCAGCTGGTAGTGACTTGGGCAAGTTACTTTACCTCACAGGGCCTGCTTCTTCAATAGCAAACTGAGAATAATAGTAAATACCATACAAGATTATATTAAAGATTAAAAACATATTGTATACTGTGTTTACCAGTGCCTGGCATAGAGTAAGTGTTCAATACATAGAACTTTACTGTTATTAATATTTCTATTAATACGTTTAGAAATGATTTCTTCTGTCTGGTGGTGTATGAAGCCATCCCTGTTGGGGAGAAACTTCTGTCAATTCATTATTTCATTTGTCAAAATTGTTTTCTAAGGAGGCACGATGTCATAGTAGTTAAGATATCTGCTTTTCTAAAATCTCATCCCTGGTTTTTATGCAGATTTGTAACTTTAAGCTTCAAATTTAGTTTAAAGTGGTCAGTCTTAGATTGTAACTACCCACTGATGTATAAGCAAATTGTCTCACAAAAAGAGATGCCTAGAATTTATGTTTTGGGTAATATCCAAAAGTGATTTTTCTTGGGCAATGAAAATCAAAGATAACCAAATATGAGAAGAGAAAAAAATATATATATATGAATAAGAACCTACCATTAAAAAAAGACAACTTCACATATTGACATTATCATAGATTACAAAATGATTATGTGACTGTAAAGAAATAGCTACAAGCTCAAAAATATCAATGGGTATAAAGAACTGGAAAAAGGTGACAGATTAAAAAACAATCAAATATAATTTGAAGAAATAAAAATTACAATAAAAATAATGTAACAAAATATGAATCGAACACAAAATAATTATAAGATTCAATACAATTAAGTAAAATCTGAAAGATACATGATGAATCTCTGGAAGAACCAAATATAAATATTTATTGATTCAAATAGTTGTTGAGTACTATACTCTGTGAGACTGCTAGATTCGGGGATACAGACAGGTAAAGTACAGACCCTGTCCTTGAGAACTTTATAGTCTACTGGAGAAAGCAGGCAAGTAAAATAATAACAATATTAATACTAAATTTTGAAAAGGGGAAGTTATTGAATTATTGATAATAAATCAATAGGTTTTGGAGGAAAACCATGCTTGGTAAGGGCCTGTTTCCTATGAATCCATCTCTTTAATCTTGAGAGATTAAATGCAAGAGTTAGAGACAGGAAATTTTCCATACTCTTATGTGAAAATATTATTTTATCCACAGAACATGCAAGATCTCATTAACTGTAAGGCAATTCTATTTTACATACAAGAAAACCTAAGCAGAATATATGTACATATGTATATGTATTCATATGTACATATATGCATATGTATGTAGATACCTACACATGTACATATATACATACATATGTAAATATATATTTGTATATGAGATAATATAATTAATTAATAATTTTACAAGCAAGAACACTTGAAGAAAATTACATGAGGGAATATTTACAATGAAAATGCATATGCAACTTCCATTTCTAAATAGTAGCAGTGTAATTTAGATATACTTTTCCACTGAAGATAACTAAAACAAATCAGATGAAATATTTTCAAATCTCCTTTGTAAAGTTTTAAAAATAGGAAGTAATAACCACCCAAAACTCAGAGAGGTTAGTATGGCCCTTGGATTGTCTTCACCCTATATTTGTCTAAAGAGGTAGGTAATAAATTGAGCAGTTGTTTTTGTGAACATTAAGGACTACAGACAAAATTTAAAGTCCAGAGCTAATGAAGGGTGGTATATTAGCATACTTTTTGTATTGCTATAATGGAATATCTGAGACTGCATAACTTATAAAGAAAGGGGTTTAATTAGCTCGTGGTTCTGCAAGGTGTATAGAAAGCGTGATGCTGGCATCTGCTTCTGGTGAGGATTCAGGACACTTACAATCATGGTGGAAGGTTAAGAGGGAGCCGGCACATCACATGGCAAGAGCAGAGGCAGACAGAGAGGGGGAGGATGCTACACACTTTTAAACAACCAGGTGTCACAAGAACTCACTATCATGAGGACAGTACCAAGCTATTCGTGAGGGATCCACCCCCATCATCCAAACATCTCCCACATGGCCCGACCTCCAAACTTAAGAATTGCATTTTGACATGAGATTTGGATGGGACAAATATCCTAACCATATTATCAGGACACTTGGATAAACTAATGCCCACTAAGCTTCTACTCAAGAGTTGCATTCTAGGAGTTACTTTGCACCTGAAGTAAGCCATTTTTGCAATGAACTGATGCCTGGCTTCAAGTCATTTCTGCACTCAGAAAATAGAAAGCTCTGAATTTGAATAAAGATCATCATGGATTGTCAGTATTTCCATGTGCCCAGAAAAAGTAAAGACAATCCTTGTTCAAAGAATATATCATTCACAAACATTTTCTACAAATAGTTTTTCAAAAGCAATGACCAACATAAAACAGAAGATTACAAGATGTATGTAAAGACATAAAACTAATGTAACTACTTCTCTTGTCCTTTCTAAAATCAGAAGGAAGACTCAATGGAAAAAAAAGAGCACAAAAGTAAATCATAAGTTTTACTGGTAATTTCACTTATACTGAAAAATTTAACTACCATTGGCAGAAAAACATGCACAAGGCATATCATCCAAAGCCTCCAGACAGACTACCTAGTAGCTTTAAACAGTAAGTGTAATAATCTAAGTTTCTTAGTTATATGTCCCCTCTAAGGAGTCCTGAAATATGTTACTGTCATTATATTTCTATCAAAAAGACAGTCTCTGTTTCCATGTAAAATAATATGTCAGTTAAAAATGTGCAGTTTTCCAAATGAAGTATGAAGATTTCCCTTACATTTCAAGGAGACTACAAAGAAATCCAAGTTTACATAAGCACTCCATATGTACATGTAATCATGGATACACGATAAGAGTTTCAGAGAGCTCTATTCTCCCAGTCACTTTGTGAGTTAAGATACTTAGCATGAAATTTCTTTATGATAAAAATTCTGTGATTAATTTATTTCTAACTTTTGATAAATTATGGTGGAAACTTATTTTGTTTTCTGTTATAAGTAACCTCACTTATCTATGATCTATGGAAATAGCATATTGAAGCAAACATAACATAAAGTAAAATCATTCATAAGTTTCCATGGGAAGCTATCTGTTGAACAAAAAGAAAAAAGAAAGAAAAAGACCCTGGATAGTTTATTTTCTAAGTGACTAAGTAAATAAAAGCTACCTGTCAGAAAAGAGAGTGACCCGAACAATTTCATCATCTGTTAATTTAGGCTGATTAACCTTATGTTGTTTCTTCTGTCATTCCACCCACATTACAATTAACTTTATTATTATTATTATTATTATTAT
This sequence comes from Callithrix jacchus, assembly GCF_049354715.1. Classification (NCBI taxonomy): domain Eukaryota; kingdom Metazoa; phylum Chordata; class Mammalia; order Primates; family Cebidae; genus Callithrix; species Callithrix jacchus. The sequence continues at coordinate 37,637,385 of NC_133518.1, forward strand.
TATTGAGATGGAGTCTCACTCTTTCGCCAGACTGGAGTGCAATGGCATGATCTCAGCCATTGAAACTTTCTCCTCCCAGGTTTAAGCGATTCTTTTGCCTCAAATTCCCAAGTAGTTGGGATTACAGGTGCACACCACCATGCCTGGTTAATTTTTGTATTATTGGTGGAGACCGGGTTTCACCATGTTGGCCAGGCTGGTCTCTAACTCCTGACTTCAAGTAGAAAAAAAAAGGGATGCATATAAACAGTAGAAAGTAGAATGATAATTTTTGAAAACATTCTTAAACAATTTTACATTATGAATAAATGAAATCTACTGTTATGTGGCATTGTAGATTTTATTTGTTCATAATGTAAAATTGTTTAAGAATGTTTTCAAAAATTATCATTCTACTTTCTACTGTTTCTATGCATTCTTTTTTCTTTTCTACAAGATAGTAAGTGGTTAATCTTGAAGCCTGTGGAAATAGGATAATTGAAAGATCCTGAGCTCAAAAACAGAAAAATCTACTACAACTTCCACTTGCTGCAAGTTTTAAATATATTCTTGGAATTTGTTACTAGCACCTCTGTTATTAAAACTAGGCTTTTATCAGGATCAGCTGATGGAAAACCAGCTCTATTTCTAACTTTATTAGCACATTCTAGCTTCCTTCAGAAGCAAGAGTTTAATATATTACAACTTAAAATATTTGCAATTTTATTTATCAAAAATAAATGCCTAAGAGTTAACAAATTAGAAAATGAAATATAGGACTTTGCTTTGGATAGGACTTTCACTGGGCACATTGCAGCAATTAAAAGAATAATATATCAATGTTACTTTAGGAAATGGTATAAAACAGTAAACTAAATTTCACAGAATTAAAGCAAAACAACATGGTTGTAGTCATAGTCCAGTAAAATACTACCTATGTTTAAATGGTTACCCAAACAAATATCAAAGCACCAATCCTTGCAATTCAGTGTGGCTTTGTATCATTTTGGGGGAGATTTAATTTTTTCAACCCTATAGAAGTTGCACAAATAAAAGAGTGTGCCTAATCAGCATTCCCATGGAAATAGGGATTGGGTACAGCAAATGAACAACAGCACTTTAATTATGGTGAAATTTCCTTTTATTTAATATTGAAAATAAAGTATATATTGTTACAGCATTTGAGAAGATTTTTTTTTACAAAATTAAAATAGATGAAGGTTTTCAGAGTTTTTGTACATATGCTCATTGTACAAAGTTCAAACAAAAGAGTGCAGCAAAAAATATTAACATTAAACATAGCTTGCAATTCTACTACCAAGGAAGATTCCCTCAACATTTTGAGAAACACAATTTCTAACATCTTGCAATACATACATATATAATTTTTAAATGGGCTTAATCTAAATGCTGTATTTGAATCTACATAGCTCACTCAAAAATATTTCATAGCAAACATTCCTTGTCAATAAATATAAAAATACAATATTTTTGATAATCAGAGTTTTGTATTATATGAATACACCATAATTTATTTGACAAATTCACAGATATTTTGGCTGTTTTCCAGCTATTATGATGTTGCTATTCCAATATTTAAATCATCTTTGTACACATTTCCAGTCATTTCCTGAGAACAAATTTTAATAATTAAATTTACTGAATCAGAGTGTATATGAAAGTTATATTTTGACATAAAGTACCAAAAAGATTATACCCATTTATATAATCACAGCAGTTCAGGAGAGTACACACTTTATCGTTGTTAATTACCAGATTTTAAAAATATCCTGTTAATTTTTTTTATAAAACTAACAACATATTTTTTATTAATTTGGGTTTTTTATAGAAAGGTTGAACATCTTTTCAGTGTGTGTGTGTGTGTGTGTGTGTGTGTGTGTGTGTGTGTAATGCAGCCCATCTTCATCCTTTCTATGAAATTTTAAAATAAATTTTTGATGCATGTTTTGCCAAGGTTATTTGGAAATCTAGTCAAAAAAATTTCTGGGTCAAATGGTATTTCTAGTCCTTGATCCTTGAGAAATCACCACATTGTCTTCCACAATGGTTGAACTAATTTACACTCCCACCAACAGTGTAAAAGTGTTCCTGTTTCTCCACATCCTCTCCAGCATCTGTTGTCTCCTGACTTTTTGATGATCTCCATTCTTACTGGTCTTGGCAAACTAACACAAGAACAGAAAGCCAAACATCGTGTGTCCTCACTCATAAGTAGAAGTTGAACAATGAGAACACAGGGGCACAGGGAGGGGAACATCACACACCAGGGCCTACTGGGCATTGGAGTTCAGGGGAGAGAGAACATTAGGAGAAATACCTAATGTAGATGATGGGGTGATGGATGCAGCAAATCATTATGGCACATATATACCGATGTAACAAACCTGCACGTTCTACACATGTACCCCAGAACTTAAAGAATAATAATAAAAACAAAAAATAGGAAATCATTTATGTTCTTACTATTTGGATTACAAATCTAATTTTTAAAAATTCTACATAAGTGGTACACAAATCTGACCTACATAGAAACACACAAGCCCGTGTAACTGAAACATGTAGCTAGACCATAGTTATATATGATTGCCCTATAAATTCTGTTTTAAATCAGAGTTATAAATTAGCTTATTTCATTCATATTTCTTCATCACCTAACTTGACAGGCAATTTTTAAAGAGAAGAAATGAATGGCTCTATTTTCAACTTTTAAAATTGTTTCACAATTGAAGGCATACCCCTCAGTATTTCTGAAGAAGTTTTGACTACATTTTTTTATCTTAGATGGCACGTACCTGTCACTTGTGCAGGATTACCACTCCATGAGTAATACTAATGACCAAATTGACACAGCATCCTCAAAAACAGGGTGACATCTTTTCATTCATCTCAAGCTGGAGTCAGAAACGTCAGGAAGAGATATACTATGTCCATGCCATTTGAGTGATCTGTAGCACTGCTAAACCTCACCCATCAATGTGTGTCTCTAGGGACTGCTAGTGAACCTGTCTGTTTCCGCCATAGTACAAATGTTCTCTCTGGCTTCAAGCCCTGAAATACCCACTGTACCAGCCACGCTCCAGACAAAATTCTGATATTTTCTAGATGTCTCCTGCTTAACTAAGACCTACCATTTTTATACCTCTTAGTGGGTAGCAACTATTCATGGTTTAGATTTTTGAACTACTAACTTGATCTGTTTTCACTTCAACCATTTAAAAAGAATTATACCTTGTCTGAGGAAGGAAACAAAACTAGAGTCTCCTCATGGGACCAGAGCCCTACACAATTTCTCCTATTAGGCTCCTTCTCACACCAGACAGAAGAAACAACGAGGCTTCTTCTCCAGGCTTCCAAAAATATTGCTTCTGGAAAGCTCTGAAAACAAGAATTCACAGAGAAAAATTCCATCCACCCACCATTGTTGTTTGGGTCATTACTTTTAAGCTCTAGCAGGAGTCCAGCAGGGGTGTAGGGGTGGCCTTAATCGCCTCCTGGGGATTCTTTTTTATAGAAAAAAAACTGTAGAATAATCTCCCTTTCCAAAATCCCATTTCAATTAAAATGTGTCAGTTTTTGTAAACATCTCTTTCTGAAACAAATACCTATTCCAATGTTTAACTCCCATTCACATCCCCCATGAAAAAACAGGTAAAAAGATTCACTATATAGTATATATTTGTTTAAAACTTGGTATTTAAAACAACTTTCTACTCTCTATGCTTCCCCTCCACACATACTTTTCTCTGTTTATTTACATTGAGGTAAATATCTACCACAGCTTAATTGATTTTACTTTCAACCTGGAAAGTTTCAGTCTAATTAAAAAATGTATATATCAAATATTTATTCTGTTTTTTTCACTTCCAGAGAATGAAAAGTTTACATTTTTAAAAAATACATTGGATAATAAAATTCTGAATAACTGATTTCTGTTAAAACAGAAATAAACTTTTAAAAATTGATTATTTAACTGCAACAAAAATCCATTAACTTGGATGCACCATTAAATTGTCTGGCTGCTTCATGGAAAATGATACCCTAAAGAAGAAGAATCGTTTTCTTTATGGTATGAAGAAAAGTCTGATTTCTGAGTTCTTATTCCCAAGAACATGAATGTTCACTTTGACTTCTTGGAATGTTTTACTAAGTCTGTTTATTCATGTGGCTTGGTTTAATTGCTAATTCAGTGTTGTTTCTGAAGTGCTTAAAACTCAGTAATGAAGACTCAGAAAATGAGATATTATGTAGACTAATTAATAAATATATAATGCCACATAAAGTTTTTGCAAATGCCAAGTGTTTTCATCACACATGTCAGACTCAATTTTGTCTCTGATGTCACGGAGCAGGGTACCTAATTCTATATTCACTACTTCATGTAGTATAGCAGTGGCCCTTAGTTCTTCCCTAGCTCCTCAGTATAAGAATCTTCTACTTAGCAGAAAATCAGAGATGCCACCTGGATTTTTCAATAAGAAAAAAAACCATATATTTAAATTAAATGATAAGCCAGGCATGATGAGTCATGCCTGTAATCCCAGCACTTTGGGAGGCCAAGGCAGGCAGATCATTTGAGATCAGGAGTTGGAGACCAGAATGGCCATCATGGTGAAACCTTGTCTCTACTAAAAATACAGAAATTAGCCAGGTGTGGTGGCATGTGCCTGTAGTCCCAGATACTAGGGAGGCTGTAGCAGAGAATTCTGTGGATCTTGGAGGCAGAGGTTGCAATGAACTGGGATCAACTACTGCACTCCAGCCTAGGTGACAGAAAGAGATTCCATCTCAAAAATAAATAAATAAAAATTAATTAATTAAATGATAGCTCTGTCATTTACTAGCTGTCTGATCTTGACTTTTGAAACTCAGCGTCATGAGTTTTAAAATGGAGATAATAACATTTATCGACTCAACAAATATTGCTGAGTATACATCATGTTTCAATCCCTGCTGTGGCACTGGCAATTCAACATAGGCCCTGCTTCAAGGAACCAAAGGGAAGGTACAGTATATTAAGTGTCACAATGAAGTCAAGAGCCAGTTGCTATGGAAGCATATTAAAGCATTAACTTGCAGCATTGTTAAATTAATAATGTTTATTGAGCAACTGACACATTACCTAACACATTACCTAACAAATACTGAGAAGTACTAGATGATTTCCCTTTTTTTTAAACAAACAAGATGGCATGTTTATTCCATATTAGAAAATGAGGAATGTTAGCAACACCCTGCAATGTGGGACAAACAAATATGATTTGTTTTTTTTAACTTTTATTTTAGGTTTGTGGGTACATGTGAACATTTGCCATACAGGTAAACAACATATTCAGGGGTTCACTGTACAGATTATTTAGTCACCCAGGTATTAAGCCCAGTACCCAACAGTTATCTTTTCTGCTCCTCTCCTACATCCCACCCTCTCATCTCAAGTAGACCCTCTGTTGTTTCCATCTTTGTGTTCATAGGTTCCTATCATTTTGCTCCTACATGTAAGTGAAAACACGCAGTGTTTGGTTTTCTGTTCCTGCATTAGCTTGCTACGGTTAATAGCCTCTAGCTTCTTCCATGTTCCCACAAACAACATGATAGAATGACATGGCATTATTCTTTTTTATGAATGAATAGTATTCTGTGGTTGCTAGAGAGGCCAACAGTCTAATTCAGGACATACAAAGAACTCCTATAAGATGATACACAAGAAGATCACCCTCAAGACACACAGTATCAGATTTTCTGAGGCTGAATGAAAAACAGAAAGTTAAAGGCAGCTTGAGAGAAAGGTCATGTAACCTACAAAGGGAATCCCATCAGGCTAGCAGCATACCTCTCAGCTGAAACCTTACAAGTCAGAAGAGATTGGGGGCCTATAATCAACACTTTTAAAGAAAAAAATCTTCAACTGTAATTTCACATCCAGCCAAACTAAGTTGTCTAAGTGAAGGAGAAATAAGATCTTTTTCAGATATGCAAATGTTGAGGGAATTCATTACCACCAGACCTGCCTTACAAAAGATCTTAAAAAGAGCACTAAATATAGAAAGGAAAGATCAATATCAGCTAATATAAAAACACACTTATACAGATGGACCACGGCCACTGTAAAGCAACAACATAAACAAGCCAATATAATAACCAGCTGACAGCACAATGACAGGATCAAATCTATGCATATAAATACCTGAATGTAAGCAGGCTAAATGCTCTACTTAAAAGGCACAAAGTGGCAAGCTGTATATAAAGCAAGAACTAATGATATGCTGTCTTCAAAAGATTCATTTCATACATATGACACTCATAGACTCAAAGAGATGAAGAAAAATCTACCAAGCAAGTGGAAAACAGAAAAAAGCAGGGGTTGCAATTCTTACTTCAGGCAAAACAAATTTCAAAACAACAAAGATCCAAAAATACAAAGAAGAGCATTACATATGGTAAAGTCTTATATTCAACAGGAAGAACTACCTATCCTAAATATTTATGCACCCAACACAGGAGCACCCAGATTCATAAAGCAAGTTCTTAGAGACCTACAAAGAGACACAGACTCCTTCATAATAATAGTGAGAGACTTCAATCCTCCACTGACACTGTTACACAGAACACTGAGGCATAAGATTAAGAAAGATATTCAGAACTTAAACTCACTATTGGACCAAATGAATCTGTTACACCTTTACTGAACTATCCACCCAAAAACAACAGAATATATATCCTTATAATTGCCACATGGCATATACTCTAAATTGACCACATAACTGGGCATAAAACAATCTTCAATAAATGTAAAAGAACCAAAACCATACCAAGCACAATTTTGGATCACAGTGCAATGAAAATAGAAATCAAGACAAAGAAATGGCTCAAAACCATGCAATTTCATGGAAATTAAACAAAATGCTCCTGAATGACTTCTGGGTAAATAATAAAATGAAAGTAGAAATCAAGAAATTCTTTGAGAGCAAAGATACAACATACCAGAATCTCTGGGACAGAGTTAAGGCAGTGTTAAGAGGGAAAGTCATAGCAAAAATGCCAGACATCAAAAAGTTAGGAGAATCTCAAATTAACATCCTAACTTCACAACTGAAAGAATTAAAGAAGAAAGAACAAATCAGCCCAAAGCTAGCAGAAAATGAGAAATAACAAAAATTAGAGCCTAACTGAAAAAAAAATTGAGACGTGAAAAACCATTTAAAAGATCCATGAATTCAGGAGTTGGTATTTTGGGGGGGAAAATTTCATGTCCAATTATTCAGAAAGGAGGAAAAGAGGAAAGAGCCAAATAAACACAATTAGAAATGATGAAGGGACTGTACACCACAAAAATGATGAAGGGACCTACACCACAAAAATAAAAACAATCATCAGAAACTACTATGAACACCTCTATGCATACAAACTAGAAATCCTAGAAGAGATGGATAAATTTCTGGACACATACACCCTCCCAAGACTGAGCCAGGAAGAAATTAATAACCTGAATAGACCAATAATCTCCAAAATTTGAATAAGCTCCAAAATTGAACCATTAATAAACAGGTACCAACAAAAATAAGCCTGGAACCTGATGGATTCACAGCCAAATCCACCAGATGTACAAAAAGCAAATTGCATCACTCCTACTGAAACTATTCCAAAAAATTGAGGAAGGGGGTCTCCTCCCCAATTCATTCTATGAGGCCAGCATTATCTTGATACCAAAACCTGGCAGAGACACAACAACAACAAAAAACTTCAGGACAATATCATGTTGATGCAAAAATCCTCAACAAAATAGTTGCAAACTGAATCCAAAAGCACATCATAAAGCTAATCCACCATGATCAAGTATGCTTCCCCCTGGGATGCAAGGTTGGTTCAGCATATGCAGATCAATAAATGTAATTCATTACATACGCAGAACTAAACACAAATGCAACGTGATTATCTCAATAGACTCAGAAAAGGCTTTCAATAAAATCCAATACCCATCATGTTAAAAACTCTCAATAAACTAGGTATTGAAAAACCTTGAAAACCAGCACAAGACAAGAATGTCCTCTCTCACCACTTGTATTCAACACAGTATTGGAAGTCCTAACCAGAGCAATCAGTGCAGCCTTCAATCTGTTGTCAAAAGGCCCAAGAGCACCTGGCAAATCACTGCATAAGTCCAAGAGTCTAAAAGCTGAGGAACTTAGAGTCTGATGCTTGAGGGCAGGAAGCATCCAGTAAGGGAGAAAGATGGAGGCCAGAAGACTCAGCAAATAAAATTCTTTCAACTTCTGCCTGCTTCATTCTGTCCTCTCTGGCAGCTGATTAGATAGTGCTCACCCAGTTTGAGGGTGGGTCTGCCTCTTCCAGTCCACTGACTCAAATGTTAATCTCCTTTGGCAACACTCTTACAGACACACCCAGGAACAATACTTTTCATCCTTTAATGCAGTCAAGTTGACATTCAATATTAACCATTACACTGCCCAAAACAATTTACAGATTCAATGCTATGCCTATCAAATTACCAACAACATTCTTCCCAGAGCTAGAAAAACCTATTGTAAAATTCATATGGAACCAAAAAAGGTCCAAAGAGCCAAGACAATCCTAAGCAAAAAAAAAAAAAAAAAACCTGGAGGTATCATGCTACCTAGCTTAAGACCCCTCACTTTCTTTTTTTACATATACACTTTTGTTTTTTTCTGAGCATTGCTCAGAAAAAAATGGCACTACATATCATATATTGATTGTATACAGATGGTTATACTGGTGTGTTTGGCTTTCTTTATGAATATCATAGAGAAACCGTTTATGCCTCATTCATTTGGCATGAGAGAAAGAATTCTCAAACTGTTTAATCTGGATATCTCTCAAGAGTAGGATCAGAGAAGAATTTAACTTAATACCTTACACACTTCACTATAATTGCCTTTTTTTTTTAAACAACAAATACATCACTATTATATTTTTGTAAATTCTGGTATCCTATTTTTAATGGTAATTCTATTTTTAATATTTGGTGAATTTTCATACTGTTTTTCATAGTAGCTCCACAATCTTACATTCTCACCAATAGTGCACAAATGTTGTAACTTCACAGCCTCACCAACACTTGCTATTTTCTGGCTTTTATTTTTGTTTTTGTTCTTTATAATAACCATACAAATGAGTGTGAAGTGATATCTCATTGCAGTTTTTTCAACTTTTGTTTGAGGTTCAGGGGTACATGGGCAGGTTTGTTATATAGGTAAACAGTGTGTTACCGGGGTTTGAAGTGCAGATTATTCTACCACCTGGGTAATAAGCATAGTAACTAATAGGTAGCTTTTTAATTTTTACTTTCCTCTCAATTTCCACCCTCAAGTAGTACCTAGTGTCTGTTGTTTCCTTCTTTTAGTCCATGTGTACACAGTGTTTAGCTTCCACTTATAAGTGAGAACCCTTGGTATGCAGTTTCCTGCTCCTGCTTTAGTTAGCTTAGGATAATGACCTCCAGCTCCATCCATGTCACTGCAAAAGACATGATCTGCTGTACTTTTGATTTGCATTTTTCTAATGATTATGGTTGTCGATCATCTTTTCTTATGCTTATTGGCCATTTTCACATCTTTTTTGGAGAACTGTCTAGTCAAGCCCTTTGCCCAATTTTTAATCAGGTTATTTTATTTGTTTGCTTGTTTTGAGTTGAGTGTTTTAAATACTCTGGATATTAAACCTTTACTAGATTTATAATTTGCAAATATTTTCTCCCATTATGTAGATTGCCTTTTCACTCACTGATTGTGTCCCTTGAAGTACAGAAGCTTTTAATTTTTATGTAATCCAATTTGCCTATTTTTACTTTTGTTGCCTGTTCTTTTTGCATTATATACGAAAAATTATTGCTAAATCACTATTATACTTTTTAAATCAATAATAAAAAAAGAAAAATGTAAGCTAATAAATATGTATGCTACATATAAACAAATAAATAAATGTATAAGCTATAATGCCAGATAATATTTTCATAATCAGTGAGAGGTGCTTGTTGATAGACAAGAGACATTTGAATCCCTTATTTAAAAGCCAATTCTGCCTCTGCCACGCCTTCACAAATATAGGAAAAGGGCAGATGCAAGCTTAACTTTGTGATATTTTGGGGCAAACATCTGATACAGAAAGTAAAAACACTAAAACAATAAAATTTTTGCCACTATTTTGGTACTCCAGATGAAGACCTCTGCCTAGAGAAGAAAAGACTCAGGGAAACACATCATTCAACACACAAGACAAAACAGTCTCTTGGCAGATGACTTCAAACAAGTCCATCACTGACTTTCTAAGTGAGTTTTTAAGAGATACAGATCTAGCTACTGCATATGTGCTTCACTAAGGCATGAATAAAACAAAAGAAAGGACCCCCAAAATTGGGGACTTTTGTGTCACTTTCTTGAACATCAGAAGCCATGTACAGAACTCCAAATTTTAGTGGGGCCAACAACGAAGTAATGACTAATCAGAGGGGTAGTAGAGGTCTTATTGCTAATGAGGCTGTAAAACTAGGTTTAACTACTAGAGAATAATTTTCTTACAACCTATTCCTAAACATTAAAATGTGTATATGTGTGGTTCCTCTAAATTTAAAAAAAGTTGATTTGATAGAATCTTATTTGAATCACTATTGAGAAGTATATAGTCATCATCACAAATAACCTCTTAGATTTTGTACCTTTAATCTACACTGGATATTTGAAAGACCACACTAAGGTTTATTCAGAACCTGGATATTTTAATTGGAAAATATAAAGTTTATTGGAAACTGGATACTTGAAAGACCACGCTAAGGTTTATTTAGAACCACTGATAAAGTAAAAGCACTTCATATGTCCAGTACTGTTTTTCTTCCTAGGAAGAAAGAATCTCAATTATCTAAGAATAATCTTATCAAAAGACCATGGCATCTATTAATTAACTATCAATATACAATTATTTAAATACTTCTTGGTAATTATCAACATGCTTTATTTTTAGACAGTTTTGCTTAATATTTAATTAAAAAGTACAGTTGTATACTAGTTATTTCAGTAATTCAATTATAGCATAAAGCACACTAATGCATCAAACAACTTCTTGTTATACGGTCAGCATTCTTCTAGATCCCTTATTGGTAACTTCAAAAGTTGTTTTTCTTTCCAAAGCTGTTAATGTGTCAGTATCTTCAAGAGCAGCTGCATCCTTCTAGAGTGCTCTTTTAGTACACAGGAAAGGCCCAAGATATAGACATTTTATTTGCTGTTATATATGTTAGTCAACTCAAATAAATTATTTTTAATAATAACTTTAGAAAAGAGGACTATATAATTCATAATTAAAACAGAATGGATATCCTTAATAGATAATCTATAAGCCTTGATATTATTAAATATGAAAATTCAATAATCTGCCACTAATTGTCCACCAAATAAATCATAATATCTAAAAAGGCAAGAAAGTTATACTTTGTAAAGTCAAACAATTTACATATAAGAGGTGACTTTTAAAGAATGAGATTGATTTTGACAGATGTGCCAGAATTTATATAGTCATATGGGTATGTTCCCTAAAATCTGAGGTCTACGGAGAATTACTTAATAAAACGCAGTTGCATTGACTTCGAGATATTTTATTTCCAGATCTCTTCCTCATTTCAACAGGTCAGGCCAACAAATGATTTCTGACATTTCTAAAAATTGAATCCAGACTCAAAGTACGAAACTGCATCCATAGTCATTCAGACACCTGTCAGAGTTTCTCTGGAAGGAATTTCAAAGCAGAATTTTAAAACTGTCTAGAGCCAATTGGTAGTATCTCCAACGTGTTAAGAATAGTACCAGTTGCTCAATAAACAATATTTAATTTAACTCTCCCCACAGTGCTATGAGTTGATATTTCAATATGCTTTCATGCTTCCGTAGTAACTGGTTCTTGTCCTCATCATGGCATGTAACACACTTATTCCTCCTTTAGGTTTCTTTAGGCAGGAGCTATGTTGTATCTACTGTTTTATCCCCACTGCCAGAGCAGGGGTTGGAACATGACATGTACTCAGCAAAATGTGTTGAGTCGACGAATAGTATTATCTTCATTATAAACTCATAACATTGAGTTTCAAAAGTGTTAGATGAGATCAGACAGCTAGTAAATGGCATAGCCACCATTTAACTTGAATATATGGTTTTTATTGTTGAAAATCCAGGCCGAGGCGGGTGGATCACGAGGTCAACAGATCGAGACCATCCTGGTCAACATGGTGAAACCCCGTCTCTAGTAAAAATACAAAAAATTAGCTGGGCACGGTGGCGCGTGCCTGTAATCCCAGCTACTCAGGAGACTGAGGCAGGAGAATTGCCTGAACCCAGGGGGCGGAGGTTGCGGTGAGCCGAGATTGCGCCATTGCACTCCAGCCTGGGTAACAACAGCGAAACTCCGTCACAAAAAAAAAAGAAAAAAAGAAAATCCAGGTGGCATCTGATTTTCTGCTGAATAGACAATACTTACACTGTGAAGCTAAAGAAGAACTGAGGGCCACTGCCATACTAAATGAAGCAGTGAACATAAAATTAAATATTACGTATTATGATTAATTCAAAAATTAAGACTCCAGTTGGGGAGCAACTGGAACTCTGCTGTCTTGTCATGGAAATAACAATGGTACACTCCCTTTGGAAAACAGTGTACCATTATTATTTGGCAACTCCTTATAAAGTTAAATGTACACTTGCCTCACAGCCTAGCAATCTCATTCCTGAGTATTTACCAAAGTGAAATGAAAATTTATGTTTACAGAAAAACCTATACATGAATATTTACAAAAACTGTATTCAGAATAATCAAAAGCTGCAAACAACTCAAATGTCCCTCAGCTGATGGATGGATAAAATATGCTGTATTTCTACAAAATAATACTTCTCAGGAATAAAAGGGAGTAAACTGCTAATACATACAACAATGTGGATGAATCTCAAAGGCATTACACACTGTAGAAGAAGTCCAATTCAAAAGGCTATATGCATATGGTATAATTTTATTGTTATGACATTATGGAAAAGAAAATTTAGTGGGAACAGAAACCAGAAAAATGTTGCCAGGAGCTGGAGCTGGGGGGAAAGTTTGACTGCAATTTGGCATGAGAAAATATGGTGGGGGTGGGTGACAAAACAATATCTGATTGTGATGATGATGACATGACCATATACTTTTATTAATGTCTTTATTAATGTCTGCAGAAATGTACACTAACAAAAGCCAATTTTGCTGTAGTTTTTAATTTTAAGAATTCAAATAAAGCAAAAAAGAATAAAAGTAATGGGCATATGCTTACCATATGATCCAGCAATGCTACTCTTTGGTTTTACCCAAAATATATAAAAATATATGTCCCAAAACACGACTATAAGAATGTTCATAGAAGTTTTATTCAGAATAGAAAAAAAAACTACAAACAACCCATGTGTCCATCAGAAGGAGAATATAAACAAAGTGGTATAGTCACACAGTGAATACCATCAGAAAATATATAAACTAAACTGAATGACTCCCACAGATGTCACGCTGAGAGGAAGACTCGGGATACAAAAAATAATTTCATTTATATAAATGGAATTCCTCTATGATTCCATTTATATAATGTTCTAGAACAGGCAAAACTAAACCATAGTTAAGAAAATCGGGAAAGTCGTTGCCTCTGCAGGTGAGAGAGGACAGGCAGATAAGACGTGTGTGGAAACTTTCTGGAGTGCTGAAAATATTCTGGATTTGATAGATTTATGCAGGTATATGCATTTGTCCAAACTTTACATTGTACATTTCAAGTGTGCATATTTTATTATAAGTAAACTTTGCCTCAAAAAACCTCTAAATAAATTTTTTACAAAACAAAACAAAGCAATTAAAAGAATCTATTCATTTTCTACATTGACAGCATTATCTTATTAGCACAAGAAATGTAATCTTAGCACAAAATGTAGCTATAGTAAATTACGTTTACATAATGATGGAAGTTTCATTTATTGGATTTCATTTATTGGTGAGAATTTTCATTCTCACCCAGAATGACTTTATAGTCAAAGCACAGAAAATTAACTTATAGTTACGGAAAGTAAATCTGAACAACTTTGGCAAAACAGAATGTAAGTGTTAATAAATGTTAAAAGAAAATGCAAACACTAACAGATTTGACTAAGAGAATGTGAAAGATAAAATTAAGGAGGAATAATGGACTCCGAATCAAAAGTGAAGGATTACTGGTGTTATTTTACATACAGGGGATTTGAGATACCAAAGTTGATGGAATAATCAATAACTGGAGCTATCAATATATTATCTTAGGCCAAAATTTATCCAATAGAAGAATTTAAAATAATAAAATATTTGGTAAAATCGGATCGGGGAGGTGGGTGCAGTGGCTCTCGCCTGCAAGCCCAACACTTTGGGAGGCTGAAGTAGGCAGATGACCTGAGGTTGGGAGTTAAAGATCAGCCTGACCAACATGGAGAAACCCTGTCTCTATTAAAAATACAAAAAGTTAGTCAGGAGTGCTGGTACATGCCTGTAATCCCCACTACTTGGGAGGCTGAGGCAGGAGAATTGCTTGAAACTTCGAGGCTGAGGTTGCAGTGAGCTGAGACAGCATGCTATCGCACTTCAGCCTGGGCAACAAGAGTGGAAATTCATCTCAAAAAAAAAAAAAAACAATTAAAAAATAAAATAAAAATTAAAATTGGATCAGAGAGAGAAGGAAGATAGGATTAGTGTGAGCAAAGTCTAATCTCTCATCTAAAACAAATTGATATTGTCCTAATAAATTGAGAAATTTGAGGTATCTGCATATTATCTGGTGTTAATGGAGCTAAATGAGAGAGAAACTTAAACAGAATCGATTTAAAAAGTTTGCCTCTAGGGACCAAGATGGAAGGAAGGAAAGGATGGGGCAAAGAACATTGTGTGTGTGCGTGTGTGTGTGTGTGTGTGTGTGTGTGTGTGTGTGTTCTTTATTATTTGGTGTTTCACTGGGCCAACATATTATTTTGATTAACAGTTAAAGTTAATAAAATTTACTATGTTTCTCAAATGTTCTATTAAACTTGATAATATTTTTTCCAAGCAGAATCTTATCAGTAAACCAGATCTGAGGATATATTTTATATGATAAATAAAATTACCCACATTAAGTTATCAGGCATATTTGAGATGTCAGTTGGAAACCATCATTATTTATGAGTGTCTTTGAGTATTTAGACTTGTACTAAGCACCATACAGTAGAATGATTATAGCCTCAGAGGTAATCCCTTCAAGGAGCTCACTTTCTGGAAAACATTTTAGGCAAATTTTTGTTCAGCATTATTCTTAACCAAGGTGACTGATGTCAAGGAAGGACAAACTTCCTCTTAACCTAGAAGGATGAGTGAAGCAAATTTCTTTCTCCATCAAAACAAGCCAAGACCAGGAGAGAAGGAAAATGGGTTTCAGGTGAGAATGCTCTTAGGGAGTTTTACATGACACAAAGGAAAGCAGAACACATTCATTTTCCTATCCTCCCAGCTGTTCTAATGTCATAAAATGCTGCTGTCCTACCCATATACATCTGCTTGCAGACTGGCATCTGCAGATGATTGCCTCCAGGTGTTTACCTGAAAGAAGATCCTGAAAGTCAGTGCAAGCTGGAAACCTCACCTCCAGGAGCAGATGCTGGCCTGCAGAAAGCTGCAGACCTCTGCAGATATATTTTTAAAAATAAAGTTGAAATCAAGTTTCCAAAAACAAAGGAGGCATATATTAAGAACTTACTTACAGGACATTTTATGTTTACATCCTTTGGAACATCTTTAAGTAAAGCTTCTGTGTGGCCATGAATAAAGCTATGGGTTCTATTTTCTCTCAAAGAAGAAACAGCCTGCTAGATATTTTCTATGTATTATGACAACTGTTGCAGATGCTGAAAACATAGAGATCCCCAGAGGACAAATCTATGTAGGATAATGCAACTATGAAAAACTGAAAGACTGAATGATGATAGAAATCCACTACAACATATTTTTCATTAAGGACATCCTCCTTTAGTTTAAAAGTTACTGCCAATAAAACAGAAGTAAATATCAAAATATCACATTTACAAACACCTGAGTCAGCTTACTTCTTGAAAAATATTTCTACAAAGAACACTCCTGAAATAGCCTGGATTAAGCTGTAGAGACTAAAGCTAAATAGATGATTAAGTTTTCTGTTAAATAGAGATTTTTGCCATTTATTTGTGCATCCTGGTTGTCCCCATGAGAGTGCTCTTGTACTATTTTTCTATTTTGTCACAGGTTCTAGTAGAGTTAATTAATAAAAAATCACAGTGGTAGTCAAATTTTGTTACAAAATATTAATTATATATATATGCATACTCATGGTCAAACACATTTTTTAGGAATAATAGCAAGCTATCACAAAGGAATAAGAACAAGTTTCTTTTATATGCCTCTTGCTTAATAAACTTTTTTCCCCTTCTCTGTCACCCAGGCTTGAGTGCAATGGTGCAATCTTTGCTTACTGCAACTTCTGCCTCCCAGGTTCAAGTGATTCTCATGCCTCAGCCTCCTGAGTAGCTGAGATTACAGGCACCCACAATCACACCAGGCTAATTTTTGTATTTTTAGTAGAGACAGGGTTTCACCATATTGGTTAGGCTAGTCTCAAATTCCTGACCTCAGGTAATCTACCCACCTCGACCTCCCAAAGTGCTGGGGTTACAGGCATGAGGCACTATTTCTGGCTTTCTAATAAACTTTAGATCTTTTTGATATTTAGCTCCAGATATGATTTATTCTTTCATTTATTTATTTATTACTTGTTGAGTACAAATTTAGTAGGAGCTGAGAGCAAGAAAGGAAATTCTAAATAAAACAGATGTCAATCCTCATCTTGAGAATCTTAGGGTTTGAGTAGGGATGACAAAACATGTATAAAATGCAACTGTAATTTGGAGTATAAATAAGAGAAATTCTGGTGAAGTGTAAAGATATAAAATCTGCAGATTTTACTTCCAGCTAAAAGAAGCCACAAGTTTCATGGAGAAGATTGCATTTAATATGGGTCCTAAAGACGGGTAGGAATTGAAGAGGTAAATATGACAGAAGAATAACATTGAAGGAAAGAGGAGGAAAAATTTAATAATATATGGGTCTCTTGATTGGCAGAACATCTAAAATAAGCAAAAAGAGCACATTACAACTTTTTTTTTTTTTTTGAGACAGAGTCTCGCTGTGTGGCCCAGGCTAGAGTGCAGTGGTGCAATCTCAGTTTACTGCAACCTCCGCCTCCCAGGTTCAAGCAATTCTCTTGCCTCAACCTCCTGAAAAGTTGGTACTACAGGTGTGCACCGCCACACCCAGCTAATTTTTGTATTTTTTAGTAGAGACAGGGTTTCACTATGTTGGCCAGGATGGTCTCTATCTCTTGACCTCATGATCCACCTGCCTGGCCTCCCAAAATGCTGGGATTATAGGCGTGAGCCATCATGCCTAGCCACAGTACAACTTCTATGGTAATTAACCACTAGCAAAGGAGAAACTGACAAAAATGTTCTCTGAAACTCTAACTCATTTAAATAAAGATGTAGTAATGTACTTATATGCAACATTATATTAGAAGTCTTAGCCAACAATAAGCCAAGGAAAAGAAATAACCTGAATAGGAATTAAAAAAGAAAAAGAAAGTCATCACTCTTCATGCATGTTATGATTTTTATCATAAAAAATCAAAAGTAACTGTAGACAAACATATAAAAATAAATAATACTCTTTATGACAGCAAAAACTAAAGCATAGAAGTAATAGGAGTTGGAGTAGCATTAATAGCTCAAATATACTGAGTGCTGTATCGTAAGCATTTGTTATTGCAATCACTCTTTACAGCAACCCAATTAAATAAGTGCTGTTATTGTTCCAAACACAGAGTTAAATCAACTGAGACTCATCTAGAAAGTGGTGTGGACAAAAATTTGAATTCAGACACTGGATCCAGAACCCAGACGTTTTTACTGATACCTAAAAATTGAACATGTTTATAGGGTACATGTAATATTTTGATGCATTTATGCAATGGTAGTAATGAAATTAGAGTCATCATTGAAAACATTTATTATTTCTTTGTGTTAGAAATATCTAAATCTCTTCTAGTGATTTTGAAATACGTGATGTTATTTTTATTAGTCACCTTATTGTACTCTCAAACACTAGAATTTATTTCATTTATCTAACTGTATTTTTGTACTCATTAGCCAACCTCTCTTCTTCGCCTCCTTCTT
Organism: Callithrix jacchus; assembly: GCF_049354715.1. NCBI lineage: Eukaryota > Metazoa > Chordata > Mammalia > Primates > Cebidae > Callithrix > Callithrix jacchus. The sequence goes on from NC_133518.1 coordinate 37,655,672, forward strand.
TTCCTTCCCAGACTCTAGTAACCATCATTCTACTCTTTACATTCATGGGATCAACTTTTTTAGCTCTCACATATGAGATAGAACATGTGACATTTGTCTCTGGGTGCCTGGCTTATTTCACTTAACATAATGACTTCCAGTTCCATCTATATTGCTGCCAATGACAGGATTTCATTCTTTTTTATGGCTAAATAATATCCTAGAATCTCTGTGTGTATTTGTATGTGTCTGGACACTTATGTTTGTTTTATAATTTAGCTATTGTGAATACTGCTGCAATTAGCATGGGAGTGCAGATATCTCTTTGACATATGAATTTTCTTTCTTTGGGATATAACCTTGCAGTAGGATTGCTGGATCATATGGTAGATCTATTTTTAGTTTTTTTGGAGGACCCTCCATACTGTTCTCCATAGTGACTGTACTAACTTGCAGTGTACCAACACAGAACCCTGACTTTCAGACTTATCTACTCTACAGCATGGAAAAAAATCACTTTATCATACATAAAAATCCAGAAGAATCAATAAGGTTGTAAGAAATAAAGTTAAGAATGAGGTCTTCATAGAGAAAATTAATAGATTTTAAAGAATGACATTAAAAAGGCTTTAAAACCTAGAGACATATACAGTGTTCAGGTTAGACAGACTTAAGAGCATAAAGGTGCCATTTTTTCTATAATTTGTGTATGTTTTCAATGCAAGTCCAATCAAAATATTAGCAAGTTTTACTTTAATAGGCTCATCAAAAAATTCATATGAAAGAGCCAAAATAGCCAATGCAAAAATGTAGGACTTGTTCCAGCACATATTGAGGCATAATATAATAATTAAAATGACATGGCATTTATGCATAAATAATCTAATAAATCAATGAAACAGAACTGAGAGGACATATACAAACTCATATGTATGTGAGAATCTTGCATGTGACATTACAATGCAATGAATAAAAATGTTATACTCAAGCAAAAAGGCCAGAAAACTTGGCTATCCTTATGGGACAAAATAAACTAAGATCTCTAACACACTGCATATACCAAAGTATATTCCAGATGAATTAAATATTTAAAAGAGTAAAGAAAAAAATACTGTGAAAAGTCTTGTGATCTCGTGATATGCAAATGTTATTTAAATAAAACAGTAATATCTCCTATCAGTGAAAAATCTGAATCTATCTTCTTAAAAACGAAAGTAAGTTCCCCACACCACTGGTGTGAGCACCCACAGAAACATCATACCTCCATTCCCATTATTACATTCCCCAGCCAACACAGATGCATCCTACCATGCTGCTACAACTGCTGAGACATGCACATAAGCTCTCTGCCGCCACCCCAACAAAATGCTTTAGCCAGCACCACCTATCTGAGTGTTGTGACCAGCAGACCAAAAACATCTTGGCCCCTTCAGTGTAGTAGATTCCTAACCTCAAGAAGCCGGAAAACAAAGCCAAGAGATCATTACCAGCCCCCAGAGAAACAGCTTGCAGCCTGGAAATGCTGCACTGATTCATGACCCCCTAAAATCTTCCAGAAATGAAGTCAGTTGACAGAACTCACCTTCTTCCACCCTCAAACCCCCAAAGGCATCAAAGAAAATGAAAGCATAAAAACCTATTTAAAGGATAGCAACTTCAAAGATTCAAGGAACTTCAGCTGACACAGAAGAGAAATAAACAGCATAAGAACTCTGACAACTCAAAAAAAAAGCACATCTTTTTACCTTCAAACTACCACAACAGTCCCAAGTAATGGTTCTTAACCAAGTTGAAATGGCTGAAGTGACAGAAATATAACTCAGAATATGGATAGGGATGAAGATCACGGACATTCAGGAGAAAGTTGAAACCCAATCCAAGGAACTTAAGGAACACAAATGATAGAGTAGATGAAAGACAAAGTGGCCATTTTAAAAAAGAATCAAACTGATATAATGGAACTGAAGAACTCACTTCAATAATTTCATAACAAAATTGCAAGTATTAATACAGAATCAACCAAGCTGAGGATGAATCTCAGAGCTCTAAGACCAGTTCTCTGAAATAATTCAGTCAGACAAACATAAAGAAAAAAGAATAAAGGAGAATGGACAAAGTCTCCAAGAAATGTGGGATATGTACAGAGACCAAATTTAGGATTCACTGACATTCCTGAAAGAGAAGAAGAGAAAGCAAGCAACCTGGAAAACATATTTGAGAATGTCATCCGTGAAATCTTCCCCAACCTCACTGGAGAGACCAACATTTAAATTCGGGAAATGCAGAGAACTCCTGCAAGGTATTATAAAAGATGACTATCTGCAAGGCACATAGTCATCAGATACTCCAAAGTTGAAATAGAAGGAAATATGTTAAAGGTAGCCAGAGAGAAGGGGCAGCTCACCTAAAAAGGGAATCCTGTCAGGCTAACAGCAAACCTTTCAGCACAAGTTCTACAGGCCTATATTCAGCATTCTTAAAGAAAAGAAATACCAAGCCGGGTATGGTGGCTCATGCCTATAATCCCAGCACTTTGGGAAGCTGAGGCAGGAAGATCACTTGAGGCCATGAGTTCAAGACTGACCTGGCCAACATAATGAAACTCCATGTCTGCTGAAAATGCAAAACATTAGCTGGGTGGCATGGTGCACACCTGTAATCCCAGCTACTTGGGAAGCTGAGGCATGAGCGTTGCTTGAACTCAGGAGGTAGAGGTTGCAGTGAGCCAAGATTGTGCCTGGGCAACACACTAAGACACTGTCTCAAAAGAAAAAATAAAAATAAAAAATAAATGTCAACCAAGAAATTTCATGCCCAACCAAACTAAGCTTCATAACTCTATGAAAAATTAGATCTTTTTTAGACAAGCAAAGGCTAAGGGAATTTGTTACCACCTGCCTTACAAGAAGTCCTGAGGAAAATGCTAAATATGGAAAGAAAAGACCATCACCAGCCACCAAAAAAACTCACTTAAGTACACAGTCCTATGGCACTACATATCAACCACACTATTTTGTCTGCATATTTACCAGATTACACCACAATGACAGTATCAAATCTGCATATGTCAATATTAACCTTAAATGTAAATAGGCTACATGGCTCAATTAAAAGGCACAGAGTGGTAAATTGGATAAAGAAGCAAGACACTACTTTATCCTGTCTCTTAGAGACCCATCCTACATGCAATGACACCCATAGGCTCAAGATAAAAGGATGGAGGAAAGCAAACAGAAAACAGAAAAAAGCAGGAGTTACTATTCTAATTTCAGACAAATACACTTTAGACAAACAATGATTTTTCAGAAAGAACAAAGAAGGGCGTTACATAATGATAAAAGATGTAATTCAACAAGAAGATCTTACAACCCTAAATATGTATGCACCCAACCCGGGAACACTCAGATTCATAAAGCAAGTTCTTAGAGATCTGTGAAAGAAATACAGATAACCGTACAATAATAGTGGGAGACTTCAACACTTCACTGAGGGTATTAGACAGATCATTAAGGCAGGAAATAAAAAAGATGCTCAAGACCAGAACACAATACTTGACCAAATGGATATAACAGGCATTTTAAAAAATATTCACCCCAAAACAACAGAACAGATATTCTCATCTGCATATAACACATACTCTAAAATTGACCACACAGTTGAACATAAAACAATTCTCAGCAAATTAAAAAAATATATACCAAACACAGTCTGAGACCACAGTACAATAAAAATAGAAACCAATACTATGAATATCACTCAAAACCATCCAAGTACAAGGAAATAAAACAACCTGTTCCTGATTGACTTTAGGATAAACATAAACTATGGAATACCATTCAGCTATAAAAAAAATGAGTTTGCAACCTTTGTAGGGAAATGGATGAATCTGGAAACCATCATTCTCAGCAAACTGACACAAGAACAGAAAACCAAACACAGCATGTTCTCACTTATAGGCAAGTGTTGACTGGGCAACATGGCAAAACACAAGGACACGGTGGGTGGGGGGAGCATAACACACAGGGGTCTGTTGGGGGGGGCAAGGGAGTGACAGCAGGGGTGGGGAGGTTGGGTTGGGATAACATGGGGAGAAATGCCAGATGTAGGTGACGGGGGCATGGAGGCAGCAAACCACATTGCCACATGAGTACTATGCAATAATCCTGCATGATCATCACATGTACCCCATAGCCTAAAGCACAATTTAAAAAATTATATTTTTTTAAAAAAAAGAGAAAGAAAATGTGGTATGTATACACCCTGGAATACTATTTAGTCATAAAAAAAATGAGATCATGTCCTTTGCAGCAACATGGATGAAGCCAGAGGCTATTAACTTAATCGAACTAACATAGAAACATAAAATCAAATACCACGTGTTCTTACTTATAAGTGGGAGCTTAACCTTGAGTATAGGTGGACACAAAGAAGGGAACAACAGACTTGGGTCTACTTGAGAGTCAGGGGTGAGAGGAAGGTGAGAATCAAAAAACTGTCTATCAGGTACTACACTTATTACCTGAGTGACGAAATAATCTGCACACCAAACCCCTATTAAATGCAATTTGCCTATATAACAAATCTTCAGGTTTCCTTGAACCTAAAAGTTAAAAAGAAAAATATAAAATAAAGTGCCTGTACACTAAAGGCACTGTGAATATTTACAGACAAATCATATCAGAAATTATTATTGGCAATGCATATAACTCATTGTTTTGTTTTCTTTTTTTTTTTGCTACAAAATTGGATAAAGAATATGAATAGGCAAAACAAAACGGATGTGAATAGGTAAACAAACCCACCTCACAGGGCAAATAAATCTTTATTAGTTGTTCATTGTCACTAGAAATCAGAGAAATGCAAATGTAAAGAAAATAACAATGAGATTCTATTACATAGACTTAAATTCACCAAATGTGGAAGGACACATAGACTCAATGCCTTTTATTATTTTATTTTATTCCATTCTATTTTATTTTGATTTATTTTTGAGACAGGGTCTCACTTTGTTTCCCAGGCTGAAGTGCAGTGGCACGATATTAACTCACTGCAGCTTGAACTTACCTGAGCTCAGGTGATCCTCCCATCTCAGCCTCTCAACTAGCTAGGACTACGGGAGTACACCACCATGCACAGCTAATTTTTGTATTTCTTTATAGAAACAATGTTTTGCCATGTTGCCCAGTCTGGTCTCAAACTCTTAAGCTCAAGCAATCTGCTTGCACCAGCCTTCCAAAGTTTTGGGATTACAGGAATGAGCCACTGTGCCTGGCCATTCGATTCTGTGTCTAGTGCCAGTTATGTACATTTTTAAGTATGAAAAACAATATACTCTTTGTTTATAGATTAATTCCTAAAGTATAAAAAAATAAAAAAAACAGAAGCATAAGAAGGAAGTAAACACACCAATATCAGAGCAGTGATTGCCTTTGGAGAGGAAGAGACGTGAAGAGTATGAAAAAAAGGTTTAAAAAGGAATTGTATTTCCTTTTTAAAATGATTTAAAGCAAATATGGCCAAACGTCAATGTCTGTTGCATTTGTGTGTTTGCTACATACATATTTGTTATTTTATTTACACTGCTCTGTATCTTTAAAAAACTTTATATAATTTTTTTTTTAAAGTTCACTGACGAATATCCAAAACTACTATATTTCCACAAGGTTTCCTTGTCTTCTGATTATCCAAATGAATGTACTTACAGGTCTTTCAATCCAGGGATGTAAATAATGAAATTCAATGCCTACTCTTAGGAGTTTATGATGTGGCTGGAGAGCTATATATGTTTAAAACAAAACAATTAGGCAGTGGAAAGTTCCTATAGGTAATAAAAACAGAAAGAAATTTAACTTAGCAGTTAGCTTCACCAAGATTACTTATATCTTTTTTCTACTTGCTTGTCTAAATTTCTTAAAGGAGTTGTATTTATCTATTATTTCTCTCCTCCCACTAACCCCATAATTTTTAATACTCTCTACTTTTTATTACATCTATAGCAGGTCTACTACCATTGGCATTAAAGATATCCACATTATTTTTCTGTACTCACATTTTTGTTAGACTGAGTCAAACCATACTTTCTAGGAGTAAGACAGATGGTTTGCAAAATAGTGAGTCATTTCCATGTGTATGAGTAATGAAGGATTGCTTTTTATAATTTAACAGAAAGCTGGATTTTCCAACTATAATAGTAAACGATAGCTACCATACTTCAAAGCACCCCTACAGTTATTCATTGGTCATTCCTCTTTGGAGCAAGCTCAAAGTGAAGACAAATGTTTTTAAAAGCAACCTAATGTGCATTTATTATAACAGATATATAATTATAACTGAAGAAGGAGGCAAATAAATTATTCAAAAAAATTTTTTAAATATTTTATTTTTCTAAGGAAGTATGAGTGGGTGTTTTGTAAAAGTAAAGAACTTCTGAAAAAATGTTGGGAAAAAAGGAAGATTAAAAAGCAGAGAATTGATGAAGCTCATCTAAGAATAGCAAACAATTTTGGATATAGATGTGATATTTGTTATAAAAGTCTGGGGTCTGAATAAATGCACCTCTTGTATGGTGGCTCATAAAATTGCCTATTAGATAAATTTATTTTTTGAAAACATGCTATTATGTAACAAGACCCATAAAATATATTTTGTTGCTGTTATTCTGGACAGTATCTTCTTAACCAGTAGCTATCTCAATACAGATTAAATCTGTTACATTGAAATTTAAAGCATGTTTATTATAGAGTCTGGTTCTCAATATAAAAACATTCGTCCCCATGTTATCCCTCCCTGACCTCCCCACCCCCACCGCTGTCTTTCCCTTGCCCCGACCAACAGACCCCTGTGTGTTATGCTCCCCTCCCTGTATCCCTGTGTTCTCATTGTTCAACACCTGCCTATAAGTGAGAACATGCTGTGCTTGGTTTTCTGTTCTTGTGCCAGTTTGCTGAGAATGATGGTTTCCAGATTCATCCATATCCCTACAAAGGATGCAAACTCATCGTAAATGATGAGCAAATACATACTGCATAGTATTCCATGGTGTATATCTGCTACATTTTCCTTGTCCAGTCTATCATCAATGGGCATTTGTGTTGGTTCCAGGTCTTTGCTATTGTAAATAGTGCCGCTATGAACATACGTGTGCATGTGTCTTTATAACAGAATGATTTATCATCCTTTGGGTATATACCCAGTAATGGGACTGCGGGGTCAAATGGAATTTCTATTTCTAGGTCCTTGTGGAAGCACCATGCTGTCTTCCACAATGGTTGAACTAGTTTACACTCCAACAGTGTAAAAGTGTTCCTATTTCTCCACATCCTCTCCAGCATCTGTTGTCTCCAGATTTTTTAATGATTGCCATTTTAACTGGCGTGAGGTGGTATCTCAATGTGGTTTTGATTACATTTCTCTAATAATTAGTGATGATGAGCATTTTTTCATCTGTTTTTTAGCCTCATATATGTCTTCTTTTGAAAAGTGTCTGTTCATATCCTTCTCCTACTTTTGGAAGGGTTCGTTTTTTTACTTGTAAATCTGTTTTAGTTCTTTGTAGATTCTGGATATTAGCCCTTTGTCAGATGGGTAGATTGCAAAAATTTTTTCCCATTCTGTTGGTTGCCGGTTCACTCTAATGATTGTTTCTTTTGCTGTACAGAAGCTCTGGAGTTTAATTAGGTCCCATTTGTCTATTTTGGCTTTTGTTGCCAATGCTTTTGGTGTTTTAGTCATGAAGTCCTTGCCTATGCCTATCTCCTGAATGGAGAAATGCCAGATGTAGGTGATGGGGGATGGAGGCAGCAAACCACATTGCCATGTGTGTACCTATGCAACAAGCCTGCAGGATCTGCATATGTACCTCAGAACCTAAAGTACAATAAAAATAAATAAATAAAAACATTCGCATACCCCATAAATATATATAGCTACTATGTACCCATAAAAATAAAATAAAATAAAAACACATTGATATTTATAAACTATTCATCTGATAAGGTGTTAATAACCAGAATATATAAGGAGCTCAAACATCTCATTTTAAAAAATCTAATCATCCAATTTAAAAATGTGCAAAAGATCTGAAGACATTTCTCAAAAGAAGACATATAAATGGCCAAAAGATATATGAAAAAAATGCCCAAACAGTCACTAACCATCAAAGAAATGCAAATTGTAACTGCAATGAGCTATCATCACACCCCAGTTACAGTGGTTTGTATCAAAAAGACATTCAGTAGCAAATGCTGGCAAGGATGTAGAGAAAGAAAAACCCTTGCCTACTGTTGGTGAGAATGTAAATTAGTACAGCCACCATGGAGAATGGTGTGGTCGTTCTTCAAAAATACTAAAAATAGAAATACCATAGGATTTAGCAATCCCACTGCTAGGTATATGCCCAAAAGAAAGGAAACCAGTATATAGATATCTGTACTCCCATGTTTATTGCAGTACTGTTCACAATAGACAAGATTTGGAATCAATCTAAGTGTTCATCAACAGGTGAATGAATAAAGACAATGTGGTACATATACATAGTAGAGTAGTATTTAGTCATAAAAATGAATGAGATCCTCAGGATACAAAATCAATGTTCAAAAATCACAAGCGTTCCTATACACCAATAACAAACAAACAGAGAGCCAAATTATGAGTCAACTCCCATTTGCAATTGCTACAAAGATTAAAAGACCTAAAAATATAACTAACAAGGGATGTGAAGGACCCCTTCTAGGAGAACTATAAACCACTGCTCGAGGAAATAAGAGAGGACACAAACAAATGGAAAAACATTCCATGCTCATGGTTAGGAAGAATCAATATCATGAAAATGGCCATACTGCCCAAAGTAACTTTTAAATTCAATGCTATCCCCATTAAGCTACCATTGACTTTCATCACAAATTGGAAAAAACACCTTAAATTTCATATGCAACCATAAAAAAAGCCCACGTAGCTAAGACAATTCTAAGGGGGAAAAAAAAGCTGGTTAACTTCAAACTATACTACAAGGCTACAGTAACCAAACAGCATGATACTGGTACTAAAACAGATATAGAACAATAGAACAGAACAGAGGCCTCAGAAATAACACCACACATCTACAACCATCTGATTTTTGGCAAACCTGACAAAAACAAGCAGTGGGGAAAGGATTCCCTGTTTAATAAATGGTGTTGGGAAAACGGGCTAGCCATATGCAAAAAACTGACACTGGATGCCTTTCTTACACCTTGTACAAAAATTAACTCCAGATGGATTAAAGATTTGAATATAAGACCTAACACCATAAAAACCCTAGAAGAAAACCTAGGCAATACCATTCAGGACATAGGCATAGGCAAATGACTAAAACAGCGAAAGCCAAAATACACAAATGGGATCTAATTAAACTAAAGAGCTTCTGCACAGCAAAAGAAATCATCATTAGATGAATGGGCAACCAGCAGAATGGGAAAAGTGTTTTTGCAATCTATCCATCTGACAAAGGGCTAATAACCAGAATCTAAAAATAGCTTAAACAAATTTACAAGAAACAACCCCATCAAAAAGTGGACAAAGGATATGAACAGACACTTCTCAAAGGAAGACATTTATGTAGCCAACGAACATTTAAAAAAAAATCTCAACCTCACTGGTCATTAGAGAAACGCAAATCAAGACCACATTGAGATATCATCTCATGCCAGTTAGAATGGCAATTGTTAAAAAATCAGGAGAACAGATGCTGGAGAGAATGTGGAGAAATAGGAACACTTACATTACTGGTGGGAGTGTAAATTAGTTCAGCCATTGTGGAAGACAGTGTGGCAATTCCTCAAGGATCTAGAACTACAAATTCCATTTGACCCACAAATCCCATTACTGAGTACATATCCAAAGGATTATAAATCATTCTATTATAAATACTCATGCACAGGTATGTTTATTGCAGCACTGTTCACAATAGCAAAGACTTGGAATCAATTCAAATGCCCATCAATGATAGACTGGATTAAAAAAAAATGTGACACATATACACCATGAAATAGTATGTAGCCATAAAAAAGGATGAGTTCTCTTTTTCAGGGACATGGATAAAACTAGAAACCATCATTCTTGGCAAACTGACACAAAAACAGAAAACCAAAAACCGCATGTTCTCACTCATAAGTGGGTGTTGAACATGAGAACACATGAACACAGGGAGAGGATCATCATACCCCGTGGTCTGTCAGGGGGAAGGGGGCTAAGGGAGAGACAGCAGGGGGTGGAGGAATAGAGGAGGAATAGCATTAGGAGAAATACCTAATGTAGATGATGGGTGACGGATGCAGCAAACCACCATTGCACATGTACACCCATGTAACACACCTGCCTGTTCTGCACATGTGCCCCAGAACTTAAAGTATAATTTAAAAAATGAATGAGATTTGTCATATGCGACAACATGGATGGAACTGGAGATCATTATGTTAAGTGAAATAAGCCAGCACAAAAAGACAATTTTACATGCTTTTACTCATCTGTGGGAGCTAAAAATTAAAACAGTTGAACTCATGGTGATAGAGAGTAGAATGATTGTTGACACCCATCCCAGAGGCTAGGAAGTGTAGTTTGAGGGAAGGGATGGTTAATGGGCATAAAAACATAGATGAAATAAATGCCATGTATTATTTAACAGCACAACAGGGTGATTATAGTCAACAATAACCTATTGTACACTTTAAAGTAACTGCAGGAGTGGAATTGCAATGTTCTTAACATGAAAAAATGATAAATGTTTGAGGCAATGGATACCCCATTTACCCTGAAGTGGGTATTACACATTGTATGCCTGTATCAAAACTCACATATATTTCATAAATATATTTACTATATACACATAAAAATAGAAATTAAAAAAATAAAACATTAATATTTCTAGACTACAAGAGAATATTTCTTAAAATGTAAATATCAGTGTAGACTTCATACTTGGCTTTTGCTAAAAAATTGTCATTACTAAAATTTCTCTATAACTGTATGGAGGTATAAAAGATATTTCAAAAACTAAGGAAGAAAGGTATTTAAAAACTGAACTTAGAAGTTGATTCCAAATGTTTTAATTTAACAAAATTGACCTTCAAATATTGAAAAGAAAATATATAATGCACCAATATTCACAAAGATGTGAATATTATTATAAACTTTTATCCTATTTTGTGTTGTACTATATAACAAAAACAACAAATGGGACTTTCTTATGCTGAAAAGACAAAGGTTTTTGTGACAGGTCCTCTGCCCAGGACTCTGGCAGAAGTCTCGGATTGTAGGCAAGAGGAGACAGGATGACTGCACCTGAGAACCAAATGAGTAAAAAGTATATGCTACCTTCAAAATTACATTTGAAATCTCAACCAACCACTGTCCTTAGATGGAGCTCACACTCCCTTCCCATAATATGTGGGAATTCTTTAGAAAAAAAAATATTGGACGTGCCTTTCTGAAAGTCATAGCTGGCCAAATACAATTACATTTAATGGAATCTTTGCTACATATTTGTAAAGGAGATAAGATAGGAGTAGTGTAGAGAGAAAAACAACTCAGGCTGAAGTAAAAGTGGATAAAATATTTGAATATAAAATGTTAAAATCATTCATACTTCTAAAATTTGCAAAACTAAGTAATAGTCTCAATTTCAGTTATTTTCTGCCTAGTGAGAATGCATATAATTTCTTTGTTTTTTTCTATATTTCACTTTCTGTCCTTGTGTCAGTTTGCTGAGAATGAAAATACATATAATTACTATGAGTTTTCTATTGGATTTTTCTTTCTATGTCTCTGTTTTCAACCTGAAAAGACACTATATGACAAAATGGTTAAAAATCTACCTAATAAGCAGAGGCGGGTGGATCACGAGGTCGAGAGATCGAGACCATCCTGGTCAACATGGTGAAACCCCGTCTCTACTAAAGATACAAAAAATTAGCTGGGCATGGTGGCGCGTGCCTGTAATCCCAGCTGCTCGGGAGGCTGAGGCAGGAGAATTGCCTGAACCCAGGAGGCGGAGGTTACCGTGAGCCGAGATCGCTCCATTGCACTCCAGCCTGGGTAACAAGAGCGAAACTCCTTCTCAAAAAAAAAAAAAAAAAAAAATCTACGTAATAAGTATGCTCATTAAATGTTTAAGGAAAAAGTGTAATATGATTTTTTGCGGGGGGTAGTTCAGTTTATTTAATGCATTTCTTAGTAATGGAATCGTGGGTAAGAACAAAGTGGGCTCTGGGACTCACATTGCTTTGGGGGAGGCTCAGGCTTCCTAGAATCCCTTGTCTCTCCCCACTTTGGGCTTAGGGGTGGGGCTGGGGAGTGAGAGTGATCAGGGAGGGTATGACTGATTAAAGCTAACAAGCAGACAAAAGGCACTGGTGGGTCATATCCCGGGCCAGGGAGAGGGAGGGCGGGGGCCAGGGAGGGCGGGGGCCAGGCCCCAGGTAACAGCAGGGGCTCCTCGGCATCTAGGCTTGGCCTCTAGCTAGTCCTTTCCCTTCCTTTGTTGGCTATGGCCTTGGCTTTGGTCTTGGGGGGTGCAGGGTTTGGTCACGTGGATGGTCTCCTGGCACTGGGCATTGTAGCGTGCCTTCTTCGAGGTGCCCTGGCGGACTTTGGTGCTGGTGGCCCCATCACACGCACCCCAGTTCTCAAACTTGTACTTGTAGTTGGCTCCAAACTCCTTCTTTCAGTTGCAGGGGCTCCTGCACCGGATGCGCTGGGTCTGGGCCCCGCAGCTGTCCTCGCAGAAACCCGTGCCGCAATCCTTGCTGCTGGGGGTGCAGGGCCCCCAGGCCCACACCTCCGCGCACTGGCTCCCCCGGCCGCCCTTCTTCACCTTGTCTTTCTTTTTGGCCACCGCGGAGGTGAGCGCCAACAGGGCAAGGGAGGGAGAGGAGGAGACTGCGTCTCGCTTGCTGCCTGCGCTGCTTCGTTCCCTCCCGCAACAGGCCCCGTAATGTGATTTTTATAAGGAAAAAATGCCTACTGTTTCACATTCAGTGAAAAATTAAGTAGAATTTTAGATTAAAATTATATTATTAAGATTTTTATAAAGATGCTTTGTTTTCCCACCAAAAAAATCTTTTGGGAGTTTTATTGTTTTATTGTGTGATGAAATTTGATGTAGGGTTTCTTAACTGTGGGATAATTAAAACTTGTGCCTGTATAATTGTTTCTTGTCTTAGAATCTACTTTTTTTTGTCAAAATAAAACTAAAATCTTAGTAGAAAAAATAGAGTAAAAAACTATTGCCTAATTATAGTGAATTCTTATAATTTTATGATTTTTTAAAAATTTTTTATTGGATTTTAGGTTTTGGGGTACATGAGCAGAGCATGCAAGACAGTTGCGTAGGTATGCACATGGCAGTGTGCTTTGCTTTGCTTCTCCCCTTCACCCACATTTGGCATTTCTCCCCAGGCTATCCCTCCCCACCTCCCCCTCCCACTGGCCCTCCCCTTTTCCCCCCAATAGACCCCAGTGTTTAGTACTCCCCATTCTGTGATGTTTTGGCATCAACTTTCACTGTAAGTTGGACTTTCTCATAAAAGAAGCAGGGCTCAGCTACCCTTGACACAGTTTTCAATTCTATATCTTCTCCTAGTTTCTCACCGTGTTGGATGCAGGTATCTCCCTTATACAACTTCTTGGTGACTACCTCCCTTTGAAACAACTGCATGCAGCCTACATGACTGGCCCCACTGATTCCTATACCAAGCATGGACTATGCAGATAGACCATAGGAACCACTTATCAGTCATGGCAGAACCTCCCAAAACTTGTACCTGCTTATTTTAAACCCATCAATTAAAACTACTTGTGGAAAACCTGTTTGGATGATACCATGGATCCACTAAAGGTGTAGGCCCACAGGTTTCTGTCTCACAACACACTCCATAATATCTCTCTCTCTCTCTCTGTCACAAGCACGTGTGTGTGTGTCTGTGTGTGTGTGTGTCTTCCAAGTGTGCTGTGTACCCCCAGGGTCTGTAAGTAATGAAATCTTTATTTCCATCTTGTGTCTCTCCCAATCATTGAAGGGGCACTCTCCATTGTAAAGATTAGAAATTAAAACACTAGTGAGCTCATGTAAGACTACAGCAAGGAAATAAGTGTCCTGTGCATTGTAGAATATTTAGTAGCAAACCTGGCCTCCTTTTCTGATGCCAGTAGCACCACGTGCAATGCTTCCACTCCATCCTGTATTGTGAAAACCAAAAATGTCTTCAAACATTGCCAAATGTCCACTGAGAGGCAAAATCACTGATGCAATGTTTCATCAAGAATATAGAAGCAACAGGTGTTTGTTGTTTGCCTATCATGTACAAAGCTATGAGTTACGAGCTATCAAATTGTTCAAATATAGTGCTTGCTTTTAAGAAAGGTATAATGTGCTTAGAGGTACAAATTTTACTTGTATGGATTATCTAAAAAGTAGAAGATCATAAATACAAATTATAAACTACATATATGTCACATATATGTATATGTGAATATATTTATACATGTATATATATACAAATACATATATGAATCATTGCTTAATGAATTATTATGACAATCCCAGTTCTTCAAGTGCAAAGATGAAAGGACTTATAGGGGAAGAATCAGTAAAAAGTATTATTTGTGGAATAGTACAATATTAGCTGCAACTTCAAGGTTGTGTTTAGAGAGAAAAGACTGAGTATGAAACATTTGGCCCACCTCTGCAGAGGCATGAATAATGAAACTATGGAAAGTAAAATTTAAAAAAACAAACAGGAAAACAAATGGGGAAGGAAGGAATTCTTCTCTTCCATTTTTAAAAAGAAGTTATGCATAATTATATTAGAAAACTAAAAATATTTCTCTATTGACATTCATTCATCTTTCATATTTTAATGATATAATTTGTAAGGATATCCTATTTTGTATTCTACAAACTTTAAGCTGTAAAGCTTTCAGTTTAGCAAAAAGCTGAAAATCAAGTTAACAAATCAGTGTTTTGAATAGTTATCAAAATAGAATATAGTATAAAGTCTCTGGTAGTTGGATTTTTTTATCCTTACATAGATAGAATTCATGTTACATATTACACATTACACAAACCAATTATTAATCTATTTTGACTTTTTAAAACTTCTTTAAGTTTCTGAATATTGTTGTTCTTATAATAAACAATTAACTTAATAAACATCCTAAGCAAAGTTCATCATACTACAAAAGAAAGATTCTTCATTATTCAGTCTTAATTGCTACTACTGATTGAACCCCTTATAAACTACACTCTATACTAAAGGCTTATCTTCTCTACCCTCAACTCATTCTTATAGACAAGTGTGAAAACATGAAACATTTGCATATGATAATCATAATGTGGAATTTTCACATGAAGAAAAATTACTTTAAAATATAATAACATTCAATATCTGATCTCCCTTGCTGATAAAGATAAGCATTTAAGAAAAAGATTGAAAGTTTAGAAAAAATTATCTAATAAATTGTAATTTTAATAAATTTTAATAGATTTATACATTTTATTTTGCCTCTATCCTTTCTTTCTTTCTTTTTTTTTTTTTTTTTTTTTTGAGACAGAGTTTTGCTCTTGTTACCCAGGCTGGAGTGCAATGGCGCGATCTCAGCTCACCGCAACCTCCGCCTCCTGGGTTCAGGCAATTCTCCTGCCTCAGCCTCCTGAGTAGCTGGGATTACAGGCACGTGCCACCATGCCCAGCTAATTTTTTGTATTTTTAGTAGAGACGGGGTTTCACCATGTTGACCAGGATGGTCTCGATCTCTTGACCTCGTGATCCACCCGCCTCAGCCTCCCAAAGTGCTGGGATTACAGGCGTGAGCCATCGCGTCTGGCTTGCCTCTATCCTTTCCTACTTTATTGTTCATTTTCATTGAACCTCAAAATATACCAAAAAGAATTTTTTTATTTGCATATATACCAAAGATGGCTTTGTTGTATCTGTAATTAGTAAGTAACTCAAAATTACAGTTGTTTAAAAAAGAAAAGAACTAAAACTAGTAACTTAAAATCTTTGTCTTTTAAAGAAACAACCAATGTGCATAAACCTAAACAATAGCTTTTTGAGCTTAAAAGTTGAATCAACCTTTATCAAATGATGAAATGTCCATTGTAGCCTATACATATTGTCAACCTTCTTGTTACCTGCTCAGCCTCTCAATTTTAGCCATAATTACAAAAGGGGAGCAAATTATGTTCTCCCTTGTTGAATGCAAAACATATATCAAAAAGTTGGCGCTATGCAATAATTTTGATCAATTTACATAATATATTCAGGGGGGAGATTGAAACATGCTGATAAACATCTAAATCTTCTAAAATTAGATTTACAGATTTAGGTTTATTTTGAATTCCAGTATATGCCTCTCTATAAACAGGGGATAGTAAAATAACCTCAGGACTAGTTCACATGTAACTTCATTCATTACATGTGAAATGTTTGTAATATGGGAGGTGTGATAAAGAATACAAAGAAAAAATTAATATTTTGTAATATGCTACATAATGACAGAGTAGATTAGACATGTTAGCATACATTTTTCAATAAATAATTTATCACCACTACCAATGGAATTTTAAACATTAGAATAAGTAACTATGAGTAACTATCTTTGTAATTGTATAATTTTTATTAAGTGCTAATATTTATTAATAAAATTTTTAAAATTTTGTTGCCTAGCTGGTTTTCAATGCACAAAATAAATACCATGTGAAGATCAAGAAAGTTTGGGGTATTTAATATTAAACACATTAATCCTCAATTATTGTTTTCCAATTAGAACAAAAAAGTACCAAGGATTGGTCTAGACATGTATAAAATATTTCATGTAAAATGCTGTCTTACTGTTGCATCTTTATTCAACACCAACTTCCAGATGGGAACTATTTTTCATGGTTCATAAAGCCAAATCCAGCTGCTACATTTGGCCCTACATAAGGAATCCACATTTTATTGCCTTCACAGTGCTTATAAAACAATTGCTGTTGTTTTCGTTAGCCGTGGTGCAACCCACTCTTCTCCGTGCAAATGAGATATCCAAAAAGAACTTTTAATGTCTTTATAGTTGATTACTTAGCAGTCCTATGCATAATAGAATCCTGATTTTATAACATTTTTTAGATATTTAGCTTAAACAAAAACAATCTGCAAGGGTATCTGTAGATAGAGTGAATTACCAAAAGTGTTCTTACAATTTCCTATTAAAACCCACAATGGTTATTAAATACTTCTGTAATCTTAGCTTTATTAAGAGACAGGAAGTGCACAGTTTCCTTTCCCTCCTCGTTCAGCTAATCTGGCTCTTTGATGGTCATGAGTTTGGAATAACCATGGGGTTTCCACCACAGCATAGTCTTCCCACAGCTAAATGGAATTAACCCTGTCAAGCCTCAAAAAAGAAAGAAAAGAAAAGGGAAAAAAAAGCATCTCATTGTTAGAATAGAAATATATTTGGAACTTTGAATGAATAGCAGTTATATTAAAATACAGTCAATTTGTGCTTAGGACATTTTCAATAGGACCACAGATAAAAAAGAAACATCAATTTCAGAAAATGGCAATAACTCAGCTTGCAAAATTACCCATAGTTATTCTTTTTTTTTTGCTATCTATAGATGTCATGTTTGCTGTCTTCTCAATCATGTTTATTGACTTACTTTTTAGATTCTGAATTAACATCTAGTATTTTTTTTTTTTTGCCAAAAGACCTAAAATCCTAGAAAAAAAAATATATATATACATGGAAAAGTTAGTACCTAGTGAGTTAATGTAAGTGTATGACAGGGAAGCAAGTTTTCTATGAATTGGGAAGAACAGACTATAGTGAACCACCAGATAATCCCTGTCCTGCTGAGTGGTTGCCCTAGAGGTCTGATACAGTGCCAAAGCCTCTTACGCATACTGAGACAAAGCTTATTTCAAGCCGAATTCAGCTCCTAAAGCCACCATACTGCTCCCTGACAACCTCCAGTTGCACTGACTCCATATTTGTGTTTCCCGCTGTTTATATTTGCTTGTTCCCAAAGCCACAATAGCTACAAAAACAAATACTCGTTATGCAATGCTTTGTATCAATACAGGTAAAGTGCTCTGCTCCCTTTTTCACTTGTACATAGTTTGTGCAAATAGGTTTTTAATATATGCCAAGATTAATTTGGTAATTATAAGCCAGTTTAGAAACACATTTTAAACAACAGGTCATATAGTCACCATTTCTATTCCAGAGTAATTCTCAGTTTTTGACCCTTGAGCAAAGATGAGCAAATGTGTATTCAAAAAGACATTCATTTGAATCGTCTACTTCTTTTGCTTTGTCAGGTCCCAGTGATATTCTGTTTGGATTTTTACTGCAATCTTTTTGACCTTTGGCAAGGGATTGTGCTGATTTATCTGGTTTAAATTTTTAACACAAGCTTTTAGGACATTTTTTTAAATTGGACAAAATAGAATAGAATATATAGGTGATTTCAGGAAGGTATTTTTATTTTAAGTCATCTATGTTTGCTCTTCATAAAAATAGGATTATACCTATTGTGGCTGCATAAATACATAGTCTGTAGAAGTGTTTGTAGTTTCCCTGGTACAAGAATGTCACCTAAATCCTCTAATGTAATCTGACAGAGGTAACAGAATACCTTTTTATAAGAGGAAAACAAATAAAGAAGATTAACTTAAATGTAATCATATGTAAAATTTTAAAATGGACTTTAAGCTTTTTATTATTCAATACTATTGTAA
Organism: Callithrix jacchus; assembly: GCF_049354715.1. Lineage (NCBI taxonomy): Eukaryota > Metazoa > Chordata > Mammalia > Primates > Cebidae > Callithrix > Callithrix jacchus. The sequence goes on from NC_133518.1 coordinate 37,674,412, forward strand.
GCACTATGTACACTGGGTGGTGAATGTATTTCATATTATTTTAAAACTCTGTACCCAAAAGAAAAAAATCTTTAGAAAGCAAAAAGAAAATAATATTCTCCCTATTAAACTAAGATACAGATTTCTTTAGGGCTCACATTTCTACCTAAATGTGTAATTAGACTGTTTTAAACTAGAAAATATATAATTAGATTTCTTAAACAGAAGATATAATGTCAAAATGTTAAATTATTCCAAGTATATCATGGAATTTGACAATCTAATTGGTTATCGGAATAAACAAGCTTTGTTTATCTTTTTATTTATTTATTTATTTATTTTCCCCCTTATTTAAAGAGTTATTCAAATATAGTAGAAGTTGATACAAATTTTAAATTTTTACCATGTTCCTTTCCAGAAGTAAGTAGTCAGTCCTGGAGACTAAAAATGAAAAAACAAAGATATAAAAATTGAAATAACAATCTTATAATTCACATTTTTAGTCTTGATTGCCCTAGTAAACAAGCAGTTTATTTTTAGACAATTTTTTTAACCTGTCATAAACTGCCTCATTTCTAGTTTTGTAACAGTCTCAAATACAAAAGAAGAAGAAGACAAAGAAGAGGAGGAGGAGGAGGAAGAGGAAGAAGAAACTATTAAGAGGGAGAGAAATTAGTGCAAAATTCATAGCCCAACAGAAGGTCAAAATGTAAATAGATAGGAGATTGCATGCCATCCTCTTCGATTTGGCTTATAGTTTTAATCAACATATTTGTCAACTACTTGTGTTATTTAAACAATTAGTGATTGTTGATGCCTGAACAATTATGCCAACCAGGAGAAATGCTAAATTATGGTTTTAATAATTTTCCTCTTAAAAGTTTTAAGGCAAAAGTGAAAGTTTTGCCAATATTCTTTTAAATAAAAATGACAATAAGTTGGGGCAGAAGGATAAAAAATAAGTCAGCTAGGTCAGCTAATAGGATATAAGAAAGTGATCCCATACTTCTAGACCATGACTTAGAAAAATGATTTTAAAAACCCATTACACAATGGTTATTCTTCCTGAAATTATTTGCAGTTTTATTTTATAATCACATGAACATATATGACACATGCTCTTGAATTTTCTATGCTCATCTTTGAGTGTCAAAGGGAGGAAATAGTAAAGGAAAGGATTAGATCAGTAATTCTCAACTCAGGGTGGTTTTGCCCCTACCAAGAGACATTCAGCAATGTCTGGAGAGCTTTTTGACTATTAGAAGTGAAGTACTACTGACATCTTAGGTTACAGGCTAGGGATGCTGCTAAACACTACAGTGCACAGTACAATCCTTCACAACAAAGAATTATCTGCTCCAAAATGTCAGCAGCATCAATGTAGAAAAACACAAACAATAGAAAAAAAACAATTCTCAACTGAGATTTTCTTTTTCTATTGTTTCCTTTCTTCCTGAAACATGATGAATAAAACACATAATAACTGTCACTTATTTTATTGATGCCTCTAATTCTCTCTCTAAAATTATATTTCAAAGTTCCAAGACAGTTCTTGTGGAAATTGACTCTCATTTGGAGTGTCTTCTCTTTGTCTTCATGCTTTAAATCCCAGATGCCACTTTGGTCTAGTTCTCCATTCTAAGATCAGATATTCTCAGAGGCAAACCCAGCATTTTTCTAGACCTAACATATGGGATAATTATAATTTTAAAATGCTAAAAGAAAGAAAGAAAGAGAAAAGCCAGGAGCCACAATCCCTTATCATTAATTTCATTGTAAGATAGCTATATAAGAATTTCTCCAATAAAATTGACCAAACAAGGTGAGTATGTGGTGGAAAATTCTAAACTCGTATGCCATCTTAGAATTTGTATGAATTTTGTTTTCCCTAATTTAAAAACTGAAGACCAGAAAACATAATAATCTTCCAGCCCAGTACTTTCCAAAACATTTTCCTAACAATAACTTCTTAAGAAAATGATTTGATGATCAAATATTAGAAAACACAGTGGACATACCACCAACATTCTTAAAGATTCTCAGTACACCTTGGTATAGTAAAGATTCTGAGAAACACTGCAATGAAACACTCATTTTAGAGTTTTGATTAATCTTGTGTTTCTACGACTTGACCCAAAAAATATGTTATGTGCTTAATTTTGTTATATTGATTGCAACTGCTAACATCTGGACAGTACTATATCAGAAAAATCCAGTTATCCTAATATCCAATAAAACTATTCTTTTTCATCTCATCTTAAAGAGCATATGAGCTTGCATATTTTACATATATCATTAAACACAACTTTTTGACTTAAGATAATAAAGAATATCCCTGAATACTGAAATTCCAACTAGTGAATGCTACATGCACTGGGTATTGAAGATCTTAGGGAGAATAATTCCATCAACTAATGCAAAACACTCTCCAATTAAAAACATTTCCAGTCAAAGTGAAATTCTCTAAAGCCATCATGTTTTGCTTTCATATAAGACTGTCCAAGGAACACACAAATCCAAATGATCAAAATACTCCTGCAACTGAAATTATTTTACTATGTATACATGCAGAACTTAAAAACCATACATTCATAAACAATTATTCTTCTTTTCATTTTATTTTAAAAATTAATCTCATTCCTCTATCATTTTTTAGTCAATAATAAATATGGCCATTTGATCTGCTTCCGAGTGAAAACAGGAGTTGGTGGATTAATAGTAATAAAAAATACTAAAATGTATACAGAATTGCCCCACCTGTTTTATCTAGTAACTCCCACCCCACCACCCTGAACCAATGGAAATAATTGTGCCACCTTGAATGGCAGGCACAATTACTATTTCCATTCTTGAGTCAGGATTCAAGCCAATAATATATTTTTAACTGACATGAAAACTTTAAAGGAATAAGCATTTTACGCATAGCAAATATTTAACTTTTTTTTTTTTTCTTCTCACAGAAGAGTTTGTAAGGTAGGCATTACTCCTCTGATATGTGTGAAGAAATGGAGGAAGATAGGTAACTTGCCCAAAATCACAAAGCCAGAAGATGAATCCCAAAAGAACATTAATCCAAGGCTGTTTCTTTCTGCTAAACGATGCTATTGCGTCCTTTCAGGGCTTCTGGGAAACTCTTCAGACTTGCTGACAGCACTTTTCTAGGACAGCTGAGATACATTTGCTAATCTCTGAACTGCTTGTCCTTTGTGGCTTAGCTTGGCCAAGACATAGAAGAGACAGTTGAGAATAACAATTATTTGCATGCCCAGAAATACTTAGCAAGTAAACTGATTTGTACAAATAATGTATTTACTAAATAGAAGAGGGTCTTTCTGCTTTTCTAGCTCATTTTCCTGCATAAATTAATTTTGTTTCACCTTTGTTCAGTGTTCACTGCCATTTAGTAATGTGTCATTTCTATGAATTGCAGTACACTTCAATAATTATAATAAAGAGAAAGATGAAGAAATAGATATCATAAAAATAATTTTTTATTAAAAATTTATAGCAGATTTTATGTTAAACCAATATAGCAATAGTTGCCTTTTTATTTGCTAGAAGTTGTATTTTAATAATTTGCTTCCCACATCTGGCATAGAATTTACCAGAGAAAGTATGTGCAGTAAAAAAGATATAAGCAAAATTTTTGTTTGTTTTAAACATTTTGTGTAAGCAAGGTTACAAAATGCCAAAGGAAATCTGAAATGTTCTCATCTAATCTAATTTCTTAAAGAAAGTTATCCTAGGAAAATATAATATATATTGGCTTACTTCTTAAGCTGTCTCCTCATTTAAGTAATATTTTGATGTGCTTGAATATTTTATCTAATTATAAAACCAAGAAAATGAGATGTTTTTGCACAAAACTGAACAAAATAAATGACTCAAAACAAAATACTTTCCTCTCTATACAAACTGGTGATGAATATTTTAAATTCTAGCACCCACATGCATTTTAACATAATTTTCTTAGCTTCTTACTTTTTATTTTTTAAGATAGGATCTCGCTCTCTGTCTTCTGGACTGGAGTGCAGTGGCATAATCATGGCTCATTGCAGCCTCTCCTGGGCTAAAGTGGTCCTCTCTGGTAGGTAGGACTACAGCGTGTGCCACCATACCCAGCCAATTTTTAAATTTTTTGTAGAGACAAAGTCTTGCTATGTTGTCCAGGCTGGTCTTGAAATCCTGGCCTCAAGCAATCCTCCCATTTCAGCCACCATAAGTGCTAGGATTGCAGGTGTCAGCCACTGTGCCCAGCCTCCTTATGTATATATTTATCACAACTGTTCTATAAATTATTTGTATAATTGATAACACAATAAAATCCCTAGTAGTCACTCAACTATGGCCAAAGTGTCTGCTGAGTCTTAGAATAACAGTATAATAGCAATACAACAACACTAGTAGATAACATTCAGTTAATGTTTATTTTGTGCTAGGCTCTGTGTACATTTAATTTAATCTTCAGAATAATTCCATTGAATATAAGTATTTTTATCATAAATGAGAAAATTGATGCTCTGATTTTGCAGCCAGCAGAGGTGGAATTAGGAATTGTACCCAAACAATCTCAACCTCAGAACCACAACTTTTAACCAGTATGTTATACTACACCCAGAAAGACCTTAACCTTGATATTTCCCTTGTTTTTATTTCTCTGTTTGTGCTGTCAGAGTAGATGGGTTTACCAGGAAAATTTTAGAATTCACCAGACCTATTGGAAGAACTTCAGACTTAGGGATGCCTTGAGATTGTGCCATATCAAAGCAAGCTCCTGAGAGTCATTCCAGTTTAAAGTCACATCCTAGAGCTTCCCAGGAGCTGTCATACAGGCGTAGGAAACCATCAGTCAGTCACCTGAACATCTGTAACACCAAACAGCCATTTCAAGAGGCAGAGCTTTGCCCGGCGCATTTTAGGCCATCTCTTGGGAACATAAGGTCACCCCGCTGGTTCAGAAAGTTGAAAACAAGCTCTTAGTTAAGTGATGGATGTGGCATCATTGCACAAGATGTTCCCTGAGTAATGTTTTCCTGTTCTTGGATCTTAAAAGGAAATTAAGCAGAAAGAAAAATTCTGGGACTAAGGCTAGCCAGTGATCTGTATATTTACTATATTCATGCAGAATAGCAAAAATTTCAGGTGCATTGAAGCTATCCCAGAGCCATAAACTGAAAAACTCCTGCAGTGACTGTAATAGGTGAGCCTAAGAAGAAAAGGAAGGGTAAACAAGAGTGAGAATTGGGAGGGAGGAAGCAAGGAAGGAGGGAAGGAAGGAAGCAAGGAAGGAAGCAAGGAAGGAAGAAAGGAAGAAAGGGAGGGAGGGAGGAAGGAAGGAAGGAAGGAAGGAAGGAAGGAAGGAAGGAAGGAAGGAAGGAAGGAAGGAAGGAAGGAAGGAAATAGTTAATTGAAAATCTTAGAAAATTAAAATTCCATAATGCCATTATAGGCTGAATTTGTATTTTGCTAATTCTCACATGAGTTCAAAATTTTGTACAGTTCTGAAATACTCCTGGGAAGCATATTATGAAAAGTTGACCAGTGTGATGAGGTACACTATCAGATAATATATGTGACCTGTTTTTTTGAGATATTTTAATGACTGATATGAATCTGTTTAATGCATTTATAGAATCTTTGTAAATCTGATTTAGACATATGTGAACTAAATTTTTATTTTTACATGTTCCCACTTATAGAGAACTGTATTTTTCTTAGAACTGAATAAATTTTTTGTGGGTATGTGTGTTTTCTATATTCAGTCTCTCTCCCATTATAATTTTATTTGCTATATATTTGTGCACTGACTCACGTTCAGTACAGAAACAGGTGTATTTCTGATATATATGTACACTCATGTGTCACTTAACTACAGAGATACATTTGAAGTAGTGTGTCATTAGGTAATTTCCTCATTGTACAAACAAAGTATACAGTATGCTCAAACAAATGTAGCTGGCGTAGCCTACCACTCACCTACGCTATTGGGTATAGCCTATTGCTCTTAAGCTACAAACCTGTATAGCATGTCCTGTACTGAATACTATAGGTAATTGCAACCCAAAGGTAGGTAGCTGCGTACCTAAACATATATAAACACAGAAAAGGTATAGTGAAAATACAGCACTATAATCTTATGGGACCACTGTCATACATTCGGTCCATAGTTGACCAAAATGTAACTATGAAGCACATGACTGTAAGTGAAAGTTTGTATGTTAAATTATATTTGTAATAAAATAGAAGCACTTATTACTTAATGAAATTCAATCTTTGTATATTTATAAAGTGAAAACGCCCCCTTTATGTATCCTGTTACATAATAGATATTTAAAATCATTTGCTTAATTAGTTAATATAGTATAAGTTCATCCTAATGTTCAACTGACAGAAAATAACTAGCCATTGTCTAAGTTTAATACCCCCTCTGATATATAAATTACTGAGTCTTCCCTTTTCATGAACAAACAATTAAGATGCCTATTATGACAGATATAGAGAGTTTGTAGATGAGGGTTTTAATTATTATGAGAAAATATAGGTGTTGTTTCAAGGAATTATTAATACACAATTTCACATTTAAAATTTTTATTAATAAATATTAAATGTTACTTTTGAATGCTAATGATTGTTTTTAAAGTTAAATATCGAACATCTAAGAGAACTCAGTAAATAATCGAGAACAATGAGAGACAGTGTGAGAAACGAGGTAAAGGGAAGGCAGAAGCAAGTTCACAGGAGGACTCCTAACCACAGTTGGGCTATCAAGCTTTAACCTAAGTATAAGAAGGTCACTGAATGCTTGCTGATGTTTAAGTCACAGTTATTGGGGTATAATGTACCTCATGTACAGAAGCTCTTCACAGGCTACAATATACGTGCACAATTGTTAAAGGAAGGCACTTTATGAAATGTGTTTAATTTGCTATTTTTATTTCTAGGGGGACAGAGTTCATTCTACACGATTGGAACCCATTCATACATGTATGTGTGAAAGTGTGTGTGTGTATGTGTGTGTGTGTGTCTGTGTCTGTGTAAGAGACATACATGCATATACATCACATCATACATGAATGTATTAAAATTCACTCTGCATGTAAAACTGATGACTATAGACAAATGTATAAAGATGTGCAACTATTACAATCAAGAAATAGATCATTCACCTCACAGCAAAAAGTTCTCTTGCATCCACCACCCCCTAGCAACTACTGGTCTGATTTTGTCACTACAGTTTTTTCAAAATGTCATATAAATGAAATAATGTAGCTTTTATGTCTTGCGTTTCTTGTTTAGCATAATGCCTTTCAGACTCACTGATGCTCTGGTATGTATCATCTCATGATCACTGAAAGAATTCTATTGTGAGAATTACTATGATGTTTATTCATTCACTAGTTGATGAATATTTGGATTATTTTCAGTTCGAGCAATTATAAAGCCTTGAAAGCCTTTTAAAGAGGGAGATACATAATTTGACTTACACTTAAAAAAAATCTGGCTCCTGTGTGAAGAATGAAATTTAGGGCATTTAAAGTGGGAGGCTAGAGGCAGGCAAGTCAGCATGCAGGCCAAGTGTCAGAAGATGGTAGCTGGTACAAGCGGAGATATGGAGAAGTCAATAGAATTAAAATAGTTATTTTAAAAGCAAAATGTAGAGCACCTGAACTAATAAAGAAGTAGGAATAAATCACAGATGCCTGGAGCAACTAGATTATTGTTCACCTCTTTGCTGCCAGTTATCTCTCCCCATATCAATTTAGTATAAACACACCATGGGTATCAGTTAGTGAAACTAAATTTGGGACATCAAAAATTTTAAAACATAGAGTTTTCTATGAAATCTACAATATATCATTCAGTCCCATAAAAACAAATCTTTCATGACAGGTAACTTCTAGAGCTTTATAGTAAGTCTCCACAATACTATCTTTTGACAAAATACAATATAATTTCCCTTCAGAGTTACACTTGGAACACTAAGATCAGATCAGATAATTTGGGGAGTTTAAAATCACATCACATTCACATTTTGGTCTATATATCAATTTAACAAAAATATTAGAACTGTGAGAGACCTGCTTTCACTGGGATATCTGAAGAAGCACACGATTCTGTGAGAGATTATTTCAGGGGTGGCCTTAATTCCATAGAATGAAGTGTTCTCCCCAGAATAAAGTAAGAGAAAGAGAATAAACACATTTTCATAAAACACCTCTTTTTAACTCTGAGAAGTGTAGACTTGTACCATACAGTATATAAGGAGCTTCTACCAAAAATCATCTACTCTTAATTAATAGAAATTGTGGACTATTTTTTTAACCTGGTACTCAGTAAATTACTGTGTAATTACTGAAGTTGAAGCTATTACATAATTACATTCTTGTTTTTTCTAATATCTGAAATACAAAATCATATAACAGCAATATTTTGTATTCAAGTCACCTACATTTATATCTAGGCCATTTCTTCACTTCGAGCTGCATAGAATCAAATATGTGTAAACTTTACGAAGCATTTGGAGTATGTTTTACTTTCTTTGTACCAGTAGACATATAACCATAAAACAAATTACCAGCAGTGGGGACAGGCCTTCACCTCCACCATTCCATAGGAAGATAAAAATACACTTTTGCTTGATTTTGAAGATCAAGTTTTGTAATCAAAATAAAACTCTACAGATCTTTTAAAATAAAAATAATAACAGCTATTTATTTGTTGTTTTCCCCTGTTATTGATGCTGTTTTTTTAAATTGGAAGAAAGTAAAAATCTTAGGAGCACCTATGCTATGTATCGCCTTAGTGACAAAATTGCTTTGTTAAATTTTGTTTGTTTTTTTTTAACAAACACTTAGTAGGTGTCTACATTGCATCAATGAAGCCACAGAGATGATAAAAAAAAATGGCCCTTGTCCTCCAAAGTCCATTTTGAAGAGAAGCATAATAGTGAGTATTATTCAGCTCAAAGCTGACAGTATCAAATAACTATGCAAATATTTACGCATATAACATACATACACATATACCCATCCCAACCTTTGGCAAAACACACATTCCTGGCACTTCACACCCATTCCTCACCAAACGTTCAAAAGAATATCCCACTGCCATCTAACAGCACACACATTAGGTATATAAAGTAGCCATTTTATAAATTTTTAATTTGAAATTTTATTTTTATTATATGTAATAAACTGGATATAACTTAGCACACATAATATTATGACAATCTATGACAAGGTTAGTGACCAGGCAGTTTTTTATTCTGAGTTTCAATTACACATTTATGAAGTGGGTCAATAAACATCTACCTGATAGGGCGGTTGTCAGGATTTGATAGAACGATGTGAGTAGTGGCCAATAGCTAAGACTGGAGAAAGCTGGAAAAATGGTAGATATTTCCAACAGCAGCAGTAGTGTTGTCATTGCTAATCAATTTAGCTACAATGTTTTCTATGAGCAATAAGCACAAGTCAGCTAGCTGATTTGCTGGACTTTGGAATTCAGCTCTGCCACTTAAAGACAGTATTTTTCTCTTAGAACATCAACGTGTAAGTGAAAATTTCCCATGTAATCAGGTCAGAACATAGTAACTGAAATATAGGAAAATCCTCACTATCACACACTTCTCTCAAAACAAATCTGATTCGCTTGGAAATAAAAAGACGTTAAAGGAAAAACACTGTCAAGGAGCAAAATCTAGAAATAAATACATACTTGTGTATAACTGATGCCAATGTGATGTGGGATGCATTATAACAAAAATATGTATAAATTATTATTACAGAAGAAGTAACAATTTTTGAAGAAAATGTTTAGAAAGGACTCTGGAGGGATTTATATCCGAACCTTTGTAATAAATCATTTTATAATATCAGGCTGTTGTGTTGTCTATGTTATATTTGGGAAAACAATAATATCAACAGCCTTTACATATAGGCCCCTACATCTGTGCATAGACTTTTCAAGACGCTAGATGCCTTCCATCTCCAATGACAAAGAGCATTTTTCTTTCATTTTATGCTAAACATCATGCAAGGCATTGCAAATACAAATGCATATTAAGAAATAAATGCTTACATAAATGCAGGTAGCATATACATTATTGATACATGCACATGAAAACTTTCTCAGAGAAGCCTTTCTGTCTAAATAATCCAGTTGCAACTTTCCTCCATACTCTAACTAGCTCACATTATGTTCTTCATAGAATTTAACATTCACTGAAATTCGTTCTTTCCTTTTTCTTTCTCTTTCTTTCTTTCTTTCATTCTTTCTTTCTTTCTTTCTTTCTTTCTTTCTTTCTTTCCTTCTTTCTTTCTTTCTTTCGTTTTTCCTTCTTTCTTTCTTTTTTCTGCCTCCCCAGTTAAAATGTAATCATCAGGAAGGCAGGAATTTTCCATGCTTCCTATCTGTGCCCTCAGTGCTAAGAATTCTTCCTGGCATGCTCACTTGGTGCCCATGACTTTTGTATTAGGTGAATAAGTAATGAATGCACAAAGAAATATATATGGGTGTTAGTCTCATATGCCTATATGCACCAGTTCTATTCTTTACAGCTACTAAAATTTTAAATTGACTAGATTTCCAGAAAACTTGTGATTTTGATTGCCAAATATTAATGACTGAAAACATGCATAACCAAATGAGATGACACATTCTACTGAACAAACAGAAATGAATCTTGTCTTCTCTTGATCAGCACCTTCATGAGCATCTTTTCTGCCTGTAAAAAATAGTTATGTCATTAAATGTACAGCAAGTATGACAATGGCTTATGAAACAAATACCAATATGAGAATATTTCTTAAGCTCTAACTCACAACTAAATATCTGAATTTATGTTTTATTTAGGAAGGGGAATAATCCAGCTTAACTGAAATTATGACCACATATTTATCTGTATCTTAATTATACTACAATAATATCAAAGCCTATAACATGAGCAGAATTTTCATCACATCTCTAGTTTAAAAACATTTTTTCTCACCCAACCCTCAGGAAGATATTCATGAGGTAAACCTGGCAATACAAAAATAATTATTTGGAAAATGTGATATGAGGTGAGCTGTTGCTTCTCTACTGGATGCCAGTTTAAATTGAGCTAATTTGTTTTACCAGTAGCTTAAGAAAACCCCAGCACAGCGGCACAACAATTATATCCAGGTGCAAGGACTTAATTCCACAAATTCTAGGTGGATCCTTCCAGTCAGCACGGTGGGCCCCATTCTCAGCTGTGGCTAAGAACAGATGCCTTGAAAAGCCTCTGTAAACGTGATCCAGTCAGTCGTTGAATAGAGATATTGAAATATTTCCAAAACAAAATAATGAATGTGATATTCTTACCATCACAATTCCAATATACACATCCATGAGGGAAAAAGGCATAGTAGGAATTATTTTAAATTAGTGAGCAAAATAAGGAAAGTAATTTATTCCTTTGAATTTTTTAACGTACCAGGTATATGTACACATTTTAAATTTTTCAGTTGTAAATATGAACATTTCAATTGTAAATGCTCATATACATTTTAAGAGAATTTATAAAGGTATACATGTAAATAAAAACTATTAACACAAGTGTACATGCAGCAAATGGTTTTTGAAAAACTTCACTAATGTTCCAAACAAGAAAAAAAGTAAAACATCATTTCTTAAAATATAAGCCTCTGAATGGTCAATCCACTCGCTCAAGTTAATGATGCACAGTTAAGTAGAGAAATGTGACTCTGGTGTAAGTGACCTCACTTCTTTAAAGTCATGATTTTTAAAATTAAATTAATTTAAAGTTCTTGCTTTATTTGCTTCTTAAATAACTTTCCTTAAATGGTTAAAATTATGATTTTTAAAAATTAAATAAATTTCAGGTTCTTGCTTTATTTGCTTAAGTAACATTCCTTAAATGGTCTTGAGAAAAATGAAGAGAAACACTCCATGATTTCAGAGGTAGAAACATAAATATGTATTTTCCAGCATACTTCTAGACAATATTTTTAGAATCTGTTTTTTCACTCACTAATGAGGAAGTAAGAACTGAAAACGATTTATAACTTAATATTATTGCAAACTGCTTTTCTTGTTGCTAAAATATTTACTGGTATACAGGGATATACTGAATTTGGATGTAATTAAAATTTACTGCTAATTGTTAGTATAGCAAAACTAGCATCTAAGTGTCCTCCATATACATCTCTGTAACTTTCAGTTTGCCAATGATTCGGTCTAAATTTATTAATGGATTACTACCAGAATTATTTCAGATTGGCATTAGTATTATAAGAGATAGTTATTTTGGCTACTTGTCATTTCTTATTGTATTCCAACCAAGAATTTTCTATCAAAATCAGTCTTTTGAAGCTTAAATTTTTCTTTTAAGCTCCTAATCATTGCTCCAGTAAACTCGAGGTGCCACACTTTATTAATAATAATCTGTAAGCGTTAACAATCCGAATTAGAAATATGCCAGACAATTTGAATTAAACCAGTGGATAATGCTTATTCACATGTGGTGTGAATAGTCTGGACATTTTGAAAAACATCCAAATGGGTCGCAAATAAAAAACTGTCAAAAATTTAAACCAAGTTCAGCCAGGCCTACAAGACCCATTCCCATGAACTGAAAGGAAAACTTAAATAAAAGCAGTCAGAAGTCCTGAAATATCTTAAAGCTGGATAACAGCTCTCATCTTTTGCTAGTGGGTCCTAAAAACAATAATAAACGTTAATAGATAGACTAAAATCTCTAGGGCAGAGATTTTTCATAATAATCTAGCAATTTATATCCTCATTAAGCCCAATTTCCTCATATATGAAAAAAAAGTAATTTGGTCATGATATTCTGCTCATAACAGTGAGATCAAAATTCCATTGTGATATCCATATCCAATTAATAAACCTTAACTCAAAGAATCAAGCCTTAATTGCTTCATTGTAAAACATTTGATTTATCTTATAAAAAGTCAATTTCTAATTTAAAGAAAAGAAGATATGTGACACTTAAAACAATTTATGAGTGACATTGGAGATAATCTAGTACAAAGCTCCCATTTCTCAGGTAAGGAAACCGAGTCCCAGAACCAGTGAGGCCAACTAATTAGTGACACAGATTTAGGTCCCAGATCTCCCACATTTCAGTCCAAAGAATGCCAATAGTACACTATGCTAATTCTCAGCTAAAGTTTATCATTTTTTTCTACATGTAAAATACATGTGCTGAAGTTATTGGTAGAATTTTTAAAAAGAGAAGTTTCAGTCTGGGCGTAGTGACTCAAGCCTGTAATCCCAGCACATTGGGAGGCTGAGGCGGGTAGATCACCTGGGGTCGGGAGTTCTAAACCAGCCTGATCCACATTGAGAAACCCCCGTCTCTACTCAAAATACAAAATTAGCTGGGCGTGGTGGCGCATGCCTGTAATCCCAGATACTCGGGAGACTGACGCAGGAGAATTCCTAGAGGAACCTCTAGGGAGGCGGAGGTTGTGGTGAGCGAAGATTGCACCAATGCACTCCAGCTTGGGCGACAGAGCAAGACTCTGTCTCAAAAAAAAAAAAAAAAAAAAAAAAAAAAACAGGAATGTCAAGCTGCTCAACTTTACGAGTCAAATTGTATCATACGGAAACTTTTTGAACATCGATCATCGCCTCTACCCCAAGTTACTACCCCATAGTAGGCAGTGTTGTAGGAAGATTATGATTTATTTTGATAAACCCATCAGTTTGAACAATAAAAAGTATGAAAGTTCTTTAAAGTGATATCTCAGCATTTCTTATGCATAGATAGATAACAAAAAGGAGTTGGGGCGGGGGGTTGAATGGGGGAATGTCTTCTTAAAAAGGAGGCCAGGCACAGTGGCTCACGCCTCTAATACCAGTACTTTGGGAGGCCAAGGTGGGCAGATCATGAGTTCAGGAGTTCGTGACCAGCCTGGCCTGTATGGTGAAACCCTGTCTCTACTAAAAATACTGCAATTACCCTGGCATGGTGGTGCATGCTGGTAGTCCCTGATACTCAGAAGGCTGAGGCAGAAGAATCGCTTGAACCCAGGAGGCAGAGGTTGCAGTGAGCCGAGATTGTGCCACTGCACTCCAGCCTGGGTGACAGAACCAGACTCCATCTCAAAAGAAAAAAAAAAAAAGAAGAAGAATTGCTTGTTTTCTGGTCTAGAAAACCAGAAACAAGCTTCTTGAAATCACTGAAAAATTACATTGCTGATCTTAAGGTAAAAGTGTTACAAATATCTAAAAGTCATACCTAAAAGTAAACATAAACTGTGTCCTATTCTTCACACTTTTACTTTTGTATCCCATTGGACAAAAATGTAAAATATTGGAAAAATAAATTTTCTTATAAATTATATGAAACTGGTGGAAGTGATGATAAACTTGTGGAATATTGTTTCTCTGAGTTGTTAAAATGACTTTAGCATAGTTAAACAAAACAGTGTAATGTTAGCTTCCAATAACTTTATTTTTAATTTCAATTTATTTTAATATTTCACAATAGATAATTACAAGTGTAATCATTATTGGTCATTGGCCATTAATTTGTTTCAGCGTATGTACCTCAGTGGGCAGTAATTACTGCTCAGCCTTCAATAAGATATCATTAACAAAATGAGAAGACCAGACAAAATATGTTAATTACCGTAAGTGCTCCATTGGCTCCTCCCTGGAATAAACAAGTCTAACAATTAAGATCACACTTACTTTTTGCCAGACGATATTATGCAGTGCAAAAAAAAAGGCAAATGCTACATAATTTGAAGCAAGGATATTTTGGGGGTTATTATTCTTTTCCTTGTAAATTCATATCAGCAACTATAATAACCCAAAAATTGACAACAGCTCTTGCATAAAGCAGCAATCTCATTAAAAGCTCACTGTCAATAGTGAAAGAAAAAAAATTGACTACTATACCCTATATAATTAAGATAAGAAATATCTCAAAATTATAGAAATGTTTTAATATTATAAAACTATTTGTAGAGCAAGTTAAATGGATTTCCAATCAATCCATGTATAAATAGACTAGGGAATATTTTAAATGCCCCAATTAAGAAGTAACAATATGCCAAACTAAGAACATAATTGGTTTGGGTAGCCAGTGTAATACTAAGCATTTCTTAGCCTGGTATTTATGGTATATTGCTATCCTAAAAGCATAGTCAAAATATGGGTCACTACAATACTCTCCGGCTTTTAATCTTTGTGACTGCCAGTTCATCCCTCAGAACTTTCTAAGCATATTTATTCTTCCTAAGTATTTGTCTTCTACTTCATATATATATATATATAATATATATATACACATATATATGCACACATTTCCCATTGCAGTTCATTCAGGCCTTCTCTGCAACTGGGGTTGCCATGCATCTCATATCCAAACCCTGCAGCCATTCCTGCCTTTCTCTTATTGTTCTGAGCAAGGCACATCTCATTTTTCCCTTATTCTTGTGCAGTTTCAGTTCTTTCCAATTTCTCTTCCAACTGCTCCAGCTGTACCTTTTACAACCCAGCTGTTGGGAGTCCTTTAGAGACACTCTCCCCTTCCTAAAGAAATCTTTCTGACCACTGGCAACTCTGACCACAGGTTGCTTCCAGATTTTCTGGTTCTTCTTAACATTCTCTCAGGTTAATTTAAGTTCCTCAAATCCATCTTGACCTAAGCACGTCAAGTCTACTGGGGCTTCACTGTGATCAGTTATAAAACTAAAGGATTGGATATAAACAATCAAAACTTCTTGTATATTCTCATAATCATAAATATTTATATAACATAGTTTTTCTTAAGTTTTAGGATGTGTATACTTTAATAATATTTGAAAAATAGTATTGTCTAAAATAGAAACATCAATAATCATTTATGTCAAAAGATAATAAGCCAAAAGGACCACTATGGTTCGACATAGACCATATTTCACTGCTTAACATAAGACGTACTCAGAAACTTGAAGAGGTACATGTATTCTTTTTTGGACTGTCAGAAGAGGCTTTATCAATGGTGATAACTCAGAAATGTTCAAAACTAACAAATTATCAAATACTTCAAAATACGACCATCACCAATGCAAATATAAAATAATCTCTGACCTACAGCCTTCTTCAAGAATCCTTCTTAGGTATTGTAGGTTCAATTCTTCTTTTTATGTTCCCATGTTACTCAGAAATTCCCCAAGACCATTTTCACTTTAAATCATAGTTGTCTGTTTGCTTGTCTATCTTCCTTAGTGAACTATGAAGTCTTAAGGAAAGTGGGTTTCAAACACACAATATCTGCTTGATGAATTCATTGAATATATGGCCTTAGAAAAGTATACATTGTTGAAAACGCTTTGAAGTTAACAAGAAATTGTAGGACAAATTTAGACATTGAAAAATTTGTGTTAGATTATTTAAAATGAACATGAATAATTTATTTTTCATGTGATTTTTTTAGATGCTGTTGTTTATGATTATTATCTTAACTTTTAGCATGAATACCTACTAGTTTTGACAACTATTATGCCTTGAGCTTGAACAGAGTCATAAGTATTTAAAGACCAGAGTAGGTTTCTAAAAAGTTTCAGATTTCTGCATATGTATTATTTGTTTAAAGTATATATATATAATAGAAGTGCCTATATGCATGCCTATCTGCATACCTATAACTCATGTATCTAATTACAGATTTTATTTATTTCAATTTTATAAAAATAATTTTTCTGCAGACACTACATCTCAGCACAAGTTTCAAGGTCTTATTTTTCTCTAAAAACTTGTATCTCTTATAATGGAAAAATTAAATGAGAATACAATTAATAAATTTTATAAAAATTATTTCCATTTATGTATAAATATGGCAACAAATCTAAATCTGGGAAATGCATAATTTCACAAGAAAAGGCAAATCTCAATATAATTTTAGATAATAGAAGGAAAAACAGTATTATCACTGAAATAAAATTAATCTATGTGGTTTTTAGAGTATATCCCAATATTATGTTTCCAAAGGAATGTATAATGATCATTAGCTATTTGAAAATGGTTATGAAAATAATAAGCAAAAGTTAGAAAGTTCATGAGATGCCTCCAATTTTACATCCCTTTAAAAGGATTCCTGATATTTAAAATCAAACAAAATTTAAGGTTGTCTTTGGCTACTACTCGCCAGAGGAATTCATAGCTTACAGTGATAACAGTGATCTTATTATATATCTTGTTTCTCTAAGAAATGCATGCAACCGAAGTTGGTGCATAATTAGGAAGTCATCTCTCACCATGTTCTTAAACCAAGTGTTTATTATTCTCCAGATTTTATGTTATCTTTACCTAATTTTATGATATGTTCACCTTTGACTGGAAATCTTCTTGAAGTCATTTTCACAATAATTTTTAAGAATAAATTTAAATACTTGACAAAGTACCCTAATCTTTTATAATTTTAAGAAACACCATAACCCTCCTTATTTCCTTCTATAACCAGAGTAAAAACCAATGCATCAATTACTAAATTAGGAAAAGGCAGGGAAACTGAAAATCTTTTTAATGTTAAACATATGGATGAAAATACCATTTTCTAATAAAAACAGCCTTAGTTACTTTTCTGGAATTTATAGCACAAGCAAGTCACTGAATAGATGTTCAGTAAGTAATTGATGTTTAATGCTTTAATTCACACTAAAATAAAAAGAATATTAACTGTAACTTTCAGCCTCCATCTACAGATCCCATTAATGGAAAAAAAAATCCTTAAAAACAAACAAACAAACAAAAAACAGTACAACAGTACATATCCTATGAGTCAGATATTCCACTTTTGGAAAATTTTTAAGGAAGCAACAATGCTGGTATGTAAAGTTATGAGAAGTCATCAGACCATTGCATACATTCATAAAAACTGGTAATTACCAAAATATTTAGCAAGAAATTGACTTAAGTTAAAATTATGATAGAATAAAATAATAATGATATAAATAAGAAGGAAAACTTTGGAGATATATTTCTGAGTAAATAAACCATTTTGCAAAATATGTGTAGTATATAAGCTTCTTTACATACATATTTCCTATGGCAAATAAAATAATGTGCACATTAAACCTGTTTCTTCTCCAGGTTAAGCACATAGCTAAATTACATTTTCTAGTATAAAGGGAAATTTATTTGTGGTCTGAAACACATAAACATCTCACTTGCCATCCCTCTCTATCTTCCTCCTGGCGGGAAGTCAATGGCCAAGAAACTCCAGTAAGAGGCATTAATCGCACTGCACTGAATGACTGCAAGGAGCAGAGTGTCACTGCATTGCCCAACCTAAACCCCATCCCACCACTGGCAATCCCCTCCTGAGGGAGAAATAAGATTCTATCATGTTAAGCCACTGATATTCTAGAGGAAACCAGTTTTAGTAGTTATGATATTCTAATATTATTAATAGAAAAGGATAAATATATATCAAAATATTTAAAGAAATCGTAATTTTTTTGTATTGTATTTTTTTTTTTGCTTAAACATCTATTAATTTTGTGATAAAAGTTTTAAGAAAAGAAAGTCGTTGTTAGTAAAAACCTCACAAATGAGATTTTTGACTCCTAAAGGTATTATTTCCGAATATAGAAAAAATTAATGTCTCTCTTTTATTACGATAATATGTTTAAGCAATACAAGGGAAGGATAGCATTTCATTAATGCTTCCTGAATTATGCAATGTTCTGGTTTGATCATATTCCGCAGAAAAGAACTTAAGCGTAATATGTAATTAATTGCTTTATAGGGGCACTTTTGCATTGGTTAATGTCTTTAACAAAAGCCATAAATTATCCTCTTAACTATTGCTAATATGGAGCAAAAGCTCTACTGCAATTCTATTTCCTCTTCTTAAATCCTGAACAAATTAAATACCATCTCGCACCATCTCTCCAACATCTCCACACTTGACTGGATCATCTTGACTAAACATGTCAGACCTGACAAATTCTTTAGCTTTCAGAAAGACTTTAACTCAGATTTTAAGCCCTCTGACATACCAGTCAAAACTCTGTTAATGTGATTTACAGTTAAATTAAACAAAAAAACATCATTAAAATAATGATAAAAGGTTAAGGCCTCAAGCTACAAATACAGAGAAGAGAAAAGGCATGGCTCTGCTGGAGAGTTCAGTGCAGCCTTGCACAGCCATCTCTGCCTGTGCTGGGTAGTTCAGAGGGTCTTCTGTCAGGGATGCATCAGCTACAGCCAAATATTACCCATATGAGCATTTCGGAGCATTTATACTCTGTGCAAAAAAGCATGCTAAAATGAATGACTGAGGCGTCATTAATAGGATTAGTATCTTCAGTAAGTTTAGTCATCATGTAAAAAGGAAGCAACGTTTTGTCTGGTCTTTGCTTTGCCTTTGCATACAGATTCTACACTTTACTCATCCTTACATCACTCTCACTTTACAGATGAGGACAATGAGGCTTAGTTCATCTCAGTATCACAAACTTATAGGAAACAAAGGTGTGATCCTCCCAACTCCATCACCATAATCAATCTTAGGCAGGCTTTTTCACTGCTTTCATTCTCTTCCTGCCATAAAAGTTCTTTCCAGGGAAATAACTGACACAAATCTGAGCTCTTGCCTATGCTGGCATCAAACTTCTGCCTCACCACCTTCTCCCATTCTGCTTCCCCCATCCACTCCAGACCAGTCTGCAAATTTAAGTTGTCTATTTCTCTTTGAAGATTTTTCGACATTGCTACTCTGCATTCTCATCACTCAGATGCTTGCGTCCCAGTAGGATTGTCTGCAAACCATAAAATTACCTTTGGCCAGACTGTGAGTCCTAAGAGACAAAATATGTGCTATATCCAGTTTTGTTTCCCCAGAGTTCTCAATAATAAATATATGAAAAGTTATATAATATATGAAAAGTTATAATACATATATGAAAACACATGAAAAGTTATATAAATTTATTAAAAGTTCTCAATAATAAATATATGAATGGATAAATAAATGACAGAAACTACAACATTTTTAAGAGATATTGAATGAAATGAAATTCACAATTTCTGAATGATTTCTTGCAGTATGTCCCAACTTTTCTTGTTCTGTTAGAATAGGTTTTTCAATGTCTCCCTGTCTACTAAGTACACCTTTCTTACCCTAGCTTTGCCTAGCCAGCAATTAAAGGCTTTTCAATTGAGCTCACAATTACTGCAAAACTGGGAAACAAAACATTTTCCTTTATAAAATGGTCCAAATTAATCTTTTTGAGAATTAGATGTACAACTTATTGGTACAATTCAGTTATTCACTCTGTCCAAAATTATTTACTGAACATGCAGACAAATGTTTTTTGTTTTTTTTGGGGGGGGGTGGGGAGAAAGGCAGGAAGGAAGGAAGCGGGGAGGGAGGGAGGGAGGGAAGGGAAGGAAGGAAATCAAGGAAATCAATGAGAGAGACATTGCCGACCTGGATCTAGAGGTTTACAAGTTGATTTCTTTTTTTTTTTTTTTTTGAGAGACGGAAAGAAAAAAAAAATAAGTAAAGGAGAGGAAGAAAGAGGAAGAGAAAGAGGGAGAGTAAATGGAAATATTGCTTTATTTTGAAAAAAATTGGGTATTAATAATGGCCAATCAATGTTTCATTTAAACTTATGGGTAGGTGTGATGTGGTATTGACAAGAATGTATATTTTGTGTATTTGAAGTGGAGACCTCTATAAATATTTATTAAGTTTATTGTTCCAGATCTGAGTTCGAGTCCTTGATATCCTTATTAATTTTCTGTCTCATTGAATCTAAGTCTCGTATCTGGGTGTTAGGATCGTTAGCTCTTGTTGTTGCATTGATCCTTTTACCACTGTATCTTTGTTGCTTTAAAATCTATTTTATTCGATACAAGAATTGCAACTCCTGCTTATTTATTTATTTATTATTTATTTTCGCTCTCCATTTGGTTGGTAAATCTTTCTCCATCCCTTTGTTTTGAGTCTTTGTGTATCCTTGCATGTGAAACAGGTCTGGATGTAACATGACGTTGGGTTTTGGCTGTGTCTTTTGATTGGGGGATTTAGTTGACTTAAATTTAGGGTTACTGCCATTTGATGTTGACTGCCTGTTTTATCCATTCGTTGGTGTAAATTCTTCTTTATGTTGGCGCTCTTTACTTTTTGGTGTATTTTTAGTAAGGCTAATACTGGTTGTTTCTTTCTGTGTGTAATCCTTCTTTCAGAAGCTCTTGTAAAACAGGCCTGGTAGTAATAAAATCTCTGAGTTCTTGCTTGTTCATAAAAGATTTTATTTTTCCTTCAGTTGTGAAGCTTAGTTTGGCTGGATATGAAATTCTGGGCTGAAGGTTCTGTTCGTTGAGGATGTTGAATATTGGCCCCCACTCTCTTCTGGCTTGTAGAGTTTCTGCGGAGAGATCTGCTGTAAGTCTGATAGGCTTGCCTTTGTGGGTAACCTGACCTTTCTCTCTGGCTGCCCTTAGTATTTTCTCCTTCGTTTCAACCCTGGTGAATCTAACGATTATGTGCCTTGGGGTTGCTCTTCTTGAGGAATATCTTTGTGGTGTTCTCTGTATTACCTGGGGTTGAATGTTGACCTGCTTTGCTAGTTTAGGAAAATTTTCCTGAATAATATCCTGAAGGGTAATTTCCAGCTTGAATTCATTCTCTCCGTCGCATTCAGGTACACCTATCAAACGTAAATTTGGTCTTTTCACATAGTCCCACATTTCTTGGAGACTTTGCTCATTCCTTTTTATCCTTTTTTCTCTAATCTTTTCTTCACGTTTTATTTCATTAAGTTGGACTTTGACCTCTGATATCCCATCTTCTGCTTGAACAATTCAAGTGTTTAAACCTGTGCATACTTCTCGGAGTTCCTGTATTGTATTCTTCAGTTCCATTATTTCACTCATACTCCTCTCTAAGTTGTCTATTCTCAATAGGATTTCATCAAACCTTTTTTTAAAGTTCCTAGTTTCTTTACATTGGGCTACAACATGTTCTTTTAACTCACCGAAGTTTCTTATTATCCATTCCTTGAAGAGTGATTCTGTCATTGGGATGCGCTCGTTCTCCATCAAGCCTTGTTCCATTGTTGATGTGGAACTGTGATCATCTTTAGAGGGAGAGGCGTTCTGACTTTGAGTATTCTCAGCTTTTTTACGCTGGTTTCTTCCCATCATTGTAAATTTATCCTCCTGTCGTCTTTGAAATTACCAACTTTCAGATTAGGTCTCTTGAGGGGACGTCCAGGTTGTTAGTTCCCAGGGACAGAGCAGCGGCCTTAAAACTGATGGTGCTTTTCTGCCCAGGATTCTCCTGTCGGGCTTTCTTCTTGTGTCCGTAGTAGGCGACTCTGCCTTCCCAGGGCTCCAAACCTCGGTCAGAAGGGGAACTGGTCCCGTTTACTCTGCACCGAGTGCTGCCGCACTGAGGTGCCGTCACAGCCACTGCACCGGGCTCTGGTGTCATGCTGGGGGCCCGTGCGGGTCCTCCAAACCTGTTTACTCTGCTCAGAGAGCTGCGGCGCCGAGGTGCCGGCGGAACCGCTGCACCACTAGAGTCGCGCTGGCCACCCATGTGTTTCCTCCACTGGGGGATCTTCTGCTCCGTGAGCGACCAGAATTTGTCTGAAAGTGTGGCGTCCTCTAGCTCTCCGCGCCTTCCCTGAGAGCTGCAATCCCAGGATGTTAGCAATTGGCAATCTTTGATCGTTCTCACAAATGTTTTTTAATGATGCATTCGATCTAGTTTCCGTAGTCAAGCAACTCAGAGACTAGTTAAACAGAAAGACAAAGAAAAATAAATTTTAATACAATCAAAAAGTGAAGCATGCCAAAGAAACTTGCCCAGTGGATGTGAGAAGACCAAGGAAGGCTTCCTAGGTTAGGCAACTCTTCATCTGAGTCTACAAAATGAGTTTTGTTAAGTAGACAAAAAAGAGTGAAAGATCTACGTACAGAAGAAGTGATGTACAAAGCCACAGAGATTAAAAACAAAACAGAGTACATGTGGAGAATAATGTGGCCTTCACTGTTGATGAAACAAAAACATGAGAGCCAGAAAACTTAGAAGACCGGTAAGGGAGAAAAGGAGGCAGCAGCGAGGCATCACTGTACACCATTTTAGAGCTTAGTCTTTGACTTAAAGGAATTATGATGTGCACAAAAATCTGTTTTGACACAGATTTATATTTAAAGCAAGTATTCACTGCCTAGTCTACCAGGATTTTATGCCAAGTATTAAAATATTTTTCTTAAATAATCTTGGAAGGGGATATGGATCCCATCATTGAGATCTTTTTCTATATTTTTGTCTTTCTTTCTAGAAAGAATTAAAGTACTTCTTGACCCCTTTGTGAAGGTAGTTACTATCTGTAAGGAATTGTGTCCTCAATCCTGTTGATCCTGTTGGCATTGTCTCACTTCCTGCTTTGCTCTCGCTCTCACTCTCATTGTTGCTGATTCTCTTGTTTTCTTTCTCAACCATTTGTCTTAGATGCCATTTTCACAAAGGACCTTATTTAACTATGTTTCTCCTGAAATGATTTCCTAATTCAACAACATAAAACGATAGGTCACAATACAGTTCTCTACTTAACCATCTTTATGCATCAGGCCAGATGCTTTTTCACTTGTCATATTAGCATGCATAAAACAAATCTGGGACTTCAGCCTGCCCTGCATCTTGAAAGAGTAAGTCATAAAACAAATTTTGGAATCCTCTGTTGATAATAATCCATCCAATATAGCACCTGGGGTGTTTTTTTGTTTTATTAGTGAGAGGAAGTGCTGTACTAAGTGATGGTGATGCACTTTGATGGAGCTGCCCCTGGAATGCAATAAAGAGCAGAGGACAAGCTCCTTGGAGTGTGTTTCTGAATGAAAAGCCAATGGTTTAAAAGTTCACTGGAGAACCCAGGCAGGGAGAGGAGCTTACTCCATGGCTGTTGGCTACACTACGCATATCATTAGTCTATTCTAACTAGCTATTTACATCCAGGTGCAACTCAAAGTATAAGGGAAAAAAAAATCATACAAAACTTTATATTATGTTGATACTGGCTCAGAAAGCACATGCAAGCCTAAGTATCCCTCCAGTAGTAAAAAATGAAGTTTTACTGCTAACATATTCAAAATTTAAGACCCATGCAACTGGAAGGTGTATACTTTATGCTTTTCAGTTTCCATTTCTCCTTAGTTTACTCTGTGGGAATACAATGCAAAATTCTGTCTTTTCTACTTGAAAACATATAATATTTTTAGCAAAAAGATATTAAATACTTATTTTGTTACTTTATCTGAATTACTATTAAAAAATAAGTATTTAAATAGAGTCATCATTTTGCATTATTAGCCCTACTACTAACATTTTTAGAGTAAGAGAAAATCCAAGATGATTTAGTATAAACAATAAGGAAAATTGTTTGATTACTATACTAAATCCTAGGCTCAGATGACTTAATTCGGTCATGCTTTACTTGCAAAGATGTATTCAGATAGTCACCTCTTGTATAGTCCCTTTAGCAACTTAAGTCAGAAACCCAAATTTTAACATGCATATTGATTTAATTATTTCTTCCACCTTTGTGCAAGAGCTAATTTTATTAAAAAGAGGCCAAATAATGACTGGTTAGTCTGGATATCTCTGAGTAACTCAAATGACATTTTTACAAAAAGAATGAACATGTACATAAACACCACATAAAATGAAATTCTATGTTTTTCCATCACTTATAACATCAAGTGGAATTTTATGTTTTCACAAATATGTTGGCGTATTTCCCTATCATACTCAAGATCCTTTTTGGAAAGTTTTTTTTATTTTTTTAATTATATGCACTACTACTAACTTTGTTTAGTGAAAAACATCAAAATAACTAAAATAAAATTTTAATAATAATATTAGAAGCTATTAGTATGAACTATCACATATTCATAATGAAAGGAAATCCAAAGAACATATGTTTGCAAACATAAACAATGGTTAGATACCTTCTTAAGGACAGAAACCTCAACTAGCAATGTTTTTTAATAATTAAACGCTTTAGATAATTCTGTATCACCTAAACAACACATTCAAGTTCTCCTGCTGCAGTCTGACATGACACAACTCCTGAAACTGAATCCAAGCCAAATGCTATTTTAATCAATTAAAATAAATTCATATTTTCAGATATATTATGTATAATATTTGTATTATAGTTTCTTATTTATGATATAGCAAAACAGTTCTGTCCTCTTTGGGAAATTTCATGATTTGTAAAAGTTTGTTTTTAATTAAAATGTATTATACAACACAGAAGTTTTCTTCTTTATGTCAAGGAAGCATATAGAAATTTGCATTTTGAGATGACTGATTTATTCTGATGCTATAGCATTTTGCTCCCATGTAAACATTTCCTGTGACATGAAAATGGATAGTTTTGTGCCCTGGAAAATCCATTATTATAGGTTGCTCATGGTTTTGACTCCTGAACTATGAAAAATATGAAAAAAACCAGTTTGGTGAACAAGCAATTATAAACATTTGATACACCACAAAGAAAAAGAGAGAAATAGCTACTGTATCTGTTTTGAAGTAGCCAGTTCGGTACTGGTCTCTTCCTTGTTTTGCATTTATTTTTTCAGCAGCCAAGATGAAGTCTCACTACAAGATTCTTAGATGTGGACCATACATTCTGGTCCTGGAGCTACCTAACTCTTGAGCACACAGAAGTCATCACCAAAGAAAATAACAAACATGTTAATGATATATTCTACACCAATGTTTATGTGAAGAGCATATGCTTTCTTAATTTGATCTTGTGTAATCATAAAAAGTCCACTTTCATAATTAACATGAACTATATATTTTTTAAAAAATCTGAAAGTGAGCCACAAAAGAATGACATATTATTATTTTTCAAAAAGCTTTTGACTTTTCTAAAGGATAAAATACTAAATATCATTTCCAAATTGACACTAAATTCATATTAAAAACATGACTAAATATAACATAGGAATTGCAATCTTATCTGAGATATTTTTGCCTAAAAGAAGAATACTTATATGTTCACCTACTCGTCTATTTCATTTTTTTTCCAAATTTACCTGAGCCGTAAGAATCACCCTAGGAGTTTTAAAATACAGGACATAATGGCTCAGGCATATCATTTTTATCCCTTCAGTTTATTTTTGCAGACTCAGAGGGTACATGTGCAGGTTTGTTACATGAGTACATTGCATAGTGGTGAGATCTGGGCTTTCAGTGTACTCATCACCTGAAGAGTGAACATTCTACCCAATAGGTAATTTTTCAACCCTCACCCCTACCCAGCTCTCCCTTTTTGGAGTCTGCAGTGTCTACTATTCTCCTCTGTAGGTCCATGTGTACCCATCTTTTAGTTCCAATTTATAAGTAGGAACATGTGGTATTTGATTTTGTTTCTAAGTTATTTCACTTAGGATAATAACCTCCAGCTACATCCACATTGCTGCAAGAAAACATTATGTCATTCTTTTTTATGGCCTGGGCAGATCTTCTGATCCAAAAGTTTTAATTGACAGACTTCGGCACACAATTGGTACCAGGGACTGGAATGATGTGGTATGGTAACATTTATTCCAGTTTTAATGTTCTATGATCTATGAGTTGACTAAGATGTCACAAGTTTATTCTTCATAGATATAGATAAAATAAAATACATATTGGTGTAGATCTTGATTTAGACTCTTCTTATAAACATAGAAATTGTAACAGAATCTTGTTAGTGATGGATGGATGGATGGATAGAAAGATAGATAGATAGATAGATAGATAGATAGATAGATAGATAGATAGATAGATCTATCTAGACAAAGATCTGGACAGATACCAGAACATAGAACCTATTTATCAACTAAGTCCATAAAGTTATCAACTAGAACTCATTTTTTATTTTAATTTAAGAACAGAGTCCCACTGCATCATCCAAGCTGGAGTGCAGTGCTGCCATAATAATTCTCTAAGTCTCAAACTCGGGCTCAAGCTCTCCTCTTGCCTCAGCCTTCTAAGTAGCTGAGATTACAGGCACGAGCTACATCTGACTACTGTTCTTTTTCAAGCCTTTATGTACCTGAAATGTAATGAACTCATGGAGAGAAAAAGTGTGAATTAGCCACTGAAATTCTCTGCATATGCCACATAAATCAGTGTTTTTTTGTCTACTAATATATGGGCTGACTGCAAATGTGTATGTATTTATACAGTTTTTTTAAAGCTGTATCAAGTTAATTGCAAGGCAAATTTTGTTTAGCAAAATTCACTTTAAGAGATGAGATCTCAGCCAGGCACAGTGGCTAATGCCTGTAATCCCAGCACTTTGGGAGGCCAAGGTGGGTGGATCATGAGGTTAGGAGTTTGAGATCAGCCTGGTCAACATAGAGAAACCTCGTCTCTACTAAAAGTACAAAAATTAGCCAGGTGTGGTGGCACATCACTGTAATCCCAGCTACTTGGGAGGCTGAGGCCAGAGAATCACATGAACCTGAGAAGCAGAGGTTGCAGTGAGCTAGGACAATGCTACTGCACTCCAACCTCGGTGTCAAAGTGAGACTCTGTCTCAAAAGAGAGAGAGAGGGAGACAGAGAGAGAGACAGAGATCTCACTGTGTTGCTCCAGCTGGAGTGCAGTGGTTATTCACAGATGCCATCATAGTGCACAGCAGCCTCAAACTATTGGCTCAAGCTATTCTCAGCCTCTGAAGTCAAGTCATTAGGTCCTACAGGCACACAAAAAACTTATGTCTAAAAATATTACTTTTATAATTTATTATTTTACTTCTACTAATTCCAACAAATTATCTGGAAAACACACAATAAAACAAGGAACAAAATAAATGTGCAAATTGGGGTGAAATAAAATGAGGTAGAAAGCAAAGGTAAGAGTCACAAGAACCAGTATTTTAAAAATTCATATAATAAATTCTTACAGTAATGTTATAGTCAATCAACATTTGGTTCTGAGGCTGAGCTTTCTAGCAGCCAGAACCAGGAGAAAAATGTAATCAGACACAAGGTTTTAGGCAATTTACTTGAATAAATAGAGCTTTTCATGAAATTGGTACCTGACAAAAATTACTCCACTATAGCTTCACTAAAGAGATTATGTGAGATGGGCATTTGCATTGGTTCCAAGTATTTGCTCTTGTAAACAGTGCGGCAACGAACATACGTGTACCTGTGTCTTTATAATAGGATGATTTATAATCGTTTGATTCCTCAAGGAACTTGAAATAGAAATACCATTTGACACAGTAATGGGATTGCTGGGTCAAATTGTATTTCTATTTCAAGATCCTTGAGGAATCGCCACACTGTCTTCAATGATAGACTGAATAATGAAAATGTAACACATACACACCATGGAATACTATGCAGCCATAAAAAAGGATGAGTTCATGTCCTTTTCAGGGACATGGATGAAGCTGGAAACCATCATTCGCAGCAGACTGACACAAGAACCAAACACCACATGTTCTCACTCATAAGTGGGTGCTGAACAACGAGAACACATAGACACAGAGAGGGGGACATCACACACTGGGGCCTGTTGAGGGATGGGGATGATAGGGGAAGGATAGCAGGAGGTGAGGATATTGGGGAGGAATAATGTTAGGAGGAATACCTAATATAGGTGATGTGGGATGGATGCAGCAAACCACCATGGCATGTGTTATATCACAATCCTGCACAACCTGCACATGAACCCCAAAACTTAAAGTATAAATAAATAAAACAAAAAAAGAGATTATGTGAGGTGATATAAAAGACTGTATTCTCAAAAATATTTTTCAATGAATACTATTACCAACAAATATAAGAAAAAAACGTGTCTATTAAATGGTTATAAATTGTGCAAATAAAACTTTTATCACATGAACCAAAAGTTATATAACAATAAAATTCAACAATATTATGTATCCGATTAGTTAAGATATATTTGTGCTGTGTTTTATTGTAATTATTTGCAAAAGTTATTAATTGCTGAGTGTGAATGGTGCCTATAATTTTCATTATAATTTTAGTAGAGTTTTAAGGAATGTGTAAAAATTTTAAACTGAAAAAGCTTTCAAATTGCATGATGGGAGAGAAATAACTCAAAAACATTGACACTGGTGGCTTGTAACCATAGTGAATTCTCTTCAATAAAAAAATAAATTTTCCTTCCACACTTCTTTCTTTCTAGCTACTCACAGGCCTTCTCTTCTCCTCCACAGTCAAACATCTCAATATAATCGCCTATTATTGATGTCTCCTTTACCTCACTTACCACTCATTTCTCAACCTCTCAAACCTGGTTTCCACCACACTGCGCCAAAAAAATTGCTTGCGTAAGATTTTTTCATTCTAAATTTGCTAATGGTAGAATATCACTTTGAGAGTCTTCTATCTTCTATTTGAACAAGAGGCAGAAATGTCACTGGAGCAAGAAATAAAACAAAATAGAAATAAAGAAGCTAGTAAAAAGTTTGACCTCTAGTTGGAATAAAATAAGTACTGCTATGAATTGAACATGCACCCCCAAATTTATATGTTGGGAACTTAATGCCCTATGCAACAGTGATGAGAGTGGGGCTTTCAGGAGATGATTATGTCATGAGGGTGCTGCCCTCATAAATGGAATAATGTCCATTACAAAGGGAGTGGGTTCAATATTGTGAGAGGGTTTGTTATAAAAGCAGATTCAGCCCTCTCTCTTTCTCATTCTCTATCTCTCTATATATATCTCTCTGCTTCTCTGTTTTTCTTACCCTGCCTCCACTCCATGTGCTCTGTTTTTCTTTTGCCTTCCCATTCATTGGGTGATATAACAAGAAGGCTTCCACGAGGGATTTTCCAGCCTCCAGAACTATAAGAAATAAACTCCTGTTCATTATAAATTACCAAGTCTTAGGTATTCTGTTACAGCAGCACAAAATGGACTAAAGCAAGTATTATGTGTGTTTACATGCTAAAACCCTATTATTCTATTTTCACTAAGCATAGAATAGCCACAGAATAGTTTAATAAAATATAAAAATCACAGAATAGCTTGGGAAATATAAAATTCATGTCAACATTATTATATATTAAGATTACATTATATATTAACTTTACAAAAATACACAAATGAGATCATTACTTAATAATGAAGGCATAAATGAACATTGTATTTATTTTTATAATAGTAAAATAATGCAAAGGGGACACATATTTTCCCTTGGTTAATCAGTCATGTTTAATTTGACTTGTGCCAAATTCATTTTTTAAAAAGACTATTTTTTTCTGTTTTAAGACATTTATGGGCATTTTTGCTTAATTTTACCAAAATTCCCAAGGCTCTAAAATCTCATAACTGAGCATCCTGGAAAAAAATATAAATAATTTTATTTTCCTATGCTAATAATGCCCAGAATCTTCTATTAATTAAGTAAATATCAGCTCAGAGCTTCTTTTTTTTTTTAAGAGCTTCTTAAGTGTAAGACCTATCACCTGCTTGGAAAATATTGAATATTACATTTAATATCACCTGCTTTGGAAAATACTAAATATTAAATAAGACATGGTTTCTCTCCTAAAAATAAAGTAGGAAAGGTAACTCAAAGAACCATCAGAAGGTTATAGTGCATTGCAGAGAGAGTTCAAAACCACCTGTAATATGTCACAGAAGCTAGAGCTAAAATCAGGAAGTTAAGCTAAGCAGGGTTTCTTCACAGTGCACTGTGGACATTTCGGGCCAGATGATTCCTTGTTGGTGAATGGAGCTGTCCTTTGCATTGTACTGCGTTTTGGCAGATCAGTTGTCTCCACCCACAAGATTTTAGTAGCAATCCCTGACACATTTCAAACACAGGAATAAAAAAGTCTCTAGACACAAGCAAATATCACCTGGAGGGAAATATTTACCCCAGTTAAAAACCACAGGGCTAAGACTACATTGGGGTAAGGAACATCCTGAAATTAGAGATTACATCTGGACTTCACACAGAAAAATATGTAGTCAAAGTTGTGAGAGTAAAGTGAGGATGAAGAGTAAAGAATAGACTTCATTTGTTAAATCATCTAAGGAGTAGGAACAAACATTTGTTCCAGGAATTATTACAGATTTTTTATATCCAAAACCTAATATGTATCTCACAGCAAATATTCGAAATAAGAGATTATTATCCCTATTCTGCATACTTAGGAACTTAAAAATATTTAGGAGCTATAGTTGAAGATTTTGTAACTTTCAGCATTCAAAATCACTAGCAATAGTAAACAATGAATATGCCCAACAATGGGATGTGCTTAAGTAAATTATGGTATATTAATTAAATATAACTTAATGCAACCACTGGAAATTGTGATCATAGAGACTATCTAGCCTTATAGAGATATTCTTTTAGTTATAATGTTGTTACAAAAGCAAGTCATAAAATTATAAAATCACTATACTAAAAAATAATAATTATACAGAAAAAGGTTTTTAAAAAATACATCTAAATGCTATCAGTGGTTGCATTAGTGGTGGTAATATATTTTTTCATTTTTTTAATGATATATTAATAAGCCTATGAGAATATTTTAAAATTGCATAAATTATTTAAACATAGCTTTCTATTTTTCTTTAAAATCTCCCCACAAAGATGCCATAGTCAACCTCAATAAGTATGATAGATCTTACTTGTACTCATTCCCTCCTTGTCTTGCAGGATTAAGCTCCCTGAAGTTTTTCATAACCATGTGGTTTGATTCAGCAAATGAAACATGTCACTTCCAGCAAAAGTAACATGTCACTTCTAAGCAGCTCCATATAAAAGCCAATGATGATTTCCCATTATTACAAAGGCAAACCTTGAAGCCTCATGTAGACATACAGGTGTCCTAAGCTTACAGAGACTCTGCCAGCCTAGGCCTCTGAGTGATTTGAGTAGATCCACCTCCCACCCACAACAACCTGCCTCAGTATGTAGAGACACAAACCTTTGTTGTCTTAAATTTTCGAGATTTAGAGGTTGTTACTGTAGCATAACCTAATCTATCCTGCTTAATTCAGTAATTAATTCTTATGTTTTATTGTTATTGTGATAAATTTTTCCAAAAGCACAACCAAAATCATATACCTATTTGCCTTGTCAAAGGCATATAATTATAACATTTTATATTAGTTATATTCTTTAAGACATTTCATAAAGACCCATACCAGAAATTCTAAACAGCATATGAAGATTAAAGGTCTAGTCAAATAAACAAAGTAATACATTCAAGAATCACAATCCTTTACTGATTTTCACTTTATTAATTTTCTTTTTTTTTTTTAATTTTTTATTGGATTATAGGTTTTGGGGTACATGAGCAGAGCATGCAAGACAGTTGCGTAGGTACACACATGGCAGTGTGCTTTCTTTTCTTCTCCCCTTCACCCACATTTGGCTTTTCTCCCCAGGCTATCCCTCCCCACCTCCCCCTCCCACTGGCCCTCCCCTTTTCCCCCCAATAGACCCCAGTGTTTAGTACTCCCCTTTCTGTGTCCATGTGTTCTCATTTTTCATCACCCACCTATGAGTGAGAATATGCGGTGTTTCATTTTCTGTTCTTGTGTCAGTTTGCTGAGGATGATGTTCTCCAGATTCATCCATGTCCCTACAAACGACACAAACTCATCATTTCTGATTGCTGCATAATATTCCATGGTGTATATGTGCCACATTTTTCCAATCCAGTCTATTATCAATGGGCATTTGGGTTGATTCCAGGTCTTTGCTATTGTAAACAGTGCTGCAATGAACATTCGTGTACATGTGTCCTTATAGTAGAAGGATTTATAGTCTTTTGGATATATACCCAGTAATGGGATTGCTGGGTCAAATGGAATTTCTATTTCTAAGGCCTTGAGGAATCGCCACACCGTCTTCCACAATGGTTGAACTAATTTACACTCCCACCAACAGTGTAAAAGTGTTCCTTTTTCTCCACATCCTCTCCAGCATCTGTTGTCTCCAGATTTTTTAATGATCGCCATTCTAACTGGCGTTAGATGGTATCTCAATGTGGTTTTGATTTGCATCTCTCTGATGATCAGTGACGATGAGCATTTTTTCATATGATTGTTGGCCTCATATATGTCTTCTTTCGTAAAATATCTGTTCATATCCTTTGCCCACTTTTGAATGGGCTTGTTTGTTTTTTTCCTGTAAATCTGTTTGAGTTCTTTGTAAATTCTGGATATCAGCCCTTTGTCAGATGGGTAAACTGCAAAAATTTTTTCCCATTCTGTTGGTTGTCGATCCACTCTAGTGACTGTTTCTTTTGCCGTGCAGAAGCTGTGGAGTTTCATTAGGTCCCATTTGTCTATTTTGGCTTTTGTTGCCAATGCTTTTGGTGTTTTATTCATGAAGTCCTTGCCTACTCCTATGTCCTGGATAGTTTTGCCTAGATTTTCTTCTAGGGTTTTTATGGTTCCAGGTCTTATGTTTAAGTCTTTACTTTATTAATTTTCTATCAATAAAGTCAAGTGAAACAAGACCGGGCCTCTTACAATGTACTGTGCACATAATCACTGTTGCTAATGTATTAATAGAATGAACACTTACAAGTCCATAGATCCTAGTAGGTTCTTGTCTTCCATTGGTTACTAACACATAGCTAGGCATTGAGTTGTTTAGCAATAAAAATAAGATATAAGTAATGGTTAAAACATATTGAAACAATTAAGTTTAAGAAAGCAAAAACTCTGTAAGAGAAATAGTGATCAAGATCAAAAATATTATATCAGTGACACACTAAGAATTTGAACCTGGACCAAAATTAAAACCTATAAATTTTTATCCTGTTTTTATGTAGCAAAGCAATTTTGTTGACATACTATGGTCATAATTAGGTTGTAGTCTGAACGTAACTTTTTATATAAATGAGAGCATATTCAAGATTATCCCTAAGATAATACCATAATTTCTTGCATTCCCATCGCTTTCTAAAATGGAGAAGAGGAAAGTGGGTTGTTCTGCCAAAAATGGCGAAAACCCACAGGCTGCAACACCTGTGTAAGTAGCCTATGCTTAGCCTGTTGTTCATGGAACAGCATTATGATCTGTGTTGTTGTGGACAAAAAACTGAACATAAAGATCTGATTAAACTAAAGAACATCTGTACAGCAAAAGGAACTATCATCAGAGTGAATAGGCAACCTACAGAATGGGAGAAAATTTTTGCAATCTATCCATCTGACAATGGTCTAATATCTAATAATGACGAGGAATTTAAACGAATTTACAAGAACACAAACAACCCCATTAAAAAGTGGGTAAAGGACATGAACAGAGACATTTATGTGGTCAAGAAACATATGGAAAAAAGCTCAACATCACTGATAATCAGAGAAATGCAAATCAAAACCACAATGAGATTCCATCTCACTCCAGTCAGAATGGTGATTATTAAAAAGTCAAGAAACAGCAAATGCTGGTGAGGTCACAGAGACAGGAATGCTTTTACATTGTTGGTGGGAATGTAAATTAGTTCAATCACTGTGCAAGACAGTGTGGCGATTTTTCAAAGTTATAGAACCAAAAATGCCACTTGACCCAGCAATCACATTACTGGGTATATACCCAAAGGAATATAAGTCATTCTGTTGTAAAAATACATGAGCCCATATATTCATTGTAGCACTATTCAAAATAGCAAAGAAATGGAATCAACCCAAATGCCCATCAATGATGGACTGGATAAAGATAACATAGTACATATATACCATGGAATTCTATGCAAGCCTAAAAAGGAATGAGATCATGTCCTTTGCAGGGATGTGGATGGAGCTGGAATCCATTATCCTCAGCAAACTAACACAGGAACAGAAATCAACACTGCATGTTCTTATCAAGTGGGAGCTAAACAATGAGAACACATGAACACAGGGAGGGGAACAACACACACTGGGGCCTGCTGGAGGGGGTTGAGGGTGTGAGAGGAGGGAGAGCATCAGGAAAAATAGCTAATGCATGCTGGGCTTAATAGTTAGATAATGGATTGATAGGTGCAGCAAACCACCATGGCACATGTTTACCTAAGTAACAAACTTGCACATCCTGCACATGTACCCTGGAACTTTAAAAAAAAAGGATGATCATAAAGAACATCAGAACACAAGGTGAATCACATATTAGAATAGTTGATGGGATATTCCTGTATAGTTTCAAGAATAAAAGCTTTAAGTTATCTTAGATGGTTTCAAAGTTTTTAAATGTCACTGTCATAATAAAACATTCTAAAGATTCTTCACTTTCTTTAAGATTTTTAATCTGTCTATAAAAATACTCATATATGATGCCATTCTTTATTGTTTTCTAGCATGTGCACTGGAACATTCAGAGACTATGTTTATGTTTATACTAATTCTTATAATACCCCACAGTGTCCACCCAATACAGTCTGTGCTTAAAAATCACTGGATGCGTTGAATTGCATTCTTTGTCTTCAACATGGTTATTCTCCCTAGTGTCCTTACCTAGACTTTAGATTCTCTTGTATCAAAGGACACATTGCACAGCATATAATGTCTCTTGAATGTAGTATAAGAAGATAAAAGGCAGAAGGATTAACTTCCATTCTCTTCATAAAGGTACTCATTTAGTTACAGGACTTGAGTGGTTCAAGTAACATGCAAAATACACTTAATAAATTAGAAAACCAAAACCAAAAAGAGGATCTGAAATTAATATTGTAGGCAAAAACATTATATGACTCATATTACAAAATATCCAATTTATCTTTGGAGTTCATAACAGCCATTGGAAAAAAAAGACATGTGTAAAGGGGCACACTCCTTTTGAATTGAAAGTAAAAAGCGTATCAATTCCTCACAAAAATTTCTAATACTTAGACTCCAAATTCTAAAGTTCTCCTGTGGGATTTAATTTGAGACCTCTGAGAAATAAATAGATTAAATATTGCTACTTTCTGTTTCAGTAAAGGCTGAAGGCAGGGAGAGTAATTTCATCATGTGTAAGTTAAAGTAGATGGATCTTACTGCCATTCTGTCTTCAAACTGGGGCCCAGAGATAAAGCATAAGAGTTATCCACAAAATTTGTTGGAGGACTAATTTCTCTCAAAAAAAAATTCCTTTTCAGAGTCAGACTTTATATTAAGGGTAGCACATGAAAAGAATAACAGGGTTTGGAATAAAAGAGATCTAAATTTGACTAGGTTTGGTCCAACAGTTATTTCACTTCTTCCCCGAGCCTCAGCTTCTTGAGTAGAATTATGCTGGTAAGGAATAGAGGCAGAACATAAAAATCATCTAACATATGCCATGCAAAAGGCATTACTTGCTGCAGAAAGATAAGGACAGAGTGGATAACAGGATAACACCTATTGTTGTTTGAAGAAGCATCTACATCCCTTGGTTTCCAGATGAACAGCTAGAACTGCTATAATTTTTATGATACCTGAAGAGCCTATCCAAGATTCTTCTTCTTTTTTTTTATTATTTATTTTTTTGGGAGGAAGGGAGGAAGGCAGGAAGGGAGGGAAGGAGGAAGGGAGGGAGGAAGGAAGGGATGAAGGAAGGAAGGGAGGAAGGGGGGAGGGAGGGAGGGAGGGAGGGAAGGGTAGGAAGGAAATCAAGCAATGAGAGAGACATTGCCGACCTGGATCTAGAGGTTTACAAGTTGATTTCTTTTTTATTTTATTTTTTTATTTTATTTTATTTTTTTGAGAGAAGGAAAGAAAAAAATGAATAAAGGAGAGGGAGAAAGAGGAAGAAAAAGAGGGAGGGTGAACGGAAATATTGCTTTGTTATGAAAAAAAAAATTGGTATTAATAATGGCCAATCAATGTTTCATTTAAACTTATGGGTAGGTGTGATGTGGTATTGACAAGAATGTATATTTTGTGTATTTGAAGTGGAGAGCTCTATAAATATTTATTACATTTACTTGTTCCAGATCTGAGTTCGAGTCCTTGATATCCTTATTAATTTTCTGTCTCATTGAATCTAAGTCTCTATGTATCTGGGTGTTAGGATTGTTAGCTCTTGTTGTTGCATTGATCCTTTTACCACTATGTCTTTGTTGCTTTAAAATCTATTTTATCCGATACGAGAACTGCAACTCCTGCTTTTTATTTATTAATTTATTTATTTTTGCTCTCCCTTTGGTTGGTAAATCTTTCTCCATCCCTTTGTTTTGAGTCTTTGTGTATCCTTGAATGTGAAACAGGTCTGGATGTAACATGCTGTTGGGTTTTGGCTGTGTCTTTTGATTGGGGGATTTAGTCGATTTAAATTTAGGGTTACTGCCATTTGATGTTAACTGGCTGTTTTATCCATTTGTTGATGTAAATTCTTCTTTATGTTGGTGCTCTTTAAATATTGGCCCCCACTCTCTTCTGGCTTGTAGAGTTTCTGCGGAGAGATCTGCTGTAAGTCTGATAGGCTTGCCTTTGTGGGTAACCTGACCTTTCTCTCTGGCTGCCCTTAGTATTTTCTCCTTCATTTCAACCCTGGTGAATCTAACGATTATGTGCCTTGGGGTTGCTCTTCTTGAGGAATATCTTTGTGGTGTTCTCTGTATTACCTGGGGTTGAATGTTGACCTGCTTTGCTAGTTTAGGAAAATTTTCCTGAATAATATCCTGAAGGATAATTTCCAGCTTGGATTCATTCTCTCCGTCGCATTCAGGTACACCTATCAAACGTAAATTTGGTCTTTTCACATAGTCCCACATTTCTTGGAGACTTTGCTCATTCCTTTTTATCCTTTTTTCTCTAATCTTTTCTTCACGTTTTATTTCATTAAGTTGGACTTTGACCTCTGATATCCCGTCTTCTGCTTGAACAATTCAAGTGTTTAAACCTGTGCATACTTCTCGGAGTTCCTGTATTGTATTCTTCAGTTCCATTAATTCACTTATATTCCTTTCTAAGTTGTCTATTCTCAATAGGATTTCATCAAACCTTTTTTCAAAGTTCTTAGTTTCTTTATGTTGGGCTACAACATGTTCTTTTAACTCACTGAAGTTTCTTATTATCCATTCCTTGAAGAGTGATTCTGTCATTGGGATGCGCTCGTTCTCCATCAAGCCTTGTTCCATTGTTGATGTGGAACTGTGATCATCTTTAGAGGGAGAGGCGTTCTGATTTTGAGTATTCTCAGCCTTTTTATGCTGGTTTCTTCCCATCATTTTAAATTTATCCTCCTGTCGTCTTTGAAATTACCAACTTTCAGATTAGGTCTCTTGAGGGGACGTCCAAGTTGTTAGTTCCCAGGGCCAGAACGGCAGCATTAAGACTGATGGTGCTTTTCTGCCCAGGATTCTCCTGTCGGGCTTCCTTCTTGTGTCGGTAATGGGCGACTCTGCCTTCCCAGGGCTCCAAACCTTGGTCAGAAGGGGAACCAGTCTCGTTTACTCTGCACCGAGAGCTGCCGCGCTGAGGTGCCATCACAGCTGCTGCGCCAGACTCAGGAGTCGTGCTGGGGACCCGTGTGACTCCTCCACTGGGGATCTTCTGCTCCGTGAGCGACCTGAATTTGTCTGAAAGTGTGGCGTCCTCTAGTTCTCTGCGCTTTAACTGAGAGCTGCAATCCCGAGATGTTAGCGATCGGCCATCTTGGATCCTCCCCAAGATTCTTCTTCTATGGAAGGCCCACTTATCTCCTTATGGAAGAGAAGCAAAGCTGAGACTCTCCTCAGAAAACGACTGTGGTTCACCTTCAGTAATAAGACAAGTATTCAATTGATATCTCAGATTTCCACATAATGGAATTAGTCTAACATCAACTTGGAAACTGTACAAAACAGACTCTTCCAATTTTTAGTTGTCACAGAAAAATCTTAGTAACTCTTCCAAGGGATAATGACTGTGAGCCACTCACTTTTCCACTAGCATTCCAGAGTTGGTTAGCTGTAAATATAAGCCCAGATTATTGTGCACATGAACTTTGTACACAGAGATATTTTAGTAGTCACTGTTCTAACGTTAGGAGTATATTCTTGTCAGGTGATATTTTACTTTTCCTAGTTAACATTAAGTCAGTCTTCTGTTCTCAAGATGTAAATGGCAGAGCAGATGTAGATGGTAAATTCTAGGGCTATTTGCCTCATGGAGTCATCAACTAGGCCATCAGAAAGTAGATAACTTTTTCACCACAGCTGAAGTTTGAAGTTAGTTCATATAAAAATGCCAAATGCACCCACAGATGCACTAAACAGAAGTAGAACAAAGGTGAGCTCCATTTTCCATTACTAACTAATATTGTCCGATCCATAAGTTGTATAATGATATCTCTTCCAGACATGGGAATGTGAATCATAACAAATCAAGTGATATCACTGATTTCATACAAAACCACTTGCATAAAACATTTCTTATAATCTACTCTCGATGCTATCATTTCTCTATTGATGCAGAAGTTTCTCCCAAAAGGCCACACAATCTTTCTTTTTTGTCCAACCAAACTCAGTGTATTTGATAATACTTTGTTTTAGAATAAATCTAACATCACAAGAAATGCAATCAAAGGACAAACAAGGCCAGATTTTTCACATATTATTATTATTATTTTGTATTTATTTCTTTATGCTAGTTTTCCTTTTTGGCTCACTATGCATGTATTAATCTGAAATGAATATCACTTCTAACAATTTCCCTTTAACAGGACCACCACCCCCACCCTCACTATCCCAACTCCCTGGCTAAAGAAAACACTTAAGTAAGGTGAATGGTCCAAATATTTGAAGGGAAATCTTTTCTACTTTAATTCATGTAGAGAAAAAAATGTATATCATCTGCTATTGGCTCAGCAGCCTGTGAACTATGTGTTGGTAAACCTAGTCCTGTTGCTAGTGGCAGAAATAATCCTGCTCTGTATTTATGTAATATCTTTCTACTATGAAGCTTGCAGGATATTATGTGTCTTACATCACTAATCTTCATAACATTCCTATAGTCATGAGAAAAAATTGAAGTGAAGACTGTACTTTAACCTGAAAAATCATGAAATGGGTAAAACTGATAAAGATGCTGCACATAGCTGATCTTGTTAAAGGTGTATGGAAATGTCGTGGGGCCAGACTCTCATTCCCCGTCACACTACATGCACCATTTTCCCTACGTGAATCTTTCTTTCAATCTAGAGAGAGAGCCATGACTGAAAGCTGAAAAGAAGCTTCAGCGACTAAGCAGCAGAGTGGAACCTCAGGGCCTCTGAATTTTCTTTTAAATTCTGTTCCTAATTTGTGATGTGACCCTAAGAAACCTTTTGCCCCCTTTAAGCCTTAATTGTTTTACTTAAAAAATAGTATTGTGCAAAGCATGTGGCTCAGCATCCTGGCCGTGGCTTCCAACACGCTATCTTTTGTAGTGTCCTGTAATTAATTTGTTCATCTATTCAACAAATATACATATTGAGCATATTCTATGTTTAAGGCACTGGGCCAGAGACTTGAGACTCTGCAAGAAATTAAGACATTATCTCAAGCTTACAAAATAAAACAGGAGTTCTTACAGGTGTAAAAATAGCTACATTATAAACCAATATCTATTGTGTCATTGAACAATGCAAATGATATACTAAGTGAATTATGAGGCTTTGCTTCTGGCACACTGAGGTAGCAGAAAGAGTATTGAATACGGAGTAAAACCTTACTCATAGATCCAGCTCTGCCATTTACTAGCTTTCTATAAAATAGATAAAATAGAATTCACACGGTTGTTGTGCTACAGTAAAATATTATAGGGAAAAAACACCTAATAGATGTAAAGTTCTATTTTT
Source organism: Callithrix jacchus (assembly GCF_049354715.1). Lineage (NCBI taxonomy): Eukaryota > Metazoa > Chordata > Mammalia > Primates > Cebidae > Callithrix > Callithrix jacchus. The sequence continues at coordinate 37,715,121 of NC_133518.1, forward strand.
AATTATAACTGTTGAGATCAGAGAATGCTTCGGGTAAGTGATGTTCAGAATGTTCAGCATCTGTGGATGCTGAAGGATATTTCAACAGGTGGAGAATATTCTGCACAGACAGAATGGTAAGGCATAGAACAGGAAATATGTTAAGAGATAACTAAGGATTCAAAGGATGAAAAGTCACAATGAGAGGAACAAATACCTTTGGAAGCTATAAGATGGTAGAGGAAGTGAAGGAGTCAAAGAAATGAAAGCAAAGAGATTATGATGAGGGACGTTGCCAGTTTAAGATATTCAGATGATCCAAATGATGACACGATCTAAGGGATGGTGGTGCTTAATCTATGGCTGAAATCAACTGAAGATTCAACTTAGCCAAACTGAAATGATTCAGAAAATCTAAGTCTATGTTTGCATGAGTTAAACATAGAGATAATGATGACAGTGCAAAGTAAAGAAGAAAATTCTGAACAACATGCAAAAATCATCAAAGAAATGAGAGATATGGATGAAAGTCAATAGTAGAAATAAGGTAGATGAAAGACAGAAAAGTCTTATTAAAATAACTGAAAGAAACAATAGGAAATATTGAAACTATACAGGATTTCATATTTTAAATATGGTGATTCCTTGTTTAGGATCTTCCAAAAAAATCATTCTTCAGCAAGTAGCCTCAATCTATCAATTAATCTAGAAACTTTAAGCTCAACATCCAAGTCATGTGTACACATCATTCTTCATAGTTTAAACTTGAGGCAGTACAGCTGGTAGCTACAATCATCTCCATGAGCAAAACTTCCCTGCCAGCCCTCCTTCCTGATTTCTCTTTTCTTTCTCCTCTTCCCGTAACACACATTCACTCATATCTACTTTGAATAAGTCAAAGTGGCTCAAACTCAGGAAATATTTAGAGTTTCTAGCCCTCAAAGACAAAATTATGTCCTATTTGCTTGATTACTATCTACTATGGAATTGGGTGTATGTGCCTAATTTTAAAATTAATATTCAATTATTTCATTCAGGTTGCATGAACATATAATAGTAATGGGAAAATAATTTTTAAAATCTGGGTAGATTCTGAGTGGGAAGAATTACATCTAGTTCACTGGTATGAGTCCAAATTGATGAAAAGCTAATATAATCAATGGCATCTTCCAATAAATAAAAACATTTAAAATATAAATTAGAAGACACCATAAGATTAACTAATGAGCTAAGAAAGAGAGATACTTTCTTTCAGTTTGTTCCCCATTTTGTTTTTCACCTTTTGACCTAGTTTTTCTTTCTTCTTTTGATAACTAGTGTGCCTTTGATCAGCAAGAGTGAATGTTCAAGAATCAGAATGCAAGTTTTACTTCAAAGATCAGAACAATTTCTCAATGGCCATTCTGATGAGTAATTCAGTATTAACTCACTCATTAAGCTGCAGTTTGGGCTTTATATTTTTTCTATATACATTTTTTCTTATTAAAAAAACAGAAAAAGAAAGAAAACTACTTAATATGCCATCTAGCTATGAGTAGAACTTCTACAGACTGCCCAAATGTAAGTACACAGTGATCATTGTGTTCAATATATGTCACTTATAATGACCAGATTTCATATTTCAGGTTTTCATATGACCTAATTTCTAACCTAAGGCATTGTTTCATTCTCAAAAGCATTCTAACATATAATGATACATTTATGAATATAACTTATTATTTCTCAAATTTTTACCATTTTGCTGAAACCCCAAACCGTTATGATTTTCTCATTATTTATATTATTTTCTCGTGCTAAATTTTCTTATAGTTGGCTCTGAACTGATCACTGAGCAAATATGATTCTTACATAGGCTAATGATTATGTGTAAACTTATTTAGGGATAAAATGGCTTCCTTAAAATAACCCCAAGGAAACATATGTAATAGCTACTCCATAATAGGTATATAATTTAATTCCTGCATGTCATATCAAAGTTTAAAACCAGTTTTCACATATTTTATTTTATCTTCACAGCATCACAATAGTGGATTAAAAATATTTTTATTAACCCTATTCTCAGACGAGGAAACTGATGCTCAGTTAAATAAACTACATGCTCAAGATTATGCAGATAATAAGCAGCTTAGATTAGAATTCATGTCTTGGAAGGGCATGATACTACATGGCTATTTGATCCAAAATGAACACTAATAAGATAGCCTTAATAATTTTCCCCTTGACAAAAGCATGTACTATCAATGGAACATAAAATTAAAAATAAGTAAGGGATACAGGATTAGGAAAAAATATATTATTTTAGATAAAATTATTGCCTACATGAAAAATGCAAGTGAATCTATAGATAAGCCATTGAAAAATGGCTATGTGTTCAAAGAAAAATAATTGACAAAACCTTGGATTTCTTACTGGAACAACTGGAGAATTTTTTAAATTATTATTGTTTTTTCCTTTACTAGAATGCCAAACTGCCAAATTTTTCTTTTGAAAGCATATGTCCTCTTTAAGACAAAAAATAAATCTGAAGTAAAGAAAAAAATATTTACCATCTAACTTTGGCAGTATCCACAAACCTGAAATTTAAATATATTAATTGGATTCTTTATTGTGTTCATTCCCCATCACACTATATACACTAACTTTTATATGTAAATCTGTCTTTCAATCTAAAAGGAGAACCATGACTGAGGCTGAATAGAGGAAAGATTCAATGACTGAGCAGCTGACTGGAACCTCAGTGCTTATGAATTTTTATTCTAATTCTGTCCCTAATTTGTGGTATACCCTAAGGAATTTCTCAGCCAGTTTCTGCCTCTCATCTTGTTAATAAATAAATACATGTAACAGCTTAACCTGTTGTATATGAAAAAATATATAATATATAGTAAGATAAAGATGGAGATTACTCTAAGAACCATTAATTTGTTCATTTTTACATTGAATACATTTTAACTTGTTTTATGTAATCAGCACTGTGCCAGGCACTGGATATAGAAAGGAAAGCAAGTCAGACATTGTTTTTCTCTGCATTACATTACAGTCATTATAGTCATGTATGTATGATGGATATTAATCAAAAATTCAACACATATATTTACTAAATACTGTAAATATAAATGGAGGCATAGAAGGACATAGAAAAGAGACCTATTGCCATGTCCAAGACAAAATGTTATACAATTCCCTGGGATTCTCATGTATGTCAATGTATGTAAATACATTTTATTGTATTTATGTATTTGTAAAGTAATGCAAAGGTAAAATATAATATAAAGAGATCTAAGTCTCTAGGAAAATACAGAAAATCATAGTAAAAGAAAAAGCAAGAAAAAAAAGAAATAGTAAAATATGAAGTAAATGCAAGGAAATTAAAGATGTAATGGGAAAATAAAAACCCATATGGAAGAGACAACAGAACTAGACTCACACTGAGAAAATGGAATCAGTAATATGTAAAACAAAATTTTAAAAGACTTCTTGAAATCAAGAAGAAATGAGCAGATGGATGAAAACAATAGAAAATAAGATTATAATTTTGGAGAGCATAAAACAGGGAACTAACACATGAATAACTTACACTTCCAAAAAATACACCACAACAAATAGAACCAAAAACTAAAAATAGGAAGGGTGGAATTGGATATAATATTCTAAACTGCAAAAACTTTTTGTAGCTAGCATCAAATTCAATGGCGAAAAACAAAAAGTGTTTTCTCTAAGATCAGGAATAAGACAAGCATGTCTGCTCTCACTTCTACTCAACAAAGTACTAAAAATACCAAAATTCACCAGGCTTGGTGGCCTGCACCTGTAGTCCCAGCTACTGGGAGGCTGAAATAGGGGAATTACTTGAACTCAGGAGGCAGAGATTGCATTGAAAAAAAAAGAAATATTAAACTTCACAAAATTCTTATCACACCCAGTGTCCCCCATCCTTCTTATAAAAGAGAAATTCTATTCAACAAAATATTACTCACTAGGGGCTATCATTGTTAAAAGAATATATACTATGATATACTATGAATACACAGATTTGATGTTTCTAAAACATATTCTTGATTAATTTAAAAAGCATAAATTAATTCTGCTCAGTAGGTATTTATTTGGCAGAAGTGGGTCTCAATTTTATTCAGGATGCTCTTTAATATATTATATTAAATTCAGCTATTGTATTGATGGATAAAATTTACCAAGAAATGCTATGATGCTATTGATATAATGAAAATTTTCTTTATGGAGCTGATTTTCAGTTTGCTCAGTGACTAAAATAAAGTTATTTTTCCCATAGGAAAAATAAACAAACCCCTTACATCATTCAAAGTTGCAAAAATATAGCATTATTTTACCAAAAAAAGCCGATTTGCTTCTAATTAAAGAAACATTTAAGTGGTTGACAGGTGAAAAAATAAAGCTGCCTTGTTGTTGACATTGTTTTTAAAAGAAGAAGATTTTTTTTTAATGTTTATCTTTGTTCATTATCTGAAGACTACTGGCTTATCCTTCAACATATAATAAATATTGGGTATGTGGGTATGCTGGCTTACATCTCATTATTGGAAAAGCATAGAAAACCGATTTTAATATGTTTTTATTCTTAGCAGCAGGATATAGTAATTTTGAAAAGAAATTATCAAATTGAACATTAGAATACTGTGTACATTTAAGATTTGCAGGTCTATATCAGCTATCATATAAACATATATTGCTTGAGTATATACTAGAATATCTTTACTATTACATGTTTCTGTTTTATATTTGTTTAAAGCAGTAACTAAACGCATTCCAAAAAGTTCACACTAATATTTTTCCATGAATTTGTCATGTCGATTATTAGATATTTAACACATATCTCTATTAGTTTAAATATTAAGCATCTTTCTTATCTTGACATATTGTACTTTATATTCTCGTTTTCCACAAATGTGTCAATGGATGCCGAAGAGATGAAACCTTAAAAATAGAAACTTCTAACTAAAAATAAGTCAAACCAAAAGTCAATTTAATAAAGTATTTACCAGGCACCTACTACTAACATTGCATTGACTTAGATTCTGTGACTATAGAAAACTTCACCTAAACATCACAATAAAGGAAAAGATAAAAATGCTTCCAAATCTGAGACATACTCCATGCTCATGTGATCATATTTCAGTTTCTCACACAAAAAGCTATGCCCTGGGCCTCAGGGCTACTTCCATATATCCTTAAGGAGACAGGACAAAATTCAGTCATTCCAAGCCTAGACGCCTAATTGCATGACCCTCCTACAATTAATTTTTTTATTCTGAAGGTGAATCTGCTTCCTGGAATTTATGTTCAAATGCAATTTACAGATCTTAAAAACATAATCTCCTTAACTTAAACATTTTGCATGTGCATGAGGCACCAGGGAATATGAAATGATGCCCTAATTGAAACATGACTTAATAAGCAGTCCCTGAAACCAGTAGAGCCCCTGGACTACAATCCCAGCTTTAATACCACTTGCTGTGTTTCTTTGGTGTAATTGAATAATACACCAGAAATTTAGTCTCCCCATTTGATGAAAGAAGTGAACAGGGTATGTAACAGTCACTGAAAAATTGAATAATTAAATAGTTAATTTTCCCCCACTCTATAGAGACAAATTATAACTGTAAAGAAATATTTACTGAAAATGAGGATTGCTGCCTGAAAAGTCTCTTTCTTACAGTGGAAAATATTACCAAAATCTATAAATTAATATCTTGGTTCTTGGCTATTGAACTTTCAACCTCTTGGCATGTCTGAGTAATATAATTAGTAATTCAACAAATTAAAATGACATGACCACTAAGAAGAACAAAGCAGATCTATATGAGCTGATAGGAAAACATCACCACAAAATATTAAATGAAAATATCCAGGTGCAGTTTACAGTGTACTCTATGAGTTGTGCTTAAAAGGAGATGTGAGAGGGAGAGATTCTGATACAGCCACATAGTGATAAATTTCTCTGAGGCCTAAGGTAGTGTTTATTTCCTCTTCATAAACATGGTACCTCTGTCAATGCCTAGCTTAAATTAGTAAACAAGTGCATATGTGTGTGATGAACGTCTTCTTTAGAATGTCATTTGGGCATTCCACACATAAAATAAAAATAGTTATATCCAAAATTACAAAAGATTTTGTAAAATGTTTTTAAAGGGTTTCTGAAATTTTAAACCAGCAAAATGCTGAGCCAGTAAGAAAAGAATTAAGTAAACTGTATTACAACCACTGGATAAAATATTATGTAACTTCAAATTAGTTTAATGATTATGTAGCAATAAAAAAAAATGACAGCACATTAAATGAAAAACAAAGTGGCCAGGTGCAGTGACTCACACCTGTAATCCCAGCACTTTGGGAGGCCAAGGTGGGCAGATCATGAGGTCAGAAGACAGAGACCATCTTGGCCAACATGGTGAAATCCCGTCTCTACTAAAAATACAAAAATTAGCTGGGTGTGGTGGCGCATGCCTGTAATCCCAGCTTCTCGGGAGGCTGAGGTAGGAGAATCGCTTTAACTAGGGAGACAGGTTGTAGTGAGCCGAGATCGTGCCACTGCACTACAGCCTGGTGACAGAGCGAGACTCCATCTCTAAATAAATAAATAAGAAAGAAAGAAAAAGAAAAACAAAGTATCTACTGAAACTGAATGTGTATATACTCTAGGATCCCACAATTTCCTTCCAGCATATATAGCCAACAAAAAATAAATGTACATATATATTCAACCAAAGACAAGAATAGAAATTTTCATAGCAACATTATTTTCATAGAAATACCTTATTTTGTTTTTAATTCTCCTATTGATGGCATTAGAGGTGTCCTTTTGTACCATCGCATTTATTTTATTATTGTAATAATTTTTATAAGAAATATATTACTACCAACCTTCCGAGCAGAAAATAAAAATTAAGAATCAATTTATTTGAGATTCAGAATAGTAGTAGACCAGTCTTTAAAATCACTTAAAAGTATCGTGGTCTTTTCTAACCTTGGGTGGTCACTTTAGGATCTGGGCAACATCCTTCAACCCTGTCTCTGAAGATTGCTCTTCAGCTGGACACTACAGTTCATTGTGGGCCCATTTGATCAGCTGTAATGGTCAATTGGACCAACTGCACCCCTGTTGTCTGCAAGTGGAAGCGGGAACATGCCAGTACGTAAGGCTGGGTGGGTCTTTTCTCAGTAACTTCACACACAGCTCTTTGGAACACTCCGGGAAACAACACTTCAATGAGAGATCTGCCTTTAGCTTCAGACATTAGTTGAACCCCAGGAGCCTGGAGCTATCAGTAATAGAGGTGGAAAGCTCTGGCTAGAGATGGTGCTGGTAGGAGAAAGAGAAAGATGACTACAAGAACAGCAGGAACCAAAGATGGCACTAAGAGCCACAGGAAGAGACATTGTGAGCTGCTCACTTGGTATAATGACTGTCCCAAGGTCAATACATAAAAGTAACAAATCATGACATCTCATTATATGCTGGCTTTAGTGTCAGCCCTCAGTCAGCATGGCTGACTGACACAAGCTAAAAATAAAACCAATAATAAAAATCCCAATTCCCTTGGTCTCTGACACCTCAGATTGGTAGCTGTTTATGGATGAGACAGCTTCAGCCTTTGACAGCATAAATTACTTCAAATAATAAAGTGTCACCTAACAGCTAGTTTAATAGTTTGAAGGTTCTGAAGTAACTACTTCAAAATAAAAATCCTACCTCTTGTGTTTTATCTTATCTGAATACAGCAACCAGTAGAGAGCAAAGTAGCTAAAATGCTAACCCAGCAAATACCATCAGATAATATTTGGAAGCTCCCAAATGTTCAGGCAGATAGCCAAGCAATTTACTTCCCCATCAGAAGGGAAGCGTTAGCTTCTAAGTTCTCCATGGAAGACACTTTGTGAAAAGCAACAAATATTCCTGTTGTTTACAAAGCAGCATTTGTTCTTCCTATATGAAAATTATAATTTTCATTTGATTCACAAAAACTCCCCGTGACCTCCCACTACACAAATAGTAAAGCCCAGCTCAGGAATCTAGATCAGTCCTAGGAAACAAGTTGCCCTATTTCATATACAGTGAGTGAAAAAAAAATGCATATTTAAATTCAACTGATGACAAAAAGGATTTGCTTGTCCACCTATTTAAAATATTATAGAGTTAAATTGTCATCACCCCCAAAAATAATCTCTCTGGAAAATTAACCCAAGTCCAAAAATTTAGGTTGGAAATTATCTAACAAGGAAGAACCCTATAAAACATTACATTCCTTTAAAAACAGGGTTTTATCACTCATAGGTGGGTGATGAAAAATGAGAACACATGGACACAGAAAGGGGAGTACTAAACACTGGGGTCTATTGGGGGGAAAAGGGGAGGGCCAGTGGGAGGGGGAGGTGGGGAGGGATAGCCTGGGGAGAAATGCCAAATGTGGGTGAAGGGGAGAAGAAAAGCAAAGCACACTGCCATGTGTGTACCTACGCAACTGTCTCGCATGCTCTGCTCATGTACCCCAAAACCTATAATCAAATAAAAAATTAAAAAAAAAAAAAACCAGGGTTTTAGAATTATATACTATTAGCCTGAACCTTAGCTATTTTTCATTGTCTTTTTATTATTTCATTTAATGAGTATAGCTCAGAACCTACTACCTACCGGACAATTTGCTAGTACTGAAGAGCATTAAAAAAAAAAAACTGAAAACAAAGTCTCCATGAATTTACAATCTAATAAGAAATTGACACAAAAGATAACAATACATCCTATCTGTGATTTTATTATGACTGACTTCTATAGGCCTGAAACCACGCCAGATGCTGAGGATACCTCAATTTCTGTATTCTAGGAGCCTGCAGTAGGAAGGGTAAATATACAAGGAAACATGTTACAAAACAATGTAAGTGCTGAAACAGGGCTATATAAAATGTTTCCTTCCATGAAAACAAGGAAGAGGAAATGGTTAACTAAGCTGCCCTGGGAAATCAGAGGGAATTGATTATTTTTGGCACTTGGCAGTTGAGTTGGATTTTAAAAGATGGGTAGGATTTCACCAAGAAGAGAATGGGGTTGATAACAGAGAGGATATTTCAAGGAAAATGAACAGTAGATTACATGACACAAATGTAAAATATTAGGAGGGTCACAAATGCTAGGATCCAGTTTTTGCCTGTTGACTTGATAGAATTGTTTAGTAGCACTCCAATTCACTATAAAAAGTGTTATTTTTTTTGAAAGATACAGTATATGGTCAACCCAATGAAATTGCATGTGATAGGTTAGAATTATTAAAACTGTAGACATATTGAAGAAGATGAATTAGAATAAAGGAACATTCTAAGGAATCTTTTGTTCTTTTCATAGGCAAGATGGAGACATTAGAAATTCATTGAGAGTGTATCACAATATGTACATGTTAAAGATAAAACTGGCTATTTAGAGACTGAACTGGGAGACAGAGTATGAATAGAGCGTATATTATAGGACTGAACTAAAGTATTAAAAATCTAGGTTCTGGTATAATCAACAGAACTTTAAAGATTGACAACAAAGGAAGAAACCCATGACAGCCTATTTTCTCATTCGCTTCTGTAGCTCTTTCTAAGCCTTCATCATGTCATTCAAGCACTCAACCAGGTGAGGATCTAGAAATATACCCACTTAACCTTAGCTTCAAATTTTTTCCATCTCTCTTTATCTTCAATCTCCCTCCTCACCTCCATAAGCTTATAAATACACTAATTTTTCCATCTCATTTTAAAAAAAAGGCTCTCTGAGAGCAGCCTGCTACATGGCAAAACCCCATCTCTACCAAAAATACAAAATAAATAAATAAATAAATAACCCAGTGCAGTTGCATGTGTCTGTAGTTCCAACTATTCAGGAGTCTGAGGTTGGAGGATCCCTTGAGCTTGGAAGACAGAGGTTGCAATGGTCTGAGATTGCTCCACTGCACTCCAACCTGAGTAACAAAGTGAGTCCCTATCTCCAAAAAAAATAGAAGTCTTTCTCTTAAGGTTTAGCCCATGTCTTTCATGTCTATATGCCTTGGAGGAGTGGTTTATATTCACCATCAACAGCCCTCTTTGCTCTTAAGCAAACAAGAACAATAACAATAGCAACACCAACTACAACAGTAATAAATGACATAGATTGAGCACTTACTAGATGTCAGACACTATGCTTTATATGCTCTGGCTTTTCAATCTTCTCACCAACAACCCGTAGTATAGGTACTATTACTATTCCATTTTTACTGATGAAAAACATATTAACCAAACTTGAGTAACTGAGTCTTAGAAAATGAGGCTTACAGAGGTAATCAAAAAGAGCTACTCTCTAGGGAACATAAGCCAAAGAGGCCTCTGGCATCACACTGATGGCTATACACTGAGGACCTCCAATGTAAATAATTCCAGAACTGGCTTTTCTAAACTCCAGGCCCATCTATGAACTTTCTACAGGGCACTTCTGCTAGAATAATATCCTGGAAATCCTACCTTGCTATTCATAAAACTAGTCCTATAATCACTGCCCCCTACAGTCTCCCTGAGCAAACAAACAATTAGTAATCTACACTAGGTACTTGAAAGTAAACTGATTCTTTCTTCCTTAGCTTGCTTTCTTCCTTCCTCAAACTCTACTACCACCTGTCCTTCATGGCCCATGAGATTATCTCCAAAATCTCTCTCCTAGTCATGCTTTCCTTTCTCTTCACTCCCCAAATCCAGCCCCACATCATCTCTGGACTCAGTCATTACTTTGTATCATTACCATTTCCTCCTCAATACACCAATGACATCCATCTTTCCTATATAGTTCTGATCTGGTCATCCCCATGCTTAAAAACCTTTAAAGCTTAGCTCAAATGTTAATCTGAAATTTTCCAATTGATCTTCCTGACAGAAGGAGAATTACTTATCACTACTCTCAGAGTATTCTCATCTTCATTCAAATGCTAAGAAAGTACTTAACATGTTTATGTTGTGTAGTCATGTATGTTGTGTTTATCTCCTCTGAGCCCAGATTGTGCGTGCTTTGATGGTAAGGATATGACCATATTCGCTGTTTTATATTCAACATCAAGCGTAATTCTTAGCATTCAAGTTAAATACATGTTTGTCTAATACATCGATTTTGAAATTACTAGATGATAATCATAGAGTATCATATTCATGTACTGGAACAAGCTCTTATCAAACTTTCTTTTTCAAATATAAAAATATTCATACAGCATTTTACTACAAGTATCTAACCAGAAGGAAAATTATAGTGAGAAAGTGCCTGGAATTTCTAGATTCAAGAAGAAGATAGAAGATGCCAGTTTTCATAGAAACTTTTCTACAAAGAGATGTTTTCAGACCATGCTTATATTCTGCAACTGTGAAGAAGTTAAATAACTAGCAAATAACTGCTCTACGCATTCTCATTTTGAAGACTTATTATCCAAATGTTTCTCAGATTTCTTCATCTATCTCTTCTTGTTTTATTCTTCATACACACACACACACACACACACACCCCACACACACATCATTGGGAATGTTAATAGCCTTTAAAGAAGTCAGTATCCTGCCGTTAGACTTTCACATGGAGTGCAGCGCAGGTCTGGCAGGTGAGTCATTACAGAGCTGGTTATGAAAACAGACGCAAACCTTTCCCAGGGACATCAGCTGGTATGCAAAAGGGCAGAATGTGGCCTTAAGATGAAACTGAATGCAAAGTCAAAATTAATTTAACTTATATTTTATTTATGATTCAATGAATTAATAATCAAGGATATTTGCATGGGCAAGTTTTTAAAGAAACATTCTTTGATTTAGTATTTTCCTTCAAAAGATATTTAAAATATTAACATAATAGAGCACATTGATGTACAATCCAAAAACTCATTTGTGAAAATTATTTATACTGAAGGCAGGTATTACCAATCCAAATTAGTGAATGTGTAGCAAGTGATACACATTACCTTATACAACCTAAAGCCTATTGTGACAAATTTTATTTTGGTGGAATTTTCTTGCTTAGGCAATATCCCTAAGCATTATTTTTCTAATTAATGTCCAAGAAGCCTTTTCAAGTGAGATTCTACTAAGGTTTAAGAGTAATGAAGTCCAGGCATGGTGGCTCATGCCTGTAATCCCAACAATTTGAGAGGCTGATATGGGCAGATCTCCTGAGGCCAGAAGTTCGAGACCAGCCTGGTTAACAGGGTGAAACCCTGTCTCTATTAAAAATACACAAAATTGGCTGGGCATGGTGGCATGTGCCTGTAATCCCAGCTACTCAGGAGGCTGAGGCAGGAGAATTGCCTGAACCCAGGAGGCGGAGGTTGCGGTGAGCCGAGATCGCGCCATTGCACTCCAGCCTGGGTAACAAGCGGGAAACTCCGTCTCAAAACAAACAAACAAAAAAACACAAAATTAGCCGGGTGTGGTGGCTTACCTGTAACCCCACCTACTCAGGAGGCTGAGGCAGGAGAATCACTCGAACCTGGGAGGCAGAGATTGCAGTGAGTCAAGATCATGCCATTGCACTCCAGCCTGGGTGACAAGAGTGAGACTTTGTCTCAAAAAAAAAAAGAAAAAGTAATGAACGGAGTAGGAATAAGCAAATACTGTGTATCAGGAAACTGAGGCATACTCCAGTAGTTCTTGATTTCTCAAAAGATGCAACTAATACCACTAATACATTTGAAGCCTCCTTGAGCCACCCCAAACATTTAATCTTTGTGCAACATGTGTGTGTCCAGATCTTTCCTTTCCAATTATTTTTATGTGCATTCATATACAGAAATAAATGACCACTTTTAGGTCTTTATATTTATATTATGCTGAACATTATTCTCAAGCTCATTTTTACTTCTTCTTGCCTGTGGTTGAGAACAAATGGCCAAGACTTAAACCCCACTTCTACCCCTTTATCACCTATGTTACCCCAGGCAAGTCACTTCACTTCCTCTCTCAGTTTTTTCATCTGGAAGATGGGAATCATAATAATATTACCTCTCTCATAGGGTTTTGTATGAAACAAATGAAAATCTTTTAGAACAGTGTGTGATATACAACATAAAATCTATATGTGTTGGTTTGTTAGTATTATAAGATGCTATCATCTCCCTTATTCTTCTTCATAACCAAATACTACTACAAATCCCAGAATCCCTAGGGATCTCCTTCATCTGGAAACCCTGGGGATCTTGTATATCTCATGCCTGGAAATGCCATTCGCATACTGACGGCTCTCAGGTTTACATCTTTGGTCTAGCCCTTTCCCCTGAATTCCAGACTCACATATAAAAATGCCTCTCATAACAAGATGTCTAATAGACATCCCAGAGACATTATGTCTAAACCTGTACTTCTGACCTTTCTCCCAGCCAGCCACTCACTTGCTTCCCTTGCTGATAAGGTTAAAACCCTTGGAATCCTCTCCTACTCTTTTCTAATCTCTCTCCCCACCCCCACCACATCCTATTTATCTGTCAGGAAATATTGATGGCCTTATCTTTCATATATGTACATCCAGCATCCGAGCTCTTCTCACATCAATCATCACAGCTCTGGTCATAGCTACAATCATTCTTACTTGGTTATTGACAATAGCCACTCAACTGCTTCCCCTGCTTCCACCTGTGCCCTCCTTTCAGTGCATTCTCTACACAGCATCAGCATGGTTCTATTAAAACATAAACCTGGGCATGGTAACTCATGCCTGTAATCCCAGCACTTCGAGAGGCCACCAAGGAAGGAGGACTGCTTGAGCCCAAGAGTTCAAGACCAGCCAGGGCAGTGTAAAGAGACCCCATCGCTACTGAAAAAAATTTTTAATTAGCTGGGCTCGGTGGTGTGTGCCTGCAGTTCCAGCTGTTTGGGAGGCTGAGGTGGGAGGATCGCTTGAGCATAGGAGGTCAAGGCTGCAGTAAGCTATGATCACTCCACTGCACTCTAGCCTGGGAAACAGAATGAGACCCAGTCTAAAATAATAATAATAAAGCAGGCATGTCATTCTTCTGCTCAAAACTCTGCAATGGCTCCCCCTCATTCAAAGTTAGAGCCAAAGTCTTCACAATACCTACAAGGCATACCTACAAAATTACCTTTTTGCTCACTTTGCTCCAGTTATATAGCCTCCTTGCTGTTCCACAGGCCACCAGTCATGCTTTTACCACAGGATCTTTTCGCTTCTTTGAACCCTGAGTAGATGCTTTTTCCCAAATAGCCCCAAGATTGCCTCCTTCACATTATTTAGGAATTTGTTCAAAGGCACCTTCTGATTGAGGTCTCTCTGATTATACTATTTAAAATTGCAAACCACTTTTACACGTCCCTACTCTGACGCTGCATTTCCTGTTGTCTTTTCCTCCATAATATTTAATGCCATTTTTCTTAGTACTTCACTTTTTAAAATTTTGTTTCTTGCCAATATTCCACCTACTGTAATGTAAGCTCCCAAGGGCAGATATTTTTGTTTTTGTTTTGTTCAATGATTTATTTTCAGTGCATAGACTAGGGCCTGACACATGCTAGCTACTCATAGATATCAATAGTGATAAATATAAATAAATATTTAAAAATTAAATAAGTGAAGGCACTATAAGTCATTCATCTATTATTCCCTTGATGAGTAAACATTTAAATTGTTTCCTGAAATGTACACATCTGTATGGGTGTTTCCTTAGAATATATATCAAAAAGCGGAAAGGCAGAGTTGAATATTTGTACAAGTTCATTGTACAAGAACTTGTACAAGGGAAGATCCCTTTTGTCCTCAACTGCCTGTGTCTCCAGGGTGAAATTCTACACATCTTTCAAAACCCAACTCAACCACCATGTCCCAGAGGTAATCAATCTACTCTTCCTTTTCTGAGTAGAACCCAGAAATCTGAATTTTTATTTAGCACCTCAGATGATTCTAACTTTATTGATCCACAGAACACACCTTAATGAATATAGTTATTAAGAAATACTAAGATAAGTATATGAGGATAAAACATTGAAGACTTACATCCTTACAAACTATCAACCATTCTTATAGGTAGGCTTGTTATAAATCTTGGTTTATCAGATACTCTTCCCAAAAAACTCATGAATATCAGTTAATTGACTTAGTAAAGTATGCCTGAGATTAAAGAATTTATTGACTATAATTTCTCCCAGTTAAATTAAGCCCCAAATAACTCTAGTAAAGTCTCTTGTTATATTGCTATGTCTCAACTTACTAAAGTATGAGTCAGAAGAGTTTATGCAGCTATCAGATGAAAAGAAATAGGGCCACATGGGAAAGGAACATGTTGTCCAGTACCTGCGTACACCAGACACACAGAAGAGCTGGAACAGATGATCTAGTCAATCTCCATTTTATAAAGGTGAAACTAGGTTTAGAGTGGTCAAGAAATTCATTTAAGTACATACCTTCTTAGTAACTGGTGAAATTCAGATTTTTTACCTAGGTCTTTCTGGCTACACAATTCATGCTTTTTTCCAAATATGCCACATTGCCTCCCATATACCCCCAAAAGTACAATTGTGTATGTAAAAAATAATTTGTTTCTTCAAATGAAAAGATATCTAACATTATCTTTAAAAGTTATGTGATCTACTAGTCATTCCATTTGTTTGGGTTTCAGCTTCAGATGATAGTTAATGTATGAAAGGAAACAATAACACTGACCAAAAGCGTCCTCCAGGAGCAAGATTGGCAGGAGGTATCTGTCAGGAGATACCAAAAATGATGATTCCATATGCCACTTCCCAGTGCCCCCAGATAAAGATTGTCCCACACATGGTCTTTTCAAAATGCATGGTCAGAGAAGTGCTTAGAATGAGAGCCATATTTTGTTTTGGTACTAGCAAGCAGCAAGACAAAGTGCTTAAGACTACTGTCAGAGTGCCTGGGTTCTAATCCTGGTTCCACAGCCTTGCTAGCTCTTTGGAATTGACAAACTAGTTAAGCTGTCTCAGCCTCAGTATCTCATCCACAAAATGAGAATAATAGTAGTTCATACACGGAAGGTAAGCAAGTGGACCTAAAATCCTAAGTGTATCCCCTGCCACTTAACGAATCTTATATATTATTAGCTGTTCTTACTATAGCACAGTGTAGTCAAGTGATTAATATAGACATCTAAAGTTTCCATTCTTGTACAACCAGAAATAAAACTCAATATGCTTGTGTACCATGGGCCAAGCCTGTAAAAACTTGGAATTTGATTTATATTGTGTTAATAAACAGAGAAATTAAGCTTGTGTTTATTTAGTGTTGCATAACAATTATCTAAGTCAAATCTTCAGGGAACTAGTAAATTGGCATTTTGTTTGAGAATAGAAATTTGTGATCTTCTTAGCCAAGTTAGGAAACTCATGACATGTTCTTTCTACTTTGAATAACAATATGCAATATGCAATATTACATGTATCTATATAACAAGATTCCTTCTTTAATATTGCAATTAGTCTCTTAATTTTTTATTCTACATGTGATACCTATAGCTGATTTGCCTTTCTACAATAAAACATTAAGATACTTTAATTAATCATGATTATAGTAAATTGGTATTTGTTTATATAGGAAAAGATCTTACAAAATGTTAATAGTAGAACCAAAATTAATGCTATTGTAAAAACACAAAGATATATGTGTATATTGATATATCTTTCATAAAGATACTATAAGAAAATATACCATTGTTTTCCAGTAATCTAAACTTTGTTTTCTGGTAAAACCTATTATTCACCAGAAGACATAATTAAGCCACTGAATTGAAATATTGCTTGTTCTGGTTAATTTTAATGTATATGTGCTACATATTTAATATTTTTGGATTAAAGGAAATTGTTATTTAACTTAGGTTTGAGAAAGCATGTAAGTGTACATATTCTGATACCAAAGCTTGAAGAAAGAGACATTATATTTATACTTCATTAAGAAGTATAATTATCCTGTGACTTTTTGGAAAGCTGAAGCACTTTGAGATCTATTTTCCTGAAAGATAATATATGATTTTGAATTAAGTCAAGAAAACAACATTCAGTGATATGAAGTTACCATTCTTGTTGGGATGTCATTAACCTGAATCAGTTGCCTGAGATCTATAAACCATATAAGAAGGCCTCAAAAGTGTGTTAGCCTCAACATCAGAAGCAAGCTTGTCTAATACAAAGCATGTGTAAATGCAAACAAATAATTCATCTTTAGTTTCTAATTATTTTAATATCTAAATTTTCTTATTAAAAATAATTCTAAGAAGAGTAAACTTTTCATATTCTTAGCTACTGTTAAATATAAATTATTTTCATCTATCATCTCAAAATACCCTGGAAGATGAATGAAAGCTCTATTCAGGATTGAGTTCATTTATTTTATCTAACTTTATTTTTCAGGCAATGCATTTCTTCACTTAACTTTCAAATTGTAAAATGTTATAATAAAGCAAATTTGTATTAGAACACTAGGTTGCTTTTATAAATAGCAAGTTTCTCAGTTGTCACTATAAAGGACAAATGGGGTATCAAATTAAATTTTTCATATTTTTTATAAGACCCACACTTACATTTCGGTGACTTTCATTCAAACTCACTACTGCTGAATTGCAAAATGTTGTCTTTGTCCTTAAGATCATGACAGAGAACTTTATCTGCATTCAAATTGCCTGCTGGTTTGTGGTATTTCAATAATAAAACAGCAGGATTGAAGGCTCATGATGAGAAATCTGACTAATTACCTGTTAGATGATAGATGGTTGTAACTCAGCAGTGCCAGTCACTGAAAACAAAACACTTCGAGATATCAATCAGCTTCCTGACAAATCCAATTTCCCTCACATTCAGTGGACAATAAATGGGAATTTTACCCCTACATCTACATAGCACGGAGTTTTAACTTTAAAATATGCATAATGATATTTTAATAAAGTACGTTTTAGGTAACAGTATTTAAATACTTGACATATTCATATTTCAAATCTCTCAGCTCTTAAATAGATAGATGGTGGAAATAATTGACATTGTGAATCTGTATTGTATTCCATTGCAAAGGATAAGGTGTGCTTAATAGTAGTTTCCCTATTTTCTTTCTACATTTACATTTAACTCAAATTATTTGCAACATCTCTAATGGCTGTGTTCACTCTTCCTTTTCTTTTATTTCAATTTTGTAGTAAATGAATTGGATGAACATTCTACATGAGATTCAAAAATCAGAATACCCAATTAACACTGCCACAGACCAGCATGTGGGCAGATTTAAAGCAAAGAGAGATTGAAGCATGGAAATGGAAAGCAAGCCCAGAGAAACACCTTGTTCTCCCTTATAAGGAGTGATTACATCATCAACATTTGAAATTTGTGATTAACTCTAATAAGCTATAAAATTCAATATCTTATTCTGTGTTAAAACCAGGAAAATCAATGTGGCAGAAAATGAAGAAAGGAAGATTATTTGCTTCCCATTTATAGAAGAAAGATGATTTTGTCTGCAAAGATTGAAAAGTTTGACAGTATGTAGTCTGAAACCAGGCATTTTCAAACGTTGTTAGTGGAAGAGTAAATTGAAGCAACTTCATTAAAGGAGAATTTGGCAATAACTGTAAAAATCAAAATGCTCGGAGGCAACAATCCACTTTAGGAATGTCTCCAATAAATATCTTCATCCATCTGTATGAATGCTCACTACAGTGTTATCCTTAGTAAGAAAATGTTTTTCAACTGAAAATAAGGTTCTTTCATAGTATATTTTTTCAATAAAGTATGTACATTTATTTAAAAATTAATAAAAGCATAAATTTTAAATGTTCTCACCACAAAAGAAATAATGTTTGTGAGGTGATGGATATGTTAATTAACTTGATTTAATCATTCCACAATGTGTGTGTATGTGTGTATATATAAACATTACTTTGTACATCATAAGTATATACTATTTGTATTTGCAAACACAAATAAAATCTTCAAATATATAATCAGAAACTAAAAATAAATATTTTTCTTAATAAAAAATAGATAAAAAATAAAGTATGTACATCCATGCAATAGAATACTATGTGACCAAACATAGTTTTTAAAAAGAATGTGGTAGACATGTATGTGCTATCTTGGAATAGTAGCCAAAACACACTTTACATGAAAATAGCCAGATACATCTGAGGCTTTGGAAAGGATGTAAATTAAAGTATATAAATACAAATATATGTTTTATTGCAAATATAAAATGTATGGATTGATGCATGAGAAAATGCTAGCTGTTGTGGCCTTTGGGAGAGAAGTTTAGACACCTAAGGTAGAGGGTCTTAACTTTCAGTTTTGTACTCTCTTGTGTTTAAAGTTATATTACATCCTTTATCTCTTTTATCAACAGCAAATAAATGAACGAGTGAAGAAAGCATATGTACAATCATACTTACATATATGCACACAGGAGAGTGTATTTAACTCTAAATTCTGACCCTTTCTACCGGTTCCAAAGTAAAAGTTTTGGGGGAGAAGACAATTGATTTTTTTAAAGTAGTCTGAATTCTGCAATTTCCTAACATAACTATGAGAATAGAAACAAAAGACGTGCCTCAGGTTGATACTAATAAGCTGAACTTGAACTAGGCCATGCCCTGAGGCTAACTGCTTGGCTGTAACCTAGTCGGACTAAGAATTGTGACTGAGTGATTGAGGACTACAGTACCTAATTCAAAACACCTGGGAGAATGAACGGTCACTCTGGCAGGGAAACACATCAAGCTTACACTCCATCTGCCTAGCCAGGCAGAGCAGGATATGTACAAGGACTAGACAATTTAGAAAGGTTCAAAAAAGTAGGAAACTCATTCCCAACTGATCTCACTGTGGAATACTATGAAGTTATTGGAGACAGACCTCCTTTTCCCAGGGAAGTAAAACATATGTTGGTACACACATACACATACACACTCTCTTTCTCTCTCTCTCTCTCTCTGCTTTGTCCTTTCTTGCAGTCCTTGTAGGAATAGAAGACACCTGCAAAACTCAGAGAAAATTTAGAAATGACCAAATGTGTTGTCAGGGCCAGCTTTACAAATAGAAGAGATACATCTTTAAACAACAAATGATTAAGAAGCTTTTAATATTTATATATTTATATATATGTAATGTGCTGAATATATATAGTTGAAATATTAAGCATGTTGAATATATTCAAATGTGTTATATATTTAAATATAATGTATTTAAATAAACATTATAAAATATAAGTAAGTATATAATATTTTTAATATATTAAATATGTTGAATGTATATATATATATGCATTTGAATTCTGTTCACTAGGGTACATTAAATACAAAATCAGGAGTATAAAATTAAATTCTCTCCACTAAGGCACATTTAATACAAAATCAGGAGTATAAACTGTAAAAACCTTTGGTCCTAAAGTGTTAAAAAACTGAGGTAGAGGTTGGACTTAGAATGACAGGCCACATTGCAATAATAAGGTGCAGAAAACAGACATGAACTCCAAGAGGAAAGAGATTTGAAGCAAAATCTTTACTTGTTTCTAAATATTGCCCAAGGCCTGTCTTGGCCAAAAAATTTGTAGGTTCAGTATGGCTACAGAAACTTGTATCAATAACTAGAAAAAAAAATCCTTTACATTGTAATATCTTTTTTCAATTAAATATATATATATACACACATGTGTGTATTTTTCCAAATATATTTAAGGATCATGAAAACTAAAAAGCATTAAAAAATGATATTAAATAGGAAAAATAAAAATAATTATATGCCATATGAAGGTGTAAGCAACCGGTACTCTCCTACAGTTTTGGTGAAAAATTAAAATGGCACATTTTTGTAGTTTTCACAAAATTAAACCTATACTTAATATATCAACCAACAATTCAACACTAAAATATCTAGCTGCCCTCAATGACAATAGATACCCAACAAAGACTGGTATCAAAATGTCTGTAGCACATTTATTCCCAACACCTTAAAACTGGAAACAATCCTAATAGCCATCAACAAGTGTAGGAAGAAACAAATTGCATGTTCACACTACTGAATACTACACAGCAATAAAAAGGAATAAAATACTGATATAAACAACAACATCATGTGCAGCAAATGAAGCCATATGCAAAAGAATACATACTATATGTTTGCACTGATATGAAACTCCAGAAAAGGCAAAGCTAGTTTAGTGACACGAAGCATATCAGGGTTGCCTGGATCCAGGGCTTCAGAGAATTGATTGAGATAGAGTGACAAAATGTTTTTATATATCTTGATTGTAGAGGTTGTTACATATGTATACAAATTTGTCAAAACTTTTTGAAACTTTTGCAAATGTGCACTTAAATAGGTGCATTTTATTGTATATATATTATACTTCAATAATACTTAATTTTTAAAACAAAATATGGCAATGCTAATATTTTAAACTGTGCAGAAATTATCTAATTTTATAGTTAAGCAGCAATTGGGAAGGAAAATGGATTAATAAAAACAGTTTGATTTACTGTGTAGAATCCATAACATTAAACTGATGGAATTTTGGCTAAAACTTCTATAATTTATTGAGACCCCTATTAATGTTGCTCATATTTTAAATCCTTACTATATATAAAATTATAACACATATGTACTTATGGCCAGCAAGTACATAAAAATGAAACTTAGTTTTCCTATGTAGATTTAAAGTCAACAAATATTTGGGGAGTCTACCATATTCAAACTATATTGACACATTGATACACTGATATAAAAGATTGAGATTCTGGTCTCAAGACACTTCCAATTTAGTATGAGAGGTATATGTTCATCAAGAATACATCTAATAATTTAGTTTGATTTGAAATGGATAAAGTGTAGTTATTATTAAGCCAAATATAGCATACACTTTTAGAAAATTTTGACATTGGACCTGTGTGAAGATTGAATAAGGTGGGGGAAGGAAGTACAAGTGGAGATTTACCAACATATACAGCAAAGAGAAAAACAATGTAAGACTCAATAAAAGAGAAAATATTAATATAATTTATTGAATAGTAACATTTCTAGAAAAGAAAAATATAAATAAAACACAGAAGGAAATCAAAGAGCAGTAGAAAAGTAAGATTTTTTACTCAGGGTCCCCAAATAGAAAAAATATAAACTAATAAAACAGGCTTATTTAAAGAAGCAATTATTTGTGTTATCAAATTATATATACAAAGATTATATAATGTACAGTCATAAATATAAATAAATTAATTAATCCAAAAGTTAATCCAAAAATCCAAGAAACTCTAACAAAATAAAATTATTTTGAGTCCTTAAAAAAGTTATCTAAGTTTAACAAAGAGGGAAACAACAGACACTGGGCTCTACTTGAGGGTGGGGAATGGGAGGAGGGCGAGGAGCAGAAAAGGTACCTACTGGGTACTGGGCTTAATACCTGGATGATGAAAAAATATGTACAACAAACCCCTGTCACACTTGTTTATCTATGTAACAAACCTTCACATGTACTCCCAAACCTAAAATAAAAGTTAAGAAAAAGTTTTCCAAGTTTAAAGACCAAGTTTATTTTCTCTGATTATTTGCAACTCAATTTCTCAAAAGACATAGTTACCAGAATACATGTACCTGACCAAAAATGTCTAAGTAACAATAGATAACAGAAATCTTCATAGAACTGGAATCTGGGAAGAATCTTCCAAGTATATAACACACCAATAATATAAAGTCACCAAAAATCATCCAGGAGAAAACCAATGAGCAAATCAAGATTTGACAAGATAGATGCAATTGAAGGACTAGAAAAAATAAAATTATTTGTCCTTGCTAGTCACAAATATTATATGGCATTCCCCTAAGCAGCAACAAAGATTTAACAACTTCTAAAAAGTTCTCAAGAAATACTAATGAAGTGCCTCTGTACTAAAATTGGGGGAAAAAAGCACAGGCTCATGGTGGACAGCGAAGAAAGGAAAAAGGCTAAAAGGAAGTCAAGGTGTTGGGAAAAATAAGGACAGTTTGAAGTACAGTGTGTTAAAATGTAAATGTTTGATGGTAGATTGTTACAAAGAAAATACTGATTTAAAGGGCATAAGAAACTATGGCTGAAGTGATATGAAATATGGGATTTTTCTCAAAATAATATAGAAACGGGGAGTAAGGTAAGAGTACGAAAGAAACGTGAGTTGCCATTTGTCGATACTTGTTGAAGCTGGGTAACTATTAATACATGGGGGTTTTTTATCTTTTTTATTCACTGTTTTATTTTTTGAGACATGGTCTTGCTCTGTCACTCGGGCTGGAGGTGCAGTAGTGTGATCATAGCTCACTGCAGCCTTGACCTCCTGTGCTCCAGCAATCCTCTCACTTCAGCCTCCTGAGACTGAAGAAGTCTGCAGGCATGTGCCACCATCCCCAGCTAATTTTTTGTATTTATTTTAGAGATGAGGGGGGTCACACTTTATTGCCCAGGCTGGTCTTGAACTCCTGAGCTCAAACAATCCTCCTGCCTTGGCATCCCAAAGTTCTACAATTATAGAGTTGTTTTTATATATTTAAAATGCTCCATGACAGCTTTTTTAAATGGAACAAATAAGAAAGTAAGTAATAAATGAGGAAGTGGGGGAAAAGGAACAATTTAAGATATCTGTATAATTGACTGTCCATACTGGAACAGGTTGGGAATGAAAGGGAGCAGGATTGATAGTTCTAACTCCTATCAGCCTAAGCCAGGGCTGTCTTCAGCAGTCCAGGATATATGGTCACTCTACTTTTAACCATCAGGTTTCAAACATCAGGCTACTGGGATTTAACATTTTAACAAAACAGAAAATGGACAGAACAACTTGGAATTGACAACATTTAGATTATTAGCAGCCAGTTGCTTTTTAAGTCTTTGCGAAAAACTAGTTTCAAATGATTGTCACGATCATTGATTTTTCTGGGCTATATAAGTAGAAAACTGCTTACCAGGGATTGAATCTAGCCTGCAGAGCATGTGTGTTTTGGCCTGCAATGCACTGGGCTAGAGAGGGCTTAAAAAACAAACAAACAACAACAACAAATCTTTGAGTTAGTTGACAACATTTCTATGTCATATTAAAATCTTCCCTTTAAAAAACTGAGGAGTGTCAGTGCTAGGCAGGTATTATCATGTGTCAACAACCAACTGCAGCAGCGCTTCCTCTCCCGAGTTTTCCCCACTTCTTACCTCTCCCTCAGTATTAGTGATTTCTAATACTGAGAAGCTTTGCTTGTTTTCCTTCTTTGGCTCCTACAGGCATCTGAGATTTCAACCATCCTTCTAGGTCAAGCTTTCAGCATTGAAACAATAAAAGTGAGGCTGGAGGAAGAAGTTGTTATTTTATAAGCAATTTGAAATATAAATCAACAAGCCCAAAGTAATAATCTGGGCATTTTTTAAGATTCATAGGGTATATTACACTACAATTGTTTAAATATGCTCAACAGAAGAAGCTAATTCTATTTAGAAAATTTATCTTTGTCTACATTTCAAATTATTTCATAATTCCCAAGGATAATTAGCCTGAGTTTATATGAGTTCAGAACTCTCTTACTAAAAATGACAATAGCCAATCTACAGCCCATTGGCAACATACAGTTAGAGACCCCAGTCCAATAACTGCTGCTCACCTGCTTTTTTCAATAAGCTCAGAACGTCAATGAGTGTGCAACTGTTGGCAAATTTTCATTAATTACAAGGCTCATCAGCAGCTGTGCAATGTGGGAGGTTAGGGAGAGACTGCTCCATTCTGAAGAAAGAGTTCAGAAATAAATGGGGTTTCCAATGACAAAGCATTCCAAAATAAGATAAGTTGTTTTGACAGTAAAGAGAATAGCATAGAAGAACAAGGGTGCTCATCATGGACAACGTGATGTTCAAACAACTTTAAAAAAAAGGGGGTTTCAGCTGGGCATAGTGACTCATACCTATAATCCCAGCACTTTGCAAGACTGAGGTGGGTGGAACACTTGAGGTCAGGAGTTTGAGAACAAGGTAGCCTGCCAGGTCGGTCCTGCAGACCGTAGCTGAGCAATGGATAAAAGGAGTACTCAGACACAGGTATACAGTGTAACAGTGGCTAGGGGACTGCCAGCTCTAATGGCCGAAGAGAACAGCATTAGAGAGCAGCCTCAAACAGCTGGAGTTGCTTGCTTTTATTCAGTACAGACATAATGCCAAAAGTTTCTCCCACCACTCTGACCAATTTCCTACACTGGCCAACATGGCAAACCCCAGGTCTACTTAATATACAAAAATTAGCTGGAACTGGTGGTGTACACCTGTAGTCTCAGCTACTTGGGAGACTGAGGCAGGAAAATTGCTTGAACCAGGGAGGCAGAAGTTGCAGTGAGCTGAGTTCACACCACTGCACTCCAGCCTGGGCCATAGAGCAAGGCTCCATCTAAAAAAATTAAAAGTTTACATTTAAAAAAAAAAAAAAAAGGCTTTCAGTCTCTAGCTTAGGCCAGGCATGGTGGCTCATACCTGTAATCCCAGCACTTTGGGAGACTAAGGTAGGAATATTGCTTGAAGCCAAGAGTTCAAGACCAGCCTGGGCAACACAGTGAGACCTCATCTCTAAAAACATTTTTTTTTAACTTAAAAAATTAGTAAGGTGTAGTGATACAAACCTTTAGTCCCACCTACTTGGGAGGCTGAGGTGAGAGGATTAGTTGGCCCTATGAAGTCCGCGCTACAGTAAGCTATGACTGCACTACTGCAGTCCAGCCTGGATGGCAGAGCAAGACTCTGTCTCAAAACAACAGCAACAACAAAAATCTTTAGCATAAAAGGATCAAAACGGTACAGTGGGTTTCATAGCAGTGATCTAAATGTTTTAAATATATACATACATTTCTGGCAAAAGTATCTGTGACCTGAACTGATGTCTCTTGTGAGTTGAAGAAATGTTTGCTTGCTTGATGTCGGTCTTAATGCAGAGAAAAGAGGAATTAGAGAGGCCAGTTTGGAAGACTTTAGTTTTTACTGATTTCCATGATGAAATTTCCACTGCAGCCAGGCTAGTGTCCACATTTGTCTCCATGTGACCATTCAAAACGTTTAGTTTCACCCACATCTCTGGATTTCCAAACATCATTTATATTAGTATTTTAGGGTGTGGATTATTGAAATCCTTGGTACTAAAGTACATAAGCTAAAATCTACTTAGACAACCATCTTAAACACTTTGTATTTATTCACATGATTAAAAACTGTGTAAAGATTAAAAGAAATAAGTTAGAGTTATGAAGAACAGCATGAATCTCATTAAATATTTTTCAGTAACAAAATTGCATGATACCTAATGTGACTAGCTTATTCATTGTATATACTCACAATCTCAGAGTCCTATCTTACTCTTTTCTCCCTTCAAACACCCTCCGAAGAAACCTTTATCTGCATAATCATATATGGCTTATTCATGTTCATGTTCAGTCACTAATATCCATGTTACTGAATTGCAAGATCAGTTCTCTTTCTTCATCTGAATTGACCTGCCACCAATATTTGGTATGACTAATCACTCCCTTCTTCTTCAGACATTGTCTTCATTTGGCTTCCTGGACACAACTCTCTCCTGGATTTTCCTTCTCTTTACTCACTATTTTTCAGTCTTCTTTGTTAGCTCTTCCACATCTTTATGACCTCTGAGTGTTCGAGTGCCCAAGCCTCAGGCCTTAAACTTCTATCTATGTATTAATTTTAGTGGCCTCTTTTAGCCTTAAGACTTCACATGCTATCACTATGCAGATGGCTTAAAAATTCAGCTGCCTGATCAACCATTCCACATGAACGTCTGAAGGCATCACTAACCGGACATTCCCAAAACTGAGTTTCTGATTTTCCCATTATACACATCCCCCAAAACCTTCCCCTTTCACAGTCTTCCATATGCCAGTTAATGAAAACTCTATTCTTCCAATTAGTCAACGTCAAAAACATGTCAACCTTGACCTCTCTCTTTCACATCCCAAATATAACCCATAAGAAATCCCTGTGCATGCCACCTTCACAATCATTCCAGAATCTTGACTGTTTACCACTTTTTCTGCTACTTATTTGTCAAACTTCCTATGCTCTCTTCCCTGAGTCATTGACATAGACTCCTAATAGGCAGTCTCTGCTTGCCATTTGCTCCTTCAGTCTCATCTCAACACAGAAGCCATAGCAATCCACTTGAAATACAACAGATCAAGTTACGTTGCTGAAAACCTTGCAGTGTCTTCTACCTCACCAAGGATAATATCCAAAGTCCTTATACTTATTAACAAGAACCTAGATGATCAGTTCTCTCTTTCCCCCAGTTCTCCAATTCCCTTAGTCACTCTGACCTCTTCTACTCTTCCCTCCCTTGTTCATTATGTTTCAGGCTCATAGAATTCCTTGATATTGTCTGAGCATGCAGGTTGCTTGCTGTTTCCTCTGCTTATGATGCAAGTCTTGGCTCAAATATTACCTTCACATTGACCTGTTCTATGATCACCCATTTTATTTCCTGTATATCTTCATGACTTATTTTTCTGCACAATATTTACAGTTTTCTTAAGTACCATAGTGACATACAGTCACATGACACATAATGACATTTCAGTCAATAAGACCACATATATGACCGTAGTCTCATAAATTATAATGAGAGTGAGGCATCCCCATCACCTAGCGATGTCTAGACATTGTAATCTTGTAGCATAACACATTACATACATGTTTGTAGCAATGCTGATATAATCTACTGCACAGCCAGTTGTATAAAAGTATAGGTCTGCCGGGCACAGTTGCTCATGCCTACAATCTCAGCATTTTGGGAGGCTGAGGCAGGCGGATCACCTGAGGTCAGGAGTTCGAGACTAGCCTGACCAACATGGAGAAACTCCATCTCTACTAAAAATACAAAATTAGCCAGGCATAGCAGCACACATCTGTAATCCCAGCTACTGGAGAGGCTGAGACAGGAGAATCACTTGAACCCGGGAGGCAGAGGTTGCAGTGAGCCAAGATTGCACCATTACACTCCAGCCTGGGCAAGAAGAGCAAAACTCTGTCTCAAAAAAATAAAAAAGTATAGGTCTAACTCATTTTATTGCCTTTAACAGATATTTTGTTTTTTTAAAAATTGAAGGTTTGTGACAACCCTGCATAAATCACGTGCTCACTTTGTGTCTCTGACACATCTTGGTAATTCTCACAGTATTTAAAACTGTTTTATGATTATTATATCCTTTATGGTCATCTGTGACCAGAGATCTCAGATGTTACTATTGAAATTGTTTGGGTTGCCAGACACCATGCCCACAGAAGATGGCAAATAATCAGTAAGTATGACCTCTGAATGTTTGAGTAGCCAAGACTCAGGCCATAAACTTCTATCTCTGTATTAATTTTGGTGGCCTCTTTAGCCTCAAGGCCTCAAATACTATCATTATGCAGTGATAGTATTTGGCTTGTCACAAAACAACCATTCCTCTGTCACTCACCCTCTCCTTGGACCACCCTATTCCAAGAGACACAATAATATTAAAATTAGAGCAATTAATAATCCTACAGTGACTTCTAAGTGTTCAAGTGAAAGGAAGTGTCAGTCACACATCTCTCACTAAATCAAAAGCTAGAAATGATTACACTTAGTGAGGAAGGTCAAACTTAGTCAAAAGCCAGGCCAAAAGCTAAACCTCCTGTGTTAAACAGCCAAGTTGTGAGTGCAAAGGAAAAATTCTAGAAGGAAATTAAAAGTGCTGCTTCAGTGAATGCACAAATCATAAGAAAGTAAAACAGCCTTATTGCTGATCTGAAGAAAGCTTTAATGGCCTGGATAGAAGATGAAATCAGCCTCAACATTCTCTTAAGCCCAAGACTAAGCTAGATTAAGTCCCTAATTTTCCTCATGTCCGTGAAGGCTGAGAAGGGTGAGAAAGCAACAGAAGGAAAGTTTAAAGCTAACAGAGGTTGGTTTCTGAAGTTTAGGGGAGAAAGCCATCTCTATAACATAAAAGTGCAAGGTGAAGTAGCAAATGCTGATGTAGAAGCTGCAGCAAGTGATTCAAAAGATCTGGCTAAGGTAATTGCTAAGGTGACTATACTAAACAACAGATTTTTCAGTTTAGACCTAACAGCCTTCTTTTGGAAGAAGATAGCATCTAGGACTTTCACATCTAGAGAGAAGTCAATGCCTGGCTTCAAATCTTGGAGGAATAGCCTGACTCTCTTGTTAGACGCAAATGCAGACTGTAACTTTAAATTGGAGCCAATGCGAATTTGTCATTTCAAAAATCCTATGGCCCTTAAGAATTGTGCTAAATCTACTCTGCCTATGTGCCATAAATGGAAGAACAAAGACTAAAGACAGCACATCTGTTTAGAGCATAGTTTCCCAAATATTTAAAACTTACTGTTGAGACCTGCTACTCAGAAAAAAAGAAAAAATAGGTCTTTCTTTCTCCATATCAGCAGTACAGCTGTTTCAGTTGCTTATGACTTGTGTGTTTACTAGAAAAGCACTTTTAATTTCCTTCTAGAACTACATAGTACCGCTTTTTGACAAGGCAACTTGTCACTCGAGAGCTCTAATTAAAATGCACGAGATTAATATTGTTTTCACGCTTGCTAACACAGCATCCATTCTGTAGCCCATGGATCAACGAGTAAAGACATTCACATTTTGTTATTTAAAAAATGCATTTTGTAAAACTATAGCTACCAGAGATAGGGTATAGCCTATAAGTAATGGGCTGTACCATCTAGGTTTACGTAAATGCACACTATGATGTTTGTAAGACAACAACATTGCCTAATTATCCATTTTTAAGAATATATTACAATTGTTAAGCAATGTATGACTGTCCTTAATTACTTAGTTTTCTGTCTGTGCCTACCCTAAAATGTAAGCTCCATGAAGGCAAGAATTTTTGTTCATTTCATTCAGTGTTGAATCTCCAGTGCATATAATTAATATTTATTAAATAGAGAAATAAATTTATTTGATACTATATATTTCTATGAAGTACGTGTGTGTGTGTCTTCAATCCAAGTTTAGCTAAGGGAGAGTTGGGAGTAGGATAATGATAAATGGGTCATGATAGACAGTGGGTAAAGGGGACCATCAAAATACTTTATCCCTCTTTTAAGTTTTTTAATATAATATAGTCATTATTTTTATATGATGGAGTTATTATTTGTTAATAATAATATAATGCATAACATTACAGTACCAGGAGATATATCTAATTCAAGCTGCTAAAAATCTGATTATCTTTCACAAGAATTTAATTTAGAATTGGGTCATTGTGGACTAAGTCAGTCAGAAAACTGTGAGGATGGAAAGCAAATGGCCTCCTACTTCTCAGTGCCATTCACAGGTAGAAACTACATTTTGTTTTCTGTCCACATTCTTTCCTAAGCATCCTTTAACTTGAACTACTTTAAATAAAATTTTATTCCTTGAAATAGTAGATTCTTAATTTAAATACACAATACTACCTTTTCATCTATATAAACTAAGTCAACACCCCAACATTTGGAAAAAAAAAAGCGAAATACCAGAAAATGTACTCAATGCTGAATACACGCTTTTAACCAAAAGGTATGAGAAGGCCAACAGCAAGGCGGATTCTTGTCTTGCAGAGTTGTTCAAATATATATTAATTTGCACTACCCTCATTTAATAGGTTCATTCCTATTAAAACTATTCTTTATTTAACAGAAGTCCCTTAATTCTGCCATTCTATCCCATCAATTTAAATGACTATTTTCAGCCTCAATGTCCCCAATGTTTGGTGTGTGATTTGCATGTAATTTACCACTAATAATGGAGTACCTAAATTTATTAGTTGCTTCCCCTTTTTATAAATTTAAACAATTTATAAATTCCCATATGAGTTTATAAGTAAAAGAGAAATTAGTGAGGGTTACAGGTAGCCACAGAGTCACACATTATCCTCAGCCTAGTTTACTATGTCCCAATACCTACTCTGTAATATCCAAAGGGAGTATGTGATGCTAGTGTGATCTTCATATTGCCACCTCCCTATTGTACACGTTGCTTACTCAGAAAGGCATTCTCTATCCTCCTAAGCTAAAGTAATCAACCAAAAAGTGTCTATCATATTGTTCTATCTCATTTGATATTATACTTATCAGTATCCAATACTTTTCTTGTTTCTTTTTTCTTTCTTTTTTTGTCTTGTCTTTCTTTCCCATCAGAACATAAGTTCTTTGATACCTGAAACCCAAGATGCTGTTTTGTCTATCACAATTTCCCCAGCAATGTAAAATATGTTATACTTGCCATAAAATAGGCCTTCAGCAAATATTTGTGAAAAGGAATAAATGACTAGTTTAATTAACATGCCAAGCTAGGTGCCCCCCACCCCAGGGCCTTTATATTTCTCTTTCCTCAGCTAGACTCTCTTGTTCTTTTCTTGTTCTTTCCATGTCTGGCTCCTTCACATCATTTAGGTCCCAGCTCAAATGTTGCTTTCTCAGAAAGGCCACCACTGGTTACCCTAGTCTCTCCACCCTCTAAAACTCTCTCTATCCCATCACCCTGTTTTAGTTGAAGCAAAGCACTTGTGACTATCTGAAGTTACCTTTTCTGTCCTTTCAATGTTTTTGTTGTCACCCATCCCCCTACTAGAATATAAGCTCCATGAGGACTTACATTAACTTGTTTATATCTATATCTCCATAACCTAGAAGAGGTCCTGCCACATAGGAAGCATTAATAAATGCTTGTTACTGCATGTTCTCACTCCTAAGTGGGTGCTGAATAATAACACATGGACACAGGGAGAGGAACATCACACACTGGGGCTTGGAGGGGTATAAGGGAGGGATAGAAGGGAGTAGGGGAATTGGGGAGGGATAGCAGGGTGTGGGGAAATTGGGGAGGGATAACATTAGGAGAAATACTTAATGTAGATGATGGGGGAATGGATGCAGCAAACCACCGTGGCACGTGTATACCTATGTAACAAACCTGCACTTTCTGCACATGTACCCCAGAACTTAAAATATAATTAAAAAAAATTTTAAGATAAAAAATAAATGCTCATTAAACATGTGAATAAAATGTTGAATATTGCAGTTTAAAAATATGTTAACACGTGGCATCACCATTTTTTAGCATTGGGATGCAGACAACAAACTAAATTGCAATATGGGCAAGTAGTGTTTTTAACAATAAATATTTCACACATAATATAGATTAAAAGATTGTCAAACTGTTTTCAAGGTGTATTTAGAATCTTGTCTGTGTGCAAGTAGCTTATGATCAGTAGCTGTTCAACTCTGCTTACCCTCACTTAGTTTCTAAGAGAAAATATTTTCTTGTATCGATTGGAAAACGAAATTGCAAAGGAATGTCTGCTACAATTGAACCACATCTATTCAGATCTAGAAAACATGTGCTACTATCCAATGTATGTGTGTGTG
This sequence comes from Callithrix jacchus, assembly GCF_049354715.1. NCBI lineage: Eukaryota > Metazoa > Chordata > Mammalia > Primates > Cebidae > Callithrix > Callithrix jacchus. The sequence continues at coordinate 37,747,522 of NC_133518.1, forward strand.
CAAGCAGACACAATTCCTAGAGAAAATTTCCAATCCAAAAAATCCCTCCCATGCCTATATCCCCAAATGTAATTAAGACACACTTCTTAACAGTCTCGGATCAAAAAGAAAACAAGTCCTTTTATGAGCCACATAATCACAATTACTACCATCAAAGTCATTGGTTACTAAGTTGCCCATAGCTGACTAACTGGAATTGTCAAACATGGAGATATTCACTACTAAAATCAGTTCTGTCTTATAGCCCTGCAGTCCTCCAGGTATGTAACCATCTCCAACCAATCTGTAGGCACTTATACATCTCCCTTACACTCATCATCTTTTGGAAGTCTTCTCTGATTAACTTCATTCAGTCAATCATTTGGTCAGTCAGTCAATCAATTATTATTTTATGGAGTATCTATTAAGTAACAGGCATGTTTTGGGCACTAGAAACATATCAGTGAACAAAACAGACAAAAATCCTTATCTTCATGGAGCTTATATTCTAATTGCATTGCATTAATGTTAAAGACATAAATACAGAGATGGTGAATAGTAGATATTTGGAAAAGATGAATATAGAGCGTCATAGATAGACACATCAATAAATGGGAGTGTTCATACATAATTATTCTATATCTCCCAGGACACCCAGAATTATATAACTAAAGAATATATTTGGAATATGAATCAGGTATGTTGCTTTCCAATTGTTTTCTTGTAACATTATGTGTGTATGTGATCTTCACTATGGGTTTCCCTTGGGAGAAAATACGTTCTTCATTTTCTTGGTACTACAATCAGGGGGCAAGTTGTACAGTGCCCCCAAATAGACTATGAGTTCATTAACTGACTGTTTGTTAAACAATACATTGCGTTTATTAGATGCTTTTTAACTTTTTTAAGGCGGTTTCTCTCACAGAAGTAAAAAGTAGAACAGAGGTTACTAGAGGCTAGAAATGGTAGGGGGAAGGGAGAGATAGGGAAGGTCTTGTACAGCATACAAAATTACAGCTAGATAGGAGGAAAGAGTCATAATATTCCATACTATTGTAGAATGACTATAGTTAGTAATAATATATAGTTTCAAATAGCTAGAAGGAGGATATTGAATTTTCAAACACAAAGAATTGAAATAATGAATATGCTAAAATTACCCCAATCTGATCACTATACACTGTATGTATTGAAACATGACTATGTATCATATACAAAAATTTAGAGGCATTTTCAGGTACATTATTATTATGAATGGCATGTATATGTTCTCATTCTAATGCTAGATCAAGAAGGCTATGGATTGAAATAAGGGGCAAAGTACAAGTAGTATTTGAGACCACCAGCTTTGTTTGCTAAGAGATCAACCAGTTTTTGTTTTTTTCTGAATGTCTAACAAAATTCAGACTGTAGAAAGTGCAGACATTGGGCAATTTTAAAGCACAATATTAGGCCAGGAGTAGTGGCTCACACTTGTAATCCTAACACTTTGGGAGACTGAGGTAGGTGGGTCATTGGAGCCCAGGAGTTCAAGACCAGCCTGGGCAACATGACCAAACCCAGTCTCTATTAAAAATACAAAAAAAAAAAAGATTACCCAGGTGTGATGATGCACCTGCACTCAGCTACTAGGAAGCTGAGATGGGATGATTGCCTGAGAAGTCAAAGCTGCAGTGAGCCAAGATCACAGCACTGCACTCTAGCCTGTGAGACTGGAGTAAGAATCTATCTCAAAAAATAAATAAACAAATAAATATCACTTATTAAAATGCAGATTCCTGATCACCACCCCTAACCCAGGCATTCTGGTTTATTAGACTTAAAGTGATGCCCAGGAATACAATTTTTAACAAACACCTCTTAGGTGATTTGGATGCAAGTTCTGAGAAACACTAGTCTAGAGAAAGCTTACTTGACTGCAAAGGATGGGCAAGGAAAGGTCAGTCAATTTGATGAATCTTTTCCAAGCAGGGCATGTTCAGATATAGTTTGGTACCAAAGCTCTGTTACAACAGGCAAAACACAGTGATGAGCCATTATTTCTGAGTGCTATAAGAAGAACCACTGCTGCTGTAGATGTGTTGACCAGGATCTAGCTGCAAGGAGGAAAGAGTAACTAACTAAGATGCTTCTAAAGTCCTAGTCTCATGGTAGAGTCTAAGGCTATAGACCTTAGAAGAGATTTGGGTCTCAGGCAGAAAAAGCTGGTTACAGCAAGCTCAGGGAAGAAAACTAAGACAGTATTACACTTTGTGAGCCAGGCAAAGATTGGAAGAAAGGTAATTTTGCCACTTTGTGAGACTTGCTTGCTCTCATCTCTAATATTCCAGATTTGGTTATAAAATGTGGAATGACAATGTAAACTAAAAATAAAGGCCTACCACAAAAACCCAAGTCCGAAAAGTATCATTTAATCCCAAATTTTATAATGAATTCTAGCTGAGGTTGTGAATGTGTTTTCAAACTCCAGCAGGAATGGCACGGAAATAAAGTGTAAATGTCAGGTATGTTACGGAAGAAGAAACAATGAGGCAGGAGTTAATTCTGAACTTCAAAAGTCCACATTTCCCACCAGGAAAGTGAATTGCCCAGCATTATGCTATAGCAATAATCTCATTTTAAAATCTACAACTATCATTATTTTTGCCACATACTGAGAGAGGTTTTGTCATAATCAATGTACAAAACAACTACTAGCAGAATGTAACAACTAGATATTTTCATAGATGTCAGAACAATTAGATGGCAAACATTCAAGTAACTGCAAGTTTAAATTATTAAACAATATTTTTCTTGCAAGGTAGGTGTCAGAAATTGACATGTAATATATAAGGGGGCCTGGAAAAATATGAGTCTCTATTTTAACCAGAGAAAGTATTTTTATAGATGTGAAATTCAAGATTGAGAGAGGTTCATTGCTTTGTTGAACTACATACCTAGGTTGTCTAGGATGAGGGAAATAAACTTCTATCCTTCTAATTTTAAAGTTAAAATATTTCATTAAAATATTTTAATGAATATCAACATTTGGGGATTTTTTTCTGTCTTTTCATGTCATATTTAAAATTTTTAAGAAAAAATTTAAGCATATGCAGAAGAAGAGAAAATACTATCATGCATTCCCAAGTACCCATCACCTAGCATTGAAAAATCTTGGTTCTTCCTACATTCACTCACCCCCACCTCAGCCACAGCTATTTGAAGTAAGTTTCAGTTATCATATCATTTCATCCATAAATAGTTCAGCATAGATCTCTTAAAAATAAGTGCTTTTTTCTTAAAAAGTAGCTACAACATATGGTTTTATATAATTTAATGAAATAAAAATACATTTAAATCACAGGCATAAACATACGTATTATTCTATTGATAACTGGAAAGCTGCCCTAGGTGGTTCAAAGCTGAAATCTGGTGGTCATTAGTGACAGTTTTTCATACCATAGTTTCCTTCATTTCAGTACAAGTTCATATGATTTTTTTTTTTAAAAATCCACAAATTTTTAGTCATCATATCTTCTTACACTCAGAAACTTTTGAATGAATTATTTTTAGTCTACAGTAAGTATTGGGCCCTGGGAATTAAGAGATTTCCCACTTGAAAATTCCATTTTCATTGATTACAATGATAATCAACTGAATTATTCTCTTCCTCTAGAGAACTACAGAGCTTCTTGATTCCAGTGACTAATAAAGGCTGTGGTATCAAAAGCAACACTTTGTTAAAAGGAGTGAGAATAATAACCCAAAAGCTCAAAACAGGCAGTGTTTCAGAAAACATACTAGTTGTCTTTGAAAGCCATTTGCTTTGTAACAATCATTAACTATATATCAGTTAAATAATAAATAGCTGCATATAAATAATATGATATCTAGCATGTGTTTCAAAATAATCTTGAAGAAGAATAGTGAATGGAAGTATAAACGAAATGAGATGACCATAAGTTGATCAATTCTGAAGTTGGAAGATACAGATTTATACTATTCTCTTTATTTTTGTATATATTTAAAATTGTTCAGAATAAAATTTTTTATAAAGAGAATATGAATCACATGAAAATGACAAAATATACACAAAACAAAGTACTCAAACACTCTTTGCAAATGCTCCTGACCAAATCCACTCATCTAAACATTTAGCAAGTACTATTCAAACTGCTGTATGTTGTACCACTCTCAAATTGACCCAAAGAACAGCAACAAAGGAGTGAAAAACAGGAATTTATAGAATTTGAATGCAACCAGTTTCAAAGAACATGAATTATTCCTTGGTTTCATGGGAGTTATCAGATGTTAAAAGCAGGACATAAGATTTTCTTTAAAAATACTGCCAGAGAACAAGTCAGCCTCAGGGAAAGGAAAAATATGACTTCATATTTCAGAATAAATTGAAAATTTATAAAAAATCTGTCAGCATTCTAACACTTTTATAGTAAATACTTTAAATTGAATAAAAACGAACAACTGAACTATAGTAAAAGTAAGAAAGGCTTTTTAGTGACAAGGAAATCTGTATTTAAATCTAACAAGTAATGAAAGGGGGAGGAATACTGCACAATTCTGCAAAGTTTAGGTGTTCTGATGGGCAAGCAGTGTCCTTTTTCCAAATCTTTTTCTGGAGTTGTTAGGACTTGATCTCTGCTTGGCCTGACCCTCTTCAAAGATGAAGTGGACATCCTGAGAGAAAAATGCCCAGACCAGCCCTGGGGCCCAGCATTCACAGAGCCTAAGTCCAACTGCAGATGGGCAGGCACAAAACTGACCCCAAAAGACAGAGGCCTAGTGAGGATTCAGACAGCAAGCTCACAGCACTTTTTAAAAATTTCATATTGCCTTAGGTTCCGGAGCAAGGATAAGAAGAGAAGGAAGAAGAGTCAAGAAGGAAAAGAGAACAGGGAATGGATGAAGGAGTAGTTTGAGATATATTTTGTTCTTATTTAAAAGAGCACATAACACCCACTATCTTTTAAAGGGAACCAAAAAGTTTAAAAATTCTATTTTTATGTGTGCTTCTCTTATGGCAAATACCACATTTTACTTTGTATATAGTTTAACTGCATATGTCTCTCCTGTTGTATTCCTGGAGTGTAGAAAGTATTTGGAATTTATTTTTGAAATGCCATAGCCTATATAACAATGGTCATATTTGTCTTTAATATTTGTTGAATTGATTATTTAATAAATCAATTAATCCATTCAGGTGCAGCCAGCTGATAGGCAAGTAACAAGCCACAGCTGCAGAACCCATAGGTTGAATAATGTACTCCATATATTTCACCCTTCACAATGATCTAGCAATGAGAATATGCAGAGTTGTTATGCTTCATCTTGTTTTTATTACTTTACATAGTGGGATTTGTATAGCCTTCAGTGAATATAGCAAATAGATTCCACATCTATTTACATATGGCCAGAACATAAAGTTCTCTAGCAACTGCAAGTCCTTTAACAACTGAATTTAACATTGCTTCGGTCTTGTAGGTACCTTCTATCTCCGATTCAGAAAAATATGCGTTATCATTCATATAAACAAAATATTAGGACAGTAGTTTCTTTTCAAACTAAGAAAGGTAGGTTTTCTGTAATATCCCTTATTTAATAGAGTGCTTATTTATAAAACAAGACTCTCAGAAAAAGAAAAATCTTAACAATAAGGTTTTACAATAGGAATTGTTAGTTAACTGCATTTATATCCAACTCAGTTAAGTAGACTATCCTGATTTAAAAGTTTTTACAATTAAAATTCTATCTTTAAAAGTTTTTTTTAAAAAAATCTATAAGCAAGAGTAAGCCAAATCACTCCTTTCAAAACTGTATAAAAATTGAGGAAGCATCTTGTCCAGGGCCCTGAAGTTCATAAGTGAAAAAGCTAACAGCCAAGGATATGAATTGACTTTACCAGGTCAGAGAGTGAAATCATAACTGAAATATCACCAAAAATCACATAACCCTGATAGAATATTATCTAAATTTTACAAATCACCTATTTGAAGACAAATACACATAATGACATTAAAATTTGACACTTCCATTTAATTATTGGTGTAAATCTGTAAATATTTATTGATTTGAAAACCATAATAATGTTAGCTGACTTTTTAAATCTAGTGGATTTCCTGGGATTTTTCTCAGCCAAAGTGTTATACACGTAGTCTGGAATATATCTTAGACCCATAAACTTCAGCCTGCTGTACCAAAAATAGTGGACTCCTCAAGAAAGATTTATAGTACATGAAAGAAGTGGTATATAAAATAGAAACACATTACTGAAGTTACTGAATGCTGATTAACTGTTGCCTTCAACTCCAAATATTTTTCAATCTTATAAACACGCAATGTTTGAAATTTTAAATAAAAGTCTAAGTATTACAAGCCACAAAAATGGTTAATAAGGTTAAAGAAAAAAAATTGGACCCTGAATTTCTTTCTTGTTTTTATTTACCCCAAATGAGGTTTCTTTTCATTGGTCTTGTGTGCGTGTGTGTGCGTGTGTGTGTGTGCGTGTGTGCGTGTGTGTGTGTATGTGTGTGTGTGTGTGTACGTGTGCGTGTGTGTGTATGTGTGCGTGTGTGTGCGCGTGTGTGTACGTGTGCGTGTGTGTATGTGTGTGCGTGTGTGTGTATGTGTGTGTGCGTGTGTGTGTGTGTGCGTGTGTGTGCATGCGCACGCAGGTATCTCTTTTTTCTAATACTCTTAACACACCAACCCCTGAATGTTTTTATTGATGTATGTTTAAGAAATTTTATACATGTATTAGTGTGACCAATTTAGCTCTCTAAAATTCACCTTCATAAAGATGTAAATACCAAAATAATTATACTTTATATAAGAATGAACTTCCTTTTCACTCATATTTTATAAAATAATTACTGTACATGTCTGAGACATCAATATATATGTGTTAAGTGTTTACTATGTAGTTACCGGTTAAAAATAAATTACTAATTTCAGAATAAAATCATCACCTATGTAATTCTGGATAAAAGTCCATCTACAGTGATAAGAAGTTTCCAAAAGGAAATTAAAATTTAGTTCATTGATTTTCTGTCTGTTAAACACTAAACAATTTGCCTTGTAAAGTACTTTTATGGATATTTTTACCTCCTATAAAATAACTAAAGAGCTTTTTATCCTGACCCTGTAGATACTGACAAATACATTTACATGCATACTTATAGATAATCTTGTATTTTCAAGAGCTGTTATTTACTGACAATATGCAGTGACACATGTGAGTTCTATTTTTGTATACGGGTTCTTCTGGAAGGAGTTTTTAATTCAGTTAATTGTAACGAAATTAGTTATGACAAATTAGGTAATAGTCAAGTCATTGGAATTTGCAGAGCATTGCTTTTACTGATATTAAAATTCTCTATATTTAGGTGGGTTTTAAAGTTTAATTCTAATTTCTCTTTGTTCTTTTTCCAGGAAATCGATTTACTATCACCTGTGGAATTCCGTTATGAATGACATATTTTCCCCCTTTGCAAGGAAAAGCTCAAGAGATAATTCGCTTCACAATGACCCTGCTCTGCCCTGTATTTATTCGGCAATGATCCTCAGAAGGATTTTGAAAATTCATTGGAACTAGAACCAAGAACGAGTGTGTCTGAAGACTTTATTGCTGCCTAAAATTCCATTTTAAGCTACTCATTATAATTCCTTTTAAAACAAAAGAAAAGAAGGAAAGGTGCTTTTGCTGTTACAAATGAAAGGCTGCGTTCTTGTTGCCGAATTGCAGTGTTCATTTCTTTTGGCCCTGTCTTTGTGGGGAGGGGTTCTTGTTGATTCCTTTTTACTTAATAACAACAATAATAATATCAGATATTGGGCTAAGGATCTGACCAAACGGAAGGGGTGATATGGAAAAGATACATCCAGCTTTAGGAAGCAAATACTCCCTCGAGCTGTAATCTACAAGGAAATTGTAGCACTGCGGTTTCCACACGAACAAATATTGGCACTTTCACTAGGAATCCCCCAAACCAAGTGGAAAGTGCGGAGTTCATACCTACAAAAGAGTGGACCCATGGGGCAGACCTGGAGGGAGGAGGGTGAGAAGTTAGTAAGCCTTAAGAAGCCTTAAGAAACCAAATATCTGTTTCTTACTGCATTTTACCTTTACCTTTCCCGCTCCCTCCTCCCAAAAGAAAAAAATATATTTATCAGCTGCCAGCAGACTAGCTTGCGCTTTTCTTTGCAACATTTCGTGCTTGATAATTAATGATGCCCGCGCCTGGCGCCTGTGGCCTGGGCTCGGGTTCCAGCCGCCGGCAGCCCCTGACGTCAGCGGTTGAGCTGCCTGCGTCAGGTCCCCAGCAGTCCCCCGGTGGCCTGGAATGGAGCTCCGGGGGCTTGCGGGGAGGGAGTCCAGGGCAGGGTCGGATAAAATCTCAGAACTGACGAAAGGGGCTTTCCTCGCGCCCGCCAGAAAGTCCTGTCGCAGTTAGAATGGCAGCGTTTGCGGCTCCGGGGTACTCATAGGCGCCCCAGGCTGCGACGACGGAGTCTAGAGGCCCGAACCCAAGTATAGGTTCCTGGGGTGAAACGGGATTGGAAGTTCTAGAATAAAAAGGCCAGGGAGAAACAGGGCAAGTCTATGAACAGTGAGTGCTTCCTTTCCTCCACTCTTATATGGAACATTGTAATACTGTTTTCCACTGACTCCAAAAATGTGAACCTTAAACGAAATAGACCCACCGTTTCTACTTCAACTTGACACAACTTGGAAGTTGGGGCTCCCGGAGAGTTTCTCATCAGTGAGCTGGTACTGGAACCCGCCACTGAGGGAAAATGAACTCGACCTCGCACTTAACCAGTCTTTCCTCTTTTCTTACTCCCCCACCCTCCAACTTTCCCTTCTTTCCCCATTCTTCTCACCTTAGACCAAATTTTACAACCCTCCCACGCTGGGGAGTTATCAAGATTATGGAAGAGTTTGATTTTCCAGTGGGGGCCTTGGCCTCTATCGTCCAGAAAAGTGTCTTCAATCCCCTGCAGTTGCCCAAGTAGTGAGACAGGGGACCCGAGTTTGGGAAGCCATCGGCCCATGCTTGGGACTGAGTCTACACAACTCCGTCTGGAAAAAAATCCTGTAGCTCTCAGGGGCCCTATCCTCTCTGGATTTCTCCAACTTAGGCTGTTGGGTAGTAATTTCTCTTCCCTGGAATCCTCAGAATATCTTTTTTTCATGATAGTGGTTGCCTTTCTCGTTTAACTTTCTAGTTTTTCATCTGCAGCGGGCGAACAGAGGGGGAGTGGTGGCAGAGACTCCCTGAATAAAGATTTGAAACCACAACTGATTTTTGTGCGTTTTCTCTTGGAATAAATTCGGGGCCCAGGAATCGCGCCTGCAAGGCTCGGGCAAAACCCGGCGGCAGAAAACAACACCCAGGTGCGGAAAATTGCCTCTGCCGCTGCGATCCGCTCCCCAGGACCGCAGCTGAAGGAAGTCAGCCATTGGAGGGCTGCGGGGCTCAGAGCTAGAACACAATTTCGCTTCGCCCTCCAGCTTCCACCAGAGAGTGGCTGGGACCTCCGGCAGGAGTGAGTTTCTCCCTTTTCCAATTGAAAGCAATTAGCGGGCTCTGTTACTGGGGGAAAGAGAATAAAAGCATTTTCTGGGGATGCGCTTTTAAAACTTAGCGCTTTAATGACAACTTAAGTAAAAGAACACCTTTCTTGAGCCAGTCAATAAATCCGCGTGAGCCGTCTCACTCTCCAAGCAAGTGGCCTCCCAGTCCTGGCTGCAGCTACTCCTCCAACTCCATCCCCATCTGCAAGGCCGAAACGCTGCAAGTTCAGCCGCACGGCGCCAGGCCAGGGACTTAGTGGCCAGCCTGCCTTCCTTTTCTGAACTCCAAAGTCTGGGGATAAGTGGAACCAAATTAAATCGAGACGCTTCTACTTTCAAAAGCCTTTAAAAACCTGTGACTATGACTATCCCCTTTCCATGTGCCCCACTGTCTGGTGGACATAAATTGTCACACTCTAGTATCTCTAGAGAGTAAAACAGCAACACACACACACCCACCTCAAAAAAATATTGCCATAACTGTGACACTGTCTTCACAGCCTTGACTGGTGTTAGGATTTCGCAGAACGGAATTCATTAAAAGAAGGTGATTAACCTTGTTTTATAAGCATTTCCTCAAAGTGTCAACTTAAAGGATTTTAGGAATTATTCAAAGCAGGTTTCTGTTCTGTTGTTCTGCTTTGTTTGTTGACGTTATTATTATTATTATTATTATTTTAAAGGAGCTAGGAATGTGCCTTTTACTGGGTGTCCTTCGCTGCCCTTTTCAGGCAGCGACCGGGCTGCCTGACACTTGATTAAGCCTCAGGACTTGGAAAGATCATTTCCTCGAACACTAATTTGAGCGAAATCTGGATTGAGAGTGTAGCTTTACACGCCCAGCTCGAATGTCTAATGTATCAAATCCTCGTTAACGAACGGCCTGCTCCATGGCTGTGTCAGCCAAAGGTCAGCCCCTTGCAACAGGGCACTGTGGTTCAAAAGCCCTCTTCCAGCGCCCTACCTCCCCCTCCCACCCAAAAATCCATCTTTCACATTTCAATAATAAAGCGCAAGGAGCTCCAACTAGAAATGCCAAGGTTGTTTTTCTTTTTTTCCCTTGTTTCTTCACATTAGTGACATGTAAACGACGTGACCTAAGGCAACTACTGAAAAATTAAGTTTATTTTTTCCAGTGGGAAGGAAGTGCAGTTAGTGGACAAGGTAATTGTTGAAGCGTCCTCAAGAGGCACGTATATTTGAGAAGCTGTGACTCTTAGAAACCTTAACTTAAAATAGCAATAATAACAATTTCACAGCATTCAAATAGAAACGCCAAGTAAACTTTGTTGGAGACCTTAGTGATTACAAACTGCTTAGGGAAAGGGATAATTCTCCTCCCCCCGCTGTCCCTTTCCTCTTTTAGAGACCAGCAGAAAGCTTATTCTTAAAAGATGGCTTTGGTGTCCATAGGGCCAAGAGGATCCAGAAGAGTGGGCCTGCACTCTTTTCGCTCCCGCCTCTCTGGGGAGCCCTGCGATATCCCTGACGAACCTGGCGTGTTCGGCATAGAAACGTATACACCGCAGCGGCAGAGGCCGAATGGGCGCAGCAGTTTCAAATCTGTCCAACTTCTCGGCGCGCGCCTCAAGCCACGCGCGCGCACCCTTTCTCGGGCCCTGTCCGCTAGTAAGGTGGCGGGGCGGGGTAAGGGAGGAACGCGACTTACCAGGTCTGGGATCTAGATTTCGGGCAAAGTTGGTAGCTGAGAGGCCAGGCAGGCAGAGTCAGTCCTACCGGAGACGGGCAATTTGGGGAGGGCTACGGCGCGAGTGGAGGGAAAGGAAAGCACCAGTGCGGTTTGGGGGTCCCCCTTCCCTTGGTCCATGCCCGCGCTCCCGCGCCACCTCCACATGCTAAGCTCGGCCTGGCTGGGAGAGGACCCAGAGCCCGCCTCGCCTTCCTCCAGAGAAAGTCTCCGGGGCTCCAGGGCTCTGGCGCCGACCCTAGGGACGCCTGGGGGCGGGGGAGGGACGTCCCCACTCTCCAGCCCAGGGAAAGGCAACCGCGTTGCGGGCACGGACGCTGGCTGCCTAGCTGAGCAGCCGGACCAGTCCGCTGAGCTGGGCCGTTGGCTTGCAGACCCTGACCCGCTTCCGCCCTCGCCCCTCCCTTCCCTCAAGCCCCTTGCCAAATGAAAAGGGTTCTTTGGGCCTTGGCCTTTGGGGGGAAACGAGAGAACCCACGCTGGGTTTGAGTTTTCTGTTCAGAGTGAGGCCCACACAGGTCATCGTTAGCTTGAAGTCCGTAGACTCTAGATCGCCCCCTCCCCACAATACTCAAACACAAAGGGACCCAAATTACTAATGGATTTCTTCTGGAGTGGCCCCTGTGGCGGGGGTGGGGGTGTGGAACGAGGGATTCTGCGTCCCTGAGTAGACGCTGGGCGCTCTGGTTTCCGGGACCCTGGGACTGAAGAACTCGAACCCTCATGCTCTGGCCACTTTCCTCCTAGTCACGGGTAGTGGGGATTGAGTGGCTTTTGCCAGGCCTCTGTGGGCCTAGCACTCGGTGGCAGTGGGTGAGGATCGACAAGTCCGGCAAAGAGACCTAGAGCAAACGCTCTTAAGCCATCCTCCCGTTATTGAGCTCGGAGACTCGAGAGTTTGGGTAGGAAGAAAGGCATTGTCCTGGCAGGAACATTTCCAAAGCCTCCCTCTCTGCCTCCTCAGGTTCAATGCTGAAGGCTTGGCGAGTGGTGATTGTCAGGTGAAATGATACTGTGGTCCTCATATTGCAGAACTGGCACAGATGGAGCTGGCCCTGGGATGGACCGCAGTGTGAGCCGGGTACTGACCCAAGGCGTCTCCTGTTCTCAGTGAGGGCAGTGAAAGGGTAGGCTCCAAAAAGCGAGTCTACCTGTTCTGTTGAAAGTAAAAATCTAGAGGATTGGAACCTGTCAGCAATCACTTCTGATGTTAAGGGACCCAGGTTCTGACTAAAACACCCAAAGGCTGTAGATGTCAGTCCATCGGAGGATGGAGTGACCCAGAGACCCTCCCTACTTCTCCCCTTTGTTTACAAGCCTTGGCCACTCCACATAGACAGATTATGCGCTCACTCTGGAAATGTCAGCACACTGGCCATCAAAATACCATGCAGATCCCCAAGGAGGTCACTAGGAGAGGAAAGCAATAATCCAGCGACTGAATCCAGGTGTCCAAACCCTACACTTTCCGGTCTCGAGGCCAGGGCAGTTCCCCCACCAGTCCCCACGGTTCGATTTAACAGGACCATCTCAACTCCAAGACAGGCAAGCTGACTGGTATTATTTGGAAAGGTTCAAGTGGAAACCCTAGAACAGTCGTTTAAGCAAATGATTCCTAGTCTCCTAAATGGGGCGGTGGGAGCTGGGGCAATGCCAGAGAGCACGAGGAACTAGGAGAAAAGAGTGGGAGAGAGAGGCGGAGAGACAAAGGCCGACACCCAAGCTTGGATCTGGGCAAGGGAAGAGGGTAGGGCCCAGGAAAACCCCCGCGCCGCTCCCCGGTCACCTTGAGCTTGAGCTCTGGCTACGGGCAGGCTAAGTGAGTTGAGGGGACGTCTTCGAGGGGCTAGGGATAGGAGAACAGCCGGGACTACAGCTCCGGCTTGGGAGAGAAGAAGGCCTCCTTGGTGGGCCCGGGGTGAAAGGGAAACCCAACGACCCGATGCACTGGGGTGTGGCCGGCTAGGGCTCCAGCACCCCGCAGCCCCCGGCCCCCGGCGAAGGAGAGGCCCTGACTGGCCCGCTCAACTCGCGGTCCCAATGGCAGCAGCCCCAGGCTGCTATAGCCTCTGCTGTCGGCTCCACATTGTGAACTCACTTAAACCAACGAGGTTTGAAAACAAACACGTGCAGCTTCGCCGCCTCACTGTTTTGGGAGCCCAGCCAGCGACTTTCACAGGCCGGAGCCTCTGCGTGGTTCTCTCTACAGCCCGCGAGGGCGGGGGAGTCTCATGCATATTCATCAGCACGTGGAACCCCGGGCCACGGGCCGCGCATGCGCACAGCTCGCCCGGCCCGGCCAGAGCCAGCCGCGGCTACGTGGGAAGCGCCCCGCGGGGCTGCAGGATGGCGAGAGGGTCCCTCCAACGCTGACGACCCAGCCTTCCGGGGAAGGCCCGCTGTTGCACCCCTACAACGACCCCGGAAGACTGTTTCCATGCTTTCGAGAAATCCACCAATGCCAAAATTTTCCTTTACGCACTCGGCCCTACCCCGTTCTTTCTCCACAACTTTCAGTTTTCCTAACCAGAGGCTAGGATTTTCCCGGATGGACAGAAAACGTTTAAAAAAGAATCGAGATGCGAGCTTCTCCCACCGTTTACGTTCCTACTTTCTGTAACTTAATGGCCATTGTTACACAAAGTAAAGATGTAAAATAACAATTTTTTAAAGTTCGCTAAGATCGGACGACTTGGGTTTGCTTGCTCTTGTTGTTTTTAAAGATGCGATTCCAATATGTTTATACTCATGCTCAACAGTTGATTCTTGTGTGTGCTATAGGTGACAGTCACTGTTGAACTTTCACGACCCGTGGATTCTCCTGCATGTGCTTACGAAGATGTCTCACAACCATCAGAGACAGCCAAAGTATTGTGGACAGTTGACACACTGTCAGTCTGTGGCATCTTCACTGCCAAATGATATTTCCACTCTAGATAGCTAAACCCGATTTTTTAAAAACGTACCTTTAGTATATAACATCAATTGGAAACTTCATACTGTTTTAGTTCTTCACTTTAAAAGTGGGTATCAACTTTAGGAACTGATGGCAGATCCCAGTTTCCACAGTGAAAATAGCCCCTGGTTTGGCCTGATGTGTTTCCTCTTGCTAAGGAAGAGACTGTAGCAAACCAGGCTCGCATAGATTTAAAGAGAACATTATCCATATTTTGCACCTATTACATCATTATATTTGCAATAAACTTTGAGGAAAAGGATCAAATGTGACATGTTATAAGAAGTTAACATGTTTTGTATTTCTTGCCCCAAACTAGTGGCTATCATTTTTTTAATTGCTGTATGCATACCCATAATAATCTTACTTTCTATATCTAACTAGTTTGAACGGTACATATTACAGAGGATGGACAGGGTGGTTAAAAAGCTGAAAGAGAGACTACCATAGGTAACTCGTACCTTTAGCGGCTTGATGACACAGATAGGATCATTCTTTCTATTGCCACACTATTTTCAAGAATTCTAAAACAGTTGATATCAACTGTGACTATCTTTATGAAAACATTTCTTCCCCAAATATGAACACATAATTCTAAGGACTGTACTTGATGCTGTAACTAGAGAGGAGGAGATAAATTTGTAATTAGTATTTTAAGTTGGAAAAATGAAAGAAACCTAAGTTGGGAATGTGTAAGAGCTGATGTCTTTATATCTAGTTCACAGTGAAGGGCACAAGTGCCTTTGAGTGTGCCAGACCACATACAGTAACTCCTCATAACGTCATAAACGAAATCCTCTCTTTAAGGCCTAGGGCCTTCTCCAAGTCATTTCCTGAAAAGCAGTATGTTCAGGTAACAACTCCAACAGCACTGACTCACAAGGGGTCCCAGATACTGATTAAATGTTGGCCTCAAAAAGTAAACTTCTTGAAGATTTTTGGGCTGAGTGAGGTACTTGGGGGTGTAATTCTGTGGCCAGCCCTTTAAAAGTTCTGAGAAAACTTCACAATCAACAAATAAAAACATCTAAATGCCAGGTCCATCAGCAAAGAAGGTTAGTGCTATTTTCATTGTCAGCTAAAAAAGAAAAAAGGAAAAGATAAGCAGATGGGGCAATTGAAAGGTTACATCTTTCTTTTGGAGGTGGTTTGCTTTTTAAAGGTTAACTTGAATGCTTGACTTTAAAAAAATCAAAATCATCAGCTGCAAACGCTTTAAGCAGTTGGGGGTAGCTTTTGAAGAAGAAAACAAAGGATCTGAAATGTTTGAAAATTACTTAGCCCCCATATAAATGGTGTTTGTATATTTATATACTTGGTCTATAAATGAACACACACACATACCACAACTCATTTCTCTTCATTTCTCAAATATGATTGCTTATACTCAGGCATTTTCTGTTGGCACAACAGAAACTTTTTAATAACTTGTTAGCTGTTCTAATCATTTAGTAGTATTCAGAATATAACGCAGTTGCAATATGAACCAGGACAGAATTCTGCCTAAGCTACACACAGGAAACGGCCATTTGCAGCATCTTCAGCGCCTGCTAAAGAGAGTCTAACAATATATTTTGCTGTTCACATTCATGTATTTCAAAACCTAATAACCCATGAAGAAAAGTATGAAGAATACATCTCAAGAAGCAGACATTAAAGGTACCAGCAAAATAATAGACTACATTTAAGTTTGAAGCATTATTTTAGGCCACCTACATCATTAATGACTTTTTCTTTGTTATAGGTGTTGGAAAAGAGAATGCACATGAGGGTTGGCTTAAATATTGGCTTCAATGTTGGCTTCTATTATGTTTCTTTGCTGTGCGTGAGATTATTCACAAATGAAAACACACTACTCTTCAAATGTTCTTTTAAAAATTATTTGTCCTTCAAAGTCTAAATAGATATTTGAAATATGAAGTCATTTTGAAGTAAACATTTACACCTAAAATTTGTCTTTAGAATATCCTACTTAAATCACATGTCATAGTGTAATATTTAACCATCAGGTACACAACAAAAATTAGACACATAATTCCAAATTTCAAGTAAAACTCTATTCAGGAATAGAAATATTTAAAGAAATATGAAATCATCATTTATTATCGTCTTAAATGCACCAGCAAATTTACAAAATTACTATTATCATGTTTACCATTATCACAATCATAATGGCTTATCAGACAACCTGATCTCAATAAAAGTGGGAAGGATTATTAATTTTGGTGTTATCTTTTCTAGAGAGAGGAGGCATCTTTATTCCTCTATCTATTTTTAACTATTGGACCTAATGTCTGGAGTCACTTCAAATGCAACACTGTTAATCAATTTCAAACTTCCAAACCAATTGGGGCTGGCTTTTGGTTTGCAAATTTTTGGAGGAAGCAGCAATTCCTGCTTAGGTATTCAACTTTCATAAATCTCACTAAACCTTGCAAGGTGGCGCTCTTTTCATGAAAAGCCAATATTATTGTTATAATCAGAGTAACAATTTTTAAAAAGTTAAACACCACCCTCCCCAGTGTTTGATATGCAATAGTAAGTGCAGCAAATTCCTTCCTCAGCAAATAAGACTGTTGACTAAGAGTGACAAATATAAATAGCAAGAGATGAAAAGATAAGTCAACAAAGGATTCTTAAAGATAAGTGAACATTTTTGTCTTGTAGTTGGCCAATGGTATAATCTGAAACATTAATTTCACTTTAAAATAAATGTATCTTAAGGGGTTCTCATACTTTGTGGGTTTTTTTCTCTTGCTTTCTTTCTCAGAGTCAAATATGGCCTGTGGCTTCCTGAACACATATAGTATAATAAAGAATCAGGTCCACGGTCCTCCTTCCCCAGTGAGGTCAGTTTCTGCTGTCTGCTCTGTACCTGTACACCCTAGCAGCTACAGTCAAGGGCCTGATTTGTGATCTTCGGCTACGTAGTCTGCCTAATGGGGCGATCATGCAAGCTACAACCAGAGACAAAGAAGCCTGCGTTCCTACCAGCGCAGCTAACTTCATGGAAGCAGCGTAGCTTGCAAATCTATCAAACTAAACTGCAAGAAAGACAATCTGATTTAGAGAAAAGGCGTCTGCCACAGTCATTAAGCACAAGTAATTTAGATTTTTTATATTGTCTGCTCATTTACAAATTTACTGTATCAAAGCCAACCAATGGAACGAATTTCTTAAGTAAATGAGAAATAAATAAAAGAGATAGAAAGATAATCAAATTACTTAAAATAATTCTCTTCCCTAGATGTATTTTTGAAAGAACTAATAACAGTGGCAAAATCATAGGAATAATAACATATCATAGGAAGTAATTAATTTAAATTAGCATCATGTTTGAAGAATATAAGTGAAATGCTTTATGGACATTTACTTTTGTACAAAGAAGGAAGGCCTGGAAAAGCATGCATCGACATTCTGAAAATTAGTTATGGTCATAAATGGTTTAATTGAAGACAGCAATTTAAAATATGATATTGTAAATCTGCAACTTGGTTTCAGCCCGGGGAATTTAATCTAGGGGGCAGCGGAACCCTCCACTGAAAGTTCATTTGCAACGTTACAGAGCGAGCCCCTGAGCTTCTGACAATTCGTCTACATTAATATTGATGTCGCCTGTGCAATCTATTTCTGTTATTTTTATGGTTGTTATTCTACATCTGCAAAGGTCATTTAAATTATACTGCGGCCGAAAATTTGTTTCATAAATTTTGATATAAATACTAATTACACTCTCTCGGAGAGCCAGCAGGGTAGCGTTCATTTATCATGTTTATACGACCTGCAATGACAGAACGGGAAGAAGGCAAGCGAGACTGGAGAGCTTTTCCGGAGACCCTTTAAGACTGGCAGAAGAGGCAGCAGGTTGCTGGTGGGTGAAGAAGAAATTCCTACCACAATCACTGAGATTTAAGAATCTTTAATAAGGTACGAAAGGTTACCAAACAGTTCTGGAAACTAAAGTGTACATACGAGTTCTTCTAGCCATAAATATTGAAGAGCTGTAACATGGATAAACCGGCCCTTTACATGCGGATAAATATGGAAACTAGGAATTATATACATTATGTGGTTGTATCTTTTGCCAAAAGCAACGGACAGTTATAGTTTATATCTTTTTTTAATATCACTTTACATAAACGAATGGAACAGTTTGACACGCAGATCCAGGCTCGTACTATACGAATTCTTGACAGGACGTGAAACAACATTTTACTGCACTAAAGTACTCAGACTTTGGGACGAAATGTTTGCACTTTATACAAAAAAAGCACATTAATACCAATAATATTCGGTTAGGTCGACGTGGAGACTGTAATCGTACAAAGTAATTCACATTTTGGTACACATTTACTAGAACATTCTTGCCATTCAGTACAAACAGTTGGCTTTCGGCCGCCCACCCCTCCCCCTCCCCCACCCACCCTGCCCCTCCCCCCTCCCCCAATGCAAAGACCACAACGCCACAATCCCACCCACCCTCTCCAACCGAGATATAACTATTTACAGAATTCAACAGTACAGTTTTAAGCTAATAATTCTGTATTTACAAGAGCACAAAGAAAAAAAAACCGAAGCCCCAGAGAGCCCGTTCCGATCCGACAAGAAACTGGCGCTCGGGGTTGGCGGCATTTGGTCAGGCGGCCTCCTCCCCCTCGACCCCCTACCGCACCTTGGGTACCGAGACTTTGCCAAAAAAAGAAAAATTCTGAAAGCGAAAGGAAATTTTTAAAAGATTGATGCTTCCTCTCTTACTCGTCCTGGGTCTATTGACAGAATTTTAAAAAAGGATTGCGGGGTCTGTGGGGCTGTTTCGATTCGCACGGTTCTTTCAGTAATGTTGTGTATATGTGTGTGATCAGTCTCTTAAATAGGGTTTTGTTCGGTGTTTTGTTTCTGATTTTAAACGTACCATTCGTTAAAATTGGAAGAGAGTGCGCTGTGGCCAGCTGTGTGGTGGACCGCGGAGGAGGAGGGCGATAAGGAGCTGGTGGTCGGGTTGTCTGTGGAGGGAGACACGATGGTGGGAGGCGTGGAGGACTCGTAGCCTGAGCTGGCGGCCGGCGAAGGCTGCGAGCCCTGCGAGGAGGATTCGTGGACCTGCAGGAATAAAGTCGCGTTTTTACGAACATAAAGAGCCAGTGCGGCGGCTGCCTTGAGGGGCCAAGGCCGCGAGTGCCAGTCCTCCTAGACCCCTTGGAACCCGACCTCAAATGCAATCGAGACCAGATCAGAGGAACTTGGGGCTTGGCTCCCCTGCACTGGCCTGCAGACGACCTGCTTCTGGGAAAGTCAGCGCCCCCAAGACTCACAAAAGAAAAATAGGTCTGGGAAGAGGGAGGCTGGATTTGAGGCCAGAGACTGCACTTTCCTTCCCCGAATTTCGTTCGCCCACATTTAGGTGAGCCAGAGCTCACGCCTGGGCGCAGGAGTCCAACTCTACAGTCCCACGGGGCCAGGAGCAAGGGCCTCAGTTTTCGCAGAGTCGACCCCTGCAAAAGCCCTAGCTCTGGGCCAAATTCAGTGGCGGCCTTTGCTCGTACTCGCCTCTTTTAACTTTTATTATGAAACCATTCATTTAAAAGCCTCAGGCACTCCCATCCGCTTTTCCAAGTCCCGCCCTACCCCCTCGGCCCAGCTCCACATAGTGGAGCCTCTGCCTTCCGGTTTCCTCTGCCTCCCGCCACCGCCTGGCTGCCACTGGCGGCCGGACCCCCGGCCGAGAGCCGAGTCAGCTCCTGACTCAAAGGCGGGCAGCGAGAGAGCGGCGATTACCTTCATGTGTTTACGTAGCGAACTGGGGTGCGTGTAGGACTTGTCGCACATCTTGCAAAGATAGGGCTTGTCGCTCGTGTGCACGTGCATGTGCTTCTTGCGGTCACTGCTGTTAGCGAAGCGCCGGTCACAGCCCTCAAACTCGCACTTGAAGGGCTTCTCCCCTAGTGCGAAGGGAGAATGAGAGGGGTCTAATTAGAAAAAATTCCGCGGCCGTTTTTCAAAAACTAAACAAATGGAAAAATAAAATAAAACAAAAAGCCAGCAGCCCAGTATTAGCACTTTGCAAGCTTAAAAACCCGGAACGTCAACAAATTCATATATCTGAAGCGGAATTATAAATATCTTAACTCTATTTTGATTTCTAATACAATTAGATCTACATTTTTTTAGGTTTAAAAAAATTAGGAGGAGGAGTCGGTTTTTAGCATCAGGGTCTGGAAAGTCGTGTTAATCAGAGCTATACACACGATTTCAGATTACTTCTACCTGGCCCCCGGTTTTTAGTTTTCACGTTTGAGGCTTATTCTCCTGCCCTATTGCTTTTCTCTCCTCCTCCTGCCCCCTCCCCGAGGCTCCGCAACCCCTCATCGCCTCCTCCAACCCACCCCACTCCCTACAGACAATCACATTTTATGGCAGAATCTGTGGGGGAGAGAACTCAACGCCGCCAATTCTTCCCTGACTCGGCGTTAAACCCAAAGTCCCAAGCACGGTCCTCAGACCTCACCCGGATAAATCAGAATAAGAAAGGAGACCCATTCCCTGCTTCGTGGGCGCAAGGGGCCCAGAATGTCTTGCCTGATACCAGACTACAACCCTGAGCTCACTGGAACTTTTTTTAAAAAAAAAAACTGTTCCAGACCTGTGTCTTGATTGTTTTTAAAGGCCAAAGCTGGGGACCTGGTGTTTCGAAAACCACCCTCATGGAGTCTAATAAACAAAAAGGTCTTCCTCGCTTTGCTTGGACTTTCTCCACCCCTAAAGCCCACGCTTAAAACCAGTCACTACTAAAATTGAACTCTTCAAATGTGCATAAAGCTTCAAAAGCTTCCTTAATCCCAAATTATTTCCTTTCCCCCTTCTGTCTCAACTATTTCTGTCTCTATTTTGATTTTTCTACACCCCCTAATACGCTCGCCTCAATTTCCTCAGCTCTTTCCTTAGGCAAAGTCCTCAATGAAGTACCTGGAGAGAGATGTTAGCAGCAAGCAAGCGTTTAGATTTGTCTGCAGCCTGAGCAGCTGGCGCCTCCGCGGCTGCCCGGAGCCAGCCACTTTCCCCGGCTTCGAAAGCACCAAGGACTCCGCCAAAACAGGTTTGGCTTCCTGTTCTCCGGAACTTTTTTGTTCCTCATTTTAAAAATCTATATCACCAGATCCTTCTTGTCCGCCCTCTGTTTTATTTATTTATTTATTTTTCATAATTTCAATCTCCAAACTAAAAATCAGCGCACAGTTTCCCTGCCTGCCTGCCGGAACCCGACGCCCGGATCCCACCGAGGCTCATCTGTGAGACCTGGCCGCTGACTTTCGGATTTTGGGTCCCAGGCCCAAGTGGAATGGGTAGGGGTCCTACAGCGGTTTCCGTACCTGTGTGCGTCCTTTTGTGGATCTTTAAGTTCTCGGAGCGCGCGAAGACCTTGCCACAGCCAGGGAAGGGGCAGGGGAAGGGCTTCTCGCCCGTGTGCACGCGGATGTGGTTAACCAGTTTGTATTTAGCTTTGAAGGGCTTGCCCTCGCGCGGACACTCCTCCCAAAAGCAGATGTGGTTACTCTGCTCCGGGCCACCTACGTGCTCCACGGTGACGTGCGTGACTAGCTCGTGCATGGTGCTGAAAGTTTTGTTGCACGACTTTTTGGGGTTGGCCAGCTGCTCGGGCTCGATCCACTTGCAGATGAGCTCTTGCTTGATGGGTTGGCGCATATAGCGGAAGAAGGCGCCGGCGCCGTGATGCGCGGCCATGTTCACGTTCATGGGCCCGTAGCCGTGCAGCTGCGGTGCAGCATAGTGCTCGGAACGCGGGCTGGTCACCTGGCCGTACTGCTCGGGTCGTGGGTACATGTCCCCCGAGAAGCCGAGCCTCATCTGCCCGTTAACCACGTTAGGCGACGCGTGGCCGGCAGCCTGCTCGTGAAGCCCAGGGAAGAGGAGGTGGCCCGCGGCGTCCGTGTGGCCGTGTGGGCCCCCGAAGCCCCCGGCCGATGCAGCGAAGAGGCTGTGCTGTGCGCTGGCTGCCGCCGCCGCGTCGCCAAAACCCCGGTTGCGGAACAGAAAGTCCCGCGTGGAGTTGAAGGCTGCGCTGGAATAGGAGCCGACGTGGCCGGGGTGATGGTGATGGCCCAGGGCCGCAGCTGCCGCGTAGCCCGGCGCCTGCGACGTGAAGGCCGTCTGGCCGGCCGAAGCCAGCTCATGGGAACTGGGGTTGAGCTTGAAGGCGCCCATGCCGTCGGCGAACGGGTTGATGCCCAGGCCCACGTCTCGCTCGGCCACGTCGCCCGCGGAGTGGTGGCGGGACGCGCCAAAGGTGGTCACGCCGATCGCTGGGTACTGGGGGCCGGCGTCCAGGAGCATCGTGGCTGCTCGGGGCGAGCCCCGGCCTCCCCCGCCCCCCCCACCCTCGCCAGCCGAAGAGGGAAAATCGGGAGGAGGAGGAGGAGGAGGAGGAACGAGAGGAGGAGGAAGAGGAGGAAGAAGAGGAGGAGGGAGGGGCAGTCGACCCACCTCGCGAAGTCCTAGCCTGCAGGCAACGGCGCGCGCCGGGGCGCTGGCCCGGCCAAACGCAAAGTAGCCGGACCGCTGCGGGCCGCGAGTAAGGCAGGCTCTAGCGCCCGCCACGCAGACCCTGCCTGCCCGGCTCGCACTTTCTCGCCGCTCAGTCTCTGCCGAGAGGGCCGCGTGTCAAGGCTGCCCGGGGAAAGGCATGGAGCATCTCAGCCCCCCAAAAAAACTTCCTCCTGGATTTGTAGCATAGAGGAATGTGAGCGCCAGAGCCGTAGTTGCTTCGCCCTCTCCGCCTCGCGCCGCGCGCCCTTTCTCAATTCTCCACTAGCCCCTCGCCCTTTCTTTTCTCTCTATCTCCTTTCTCTCAGGCTCGCCTCCTTGCTCCTTCACTCTCCTTTTTTCCCTCTCTGCTTTTTGCAAAAAAAAAAAAAAAAAAAAAAAAAAAAAGTGGGTGGGGGGGAGAAGAAAGAAAGAAAAAGCCAAAGAAAAGGCGCAAATCATGCACAATATTGTCTTTTGCGGTTTATCTTCCTGGGGAGAAACTTTCACCTCCTCAGCCGGGCGGTGAGCGCGAGACTGATAGCAGCAATCATTCCTGCAGATAAATGAATTGAAAGGACGACACCGTCCCCCCCTTGATGAATGGGAGCAGGGGGAGGTGTCACGTGCTGCGGACGCTGGCGCCCATTGGTGCGCCAGCACTCCCCCCGCCTGCAGCCGTCGCGCCAACGGAGGGCGCGCCGAGGCGTCGAGCGCAGCTCATTGGCCCGCCCGCCTCATCAATCCCAGGTATTGTAAAGCGCTTGACATCCCCTTTTGACAAACCAGGACTGCCAGGAGAAGCAACTTTTTTTTTAGCCAAATTTTTTTCCTCTTCTCACGGATTTTTTTTTCTTTTTCTTTTTCTTTTTTTTTTTTTGCCACGATTTCTTTCCTTCTCACAGTTGTATGCATTTCTCCTCCTCCCTTGCCCTCCCCCTCACACCTCCGCGCGGTTCTTCCCCAAACCTACTCTTCGCTGAGCGATTAGAGACTTCGGGCGTCTCCTGGCGTAGGAGGCGGGGATGGGGCTGGTAAACACAGCAAAGGCACTTCCAGAATGTCCCGATTCAGCAACTTTCCTTTCTTTCTTCCCCTTTCCCCCCATTCAAGGGCAGCAAAAAAGGCTTTTGTTATTTGCTCCTTTTGAAGTTTGTTTCCCTCTTGCTTAGTCCCCCTCCTGTTTATAATTTAAGATCTTGGGAGCACACGGGCACTATGCTCTCTTTACAAGAAATGCAATTTCTCGGTGTAACCGGTAGCCTCTGTATTCCTCACTTTTATCTAATCAGACTTCCTGCACCACCGCACCCCCCAAACACACACACACACACACACACACACACACACACACACATACGTGAATGAAAGCGCTTAAGTTCCCAGGTTATTGGGGTTGGAATTTTCTAATGGCAAATTTGAAACGTTGTTGACAATTTCCTTTTCTTTTTCCCTTCCTTCCTTATTTTTCTCTTTTCTCTCTTTCCCTTGTCTCCCTCGACTGCCCCTGCTAACTCTGTCTCTTTGGTCTCCTGTTCCCTACTTGGGCCCCTTTCATTCAGGTAAAACTGTAAATTTCCCAAAGCGCCATTGTTCCCTTGGACTGCCCAAAGCTCCCTAGAGATCCCCGAATACTTTTTTGGTATTTAAATCCCCAATAGATAAGACCAATGTAAATTTTGTGACATTCAAACCTTTTCTAGTTCACAAATCAGTCACCCTTGTCACAGTTATTGAAATTCCGCAACTCGCCACACCAGGACGGTGGAAAAAGCGGGCGCGGTCTTTGTTGCCGACCAGGCTTTTGATCGCCAGAGAAAATTTACTTACCTTCAGATGAGTGAACAGAAAAAGAAATAACACTCCCTTTGATTTAGTTAGGAAAATGCAGACATTTGGATTCAGTGCAAACATACAACACTCGCTTGTTTTCGCGATGCGGCCCTCGATTAACCTGTCTTTGCCTAGTGCAAAGTCTATTCAACAACTGCGCGTAGTTTCTTTTTGTCCTGTCCACAAAGAGCCATTGACTATATATTAAAATGATTGTTGAAAGGTAGGGGAGTATGGTGCTTAAAAGCAGGAAAAAAAAATCCCTGTGACTCAATCAATTAAGCCAAGCAACATTTATGCATTTCAAAAAATGCTCGCGGATGCGGGGGGTTGTGGGGCTGAAGGTTGCATTTCTCCGCAGCTCTGTTTAAAACTCAGCAGCCCAGGCCGAGGGTTTAGCTGAAGTGTCTGCATATTCATTAGGTCTAATTATTTTCTAGTAAGGAAAACACAAAAAGCCAAGAGTCGGAATCCTTCAATTTACCCTTTGTTTCTAACTTCATTTGGCTTCTTTGCAGCTGAATCAAAGCCCTAAACTCTTTTCCAGACAAAGAAACCTCAACTCATCCTTTCACTGGCGACCCGGTTAGGAAACTCACCAGTGCCCCAGAGAGAGGAAAATGAACATGAGTATATTTTTTTTGCCCTGACGCCGGCGCTGACTGCACCGGCTGGAGAAAGGCAGGGTCAGCGTCTGTCGCTCCTCGCCTTTATGGTTTTCTGGTCTTCTCACCGACTAGATTCTCGCTTGGGGCTGGCCAGAGGGACTGCACTTTTCATGGGATCTGCTTGCTCAAAAGTCGGCTTGGGTATCCGGGATAATTTCTCGGTGCCTGAAGGGACCTGGCTGAGCATTTGTGCTTGTGCTGGGAAATAGAAATTTGAGAAGAAAAAAAAATCAATTGCTCTATTCCCATCAACAAGTCTGAATCTAGCAGCCCAGCATTACCCACCAACTTTGAGTAGAATGGAATGGAATGAGGAGTGGAGGGGGAAAAAGCGCTGAGGCATTTTTTAAAATTATTATACACTTTTTTTCTTAGAGAAAAAAAGATATATCAGAGTCACTAAGTCTTTTTACCTACAAGGGATCCTACTTCCCCTGGAGCTGAGCAAACCTCATCTGCAAGAAGTTTTCTCTAGAGGCTGTATTCCTCTCACTAGGGAGAACAGATATTGAACCCACCTCACCCGCCTTTCAGGAAAAAAAAAAATCCTACAAGGGAGGGGATCATAGGGGGAAGGGTAGCTGTTGGGAGGGGGAGAGGGAAAATAATTCTTCAAAAAAGAAAAGTCAGTCTTCTTCTCTCCAGTCTGTGGAAAATCCAACGGGGACGTTGACAAGAGGGTATTTTTAGGAAACACATCCAAATATACAAGGTAAGAGTGAATGTGAGAAAAAAAAAGTTGTGGGTTGTAGAAGTTATCAAGTGGGATTTGCGGCGCTCTCTGCAGGAAACGCGAGCGGCTCCAGTTCAAAGCCACATGCACCAACGTGACATATAAGCCATTAAAATATCATCCTGACGGCTCATTTCTGCTTCATCATACATTCCCTAACTGCTTCCCGAAAGCTGGAAAAGGAGAAATGAAGGATGACCGCCTCGCTGGAACCACAAAAGAGAGGCTTGGAGGGGTTTGTGGTCCCCTCTCAACCACCCCGAAATGATGTGCAGAAATGAGGCGATCCTGGCAACAGGTGGAGTGGGGTAAGTGCATCAGTCCAGGGGGCAGATAGATGAGACCAGTACCTCCAGAGACCGGGTAGCAAGTACTCTCAAGGGGGCCACTGGCACCCAAACCCCAGTGGGGGAAAAGGCCCAGCCTGTATTTCTGCCCCATCTCCTCCTTCCTTCCTCCACCCCAACCGTGGATACAGGCCCCACCCCACTGACTTTAAGGGGAAGGAGGGGGGCCCTTCCGCAGAGGGGCAGCGCTGAGGATGAGTCCATCCCTTCCTCCCAGGAGGAGGGAAAAGGGGGACAAATGGGGCTCTCACTGGCACAGGAACCGGGAGCAGCTTGTTGCCTGCCCGCCTTTCCTTCTCTCCTTGTAAATTGTCTAGGTACCCCACCTTGGGCACAAGAAGGGGAATCGTGGCCCCAAGCTTCCCTCGCGACAAATGAGCAAGGCAGGTGCTGGTAGGGAGCCTTTACAGGCGGTCTCTTTGCTCTGCCCCCAAGGGAATGGTGAGGAGGGTCTCCGCTTCCCCTCTCCAGGGTCAAAGAGCCAAGTTAGCCCAGCTGGCCGCAAGACGATGGAACTTCTCCGCCCCAACCTGAGGGCAGATGCTGCCTGAGTCCACCTCGGGCCGGCTCCCTGTCCTCCCTCATCTTGGTCCTGCCTCAGGAAGCTGACTGCTGGGATCTGCTCTCTGCTTATGGCCAGCAGTGTGTTCGAGACTTGGCTTTCTTTCTCTCCAATGTGAACAAGAGCAGCAACTAGTTCTCTGGGGAGCAGGCCGCAGCCCCTAGGATTCTGGCTCCTAGCGTAGACCCAGGGGCATTGGAAATTAGGGGCAAGTGAGGAAATGGAGTTGAGCTGTGAAAGAAAGCTAGGACTGGTTCGAAGGTTGGACCTAAAAGTTGGGGTTGATGAATGGCCCATGGAAAAGTCTTAGGAAAGCGGAAAGGGCTTTGGAGGGTTGCACTTCAGCAGTCACCGTCTTCAGGAAAGTCTTTGGATTCCAAGGCCATGTTTACCCCGCTTTCCGACAGTATTAGCCTCGCAGCGACCCATACCACTGCACTCCGCTGAGTTTTCTCCTATCTCAGCCCCCTAAATGTTGGGGGAGGGGTGATTCAAAGGGACGGTTAAATGCCCAAGATGATCCTGCAGGTGATCTACTGATAGAAACTATTCTGGGCACCAGGAGGCTGCCCACACTTCAGCCCCGAGCTGGGAAATCCGAGCTTCTCCCTGTAAAGAGTAGGAGAGTAAGTAAAGGCCCCTGCCTAACCCAGTCTCAGCAGTTCAACCTCCTGACGCTTGAGGGTCAGATGGAGGGGAGCCAAAAATGTCCTGGGTGCAGATCGGGAAATCAGACAGCCGCTCTGGCTTGGAGCTCCAAGCCAGCCAGCTTTCAGGGTTTTTGCTCTGCGCCCGCCAGGGACAAGTTGCAGCGGAGACGTGGCCAAGCCTTTCCCGAGCCTGCCGGCGAATCAGTAAAAAGCAGCTCCGGAACTGAATGGTCTCTGGTTGCAGCTGACCTCTGACCTTGGGTAGTCCTGCGCTGGCTAGGTCGACCCCACCACTTGCAGCTTCTGAGGTTCCTCCAAATAAAAATGGTGCTTTTTGCACCTACCCACCGCCCCACCTTCTTGGCTCGCCTCTGGCACTATCAATCACTGGGGCTCCCTAGCACCCGTTCCTCTTCTCAAGGTAGGGGCAGAAAGGAAGACTCCAAAAAGTCTCCAGGATGTGCTATGGCCTGGAAATTCGGAGGCTGCGGCTGACATGGGGAGCAAGCATTTGGGGAAAAACTAAACTGAGTTCCTATATTCCGGGGTTGTTTGAGTCCTCAGGTCCAGGGGCCCAAGGATTCCTCCCAAATCCTCTCACCTACCCTTCAGCAAGATGACAGGCTTGTCTGCTAAATGGTGTCAGAGTTTGAATCAAAGGTGATGTTTACCCTGGCTCTCTGTATAGGCTCGGTGATGGAAATGCTACAAAGTCTCCTAAAGTCCCTGTTGCCTGCCCTAATCCGACCTCTGCAACATTTGTTTGCATGTCTATGGGTCTGTAGTGTACAAAAGGCTGACAGGACCTGGGACAGAAGTGATCCAGTCCTCTTAGAAGTTGGGTTGAGGTAGCTTTGCCGGTGGACAGAAATCTCTAGGGAATATTACACCCATTTCCCCCAGAAGCAAAAAAAGTAAATTCTATTATTGCCAACCAACCAGGACTTCTCCATGCCAGACATCCTGCCATGAGGAAATTTCAGAGCGAGGACGCCCAGCATGCTGCCCTTCTGTAGGAATGCAAAGTTAGGCCTCCTTTCTTTCCTGATTCGTGCTGGAAGGAGCTTATTACCTTTGGGGAAGAATGCATTTTGGTTAGAAAGAATTGAAAATAATTATACCCTCTGGGAAAAGGTGAGTTTACACCCCTGCCTCTCAGGCCTGGACCTAGAAAGGAGGGAAGATGGAATGGTAAAAGCCGCCAAGCTAGTTGGAATTCTTGATGGAGGTTGAGTGGGAGAGAGAGAGAGATTTTTGTGCACAGAGAACTGGATACCCTTTAAGATAACAGAGCCCCACTTGGATTTGGCCTGTGGTTCAACAAGTTAAACAACTGCTTGTTCTGTAGGCAGACATCCCTATTGACAGAGGACTTGCTGTGTTTGTCCAGCCTGAGACCTTTTCAATGACTGTTTTTCTTTCTAGGCCAAATTGAGGGTCGGGGCGGGTAGATGCTTCTGTTTGGCTGCTCAACTGCCTTCAGCCTTGCCTGACAGATGCAGAGGTCCTCAGGATGGCTTTAAGTATTTAAGATGGCCAATGGCTTGGTAGCTTTAGCCACAAAGTGAATCTGATAAGTAATGTGTATATCTTGGGGGTGGGGGGTATTATTTCTACCTTTCTTGTATATGAAATGTGGATGATTCGAACCAAATGATTAAAATTATACCTTTTTAATCTGACAAATTTTATATTAGCTTTAAAAAATCAACTGGTGATGGATCCCAAATGGGCCTGGGGTGTGGAAATGTGAGGCTAAGTAATTCTGCAGCATCACAGGCAGGACAGGGTTTGAAAACCTGCAAAGGAATTCCTGTCCTCTCAGTTCCAACAGTTATAACTCAAATTTGAACGGCTAACCTCTCAGAGTTCGGTAGGCTTTCCCCACCACACCTCACTAAATTTTAATTAATAAACTTCAGAAAAATAATGGGATTTCTTATACAATTAATTTAAATTCGAGAAGCTACAGATTTTTGAGCACTGACTAAAAGAGAGCTTACTTCTATTTGCAAGGTAAAAAAACAAAGGAGTTTCAGATAAAAGCCTTGCTGGAAAATTACAATTTTTCCACATTTTTATCACCAAAGATATATCATTTTGCAATATGGGCAGTTCTTGGTAGTAGCCTTTTCTTCAGCTTCAAAATTTGAAAATTGTCAAAGACCAAAAGCCTTTCTTCAGACCAATACCTTCTTTCATTCATACATTCAAACCACAGAATGTTGCCACACAGGTGTATAAAATTGTTTAACTAGTGACTGTCACTCTTTTCTTCCCAAACAGGCTCAAACTCAGAAAATGAGATACAAGGCATCCTTGGTGATGAGGAAACGATTACGGCTTTACCGAAACACTCTGAAAGAGTCAAGTAAGTTAAAATCCTCTTTTGAATGTTGGTTTGCTGGTTTCTTTTCTTATTTTTAAGTAGGAAGTTTTGTTTTGTCTTTTGTTTTTGTTGGGTTGAGAGTTTGGGGGGAGTTTCTTGAGTTCAAATGAAACTTAGAACACCTTGGTGTTCAATACATTTGCACACAAATCAATGACACGACGTCCCACCAGCAGCCGGCTAATCCCCCTCAATGCCTACTCATCTGGACGTTCCAGAATTAATATTTGACGACTCTCTCATTGAAACAACCACCCCTGACCTTCTGCAATTCCACTGTCACATTATTCTATGACATATTCATCTTGAATTCATTTCCAGACGATTTGATTGGAATGAGGTTTGACATGTATTGGCTTCCATGAAAAAAGCAGACTTTGATCTGGGTGATGGGGTTTACATGATATACATCATCTTTACCAGGGATACTAGCCTTCTGCAATGTGGTAGCGATGAGGTTCCCACAATGTGGTGTCTGAACAGGGGGTGACTGACAGCCGCTCTGTCAGGAATACCTTCATTGTGAATAATTTAATTTAATATTCCATTTAGAATAAGCATATGATTTAGGATTGTGTGTTTTCCCTTCCAGGCGTCTAGTTTTCCTCATTTCAACTGTATCGCTAGCTGGTGGTTGCTTCCAATGATGTTTCCTCACTGATAGGCAAAGCAACCCTCTTAACAAAAGTCAAATAGACAACTCAGGAAATGGATCTCTTATATTATCTGGGGATGATTTGATGGCAAAAGTCTCAAGAGAGGTGTGAGTTATTATGTAAATTCAGTTGTCTTGATTCCTTAATCCTGTTTTAGAAAATCCAAAAGCAATATTTCCTAAGATTTTGTCACAGGATGTTTTGTAGAATCCTTGTTTAGAAATTAAAGTCTATCCAAGTATATTTTCTTCCATACGTAGTCCCATTAATGATATTTAAAGCTCAAATTTTTATAGCAGAGAAGAATATCCTCCCTCATTGCCAAAATCCTAATAGAGCTCATCTCCTTTGCACAATTTGGACTCAGAAATACAGATGGGCTGCTGGGGCTTAAGTTATTTCTTTGCATAAGAATAAAGGCAACCTCCTTCTGTAGAAATCCTGAAGTCTGTCTGTGACTAGCCTCTAAAGAAATTTACCTCTCTTTAGGGTGGCAACCTGACCAGAAACAGGGAAGAAAGAACTGAACAAGTGACTACTGATTTAGATGCAGAACATTCAGATAACAAGACTTGTTCCTAGCCAGGAACAGTGGCCCACAGCTGGTTAGGGCCCACCTCCTGATCTGGGCATAACCTACAACAAATAATCATCATTTAATTTAACAATGCTTAAAATATTAAAATGAAAAAGTAGCCCAGCTGTTGATCTGAAATATCCTACATATTTTTCCTTTTCAATGGAAAGACATTCAAACCAGTGATTTAAGGAGCTCTGGTAGATGGTAGAGCCATCAAATGTCCTATTTCTACAAAGTGGAACTAGGAAATCACTTGTTTACATCATTGTCTTGGTCTGAGCAGGGTGAGAAAAAGTGCTTAGGACATGATTCTGGGCACTGCTTTGCAGAGGCTCTGAAGATTGAGGGATATTTGGAGTCAGGTGGTAGAATATGCTCCAAATAGGTTCCCATGAAAACAAGCTTCCACTGTTTCTTTTTGACATCTGCTAAAGATCTGTGGGTTGTGGGATATTCTTTTTCTCTACAAATGAAGCAGAAAAATAGAATTAAAAATGCTATAGCTCCAGGCATAAAAAGGAATAGAATGCTTCAGTGAAGCATTTGGTGTTGGGGGCAGGTATAGTGAGATGTTTCTGGAAAAAGAACTCTGAAGACCACTGAGGAGACACCATTCCTTAGCCTGCTCAATTTACAATCTCTATAGCCTGGGTTCCTTGCTTCCTGGGCTCAGGAAGACTTGAAAAGATCTCTCTAGATTAAAATATGTCTCTCAGATGTTGATGACCCACCACCTCTAGCTGGACACTGCTTTGGAGCTTATTCCAAAGATATACCTTGAAGACCCTTATATAATTGCCCAAAGTTTCTTGTTTGTAAATATTAGTTGTACAATTTCCTTTTTTTCTTTATTGCTGTCTCTGGGGAAATATCCTTCTAGGAGAATGTCTGAACCCATTGCTGTGTTTAGCCAACCAAGATATAGACCATATGGCTCTGAGGAACTTGCAAAGATCAGGCAACCACAGTGACCTGCAGGTCTACTGACCCCTGGCTACTCAAGCAAGAAGCAGCTACCCAGAATGGGTCCCAGATGTTTTTGGCTTTCAAGATAAGGCTGCATCTGGGAAGGAGCTCCATGGGGCCAGCCCACTGTCCTTGATTTTGGCTGAATCAGATGTGTTTGCCCTCTTGCTGCTGGCACAAAAAAAGTCATATGCAAGTTCAAAGCTTTTCAAAAGCAAAGTGACTAAGAGAAAGTGTGTGGTATGCTAACAGCCTATGTGTATAAAACCTCTGCTTCTTATCCCTGGAGTCCAGAGAGTCGGTGGTTAGAATTCCAGAGGGCCCACAAACTTGGATGAGGGAAAAAAAAAATGCATCTTTATTTTCACAGCCTTCTATTGGAAAGTTAGTGTTTTCTTCTATGATGAATATGGACAGCAAATACTGGACTATTAAGAGTTCAACAGGCTCAAAAGGCTCCCTAAGGGGTCCACAGCCTGAAACAACTAAAACCCCCTCTTCTCCTGTCTGTGCTGCTATTCAAAGCTTCTGATGGAGGTGGGGTCATAGTATATATATTAAGAAATCAGGCCTGGCACAATGGTGGCTCACGCCTGTAATTTCTGCACTTTGGGAGGCCCAGGTGGGCAGATCATCTGAGTCCAGGAGTTCAAGACCAGCCTGGCTAACATGGTGAAAGCCTGTCTTTACTAAAAATGCAAAAATTAGCTGGGCATGTGCTGGGTGCCTGTAATCTCAGCTACTTGGGAGGCTGAGGCAGAAGAATTGCTTGAACCTGAAAGGTGGATATTGCAGTAAGCAGAGATCGTGCCATTGCACTGTATCCTGGACGACAGAGGGAGACTCCATCTGTGGGGGGTGGGGGAGAAAAAAAGAAAGAAAGAAATCCATATTTGTGCAAATCAGAGAGTTAAAGCTCAAGTGGATGAGTTTGACAAAAATTCTGAACTGTTGGTTGGTTGTAGATTACCTAGATTCCAGTGGAGAAAAAATATTTTAATTGCCAGATTATTGCAGAGGTGGCCCTGCACTTAAACCTGAATGCTACAGAAATTGACTAAGCTCTGTGTTGAGATGAGGATAGTAAAAAGAGCTGGACAAGGAGTCTCAGGGAAGAACACATCTGGATTTTGTTTTGCTTTTTGGAGAACTTCATGGGTCAGTCCAGTGTTGCCTAGACAATTGCATTATTCAACAGATACCTGTGAGGTAGAGAGACATTAAATGACTCATTGAGATGTAGAAACCTTTCACTGGAAACCTGGCCAGGCCACTACTTGGATGAGGGGAAGGCAAGCGAAGGATCAGAGGCCTTGTCTGTTGGTGGAGGGTAAACCATGGGAGAAGGTAAAAGCCAGGGAGACAAATCCTGAGAGTCTAGTCTCAGAACTGCTGTGTGGAGGCCATTGGTTTTGAGAGTAGAAAGTGGGGGTCTTTGCAATCAAATACTCTCCTCTACCTTAAAAAAAAAAATACTGGCACAGTATCTGTTGGTAGAGTTACCTAAGCTCTTCCTGTAGGAGGAGCAGAAAGATCTGGACTTGTCTAAGTGGAGATAAATTGTTGTAGAAGTTAATCCCTCCCTAAAGTGCACCCAAGCGGGGAACAATGCATTAAATGAAGGTCTCAAAGAATCTGCCAACTGTTATACATCAGTTAATTATTTTTAAAAATTTAAAAGAAAGCCTTATTTACTAACTAGGAAATGTGTGAGAATAGTCTTTGGTGCTGGGGGTGGGGAGAGGGACAGTTCAATTTCTAGTCAGCGTTGCTGGTAATCTGCCCAAATTTCTTGCCTCTGCTAAGGAGTATGGGATATTTTACTCAATCTTTAAAACTTTTCTTAAAAATACAAGCCTTTCTCTGTTTAGGGGGCACTTTTTATGGCCGCCAGGAAAGCCCAAGCGCTTAGGCTGGCATTTTTGGCTGCAGCGACAATGCAGGAGTTCCGGCCAGCAGCCCTTTAAATCGCCGGACCTCGCAGCTGACCTTAGCGGGTCAGAGCAGACAAAGGAAGCCCGACCTCCCTCACAGCCCATCAACCCCAGCCCCCGGGCTTCTGCCACACTCGACTGGGCCAGAACTTAAGTTTTTCCACCGCTGGGACCGACCACCATCCCTCTAAGGTGGCGCCCCTAGTACTCGAGGCCATCTTGTGAGAGGTGGCCACGGGCCAGCAGGCCCTCTTAGAGCCTAGACCGGGAAACGCGGCGTGCACTCTCTACAGAGGCCTGAGACGAGCTAGGAGGGAGGCAGAGGAGGCTCGGACCGCAGGCAACAAGTAGCCCAAGCTGAAAGTGGAAGTCACCCTTAAATCCTTTTTTCCCAGAGGCTCCATAAGACTGCAGGGTATAGAGCTCAGGATCCCTGATTGGCCCAGGAAGATCTGAGAGCGAAAACCTGTTTCTCCTGGATGCACGCCCGATTTATTTGTTTCTTTGACCAGCTAGCCCGCGGGTGGGTGTGATTTGTGGCGGGGAGGGTCCTCTCGGGAAGGCAGGGGTTCGAGCCCAGCCTTTCCAGGCTGTCACCATTTCCCGCCTAATACTGGCCCTGGTCAGGGCCAGATCCTTGGGTTTCGCGCTTCTACGAGCTCGCCAACACGGAGGGGGCGGGGAGGGAGGGGCCTGCCAGGCTAAATGGGAAGAGAGTAGAGAGAAAAGAGAGGGGGAGGGGAGAAGAAAGGAAGACAAAGTGAGGTAGCGGGTTTGGGGAAAATAAGAGAGACGAAAAGGACCAGAAAGACGAGAGAAACAAAACATTTCGGAGAAAGCAAAAATATAACATTAGGCTCAAGGACGGCTAGCCTAGGAGTTTCTCACCTCCTGGCCCCCGAGGCAGCAGCCTTTTTTGGTCCCTCGATCCCGACCCCCTCCTCCTGCGGGCTACAGGGACAAACTGCCCAACTAGACCGCCATCTCTGAGCACTCGTTGCTACCTATCAGCCCCGACTGAGCTCCCGAGAGGACTTTAGGCTCAGCGCAAGGCTCCCCAAAGTTGTGGTGAATGGTGGCAAAACGCAGCCCCGAGTACTTTCAGGAGCCCTGAAGCAAAGCTGATCCACTCAGCTTTCCGGAGAGGGGGAAGGGGCTCAAGGGGAGAGAAAAGGATTTGTGCCCGGGTCAGAGCGCATGAGCAGTAGAAGCGTGAGATGCTGTGGGGGTGAAGTGAGGGAGGGAAGCAGGGTATGTGTGGGTGGGGGCGAGGGATGGGGCGGAGGAGAGAGAGAGAGAGAGAGAGAGAAAGAGACCGACCGCGTGCTGCAGGACCTGTCATCACTGACGTCGGGCCCGGCCGCGGGCCAATGGGCGACCCAGGCAATTGTTCCTCTCTGTGGGCCCGGGCCACGGCCCTGAATCTCTGTTGACTTCCTAACGCGCCCTGCTGCTGCCTCTGTAGTCTACAGGATTTTGCGTAGGCATTAATAACCAAAGGGGTGGGGGCACCCAAATCCAAACCTTGAGAAGAAGAAAAAGAGGAAGAGGGGAAAAAAAAAAAAAAAAACTTTGCAGAAGTTTTTTGTGTGGCTTTCCTTTCCCCTCCCCACAGTCAGGTGACAGTGGCGTTAGCGGTCCGGTACAGGGAGCCCCGGGCAACCAGGGCTGGCATGCAGCAGGCCGCCCTCTCCCAGCCAAGCAGGGCACTGAAATTAATGTATATAGCTGGGGCGCTTCAGAACCACCACCGCCTCCAACACCATCATTTTTATCACCTCCACTTCCAGGCAGGGCACCGTGCCCCGGAGCGCCCCAGAGTGTTGGCCACCAAAGTGCGCTTGGGACTCAGGTCCGACCCCTCAGGAGCCGAAACCCCAGCAACCCACAGGCACAGCCCTGCGCCTTCCAGTACCCCGTACATATACTCTGCCGCTACCGTCCCTCTCCAGCTCATGGCACGGCAGGGGACTTGGCCGAACAGCAACCCGGCCCAAGGGCGGCGGAGGCGTTCGGCCTTTCTCTGTCCACCGGGTTCACTGCTGGAGCCGTGTAGCTCTGAGTTCCACCGCTGATCACAGAGGCCGTAGTGCGGCTGGGCTGGGCCTGCCCCCCGGGGCCCAGGGAAGAGCGCGCAGCCCACGCTACCCGTTCTCATGCGTGCTATTTGTTTCGACAACAGGTAGCAGCTCTGGACACCATGGCCCCCAGCTCACCGCCGCCTCCAGCCCCTCGGTGTTCCCGGGCCTCCATGAGGAGCCTCCCCAGGCCTCCCCCAGCCGTTCTTTGAATGGACTCCTTCGTCTGGGGCTCCCTGGAGACATGTACGCGCGGCCAGAGCCCTTCCCGCCGGGGCCTGCGGCCCGCAGCGACGCTCTGGCAGCTGCCGCAGCCCTGCAGGGCTACGGGGGCGTGAACCTGACGGTGAACCTCGCCGCGCCCCACGGTCCTGGCGCTTTCTTCCGCTACATGCGCCAGCCCATCAAACAGGAGCTCATCTGCAAGTGGCTGGCGGCCGACGGCACCGCGCCCCTGCGCCTCTGCTCCAAAACTTTCAGCACCATGCACGAGCTGGTTACGCACGTCACCGTGGAGCACGTCGGCGGCCCGGAACAGGCCAACCACATTTGCTTCTGGGAGGAGTGTCCGCGCCAGGGCAAGCCCTTCAAAGCCAAATACAAACTTGTAAATCACATCCGCGTGCACACGGGCGAGAAGCCCTTCCCTTGTCCTTTCCCGGGGTGTGGGAAGGTCTTTGCTAGATCAGAAAATCTCAAAATACACAAACGAACTCACACAGGTCAGTATTCGGCGCTGTCTGTCGCGTGCGGACTCTCTGGGGAAGCAGGCCCTCGGGTCTGCATTTCCTCAAGTCCCAACTGAGGGGAGGGGGGAAATATTTTGGTGTTGTTTCCATGAGCCAAGGCCATAAAATATTAATTATGCGCTTCTATTCTTAGAGTCACAGAAGTTTCCGGAGGCTGCGTGTAGGGAGGATAGTGCGGGGTTTCTGTTCTGGGGGACAAGAGTGAACGTGCCTAAGTCCCTGTGTGTGCAAACATGTGCTCTCTGCTTATGAATTTGATTTTAAGATATTAAGAAACAGCATTTTTCCCCAAAGTCGTAAAGACATAAGAACAGCTGTCTAACTTTTTCCCTGGGCCCTTTGGAATTGTTCGCCAGAACTCTTCCACCTGTCACCCTGATAACCTGGCCCACCTGTACTAAGAGGTCACCAGGCCCTGGAGTCTTCTTTAGGAGTTGGGGGTCGAATGGGCTAACTTTGTACCTTTTTGTGAGCCTTGGTGGCGGGACACTAGGGATGCTTGTGAACCCTCACTTTTGCTTTAGCACAGACCTACCGGGACCTATCCACCTTAAATGTCATTTACGGAGCTGTTACGGGAAACGGGGACATGTGTCAACCACATCTGCTACTTCTAGTTAACAGGAAAAAAGTCCCGTGCAAGAGCCTGCAAAATTGAACTCCTCTGGCCACAGCATCTCTAATTAATGCAACTGCAAAGAGAAAGTTTTCACACTTCCAGAACAGTCTGTGAAGTTACATTAATTAGTTTAGCAGCCATTGTTTGTACTCTGCTTAGCTAGGGTTTTCTCGCTCCTCCTCCCTGGAAGTTTAAGAAATCAACGTCTTCTCTCCTCCCCAATTGGGGGAGGGGAGAAGAGGCTGGTGTAGACAGGATAAAATAAAATAAATTCTAGCTCGGTGCCCCACTTCTCCAACTGTCCGGTGCCTTGCCTTACTTCTACTCTTGCTGGAACATCTACAACAATTGGAGTCAAAGAACTCCCTAAGGCTAGTTCTGCTCAATTCTCTCTTCTCCCCAACTCTCCCTTCCCTGGGAAAGTCCGTGGCCCGGACACTGGCACACGCGGAGACCAGACCAAAGTCCACTTGGAGCCTGGCACTTTATTTCTAAAGTTTGTCTGGAAGTGTACGGTTTCCCAGAGCTCTTTCCACGCTCTTTCCCGGGTTCCCCATCCTGTCGCATGAATCTCACACCCTCCCCGGAAGTTTTATCTCGGGGAAGGGGTGGTAGGTCACACCCGAATCCTGGCCCCAGGCCTGATACTCCAGGAGCTGGCGGCCGACTCCTGGAAGGTAAACTAAGAGTCCCGAGCTGGAGAAGGAACTCATCTTTAATGACAGGGTTGTTTTTTTAAAGCAAACAAACTTTTACTGCTCTTTGCCGGCCCACTGTTTGAAGTCTGTGAAGCAGAAAATGGTTAAATTCTTAGCGCAGTCGACCTACAGCAGAGCAGCAAGTTCAGTGGGCCAGGGCTGGCTCAGGTTTTCGTCTTTTCAGGACAGAATTTTGTGCGTTCTTTCGGCTCGCGGGCCTGATTCATTAATGGTGAGAGAAAAAAAAAAAAAAAAACCTACCACCAATAAACTAGAGTCTCGCCTGCTCTGGCATTTTCCTCAAATCTCCCTTCTAAGTAGTAAGAAGAGGAGCGAGAGAGTGAGAGACAGAGAGAGAGAAAGAAAAAAAGACCAAAATGTTTCTCAAATGGCAATAGACCTCACTACAAATTATTCATGAAGACAGTTCTCGATTCAACAGGAAAATAATTGCCTTTTCAAATATTAATGGCGTTTCATTTCCTCGAGTCGCGGAAGCGGCAAACAGGAACAAAATTCTCAGGAGCTGAGATTCTCCCTGACCTGAATCCCGGGTCTGGCTTTGGAGGCGACTGTCAGCACCGAAAGGTTTCACTTTGTGGCGGTCACAGCGATCCCGGAACAATGGTGCCTCAGGGAGGGTGGCGCGGGCCAGCTACAGCTCTCTGCCTGGCCACTGCCGCCAAGCTCCTCTCCCGGGACCTCTCGGCCGGGAGCTCGCCACACCTTCCCCGGCGTCTGATAGCGAGTCAGTGCTGGGGATCCAAGGTAGAGGAGAAGAGACCGCGCCGGGGCGCAGTCGCCGGGACAACCAGATCCAGCTACAAGTGCGAGAAAATGGCGCTGGCCCAGCTGCCCCGAGCTTCCGAACTTTGTCGTGCGGGCTCCGCGCAGAGTCGGAGAGGCCTTTCCCGGCTGCGGAACCTCTAGGAGGAGAATCTGGGTCTTTTACAGCTCAGCCAGGCCTAGGACGTTCCGAGCGGGCTGCGGGGGCCTAGCCAACTCTGCCTTTCCACATTCACCCACCCACCCAGGGCTCAGCGCAGGGAGCTGAAGGGAGGGGTAAGACTGGAGGCCGGGTGTTGGCGGGGGGCGGGGGTGATGTCAAGCGCGGAGACCAGGGCGCCTCCTGCAGCTCTGGAGCGAGCTGGGGCACGGCGTCACCTGGTCTTCTAGGGGCCTGCGAACTTCCCGGCTGCGGGTATCACCTCAGTGCCCCGCTGTTTTCTCCTCAGCTCCTCGTCTGGAGCGAAATCATTGTTTTTGTTTTATGTGAATGTCCAGCGAGGCGCTCACGAGATCGGATAAGTGTTTGGCGGGAACTTGTTTTCGGGTGTGGGGGGCATCAACCTCAAATTCCATTTCACCTCTGTTTTCTCAAAATAACCTTGGTTTCTTTTGCAGGGCCTGAATTTCATGGTTTTTTGTATGGTTTTTTTTGTTTGTTTGTTTTTTGAAATGGAAAAAAGTTTTGGGTTTGCAAATGCTGACAGTAATCAGAGGAGCGAAAACAAGGGGCAAATAGGAACACTGATTTCTTCTGCATCTTTCTCCCACTGTTTTATAAAATGGTGCCTGTGTCCCGCGAAATGGCAGGTGCCAACACATTCCAGAGGGTCGGGTGTACTAGCTGTACTCCTGTAGGGTGGGAATCCAGCGACCGGGAGGTGCGGGAGACCCGGGCTCAGAAGCCATTGACTGCGTAGAAGCGCGGGTTATGCGCAAACCTCTCTGTCCGAGTCTCAGCAGGGCTCGGGAATCGGGGCTTTGTTCGTTCAAACCGGCCCCAAAGCGCCTATCTTTCCTGGATGCAGCGGGAGAAGCAAAGGCAACAGTTCTCCAGCCGTGCGTCTTCCTCCTCAGCTAGACGCCAGGTAGCCGGTCCCTTAACTCAGCGCTGGGAGGCAGCCATTTGTTTAAAGCTCCCAGACACCTTCTTCCCCCATTTCCGCAGCACTTCAGCTCCGGCACGAATCTAGGCTTCCGGATTCTCGGGGTCCTTTCCTCTCCCACACGTCAGCCAATTCAGGTGGCCGTGAGCTCCCGGATTGGGGCTCGGTCCGGCCAATATTTTCACTCTAACGCGCACTCGCGCCTTCCCTCGGCTCTACAGGGCATCGCAGCCCCGGATCCCAGCCCCTTCCAGGCCTATCTTGGCCGACCAGTCGCCCTCCAGTCTGCGGATCCCGGCCTGGCCTGACAGCAGCCGCTGTTCTCTTCCCGAAGCCGCAGCCCTCAAGGGCGTGGTTGCAGTAGAGACCTTGGATCCCGCTCAGCCTGTGGGGAGCCTACCGCGCCAACCCCTCCTCTTAGGCCTGAGAGGCCCGACAGCCAGGTGGGGGTGGTCTGGGGAGCCTGGTCTACTTCGCAAGTCAGTTTGGACTGGGAGGGCCAGCTGCCCACAGCTCGGTCTCCGGGAGGCCTCTGGAGCGCCGTAATAAAATATTATTGCCGGCGCGAGTATCTGGAGGGATCCCGGAAGGTTTAGGCAAGATTTGAAGAATGCTGCTAAATGTTTGCCCTCAGGGGGTAGAAAGGAAGAGGGAGGGGGCTCCATATCCTGTAAAAATCTCCTCTGAAGTGAATCATTGCTCAGAATACCTTTCCCTGCCGCATGAATCCACATTATGCACATACTATGTGCATCGGTTGCGCATCCTTAAATTATTTCATCGCTTTGGCGTTTGCACAAAACCTACTTTAGGAAACAATTTGAGCCAGGATGGGGGTGGGGAGGGATGAACGGCTGTGCAGGGTAGCGGCAGAGACGTTTGGCTGAAACAGCCACTTTAAATCCAGCAGATGTGAGCTCCCCGGTTAATATATTTCCGAGCAGACGTGCTTCTTGTTCCAAGCGGAGAAAATTTGGAGGAAACAACCCGAATGGATCAGGATTTCCGAGGATGGAAACTCGACTAAGATGGAGTCACTCTCGCTCCTCCTCCATGCCCTCCCCCAGAGCCCAGACGGGGAAGGCGGGGGAGCGATGGAGGCGCTCGGGAGAGGGCGCCCGGGGCGCTCTCTGCGCAAGGGAAAGGGGTGCTCGACCTGAGGCGCCATGGAAAGGGATTTCTGAAAATCTTTTGTAGTCGTTTTCCAGAAAATGAGAGACTAATGGGGGAGGGTGGCGAGCACCTGAAGGGAACATGATCCGCGAGCACTAATGTCTCTGCGTTGCCTCCGCCAGGCGAGAAGCCCTTCAGGTGCGAGTTCGAGGGCTGCGAGCGGCGCTTCGCCAACAGCAGCGACCGCAAGAAGCATTCGCACGTGCACACTAGCGACAAACCATACACGTGCAAGGTGCGCGGCTGCGACAAGTGCTACACGCACCCCAGCTCGCTGCGTAAGCACATGAAGGTGCACGGGCGCTCACCGCCGCCCAGCTCTGGCTACGAATCGGCTACACCGTCTGCCCTCGTGTCGCCCTCGTCAGACTGCGACCACGAGTCTCAGGTGGCCTCCTCGGCGGCGGTGGCGGCGCATGGCGCCGACTTGAGCGAATGGTACGTGTGTCAGGGCTTGGGCCCCACCGCGGCTGCCCCCGCCAAGCCCCTCAGTGCCGCACCACCACCTGGCCCTGTTGCTGCTGCCGTCGCCGCCTCCTATATTAAGGCTGCCTCTGTGGTTGCTGCTTCGGCACACACACGGACTGCAGAGTAGGCCAGGTTTCTGAGGCCTGAAGAGGGCGAGGGCGGAAGGAAGGAAGGCCGCCCGGCCACCAGTAATAGTCGCTAGAGCTCACTGAATATGCTAATATAATGCCCATTATTTTTAAATATAAATATGGTCCCCATATTTATTCTGTAGTCACACTCAGCACCGTCACCCCCACTCGTGCCTTCATAATTGTGTAGCATAAAACCAGTGTTAGGGGTGAAGAGAGACAGGGCGATGGGAAAAAATTGGAGAATTTATGCATGCTTTACAGAATGGGAAATATTTTTCTCGAGGACTGGGCGGCTCCCACCTGCGCTCCAATCCTCCCCTCCCCCACATTAATTCCAATCTCAGAAGTTCAGATCAAGAGAAGAGGGCAAAGGAAATTCCAGAGCCGTTTTCTTGACTCTTCGTCTTCCTATGGTTTCCCCTTGCCCAGCTATCCTTTGAAACAAAAATACGTAAGTACTAATTTTCCAGCCACCTTATAAAGGAGATAAGGGAGATTCACCATCTTTTCGGCGGTTGTGGGCGGTTGGTGGTTATACGCTCCCGCCCCCATGGAGTGGCCTGGGCACACAGAGAAACATCTGCCTGTCGTCCACAGACTCGACATACATTGTATACTTGGGGTAGGGAGTGAATTCAAAACAACAGGAAATACAGACAAAGGAACGCCAAAGAGGCTTCAGGATTCAATGCAGTGAGGCCTCCCCGGGTCCTTTTCCCACCCCAACCCCTGTCGAGGTGTTGCCTGTGGAGTCTTGTAGGTGCTTGGGCTCCGGGTGTAGAGCGAGCCAATGACGTCACTGAGTCGAGGCTTCTAAAGTGGAAGGACCTGACCTAGGCGGCAGCGTCTGGCTGAATAGCGTCAATTCGGTGATGGTCTTTGTCAACAATTGCACAATGTTAGTCTTATTTTTAAAGAGGTGGAGGAGGGACAAGAGAAATGATCCACAATAATAAATATTGTAAAGGCAAAAACCCAGTGGGTCTAGATTGAATGTGTATTTGATATGCTGTATATGAAGTCCCCAGAAAAAAAAACAACCAGGTGTTGAAGGCAGGGGAGAGGAAGGCCTTTGCAATTGTTGTCAAAGGGGGAAAAATCAGGTCCTGTTTCTCTCCTCTCTGCAGGAGAAGGGGGCTGACCCAAAATCCTAGCTAAGGTTTGAAGAAGAAGAAGAAGAAGAAGAAGAGGAAAATATAATAAAGCTTTGGCAGATTCATTCCAGTCCCCTAAGAATTTGAAAATCAGTGTGTGTGTGTGTGTGTGTGTTGGGAAGGGAGGTGGATTTTCCCTCTGGGGAGGACCCCACTAAATAGCTCAATTTTAAAAGCTGAGCCCAACAAACAAGTCTTGGACCTGCCACTGATGAATTTTCTTCTGCTCTCTCCTCTTCAGATACAATTAGAATTAGCACTCCTGCCCGCAGTCCCCACAACTTTTATCAGATGAAATAACGTCCTAACTGGAGTGGAACTGTTTTCATGGCTCCAAATAAGAAATGCAGTCTTCCAAATACACCCTTAGTGAATCCGTCCTTGAGAAAGGAGAGCTGAAATTCCTGCCTCCCCCTAACACAATAGGGCCCAGAGGCTGCCTGACCCAGCGCAGGCAGTCGGTAACAAACAACTCTTTCCCACCGCGAAACACCGACCCCACCACTAAGGTGCAGAGGGCATCTGCGGAACTTGCTGCTTCTGCCGATGTTTAAAAAGTCCCCCCTCCTGAAGCAGGACTCCTTTCTTTCTCTTCTGTTTCTAGGCTCCCCATTTTGCCTTCTATCCCCATCTAAAATAATGAAATAAAACAAAAATGTTTGGTCGGCCACTAATCGCCTTTAATTTTTCATTTGCTTGTTACAGATGTCCACCTCGTTGCTCGCAAGGTAATCTCGCTCCGCGCAGCTGAGCGCCCCGCATCTCGCGCCTGCGACATCAAAGGGTCCGCGCACAAAGCAGTGTTTCTTCGCCACGGTGCATCTTCATGGTAAGTTAGGATTTCTATGGCAATGGGCAAGTCGCAGTGAAATCCTGAAAGGCCAAGCCTGGAGCCCGTCCAGGCTTTTCATTAAGGACATAATATTTACGTCTAACAGACCTTTTTTCTTGTGTATACAAGTATATATTTTTGTTTGACGCGGACTAAATCATTTTCATTTAATTTCCGGTAAACAAAACCCACGCGAATGGGCACTTGTACCCGATCATAATAAAAATGGATAATAATGTGAAGGAAGAAAAGAGCCGCTTGAATCGCCGCTCAGCCCTCTTTGTTTCTGCTTTCTGCGGTGATCAGAGGGCGCATTTGGGTTTGATGGCGAGTTTCTAAAGGCGAGGAAATGGTTTGTAAGAGGGGAAAGAAAAGGAGAAAGGTCTAATCAAGCTCGGGTTGTTCAAAGAATCGGGTTTTGGGGTTGAAAGTGTGAGTTTGACGGTGCATCAGCATGCCGCGTTAGGCTCGCCATGGAAATAAGCGCGGGGAGCGGTCGCTTCAAAGGCGGCACACTTCACTACAGACACTCTATTAAGATACATTTGCGCTGACCTTTGCTTTCACGCCATTTAATACTGTCACTGCGCTCTCCAGTATATACTTCCTTCCTAGAACCCGACTTGCCCACGTTTAGGGGTTCACCCTGCACCCTGATGTGGGAGGCTTTGGTGCAGGGGACACTTTCAGGAAAGGGAGGAGCAGGACTCCGTGCCTCTTGACTGCGCCCCAAAGAGGCTCCAGGGTCAGGAGTAAATAATTTTAAAGCAGCCTCAGAAGCTTAACAAATGAGCATTCCTAGCTCAGTTTTGTGCAAGTCGCCTTTCTGACTCCTGAGTAGGATGGAGGCTTAAATTTGATGGAGACTTGTGGGGAAGGGAGTCACCCTGGGGTGTCTGAGGAGTTCAAATTGTACCCTTGGGACATTTCCTCTCTGGCTTTCTGTACCACTCTTCTTCCTCTCCATCCCATAATTCTCTTGCGACCCCCCAAACTTGTTTCTTTCTAAGGCAGTGTGTGTGGTACCCTCAGGCCTGAACTTGTCCTAGATGCAAACTCAAGAGCCCAAGGCCAAGGGGATGTGGGGAAGATGGCAGGAAAGTT
This sequence comes from Callithrix jacchus, assembly GCF_049354715.1. Taxonomy (NCBI): domain Eukaryota; kingdom Metazoa; phylum Chordata; class Mammalia; order Primates; family Cebidae; genus Callithrix; species Callithrix jacchus. The sequence continues at coordinate 37,792,493 of NC_133518.1, forward strand.
AGAAGTCCATGTTCCCTTAATTGTCTTGTTGTTTATTTTATCCAAGTACCCCAGTGAATAGGGGAAAAATAAACACGGTGAAAAAAAAATCAAACAGTGGAGTCTTCTTTAGTGCCAGTCCTTGTGGTTGAATAAAAAGGATGGTCCGCTTTCTATTGAGCTGAGAAATCTTTGAAGTGGGAGTTATTATCTAAGACATTCCTGCTTGTCGTCCTAACAACGCTGATGAAACGTAAAAGGTTCTTTGTCAGCGATTTGTTCTCCTCTCTGTCAAACTCCCTCTGCCCCGTTAGTTTCAAACCGTTTCTAAAGAGATAAAAATCAAACTTCTTTAAAAAAAGAATCCACATACTGCACCAATACATAACTTTAGGGCTAAGTCTTGCTAAGGGATAAACAAAAGCAATGCCTAGACATCAGGGTCAGGGCCTGGCCTGGTGAAGTATGCAGATGTTGGGGGGCCCTTGGCACAAGCTTTGGGACTTAAGGAAAACAATGAGAGAAGGTGCAAGCAGAATACAAACCCTAAGTCCATAATTGAGTGCCTGCTTCTTTCTGCTCTGGCTTTCACTCAGCACAAGTTGGGTCACCTGGATGGGTTTCTGGGTACCCCTCTGGCTCCTAATATTCTTGCCCAGGATCTGTGGAACTTAAGACTGCAGCCAAGCAATTGTTAATATCTCCCACTCCTTCAAAGACACCTCTGCTAAAAAATATACCCATTGTGGGTTTCTTCTCACTGGCAGCAATCAGAAAGCCCTTTCTGCCATTGATAAGAAGGAGAATAGGTGAGGGAGAGAGATGTTTTATTAATTTCCTGTTTCCTTCAAAATCTTGGCAATTGAAGTTTAGAAGGTTTGGTCTACAACATAGTGATCCAAAATGCATGTAAATGCCCATCCTCCCCCTCATCCACATGTGCAGTTCTTCATTTTATGTTGTGCCCAGGAAAGAAACCAGTTCAGATTTTCCCAAACTTCCTGTTGTGGTTTTAAAGGTGATTTAAATAAATAAGAATGTGCTGGTCCCCCCACACTGTGTGTGCTGTATAAATGATTTGTAAAGAAGTTTTTCCAAGCTGTAACCCATGCTGTTATTATAGTTGCTGCAAAATGTTGTTTCTGATATTGATTTTATTTGTTAACTGGAGGTCTCCATATGTTTGTTTATATTGCTAATTTATGGGAAAATGTAATAATTGCAATGAATGCGAATTACACAGACAGGCAAACATTTTGTAATCATAATTCACATATACACAAAAGCCTGGCTAAAACCTTAGACTGTTTGTACCCTCTCTACCCACACTGTTTGTGATTTATCATCTGTCTCCTTAGTGTCATTTAAATTATGAACTAACTTGAAAATAAAAAGTTGTTTGACTGAAAGTGATTGTTGAATGAACAAAGTTGAAAGCCATGGCTTGATCTTGTAAATATGTAAATGCAAATGATATTAAATCTGTGATTTCTTTCTCCTCCAAAGGCCTTTGTGTACATGGAGCTCCATTTGGCTATTTTCTTTGGAAATAAATGATGTGACGTTTCCCTTCCTCTTTTGAATCCTGGTGTCCTGTTATTGTTTCTTCATCCTGGGAGAGATTTGAGGCCCTTCAGAAGCCTCCAGTTCTCTCCTCAGTCTTTCTTCACTGCTTCACACAAATATCTCAGACAGAAAAATAGAGGGACCCCCTAAAGTGTCCATTGTGAGAAAGACTTCTCTACTCCCAATGACACTGACATCACCAACCAATTTATTAACACAGTGTAGAATCAAAAAGTTGAAAGGATGCTCTCAGTGTCTGCCAGGAAAAGCTACCTTTCTACATTTCCAAATCAGAGCAACCTCTAATAAACCACCTCTGAATTCCCAGAGAAGGGCACAGTAGCTGGTAAGAATCAAAACAAGGAAAGAAAAAGATAGGGCAGTTCGGCTGTAAGACCTGACTAAGCTCTGATGGAGTGTCTCAGGCACAGTCGCTCGCAGGGATCTTCCTAGCTGGATCCCGCCCCTCCGAGAGAAGCGATTTTTCAGACCTCAAGGCTCCCTTCAGATAGCTGCGAAGGTCTATGTCTGAAGACTCGGAGGTTACAGCCCACATGACACTTCCCTTGGCTCCAATTTAAATATCTGGTGGGTTTCAGCATCTGATGTATGCACACTCTTATCTGGCCCAGCCACTGGCGAACTTATTTCAAATGAATCACCAGAGTCATTCTCCCTTCTCCACTGCGTCGTCACTGGACCTCTAGGTACTCACCTTGTTTCCCCAGCACCTACTGCTCAGGCGCCACCTCAGCGAGCAGTTAGTCTGACACCTTTTCGATTCCTGAGAAGTTGGTTCTCGTGGGCTTGGCTGGGGCAAGGGGCTGGATGGAGTGGGAAGACGACACCTCGGGTGGGAATGCTTGGTCTCCTTAGAGAACCACCGTGGAGACTCAACTCGTAGAGCAAGGGCTGCAGTCCTGGGGAAAACATTGAGAGAAAGGACCCCAGCGCGCAAAGCGCGAGGGTGACGCGCCGGTGTGATAAAGGAGGCCACGAGGGGAAACCAAGACGGTGGAATCCCTGAGAAAGGAGGCCCCTGGGCATTAACACTGGAGTCAGCGCCCCCTCCCGTTCCTTTCGCGGAAGGCCCTGTTCCTCCGGCCCAGCGCCAGGTTAGAGAGGCCTCTCCTCCACCCGGCCTCTTAGAGAAAGAGCGCTCTTTAAAGCCCTTTAACGGACAGAACTTTGTGGTGAGGAGCAAGTGGGGATTAGGAATGAACCCGGCACTTCCAGTCAGGGCTCTTCTGGGGCTCGGAGCTCTCTGCTCAGTCCTGCTGCCTGGAGTCTTCACAGCTGTGCCTGACTTTGGCTCCAGAGAGCATCCCAGCCCTTCTACCTGCACCTTCCCATTCTGCCCAAGAAAGCCTCGCACAGGAGGGCATCCAGGAGTTGAGGCCGGAATCATTCCCTAGAATGCAGAAGAAAGACAGCATGCCCGGGAGGCTCCGCTGTCTTTGGTATTCCCTGACCAGGTTTTGGAGAAGGAAAGGCCTGTCTTTGAACCTTCCGAGTTCCAATTGCGGGGCAATAGAAGAGGAAAGAGAAAGTGCTTTTAAAGACACCTCAGTGCCCCCAGCCACTAGGAGAGCTTAGATTTCCTTTGAGGCATTATTGTTTGGAAGAGTTGAATTCAATTTATTGAGCATCCTTTCAACTTTTTGATTCTACACTGTGTTAATAAATTCAAACCTTTGACTGAGGGTTGAATTTACTGGTCCCCAAGTGCGATTGGCTAGCCTCATCCTAGAATTACCTCTCTTGCTCTCTGGGGAAGTTACCTAGCTCCCACCCTGAAGTGGCAATGCTCAGGGAAGCTTGGGCGTGCTTTAGGCTCTAATGATCCCACCACCTCAGCCAGCTCTCTTCTTCGCTATTCCGAATTAGAGAACCAGGTAGACACTGTGCTGGCCTGGTGAAAAGATCTTGGAGAAGAGGAGGCAGTCTGCCCCGCTTGTTCACCTACTGGCCCTGTGCCCCTGGATAAGTGATGAAACCTCTGTGCTTCAGTTCTTTCATCTGTGAAATGAAATTAAAACGAACCTCCTTTGCAACTTTGTTTTGAGTGTTAAATAAGATAATCTTTAAACATTTAGAATGTACTTGCTAGTGCTAGTTGTTATTACTGTTACTTATCTTGGGACTCTGTCTTTCAGACACATTCCCCCAGCTCCTCATTGAATCAGATAACTATTTTCAGTCCCTAACAGAAATTGTGGCGCTCTCAGGGACCCTAAACTCCATAGCAGCGTGCACCTCCTTCAGGCAGTCTGAAGGATAGCTGAGAGCCCCGATGTCACTTTGTTCTCTGAGATCAACTGAGAAGTTTATTCTCTGAGAGTTCCAGAGTCTGGGGCACCCGGGCACTGAGGGAAAAATGTAAATTAGTTTTTAAAGGCACAAGAAAAATTAGAGAGAATTGAGTTTATTTTGGTGAGGAAAGAAGCTGAAGAAACCAATCGCCTTAATGTCACCCCTATGACTTGTTAAGACTGGCATTGCAGTAAGCACAATGGCTCAGCCTGCCTTGTGTCAATTTATTTTATCATAAGCTCTGCGGTTTAGGCTTTTCAAGTCTTGGGTGTGTAAAATGGGAAAGTGCGAGTTGAGAGAGGGGGCAGGCAGCTAGGAGGCTGAGGACAGGGTGTTTGGGCACAAGTCACACAAAGATACATTTTTCCCAGTAAGGCATCAGGACCTTTTTTACAATTATTTTTTTTCCTCTTAAATCCTCATTTCATAAAAATTAATAATATCTTAGTCAACAAGTAACCAAAGATCCCCAAATTACATATTCTATCAGTCACCAACTAGACATCAGGATAGCTTTGCCTTTTTACCCAAATATCTCCAATGAGAAAAACAAGTGAATGTTTCCTGGGAATGTTTTGGAGCTCAGACCCCAAAGTTATTTAAAAAAAAAACGAAATTCAGTAGACAGTTTGGGGAGTTCTTGAGTTTTGTCCCTGAACTGTCCAGTGGCTTTGCAAACATCCAGAGCAACTGCGTGGAAAAGAAAGAAAAAAAATACCTTAGGTACAGGTATAGGTCAATCTAGTGTAAATGTGACCATGAGGGTGCACTTTGAAACTTGGCCCACCATCTTCCTCTTTTTACTTTTCTTCTAATTTACAGCCAGTTTAGACTACATGGGCAAAAATATAGGACAATCAATTCAAAACAAGGTGAGCAAGACTGTGCATGATTCTAAACCTCACGATGAATGAGCAGCCTTGGGAAATGTTTGCAGAGGGAAGAAAGCAAAATTGGAGAATTATCTATCATCATAGTTGTGACATGTAGTGTAGAATTGCAAAAATAATAAAAAATAATCCGCCAATAACAACATTAAATGATGTATATAGGCTATCAGAAGAACGATTTGGTTTTCTCTTGTCTATGACTGAAGGCTAGCCCATGAAAGACCAGATTAGCCAGATGAGAATAGTCTTATTTGCCAAAACTAAGGAGAAACTGCAGACAGCTCAAGGTTCTTTATTTGTGCCATTGCAAGGTCTTACTTAGAGTTTAACAGAGGCCTCTAGCTTTTGAACTCATTAATGTATTCATTAGTTCTTTAAAGAATACACCCAGCATCTTGGTGAAAAATGTTTTTCCTGAAATGTTTATATTTCTAAGCGAAGAAAAATAGGCTTCTGTCCCCAAAAGATTTGCTTATTTATTTCCTCTGAGAGAAGTGTGTTGCCTGATGCACATAAGCAGTTCCTCATGACACTTTAACCACTTTCACCTGAGAAAAATGTTTCAAACATACCACAAAATTTTCCCTACATTTTCTGCCACTGCATTTAATAAGAAATTCACAATGAAATGTTTTCTGTTGTCCTCAAAGCTGGCCAAGTTTCTTTTATTTAAAAAATGTAATAAAAAACTGCTACAGAAAAAAAAAAAAAACAGCCTTCTTAAAAGTGTAAAATACCATTTCATTGTAAAAAGTAAAAAAAAAAAAAAAAAAAAAAAAAAAAAAAAAAAAAAAAAAACTGAGTGGTAATCCAACTTCCGGGAACTGTTGTGAATTATTTCACCAGACCCTTTTAAAAGGGGATTAGCGGGGCTTTGGGAGCAAAATCCTTCTGTTTTATTCAATCTCTGATTTTATGTTATAATTACAAGCTGTAAAGACTCTGGAATTAGTATGCAGGCACTGTCAGGACCGATGCAGGTGCTATTCTAACGGTTCAGCTTTTTAATTAAAAAAAGAGGTAAGAAAATCGAATCATAAAAACGCTTTTGTGAGAGCTGAGAACGTTGCAGCAACTGCATGAATGAAGCCTTTATACCTTCCCCTGACAGGTCAGCTACTGAGGCTCTGACTTACGACCTTTTCAGGCCCAGACAATAGTTAACAGCTTTCTCACCTTGTCCCCACCGAACCTTTTCTTCTAGGACGGATCTTATGGAAATTGCCTTAAGTAGCTTGACTTCCACAAAAGATATTGCAGTTAGAATGGATACATATCCATATTGAAATGCGTGTTCTTCAGTCCCAACTACAGATCTCTTGTTCTTTGGATTCCTTCTCATGGGTGGGGGAGGGTCGTGTCTAGGAGGCACAGAAAGTGGAAGGGGGAATAAAATCTGCCCTGAAATACGCATACAGGGGCACATAGAATCAAGGCCAAAATGGACACAACCACCCCATTCCCGGGAAAACAAAACAGGAAAAATGAAAAAAAAAAAAAAAAAAAGAAAAGAAGAACCTTAAAAAATCCCAACAAACAACAACAAAATCCCCAAGTCATGGGATGCAGGTTGTTCTGAGCTTTTCTGAAGTGGGCTCTTCTTACAGGAAATAAATTTGGCCTGAACGCTCCAAGGTGTTTTGGGAGGCAGTCAAACCCAGTGAGGGTGCCTTAGTCCTTTGTAAGTTTTTCAGCTCCTTAGTTATCCCGAAGTGTTCTTCACCTGTGAGTAAACTTGTACTTTCTTGCAATACTTCAAGACAAGTTCCCCAGCTCTTCCACCAGTAAAGCTGGAGCCACCTTAGCCTTGGAACCCTTGACTGTGGTAGACCTGTGGAGGCCTTGGAGCCCCCACTATTCCTTATCTCAGGCTTTGCCACAGTTCAGATCCTAGATCTGGACTCTTAGGGAAGACTGCTCTCTGCCTTCCTTAGGCCTCACTAAAGCAGGCCCCACCCACTACCTTTTCTTCTCAGACCCTGATAGGGTGTGTGATTGGGGACCTGGTCCAAGGCCAGCAGTCCAGGCCTTGCCCTTCCTAAGGAGGCCAGGGCACGCCTGGGCCAGACTGAGAACAATGCAAGTATTAGGATATCAGCCGCCCTCGCAATGATCACGCGTTCAACGATTTTGTTTTCACGGCTGAGGGGGCTTTTTTCCAATGTAAATCAAGCGCTTTAGTTATTAGGGCCGAACACTAATCTCCAACAACCTTGACATAATGTGGCCGGGCACGCCGGCCCACTTCGCACCTGCAGTCTGAATAGGGCTCCTTGTCAATGGGGGACACGCTTGTTGCCCTGGCTTGCAAAGGAGGGGAGTGAATAAGTCAAGCTTTGTGAATGCCCATGCGCGCTCTCCCTCTAGCCTTTGATCACGGAAAATGTCTTCTAATTTGTCCCTTTTTCATTGTAACAACGTGTTCAAGGTCCTTTCTATTTTTCCAAACCACATTTTTATAAAGGACATAAATCGCCCCCCCCAAAACAAAAGGGGAGTGCCCAACTGGCACTATCTCACTTCCGCGTTTCACGGCTCCAGAAAGATTGCTGGTTTTGAGGCTTCCCTCTCAGCAAACACTAGGCTGGAAGGCCCCAGTCCTCCAGAGCTCCAGATCCGGGCTTCTGGGAGGAGGATGGCGACTGGCACCTGAGAGGGGAACGTAGAGGGACCTCATTTTTAGTGGGTGGGGGATGTAGGTGGTCAGAAGGGCAATAGGGCTAATATTCATATACTAGGCACCCAGAAGAGTATGTGTCTTTCAGCGATGGGATGCAGATTCCCTGGGCTAACTGGAACTCATCAGGCAGGTTCTGGATTTCATGAAAGTGGAAAAAGCGATCCACCTTTCTTACACAAGGCAGGTGCCGGCACTCACTGCACTGTGACCATGGCATTTTGCAAACTTTTCTTCCCACTTCACCCCATTCCCTCAATTAGCTGTAGTCCTGAATTCTCCAGAGAGCCAAGGGAATTTTGGAGGCATATGGAGGGGCTTCATTCCCACTGACAATGCCCCAGTTCTTTTGTGGGAGACAACAGAGTATTTTAGGAAAACTCTCACCCTATACAAATCCTACAGGAAAACAGAGGATTAATACCGTTTTATCCTGGGCGGAGAAGCAACCTCTGTCTGATATGGCTTTCATTCTGGATGGGAATTCACTCATAATCTCTCTCCAGGAACACACAGGCATTAATGACGTTGATGTCTCATTTGGTAGGATATTAATTATCGGGTTGCAAATCAATGAGCAAACTCTGCTCCTCCTCCCCCACCTCCACTCCCAACATTGATTCAGTTTGGATTACTACATGTTTTGAGGAACTTCTAGCCAAGAACACTTTTCTCCTATAGTTTTAACCTCCTCCTTTTATCATAGAAGATCAAATATTTTTCTAGTAGAGAGATGTCCAAGACTTCTTTTTCTTCCTCCTTATTACTTTAGATTAGGCTCCGGGTAAGAAAACTAACATAACCCACTAACACGGTATAAAACACTTTGATGTCTTGCCAAGAAACACACTTCCTTCAAGAGAGAAGTCAACATTTGTTTTTCACATTAAATGGCATGTAGTTGCCAGTGGAAAAAATTTCTAAGGACCACTTTTTAATTCGATGGATAGCAACCGCAGGGGTCTAAAAGAAAATAACGACGATAGCTATAGACACAAATAACTAAATTACCAAAACGTTAGTATATCTCCCAGCTTCATTAATATGTAACAGACTCCCCAGTTAATCTCCAAAAGCTAGTGTTCCCCCTGTAAAATAGCACTCTGGGACGAATTGTACATGAGATCAATCACTGCTAATGTAGGAAGGTTTACTGCAGGAAAGAAAAAAAAAGCTATTTACACCTTCAAATAGAAGCTTTTCAGATTTAGGAGTAAGAGCCATACATCACCAAGAATAAATGATTATGAATTGGTAAACGCGCCCTCCAGCGATCAGCTATGCAACGCCATTTATCATTTCTTGGGTGGTGATGATGGTGGAGGGTTTTTTCTTCCTCTCCTTTTCCTTCTTTTAAAACCATCTGACAATTTGGAAGGAAAAGCTTGACAAGTAGAGAGGAAGAAGAAGAAAAAAAAAACACGGAGGGAAAGTTTGTTTTTGCATATACTATAAGTCATCAAAGCATGGAGGTGCAGATATAGATGGGGTCATGTACAGAAAGCTTAATAGGAAACAATGCAGCCATTTCACCGTTTCATTTATTATTAGGAGATTATTTGACTATTGGTGTTGACACATCAGCAGGTATCATTTTTTTCCCCTTTCCTCTTCTCTTTTTATTCAACACCCCACCCCATTACATTTCCCCCTTGGTGGGTAGTTTATCTGAGAAATGCACTCATATCTATTATTCTTCTTCTTCCTCCTTTTTCTTTTTCTCCTTCTCCGTTTCCTCTTCTTCCTTCCTCCCCCATCTTCCTCTTTCTTTGTTTTCCTTCCTTCGTCCCTCCCTCCCTCCCTCCCTCCTTCCTTCCTTCCCTCCTTCCTTCCTTCCCTCCTTCCTTCCTTTCCTTCCTTTCCTTCTTTCCTTCTTTCTTTCAGAAGGAACTTTCCTTTGTATGTGTCAGGGGCGCTGCGTGTCTGCGCTGGCGTCCTTGCGCGTGGCAGCGTGTCTGCGCAAGATTATTACTGGGAGGCCAGTCCAGCCACAGTTGTCCAGGGAAACGGCACTCCAGCCAAGGCATGGGGTCAGGGACTCCTGGGGACCCCGCTTGCTGTTTGCAACACAAAAGCATATGCAGCCCCTAAACATTCCAAGAGAGACAAAGGCTGGAGCCGAGGACTGACTTTAACCCTGGTTAAAACTAACTCACAGCCCACCCCCTTGACCGATAGAGCTTTGCGGGGTAATGGAGGGGGAGCTTTGAGACCCGGTTCAGGAGCTCTCAGACTTACTTAGGCCCCGGCCTCGGCTGGGATAGGGATCAGTGATGGGGCAATTCCTGGTGTTAATGTGAGAATAGGTTCTAATGCAAAGTAGAAGGGTGATCCACGCCAATGAGAGGCAAGAAAAGGTGTCAGTGATAGCCTCTTGGAGCTCAAGCCCTTCGAGCTGCCAGCCTGTTAGCCAGCAATGCCGACTTGCCTGATCCTTGACAAGAGAGAGGCTCTAGCTTTGCCTGATGGTGATAGGATCGTCAGCAGTGTGGCCAGTAGGGTCCCAAAACGCCTATCAGGAAGAGGCGGGTTAGAGCAAGAGTCTATGGTAAGGACTTCAGGAGTCCGTTTCGGTAGATCTGGGACTCACCTGCCCACTCTTTCAGCGAAAAGGGTTGGCTACCTGAAATAGCGATGGTCCAACTTCAGCGACAGCCCAGCTTTAGCGATAGCCCACCTTTGGTAGCTGAATGGACTCTGTGGGCATGAACATGCTTCAAAGGTCCCAGTGCCTCTGCCTCTACACCCACACTTGAGGATGTTGAGTGTTTGAACGGCGGAGGAATGTGAAGTTTTGGAAGCTAGTTGCTGTGGGCTGCTAGGACTGCCAACTGAAAGAGAAGAAACCAGTGTAACTATCACATACTTCCAATGCCACTACAATTTGTATCCAAGTTGGGTCTAGGTGCTGTTTTCTTTAGTTGAAGAGATTTAATATAGGTGGCAGGCAGGTTGTGGCTTTAGGTCTGTCACAGAAGGAAGGGTTCCCTGGGAGATATTTCAGACAAAGGTACGGAAGGCCCTTCAGATTATCTCAAAGTTATGAAACAAACCCAGGGCAGTTCCCCATAGGCAGGAAAAGGTTCCATTTCAGGCTTGCATTAGGATTGATTTTTAAAACTAAATGTTTAAGAAAAGTGTCATCCCTGTAAATACAGAAGAAAGGAAGATCTCTCCTTCCAAAAAAAAAAAAGTTGTTAAGAATAGTTAGAGGCTGAATCTATAGTATCTTAATCATGCACTACCAGTTTTAGAACATATTAAGGAAATATAAATTTTGATCTGGGCAGTGGGAGGAGGTATGAAATGTCCCTAGTTTTCATTTCATGCTTTATTATGCAAACTTTTCTTTCATCTTCCTCCATGAAATTTTCTCCCGTTTTTGATAACTCCTGACAGGCTGATGTGCTTAAGGATTGGTTCAGACAGTACTGGCCATAACGGAATAGATTCCTCCCTTACTTTTCAGAGTTAGCACAACCCTATGCTTTAGTTTGAAAGAGAAGGAGAGAAGGAATCAGCTCACAAATTTGAAAAAGGAAACATGCATTCATCTTGTATCTCCCTCCCAAGAAGCATTTAATACTTTGTGCCTAACTCCAGAAAAAAATACATTGTTGATAATCAACCCTGTGAAATAAGCAAATTGTCATCATGAAGATTTAATTTTGCAAATCCAGCAAAGCATAGTATTCATTTACTTTCTATAGTTCTTCAATATTTTATTCTTAAGTTTAAATTTTAATGTCATTATATTCTCCAGTACAAACCATTTTTTAAATAAAAGATTCCCTTTATAATATGTTTTCAATAGTGAAAGTCTCTAAAGATCTATAATATTATTATTTATCTGAATTTTGTAGCTCTGAGGGCTGTATACACGATGTAATTGCTTTAACATGTTTTCATAAATTACATTCAGAAATGTGTCATAGTAAATTACCTTTGTAATAAAATGTAAAAAATGCAAATGGCTGTTGTCTTTATTACGTTTTAAACCATTGGTTTATCTGCACTATTTCACTTGTCACTTGCACAATATGTTGGCTAAAGGGGCGGCACAGTTTGATAACAGAGAGCTAGGTCCTGTGTGTAATCTTGCAGGCACGTACAGTTTGGGTCATTTCCTCATCTCCCGCAGAAAAGACATTATCCCACTCATATTTACATACTTTTCAATATTTGTCAAACAATCATAAATTATAAATTAATGAAATGTTCGACAGTCTTCAGAGATCAGACTAATGAAGACATTTACCTTTTTAGTGATTTTGAGTCTCATCTTTGTAAGTTTAATGACATTTTGGCGCTCACGCTTTATTAGGCTTTATTAGATTTGTCCTTCGCTCCCGCTGTCATTCAGATGTCTCTACAGAAACATCACCTGCTTCAGGTATAAGAACAAACCGACTTTGACCAGAAAACATTCAAAACAACTGTCTTACATGCTCTGCTCATGTACCCCAAAACCTAAAATCCAATAAAAAATTAAAAAAAAAAAACAGGGACTCTGCAACCTTAGTTTTAAAGAATTAATGCCGAGTTGGGTTTAAAAGACCACTGGAAATTTTTACCCTTCTTAAATTTTTTAATGAGAATGCTGTTATATTTATTTCACCAGCAGGCAATAACATGAATACTCCAGCATATGTACAGGCTGATATACTGTGATTTCAAAGTGATTTATAACAGCATTATCAGAAATGGTGAAGAGCAGCTCTGATCCTAATTTCACCTTTTGGAATTATATGAAATATCATTTGGATTAAGGCACGGACACAAAGTTGCCAAATTATCTCACTAGTCTAAAGTAGGGAGCTAGTTTAGAACTGACTTAAATCAGGCAATGAATACCGACTCATCCAGTCAATGAAAATAATAATAATAATAATAACAAACCCTCCTCCCAAGTGCCACCACCCATTGGGTGCTGCATTGACCTTGGATCCTCAGAGGAAACCCCAGGTATATGCCTGCTCAACTCAAGACAGAAAAGGGATGGTGGAAGCACCATGTGCCAATGAAGTTGACACATTTTCCTGGAAAATGTTGACTCCCCATGCTCTCATTATGATTGATGGCCACTGGGATTTTTAATAAAATTATAGGTGATGAATTTAGTTCAATCCAGAGAGGTCAAACAATCGACCTTGACTTAAGATTCAAATAGTTAATCACATGGAACAAATGCACTTCGTTGCCACCCATCCCCAGCCAGAGTGAAAGTGAGCTAGGGTTTTGGAGCCATCTGACTCTAAACAAAGGGCAAGGAGCCCAGAAAGTAGAAATGTCGATGTCTCTGTCATCAGGTTGGGTAATTTTATTAGCTCGATTGCAAATTTCATCAACCCGTGTTAATACACACTACCTGTGGGGCTGCCAGACGCCTTGCTTTCCTAAGCCTAGATCATGAGGAGTTTTGTGGCATTTGGGATATTGCAGCATTGGTGAAATTGGGAAAGGGATGCTGGAAGAAGCAGAGCACTTCCAGTCCTCACTTAACTTTAAGGGAAAGGAAGGTGGGGGGGGAGGTCAGACAGACAATTTTAGAGGCAGTGGCTCAGCTGCATACCTTTACACTGGTCACTACATCCTCTTCTGGCAACCTGGCATCTAGAGCATAGGCAAGAGGCAATCTCTCATGGAAGGCAAGAGGAGAACTCCCATTCCCTCTCAAAGGAAGAACTTGGAGTTTAGCCTTTGCCCTTTCATAAAAAATACATCAGGAATAAAACGGCAGCCCATTAAAAGTCACAATGAGAACTTATTAAAATGTTGGAAGGGACTTCAAAATATTTCCAAACACTACTTTTTTAAATGCACAATGGAGAATTATTAAGTGGGTTCTTGGTGCAGGGGACATGGATTCTGCAATCATCAAAAATTGACATGTGCCGCTAGGAATTATGCGCCATTCTGAGGATAAGGAAGCCAGCAATTGTTAATCCACTTGCACACCTGTTGACTTGCAACATCAAGTTGCAAATAGCTTAATTAAGTCATACATGTGGACCAAAACCATATTGCTCCATTGCATTATGCACAGTATATCTCAATTTATTGGGACAATTAATGCCAGGACCCCATCTCTAGTGGACGGGAATGTTAGTCACCCAACACCAGAGTTCTTTTCCATTGATACTGCCCAACGTTAGAAAGCCACAAACAAGTGAGAATTAAGAGAGGGATTGTGGGGGCCGGGCGCAGTGGCTCACGCCTGTAATCCCAGCACTTTGGGAGGCTGAGGCAGGTGGATCGCGAGGTCAAGAGATCGAGACCATCCTGGTCAACATGGTGAAACCCCGTCTTCACTAAAATTACAAAAAATTAGCTGGGCACGGTGGCGCGTGCCTGTAATCCCAGCTACTCAGGAGGCTGAGGCATGAGAATTGCCTTAACCCAGGAGGCGGAGGTTGCGGTGAGCCGAGATCGTGCCATTACACTCCAGCCTGGGTAACAAGAGCGAAACTCCATCTCAATTTAAAGAAAAAGAAAAAGAAAGAGAGAGAGAGAGATTGTGGATTGGGAGCGGGAACAAGATTTGTCTTGTGCAAACTTTTGGGGTCTCTGGAGTTGTTCAAATAGGGTGTCATGAAAGGTGATGTGAATATACCACCATTTGTGATGTACAAAGCTGGTCATGTATTTAAGTGGATATAGTTTCTGATAGTTTCATGAAAATTGTAAAGTGCAAAGTAGAATTCATTAGTCATAGAAATCTTCAGCTCAGTAGGTCAGGGATCTGTCAGAACAGATATTTAAATCGGCTTCACCCCCTCCCACACACATCTGAGTTTAAACTACAGAAACCTTCAGGTTTGAACCCAATGGATTTTCTTTATCTACAAACGACCAAGACATGAACTTCTGTCCTGAAATTTCTCTCTGTTTTATCTGCATTCTTCGGGATGTAAATATTCAGATGACGCTTTCCTGGGAATTTCCTTATCTGCAAGGGCAGGAGCCTTAGCAGCAAGGGAGGGGTGACCAGCAGAGGGACTGCTACAGCCTAAGCCAGCAGCCCTTGACCCTCACTTCCCTGGCAAGTGAAAGAGTCCAGAGGCAGGGGTAGTGGATTTGGACTCTTGATAGTCCCTTCTCTTGAGGACGCTGAGTGCCTTCTCAATATCTACCTTGAGTGCCAGGCAGAACTCCATTTTGAGTCTGAGCCATGAGATGCCCTGGGAGTCATTGTAGCAGTCAAAGTTGGGAAAACATTGATAGAAAGTTTAGTCTTCACTGACTCCTCAGTTCTGGTAGATGCCGGGATCAACCATTCTGCATTTAAAACATTACAAATAATTGGGGGAACTCCAAACAGCTGTCAAAGGACTTCTACATGTCACTAAGTAATGGTGGAAGTAAGCTGGCCCAAATCTCATGCTTTTTAGCTTCTTTATTCTACAATCTGGGGTTATTAATTCTGGCAGTGTATTTTAAGGGTGTGTCTTCCGAGCTGCAGTTGTGCCTTCTTTTCCCAGGTCTGAGAGAAACTGGGGGTTGCGACTCCCACTCGGAAACCAAGTCCTCCCTACCAAGACCCCCAGCAGTCTTCCTGGGAGAAGAGGTTTCTTCCCAGCATTCTTCGCAAAAAGTACTTGAGTATGAAGACTGGAGATGTGAACTTGAAGAAGGCTAGGTGCGCTGGCGGGATCCTCTCAGTCACCCCGACGTCTTCCTCTGGTCCTCTTACTTTACTTCCCCAAAGTAGAAAAGGGAGCGCCTTGTCTTTTCCAAAAGAGCTTCTCCAGTCCATCTTTGAAAGCTTCTTCCAGTGTCAGGGCATCTTTGAGAGACCAGGTTGGGGATACCCTCAGGTCTTCCACAGGGCTCTGCAGCCTACAGCAGGGAAAGGACGGAGTTGTTCAGATCCCGACTGGTCCTGGCTGACATGGTAAACTTCTCAGCTTGTGGGCTTGATCCCAGTCGGGGAGAGGCTCTTACCTTGTGAGTTTGATCCCAGAATGGTAGAGGCACTGGAAGGTCTGCCTGGATAACCTTCAATCTGCAGAACTAATAGAGTGAGGGCACGGGTCCAGGGAACCGCTCGTTAGAAGCCTATATTTTGTGGTACTATTGCGGCAAAACCTACTTCAGCATTTATAATCAAGTCAACAACACTGGCGACACCCACAACACGCTAGTATTTACTGAGCATTTGCTGGAGGTGCTTTATATTCACAGTCCTGTTTAAAACGAACAAAAAATCCATTTGAAACAGATTCTATATTTTTGGACTATTTTACAGATGAGAAAATGGAGGGTTGTGGTGTGGTTAAAAAACTTTGCTGGGGTCACTCAGCCTGAAAGTTTCAGAGCAGGCATTTGGAGCAGTACACTGCCAAAAGTGTCCACTGTTTTCTTTCCTTGGACTGCCTCTCCCCTGAGGAAAAGATGGGGCTCAGAAAATCCAGTTCAGAGTGATTAACTCCCCTTTCTTTGCTGCAGGTTCTTGGAATATCACCCCAGTGTTAACCCTTAACCTCCTGGATCTCTCTGGCCCCTACTCCCACCATACCCCCAAATTCCTGCCAGTGGGTGATTGGGGAGGAGTGCTCTTCTGGGCTGAGGCCTGGGCCTGAGGGGCCTCAATTTCCAAATCGTTTTGTGAATCTGCCCCTTGCCACACTCTGTTCCTTAGCCTGGAGAGCTGAGGTTATGTTTGGGTAGGGTTCACCCGGAGGCCTTCCTGGAAGTGGCAGCCCAACTCACACACTGGACTAAATCTTGTCAGGGCTGCTGCTGTAGAGTGGGATTCCGAGTGGCTTCCGACGCCCCGCCCCCCCAACCTCTCCTCTTCCTTATTTTCAGAGGAAGGACTTCAGGGTTTAAGTCTGATCTTCCTTTAGACTTTCAGAGTAGGCTTTTAATTCCTTTACCTCACTGTCCCTGCCCCCCTCACTTTTTCCTGCTTTGCCAATATCTGATTCCAAGAAAACGGCTCAAATAGAATGCATAATAACGTCATAATTTTCATTCCAAAGTCTGAGAAGCCACCGTTATCACCTCAGTTTGTGTGTCCCTTACTCCTAAGAAAATTGAGGGGAGAACTGCTGATGGATTTGCTGGGGATACCATGCTCTGCAGTTGCTATTGCAGGAGAGGGAAGGATCCACGAGAGTGCAAGGTTGAGAGTGAGCCAAGTTCTTCGGGTTTTCTGCAGTTGTGGTGGGGAATGGGAGGGGTTGGAATGAATATATTGGTCCTTATATTCAAAAGCCACAGGTGGCCTGAGACGTCAAAGGCTGCAGGATTTGAACCTGGAACCAAATGGTGGCCTGCAACGAACCTGCCTACTTCATCCTGGGTTAACTTCACTCCAGGCTGCGGGCGCTGGAAAGTTTAACTTTATTGTCAAAAGGGAAATTGAAAAAAGTGACTTCTACAAATCTCAAGACGGGGGTCTCACCAGCACCTTCTAGGGTGTGAAACCAAAAGTGAGGTGGAAGAAAGAGCGGGGAAATCAATTTAAAAAAAAAAAAAAGATACACGCGGGATTAAATAAACTAAGAGACTCAGTCGGTGGAATTCTAGATCTGGGGTTTGAAACCAAGAGGGTCCCTCTACCTTTGGCCATCTGGCTGTTTTAAGCTCTGCCCCATGCTGTATAATTTTAGCTGAAAATCTCTTCCGTTGCAGCTTTGCTTTTATTGAATTCATCAAAAGCAAACTTTCCCTGAGTTTTTTTTTTTTTTTTAAGAAGGCTAAAATAATACGCCGACCACTGTGACATTCTCCGCGCCCAGGCCATTTTTCATAACGCCGCAGATCCGCTTTTGTGCCTCTGAGGCGACTAAACAGATGAATAACGAGCAAAGTCTCCCGAAAGTAAGCCAGCAGCTTTTCTCAGCTCGAAAAAAGTTAACTGAAATGAGAAGTGCATGTAAAATCCCCACACCCAAACATGGGGGCTACACTTTTATTACTCTGAAGGACAACGATGTCTTTTTAAAAGCAGCTAACTGCCCACATCCGCACACGCGCGCGCACACACACACACATTTGCTCACACAAACCACACAAACTTTAAGCCTTGTGAAGCTGCCCAGGTGGTGTGTAGGAAATTTTGGTAAAGAGAGAAAGAAGAAGTCTTTGAGGCAAATTCTAGCTGGCAAGACATAACAAAAGTAAGATCTGGTTTTATTTTGTTTTCGGTTTTTTTTTTTCTTTCTTTTTAACGCAGCTAGTTTGAAAGTTGGTTTCTGGCAGGAGGAGAGAAAAGGCTGCAACACTAAAGGAAGATTCAAAGTGTTAAAAGGACGCTCAAAGTGTAGTATTGTGGCAGGTCGGGGTAAGTTACATTTTCTTCTGTTTTCTCTGGTTTTGGAACGCAGTGAAAATGCACTGTGGGGAGAGTTTTCCTGTCGTTTTTAAGAAACGGCAGAAAAACTCCAAGCTCCCTCCTAGGATGACTCCCTCTTGCGACTTTGCTGTTTTTGTGGGTGTTCTACAGGGAGGGCTCTTTCTTCTAGAACTCTGTCATCATAGACCCAGAGACCCGCAAATTCTGAGTGGCCGGGGTTTGGAGAGCCGCGTTCGGGCCGCAGAGGCAACAAGTCGTGGACTCTCTAGCCCCAAGCAAGCGCGGCGCCGCGCCGCAGCTGATCTGACTCAGGAATGAATTTTGCACGTGTAAAAGACTTGCCTGTGGACGCGCACAGCTGCGACTCTGGGGTTTATCAAGGGAAAAAACTATTCCCTTAAATGGACGATTTGCAAAAACTCAGCCATTGGTTCTTGCCAAATGACTATTGATGCAGAGTAAACCCTACCGGTTGGGAGCGTGCGCACGTTTGTTTAACCCTAAAAATATTCCACTTCCTAGTTGCTCAAGTTGACGTCCACTTGAAAACATTTTTTTTTTTTAGAGGCTGGAAAAACAACTAGGCATGATCTGTGGGAGATGGTGTAGATATATTGGCGGGGAAGGTATATTTCACTGGAAAGTGTTGCCCTGTATTCGCTGAATGTAGCAAAGTGTCCCAAAGAAACGCGGCTCCCAATGCGCGTGCAAACCACGTTTCCACAAACGTGAGTTACAAATGCGTAGTTACAAGCACGTTCCTGCCACTAACCTGCGGCTTTGAGATTCGATTCTGCTGTTTGAATGATATTGTTGGTCTGCACGGCGTGGATATTCAGACGCCAGCAACGAGTGGTCGTTGGTTTGAGTACTTAAACAGCGACCTGCAAGCGTCTGTGGCAAGATAGATTTTATTTATTATTATTAGCTTTCTGCTACCAGAAATGTGGAATAAACATGTGCTGCCCCAGAAGTCGGGCGGAGCTGATCCAGGTGTTGGCAAACTCGTCTTTTCCAGTTGTATTTCTGAGGAAGCCCGGAGAAATGGACAAGAGAGGCCGAAGAGAAATTGACAAGGGAGCTGATCCGAGGCAATTTTGTTCATTAGCAGGAGCGACTCCTGCGCTGGGTCTGGCGGGGGCGAGCATATAAAATGCAACTTTTGCCCCATTGGTTCGCTAGGTGAATTAGCACATACTGGGACTGAACAGTCCTTGACCTTTGCCTTTATGTTTGCGCAAATGTTTGCCTAAAACACAATCGGCCTTGACAAGAGAGCATGCTACCGTGTGACACTGCCTATTCACCAGATAGATGTTCCCTGCCACACACGACCCAGAGCAGCCTTTTAAATAGCTTAGGTATTTGCACAAACTGTATAAATTAATGTCGGATGATTGCTAGTTGCTGGTTAAATAGGAGAGAGATCACTTAGATGTGAAATACATGTATCTCTCTGGCCTTTTTTCTTGCCAAAAAGTCGGTAAGATAACTGATAGCGAAGGAAAGTTTATGTTTGTGAGAGTCAACAGGTTCTTGTTTGATCGAAGGACACATGAATGTAGTTAGCTTACAAATGACTTTTCCACAAAGATGGGGAGTGGATGAAGGAAGAGAGGAGCCAGAGAGTGGAGAAAGCTGAAAGAAACTAATATTTAGGATAATTGGTAATGGAGAGGTTTGGAGTATGATTCTGAAGGATTTATTGCTCCTGAAGGAGCCATGGTCAGCCAACAGGCTCTCAGCGCTCTGGAAACCCCATGAAACTTGGGGGGAAGTTTTCCCGATTACTGAGCTTTAGGCTTTGGACACTTCCTCCAGTAAAACCAAATACTTAGCAGGAGGAGAGAAGCACCTTGTAAAAATCTAAAATTGGTTTAAGTCTTCTTTTAAACCTTACACTGTAGATCTGAAACGATGTAGATCTCCTGGGCTGCCTTTCCCTGAACTTTGACATAGGAGTA
Source organism: Callithrix jacchus (assembly GCF_049354715.1). Lineage (NCBI taxonomy): Eukaryota > Metazoa > Chordata > Mammalia > Primates > Cebidae > Callithrix > Callithrix jacchus. The sequence continues at coordinate 37,812,185 of NC_133518.1, forward strand.
AAATGAACTTTCCCTGGCTGTGGTTTCTAGCTAGGATCAGAATTTTCCACATTCCTTTCATTATCTGCAACATGGTAAAACCTCACCAATTTCCATGGCTCAATTCTGTTGGCAGATAGAATGACCCAAACTGGAAGAACAAATTAAGAAACACGAGGGTATTTTCAGTATTCTTTTGGGGAGAATCATTCCTTTGAAAGAGAGGAGTATTTGCTTCTTTCAGTGCAAGGGGTGCAGTAGACCAGGATAACACTAATTCATGCCACAGTTTGGGGATGCAGATTTGAATGTTTGAAAGCCACTGTGATTTCTTCAAACATTTTTGCAAAGTATATTTCAGGTTTCCATGAACCCTGTGTTCAAATAGAGAAGAGGGAGAGTCACCAGTTCTCCCTCAGAAGCCCTTTCTCTTGATCTCTGGGTAAAATTTGCCTTCTCTCTGTTGGGCTATGGTTCAGGGTAGGAGAAAGTTTATTTAAAAGCCATGTTCTACATTGACTTTACTTACACCACAAAAGTACCAGAAAGGTAAAAACAGCAATCTTAGAATGAAAAAAATAATACTTTTAAGAACAAACACCTAGAAGGAAATTAAGAAGTCTCTCTCCATTTTTCAATAATCTTCCTTAATAATTTCTTAACTAAAATAATTTGTTAAGTTATTCTTATTTAATTAACAATGTGGTAAGTATGAACAACTTCAAAACACTTCTTTAAGGTAGATGGAAAACATAAATGCCTGTGCATTTTGGCCTTAGATTCAGAAATATGGGCAACTAAATACATAATCATATTTCAATTCTCAGAGGGTACTTGTCCATTTTATTAAGTGTATACTCAACTATTTTTTCAAAGTTGTTTTATTTTAAAGTAAAATGACTAAATTTTCTCTTCTCTGCTACTTACAGCTGCCTCCAATCTTCAGAAAATTTAGGAATTAAAGACATAGAAATGCAAATATTAGGGCTCTATTCTCTGGGACATCCTATTGTGACATAGCAAAGACAAGGCAGCAATATGTTTCTAGTCTTTGCTTTCCTGTATCTGGGGTTGTGATGGGTTAAGTTTATTCAAGGTTATGAGTAAATTGGGACCTAGAATCTACAGTCCATGATGATGAACACAAGCGACTTAGATTTAAGTCTAATACAAAAATCAGCTTAGAAATTTAAGAAATTTCTAAATTTGTTCAATTTGAAACAGTTACTTTTAAAATATATATATCATCTGAAAAAATCTGCATTTTATATAAAACATATCTCACAAATATTCTAGCCATCAACAATTCAAGTACTTCCTCCAGTCATTCAATTATAGTAACTAAAATTAAAGGGAAAAGATGGTCAATTCCATTTTTTGCTGACAGGCATCTATTACTACAGATTGTGCATATTTTTGGCCAGAGTGAAGAATACCATTAAATGTTTATATTGTGAAATCTGTCCATGGTTTTATCTAGAAGTTGAAGAAGACATATAGCAATTTATTGATATCAATGAAGACACAGCCCAATTGCCAGAAGTGTTCTTATTCAAACAAATAACACAATTTAAATGAGGAAGAAAGGAGGAAAAAAGATTTTTGTCATTTCTGGAAGTAACTATTTATAGTAATGTTATTTTCTTAGTGCAAAAAAGCTATAAAATATAAATATATTTATAATCGAAAAACTAAGGCAACTGATTTATTCTTATAAGAGTTGAGTATGGGATAGTTCTGTACTGAAAAATTGTTTGCATATAAAATTCATGTTTCTTAAAGGTAAAATTATTGCACTTACAGGACACCATAACTGTCAAATTCATTAGATGACTTTAGTACACTTTAACCTCTATACAATTTTCTTACCAACTGGATTATAAAATGACACCTGCCGAGGTCTGTGAAATTTTTACATTTTACTATGCAGTGAAACTAAAGTGAGGAAGTCAAGTCAGATTATAAGACTTGGAAGTACCCGAGAGAACAGCCTAGGCTTTCTTAGCATTCTATTTATTCCAAGGTAGTTGTTTCTCCCTAATTTATGTAGATGAAGCTTGTATTGTTCTAAAAATCCTCAACAGTTATTTGCTATTTTTAACTCCATTTTGCATGTAAATATTTAGAGGTGGTTTGGAGGCATGTGTATTTAACTATCAATTACTGAACTTAATTTTGAATAGCCCAGATATTCCACTTCCAGGTCCTGTGTCTGTGCCTTTGAATATGCAGGCCATGCTAGAGTCGGGGTTTAGAGAACAGTCATTCTGTGGTGGGCGATGAGTTTATGCTTTCTTGGTATAGAGAAATAGAGTTCTCCCCCTTCTCTTTTGATTCACAACTTCTAACCAATAAATTTTGCCCGATTTTCAATGCCTATTGTATCCACTACTACCTGGCCCTAATCACCTGCTCCTGGCAAAGAGAGTGCAGAAGCTGAGCATTTGGAAGAAGTCACACCAAACTTCTGCAAGCAAGTGAGATTTACGATCTTGATGCTAAGAAATCGTTCCTATGGGCAGTCTTGGAAAATCCAGGATTTTGAGAAATCTGGACTTCCATTTTAACCCTCTTTCGTGTAAAACCTGTGAATTCAGAGTTAAAGAACAGGGAGGGAGGATTGCAGGCTTTAGAGAAGGGTACAGGGCCTGGAGACCTGAGAAAGCTCCTACACTTCATTCACACCTGACATTTCAGGAGCCTCTTAATTTAGTCTCAGAAGTCGATGCCCACAGGAAGTAAGAGCTTGGCAGATACCAGGAGCTTCAGGAGGACTCCGGCTCATTCTCTGATTTAATTAAAGCTGTCTGGTAAGGGAGCAAGGGGCCATAAGTAGGGTTTTTTTGGTTTGGTATGTTTTTAGCTCCTGACTCTTTCTCTTTCACGTATCAGATCCCCATTTCCTTTATCCTTCACTTCCTTTGTCGTAGCTTGGAAGACAGTGGAGCCTGCTTGCTTTCTCCCACTCCACCCTCCCCTCAACTTCTCCCACCCTCCTTTACTGCCTCACACCACTTCACCTTTTCATACTCCTTCAACCCTTCTTAAACCTCACCTCCTCACACCCATAGCCCCTCATATTCTCTTCTACCCATCTCCCCCTTCAAGCCCCTACAACTCCTCATCCTCCACTTTGATAGAACCCCACAAATCCCTCACATCTATTTCATCCTCCTCCTTTCCCTCAGACCCTTTGCCACCTCCAATCTCTTCATCCCCACACCCTATACCCCCATACACTCTCTCAAAGCCCTCAGACTCCCCTTGCCTTCTGACATTTAGAACCTCACTCACTCTTTCACATCAGTCACCTCCCCATGCCTTCACATCCCCCAACAAGTCTCCAGACATCCCTTTCCCCCAACTCTTAGGTTGGGGGTGTATTCACATCCTCTACACCTTTCACACATACTCCACACTCAGACTTCTACTCCCATCAGGCACGCAAGTCATCTCCCCCGGCCTTTTCCTGGGTGGTATCTGAACTCCTCAGTCCATTTATGTGGAGAACCTTGCCTCCAGTGTCTTCCCCTCTGACTCCTCCTCCTTCCACAGCCTTCTTTCATACCAGAGAGTTAGCATCTCCCTCTCTGGAGTTCTCTTTGGAGAAGAGCACAAGACTATCTCCCTTTTACTTTTTTCAATCACCAAAGTTCATATCACAGCAAGCTGGGACTAGGAACCTAAACAGTTGTTCCCTAGAGCCAGTGTTGGGCTAGGCATGGATGGGAAGACAAGGCCTCTCATTTGGCCGCTCTGTTCCCAGCCCTAGCTTCAGAGGGCTTCTCCTTGTCTCTCCTTCCAGATTTGTCTCCAGTCTTCAGGGACACCAACTCCCACTTTCAACATTTCCATCAGCAGGGTAAGTGGGTAGGAAATATACTTTGAACTAGAGATTCTCCAATTTAATCAAGATTTAGGATTGCCCAAAGTTTGTTTAAAAACAAATGAAATAAACCCCACTAGAAATTCCTTGGCCCCATTCCAACAGTTTCTGTGAATTTACATTTCTAATAAGTTCCCAGGTAATGCTGGGGCCACATTTTGAGGCAATTTGAGCAACGTTCAGCAGGACGAAGTGATTCTATTTGTACAGTTAGAAGACATAGGGAGATCCATAGAGCTCAGAGGTTCAAGAGGACAATGACATTCACTGGATAGATGAGAACAGTTTCATAAAATTTTCCTAAATAGGAAGGTACTTTGACAGTATGGATTTATTCTCCAAGGTTAGAGCTTTTCTCTGTGAGAGGAAGAGGAAGAAAGAAGACTGTACACAGGACATCTCCTTTCCTAAGCTCTCGCTGATCATTTAAAATGCAGCTAAGATCTTTAAAATTTGGGGGGAACTGGATATTGAGTCACTGAAAGTGCTAGTCACTCTGTATAGGTTTATTATTTTTGAGTCTGGGGATTTCTGTCTCTCTCCCCCCATTGTGTGTGTGTGTGTGAGTGTGTGTGTGTGTGTGTGTGTGTGTGTGTGTAGGCTTGCTCTCTGACTTTACATTTAAGCTGCATTCAGAATGAATGGAACCACTCAGGCCCTACGGAATCACCTTTTCTAGCCTAGGTAGTGCTTACTATGGTTACTTCCTGTTTCCTTTCCATCTGTCTGTGAAGAGACCTCACAGGTATCTCCCTTCAGTTTTTCCTAAGGGTTAAAAGGTGGCCCAGAAACTTTTGGCCAGTTAACATTCTGCCTTAATTGTCTAGGGAGTAATTTTCTAAATTTATTTGAAATTGCAAAGGGAAATTAAAGATGGAAAAAAACTCACAAGAGAAAAAAGGTAAAGTTCTTCAAACTGGAACTTTCTTGTATGTGTGCATGGGAATGTGTCTATAGTACATTTAAGCAGTAAGAGAACACATATCATTAGCAGTTATGTTGCTAGACGAAAGTTTCTTTTTTTAAAATTTTATATTTGAATTTACTTAACAACATAAATTTTAAGTACCAATCCTGGTCACTTGGGCCAAGAACATTTATATATTTTTCTCCCATCTGATTTAATCCATAGTTTTCAATCTCATTTTCTCAAGACTTTGTGGCCGAGGCAAATTTTTCTAACCTACTTTTGGAGATTATGATCCAGGGATTAGAGTTCTGGGATCTAGGCAAGAGTTTGTACTACTTTTTCCATGATGTTTGCAAATCCCTAGCAACAATTCTGTATTGTACATTTTTTCCTCCTTTCTTATTATATCACAAATAATTATGCTGTTCAAACATGGCTCAGGAAAAAAAACCCAGTTACATTAACATGTTTCCTCTACACTTTTGTTTTAAAAATAACTAGAATTTTCTGTTAATTCGTAGTTTTTCTCCTGGTTTAACAAATAAAATTGTTTAAATTTTATTTTGCCAAGTGTCTATAATTTGCTAGCACATTTTGCTTGCTGTATTTCAGCCTCTGAAGTTTATGGACATTACTAAAATGTTCAGGGATCATCAGCACATCAGCTCCTTGAGAAAATATTGGGATAGACTTTACACCACACAATCCAGTTGTTGAGAATTTAAAGGTTTTCAAGTTGAGTTCTGCTTTTTCATCTCTTACTTTATAATTCCTTTTAATATTTTTTTGTTTTATTTCAAATAGAAGCTTTTGCCAAGGTTATTTTTAACAAAGAAAAGCTAACCAAAAAATTGGATACTAAATGTTGAATCCAAACTGAGTAAGTTTTTGAAGTATGCAGTATCCACATTTCTTATTAACTTAAAACTGAAATGAATGTAATTAAAATCTACTTGTGTGTTTTTTCTATCTAAATTGAACATTCAATGTGACAAAATGAATCTATCAATGTGTGGTCTGCATGTTAGACCCAGACACAACCAGTTCGATAATGATTGATACTATATTTAAGTAGTGGGTGCTGAATACATTATCTAAAGAAACGCTCTGTATGTCTGAGGGTTGAGGATCTTACAATGAATGATCTTAGTTCTGGGGAAATGGCTTGTATGAGTTTTGGCTCAGTGTTTGTTTCACCAGCAATAAATTGTGGCAAATGGCATCTGGCCATAATGATAATATTAATGTTACTGTCCCTTTGGAAGTGAAAAACTGAATTCAGTATGTTTGCGTTGGCATATTATTTTTCCAGCCATCTAACCATCCTTTATGGTAAAGTGTAGATGTTGTTTCTTTATTTTATTTATTTATTTATTTATTTATTTATTTATTTATTTTTTGAGATGGAGTTTTGCTCTTGTTACCCAGGCTGGAGTGCAATGGCTGTATCTCGGCTTACTGCAATGTCCGCCTCCTGGGTTCAAGCAATTCTCCTGCCTCAGCCTCCCGAGTAGCTGGGACTACAGGCACACGCCACCGTGCCCAGCTAATTTTTGTATTTTTAGTAGATACTGTGTTTCACCTTGTTGACAATGATGGTCTCGATCTCTTAACCTCGTGATCCACCAGCCTGAGTTGCAGTGTCTAACCACACCCTTCTGGCTGGGTAAACCGCCTCTCGCTCCCCCTAGTGGAGAGTTTGTCAGGACAGAAGCAACAACCACCGGCGATTATTTGTTGATCACCTGCCCTGCGCCAAGCTCTGTGGAGGAAGCTATAGCTGTCCAGATCTGGGTGGGGACTAATGCCAGGCACAGGCTCTGTAAAATGATTCAAGATTGAGAGATATTATGGCTTTGGGTCCTTATGGCTTCTTACCTAGGGGCCTCTTTAGAGCCCTCACTCATGTTGCACTTGGAGCCTGACTGGAGGCATTTCTGGCCAACAGAATCTCCTAGCTACAGTCAGTTTGGGATGGAAAGGCTTGCTGCTCCTTGGCGGGCCTGGTTATAATTTGTGTCCTCTTGTATAGAGCTGTCCGGTTTGACCTGTAGCTACAACCAATCCTGGATCAGCATTGTCAGACCTTGGTTCCACCACACTCTGTTTGAAGAGCTCCATTTTGTGCAGTGGCAGTCACAACAAAACTCAACTTTCCTCTGTGACTTTGTTCTTTTGATTTTTAATAGATCAAAGACGTGGAGGGAGGAAGGAAAAGCAGAGGAGTGGGGGGAAAGAGGAGGGGTAGGGATTGTTTTCGTGTCAAGATGCATCGCCCATTTGAGGCCACTAGCCCCATTAGAAGCGAAAAGTGCACGGAAAAGGGCGAGAAACCTGCACTTGGCGCGGCATTGTTTAGGGGATTCGAGCCGCGGCCGCTGCGGTACAGTACAGTCTCCATGGCAACGCAACCTGCTGCCACCGCCGCCAAAGTTGAAGGCGCTTGAAAGGCTTGAAGAGACCAGAATCTCAACCCCTATTTTGGTTCCCTCGAGAACAACGGGGAGAAAATGAGGCAGGGAAAGAAAGGAGGAGGAATGGAGGAAGGAGGGTGGAGGGAAGGTAGGAAAGGAGAAAAAGAGAGAGAGAAAGGGAGGAAATATTTGTATGAATGAGAGCCTAAGAGCGAATATGAGAGAAAGGGAGGGAGAAGGCCAAGAGAAACCCCACCCCAGGCCCATGAATGCTGGCATTGTCCCTTCTTTTCTGAATCTGATTTACCATATCATAACCCCCAGGAAGAAGAAAACATCAATATCCCGAAGGAATGGAGATGTTTCTATGGAAAACCTAGGAATTTTAGTCCATAACAGATCTGGCATAAAAAAAAATCAAAGAGATCAAAGGCAGAGCTCCCTGGAGTAGAGATGCGTCTCTGAATTAAAGATGGACGATGCAGACTACAAAGTGCTTTTTTCTTCTTTATTCAGTCCTCTGTTTCCATTTCAAGGGAGGCGCTGGTCTCGTCATATCTAAACTAGACAGTCATTGCAAGCAATGTCATAAAGGAGATAAAAGAGGGAGTGCGGGGCACCAAGAGCTCAGTGTTCTCTGTCCTAGTTGGTTTTCCACCCATCTCCAGTATTCTCAGCACAGGTGTAAGCCCAGCCCTACTCATAGAAGGAGCTTGTGGAAAAACCCACCCCTACCTTCAAGTCTGTAGGGGCACTTAGGAAAAATACGATTCCCTGAAATCAGGGGATGAGAAGAGGTGTTAGGTGGTTTTCTTGCCTCACCAAATTAAGCTTGGCACAATATCAAAGGCTCTGTGTGACAGCTCTGGGATGGGGAGGAGATAGCAGGATCTTTAGGCCCAGATGTGGACTAGAGTCGGATATAGAGTACCCTGGGTCAGGGGAATTTGGGGCAGCCCCAATAGCTGTCTTTGCAGACATGGGTTCCTGGCAGTTCTTCCAAGACAGAGGCCCCAAAGAAAGAGACATCCCTTTGGAGGGGGCGGTGGTCTAGTAAAGTAAGACATCTCCTTGCCAGACAGCCTTTCAATCTGCATATCTAAGAAACAGATCTCTAAATGTTTTCTAGATGCTGACAAGAAAGACTAGGTGACTTCCAGTGTGAAGGCAAAGCTTATTTTAAATAGTTGAACGTTTCATCGACCTTTGATTAGCACTGTGATTACCTAGTGATTTCAATTCTTTTTAAACCTGAAGTCGAGTAGAGTTAGGGATCATGATGCCCAGGCATGTCAGTAGAAGTGCACGGAAAGGAAAAGACCAGCAGCAGCCCCAGATGACGGTCTTCTCCACTTCCAAAGATCATTCTCTGGACTGGCTCACAACGTGTTCGTGTTTGTTCGCGTGCGCGTCCGCGGGGCGGCTTGTGGGCCTGCTGTCCGGCCTCTTTCTGACCCTACTTGTAGCTGGCAAATTAAAACAATAAATTTTCTAAAGTTGAAGCCCATCCACTTCCTCTGGAAAGAAGAAAAGAATGAGCGAGACGGCCGGGACCTGCATGTGGGAAGCCAATCCTCCAGAGGCCGTGGGTCTTTGCCAGCGAGTCTCCCCTCAAATTTCCCTAAAGCCAGCGTCAGCCGATGAATATTCGAGAAGTCAATTAAGTTGTTTGCAAACAAACTAGCGCGGTGGACTGAGGACAGAAAGCCGGTTCCCAGGGTGAATCGGCATCTGTACTGGCCTCAAGCGGCCCTGGGGTCAGACCTGACACTAAGTAAACAGCGACGCGGCCGAGGGGCTCCTTTGTAGCGGCCGCAGCTGTCCGGTCGTCTATTGTCCAGCCAGGACTGGGGTCTGGGGCGCTGCCCTCTGGCGCCAACTCTGTGCGCGCGCGCGCACACACACACACACACACACACACACAAACCGGGGAGGGCTACACGCATGGCCGCCCCCAGGCCGCCAGACCTTCTCTTTCTGTCTCTCCTTCAGCATCCCGCACCGTCCAATTTTTCTCCTTAAGTAACAAAGCGCCGGTGTAAAAAGTTCAGCACCTAGGGAAAGAGGAGAAAGGGAAAAAGACCTCCCTTCCCAATCGAGGCGGAAAGAGCAGCACAAGACAAGTTAACAGAAGAGTTGAAAATAGAAATAAAACTGATGGCCAGAATGACAGTGAACGATCTTGTTAAACGGATTTTTGTTGTTGTTGTTGTTGTTTTGTTGTTGTTGTTCTAAGTTGTATGTCTTGGAGAAGTTAGTAAATGTGTCCAATGACAGAGAACGAGGAACAGGGACAAGGCAATGCTTTTCCTGAGCCAAGGGGTTGAGGTAGTGTGGTCTTGGGTCTTGATGGCTCACTCAGAGGCCCCTACAGAAATGCCCCCAAGGATTCTACCACAGGGATGCTCTTTAGGTCCGTTAGTTCTCCTAAGGATGAAACTTGCAATTCAAGCACTCCCTTTGCCAGTTCTCGCCTCCGTACCGCCCTTACCTCCTCATCCTCCTTCCAGCTAGGTTAGCTCACTGGAAGAAATGCGAAGGGGCGAAGGGGCGGTGAGGAAGGTTAGGCCCGAGTTTTAGACTAATTTTGTCTGACTCAGTGCCTTTCAGAATGACCTTCAATCTGTACCACAGAGAAGGACTGGCTGGGGTGAAATGACTTTTGCATCCTGGAGGTCTGTGGATGAGGTGAAATTTACAGAGTAGCTAGCAAGCTATGGGATGTTGGAGTGACTCCTGGGGTGAGACCTTTTACAGCTTCCAGACCCTTCCTCACCCAAATACATGCTTCAGACTCTGTGGCTCCCACTTTTTAGGGGTTTGGGGGCACACTTCTCAGGATTATGGCCGGAGGAGCCAAGTTGGAGTCTTGGACCAGCTGCCTATGGCAGGCCATTCATGCAACCCCCACCTCCACCCTCATTGATCCCACAGTCAACAGGCCATTTCAGAGCAGCTTCAAGGCAGAGCTGTGCCCAAGTACAGAGCTGTGGCTAATGGCACTTGCCAAATAGCCACTTGTCTCCCTTCTCTGGAAAATAATTTATTAGTTGCTCTCCTCTTGGCATTTGCACAAATTCTGTCATTATCCTTTCTAAGAAAAAAAAAACTGTTAACATTTCATTTTGATCTACAAGTCTCTGCCAAACATTGGAGAACGAAACCAGTCATCTGGCTTAGGTGGCTTCTCTCTGATTTGCTTCAAGCAGTGAATTCCTAAATTTAGAAAGGTGGGAGGTAAAAATCATACCAAGATTTTAAAATGCTATCAGGGTGTTGCTGTTGAAAAAAGCAAATCCACAGATTCCCACCTGAATAAGAGACCTTGATTCTGACAGAGATTTCAAAACTCAAGCTCCTGCCCCGTGTGCAAAAATGCTCAAGAGACTGAATTGTTTTTATTACAAAAACAACAACAACAGAATAGCAGGGGTGAAGGGAGGGCTAAAATTTTGAGTAGCATACATTAAGTTACTGCTGTTCAAGTGAGGGAGAAAGTCTTGAGGTCCTAATCCATAGAAACTTCAATTGTCAAAGCTTAATTAAATGTGAAGAATTGATGATTTTTAAGTACTCTGACAGTGGTTCTGATTGCCTGCTTGCTCCTGTGTGTGATTTGCAGAAGAGAGTGGGCTGGGCAACTATGAACCAACTACCTACCCCTAAGTTTGTTAAAAGGAAACCCTTGAATGAATGGGGGAGGCTCAGGTTTGCCAGCTGGGGAGGGAACAGGAAAAGTGAGTTATTCGCATCAGTGAGTGCAGAATCCCGTGAGCAGGTTACTTGGGGACCACAGTCCTCCAAACATGGTTGTGTAGAAGCTTTTCAGCAGCTCTCTTTCCAGGACATTAATTGGCAAGTTTCAGGAATCTATCAATCAATCAGTCATCTATCCACCCATCCATCTACAGCTTGGTGTCGCATTTGCCGAGGACAAATCCGATGGCAAATCGTTCCTAAGGTGGTGGTGTAAATTCTTCAAATTCTTCAAATTTAGACCACTGCCAGCAGTCTAAACTGGAGCCGCGCCTGGCGGAAAAGACTGGAATTGGAAGCCGCGCCAGACAGCCCAGTCTCAAAGATCCAAACGCTACCCTCGCCCTCTCTGGGTTGGAAGCGGGACTGCCCAGTTTGCTGCGCTCCTCTGTTAGTTGGAAGGGATGTGGGGAAATATTGGGTAACTTTGCCATATCCGCAACAAATAAACAGGGTAATTAAAATGACGCAAATGCCGGTGTTGGACTTAGCTGCTTCTATGATCATTAAAGGCAGCGACTTAAAAAAAAACTTAATTAAGCCTAATGATGGACCTTTCATTCTTGTGAATAGATGGTGAGTTAAACCAATTAGACACATTCATCACATTCTTTCCACCAAGTTTCTATAGACATTAGGATATGTTCTCAATACAGCACAGGAACTCGCACAATATTAACCGCCCAGGGCCGGGGCAGGTGGGGTGGCGCGTGGATCTGGTTTAAAGAAATGCAATCCCCTCCACCCCCGCACCCCCGTCCGTCCTAGAAAACCGACTGCATCGGGCAAAGCATACCCATTCTTGAATCTTCCTAGTGCAGCACTGGTCCCCTTCCCACCAACTTATTTTCGAAAAAGTCGCTCAAATTTAGCGAGTTTTCTGTTTCCTAAATCCCCCCATGTGGTCAAGAATCCTGGATGTTGGCGTGTTTGGCAAAACCTAAGTCTTTTTGGCTCAGAATAGCACCTAGGAAATGCTGGAATTAAGAACCCAGAGAACGGAAATCGAATAATAGAAAAATAATATGAGTTCTCTCTTTGCACTTTCCTCAGAATGTTCTGCGGAGGCCAGAGTATTTTCAAGGGCCCCAGATCTGAGGGTTCGGGGTGGGCTAGAGAAGGAGCCGTAGGGAGAGTCAAATAAGCCGAACTCCCGCAAAACCAAGCGTTACTCACAACCTGGTACCACCAGGTCAAATGGCCTCAGTGCGAGATGATCTTCCAGAGCGGGTGAGACTTTTTGGAGTTGGAACTCGGACCCTGCCTCCCCGGAAAGCGCAGAAGTTGAACTTCTGGGTCTTTATCCTCTGGCCTATTCTGTTCTTTATCCTGTGGTCTTTACCCGGTGGAAACTTCCTCTAAAATAGGAGTTTTATCTATTGGCTTAGGGACTACAGTTTGAACAAGAACTTTCTTTCTATTCGCTGGAAGTGACAGGTAGTGCTAGAGCTTTTGAGGAAGAAAGAGATGAATGTATATGCTGGGCTCCCAGTGAGAGGCCACAGGCTTTTCAACAGTATGTGAAAGGGCATGAAATGCAGCATCCAAGCAGATCCTAACATTTAATATGCATTGCCTAACATATCCCAATAACGTGTATGTATCACTGTATTTGGCATACATGGACATAGTTTTTATTTTATTTTTACATATTACAAGAGTACATAAAATGATATATAAACATTTATTAGGTGGTATATGCTATTTATAAGAACATATAAATATTAGCAAAAAAAATCACATGAGTAATGTATATTAGATGATATGTCCTAGGCTAAATATTCATCTAGAGATACATATGTATATGTATTTAGAGTATGTATTTACAATCGATTTTTGAACAATACTGATTCAAACCTTTTGAGCTCCATCCCTAGCTGACTCAGGCAAAAACAAGCACCTTCTTCTTCATAGTGCCATTTCTAAACCCTTCTCTTGACCATCACTCTGGCATCACCTCCATTACCTCCATATAAATAAGAAAATCATATAAAATAGGTAAACAAAACATTCCAAATTTCTCCTCACTGGGCACGCCTACCCCTTCACCTCAAAGCTGTTTTGTTTTTTTCCTTTTTGAATTTCATTCTGCTCCCAAACTTGCCCTCTGCATGGAGACTTTTTAGGGCCAATCTCCAGATTGGTGGAGATTCTGCGAGCCAGCTCTAGATGTGAGTGAGAAGAAGGAGTGACTCACCTAGTTCTGGCCACCAGGAAATAATGGTAGTTGAATGAGGGGAATAAAATTCAAGGGGAGGGTAAGCATTTGGACTGTTAGGTGTGTGAGCACAGTCTCCAGGAGGTTTTTATTGTTTTCAGTCAACCGTCTTTGAATGCGAGTCTGTGACATCAGGTTGCAGATGAGGAGCAGGTAAGAGAGATAAAAGTTGGAAAGGTTTCGATTTGCAAGAGAGCAAACTTTTTGAACTCTCCATGCATATGGTGCAAATCTGCCTGTAATCATTTTTCAGCTCATCCGGGAGCTGATATCCTAGAGAAGCCCCAAAGTAAATAAGCATCCCTCCCACCCCACAAAGTCACGCCTTTAAAAGGAACACCGTCTGCCTAATTACGTTTGAATTATGCAAGGAACTCCGCAGAGGATGGAACTTTAGACAAATAATTGCTCCATTGTGTGCGGCCGGCCCGCCTGGCGCGGCCTTCCTCCCCTTTTCATCACTTCGCGCTTGGAAGGCGGCGGGGCTCTTAGCCACCTGAAAACCGCCGCTGGGGGCCGAGCCAGAGACTCCTGCCTAATTAACCCACTTTTCCTCCCAGTGGATGTCAAGATTTTAGAAAAATAGTTGGGGGAGGGAAAAGAGGGACACACAGGGGTTCCCCACAACCCCAGAGTCCAAACAAAGTTCCTTTGCCAAGTTTCGGAGTTGTGATTCGTTTGCACTTCAGGCAAAAACTTCAGTTGTCCAGGGAATTGCTTGGAAAAGCTTCCGTTGCTATCTCGGTGCCTTGAGAAGACAGAAAGTTTTGGAAAATTAGTGCCATCTGTGTGTTTCAGTAGCGATACAGTAAATCATCAAAACAGAACCTGATCCAACAGGTTCTCAAAGTTTGGAAATAAACGAGAAAATGTGAAGATCTCTATAATCCTTAAATGAAGAATTAGGTTAATTTTCCAATTAAGAATTCAATTAAATTTAATCTCATGTAATTTTCAGAAAGAAAGAAGAGAGAGAGAAAAAAACTAAGAATTTTAATCAGAAAGCTTCCTCTCTTGTCAGTTTGGTGAGGACCACTCTGCTGATCATCCAGCAACATTTATTCATGATGTTCTCCTCACAGGTAGATTCCCTATTCAAAATCAAATAACTGATTTTGATTTATTTCCATTTGTTTTAATTTGGCTAGGACTGAAATTGTGTTTTCAGGATCAGCAGTCATATAATTGGATCATGTTATTGGGGAAAAAATGTAATTACTTTCAAACCTCAAGAGTTCATATGCAAGCTGTGTAATAAAATGATTGAAAAACACGCTATTGGCTCATTAAGTCTCTTTTTAAATATTTTCTTATACTGGCAAAATTCACAATATACTAGCCCTCTATTAAGGTAGTTTTTGAAGAAAATAAATGGTCTTTGAAATTTACAGAAGCTAAGGGTTAAGTGGATCTAGTATTAGAACAGAAAACTAAAGGTTCTTATAAATTGTTAGAAATATTTTCTATAAAAAATATAGAGGCATTGCTGTTCAATTAGTTTGTCCCCTCCATCTTAAAAAACTCCACAGGGCACTAGCTGAAGGTGTACACAAACAGTTCTCCAGAGGGCTTATGTATATTTATTTATTCATGAAACCCAAGGCAACCAGTATATTAGAAGTAGATATAGAAATGGGGTGAAGGGCTGGCAAAGGTAAAATGCTTCTGAAGTGAGTTTTTGAGATGAAAGTTTCTAAATGGCATTCTTTGTTCAGGAAAGTTATTTATCAGAACACAAGTGTTTCAGTGAAAATAGTCAAGATGCTTTGAGTAATGGGTTATGAATCCCACAATTAAGTGAACTCTGCAGTTTTCAGTGACCAGTTTCCTATACATATGCATACAGATAATCCCTTGTGTACATACAGACATACCAACAAACAATATTATGACTCCAAAGACATGCTATAAATACAAATATAAAAAGAGATTGGAGTGTGGGCAAAGCAGGGTAGATATACAGAAACAGAGAAGATGAAAGTCACGTAAAATATCAGCTGAGTATGTGATTTCAGAAAGTGTTAATTTATAAAATCTCACCTGGCTGAAGGCATAGGCATCCTTGGGTATCCCCTGACAAGGTGCCCAGGACTTGCAACATCTGCAAAAGGTGAGTACAAGGCTATAATATGTGTTTCCTCTAGAGTAAGAGTTAAAATGGGAAAAATGGTTTTAATCTCACATTTAATTAACATGTTGGGTTTTATGAGAATTGGCAGGAACTGTTTATGTATTTTGAGTCTATAAACTAAAACATTTGCATTGATTGCCCATCACTCTACCCTAAATGTCTCTGTATTAATTTTCCTGTTTACTCAAATTATTTCAAATTCTTATGAGAAATTGCTGACAATCTTCACCCAATGAATTTTTATCCCACATTTGATCATCATTTACAAAATTAAAATATATTAATCTCAAAGAAATGCTCTAATTCCTAGAATTATACTATGTTTTAAGTGTTTTTTTCTATGGCCATCAGTTAACTACCTCTGAATTGCTGATATAGTCTGATACTTGGACTATTTTCCCTCTTTCCCTATATTATGGTTATATATTAAAACAAGTGAGTAAATCATTATTTGATTATTTATGCAGATGACTTTCTAACAACTTAAAAGACCCATAAAACTAGTTTGTTTCCCTACTTCTTAAATATATCTTTGTGGGTTTTTTTTTTTCCCTCAGATATCCTCTCTTTCTCATGAAGATTTTAAGACAAAGCCATAGTATAGCCACTGGTATCAGAATGATAGAGATAATAAAGTTTACTAAACATGTTTTGGCTTTGATTTGTGTTCGGGTCAGATTGAAAAAATTGCACATAATTACTTAATTGGTAGACTCAAATAATATTTCAGGCAACTTTTAATATCCTGGTATGCTTAGGAAAGAGGATGAGGAGTTAATTATATTTTTTTCCCCAAATGAAAAGTTTCTCTGTAGTTATTTGTTGCTTTAAATATCAACAAACCTTATTTTGTAAATTTGAGCATGTGATCTTAATTAATATACAAAAAAGTTTGTATTATCATCTTACATCATAAAGTATGAATATGAATTATATTGAAATAGTCTATACAGTGTTTACAATATTAGCTTTATATATGTATCTAGGTATCCCCCCATACATATAGGTATACACACATGCCCCGAGATCAAAATAAATTTATAGGAATTTAAAACCTTTTAAATAGATTATTTATACAAAAGTAAAGATACCTGTAATAACATATTCTTTATAATTTGTTACTTAACCAAAGTAACAAATGATAAAGTATTTGCTAAGGAATGAAATTTATAAATTTGTATTAAATTCTCCAATGTGGCATATTGTATTTGCTACACACATATATTTTTGCCATTATAATATGGATATTGTATTTGCCACTATAATGTAGATATTGTATTTCAAATTTTAGATATTCTGCTATTATATTTCTGTATAAGAGTTTGAGGTGAGATATTTGCTTAATATGTTAATATTTATTTAAAAACATAATGTTACATTGCAGCTACCTGGAAATGTGTTTATATATTTATGTTTTTGTAAATGTGTGCAGTACTTATTCACAATTACCTCATTTTCAGCAACATTTTAACTGTTTTTCTGTCCTAATCAACTCACTAGATCTTTAAAACAACATGATTTTTGGTATAACACAACTATGAAATAAAAACAGAAACCACCAAGAGTTTATTCATATTGACTACAGGAATATATTTATTTCACACTGGATGCATTATATTTTGGAGGTGGAGCTGACACCCTAGAGCATGTGGCAAGCTTCAGTGAAATGCTCTGCTGCAAAACCGAGGGCGTAGCCAGTCCAACTGGGTTCCTAGGAGCAGGGAGCCTTTTATTAGCTGTCCGTTTGTTTTTCAGGTGGAGAGTTCACCACCTTTTCTAGTCATGATGAATCTGTGGGAGAAACCTCTTCTGTGTAGTCTGTGAAAGAACACTGGATCCCTTTTAGTTATAAAAGGACTAGTACCTTCCTGATTTTCTATAGTGTCGAGAGTTAAAAACACATATTGTTTTCACATATGGAATTTCTCTGGCTGGTTCTCTCTCTTTCTTTATACATATAATCAAAATAATGTTTTTATACTCACAGAAAGAGTTACAAAATTCCATTATTTTGTCCTATTTTATTAGTCATTTAGATAACTTTTATAAAATTAACATTTCCCAAAAAATTTAGTAGGTTTTTTGTGGTTACCCATTTATATTTAAAGGTATAGTGGGAGAAATGTAGGCATCAAAGTCCAGCCAAAATAAAATATGAAAGTCTAGAGGATTTCTCATAATCTAGAAAACTTTGGGAGTAGAATACAGTATGAGAGAGACTTGTCTCTGGTGGAGATCTATGCATCATTTAGATCCTTCATTTTACAGATCAAGAAAATGAAGCAGAGGGAAATGAACTGACTCTAAATCAACACAGCTAGTGTAGGACCACATCTACATCTTCCGGTCTCTATCCAGCTTTTGTCTCTGGAACTACACACATTATTGATGACTGTTAGCTCTTTGAAAAGCAAATCTGTGCCTCTCACAATTTTATCGCACCTATGCTTGCCTTTGAACAAAAAGTTCTCACTGAAAATATCATTATATGAAGTCCTGATTGTGGACTGCATTGCCTTAGGAAGGCAGGACAAAATCCCTCACCAGACACCTATTATATTCTGGAAACACTGGAATAAGGGTACAGTAGATATCATATGGGAAGATATTATTTTCATAATCTCTTATTTGAGAGAAAAAGAGGCTCTCAGTCCTTATGTTCTTTGAAGCTGTGGATCTGAGGCTGAAATAATTGATATGACATAGACACATACATGAAAGGAGTATATTAGAAGCCCAAAGAACCAAGATTTGTGCCAGAATATGCATGTGTGTAGGGATGGAAGGACAGTAGACATACAACAGGCAGATACTTGACAGCACAATGTAGGATGCAGTAAAATTTCCAAATACTATAAACATAGTAGTATATAACTTAAAATATATAGTTCAATATTATTTTTCTGAATGGTATTTAGGGAGCAAAATATTCTTCAGTTACCTAAAAAGATTGATTGCCTTGTATTTCATTTTAACTTGTTTTTGTTTTATTAATACATATTTTGTTGTATATATACATATTTTGAAGTACTTATGATAATTTGATGCATTCATATAATCAAATCAGGGTAACTGGAATGTCCATCACCAAATGTTTATCTTTTCTTTATTCTTGGAACATTCAAATTATTACTCTATTCTAGCTACTTTAAAATGTACAATATATGAATGTTAACTATAATCACCCCATTGACCTAGGGAACACCAGGTTCATTGTGACTAATTTTGTTATGATTGACCTTGCACATATTGTAGAAAATAATATATTGGTCCTACTTTCGCTTTTCTTTTCTTTCTTTCTTTTCTTTTTTTTTTTTTTTTTTTTTTTTTTTTTTTTGAGATGGAGTTTCGCTCTTGCTGCCCAGGCTGGAGTGCAATGGTGTGACCTGGGCTCACCACAACCTCCGCGTCCCTGGTTAAAGCAATTCTCCTGCCTCAGCCTCCAGAGTAGCTGGGATTACAGGCACTTTCCACCACACCCAGGTTACTTTCGCTTTTCAAACTGAAAAATATAACAGGCTCATATTATGTCCTCTCCCCAGGGGATTTTTTTTTTGAGGGACAAAGTTATGCTCTGTCACCCAAGTTGGAGTGAAGTGGCATGATCACAGCTCACTGCTGCCTTGAACTTGAACTCCTGGACTCAAGGAATCCTCTTGCTAGGATTACAGGTGTGCGTTACCACAATTGGCTAATTTTTAATGTTTTTTTGGGGAGATTGGGTCTTGTCATCTTTCCCAGGCTGGTGTTAAACTCCTCTGGGAAAATTTTGAGAGCAAAAAATAATTGATCAAATTGTGGCTACATAAGAAGTTTTAAATATTGTGAGATTTACAGTAGCTCTGGGGAAATGATTTATTAACTGAAATAAGTAAATGCTGATAATCTTGATGTGTTGGCAGCCTAGTACTTTCATTAGCCAACAAAAACCATCTGGAGTATATAGCTTGCTGCTTCTTCTTGTCTAGCAGACAGTCAGTTATTTGCCTACATCTGCATCATATAATCTAAATTTGCTGCTACTTTTTTGGGGCTGGGAATTTGGAAAAATAATTGATATGCTTTCCTGAAAACATACTCTTTGTTAGGCTAAGAATTGGGCTAGCCTTCTTATTCCAACCTACGATGATGTTATTTACATCAACAACTGTATTTGGAGCTCATGTGATTTGGGGATTGAAGATTTCAGTTATCTTGCTTGAGTGCTCCTGGGTCATCAGCTTACTTCATCTCTCTATCTCTTTTGGTCTGTGATACTATCACACTGCAAATTATCTTTCTGATTAATGGTATGATAGTGTCATAATCTAGAAGCTATTGAAATGTATTTTCCAAAATATTTGCTTCTGGGAAAATATATCCCTATTGCTGCCAGCACACTTTAGTTGCATTTTTATTTTCCTATTTGTTGAGCGATACAGGATTAAGTTGGGGCAATAAAATCAGTGAATGCTATTGGTACCACCAGGACACTGAAGAAGAGAGGGGGCAACATTTTGGAGTTTTCGAGGCAACAGAAAGATTAACTTGATTTTGATTTCAATGTGGGTATAAAGCATTAGGATAAAGAAAGGGATTATTTCACTCTGTCTGTGATGACCAGTGGCCCCTTCAGGAGCACGTAAAATTCTGGATAATATTTCAGAAAATGTGAATAAATTTTATAGTTAATTGGATTATAGTTACTAAAGTAATTGAAAATAATGCATGTGAAAAATATAAACTAGCAAATAAACACTTGACTCTATTACAAATGCAAGAAAACACATTAAAAAATTGAGGATGATTCACATGAGTATACAATAATGAAAATTGAGAGTTAAGAATAAAGCTGAAGTTAGTAATATATTCTGCTTAATATTATTACCTTAACATTGATAGTACATCTTTTGGCAAAAGTGAAAGACATATTTAATATCTTTTCTAGAGAAAACAAAACAAAATTTGTAATCTTAGGATAGCAAAATAGCATGTTGGGAGGTCCTGGTAGTGCTTTGGTGGAGGCATAAATGTTTCTCTACCATTTCAAAGAGAATGTTGCTCAGCCTGCTATGAGGAATAACTCTGTATGTGCTTCTGTACTAGGTATGCGATAGTGGTGACAATAGCAACGCAAGTGACAGAACAACTCCAACATAAAGACACTTCTGAAAAGGATGTAGGCATTTCTTACACATGTGTTGAGGACTGAGTTATTTTTTTCAGCATCCATTGATACAAATGTGAGATGGCATCTCCCTCTGTCACCCAGGCCAGAGTGCAATGGGACAATCTCAGCTCACTGCACATCTCTGCCTCCTGGCTCAAGCAATTCTCCTTCCCTAGTCTCCCAAGTAGCTGGGATTATAGGCATGAGCCACCACGCCCTGCTTTTTTTTTTTTTTTCTTGAGATGGAGTCTTGCTCTGTCGCCCAGTACAGTGGTGCAATCTCAACTTGCTACAATGTCCACCTCCCCAGCTCAAGCGATTTTCCTCTCTCAGCCTCCTTAATAGCTGGGATTACAGATGAGCACCACCACATCCAGCTTTTTACATTTTTGATAGAGACGGGGTTTCACCATGTTGGCCAGGCTGGTCTTGAACTCCTGACCTCAAGTGATCTGTTGTCTTCAGCCTCTCAAAGTGTTGTATTACAGGTGTGAGCCCCCACACCCAGCCTTGATTAGTTTTTGTATTTTTAGTGGAGACAGGGTTTCCCCATGTTAGCCAGGCTGGTGTTGAACTCCTGATCTTCAGCCTCAAACTCCATCCTGAGTTCATAAGCCCCATTTTCAGTTTCGTAGCAAAGATATGTATTTTTAAATTTATGGTTTGTCAGTTTGGACAGGTCTAAAATAGAATTGAAAGTCTCCTCTGTCCCTTCTTCTTCTCCTCAAGTGTGTTTCACATTTTAAGATCATTAATTTTCAGTCCTTCAGGCTCATGCTCAAGGAGTTTTCTTCTCACACTTCTCCCTCTTTAGTCCCCACATCCAATTTGCTTTTAAGTTCTTCAATGCCAGCTTGCCCTTGGTTTCCTCTCCCCTTTTACTTTTTTATTTTTTGTGCCTGAATAATTACAATGTTTTTCTGTAACCACTCAAGTTTCATCTTCCAGTTCATCCTTAACATTAAGGCACCTGATTTAAAGAGGTACCATCCATTCAGGATTAACTAGACATTGGGTACTCTACACAAAATATCCCACTTATTTAATTCTTACATGCACCCATTCAAGAGGTGTCATAATCATTTATAAAGAAAGTGGGGGACTCAATGAACTGAAAAAACTTGCTCCAGGACATTAGTAAGGTTGCCAAATAATTTCTCATTCAAATAGAAATACTTTTGAGCATGAAAGGGGGATACTAGGAATAATCACAGATAAAAGTATCAAAATATCTTTGAGCATGAAAGGGGATTACTAGGAATAATGCACAGATAGATGTAAAAGGGAACTTCCCCAAACAAACCAGGATGCTAGGTTATTTATTCAGTAAGTAATAGACTCAAGCAGGGTCCCCCTCTGGGTCTATCTGGAGAAACACCACAGCCGTCTTGTGACCATGAGGGAGTAGCTGATTAGCTGAGAATGACAGAGATAAAGGGGAGAAAGAAGCAGATCTTTTGATGACAATGTTAATCCACCCCATTTCCATCTTCGTGTTAAGTAGAAAATAAATACACTTATTGTTTGACAATTTCATTTCTTGAAGATGAATACATTTTAATATAAGGAAGACAGTAAATTATACAAGTAATGGCAATAATGTGTGGCATCTGCTAGAAGAAGGGTAGTGTAGGCAACTTTGAGAAATCAGTTACCACAATCTAATCTAATATTGTGTGAGTGTGTGTGTGTGTGTCTCTGTGTGTGTGTTGGGGGATGACTATTGAGAGATTCCTGGAGGAAATAACATTTTAATAGAAACATACCTGCTGAATTCCACTGTGTCCACCTACATTTTTGTATTTGGGAAACAGTGTTTTCCCTCCCAATAACTTTTGGCCTTAGAAATTTACAGATGCTGGCAGGACACAGTGGCACACGCTTGTAATCCCAACACTTTGGGAGGCTGAGGAGGACAGATTACAAGGTCAGGAGTTCGAGGCCAGCCTGGCCAACATATTAGAGGTGAAATTTATTTCTACTAAAAAATGCAAAAAATTAGTTGGTCTTGGTGGTGGTAATCCTAGCCTCTCAGGAGGCTGAGGCAGGATAATCGCTTGAATCTGGGAGGCAAAGTTTGTACTGAGCCTAGACTGCACCACTGCACTCCAACCTGGGCAACAGAGTGAGACTGTCTCAAAAAAAGAAGAAAAGAAAAGAAAATTTGGAAAATGTGGCACATATACAGCATGGAATATTATGCAGCCATCAAAAACTATGATTTTGTGTCCTTTGTAGGGACATGGATGAACCTGGAAACCACCATTCTCAGCAAACTGACACAAGAACAGAAAATCAAACACTGCATGTTCTAACTCATAGGGGGGTGTTAAACAGTGAGAACACATGGACACAGGGAGGGGAGCATCACACACTGGGGTCTGTTGGGGGGAAATAGGGGAGGGACAGTGGGGGGTGGAGAGTTGGGGAGAGATAGCATGGGGAGAAATGCCAGATATAGGTGACGGGAGGAAGGCAGCAAATCTCACTGCCATGTGTGTACCTATGCAACAATTTTGCATGTTCTTCACATGTACCCCAAAACCTAAAATGCAATAAAAAAATAAAAAATAAAATTTGAAGGTGCTTTGATTTGCAATTTTGTCAGACAAATATTTTTAGACAGGGTTGCCAGAGTCAAAGTGGTACAGGGATTCGACTTGGAAGGTCACCTGGAAGTTTTCTATTTATTTAATTTATTTTCTCAATAATTTGTCTCAATTTTATTACAACCTTGTTGGTGTGAAGTTTTAGAATGCAAATTACGTTTTTTACCTCTATTTTTCTTTCGTAAGATCTTTGGCTCTCTTTAGGTTATTTCTTGTTGAGCTGGAATTTTTTAAAAAAGGAAAATCTCTGAATTCATGAATGACTTGTTAAAAAAATGAAATATACTGAGCAATTCGGAATTATACAAATAATGTCAATTGTTGAAAGACCACCTGTTCCAATGAAGTCAGTCCTCAGAGATTTTAAACACACTTTCTTCCAATCCTTAATTGCCTCAGGATGAGGCAATCCTGTGTATCTATTCAGAACCATTAATAACCTACTTCACCTGATTGCAGCAAGTGGTTTTTTTTTTTCTCCAGATTTGTCAAATGGTAAATGCAAGGACTTTATGCACTGATAAACAACAAAATTGACCAAATTTAGCAGTAGGTTTCAGCCAAAGGCAATTTTTTCTTTTATCTTGCATCTAATTTGACAACTAATGGTTTTTGAAAAATTAAAGCTGAATGATTTCTTCAGCACACTAGCTAGATTTTGATTAGATCAAGTATAATCTGTCTTTTGCTTTGCTTTTAGGAATTGTTCTCTGTTCTCAGGGTGTTTTTTCTCCCACTTTTCATAGCTCTGTATGATTCGATACAGATTAACATATCTTTGTCACGAAGTGATGGTGTTCTGCTCATTTATTCCAGTTCTTAGATTGTTTCTAATATTATCATTTGATTTTTGCAACTTTGACAAGCCATTTAACCTCTCTGTGCTTCAGACTAATTTTTATTTGTGAAACAATAATGAGGAAGCTAATGAGATAATGGGCTACATTTTTTAGGCAAACGGAGTTAGAAAATTATCAGGGCTGCAAAAATTCTGGAATTAGCACATATCAACCAACTGTATTTACTTTTCTTTCCAACCATTTTGAGAGCATTTCCTTCAAGGGCAGAAGACTCACTGTAGTGACTCTCCTGGACCCAGCATTTTATACAGATATTTATTTTAGAATGGTTTTAAGAAAAACTGTAAAGGGAAAAGCAAGTCCAAAATAATAACCTAAAATGGTTTTTGTGGATAAAATTGTGTGTTTTGTGATGATGGTGTGGGAGTGTAGGGATGAAGTTTGTGAGCTGATGGAGTATGCAGAAGTCAAGGAACACTTCTTGCATCATGGCTTATATTAGAGACACACAGCTATTCCAAGTTGATACTGAAATTAGATTTTAGAGATACATTAAAGATAAGCCCACATGATGATGGTTCATGCCTGTAATCGCAGTAGTTTGGGAGACCGAGACGAGTAAATCACTTGAGCCTGGGCGCTCGAGACCGGTCTAGGTCACATGATGAAACCCTGTCTTCTGCAAAAAATACAAAAGTTAGCCAAGCGTCGCGGCATGCACCTGTGGTTCCAGCTATTCAGGAGGCTGAGGGGGAGGATCCCTTGAGTCAAGGAGGTTAAGGGTGCAGTGAGCCATGATCATGCCACTGCACTCCAGCCTGGGAAACAGAGACCCTGTTTCAAAAAAAAAAAAAGATATATTAAAGATGAAAAATTTACTAGAAAATTATCTGGACTCTATTTTAAGAGTAAACATGTGCATAGATGGACATTTTAAATCAGATTGTCTAATTTAATATAATTTCTCATGGTTTGAAGGCTTTTTGTGCCTCATGACTATGTACAAATTATAACTCTTTTTAGGCCACAGTTTTTCTCATAAGTAAAATCGAGAAAATAATAGTACCTATCTCAGGAAATTTTTGTGATGATGAGGTCAGATTATACCTGAAATATACCTTAAAAAGTATGATAGTAAGTGCTTACTTAAGGTTAGCTGGCATTAATTATAATTATTATCATTCTGTTACTATTATGGTCACCATTAAGAAATGTTTTAAAAACACAAACTTTGGAACCAGATTGCCCAGCTGTGAATCCTGGCTTTATCGCTTGCCTCATATGGGTCTTTGGTAAAATTTTTTCAGCCTCCAGGTCTTTATTTCCTCATCTGTAAAATGGGAACAATAGTACTTACTTCACAGGGTTATTGTTAACATTAAATCTATTAATGTATATAGAGGTTTATGGCTATGCCTGATTCATGGGATGTTGCTGTCATTATGAAGATGATTATTTTTCTGACTGACCCTCACCTTCTCGCACTCTACTGCTAAACTACACTGACTTGTGTTTTGTTTATCATATGCATCAACCTACTACAAGTTTTTTGCTCTTGAGCTCACCTGTTCAGCCAGGCCTTTCTCAATCACCCTGTCTCTTTTGCTCCAAACCCACAGGTATTCTCTATCTTAATTAGTCTCAGTTTTGTCACAGCATTTCCCATCTAAATACAGTCTAAAATAGGGCAGCTCAAAATATGGTCCATATGGTTAATGCTGTAAAGTTGGGTCCAATATTGGCAACCATATACTCTCTGTCTAGACTATGATACTTTGAGAATAAAAGGAATTGCTATTAATAATCATGGCAGAATGGTGACTATGGTTATTAAAAGCAACTCCTTTTATTTTACCACCTCTTACTTTTACCACCCTCTCACTTTTTTACTTCTCACTTTTATAAAGAATTCTCTTTATCTATTTCATCTCCCTATAGTGGGGGCAAACTACAAATTGCCATTTTGGTTTTCCTCATGCCATTTTTATGTTATTTCTTTTTTTACTCTTATCCTTTTCTAACCTTTCCAAATTCCATTCTCTTTCCATGCATCCCAGAAACAGAAAGATAATGTATGAATTTACACCTTCATCAATTACTCTAGAGCAGTCCAGAGTAAGTCTTATCCATGAATTATCTACATTAGGATCATGGGTGACGATGGACTCATAAATGCAGCTTCCCAGATCCTGTCCCAGCTCCACAGCATCAGGATCGTTGGTAAAGGGGTCTGGTGTCTCTATTAGGAAGTGCTCTGGGTGATTCTGAAACATGCCAAACATGCCAGAGTTTGAGAACCACTGGGCTTGAGGAATAGAACATCCTCTTTTGGTTGCTTTGTCCCCAATTTAGGAAGCTTCCCTAATGGTGTTAAATACTTATTAACACTGTTGTGTGAGAGCTGCAGTGGCGAGATTGCTGTGTGCAAGCCAAGCACTCATTGTATAGGAAATTCTGCCTGTTCTGGAGGGTTAATTTCTTGGCAGACAATAAAAGTCTCCATGAAGCACTTCTGCAGGGTGAGGACAAATTTGGGTAATGTAGTGCAAATTGTAGGAAGTGAGTACATTAGCAATTAAAGATGTTTCATAAGTCTGAAAAAATGTATATTTTGGGAGAAAAGTGAATAATAGTAATATAAATAAAGGTTGATTACTTATAGTTGAATCATATAGTGCCATCTTTCTTAAAATAATGCTTTGGAGAGAATGTGTTATAGTTTGAAGATCAGGCTAACACTTATAAAATACTTTTTTAAAAAACTTTTGCTACATGTATCTGTTTTGATGGCATGGACAATATTTTCTGGTTATGGATAATAATGATACAGTAAATAAAACTTTTACCACCCTCTCACTTTTTTACTTCTCACTTTTATAACGAATTCTCCTTATCTATATCATCTCCCTATAGTGGGGGCAAACTACTAATTGCCATTTTGGTTTTCCTCATGCCATCTTTATGTTATCTCTTTTTTTACTCTTTATCCTTCTCTAACGTTTCCAAATTTCATTATCTTTTAATGCATCCCAGATGCAGAAAGATAAGATGAATTTATACCTTCATCAATTTAAAGTCTTACAGACAAATACGTAGGCTTGGTTTTTGACAATCTCAACAGCCACTCTGCATTTAAGCTAGAATCCCTCTTAAGTACCTTATTAATACTTTAAACGAAACCATTCATACATACGTCATTTTATATAGAGATGTATATAAGAGACACAGAGATGTCATTTACGTATCTTAATTTACTGTCATTTTCCATGAAGTAAGAAGAAATTGATGGATAAAATGTACTTTTGAGGTATTCATTTAAAATAATATAAAAAATAAGAATTCATCAATAAGGATGTTAAAACAAAGTTGGAAAGTGCAGGTTCCTTTCATTGATTACTTGTAGCTTGTGTATTTTATTTCTCACTATCTAAACATAATCATGGGATTTGGCAACAACTCCAACAATCTGAATTTTGTAAGGCAGAGATACAAGGTTATAGTCATAGCTATTTTCAATGCCAGTAATGAGAATGCTGTGTGTGGAGTTTATTTATTCTCATGATTATTTAGATGTTAGGCTTGCCATAGTAATTTAGATAGGCAATTTTAAAAGTAAAACAATTTCATTGAAAATTGGGTGTATGTAACTTTAAAGGCTTTTGGCTTGGGACCAGGCTTTCTCTAATAGGCTGACCACTTTGGGTAGTGATTGGCAACTTCTTTTCTAGGTTTCCCAATTGGTGCGGTTTCAAACAGCAGGAGGGTGACCTTTCTGTATTCAGAACACCTATTAATTCTAGTTCAAATAAGATGTCTGCCTTTTAAAGCTTGCCTAAAAAGATTCTCTTTCTGATATCTGTAGAGACATGGAGGTATCTTAATTACTTCTAATATTAGATGAGTATTTAAAATATTACATAGTACAATATCAAACTAGCTGTGTCCCAGGGCCTCCTCCACCTATATAAATAAGCATCTATATGCTAAGACAATCTATTACATTATAGTATTTGTCAAAAACCAACTTTAAGCAGAAAATAAACACTGTTTCAAAGTGAAACATTAGTCTCCTAATGGTGGGCATACTTGCTCTGTGAATCAGTATTCTGAACCTAATAACATCTATAGTTCAGAGAGACAAGCTGTTGTCAAGATTCTGGCTCTATATGAGGGAAGTTGCTTTTAATTCATAACATGTATCACTTATCCTTCTCTGTGTGCCCCCCTTAAACTTACTCTAGTTGATTGTGATTGGCTTCAGGTTCTAGTTTTGGGACAGTGGTTTAGCATGTCAGAGGTGCAACTTTTGCCATGATTCAAGAAGCACACCAGAGGCTGCTACGCTCTGGCTGTTACCATTTGGGAATGAGAGCAAGCAGAAAAATATACATTTGGTAAAGTCAGATTGAGTACCATCATTTTTGGTAACTACTTGTGGCTATAATGAAAAACATTTTTTTGCATGTTTTCCTTTTGAATATAATCTGGAGTTCAGTTTTTTAAAATACTTTTTTTTTCCTGAGACTGGGTCTCACTATCGTGTCCAGTCTGGCTTCCAACTCGCAGGCTCAAAGCAATCCCCTGCCTTCCAAATAGCAGGGACTTTAGGTGCACACTACTGTGCTTGGCTGCAGTTATTGTTTGACATGACATTAAATGTTCTATGAATGAATAATTTGTCATTTATGATAGAAGTTCTCATGAACTTTTCCATAAGAATAGAATGTTAAGGTTTAAAATTATGTCCTGTTTGCAGGTTAGGGAATTACAAATCACCTTTTGAAAAATTTCTTTTATTCAAGATTATAATTTCTCCATATAACCCCCTTATCCCTTCTAAAAATGGGCAAAAATCTGTTAATAGTTTTATGATTTGACTTTAAGGCCATGTAAACATAGCAGATATTGTGTATGGTATTTTTATATTTAACAAACATGCAAAAATATTTTTAATACTCTTTTTTATCTGCTTGATACAAATATTGATGATTTTGTTGTTCAAATGCTATCTATAAACTGGGAGTGTAATTCCTAAAATATTTTTTCACACCTGGGGAAAAGCCGAAGTAGAAACCACAAATAACAAATTTTTATAAATTGCCATCTGTGGTTGGCTAGTCCTACCCTGAAAGCAGTAAAACAAAATAGAATGATAAAGAGAAAATGAATTTAAGTTTTACTTCATAAGAATTCTAAATTCTGCAAGTTTTATATGTAATATATGACATTTCTCTAAGTAGGATAGCTCATTTGTTTACATACTTAAATATAAGTTTGGGATCATTTTTCTTAGAATTTAAAAACATATAGTCTTTGAGATAACTTAACTTCCACTAATGTGTGTAAAATAGTTGTAATTGCACTGATTTGTCCTGGACAATCAAAAAGAGTCCTGCATTACAGCCATCTAATTTTTCAAACTTTCCTAAAAATAGTATAAAAGCAATTTAGAAAATAATAGAATATACATTCTTTACTCTGGGTAGAGTGCTAGAAATAATAAGAGTCTCAGGAAATAATGTCAACACATTAGATATTCAAGAAAATAAAAAAATATAATGCAAAAACAACAACAACAAAGACTTAGGGGATAATGATGAACAATTTAGACAAAGGACATTAACTGTAATGTCGACTGCAGCAAAACGATATAAGAAAACGATGACTTTTGGCCCTTCATTGGAAAAATGTTAGGGGCAACTAAAATATTGGAAACACATGTAATTGAAAGAAATAAAAATTCCTTTACAAAAATTGAAAAGATGAGCACAGGGCTACGGGAATCAACTAAAAAGAGATAATGAGGACTACATGGGGATGGAATGCAAATATAATGAATTTTAAAGAGATTATGCTTTTTATTTGTATTCATTTCTATCAGTTTGCTTTTTTTTTAAACAGAAGGATTTGTACAATAGGAGAGATACTTTAAATTGTATTATATATGCTATAATTGGATGGGATTCAAGTAGATTTTCAAATTAGCTAACTTCAATTCAGGGGATATAGTAAGTACCTCCATATGTACATTTGAGCTAGAGGAAAAAAGCCGAAATCTTTTCTTATATATATTTAAAACTTTTAAAATGCAATAGTTAAAAAATAAAAGGTAAGTTAGAAGAGTTTCAGAGGAGAAAAGAAATGCACACATATTTTCTTCTAATGAACCTGATAGCATCACTCAATTTTAGAATCTGTGGTCAAAAACTTCATTTTGATTGACACAGGTATGTAGAGAGGGAGGTTGCCAGGCTAATATGAACCACATTAACAGGAGAGAGATATTTTAGGGTAAAAAAAATAAAAAGGGACTGACAAAAATAAAGCAAGAAAAAAAAATGAGAATATGGATCTGGGGGAAGGAAAATGCTCAAAGTAATTTAAGCTCAAATGATAACCTTACCTCAATATTGCACAAATTGTCTACTTACTTAGAATCAACAAACTGACCTTATTATGCCCACCTCTTATAGCAAATACCACCCACTTCAATACTCAGTGAAAAATAAACAGAGAAAGGGTGGACTTCTTGATAATTTGCCCTGTGAAGCCATGAAGCACCAATGATGTCGGAACTGTTTGGTCTCTCTCACCTTCTCCACCAGTCTGGGAGAAATAGGCAAACTGAGTGATGACATGATGTCTGTCTCTACATCTGCCCAGTGACCCTTTTTTGTTAGGATCCAGCTACATTTAGCAATGTAAACATGACAAAGTCCCTATTAAGGTTCTTAAACTTGCAATTTAAAAGATATTGTCTAGAGAAAACTCTAATGACTGTGAAAAAAAGTCTTAATTCCACTTACTAAATATAAAATCAAATATTCCAATTAATTATGGACTGTGCCAAGGCAGTCCTTGTTCTGACCACATTACCAGTCCTCGAATGGGGAATGGGTAAACGTTTTCTGATGAGGGCTAAATTGTTGCCTTCTGCTTTATCAACTGTTTTCATAACCCTTCAGTTCCTTTGGCCCTCATCTGTTCTCCTATGGGTTTTGAGGCTGGATTTTATGGCTTCCTTCTTAGATTAATGTTCAACAACTGAGACTTTGTTGCTCTCAGTGCGAACCTTACAATTTTGTTTCCCTCTGCCCTTCTTTGTTAAATGTGTTCATTTCTCTTACAGAATGTCCCTCTCATGCAGTTGTCAGTCTGGACGTTCGCCACTGTTGTTGCTTGTTCATGCCGCTGTAGCTTCTCCTGCCCCCACTTCGGGTTTCATATCCAGTGGGCCAAGCTTTCAGTGCTCATCCCCACTTGGTGACCCATGGCATGTACTCTATCTTCACTCATGATATTCCCTCATAGTTGGAGGGTACTTCTGCATCAAGGAGGGTTTAAGCTCTGTGATCATTTTCCTTTAATAAGTGTCATTCTCAGGCCATCCAGCTGCCTAGGAGGCTGTGTGCCCTTCTTGGAGAATTTGCTGACCATCTCTTCCTGACTTTCTTTATCTCTTGTGGCAAGGCCTATCTCCTTTCCTTAGAATGTTGAAGCTGGAAAAGTCTAATTGTCTGTGGGGCCATATAGAAAGCTATGTTGTTTATCTGACTCAGGAAGTCAAATCAGTACTGTCTCATAGTTACTTTTTCTTATTGTGTGACCTAGGCTGAGGTATTAAACTCTCTGTTCCTCAATTTCCTCCACTAAGTAATGTGTAATTATTCCAGGTATTGTACAAAGTTGAAATGAGTTGTGTAAGAATGAGTAAGGACAAAATAAGTTGGTGTCTTATGCTCTTATACAGTATTTGGCACTCAGTAACTACCATGGAAGTTTTGTTAGTTTTATTGTTATTCTTTCAATAGTAGATTTGATTTTTTTCCTTTTTTATTTGAGATGAAGTCACTCTGTTGTCCAGGCTGGAGCGCAGTGGCCATAATCTCAGCTCGCTGTCACCTCTGCCTCCTGGGTCCAAGCGATTCTCCTGCCTCAGCCTACCAAATAGCTGGAATTACAGGTGCGTGCCACCATGCCCAGATAATTTTTGTGTTTTTAGTAGAGATGGGGTTTTACTATGTTGGCCAGGCTGGTCTCAAAATCCTGACCTCAGGTGATCCACCCACCTCAGCCTCCCAAAGTGCTGGGATTACAGGTGTAAGCCACTGTGCCTGGCCAAGGGTAGATTTTTGAATACAAGAACTGTGTCTGCTTGTTAAGTTGTAAGGCTGGAGGTAGACATGTTAATCATTTCACGATCATAAAGTGTATATTACATCCTTATTTAATAAACTTAGCTTCATAACAACATCCTTTATAATGCCATTTTTAGGCTGTGAACTATTTTTATCTAAAATAGTTATTTAAATTCTAGGGCTTGTAATTACACTCCATCCCCTAACTACAGAATATTTTGTTTGGCAGGGGAAGGACTTTACCTTTATTATTCTACTTGGTTACAGAATATTTGTAAAATCACATACATAAGATTTAGGAATTTTTGCAGATATTTTCAGTTTTAATAGTGTTTTTCTTCAAAAGGGAACTACTGCTCACAGTGGAATTATAATCCATGATGAAGAAAAGTAGTTTTTTTCTAATTTACATATATTTATATGATAAAATATGAAATAGATATATGCTGAAAGTTATTAACCAAGATTTTTGGAAATATATAAATTAGACATTTCATTAAAAATATTTGAAATATGTTGAAGTGACAAAAAGTCTTGAGTTTTGCCAAAAGCATAGTTTAAAAATGTATAAAACAATTAACATTTCTTCCTAATTATCCCTATTGTTGGTGATGGGGAGGGCAGGGGAGAAAGTGAAAGCCATACTTGCTTTAGCTTTTGTAAACACATGCCTTCAGAGAACAATAATGGTTTTTACTGTCAGATTATGAAACTGTAAGAGCCCTCTGTTGTCATACTTTACAGAGTGTGTTTATTTGTATTTTAAAGCTTGGTATTCTCATATGCATTTGTAACCTGTTAGAGGAGTAATAGCTATTTTGTTGGTTATTGTTGACATGAAACACGTTGAGCTATACAATAGAGCTTTAGATGTTAACTATATGCTACGTAGTTTTGTACATTCCCTTCAATATTTGAAAGCTCTAAGATGTTTTAAATGATAAAGGAATATTAAATAAAGAATCTGTAGTTTTTTAAAAATAACAGAGTATAAAACATCTGGTTCGTTGATTTTTCTATAAATTATTTAGAGAATAATTATAGGCATTTTTGAGGCTTCACAAGATAGAAAATGGTTTTATATTTTTACATATTTACCTACATATAAATACACGCAGTTAAGCCTATATATTTCCAATGAGAAGCTTGAGTTTGTTTCTACATTGCAATGCCAGTATAATTTTCAGATGCCGGAAAACATTGTTTTGATGATTTCTTCTTCTCACTTTACATTGCTTCCTTCCTTCATTCCCTTTTTCCTTTGTCTTTTTTAAAATGATGGCAATAAATGTTGAGCTTTTTAGAAGGTGGCATGATTTTAGTTTTTAAAAAATTTTAAAGGCTAAAATTTTACCAGTATTGGACTGGTTGTAATATTTATAGGCACTTATGAAAGAGTTGTTACATGACAAATAACACAACCACTCTGGCAGTTAGACTGAAATTTTTAGAATTTTTGTTATGGAAAAAAACCTGCTAGTTAAATGCAAAGTCACACACGTATTTGCAATGGCCTCTCAAGCAAATATTTTTAAAATAAGGATACATCACTGTGGGCTAAAATTTTCAGAAATAACTTTTTATTTATTTCTTTTAGTTTTAAGAAACATGATTTCACCTTAATAGATACCATTTTTGAGTTCTATCATATTGCAAATGTTATGGAATATCAAGGCAATTCTACTTAACACAGTTGAAAATTAAACTTATATTAGACTTTCTTAGTTATAAAGCAACTTCAACAACGTGAAACCACTGAAGTAATTTTCTGTTAAGTAGCAAATGAATTAAAAGATTAATTAACAAGTAATTGCCTTGGGTTATTTAATTACTACCTAAATAATGTAGATATATTTTTTCAGTGGATTGTAGTTTTTATTTTACCTGATGAAATGAAACAGATTGAGGTGATCTGAAAGCATCCATTTAATGCAGCTAGAAATTTTCTGCCAGGTCTGGTAAGAAATATTATTTTTACCTTACCTTTTCTTCTGATGATCAAAAGAGGAAAAGTTCAACTATGCAGTCACATTTAACTTGAACTGCAGAGAAGAATAAATCACTAATTTGTCTAAAGGTGTGGAGAAGGATTCATTTGCCTTTATTCTAAAACCAATATCTCCAGAAGTTTAGATTATAAACATTTGACACTGGAACGTGAGAAATTAAAAGAGAAAACAATATAAATGATCTTTTTGCCAAACACAAATCTTTAATTAAATGGAAACGTGAGAACTAAAGTTTCAGAAATTAAGAAAATATTTTCATCTTTTAAGTATTTCTGAAGGTGTATTGAGTATATAAAAG
Source organism: Callithrix jacchus (assembly GCF_049354715.1). Taxonomy (NCBI): domain Eukaryota; kingdom Metazoa; phylum Chordata; class Mammalia; order Primates; family Cebidae; genus Callithrix; species Callithrix jacchus. The sequence continues at coordinate 37,846,482 of NC_133518.1, forward strand.
TTAAAAATAGCACATTTACTTCTAAATCTGCAGTATTTACCTGAGAGGACTGAGACCTTATTATTAATATTCTATAAGTAAAGCATGCTGACCATCATGAAATGTACACAATGAATCCATTTTCCACTGTGCATTTGCATATTTATAATATCAGGTAAATTATACTTAAATTCACACACATTTATTCTACATATCAAAACAAGATACATTTTTCACTTTTTTGATTGTAAATGTGTGTTTTAGATATGAGCAGCATCAATATTACTTTAACTCCTGTAGAAATTGTTTGCTATCAAACTATGCTTCAGTTTGCAAACTAAAACGTGTGTCATAGGACGACATCAAAGGCCATGAGGCTGTCATTAAAAGACATCAAAGGGCATCCTCTATGTAGCCTTTAAGTTTTATGGCAAGTATCTCATAGAGATGTCAGGTCATTGGGAAAGCCAGGAGAATACTCCATCTAAACTTAGTTATCTTTGGTTCCTTTCATCTGTTTGGGAAGGTAGACATCTTGGGTTAGAAAGAGTTTTGCAGTGATTTGAATACTGGACATCAAGCCTCTCTGATTTCAGCTGCTCTCAGCATGGAAGCTGCAGTCATGGTCTCTCCTGATGAACACATCTGGGGAACAGAAAAATGATCCTTGTGATAATATCATTGAGTGCTTGTGAAACATAAAGATGTAAGCTTCTTTTTGGCTTCTCTTGGGATACAAACACATAGGTGATTTTGGTATATTTAGGTAATTCAGGATAACTTTGGGAAGGTACCATTTCTAAATTCTAAAGCAGTATTCTCATTTGCTTCCTATGGGGCTGAGACATTTTCTACAGAACAGAATAATGGAATTTATATTTAAACGAAGTAGCACAATAAATTCAGTTTCTTCTAGTTAATGAGATATTACAAAAGCCTATATGGAGAATAATATCTTTACAATCAAATTAGGGGACAATGATGGCTAAATTTTAGCTCATTAGAGAAATGCATGTATTGTACATGAAAACAAATACTTA